>NC_091821.1:440085397-442887897 GCF_038994185.2 Dermacentor albipictus
TGCAACAAAATTATGTGACTTTGTTTTACGATACAAACTCATATGAACCCGTATCACCATACGGCATGGTTTCTGACATACGGGTATATTTCAATGTGAAAAATCCCGCCTAAATCCTGAACATACATTTTCGGCTCATATGCATCTTAAAGTAAACCACCCGCGTAATGCAATATGGCTATGCTCTTTACTCGTTTTACTTTATGCAGTCGTGGGTTACACGGGTATGTGAAACGTCTTTTGTTATTAGAGGAGGCCTATTTTCAATCAGTTTGCGTGTGGCAATCGGGTCGAATGCAACTCCTCCCATGCCTGGGAAGTGATAACCTTCCACGTCTAGAATCAATAAAGAAAGAAATAATCCTAACAAAGCCAGCCAAAATACGTTGCTCAGGACCACATAGTAATCTACCGCTTAGGTTCTACATCATCTATTCAAGGTACACTGCAGAGTCTCACGTTGATTATCGAAGCGAGAGCAGTGGCACAGATGATGACTGACAGGCGATATACGGAAGCGAAGATCTTGGGAGCCTGGCCTAACAGTTCATTAGCCCAGAAAGCAGTTCGAGCGTTTTTTCACTACCTGAAGGCAACAGACTTGAGTGCCCCACTGTAGACATCCTACACCTAAGTTTTCCCTCTCTCTCTTTCATTCGCATTCCCCTCCTCATGTGTAGGGTAGCAAACTGGACTCAGTCTGGTTAACCTCCCTGTCTTTCCTTCTTCCCTTCTCTCTCTCTCTCTCGACATCATCCGAAGCCCTAGCTTCAATATGCTAACGTTTATCTGAGGTATAGCTACATGCAACAATAACCGTTGATTTCTCTTTAGTAGAGATACCCATGTAGCTTGTGAAGAAGTTTTCTGTCCCCCCCAAAAATAGTAGTAAGACTAAAAAAGGCATTGAAATCAAGCTTTGTAAATTGCACCCCATATTTATATACAGGATTACATATGCTGCTGGTAGGGGCAGTATGGGCAGAGAACATATCGGGCATAGCGATTTCTTCCACAGAGGGGAGGGAGGGAAAGAGATAAGAAGAAGGCAGGGAGGTTAACCAGAATCACGTCCGGTTGGCTACCCTACACAGGGGGAATGGGAAAGGGGGAAAACAAAGATAACAGGGAGAGAGAGGAGGGAAGGAAATTGCAGTGAGTTCGATGACGTGTGTGGCCTTACAGAAATTGCATTGATAGTCACAAATGGTCGCACAAGCCCGTCGTCCTTAAGAAGCACAAAAGTGCCCGAAGCTGCCTAGCGGCGTCTGTCCTCGAAAGCGGAATTGGAACGCAGAAATACCTGTTTAAATACCTTGGCAGCTCCACTAGTACTAACCGCGCATATCGTCTCTGCAGGCTGTATGTGTTGTGTTTCACCCATTGGGACCACAATTTTTTCGTCGTACAAAGGACGAAAAACATGTTCACGATGTTATGGGCGTAATACGAAATTCCCGTAACGAACCTGGGCTACCAGTTTCGGAAGATTAGCCCACTTGGACATCGGTAATCTGTATATTGGTTTTTGTACCGTCGCTCCATAATTTAGAACGACGTTGAAAAATAAATGGGAAGTATCGTGCTTGCAAATCATTCATGAAGCGAAAGCGTAATTCCTTGGTCTCGCAGGATGCTCGCCTGCTCCTTCCTAATATGAAACAAATAGGAATCACAAAATCTTGCTTGCTGCGGGAAAACGAACATTCGAAATTCCAGTTTCTTTGCCTCGGGAATTTACCACCACTGGTAGCTCTCTCTATCTGTTGCCTGAAACTACCTTCAGGATTAGTGTTGCAAGTGAACAGCGTAAATAAGACACGGGCAAAAGAAGCACACGACAAATGAGCGATTCATATGCAATATGCCATACCGACTAGACTTAACCTGCGATATGCATAAGTGTATCTGTGTGTGTTTCATATATTCAATTTGAAATGGCAATCAAGTAACTTTTTTATTAACACGGTCTCGCTTTATTGCTCCATCATGCGGACAAGAAACCGTACAGCGTGATTTGCTGAGTGATCCGAGATTCGCGTGCAAGTACCTCGCCCAAGCGCTGAAATAATCCTTCATTAACAAGGCAGCGGCGACTAATTAATGACCCGAAAAAATCCCGGAGTCGATTGGTAAGTAATTAGCTGCTCCTGGGCATTTTTAATCATCGCTTCTACGTGGGGTACGTATCTACAAGCGATTCTGACTGAACTTTCGTCGGATGGGGCAACGAGAAGTTCATAACAAGACGGGCTCATCTGCTCGTAATGAGTACCCTGGCAATGCATGAAAACACCAGAGTAGTTAAAGGCGCGTTTTCGTTTTTTTTTATGCATACGCATTGACACCATGGACACCAGTATACCATGGACGAAAGCGAAGCAGGGACAGCGGTAAGACAGAGAAAAAAAAATGACCGAGAATATACATATAGGAGAGATACCGGGCATTGAGCGCACACTGGTCTGCCTGCGCTCGAGCTACAAGCGTGAATAATAGCAAAAAAAAAAGCGTCGCGTGCCATCTCGAATGCATTGAATGCCGAAATAGTTCCACCACGCTATCGGCCTCTGGCGGCCAGTCGTGCACGTTGAAAGCCACCGGAGGGCGCCTCGAACGCATCAGACCGCAGCCTGTACGAGCTGCGCAGAGAAAGGAGACATGCATATTTAAAGGCGGCGATACCAATTCCATTTCCGCTGGGAGTTCGCGAACACGGCAGTATAGATATTGCAACTAAAGAGAGAAGAAAGAAGAGGGAATTCATTCAAGTGTTGAGATCGGGTTCGGGGACTGGAGGGCATTGCGGCGCGCTGATAGTCGAGTAGAGGTTTCAATTTTAAATTCCTTGCGGCCTCGGCGGTGCTCAATATTCGCAGCTTGCGCACGGCGGTTCGGTCGTGGGCGCGCATTTGGTGCAAATCGAAAGAGGTGGGAATGTGCGGCAATCATCTGTTTGAGTAAAACTTCGAAATTGTATTCCACTGTGTCCGAGTCAACCAGAGAAAATCGTCCAGATAATTTCGCTGGTGGAAACTTGATATTTTTTTTTCTCTTCTTAGGTTATCTGTGTGATAAATTTCTCCTTTCCTTTATTTATTTCTTCCCACCACGAGAACTTTTAGCGCGTTTGCATGAAAACTTCACGCTGAAAAAAAAAAGAAAGAAAAACATGCCTTGGACGATTCGTACACGTATGGCCTAAAAGAGCTGTTAGGTCCAAACAAGGCAAAAGTTGCACTCGAATAAACGTAAGGAAGCTGAATCTGTTGGAAATAAGAAGTAGTCTGTGCAAAAACGAACCCACTAATGTAACGACAGCGTAAAAGAAGACAAACAAGAGAAAACCTTTGGAATTGCAGTAAAGGCTAGAGCGGGCCTGTGTCATCTGCGTTTTTTCTTTTTTTTGTCTGTGTGTGTGTGTGTGCAAAAGACAATTCAACAAATTTGTGCAAAAAAAATGCGTACGCAAGACGCTGGTTCAGCTGAAACATTTAAAGGGAGTAACACCATTCAGGCCAGCTCAGTTTCTTCGTTTTAATGCTTTAATTTAAGTATGTTGTATGGTGTCATATCTTGTTACCTTATCAGGTGAAGTGAACAGAAGTAGCCATCACCCGTACATATATATATATATATATATATATATATATATATATATATATATATATATATATATATATATATATATATATATATATATATATATATATATATATATATATATATATACAGTGAAGTAGACGCGCGTAGGTAGCGGTTTATTGACGTTTCGGCCGGGGACCGGCCTGCGATGAAGCCTGGACCCCGGCCGAAACGTCAATAAACCGCCTCATACGCGCGTCTACTTCTCAATATTTACCCGGACCCAGAACTGCTCTTTTTCTGGTATATATATATATATATATATATATATGTATATGTATATAAGTTCATGATGTAGCTTGCTTGCGTGCGTTAGGCCGGGCATAAACGTACACGATTTTTCTTGGCGTGTGACCTTGGCCCGCTTGTACAAGAGAATCATTGCAGGGCTTGTTGACAGTTCCAAAAGGCTTGAAAGATGTTTATTCACTCTTTCTCTCATGATCTGTTCATTTTTTTCTTGCCTATTGAAGCGTGGAAGCACTCCGCATTGTTTTTCGAATAGCGCGCCCTTTCCAACTCCCCCATCGCAAGAGCTGTGGCACCACTGCCTTTGGACAGTCGCGTGTCGCAATTTTTTTGTTATCTTTTTCTTACCGCGATAGTCTCCATGGCGCGGCACAGTCTTGACCTGAAAGCTACCTTCTCTTATCAAGCAAGCAAATATAAACGTAAGTTTCTGCCTTTACTAGGTTGCTATGATATTATAACGGGCTGTATATGTGTATATTTATTGTCTTGCCGGAAAGGAAGTGTTGAAAGAATTTACGAAGCTCTTACAATAACGCTTAGGATTTTAGTGCGACGTGGTCGGATTGGTCACTTCAGGTGATCACCTCATTTTGTTTTACTGACAAGCGAACAAAAAATTTTTGAGGACATATTTTGCTTACAAATTTCTACATTACGTTGTATTTCTCTATTCTATAAAATTACCATTCACTTTTGAAGTAAAATGCTGCGCAAAAGCTTTAGGATGTAATAAGAAGCAATCCTAAATCATTTGACGGCGTGAAGTATGCATTTTGAAGATTTGATATGGGTATGTTATTACCAGAGTTTTTCGGTTAAAGGCGAAGAAACGAAGGGAATACCTTATTTTGCGAAGTTTTGGACCCCGAACCACAACCCTGGTACATTAGTGTAACAGGGATACGAGAATAATTTCATCTAGTAGCACTGCCTTTCTTTCTTTTCTTTTAAGCCAAATATTTCATTGCGTAAAGTGCTCAAAGTACTGACCTGTTTTCTTGAATTTTCCTGATTTCTTGCATTTTCGTTACGCCATTCTTGTCTCACTCTATATACTACTACGCGTGCGTACAATTTTTGGCTGTTCCTCAGGAAAGGGTATTCTTAACCACTCTGACACAGCAACTAAAGAATCATTGTATGTTTCCAGATATGTAACGCACAGGCATATTTAAATGGCTCTCGCCGCCTCTCTCCTCTCGACAAGCCCCATACATCGCATTCGCCCTCGTGAAGTCACTGGGTTGGCCGCCTCACACTGTGTGTCCCGCTGACTTGTTGCTTGCATTTTGGCATAGACTGCGAACGGTGCAGTGTATAAACACAAACATTGAACGAGAATAATGTTGTTACCTGTGCCGTTGATAAATCTAAGCACATTATGAAATTACGCGTTCCAGTAAGATGAAGCTAAACAGAATTGCACGCATCGCATTTACTTGTATAGTATTTAGATGCCCGCTTCACTAAAGCTCCGCTTCACAAAGACGGCAGCATGTGCCTTGGATACGCGTTTTCTTTTTTTTTTTCAGGCAAACTTCTTTTCGGGCTCTCTAGAATGAATTTCTTGTTACTTTAGAATGAAATTTAACTTTTATGTATCGACAACATATTAACTAGCCTGGAGAAGGCATCTGATATTGACAGAAATACGTGTGTTATTTATTTAATGCGTCGTCGAAGATGGCCTATAGACTGTGTTATTCTTTTGGTTTGTTTCTTTTTTCGAGTGCGAACAATTTTGAGAAAACCAACAACGCGGTGTGATCTCAAGCGCAAAGAATGTAGGTCAAATGGTTTATAAATGGGAAGTCGTTTTTGTTTTGCAGTGCTCGAAAGGAAACCACCACTACATGCAGCACGTTACGCTTTCTTCTTGGTTTGTCATTACGAAAGAAGACACGGTGAAACGGAATATCTGATGAAGTAGATGTGACGACGTGTGGTACATATTTCTACAGAGTAGCAAATGTTCCTTCCCGTATGGTAAAATATAGAGCGCGAAAACGTGATACAGCAGTGATATGTATGAAAGAGAAATAGGGCAAGAAACAAGTGATGTACAAATTTGTACAGCCTTCGTACAAATTAATTTTATTCGGGCTATGCTGGTCACTGCAAACCCACACAACAAGGAAGTTTGGGTTTTTGACGAAATGGCAACGGAGACACTCTGTAAAAGCAAGTCATGTTGGACTACCGCGAGTACATCAAACCAGAAAAATAACCATTCTAAAGCAAACCAATACTGAGACCGAATTCACCTTTGCCGAGTGTTTTCCTCCACCCGAAAACGTGCTTGCCTCCGTCTGCCTCGAGGGTTATGATTTTTGTATTGACTGCGGAGCTAAAGGCACGTGACTTTAGAGTCGGAGCGGATAAATACGTGATGCGCAGCTTGGAAAGTGGACGCATAGACGTGTAGCTAGAATTGACGCAGCGGAGAATGTTTGAAAAGTGAGCAGCCTGCTGCTGCATCCTCCCCTCATCCCCCCCTCCCCCCAATCCCCAAAAGCGGTGTCACATTGAAGATTAACGAGCAAAAGTTTTGTTCGAAGCTTGAAGAAATAGTCCGTCACATAACAAATCATGCAATTTATTTGCGCGAAGAATCATTGAAAAGGAACTCGCCTTTCCCTAATATCGAAGAGCGTTTCACTGACTTGCGCTTCAACCTGAGGTCTACTTCGGGACTATGTAGTTCAGGAAAATTGCGCAGTGAGCTATCTGGTCGGACTTACTTAACACTGTTGCGCAGAGCGATGAAGGGACAAGAATCGAGCGAGAAAACAACGCACGACAACCAAGCGCTTAGGTAGCGTGCATGTGTTGTTTTCTCGCTCAAGTCATGTCCCTTCGTCGCTCTGCTCAAGTGTTAAGTACGAGATGTAATTAGCCACTGATTTTCGGCGGCTTCAGGAACGGCAGAAAGTCACATGCCGGTTTCTGTACTGGAGGCATTGGTTCTCCTCATTAGTTAGGGTTTGCGCCCACTGAAAAATTTAGAGCTTGATTCCAGATAGAGCGAATTCAGCTAAGTTCAAAATGCTGTATGAATGAAACCGGTACTCCATTTGTACATCTCGGCCGGCTTGCACTGAAATATTTTTCTTCATTTCCAAGAGTAAATATACACATGCCCGACTCTCCCTTCAGCTGACGGAAACTACACATAAATAAACACACGCGTGTGCAATCACTGAACGTTTATTTGAGCCTGCACGTAACACTTCAACTTTTCTGTGCCAACGATGAGAGTGATCTTCCCGGATGGGTCTGAGAAATTATAAACGGGCGCGAAATGTTAATATTTTACGATTTATTTTGGCAGGATACTTTGTCTCTTCTAACGAATCCACCTCAGTTCACAGCTCCCCATTTAAACAAAGGCTTACGTATAGCACACCGAAAAATGTGTAAATTCATCAGTAAGGAACATTCTTTTGCTCTTAGAGACCAGTAAACTTGCATTATAGGAGAGATAATCAGGCATTTCGAAATCATTAGTCAATGAAAGCTTCCATCCTCAACGAAAGTCAATGGGACAGTTGCGCAAGCTATTCTGCTCTGTCACGTTTGCGAACCTAATTCACAGATTCGCACTATAGCGAGGTACTAGGCCAAGGCAACGATTCCTTTCAAAAGCGAACTGGGAAGCTGCCAAGGGCATTCATTTTCCGCAAAAACTTTTACTCCTCTCCCGAAATCCCTCATAGGAGCAGAAAACAATAACAAACGCAGGCGACGTTCAATTTCACTCCGAAATTTCGACTCGGCGTTTTCAGAAGGTAAACCACGGCCTTGAGGCTCCTTTTCATTCGCTCGCCTCGAACTGCGTCCACTTCATTTCCCACCTCAGTTCATCTCTCTTCCCGCCTGATAAGGGGTGACAAATACGAGAGCAAAAAAAAAAGCTTAGAGAAGAATGCACATCGCGCCACGCCTTGCCAACTGCTATGCTATTTGGAGGAGAAAAATCAGAGCAGTAATTCAGACTGTCGGAGAGGTGGCTCTCCCAGCGTTGGGACAATTATCTCTCTCTCTCTCTCTCTTTCTTTTTACTACGACACTGGGATACATTAATGGAAGAAGGCTGGGCGTATAGCCGACGTAATGGACAGTATTTCGCGACGTTACTTCAATACCAGTTATGGCACTCTTTTTTTTTTGGCGTCCCCTCTAAGCGCGCTAAGGTTTTAGGGTGGGAGTGCGTTACAAATGACCGTGTCGTAGGGCGCCCGAGTTAAGTGTCACAATCACCAATGGCCCGCGTCGCCTTAACCGAGGCCAGGCTGGGCTGGGAACGCGCGCACGAACGGTTCGCTCAGCGCTTAGGCGGGTTTCGACTATGAGAACTAAAAAGGAAACGACTTAGGAAATCGGGTCGCGGACACCCTTCCTTCTAGGACAGAATTGGAACCATTGTAGGGTAGTGGCGAAAAAAAAAAAATCAGTCACAACCGCCAGAGGGAGATCGAACGAGCAACGCACTTAGGACGAAAGGCAGTTCGGCGGTAACGATCGCAGAACGACGTCGTCCGTTAATACTGTCTGCAGGGAAACGCCGGAAAGTGGCCCAGGAAGGAGTAAAAATGAAAACGCAAGGACGAGGGGCGAGGGGAGAGAAACGCTAAGCAGGAAAGGGAGGATTGTCAGAAATTCACTCGTCACTTCAACAATTCTTACTCTTTCCTTTATCCTTACTTGTTTTTTTTTTCATTCATTATACGGAAAACACGCTGATTGCGCACGATTAGACCTTTGAGAATTTGTCTCCATCTCAGTACCACCGCCGCTCAATGCGCGCAGTGCTTTACGAGTGCGAAGCGCAAGCTCAGTTTTAGATTTCAAATTATTTAGCCTAAATTGGAGAAACTGCGCACGCAACCACTGTGGAATTAAGGAGGCACGGAAATTCGAGGGGACAATGATAGTAACCACGACTAGTCTAGCAGGCTCTTTTATCGTTCTTTTACGTTAAACCGAGGCCACATACGCTGGAAATTTACGGTCGGGGCTAGTCTACAACACTCGCTATCGAATACGATATAATACGCCATTATGTGACAGAAGAGTGGCCTAGTCTTCGTGTATAATCACGACAACGATCGGTTGCCCTTACGCGTTTCCTAGAAGCACTGTACGCATGCAACGCCGCTTATGAGCGAAAACAACAGAGTTTGTTGTCAACAATGCCGGCAGAGAATCGACCACCAGACTAGCAGGATTGGGCAATCGTCCCTCAGACATCCTCCTTCACATGGCTGAACCACCTCAGTTGGACGGAGGACTCTGGCTGCTCTGACCGACGTGGTAATAAGCGTTGTAGCAGACAATATGAACTGTAGACAAATTTCTGAATTGGAACGTGTAAGAGTGTAATAATGAAAGTCGAATTAGTGCGTAAGCGCAACTATGCAAGCAGACGCGCAAGTCAACTGAACAGGCAACACTCAGCCGCACCATCATTTGCGTTGGTCGCACTCCTTTTGTAATGAGCGCCACATACGCTGCGAAAGTGCCGATGAAGACGTTAGCGTTTCCTGAAAAAAACTCTTATGTTCTCTTTGTTTAGCATAGAAGCAGTCCTATCCCGATGTATTTTTTTCGCGCATCGTGGCTGGTCACATTATTCTCTATTTCAATTTCTGACATGGTGCTGACTTCTTTACTGGGAAACAAAAGGGTATAAAAACAATGCAAAACTTACAAGAAAACGGACACAACACGCAGAAGCAGGAAAGACTGAAAACTAGCTCCTCCCAAAAAGGAGGCAACGTTCCTTCCAGCCAGCAAAAAATCTAATGCCGAGACGGCACTCATTGACGATACCGTACACCTGCGCCTGCCGACGGAGCCATTTATCCGATAACGGCGTCAGCATATACATCAGCGGCGCGAAGTAAGCTGGAGCGGGATTATTCATCGCGCACACGGGAGGAGGGGGACACCGAACAACGGCCCTCCGCCTCATCCCCTTCCGTAATACCTGCCCAGATCTATGGGCGGAAGACCCGCATGGCGCTCGTAGAACGGCGCGAATTTCATTACGCGCGGCGCCCCTTGTGGGTACGCTATACGACGCACATCCGGGCCGAGGTAGCGAAGCGATGCTGCAGGAGCGGGGCAGCGACGGAGCCGCGGGCCGCCTTGCCTCTCGCGTGTGCAAACAGCTGCCGTAGCTCGCGCGTGTGTGTAAGGATAGGAGTCCCTCCGTGCGCTGTCGTCGCACACGCGGAGTTTGTTTGGCGAACGCGAACGGGCGCGGCACTGCAAACAACGGCCCCCCTAATTTGCAACAGGCAGCGGAAGGCCAGGAGCAGCACCGGCCGTCTCCGCGACCCTCTGCATTTGCATGCACGTGCAAGCTTCGCGCGTTCGCGATGCTTTCTTTCTTTTTTTTTTTGGAGCGCGGCCTGGACACTGGTCAGGCGCTGTTCGTTTGTTAATTATAAGCGCAGCGGCTATGTGCGCCGCATACAAGAGCCTGCATGCGAAGCCTCAACAGAATGCGAAATGAAGAACCACGAAATTAAGAAGGCACGGAAACAATGACGAAAGCACTGACACACACATACACACAAAAGAAAGACATTGTAACGAAAGCTCCATATTACAAAGCTACGTAATAATTTAGAAAAAGAAAGGAAAAAAAACAAACATGTAGTACCGAACACGGGGTCGAATTCACAAAGCCCTTGGTTGGTATGGGTTATTTGCCATTGTCCGTACGCATCCGCTAGTAATAAATGTTCAACATCACGATCGCCTGCAATTTTCTCTTACGAACAATTGTACCACTACAACGTTTTGCGACTATGGTTGCCGATGTGAAAGTACTTAACACGTGAAAAAGAATGGACACTGATAACCGCCAATGTAACGACCATTTTTGGAGAATAAGTAAACCTTCAGCTGTGTGTATTCTGTATTTACGAATAAGCGCATTTACATTCAAGTTTTCCGTCTGCACTGAACGCTGGCATGTCCAACTTGTTATTTCGTATCCTACCCGCGTCACTATCGCATCTTACATTGCCGGTTCGCATGCAAATATTGTCAATGAGTTAGATGCGTCATCGCGTAATTAGGGTGCGCACTATTGCACACGAAAACTACGCACAAAGTGTCAATAATTATCATTCATGCGGTCCTTGAATCAGTGTGAACTTGCATTATTCTATACGCTGTTCGCACGTTCTGTTCTGTTACAAATTGGTCACTGGCGAGAGTTTGGAGATAGCAAGTATATCAGGTCTTTCATATTTCTTTCTACTATAAAATAAGTAAATCATACTATAAATATCAAGCGAATAAGAGGAAGATACGCATATACACAGAGAGAGAAACGAAGAGGGAAAGGTTGGGAGGTTAACCAAGGACATGCCCGCTTGTCCACCCTACAGTTGGGGAGGGGTAAAAGGGAAGATGGGATAAGGACAGAAAAGAGAAATAATTGTCAGTCATTCACAGTCAGTCGCAGAGGAATCGTCCCTGTCACAAGTCTTCATACAGTCCAGTGCCTTTAAAGAAATAGCAATGTAAACAATGTCTATGCTGAGAGGTTGATCAAAATACAACTTTCACAATGTTCACTGGCTCAAATAGTCGCCAAACGTTTGGGTAATGGTGTAATTCCGGGAGAATGTAACTTCTGTTCATAACGCTATCGACACAACATGTGGGATACATTTTGCAGTCTTTAACCGTTGGTTCAGATTTCGGAATAATGTTGACCAGCTGGGGTTCTTTAACGTGCAGCCATTGCACGGTGTAGACGGGCTTTCTTGCATTTCGCCCCAGTCGAAATGCGGCCCCCTCGGTCGGGATTCGATCCTGCGCCATCTGGCTTAGCAGCGCAGCGCAATGGCAAAGCAACTACGCCATCGTGGCGAGGGCCAGTACGTACGCTAGTCTAATTCAAATAATTGCTGCGGGTGTAATTTAGTAGTTTAATAGGCCCAGTATTTTTGCAAGTAATTTTTGTTACTGAAAGCACTTGGACCATAATGAAGTGAAGCAGAGTAGCAAAGAGCAACTGCTTCCAGCCGCTTCATCTGATATCCCAGGTAAACGTAAGCTAAGATTTCGTGCACCAGGAGCCTTTGGGAGCGTGTGAGTGGGCCCCAGAAGCTCTCACGTACAAGGCACTCCTGATCCTTCACGTGCTGCTACGACCTACGGTGTAATTTGTGATCGTATTCATACACATACACAATATCTTTTACGAAGCCTCTGTAGCAGTGTGAAACCCCAAACTCCCCGTTCCCCTCCCCACGTGTAGTGTAGGAAACTGGACTCAGTATGGTTAACCTCCCTGACTTTCCTTCTTCCCTTCTCTCTACGCTCTGAAACCCAAAACACCACAAAGAAACAGTGCTT
This sequence comes from Dermacentor albipictus, assembly GCF_038994185.2. NCBI lineage: Eukaryota > Metazoa > Arthropoda > Arachnida > Ixodida > Ixodidae > Dermacentor > Dermacentor albipictus. Next base: position 440,097,677 of record NC_091821.1, read on the forward strand.
GCCTTTGGCTACTTCACTGTGTGATCTGTATACAGTGGGTAAGACGGTTTGAAGATGTTCACCCAGAAATCACGGCGACGTTAGGCCTGCCGACAAACGTTGAAATGCAGCGGCACGGACGTGTTGCGCAGCCAGCAGCGGCAATTCAACGAGACTGAGCACGCCAACCGCATCCTAATGAAAGGAGCACAGCTTCGGTATAGAACTATAAGCAGAAGATCCCTACGTGCACTGTGCTGCGAGAACGGAGTTCACAACGGCAAAAGACCGCCTCTGAGTGCACGCCCCCCAAACAAGAACTAGGCGTACAAGTGTGCATGCAGACCGCTGGAAGCAGCGCCCTGGCTACGCTGTTAACTAAGAAGCTACAACGCTGACCGCGGTACCGCGTGGCGGCGGTTGTTTAACGAACGCGCCAGAACCAACCACACACTGCGGATCAGCGAAGCGTAGATTACTTCGTCACAGTGTACGTACGCGCACCGCGGCGTGCCGCTCGGCTGAGCTCAACAAGGTGCGCGAGCACTGTGGCGAAACAGCCCGCCGCCTTCGCCCCCGATATAAGCGAAGCGGAGGGGGGAACGGTACATAAAGGGGCACTGCCGGGAAGCCAACGCAGTGGGAGAAGAGTCCAGGGCCGGACTGGCTAGACCCGAAACTCCCTCTACATCTACCTGCCTCTGCGTTGATGACCCACCCAGCCTTCCCGCCGAGCTTTCGGTGTACTTACGCGGGACGCAGCAGCCGTGGCCGGCCGACGTTCGCTTTCACCGCACGCTTCCATTCCAGCGCGTGGCCACCGTTGAATAGCAGTCATTAGGAGAAGAAGCGGCCGTAATTTTCCGCTGTCCCGCCGGACGACGCCGGGCGTGAGGTGCTCGCGTGTGGCGGCGGTAACTCTCGGCGCCCGAGCATTTCAGCGTAGCGGACGCTTCATGAGTGGCGGTGGTTGCGGGCTTCACTGCCGCCCGTTCAATGGCCGCCTGCGGTCTGCGCACGACTGTAAAGGCGAGCGGAACGTCTATTAAGGCAGCAGTCTTTCGCCCCCTGTGCCATTTCCTTCCCCGCTCTCACGCCCATCGTTATTCGGTCTGTCTAGATCTCTCTCTGTCTCTCTTTCTTTTTTTTGGATATTATTTTCTTTCGCAGGAAAAGCGCATCACGCCGATTCCTAGGTTTGCAGCGCAATAATAGCGCCAATTCAGTCCACCCGATGCCCCCGCCTGTGGAACAAAGCCCGTGCGCCTGTTACTTGGAGGCGAGCGCGGAAATTCGAAACGTTTGGTTCAATTGGCCAAGTCTGTCACAGCGCGACGAGCGACGGTTTTTAGCGCCAGGTTATCGGCTAGGAGTCGCAGTAATTAGACATTCTCTGGATGACGCGAGCACAACGAAGTAGCTTAATGTATGATGTTTCACTATTCAATGTAATCTCCAGCGGTCCTATACAGGATCTTATTGTTGTCGTAATGTTATGTTCGCGTTATCGGAGATATGTGGCGACACGCGGTATCCCACTGCGCCACACGGTTCACGCGCGGTTCTTGGAGTAGCGTGGTCCGAAGCTGGCGCTCAATTATTTATCTAGATCCTTCATTAGGCATGACAGCGGTTACTAGAACATGAGGTACAAAATTTACAACGGCGAAGCTTGTATTAAAATGCCGTCCTATCGTCACAGGTACAGATCGCTGCCTCGACATTCATGCTCAAGCTGTACTACGGTCGCTATTTCTCATTCTTGTTCACAGGGCGTCTTTGCGTCACTGCCTTAGGAAATATCTAAAATGCGTCTGAGGAAAACAGCGTACCCTTTCCCAATCGCTTTACCCCATTTCGAAGGAAGAAAAAGAGGGAAACGTTACAACCATATTTCATAAGCAATCTGGCCACAAGGTGTGTTCATGCCGCCAGCATAAACGGTCTGCGTCAGCTCACACGTTTATGCCTGCATGAAATAGCGCATTAATTTTTCTGGAGGCATGCAACATCGGGTCTTTTTGTTGCAGAGATGCGAATACACTGTGTTATGATTGATGGCAAAATGGCGGTTTCCTTGAGCCGGGCATATCGCAAAGTAAGGTTTCTGATTTTTCGCTGCCGGTCAAATCATACAGATAATTTATTATGCGCGAGATTTCTTATCCGGCTTTTCAAAATACAAGTAGAGTTATACAGGCGCTCTGATCCCGATAATGATTATCAGTTGAGCAACCCTGATTTCTGAGTAATAAAGCAACCTACAAAGTGTTTTAGGATTACCTCTTCTGCACGGCACTGGAACTTACCTCGTCCGATAATATACTACGAAATTGTCGGCTAAACATTAGCAAGTCGGAAAATAGACTAGGGAATAAAATATCGAAAAATAAGCAGCAATCATCATCATCATCATCATCATCATCATCATCATCATCGTTATGCCCACTGCAGGGCAAAGGACTCTGCCATACTTCTCCAACTACCCCGGTCATGTACTAATTGTGGCCATGTTGTCCCTGCAAACTTCTTAATCTCATCCGCCCATCTAACTTTCTGCCGCCCTCTGCTACGCATCCCTTCCCTTGGAATCCATTCCGTAACTCTTAATGTCCATCGGTTATCTTCCCTCCTCATTACGTGCCCTGCCCATGCCCATTTCTTTTTCTTGATTTCAACTAAGATATCATTAACTCGCGTTTGTTCCCTCACCCAATCTGCTCTTTTCTTATCCCTTAACGTTACACCTATCATTCTTTATTCCATAGCTCGTTGCGTCATCCTCAATTTGAGTAGAACCCTGTTCGTAAGCCTCCAGGTTTTTGCCCCGTACGTTAGTACTGGTAAGACACAGCTGTTATACACTTTCCTTTTGAGGGGTATTGGCAACCCGCTGTTCATGATCTGAGAATGCCTGCCAAACGCACCCCAGCCCATCCTTATTCTTCTGATTATTTCAATCTCATGATCCGGATCCGCCGTCACCACCTGTCCTAAGTAGATGTATTCCCTTACCACTTCGGTGCCTCGCTACCTATCGTAAACGGCTGTTTTCTTCCGAGACTGTTATCGCCAGCCAGCAGTCATCATCCACCCATTACTTCGGAACATGTATCGTTTCTGGGGAGTTTTCTTACCAGTCTTATCAATTATTTCGTTAGAAGACGGCGCAGAGTATGCTGTTTCCAGATTGCGAAGCACACGTACAAGAAGTTTTTTAAAACATTTACCTCATAGATAGATAGATAGATAGATAGATAGATAGATAGATAGATAGATAGATAGATAGATAGATAGATAGATAGATAGATAGATAGATAGATAGATAGATAGATAGATAGACAGACAGACAGACAGACAGACAGACAGACAGACAGACAGACAGACAGACAGACAGACAGACAGACAGACAGACAGACAGACAGACAGATAGATAGATAGATAGATAGAGAGATAGATAGATAGATAGATAGATAGATAGATAGATAGATAGATAGATAGATAGATAGATAGATAGATAGATAGATAGATAGATAGATAGATAGATAGATAGATAGATAGATAGATAGATAGATAAACTACTGAAACGAATGGAGATCTCTGCAGTGGCGCTGTATTGGAGGCATTTGGAACAATTTATTTTTCCTTCTGTACAGTAACCTGCGCCTGTAGCCCGGTCTACATTTCTTGCGTTGTGCACTGATGACAGTTATAGTGTACTGGGGCTCGGAATCTTGGACATGACGCCATGCTCGATAACAGAACCTCACAACCAACGTGCCGGTCTCCGCCCTATCAGCTTACGATAAAACATGCGTACTTTTTCACGAGACTCACACGGATTACGTTGGCTCATGCTCCCGGGTTCCAGGTTGCGCCACTTTGCATGTTATCTATTCTGTCTCTACACCGTCACAAGTGAAACAGAAATCTTGTGGTGGCGGTGATGGAATTAGTTCAACGTAGCCATTTGTTGTTATTTTATGTAATCACGCGCAGTTATTTCATTTCCTGTTATTTCTCTTCGGTCGTCATCATGCAAAAGACGGAGAAAAAGAAGCAAAGGGGAACTTAACGGTTCCGAGCACAAAAAGACGATTCCGCAATCTCGAGTGGGATTTGAACATATAAAAGAACCCGCCGTTCTAGCTCCGTGGTTACGGTGTTGCGCTGCTAAGCACGAGGTGGTGGGATAAGATCCCGGCCACGGCGGCCACATTTCGAAAGGGGCGAAATGCAAAAACAAAAGAAACGAATAAAAGGGAAAAGAACATATCCGCCTTCATTCCACCCGGCGAATGTGCGCGTACAGCGAATCTGGTGTGGACGTTAGCCAAGTACCACCGCCCCAACCGACGTTAGTCTACGTTACACAAGGAGCACCACAACCACAAATGACCTACGTCACGTGCTCACCCACGCGTGCGGAAGTTCAGCATACATCCTCATTCTTCTAGGCCCTCCGCGTAGCGCAAAAGCCTTATTGAATTGAATTAATGTTTAAACGTAAATTGTGTCAGAAAATGCGTAAAGTAGGACTCACACATAAGCTGCGGACATTATTATAACTTCGGATTCTAATACGATTATACGTGAAAACGTAATTCTCTTACGCGGTAACGTGAAGACAAAGCACATTTTTCAGCACCTGTCTGAGGTCCATTCTCATTCTCCTGCCTTAGTTTAGGCCCTCCGCCTGGCGCAAATGCCATACTGAACTAATTGAATTTCTGAAAATAAAACTTGTCAAAACATTCTGAAAGTACGGCTGACATACAATCTACAGACAGGATAGCATCGGACTGTAATTCAAGTATGTGAGATAACATAATTCTGTTATGCAGAAACTCAAAAACAAACCCCATTACGAGCTGTGGGTTTCTAGGTGACCACGCCACGAAGAATACCGGCCAACAAGAAGCTAATTGCCACCGTGCACTTGTATTAAGGTGCACGTTATAGATCCCTAGGCGGGTTCTTTTAGAACGGTTGCTTGCGGGGCTAGTTCTTTCAATCCTTTTAATTCGTTTTTAATTGGTTCTTTTAACTTAAAAGAACCAACCTGGGAAAAATTAATATGGAGTCTCCACTATGGCGCGCTTCTTTATCAAATCATGGTTTTGTCACCTCAAGCCCCGTGATACCCAAGTCGCCGGAATGGCTTCGCTTGTGCCTGAGAGGGGACGCAGAAGAGCTAGAGGAATTCTTCTGACTCGCACTGCAGTTCTGGCTGAGGATTCGCGCACTTTGCTTCTTGAAAGCCCCAACTTTTACTGCCCATTTCGATCAAAGAGAATGACGGAATGGCGAAGAGAAAAATTAGAGTTCTCCGTTGGGCAGAAGAAAGTGAGTATTTCTGAGGGCACGGTATTAATTACAGCCCGATGTGAAAAGACGATGATGATGCAACCGCACAATATATGCGGCACAATGAGAGACACCCTGTCAATTTCAGAGGACGTGCAAGCTCTGTCTGCACGTTGACGTTCAGAAGAGTGCACTAGCAAAAAAAAAAAAGAAACTGATAGAAAGGAAGAGAAAGGCAGCTGATAATTTCCTAATAACAGAGGCACTTTCGGTGGTCCCGCCTAACGCACCTCTCTGTCTTTCGGCAGGCCGCTTTGCGCTGTGACACTGCAGCTTCGGCTCGATTAAGCCTGCGACCCGCCGCCGGGAGCAATCTGCACAGAACAGGCTGCCGCGTTATAATCGATTGTTGCGCAAGGCATGCCCACGCCGTCCGTCGGTCAGCTATGACGGCTATGCGATGACCGAGTGGTATGCGATGCGTATGTGCTAACGTACCCTTTCCACGGAAAGCTTTTTTTTTCATCTTTAGTGCTTTAGAGACCTGCACTCAACAAACTTCCGAGTCATTCAGTAGCTGTAGTAAATGGTCAAATAAGGGAAAGTAATATGTAAATTACTGTGATATACTTTACTGCGGCTCTGTGCACTGTAAGAAAGAAAAAATGCTACCGCGCGGCGGTAGCCTATACAGCTGAAACGCAGTTTGTGCGCCACATCCCAAAAGTAACTGCAGACTTAAGCGATTCCTTCGGCTCGGAACTATTTTACGGCGAATGAAGCATTGTCTCGCAGCGGAGACTCTGAGGAAATGTTGCATCTCGTGTGCACCTTGGTATCACGCGCGGAGCATGCAAGCACGCTTTCGCTATAGGAGTAGCATAATGCAATTCTTTCTCATTTCCGACTGAGGTTTCTCTGTTCCCGAAAGATCAAATGATGAACCTTCGAGAGACACAGCCAAAGTTCTCACGAGAGGAGAACAGAAAAAATGAATGTTTTTATCTAACGTGGGTGTCAGAACCAATCTGATTTGAAGCTGTCGTTAGGCGTGTAAATAATTGCTATAAAACAACGTGCGATGTGTAGAATTGTCTCAATATTGTCACCCTATGCAACAAGTAGTATCCCGCTATGCTTATGTTTGTGCACCGCAGACACGGCAACTTTAATGTCATGCAATCTTTATGTTGTGCACTACACCGTCCACAAGCTATCGTCTAAATGCAATGAGTATGCCCGGTTCGAGACGGCGAGACGGTGACGTCACGAGTACGACGGTGATGTTTGATGTTTGCCGAGAAAAGAATGGTGAAGAGAGACATATTCGGAGAGTAGGACGATGCGCAAGATGAACTTAAGGTTGACTATTGTTCACCCCTTTTTTTCTATGTCTGTAGCTGATTGAAAACTGACGCGCACGCATGTATCAGGCCATGCGGTGCAAAGGCCAGTTCCCTCGAAGAACCATAGTTAACGTTGGCACAAGGGACTTGTGCGTAGGATTGCTGGAAGCAAAAGGGCGGATTATGCCTTTGAAGCCGAAGCTTTCTAGGCGAACCTGCCCAAATTTTGCTGCTACTGTCTTTCGGAACAGCTACTATACAGGAGAAAAATTACGTCCCTGATAGAACATATGTCTCCCTGCGCAAGAATCCGATGCTCTAACAATGAGGTCACAAAGGCGAGTATAATGAAGGAGAATGTGACCTAAACCAACCAGGGAGTTATTGATTTATTCTGATGAAACTGGAAATACTGGCAACTGTTGTGCCACCGGCGTGTCCACAAATGATGTATTGTTCAATGAGGAAAGGATGATAACATGAGTTGATATTGTTACGTTGATATTTTCTACACCCGCACCTCCACCAAAATAATGTTACGTGAAGCTGAAGCCGAATAATATTTACAATTTATTTACAGGTAAGCTCACGGAGGCCGAAATGGCGACGCTATATCAAACGGGCACACACGTCGTCTTCGTCATCCTCAGTGCAGCCACACTGTGGCGGCTGTTCCGTAGCATCATGAATAATGTTTAAAAATGTACTTTAATAAAGCACATTCACCTAGCATGCTTAATCGATTTTATGCCAGTAACCGTGCGCTCTATTGCAAAACGGTTACGTTTTCGTGATGATGAACTGTAGACAATCTCACCTCTCTAAGCATTATGAGAAAACCATCGATCCTGCTTCCTAAGAGAATGGGCTGTGGTTGATAAACAAGATGACTGAGGGCGAGAAGACGAGGAAGACATAAAACGTATTGAACATCTTTGCTTTCATCCAGCGGTTCTCAGCAGAGGAATACACGTGTGATGAAAAGAGTAGCAATGATATCTGTAAGTCATATTCGTAAGCTTATTTTGAAGTCTTCCACGAAAAGAAAGTGGGCCTCTTGCTGGGATAGCGTGGCACTCGCACAAAGGCGTGAGCTGCTATAGAGGTAACACGGTAGCTCTTAGAAATAGGTCAACTTGTTATTTGAAATAATGTATATGAATAAAATCTAAAAAAGGTTAAGTTTTCCTGCAGTGAGTCTTCCTTAGCTGTAGACTGTAGTGTAGTTTCCAAGTATAGACTATAGGTCTTCGTAGTTCCTGTCCACACTACAATTACTCACGCTTGCATCGTTATGGTCGTTGAATGACGTCGGACTGGACACACTTAAAAAGTGTGCAAACAGACGCGCTGCACATTCATCGCTTATCTTTATTTTCGACAGCCATAGAGTAGTCGTCAGAATGGATTAGCCATCTTTGGCTACTGCAACGTGAGACTGTCTTAGGGCACTCGCATACATCATGGCCATCCACACAGCGTCATCTCATTTGGTTTTTCCGGTGTGCTCATTCGCTCCATTCTATGGAGCAGCTTGCCTTGGCGCAGGCCTGCAGTACTAATTTTATGTGGCAGATAGAACGACCATGGTTAAGCGTGTTTGAAGCGAACGTACGCAATGCGTCTCCTATAGCGAGCATACGCACATTTTATTTTTGGCCAGGGACAAATGTCAGTGGGGTAGATAGTGGTCCATTATTCTCGTAGCACGAGCAAACGCGGTATGGTCTTCATTTCGCCAGCCGATGGAACGCAGAGGAAACGATTTAAAACAAGACCGGGAAACAAAGCATATCCCTCCCCTCCATTTTGAAAGCGAAAGAGACAAGTGCGGTGTCGTTTCTTTTTCGTTTTTTTTCTTTCTTTTCTTTCATTGTGATTGTTTCACGATACATGTGAACTCCTATCTTCACAGAGTGTCCTGCTAAGATTACTAAAGGACATTTTGCAACTACTATTGTTCGGATAGCATGGAAATAACGGTTAGTACATGCTGAACTTGAAAGAGTGGGTACTAGGGAAGCATAAACGGATGCGCACGCAAGGAAAAGGCGGTAGACATGGATGTACATGGATTTGTCTAATCTGCGTGCTTGTGGCTTCAACCTTCTGTCCGCTCTGGTTATTGTTTTTTATCTGCCTTTATCGCCCTAATTTCCGAAGCATTCCCATATTTCTAAATTCGGGAGGCAATAAGAGTGCGGACATGTAGAAGTATCACAAATGGCTGCACTTAAAAACGTAATGCTTTGTTGAAAATGAACGTTTTGTAAACTCACAAGGCCGATTGAGGCCGGCAAAACGAAGCTTAGGCAAATCCCTTTTGTAGCCATCATTCCAACTGTAGACGAACAATCAACATTGCTGGCTGACCACCATGCTTGCGGCCCCCTTAGGCACTAGCGCTACAGTTCCCTCTAGTAGGTTTCGTAGGGACCCTCTATGGCTGTGCTCACCCTCATGGCCCCTCCTCCCCCTCCGCCTTACTTGCATTTCAGGTTGCCAAGCAACGGTTCAGCAACGAATATCAATAATCGACGCTTAACGCAGGCGGAAGGCGATAAGACTTGCTAACTTATGTCCGGCAGAGTCTGCTGCGAGCAAATAAAGCTTCATTAGCGGTCAGACCAATGTTTGCCCTCCGGTTCAATAGAATGGTTTTCCTGAATTTCTGCGCTAGATATCGTGTTTTCGTTGTGCTTTTGTGCCTAAAATGGGGCCACCAACGCAGCAGGGAGACGCCTAATTGTCCTAATAAACCTTGAGTATGTCTGGCGCCAGACTTTGGTGATGTTTGTCGGAACTGGGCACATTTTCGTACCATACGGTAAATCGATTACAGCGAGCACTGCACTCTTTTCGTTGTGCGCGCATGATAGAGTGCTGCTCGCATGCGGCTTCAATCTGCCTCCCATGTCTGCGCGGCGGAACAGCTTAATGGCAATCTAGTTCTCTCTGTCTGCCGTGTCGATTCGATTAATGACTAGGTGGGCAGTTTCAGGTGGTGACACATGAGCCCTTGGGTGATTAAGATGTACCTGTATTCAGTGCGCAACTCCATTGATCTCGAATATTATATTGTCACTGGTATACCCGCCGTCTTAGTGACTATGGTGGGTTCGATCTCGGCCGCGATAAAAACCCATACATCGTGGGAGCGATAAGCCAAATCCTCGTGTACTTCTCGTCGATGTACATAAAGGTGCCCTGGCGGTGAAATGCAATTAGGAGACCACCCTCACTGCGGCTTGCGACAAATGCTACAAGGCAGCCCATATTTCGATTACCTGTAATGGTCATGTAAATGATGACATTTTTTATTGCTAACCATCGTTTGCCTAAAATCCAGGCACTTTGCGATAAATAGGTAGGTACACAGGTATGTTCCTATCTCGCCATGTTTCGGACGTCTTCAATCAAAACGAATGCGTGACAGCTCGATGCTCGAGCCATTAGGTCACGATCGCAGGCATACGTGCTACGAAAGAAGAAGACAAAGAACTGGCACGTGGCAAACGCGCATTGCGTCTCAGAGAGCACCAGAGAAGTGTGCGAGCGAATATAGGCACCGACCGCACGCATATGCCTCCGGTGTCAAAGACAACTAGTTCTACGAGACGCTTGGCACATGCGCCACCTGCCATTGTCTCGCTGTCTGCAGGCTGTAGCAACAGCTAGCGCTATGAGACGCTGTCCCAGAATGCGCAGTCTTCGTAACGGGCCCACATTCTTCAGCCCCCTTTCTTCGCAGCACCTAACGCCACGTAGAAGCTTGCGACGTCGCACTGCCTTCATTCTCGACCTTGGTGGAACAGGTTTAGTCGTTTTCGACGAAGTACAAGTGCCGCCGTTTCTTTACTGTACATCGCATATGACATATATAAACATAGGCACGTTCGATGTTATACCACTTGATCGCAGGGGACGTAACAACCAGTGTTTCTCTCGCTTACTTTCGTCTGGAACCTGCGTATAACCAAAGCATAGCCATGTCGTAAAATGGAGTCGAACGGATGGTGCACTAACCATGCCGTCACCGTCGTCGCCATCTTGCTGCTATATTCACATAGGCACTCGCGTCACGCACACAAATATTCTGCTTACACAAACGGGTTGGTCCACCCGGATAAAGCTTTAAGGAATCTTTGCTGCAGAATGCAGAATCTAGCTAGCTGCAGAATCCTTCCCGTAACATTGAGTCTCATAGTGCATGGGAATTGCATCATTTTTTTTTATCTTACGGAAACTTTCTTCGGCCTGTGAGATTTCACCTAATTCATTTTATTATTAACTTTGTCAGCAGGAATTCACAAATGTATTGTTTTGTGTACATGACAGAAGCCTACTATCATGCACTGGCACCTTCAATACTGGAGAAAAGTAAGCATATTAACTTGTCTAGCTCATCCTTTCTTTTCAAAACAGAGGATATAAAAAAAAGTCACAGGGACTCTTGAATAAGACGGTTGTTCTGTCAAAGCCATAGGCTTCGAAGTCTGTTACAAGGCAAATTATGTACGACACAGTGGAAAAAAAAATCGCGTCTTGGAGCAAAAACATATTGATTCACAGAAACAAGCTTTGTCTCGTCTATGTACAGCGCATATCATTTCCCACTTTCCATGCTGCTGCGCGGTGAAATAAGAACAACCACCCAGCCACATATTTTATGAACATGGTATACATGCGTCACTGTCCAAGTAATCGAAATAGGCTTCTATCGATGCGACACAGTTACACAGCATTTTCGGAGCGAAGAAAACTGGCAATTCCATCTGTTGGTCAGTGCGCTTCCTCCGCGGGGTAGTTCAAGCGTCTATCTTCTGCCAGTAAGTTAGACGTACGCGGCAAATTATTCGGAGATTACGCGACACTCTTAAATTAAGCAGCAACTTTAATTACGGTAGTTTTACCTGATGTACTCGCGTTATCACTGACATGCACGGGAGCAGCTAATTAGCTACAGAAAGGTAGCTGTAATAAGCAGAACGCACTTTCGAAGTCAGAGGGGTGAAGTTTGCTCAACTACACGTGTTACTTTCCCAGCTAGCTGTGCAGTGGCTTACGTACACACCGTTGCGTAATTTACCACAAGTAATTTTAGCACGAACCGCAATGGTGGACTGCATTTGAACACTTAATACAACGATGAGAACCGCTGGACGAGATGGTCGAGTTAGTGCTCGCATATCCGTTATGGTCGTTCGTGCGAAACGCCGTAATGTTTATCACCACCTGGATATCTTCTTGATGTGCCGAGTATGACTGCTCAACACCAAACTTCTGTTTCTACATTGCTTTCACCTGCTAATACACTAATACTACTGCTGCACTGCTATTCATCTACGGGACATCCACGCACCATAAGACTTTTCAAAACTAAATGCCTTTTCGCCCCTGTTTAATCTCAGCAGCACTCATAGAGGTGTTGTCAAACTGCACTAGAAGCCACTATTTCACATGTACCTTGCTGTATTACTATATATTTTGTATCAAGCTCGCTTTAAACATTCGTGAGTCCTTCAGCTTTCGGATTCAGGGAATTACCTACCAGCTCGGAACTCGAATCAACTTGCCAAGAACATAGATATGCGCTGCCGTAGGCCCTGCATCCTGCCCTGCATCCTGGAGCGGTGAGAAAAAAAAGCGAAAAAGCACCCGGCACAAAACGAAACAAACCACAACGCCAGAGACACATGAGAAGCAAGGCAAATAAGCCACTCTCCTTCCGCCCCCCCCCCCTCCTTTCCGCAAGGCGTTGCTGTCATCTGGGAAATGGTAATGGCTGCACGCATCTGCCACTGCCGCCTGTCCCACTTCAACTGCGGGACCTACCACTGAGTGCATATTAGGGACAAATCGCTCCCCAGACTCGCCTCGGTTCTCGCCCGCTGGACGATGCATCTGGCCGGATAAGAAAACGCATCCCTTGAGGGAGGCGGTCGCGGCCGCAGAAAAGACACCAATGGCCTGTGTTGCCGTTTCCACCACCATTTCTTCTTGCTGCCGGGCATAGGGATATCTATCTTTTAGAGCGCAGCTCTTTGGCGTCCGTTCCTGGGTTTCGCGTCGGCGTTGTCGTCGGCCTCGTAACCAGCTCCGCCCCCCTTTCATCCCCCCAGCGCTAGCAGCGACCGACTGATACCGCTGGATGCCGCTGACGCCGCTAGAGAGTCAAGATAACGTGACTGCATAGAACACCGTCGCCGCCATGCAGAAAGAGGAGGAAAGGGTCCCCCCCCCCCCTGGTTCTTAGCGCTGCGGAAGCGAGGGTATCATATTGTTTGTGTCGGCATCGGCGGCGTTGTCCCTGAAACCAACTCCGCAGCTGGGGTTGACTCACTATCGGCGTCAGCGGCATCAGTCAGTCGCTGCTATCTCTTCCCTCCTCCCTTTATCGTGTTGTCCGCTTGCTGCACGCGCTTCTGCCCCCATCGTTTGCCGCTGGGTGTACACGCCGCCCCCCTCCCACCCCTTCCTGCGAGTCTCCGGTTGTCAAAGCGCCGGCTCGAACTTTGAAGTTGGCGAACTGTGCGCCGCAAAGTTGCCCAACGGCTTGCTGGTAGTAGCTGCCTACTTCGCCCCTACCGCACTCACGAAAGACGTCGTGCACTTCCTGCAACTCGCATTAACCGTCCATCGATCCACACCGATGTTAGTAGTGGGGGACTTTAATGTTGACATAAAGACAAACAGCAATTTCCTAACACTTATGCGGGAGAACATCCCGTTCCTCTCGCTCGTAACGCGTCCCACGGCTGTGACAACCTCGCGAGGCACTTGTATAGATCTCGTCTTTGAGAATCAAGCATTGGTGTACCAAGTCGAACATATATCAGTCTATTTCTCCGACCACAAAGCTTCCTTCATGACTGTCAAGAACTGTTAGTGGAGTCTTTGTTAAAGGAATACGTGTGAAAAATAAAAAAAAAATTCTGTGATAGCGCATACATGTGTTGCTCGATTTCTTTGCCTCAATCTATCGAAAAGGTGAAACAGCTTATTTGCTGCGCTCAAATTTCGCATTAGGAAGTAACGTAATCGTCGGTAATTTTTTTTCTTTTTTATATGAATAAATAAGGCGATGATGGCACTGAAATACGGTGCCCGCTGATCTTTCTCACATGCGTCATGCACATCATGCATTATCACGTAATATTACTAGTAGCGTATAATATTACATATCACCAAAGCTAAACAAAAGAGCATTGCAAAAGGACTCATTATAAATTGCATCAAGTGAAGCGTCAGAAACACCACTGATACAGTACAAGTACACACATGGCATGCAAGATAGAAGTGCATAATAAAATTCACCATTATAAATATTGCAAACGCTACCATTGCCATAGACATACCCAAAATGTCACATGACAGAAAAATTCAAACGGTATATAAAATACAGTGCGCATACCTGCAGTGAATGTTTTCACCATGTCAAACTGAGTAGTCTGCGCCATTACAGTAACCTCCAAAAACTGTTTCATGTTATCCAGAAGCTGTTTCATTTTATCAGTTCCATCAAACCAGGTTTTTTGGCTGTTAAGCGTCGACCGTGTCTCCTAACATACACAGTATTTCACATGTAGTTATGGGAACTGTAGTGATCGGGTACTCTCGATGTACCTTCCGTGCTGCTCGACAAAATTGAGCATAAGCAGCACAATTTTCTGGTATGATACAGTGTCCAGGAATCTACTGAAATACGACCATACCATGCTCTTCATTCGGTTTAGTGATTTAACCTTTCATAGCCTTGCGTTGTGTTTGTAGACCGTGCATTTGAATTGCCAGTGGATGCAAGTGCTTCCTGCTAGCCACTGAAAATAACCTAATGTTGTGCGTGTTGTCTCGATGTTGTAAATCGAGGGGCAGACAGGCTAGCAAACAGATCAGTTGCAGTCGAAGACGTTTCTCGGCATAATCGAATAGATATTTATGCTATTCACGTGAGGAACGATGAACGCTGATGATGAATCGGGCAAACACTCATCTGTGTATGCATGAGTCTATCCGGCATTTCGCGTATATATTTCATACAGCGCCGTTTGTTGGGCAGCGATCATTAACGGGTCTCTCGTTTTTCAATATTCCTTCAAAGGACAATTCGATATTTGCAACTACAAGTACCCATTGTGGATGCGTGGCATGGTAAGTAATCGAGCCGTGTTCCGTGAACTGGGTACAGCTTCGTTTGCCCTGGAGTCATTAAGTATTGAGAAACGTGCTCTGTTGCCTGCTGGCCGATGATTGAGCAGCTTACTATGTTTTATAGAGTATGGTGCTGCAGCGGCTCCTTGGTTGCTTTTTGAAATGCGTATTTTAAGTGACATAATGAGAAAACGTTGTCAAGTTGGCTTTGTCGTGCATGGAAGTATGGAACCTGCTAGCGAAATTTTTGGCGTGCGCTAGCATATAAGATCATTGCGCAAAGGCAGATGCAGTTGTTTTCTGGTTCGGGCAGGAATAAAAATTGACGTAAAAAATAAGGGCCATTTTTAGGGCTTTTTCTTTCCGAACTAAACTACGTATTTGCAGTCGATGAGGCTGGTAAGTGCTGAAGGAGGAATGACCGTAATAATGAAGTGTTATGCAAGCCGCACTTGTTTTGCAATAGGTTCTCTCTGCACGACTGACTCGGTCACTGCTTTCCTCGCTCGTTACGAAGGCCCGTCGCCTGATGCTCCCTCCGGTGGTTCTACGTAAGGCAGTCCGCTCAGCTCTTTGCCGTTAATGCAGCAGTGTGCCCCAATGGGCCCATGCTCGATCGTCGTGAAACAGCGCTAAAATAGTGGTCATCCCGCAGCTTTAAAGTCAGATACCAAAACCGAAACCGTTCCATGGTGATTAGTGACTTCTAAGCTGCAGGGTTGCGCCTGTTCCAGCGGCGTTTCGCGACAGCACAGCATGTGTCAGTCATGAAATACTGCTGCAGCAACTGCAAGGAGATGAAGAAACCGAATTGGGCCACCGAAAGCCATGCAAATCCAAGTCGCTAACCACAGAAACGGATCCGTGCTGGTGGCTAGGCCCTAGGTCTTGGATAAGAACAAACCAATATCACGAAATGAAAACTCACGTATACATAAACGTTCTCTAATTCCCATGAAACGACCCTTGTTTCTTGTTTCAATTATTGTGCTAAGTTTGTTCCTCCTTAGGTAACTTCAATAGCTCTCAGTTGTAATCACTGGTATCTAGCACATTGTAGTTTGAAGCAACACTTTCATCAACGAGTGTAGGTTCATTAATGCGAGTTTAATACAGCTTCGTCACTGACGACTTTCTTCTTTTACTCCCTCCTTGGCTTCCATCCATTGATTTTCTATCTGCTATTCTCCTGTATAGGGTAGCAAACCTGATGCAAGTCTGACTTCCCTGCTTATCCCTTCTCTCTTGTCTCTGTTTACAACATCTCAAGTTAGCCTTGTTCTGGAAAACCTTCTGCACATACTTAATACTCATTTTGTCTAACTAGGAATAGCTGGGGCGAAGTGTGCTGAGCTTCGTAATAACTCTGAACTTGGCGTAAATTTCGGTAGCATAATCGCAAAAGAGAGCGCAAACGTCTGCACCACACAGACATCACCATCATCGCAGAGGCTAAAAACCTAGGTTTCTGTCACAATTAGGCCAGTATCGTGAACGCTGGTTTTCGTCTCTACTTCACTGGGAGGCAACATTATGCACAATATATAGTACATGTGCAGCCTATGTTAGTGGCAAATACCCACTCTGGGGGATTGGCCAAGAACAGAGTATTTCTACATATCAAGGAGAAAAAAGAATTATAAAATAATGTAAACAAGAATTCTGAACACGTATATCGGAAATATTAGACAAATTCTATCTAATGATTTTAATACAATGAATATCCAGACTGTTGACTCGTTGTAGGTTTTTCCAGCTGGTTATTTGGGAGTGGGTACCATTTCTCGACAACCCCATTCTAATTATACATTCTTTTAATCTTGAGCTCCCAGCTGCTACATTAGAAACGTTCAGCCGTTCCTAAGAAAAAAAAATTAAACAAAAAGGTAGTTTCCGTAAACAGTATGTACCTCTTGCTCCACTGAGCACTCGTACTGCTGGCATCTTTTATTGAATTGGTAGCTTTGCGAAAGCAGTCACAGCTGATAATGTTATTCGCCGGTAATATTATTACAGGAGTGCGTGCTGTAGTTCTAACATTTTTTTTTTGCAAGCCAACGTCACCATGTACACAAAGTTGTTTCAAGGTATACGTCTAAACTTTTATGTTGGGATGCGAAACACTGCTTTCTGCGGTATTAATAGAGGTTTACTGGATCTTATTAGAGTCTGATGAAGATTACTGCTATCTCCTCCTTACCTAATGTTGCAACGAATACTTGAATACTAAAAGCCTTGAATGGATATCATCGTGAAGCCGTGTCTCAGTGCAAAAGACGCACACATAACAACGGTAGCGCTGCATGGCTAATGACTGCACACTTCCAAGGCCTACGGTTCAGTCAGTGCTCTCAGAGCTCCAATGTAAGTGGCGGTGCCGGGAAGACGATGGAGCTCTGCTTCCCTTTCTCCAGACGAACGCTGAAAGCCAGCCCACCAAGTATTCACGGCGGAGAAGCACGTGCTCGGTATAAGAGGCTTACGGCTCGGAAACGAAGACGACGCGCGAGGGAACAAAAGAATACAGACTGCTTGTTTCTCCTGAAAATGCGTCGGCGCCTTTCGCTTTCGCGTATTCTTATCACGTCGCAGACGGTCCGCCCGTGCAAGAAGCACAGTGGCGATAGGAGTTAGGTGTACTAAAGAAATGATGGCTCCCTCCCTTTCCGGCGGCCGCTCGTACGCTTAGGCTTGTTCAGTTGAGTGTGCGGAGGTACTTTTCCAATCTCCAGTTGTTACCGCCAGAGCGCAGGCATCGGGGAGGCCGCCTTCCGTGGCGCGTGAAAACTCCCCAAGCGCCGCCCGCGAGGGTTTCGTAACCCTTCTAGGGCTCCCGAGAAAGCGAAAATGAAAGGAGGTCTTCGCACAGAGCCCGTCTGTGATTTCCTCATTTGCTTCCTGGTCGCGTCCTTTGTCCTGTCTTGCATGCCGGGTTTAGGGGGGTGCGCCGAAAATGGGAATCTCTCGGGCGAATAATCTAGCATTAATCCCTGGCTGCCTCGTGTCTCGTCGTTGCCTCTCGTATGCGCTCTGCGCCCCTACATAGATGGCCGCTTCTAAGGAGGATTGAGGAGGCCTGCATGAGAGAAGTGTTGATTGGGTAAATTTTTTATAGGAGAACGTGCTAAGGGGTGTTCCGTGTCTCGTATTTTCATACGTACTTAAACGTAAATGATATCAGTCATAGTAATAGCGAAAAAATAATTAAGAGTCGGTGCCCTATAGCAAATGCAAAATGCCACTGACTCTAACGTCACTGTGTAGAGCCAATGACACATATACGATGTGTTTGGATATCGTAAAATGAAACTACGGGGTAGTGCTGTCATTGTGATCGCTAAGATAACGACCGCAGTGCTGAAGTAAGTACGAAAGGAAACACAACATTGACATGGAGGACCGTTTCAACGGCTTGTTTAGGTATCCGAAGGGGCGGGGCTGCGGAAAAGAGAAAGAAATCAGTGCCAGTGCGCTTAAAACTTGTGCCATTGTAATTTGGGCCGAATAGCTCAAACGCTCATGGTTGTTTTGTCGCTTTGCCCATCGCAGCTGTCCAGGCATTTCCTGTCTGTCATATGCCTCCGATTTCAGCCCGGCTATCGGCCCGAAGCAATTCAGCTGGTCACCGTTCTATTCTGCGGGGTGATCATTTTTCAGTTTTCCGTAGTTTTTCGCGTTTTCTTCAAATCCTTCACTAGGCTCGGAATGTCATCTCAATAAATATGGAAAACAGGTTTGATGTATTTTTTTTTCATCCGTGATTCAATTGGATTTGTAATACTGCATGAAGCAGCAAGAGCATAAGCTTTTAGCACCCTTGGCCTACAGATGCAGCCATAAGCTCGAGGTACTTACAAATGCGCTCTTTCATTTGTCGCTCTACTGGGGCCCCATACATAAAATGATTCCAATCTCTTAATTGTTATTGCAATCTCCTGACATCCAATTTTCGTAATCGCCGATGCAAGCGTAGTGTGGTGAGCCGCAGCGTTTTGGGCAGCCCATGCAGTTCGGGGACAAACAGTCACCTGGCCTGCTTGATTTATTCATGTTTTACTGCATATATAGCTGTCTAGCGCACTATCTATCTGATCTCGATCTTAGCTTTGGTATTTAAAACGTCTGTCAATATACTGTGCATTTACGTATAATGAAAATGACTCCGGCCCTATCATTTTCATGCTTGCTTGTATTCCACCAATACTGTAATCGGATATACTTATCTCCACTGCTGACCATTTATTACTTCCATCCTTCTTGAATCCCAACGCTTCTGGAAGGTGCACAATCCCTACGGGTGTCGCTGAGTATATTGGCATACATCGGCTTGGTGCGCGCTGTCTTCCCGCGCGCCTTCTGTTCGACTTCACGTCGTCGACCGCGTGTGCAAGCAGGGGAGGGGGGGGGATCTAGTGCGCGTCTCCTCCTCTATACCGGCCATAGAGACGCGGACTGTCCAAGCCGCTGCGCGCATGCGACCCGCGTGCCGTATCTTGGATGTAGTCTACGGTGGGTGCAACGCCTGGGCGAGCCGAAATGGCTTGTGGGTTCCCGTGACCTGTCCTCCTGCGCGGCTAGTCTTGGATGGTGCGTAACCTCAAATTTTAGGAGACGCGTTGCAGCAAGAGGTGGCACGTAGCGTTCACTCACATCGGTCAGCGCTCTTTGTCAAGCCGGCAATGTGACAGTGAGTGCTGACTGTCGTCGGGTGGTATCTGTTCATGTATACATGCACGCGTGAGGCACTATGCTAATTGATTTCATTTGTAAGGGCATGTTCATTTCAATGTGTGCTACCGAGGAAACTACAAGCCTTAGTTGGTGTAGTTGTTGTTTAATCTTATATAGGCAACACTCCTTCGCCCTTCGGGGCAAACTCTTTCTGGAGTTGTTTTTCGATGGAGATGGGTCTTTTTATTCAGGTCAGTGGTTTTAATGGCAAAACAATAAGGAGACTAGACGGCTGCGCACTGCAGACCATGAGGCTGATCCGCAGGATCGCCAACAGGCGGTCCGGGATGAGAGAAGCGAATCTAGTTAGGCTAGTCCAGGCCTTTGTGATAGGTAGAGTAGCTTATGTTGCTCCCTTCCTCAGTTTTAGGTCATTCGAGAAGAAGAAGATTGATGGCATCATACGTAAAAGTATAAAACAGGCGCTGGGGCTTCCCATCCGCACTGCAAATGAAAAGCTTTTAGCTCTAGGGCTCCACAACACGCTTGAGGAAATTATTGAAGCAGTGAGGATCTCGCAGTATGAGAGACTTGCGGGAAGCCCTACGGGCAGGAAAATCCTAGCTAGGCTAGACATAAACTATGAGGGGCAGGAAGGCATCAAAATAGACCTGCCGCGAAGCGTGCGGAACCGACTAATAATCCCACCACTACCTCAAAACATGCACCCAATTCATCACAAGGAACGCAGACAGAAACGGGCCGAGGCTCTTGAGAAGCGTTTAAAAAACTCGAAGGACGTGCTCTACGTTGATGCTGCAGACTATGGCAACGGCCGCATGGCCCTAGCTGTAGCGAGCGCTGAAACTAGATTGATAGCCAGTGGCACAGTTCCAACGGATTGCTCTCAAATTGGAGAAGAATCTGCCATAGCACTTGCAATTGCAAGTACTTCAGCGAAAATTATAGTCAGCGACTCTAAGGTTGCGGTGATGAACTTTGCCAGAGGCAGAATTTCTCCCGAGGCGAACAGAATCCTGCAGACCTGCAGAGATAGCAGGAAAATTGAAATAATCTGGGCACCTGCGCACGCCTCCCTCGCTGGGAATGAGGTGGCCCACGAATTAGCTAGAGGACTCACATTCCGAGCTGGTGGGCTAGCCGAAGGCTTCACGGGGCGAGACCGCTTAGTGTGCTACAGAGAGATCACACAACACTACAGACTAGGGCGGGTTAAATATCCTCCGGCTGATGCATCCTTAAACAAGAGCCAGGCCTCCACTTGGCGTCGCCTGCAAACCAACTCGTTTCCAAGCCCGGTGTCGTGCAGCCTGTACTACCCGGGTCAGTACTCTAGCCAGTGTAAGCTATGTAAAGCCAGGGCTAATCTTAATCACATTCTGTGGGAATGCCCACAGGCTCCCTCTGAGGGAAGAATAACCTCTTTAGAACAATGGGAGAACTTATTACTCAGCTCCGATCCGGAGATTCAACTGAAGACCGTCCAACTGGCCGAAAACGCCGCTAGGGTCCAAGGACTCCTGGCCGTCGTCTAGGTGGGAAGACTTAAAGCCTTCCCTACATCTGTTGGACAATAAAGTTTTACAATCCAATCCAATCGATGGAGATGCGACATTTGCATTGTTACACAAACTTTTTACCCGCGATCGAACGAGCTTTTATTTTTCTTCCTGACAATTCAGTGCTCGGACAAGATTTTCGGAAAGGTGGTCCTGCATAAAACACGATTTATCGCTTTTGATGCGTATAATGAATTTTCACTTTATATGCGGTGCCTCAGATCTTTGAAATTAATAAATATTGGCGAAGGCTAACGACAAATTATGACTTTCTTGATAATGAAGGACGTGGTAAATTTGGCCTTGTGGTTGAATGGTTAGGAAAATTAACATACGTGGTCACATACGTACATACAAATTGGACAAGCAAACACAATTGTTCTGACAGCTTTCCCGCATAGTCGTGTTCTTGTTCCATGGGGTATTGAGTGCCAACGTTAGGGTGCATATGCTTCCATAAACAAACGGCTGCTTACTGACGCAATCGCCGATATTCAGGCTACGTTTTGCATTCGAAGAGGCAAGATTACCTACTGTGGTTCTGATGCTTGCGGGGCAAACGAAATTTTAAAAAGTCGTCCTATGACCTGGTGCCATGGTCACATGGGGCGCCTTCCGGTGCAATACTAACTCTACAGCATACACACCGTGTGATCACTCATATCACTTGTTCCATTAGGCATTTCCTCGCGTCATACCTACAGCAATTTGCGTACCACTCCGTACCACAGCATTTTCAGTGTGCATAAGACCTGCATATGCATATATTATTTAAAGCGTTGACTTTATGAAGGCAGACTACGGATGCTTCAAAAACTCGCTGAAGAAAATTCTCCTCCTGTTGTATTTTTCTCGGGGAAAATATGATGTCCCAGTTGCATCCTCGATAAACTGAATTAATTTCGCGGCATACTAATGGGACACAGCTGTACTGTCGCCCTATCCCAGTAAAAATGAAATCAGAAAATCACGAAGGCGGGATACCAGAGATGAGACAAATATTGGTCATTTCTTCCTACACTTACGTGTGGCCCCGAACGCCTAGAGAAGCAATACCGTTTCAGGAGCCATAAATTAGCCTACACATGTTCATAGCCGAAAATTCTGCTAGCCCCGAAAATGAGGGAGGAAATAAAAGAACCACAAAGTCTAGAAGACGGGTACTGAATGTTAAAAAGTGAAAGCGCCTAAGGAACGGGGCACAAAATGAGTGACACGGTCAAGCATTTTTTTTTCGCGACCAGCAGTATTTCTTGAAAGGCTTAATTAAAAAAGAGCATAGCCTATCAGTGAAGGGAAATAAAAAACGCAAGAGCAAACTACGCGAAAAGGGGAAAGCGGGAAAGTACAGGCAGTGTAAATGACCATAGCTGCCAGGCCGGTTCGTGTTGTCCTCGTCATTGCAACGCATGGCTTCTGTTGCGTGTCGCCCCCGACATGGCGCACTGAAAGACGTGCCTTGTGGAGCCACAGGGGGTAGTTAATGCGGTTCCCACACCGCAAACCAGTTTGCCGGCATGCTTCTCCTTTCTACACACAGCACACGACGCGTGGCGAGTTGCTTTAGCGATTAGGGGGACGCAGCCTTCTTTTCCACACGCACACGCGCGCGCGCGCACACACACACACACACACACACATACACGCGCGCGCACTCCCACAAACCGTTTCTCATATTTTTTTCCCTCGGTGCACTCCTGCTGGGGTATACCGTGCTTGTTTCAGTGTTCCGTCTTTTTACTTCTGTCGTGTAGGGAGTTGTTTTCCCTAGCAGTCCTACTAATACTGCACCGCTCTTGAAAGCGTGGCGACGGAGATCAGTCTGACTCACTCAGGCGGACGAGCTTAGTGCGCGTTTGCGCTGCGTTCTGTAGGGGTTGGAGGTACGGGACTTCGGGATGAAAAACCAAACTTGGGAGGGATTTATTCTACATTCTATACAGGGAGGTGAGCGTCAATTAACAGTCGTACAGACATTACGGGCCGGCAGCAACTCGGACGCTGCGGCCCGCGGCAAGAAGTTCGAGAGAGGTGAATCAGGGAATCAGGGCATATCCCAGCATCCTCAGGTCTCTCTGGAAGGCTTCTTATAAGCCCTTCGAGCACTGCAAGTCACGTCATGTTTGACCAATGGGAGAGTCCACTCCGATGACGCCACTTGCAGCCAATGGTAGGCGCCCGTGTCGCGTGGCACACCTGTCGGGGCTCTCTGCGGTCTTGCCACGCAGACTGGCAATCCACTTGTAGGCTGGAGAAGGAGCGGGGGGGGGGGGGCGCTCGTGCACCTGCTTCATTGTCGGATGCCCACCTGCTAATCCCGGCGGCGCAGGAACTTGTTGGCACGTAAACTTGTTGCCTCGGCCGCTTCTCTGGAATGCGCTTTCCTGCTTTTGCATTCCTCAATTAGCTGTGCTGTAATCCGATGTGGTCTGGGGAACTCGAAGTAATCGCAGGAACCAGCTCCATATCTAACAGCTCGTCCTCGCCCCGGTAGTTCTGAATGGCCGGTGAACTCAATTCGCTGGCCAGGAGGAACGCTGATAGAAGCTGCAGGGTACTGGGGTCGAGCCACGTTTGACGAACTTCGGGATCCTTGGCCCTGGAGAACAGACGTCAAACAAACCAAACAACACAGCGCTGCACCACGCGTAAGCGCAGGCTCTTCACCCCTGACTCGCCAGGCTATTACTGAGTCAAAATCAACCCTGATATTTTAGTTCCCCAATTTTGACAACAGTTCCAACCACCCTTCCAAACAGCTATCCATTTCTCCTCGATTGCCGACAAGACCAGAGTACTATTGTTGTTGCAAAACAAAAGGGTCGTTGACGATGCAAACAACAAATGAAACAGCCGAACATAACTTAAGTGGCCTAACCACCCGAACAGCATGTTTCCAATCTATCGCAGTGGCGTACTTATCACACGTATTGGTGCCACTGAACAATCTGGTCATCCTCACAAGTACGTAATCACAAGCGCACTAGCCTTGTGGTCACTAAACAAAACGCGTACTTGCATTGTAGGCAAACTTTTCACTTACGCTTACTCACGTTTTTTCCCTGAAGGTCCTACAGGACACGTGACGTAAACGACCAATTAAACTTGCGGGACTTACACACTCCGCAGAACTCTTAAAATGATGCGTCTTCTAATAACTTGTTCCACGCACGTTCACTAAAGAAGTCAGAATACGGCTGCCCTCAACACACACTAGCAACCCAGTCATAAAGTCTGCTTCCTTCCGTCCACACAGGACACGCGCTAATGGAACTAAGAACGCTTCTCCGTGCAAATCATGCACTTACTAAAAACCTACGCGCTT
The DNA here is from genome assembly GCF_038994185.2 of Dermacentor albipictus. Lineage (NCBI taxonomy): Eukaryota > Metazoa > Arthropoda > Arachnida > Ixodida > Ixodidae > Dermacentor > Dermacentor albipictus. The sequence continues at coordinate 440,122,036 of NC_091821.1, forward strand.
AACCTTAGAAAATTCAAAAACACTTAAAAAGAAAGAAGGTTAAATAACACACACGCGCGTTACGATAGGCCTCTCAACAGTAACCTTGACCCTCAGGTTACTCACACACACAAAAAAAAACCTATCTACTTATTAATGAGCATCTCGCGAGACTACATGTTTACATAAAACGCATCTTTCAAATCTCGGAGCTTCTCAAACAAAAACACAAACAAAGCTCAAACTTTACACATTGAAAGAAATCCTAGTCTCAAATCGCGAAAATCTTCCGATGCTCAAAAATAAAAACAACACACTTCATTTCTACGGAAGGGCTCTTGGCCTCCCTTTGCAAACGCTTACGTCTGACTCATACTTTGAGTCTAACCCGGGGTGGACGTGGCCTGAAAGCTACTCTGGCTGCCGAGAGACAACAAAAGGGCTGATTCACTATCAGCTCCCCCAAGACGTTACGGTCTCCTGCCAATTTGCGTCCCCGCGCCCCGCTTTCAACACAAACTCGATTGACCGCGTCGCTACTCCCCACCTGGTCTCGTCCTGCCACCTTGCGTTTCTTCGAACTGCACGCTGAGCTATGAGAAGAACTACGGAACGACGAGGAGCTTAACTGCCTCGTGCCCTTTGTCCGCGTCCGTGCAGAACATTCTTCGCGGTCCCCCTTTGACCGGTGGCTCGAACGTTCTGGATGCGTCAACATCGTCCTAGACGACCGCACCTTCTTCCTCGCGCCCTGCCCTTTTGGGTTTCTCGCCATCTTTGGCGGCGCTACATTAATTACCGCGTTCCTATCTTTAGGGCGCTTCTTCCTGCGGCGCTTTCTCTTCGCACTCGCTTTCATGTCGCCTTCTCGTGCCTCGTGCTGGCCGGTACACATTTCGTCGGCCCGGATCGGCCTCTCACCCGCACAGTCTGAGTGATTCTTACTTAAACCAACACTCTCTCTGCCTCGACTGGCGGACAGCTCAACCGACTCTGGCACAATGCAGCAGGCTTTCCTCGAGTTAGACAACTCGCACTCTTGCGAACTGCCCTCTACTACATTGCCCAGCTCACGCTGTGCATCGGCACACAGCCCGTCGGTATCGATCGCTGTCTCACGCGCACAGTCCGAATGATTAATAACTGAACCATCCCTCTCTAGGCTATCTAGACTGGCGGAGAGCCGCACCGATCCCTGAACAATGCAGTTGTTCTCTCGTGAGCTACGGAGCTCGCCACCCCGAGAACTATTCTCAACTGCATCGTCCAGCTCGCACTTCACTTCTGCACGCAGATCTGGCTCTACATGGGTGCTCGCTTCTGTCTGGTCAGCAGTACCCTTTTCCTCGCTAGCAACCTCGCTAACCTTACCAGCGACGCACACACGCGGTAACTGTGCCAATTTGTTCGCAGCTGGCCTAGCTGTCTCCACAGTCATCTGTTGGCACAGCACCTCGTCGCTCTCACTACGGCCTTTAACGGCCTCTGTTGCCACTAAGGCATCGTTAGCAGCTAGCCTTTTCCCTTCACTTATTAATCGGCAGTCAATCTCACAGGCACTACTCTTTTCGTCGGCTTCTGGCGAAAATCCGCTAGACACTTGCTCTGTACTTCCTACCGAATTCTCAGACAGCCGTTGTCTCTGTGCCAATAACTGATCACAATACTGTAGCTCTTTGATCAGTGCTGCCTTCTCTCTCTCATACTTTTCCTCTCGCTCACGTTCGCGTGCCTTCTCACGTTCGTGACGCTGACACCTAAGAGTAAGTTCTTGAAGCTCCTGCTTCCGTTCATTCTCGCGTTCTTCACGCTGACGCTCACTCCTAAGCTCACGACGCTCTCGCAAACGTACACGACGCACACGCTCCCGTGGCTCCTGTATCACTTCCCAAGCAAGCTTAATGCTTTCATCATCATTGCCACTATCATTAATCGCCTTTATGATAGCTGGCGTTTCCATCCGTTCGTCCGCCTCAACTCCCAAATCGTCGCACACCAACAACAAGTCTAACCTCGTCAACCTTCTAAGATCCATGGCAGCTGCCCCGACAGGTGGTTAAAACTGTTTTCCTTAATTAATTTGTGCAAACACACAATGCAACAAACTCCCGATTCCCAGAACTATCAAAATTGAACACACAACCTTTGAGTCTGGCGAATCATAAGGAAAAAAACCACGCGCTCACTTACGGTTGCAGCACCCTGCCATCCGGTTCGTTCGTCCGCTGTTGCCGGTTCCTTCCGGACTCCCTGGGTCGAAGGCTCGCTCCTTCTTCGATACTCCCAGTCTCTTCGGACCTCTTTCGACGAAGGCTCTCTCTTCTTCGCTCTTCCCGGTTCTTTACGATCTCTCTCGACGAAGGTTGATTCGTAGCGCTGCCACCAGCTGATGTATTCGGAGGCGATCCCACCGCTGCCACCAGATGTAGGGGTTGGAGGTACGGGACTTCGGGATGAAAAACCAAACTTGGGAGGGATTTATTCTACATTCTATACAGGGAGGTGAGCGTCAATTAACAGTCGTACAGACATTACGGGCCGGCAGCAACTCGGACGCTGCGGCCCGCGGCAAGAAGTTCGAGAGAGGTGAATCAGGGAATCAGGGCATATCCCAGCATCCTCAGGTCTCTCTGGAAGGCTTCTTATAAGCCCTTCGAGCACTGCAAGTCACGTCATGTTTGACCAATGGGAGAGTCCACTCCGATGACGCCACTTGCAGCCAATGGTAGGCGCCCGTGTCGCGTGGCACACCTGTCGGGGCTCTCTGCGGTCTTGCCACGCAGACTGGCAATCCACTTGTAGGCTGGAGAAGGAGCGGGGGGGGGGGGGGGCGCTCGTGCACCTGCTTCATTGTCGGATGCCCACCTGCTAATCCCGGCGGCGCAGGAACTTGTTGGCACGTAAACTTGTTGCCTCGGCCGCTTCTCTGGAATGCGCTTTCCTGCTTTTGCATTCCTCAATTAGCTGTGCTGTAATCCGATGTGGTCTGGGGAACTCGAAGTAATCGCAGGAACCAGCTCCATATCTAACAGTTCGTAGAAACGCTTCCATTTCGAACGTGGTGTGGGCAGTAAAGTAACCACTCTACAGCACTAATCGCACGCATGAAGTTAGGGTTAGCGTCGCGCTTGAGCGGATATACCGAGAAGCGTAAGTTTCATGGACCGCTTTGAAAGCAAATTGTTTCTGTCTAACCAAACGTAACCAGCAAGATTGTGATGATTTTTTCGATGGAAGTTTCGCTAACCTTTTTCTTTTGTTTTCATGAAACACAGAATAGCTACTCACAGAACCACGGAACAGACCCGTATACTGATATAGCGATGAACTGAGACTGTGCAGGCCCACTTAATGTGGTTGATACTTTATAGGTCTAACGCAGGATTTGGCGAGTAAAGTGAGTGGGCGTAGTTACACAATGTACTACAAGCAGGCAAGGCGCGCAGTTCTGGATTCTAAGTCTGCGATAGCGAATTTACTGTGAATCGCAGAGCGCCCTTGTAAAAGCAAAACAGTGCAACGCAACTGCTGGAATATATTCTGCTGACGATGCTGTTGCTCGGACAGATGATGTAGATGTGATTATTGTCAAAAGAGCTTTAGCTGTTGGGCAGATCGAAGCAGCGAGACGAAAACCACCTTTCTGTGCACATTGTCTTTGCTCGTGGAGGAAAAGTGCGTGAGGATAAGTTTCAACAAAATGATAAGAAAAAACGTTATTAGGCTGTCTAATTATGTTTCTATATCCGTGATGTATTTCTGATAAGTTGAAAGGGGACTGAAAGAGCACAAAAAGTGCTAGAGTTGTTTTGAAACGGTGACAAAGTTTCGCGTTATATGTGTGACACTGCCGCGTCAGCGCATTCCGCAACAGATCAGCGACTGTCAGTAGCGTTTCAATACTTCTAAACGTCTGAAAGACCCCAGGTCCGAAGAAAGGACTTATGACTCACTGCTGATTTTTCTTCCTTTTGATGTATGCAATGATCGGGCTCTTTAGGAGGAACTAATACGCTACAACTCGTACTAGGGGACCAGACGTTGCTGCATGTTGCTAGAGCGCTTCCAAGAACTACCAAATTTGTGGGAACTTAAGAGTGTACTAAAGAAAATTGGTAGATCCCTTAACCTTGCAACAGTTTGCTTATAATAGTAGTTTCTTCATTATTCTATTGACAGCTTCAGCAGTCGCAAATTGACGCGGTTCCTTTTGCGTAACCGTCGACGTCTTCCCATCTGTCTCCTTAGGCCCGTGGTGCGCTTTACCTATCCCTCCTTTGTCCACACTGTTTGACTGGGTGCTCTCAAACTCAGTTAATGCGTTCGGCTTACGCAATCGTGCTCCGAATAGTTCACAACCAGCCTTGTTCGCTTGTCCTAGTGACAAAGCATTGCCTGCTGTTCCACTGCCGCAAAAAGCCGCCCGCCGCGACAGCGGCGCCAACAACGACATAGGCCAGAGCCGAAGCGGTCTGGCCGGGCTTCTGTGCTGCCGTGGCGGTTTTCCCGTTCCCAGTTCCCCTGACAGCCTAAGATAAGGACATCGAAAGCGGCAGAGAATCTTAACTGTTTTTATTTCTCGGTCTCTGCTTTATGCCCTACCTTTATCTATTTCTATTTTCGCTGTTTTTGTAGAGAGCTTTCCTTGCCACCGCGCGCTGGCAAAGCATCTACCGTTAGCGCCAGCAATTGTGCCTCACATTACGTTTCTTTTTTTCTCCCTCGATTCCCTGTCTCCGCCTTTCTTTCCGCGGTATCTGACGTTCTGGAAGAAACGAGATAGAAATATTATTTCGCCCTTTTTAAGTATACTCGCGTTCATTCTACGCTCGCTGTGTGTGATGGTTTTCCCTTTTTCGGTACATTGTTGGCCTCTTTTCGAGGAAGGAGCAATTCTGTCCCGATACGCCCTACAGGAACGGCTGGCCATACACGGCAACGCCGGAGCTAAGTTTTTTATCAGACACACTTACCGACCGAAATCATGTCTCTTTGTTGTCGTTTGTCAGGCGCAACTGCGTGTTCGTAAAAAAAAAGAAAAACGGTAGAAAGAGCGACCCTACGAGATAAGGCTTGTCAGAAAAGGCTGCGTTCGTATTCCCTTTTCATTCTGCTATTGCAATTTCGCTTTTTGCTCCTTTTTGTCTTTCTAACCAGAACCGCCCCGCGAACGACCGTTGCGTTATTTTATTGGGACAGCGCCTTGCATGTCGAAAACAGGTTCGAACGATATCATCGTGCGTACGGCGCGATTTCACAGGCGCGTCCGAAAAGCATGCACGGCCACAGCGGTTAACTATATTATTGGCAGGTGGCAATGAGCCACGAGAATGAGCTTGTTTTTATGCGAAGCATATTACGAGAGCGCAACCCAGCTCCTCAGGCGCGGCGGTGTCGCCTTCAATACCACGTGACACCGTGACGTCACGATAGAGGAGAAACGGGGCTCCAACTCGCGCCGTCGCTCGCGGCGTCGCGGCGGTATATAAGCAGCTGCGCTTGCCTCTGCTAGACACTCACGAGCTGAGATGCCTCCTGGAGACAGAGCTGCTCGTTGGAATGAGAAGCGAAGTTTGCGGCGTGCTACAGAGACTGATTTTCTAGGTGGCTTTGGCTCAACTCTTGCAAGATGGGCTGGGTGGGAATCGAACTAGGGTCTCCGGAGTGTGAGACGGAGACGCTACCACTGAGCCACGAGTACGATGCTTCAAAGCGGTACAAAAGCGCCTCTAGTGAATGCGGTGTTACCTTAGAAACGAGCTGTTTCTAAGGCTCAGGCATGCGTCGCTTGCTCAGGCGCAAATTTCGTTGCCGCGCCGAACGCTGCGTTGCTCGACACTCACCGCGTCCAATGCGGGGCGCGTAGTCGCTGCGCCGTAGCCCATGTCTTACACCCCTTGGCGGGTCGACGGGAACGCTGTCGCTTTCCACTCTTGAAGGCGAAGCAGAGTAACGCATGAGTTGTTTCTTTGTCTAGCCGAACCAAATATAGCCAAGCAACAGCAGTTCACCAGGCTAAACAGTGGTTCAACAACTAAAATAAAGGCTAGTATGCTTCGCATCCTGGGCTTAACCTTAGTTAAGCCACAGCCATTTTTTACAGCACTGGACTTTTGACCCCGTGTTTCCTAAATTCTTGCGTTCTAGCAAGTAATTACTATCGTGTTACGGTGTACAGACTGAACAAATATCAAAGTAGGCTGCTAATGATCCCTCAAGCAAAATTTTGTGCAAGTCTGAGAGCTATACGCTTCTTTGTCTCGTAATTACCGAGTGATATCTTCATAGAAGGGGGATTACGGTCCACATTTTTGTGAGGTTAATAAACGACCCTGAAAGCAGATTGCGTGTGCCTTTCTTATTCGTTTCGCTTGCGAATGCTTGTGCAACATATAAGGCCTAGTACGTGGTGGTGCAATCTGTCTTCGCGTGCTTTAGAGCAAAGGATCCGTCAGTGCCGCGGGAAACGAGAAGATTTCGTTTGTAACGCAGATATATTAATTGCGTACACATTGGTTAGAACACGCCGCTGACGTAGTAGTCACGTGGAGCTGGGGTTACAGCGAACTGAATAATAGAAGAGAGGACAGTATAAAGCTGCGCCACTGATGCTTGAAGTAAGGCTACAGGAATCACCAACTTACTAGTCACAGCGCACCTTGCACGCTTGGCAGTTAGTGTTTTTTACACACATGTCGCGCGGCATTGTTCTGAGCATGGGTGCACTCCAATATATAAAGACACCACAATACTTTCCACGCGCAAAAATCAGACTACGAGGGAGATTATTGAGGCCTTCTATATCAGGACAAAAGGGCCGCGTTGTGTGAGATTGCCATCGATAAACTTGCATGATAATGAATTTGAATTTTTAAGCCGCTTCATAACGTAGCATTAGATTAAATGGTTTTGCGTGTTTTTTGCCTGCGCACTGATAATGACGCCATAGACGGGAGAGCACGTGGCTATGGGTTGTGTACATAAGTGTATGTATGCCTTCGAATACAGTTAGTTGTGAGTTCAGCGCTGTCCTGTGTGTTCCTGCCTTCTGTCATCGTCTTATTGCGCTGCCCCTTCAAGATGTTCAACCAGTACGAACTCGCCCAAATGTCGATCCTTTTGCAGCAATGAGTGATTTCCCCGCATAATGTTGTTTATCAGAAGCGCAGCTTTAATTTCGGATGCCAGGGAAAATAGTATTATGCAGAGACGGCAGAATAGCATGGTGTTGTGATCATCTCTACTTGTGTATGTTATAATACGCAAGGCCCTTTTTTGTACCATGATAAGCGGGTCTATGTAGGTTTTATATGTACTAGCCCATGATTCACCGCCGTATATTGTGTGCCATTGGAAGGGAGAAGAGCAGATAACCTGAAGTGTGGTAAGATTAAAGTATGCTCTACATTTGTTTAGTACATAGCAAGCAGAGGCAAAACTCGAGCATATACAGAATTTATGTGGTCTCCACTATAGTTTGCGATTTATTAATACTCCTAATTATTTTATGGTGTTTATTTCCCAAAAGTACTACCTTCGACGTAAATTTCCATACCTGTTGTGTCAAGTTGACAATATCGGGAGTGGAATACCACGTATTTCGTTTTATCTCTGTTTAGTGTTAATTTGTTCCTCGAAAACGAAGTCGATATGTTTGATAATTCCTGATTTATACTTTTCTGCAATTCCTCAAGGGGTTTACCTGAAATGATTAGTGCGGTATCATCAGTGTAAATAACAGTTTTTGATTATATTAGTGCTGATGGAACGTCATTAATATATAGCAAGAATAGTATGGGCCCCATAACGGATCCTTGCGGAACACCTTTAACAATAGTATTATATTGAGAGGAAAAGGATCCAAGACTTACTTATTGCTTACGTCCACTTAAGCAGCTAGAAAAGAGGTTTATAGTAGTTTCGTTAAAGCCGTTGACCTGTATTTTTTAGAAGTATGGAGTGCATGACTATGTCGAAGGTTTTCTTTAAATCTAAAGCTATTCCTACCGCAAATTCACTTTTTGCAGTGATATGTTTATACTCTGAGTTACTTCTAGCACTGCTGATGATGTTGATGATGTTTTGACTGCGCATCGATAGTGTTAAATTAAAAGCTGAAGGACTACACTGCGGCGTTCAAATAGACATTAAAACTTTTTTTTCACTGCGAGGAAGAGGACCGCAGAAATGAGCTCGCGGCTTTTTATTGGAAAACAATGACGTCATACCACATGTGTCCTCACCGCTCCTTCTCCCCCGTTAGGCTCCACCCACTCTCGCTGCGTCGCTATGCTGCGCGCTGCTATTTTTATATTCTGCTCTCACTCTCTCTCAGCTCTCTTCCTCCCCCCTTTTCGGCGAAGCTGTGGACGTCAAGAGAAACCCGCCGAAGTTCTAACAGCTCTACTCTAAAACTGCCAGAAGTGTGCTGCTTTAGTGGCTGTCTCTTATGTGCGGTGACTGAGCACGTTGGAGATGCCGGCACTGCAGACAGAATCCGCACACTAATGGCACATAATGCGTCAGAAAAAATGGACACTGGCTCAGAGCTCGCTTGCGTGTGGAGACACGCTTCATGATATAGATTGTCTGGCAGCGCATTAGGCGCATTACAGATGCTTTTTTATTCCTAATACCAAGGGACATCAATGTAGTACATCTACGTGACAACGTTGAAGCACACAAACACAACTACCGCATGGTACAGGAAAGGCTTGCGCTATTGTAACTCTTGCCTTGCTTGCTTGGAGAAAAGTTGCATTATATATTCTTCTACTTGCCTACTTTGCTGAACACATGGACGACGACCAACATCTTCTCGCACCTGCCTTCAAGATATTAAACATGTTGTGTAACCTCATTTAGGCTTCTATAAAAAACATCGTCAGTTTATTTTCTTTCGATCAAATTTTACAACAGATTAAGGAGCAGAAGCTGATGTTCCACTGCATTACAAGGCGGAGAGTGGCTTAGTTGTTCGCCGGAGAAAAGCTGAAAAACATAACAAAATACCACAGGAGAGAACATGTAAACGACATTACTAGAGCAAGAGCTTATGACGTTAGACGTACGCCCGAACAACGGAAAGAGAGGCGCTAAAACCTTTAGCGCACTTCTTTGTTCTTCGCCATGCACGGTCTGAGCAGCTACTTCTTTCCCGCAGTGTCAAACCTAGTTCACGCGTAAGGTGCGTGTAAGAGATACGGCAAGCCGGGGAAAAAGGGTCTGGCCGCTCCTGTTTGAACACTGAATGGCGGACTCGCTAAGACTGTGACACAAAAAACAAAACAAGGCATAAAAAAAAAACAAGTGGTTTACGAGATGGGTTTTGCGACAAATGTATTCTTCTTTATACGGCGCTAGACAAAGAACCTCACTAGAAAAAAAAAAGTTAGCCGAATGCAAACACGAGAATGGGTACCAGCCGGGAAAGGAAGGCATCCAGGGTGAAGCGTCGTGCAACAGCATAATCCGAAAACAGAAACAAAGCTTCTTGCTTTATTCTTTGACGCGGTCACACAATAGGAAGCGTTTCGAAGCTGTGCCACATATAACTGCCCGTTTTCTCCAACGCCCACCTTTTCAAATCCGTACACATGTTGACGAATAAACACCTTTCTTTTTATTCCTTTCCTCGATGGTGCGATAGAGCTTGTCTTTCCTTTTTTTTTCCATTTTCATTGTGGCTAAGTTTTCCTCTGCCTCTGTACACGCGAGGGCATAGTTTTTACTTTTCTTACTTGAAAAGCCTGCCTTTCGGCTTGTGTATAATGTTGGGTACCCTAACGAACCCCACTCAAGCAGTTAAAAAAAAAAAAAAACATAGGAAAGACGCGGTGCAAGATACGGGTAATAAGACCTAGGCGCTTGGTCATCAAAGATCTGGCGATCGAACAACATAGGGCGTTATTTATTTTTTATTGCATCGTTGTTTTTTTTCTCTCTCTCTCTTATTTAGCAGCTGAGCTAATGTTAGCTGGGACACCCTGCATATGTACGTAACTTGAACTAATGATCTTCTGGCGCAATTTATTTATTATTTAAGTTTATTGAGATAGCAATTACATAAGGACGCTGGAGGCGCATTCGTGCCCCCTCTGCCACCGCCGGCTTTTTAGCGATGTCCCGCGCTGACGGCGCATGCGCGACTCGCGCGCTGATGGCTCGACGGCCTCCAGAGACAAGGAGTGCATTGGCTGCAAACAACGACGAACAGAAATGAAAGGCATCGTCAACGCTATGCTCAAATTGCCTCGCAGACGGAGCAAAGGTTTGGCGTGCTGCCTCCCCCTGCAGGCAAAGGCGTCGTGCACACGCACGCTATAAGAACACTAGCGTCCTTGCTGAGGCTGCCGTGCACGTGCCCATGGTGGAAGCGCTAAGCGTCGAGCCAACATTAAAATTTAACCTTTAAAGGGACACTAAAGCGAAACAATAAATCAGTTTAGACTGATAAAACATTGTTTGAGAACACTGCAGGCAGTCATTTCAACATAACAGTTTTATTCGATGAGAAAATGAAGGTCGAAGTATCAGTATTTGAATGTCGCGCCGCAACCCCGACGCCAGTACGTCAGTGTGACGTCAGGGATTCCAAAGTATGTTTCCACATTTGGGCCCGTTGGCTGAGTAAAGGTTCCTGAAACTTGCCATGTTGAATATTTGGTTCCTTTACAGCACAATGTTGTCAATCTGTAACGCTATATAGTTAAGTAGGCCCTATAACATGCCATCAAAATTCCTTACGTCACAGCCACCAAGCGCGGGAGCTTCAAGGAGTCGTCGCCACCCCTCTTTCGTCCTTGCGCTTTTGCTGGCTTACCAAGCGTCTTGTCGTAGTAAGAGTGGAGCTTTTGGGGTTCTAGAGAGGTTGTTTACTGATACATTGGAAATCATTTTTCTCTTTATTGTCGCTTTAACAGGGCGCTTGACTAACGCCGACGGTTGCCAATCGGTTTCATCTCGTGCCCTCCCCGTCGAAGTACGGCGCTCATCGCACCTGCGCTGCGAGACGCCCGGTACTGCTGGTCCTTGTGACCAGCAGTAAGTTGCCCTGCGTGCCAGCGCGTCGCGCTAACGCCTCGCACCCACTTCTAGTTAAGACAGCGCCCGAAGAGTTCAAACGCAACGCGAAGTCTTGCTATCCCTGTCAGTGCTTTGGTCTTCGGTGAGAAACTGTGAATGTTTAGTACTCGTAGTGCGGCTTTTCACGCAGTACAAGCTCGAATTTGCGCCAAATTTTCAAAGAAAGAAATTCCGCGTGTGCATCAGATTTTATGTGTGAAGAAAGCAGTCACGTATCCTAATAAGCATTCAATGACGGGGTCTTTTTTTCACACCTCTTTCGTCGCGTGTTTGTTTTGCGCTGTATTTTTTGTAGTTAGGACATTTCAAGGAAAGAAATGCTTTCGCTTTGTGTCTCTGCAAAAAAAAAAACAAGAAAAGAAGGCTCTGGAGAATTCAAAATGATGAGGACCACTCTTCTGTGCCGATACTTACCTTACACTCCAGGACATGGGAGCAAACAGCGGTCGCAATGAAGTAGTGTCAGAGTTCACAGATTCATGTTTCTCACGCCTTTTTTAACTGTCAGCGCTTGACTTCTGTTCATCCGATATTACCGTCAACAGAGGTGCTCTGATTCAGCTGGATACTCCAACTCTATAGACGGGTTAGGTACTGCTCTCCCTTCTACGCCCACTCTCCCGCACAAGAAAAGAAAGAACAAACCAAAGCAAAAAAGATCAAAAGACAGTTTTCAAATGCAATCTCCAAAGAACGCTAGCAAATGGAACTTGTGAAACGTCACAAAGTGATTTCAGAGCTGATAATTCTGTGCGATCCTGTCAATTTCTTTGGGCAGCTATCCACAGAGTACTGATAGAACTGTTGAGCAGGATGATTATAATCGTATCTAATATTTCCGTAAAAAACATCAACAGCAAGAATATGCGTCTGTATGTTTGCGCAAAAGGGAGAAAGACTGGTGTGAAACTTGATCACTTTTCTCAGTATCGTATTCACTTGAGAGCACTTCGACTTCATTGCAACGTTGATAACTGAACTTTTGATGATTACCTATAAATTACCAGCTTATTATAAGTTTGTAAGCAGTGGTGAACATATTTTTATTCAAACACTGTGAGCGATGGGGCGGGTCGATGTTTCTAAAGTGTCTGAAGAGAAAATGTTGGTAGGCGGTTTGCAATAATTAACAAAATCATGATGAGGCCTAAAAATTGTTTTTAGATTGATGATAGAATATTGACAAAGCCTACAAACGTGCTTCTAATCAATCTAGATGAGCCATTGTTTGCACTTTGTTACTAGAGTGTGCAAAGAAAACGCTAGGAAATTGGTAATATGATTTTACAGAAAACGTGTAAAATATTTGAATTTAAAGGACGTTAATAGGAGGTCTAAAGAAAAGTGTTTCTAGCCAGTTAGTGGGAAGTTGACGGACAACCTATGAACATGTTTAAAATTATTGTTGGTGGCAAATTCTTTTTGTGGTGTTCCTTGGGATTTTTCAGGAAGCCTATAGACCACTGGAGGAATTTCAAATAACTGTTCGCAGGTTCTGGTAACCACAGTCAAATGACGGTCTAAAATTATGTTTCTAGGAGATTTTATAAGCGCATAATGTAGACAGACTGAAATTGTGTGTTTCATGACTGTTTACATGTGCGACAATATCACGTAAAGCTTGCCAAGGAAACCCGTAGGTATTAGTACTTAAAATGGGCTCTAATGATTGGCCACAATCATATTTAATGCGAAAAATCGATAGTGAAAACAAATGCAGGAGAATGAATGGAAAAATACTGTTTCAATAGGAAGACACACGTTTCGCTTCTGTTCAAGGTTAAGCTTACATAGTGCCATCTAAAAGGAACTTGAAACAAGCACCTGTATAAGCTTTAGCGGCATCATCATTGCTAGCGCTACCAGATGTTTCGGAACAAAACACATAGCTGGGGAATGACGTGGTTTTACGCTGAAATAATGGTAAGGCAAACACTTCCAAACATTTATTTCTCGTTCATGCTCATATTGTTTGCTAATAAATGGAATCGAAGAAGGAACGAAACATACATTAATATGAATAATTTGGCCACGGAGGAAAAAAATTGACACATAGGTGCAAAATACAATTCATGGCATCAGAAGAAAATTTCAAAGAAGAAATGTTCCGAATTGAGCATCAAGCAACGAGTATTCAGCGTTCAAAAGGTGAATAAAAAATGCCGATGGTGAACAAACTTATTTTTTTCTTTAGGCAAGTAGCGGCCTATCTTAACGTTGATGAATGGCGATGAAAATGAGAAAGGGCCGACGGCCTTCGTAGTTATTCGTGTGTGACCATCGCGGGAAGCGTCAGCTTTTCTAAACACGCCGACGCGGAGCGAGAGCTCAGAGTTGCGCACGAACTAAAAATGGCGGAACGATTACCCTTTCTCCTAACCCTGGTTGCCGTGGAGACGCCGTGCTCCTGCACGTTTCGTTGTCTACCCGTACCCCGCCAAATGTTTTGTTCTCATTGAATTGCTTCCAGTTTTGTGCTTGGGTTCTTCTTGTGTTGTTTGAGGGACGTCTGTTCATTCTTATAATTGCCCATGCTCTCGCCTTCTTTTCTGTGCTGTCATCCCTCAGTTGTACTTCGACTGAACGCTCTGCTGACTTCTCACTGGCTTTTCTCTATACGAGTCAACTGAATGTGCTAGAGCAGTTGCGCGTTGCTCTGATGGTTGAATGCATCCAGTCGGAACAGATTCACTCGCAGACGACGCAAAAAGGATAACTGTTTCAAATGATGGTGCTGAGAAAGTTGTTGAAGCTAACGAAGCCTTTCATCCGGGCTTTCATACAAATAGATATTTAACCGTTGCTGCTGCGCATATCGTTCGTCTCGGGCATTGAAATGCCAGGCTTTTGGTCGCGTGGCTGTGATTACTCTTCGTCTGCGACTAACATTCTGATCGAGGCCGAGACCGGTCTAGTGAACCTAACCTAATTGTAAGGTATACAGAATATTTACCGCGTAGGAACTAATTTAAATAACGTTGTGATATCGGCGCTCGCAATAATACGGGAGATAATAGTAATTCAGGCATGTACACGTAAGAAAACAAACGAAGTTATTGAATCTGACCGTGCAATGGTTACAGCTTTATAGCAAACATAAATACAGCTGAAAAAAAAAACAAATCAAGTCAGTATTACAAATGTCTGGCTGTTTCGCGCGAGCATTTTATTATCTACGCTCACAACGGCCGAATTTCGAGCTTCATCACATACGTGTAGCTACATAACGGAGCATTTCAATACTGTCGCCTTGCTTCGTCTTTACAGGGATGCTGTGCTCACTCTATTACTAAATATACAAAAAAGTAAACTTGAATAATTTTTTCAGGCACTCCACCGAGACCATTGAAATATGACCTTCCACTTTCTTAAGGCCCCTTAATATGCCAAAATATTTCTAGTGGCTTCCGCTTTTGTTTACTTCTGCTTCCTATGAAGCAGAAGCTTCATAGTAAGGCAGACATTCATGCAAAACCTGACGCGTGTGCGTGACTCACAGCAGCCGCCGCAGACAACCTCCAGTCATGCAGCACTTTGTTCCCATACAGACGACAGACTCTACTCTAGCGACACCTCGTTGCCATCCTCTTCGCAAAGCCCCTCGTGCCTGGCACTACGCTTTTCATCTGACGCTTTAGCCATAACCTCCTTCCCTGCTTTCCTACTCACGCTCTCATCTCTCTCGCCGCTTTTTTTATCCCCCGCTGCCCTGCGCGTTTGCTCTCATCTTTCGCTGTGTTAGTTCGCCCGGTTACGAGGCGGGACGCGAACGCTTGCCGCTGGAATGGACGCCTAAGAGCGGCGCTCTCAAATTAAATCCGGAGGGAAGCGACTTAGGATAACTAAAAGGGAAGCTCTTTACTTTTAGAAGCGAGATCAGGATGCCTTAGAACGCATAGTTATAAAGCAAAGTACGCGAAAGAAGCACAATCACGTGCTTGTTGCAGTAAAACTATAGACAAACGAACAAACATGTTTCATTACAATGTGAAGCCCACATGAGCCCAGCTGTCGGCTTAGGCTCATGTGGCCTCCTTGAAGTCTTTGTTTTCAGAGATAACATGGAAAAAGTCAACATGACCACAATAGAAATTAGTAAAGGACGATTGTAGTTCTGGCGGCCAAAAATTATGGAGACCACAAACAATGGAGGCGTGCGAAAACGAAGTTCCCAAAAGTAGTTCAGAATGTTAGATGTTAGGTATTTTTTGTGCGCTTTGTTTAAGGTATAGATATGACATTAGGCAAATTAAAAACAGGAGCTTGATGGCGCAGGCAGCCTCCTCTTTTCAAACGTGACGCTCAGAGCATCAATCAATCCACTATCCTTACCGCGTGTCTGCTTACCTTTGAGTGGGTGCGGGCGTGCGATGCCATCGGAGCTCTAACCCCGCAGCTTCACCGTATGCACTCACGTCGCGTCGCATATACCTATGACGCCTCGTAACCTCGAGGTCGCTGTTTATGCTGCGCAGTAGCAGAGTTTTCGCGTGCTTGCTATCCGTGTCATTGCTTTGCTCTTTGTGCAGTGCAAAACTGTGCCTAATAAAACACCGTGCAGAAGTATTGACTTGTATTTTCGTATGGCTAAGAAAACTTCCATTGCTTTTTAGAATGCACGTAACAACTTCGTGTTATGAGAAATTGCTCTCAAAGAGAAATGGCGGCAGGGCGGCTTTTGTCTTGCACTGCTAAGAGCGATGTCGCGGAACCAATTCTCAGTCGCAGCGCCCGCATTTACAATGGGACTGAGTGCAAAAAATGCCTGTGTCCAGTGCTTTGGGGGCACGTGAAGGATACCCCATGTGGTTAAAATTAATCCCAAGTCCATGCCTCATAATCAGATCGTAGGTTTGACATGTAAAACCCCACAATATAAATCGACCAAATTTCACAGGGGCAGATGTGAAACTCTCCTGTCGGATACTTCTGTGCGCACAAAACTGTCAGAATGATTACATAGTTTCTAACTACGTCTTTTGTCACCGCACGTCTAGTTAGAGCTCCGTTGTCATTATCTACATATATTTGTAATGTCCTAACGGTAGGGACGCTACGCATGCGACAAGAAAAACACCCTCAAGGGTGTAAGCATTTTTACCGTGTAGCACAGCATAAAACCGGAAAAGTTACGCGATGGAACAGGCTGTCTCGCTCTGGAAGCGAGACTTAACAGGCTAAACAGCAATCACTCGCTGTTTCCTGGATATCGGAGGAAACTACATAGTTATGCTCCATTTGTGCTTTCATGCGCAAGGCTTGTGCAAGGCTTCAAAGTGAGTAATCTGATGACAGATAGTTGCTAACGTTCTTATTACGAGGATGTTAACATTGTTTTATAATAACGGTACAATACGTTACAGCTTTTACGAAAACGATTCGATATTAGATTCAATTTGCTTCTGGCGCTCTACCATTCCTATTTTATTTGGTCTCTAAAGTTACTATTCACGCAGTCCTATTTTCCGGCAGCGTAAACTGCTTCATGCACCTCAGCTTTGTCACATTTTGGCTTACGGCAAATGCTTGTATCACGGGACGCTTGATACTAAACCAATGTAAAGGACGCAGTCTCTGCTGGGGCAAGATGCGTACGAGACTTGCACTTTACGTTGAAGCGATCGAACTATCTCTCAAAACGTACCAAGAAAAACGCCAGGAAACATCAGAATGCACTAGACGAACAGGGCCTCAAAATAAATAGAGAGGAAAAAAACCTACATGTGGAAGAGAATAACGAACGTTTACGAAAAAATATATCAGCCAATCAGTCTTGACTATGTGCACGGCCAGAGAATCGATTTGAAAAGTACTGTTTGGCGTAGAAAGCGGACACACGAAAACAGAAACCAATAAAAAAACGGGGGAGCGAGGTGAGAATGGAGCTGCGACGGCCGAGCAGTAATCATGTCCGTCCACACGACAAAAAGCGGGCAGCGACGTCTCTTCGATCGGAACACCGACGAGGCGGCCATTTGTGACGATACCTCCCGCCTTTCCTCCTCGCCTTTATTGCCAACCTACGGCCCGCTCCCGTCGACTCCCTGTTGCCCTTCCTCCCTGATCGCGAATTGCGTCCGTCGCACACTGAAGCCGCTTCACCCTGAAGGGCGTCGTTTCCGAAGCGCTGCAGGGATGCTTTTTTCTTTTCTCTCTTCACATTTTTCTGTCGTTGAAAAGGCGATAGGCGTTACATGTTTCTGCGATTGTTTCAACTGATAATAGCTGTGCGTCGACGCCTAGACCAGCGACAGGCTTGGACCGTTGGAAGGATCACATAAAGAAAGGCCGCCCCATCGCAACTCTACAGGATAGGAAATATTGCTGTTAGGTTCGTACACTTCGAGAGCAGGTGATCGTGACATAGGGGGCTTTCTTCTCACTTTTCCCAGCGATATAAAGATTTGCGAGCCCTGTGAAGTACGCTCTGCCGTCTATTTATTTATGCTTGCGTGTGTGAGAACAGTGTGACGCAGATCATCATGTGTCCTGCCTGTATGGTAAAAAAATAAACAAGTAAATGTGAACCTGCCCAGGCCATTCTCGCCATACCGAACTTATCCCATTCACAGGGAAGTCTTTTGGTGAACACTATCAAAGGAACGCGTCATGGCACTTCCCTCGTGAAAGCTCAGCGTCTCACCTCTGGGGACGTACGCGCACCACGATGCCCATGCCAAAATCATGACTAAAAGCTTCGTATGTGCTGACAACATCAGGGGTTGATCGCATGGTTCTAGATATGGTCGATGTTGAAGCACGGGAATCGCCTGACACAAAATGAAGACTGCGGTTCTTTGGTAACTTCGCACAAGTCCTCGCCTACGACGTACCTTTCAACAATTCTTTTCGTTTTCGTGTTTCTTTCCCCTTCCATCGGTGAATCATCAATGCTATGCTGCAGTTTCACTGGACTTAGCCATTTGGCTTGATATTTGAAGATTACTAAAAAAGATTGGTATGATGTAACTCTCGCAAAAATGGAGCGCGAGGTGCACTTTTCCAAAAACCAGCAAACATTGAGAATGACATTGTTCCGCCCTCTCACTGTAAGATCATTTGACTTTATCGCTACCACTTCACTATTATGGTTATTGCTTTGGCCAACAAATATTCCGTGCTCAGGCTAAGATAGCTGTAGCTCTGTGCTAGCATATTTCATAACAGCAAGTGGCAGTGGGATGCTGAAACGTACCGCTATTAAGCAATGTCTGTGGCCGCGCTATATGGACGTTGGTCCGCTATGAACTCTCAGCCTTCGGAACGATCTTAAATGACACGAGTATTGAACGGTACCTCTCCGAGTAAGCGTCCACTTTATATGTGTTACTTGCACTGCTCCGAATTCATTTGAGTCGCGCACTTCAACGTGTTTACTGTAGATTTCAATGTGACTTTTCTGTGTGTAGCTCCTGTGAAATGCGATATATCGTCTTCCCAGTAATTGTTTAGACGGCTCTGTTATCTTACAAAAACTAATGTCTTCGTGAAATAAAGGCACATGCCTATTCAACAAATTGTGTACCCTGTGCTCATAGTCTTCTATGACCATATGATATATCCTATAGAAACTTCTGTACATTCCCATATACACCCATTTGACCATATAGGATTGTGGTATGGAACGCACATACCTTTTAATAGGGATTCAATATCCTTTACTGTTCACTGTTTTATTGGTGATCTGCTATGCCATGACTTGTTTCTTTCTTTTTGCAGGTGAGTTCTCGGCCCTGGTGCCATGAATGCTTTAATCACTACAATTTGCTTCGGGAAGTCGTAAGTGCTCATGTTCTTGTTTCCCTCGGAAGTGTTTTCTGAAGACTTATTTGCGATATCTGTGTCATTGTTATGACTCAATTAGCTATGCGGCTTGAGTTCGAATGCGTCTAAGGCGTGTTGATGTGTACCGCATAATAATTACAAGCTTTAAGAGCGTAGCTTTTAGGCGCCAGTCCCTGCGCTGAGCGTCGGCGTCCGCGTAATGGCGCGAAAGGGCACGGCGAAGGATGAAAGAGGGAACGAGGAGCGCAACGGGAGATGAAAGACGACGAGAGCGAGGAGAGCGCGAGGAGAAAAGCGGAGGAGGAGAGTGTGGCGAAAGGGTGTCGAGCAAAGCGGAGCGGCGCACGAGACATGTTCAAAGGCGGCGACCAGGCTGGCGGCGAGGGCTGTGGAAACAAAGCGCAAGCGCCGCCGCCGCTAGAGAATGCGCTCTTTTGCGCCACGCGTTCCCTTGTTCACACGTTCTTTATGAACAATGAGGCACGCCACCGGGGGAAAATGCTTCCTCTGCCGCTGGTGCTAGACGAGCTGCCCCAGCAGATACTCAGCGCCGCTTCCGAGAGGACCGTTTCCTTCAGGATGAAATTCTTTGTCCCACTATATCGTGAATTCAAAACACCTAAAAGGTGCCCTCAAATTTCGCATGAGCAAGTATCATAATCGTCGTTAATTTTTTCCTAGTTGTGAGTGCGTAATTTGCAATCACTTTTTCAGCATAACATCCGGTGCTTTATTGGGGCACAATGTATTTATATGCGCAAATGTACTGAAGAATACCTTCACTTCGAAAACAAGGTTATCGACTACAGCTTTAGCCGTGTTCTCATATTTGTGGTGAAACAAACTGACTATGAAGACCTCATTCAATGTCGGTAGGCATCGACAAGAAATCTCGAATAGCTAAAATGAACGCTCGTATTTATTGCTCTGAAGACATACATGCTGGTAAGCATTTGAACGTGCAGTTCAAATATCTTTACGTTTAGTTTTTATCACGAAAGTAGACACCATGTCTGTGTAAGAAGGCGCTCACCGTCTTCTGGCGATGACTGAAATGGCACCCTGAGCTACTAAGCAAGTTTGTGGCCGTGAAGTACCTCCTGCACCTGCGTTTACCTGGAGAGTTACCTACAGAGTCGCCATTGTACTAAAACGACATTGTTGGGCCTCCTGCTTATAAGGGAGGTTTCATTTCTTAGAATGTTTAGTATGATTTCGATAATGAACGAAACTAAATGTTGTTGAACAGCTAACTTACTATGTGGGCAATAATGAGATATAACATGTTATCCTATATTTGTAAAAAAATGTGAATATAATGTTTGTCGGCACCGCCCCCATCCACTCCACTGCCAAATGAATAAGAAGATGAAGTTAAAACAACAAGAGAAACAATGACGTGGGTAACTGCGCGGGAAAATCGAGGACGGGATCAGGGACGTAATGAAAAATATCCAGCAGTCACGCAGCGGGTCTTGCTGAGGCTTCGTTGCAGAACTAACATGGTGTGAATTAGCTGTGCTTGGTGCAAAGTTAATCATGTCTTTGGTTAAACTTCCCTTTCTGTTCTTTTTACTTTTATGGCAGTGCGCTGTGTCGATTGTGCATATTAGTCAGAGAGGATATTATGAGAATCCTACATAAAATTTGACTTGACGGTGATATTAATTTGGTATAATCAAGTTAAACAATGTATCTTGTGACTTATAATGCAGTTAATAAAGTCAAGAACATCATGAAATTATACTTGTATGGTAGCGCCAATTTTTGTTTCATTTTGTGCTGTAAATTGTTCAGCAGTAGGTCGCTTTTTGCTGGGCATAAGTGCACGATTTCCACGTATTTTTCAACGTGGAACTTAGCGGACGTTTAGTAATCAAAAAAACAATTGGCAATAAAATACTAAAAGTGTCTGCGCATGCGTGAGGCATCGCCGGCTAAGCTAAATATAATTCCCCTCTTAAATTCAAGTTCCTTGCTTTTTGGATTACATATAACTGAAAGAATTTCGACGCCTTCTTCCAAATCTCGACCTGGCGAGCGGGCATTCTGGGCACTGGTAAGCTTAAGGAAAGATTTCAGGAGGATTACACTTTGAACTGTTTGATTAGAAGCTGTCAATCCGCGGGATCAAGTTTGCAGTGTGAGCGGCTGCTTAGGTTAGGTTGTGTTAAGCGTTCGAAAAGAGAGCTGATATTCAGAACAGGGGTTGCTGCTTGTCTTACAGTATGCAGAAAAGAGAAGTAAGCCGATAATTAATTTGGAGCACGGTACTTGTGCAGCAGCCGCCTTCAGCGTACGTCGGGCAAATAGAGATTGGCGCTTTGTCAAATGTGATCGAACAAAACACCATCGTCATCATGTCAGCGTCGTGGTTGTACAATTTTTTGTTGCATGCAGTTTCGCTGAATGCACAAGTTTGCTGGAGTTCTGCGCAAGAATGAGGGCGTCGGATGTTTACAAACATCTAACAGCTGCTGCAGCAAGTAACTTGATAGGCGGAAGAATCGCTTATGTCTGCAGAGCTTGTGGCATCTGGATTACTGGTTCGAACACTGCAGCTTATACATAAGGATACAGAATATCGCAGACCAAATCGTGCACGTTCATGGTCGTCAAGCACAAAAGTGCGGCAAGTGATCATTCGTTATAGAAGCAACTAACTTCGCAGAAGATGTAACATGTGCAAAAATCAAGAACTGCAATTACATAGGTTTGTGCAACAGTCGTTTCTGTTCAGTATGCTGTTACTCGACTAGAGAACTATACCTTGCTTAATTTTTTCCGTTCTCACTTTTCTTCTGTTACCCACATTCACTCAGCATTATATATCACCCATCGCGTACACTGCGAGAGAAGTTGGCACGGTTTTGGGCTCATTTTGCCTCTAAACAATAATCTTCCTTTACCATGCGTGACTATCCATTTTATAACGCTGCGCGAATTCTATCTTCAGGTCATGATCGATATGCGGGTCATCAGTGTGACAGAAACCTTGATAGGAAAGTATCGAGCGCTCAGTTTTGGAGAAAGCAAACGTAAGCGACACAGATGACGGGTATTGTTTGATGATAAGATGCACCCCAAAGAGGGTAAACACTATTTACAGTGCGGGGTTTTACGCGCTAAAACAGCGATCTCCTTATAAGGCACGCCGTAGCTTTGGACGTCGGATTATTTTCACCGCCGGGTTCTTGAACGCGCACCCAATGCACGGTACCTGGGCGTCTTCACATTTAGCCCACATCGAACTCAGTCTTTGTAAAATAGCAAGTGACAGAACGCCGAGAAAATCCTTGCGTACTTGCAGCGCGTACAGCGAGAGGTTACTGCGGTTTTATGTCTAGATTGCTTCGTCAGGTATGGCGCCCTCATTTGTTTCCTCCAATGTACCCAATTTGCGGAAGGCAGACACCACCAGTGCAAACTCGAGCAAAATGATAACTTCTTTAATTACGGCTCTTTTTCTTCCATTTTTTTTTTTTGCAGGGAGCAAAGGGAAATTACCGCTGGTCTAAAGGCATACAGCGAAATTGAGACTAGTATCATTGAGTAGTACGTTGGGCAGATATATAGAATAAAAATTCTGCCATGATGACGTGCCACTAAAAAGAACATCAAACGCGCCAGCATAGATTCAGAACTTCCAGCGTTATTGGCGTGGTGAAAACGACCAAAAAAAAAGAAAACACAGTAGACTTCAGCGATTCCTTTCATTTTGAACTCATTCAGTGCTACAGCAGCCAAGAAATGGCATTTTGGTAGGCGTGCTTTTTTCTCACAGAATTGATTTCGTTGACTACTGGGTACTACACAAGAACCTTGGGTTTATAGGCGCTTTGTGCGTGGGGAAAGGTGCGGTCCTATAAATATACATTATTTCAGAAGTAACAATCTGAAAACAAAATATATTATATTTCAAAGGCAACTGAATTATGTGATTTTACAGAAAGAATTGTTTGGTTTTGATATATAAGTGCTGAACTTTACTTTATTTGTAATGTGCGCAACTTGCTCTCTCTACGACCTAGTAATGCGTGTCGTTGAAATTCAACTATGTATACACGAACGGACTTTAGCACTATCATACTTCCCCACTCTGAGTAGGGTGATCGTATTCACATAAAAGGCAGGTTTCTTTGAATCCTCTTTTGGTGGCTATTTAGCCAAAGGCTTATCCTTTCTTTCCTTTATTACATTATTCGAGGCGATCGGACATTTTATACTGAAATATATTTGGTCCAAATAATCTTGGTGCATCAGATTCATATTTGTTGCTTTTGTGTGCTATCATTACGAAATGTCGCGGTGTTCCACGCAACAAATTTCGAGAAAGCATGTATAGCAGTCAAGTTCCTTTGGTTCCATCGCTCAGTAGGACAACGTCTATGCACCTAACAGCCCGAATCGACTGCGACGGGATATTTGAGAATACCTTGAAATCTGAACTCTCCTTGCACCATTCTTTATGTTTGGCTTTTATGCAAATTAGTATTTAGGGTCGCAGGTGAGGATAGAGTTGCCGTGCTAAGGGCGTGTTGCTTTTCAGGATGGATGAACCGTTTTGAAGGTCCCGCCAGAAAATTAATCAAATCTGAGGCAAAAGTTTTTACTACAATTGATGTCACAAGTGAAATTACATAGTGCCAACTACGAGATTAGGGTGACCATTTTAATTTATGGTCGCTTTGCAGTGCTAATATATAAGGTACTTGGCTGCCTTGAATCCTGCCTGCTATTGTGAAAACTACTTGCAATGGTAGCTGCGACACTATTGTTGGCACTGACGCCGTCAAGCCTTTCGACGTCGTTTTCCATGAAGTTTCGTTTTTTCGGCGTACCCTCTATCGTAAAACGAATACACATACAGCACATACACACTGCGAGATTGACAATAACATTTTCTATGTGATGGCGCTACTTTACTTCTGTTCTTCTACAGTATTGCTGGTTATGGTATCGGAAAGCACAGACGCTACTGCTCTCTGAGGCTGTGCGGAGCGCAACGCCTCACACTAGGAGCCTGCCACTGTTCTTGCACGGTGACTCGGTGGTTAGCGCACTTCACTTTCAAATGCATACGGCTTTGCTGGCATTGGTTAAAATCTCAACGCAGGCAGTTCTGAATAAGGTTTCTTTTTTTTTTCTTCACGCTGTAGCAATGGCGCCGCTTAAGACAAAGAGGTGGCCTAACGACTACAAAAAATCGATCAGTACAACGCTAACAGCCATTGTCAGGCCAAGATAACTGATCGACGGGCAGAGAGGGATGGACTGAAGGGCGGGACTGAAAAGACAAGCCTAATTTGGAGCACTTAACTGCTGTCGTAGAAAGAAATACCGTGGCTGCAGAAAAAAAAGAAACAAAAATAGCAAGGTAAAGATTTATTCGGCTGCTCATTCCTAAACGTATTATCGAGCCTCGTATCCTGCTGTCGCTGTGCAACAAACACCCACCCTGCGTAGAAACTCAAAACAGTGCAGTTAGGGAAAGCAGTGCCCTACAGCGGCGAATACAGACAGGTGTTTGACTTCTGCAGAGGGACGTAAGATAGCTCTATGGCGACGTGAAAAAGACTGCATGGCTAAAGCGAGGCAGTGATGCCACCATGCCTTTATTGCCGGTTGCCGGCATCAGCAGCCGGTTATTGCCGGCTGCTGATTTAAGTCAAATAATGGTACCTACAGTGGAGCGCATAAAGATGGCGTTGAGATGTCCGTCCGGCTTGCCAATTGCAGTACTAAGTGTCCACAGCATTTCCCTCACCCCCCTTAGCACATATTTGAGCGTGAATTCTTTTCATAAGAACGCTTCATGACAATTGCTGTATGGCTCTTTTTTTATTGTTGTATTGGGCGTACACATTGGTCGTTCCATAAACTAGGTCCTTACTAGTGAATGATCATCTTCAGGATTATCGCTAATATTGTAGGCACTGAGTAGTATACCTGATCTTTCAATTATTCTTAAGAAAAACGTAGAAAGTGGCCAATAGCCTATTGTTTTGTTCCTGTCGTATCGAGTTCGTTAAAATAAAGAATAACGTGATGGATTAATTTCGCTTTAACGCTATTTTTCTGATAGAAGTCTATTGTCGATTGGCGTGAAGCACGAGGTGATGTAGAAAAGATATGTCTTAGTGCTTGCACGTATGTACGTATGTACGTATGTCTACAAACCAACTTGCCTCGGACGATAGCTGAGGAGGGTACGGGCACAGAAAAGCTTGACCTCGCACAAAAACACCCAAATCTGCACCAACTGAAATGCAGCGTTCAAAGGCCCTGTATATTAGCCATACTTTATTACCCGTCATTAATTCCTTAGAGTAGAAAAGCTGTGAGGAGGAATATGGCCACAGAAGGGTGCTCCTTTGCTGTTTCTTTGACGTCCAGTTCTCAAGAAAAATACGCTTATTGTTAATGCATAAAATATATTACAAAGAAAAATAAACTGCGCCCTCAGGCTTAGCAGTACAATAAAGAACGAATTTTTTTCAGGGAACACTGTAGTAGAAGCTGAAGGAGTAGCTTATTACTAACTTTATTAGTTTTAAAATTTTGTTCAGTAAAAGCTCACGTAGGTAAAAGGACGTCGACTGTGCTTTTTGTATTGTCGCGTGTGGCCGAGCTTCTTTAGGTTGGCTGCATTAACAAAAAAAAATGTTTTGTTTAAGAGTTGGACTGACTTTCACTAATCAAGAACATTGCGTCGTTGAAGCTCACAGAAACTACCACATAATTTCTACCGACTGCAGTTTGTTTTCGAAAAGAGCGAAATAACAAGAACTGAGTGTGTAATGAAAACAATTGTGGAAGTTAAGATAAGAATAACGCTTGTAGGGTTTCGAAAAAAGATACAGCGCTACATGAACTTACGCAAGCGGTCATTGAGATTCAGATGGGAGTGGCCTCACGTTTCCGTTTTCTCCATTCGCTCGCAGCGTGGTTGCCATGAATGAGGCCCAGGGGAGAAAACTCGCTGTTGGAGCTAAATTAAGACCGTGCTTCAGCCACGTTTTAATCTTTCAGCTGTTTTTTTATTGCTTCACGAACCGATTCTATTTAATTAGTTTGCTTTTTTTTAATACTGTTGCACAGCACACAGAACATCCACACCTAGAGTAAATGGGCCTGTTTCTAATACCCGAACATACCGCAGTTTTCTAATTAATGATTTGGTGTGAATGAAAGAACTGCCGCGTCACACGGCGAACACATTTGCTGTCCATTCTGTGGGTAGGTAACCAATTTTCCTTGTTGTGCAAGTACAATTCCAACGGCGTTCTCCAACAGTGTTCGGTATTGTTAATATATATATATATATATATATATATATATATGTATTGCATTGTCCTCATTGACGTGATGACAAATTAGCACTCCAGTTCTGAACGTAAGCTTGAATGGGGTAATTGGGTAACTGTAACAACGGACGGGGGCGTTAAAAGTTACCACGACGTGCGACTACATAGCAAGTCCTAATTTTCCGCACTAGCTGCACTTCTGCGGCCAGGCGTTCGCACGAAGCCGAAAACAAGAGTAAGACACAGCAAAACATAGTAATCCGCAAGTTTTACAGGTGGTGACTTCCGGCACTGGCACTCGCGACAGGCTTGGACGTACTGCTTACCACGCGCGGCAAGTTTCGGTCAGTAGTAGGATGCGACCACTCCAGCAAGGGTTTGCGTTGAGCCCACATGGCTAAACGGAGGCTCGCCATAACAGGCGAACAAAAGTTCTTCACGGAGGTCTGTTGGAACGACTTGGTGGCAGCTGAGCTTTCCTTATAAAACACGCCATGCCGTCGTTGCACGCTGCCGTGTGGACATATCGGTCACGCTTACGGCCCCAAGGAAAGCACCGTCGTCCTCACTGTCTTCGTTGGTAATGTCGATAGGGGCACGCGAGAGGGCGTCCGCGTCCTCACGTATCCGGCATGACTTGTACAAAATGGTCATGTCGTACTCCTGTAAACGTAGGCTGCACCATGACAGTCGTCCAGAAGGGTCCGGCAGGCGTGCAAGCCAGCATTACGAGTGATGATCTGTCACAACTTTGAGTGGGCAACCGTAGAGGTAAGGTGGAAATTTAGCCAGCGCCAACACGATGGCAAGATCTTCTTTGTCCGTAGTAGCGCAATTGGTCTGTGCAAGCAATAGTGCGCGGCTTGCGTAGGCCATCATTCTTTCAGTGCCTTCCTGCCGCTGTATAAGAACCGCACCAAGCCCAACGTTACTGGCGTCGCAGTGAATTTCCGTGTCAACCTCCTTGTCAAAGTGGGCTAGAACTCGCGTTGTCAGCAGGCGCTCTCGAAGCTCGGTGAAAGTGGTTTCTTGCTCTGAGCTGTAGATAAACGATACATCGTCCCTAGTGAGGCGAGTCAGGGGTTCCGCCATCTTCGAAAAATTTTCGATAGAACGTCGGTAGTATTCGCGAAGGCCCAGCATGAGCCGGACGCCTTCCTTCTCGATTGGTATTGTAATCGGGGCTACCACGGAAGCCTGCTTGGGATTGAGGATAATGCCTTCCGCGCTGATCACCTGTCAAGGCAACATCAGCTCTTCTAAGGCTAAATCATGAGGTTAGCTTATCGAATAGCTTCAAAAAGTTGTCGCAGTCATTTCAGGTGTTCTTCAAATTATGCCGAAAAAACAACCACGTCGTCGAAGTAGTTTAGACAGCTTTACCACTTCAGACCAGCGAGAATGGTGTCCGTCTTCTGCTGTAAAGTTGATGGCACAGAAGAGAGGCCGAAAGGAAGTACTCTGAATTCTAAAGGTCATCTGCAGTAATGTAAGCAATTTTTCCCGCTCTCATTCAACCAGCTCTATTTGTCAGTAAGCGTTCTTTACATCGAGAGACGAAAAATACTTAGCTCGCCACAGCCTGTCTAAACTGTCATCGATACATGGTAGTGGTTTGCGCGAAATTCTTGGTAACACCATTGAGGAGCCTGTAATCAGCACAGAAACGCATCATTCAGTCTTTTTTCTTGACAAGAACGACCGGGGAGGGATACGGAGTGCGCAAGCCTGAATGACGCCATCATCAAGCGCCTCCTTGACTTGGTATTGAATTGCATCACGTTATTTCGGTGGGACACGATAGCGCTGCTGCTTGATGGGCCTTGCGTCGTCGTATGTCGTTATTTGGTGCTGTGCGAAAGGCGTTTGGCCCGCCTTATTAGACCGAACAAAGCACGTGTGAAACTCGTTTAAGAGACCCTGCAGCGCACTCTTTTGGTCTTCCATAAGCTAGGAGCTTACGTCGATGCCTCAGAGAAAACTATCGTCTGCGCCTAGTCTAGGAGCACAAGACTCGACGATGGCCATTGATGGTAAAGCGTAGGCGACGGCAGTGCCACGACAAAAGGCCTGATACTCAAAGTTAAAGTTAGTAAGAAGGACCGCTGCCTGGCTATCATGAAGTTAAACAAGGCTTCGTGCTGCACAAATGCATTGGGTCAGCAACAGAAGAATGTTGCCTTCTAGAATGGCTTCACTCTCTCGGAGCTTTGCGGACTTGACAAGAACCATCACGCTCGTACGCGGGGGTGTCGGGATGCTGTTGTCTCAAATACGAATTGCGGATGTGCGTTAGGTGGCGTCGGTTTGTGCTGCAGCGCTCTTTGTTGAGAAAGAGAAAGTAATGCAGCCCTCGTGGAGGTCAATAATGGCGCCACATTCCCGTAGAAAGTCCATCCCAAGAGTTTAATCGCGCGAACACTTGCGCATAACCAGACAAGTGGCGAGAAAAGCAGTACCACGGATTTCTATTGCAGCGGTGCATAAGCCAAGCGTTGCGACATCGCCACCCGCCGTGCGAACTGGCGCCAAACTCCAAGGAAACGTAACTTTTTTTCAGAATACTCGCCAGCTTGCCACTGAGAATCGAGTAATCGGTGCTGGTATATACAGGTGCATTCATTTGTCTGCCGTCGATCAACTCAGGTATGTCCAGTGAAATCTTGTTTGCGGGAACGGGTTCTGGCGTCGCCGTATTTTCGTTCTGCTTTAGTAGGGTCGATACGAGGTCGTGAGTGTGTCGCGTATCAGCGGCCTCGCCTCGAATGGTCGCTGTCATCAATTCTCCCGGCGTGGACTTAATGATCGCCCCTGTGTTGTGCTCGAGGTGGTATCACTAACAGTGAAATATCATCGCTGTGAAGATGAGCGTGACTACTCCTGCGACGTACCCTACCTGCGCTGCTTGTCGAGAAATTCAGCAATGTCGGGAGGCCTCTGGCCGAATCTGGGATGGCGCAAATCGATAGAAAAACGCCGCACACCGAGTCGTCGATAGAGGAACTCCTGATATATACACATCACCAGTTTGGCCTGAGTGGTAGCACAGCGGTCGCTGATAGGGCACTCGCGAAACCTTTGATTTCCACGAGGGTGTTCGACCACCGCCGAAGTGCGGTAGTGGAGCTGCCGGAGCGGCTTGCGCTGATTGCAAGGCGACTGGTGAAGCAACATAAAAAGGTTCGAAAGCTTCGGTGGGGCGCAACAATATTTCTATGTATGTCTTGCACTGGGGCTCGCTTGGTATAAGCGGTGCTTCACTGCTGCAATGAGATGCCTCAAGCGCGTGCTGTACGTTGTTGCGTATGACGCTGGCGAGGATGCTGACTGGAGGAGGCGACGTGCCTTGTTTGCTTCTTCAGCTCATCTTGAACGATTGAGCGAATCAGCTCGCAAAGCAAGGCGAAGTCGCACCTGAAGTCTACTAGGGTATCAGGAGTGGAGGCGGCATTTACTTATCGGTTGTACATGTAGGACCGCTCCCGAAGTGTCTTCTCCATAGCGGTGGCCAAACAAGACAGCTGAAGAGCACTTCCTTTACGCCTCTCATCATGTGATGCACCTTCTTCTCTCTCGACATGCTCTGATGGGCACGCTGAAAGAGACGCGTCATGTCCTCCAAGTACGTCATGACGCTCTCGTTGGGCCTGCGAACGCGTGACTGAGGTTCTCGTCCTGCTTTTTCCCGCCAATCGGGGCTGGGGTAAATCTCTGGTAGGTTAAGCAGGAACTTAGGCCATGATGACAGGACATTTTCACGGTTCATAAACCACGTGCGAGCACCATCGACGAGGCTGAAGTAGACGTCCCCGAGTTTTGTGGTGTTGTCCTACTCGTTAAACGCTGCTACGCGCTCCACTCAGCCAGCCAATCTTCAACATCTTCAAAGGTGTCGCTATGATATGCCGTCGGCCCTCAGGGGTTCAGCAGCGTCATGTATGTCGGCGTCACCCTTTCGATACTGTTCGCAGTGCTTGCAGGCATCACTTTTTCTTGTAGAGTTTCAAGTTATGGGGCGAGACCTCGGATTTCGACGACTTGTGCGGTGAACTGGAGCAGGCTCCACTGTGGGAGGCGCCGATGCGGCCCAGTGGGGTCTCCAGCATAACTCGAGCTTACCCCGCGCCTTCATCGAAAGTGTCGCGTACTACCCTGTTGATGTAAACATTGCACTTGAGGCGTCGGCACTTTTCAGAGCGCAAGCGTAGACGTGCGGTGCCTGTGTGGACCTCGTTCTCCTCTTCTTCAGTCCCTTGCTCGGCCACACAATGTCACAATATTTGTTTGGAACACGCAGTCCACTTTATGAATAGCTGCATTTTTCGCGGTTTCGCAACTAGT
Source organism: Dermacentor albipictus (assembly GCF_038994185.2). Lineage (NCBI taxonomy): Eukaryota > Metazoa > Arthropoda > Arachnida > Ixodida > Ixodidae > Dermacentor > Dermacentor albipictus. The sequence continues at coordinate 440,152,533 of NC_091821.1, forward strand.
AGCAAAGAAGAGCTCTGACTGATTCTTGACAGTCCTCTTGAGGCCTTTTATACGTTATAGTGCACCCTGCCTAAATAATTTTCTATGTTTACGCAAAACCGATTACGTAAACTATTTATCCTGAATAAAAAAGTAGGTCTCCGAATAAAAAAGAACTGTGCGGAAGTGATTCTTGCCTTGAGTAGTGGTGAGAATCGGCACCAGCTTTATGTAGATCGTAGTGTTAGCAGAATATGAAAGGCACCCGTGAAGTACCTCATTGTTAAGGGCATGCTAAACAATGTAATCGGTAGTATCTACGTACCGGCCTACCACACGACGTTGTGGCCTCTTCTATTTATTTATTTACTTATTTATTTATTATACTTCAAGAGCGCCATTAGACATAACATGAGGGGTGGATACATTGAATACAATACCATACGTGTTTACATCCTTGTGTTTAAGAAAATGATGCGATTATCACGACAAGCCAGATGAGATTGTCACTTTCTCGATGTAGACTTTCTACATTTAAATTGTAAATGAAACATTGAAAACATTGAAAAATGTTGCAGTTTCACATTCATGACATATTATTCCGTAATAAAATTCGTTCGAAAAGCGATTATGTACCTCGGAGCTATCTTCGCATCTAGGGCAGAAAGAGTACAACGAACACTACTTTGAATGAAGCTCTTCCACTAGTACTTTTATCTCATTTTACCATTGAAGTACCTTGGAAGGTAGCCTTGTATAGAGCTATCTAGCCTCTAGAGACGCAGCGATGGAGCATTGGTCCATTATATTGGATATTAGAAAGCCGGGCTAAGTGGCCGGAGGAGCACCAACGAATAGACGAAAATAAGTTCCCTGGCTTGTTCAAAGACCTGGGGCCCTATAACGTAAAGCTATTCCAATCTGTTTATATTCAAATCTCCTGACGCCCAAGTTAAGAAACTGCCAACGCAAGAACCGGGCGGTGACTCGCAGCGTTGTCTTAATAGCCAACTGAAACGCTCTCCTTGTTTGCAGAAGGTCACTTTTGTTTGCTTTAACAACGAATAACGTTACCTTCATTGATCAATTTTTCTTATCTGACTGACAAGAGGCGAGGGGCACGCTCAAGTGGAGAGCGTTACGATGGGGCCAGCGCGGCGAAAATTGATAACCGGATGAAGAGAATGGTGCCTGCGTCTGCCATTGGTCCACTACACCTTACTTTGCTTCCGGTGGCTGGTCGCAAATCACGGCGGCGTGCAACGGAAGGTTTAAGAATGCCGCTAAAACTGATCCTCAGCAGAGAAGAGTTGGCAGAGCGATGTCGTATACGTGCTGAAAGGTCTAGATAACGTTACACGGTCACACAAAAAGTGTTATTATAGGCAAGTAAACGCATGCTCTCTGGCAGGTGCGAGTCGCCAGTGCTTGAGCGATGGGTGGGCAGCCATCTTTTATTTCTTTCAGAACGGGGAATTTCCCGGCTTATCAGAAGAAAAATAATTTTCTTCAGCATATTATTGCATCTTTATTGCACACACGTCACTATGACGTGTCAGTTTTCGCGGTTTTGTGACGTCGCATGATAGACAGGCGAAGTGGGCGCAGCCCGAAAACTTTTGACCAGTACCAGATGGCTAATGTAAAGAAAATGTTGGATCAGAAATTATAATGTTCCTTTCGTTCGGTCTATGTATGCATAATCAGTGCACATATCGTATCAGATGGGGTGTTTCCGCGGTTCTCGTGGCATCGCGTGGCAGTCAGGTGAAGGGGGGGGGGGCGGAAATGTTGCGACTAATCGTGAAGGGCTGATTGCAGAACTGAAATAGAAGAGTTGGGAATAGCTTTACGTTATAGCGCCCCTGACCGACACCTGGCACCCTACACCTTTAGTAGCCCCTGACAGTAAAAGTGAGATATGAGGGGTGTCTGCATAACCCGACACATTGTTCTGTCACTATGAAATATCCCCTACGTTGTGACCAAGGCTCGAAAGAGTGGCCAAAATATCCTGCATCGCCGCTAGCTATTGTGTCCAGAGCACGTCTGTGACACTGAATTGGAACTCACTGCAAAATTAGATTCCGTATTTAGAAGTCTTGTTTGATATGTTCGGGTACCAGCATAACGACAGCGACAAAGCTCGATAGGATTGCGACACTACGAAGTATATCTTCAACTCACTCCGCCTAGGTATAACGTGGATTATGAATAAAGGGGGGAATAAATATCCATTTAGCCCAGCCTACCTTACTCGCCCCGGTCGTACACCATATCCTAGAGGTTAGTCCCGGCTGAAAACACCATATCAGGATGAAAATAATCAGTGAACTTCCAACCCATGCTATCAGTATCCTGAGTCATGGGTTAGGACGCTTTCTGTAGGTTACAATCTGAATGTTATAAGACATTTGGCGTTGCAGTAACCTCCAAAATAGGTGCGTCGACATGTGTAACCTCTAGGTGCGACGGAGATTAACAGAAATACAAACATCGAGTTGTTTTAGTAACCTGGTGACTATTATTTTATCGGTCACTTGCAACTGTAGGGTAACGTAAAAGTTAACCGTGTCATGAGATGCATGGTTGTGTTTGCAGCACTATACTAACATTGTTTTGCTACATTTGCATTGTAGCAAATGCTTCCCCTATTAGCGATGCCGTAGAGCTCGCTCCCCTGCCAGATCTGAAGAATAGTGTTTGCATGAGCTCGTTGGTTGCACAAAGCGCGATTGGTTTCCAGCGGAACGTTCTGACATGGACAGGAAGAGACGACAACACACAGCGTGTGCCGTCGTCTCTTCCTGTCCGTGTCAGAACGTTCTGCTGGAAACCAACTGCGCAGATCTGAAGCCAATTGCCGCGATTGGCTGAGAAGCCAAGTATTTCTCGCTTAAGAATGAACGACTTTACCATGAGAACAGTCCTTCTTCTTTTTTTTTGCGTCAACGTCATCATGAAGGAGCAACGCTGCTTTGATGAATTTAAGTGCTTTATTGGTGCAAGGGCCACATATGGCGAAAGATCCATGAGTAAAGCAACAATGCTTTGAAATGCTGCACTACGCGTATGCTACCCATGCCTTAAAAGTGTACAATTGGAAGTTTAGTGTTATTTGTATTATTACTTTGCAAAAGAGTGAAAATTAGGTACTTTTAGAATGCCTGCTCACTTGTTTCAGGTCACCTAAAATAAAACGTCCCATTTTTGTATGGGTGATAAACGCTGCCTAGAGGCCCAACTTACAATGTATTGAACATGACCGTCCTCACTAACAAAAACTTAAAACACAATAAAATGTGGTTATATACTTCCTTGTGAGCCGAAATAGGATAAGCTGTAATTATTAAAGAAAAGCAACCGTGGCACAAAATGTACTCCGTGCCTCAGGAGTCTAAGCAGCCCATTCGTCAACTTTCGGAAAGGAGGCTGTAATCACTCTTACTTTCGCAGCTTCTGACAACCATACTTACTTTTTCCTAGTGGGGCGGGCAAATGACAACGCATACTCGGTGACTCAAAAAAGAAAAAAAGAAAAAAAAACGCGTGCTCGTACTTCGCAATACTTGTTTCAACATCAAACGAAAAAGTCATTGCAACTCGAGGACTCATCAGCCACCGTAGCGCAATCTCGCCCGAGGCTCCCGGAATCATTTAAGAGTTCCTTGCCATGAGCCGGCCAGCACATGTCCGCAGCAGCTGAAGGCGGTGTCGTTACATTATACGAAGCTCGCGCAACCCTCCGCCACGACGCTTTATTCAGACTCCGAGCGCGCGGGCGTTAAGCCCTGTTATGAATTTTAAAGTAGCTATAAACTTTTTTAACCTCCTCTCCGCGAGCCTGCGCGCCGCGCCCTTCCCTATATAGCAACGAACCCGTACTCACGCCGCCCGGAATCTACTTAAGATAAGCTTACCCTCATTTCCACTTTCCCTCGCACACGCTGCGTCTTGGCGGACGGAAGCACGTTGTTAGCCAAGCACTGGCTACCATCCTTTCTAATTCGCCCCAGCGTCGTCTGCTCGTGCCCTACGTTGCAGCGCCGCTGCATCGCTGAACAGCGGGCGCCCGGACACTTTGTTTCACGTTATGAGCTCGCCCTCTGCGCAGCCACCGTTGGCGTGTTCTGAGCAGCCAGGCCTCTGCGGTCCTTCGAGCGAAGCCGCTACACCTACTCGTATCATCCCCGCACTGACGACGGCGTGTCATCCGTGGCCGTAACGCTCTTACGAACAGATTGCGCACGTTGGCGGTCTTGCGCAGTGCACCGCAGGGCGTACTTCGCTCGTTGGTGGCCGAGCGAATGCCTTCATTTCGGGGGCCGCTAATCGTTTCTGAAGGGGCTACCAGCGGGCTTGCATGCATGCGTGCGCGCGCGCGCGCCGGTGCCTTTCGGAGAGTCCTGTCGACCGCGCTGCTCTGACCTCGGGCGCTGTGAGTCGACGCCACTGTGTTGGGGCGCACATCAACGCCTATAGCTGCCTTCTGCGCCCGCTGCACGAAAGGCTACGCAGTATGGGTTTTATTTTTTAACGCTGTATATAATAACGAGGAATGCACATTTTGGAACTTATTCTATGGACTTCCCTAGCTTTCTTTATTTTCGCAGTAGGCATCGTGCGATACATTGCCTTTTTCTACAACGATTTAGTTGCATTGACCAGGTTGCATAATGCCACATGTGGTACGCGTCCTAATTACGTCAAATGTTTTTTAATGTATTTCCCTACGCCAGGTTTATTTTAATAAACTTCGACGTATCAAAAAGGGTTCCATACAAGTATAATGATTTCATCGTCACCATTTTGATTATCGTCGTAACCATCCTCATTCAAGTTCCCTGCAGGAAGATAATCTGTTCCATTGATCCGCCATAATATGTCTTGCTTCAGCCGATTTTAGGCTATCCATGCAAACCTATCCCCATCGCAATGAACAATTCCTTGGAGCATTTCCATTTTTCTTCACTTAGCACCCATTTTCTTAATACAATGCACCCGTGATTAGCTGCCAAACAAAGTCGTTAATCTGCCAAGCTCCGCGCTTGTTCCACATCTCAGCTAGAATATTATCTAAAGTGAGGGACTAATACCCTGTATATGCAACAGCGCTTTAAACTTCTCTAAGTGGACGAACGCGGTTATCGATTTCTACGAGCAGAAGTCATAAGCGACATATAACAAAGGATGAGTGTCTCAACCCACTGAGACCTGAAAACAACTACGCGACATAATCGCTCTTCAAGCTAGTTTTTATTGTCTGCTGGTATGTTACGCACGTGAACAATATTTTCTTAAATTTAGGCAGCCTGATTATACGGCAGAAGTTCCATCTCCATGTGCGTGGAAGAAGTAACTATCTCCTCATGTTTACGATGGTAAAAACTGCATTTCATTGCCTAAACGCAGAGACGAATATACAACTACATGCCATGTTGATGCTAATCACATAGTCCCTCGCTAATCACAGAATTCCCTCACCAGTAAAGTACATCGTCCCACAAATCTCACTGTGCAAGAAAGTTTCAGAATCTTTCAACTATAAGTGGAACTATCGCACCAATGCCCGGCTTTCTCTCTCTTTTGAGAATGGTTTTGAAATCACGAAATTAGCCAATAACATTGGTGGGCCAACTGCTTTCAATCAGGTTTAGATGAAGACATTTGGTTGCGACAGCAAACGCACTAGTGTTGAGGATTGGCCGACTTGGCATTTCATTCTCAAATTGGTACATCGCAACGAGGACAAGAAGGCACAAGGCGAGCTGGCCAAGACGGAACACATATATATGTTCATTCTTGTGGTAGGCTCGGACGTTCGTTCCTTTCCTTGTTGCGTTGTACCAACATGAGAGAGAGTAAGAGAACTGTTTATTGCCCTTGACACGAGATTGTATTTTGCCTGCTACACGCAGTCCAATAATATTTGGTGATATGTTCGCATGAGCATTGTTAACAGATTGGCAACGCTTTCCTTACTACGTCACAAAAGTGTCTGAATGCTCCTTTAACGAAGGTGTGCTCATGAGAAACTTGGAACAATTTATAATATTACCTTAATGGCTTCCTGTTCTCAAGATATGGGTGGTTGCGGCTCCATAAAAGAAAATCGCAGTGTGCGTGTACGGTCCAACAAGACGTCCCCTTTTCAACACTACAGAGAAGATAAGCCGAGTCGCTTCGAAGCACCGTCAGGGGACGTCGCCAAGCCCTGTCGCCGTAACGTCACGAAAGCATCGTTCGTGCCACATACAAAGACCATCATAATGCTGAAGCTTCGTAAACAACTCCTAACAGAAAAGAAACGGCAACCATAACAATAAAAAGACGCAGTTCCGCCCGAAAGGCGAAGCATCGATTCGACAGCAAATTAGCAGACAGCCATACGAAGTAAAGATAGTACTTTTATCGGCCGCATCAACTTGTAAACATTCGCTTGTTAACTAAATTGAAAGCATGATGTCAGCGCGCACAGCAAACACCAGCACATCACATTCGCTGACTGCGGACACTCGCAGTCAAAACGTTGGCACGAGGAAACGCGGCAGCAGCAGCGGGCGAAATGTCATCTGTGCTGCCTGTCGCTTCAGCGCAAAGCTAGCGCCGAGGACACACACCACGTACAAAGCTACGAGCTGCCGACGTACCTAGACTCTGGCGGCACCCAAGCCAGATCGCTCTCAAGATACGGCAGTGCGACCGCGCGCAGCCACCACTTGCGCAGTTGCAGCTGGAAAGAACGACGACCATCCTCCCTCCCCTCCCCCCGCCCCTCGCAATGTTGGGTGCCTCGAGCTCGAAAGAAGACGGCGCGCTTCCTCCTCGCAATCGTCCCTCTCACGCGCACGAGATTGAGCAGCCATCGTTGGCCCCCCTCGCACCCTTTCACTCGCACGTAAAGCGTAGGGCGCGCGGCGACGGTGTTATCGCCCTTGGACTTTATACGGAACCTCACGGCGACGCCGAAGATAGAAATGCGCTGGGAGTGTCCATATATTTGCTATCGCATTAATGAACGAGTACGGCCAAACCGTGCCAGGTGAGAGGAAAATTCTCTCACGATGACCTAGATTTGGTAAGAAGCAATGTGACACTTAGATAAATTATAGACATTCCTCAAATTGAAAAGTGGTTGCGGAGACCCGGGTGGTATGATTTGCAACCTAATACTCTCTCGCAGCAGCTAATCCTCCTCTTTGGTCGCCCTCCTCCTCATCAGAAACCACCGGCCTATGTACTGTGACCCTTTAGATTTTTTTTTTATCTCATGTAGCCACCCTCTAACGGCGCTTCAGTTCCTCAGCAACCTCACCTCTCATTTTTTTTTATTGTACTACACGCCATGGATCGGTTTCTTTTGGAATCCAGAAGGCTCACTACACGCTGGCTTTTCTTGCCATCAGAATTGGGAAGCAATAGAGAAAAGAAGGAACACGCAAGCGAAATCAAGCAAATCTTGTTTTTCCTACATTGCAAGGTGCCGCTAATGTTTTGCCTAAGGGCTCAGCAGTGTACCCGAGCAAACTGGAACGTAATTAGGACCTTACATCTTCACAGCGTCGCAAAGAAATCTTTCGTAGATGCGTTGTGTGTGCCTCTTTTCCCCAGTCTTTCGGTACACCGGTGTAGACATGAGCACGTAAGAGGTACGTCGCGGAGAAGAAAAAAAAAGCAAATATTGTAGAAAATCCTTTAAGGAAGAAGGCGAGAAGTGGGCATCGCTGGATTCTATGGAGCCGTCGGAGAGACAAACGGATATTGAACAGGAAATAATTTTTCTTTGCAGGGTTGTCGGTCCGAAGGTCCAGATTGGCACAGCGAGAGTAGGCTTTCTTTCTTTAGTTTTAGCTTTACTAAGGAGATTACTTATTACCTAGAAACTTCTACTCTGTGTTTTTCTTTCAGTTGAAAGGGAAAGACAGTGAACGGTTACACACAGCCGCCTCCGTATTCGGTTCTTCCTAAGAAGTGCAAGTAGAGGGCCGACAGAAATAGTCGCAGTGGGGTCATTCTATGTGGAACGTCCAAGACCCCAAAAAAGAACATTGCTGATTCTCTCCGGGGAACAAAAATGGATGATTTGTGGATCGGGTTCCACAAAAGTATTTCTCGACAATAATAAAAAGTTTAATATAAAATAATAGTCATATATATATATATATGTGTGTGTGTGTGTGTGTGTGTGTGTGTGTGTGTGTGTGCAGACCGTTTTATTGACGGCGCTGCCATTTTGCGATCACAGCGCTGTCTATCGTCCGGCGCCATGTGTCTATGTGGGACCGAGCTGGAGGTTACGCGGGCAACGTGCCGTTGATGACGAGTGGCAAGTTTTCGCGTTTTCCTGCGAGGTGTTAACATGTTCTTGTGATTGGTAAACTTTTGTATCGCGTCGCTACTAAGCTTTGAGCTTTGAGAGAGCCGCAATATCGAACGGCGATGGACCTAGAGGCGCTGCCAAAGCTCCGCCCGCGATCGAAGTAAGAGGCGAGTCATGCCTGAACGTTGTCGATACATAACATACATGCAACGTGTTAATATTGTTTATTATGTTGGTATTATATTGGTATAATTGTTTATATTATCACTCAGGTGACAGCAGTCAAAGATGTCTCCGCGTGCCCTGCATTGTGCTTCACCACCGTGCATCCCATTCTAGGTAGCTAGCGCAGCTCCGAGGAAAGATGTTTGGCTAGCTTTCAAGGTTCTAACGCTCTTCCGGTACAATTTTCTAAGCATTGTTTACCTAGTACCCTTGCTCCAAGCTTTACAAAATAAGCAACGGTGATAAAACTGGACCGGAAAGGCCTTTAAGCGAATGAAACGACCTGCTGACCGCCGCCCCGAATATTCCACTGTCAAACAAATGTGCGCGACGGGTCGGCACGTGCTGTTTTCATGATACGTTCCCGGTGAACTTCGACCACAACGCTAACTAGTTATGGAAGAAGAAACAGGTATTACTTGAGTCTAGTCACAGCTAAACCACTGACGTTGATTTTTAAAGCTACATTATTTTAGGTTGCTTTAGCCAACATTGAGGTTCCATTGTCACGAATTTCTGGCTTGATACCAGGTATAGGGTGACCTCTCAGCGCATTATTCCGTATTGACCCACAACGGGGTTCCATTAGCCAGGTGGGCGAGACTTTGCGTTGTCGCTGACGTAGTTACTTCGCGGTTAAACTATAACAGGAATTTAAAATAATGTTTAAAAACTGCTTGTGGCACATGGAACCAATGTACTCATTGACCTCGACTACCGAAATGGCGGACATTGTATACACTGCAAAACAAAATGCATAAATAACTAATTAACGACATTTCACTAATCAACTTCTTAGCTAACCACATAAGCATGAATTCAAACCAGTTATTGCAGAAGGCCTGTCCACTTGGAAAAAATTTTGAAACTAGCCGGAGCTTTCAGAGAAGCGTTCTCAAGCTCACCGCAAAAATGTACAGTTCCACTTATTTAAAAAAAAAATATTTCAATTCATTAAAGTGCAAAAATTACTTAATACCTATGCATTTCGTCGCAAATTTAGGGAACACATATCGCGAAGCAGGCGTAATGTTTAGAATTATTTTCAACCGGATAATAATTTTGAAGACACCGGCGCCTATTCGCAAGTTTCAGTAGGTGCAGTAATGTACTTCATTCATTTGAATATTCATTTCTAATTATTATTATTATTATTTATTTTTTAATATTCATTTCTCGTGCAAATAATGTCAGCTTTCGTAAAAAATCTAGCTCAAGAAATAAAATTGTGCAGTATGCCACGGCTTTCTGAAAATATTTTTGCAGTAAGAAAAAAGAAGAAAAAAACAACACATTAGTGTATAGGAAGTTCAAATTCGAAACTGTCTGGGCAGCAGTCCTTCATCGGTCGCCAGAGGAGAATGAAATAGACGAACAAATTTAGAGGACGCTTAAACTTCACCTTTACAAGAGTGGAAAGCGATAGCATTCAAAGATCTCTGGCTGCTTCACACGCTTCCCGGCAGCTAAAGCTTATGCAACCGTAACGTTTACCGGGAAACGATGGCGGCGAAAGCTATGTACGAATGTGAACTTTCTAGTAGAAACGCATCCTCTTGCTTCGCCCGATCCCGGAGGTAGTGCAGAGCCGTGTCAAAAAACATTGCATCATTTTCGGGTTCCTGGCAATGTTTCCCACATTTAGTATTTAAGAAGACTTATCATAAACGGCGTCCCCTGTCGGTGTTTTGTCGCATGGTATTTTCTTGGTGGCTGTCATGCTCAAAATTCCGATAAATAACTTTGTCAAGAATGCAAGGCAAAGTATGGTCAACGGTAGTGATAGAATGTTATGGAAATATAACCCGCATGTACCGCGTGTCATATAGCAAGGCATGGCATATAGATATACCTAAATCTATATGGAAATTTTCGCGCACGGACATTTCCGTCAACACCGTCGCCGACACGGGATTTTCTGCGACATGGGATCCTCCTCGCTATCGCGTTAAAACAGCTGCATTTAGCAGCTGATGTGACCGACGCCATTGTCAAATAATAAGAAGGAGTTACTACTATATAGTTGAAAGAAATACTATGAAAATGCTAGCATTAATTGGGTCCAGAAAAGTATCGCCGAAATTATTTCACGCACGAGTAAAGTGGGCATTTGTATCCTTTGGGGCAATATTGAAGCGCATCTAACGTTTATTGACTTCCCGGATTCACTCACAACGTGCTCCGGAAGGAAAGAAAATGAAATAAACAAGTAAAGCAGTTGATATTGCTTTCATAGCAGCAACTTTCTCTGGGTTTAAGACCAGCAGCCGTTCTTCTCCAAATTTTTTCGAGCCAAGCAACATTTGAGGATCGGTAAATAAATATATATTCACGTCAAACACACAATCAAAAAGTGTCCTCATACTAGGGACAAACGCAAAAGTCTATTTACCGTTCTTTACCGACGAGAGCAACACTACGTTCGTCTCATATTATGATTATTTGTGGTAGGAACGCCGTGATTATCGCTTAGCTATTTCGAAATACAAGATTAGTGGATTTGTGTGGTTCAATGGGCGCGCGGCAATAACCTAGTTCGAGACAATTGGCCCGGTTCCTAATTGTGTCTACAGTACATTGGCGCTCTGGCAAATCAGGAAAGCTTTCCACTTTCGATGTCTTGCACAATGTTGGATGAAATTCTCGAGTACAGTTTTACCTTGTGCCAGCAGAACCTGCTTCTCCGTTTGTTAAGATGTGTTTTATAAAGTCCTATATCAACTTGTTTGCAATAATTTCCCAAAGAAAATTGTTTATGCTATTTTAATAAATACAGACATTTAGAAAGGGCGGCGCTATGGAACAGAGTGACAAAAGAACCTTCTCGCGACAGTGTCGTAGTAATCAGGGGTTTCCTAGTGCAGTGTCGGTCATCACGTCCTGGTCAATCACAATTGTGGTCGCCATGGGTGTCGCCATGTCTTGGCTCGCTGAATTAACTGGTCCGACTCCAGTGATCATCAAATGCATGGTATCTACAAGTCGCTGCATACCATAATATCGCACTTGCATAGCTTCACATAATAACTTCTCATTGTAACATCACATACCGCGAATTAGCCTGATTTTGGAAATAGTGTCATCAAAAACTGGACTGATTAAAGATTTTGTGTAATGAAATGTGGTTACTTAATTGGCCGATAGTGACAACAGGGCCAGGTGTATTTTGTTGCAAAAGGTTTAATCGTGTTCGCAACGCCACCCAATGAGTGAGAACGTGCTTTGAAAGCATGGATTGCCAATCGCTACAATGCTATCGCATTACAATCGCTTAGGCATAACATGTAGACCTAGCTTATTTGCCCTCTTCTCCTTATCTTGCGTCTTTGTCTCCTCAAGCAGGCTTAGCGTGGGTCTAACACACAGTTGTGGACTAGAAAGGGAAATCACGAAGACTGCTTGTGGTGTTACCATGGAAGAATTCGGAAACCAGTCACTTGCGTAGTGGCCCTGGAGTACACGACACGCATGTGGTTGTATAGTTTAAAGTGTCCGATAAAGATATATACCTGTGTCTTTATAGGGATGTAACATTGATCATGTTCTTGCAAATGGTGCAAACGCATGAAAGTGGAGTGAGGTGTTTCGTATTTCTGAACACACGTTCCTTTCTCTAAATAATCTACCAGCACGACAAGACCAACAGCTTCGAGGCATTGAGAGTGATTTGCAAGAGGTCACAAGTATGTATATGCTCGAACATGAGGCAGTTACAACCATTTACTTTGAGCAAGAGACACTCAAGTCAAACTAATTAAGTGTCGTGCATTGCTCCGATACAAAATGTCATCGAATGCATGGTATCTGCAAGTATTTGCATACCGTAATATCGAACCTGCATAGCTTCACATAGTAGGTTCTGAGTGAAAATCACATACCGGCAACATATTAGGAATTAACAGATGCATCTAGATCTTAGAAGCTTCGCGTCCACAGATTCCCATAGTTCGTGGCTTGCGCATACTTTTTCAGTTCTTTCACCTGCCGTACCTGTTACGTAAAGCGTGCTTTGTCTCAAGCACTATGCATATGCGGCATAGCCACTTTTTACAGCACAAGTGTTCATGGTTTGCGCGCAATTGATGCACGGTTGCATCAGTTGTGCGATAGACGTGGAAGCGTTACTTCTCCCTGATATGCCAGTTTATGGTGAACATAAGAAGTCTCAAGACATCTGATCCTTGATGGTGTATTTGCTTAACTCTTGATTCGGTTCATTCCGGCTCTCGTATACACTGACGCCATGAACGCTTAACTAATTTTCTCTGCTTGTCAATAACTTATGTATAGATGTGAATTTCAAGGCTGTATTATTTGTGTCATTTCATACCATTCGCTTCCTGTAATACAATTTCTTGCAGCATTCTATTGTTGATTTTTTACTCGTATGCATTTCTGTTACACAATGTTCACTAATGTTCACTTTTTTTTTCTCGTTTATACATTACCGTATGTTTGTGTTCTCTTTATTGTGCACTGTGCCCTTTTTGTAGGGGGTACAGACCCCGTCAAGCAGAATTCATTTGGCTTTTTGTCTGTACTCCTGTCATGTGTACATGTATGGATGCAAATAAACTTGAATTGAATAAAGTAGGGACCGGACGACGTGCTCCACAAACAGAGCTTGTCGCGAACTCGTAGTGTAATCCGGTCAATTCCCAATTAACACACCCCTTATAGGAACAGTGACAGCATCTGTTCTAGATTATTCCATGTACCAAAGGATTATAGTTACATCCTGTTTCTGCGCATACACGCAGGTTGCTTAAAGTTTCACGGCAACTGGCATGGCCTTAGGATGTGTAACTCAACGTGAATTGAAGCGTACGTGTGGGACTAACACCACTACTATTGCGATATAAATTATGTGGACACTCCAGGCTCATTTCAGCCGTCGTTGTCGGCGTCAACGTGATGTTACGTATATATTCGAGGTGCGATAACACAATGGTCGCGAGCCTTAAGTTATAGATGCAAGTGAAAGGGTGCGAGGTTGAGCCGATGATGGTGACTTGATCACGTTCGGGAAAGGGAGAAAGGTGGGTACGAAGCACGCCGTTATCCACAGACACGAAGTACTAGTGATGGGGGGAGGGTTCTAGTGTGGCCCTGTGGCCCCTATCTTGAAAACGATCTCTAACAAGTACGGAGTGTAGGTGCACCGAGGGCTCATAGCTTCATGTGCGCTGTGTTCTCGCCGCTCAGTTCACGTCGAAGCGAGAGGTATAGCATGAAGGTCAATTTCGTTGTTGCTGCGGCCGCTCTTCCTCACGCCAGCGTTTTCACAGCGAGTGCCTGCGCTCATCGAGTGAGATGTGATTACGTTTGCCTGCGCTCGCGTGACACCAAGCTTATTAACTTAGTTCGTAAGCAAATGTTTACGAGTTTGTATGGTCGATAAAGCTACTATTCTTACTTCCAATAGCTATCTACTCATTTTCTGCTGCAATCGATGCTTCGCCTTTCGGCCGACACTGCTACTTTTTCAATCGGCACATAACTAAGATATAAAAATGATTTCATTGGTGAGTTCAATATGAGGTTCAAGTTAAATATGAGGCTTTAAAAACATTATATGCGGGGCGGAGACGTTTCTTCAGAGGCTTATATTTTCGCATGAAGTGCCAAAAATAGAGCATTAATGAAGTAAATGTAGGAATCGCACTGTGTGAACCGGACAATTTCCAATTAAAAAAAATTACAATTTTTCGAACTGTACCTGCTACAGTCCATCAACTAAAACAGTCCAGGCTGAAATTTTACAGTAGCCTTACTTGCTTTAGAAGGCAGTTGAATATGCCTCGCCTGCAAGTTATCAGTGCTATTAAGAGCAGCACATAATATACCATCTTTTTTTTTTCGTTTAGGCTACCTGAAAGTGCATTTCACGCGTTGAAGATATTTGATACTGTTGATGTAATTTCTAAATGTTTGTTGTATTTGTTTTCTTAAGTTTAACAACTGCCAAATTTTTTTTTCTAAGAATATGGAAGGGCAATTTAAAAACACTGCTTTTTTCTGGAATCGAAACCAAAGCGGAAATATTGCGTTGAAAATGTAGCGGACTTTTCTGTACAGAAGAGCTGGAAAAGTTGTCTTCGAATTCAGATTCAAGCATTCTACAAATGTTCAGCTTATTTTCACGTTTTCCTGGACCGAATAGACCTTTGCCCTGCCAATATCAAGCGTCTTCGCTTATCTTATGCTTCCCTCGTAAATACTGCGACTGTAGTGAAAAGTTACCCAGAATTCGCTTTACAGAAAATGCAATAAAAATTTAAAAAACAACCACAAGTAAGCGAAATTAGCTGGTTTCATGCTACTCATATGTACATAGCGGCGCACAGAGAGAAATCTGGAGTCAAAGCTTTTCTTAGCGACGATCGCAAAACTGTATTAAAGACTGTAATGGACTATCCGTGCTAAAAATTGGCAGTGTACTCATCCTCTGGAAATTACCTTCAATTTGTGTGATAGCTTAAGCAGCGAGGTATGGGCTAGCTGAACTGAGGCCATTGTCGTCATTCCGGCTTTGTTACACGCCTCTCGTGACGTCATCGTCGTTACGCCATCGTCGTCATACAGGCTTCGTGATAGAGTCTACGTCATGCCATTGTCGTCATACACCGGTCGTTATCACGTGGTCGTCATATCATTGTCATGGCATCGTCGTCATAGAGTCGTTGTCAGGCATTCGTTGTCACTTCGGGGTCGTGATGCTGTTGCGCTAATTCTACCCCGATCTTGTCGTCACACATCTGTCGTACGATTCTCCGTCCGCTCCCCTTGTGTTCTTCATGTCAATCAATTCTCCTTCGTTATCGATTAGCAGTTGTCATCTCAGTGTCGCCATGCCGTCGTGATACCAGACGTGTGATTCCGGCACCGTCACTCTGTCGTCTTCGTACGTTCATCGTGATGCCGCCGTGCTCATGGGCGAGTACCATAGCAAGGTGCGACTATGCTGGGGTATGTTGTAAATAAGCCGAAGCAACAGAAACCTCGACATGGCAACTACGTATACTAAATAAACGTGACTTGAAAGATACAGTGCGTCGCCACATGCTAAAGCTAACCGCTTTGTCATCGACAGTCATCGAGAGAAAAGTTCTGTCTTAGTGTTTTTATGTGCTCTTTGTTTCTTAGGAGAGCACACCTCAGAATAGTAATTGCCTGACGCGATTGTTTGCATATACCACAATTGGTTTGCGGCAGAACGATCTACCACGGAGAGAAAGGGACTACGACATGCATAGGGCTAGCAAGTTAATGTTTATAATTGATTTCTCATACTTCTTATGGCACAATACCAAGTATGGGAAATCAATATTAAACATTCAGTTGCTAGTCCCGGGCGTGTCATCCTCCCTCTCTGTCCGTCTCAGTACGCTCTGCCAGAAATAAATTATGAGAGCACACCTGTTTTCTGTTGGGATGCCTATTATCGACTTGCAGTGCGGCTTGCGAAACTGTTTTACAGCGAAGCTGTATATAGCTGCCCTGAGGCGGCGATCGATGTCCGTAGGTCTACGTGTCGCGTCGACAGAAAAAAAAATTATTATTTTTCTCGCGAGTGCCCTGGAGCTATTAAACTAATGTAGATATCTTAGAAAAAATTCTACTGATATTGACCGCATAGACGACTCTATCATTAGGCCTAGTTTCATTTACTTGTCATTGTTAGTTTACAGTGAACTTGTAAGCGTTACAGAATTTCCGTCTGCTGTGAATACATGGCCGTGTACGGAGGGAGTATGGCTACAGAAAACGGCTCTAATTCTTGTTTTTTCAAAACTGTTCCGAAGCAAATGAAATCATAAGCAACCGCTAAGGCGGCTCTAACATTACGTCGAGTTTCTACTTTTCATATTTCGCAACTTCACAGTGAAGTTTCTGATATCGTCGAATTCCCGCCTGCTGTCAATACATGGGCTTCTACGAGAGGGAAACGGACAGCCCGTGCTTGTCCACTTGAATGAAATTCTAGTCGTTCCAAGTTTGAATAAACTAATAAACTAGAAAGTATGGTAAACAAAAAATTACAAAAAAAACCTGTTGTGTTTCGTTCACAACTTCGACTGCGCTCCGGTCAATGCATATAGTATCTCGCGCCGAGGCTCGGTTAAACGGCCACCTGCGTCCTATACACACTGTTACTACCAGTGGGCGTTGTGCGTTGCGGTGACGTCATAGTCGGCTAGGCGACCTTATAATAATAATAATAATAATAATAATAATAATAATAATAATAATACAACTCATTATTATTATTTGTGGGGCTGAACATATGCTTGCCGTGCAAGACTGCAGTTGGACGAGAGAACCCAACTTAATGCGTGCTTTTCAAAGAAGGTAGCACGGTCACGTGTCACGAAAGTTTGTGTAAACATAGTCAGCAATTGTGTACGAACTCTCGCTGAGACGGCCGCTCGGTTTTGTCGGTCACTCTTGTTCTGAGAGTCATTCGAGCTCTTCCTGAGACGGTCACTCGAGCCATGCGTTGCACATGAATCGGCTAAGCAAAGCACAAAAAACATGTCAAACTCGTTTCTGCAGTTTTTGCCCTTAACATTAGTAAACCGATCTGGTGTCGGTGACTGCTTTCGTGCAAATGCGCAACTGCGCAGTGTGCAACAACAGCCACAGCAGTTGTGCAATGTGCTACTACCGCGACACCATTGTCTCGATACAATGTGTGGCTTAGACTTGTGAATACATTTGCTGCGGTGCGGCTTAGTATTGCGAGAAACTCGATTGACTCACGTTGACGACATTAATGAAATGCCGCAATGATAGATGCGACAAGTGCACCCTCTTGCCCCACAAGCACCAAATATTGCCCTACAGAATTTACAGTTATCTTCCAGTCATTGAAAAGAACCAGTCTGCGAGAAGTTTTGCGCGAAACAGGCAAGTATGAAAAACTGCAGTCATGGGAAGTGCAACTGTTGAATGCAAATGCCATGCACTAGCTCAGGTCGCTCATTTTATTTAGGAATACGCAGGTGGGGCGCTAACATTTTGTTTTGTGTTGTTTTGAAGACGCAATTCCAGCCTGCCTTTTCTTCAAAGGTTTAGGCTTGACAAAACAATATCCCTCACTGTATGCAGGAGTCGTAGATGAAAAGCTTTTCTCCCTTTAGACACCATCCCTACATGCTTTGGTACATATAAATCAGCAAATAATAGTTCAACACCGCAGTCTACCTGCGCATCGGTAGGCTCTTTCACTACAAAGCAGCGGCACGAAATTAAACTAGAGCGCTATACTATGCTAGAAAGGTGCATGCAAATGTGTATTTTTCCTGGCGTCTATCACTTCAGAACAATTACTTTTGCACCAATGTTAGGTGAACTCTACAGCCTCATCTCTGTTTCACTCCAACTCGGTTCCTAATTCAATGCTTCGGGAAGTTTGCAGCACATGTCTAGTTTTACACCCAGACAACATCGCAATGTTCAGCGAAGTTTGCCGTAACATAGATTACATGGTTTTGCGAACGGACGTTGAACCTCGGCCTTCACTTTGTGCCGTGCTATCTCACTGCCTACGTAGCATTGTGCTATGAGAGCTTGTTGAAATCACCCAGCTTAATTTGTTTAGCAGAAACCGTGCCACTGACATTTGCAAAACCACAAGGATTAACTAGCCTCTCTTTGCAAAGTATCTGTTTCACCATGAGTTAAATGCCTGCACGCCTGTGACACGTTGTTCTTTTAGGTAACTACGGTTGCATCGAAAAAATAAACTGAGATGTACGGCGTGTAAGGCTGATTTTTTTTATGCTTTTCCTGCCTTTGGGTTTGAGCCATAGCTCGCCGCCGACGCCGGGTGGAAAGTCAAAATTGGTCTCGTGAAAACGCCGTAAAGACGAATACGTATACCCTCTAGTGTGTGCTGGCGAAAATGGAGCTCCTATGGAGCTGATCCTCCAGCTTACGCTGTGACTGTGCTGGGCGTGCCGCGCAGGACTGCCACATTTCTTTTAAAGTTTCAGCAGCTGAACGATCTGTAAAGATTATCGCGAACTGAGGTAATCAGTTACAAAGAACGTAAACGCGAAACAATTCTCCCCTGCATGTGCCGCAAAGCCCAAACGAAACTCACGTCCTCCCGGGGAAACACTCGTTCGAGCAGCGCCACATGCACGTGCCGTGACACCCTGACGCCATACAATCGCAACCCGAGGTGGTCGCAGAGGTCACACGGCCCACAAAATTCTTCGTCAACAAAGTGTTTCTGAAAGTATGCGTCTGCGACACGCAAATGGCGGCCATCCAATCGATGCCACTTGGTTTCGGCCTTCCGTTTGGCGGCCGTTAGGGCCTGTTTACGCTCGAGCCGCCCATCACCGCAAGCCACACCGCACGCGTGCGGTCACGCGACAGATTGCACGTATCAAACCCGTGTGCACAAATTTCGGTTTACAATTTGTAAGGTATACACTGCGTACACAATGTAAACGGAAATTTGTGTACAAGTGTTCGATATGTGCAATTTGTCGTGCGACCGCACGTGTGTGTTGCGGCTTGCGGCGATGGGCGGCTCGAGCGTAAAGAGGACCTTAGCTTAACGTGCCGCTGTTGTTCGGGGGCGCCACACTTGATTTGATTTATTGATTTCCATTTACACACACACACACACACACACACACACACACACACACACACACACACACACACACACACACACACACACACACACACGCACACACACACACACACACACGCACACGCACGCACGCACGCACGCACGCACACACGCACACACACACACACACACACGCGCACACACACACACATACACACACACATGTAGAGAGGAGTGGTAAATGGAGGTGGAAGTGGGAAAAAAACCGCACAGACGTGGCTTGAGGTAACCTCACCCCCATAAGCGGGACCAACTTCTATTGTTGGTCCCGCTTCACGGCCGCACGTATCTCGTCGGCCCGTCGCTTCGCCTCCTGCCTCGCCGCTTCGGTACACATCGCGTACCTTTCTGGTCTCTTCAGAGCCTCTGCGCTCTTCTGCCGCCGAATACTCTGGAGGGCCTATTGATGTATCTGCAAGCAAAGGTTGACGTGGAACGTTAGGCAGCTAGCGCAAGCGAACCACGTCTATTTGTGGCGCGCACACGAGTATCGGCGAGTGGAGCAAGGAGAGGACGCGCCAGCTCTGCATACCGGGCTGCGAGCCCGTGTGTGGAAGAACGCGCGCATGCGCGCGGAGCAAGGAGCGGCCGAGCCAATAGCCGCGAGCGAATGGAAGCAGGGGGAGCGCGCGCATCGGCGACAAGCTCTGTGACCTCGGACGTCCTCGCGCTTGACCTTGGCTCCGAGTAGGCAAAGCAATGCTTCGCATTTAAAAAATTTGGGGCAGTACGCATCGCGTGGGATGTCCACGCCAATGAGATTAGCAACCAAGCAAAATATAGTGACACACCCTGCTGCCACAGACGTAGCTCGTCATGTATGAGGCGTGTACTGCAGCCGAGCTCCTCTATCGTGCGTCCCTCTGGGTGGGCTGCGCCATCTAGAGGCGCCAACGCGACGTCGGCGTATCGCCTGCGGGATGCATAGCGAGCCAGTGCGTGCGAAAGCTGGCAGTTATTCCCACGCTAGCAGTTCACCATAGTGGCGCAGCGCGCTAAACCGTGGTATTGCTCTGCTTGAGGAAGCCGTGAGACGTGGGTCCGTTTGCGCCGAACACCAATGGTACTTATGAAAGATCTTTCAGTGTGTGGCACTTCTGCATTCTTATGTATAGGCCAAATGTGTCCGCATGTACACATTGGCAGATACATAGCTGTACATGCCTAGAAGTCGAAGTAGTTCTCAATTCCGGTACGTAGGCCCAGTGGCCTGTACCTAGTGACCCATGTCGTGACATGAAATACGTTGGATACAAACATACCGCAAAGTGCGTAAAGTTCCGAAATAACTTTTATCGCATTAAATAAAAAAAAGTACTGAAGAGTTTCAGTGCTGTTAACCAAAACGACGGATTAGTATCCGACAATTCTTTATTCATAGTGTTTGCTGTAGCTCATAGTCCGGTGTCATTACGTGTTTAATAAATGCGATTATGTTTACATTATGAACAGTGAGGTAGCATTCCATACAAGAATCAGGTCATTTGTTTGTTTGTATATATACTTGTTCATTGTCGATATTTATATTGCGAAGCGTTTACTTCAAGTTCGACATACTTGCGCCAGAGATGCTCTGAATGTTTAATGCTGAAAAGAAATGTAGTTAGGCAACGCAGTTTTAGTATCCTCTTCAACGGTGCTCACGTCAGCTGAATGAAATTACAGAACGTGGTTTATGTACCGAATTTGTAAAGCGTTCTTTGCAGTCGTTATAAATGCATCAAAAGCGCTTTCATACAATATTTAAGAGAGTATAGGAGGCATGTTTCAACTAAGGAGTGTTTTCATTTCCCTTTCCGCATAAAATCAATAAACTGTTGCAAGCCTGCTCCAAGACAGAACACTAATAATTCATTTTAAGATAAATTGTTTTGAAAACGCCGAATGGTCAATCATCTGAAAAGAATGTTCTCTCCTAACTACCAGAACACTGACAATGACATATGTTTGAGTCCGAAAATCTTGTTATTCATTTTTATTTGTTGATTATATTATTATTTATGATTAAGGTATTAGTTAAAATATTAGAATTCACAGGACATGATATAGAAAAGGTGGTCCCATAATCATTGGCTGTGTGGATGCCTCCTCGACATATACGATTGCGATGCAGTTGAAATAGCAGAAAGAAGAAAATGTACGGTAAATAATTTTGAGGCAGTGCAAACAACAATATTGCGGAAAGATGTATGACCACTAGCAGGAAATACTAAGCGTCAGTAGCAAATTTATATAAAAAAGCATGTTAAGAATATGCATTCTGTAAGTACAAAATGAAACGGGCAAGCGCATGTGTTACATGAAAAAGAGAAATATAACTAAAGGTAGCACAAAGCACAAAACAAAAGCGAGCGATACGAACGCTGCCAAATAGTAAGCAGAAGCATAGGCAGTAACTGTATTCGCCTTAGCTGTTTTTTAAAGCTCAGTATTGACTGAGAATATTTTGCAAAGTATGTTACGGAATATCATATTGAAATAGACAAAGCAATGCACGGTTGGTTTAACATAATTGGTTCATATTTGTGGCTAGATAAGGTTATTTATGTTGACTAATGTAGTAATATCTGTCTTCTCTAGACATGAGCTGCTGTGACGGAAAAATAAAACTGCAAAGTTATGCCTATAAAGTGCAACGGACCGAGCTTAAACCTTAAGAATACATTAAGACAAAGCATGTCAACAGAGTACAACAATGCAATCGCTGTAGAAATGCTGCGACCGGAGTATTTGAATGACCTTATTTTGCAGCATCTGAGGTGAAGTAAGGTGAGTTTTGTATTACCCCAGGAGGTTCTGCACTAACTGATATAATAATTTACGAACATATAACATAAAGACATAAGTATAAAATGACGGAATTATGAACGAGCTCTGAGTAATACATCAATTCCATACGCAGGTTCCTTTTTATTCTTATACATATGGTTAGTAAACTATGGCTTATATTCCATCTCAACATATAGAAACGAGCAGATGTCACTATAAAAATATAACAAGCTCTCCTAAAAAAGAGTTCGAATAATAGAGGAGGATAGTTTTAAAAGAAGGTTATCATGGTTATTTAAATGGAATGCTCTACTTAGGCCACAAGTAACAGAGCTTGGTGATTCTCCGTATTAAGTGACCTAATAGTAATTTACTGTGTTACGTGAGAGAGCATCTGATTTTTTTATTCCCTCGAATTTCACCATGAGACGTGACTCACTGAAACGTCACCTTAAAAGCAGCTGCTCCTGAAGTTTTAGGCCTCGTTGCAGATTACGCACAGATCTTGTTGCGAGGTTGAGTGTGAGATAGGCGCTGTAGCACTCGGTTTCCAGAGTATGATAGTAATTTGTGGAAAATACATCTTCAGCTTTCCAAGAGCGCTGACGTGTCAATGGCTTTCAGCAGTTCTTAAATAAACAGGCTATCCGGAAGACCCTAGAACGTTATGCCAATTCAAGGTATGCACAAGCCAAGTCAGTGGCTGTGTGCGTCTACGATTGCCCACAAAATAGCAGGAGGTTTTTCTACGCCGTAATCAAGCGCCTCTGGGACAGAAACTACCCTTGAGGATCAAATATAGGTTCTACTGACACTTTTGTGACCTAACTGACATCCCAACGCACCGATATGATGACATACAAACATCTGAAACATGTACTCATACAACGCACAAACCATAACAGCTAGCTTGGAAGCCCCCCTCGAGGGAGAAATAGCATCATGATTATCACTTCGTAGGGCAAGCCAACAGGCCGGCATGGTAGGTCTAACTGAAAAGCTAGGCAAATTTGCTTTAGTGAAATGTGGGCTCTAAGTTTATTCTAAAGCGCACTTGATTCTAATGTCGAAGTGATCGCCTGAAAAAACACATCCTGTTTCCAAACCTTATGAGAAGTAGGTATAATATTCGGCAGTCAATAACAACACGTATCTAGCCCACGTTCCCTTGTTTCCGTTTTTACAGCGTAAGTTGTCATGCGCTCATTCGAATAGCCATTTCGGTTGGCGATGTTGTCCACCGCCATCGGTGTACGTCGCTGCTATCACTAGGAATGAGAAAAAAAAAAGCCGTTCCCGCAGAGACCAAACCCGGGTAGTCTGCTCGTGAGTCAGCTACTCCACCACTGCGCAACGCCAGTGCTTGCTAGCCTCTGCGTAAACATGCCCTATACACGCGTCCTAGTGCGAGAGGAGTCGCGTGATGTGAGATGCGGGCCGCGTAGCGTCAATACCTGCCCACTTTACAGTGCAGTTGCATATTACTGCACCAGATGGCACCGCATGCAGCAGTAGCGTAGGTAGCTGTACAAGGTAGAATGACAGGTTTTGAGGAAGAAACGCAAGATTAAGCAGATTATACAATAACACAAGAATGACAAACATATACACCATAACTAATCAAATAAAGCAGGCTATTTTTGTCACCACCCCGCTGTAAAAGAAATGGAAATAAATAATCATCACCATCATCATCAGCAGCAGTAGGCGCAGCATCGTGTTGCCACAGTGCTTCCTAGCTGCTGCGCAAACATGCTCTATACACGGCACCTAACGCGCCGCATAACATCGATACGCGCACAGTTTGAATTGCAGTACCTAGTGGCATGCCATGTAGCATTTTTATAGGTAGCAGTATAAGGTACAAGTTTTGAGGAAGAAAATGATATTAAGGAGATCTATACAAATATCCTGAATGAAAGAGGTGTCTAGCAGAAGAGGTGACCATTTCTCACCGCCCCGTTTCAAAGGGGGTGTCAATAAATCATCATCATCGTCAGTAGCAGCATCGTATCTTGTCACTTGTCACGTGATGCATGCAGTGTACCGGTGGTACGTTCAAACTTTGCATTGTAGTGGCGTTGTATTGCATCAGGTGTCACGACATGTAGTAGTTGTATGATATCGTGCCATGTGTCAAGGGATGTGACATGTGTGCCACGTAATCCCAATACCTACGTTTACTCTTAGGTATATACCTCAGGGCGCCTCCTTCCGAGCTACGAACATCTGCTGAAGTTAATCGTATAGAGCTATGCGTGCGGCTGTAACCAGGCAACGTCGGGCTCAGCAGACCGCTGTGCACAGAGCGGTACAAGTCGCAGCTTGCTGTTGACGGCGGGTGGACAGTTCGATTCGTTCTCGTGAAACCGATGCAAGGATACTTCGCAGCAAAAACAATCTAGCACACGCTGTCCAAAATGGAGCACCATGTAGCCGTTACTGCAGCTTACGGTGCGACTGTGCTGCATGTTCCGTGCAGGCCAGTGACATGTTTTAGTGTTTGCTGGAATAATAACTCGGTGTATGGGTTCCCTTTTCGGAGCGGATCTATTATATCGACTGACAACCGAAGTTTCAGGTAGGTAGTAACAGCCGTGTGGGGGGCGGGACTGGTGCCGAACGAGTAGTTAGCTATAAGATCGAACTAGACCCATGCCACTCCTTTCATTTTTGTCCTCCTATCGTCTAAGTTGATCACGCTATAGCGTGTGCTGCTAAGCATGCTTGTCGATTTCCTGACAGAGCCTTACTTTCGCATCACTAAGATCGACTAACTAGAACTGAGTAGTAGCCATGACACAGGGTGCCAGCAGAGCAGGGCAGTGTCTTCATGCGTCAACAAGTTACAAAGACAGCGGCAAGGCACCACTTCGGTAGTTATAAATTGCGTGTGCGACTTATGTGGTGTGTGTGGCTGTTCCTTTCCTTTCTTCAGAGAGAAAAATAAATAATTCATTGATGGTTACTGCCGTACTTGAGAGGTCTTGTCCTGCAATGCGAGTACAAGAGAAAATAGCATGTAGAGAGGTCGAACAGGTGGTGAGGTTCCCATTCATCTAAAGTTATTCGTGCAAGGCCTTTGTTAGTGTCACGCGGTTTTCCAATGGTACGAGAGCGGGAAAGCCTCCTGTTGTGCAGCACAGTAGGTCTATTAGTCAAGACTGACATTTGACCTAGTATTGCTCGGCAGATGAAAAGCGTTTCAGTACCTGACGTTTCAGATGATCTTCCCAAGCACTGTCGAACGGCAATGATGCTGATCACTGTCGATTTGATAGTAGTAGCATATTCATGGCTACTGCGATCGCGGTTCCCACAAGGCATAAGCACCAAAGAAGAACGAAATGACAACAGCATAACCTTCCTTTTAAAACAGCCATTCAAATTTAGAGACGGCCGAGAAGAATGGTGAACAAAGGAAGGCTTTGCTCCGAGTTGAATAAAAGCAACACAATGGTCTTAGTGTGGAACGAATGGCCAAATGCGAGAGGCAAGTAAGTTTACGGTCGAGTTTGAAATTTGGCAATGAACTAAGCTAAAAATTGCTGTGTCATACTTAGAATCTGAATAATAAAGGATTACAACGACATCAGCAAAAGTCAACCTTATCGGAATGTTATGCATTCAGGCGGTGCGTTTTTCCAATTTTGGGAATGCATCTGCCACCTAGACACTAGCTCAGTAGAAACAACCTCTTTCGAGTGGGGCCTGTGTGCTTGAGCATCTCACCTTTTATTTCGTTTTTTCAGCTTGTAAAACACAACTCAGACCCATCCGCAAGCTTGAAAGCCGCCTTTATAAACAGCATCGCACTGTTCGCCATTACTCTCGCGGTACGCGTAGCGCTATTCCCAAGGCGATGGTAGCCCTGCGAGCTTAGTGCACAACCGATCACCCCTTTGCAAAGCGGACGCTCCTAGCATCTATCCTTCCATCCATCCATCCATCCATCCATCGAGGCATCCACCCATCAATCAATCGGTGGAGCTCATTCTGTAGAGTTAGTGCACAGCCCAGGCCGACTACAGGAACGCAGTAACGTCGGCGATATATATATATATATATATATATATATATATATATATATATATATATATATATATATATATATATATACGAGAAGAAAGGGGGTTAACCAAGGAGCCCATTTGTTATTAGTTATATCTGTGCTTTAGAATTAGAAATTATTAGAAATTAGAACTGTTGATGGGGCGTAAAATTTACATCTGTGGAACCAAAGAATAGGTTCAGTGTAGGCATACTCTTAATGACTAATTAGAGGTTTATTATTAGCCCACACGCGTCAGTGAACTCACCGCGAACATCCTTCTTTCCTTCCCTCCTCTCTCTTCCTGTCATCTTTGTTTTCCTCTTTCCCGATCGCCCGGTGTAGGGTAGCCAAACGGACGTAATTTTGGTTAACCTCCCTGCCCTTCTGCTTTTTCCTTTCCTTCTTTCTCCTAGAGGATGCCTAAATCTTACACGGCGCTTAGAGGAAGTTCCAGTCATACGCCATATCTTTCTTACGTAAGTGTCTATTGCACGTAGTAATATGCCTAACAAGACGTTTCGTAAGTAGCGAAATATGTACCTTAATCGTGCTGATTGTTACATTCCAGAAGTTGTTGATCAACAATACAACCTCGTTTTACTCTCATTTCTGTGTGTTCGATGCAGCTGCGCGTTTGTCATAGAGGTAATATAACCAACGCTTGAGGAAACCCTCCACGCATTCAAATCAGCAACCGCAGAGGCAGTGCCATATTGCTACTCTGTGTACACCCTTAAACAAAATTACAGCCTTTGGGGTTTGTCTTGTCCCACAACGATAATCATCATCTGTTCTGTTCGCGTTTCCTCTCTTTAATGCTGCGAGCCCGACACTTCCCAATCACAAACGGCTGGCGCGTTATCAGTGTGATACAGCATTCTTGACAGGAAAGTAGCAAGCGCCGAGTTATCAAGAAAGGGAACGCAAGCAAGGCAGATGACGATTATCGATGTGTGGCAAATATACACCCCAAAGGTTGTACATTTGTTGATAAGTGCACGCAGGCAGACGCGATGAGAGGCGATTTATTCTAGATTCGCGATCAACGCAATCCCGCACCCCCTTCAGTACGATGGCGCCATCTAGTTCAGGCGTTGCCAAAGGCATCCTCTTAGCGCCTTAAATTTTACATCAAAATTTTATAAGCGACCACTTGATCTTTCTGAAAAATATATGAAATTAACTTTACACCTTGCTAATGCCTACGTGCTACGCATAAATGCTTATTTTTTCATATTATTTAGAATAATTTTAGCATTACAAAAAAAAATTGTCTCAGCAACATGACGGCACCCTTGTGGTTACCACTGTTTTTTAACCCAGCTTCCCCTAAGTACTTGGATTTTTGCGTTGGAATACTTACCTTTCCATTTCTCACATTTCTAGCTTCGATGCGTGTACTTGCATTAGGTGTTCTCTCTGTAATTTCCTCATATGTACTTGCAATCTGCTTATGTGTCTGTGCTTCTTAGCTTTTAAAGATAGGTCACCAGACAAAGCATTGCTTTGTTATATCCTCAGCTAAGGATTACTGTAATATTTTTGTATTATTGAGTTTTTTTTTATTGCGATAAAGACTTGCCCTTAAGGCATAATTCTTGATGCGTACATGTGTATTACATGTGTGCTGTGAGGCATGTGTTGTGTGTGAATTGAAGCAGTGTTTTGTGAAATCTGTTGCCATGTATCCAGCGGTCATAGCTGGTTGTCACACTGTAGCGGAGGCCGGCTTGCAGTAGGAGACGCGAGCGTTCCGATTGAGTAGTTTTGTAATATTTTCTATTAGTGTTTTGACATTTTTGTACTGTGTTAGTGTAAGATTTCTTAATATTTTTTTTTTGCAGAGAACAGCTTTGCGTTTTCTTGCCTTGCGTGACAAATATTGTTTTACATTGTGAATTGTCTCATGTTTTCCTCGCAAGCCTCTGACAGGCCTCTAGGCTTAGGTCTGCCGTAATTTTCCATACATTACAGAAATGAAGTTTTTCTTCTTCATGTCTTTGTACAAACGCAGTGCATAGAAATTTCAATAGCTCAGAATAGGCCCTTTTGGACAGGATTTCTAGATCTTATGCGAGCTTACGACAAAGTAGTCATAAAATTGCTATAAGTTATTCAGCAAAAATTGCAGCTAGATCCTTGGGGTTGATGTATGCGGGAGACAGAGTGCTACTAGCGTACAATGCAAGAGATTTACAGACACCTGGAATATGAATGACAATGCAGTGACGAATCTAGGCCTTACGCTTGCCACATAAAAAATCGGCAATTACGATATTTAATAAAACCATTAGCAATAATAAAGCATTAATTCAAGAGGAAGTCATACTCATAGTCAATAAATACCTGAGCGTATACATAAACGCAGGAACGACCTACCCAAGCATACACCAAATAATAAAAATGAGTAAAGCGAGCGGAATGCATCAATAATGAAACAGACAAATTTAGGCCTACGATACCAGCTTGACCGCGCCACACGGTGGAGCAAGGAGTTTCCAAAAGTGGAACAGTGCCAGGGATAACGTTCGCAGATGCAATTTCTTGCTTGAAATCAGAAATCTTATCGTATATAGAGATTACCCAGAATTCGGTGGGCCGACTGGTTGCGGTGGCCCATAGCAAAATTACAAATTAGTCTGTGCAAGATCACATAGGTTGGGTCTTTTTTGAAGGCAGCGAAACACGGAACAAAATTAGATTTGAAGAGAAACTAAGGAACATCGGTGAAACGTCTCGCTACAGAGCACAAATACCCGTACCTGTATATCGTGGTAACGGAATGGAGAAAGAGGTCAAGAAAGTTGGCAACGAAGTACAGGGCAATCGAACGTGTAAGTAGACAACCAGAAATCATAAAACGGTATGTGGGAGAAGCACACACGGTAAACTGGATGCAGGCGATGTAAATAAAAATACCATCGAGATTTGCGAAAACGGCTTGCGCCGATGCTTGGTGCACCTACAAGCAGTGGACCAGGGAGAAGGGAAATTCGCCGTGCTTCGTAAGCATGCTGCTCTTCAGGAGTGCTCACTATACGCGTACGTCCCACAGCACTGTCACAAAACAAATCAGTTGCTAGACAGATTCTTTTAGGTACGAAACTGTAGTTGCGTCACTCCCTGCGTGATATTTTACAGTCAAGCTGCAGCCGCCGCGCTAGCTTGCACAACAGCATTCTTTAACCGGAAAGTTATGTGGGGTGCGCTACGTGCTTCTCATTGCATGTAGGCACAGGAGCAGCTTATCATCAATTATTTGGTTCGGATGCTTGTTTTGAGCTTGTTACCCGCCGTGGTTACTGAGTGGTTATGGCGTAGGGCTACTGAGAACGAGGTCGCGGGATCGAATCCGGGCCACGGCGGCCGCATTTCGATGGGGGTGAAATGCGAAAACATCCGTGTACTTAGATTTAGTTGCACGTTAAAGAACCCTAGGTGGTCGAAATTGTCTGAGTCCTCCACTACGGCGTGCCTCATAATCAGAAAGTGGTGTTGGCACGCAAAACCCCTTAACCTTGTTTTGAGTTTGTTCTTTAACAAAACGTATACTGTTCTGCATGTTGTACGTACAATTACAAATAATGCATGCACTGTTCGCTTCACTTCGCTCAGTGCTTGGAGCGTCTGCCTTGATGAGCCATTGACTTTGGGGTTAATAAGCCTTAGATGATGATACTTTTCTATCAACGTTACACCACAAATAAATCCCGGGGTCCTAGTCATTGACTGTTTCGCTATAAAAGCAGAAAATACATTTATAGAACTGGAGTCATTGCAAGCATAGGTAATGGTACGTAATCTGAAATTTAGTTACAGAGGTTTTAAATGCGAAAGTTAAGATCGACATCAAATAGACGAAATGCTAGTTGGCCATGAATGTAGTAAAACTTGAACAAATCAAACAGTTCAGGTAACTATTTGTATCCAACACATTTCAAAGGGGATGCCAATAAACATCACTATCATCATGCTGGAGGGCGCTGGCGAACGCAAAGTGCCTATAGACCTTTTCCCCAGCGATCCCGAAGACGTCGCCAGGTTCGATCACGCGGTGACGCGGCCATTGCCTGCCTCGGCAGCCTCCATGACTCCGTGTTTACAATAAATTTGTATGAGCCGGACTGGAGGAAGACGAAGTGATTCTCGTAGGGACCACTGTTACTTCGCGCTGCAGTATTTTCGGCTTTTTCCCGTGTTTTACTGGGTGACGCCGTTCCCATTGCCACGGCAATGGAAGTGGAGTCGGCAGAATGCCGCCGCGACGTGACTGCTTCGGCAGGTACCGGCCCGAGGAAGAGAAATTGCCCACCGAGTCAAGCTGACAGCGAGGACACTGCGCTGTACTCCTGCTCAAGTGATGACGCCTCAGATGACGAAGGCTTCGAAAGAGTGGTACATCGCAAGGCCAAGAGAAGAAACATCAGCGGACGGTCTTCGTCAAGTAAGTCTACCGTCATGCCACAGCGAAGGCCATCTGCGCACACTATTCTTTTTGTGCCGGACACACCCGCCGACAACCTCAACCGCCTTAATAGACTAGCGATTTCCGTTTCTCTGGAGGCTCTTGTCCCAGGAGAAATCAAAGATATCAGAATTAACACTCGAAAGAACGTCCTGGCTATTGATGTCCATAACCAAAGCGCAATCAATGCTTTGATGGCAGTAAAGCTCCTGGGCAACATCAACGTCCACTACCTCTTTCCACAGGACAACGAAACCACGGCTGGTGTCGTTTATGATATTGACACATCGATTAGCGACAGCGACCTGCCAATTTTAATCAAACCTGCCACTGATGGTGTTGCCTTACTACAAGCTCGGCGCCTCGGCAAGTCGACCTGTGTAAGGCTCGTGTTTAAAGGTGACTGTCTACCGTCACATGTAAAGGTCGGACATTTTCGGCATGTGGTACGACCTTTCGTACCCAAACCACTTATGTGCAGAAGGTGTCAAAGAATTGGACATGTGAGCGCTGTCTGCCGAAATACAGCGACATGCCCACGATGTTCCAACCAACACGACACGGACACCTGCCGTGCAACAGAGCTCAAGTGCCCTAATTGTCAAGGCCCACACGTCGCATCCTCAAAAGACTGTCCACGCCTAAAGAAAGAGCAGAAAATCTTGCGGAAAATGGCCAGAGACGGCTCATCACACAGAGATGCTTCTGCAGCGATAAGGCGACACCACTCTCGGAAACGAAAGTCTACGACATCCTCTTTCGGTTCAAGGGAAAAGTCTCGTCCGGCAACGCCACCTCCTGTTCCATCTGTCTCTAGTAACAGCACGAATGTCAACGATAAAAGCGGCCCTGCTATTCCTGCTTCATCAAGTGAGGTGTGGCCAGCACTGCCGAAGACATTCCACGCGCCAGAGGCACAGCACATGACTCGCCACTTAACGTCAACTGTCACTTCAGTTGACCAAGTGCGAGACAAGGATTCACAAGTGATTGCTATGCTCAAATCCCTCACGAATGTCATGCGTCTACTACTGACAAACATGGACACTCCGGCAGCTCGTAGCGCACTGCAAGTGCTGGACGCGCTGACTCCAGTACTTGAAAGCATCGCATAGCACCATGGCCCGCCCCTCGCTGCCCTTCCACAAGGAAGTCAAGAAAGCATCTTTACTGCAGTGGAATGCCCGTGGTCTCAAATCGAGAATTTCAGATTTCAGACACTACGTTTTCGAAAACCGATTTCCCATACTTGTGATTTGCGAACCGAACGTGCAGAATGTTATACGCATTTCTGGCTATGAGGCATTCATGTCCTCTACCTGTGGTGATGTAAGCAAGGTAATTGTATATATTAGATGTGATCTGACATACGTGTTGCACCCAGTCCCGCCGCACGACGACAACCAGTACGTTTGTTTAATTGTGAAAACGAACAAGTTTACGTTCACACTCGTTGCTGTTTACCTTGCTCCTTCACGCGGATTCGACTCTAAACGACTGCACGACGTGCTATCAGCGACACCCCACCCTACGATTCTCACCGGAGATTTTAATGCTCACCATCCGCTTTGGGGGAGCTTGAAGATGGACTCCAGGGGAAGGAAACTAGCATCCTTTGCCACACAGCACGACCTTCACTGCCTCAATGATGGTAGCCCAACATATTTACGCGGGCTTACATACAGCAGCTGCCTTGACTTGACCCTGGTTTCTCGGCGTCTTGCAAGAAACGTGCAATGGTTTCCAGACATCGAATCCCGTGGAAGCGACCACATTCCGACGTACCTGAAGATCAAGGGACTATTTAAATGCCCCTCCACGACACTCCGGAGAATTGAGTGGTCGGCGTTTCGGTCGCACATGGAGGAAGTATGTCAGCAAGGGAACCATTCAAGTCTGGAAAACGAAATTCAAAAAGCCATGCAAGATACTACGCGTGCTTTTCAGCCTTTCCCGAAATACGAAGAATTTGAAGCCGAATTGCAGCGATTACGAGCAGTTCGCCGGCGGGCTGAAAGAAGATACAGGAGAACCAAATCCATCCATGATCTGAGAGAGGCAAGGCGGATGCAAAAGAAGATTCAACGCCGCATTGATGCACTTCAATCTCAAAGATGGAAACGTTTCTGCGAGTCGTTGGATCCACGTCAGCGATTATCTCAGATATGGAGAACTGTGCGTGGACTTCGTGTATCACCGCAACAGCGTGTTCCTTTTAAGTCCCTCGCTTTGCAACAAGGTCGCAGCGAAATAGACGTTGCCGAAGAATTTTGCTCAAGACTTGCCAGCTCGCAGCCTCAACGCGCCCTTACACCATGTGCCACTCCTGTGCCACGGGACTCCCGCATGGATGTAATGTTTTCGGTGGAGGAGCTTGAAGCGGCACTAGCGACTTGCAGGCGCTCTTCGTCACCTGGGCCGGACGGCGTTACCTATGTGGCGCTCGCCAATCTTGGGCAGAATGCACGCCTCATGCTGCTAAACCTTTACAACGAGTCTTGGCGCAACGGTTTGGTTCCACGTGAATGGAAATGCAGCCGCTTGGTTCCACTTCTCAAACCTGGTAAATCACCGTTAAACTTGTCATCGTACCGCCCCATCGCTCTGGCCAGCTGCATAGGGAAAATAATGGAACGAATGATTTTGACGCGCCTGGAATGGTACCTGGAAAGTTACAACGTGTACCCAGATGCTATGGCTGGCTTCCGGCGTGGGCGCTCATCCATAGATAATGTCATCGATTTGGTCGCGTATGTTCAACATCAAAAACGGATGAAACGACTCACTGCGGCATTATTCCTTGACATAAAAGGCGCCTATGACAATGTAGCACATTATGCCATTATAGAGGCTCTGATTAAAGCAGGAATCGGTGGCCGCACTTTTCAGTGGCTGTGCAGTTATTTGACTGACAGGCATTTCTTCGTGATGACCGAGGAAGGCGCCACGACTCAACACCAAACGTTCTGTGGAGTACCGCAAGGCGGAGTGTTGAGCCCGACGCTATTCAACCTAGTGCTCGTTGGCCTAGTCAGATGCTTGCCCAACACAGTTCAAGTGTCAATGTATGCCGACGACATCTGCATTTGGGCGTCTGCTGTAACACGACTGCAGGTACGAGCACGGCTACAAAAGGCAGCTACCTTAACATCACTGTACTTGCGAAAACAGAACTTAGAGCTGTCTTCAGAGAAATGCTGCCTTGTTACTTTCACTCGGAAGGCAATGAAGCGTTATTCTGTAAGTGTCAACGGACAAGCAGTTGCAAATGCACGTAAACACCGCCTTTTAGGGGTAATTATCGACCGCGACCTATCATGGAGCCCGCACGTTTCATACCTAAAGAAGAGGTTGCTGACAATAATACATCTCCTCAAGTTTCTCGGCGGAAAGTCATGGGGCACATCGGTGCGATCAATGCTGCAGCTTTATAACGCCTTGTTCCTCGGCTTCGCAAGATACAGCCTCCCTGTGCTTGGAGACACCTGCAAAACAAACCTGCGTGTACTCCAGGGACTACAAGCTCAAGCCCTAAGGACGTGTCTCGGCCTTCCGAGGTGTGCGTCTACAGCGGCAACGATTGTCATAGCTCGAGATCACCCAATAACAACGTACTTGGTAACCGACGCTCTCAGAGCGCATATTCGCCACGTTGCCCGACTACCTTCTCACCACCTTGCCGCTCTACCCGCCGAAAGGCCACACGCAGCTATCAGTCGTATGATTGTTGCCAATCGCACCTCATTGCCAATGAACTACATGCCTGCAGCAAGACCATCCACACCTTTATGGTGCCTGCACAGACCTGAAGTACGCCTGACCATCCCAGGAATCACTAAAAAGGCTAACATGCCGTCGTTTGCCCTGAAGCAGGCCACATTACAACTTATACACGAGGTGCACAGCGGCCGCGTACACGTTTACATCGATGGCTCAGTCACATCTGCAAGTTCAGCTGCTGCTGTGGTGATACCAACAAGATGCATCGAAATACAGCTAAAAACGTCGCATGTATCATCAACGACAGCTGCTGAACTGGTAGCCTTGCGTGCGGCTCTCCATTTCATTCAGGAGGAACCACCGCATGCATGGTCAGTCTTCTGTGATTCCAAGGCAGCCCTACAGAGTGTACTCTCAGCACTGCGTCATGGATCACATGAACAGCTCGTCGCAGAGATCAGAGAAGTACACCATCGCATAGTTGACGAAGGACACGACATCATATATCAGTGGTTGCCTAGTCACTGTGGCATACACGGCAATGATCGAGCAGACGCAGCTGCCCGATCTGCCCATGACGGCGTCAGGTGCGTTGCCATTCCTCTTTCGAGAGCCGACGCAGCGAAAAAACTTGCCGTACTGGCAAACGACCTGACATTAGCTCAGTGGAATTCATCCGATTTCACAAGTGCACGACTTCATACCCTGGACCCTACTTTACAACTCCGTATTCCGCCCGAACTTCCACGACGCGACTGTACCCTTCTAGTTCGTCTGTGGCTTGGAGTAGCATTTTCAAATGCGTACTCCTTTCTTATCGGAATGTCCGACAACCCACTTTGTGACTTCTGCGGGTGCAATGAAACAATCGCGCACCTTCTTTGTGAGTGCTCTCGTTTCAACCCGCAAAGAGCAGTCCTCTCAGCCACCCTAGACAAACTGGACAAGCGCCCACTGTCCGAAAACAAGATCCTTGGACACTGGCCTACGCGAACATCAGCGCTATCGGCTATGAAGGCGCTGCTGCGGTATTTAAAAGACACTGGACTTTCTGACAGATTGTGATTTCACTGTGTGACTCAGGATTGTACGGTGCACTGCATCACAGTAGGAACGCCTTTGCGGGCTGCGTGACAGTGCCCACAGAAACAGTTTGTGTGTACGTGCGTGTGTGTGTAGTTTCCTTTTTTTTTAATCCTTCTCCCTCTCACCTATCGCTTCCCCTTTCCCCTCCCCCAGTACAGAGTAGCCAACCGGAGATAATCTCTGGTTAACCTCCCTGTCTTTCCTTTGCCTTTCTCTCTCTCTTTTGTATGAGCCTTCCACGCTGCGACTAAGCAAACGTCTCTTTCAGCAGGTATCGTGGATGTTGATCGGGTGGACGAAACGAAGCTTTCCACACGGCTTTGGAGGACACGAAAGCGCCTTTGGAGCTCATTGCGGGTTGTACAAACGATGCGAGCACTGCATACGGTGCTTCCTCTAGCGCCGGCACTTAAAATGCATTCCAAGCTCCCAAAACTCTCCATTTTCGAATTAAATCAAGATTAGGGCATTTTTATTTTCGCCCTTTATTTGTCAATCACGTAGAAGCTGCAGCTTGTCCCGTTTCTGATTGAGCAACGTTCCTCGCTGTAGTCACTACGGTCGTTTACTTTTTGCCTCATCGCTCGCGGGTGTGCTCAGTGGCGGTATCATAGTATGCACTTGACGTCACATCCGCTGCTGTCGTCTGCTTCCGCTACCTTCCGCCATCTTGGGGAACCTTATCAACAGGTGCGCGCATAGCCCTATAGATTCCCCAACATGTCGCCGTCGTAAACCGGAAGTCGCGGAGTATCCTTGAATGACGTACGTGCATACTATGCATACTTGTTTTCTGTACTTCGTAATAGCTTGTAGCAAATATATATTCTGGCTTGGCACGTGGTTACTCTGCGAACCGTCTCGCAACGTTCAGCTTCAAACATTTGTTCGCTGTCGGTGTACCTTCCTTCTGGGAGCAAGGTACATCGGCGTACCTTCACCTTCTTTCTGGGCGACTGCGCTCACTGGCTTATGCCTGCAAGAGCAGCGACGGCTGGTCCAGCAGGCACGCAGAGTGGTGCGAGCCAAATGGGCCCTGAATTAAGGTCTCCGGGTAGGACTCACCCCACTTGGCTAGAAATAAATGTTTTCTTTCTCCTTCTCTCTCTCTCTCTCTGTGCGCATTGATTCAAGATTGCACCCATTCACTTATTCTTAACACGTGTGTGATAGCTTCGGTAAGTTTGATTGTGATTTAGGGTTAATGTGTGTGGATGATGTGCGAGAAACCTGCCATGCGAGGAAGTGGCGCAACTCCTTTCGTAATCATGTAACGAGCGGTACTCGTTCTTGCCGACGCTCCGAGTTCAAAATCTTTCTTTTGGAGCGTAGCGATACAAAGTTAGTGGATAAGGGAATTTCTTTATCCTGAAGAAATGCTGTGCATCGCGAATGGCTTGGCAAGTCATTGTGTAATAGCGGCCATGAAATTTGACACACAGATTCAGTATATTCCTTGATACGCAGGTAACTATTTTTACAATGAACTGTACAAATATTCCCTATTCCCTCGAAGATTGTTCAGCATATATGGTTATGGGCGCGTTAGTGATCACACAGTTGTAATTCCCACAGCTGATCGCAGAATAGCAGTGCAGAAGCGGTAGTAGTTTCGCAATCGTGCTCTTTTTCTTGAGGCAATCTCTGGCGCGTCGCCAAAAGCGTTATCTCTTTCCCTTAGCGCAAACTACTCCGCGAAAAAGGTCGACAGAGCCGCGGCTCTCAATCATATTTCGCGACTTTGATAACTTGGGCACTCAGGCTGGGGCCCCTATTCTTGCAGCGCTCACTTTTACTCACTTTTCGATTCTGTTAGCTAGATTGCGCCCCACCTGTCTTCCACGCTAATAGGTCCTCTGAGATGTAACAGCATGAAGTGTTAACTTAAAAGTAAGTTTCGCATATTCGGGGTATGAAGCTCTTCCTCACAGACATCGATCCTATTTCACCTGAATATGCATGTACTGAACCTCGGCAAAGTGTAGCCGGACAGCAAAGCTGGGAAACAATTACGAGCAGGTGGACACTAATTTACGCAACACTCACCGCCTGTAAATTAACAAGAAAGGACATTTTCGAGTTTTGTTGAGTACCGCCGTTTTTGAAATACTCCTATCTCGCTTCGTTCTCGGTAAATTCTCTGGAAAAAGTAAAGGTAGGCCATTAGAGCGGTCACCCGCCCTAAAACGTTCTACAACAGCCACCCACACCACCGCCCGGCTTTTTCTCGTATCGAAGAGCTACAAGAGGTGGACATAAGTCTTGATGAACAGAAGAATAATTTAACGTCTTCAACTAGCTCACAGGCCGTGGGATACGTCACACTGGAAAGCCCCGGAATGATTTTAACCCCCTGTGGTTCCTTAACGCACACCTATAACCGCTCAACGAACTGTTGTTGCGCAACGGTCACCAAGAAAGAAGAAGCTTTTCGTTCCACCAGTGTCCGAAACAAGAAACGCTCTACAATTGGTGAACCAGCGTTGTTTGAGAGGGTATTTCGCGTGGCACGCATTTCGATCGAAAGGGAGTGGAGGTTC
The DNA here is from genome assembly GCF_038994185.2 of Dermacentor albipictus. Lineage (NCBI taxonomy): Eukaryota > Metazoa > Arthropoda > Arachnida > Ixodida > Ixodidae > Dermacentor > Dermacentor albipictus. The sequence continues at coordinate 440,190,342 of NC_091821.1, forward strand.
CTTTGGCAACCAACCGAGGCATGACTGTGGGCCCGTTCCATTGTCATTACGGAAATGCAGGCCGCTCCAGCGTCCCTTCGTAGTTCAACGGCACTTCCCTCACCCCAGCGTGAATACAATCCATTTCAGTTAGTGCGATCGCGCATGAGCACGAGATTGAACATGGTACTCTATTAGTACGTGAGAGTCTTTGCGTTGGGGATTGCAATTTGGTCAGTCGGAGCGATTCTTTGTGGTCGTGTTGCTGTGCATGATTGTATGGGAGAGGCGAAAACGTTTGTTTGTATGGTTCGAATATTTCGCCGAGTCGAACTATCGCGGATTCTATTCTACGCTGGGGGAGTGGAGGAAAATAAGTGCCGCCGGTTTCTGCGCGCATTGCAGGGTCAATAAACTCACCCGCATTTGTCCTGTCTCTCCTTTAGCGCCCGTGTGAGCAGTGGATTGGCCAAAACTTCCTGTCGCTTGAACCTGCGCATCGCTTAGTAAAAACCGCAGAGGCAGCATGCTTTAAGTAGTTGCTCAAGTAGTACGAGCAAGGGATTCAATTTGTTTCAGGACGCTTTTACCTAACACATTACTGATCGTAACGTAAAGTTGGCTGTATAAATAGTCTTGCGCATTTATAATTCATTGCAGGATGCATTTTAGGACACTCTTGCAATTGCAAAATGAGGAAGACATATCGCTATATTCAAAAAGTTGGTTACAAGCAACAAGCGATGAGAGCATGCTGTACAATTTCCAAAATATAAATACATATCGTAGTAAATCCTAAATCTTTTAACAAATCAAACAGTCGGCCCTCTTGTTAATTCTACATGGAGATTCCTCAAGCTAAAATGTGCGCGAGGTCTTTTGAAAGCGTCGCTCTGGTCTGCGTAGCATCTAGTGTTTATATTTTTTATTCGTACTCCGTTTGTGCCTGAACTTTATGGGGATTAGTCATTCATGGGTCTGCAAATATTTTGGTTTACAGTCTTCAATGTTAAGAATCTTCCAAACTGACGAAATATTGTAGTCGGAAGACGGTGATCAATTTGAAATTTGCGAGCATGCCGTCCATACGCTGGAGGTGAAGCGTTCCAGGAAGTTCATCTCCACCTGTTCACCCTCTCGCTTAAAAACTCAGAAAAATTTCACGAGGTATCGGGGGTGATGCTTATCAACGTTTCGGCCTGAAGGCCTTTTTTTTCATCCTAAGCAACACCTGAAAGTTTCACCGAAACATTTCAGAACACCCATCGTAGCCATTATGGCCACAATATTGGTAACAAACAGAAAGGAAAATTGAAGCTCTTAAGTCACAGTACCGGAATAAAAAGAAAATCAGTAGTTGCAAAAAAAAAGAAATCATAACCGAGAGCACTTATACATACTACATTTCTGAGTTGTTTGCGTTTCTTAAGGCTTAGAGTGTCTTCTCAACGAAACTGCAGACAGTTAATATGGCCTCCATTAGTGAAACATGAAAAAAACAGCGAAAAGAAATTGACACGCAGACACGACGGAAAGAAGAGACACCCCAACGCTGGGAGAGAGACCACAACAGCAGTGTTGTGGTGTCTACTTTCCGTCATGTTTGCAGCTGCCTTGTGGTGTCTCCCTTTCGGTGGTGTTTGTGTCTCAATTTATACGCCGGCTTTCTCAAGTGTCCGTACGAACCAAGTGGCCCAGCAAGCAGCACTTCCACCCCACAAGTGGTTCGCTATGCACTTACAAAAGATAGTGACCACTCTTTTACTTTCAAAGACCACGTACATGCAGCAGGTAACATGCTGTAATTTACCTCAGTACATTTATTTCTTTTCTATCGCCTGCTTTTCGGAGTGTCTGTCCTTATCAACGTTTTCCGCATTCTTTGAGCGCACGTTCGCTTGGCCGCTGAAATGCGTCACCAAAATACGTAAAGTAAACAAAATCGTGTTGAGAGGACACAATCTTTTCGGAACACACGACATCCGGGTACTTAACCGTGAGCCGACGACTACAGAAACGGCAACAGCTTCGTGTTGAACACCACCCATTTGTGGCCTCGTTCCTTCACTGTGAATCTGCTATGATGAGCTGGACGAAGTGCTTGAGACACCTACCCTGCAGCGCTTATCTTCACGCTAAGAGTCTGAAAGCTACTTTCACTATTCTGGAGGGTCCGTGGGCAGCGACAATGCGCTGAAGTTTTTCAGTGCATCGGAGTTCGTGCAGTTCGGTGCACGAGTACCGTCAAAGGCGCTCTACTCTTCGTCAAGCCGCGAGCGAGGGTTGAAGCTACGCTTCTTCCCAACAGTAATTGATTCGTTGTTGAATGACTAGTGGCTTCGTTAAAATCACTGTGAACTGATAACGTACGGCCGTATTCGTCAACTTCAAGAATAGCCAACACAATACTGCTAAAACAAAGGTGATATTTTTTATGCCAGAACATGCATCCATGCTTTGGCACTGTCTTAGCTTGGCAGTGTACTGCATGAAATAATAGGGACGAGGTACTACTCCTCGAGTTTGTGCTGTTTACACGCTTGCTGGCGTGTACCCAGGTTGGGCGATAAGTGGAGGCCACTGTCCGACACAAACAACAGCCACTTAAGAAGCGTTTTCCCTTACTGATAAGAATGTGTGTTCTGTTATTCAGCTCGCGGGAGTGCTTTAGGGCCGCGTACTTTACGTTATCCTGGACTTACTACGCAAAGGACCGAGACATTAATGGTGCTTTAATGTGAGAGCATAACACTGATATGGCATTTTCCAAGCAGTAGTTCTTAAGTGGCAATTTTTCTTCAAGGGTTGCTCTTTAAAACCTGACTGAGGCACTCCTAAGTGCCAAATTCACTAGACTGAGATCTGTTGCCATCGCGAGCTATGCAGCAGTTTATGTGGTTTGTTTTCCTTCCAAAGCAACTTGATTCAGTTCATTTTCTAAGAATTTTTTGTCGCTTGAAGTTTCTGCCGAGAAAAGCGCCGACACCGGAAGTGCAAGTCTAAACTGTGCCGAGCACTGTTGAAAGCTTTGTAACTGGAAGATTTGTTAGAAGAAGAACTGGCCTGTAACTCTAATCAAATATTTCGTTTTTTCCCATGTCATCTAATTGCTGTGGCAGCGTCATCATTACTTCCACAGGAAAGGTAGTCCTTGTTGGGCCTACGCAACAGTAAGATGGTGTAAGTTTAGTGCAGCGTGGCCAACGTTTGCTTGGTTAGTGCGTAGAGATCTGCTGTAGAATAAGGACACTTTCTGAAAAGCGTAAACATAAAGTTGTTTCCATTGGTTTCTAGTCTAAGAAATACTCATATCACAGAAAGTGGCTCTTCGATAGAATATTCTATAATTACCTGCACAAGCTGGCTTCTGAAGTGCTGATTTTCTTCTGGAAACTATGGAGAACTTGGGTGTCGTCAACAAATTCTTCAACCAGATCTGTCGGGCACATTCGACCTCCCCACTGAATGTATCCTGTTTGCGTCGGGTGCTTTTCGCCTGCATAAATATTGGAAAAAGGTGACAACCACTTATAATTGCAGTACAGTGACTCTATTTCAAATCAAATGTATTTCTATCGCGAGAGTTTTTGCCAGTGATTGGAGGTTTAGTTATTTCAAAGCTGTTGCGGCCATTCTACTGAAGCTACATCATGCGAATAACCTTCGTGAAATGTTAGCCTCATGGGTAAAAATAAGAACCCTTTTTATGGATCATAAATAAGGCAGATGTAAAAACGTTGTTTTTCAACATTAGATCCATAAAGTGAAATGCAAGAGCAGAACCCACATGGGAAATATGGTAGTTACGAGCGCTCATGACGTTGTCTCAACAGACCAATCAAACGCACTCCTCGTTCATAGGAGGTCGCTTTTGTTTGCTTGAAAAACGAATAACATTGCTTACACTGAGCGGCTTGTCCTATCTAATAGGCTCACAAGAGGCAAGGAGCACGCTCAAGTGGAGAGGAATTCGATGAATCGGAGCCACTGCACTGAAAATTGATAACCGGACGAAGAGGGTGGTGCCAGCGTCTGTGATTGGTCCACTTTTCCCTTCTTCCCTTGCGGTGGCTCGTCGACAATTGCGGTGGCATGCAACGGAGGCTAAAGAATGACGCTAAAACGGATCCTCGGCACACGAGTTGGTAGAACAAGGTCGTAAACATACAGAAGCTGCTCGAACACGTTACACGGCAACGCAAAAAGTTTTAGTACACGCAAATAAGCCCATGCTCTCCAGCAGGTGCGAATCGCCAGTGCCTGAGCGATCGGCGCAGCCATCTTTTATTCCTTTCGGAACGGAGCAGCGTGCGGCTATTCAGAAGAAAATTCACTGTTGTTCGGCATATTAATGCATCCTTAACGCGTACGCCTCACTTTGACGCGGTGAGTTTGTGCAGGTTTGTGACGTCGCGGCACAGGTGGTGAAGTGGGTGCAGCCCGAAAATTTTTGACCTATGGCAGAGGGCTAAAGGCGAAAAGGCGTCGAATCAGAAATAACTATTTTACTTTTGTTCGGTCTAATCACGCATAATCAGTGTGTAGACGTCATATCAGATGGGGATCTATCGCGGTTTTCGTGACGTCGCGTGACATACAGGTGAAGTGGGGGAGGTCCAAAAAAGTTTTTCAGTAATCGCGGAGGGCTGATTGCCGAATCGGAATAGAAAAGTTTGGAATAGTTTTACGTTATAGCGCCCCTGTTCTTCTACATACGCGTCCTTTATTTCTGTTGCCCCACAGTAAACTTATGGCACTCTTTATTTCTGTCTGGCCAGCGGCAGATTAGCTGGTTAGCGTAATCTACCTTGGTGCGAATTTTGTGCCACGCATGTAGATAAATTCTCTCTCGGCCAACCGAATGCGAAGCGCCTCATCGTGCAGAAAGACCGCACACAAGATCGGCCATACATGTCACCTTATTTATGTGAAGCGGTCGCTAAGTCACGCGAAAAGAACAGATAATAGGGAAGGGCTTAGAGCACATCTGAGGTTACAGTTTCCGCAGACTTTTGGCTGTTCTGTTTGTTTTTCTTTTTGCATGCACGTTCTCCATATGCGTGACTCCGGTACGCTGAGGACTGGGCGAGTTCGAGGAAGCGGCTTTCAGTCGTGGCAGCATCGTAAAAAGGAACCTAGGCCTACATCGCGGAGAAGTGAATAAATCTCGCTTTCATTGTGTGGGATTTCATTTTTATGGGAGAATGCTTGTATTGGGTATTGGGTATGTGCTCCCATTGCCAGTGTCGCGAAGGACGTCTGGCTGGAAGCGAAGGATGTCTGGCTTGAGAGCGTGACGCTTCTAGCTGACAGGACTTCGGCATAAGAGCCACTGTGACACCGTATGTCAGATGCGCTTCAAGGTTGAGGTCAAAGTGCGCTCTATGGAAAGCAGGAAATTTTCGTAGACAGCGTTTCAGCAACGTGCTGGTTGTCAGTGGCACCGTTGGGATATGTATTTTCCTCAGTGTGGTGCTGCGACTAGGTCATGAATAACTACAAGCTGTATTAGTTTTGAAGGAATTCGAGGGGGACAGGCGGATGTAGGTAAACTTCAGGGCAGTGCGGATGTGTTTGAAAGAAGACTTGGCCCTGCCAGACATAGAACAGTCATCAGTCTATTTTATGTCTACTGTAGGACGAAAGCGTCTCTCTGCGATCTCTATTTAACCGTGTCTTGCGTATACAGATTCCAACTAGCGCTCGCGTATTTCCTAATTTCAGTGCGACACCTAGTCTTCTGACGTCCTCGACTGCGCTTCCCTTCTCTCGGTACCCATTATGTAACCATAATGGTCCAAGGTTATCTAACCTGCGCATTACATGACCTGCCTAACTCCATTTTTCTTTCTTAATGTCAATAAGAATATCAACTACACCCGTTTGCTCTCTGATAGAAACTGCTCTCTTTCTGTTTCTTAACGTTATGCCTAGCATTCTTCGTTCCATCGTTCTTAGCGTGGTCGTTAACTTGTTCTCAAGCTTCTTTCGCAGTCTCCATATCTCTGCCCCATATATCAGCACCGGTAAAATGCACTGATTGTACACCTTCCTTTTCAATGTTAGTGGTAAGCGTCCATTTGGGAGCTGACAATGTCTGCCGCCTGCGATCTAACCCATTTTTATTCTTCTATAAGTTTGCTTCTCGTGAATCAGGGTTCCCTGTATTTAATTGAGCTAGGTAAACGGACTCCTTCACAGACTCTAGATAATTACTGGTGATCTTGAACTCTTCTCTTGCCCAGCTATTGATCATTATCTTTGTCCCGTGCATATTAATATTCAATCCCACTCTTACACTATCTCTGTTAAGGTCCCCAATCATTTGTTGTAATTCGTCTGCAGTGTCATTGAATAGAACAATGTCATCTGTAAAGCGAAGGTGGCTGATATATTCGCCGCCGATCCTTACTTCTAAGACTCCCCGGTTGAATAGCTTGAATACTTCTTCCACGCAAGCAGTGAATATCATTGGAGATATTGTGTCTCCCTGTCTGTACACTTTCTTTATAGGTGTTTTCCTACTTTTCAAGTGTAAGGTAGCTGTGGAATCTCTGTAGACATTTTCCAAGACACTTACGTTAGCGGTCTGTAATACTTGATTACGTAATGCCTTTATGACTGTTGGTATCTCTACAGAATTAATGCCTTTTCGTAATCTATGAAAACCATATAGAGAGGCTGAGTGTACAGTGCGGATTGCTCGATTAACTGATTATTGGCACGGATGTAATCCATTGTAAAGCATCCCTTCCTTCTTGACTTCCTTCTTCATACTCGGCTGCTTCTGCTGCTGACTTGTGCACTTCTCTGTAGCTCCGCGCATGCTCAGCTCAAATGTTCCCCTTTAATTAACTCTCGACCATGCGATTTTATCGCTAAATTCGTCCCTTTGGCTCTTCTTCTAAATGGCCACTCAGGAACCTACCCAGTGCCATATAACAAACGGCTCATGTTCTCCACTTGAAAACATACCCATTCGCATACGCCCAGTTGCACATATCTAGAAGCCCATGTTGTCTATTTTGAAACGTACTGAATAAAAAATACCCACTTGTACCTACACAGTGACCCAAGTTGTCTATCGGTAAATATACCCAAATGACAGAGCCCCACTTGCCCATACCCAGTTTCCCTAGTTGTCCGTTCAGAAACATACCCAGTCGCACATTACCTGTTAGACATACCCAGCTGCCCAAGTAGCATACTAGTACAGATAACCAGTGGCAAAAAAAAAATTCCGGCCCAACCAATATCACCATGAACGGCGACGTTAATGCGATTGACATTTAAAAAATGTAGTGGCACACCGTATTGCCACCGCAGACACACGAAGTGGTAATATCGCTGCCAACAACAGTGCGAAAGATAACGACGGCCCAGTTTATCTTGTACTCACTGTACCCCAATTGAAACTACGTAGTACTCTAGTATCGTGGCTCCAACAGTGTTGCGATATCTCTCCGCCGAGCGGCGACGCCTGTTTCGAATGGGGCACTATAATTTTATTACATTTGAGGTTACATACTTCTCGTGTCAATTTGGCAACCCCTCCTGGGGGATTGGCCAAGAATGGACACGTACCTGTATCACGCATGCAGGGCCGAAGATTGTCTGTTCGAGCACCCACACCCAATCGTGGATACCGAGTGACCAAAGTTGTCTACTAGACCGCAGAGCACTCACCTGAAAGCTGTCTACATGGTCTATCACCAAGCAGCCCATGTTGTCTGCTTTGCAAGAAAGAAGCCGGCACATATACTTAGTGACCCAAGGCTGCGAACAACCTGGGTGAAATTGTGAAAGGGGTTCGATAGATACCGCAAAGGAAGCAATGCTAAAATTAATGCATATTGCACTAATAACCAGTGCGCCCGACTTGTATGTTGTCGGAATGAAAGCCACAGCCAGCAGCAAGCACCCACTACATGAAAACAAGAGACAAAGAATGCTTTGCTTTAAAATCGTGAAGTTGCAGAGGGTGGTAGTCTACTGATAAATACGTGGCCGTAAGGAATCTGTCCGGCTCTCCTCATAACTGAGGTCTCTATTTCCGAGAGGATGCAATGTTTTCAGGAGACCGAGCACAGATAACATAGGGGTCATTGAACGGCTCATCTGTGTGTTGGCGACTGCATAAAAAAATTAAGATAAGTAATAGCTGTCATATTCTAGCTATCTTATCTGGCTGTGATATCACTTATCTTAGTGATAAGATAAGTGATAGCTGTTATCCGATGCAAGGCTGATGAGACCATCATCATCATCAGCCTGGTTACGCCCACTGCAGGCCAAATGCCTCTACCATACTTCTCCAACTACCCCGGTCATGTACTAATTGGGGTCATGTTGTCCCTGCAAACTTCTTAATTTCATCCACCCACCTAACTTTCTGCCGTCCCTTGCTACTCGTCCCTTCCCTTGGAATCCAGTCTGTAACCCCTAATGACCATCGGTTATATTCTCTCCTCATTACATGTCCTGCCCATACCCATTTCTTTTTCTTTATTTCAGCTAAGATGTCATTAAGTCGCGTTTCTTCCGTCACCCAATCTGCTCTTTTCTTATCCCTTAACGCTACACCTATCATTCCTTCCACAGCTTTTTGTATCTTCCTCAATTTAGGTAGAACCCTTTTCGTAAGCCCACAGGTTTGTGCCCCGTACGTGAGTACTGGTAAGAGACAGCTGTTATAAACTTTTCTCTCGAGGGATAATGGCAACCTGCTGTTCATGATCTGAGAATGCCGGCCAAACGCACCCCAGCCCATTCTTATTCTTTTGATTATTTCAGTCTCATGATCCCAATCCGCAGTCACTACCTGTCCTAAGTAGATCTATTCCCTTACCACTTCCAGTGCCTTACTACCTATCGTAAACTGCTGTTCTCTTCCGAGACTGTTAAACATTACTTTAGTTTTCAGCAGATTAATTTTTAGACCCACCCTTCGGCATTGCCTCTCCAGGTCAGTGAGAATGCATTGCTGTTGGTCCCCTGAGTTACTAAGCAAGGCAATATCATCAGCGAATCGGAAGTTATTCAGGTATTGTCCATTAACTCTTATCCCCAATTCTTCTCAATCCAGGTCTCTGAATACCTCCTGTAAACACGCTGTGAATAGCATTGGAGAGATCGCATCTCCCTGCCTGATGCCTTTCTTTATTGGGATTTTGTTGCTTTCTTTATGGAGGACTACGGTGGCTGTGGAGCCGCTATAGATATCTTTCAGTATATTTACGTACGGCTCGTCTACTCCCTGATTCCGTTATGCCTCCATGACTGCTGATGTTTCGACTGAATCAAACGCTTTCTCGGAATCAATGAAAGCTACATATAAGGGTTGGTTATATTCCGCACATTTCTCTGTCACCTGACTGATAGTGTGAATATGGTCTATTGTTGAGTAGCCTTTACGGAATCCTGCCAGGTCCTTTGGTTGACAGAAGTACGGACCATGAGACAGGAGCCAGATGGGACCACGCGCTGCGCTAAAAAAGCTCGAAGCTCATTCTCGAAACTTGGCAGCCTGTATTGAGTGTTAGAACGACCCGACGTAATTCACGCTTCTTACTAGCCAGTGCTCAAATAGGTAAGTACATTTAATAGATAATAGGGGGAGGGGGTGCATTGGTAAACAAACGCCGGAAATTTGCAGCGCGATCAATACGGCTCGCATTCGGTGTGCGTCCAAAAGCTGAGGCCCACTGTTCTGTACATTCGAAGTACCTGTAAGCGAGCTGTATGCCGGTTAGAAGGCAGTGGGCTAGAGGTGGGCTCTTCTAGAGCTCACTCTGAAAGAGTCCCTGCTGGCAAGAAAACAGTGCTACTGTCCTTTGAAATCCAGGATGAAATCCAGCCCACTTCTTGTACAAACCGGTGCTGACTCTGCGTGAGCCACTCGATATTCTAGAGACTGCAATGCCCTCAAAAGCTTAGAACGAAGGGTATACGGAAAAGAAGTGCGGACGCTTTCTCGCACCCAGCAGATTGAATAGGCATCGTGCTTGCTCTAGCGTAGACATGATGGAGTTGGCGAAAACAAAAGGCAAACTTCGGAGTCAAGCCAGATGCCGGAAGAACAATGGACCTTGATGAATACTCTACGTCGGCTTTTTTCCTCTTTTTGTTTTTCGAGCACCAATGTTTGTACGGGCTTCTACCTTGAGACTTGCACATCTTATTTATGCATGTCCTTATATATATATGCCTGGCTGAGTCTGTGTTGATATTTATCCTGCAGCGTTCCGAAGGAGCCAAAGTGATGATCATTTTTCAGTGTTATAACGTTCTTCTCGTTTTTACCGAGAGCTATACAATAAATTGAACCGCGTCGGTTCATTTCGAAATCAAACTACCCCGATTCGAGCGCTCCTCTACGAGTACTGTGAGCGGGTGTTATAAATGGAAGTTGTGAAGCCTAACAGCATTGACAAACATAACTGGCATGTCTACGTGTGCTCTATACGCGAGTTTATACCCATCGGTCATAATATCAGAACCGGGAACTGAGGCGCAGCTCGAAGATTTTATTGAATCAAGTCGCAGCCCGGTTCTACGTGGTGTGTTTAACGGAAGTGAATGGCCAAGAAACCACTACCATTAACTACAGAGTGAATGCTGACTTCGAGAATAAGTTGGTGCTTTCGTTTTTCGTTTTGGCATTCCTTATACAAGTGTGCATAGATGGGTTGGATTTGCCACGCTCTTACTATCTGGTCTTTTCTTTCACTACATAATCGCTACTTACATGGAGCCCCTGCACAAAAAGAGCTATCGATATATTACGCTTGCGTTACCTTTGAGGGGCTGCTTCGAAACAAACAAGGTAGTCCTATCAGACGGGGCGCATGATGCAGGCATTGCGTTGTTTTGCTAACAGCTGCTACTTTGAACACGTGATCAAGTCATTACGAATGAGTTGTTTTGTAGGTCGGCTCATATCTATCTCTAAAAGCATATCTATCTCAGTACGTGCCGCAAGGTGTGGACGCATTTTGATCAATCCTCCAGAATTGGCATATGCCATTGTGACACGAGATGTGCAGAATTCTTAAACGTTGCTATATATATGGCCTACTACTCTGCACATGCCTGTCATCGCCATTCCTCCTTGGATAAGCATGGCCTTCGTCCTCGTTGCATCGATGCGCAGACGTCTGACACTGCGTTCGACAGATCGGTGTGCGCATTTTGCCATGGCTTGTGAGCACTGCATTGCTTAAACATATGAAAAATAAATGAGAGTGCATGTTGTGGAAAATTTAATCAGATGCGTCGCCAAAGCTTCGCCCTACATTGATTCCAACAAACTCATTGGATCTGAATATTGTTTTTCTGAACTTTATGCCCATTATCAGCCATTCCAGATGCATTCCTTTTAAAAACATATGCCTTTAGAAGTTCGCCAGCCCTTGGAACAGATTTGATGCGTCATTTGGACATCTTTCGCTAAGCTATTTGCTTGGTCTAAACAGCCAAAATAATTTCTATTTGTCGATTGCACTAGTGGAGTTGCCTGGCACACGGGATACGGTGAGGGCTCATTGTCTTGCAAGTTCTGTTTATGTTTGCGGCAAGACTAAGCAGGATTAATCTGAAAAATTGTTGGCACGGGGCTATAATCTAAGGTCTCTACCTGTAGCGCCGAACACTTTCTAATGCCGCTTGCATCTGGTTTCTCTCACGCGCCGGTTGGGCGAAGTCACTTTGCCTGATTAAATCACGGCGTGTTTTTATTTGCGAAGCTCTCACGTCATCAAAATGAAAATATACAGATATACAGAAGTGCAGCCTCAATCATCCTGTTTTTCATTTTGAAGCAAATTACCTATTATTTGCAAGGAGCATCAGTAATGCGTCGTAGCGGCAACGGCTTACTTCATTAGGAATTTCTGTTTTGCGTCACTCAAGAGCAAACAACGATGTTTTAAATATGCAGCGAATAGGTTACTCTACGATGTCTGACAGCTACGAGGGAGCCGTAAATTAAATAATGAAAAAGAATAATACCCCGTAAGCATTATTTTCTTTTGTAGGTAAGTACGTTGGAGAAATTCCCCTTTGCTGTCAAGCATACCTCCGTGAAGGGCCACTTTTGCTGATGTGGAATAACGATTCTATTTAATTTTTTTTTCTCTTCACGCTTTGTCACAAGTTATCAGTGGGATTCGCTGGCTATGAATGAGGGATGATCAGAAAGAAATGTAATAAAGATAACATGACCCCTTTATATATATCGGCTCCCCTAATTCTGAGTAAATATGAACAAAATTAGCTCGTTTCGAACACAGATTTTTTTCTGATGAAATTCATGCATAGAAATCAATCAAGACCGGCTACTAGCTTGCTGAAGCAGTGCAGACTGTTTTGTTCTTTCAAAGCACATGAGAAATTGTCAAACAGTAGGGGACCCTTATTCAGACGAGAATGAGCATTTTAATAAACAAACAAACAAAATTTAGTTACAACGGCTACCGAAGACAAATCACTATGAGCATGTTTAAGGCTCACATTATTATAGGTAAATTTTTTTTTATCAATGAGTTATATTGTGCGTACTAAAATATTCATGCCTCCTCATCTTAACACTTAGGTTTTTCGTTAGACTACGCTCGTATTTATTTACTCCGGCTCGTAGCAACGCAAAACGCCGATTCCATATCATAGTTTATTTAGTCGATACAATACGCTGCATCATGTGCGAACTGCATTGACAGGCTTGGGTCATTTTGATTTCATAGAGCTTCATGAAATATCGCAATATTTCTTGAACATTGCTCGCCTTGATCTGTTCATCATCGCAATGTTTCATCCTTTCATATGTCAAAGGACGTACAATGAGAAATTGTAGAGTGAAACCACGACTGCTTCTTGTTTGAGTCCTGCAAAGCTTAAAAAAAGCAGGCGCGGAACACTCAACGTTGATTTTGCGTGTATTGCTTTCAGTACTTCCTGATGCATTGCTAGTTCGTAGGACTAAGATTTAGTAACTCACGAAGAAACGTGCATCACCTGAACTGTCCATTATCGTCACTTTAAACAATTTCACTTGAGTTCCAATGCGAGTACGTTCATGAGGTTACCGAACGAAGTACTTGCGGTGGTTTATTTACGTAACCATGTCACGTTAGGGTAAATCTTCATGAAAGTTTCTTCATAAAATCTTCCTTCATGAAAGTTTCCCCGTGATCAATACCATTGATGTTTTTTTTTAAACCCCGTCAGCTTACAAGCGACAGAAGCAACAGACAACGCCACGGGTATTTTGCGCAATTAACTGTGTCGAGGGCCGGGGATGAGACAGCAGAAATGCTGGTGTGCAAGGGCTCCTGGTAACCTGTAGTAATAAGAGCTTTTATTTTCACGCAATATTGGGAGTCGATATTCCTTTATATCGAGCGCAGTGATGCAAGAAATGGGCGACAAACAAAAAGCACAAGCCGTTAGCCCTGTTTCTCGTTCCTGTCTTTTTTTTAGCTTTGTGTGGTGACGGAGGTATAATGGAGCTTGCGGATTGTGCCGTTCAATAAACCAAACGGGGTTGTATAGCCGGTCAAGGCATAATGAAGAAACAAGCTCACGTCAGCGTGAAGACAAGGAATCCTCTTGCTTCGAGCAAGCAGAATAAAGCAGAGCGACCAGCCGTCTGGACATATCCCATGAAAACGCCCGGCGGTGAAGTAACGCAATGGTGAACAGGGTCAGTGGCGTTGCACTCTGTAACTGGGTCAGCAGGGCTGTGCACGTGACTTGCGTAAAAATCTGGAACGGTGATGAATTGTTTCTACGTACAGCTTGAAACCCGAAGAGTCCTCTGGCGGCGACGGAAACTGTGACCGACCTACGTCAATCGAATTAATATTGTCTCTCTTTCGCCGTCTGCTCGCGCTCCTGAGTGGTCATTCCGTAGGTTGTACTGTGTATGGCTCGTATAGTTTCATTTTAGGTTTCGCGTATTTTGCAGACCCTTAACACAGCCTTAACAACATTGGAGCTTGGTAGCTGTCTCTTCAGCTCTGGAATAATAAATTGTGTGGAAAGTACACCCGAGTAAATAGCGGCTGCTAAGTGGGACATGACCTGAATAACACATCAAGCACTTTCGCTATGCGAAGTATTTCTGTTAATTGCTGCGACACTGTTAGTGTGTTGTGACTGGCATAGCTACAAATAATTGCCCTCCGATTGGCAATTTGCCCGTAAACTCGATAAAAAGGAAGAATACGTCTGCGAAAGCAAATGAATGCTCGGGCGTGCACGAGTGCTTCTTAATTCCAGAGCGGATAGCCAATGGAAACGTCTGTCTGTGCTAATTAGTTGTGCACAGAGTGATGCGGGTACTACTGTACGCGATAATAAATAATAAATAAATAATAGGCTGATAAAGATCATAGATAGTATTTTCTTTGTTAGGCAGTTGGTTACACTTTCGATCAATATTAATATCGTGTGAATCACTCAATCAAGGAGGTTATTTCCGCCCTTGTGTGAACTTAAACCCTGTGAGATTGTCCTTTTGCACCGCTGTGAGCAATGGGAGAAATCAGATTACGTACATTGCAGTTTGTCTGTCTAGCTGGGAGAACGAACAGTCTCCTGCGTCCTCCGAATCGATTATGAATACAGCAAATGGTGACAGCAACAGCTCTGAGAAAAAAGGAATATTTCACTATTTATTTGGTGCCGTTCGAACTTCGAAAGTACTGCACTTGACCACGTCCAATTGTACGATCAGTCTGAGTAAAAAACTTCTGCAAACTGGGGGCTTCAATTAGACATGTGCGATGCTTGTTGAAGGTTTAATTAGTAATATAAATTGTAAATAGTAAAAATAAATTAGTAAATAAATCACTTGTGTAATATAGTGGCATCTTATATGTATTCATGTTTCCTGTTTGGCGTATTTGATGACAGTCATTCTGAACCAGCTCTTAGGTCAACCAGCGAACCATTAGGCAAACCATTGAAAGTGTGCAAGTGGTTCAGTGCGAATCTGCATCGAACTGTAGCGACCAACACCTCGGGGTTTTCGCTCACGTCTGCCTTGCTGCGCGTCTCATTTTGCTGAGCAAGCAGCTAGGTCGACAGACGCTGCTCTCGACTGAGTTCTTATTGGCGCAGTCTGTAGCCAGTTCTTGTTTAACGAGGCGGTACCACGTGAGAACGTGAGTGGGATGCGCAAGGCTTTCGTCCTGGTTGACTGAACCAGATTTCGCAACTGCTCAACACACGCCTGCGGATACAATGTCTCGAGCGAGCTGTGACCCTGCGCCCGCTGGCTTGGATGTTGCATCATTCAGGTGATAACACAGAGCGCAATTGCAACATACGAGACGTCCGCTCGCGTGCTGACCGCTAAAGTAGCACAAGCTAAACGCAGACAGAGCAGGCGGGTCCAAGCACTCACACAAAGGCCCCACGCATGCCGCAGAAACGTACTAATTTACCTGAGCAGGAAATGTCTGCACATGATTTTCGTTGGTGTAGTACCCGTTGTTTGTTTTTTTCCTTTTTGGTAATGAGCGGGGAAGATGTGTAATAATGCACATTCGTGTGCTTTTCGCTGGGAGATGCAGTTGTAGGACCCTAAATATTTAAAGCCTTCTTCGAATCCTCAACATCATGGCTCGCGATAGACAGACAGATATGGAATCCGCGAGGTGAGGTCAATTATGCAAACCTGGCTGATTATTTCGGATTGTAGCGCGAAGGGACACGGACACAGATGAGAACATATATATATATATATATATATATATATATATATATATATATATATATATATATATATATATATATATATATATATATATATGAAGAAGCTGGCTGAGTCGTATTGGCTACTCTGTGCCCGCAAAAGGAAGGTTGGAAGTAAAATAGCTGGAAATGATAGCTACGAGCACGCACATACTTGCCCAAACCGTTTGCTCTGTGGTCAGAAGCAGCCCATGCGCTAGTGGATTTTAGAAAGCGATTGAGTGCTTAAGTGGTTCTGTGCGTGGTACACTCGGCAGGCTACAGTCATAAACTAAATGGCTTCTCATCTGACAGCCAGAAAGCATTGCAAAGTAAAAGTCTGTGATCGCCATTGCAAGGGCAGCCACCAAATATATGTTTAAGGTTTCCTCTGAACCACCTGTGTTTCATTTAACACTGTCAGCTGTTCAAAATAGCAAAGAATAAAAGTTCGCAAAAGCTATGCTTAGTGGCGGGCGACGCATAAGGCTTCATGCGGTGGAAGGCGTGCGATAAGTTACGGATTCATTATTTAAACACTTGCCACAAAAGAGCACGGAAGGATATCATTGCGCTGGGCTTTTTGCGTTGATACAACTTCCGCTCTACCAACTTTGTTTGGGCGTCCATTGCCACATACGTAATAAAAAAAAACGTGATAAGCTAGTAAGACCTACTGCGTGGCGTATCCGGCTAGCTTCAAAGAGTGCCTAAAGGAATGAGGAGGAGTGGCGTTATGGAGGCGTGCTGACCACCTATTTAGTATGCGGGCGGGTAAACGCCCGCTTATGAAGAGATCATCTCACGCATGTAGGTCTGCTCTCGTCTCCGCATGAATTATCGAGTTTGTGCCCCCGGGAAAAGAGTCCGAAATGCAGGCCAAACTAGACATGCGCATAATTTATATGTGGCCACACGTGCGGCTACGCCTCTTCGTAGCATGCGAGACTCGCCAGGTGACCAAAGCAGTCAGGGACGGTGCTGGTACGCGGATAAGTATATATGACTTGTTCTCTCTCTCTCTTTTTTTGGGGCATCCGTTTACCTACACGTGTTAAGGGTACGGCGACGTTGTACGTAATGTTGTCGAAGCTGAACAGTGGAAACACGTTGTGTTTAAGGAAGAAGGCAACTATTGCTCTTGCACGTGAAGGACACTCTGCAATAAAGTCTGAAGAGGAAGAAATCATGTCTTTAATATACAGAGCTCAATTATGCAAACATAAGTCGCTAAATCCTTTGCTAGTGTCTGCAGGCGCAGTTCTTGCATAAGCTGAGCGTATTATCAAATGTTCGACATATCGTGGATTATAAGTGAAAGTGTGGTGAAGCGCGGACTGGACATCCTGTTGAACTTTGTCAATATAGGGTGGGATGCCGCCGAAGGTAAAATGGTTCATGGTAAATAGGCAACTTATCTTCTCCATAATTGCAATAGCAGTTATATCGGTACACCAGGCGAACTTCCACCGTAGCCGTGGCCGTTGGCGACGGTGTCGCCGTGATGTGTCGTATAAAGTACAAGTGCGATAACATCGCGGTCGCGCGCCGAGTGCTATAACTGCGAAGGAAAGCTTGCGAGCTTGGGCCGAGAAGTGTTGTGGCTTGTTGTGGGGATGTCTTCTCGCGCCCGCAAGGGAGGAGAACGGGGGAGGAGGGGGGGGGGGGGTAGGCGGTGTGCGCTGTCGTCTAACGCGTGCAAAGGGGCAAGCGAATGTCCTTGGTCATCGATGTGACAATGTACTTGTTATCTTAGTTAGTGAGTGAATGTTTGCAGCAGTTTATGCCGCTCATAAAACGACTAACTCTACTTCGTATAGATATCTACTCATTTCTTGTCGCAAATAATGCTTCACTTGTTGAAACAGTGACTGTAAATAGCCTTCTGTGGCCTGGTAGTTGCTGATTCTTAGCACATATTTTCAGGCTTTGCAGAAACTATCATTTCGAAAGGGGAAAAAATTGACCGCCCTTCCACTGCTCTAAAAGAAGAGTGCAAGAGAAGCTCAGGAACCGTAGCCCTTCGTTGTCGTAGCGCCTCAGCTTCGTGCTCCATCACGGCGAGATTGGCACGTCGACGACGAGCCCTCTCTTATGCGAGTTCCAGGTGGCCTTCATCAAACGCCGCCTGTTCTTCGGTCGAACACACGACGTCTCGCAACCAAGTGGTCGGTGTTTGGAATCCACAACCCCACAAGAAATTTTTATTGTGGCGCGACTTGAGTTTTTTCGTACTGCAACACTAATGCCGAAGCTGACACGAGTGAGACAATACAAGTTAAAAAAAAAAACTGGATACTAGCATCATTGCTGTCCAGCGTGCGCTCCGTGCAACGCACAGGTTCCTTATAAAATGAGGTGCTGCCTGAACTAACTAGACCCATCTTCTCGCGGGTCTCTGCCAAAATCACGAAATATTGGCATGGGATTCATTGACAGCACATATCTGTCCTCTTTTTTTTTGACACAATACACAGCTTTCCATTCATATGTTCAACATGTTCATTCGATAACATGTCCATATGCGCGCACAGAGAAAATAATATCTGCAGGTGAAACTCTATGACGAGATGCATTAAATTTTCCTTCAAGAACTAAAGTATATCCACGCCCGCTAATGTCGATATGATGGTTCACACCACTGTCTAATGTGCAGCCACATTGCTGTGGCAATGCCACTTATAGCCAGGTTTCAAGTACACCGGCCGATGCTGTTGTGAACCTAGCCACACCCCTCCAATATAGTCTTGTTCTCGTATTTGGCCACAACGAGATCCACATCATCTGATAGCGAGGACAACAAGAAAGACTTCTGTTTAATTATCTGTCTGTTATTTGTCCCATTCTATTGAAGACCCTTTTGTCATCTGTTGTAAAAGTCATGTCATATATGGATACAACATTTCAGCCACTTCCATTCAAGCCAGCGGCAGCAACATCTCGATATGACCGAAACGTAAAAGTGTTTCTTTAATGCGTTCCTTTCTCCCAAGAGCTTCACTTTTGCGCACGTAGAATCTGCATACACTAAATGGGCGTAGACGGAAATTTCTAGGGTTTTAGTAAGCAACTACACACTGCAGTAAAACCAAAGAAACCGAAATAGTCAAGAAGTTGTAGCACCTACAGTAGGCTATCATTTATTAGGCTTACTCCGTATTGCACCTTTCCGCTCGTGTTTCTTTTTATTGTGATAGCAAGTATACGGATACTCCAGGCGCATTTCTGCCGTCACCATCGTCATTGGCCTCCCCGGGACGTTTCGTATGAAGAGCGACAAAATCGTGGCCACGCGCCCTGTGCTGTATGTGCGAGTGAAAGCGTACGATGGTGAGCCGGCGATCACGATAGAATCTCGCGCACGCAAGTGAGGAAAGCGGGAAGGAAACGCGCCGCCTTCCGTCGCGCCCAAGGATCCGGGAGGAGGGTAGAGAGCGGGGGTGCTTTCCATTCCAGGCGACAGGGGCGGCCGCCCGCGCCCGTCCGGACCGGTGTATCTTGGAAGCCATCTGCGACGAGGACAGAGTTCGGAGCGCGCTGTGTTTTCGCGGCTTAGTTCACGTTGATGCGAGACGCAGCACGAGAGTCAATTCGCTCGCTGCTACTGCCGTGCTTCCTCACTCCAGCGTTTTGACAGCGTGTTTCCGCGGTCATCGAGTGAGATGCATTCATGCTTGCTCGGCGCGCGTTACGCCGCTCTAATAATTTTGTTAGTGTACCCATGTTTACATGTCTGTGCGGCCACTAAAACGGCTATACTTACTTCGTAAAACTAGCTGTCCGCTAATTTCTTATCACAGTCGATGCTTCGCCTTACCGGCGGCACAGCGAATTTTTTTCCCACTCGCAAAATTTACGAACCCCTTTTCGAGATTCCTATAATAGCTCACGCGAGAATTGCGAAAGTGAAAATTTAGTCTAATAGCACTGGCCACAGCGCTTTTTTTCTCATTTGTGCATCTCGTACACCGTGTCTCTGGTCTAGTAGCGGCTATGTAGCAGAGGCATTGATCTATGTCGCTATTTGCGGCAGCGCGAAGCACTTCCGAGATTTGAGTAACGGATACCAGGCTGTAGTGCTCGGCGCCTTGTTGACGAGTAGATGCAGGGCAAACAGGCGCCGCGCAAGATGGTAGGCGTGCCTCGTTCGTCACGCCTGACAGAGATAAGAGGATGAATGGAGTCGCCGAACGGTCCCGTTGACACAACGGCTGCACCCACATCTCCGCAACCCTTCACGCCCGACAGGCTGCGCGCGTCGGCGGCGTTATTCGCACGCATTTCCAGCGGCCGCAGCTTGCCTGCAGCCTCGATGGCCTGAACACCGCCCGCCGTCTTCCTGACGGGTCTCGGCAATCCTATCTCCAGAAGAGATAGCACCGGAGCACGGTGCTTGTAGCCATCAAGCGGACGAGCGCGGGCGATCAAACAAACAAGGAAGATGCGAGGGTGGCGTGAAAAGGTGCTCGCTCCACGAATCCGTATGCATTAACCGATCCCTCCGTGGAGAAGAAGCGCTAGATTGGGAGCGACAATGTGCGTGTTTTCGTGCGCGGAAGTTCGTTGTTTGAACTTGCAGCTATATGCGGAAAACATTCGATGCGCCAGGGCATCAATAGGCCGCGACAAGAATCTTGCAGAACTGATTTCGAAACAATGGTTGACGTTGGGCCTTGTTTTTGTGGCACTGTAACAAATATAAAGTGCTTGAAAAGGCGAGGATGAAGAAGTGGGATGCAGTACAAGTTTTAACTTTACGCAAATAGTTTATTTGTAACCAATTCACACGTATGTACACTGATGACGCCCTATGACCTAAAAAGTGACATGCGTAGGCCTTGTTCTTTTTTTTTAATGCACGCGTACTGTAACAAAAAACAATAAAGAAGTGCACACTAGGTCATATAAAAATTATCTTTTCGCTGCCAAAAACAGAGACGGAGTGCTTACACGCCCCATGCCCAAAAGTGCAATTTTTGTGGTTCTATTAATAATATTCTTCGATCGTCTCTGTCTGTCGACAAAACCATGGTATTCTGAAACAGAAAAGTTAATCGCACCCACAGTTGCTACAGTGCAACGCGAGTCAATCATTGCAGCCTTTTTTGACATTATTAGACGGCGGCTCGTATGTTCGACATACTGCTTGCCAGAGGAAAGAAGTATTTGGGGCATACCTACGTCCCTGCAATCGGAAAACCAGCTCCTATGCCGTTTTTCGCGGGCGTTCCTCTTATCTTGCAGTGGATTGCTCATCTTGCAAACTGTTTTCGACATGCGTGAAGCCGGAAAACATTACTTTAATAACGTTTGCGCTTTTCTATGGACTGGTCTTTTTTGTGTGTGTGTGTGGGGGGGGGGGGGGGAGGGGCACAGAAAAAACCTGACGCTATGTTGTTCCGGCAGACGATAAAGTGAACCGGTTACTATAAATGCAGGCTAGCAGCAGTTGTAAAGTTTGTTCTGAATATGACGCATAGTTCTATTTAGTCTTGTAAACAATTATGTGTAGCGTACACCTGAAGGAAAGTGCAATAAGCATCACAATTGTAATATATGCAATTTAACGACGTAAGGTATTAGTGCTGCGGAGAAACACATTTGCCGAACATCGCTACGGACAGCATCACATTTCTGAGAACTTCGCCACTTCAACGCATATATGTGCATAAATCAGCAAAACAAGAAACTAGTCACGACATAGGCCCAGCCGTTTATAAGCAAACATCACGCAATATAGCCCTCCGTCAGCATCGGAGGACCTATAATTTACAAGGGAACGTTCTCACCCATATATTGCGCCCATCTGACAGGAAGGCGACGAGTAAACACTGTGCTGCCATGGAAACACTGTTTCTTGCTTATGTTATCGTGTAGCTGCAGATCTTGCGTGATTCGGACGCATGATTCGTCTGGTGGTTTAAGGAATTGAATGTTTGTGTTTTGCGCAGCAAAACCACGACCTAATTATGAGGCACGCCATAGGGGGGACTCTGGATAACTGTTTCGCTACCTGTAGTTCTTTAACGTGCACCTAAATATAAGTATACGGGTGTTTTCTTGCATTTCGCCCCCATCGAAATGCGGCCAGCGTGGCCGGGATTCGATCCCACGACTTCGTCCTTAAATGCGCAACACCAAAGCCACTATAAGCAACCTCGTCGGGTCGTCCTCTGGTGGTCTGTCAAGTTGCAAATTAGGTTTTACCGCCTAAAATGAGAGGTTGTCTACGTTCCATTCCCATTTCTCAACATGTAATGCTTCAAAACAACTGCGCCCTAATCTTTCTGGTTTTTCATTATTCAAAACACACTCACGAAAACACAGTCCATAATTGACACTCGCCTCGAAAGATTATTTGAAATTTCTTGTTTTGTGTAACGATGTCAAACCAGAAGCAATATGAAAGAGCGGGTCACTTGTAGAAAGCAGAACAGGCGAACGCTAATGACAAAATATGTAACCTATCGCTTATTCCACTAACCGAATGCGCGGAGTTGTCTAGAAGCCTTCGTGTAAACGACGAGTAACCTGTGCTAAACGGCGACGAGTAAACACTGTGCTACCATGGAAACACTGTTCCTCGCTTTTGTTATCGTCTAGCTACAGGTCTTGCGTGATTAGGACGCATGATTCGTCTGGTGGTTTAAGGATTTAAATTGTTGTGTTTTGCGTGGCAAAACCACGACATAATCATGAGGCACGCCATAGCGGGGGACTCTGGATAACTTTTTTGCTACCTGTAGTTCTTTAACGTGCACCTAAATATAAGTACATGGATGTTTTCTTGCATTTCGCCCCATCTAAATGTGGCCGCTGAGTCTTGCTTGTCAAGTTATTGCACGTGACACTCGAATTTACACTGCACCACATTTTAGCTTTTTTGGAAATGTTGTTTTGCGTTATATTACATGCAGTCTTTTACTGGCTTCAGCTCGTACTCAAGCAACTTTTCCGTATACGAGCGACGTTTCGCCACACGACACAACTATTTCGCTTAGTGAAAAGGCAACCCGACATCAGAAAACATGTATTGCAATGGCACAATGCACTTATGTTGTTGCGGAATAAAAAAAAAAGAAGTAAAATCATCTTTTTTTCCTGTGATGTGGAAGAACACGCAAGAACATGTGACTTCCTAAAAATCTCAGGTACATAATTAGTGATTTCGGAATATGCATTCGTTTATTGGTTCATCGCGAACACTCCAAGAACTTGACGATATTATCCTCATGCTGTAGCTTTTCTCTCTTTTTTTCGTATTTTTTTTATAGCTTAACATTCCCTTAGTAACCGCCAACGCGGCGACCGGTGTTGCCGACACTATTGCTGCTGGTGCTGCTGATAACGATAATGATGGGTCGGTTGTTAATTGACTTATGCACCGGCTTATTATACAGGACAATATTGCCACCAAAGAAGTAATAGCAGTGAGCGCAACTCCGTTCTTCGTAATCAAGCACTAAATCGCTACATGTAGCCTGTATAAATAACAGCGCCACATAGGCATTTTTACAGCGCACATACTTCTTGCTTGAAATTAAATTACGGAGTTCTACGCGCCTAACCCACTTTCTCATCTTGAGGGGCGCCGTAGCGGGGGACTCCGGAAAATTGGGCCACCTGGGGTTCTTTAACCTGGGGTGCACCTGGGGTGCACCTGAATTTAAGCATACTGATGTTTTCGCACATCGCCCCCATCAAAATGTGGACGCCGTGGCCGCGATTCCATCCCGCGACCTCGTGCTCAGCAGCCCAACACCATGACCACTAAGCGACCACGGCGGGTCTATTTCTTGATAGACTAGCGCATGATAGTGTCACGTAGTAATGACAGTAAATAATACAGCGGCAAATCTGTGATCGACAAAACGAACTGTTATTGGGTGAACCTGTGCCCTCAAAAACAGGCTACACTCTAACAACGATAGCGGTGAACGCAGTCGGGGATGGTCGAAAATCTGATCAGCGTGTCAAGCGCGTCGGCTTTTATGCATCAGTCATGGTTGGTTCCCGAGTAATCGCTGGTGCCCGCGTGTCTTGCAGACAGTTCTACACCATTCGCGTCGCACATACACGCAATCAGATTACGCAAGGTCTGGTGACAACATACAGCGGACAGAACCATGGATAACATTCCAGAAACTTTCGACGCATGCAGGAGCGTCCTGCGCTGAGCGATAACATTTATTAGACGGTGAAGCGCGGTCGCCCAACAAACAAGTACACGTGTCAGTATTCACCGGTATCTTTGACTTTCCTAAACTTGCAATGTTTGGGCCGCCTTATTCTGGCATATTTGGGTATTCGGCCTCCATATGGCTCCACCTGCCGCGTTTCGTGACATTTACTAAGACAGTGGTGCTTGGCGCCATCTGACGAGTCCCGGTGAATGTAACAAGACACTAATCCGCGAGGCCTGCGCCACATCGGCGAACCTTACAATGTTCTGTACTTCGCTTTGCGTACCTTTGCCTTCACAATTTTTCCCTCGACAAGCGCCAATTCTCTGCTTTGCCCATGGTGACATCTGTCCGCCAAAATTTTAAAGCATTTCTATTTTGTACATGAAGAGCGGCCCATACGCAGTGACCCAAGCTGGCGTCATGGACGTTCATCGAGGGAAGGCACACACTTAGTGCCGCACACTCAGTGAACCTTGCTGGACCCGAACGTTCCTTTTATTTCCGGTTACCTGAGAAATGCAGCCCGCTGCTCCATTCATTAGACCGCGAACTATCCTGTGATCCAATTTGAAGCGATACGGACGGGCATACAAAAACGCCGCAAACGCCGACGCCGACACCGACGCCGACGACACCGGCTTTTCTGCGACACGAGCTCCTTAACGCTATCGCGTTAAAACCTGGGAGAAATTTCCAAAACAAGCTAATCTCACTAAAAAAAGGCGTAGACCGTTTCATCTGCAACGGAATTGAAGTTTGTGGTGGTCTGCTGGTTGATGCCATTGGTAAATTGGCGCTGTAGAAAATTTCAGAGCTGTTAGTATGCCAAAAGATGCTGTAAAATGCGGTGATTAAATTATTGCGCTCTATGCAACTGGAAAAAAGAAAATGGGGTGACAAACGATCCCACCCCACGTGCGTTTTAATGCTGATTTGACTGCTAAACCGCGGTACAAGAGGCATGAGACGAGAGGCAAGGTAAGAAGATTTAGAAGTTTAATATACAGAAGATTGCGCATTCGAGGCATTCAGAAATTCATCAGCCCTTCCACTCTGTCAAGAAGGACGAGTAGCGAATCTGTGGTTTATTTTACCTCAATCAATGCATCTATGTATGTAAAGGAATTATTATTATTATTATTATTATTATTATTATTATTATTATTATTATTATTATTATTATTATTATTATTATTATTATTATCATCATCATCAGGAACGTACCCAGCATCTTTGTTTCGGAAGGAAGCCCAATCCAAGATAACTTTCTATGCAAATGAGTGAGGGGTACCTTTACCTTTACTAGCACAAATGCAAATATTGCCCATAGTTCGCCATAATTACGCGTCATCTAGGAAGAGAGAAATTAAACAAGGTGTGTCTCGCAGATCCGCCTGTGAGATGCACCTCTCCTTTACTTAAGAAACCACATCAAATGTACTTGCGCAAGAAGGAAGCGCAGGAAGAACACTGCTTCTAACAAGCAAACAAGCTCAAGTGTAAAATAAAGATTTCTAGTAGCGTTTTTGTATTAGCTCTGAAAAGTCTACAGAGAAATATATATTTGCGAAACAATCATAATTCTTCTGGATCCTTCCTTTACTGCCAAAATCGACTCGTATTGTTATTTTGGAAGTTACGTAACGATGCGTGGCCGTGAGTCCCGTAGACCCGCGCACAGCACAAGACGCTGCGGTTCTAGACGCACTGAGCTTACCGTGGAGGGTTAGAAAAACACTTGTGCCAGATTGTACCCCCCCCCGCCCCCACCTTGGGTACGGGCCTGAATATTATTATTAGTATGAATAATATTATTATTCTTATCATCGAAGAACGCAGACACCGAATATATCTTTCGACTGTGGATTGAAAAATTCTTATGCTTTTATGGAGTAGTGGCGTGTGCAAGCACCACCGCATTGCAGACGGGCATCCTATAACATCTACAACTTCACTGTATACTATGTAGTTACGAAAAGTCGATGGCACTCGGCGTAATCTGAAAGTCGTCTTGGTGGCCAATTGTTATATAATTAGTTTCGAGATATTTTTGGCATATCAAGAGTTACATCCGTTTTCTGTAACTATACTCCCTCCGTAGATGGCTATGTATTGACAGCAGACGAGAGTTCTGTAACGCGTACAACTTCTGCGTGAACAAACTAACTGTGACAAGTAAATAGAAACTCGGCGTCATCATAGAGTCGTCTTAGCGGCCAGTCTAGGTTAGATTTTTTTTTTCGAGATACCTACATTAGATTAAAAGCTACAGGGAATTCCCGAGAGACTGGAGACGAAAATTTTCTCGTGGCGACGCGGCGCGTATAGACGGACGGACATCGACCACCGCCAGAGGGTGTAGCTATATGCAGCTTCGCTGTAAAAGAAAATGCACAAAACGGCACGCAAGCCTGAAAAACCTGGCTGGAGCTGAGATTTGACTCAATACACTTCCACAACGTATGCGTGGCGATCCACAAATAAAAAGAACAAAAGAACGATACACGAGTAAATAAATGAACACGCGCACAAATAAACATGAAAAACGCTTAACAGAGTAAGGCAGAAAAGCGAGCGAGTGGGAAAGGATGCACGCTTAACAATGAGCGCGAAAACAACGAGAGAGACAGAGCTAGAAGCGCCCGTCCTGTGTTCTTCTAACTCTGTGTCTTTCGTCGTTGTCGCGCTGATTAATAAGTACGAAACTAGGGGCGTATACAACAAAACATTAATGTAAACGCGATGGTAACCTAAAGCTAGGATTGAACGTAATGAAGACATAACCGTCTTACGGAAAGTAGAACAAGTTGCAACACGCAGGTTTTTCTACGGCATGGTCGTCTAGATTTCGATGTGAAGAAGTGTCGGGCTGCTGGTGCTTGGCTGACGAAGATGATAGCGAACTAGAACGACCTGTCGGTGTACTACAGAAGACTCCGGCCCTCGTAGCCTACCGATCACATTCTCGAGCTTAGTCCCGATGCAGAACCACACCGATCGGTCTTCGATGCCTCTCTGATGATCCGCACCCCCCCCCCCCCCCCCCCCCCCATTGACCTCTTGCTGCCCAGCGACCCCACTTGCTCCTTCGCTGGGCGCAAGAGCCCCCGGTGACGAACAAGTCAGACGAGTTAAGGAACAATCGGAGAGCTTACCTGATCACCGTCACGTAAGCGGCACCCCGCCTAGGGCGGCAATAGCGGCCATGTCGACAGGGGCACGCGAGCATGCAATTTTAGACACGTATAGATCCACCGTGCAATCATCGACGCACATCAGCGTTATCAATACATCCATGCGCATTTTATGCGAGTTTGTCAGGTCGTTCGCTATGAAAAACTCATTAAATCACCGCCGTATGCCCCCATAGCTTGCCCAGTCTAATGTGCCTCGACTTTGCTGCTTCCCTTACATCGCCATTATCCAGACTAGAGTATGAGTACAGAGACATAACAGTCAAGTCCATGTATAATCCTACCTTTGCCCTTTGGGATCTCGTTAAAAAAGGCGTTTTATATTGGAGATTTCAAGCTCTAACAGTGCCAGCAACTTCAACACAGTCGGCAGTATTCAATGCTATCCGATGCACAGTTGGCGTAGCTTAAACTTTTCTAAACAGGACGGTGGCGGCAAGCGGCGTGGATTTTGAGAGCTCAGCCGCGCACTTTAGGGCAACTCTATTTGCCTCGGGAATCCTGCCGGGTATACACGGAATTCAACTTAACGCGGTGGAGTCTCGATTGGTTCAGCAACAGAGTCGTTGTACAACATGCCTTTCCCTAAAAATGTTCGGAACCACTTTAGGCCGACACGAGGAGTTGGAGAAGAAGGTTGAAAGACCACGAGAGTGCGTGAGGCGGAGGCTGTTCACTGTTTAGCTTTTCTCTTCTTTTTTTCCTTTGCTCGTTTTAGTCGCCCCACCACCTACTGCGCCGTTACACTTTAGACACTTGGTTGTATCGTCGTGCCTTTGCGTTGCGTTCTCCTCCGAGGTAGCAGGATCGCGCGACTCATGCGACATTAGTTAATGCACCCGTACCTTTCCAATTATGCAATTGTCGCAGCCACGTTAACTGGTCTTAGTGCTTCTGTCGTAAATTGTGGCTTTTATCTTATATGCCTTTAGATTTTCCTTTAGCTCGTTCATTTTTGTTTTGTAATTTTCGCAAGCACAAATGAACCTTACGTGAAAAAAAAGCCGTCAACCTATAACAAGGAAGAAAATGCACAAGGTGAAAAATAAGCGCCGAAAAAGGAAACTCGGCATTTTCTGCATCGGGAAGCGCCTCTGCTAAAAGCTCACGTTTGGGCTTTTCTTCGAAAGAAACGAGAAATATAAGCAAGCTTCTATTGTGCGGTTTTACAGAACGTTCGTACTCAGCAATACAATCAACCAGCTCAGCCTTGTTTTTTTTTTTTTGTTCCGTTTGCATGGTTAGCATGCGTTTTGTTTTTCGTATTTTAAGGTTTAAATGGTAAGAATCGCTTGCGCACCGTTTAAAAATTACGTTATGTGCTCGCACATTAGGCAAGAAGGTATTCATTTCACTCCTTAGTATTTCCTACTGAACTGGTTCGCTCATCTTTTGGTATCTCCTTTTCCCATAAGTTAAAGGGAGAGTATATTTAGTGTAAGTCATGAGCGGGTGAATTTCTTTTCCTGAGTATCTTTGCACGTTAAAGTAGCATCAACAAAGAAAAAAAAACAAGAGGCATCCCTAGATTTTCTGCCATGAACGAGTTCTTATAGCTTATTAAAACACAGCAATTGTCGAAGACCATATGCTGCCACATTTCCTTCTCTATAGACAGTGAACGCACGGTCATCTTATATTTCACTCCGCGTAGTTGAATAGTGCTGGTCATTAGGGATGTCAGGAAATGCGTTAAGCTCATATGGGAGCGTGGACAACGAGAAGCTGAGTATTTTGTTCCTTTATTTAACCCGTGTTACTCGAGAAGAATGTTTTGGGGGGAGAAACGTGAGGAAGCTATCGCAAACTCCGTCTAAAGTGTGACTGTTCACTTGAGTAGCCCGAGAAAAGAACGAGGAGAGAGAGAGAAAATGATAAATGAAAGGTAGGGAGGTTAACCAGGACTGAGCCCGGTTGGCTACCCTACACTGGGGAAAGGGAAAAGGGGACGGAAAGTTTAAAAGAAGAAGAGAAAGTCCACTGGGAATATCGTTCAGTCACTCAGTCTGGATCACAGACGCTGACTCAATCCGGCGTCTTTCAAATATCGCAGCAGTGGTTTTGTGGCCTTTTGTAGCTGCGATATGCGAGGCCATGGTCCCAAGATCTTGTTCAAGGTGAATGGCTTTCCATCTAGCTGATTGAGAGCTGTGCAGAGGTCTTGCCTTTCATCTTCAAAAGATGGGCAGTAGCACAGTAGGTGTTCTATGGTTTCCTCGACACCGCAGGCATTGCACTGAGTATCAGAAAGAGGAAGACGCAGAGGAAAGGAAAGACGTCACTTGCAAATTCCACATTGGGAAGCATACATGTACAATAAAATGAAAGGTGCATTTTCTTGAGGCAATGTATCTGAAAAGACGCACTCTAAGCATGAATGCTCACCTGAATTGCTTTTGCTCTCTGGACACTTTCAATGCAAGAAGGATATCGCGAAAAACTCTTCACATTGTCTCTACAGGCATGGACGAGTTTTTCGCTGTATTACTTGCAAGAGAGGGAGGGGGGTGGGTGCTGAGAACGTTGTAAAAACTTGTGTTTTGTTATGTTTTGGATTTAACTAGTCTTCCTTTCACTCAGCTTTCACTAAACGTTAATTATACCACCTCACTAGTCAATAAATTAACTGCCTAACTTTTGTTTACCCTACTCTCGACCTGTGCTTCATATGCCTGACATGCCTGTTCAAGAGAAAGTTTTATTTATCTGCGCAAATCAATTTTCCGGAAGCGGTGAGCATAGAATCGTTTTGTAATTTAAAACTGTATCATTTCTTGGTACAATGTGCTGCGTCATTGGTACGTGTACGACAACGCCGCCTCCAACGCAAATTCAGGTGTTGTTAACCGATGACATACAGTGAAGCTGAATATGCCAGTCCGGTATTCGCATTAGCCTGGTGCGTAGACACGCCAGAGACCTGATAATATATAAGCAATATCCATGCCGATGACATTAATATTCTGAAATATTCCGTTACTTTCATTTTTGTTTTTCAGAGTTCGAAGGCATAACAGAAAGGAGTGGGTTTAATGAAAAAAAATATACATGGCTGGGTTGACATGGTTACAAAATAATTATTTAATGTTGCAGTGAAGTTTGCCGTCTCCGGAACGATGGCCATGAAACAAGGAAGGCGGTTCCAGTCTAGATTTTCTCAGATTAGCGAAGTCGTAAAATTAGTTTTTTTTTTGTGCAAGACGCCCCACAAACTTTTACTTGGTGGATAAAATGGATGATATACATGCAAGAAGTGTTAAGAGCTGATCTCTGATAATGTGTATAAAATGATAAATCTTGCGGGAAGGCAAAACCGTGCCCACTTACGGCGTCAAGTATGGATCCCGTGACTCCGATTAGGGTTCTTTTTAGCTGCTGGTCCCAGAATAGCTTGGACGTAACCATCGATTGGCCCTCATTTTTTTTAGATGCTTGTATTTATCAGGTATTATTTCATACAAATTTTCAAGCTGTGTTCACGCTCGCCATAAATTCAGAGGCAGGCTGCAAAGTATACGTTCTGGCGTTGAATGTACCATTGTCTGCAGACCAAATTCGTGGCGGTGATGGTGATGCAAGCGGGATTAGCCTGCAGACTTGGCTGTTGGTTGAGGAGGGTTCCGAGCACCATGGGAAGACGAGGATTTCTATACGAATGTGTGGAACAATTAGTTGCCCCGTAAGAACTGCGGATAGTGCGCAATAATTTTTTTTCTAGCATTTTCCTCACATTTCTACGAGATTGAACTGATGGAATCGTGGTTAGGTATTTCACGCGGATGGGGACACTCGTGTGGATCGGTTGTGGTAAATCAAGCGACAAATCATATAAAGCGACAAAACACAGGCACAAAGAAACCTTTCTGTTTCGTATCATCTTATATGCCTTGTATCACAAAAATTCAGTTGTTACCTTATATATTACCTTATATTACCAGTATTACCTTATATTATAGCATGTGACGCCCATGTCATGGTGCGCTATATATAGAAGCTTCAAATGTATGGTCCGTACGGGGAGCACGAGTGTTCTGATATGCTAAGCATGATGCCAGCAATTGTACCGTTACTGCTTTGAAGAGTGTAATATAGCAACACGTTAGAGACGTGGAAATTTCTTCTCGCCGAAGGAAGTTCTTGGCTCTGGAAGAGCATCCCCCCCTTCCCCAAGATTTGGAATGCTCGAGGGAAATGCCGATAGCTTGAAGCGGGCGTATCGCCTCACGTATTTCCGAGTGGTCGGTAAATCTTGCAGATCGCGTGTGTCGAGCGGTGGTGCCTTTTCGTGCTGTCTTGTTGCTGCCTCACTTCCTTGATCTGGTTCTTTTCAAGGTGCAAGTTTCATGGACGAGACTGGGGCGATTTCGCGATCAACGATTCTTTTTTTTTTTTGCAGCTCCAAGGGTAAGAGTGCGCGCATGCTCTGCGGCTAGACTCATTCGGTTTAGGTTTTACTTCACTAGCACTTGCGCAAATCTCTAGCATGCGACTGGCACCAAGCAAAGTCTCACAAAGTCTCACAAATAAATTACAAGAAGTATCGGTATTGAACGCCTGTCGACTATGGTTCAAAAGCTGATGCCTTCAGAAAAAAAAAAGTATTTTTCAGAAACAAGTACGATAAAGCCCCACCTGGCGGCAACTTCCAGGTTGGTGTGCAAATTTTAGATTCAGCGAAAACCTAACTTTAACAAAACATCCACCGCTGAAAACTGTAATCAGATAGCACAAAATATATGAATAATGTCACAGCTCGTACTACAGGTAGGCTGAATAAAACGAGAAATAAAAACAATCAAGTTGATGCGGTTTCATTTTTCTTGAGCCTTCTCTATTCTCATGGTTTAATGTATACGTGTGTGTCTTTTGTGTTTGCAATACAGGTGTAGCTTAGACGCGGACGCATAGTTTTGGGTCTGGGGCACACATAAAAAATAATACACAATGATTTTCCACTGTTTTGTTGTATTACGCACAGGAGGCATTGCACCTTGCTCTTTAAAGGGCCCCTCACCGGCTCTGGCCATATTGAGCTCACGAACACAGGGCATACAATGCGCGCTCACTATCGTGTCTACATTTTATTACGGGGCTACGTACGCGCCACGAAAAGAGCTGAAATTGCAAACCGAACGCAATGCTCTCTTTTTTAACGAGGGTGTCGTGCTCACTGCCGGAGAGTGGACGTCAATCGCACAAGTGCGCCTACGTAAGTTGCAGTGCTGTGACGTCAACCACAGTGACACGTGACTGCAAGAATTAGTCAAGGGAACATCAGCTATTTGTTTCATCTGCTGCCTCAGTAGGCGATCTGAATTTTACAGAAATGGCAAGACGGACAAAATGAATCCTTGCCAGTCTTTATTTTAGCCTGTGGAGTAGCGAGATGGACGTACTTCCATCTCGTATGCTTGTTCTCACGTCATGCTGTCTGGTGGGCAGGAAGCGAAATTATCTGCCATTTTTCTACTGGATTCCAACGCACCCTCGTGCTTTTATCTGCTTGCGTCGGCCTCAGTGCTCGTGACTTTGGTACTGATTTATACCGCTGATGAGGTGTTTTCGTGCAGAGATTGCACGATCGTGCGCTACAGGAAACGAGACAAACTCAACAACTCGTTCGCGCGACTATCACCGGAAGTACACCGCACAGCAAAAAGGCACGCGAGAGAGAGAGAAAGAGATAAGGCGGGGCCCGTGACGCACCTGTCACGTGATTTTGCGGCAGCAGAATGGGAGAACACAGGGAAGGAACTTCGCTTGCGCAGGCTAGGCGCGGGGGCAAGTAGAGAGGTTGCCTATCGTGGCGGTGGCACTCGCCTTGATTCGCGCCACTTCAGATAATTCTATTCCCTATTAACGAACAATTTTTAAAGATATTATTGCAATAGAACACTACTTAGAAGGCGCGTAGCAACTTCCGTCGTATTATCAAAACTTCCTATGTGTCCTGTAGAGAGGCCCTTTATCATTAACGTTTTATTAGGCGTTTTGCATGTTGTTGGAAACATTGCACCAGCTACATCCCATCAAATACCTTCCTACATGGCGCGATGCGTGTCTTTAATTATTCGTCAATGTATATTTCAAGTATTTTGAACTGTATGCAGTTAATTTACGAGGAACATGTGGTGCGGGGTCAGGCACTGTGAGCTCAACTTGCCGACATTACGGCAAAGTCTAACACAGTTTTCTCTTGTTTGTCAACGAAACAACTTTAAAGTTTCGATGTATCCATTACTTTTCGGCTAAGCTGATTACAGCTTGTAGCAGGTTACCGAATTAGCAGTCTGGGGAGTGAAGCTTAACTTTTCGCCGATGAACGCTTGACGCCCGTACAATTCTCTGGCTCGTCTGAACTCATTGATGTTTTATATATATTTGACGAAAACTATAAAATAACGCTTCCTTTAAGTGCATTTTTATCGAGCACTGAAGAAACGCAATACGCTAAAAAAGAAAAGCGATTGCTATCTGGCAAAGAACATCAAGAGAGAGAAATGACGCTACAGGGCGTCCAAATGTCCATGTGTGGTTAACGACTTCCCACGTGCGCATAGCTTCGCTCCCTTGAAAACCGATAGACGCGGCAGTATAAAGCGCAAATATAGAGAAACTTAGGGCCTAACCACATAGTGCGGATCGACTGCTTGACATGATGGTCGGGAAATCCAGCCGGCTTCATTAGGCGCCAGCGAGCGCGTTGACAGACGGGGTCATCGAGGGTCGTTAACCCCCTTGGCTCGGAGGCGCAACCTGCAATCGAGCACCCGCTGTGCGCATTTCCCTTTCCACAACTTTTACGGTCCTGTGTACCAATATCTTTGCATTAGGAATATTGATGCATGGGACCCCTGGTTCGAAATCTATCATCGAATTATTTATCTCTAATGAGAAAGTTAGTAACGAGGAGAGATCAGAACCTGTCTACAGCATAGTGGCGGGTATGAGGCAAATAATATTGCGAATTTTAATCTGCAGACTTGACTGATCCCATCCGCTCTAAACAAATTTTCTGCGGCAGCTGCGTGTTATTTTACAGCAGAAACCATCTAATAAAAGAAGGGCAATTTCTTTGACATGCAGAGGTCGTCGTATTTGTTGACTGCAGCAGTACTTGCTGCATCCTCAAAATGCTTGCACTGTTGCCACTACTATCAGATGCAGCGAGCTACAGAAAACCTTGCACAAATTATGAAGTGCCAATGTTTAGCGGCCGCTAAGGTAGGACGTTCTGCCTCGGCCTGCACACATCCGCCACGAGAAAGACTTTTCTATTCAGCTTTGGTGTTCGTGGGAAATGTTTTCTGGTTATTCGCAATCGAGTACAGGTAAAACTGAGTGTGAGGTGGTGGCTTCACGCTGACACGACTACGGTGGCGCACGCAAATGACGAACACAGAAAAGGCAATTACGAGCTTTTAATTCAGAGAAAAAAAATTAAGGTAAAAAAAGAAACGAAACTAAGGCGTTCACATTAAACGGATGGGCACGGGCCACTAAGGCCGCGGAAGTACAGAAAAGAATTATTTAGCCCTAAAGAAGGATCGTGTACTGGGCGAGTTGGTAAAGGTGCGATAGCGAAAACAGCGGGAGCGGAACAGATATGAGTGGGCGCGCCTGCTCAGAACTGCATACTTTATTGATAAAAAATACGAAACATAGGACGTTATTACGTACACCCCTACAACTTCATAAAACAGAAACTTCGGTCGCTTTTGATTTCAGTATTTTTATGTGAAGTGCGGTTATGAAAAATTTTCCCGTTGCTCCCTGGCTTTCGCGGTTTGTTTCTGGACGGTGTATATTCCTTATTTCTTCGTAAATACATAAAACAAATGGTGATAATTGTCCTGTCTGCATAATTCGGTGCGTGTTCGTGCGCTGTATTCTCCCATTTGTTGTCATTTCTGTACTAACGATGCCACGTGCATATATGGCGAACGTCTACGTTTTTGTTGTAGTTTATTGTTGTGTAAAGCCAGTGACAAAAAAAAAATGGATGTGGCTTAGCTAAGGTTAAGCCCAGGATGCGAACCATACTAGCCTTTATTTTAGTTGTTGAACCACTGTTTAGCCTGGTGAACTGCTGTTGCTTGGCTATATTTGGTTCGGCTAGACGAAGAAACAACTCATGCGTTACTCTGCTTCGCCTTCAAGAGTGGAACGCGACAGCGTTCCCGTCGACCCGCCAAGGGGTGTAAGACAATGGGCTACGGCGCAGCGACTACGCGCCCCGCATTGGACGCGGTGAGCGTCGAGCAACGCAGCGTTCGGCGCGGCAACGAAATGTGCGCCTGAGCAAGCGACGCACGCCTGAGCCTTAGAAACAGCTCGTTTCTAAGGCAACACCGCATTCACTAGAGGCGCTTTTGTACCGCTTTGAAGCATCGTACTCGTGGCTGAGTGGTAGCGTCTCCGTCTCACACTCCAGAGACCCTGGTTCGATTCCCACCCAGCCCATCTTGCAAGAGTTGAGCCAAAGCCACCTAGAAAATCAGTCTCTGTAGCACGCCGCAACCTTCGCTTCTCATTCCAACGAGCAGCTCTGTCTCCAGGAGGCATCTCACCTCGTGAGTGTCTAGCAGAGGCTAGCGCAGCTGCTTATATACCGCCGCGAGCGACGGCGCGAGTTGGAGCCCCGTTTCTCCTCTGTCGTGACGTCACGGTGTCACGTGGTATTGAGGGCGACACCGCCGCGCCTGAGGAGCTGGGTTGAGCTCTCGTAATATGCTTCGCATAAAAACGTTGACATATGAGTTCCCCTGGCTTTCGAAACATTTTCGCTGGGACAGCTTAGCTGCTCGGGAGCATACATAATCATATATTCAGAAAAAGAAGGATAGAAAACCGTATTGAATTACCGATAATATATAAACGGCTATCGAATTTCTTTATAACACTCGTGAAATATTCACTGACTCGTATCATGCACTCACACTACGAAAGGAAGTCGGCTGACTTAGTGACAAGGCTACAATTGCTGCTGCACTTGTTACTAAGAGGCTATTACCAAAGCCTGCTTCAGTAAAAATTTTGCAAAACCTTCAGCAGTACCAAGCATTTTCTTCTTTGCATTTTTGATGAGCCCTTATCTACTGGCTCATTCCCCCTCTCCTAGCCTCGCTCATTCGGCCCTGGCCAACGACCAGGCACGGCTTTCCCTTCTTTCTTCCAATGGCAAACATGTGTTGTTGTTTTTTTTTTTCATTTTCGTCGCAGCATACTGCCCTGTTGACAAAAGCCAGCGTGAAGATTTTTTTATGGTCACCTTTGGCTTCACCGACACTCTGCTGAAAGCCTTTCCTTTCTGTTGCGGATCTGTTTGCCCAGCTTTGTGAAATCGATTAGCCAAGACGGAAATGTTCAGTACGTTTCTCTAGACTTCAACGACTGATTGCTGTAGAAGATTTACTTGGAGTTGGCGTTAGAGCATGGAATTAGGGTGGTTTGATTGCAAGACATTAGGGAGTCGTGGAACAGCACTGTGGGGTGTTTGTCTTAGCATTTCCGTCAGAGCGGTGAGGTTTGTCAGAGAAAAACGTTTTATTTGTATTGCCTGGAACAAACAGTGTGAATTATAACAAAACGAGCAGATAAAGGTATACATAAAAAACATTCACTACAAACCGGTAAGTTCGGTACATATTCTTTGATGACGGATGGCCTGGCCGACTGAGTTCGGTGGTAATTCCGAGTTCTTTCGTCCCGAAACTAGGCTTGGTTTATTTTTCTTCGCTGATATCATTATCGGATTCTTGGGCGTCGACATCTATTAACGGCACTCCCATGGAGAACTCAGTATAATTTTTCCGTTCATTATGAAGTCCGTGGGGGTAAAATTGGCTGCCCGTGATTAAAACGAGGCAGCGAAAACGATCGGTAAAATAGATGGTCGGGTGGGTGCGGAAGGATGAAGAGAAACTAATAATAGAAAGGAATTGTGAGATTTGCCCGAACTGCAATTTTTGTTCTCTCAGCAGCGTGGCTAATGATTTCCAAAAATATTTAGAAAAAAGTGTCGTGAGCATTATTTTTTTTTTTGCCCGCTGCACACTCGTCGTCTGCTATGATTTCTTTTTTTATTTCCTTCTTTTTCCGCGGATAGCATGGAACGAATGACATTTAATAGGATAAGGATGACCAAAACATCGCTCATAGGTGACTTAAGGAAAAACATGAAGCATGATCAAAACCCGTGTATCAGTGAAAAAAAATTACTCACGTTGTACGCATTAAGGGCAGCATAAAGATCTGACAGATGGGCTATCCGTAAGGGCAAAGGGAAGGGGGTGCTCTCGGGTCATTACCACTGCAATGAGGGAAGCGCATGGGTATCCATACTTTTTGAGGTGGTTTCCACAAGATAGGAACGCTATTACTGACGAGCATCGTGGACAGGGAGGGGACTTATACGCATGCGAGATACGCGCAGCCTCATTCGCGATGGCTCGCACTTTTCACCCCTACACCCACGAAATCAGCCGCCAATGGCGTCGATATTAAATTAACTCTGCTAAATCAAGTCCGCACGTTTTACTTTTTATGCCGGTAGATTAACTCTGTGCGCATCAAGCGTGTATCATTCTGCGCCGTATGTACAAGCAGTATGACGTAAAAACACCTTTCCGTGCTGCCTCGACGTCGAAAGTTCGACAAGCTTAAAGCAGTCTTATTTGATTACTCGTGCGCTGTACATCCCGGCAGAGAGTAAATACATTTATCCTGAATCTTACTATGAAGAATCGTAACTGGAGTATTTGGTTTCGTGCCTAGTTTTATACGTCCTGCTTCGATAGGTTTCAAGATCTGGAGTGAGCGTTTCGTCCCATTTCACAATGCCAGGTGAATGACATGTTGCGCACGCCATTTGTGAAGAATATGGTTTCTGCAGTAATTTGCACAATGCGACTTCCTACCGACAAGTGGTAGTTCGCACGGATGACAAAGTTTTTCCCACTATTTAGGTGCTGCCAGAAAAGTTGAAACCACAATCGATATGTCCGTTGACATCCGTCTAAGTGCTTCGCGCTGGGAATTGTATTACGTGCGGCAAAAACATTGTCTGCTTTAGATTATCTTTTCTACGAACCTTCGTGTGCAGTTTCACTTGTGCCTTGGTTCGTAAGCTGTAGAGTAGCATGCAAGTATGAACCAATGACCATCAGTAGGAATTAAGCAGATCAGGCTTATCCCTCCGTTGAAATATACTAAGCACTGAGTAATTTAGCGTACTTAGTTAATTGTTGCATTTCAGGCACTTTGCAGACTTTTGTGGTCATTGTAAGGTCTGGCGTGCCGCTGCGGTGAAACGCTATTTACGACACCAAGTGACGCCTGCACGCATCACCACCCGTTCGTGTCTCCTTTATTGATGGTATTGATCATAACGTCAAAACACTAAGGCTATCACTGAATCACTGATCCATTGAGTCTCCCGAAACACTAACGTACATTGTACTGCGTTTTTTTCTAAGCTAGCATAGTGCTATACCGACAAGTCACTGTTGGATTATATTCATTTTCTAGGTTGGCGAAATAAATTTTGATAAGTGAGAGGTGCAGAATACCGCAAAACAAATTTTAATTTACGCAATTTCACATTCGAGCGCAGATCTTTCTCAATTTAGACGTGTTTTTTTACGCTGTGTGCGAATCGTTAGAAAAATTGACCTAGCTCACAAGTTATTGCCCTTAGAAGAGGGAATTGCGTTGTTCATTTTAGATATTGCACCGCCAGACAAGCCTCATGTTCTTTTGCTGTGTTTAATGTAGTGCGAATAAAACAACCAAAGATTACCAGCTTTTCATTCAAGCGCATACTGCGCGCTCACTAGGTGCGATGCGTTTTCACATGCATCAATAATGCACGTTTTAGAAGGGAAACTTTCGTTGAGGCAAAGAAGCGTGCTCGGTTATTTTCCTTTAGCTATGTTGCAACAGCGCCGCTATTGTTGTTGCACGCGCTTTTTTGACCTTCCTTATCTTGTGTTAGTGCGTCAAGTTGCGAAATACAAAATACAGGGTTTGTGCCAAGCTTGTAGCCACACCCACATATTCGCTTCGTCCGCCTATCTAAAATCTTGCGGCATGGCATCGATCCACAAATGGGAACAACGACATCTGCGCGTGTTTCCCTAATGCACGCAGATACAGCATTTCATTTTTTTCCCTACACGGACCACGGTGGCGTTAGCGTTCGGAGTTCTTTCTTGAAAGAAAGCCTTTGCGCTGTTGAGCCTAAGGGAACACGCCCATGCCTCATGCGGTGGCAATCATTTCGAAACAAAAGGAAAACAGAATGTGTTGAATTGACATTATGGCTGTGTACGTCTATGATACAAAGTACGCACACCGTGCAAGAACAGCACGGTAGTGCTTCAGCTTCAGGAGCAGTTGTAGCTTTTGCGTGACTCTGTTTAGGTTTCAGTGTTCCCACAGATTCGTTGCTCAACAAATTGTTCTGCAATTTTCGGAGGAGCAAATCGTAGGCCTTTTGATCACCGTTCGTGAAGCTCTAAGTGTTCCGCAAAGATACATTGACACTAAGTATTCTGAATGTTCGGGTATTGTTGTAAATGTGATACCACAAAAAAAACCATCAATATAACCAAGATTATGGATATGAAGAAAGCTTGTCGTGGCACCGTAGTGGCGCCTGAACAATGAGACATCTGTAGTAATATATTTAGAATGCACCTTTCGAGTGAAGAAGAGATATGTATCTGCTTGTCTTCCGTGCTCCTCCACTTATGCATATCAAAGTTTCAAACACTCTCTTCAATGCTGGCGAAGTTCAGTAGCGTAAACATTCTGTGTGTTTCGAAATGTACTCAATGTTTCGGGCCTATTTAGAATAATGGTTGCATGCTAATCATTTAAGAACACGCAATGGCGTCCTTCTCAGCTCCAGAAAAGCAAGGTGGTGCCGTAAGCTGAAGAACGATTAACAGCTAGTGTTCGGTGAAACTATGGGTGTTGCATGACTCCCACTCCTTTAAAAATTGGAGGACGCTTAAGCTTCGCCTTCAAGAGTGGAACGCGACAGCGTTCCCGTCGACCCGCCAAGGGGTGTAAGACAGTGGGCTACGGCGCAGCGACTGCGCGCCCCGCATCGGACGCGGTGAACGTCGAGCAGTGCCGCGTTCGGCGCGGCAACGAAATGTGCGCCTGAGCAAGCGACGCACGCCTGCGCCTTAGAAACAGCGCGCTTCTAAGGCAACACCGCATTCACTAGAGACGCTTTTGTACCGCTTTGAAGCATCGAACTCGTGGCTGAGTGGAAGCGCCTCCGTCTCACACTCCGGAGGCCCTGGTTCGATTCCCACCCAGCCCATCTTGCAAGTTGTTTTTTATTCATGAAGTGCCTGCTGCGATTTATCGCTCACGGCCAACGCCGACGACGCCGACAACGATGCCGACGACACCGGCTTTTCTGCGACACGAGCTCCTTAACGCTGTCGCGTTAATACAAGTGCAAAGGTCGGTGATGAAGAAAAGCTGCCTCCGTTCGCAGCATTGGATCGCCTGACAAAAGCCGCCCGCGTGAGGCGCGTTCCTTTTCCATAGCGGTGGTATTGACGTGATGCTTCACTCAGCATTCGTGTGCATGGAGCCGCTATAGGAGCCCTACGTTCAATGCAGCGTTTTATGTGGCTGGGTCATGTAACATGTACAAGTCGGCTTTAACGTATACCGGGATTGAGTGGTGATAGACAAAAAATAAATGTCAGGTATTATAGGTGAAAAAGAGTTTTACTCTCTGCGACTGTCATTGAAAACAAGTTACACGTCATACTACCGGCATGAGATTTTATAAATTATGACATATATAAATCAACAGAAGAACTGTCTTTAGATACTGTGCAAGTATACCAAGGCTCAACTAGCGGCTTTATTAGATGGAATGCTTAATTCATGCGCATGGTTTTGTACAGAAATTCAATAAACATTCTAGGAAAATATTTTCTACTCATAAGTGC
Organism: Dermacentor albipictus; assembly: GCF_038994185.2. Classification (NCBI taxonomy): domain Eukaryota; kingdom Metazoa; phylum Arthropoda; class Arachnida; order Ixodida; family Ixodidae; genus Dermacentor; species Dermacentor albipictus. The sequence continues at coordinate 440,231,418 of NC_091821.1, forward strand.
TTTACAACACTGATATCAAAGAAGCATTTTTTTCGAAAAAGAACCTATGTGAAATTGTCAATTGACGTTCTGTCCATACGTGACGATACTTTTCTGAATATTTATCGACGAAGTATTGCAGGCAGAGCAAGGACGGAAATGGTTCGGGGTGACTGACGTGTTCTACCGACATATTTACACAGGCAGGAGCTTCAGTTATAAATGTAGTGTGTTGTTACTAATGTTGTGATGGTGTGACTTTAGATATAAACAAGTTGGACCAGCGTCCTTGACAAATGATATCTATCGTGCGCATATATGCCTGCTTTGGACGAATTGTAGTAGTTGGTAGTGTCGTGGTAAGTCTTCTTTCTATATTTTTATTTATTTCGGACTTTTAAAATTGTAAAACATTACACTGTCATTGTAGTTATGTCAAGTTCATTGCGTTTTGTACTTTAAAAGGACGCTAAAAAAGAGTCACTCAATTTACGCTAATAAAATGTTCTTTCAAAACACTGTTTTCCTAAATTCAACTTGATTATAGGAAGCGTGGATGAAGGCCAAAGTTCAATTTTTCTAATTTTTGTGTCGAAGCCGCAGCGCCCGTACATCAGTGAGCCTGTGCGGCAGTATATAGGGAAAAAAAACAGCCCAGTCACGGAGAAACCTGTGCTCGTTAACCATCGTAATCGATGTGCAACCTGTGCTCCTGGTGTTGTACATAACATCCTACTTTCATGTGGAAGAATGTATATTGGACAGACCGGCGCCTTCTCTTGACGAAAGGTAACGCCAGCACAACAACAGTTTAAAGCGGACGCCTTCATCACATTTGTGAGCACATTGTTGTTCATGTGGCTGTAAGCTATTTTTCTTTAAAAACGCACGTCATCTTCAGGCATGTGAATCAAAAAGCTCGTGAAATCATTGAAGCAGCCCACATAAATAAAAGACATGGACAATACATTCCCGTCCCATCTGTCAACCTGTACGATTGTGAAATCAGTCGCCACGAAACATGTGACAAATACCAGTAGCGTGATGGTGCGTGCGCTGAAGGACTGCTTCTTTTTTTCCCCTTCCTGTTTGCAATAAACCAGTCAATTGTTAGTTCAGCACCTTTCTTGAGTATTTCCATGTCTTGTGTTGTAGTTATTTTCGCGCTGAAGATCAACCAGCTCGCCACGTTTTGCACTCTATCAGTGGAGCATGATGGATGTCAACATATTCTTGCACCATTTGGGCGGTTTGCTGACCAAAAGTGTTTTGAAGCTTGCTATGTTCGGTCTTTGGTCCTTTCAGAATAAGACGAATATTTGGCCTATAAAATGTTAACTCGGCCTGAGCAGACGCTGTCAGAATCCGTTCTGAATCGTACATCGGTGGTAACGTTAAATATAAACATGCTGGACATGCTAATCTGTATGCAAACCGGCGAACTGCTACTCACAACATAGTGAAGAGCGAGAAATACGCATTAAAATTTCTCCTATATGTACGGAAGAGGGAAGAGGGAAAGAAAACAGCAGAAAGACAGAGAGGTTAACAAGAACATCTGACCGCATGACTACTTAACACTGTGGGGAAAGGAAATTGAGAAAAGAGATGGGACAAGAACAAAAAGCTGCAGACTTGTGTGACGCTGTGGGATGAGAACCCAATCTCGAGTGAAGCTGCTTCTTTCGAGCAGCTGTAATGAAAATTTCAGTTGCCTGTAATTAAATCAAACACTTTAAAACGTTGCCCCGACGTGTCTGGTTCGTGTGTAAACTTATCACCCTATAACCTATTCGGTGTTTTGGCAAAGTATCTTTACGAATGCAGTTTTTCATCGACGCGCATTTTACTTTGCCAGAATATTGGCTGCATTATCCACTCCACATTATTTTTCACTATATGTGAAGACGTAGTTTACGCTTCCCCCAGGCCATCATGCTGAATTTCGCGTTCTTCTTAAAACTCAGCTATACCACTCCAGATAGCCTGCCTACTTTATATAATGCAAAAGCCTGCAATTTGTCCACACACTTCGAACTTTGTTTACACATTACCTATAACCTTCCTCTACCTGTAAACAAATACAAATTATGTGCATATAGTAGTTCATCTAGGCCACCTTAGAAACTTACTAAAAACCTCGCTTAATGGAAAAATGGGCAGCAAAGATGAAGAGTGCAGTAATTTTCTGCAACACTCCTAATCTGGTGAGGAAAATCAATGTTTTGCCACACATAGCACTCAACATGATCGCTCTTGGCAGTAAGTATAAACTTGGTGTAAAATAGAGCTATCTCAGATAATTTCGAAGCCTAGCTGATAACAGCAGTGTATTACATGAACACATGTTCAAATTTTTAGCAAACGCAGTATTTACTTCACGCGGGTGTGCCTTGGCACAAAAACTCACCCAACCCTTTCCTCAATAATCACTAAATTTGATCTTGGTGGCCTTCGTTGCTCTGCCAGGGAGACGGGCTCAATTCTGAACGCTCGTAAAACACTCTTAATTCTTTGTAGCGCTTGCATACGTAATTTAATGTAAAAGCCGCAGTAAACCCACGCGCTTTCAACTTTGACTACACATCACCCACCACATGGCCCTTACTTTTGCTAAGCAGAAATAAGGTATCCTCTTTAGTCCAACGAGAGCAGCGAGTGAAATTTGCATGCATGAAATTACCATAAAAACGAGGATGCATCAACCTGTGCTTTTTTGTAACGCTCCTAACTAGGTCAGTAATGTCAAAGTGTCGAGGCTCATCGTACATAAAATGACCCTCATTTCTGTTCGGTATGAAGATTGTGTAACTCAAGAGTTGTTTCCTGGAATCGGGAAGCATAGCTAATAACGGCAGTGTGACATTTGGAAACGCATTTCAATACCTGTTTTGCAAAATCTTTATTTCTTGCACACGCATTTAACTTGGCACGCAAATTTTCCACATTAGTCCACTTATTGTTTCTAACTTAAATTTTGGTGGCATTTTTAGCGATGCAATGGCTGCTTAACACATTTTACGCCACTCGTAAACGTTAATCCTGTATGCTCTGAAGCGCTTGATTACGAATTTTATTGCAGAGTAAGTAATCAAGCGATGCGCTGTGCATTTTGCGCGCACATTACCTTTTCGTGCCCCACACTTTCGCCAATTGTAAACTTTTGTGTAATATAGGACACTGTCGAGACAGTGGGAAACATATTGCGTAAAATTTCGCGTAGCACTCTTGAGCACATGAATAACGAGACTTGTTCAAAAAAGATTCTAGTATTTGAAACAGGCACTTCACTTCGCGAACTATTGGGACAGATTTTTTATCTTCATGGTGCTTTACAATACACTCATACCGCTCCAGAGCGTAAACATTAGTAATTTATTGCAAATGCCACACTTCAAACGCACCAACATTTAACTTTGGTTACAAGTTACACATTATCTGGCCCTGACATCCACAAATCAGAGACATGGTACCTCGCTTAGTTCACCGTGGGCACCAGGCAAACTTCGTATAATGCAGAGAAATAGAAAAAGAAAACGTATATTCATGAATTGTTTGTGACGCTTCTAATTCAACCAGTAGCGCTAAAATTTCGAAAAACAACTAATTTTACAAATACAGTAATAAATCGACACGCATTTACTTTGGTACACCGATTTACTAATGAGGTCGGCTCGTGTTTGCTATGTTTGATCTTGGCAGCCTATGTAGCTATCTCATGTCAGTAAGTAAAATTTTGAAGCAGTCCTAAAACATACCTAGACATCTAGGATTCACCATCATATATCATTTATTGTAAATTGCCAAATTAATCTACATATCTCGAACTTTTCGCACACAATAGAATAGCCTGCTCTTTATTTTGACCAAATATAAAAAAGTTGATTTGTTGAGCTCACCGGGCACACCGGAAAAAACAACTCCAAACCAGTTATGACACATCAACAAAAAGGAAAAAATCGAGGGTTCAGTAATTCTTTGAAACGCTTCTATTTAAACATGAAAATGAAAGCTTGGCCACTAATTACGCTTACCACTGCGACTATTTTCACTAGATTTGAAATTGGTGTCTTGTGCAGTGGCTTGAAAAATTTGGGAAACATAGCAAGTAACGGCACTATGGCACTCTGGAATGCTTGAGTGAGCAACGTTTTACAAATGCTGTAGCTAAGCTACAGAGATGAAACATTCAGTATTTGTTGCAAACGGCACGCTTCCTGCTTCAAGGAAATTTAAGCCCCGTGCTTTGCATAGCTCAACAAGGAGAACGGTGTATGGAATAATCTAATTTATCTCGAGGGCTATAGCGCTGGTATATATATATATACTATTCTGATTTTCGTAACAACAGCATCTTTGGACGAAATGCAAGAACAGCAGAAATTGGGGTCCTTAGAACAGTTGTGCAGCAACGCGGCAAAAGGAGAGATAAATGTAGTAGCAAGTCAGACAGGACCCGGCTTGCATAAGCATAAGCCACTCAGCGTGAGCCCTTCAGCGGTGGTGAGTTTTGCAAGAAGGCAAACCAGTAGAAACTTCTGCCAGGAGGGCCTAATGAGGTTTTACGAGGGCGCAGTGTATTCATGCATGAACTAGCCATGTCTCGCGGGCACCGCTGCTTTCAGCGCTTGTGAGGCGAACGTAATTTAATCAACCTTGCGCCGGGAACCCGCTGGTTAAGATTGCGCAACGAGACGGCTTGTTCGAAGTATAGTGGAACAGCTGCAGATCTGGGAAATAATTTCTCATCTAATTTCACTGTCTTCTCCTGGCCAAGAATTCACTGCGCTTGCTTGGGAGCATGTTTTCTTTCCACGTCGAATTTTCGCGATACAATCGCATTTCCTTGAATGGGAACTCGTCGCTTGGCAGACCGGCAGGGAGGCAGGCATCACGTTAATCGAAGAGCACGAAGTTGTACATGATGGCATTGCGTTTACTGTTGCACTGGCGGAACTAATGGACGAACATAAGGAACAAAACGCGGACGTATGTGGCCTAAAATACGAACATGTTTAATGCTCTTAAGTGAGTGCGTAAGCACTCCGTCCATCACCCTCATCGAAGCTGAGGCCGAGTTTGCCAGACCGAACGGGTGCAAGTGAACGATGTTTTTCCGGCCCACCGCATCATCACATGTCGTCACCTTGTCATATATCCCCCCCCCCCCGATCCCCACCACCACATCAGCTTGTATATAAGCATGTTCCTTAACAGTATTAAACACGTTGGTAGTTTGCTCCACGAACGTCCGCGTTTCGTTCCTTATGATCGTCTGTTAGTTCCATCAGGTTAGCACTAAGCGCAATAAAATCATGAATGACCACCACCTAAACCCATTCATTGCTTTACGAAACGTAGTAGTAATAGCTCGCCACGATGGTGAGATTAAAATGTGTGTTCGTAATTTCAAAGGACACACGCCGACAGATGAAGCAACGAGGACATCGGCCACCTGGGCCGCACGCGGGCACTAAGAGGCAGGGGGGGGGGGGAGGGGGGGAATTTGTTACACTCAGCACCCAGTCTTTCAAAACAGGCTCATTTATTTCTGCCGCATGGTCATGCCTTAATGCCAGCAATAGCGCATGCAGCTTAAGAAAGAAAAGCAAGCGATGCGCTAAAACGGGGTAATGGTAAATCGTCTCGAGCGGAATATCGGCGGAAAGTATAAGAGAAAGAAAGAGAGGATAATTTATTGAGGAAACACAGAGAACTTGGTCCGAGATAATATCCTCCAGCCTGTTACTCAGCTCACTGGGGTTAATTAGAAGGAAAAAAAAAAGAGGGGAATGAGGAGTGAGGTGGTGAACAAGGTAGGCAGTGAAACCAATACAGCGGTGCCAAATGCCTTGCGTTTCTTTTTTTTTTTCGTGTTCCTTGGTGAATGACTCCGCGAGATAGAAGTTACGTGGCTAGTGTCACAAAGCTTGTCGATTGCAAGAAATTGACTAACGTAGAAAATGGACAGACATTCGACAGAACGTTTAAGAACTGTTTAGGCAATCCAGTAAACACGTTAGAGCCAATAGATAGCGGTCGTCCATCTTTCCGCGTACCCCAGACAATTGCAACGTCTCTCCGTTTAGGCCGCAACATCACCACAAGATGGCAGCGATATATTTTTGCATACTCCGCCGGGGGACAAGCTGGTGAAAAAAAAATGCAAATACTGAAAGACTATCTACCAGCGCCAATTCTACACTTATTACCACGATTAAGATACGGTGTACTGTGGTGCCGTCGAATTGTCCGGTGTGGTCCAGCAGAAACGATCTGCTGGGATCTCCCGTCTAAATGGCCGATCCGAGGGGACGTGCCAGGCACTCACACATTCGTGAGCGCCAGGAAGGCGCAGAATAGCGATGCACTGAGAAAAAACAGCCACCTTGGTTGTGGTTGTACATAACGAGATCTAATCACAGCGGTTGTCTCAGCTCACCGGCGTGCTTATATCGACGCGATTGTACGCCGTGGGTGCGGTGATACAATGCTTTCTGATATCGCTTCAGCAGCATCCGGCTAACGTACTTGGCGTTCGTGTGGTCGTGAATGCAGTGGTTGTTTTCATAATTTGTTGTGTTGGCAAATGTTGTCTCCGTAAGAGTGTACACGGGCATCACACCGGTCTTCTGGTGACAACAAAATTACGCTTGCATCAACTTCTCTAGAACATAACTACCTTACAGTGCAATAAGTACACCATTTATTAAAAAGTGAGTGTTAAACGTAGCTTTAAAAACATCTGTGGTGCCCCACTGCTTCCATTAGTATAACCTACTTACACCGCCCCCCGGCCCTATACACACTTTACAAAGAAAAAGGAAAGTATCGATAATTCTCCAAATCAACAGTAGAAAGAACTGTTGCCTCCTATACTGTAGTCTAACAACAAAAATACAAAACATGGGTGTACACTTGTCTACAGTAAAATAAACTTACTTAAGAATAATGTAAATAAAAAGAAACCGTGCGACAAATGGTTATTTCCTTCCTTTACTATATTTGAACTTTGCAGCAATCTTCACAATTCCCGAGCTAATACTGTTCGAGAATATGATCCTTTATCGTCTTATCAAAATGTGCACTTTAAGCAAACACACACAGAGAGAAAGGCTTAAAAACGAATAAATGCTCTGAGGTTAATCAGAAAGACATCCAGTTGAATACATCGAGGAAATAAAAGAGAGGAGGTGAAGGCAAGGGTAAAGAGAGCGATAGCTTCAAAAGCGTAATCAGTTATAACGACACTACGTCCGCACTTTTACTAGGACTGTCCTTTGCACGTTACATTAAAAAGTTACAATGCATAAGGAAAATGTGTAACGTGCAGAGCACACTGAAACAGGAACGTAATTTCCCTCACCACGGTTGTATTCCTGTGGTTACGCAACAATGCTGCTTGATCGCTTCAACTTTTCTCTCGGTGCTTTCGCGTACAACCCTCCGGTCCATCCTCTTTACGCAGGCACTTCCAAGCGTCTGATCGTGCGGGAAGGCCACCAGACGGAGCTGCCGTGTGACCTGCGGGACGCGCTCTCCAACGACTCGCTGGCCTTCGTGCACTGGTACCACACGCCGGAGCGGGAGCCACACGGCTCCGGTGGCGCGGGATCCTCGCTCGGATACGGGTTCCGCGCGGCGGCTGCGAGCCGCGAGCCCATCTACACGGTGGACTTCGGGCCTGACCCGACGCTCAGCAGGGAGGCCGCCGCCAGTGGAGCCGCGGGGGGCACCATGGCTGCCGGCGCTACGGGAGCCACGGGGGGACGAGGGAACAACTTGTTACAGGTAGGCACGCGCTACGAAGGAAACCACCTTCGTTCAGACGCACAGAGCGGCGTATGTGTGGCCGTATTCATTGAACCTGTTTGGACGTCTTTCGCGCCAACTTGGGTTAGTCGTTATGTGCAACTAGGTGCGTGTCATTCCACAATGAACCTTCTTCTTTCTCTTTTTTCTTGGGGGGTGACATCGCTTGCGTTGTCACACAGCCAACGCTTTCGTCACTGCCCTGTCGCCTTTTAAGCGGCAGCACGCCGTACTAGATGCTATGTTCGTTCATACGCGGACAGTTTGGGAGTGCTGCAATCACGGCGCGCAAGCGAGTATGTCACGTGGTATCTTTTGTACATCGCGGGCAACCGCAGTGCGCAGAAAAACACTAATACTTAACAGATAAAAAGTAAGAAACTCTCTAATCGGACCTTTTCCAAAGCGTTCTACAACTTTCTGATTGGAATAGTTCACCTAACTTTGTTGCTTCAGAAGTTGGTTAACTAATCTTGAATAGTTATATAATTGAGCAAAATAAAAAAATAGCGTGACACACTACATAAAAAGTACTTAGAATTCGTGTGAGTCATTATAAAGGTTTGTACACCTAAAATATAAGCTACTAAGGCTGTCAAGGAATTGTATCTCGATAGAGTTGTAAAATTAGGGGATGCTTTGAATGACTGCATTTAATTTTTTGAGCAAACTTGCGAAGTTGCTCATCTCTGTACGGCAGCACATGCAAAAAAGGCTGTCTTCTTATTTTTTATGCACGTGCGTTGGTGCTCGCAGGTTAACCGTTCAGCGGGCCATGGATGGGTGGGGCGGGCCTACTTCTCCATCATCGGCCACCCGGCCAGCCTCAAGGTGAACAGCGTGCGATTCGAGGACGCCGGCCTCTACACGTGCACGGCCGTGTTCCGCGATGGCGCCCGCAGAAACTCTACGGTGCGGCTCCACGTCGTCGGTGAGTGCAAGTCACCTCGTTACAGCGTGGACCTCGATAACGCTCGAATGACAGAAGGTTCGGTTATTCGCTTTCCCACCCTCAACTATGACAGTGCGCACGAGCATAGCAGTAGTAAAGGAACACGGCGAAACACTAGGCTGACCTACGATACCAAGTGCTTTCGTTCGTGAGGTGCGATTACCTAATAATTTTATCATAGGATTACTGCAGCACAAAAACATGCTCTTCCACAATTGAGAGCACGTTGCTAGCTAGCCAAATATACAATCGCTAGGAAAATGTACAATCACACTCCCTAATTGCGGCTACAAAAACAACCTTCTTTGCAATCAGTAATGAAATCTGGCCTAAGCCGATTCTCACAGTGTGTGGAATATGCATTTTTTTTTAAAGGAGAACCCTTACAGGGGAACCCTCCTGGACTTTGGCGGTAGCCGCGAATGCCTCGTCCATCGCCAAATCGTTTTGGTTGATCGTTTTTGCGTTCCACAAAAATCGCGAAATTTCTCAACTACAAGCAGTGCATTGAGTTCATAAGAATTTTGTTTGAGAGTTTGCTGTCCCGATGAAACCACCGTAATGCGTGAAGCATGCTGAAGGTGGCGCGCAGTCAGTTGCTTTCATCCCTGCGGCTGCCTCCGAGTGGGGGGAGACGTGCAGCCTTTTCGGTTGCTCTCACTATCCTGTTTCGTACCCGTTTCTGGCTTTTTGCACTGTCTTCAATCTTTCTAGCAGGCTGCATATCACTCATCAGAAAAACAGAATTATTCCAAACGGAAAAAAATGGGTAATTCTATTCGTTCTGCAAAAGCAGAAACTGATTTATACAGATGGCGACATATACCTGGCGAAGTGTGCTCCACTTGAAACGTTCAGCGCTTAACTTGCTACCCAATTTAACTATACTATGTTGCCTGTTGATGTGGCGATACTTTAAAAATCAGCGTATTTATATTATATTTAGTTCGCATTTACTAGGTTCAGCGTCGTATCAACTAGAGACATTTCCAGTTAACATCTATGCCTTGCCGGAAAGACGAAATCTGGGCAAGTTGGTACATGATTTACAGGAAAATCAAGTCAAGAAGACGAAGGATAGGAGAAGGGAATTTACACTGCAACGACTGGACTAAAAACTGTGCTTTATTGAAAACAGCGCACTTCCCCGAAACGGTAACAGAGCATGCCCCAGCCAAATTAGCATTAATCACGAGGCAATGACAAAGGGGAGATACACACCAAATCTATCGGCGACCGATATGAAAAACTAAACTCCCTTTCGAGCAAGTGCCTTCTGGTGGGCTCTGTCTTTTTCACTATTTTGTCATGTAAATCCATGCCTTCTCCCTTTCTTTCCACCTTCCCCTTACGTCATCTTTATCCTACCCCGATAGCCCACTCAATAAGCTGGCAAAAGAGTGAGGAATGAAAGAAGAAAGAAACAAGATGCATCCAGTATTCCAAAATTTGTTCTTTTTATATTCAAAGCTGGTAGAATATCATCAGGCTCATTGCAATACGCACGGGAACGCGCACTACATTCCGAGTCAATTAAGAGGAGGCTGAGGCGTTTGGAGCGTGCTCTAGCAAGCAGAAACCACAATTAAGGAGTAAGTTGTGCCGCCGTATAATTCGCATACGGTGATTACGTCATCATCGCAGGCAGTACTGCTGCGCAAGGTGTATTCGGGCCCAAGCGCCTGGCTCGGTAATGCCATAATGATCCTTACGCACAACCGAAATGCGATGCATAATTCGGCGGTTGCTATTCCCACGCCTGACGCCGCGTGCTAACGAAATTTCTTTTACTCGTTTATCCAGCCGGACTTACTTTCGCTGATTCTGAGCGTGAGCAGATACCGTATTTACTGACGTGTTCATGTCATGCTAACACTAAAGGCATGTTGCGTCGTGCAATACGTTTGCAGGCAACGCAGTTCCAAGGAGGAAAATGAAAACACCGCATTCACTTACAAAACTACACCAGGGAACAAATGAATATTGAACGGAGCAATAAATAAAATAGTCGGCTTGATTTTCTTGAAATGGCGCAAACTTGAATTTGCGTGTAACGCAAATGGGTGTTATACTTTGCCGGTTGCATCTTCCCTATCACGGCTTCCATAGGGTGAACGGGTGAGATACACCGCAATGTTATGATGATCGATCTCTAATAATGAACACATAGTTTACTTAGTCTCCCGCCCACAAGTGCAAAATACAGCACAGAGACAGTCAACCACAAAAGTTTACGGACCACGGGATCTCACACGTTTAATTTCCGAGAAGCCTGTAACAGAAGTCAGTGAAACTGAACATCGCAATTCTGTTCACATATGCTGGTGCAGGCTCTAAGTGCGAATACTACAGGCTACATTATATGAGGCTGCGCAGGTATTCAGCTTTCTCTCAGATTTCACGTTCCGTAAGATCTTGTGGTTGACTGTAACCGAGAAGTAACACTACAACGACCGCGATTGCTGACGCCTGATATCTGTTTAAAACAAAAAAATGCATGGTACAAAGACACAGAAAGGAAGTTAGCTTTTTCCCAGCCATGGAGACAGAAGCATACTGTAAATTCCGGAACGTGGACCGTCGTCAGCAGGGGGAGATGTGGTTGGGCTGGTTGGTGTTTACTTGACATAATGTAGCACGAACGCACGATCACAAAGCATACACTCAGGCTCAGGTCACGCCTGTGACGTGGGTCTCCGTGTCCCCATCGCGATTGTGTATTCGAGCTACAATACACCATTATGTGCACCACATTACTCTTGCGTATTTTAGATATTTTAGCACAACGAACCTCTGAGCATTCTACCTGAATATGACGCCAGTCAAGTTTCATGTTCTTCGCTAGTTGCTATTGCTCGACGTGCGCATCGCTCAAGTACGTCTTAATTAACGCAACACTCGTTTCACTGCATTGAATTACACGTAAGCTCTTATACTGTCTCTGTTGAGTTGATCAAGAAAATTATTGAGATTCTGTGATGCAGGAAACACCGGAGAAACAGAAGAAAAAAATAACACTGTTTTTTAAACTAAGCCTCCGGGTGGGCTATACGGCAGCACCTTTGGGCTTGCTCGTTGTAGCTAATGTGCTGCAAACCTACGCAGACCCTCCTCTCCGGTCAGGGCGGGAACATTCAGATAGGGGACGATTGCCGAAACGCTCCTCCATTTGGATATATGTGCACGTTAATGTGCACCAGGTGATCGAAATCAATACGGAGTCCCGTCACTTCCGCATTTCTCATAACCCTGTGTAGAGTTTCCGGACGCTAAAGTCCACATCGAAATGAAAGCAATACTAAATATGATGTACGCGTACAGGCTTTAGAGAGCGAGAGAGAGATAGAGGAAAGGGAAAAGGCAGGGAGGATAACCAGAGAAGATCCGGTTTGCTACCCTACGCTGGGGAGAGAGGGGAGGGGGAGGTAACGTGGTAAGAAAGTAGAGATAAGGAAAGAAAGGAGCATCGACACAATCACAATGGGTCACTGTCACCACATACGGTCACCGCACAGCACAGTAACACTTGCAGCACTATCTACATCTGTTCAGGCTCCAGCCTCTTGTCCAATTCTGTCGTTCTAAAAAAATAGGAATACTTCTTCCTAGTTAGTAGATTGACAGCGGTGGCATTCTAGCATGTACCTTTGTGACAAAGCTGATAAGCTCGCACGGTTTTGTCTTCAAAACAGAGTAACATTGAAAAAGATGCGCCACTCGCTCATGACGTTCTGTTTACTTTACTGTGGAATAGATCAGGGAAGTAGCGGGTGATATGACGCTGTCGCTGGACGGCGGGACCCCTCAGTTTGCCGGTGTGCTGCTGTACTGTAGGTGCTGTCCCTGGACATTTCGTTCGTCCCTGTTTTGTTGCGCAACCACCACGAAACAAATTGTCGATGCGTGATCCAATTAAAACCAAGGTTTTGGTGTAAGGGAACAAATTTGTGATTATATTTTTTATCAAAGCCAAGGTTATCTGAAATTTATGATGGCGAGATAGTTGCGAAAATTTAGCAGGCAGTCGTTCGCGTTCGTAAATGCAACTTGTCTGGCCTCCGTTAACAGCTAACGCAATTCACTGGTGCTCACTATCACTCAGAGTGATGCAATAAACAGGAGTAAACTCGTTACAGAGCTCAGCGATCAATTTTCTGTTTACAGGTTTTACGTCAGAATGTTCAAACCTGAACGTTTGGTCATGAGCAACTAGGTAAATGAGCGACAACTGATGCTGTCCTTCCTGAAAGCTTCCACAAAACCTTTTTTAATAATAAATGTCTTAAACTCGGAGGGCGGCCTAAATAAAATTACCGCAAGTGTCAGTCATGAGTAATTACCTAGAAATAGTATAATGTAATGAAATCGCACGAAAAAGTGTTGGGAAATGAAAAAGAAATGAAAATGAAAAATGAAAAAGGCAAGCATGAAAAACCTGGAAATCTGTAACTTCCAAGCCATCGGCAGTAAGTAAAGCCAAACGGTGAGCGAATCACAGCAATCGTTGTTTGATACAGCGGCTGAAAGTAGGTATCACTTTGTCTTGTAAAAGAAGTTTCATGTTTGTCTTCCATTACGTGGACCAGATGACAATGCTGGCATCATTTAGACAAGGCGTAATTAGATCGTAAGGGTGGGTATGGAACATTTACATGCATTCCGAAGCTTTCACCGATGTCTGGTTCCATTCACGCAATCATTGTCGGTGACAAACTCCCTAAGCAGTGGTTGGCTGCGCTGGACCAGTGTCGTACGTTGCCATTCTAAGCAGAGGCAGTAGAGGCCAGTCGAGGGAAAGCGTGGACGCCTCACTGCGTGACTAAACATGGCGGCGCCCACGGCAATGTTGTGAAAAGGACCTGCACATTCCGCAATTCTGTTGTCGTAACAGGCATTCCCGGCATGTGACCACACGCAGCACTGCCAATATGCAACATAGAAAATGATTGCACTGGCCCAGCTGCGTCTTTACCGGGCCCGAACTGGAGTTGGGAGCAGATAAACCGAGTAACTGCAAGTCCGGTTAGTGTATGGTGCCAAAAGGAAACCGATGCTTCCAGAGTACGGCCAAATTCATTGAAAAGACCTGTAGCCGTTTGGGAGTGTGCATCATCTCTGCAGTGAAGAGCTCCGGCTCATTTGGATATCCTTATTTTTCAGCAACAGTAGCTGATTGTGAATACATATATACATATTTGGTTACTTTGCTTCTTTCGCAGCACCCCCTGAGCCCCCGGTAATACGAGACGGAGAAGGAAACGAACTCCGAGGCACCATCGGACCGTTCAACGAGGGCAGCACGCTGGCATTGGTGTGCGTTGTCTATGGTGGTAAGTTCATAAAGGCTTAATCAGCAATATATCACGCAATTAAATTCCGTTAACAAAAAGCACATTCCTGTGGTGTGAAAACTAAAAAAGGGTATTCTATACTTAACCTTTACCACATGCAAAAGAAGTGTAGTCACTGAATGTTAATCTGAAGCCATCGTGTTCTTGGAGTCAGCAGTGCAGCCTTTTGGATGCAAATTCCCATGTATCCAGATATTCATTGCCACTAAACTGGTGTGTAATCGATGACACCTAAATGTGACAGTGCAGCACGACAACCTGGCTGGAGTCTGGTTTTATACATATACGTTGCGGCGACGAGCATGTGAAAATAAACACGTGGCACTGCTCCTTCGGAATCAGAATGTCACATGCAAGTATTACCACAGCATTAGGCCTGTTAGGTGCCAGTTCAGTGTCGTCAGCCTGTATAAAGCATGGAACGGTTCCTCTTCAATGCGCCGAGTTGTTTGGTAAAGGTGGTGAGCTATGATGTAACCAATGCTGCTGCGCAAAGGCTCGAACGTGTACTGTAGCGTAGAAAAGTTTCCCTTACGTTAACAGTCACGTGCGCCTTACAGAGCTGTGGAACGTGTTTCTGTAGCTGATGATTGTTCTGCCAATCGGTGGTGAAAAAAATGGTGGCTGTGCACTTTCGACGCTGTAAAATAGTGTGGCGTGAAGCCCACTGTGTTTATATAGCATCACATTTAAGGCTCGCTGAAGACAACTACATGTTTTCCGAAAATAATCGCAGCATTGGGTTCCTCAGAAAACAAAAGAATTCAAATTCAGTAAATACAAATTAGGGCGAAAACGGCCTGTGAATACGATGCTAAAAGCGCAAAGCAGACACTTTTCTAAAGTTTTTCAGCACAGAATAAGCTTCCTGCTGGTTGTGTGGCCTCTTCATCAACTGCTTACACTTCTGGTTTCTGGTGTGCTCAACTGACATCACATTTCTTCCTGCGACATTTCCACAACAACAAACATACCACCTCACCACGAACTCCGCCAAGCGAAATACAATTGCTATAGCCGTAAAACAATTATTGGATCGCGTCCCTTCATCACGTAATATTATAGACGCATATGTGGCTCTTCGTATTTCACATGCTACTAAATACTAAAGAGGACATGAGTTTAAGATACTTGGTGCGGCAAAGATACATATATTTCGTCTTGGCGTGACGACCTAGTACGGTAAGTAGTGCAAACACGGAACCAAGACTAGGAACAGAGCCATCGTGAGCCTCGAAATATCAGCACATTTAATTCTATCACTGCCCATGGAACGGTGAGCTCGACAAGCTGCTCGACGAAGAGTAATAGCTAACGCTCCTAGCTTGTGCTAAAGGCTTAAGGTTGTTTGATGCTGGCGAGGGGGCACATTTTATAGCTTTCCAGAAACACTTTCGTCCAGGAGTGGAAAGTAATCGACCTGTCGTTTTCCTGATTGCCGTCGCTCGGTACGCGGTGCTTTCTCCAGCCATGTCGGTAGCGACACTGCGAGCCATTGCGAGCCGGAGAGAGTGAGAGAGAGATGCAAATGAGAGAAAGGCAGGGAGGTTAACCAGAGTTAAAGCTTCCGGTATGCTAACCTGCACTAGGGGAAGGGACAGGGGAAATAAATTTGGAAAGAAGAGTTGGGGCAAAAAGAAAGCATGCGAGGGAAAAAAGCTTCCTGTATGCTAACCTGCACTAGGGGAAGGGAAAGGGGAAATAAATTTGGAAAGAAGAGCTGCGGCAAAAAGAAAGCATGCGGGGAAAGGTGGACGGGATGGCATCATTTATAGTCTTTCTAATAGGCCCCTGCCACGTGAAGCCATAAACGAGCGCACATGTGCGCACACAGACGCCACGGTCATTGGTGCACTCGTTCTCAGTTGTTCTCTCACTGGGCTTCTTGGCGTCCTTAACGCCCGGTCTGTGGTCGTTTTTGGCCGCACGACAGGAATTGTTTCACGCAGAGGCTTGCCGTAACACTGCGTTGTTTACAGAATAGCACACAGAGTTGAAACACACAGAGAATAGCACACAAAGAACAGCGAAGATACAAGAAGAAAATGGCCGAAATCCGTAGGTGGCACTGCGCCATTTCCCTTGTGACATCACTTGTACTGGCAATAGAAGTTTTCGACTGAGGTTTGAATAATTCCTGGACGGGGCCTTCTAAAATACCTTCAGGAGTGTGACGCACAAGAAGCCTTCAAAGCAGCAATTTCCTAAATCCCAGCGGTTATTTTTACAATTACAACTCACAAAAACTGTGAAAAAGAATAGTATAAGGAAACTTTACATTTAAACGTCATCTCAGTTGCCACGCTCCCTGCGCGTCAGGGAGGCAGAAGCGAGGACGTTTTTGTGCTGAATAAAAAGAAAAAGAAAATATGACTGTTTTACGCAAGTTCTTTGAACATTATACACAAACAACATCGCAACCTATTCACAATAACAAACAAAGAAACAAAAATAAACGCGGTGAAACAACATTGTCCGGATCAAGCATATAGAAATAGTAAACTATTGAAAAGCATTAAAGAAAACTGAATAAGCATTTGGATACAGTTGCGAACAAAAGTTTCTATGCATGCATACATTCTACCAAATAAATGCAACATACATATACATGGGAAGCCCGAGAGTGCTAAAGTCTTGCCAGGCTCCTATGCTAAAATTCACAAATGCCGTAATATGTCATAGAGAGGCAGTGGCGTACACCTTGAAGGTAAAGCGTCTACTTGTTTATATAATCTACACTTTTATTTCTGTAATACAATAAAATTAATAGTGATTGTTTAAGTGAAAGTAAAACTTAAGAATTGGCTCATTATAATAACTTAAGTTACTATACAACCGTGCCCCACCCCTAAGCAAATGCCCTGTGAGCTTTGGCTTCTCATTCATATCCCCCAATGGGCGAGCGCAATCATTTCAGAAGAAAAGAAGGCAAACTACAATAAGGTGGTGATCCTTAAAGTGGGAGAAGTTTTAGTACTATAAGTGAGTTGAGAGCCATAGGGATTGCTTAAGGCAGATGCCCTTGTTTACTTTTTTTTATCACTTTTAGCCATGGTGTACACATTTGTGCACCTGATTTACTTCAGTAGGCTCATTCGAGCAGTGACGATGATAAAGTTACGGACATAGAGCTGTCGGTCAACTGATCTGATCCCAGCTTAGGAAACGTGACTCCAGTTTATTCAGACAGCAGTGGCGTTGTTGCACACGAACGCTTTAATAAAGAAGCTAGCTACCGTAACTTCCTTTATGCTCAGTGCCTCTTATTGCATCAGCAATGTTGAATCAATGGTATTTCCTTATTCGCAGTGCTCTCAGCAAAAATTTACCGCAGCGTGTGATTTGAGAAGGAAATTTCAAAATTTTATGAGAAATCTTGACATGACTGAAGGTACAGTAAATTGAAATCATGCAACAATCACGCGAATAGAGACTTCTGTGTCTTTATATTACACAATAAACACTGACGTCATGCCTGTTAAATGAATATTGAGCTAGCGAAGTAGCGAGTGCAAGGCGTTCCAGGGCTTACGGTGGTTTTCACCTGTTTCCTCTATAAAGTGCATTTGTGAATTGTAAAAAGAGGAAAATTAACGTCCAATTACTCTTCATTGCTGCTTTCCTCAGAGCACTTAACGTGAGCTATCATAAACACTGGGCGGCAAAATCATCTTCGCACCACGACTGCATTGTTTCCTAAAACTATTTCTGGAATCGTAAGCCCACGTAATCGTGTGATATGTGCCGGCTAGATGGCCATGACGCGTGAGATGTGGTACAGAGCTGACGTTGTGCCTAATTGGAAACCCTAACGAAAGGCACGTCTACCACGACGACACGAGGCCACAAAGTCCCACGAACCTGTACAAAGCTTTAACAAGTTGAAAACAAGACACTCTTAACATTTTTTTGCTAACCTAAACTACAGGAATGATATACGCCACGTTGCTCTTTAATAATGGAACGACATTCCAAAAAGAAAAACAGCAGTGAACGAAACTATCCACAGGAATAGAGATTGCTATTTGTTCTACTAGGACAGCATAAACAAGATACGGATATAGGTTACGCTGAAGACAGAGCTGTGGAAAAATTCTGCTTGTTTTCTTCTTCTTGTTTCTTTCTCGATTTTTCCCACTGTGCCTCTGCTTTTATATAATGAGGTTTCGTCTTCACAGAATCTCGCTGGCACATGGCGGTGACAGGTTCATTACCGACCATGCGATGTTGGAAGCGCTGCTGCTTGGCACGTCGTAATCAGTCAGTACCTCCTTGTTTTGTTTTTAGGAGTGCTTGTTCTGAGCTCTTTTTCCTGGTATAAACAGCCCCGAAGCACTCGCTCCAGCGTTACTCGCTTCTCCTACTTCTGCTTGATGGAATGAAAGCTATAGTGGTCTGGTATTGTTTCAAACCACGATCAAGAAACGCAGGAACTGTGGGGAAAGAATAATAGAAATTTCTTGGCGCAATGTCGAGGCACTTCATACGTATAATCTCTGCTAATTGGTGAAATTGTGGAGGGCGAGAAATATTCTGAGAAGCTCTTAAGCGAGGAAATTATTCTGTTTCACGTAGGTTGCGAAAGAAGCGCTGAATCGCGTGCAAATTGGTAGCAGAACAACAGCCGGAAGCTTTCAGCCTGTACAGCATGTAGTTATCGTGCTGCTAAAAAGGTGCCTCCTGCGTTGTGTAGCAATTTGCCCATTCCGTTTATGAGAGAGTCAAGGATAGTCGGATGGGGGAGGGGGGGGGGGTTCCAAGGGAGCAGACGGACTTGTGTTGGCTGTTGTGACAGGCGTTTCAATATTTTGATCGCTCGCTATTTCTTCCGGAAAATTTTTGGTGCACGTGAACAAATTTGTGTGTTTAGAACAAGAGCTTCGTGGTTTTTCTTCGCGAACATTCAACGTAAACGCAATGTCCATATTTGAAGCGAAGCGTGCGCTTAGCTTTGTTGCTCGCAAACATAAATCTGTGCGCTGTTTCATTGCGGCTTGTCGTGGAGAACGCGCTGAGATAGAACAGCTCCTCAGGAAAGCATATGAGGGCGTTAAGGTTACTTTTCTGACATTCTTGTTCTTTTCTTTCTGCATGGCCAGAGCAAAGGGCCCCCGTTGCAACACAACTTCCCGTGTGAATTGCATATCGCCTAAATAGCGAGAGATGCTCGAGGTCCACGGCTTCCCTTGTTGATAAAAGCACGCCATATTGCGGGTGCTCGATGTATTCTTCTCAACCAGCAGCGCTGCAGTAAATTTCATTTTCCTTTTTCTTCATTAGTTTCTACACTTACATTTCAACCACAGCGAATTACCCCTGTATTTTCTATGGTTTTATTACCTGTGGCTTTGGAGTGTCTTGATTAAAAATGATGTAGGCTCTCTGTTTCCATTCTCTTCGTTCCTATACATTATTTACTGTGTTCTTAGCACTTCCTAATGCGACGAAAATATGATGAAAACATCATCAGTTTTGTCACTGCTCCGCTGCAATAGTTTCGCTGCACTGAAGAAGCAATTCTTGATGAGTGGACTAACTTTCTGGCAAATAATTGCAGACATCTCTTTTTTTTCCCAATTGGGTGGCCCACCTAACTTGAGCTAAACTTTGGAAATATGCAAATGCCACTTAGCTGGAGAAAACCAAGGTAATCTTGTTTGTCGTCGCTTGGAGATGCTCGGATTCTCCTTTTTTTTACATTCCGCCTAATTCCATAAGTAGCCTAAATTGATTAATAAGCTTCTCGAATATCATAATCAGATGAAAAACGTGAATGAAGAAATTGTACAGGAAAATGAAGAACACCCGATACGGCTAGCTTTCTGTTGCTCAATACGTTACATAATTACGCTACATAACAATTATTCTTACAAGCAAGATAGAAGCCCGCCAATACACGAAAAATTGCCGTGCGACTTGCCACTCGAGGTGCTTTGCGTGTATTCGCGGGCTTCTCTCGTGCTTGGAAAAACACATTGATGTAGCAAATATTGAGCAACAGAAAGCTGTATCGGAAGTTTTCCATGCTGAGCTACCATTTTCTCGCTGACACTTTTCATCTAACAATAATTGAGAAGTTGACTGTTAAATAAGACGAATTATGTAACTAGGAGGAATGCAAAAAAAAAATCTGAGTAACTACAAGTGACGGCAAACATCACTTAGGTTGTGACTAGCTGCGTTGCATTTTCATGTTTTCAATGCTGGGCTCAAGTTAGGTGGAATACCCGCTATAGGCTGTGCGCGTTCATATATAAATGTTATGTACCCACGCAATCGAATTTATATTTCTATGAAAAAGAACGGGCACAAAATTCAGCAGCTGCAGCTGCGTCGTAACTACAAAGCATCGCAAAACTATAACCTCTCGATATTCTGGAAACTTACAGAATGCGCAATCTTTGACCTAGCGCAAAGATCTTCTATTCGCAGCTTTGAAAAGCAGGTGGCTGCCTATTTTGCTGCCTTCTGGATACCAACTCAAATTTTGTATGCAATTCCACTGCTCGGTAGTTTCTTTATGCAGTTCCTGCTATCTCCTGTTCAGGAAAGAGCCACGATTCTTATGAAGGATACTTCTAAAATGCACAATAATATTGCGAAAACTTCGCTGGCAACGGCACCTTCTGATAAACTGCGACATATCCAGGAAAACATGCTTCACTAGCTACTTCCGTTAATGATTGCAAGCATCCGGCTGGTAAAAACATCGGATTTTACCACCTCTTTCGGTCACAATTAGGCGATCCGAAGCCCATAATTGTGCACAATAAGTTGCCATCAGGTGCGATTGACTGCATAGGACTGGTAACTCACTTTATGAGGGTTTGTGCTTCCCGCAATAATGGCACAGTGAGTATTGTTAAAATAAATAAATAAGTACATTTTAAATAAATAAATAAATAAATAATGCGCATTTTTACAGGTAACAACTCACATAGTTTTTATCAAGGAATATCAACATTATACTTCGCGGCATGATACCAAATTTTACTTTAAATACGCCCTATACAGTACAGCAGAGGACTGTAAGCTTTTGCTTAACTTTCAAGCAGGTTTTTATTATACTGTATCTATTGAAACAAATATGTCGGGCTTAAGGGCTTCGATATGCATTCGCTTAAGCTGCAGATACCATTTAGGTACATTCGCTAACAACAGTGCATGCTTTTTGAGAATTCCATCAGTGATGTGATGCCCCTGCCTAATATAATAAACAAGGGTGAATAGACATTCGTTCGTCGGTAGTATTTTTTAAATGCAGTGTCCCTTCAACGCCTCAGTGAATGCAATATATATGTTAAGCAGGATAAGCGCCATTCAACTGTAACAATGAACATCATAACGAAGGGGACCGGTCATTGACCAACAACGTTTACCAATGAAAAAATTCCTGCATTTAACCTCTAATGTGTAAATGTGTATTTGACTCAAGGACTGCATTTTAAACAACTAATGCATCCCACAAGTTTCCCTGTGTTTCTCCATATCTTTTCCCTATCGCCTTGCGACTCTCCTCAGCCTCTCAACTTGCCCTGGAAAGAAAGGAAAGCTGGCGTGTTGGAGCACAAGGCATATCAGGTGGAGACCTATTAAGGGCGTCACTTCTTTTCCTAATCCGTAGTATTTGTTATGTGATTATACCATCTTCACTCTGCGAGGCCGTGGGCTCGTTGTGTTGTGCAGGTCGATAATGGAAGAACAGAGTTGAGTGATTGTAAAAAGACAGCAAATAGTTTTGATCACGCCGAGTACCGAAACCGCTATACCATGGGCACTCGTTCATCGAGATTTAGACGAACAAAAGAACTCCATGCATCTCAAAGGAAATTACCCCCTTTCTCTTCCTTTCACGTCACTGTCTTAAATTACGTAGCCCCGAAACAATGGTGGCCTGGGTAGAAGTGGTCATTCGATCGATAGTGGCCGCTAGGTGACGCTCAATAAGTTTTCTCGACACGCCAGCACTGTAAACTACATTAAACTGTGCATTGTATTTTACTTTTAGTTACGAATTCGCAGAACACTTTATCAGCACCTTTTTTACCGCCGTTCAATTTAAGATGTCCATGTTAGGCACAACAAAGGAGTGAGATGTACTCTGATGGCTTTAAAATGAAGTTCCCGCAGGGCACCTGCTTTCTGGTAATTAGGAAGCCATCACTCAACTTAGACAAAAACGGGTGTAGTCAGTTATGGACGGAATTCACAAAGCTCTTTGTTCGAAACTGCTAGGGCTTGGCACGACAGCTTTGATGATGGGGTTACTTCTAATAATATAGTTTTGTAGGTGATCACGTGTGTTTGGCGAACAGTAGTCAAAAATTGATTTATATAAGGGTCACGTTTTTTTTTTATAACAGCGAAGTGTTCCCATTGTAACAGCATTAGTCATCGTAGAGCTCCACTTAATAATACTTAAGCGAATGAACTTAGTAAGGTCTACTGATCTGCACACTGGCAACAATATTAACATCAATTAGTCATCCAGAACACATCACAATCAAACCGAGATCGCAATAGAAACTCAGAAGAGTGTTGAAAATTTCCTCTTTGATGGCTGTAACAGCGCTGTTCGCGTTATCTTTCGGTAAACAATGGAATGCCGTGTGTACCGGCGGAGTGGTGGGAGCCCGTTGCGCGGAGAAACACCCCAGAAGGCACTCGCAGTGCAACCATATTCAAGTGCTCAAAGTGCCAGGGCTCACATGACGCCACTTGCAAGCGCTATCCTCAAATTAGATTAGGAGCAAGTCCGCTATCTCCGAAGAAATGGTCAAGGAAACATTCGACATGCACAGAAGCGACTGAAATTGTCGATTGTCCTGCTTCGCCGACGTTGCCGCCGGTGGCGTTTCAGGCAGAATGCAGATAGTCTGAAGGAGGCGTCTACATGCGCAGTGCTTTCGACCCCTCCAGCGGCGCACGCAACCGAAGTTGATGGCACATGGGAGAATGAAGCCTCAAAGGCTATCTGTACGGATGAAATGCCTGCTCTGTCGTATTTCGATGTTCAAGGAGTCGCAGCTTGCTGCCGGTACTCTGACATGCACTACACCTGCTGATGAGCTATCAGTCGCAGCTCGAGAAGTCATTTGCGTGCTACGGTCTTAATGGAAGTCATCCCTCTACGCTTAAGCAATCAACACACCATATCCGTCTAAATGCGACGTATGCGTGGAATTAACTGACTGCAGGGATCGCATCCCTTCATTTTATGCACAGAAGAATGCACCGATTGTCACCGATTGTCACCGATCGTCACCAATATTCAGCACAAAAGATCTTGTGATTTATTCGCACACCTACTTGGGCGAACGACTATAACCACTTTAGGGCGCTTGGACTTCGACCATGTCTTGTGGGCTCGCTGATGTTCTTGCACTCACTCACTCACTCACTCACTCACTCACTCACTCACTCACTCACTCACTCACTCACTCACTCACTCACTCACTCACTCACTCACTCACTCACTCACTCACTCACTCACTCACTCACTCACTCACTCACTCACTCACTCACTCACTCACTCACTCACTCACTCACTCACTCACTCACTCACTCACTCACTCACTCACTCACTCACTCACTCACTCACTCACTCACTCACTCACTCACTCACTCACTCACTCACTCACTCACTCACTCACTCACTCACTCACTCACTCACTCACTCACTCACTCACTCACTCACTCACTCACTCACTCACTCACTCACTCACTCACTCACTCACTCACTCACTCACTCACTCACTCACTCACTCACTCACTCACTCACTCACTCACTCACTCACTCACTCACTCACTCACTCACTCACTCACTCACTCACTCACTCACTCACTCACTCACTCACTCACTCACTCACTCACTCACTCACTCACTCACTCACTCACTCACTCACTCACTCACTCACTCACTCACTCACTCACTCACTCACTCACTCACTCACTCACCTTCCCGTTCTTGGCCGTGGTGCAGGCAAGCCCAAGCCGACGCTCGTGTGGAGCGGCATGCCGGACGGAATGATGGCCGAAGTGCGTCCCTCTTCCGAGGCACAACTGACCACCTCGACTCTACTGATCCACTCCCTGAGGAGGGAAGATCTGCGCGCGACGCTGTACTGCACTGCATCAAACAACATATCCTCGCCAGCCGACACTTCCGTCACGCTCGACCTCAACCGTAAGTCCATTCACTTTTGTGCAGTTCATTCGAGTACACCGGCATTAGAAACATTTATAGCGCTGGAATTAATAGGGTACTTCACGAAATTTCTTGGTGCCAACTGTCTCTAACCATTTTTCTGCCTACCTGAGTCACTGGATAGCCCATGGTCGAATGGATAGCGCTAGCGTCGCTCCTCGCAGGAGCACCGGGCTCCTGTGCGGAGAGACGAGGGTTCAAAAACGTCCGTTGGACTGACTTAGTTCGCTGAGTTTGTGGCAATGTGCACATCTGCGCCCTTCTTCAACGAACCTCTTTTACGCCGGCATTGGTCACTGTAAATGCGGGATAGAGTAAGTATCGCTGTTGGAAGAAACTCTTTGATGCCGTCGTGCAGCACTGGGTATGCGACACTTGGCCCATGTTGGTCTTAAATGAACATCTTTCATGTGAACTTGTGTCACTGTTATGTTCCAGCAAGTAGTGCCCCTCTTCAATTAATGTATTTGACGTCAACTTGAGTAACCATGTGTGTGCCACTTGCAATGTCCCGGTCTACTTTGAGAAAAAGGTTTCTTTAAACTTTACCGGTGCTGGGCGGAATCGTACCCACGTCACAAGCGTTTCTCAAAACACATCCAATTCAATGAAATCAATTTTCTCTCCCGGTATGTAAGCCGGAAGCTCATTTTGGGCTAGAAGTCTCATAAGTAGCTTGACGAGTCCCAAAATAAGTTACAAGGCAAATGCAATCGAAAAGTGTGTGCACAATTCGCAAGAGCACAATTTATATATAACTAAATCAAGTGAACGCTTGAATACATGAAAATGTTTAAAGCCATTAAAAACATTTTAGCACTGTTCTCCTTCCGAGAGAACGTTACAATGTAAAACCCAATTGTTAATCGCTAGAACACTGGTCAAAGGACCGAACATTAAAACTAGGTTCAACATTACACACAGCTCGGCAGAAACAGGAAGGTAACCTCAGTGATAAGTAAAATAAAAGTGATTGTTGAACACACATTTATAGGGTTATACAATGCACGTGGTGCAAGAACAGCAGAACGCGTAAGAGAATAACGAAGTATGACCGTAACTTCTTCCAAGTGCGGTAGTCGACCTCTCTGTGTTTATTCAGCAAAGGTGATACTCTGTCGTAGCGACTGGCAGTTCTAACATGTTCGGAAATATTGAATTACGTATGTCTCAGGGTTCAACGTATTTGTATTTATTTGGTGTCATTCTGGAGAGGCTGCATGTATTATAAAATTTTTACCGTATCCAGAGGAAAGTTTATTATTATGTAAAAAAACGAAACACATATAAATTTCCAATTGGAATGATAATGCATTTGGCAAGCGCTTCTCTTGTGCTGTTATACAAGTTCACATTCCCTATATGGCGAATTACTTTCTTGTGCAAAAGGAGAACATGGATAATGTTAATTTTGGGTAGGAGTAAGCTATACTAAGGCACAGTAATGTGAGCGTGAGGTAAATAATGCATTACGGGTTTGAAGCTTAGCCGCCAGCGGCTGAACTTATAACAGTTAAATAAGTTTGAACAGCTAAACTTAAAACAGCTGAACCTCAAGTACAGCAAACGAACGCTTAACAAGCTGCGCTAACGTGTAAGTAGCTTGTAGCATTGCTCATATTCATACGTGCAAGCAAGATGTTTTGCGTGTCCTCTCTAGCAAATAACACTATCGCAGTGAACTCGGAAAAGAAGGCAAATGAAAAACGTTATCAGTGAACCATGCAGATAAGATTTACCTCCTGCGCCCATCCTGCCTCTGAACTTATTCAACTATGCAATATTTTGCTCTCATTGCTTACAACAGCGTGCTTTAGCAAGTGCAGTAGGAATTTTGAGGTGTGTCAAGTAAGGTTCTACATGAATATGTCGAGGGAGGTTTCTTTTTTTCTGGAGGGGGGGGGCGGTGGAGGGGGGGCTACGTGGTCGTTCCAAACCATAACTTTTCTATCTGCCTCGCACCTTACGCGTCTGCAGCGTGAACTGCTCTCTGACAAGCGGCGTGTGACCTCCGTTCACAATGTTTTTAAAGACAACCTTTTTAGTAGCGTGTAATCACCACTTCCGTAATGATGTGCTGTTCATAGCCTCATTTATGGGCCGAACCTGATGATAGTGTAGTCTAAAACTATGGGCCAATCCCGATAGTGCTGCAGTCGAAAGCCGTTCCTGTGGGCATGTGCAGTCTAAAAATGTTGGTCCATCACGAACCTAGTGCAATAAAAGAACGTGCCGTTCCCGTGGGTATGGCCAGTCTAAATTATGGACCTATGTCGATGGTACGGGAGTCTCAAAATTTGCAGAACGCTTAAGCTTCGCATTTAAAAGTGGAACGCCATAGCATTCAAATATCTCAGACTGCGTCTCAAGCTTTCCGGCTACTGCAGCGTATGTAACTTTAATGTTTACCGGGAAACGCTGGCGTGCGAACGCTATGCACAAAGGCGGGCTTTATGGTAGAAACGCGAAATCTTGCTTGGGCCACGATACGTTGGAGGCGAGCGCCATCTGGACGTGTTGCAAGGAACCGGGCGCGCCACTCCGTGACCTCCAAGGTATTTACGCGCCGGCGCGCACAAATGGCCCATGCCGTGGCATGTCTGTTTGGCAGAAACGCTGCAAAAGGCGTTTGTTTGAGTTTCCGCGTAGCACAATTATGTTTTCTCGTATATTCACATTATAATCCGAAGCTATCATGTCTTTAAGTTATTGTAAGCTTTACTTTACGATTTATATACGTATTCCAGATTGAGAAATTCAATTACTTTAGTAACTTCATTGCGCCACATGGAGGGCCTTGGTATGGGTGGATAAAAATGTTTTTGTCGAAACGACGTCCAATGCGGGACGCCCGCGCCGGACTTTTTGCGACAAGTTTTAGCTCGGGTGCTCCTATCTCCATGCATGTAAAAAGAGATTTCGTTTTTCTCGGTAATCACTGCACCAAATTTTACTAGGTTTGTTGCAGTCAAAAGAAAAAAAAAAGATTAAAGACTGCTAGTTTCGAATTTTCAATATAGGCTGTAAATTTTTTATTAAGAATTGGCGAAAACCAAAATTTCTCAGGAAACGTATCTATCAAGGTTACAAATCTGTTTCTCAGTAATGAAACATGATATGACAGTTCTGTGAATTGCATTTGATAGTACATCTAAAGCGGACACATCGGATAGGTTACATATAAATCTAAAAACATACGATGGAGTGGCGGGCGTAGTGCCTGTGCCGCACTCTGACCCCCAATTCACTGATGAGGACATTGCCTCTGATTGACATCAACGAGAAGCTTACTCGCTTTCCTTCTTATCTTGGTAATGACGACGGATTCTTGTCGAATGTTGCACACATTTTACTATCCTCTTCGAACCGTTTTCATGTGCCAATCGCGAAGGCAATGCAGCCTAAAAAAATGAATTTGCACTCAAGATATTCACAAAAAGCTGCACTGCAGCGTTTTATATGGTGCAGTGCAAGATATTTATGCTATCTCTACTCTCAGCTTCCCTCCGCTTTCGGTTTTCCTGAAAAGTTTGTCGGCGTTCATGTACAAGTGGCGACCGTTCGTGTCGACTGTTTTCACCGAAATCCATGTCGGTTTTCTTCAATGAATGCAAATGCATTAAAATTACTCCGTTGCGGAGCGGAATCGGACTCACGCTATACGGTTTCCTCATGCACAGCGGCCCGAGGCTTAAGCGTAATGCGCCACTAATGCTTCACCCGACGAAGTCTCTCAGCGCAGACGCGTTCGGGAAATGTAAGCGTACGCGCACCGAGACCACCTGTCATTGTTAAGCGGTTCGTACGCCTAAAGCCCACACTGCCCTACTTGATCAAAAGCGGACCACCCAATGCAAACCCTACGCTGCGAAAACTGAGCAAACGAGTTTACGTCAATGCAGTAAAACATTTCATCTGTAAGAAAAGCTTTGTCATTCCCGCTTCACATGCCATAAGTTCGCACAAACGTTTCAACTGCGGTCAGCCTTCTGCTCCAAAAAATTAACGCAATTCGTGAGAACCCTTCTAACCAATCAACAATGCTTCGCATTACGTCGCACTGAACTAGAGTTGTGGCTGCCTGAATTCCTTTTCTGTGTAACTCAACGCAACTATAGATAGAAGGCTGCAAATCTAAGAGTCGCCATCTTCGTGCAATGTATGCAGTGCGTCCCACGTCGGTGAAGATCAGGCGCGGCGACATCCCAATCTCGGCGGGCCTGCCCGCTGAAATCGTGTGCGAAGTGTGGGGTTCGCGACCACCGCCCGTGGTCACTTGGTGGAAGGGCCTGCACCAGCTGAACCACACCTTCGTGTACGTGTCAACGGACGGCAACATGACCACGAGTGTGGTGTCTTTCACTCCATCGAACGACGACCACGGCTCCAGTCTCGCCTGCCGAGCCAAGAACCCGGCAATGGCAGACAGTGTGGAAGAGGACACGTGGACGATGGACGTGCAGTGTAAGTTGCCACTTCACTCGAGATACACGTGCCAATTGTTTTACGCCTACAACCTTGGGATAGTAATGCATATGATATCAAACTCGTGTAATTTCTTCCTTTTATGTTATGTTCCTGGCATTTTACTGAGAAGAACACTGTTGTCTGTGCTAACCTTCATGAAAGAAAGCCAATCTGCCCAGATTATTGGTCGAGGTAAGGCTGCTACAGTATGGTAGGGCAAATATGATTTTGGCCCGTATGTTGGAAGCCCGTAAAATATTTTTAAAAGTGGTATAGTAAAAGATATAAAAGTAAGACATTCTGCAATGCCAGTGCTAATTTCTGTATCAAAACGGATGCGATGACACGCGACATATATGCGTTACGTGAGTATGGGAAATACTATTCAAGCTCCTTTCCCTCACGAGTCGCAAGTACTATCGTCATCAAAAGTTCAGAGGAGCAATATCCTAGGATTGTAATGATGCCCAGCCGAACTGATTCTAAACCAAAGTTCCAGATAATTGCTGGGCTCGTGATCAACAATTCTAAAAATTGGAAAGTTGGTACATCAAAAGAACTCGAGCTTATGTAGTATTTCTTTTCTTGTTTTTGAAGTCGTGTTCTGCAAACTTTTGTTAAAAAAATAAATTATAGGGACTTATGTGCAAAACCACGATCAAATTATGAGGCATGCCGTAGAAAGGGACTCCGGAAATTTCGTCACTTAAGGGTTGTTTACCATGCACCTAAATCTAAGTACATGAGTTATTTCACATTGCGCCCCCATCGAAGTGTGGCCGCCGTAGCCGGGATTCGATCCCACGACCTCGTGCTACTAAGCACAAGAACATTAGTAGCCCAACAACATAACCACTAAGCAACCTCGGCGGGTGCAAACATTTGAGGTCGTCTTACATGTGCGTGGTGTGCGTTCTTGATCTTAAAGCAAACTTTGCTGTGCAGCGCATTCAGGAAATTTATAGTCAGCGGAAACGCGTCTGTTTAGCGCGAGCAATTCTTCATACCACTGGTCTTCCGGCATGATGGCTTATCCTTGCAGACAAGCCTAGGATCTCGCTCCAGCTGGGCACAAAGCTAAGCCTCGAGAACATCCAGGAGAACAACGACGTGTACCTGGAGTGCCGCGCGGATGCCAATCCTCCGGTGGACGAAGTGGCCTGGCAGTTCAACGCGCAAGAGCTGCAGGCCTCGGAGAACGTGCTCGTCTCCAAGAACTTCCTGGTCATCCAGCGAGTGCAGACCCATCACTCGGGCCTCTACTCTTGCAGCGCCGAGAACTCCGAAGGGCGGACGCAGGGGGAAACGCTACAGCTACGCGTTCAGCGTGAGTGGCTACCTGTAGTTAATATCCCTTTGTGGTACAGCGGGACCTTTACGTCCCACTTTTTCTTTTCCGGAAAACTTGTTCTCCGCTATCGACCGTCGCAACCAGCATAATAAGACAGTTCTGCAAATCGAACCTAAGACATTCTAAGCTAAAAACAAAAAAACAATTTCTTGAAGGCGCATTCGACAGATTGAGTTTCTTTTATACTATTTATAAGTTCTTTATACCTATATACCACAGCCGCTTTTGATATCATCATATAAAAAGATAGACGAACCGACAAAGAATTATATTCTTCCTTCTAGACATGGGAGCACTCGTGTGCTAGCTTAAGTGATTCCTTATCTTAATTAATGACACTTGTAGGTCACTTTAAAGCATCTTTGTATGGGGGAACAGCTGCAGCTAAACAGGGTAAAGTAATTTTTCATTAGCTGGCTGCAACTTGAACGAACAACGATCTAAAATTTCGCATGTTGAAAGGCCGCCATGATAAAGCTGCACGCTCCAAGACGCTCAAATGAAAAGTTATGATCATCAGCAGCAGCCTATTTTATGTCCGCTGCAGGACGAATACCTGTCCCTGCGATCTCCAATAATCTTTTTCCTGCGCCAACCAATTCCAAATAGCGCCTGCGAAATTTCTCATTTCATCATTCCACTTAGTTTTCTGCCGTCCTCGACTGCGCTTCCCTTCTCGTGGCCCGCATTCTGTAATCCTAATGGTCCACCGGTTGGATAAGCTACGCGCTACGTGGCCTGCCCACCTCCATCTTTTTTCTCTCAATGTCAATTAGAATATCGGCTATCCCTGTTTCTTCTCTGATGCACGCCGTTCTCTTCCTGTCTCTTAACGTTACGCCTAGCATTCTTTGTTCCATCGCTCTTTCCGCGATCCATAACTTGTTCTCAAGCTTCCTTGTCAACTTCCAAGTTCCTGCCCAATATGTTAGCAGCGGAAGAATTCATTGACTGTACACTTTTATATTCAATGACAGTGGTAAGCTTCCAGTCAAGATCTGACACTGTCTGCCGTTTAATAATGCCGTATAAGAAATAACACCCAATATATATCTCGCGCCGCACTAGGTCATGTTGGGAAATTCATTACTTCGCTGGGATGCAACAATATTTATTATTGTGCATCTGCACGGACTTCCTGTGGTTGAGCGTCGTATTTCACCCATGACAAGAAGCGTAATAATCGTAGCTCGTGCCTCCCATAGCCTCGCAATCCCTGCGGCTCCCCGCTTGGCTTTTATTACAGCGAGAATTGCCTTTTTTCGTACCAGCGGCAGAGCTCATCACAGAAGCGAGGCTTCAGCAGTGTAGTGCCTGACTTAGGGCTCTGTGAAAAAGAACAGCCGTACCACGTAACCCATGACATTTGTTTCTATAAAGCTTAACCAGTCCTAATGTGCAGGCACACCCGTCGCTAGTTTACTTGGTCCTGCAGCGAAGTCTTACACAGAACGGCAAAACTTTTATGGCATCGATGGCTGCTTTACTTTTATTTGTTCGTTTCTTGGCCTGGCAAAAGCTTCCCTTGCGGAAGTCTTCAAGTTACACAATCTGAAATGATGGTTCAGAAATTGACTGTGCTAGAAGAAGTCCAATATATTTCACAAGTCAGAATGAAAACCCTCTAGTAGTGCTTACTTGATGTTCTTCCGTACGATGGCACGCAGGCGAATGTATTGAAGTCACGTTATGAAGCCTGTGTCGGACGAATAAAATATAAAAATGAATGCTGCGCCTGCCAGAATGGTTGTCTGGGTGGTTTCGTGAGAAAACGCAGTTCTTGAAGTAGTCTGTCTGCGCGAAGTTCGCAAGAGTGAGAATACGAGGAAGTGCAAATAACGCACTACTCAATTTAATCAGAGCGTCAACCGCTGGTCTACGTAGCGTGGCACTGGCACTTTTTCTCCTGCAAAGTACCTGGGACAGATTTCGCAAGGGTTTTATCGCGCTTCTACCAGTAACAAAACAAAGCGGTTTTATTGTTGCACCGACACTGACCAGCTCAAGCTTTACGTTATGTGATGGTGCTTTTATGGTCACCTCTCCGATTCCTCTTCTACACCTACTGAAGGAGACACACGTTCTTTGTGTAGGGAGGGCGGCGGCGTCTTTATGGGCTTACCGCCATGTTTTTGCACTCGCATTCACACCTAGGTCTTGGTTGGTCCTTCTGAATTTTTCACCAAACTTTTCTCGTTTCGTATCTTTATTGTTCGCAGTAGCCTTTATAAGTCTCCTGTCTGAAGAAGACGTCTTCGCAAATGTCACATCTTCCTGCGATAAATTTACCGCTTCCTTTATTGTTGTGCAATTGAAAATTGCACTATTTTACTGCCTATCTTCTATCATTCTGTGGGAATGAGAAGATGTGCTCATTTTATCTATATGCAAAAACAACGAGTGGGCCCTCATAAAGTTGCTCCAAAGATTGCGAAAACATTTAAGCAAGTTTCTATTCGTTCGTTTACGGCGCCTTTCTTGTACTTAAGTTTGGATCAGGAGATTATGGGTAAAATGGAAGCTTTGCCAACACACACGAGTCCAATTTGCAGATCCCAGTGGCTTTGGCAATGTGCTGCTGAGATTGTGGTCATGCCTTTGATTTTGGCTGCGTCGGTTGCATTTTGATAGAGTGGAAATACAATAACGCTCGTGTAATCATACGAAGTAGGCATTCAAGAGTGTCCGGATTTATCCGTAGTTCCCCGCTACGGTATGTCTGATATCGCGGTTTTCGGACGTAGAGCTCCAGAGCTTAATTAATATTTAACACCTTGCAACACCCGAACGTGAAATCGAACTCACTATAATAAATGTGGACTCACGTAATGGCACTTTTTACGCGTATTTTCTTTCTCACCTTTTGGCACTACGATCCATTCCCAGATAACATATGCAGCACTATGAAGCGCCCTAAGTAGCGTGCAGCTGCCCAATTCTACTTAGCAGTACCTTCTTGATTCTTGTATTATGAAAATCAAATCAAAATATTGTTTACCACTTTTAAAGACATTTATCAGAGCTTACAGAAACCGAAAATGCTCATCCTATCGTCTCGACCAGAGAGCCGTTTACGTAGCTATGGCTTGGCTTGCGCTAAAGTAACTGCAACGAGGTGGTGTGCTGACTGAGCTACGAAGCTCTGACTGATAAAACTTCTGAAATAGGGAATGTGGAGAAATTTTACGCCTCTCTTTCAGACTCGGAAGGTGAGTGCGGGATTTCAGATTTCGTAAACTACGTTTAGGTGGGGTGCAAACATCGAATAAATAAACTATGCTAACTGGTTGCCAATAGATGCTGTAGCTTTACACTGATTAGACACGTAGGGTGAATGCGCGCGCGCTCTGGCTTTTAAAGTACAGCATTATTTTGGCAAACGTTCTTATAAGTGGTAATAGAAAGTCGCGCTCGTTACGACCCCGGTAGCCTGGACTTGGTTGCGTTCGGTAACGATGTGAGCAATGTTTGAGATGCAGTGGAGATCATGACCGCAGCCACGTGACAATAATAATGATAATTACTTGACCAATGATCGACCTATCTTAGAGTACGTTCATGATCGATGGTACATGGTTAACGAAGCATTTATTTACTGAGACCACATCCATATTAGGGCTGGTCGGGCAATAGCCAATTACTTACGGCGCAAAATTAGCGTTACAGCTTCCATACACGCCTTGCCATGGGTTACCCTCGAGCTTCGTGCAGATTCTGGCATTTGTTTTTAATCCTAAAGGACATTTTCAGCGCTGGTTCGGCGTTGGTAGGAATTTGTAGGAATGACGCCCGCGTATCTATCACTAAGAAGTCCCCATTATACGAAACAAAAGTTTAGTGTCTAAATTCTGGTTTTAGAGCTTGCTGCTTCGTACGTACTGTCACTCAACGTAAGAGTTTATTACCATCGTTACGTCTGACAGCACTGACTTCGTTGGTGACCTTGTTCATGATGCATGTAATGATTTGTCAATACTCTGTCTGTCTGTCTGTCTGTGTGTGTGTGTGTGTGTGTCTGTCTGTCTGTCTGTCTGTCTGTCTGTCTGTGTGTCTGTCTGTCTGTCTGTCTGTCTGTCTGTCTGTCTGTCTGTCTGTCTGTCTGTCTGTCTGTCTGTCTGTCTGTCTGTCTGTCTGTCTGTCTGTCTGTCTGTCTGTCTGTCTGTCTGTCTGTCTGTGTGTTTGCTTGTGTGTGTGTGTGTGTGTGTCTGTCTGTCTGTCTGTCTGTCTGTCTGTCTGTCTGTTTATCAATCTGTCTTTCTGTTTGTCTGTTTTCTATGTCTGTACAGACGCACCACTCTGCAAGGCAAACCAGCACGTGGTGTACGCAGCATCGCGTCACCAGGAGGTTGAGGTGCACTGTGAGGTCGAAGCTGACCCGAGCAACGTCACCTTCGAGTGGCGCTTCAACAGCACGCTCCAGCAGCGGCCCCTCAAGAGCTTCTGGACGCAGGGAACGCGCAGTATCGCTCGGTACATCCCTCACAGCCACACCGAGTACGGGACGCTGCTATGCACCGCGTCCAACCGCATCGGCAAACAGCGGCAGCCATGCCTCTTCCATGTCGTCCAGGCAGGTCAGTCATGTCGAGTCAGCGTGGTGATTTATTAAAGCGGAATTGAATTGAATAGAATTTATTGATAGGAAAGACAGAGAGGTCGACCTGAGCTAATGCGCTCGAGTCTGCTACTCTGCACTGGGGAAGAGGGAAGGGGAGTGAAAGTATTGGGATGGACGATGATGATAAGAGAAGTGGTGAGTGCTTATGTACATGAGACTGTTGTCTCGCTAGAGCCGCTCGTCGAGCTTGGTGTCTTGCAGAAACTTCAACAATAGTTTTGTTGCATGCATTGAAATTGCAGTGTCAGGCCATGGGCCGAGGATAGCTTCCTCCGAAAGTGGTTACCTGCCAACGCTGTTATTAAGGCAGAAGGCATAAGTGCCTCATAGGTAAAAAAAAATTGTTGTCCTGCATCATCGAAAAATTGACCGTCCGGCGTTATGGCGCCAAAGTTCAGTGGCACCAAAATTGATTGTGCCACCCACGTCCATTGGTTGTACTCGAACGCGCCATCTTTGGTGGGATTCAAATGCACGACCTTTGATTTTTATTAAGGCCAAGGTATTTAAGGCACTCGAACCCACGAACTAAGGTAGGAGTCGCACCCTCGGCCTTTGGTTGACCAAACTTCAATACCATCAAAAGTGATGGTGCCACCATTAATGGTCGAATCCACAACCATACGTGTAAGTCTAACTCCCGATCTTTCGTTTTAGTTAAGGCCAAGTTAATTAAGGTACTCGATCACACAAACTTTCGTAGGAGCCGCTCCCTCGGACTTTGGTGGGACCAAAATTCTATACCACTAAATTTGAGGGTGTCACTGTTGATGATAAAACCCACGACCACTGGTGGGATTCGAACCCATGACCTTGGTGCTCATTAGGGCGAAGTTAATTAAGGCACAGTTAATTGATATTGATATAGACTTAATTAAAGCACTGGAACCGACGACTATTGGTGGGAGAAAACTACTAATAGGAAGTAAAAAGAAAAACAGGGGGAAGGCGGGAGATGGAAATAAGATACGATGAGCAAAACGAGAACAAGCTAAAAGCGGGAGCGAAGGTTCCGACAAGTGAACTTGCCTGTTTCAAGGAAGTAATAACGCAGTCGAGTGAGCATGTCAAGCAATTTAATAGACGTCTCATGAGCGCACAGGATTTCGCCTTCATCGATTTTATCGTGTACTAAAGTGACTCGTTTTTGTTTATGGGTAATTGCTATAACGATGCACTAGAGTACATTGACTAGAAGTGTGTGAAATTGTTTTGCTATTACAAAAGCGCCTGTTAAAGTTTACGCCACAAAGCCTAAAGGTAAAATGAAGTGACCGAAAGCGGAGTGTCTAGACAGTCGCCTTACGAACCTTGGAGCTGGAGTATTCACTTAGTGAATGTTGTGCAAGTTCCAAACGCTGCTGACATTT
This sequence comes from Dermacentor albipictus, assembly GCF_038994185.2. Lineage (NCBI taxonomy): Eukaryota > Metazoa > Arthropoda > Arachnida > Ixodida > Ixodidae > Dermacentor > Dermacentor albipictus. The sequence goes on from NC_091821.1 coordinate 440,267,525, forward strand.
TTATCAGGATTATCAGCATTATTAAGGAAGCTAATGCATATTCCGGGAGCTGTCTGTCTGGCGTGTTCTCCGACCGTTTTCCTGCCAACTTAGGTCTCTGGACCCGGGACATTGCATGTGTGCCGCTCATCAGTTGACTCATTTCACGCCAACCTATGTTACTGGGGGTGGACAGTCCATGGTGTAATGGGTAGCGCATCGGACTGCTGTGCTGACGGATCATCGTTAGAAATCAAAAATCGGAACAAATTGGCTCTCTTGGTATTTGGCACGGGGTATAGGTCGCTCTTCAATGAACCTGTTTGATTTCAGCTTGAACTGTTAAGTATTTCCCAGTCGTGGCGCTCTTTAATGAGCCTGACGTCAAACTGTGTCACTAGATATGCGCCAGTTGAAATGTACCGCTCTTTAATCAATCTACTTGAAGACAACTTGTCTCTCTATGTATAGGCCACTAGGCATGCGTCAATAGAAATCTACTGCTCCTTAATGAACCTTTTGGAGGACAACTTGGCTCTCTAGGTATAAGCCACTAGGTATGCCCAGCCTCTTCAGTGATCCTCCTTGGCGACAACTGGAGCCGCTGCGTATGTTCTTCGGGGTATGCGCTGCTCTTCAGTGCACCATTCTGATTCCAACTTGGATCAACGCGTACGCTCTATTGAGCACCTCCGGCTCCTCAATGAACCTTTTTGACGTTTAGCTGGGTAACGATGGGCCACCTTGTCTTCAACGGCAAAAAAAAACAATCTTAAGAACTTCTGTGGTGCAGGGTGCTATCGAACACGCGTCATAGAAGCACATTTAGGCAAACTGGTCTAATGGTATATTCGCACAAGCGCCGCGCGTTGACTTCCCAGCGGTGCCACTGAAGGCCGCGGCATGTTTCAGAGAAAGGCGCAAGAGAGGAGCCCGTTCCATAAGTGGCGCGTCCGTGGTGTGGCAATACGCTGTCCCGCTACATTGTTCGACTGCTAAACGCATTCACGTCAGCATATTCATCGTGAGATGGGTTCTACCGCAATTTGCTGACCAGAAAAAAGAAACACGGTTTCGGTTGCTTTCGTGACATCTGTATATCGTGAGTGTGGTGGCATGCTATATCCCATATTAGCAATGTTTTATTTGACACTGTGCAGCGGTTCCCCGTGGAGTAATATGCGCACCGCGAGAATATGAGTAGCTCCGTAAGGTTAACTCACATTCCCTTGACGCAGCAGAAATGGTCAGCATAACAAGATAGACCTTGCTGAACAAAGAAAGTTTGACAAATACGAGCCACCTCATCTTGGAGAACAGTTAGTATTGTAACCACAGATAATTTTAAAACGAGGGTTTCGCCATCAGAACAGTCGCGCTCAAATTATTAAGTTATCCTGAAGCAAACACTCTGCAGATGTTGCGTCTATTTAAAACTTACGTGCACTCCCTAACTAACAAAAACGTGACCATGAATCTCAAGAACGGCTTGATTGAATTATGTTGACTTTTGCTCATTTTTCTTCAGAAGGAAATTCAAAAATCCCCACACAATAACTTACAGAGTCGCGCCGCTATATAGAAGCATGGCCATGCATGTTCAGCAAGTAGTAGTAATCTATACAAACTGCTTATTGTGCGGAATAGGAATATTCACTACGACGCCGAATATACAATATTTTCTGCCGAACGGATGACATTTGTATGTGAACCTGTAAGTACAATCAAGTTGGCACATATTTACCTGATTTAGCGCGGAAGCAATCGAGTATATTATACAATCACCGTGCTTTATTTACGTATATTTTATTGTTACAGCACTCTCTTAATCGCCGTCATCGCGAATAAATTGATGGGGGGGGGGGGCATCAGCCTGTTGTCAGACCTAATTACATTTAACTGAGGCGTACCGAGAAAACGCTCATTGTATCATGCCGACTATGAAATGAATACCCAGGTCACTCTAATGTTGTTTCCTTCATTAATTTGAGACTGCTTAAGCGATGCTAGATTTCATTTTTACGTATATTGCGGGAACTCACAATGTTACGCGTCTGCACACGCTCAGAAGTTATATACCAGAGATGGGCATTATTTGCCCTATCTTTGTTACCTTAATTTTTCACACGTTAGAGGAAAACAGTATACGTCGCATCAAACAAGCAGCCAGTTTTCTTACACAAATTTCTTCTTTATTTTCTAATTTTCTGAACGATGGACATCGTAGAGAAAAAATTCGTAAATCTCAACGTCATAAGTAATAAAATTCTACGCAAAGAGAGTGTGAAATAATAAATAGTGTATGTTGCGAACCAGATATACACAATGTTTCCATAATGTTACACTAAGAATCTTCAATAAAATATCCATGCCGCCCTTTATAACAAGACCATGGTTTGCGTCTTGTCTTTTCTTTCGTTAAGATGAGTTTATTTTTTCAGCCAGACAAGATGTCGTTCGAAAATGGATTTCAAGAAAGAATGCTGATGCATTCGAGACCAGACTTGACGTCCTTTTCCGTACGAATATGCAGATTAACCGCTGTTACAAAACCTGTAAATAAAGGATAAGAAGCTGAATGAGTCAGTTCTTGCTTTTCCCATTCTCATCTTCTACAATCATTTGTCGCACGCATTCGCAGCAAAGTCAAGTTAAAGAATCCTGTACGACAACATTATCAGCTGGTTGCAAAGCTCAGCTTTGTTTTTACTTCTTGTCCGTTCATACTTACTGCAAAATTCTGAAAGTGTACATTTTTGTTTGGTTTGAGAAAAGATTTTAACGTGTTGGCCCAACAATGTTTTTATCAAATTTCTGAACCAGAAGTCTCATCATTTTTTAAACGAATGTTCCCTCTTCTTTTACGCCCAACTATGCAATGCTTTTGTTCCTGAAGGTGTTCTGCCACAGTAGAAAAGGCAAACTAGGTCAGCAAGAGTGGCTATGTTATTGCGACAAAGCCGCAGATAACAGTGTTACTGTCCACCAGGCGCCGCCGTCTACAGTGCTTTGTAGGCACTTTTATTTTATTTTTCTGCAAGGCGAATTGTTTGAGTAAGTGCGCAAAATAAGGCGCCTGGAGTTTAAGCTGAGCCGCAGTTTCTACAATGGGAGTTCCTCCTTTTTGTCACAAAAAGGTTCTTACTGACGTCAGCTGCTATTTTGGTGTTCGTTCATGACATGTGAGGTGCGGTTCATCGTCTTTGTTCTTTTCCTCGTTTATGTTTGATTTTCGCCTATGATCGGCATATCGTCCCCGTTACTGGAACTTACTGCATACAAACGCCAGGAACCCGCAACCCTAATCGAAAACTGTGCTTATCTGGACTTTGATGATGTGAGACTTCCGGCATACGTTGAGCCGGTTGCACTAACAGTACATGTCACTCGATACCTGAAACCGTATACTGTACTCTGCCGCTAATAAGCGCTGTTTCGATAAAAATTGGTGCAGGTGGGTCCTTCTGTTGAACTATTTTGGAATCATTGAAATAGTTCATTTTTTTCTTTCATCCTGACAATATCATCCCCACAATTAAATTTACTTTATTAGAAAGAAGGTGAGGTGTTGATAATGAGAATTTTAGAATACGTAGGGATATGATTATCTAAAATTTAGTATGATTTACAACGCCTTTTCCATGTTACGAGGTACCACGAGCTTCAATATCGCCTATTGTGAGCCTATATTTTAATACAGAGCGATGAGGTATCTCTGGATTGACGACTGATTGCCTTTTATCTCAATCACATGGGACATGACGCCTACTCCTTAACAATAATATGTGTATTAAGTATCAATGCAAATTTGAGGGCGTTTATAAAGTTCTTATAATTGCTATGGAGGAACCGACATACGTACATCAGACTCGGGTGAAGGTTTATTTTGAGCTCGAAATCGCGCTAACCTGACCCACTATTTGATCATCTAATTATCTGCCCGTCAGTAAGCACTAGAGCCTACACTTGAGCATCAATTTGCGGTGAACCATCGAGCTATGGTAGGTCACCCCATTCTTCGTAGTGTAGTGTTCAACCGCATTGAAATTGGTGGTGCCATTTTGCAAAGGTTTCATCAGTTAAGGTGTTGCGCCCTAAACTGCCACCAGCTCAGCATTGAACTCTTTGGCATTGTGGCCCTCGCAGTGCAGAAAAGGCGTCCCTGCTCGTGCTGCAATGAACTCTCTCAATGGAAGGTTTTGATGTCTTTCGCGTCTTCTACGCTATTTCAAAGCACACAATTATTATAGTGCGCTTATACTAGAAAGTTGTGCGCTGATGTTGGTGTACATCTCGTACGCCTCTGCTGGTATATCGGTATTGATAATACGACCACTATGAAATCCCTTACTATAAGCGATATAAAGAGTTTAAATGCAATATGCTGTAAATCGCATAAATGTAACCGCCATTGAACGTGAAGTTCATTTGCGGTGCATTATTCTGCTGAGCTGTTTTTTTTTCAGTGAGCGAACTCCGTAGCATGGTTTGTTTACGTTCGAACTTATAAGCCTCTAAACCTTTAATGACGAATATTTAACAACAGTACACTGTAGCTCATCCTCAAGTCTAAGAAAGCAATGAGCGCATTTGTATTTCGCAATGCAACACTTTATGTTTTCTGCATTGGTAGAAGCTAATTGCCGGGGAAGGGTACACGAATTAAGTGCTTTTAATGTAATTAACATTCTCTTGGAACTCTACCCAATTTGCGGTATGTCTGCTTTTATGTCACTTTGTTCACCTACTGAGCAGATGTCTGCTAGACTAGGCCTACTAGGTTTGTGTCGCCTCGTGTCTTGACGAGCATACAAGGGCCTTGGGTATATGGCCGAATAGACGAGGTACTGCTGGCTTCTCCCTATCCTAGTAGAACACTAGGGTCATTGGGTTTGTACCACTGCGGTACAAGCCCTAAATATATCAGAGGGATAATGTCATACACAATAAACACCCTAGCTCAAGTGCTGCCACTTCATGGAGAACCATCGCAACGAAATCGTAGCCCAGACACTAAGGGTGTACTCCGGAGTTTCAGCTGGGGTGCAGTGATTATGGCAACATTACTTCGTCGTGGTGTCATTTCTTATCATGGTTGGCCGCGAGATTGCCACTGCGTGTGACTGCGGGCGCAATGCGTTGTGTGCCTTGATTGATGTATAGCTAATCAGATCAAAGTCTACATTTATCACGAGAGCGGTTCCGCCAGAATTTGTAGCTGAGATTGAAAACGTGTGACGAGCAGACATCAATCCGTGCGCGTACCTCGAGAACTTGAGGCAAGTACTCGGCTAATAAAGTGGAATTCGCTTCGCATTTTTAAGCTTTTGCAAAGCAAATTGCATGAGAAAGGTACAAGGGGTCGTGAAATCAATAGGTTATTGAGCACTTATAAGGCAAAGAGATCGAAATAGTGCGTACCAGCGCACATTCTTCCTGTTTTTTCCCCCGCTGTGAACTAACTCACCGTTCGTTTCTTTCTCACTCACCTCCTGTCCACTACTCCACTTTTCCCTTGCAAACCTTCTCCCGGTCTTCGCGATGCGTTCGAAAGCAGGACCTCCAGGCCCCGTAGAAAACTGTTCCATCACAAACCAGACGGAGGGATCATTGCACCTCGAATGCCAGGCGGGCTCGGACGGACACCTTCCCGCGCACTTTGTGCTCTCCGTGCACGATGCGCTTACCGCCACAGTGTCGGCCAACTTCACCGCCGATAGGCCAGACTTCTGGGTAAGCCTGCTTCTTGATGTGAAGTGCTCAGTGAAGTGGCATCTGGTCCACTTTTGTAACAGCCAAGCAAATGCAAATCACGGTAATAAGCGTGCGACAAAGGTATGTTTGTAGTACTGGTGTAGCAGCCTTTTCTTGTCTCCTTTCCCTTTGCGTTCTCAGCACGAAATGTGACGTGGCCAGTATACTTGAGGAGTTGATTCGACCTGCCGGGTCTGAGGCCTCTTGTGTAAGCAGCGCCTGTTAGTGCAAGCGATGTGCAGTGCTGAAATTTTGTGCCTGATTGCGCTTTACTAGCTGTGCTTAGAAGAGAAGTGTTTCATAGTCAAACTTCAGTTTTATTAATTTGATTTCCCCAAATGCACACTGCACCTTGAAGCCTTTTGTTAATGCGGGCCCTAGCACCTGATGTCGGACAAAGAGCACATAGATGTCAGTATAGAAACACTTCCATGCTGTGCACATATGTAGGTTGCACATATATTTTGCGTACAGGTCCACGATCTTCTTCCGGGTGTGGAATACTTTCTCGTGGTGTCCGCCGTGAACGAGCGTGGCCGGAGTCCGGAGCTCACAATCCTGCCGCCGATAATGCCTCTTGTGGGAAAGCTCACCAAGTCCGGTGCGTACTTAGAGAAGCCGCACAATGCGTTCGTTTTGTCTTTTTGTCTAGTATTAAGTAGTCTGGCGCTTTTAACATTCGAAGCAATGAGCAGATGTGTAAGGAAACAACATGCGCATGACAGGAGTGAAAATGTTCTTTCTATTCATAAGTTTCTTACGAGAAACTTGAAGTCTACTCACGCACGCAGCACAAAAACCGATATATACGCGCAATAGCCTTGATATTGTGGATACTTGAACCTGGACGATAAAAAAAGTAAAATATGTGAAGTGAGGGCTACTTTCTTTCGCACTTATTCGCCACTCTGAAGCGCACATTTTTTTCTTACAATCGGCAAACTCAGTATTGGTATGTTGAACATTCCTCTTCAAATGAAAAAACGTAGAATGATGGGCTGGCCTAATCAATATGCTACAAACTTTCTCACGCGTTCACAAAATCAATATTGCTGAAACATTGTGCATATTTATCTTGCCCTAATTTTCCAGTAATTGCCAGAAATCAAGAGATCCTCTCTCTCCCTGTTGCCACGTCTTTCTGTGTAGGCAATAAGAATGTGAAATTTTTCACAGCTGGTGCAAACTTTGTAAATAAAGATCACGCGGGTGGTATTGATTAGCGGTGCAGTATTCAACAATTGACAATTAGTCATGCGAACAAAATCAGTGCTAATGTTGTGATTAACCTAGTGTCCTTGCTGCGTCATGAAATACCGAACGTAGGCTAAAAGGATTATTACCGCAAATGGTAACTTGATCTGTTTTGAACCAACCGCACGCCATACAATTGGTGAGCTCATCAAGTTGAATAGTCCTCCTGCGTGACGCGAATCCAATATATACTCAATAAAATTATTGGACCGTTCATTGGTATGACTATTGAAGAAAGTTGCTGGGGAGTACACTGAACTGTACTCTGACGAATCTGGTCCACAAGCCATACACGTTAAGTGAATACGTCTTCCGAAAGGTTTGTCGTCTCTTTCCTGCATATATATATGTATGTAGTTTACATTCGCAGTTAAACATGAGTAAAATAACGCTCTGTGTGCATTAGCAGACACGGCAGCAAACTGCCTTTTGGGCTTGGGCGGGCGGCATAAACGTGAAACGGGAGAAATACCTAAAATCATTGCCTACGTTTGACCAGCGCTTCGCGCATTCTTTTCGTCATGTCATTGATTGGTAATGCAGGAAGCGCGGCTAAGATCTACTCGAGCGCACTTCTCGTGACGGTGATCGCCGCCGTGGCGCTTCTGTGCCTGCTACCTCTGATTGTGCTTGGAGCAGTCAAACTGAGAGGACGGCGCTTCTTCTGCAAAAGTGAGTACTGATTCTACTTTATGTATTTGACTGTACCGACGAAGACGCTTATTCATATTAAAAGGTTTTCGCAATTTCTGTGCGCAATCGAGGGATTTATCTGTTTTCATTCATAGTGATATATTGAGCTTTCGGACAGTGAAGGTTACGGGAGCAATAGTGCTGCAGGGATTCTGCTACACAATTAAAGTAAAAGCACCAAAAGTAGAAGAAACATTTTGTTTGGTTACTGAATACAAAAGAGAGAAGTCACGAAAATTATTTAGACTTTCACAGAAAAGTTGAACAAAAGAAACTGTCAAAGCTGTGTTTGCAGTGCGATACAATGTAATGTAATTACCAAGACCTCTCCAAAAGAGTCACGTGATATGAGCTGCCACAAGCCTAAATACCAGTGTGGATAACCTCAAAAAGCAAAATAGTGAAACTAGTGACTCTGTTTCGTAGTCGCATGCACTCGAGGCTTAATACGTGACGAAGTCTTATGGCTTACATATTAACCCAAATATGCTGTTCCCAAAAAGCATTCGTGCACGCAATAATGATATCTAGCTTAGCGTAATGATATCTAGAGGAATACAGTTCGGGTGCCAAATGCGATTTTCGAACTTTGGAGCACTGTCTACTGTTAGGATCAATAACAGAGGCGTCAGATATTTTCACGCACTGTACACACTTAATTCGCGTAAAACTCAGTCATCTTCTCGATGCATATCGAGTCTGATTGATGCATAATATTAGGAAACTGTAGTGCCCGTAGACATAAGGAACTCTATAAAACCTTTCACTTCTCTACCAGGTATTCTTTCTAGCAATCTCACCGTAAAAGTACTTGCTCCTCCGTATTCGAGTGGCAGGGAGCTACTCGGCCCATATTTTTAGATGATGGATTCAGGTTATTGCTTGACTATAGAAAATTGTTATTATTTGTCATGACTGAATTTTATGCTTAATTTAGCGATACGGGCCGCGCAATTTAATATAACACCAAAAGGAATGTAATTTGAGCTGCATTAGTAAAATATGCCCCCACAACAAAGGATAAAAAAAACTTCAACGAACTTACTAAGTCCAAAAAGACCAAAAAAAAAACGAAATACGGGTGGCGAAGCCGCCTTTGAGTTCGCACGACAGCCCGCTGTGACGTCTGGTAGAGCCTAGTTTACTCTTTGCTGATTAAAGTGAACTAGGTTATATTCTAAATGCACCAGGGAGTTAACCAAACAAGTTTCAGGAACTTATTCTACGCCACAACAGCTTAAATTGGAGGAAGTACTCAGAAATGAATGACGTCACACTGACGTTACCGGCACTGAGGTTCTGGCTCGCAATTCAAGAAAGCGAACTATGACCGTAGCTTTCTTTTATAATTGACCTAGTAGCGGGAACTATTCTAGAAAAAAGGTTTTAATAGTTTCTTATTAGTCTGTACACATTTAGATGCTTCCTTTACTGTGCCTTAAGAAGAGAGGCGTTTAGAACTCGTCATTCATTATTATTAAAGATAACTGGAGGAAATATATTTACTGCCATACCTTTATTGTGACATATTCTAATACATTCTAGTTTAAGAATACCTTATTGAGTTATTTTCTTGCGCCCCTTGAAAGTTCAATATGTAGGCTCTCCTGTAAGCTTGGAGTTCGTTATCAATACCAACAGATTGCTATTGTCTACAGTGTTTCACATAGAGCACAGATTGCAAGGAAGCTAAAATGTTAATTTGGATCGTAGTACTACTTAAACGTAATCTTTTTATTCTCGGCTGAAATTTTAGAAGACATTGCTCAGTAGTTTTCTAAAATGTGCGTACTCAATACTGGTACAAATATAACACTATTTTGTGTGCATATGCAAATTGTTTTGCATAATGAAAGTACCTAGGCGGTATTATTATTTTCGGAGATGTACAAAATTGTGAAAAAAACGTGCAACGTGCCTGTGACACACGGTACATTATGGCCGCATTCCCTGCAACTGCAACTCTATAAAAAGCACGATAAACCATGAAAGCGCATCTTATGTTAAAAAATTACTTCAAGTACCACTTGAGTACACCTTTTGTGGCGCTGGGACAAGCAGCCATTGAATTCATTGAAGATCACCTCAACCCCACCTTGTCATTGCGACTTCAGAAGCGCTTATTACTTTCATTTCCCTGTTTGATTGATTCTGTTTATTTGCTTCCTGTAGCCCTCTCCGTCTTATATATTTCACATGTTCTTGCGTACAATGAGCAGTTGAAGGTTCGCGCATATGATCGTTTTTGGGCTTTATTTATTGCACCTTGTGTAGCAAGTACAGAGCAAGAAACCCCAAGATGTTCATTCGCAGACGCCATATTTGAGGAGCCCAAATGCGTGTGTTTATTTTTGCAGAACAGACGTTTTATATTGTCCAAGCACCCTTAGTGTAATGCCTCCTTGGAAAGTTGAAAAAGTGTTTGTGCTGCTAGGGTCATTCTCTTTTCTAAAGAATTAATTTGTGTGAGAAACATTTTCTTACTGAGCGTCAAGCTTGGCAAAAGTGGTGCTGTGAAAAACATGCGCCTTTCTGGAACTACATTCAGTGTTAAAAATTAAGCATATGGACATCCTGTAGTGCAAACTGTTCTGGTCGAAATGTAAAATCTGCAGATTATCTGTCCGTTTAATAGATACCGCGCCTGCAAAGAACATAGGACAGATTGGCACTATCGCCTTTGCATATCCTCCAGTCTTCCTAAATGCCGCTGCCTTACAGTGCATTCATCGAGTCTGTTCACAGGTGGAGACATGCCTCAGACTTATCGTTCAAAGCATTGGTCCTGTCATGTGCTACTAATCTTAAAGGGGCTAAGTCATAAAACACAAACTGATGATGCGAAGATAGCTTCGGAACCTCGATAGAATTATTTAATCGGTTGCACGCATTGCATGCATTGTTTTAGCTGTTCAGAAGATTCCGGCGACGACTGTTATTGCAGTGCCTTCTCATTGTTGTGTTCAATGTTGATCAGAGCATGTGCGTTCTCTCTACTTAGAGCACCTGACATTCTTGTCTTCCACTTAGTGTAGCCAGCACCTGATCAGCAGCTCACGCACTGAAGTATTTTCATTCTGTTGTTGTTGTTGTTGTTGTTGTCCTTAGTGGCCGTGGCACATACCCACAGTGGGGGATTGGCCAAGAATCGGGCGGTTTAATTAGGTGCCTAAAATAATAATGATAACAATGGAGTTAACAATTCGGGCGTGTGAGTTTAAAAGTAAACGTTTTGTGTTTGGAGAAAAAAAGGAAATAATCGGATGAAAACCGGGTATAAGATAATAATAATAATAACAATAATAATCAATAAAAGATAAGAAATAAATAAAAAAAGGCTATGGTTGGGAGGGAGAACGATCAATCTAACATGGAAATCGATTGGCTTCAATGAGGTAATTTTGGATCGCCAAGCAAACATTTCTGTTGCTGAACCCAACAATGGAGGCTCCAAAAGACACGATCACAGGCACTGATAAAGTTAGACCAATAGAGCGAAGCGGGATTTCGAGTAGTCGTTTTCTTATAATAGAAAAACGTCTGCAAGACAACAAGAAATGGTCGATTGTCTCCGCTTCGCCACAGAATGAGCATAACGGTGAGAGGACCAGACCAGACCTGTGGAGGTAGAAGTTCAATGCAGGTATACGACAGCGCAGCTTCGTGATAGACACTTCAATTTTCCGTGTTCGGCAAAAATCTCTGTTCCAAGGGTGCAGGAGATGTCCGTAATCCGCAGAGTTAGTAATTGCGGAGCCTGATACTGACTGTATAATGATACTCCTGCGAAATCTAGCTGCAGTAACATAAGCAGTCAAAGGGCAGCAAGGAAGAATCGGGCCACTTATCGATGCCTTGGCTGGAGAGTCTGCAATTTCATTAATGATTAGTCCTTTATGGCCAGGCATCCAAATCAAACGCACGCTTCTCAAGTAAGCAGGTACCAATGATTGAAATGTCCTCATCACGCGAGAATCACTAGAAGCAGTAAGGGATGAGCACAATGATAAAGAATCAGTGACTATCACGGCTGACGTAATTGATGGTCCTAATTTGCGTAATGCCAGCACCACGGCCATGAATTCGGCTAAAAAAATCGGTATGAAATCTGGCAGCCGAAGAGAAAATGTCCAATCGAGAATCGGGGAAAAAATTCCTACACCTGACTTTTCTTCACATTGTGAAGCATCTGTAGCAATTACAACGTTTGTTTGAAGGTTTTTCAGATGATCTTGCAATATACCGTCTAGAATATGGTGTGGAAGTAATTTTGCATTATTAGGAAAGATGTCATCAAATTGAATATCCGTGGCAACAGCTCTGTCGGTAATAGGAAGAACATCGCATATGCGCACGCCCAAAGAGTCAAGTAATTTTTGCACAAATATAATTTGCGGATTATGTAGTCTCGGCCAGATGACACCGAAAAACAACGCAGGTTGTGAAATAAAGATTATTTGGGGATGACGCAGTGGTGATTCGTATATCCTTAAGAACGTCTGCACCGTCAAAAGCCGGAACCTGCACGGAAGTGGCGGAACACGGGATTCTAGATAAAGAATAGAATTTGCAACAAATTTAGGAAGACCTAAACACAGACGTAATGCTTCTCTTTCTAAGAGGATTAGAGGACGGGACCTGTAGGCTGGAGCTCCAGAGAAGAGCACGCAACCAAATTCTAATACAGGGCGAACGTACATACGATATATCATTAGGAGTGTATCTCTTCTCAATCCTATTCGACGACTGCTCAGCCTACGCAATATGCCAATTGCACGGGTACCTTTCCCAGTCAAATGATCTATGTGTGAGCGCCAGTTGAGAGAGGCATTATAAATAATGCCGAGGTATTTAACAGATTCCACCTGTGGTATGTCTTGAAGGTGGTAAGACAATGAAATGTGCACTATGTCACGTATCGGAAATACGAGAACAGCACATTTGCTGGCATTGAGGGTGAAGTGACTAGTATCTAACCACGTCTCCAGATCATAAAGGTAAGTTTGCAGTCGTTGGTATAGCGTGTGGATGTCGTTTGCAGATGCAAAAAACGCAATATCGTCTGCATAAACATAAGTAGTTATTGCTTGATGACAAGGTAATGTGCTCATGAGAATATTAAAAAGTACCGGGGAAAGAACTGAGCCTTGCGGTACGCCTCTCGTTTGTTTGTGTCTAGAAGAAGAAACGCCTCTTTCGTAGCAATAGAATTCTCTTTCACCTAAGAATGACCGAATCCACGCTACTATATACCCAGGAACACCACAGGAAGTTAACCGATTGATCAATATAGTGTGCTCCACAGTGTCGTATGCTTTAGCGATATCGAGCGTCACTAAGGCAGCGTATTGCCTATGACGTCGAGCGAGTTGTATTCGGCTTTCTAAGTCGACGTGGGCATGCCAGATGGAGCAGCCGGCCCTGAAACCAATCTGACAGGGACTAAGAAGGGAATTATCATTAACAAATTTCATGATGCGACGGTGAAGAAGCCTCTCAATGAATTTTACTACGTTTGATGTAAGCGCAATGGGCCTAATGTTCTCTAATACATACCTTCCTTCTTGTTTCTTAAGCATCAATATTACCTTGGCAAGCTTCCAGTGCAACGGAATCCATGCATATTTAATTGAATAATTCACCAGGTCTAAAAGAACGCTAGGCGATTCCTGTAACAATATTTTTAACATTGCATTTGTGACGCCATCAGGGCCAGGGGCTGAATTCGGTAAACATAGTGAAGTCTCGTTTAGTTCAGCTAAGGAAATTGCAGTAAAGTCATCCCAAGGACCTAATGTGGAACGAATAGCCGGAAGCCTGGCCGTAAATCGATTTTCTAAGCCTTCAGCAATCCCTTCTAGGGAGGCGCTCAGTTCCTGCGGGGTCACAACAATTGAATCTAATGTTAAGGGTGTTGGTAGCACCTTTCTAGCACGAAGGAATGAAAATAAAGCACGCTTATTTTTTGAATTAGATAGATAATTTTCATTCTGTTCGCTCTCACTTCATCTTCTTCGGGAAATGCCCATGCGCGGATTATTAGCTACGCCCCGTGTGGACATTTCATGGCCTTGTTTACTCCCAGTTTTCTCCCCTACATGCGTTGGTATCAATGTTCTTTGTGCGGTGTTCCATTGATACTTCGAAAACAAGGGGACACATATATTGATTGCTGGACCCATTTGCTTCTGCTTCTGCATGGTTTGTCATTTACCACTGCTTGTTTTGGTTATCCCAGGAATGACATGTGTTACAATTTACCTGGTAGGCCTAACGAAGGCATTTATTTTAGCTAGCGAATGATTGGAGGCTGCAAATCTCACTCGGACACTTCAACAATGAAGCGGTCAGTGATGCAGTTACTTAAACGACTGTATTCTGTTATAGCAACGAGTGTCTTCATTGGCGATTTCAAATTTGTCTTGCTACTTTCATGTATTTCGAAAAGTGAGTAATCCTTATGCAGCGAGCTTGGTTTCTAGAGATTCCACCCTTGTTGTATATCAATATGACACTGTGTGACACGACATTGTTTTAGATCCAACGAAACTGGGACGGCTAGTAATGCCGAACCTTGCGGCCATATCTGAACACAGTGTGCACGATTACTTTGTTCTTTAATCTTGTGTAAGTAAGCTAAACAGATCATTCCCGAATTGAACAAGTATACCTGAGTTTATTTCTTGACACAATTCCTGCGCTCTTGTAAATTTGCCATGTGCGCGGTGTTGAAACTTTTGAAATGAGGCTGCCATTCTGCGTCAAAGGCAAGTGGCTGATATTCGAGGGCGCTCTAGGTGCGGCTTCGTTTTGTGCCCTCACTTCTCGATGAAGCGGCGAGGTTGTTTCATCATTTGCGCCCTCTGCACAGGTCGAGAGGCCAAGAAGGATGTGACAGACGAAGACGCCTGCCCTTCAACCACAGCGGCCAGTCCTCAGGAGGCCACGCAACTGCAGATATCCTCCATCTACCCCAAGGAAGACAACCAAGTGTGGATTGTCAAGAAGAGCACCGGCCTATGAGCCTCGACGGCCACAGCCTGCGCAGCCACGAAGCGGTTAGCCACTCTCTACGACAGCGTCAGCGTGATGCCGGCACCAGGACTCGTATATCCCGCCGGCTTATCAATTTTGTGCGGGTCGCCCAATCAGCAATCAACTACCAAAAATTTCGATTGAAGAAGCAGCGTTTTTGTGAAGAAGACGACCGATGGAAGCAGCATCCGGAAGCTCGAATGGTCGAATCACTTATGCGAACAAGCTTTATTTCTAGAGTTTCTTCTGGCTTTACCATTTAAAATTTACACCTGGTTTCCGGGCTACTGCGATAGCAAACAAAAAGATAAAAGGTGGTGGTCAGTGCAATGGCTAATGAAAGCCATGACTCTTCGAGAGCAGCTGTGTGGTGCGGTGACCAGTGCAGCTTTCTGAACCTAAGCGCGAGCATTTTCACTTCGACCTCCTCGACTGTGAGTGTTCGGCGGAAAACAAGCACGAGCAAGTACAGCGAATGTCAAGACTAGGAGCACTCTTCTGTACTCGAGCCAGTGGGCAGTTAGTGATTCAAGATATGTTATGCTACGGTGTGTCTTGTCGCGTGATTGCGAATTGTTATGGCTTCAGATGTGTGCCCATCGGCATTTTTCGGCCGCCAACAACCAATCCACTCGCCTTGTGCATCTCAGGATCAACGAGACTTGGACGTGCTGTTTGATGCATAAGACAAGTGAATCGTGTACATAAGTGAAAGTTTATAAACGGTGGATGTGAGTGGTGGAAAACTCCCATTGACTTTACGCATGTTCGTAGTTCTCGTGATCTCAGGCTCAACAAGGAAGGAAGACGAGGGAATCTTTACCGACGGCTGCCTGCTAGCTGCAACCTGTAAGTTGAATACATGCTGGAAGTCACAACTCGCCTGCTACTTCTTAACACTTGCGATGCTAAACTGTTCAATCTTGCTATTAGACGTTGCTCTCGATGACCCACCCAGGGAGCTTAGTGAGCCATGTTCCTAACGTTCTCGTTTTCAATAACGACATTACGTATGGTAGCACATACCACGCTAAATGATGTTCGAACATTACGTGTCGCTAAAGTAAATATTCGTAAACGCTGAACAAAATATTACGGTTTACATTATTTATCTTGCGCAAATGAGTTATGTTGAGGTGTTTTAGTGAGGGGAAATAATCCAGCTGGGTGAGGGGAAATAATTCAGGCTGGGAAAGAGGAGTCCAAGAAACAGCAGAAATTCTTTTTTTTTGTCTATGTGCTTTGACCAGTTTGAATGGT
Source organism: Dermacentor albipictus (assembly GCF_038994185.2). Lineage (NCBI taxonomy): Eukaryota > Metazoa > Arthropoda > Arachnida > Ixodida > Ixodidae > Dermacentor > Dermacentor albipictus. Next base: position 440,283,500 of record NC_091821.1, read on the forward strand.
ACACCGCGAGCTCAAACTCACTGTAAAGCTTGTCAGGCCTGTAGGCACTGTAGTAATGTCAAGAGGCAGATGAGCAGATCAGTGCCTAATTAATAACACAACGAAATCTTAGAAGATACCAATCACTTTCGCAGCATAGGCAATGCATTTTTGTGTGTTTGTGAGTTCTTTTCCTTAGAAAAGTATTGGACCACGCTTAATGGTGCGCGCTCAAGAACGGTAAAATTTGGTTATCGTGCAGTGCTATCTTGCTCTGCATGAGTATTATAAGTCAAGGAATGATAGGCGAAAGTGTATCCAGATTGCCCCAATGTGAAAGTCACTACTGACTCAGAACACCGATAAAACTAGTGAACTAATGTGCCCTTCACTTTTTTTTTTGACGCAGGTACCAGGCGGTGCCACATATTGATCAGAAATGAGTGAATGGAGTGGAGAGGAAGCAAAAGAACAAGAAGTGAACACAAGGAGCAAAAGTAAAGATCACGGACGGCAACAAGCGGGGTTCGATTGTGTTCACCATGAAGCGGTCAGAAAGACGTGCTAGCACCTTGCGAGTGTGGCGTCGTTGATCTTGTGCTTTTGACAACTATTCCGGAGATGTTATTTTTCTATTCCCCGCGGTCTATCCCACCGACCTACTTCTAGTCCCGAACCTTTCTCACTCTATCATGCCCCCATCTCTTGCTCTCTTCATAATTACCCTGGAACCTTTCAGGCGTTTCCTGTGTACATAGAGCCACTCCGTTGACACTTCGCGTTATACGAAGGACAATGTTGCGGTTGTCGCCATCACATTATTCTTCTTGTTACACCAGTGCCCTTCTTTTTTAGATGCTTTGAAGGGACCGGCACAAATTCAAGCTTGGAGAGGCGAGAACACATCGATGAGTGCGCGAAAGTTAGGACCGCGCGTTCGGAAGAATACACGTTTTCGCGGGCCACACGGGCTGTTCATTCTTTTGTCAGCGACGCACCCTGTGTAATTTACACTAAACATTACCGCGTGAACTGTGCCATACGTTTCCTCCCTTATTTATGTGTTTGTTTTTCTTGTTTTCTGTTGGTCTAATGTTTTTCGGAAATGTTGACAATAAAAACGAAGTTTAAATGAAGTTAAGTGTTTGTCTTGTGTGCCTTGTCAAATGAAGGGAGAGGGGGCTGCACAGTGACTGCGCCGAGGCCTTCGCAGTGGCGAATTGGAAAGGTAAGAAGCGTAGAATTTTGCGACCTAATTGTAGAAGCTATTGGGCACATTTTTAGCATTCTGTTTGGACGTAACAGGAAACCGATCTGCATGAATGTCTTAAATGACGTTTTCCAAGCCTTTATTAAGAAAGCCTATTCATAGTGAACTAACACGACCAACGGCATATAGGTGCCCATCCTAGTCAAAGGTAAAACGGCCGCCGACCAAGCCCATGAAAAGGGAAACAAGACGTTTCGGCTCCCATGCGGGTGCCTTGTTCGCAATGCTCCCGTATTCGCTTGAGTGATTCAAAACTATATTTTAAAAAAATCTATTTGAAAATCTATTATAGCTTAGTTAGGTTGCACCATGTTATCGAACAAAACTCAAAGCCTTCAACGAGGATGCTGCAGCACGCATTGAGAAAATTCAAAATAATTTGTTTCCACCAAAATGTAACTGTTGTACGCATAATCTTTCCTCGCCCCAGAGACAATGAGGCACCAGAAATAAGAAAAAAAAAACATGCTACGGTAACAGGTGCCTCGGTGTACTGATGCTGACGCCCTAAACAAGATGTTTGAACCAAGTACTATGTATCACGGAAACTGTACGTAGGAAGACGCCGAAAAAAAAAAGACCAACAACTCTGGTTTCCAGGAGAAGGCCACCGTCCTGTAGGATACATTACCGCCAGGCGCCACAATTTTTTCGCCCTTTTCGCATTCTTTGGATGACCGCAGAAGTTCCTCGGCCCACTCTATTGCTAATCCCCTGGCCTTGCCGCATAACTTCATCAGCCAACCTGACTTGATAAAACCAAAAAGTATCAACGTTCTTTTTTTAATCGATCCCCAACGGCTGAAGCCAAACAGTACACCATATCCAATTCATAAAGAACGATTTCTTTGGAAAATCTGTTTGGGCTGTGTGTAGCGCCTATATTTGCGCAATGCTAGTTTGGGTCTCCTACACGTTTTCTTGAGCTCGTGAAATGTAGAACCTGGACTGTTACTTTATTGGAAAGGAATAAGTTCGATGTTTCTTTAAGCAACCTACAACTTCCCTCATGTATGTTATGCGTTTTTGTTTTATTAGTATTTTCAATGCCGAAAAGCTTTCTTAGTTTGTCGTTGAATTTCATTCTAGAAATTTTATTGAATCTCCTCAAATGACATACCCAATGCAGAGGTTACCCACGAAAATGGCGAGCACTACTGCATAGTTTCTATACTCATTGCGTGCCCCGACATATTACAACACAACTATTATAGTAATATCCCAATTGTTTTCGTACGGCGATGATGAAGTCCGCCTGCGAAAGTCGGCAGCGTAGTCAGCATCAAATTTCAATCGATAAACAGCCCGCAGCAAAGCTCACTCCGGAGCACTGGACTCTCTTTGCAACTTAAATTATAAAAATTGTAGAATACCTGTCATCTTGTGTATATGCCCCACTCGAAAGAGGCAGCAACTTATTCGCCGTTTATCTTAGCATGCGATTCCCTATTTTGCATGCCTCGTCGCGTTCCACAGGCTCCACCGTGCAGATCCGCTAGACGGAGGCGACATGAGCCAGCATTTCGTATCTATCGCGTGTGGCCATTCTGTCTAAGATCCCTGATAGTGCCTGTTTATATGAGTATGTTCGTGCCATACAGCTAATGTTTACGCGCAATGCGCAATCGTAACTGGCCAGCTCTTCAAATCGGCAATGTAGGTCTGAGGCCGCGAAGCACGCGAACGAGGGAGGTGTCTCTAGATGAAAATAGCGCGCTGGGTATAGCACGAAGGAGTGCGCATATCGCGTGGCTAATACCACCACCTAGAGGAATATGTAGGTAACGTTTAGTGAAATGGAGGAGGAAAGTAGGCGGATGGACGCTGGGTTGACCCCCTCTGGCAGTCGCTACTGGTATTCTTTGCGATGCATGCGGTAGTGGGTTTGTCACGTAGTAACGACGTCCTCACGCGCCGTACGTTGTGTGTGCGAGTGAAGGTGTGCGACAGTGAGCCGATGGTGGCGGCTCAATGTCGCGTGCGTAAGCGAAGTAAGCGCGCCCTATTCTGTCGTGCGCATTAGGCCATCGCAACGGGGGAGAGGATGGAGAGTGGGCGTTAGACCTCGGCCGCACGCGGTCACGTGCGCTTTATCTTGAAGACGATCTCCTTTGGGGTCACAGTTTACGCGCACCGACGGCTCGTACCTCTGCGTGCGCTGTGTTCTCACCGCTGAGTTTGCGTTCAAGCGATAGACAGCACGAAGGTCACTTCGCTCGCGGCTGCAGTCGCGATTCCTCGCGTCAGCGTTTTGACAGCGAGTGTTCGCGGTCGTCGAGTAGGGACACTTGCTGTTTGGCAGTTTGCCGCACTGTTGCCAGTGCGGTTAGCGACTGTTTACAACGGAGCGTTCTAGTCCGGTGGTTGCTGCGTGTGGCGCGGCCGCGCGAGCCCTGTCTTGAATACGATCTGTGATGCGGACAGTGTAGGCGTAAAGGCACACCGAGGGCCGATAGTGTTGTGTGTGCTACAACACCAATACGCTTGCACGTCATTCGGTTTCACGAAGTGAAACGTCAATAACTTTTTTAAATAAATAACCCTGGCATTTTTATTCGGCTGCAGAAAAATAATTGCAATAATATAATGAATCCTTTGCGAAATTTCGAGCAAGACTCGTGCGGACGTTCTAAAGGGTTTCACGAATCACTAATACAGTTTCACTGCGTTTTGACGTACGAAGTGCAAAGCATATATTTTAGGAATTTTTTTGATGTCGTGGCACAAGTTAGCTGAAACACACTATGAGCCAACCTAAGTTGTTTTTCAAGAGCAGTTGCTAACAAAATATACCCGCTGATTTTCCTCTACACTGCTACTACCTGCTACTCATACATTCTTTAAAAATGGTGCGTGTGGTGCCGTGTGCGCCAAGAGACATCCTAATCTTGCAGCACAACTATAGCTCCTGTCATTGTGACGAACAAACCATCGCAACACCCGGCCCATCCCTGGAGTTGGCCTGTTTTGCAGTGAGCAAGGTACGTGGTACGCAATTAAAAACATTCCGTCATACAACAGATTAACAATCCCACCTGCCGTGTGCCTGGAGTTATTCGCGACATATTCTCTGTCTCGATCACCAGCGCACATGACCCTCTTTTTTCTCCGTTTTCTAAGTGTAAAGTACTTGCCAAAAGAATTGAAATTCAGGCCTTTAGTTCTGCCGCTTTTAAAATGAAGGTGTATTAATATTGTTACGCGAAGGACGAGTCAGTAAGACGAGCAACTATTTACAGGTTACATTTACAACAGCGGTTGCAGCGCTGACCAGCGAGATTCACAGCGCGAGTCCAGTTCTTCCTCCTCTTTTCTGGAGTTATGATACCCACGCGCCTCGTTCAAACAATCAAATACCACAGGCGTGTGGCATTATGCCCCGGTCCGGAGCGTCTAAATGTCATTACTGGGAGGGTGATGCTGCTTAAGTCGTGTAACGTGCACGATATCACTGGACTGGGAAGCATATGGGGCGTCAGGGGCGAGCTCGTAGGTGACTGGAGTCACGGCAAGAAGCACTCGGTATGGGCCTGTTGTAACGAGACAGCAGTTTTTCTGGCAGGCCAACCCTACGGGTCGGAGACCATAGGGGCACGAAAGAACCAGGTGTGAAGTGCACGTCTCGGTGTCGCCGGTCGTACAAACGCCTTTGCCTCTTGAGATTTCTAAAGGCGATCACGGGCAATTTTCCTTGCGTGGGCACACTGGGCGATGTCGTCAAGGGCATATTCACTGATCGGTGCCGCATGAACAGGGTGGGTTGTGTCGAGGGGCAGTGCTGGTTCTCAGCCTAACAGAAGAAAAAAAGGGGAATAACCGGCTGTGTCGTGGCGCGAGGAATCATAAGCAAATGTGACAAATGGTAGAGCGAGGTCCCACTTACTGTGATTGCAAGAGACATATATCGTGAGCATGTCTGTGAGAGTGCGATTGAGATGCTCCGTGAGGCCATTTGTTTGCGGATGGTAGACGTTCATAGCTTGTACCTCGTGGCACAGGACTGCAGGATGTCCGCGATAACATTTGATAGGGATGTCCGGCCACGCTCTCTGAGAAGTTTCGCGGAGGTGCATGTAATAAAATCACGTCGCGTAGAAGAAAATCAGCGACATCTGTGGCGCAGCTTGTAGGAAGCACTCGGGTGATGGCCGAGCATGTGGCGTAATCCGTGGCCCTAGCGATCCACCTGTTCCCAGAGGTAGACAGAGAAAAAGGGCCCAGTAACTCTAAACCAGCCCAAAAGAATAGTTCGGCGGGCATGTCAAATGGTTGAAGGTACCCAGCAGGGAGCGTCGATGGTTTCGCTGGCATTTCTCACACGCAGCTGCGTTTATTTGAACGGAGCCAGCAAGCCCTGGCCAAAAGAAGCGTGGGTGGATCCGATCGTAAGTACGTGATACACCCAGGTTACCGGCAGTGGGTAGGTCGTGAAGTTCGTGGAGAACAGTCGAGTGAAGGTGATTAGGGATCACAAGCAGTAATGCAGGGCCGTCGGGGTGAACGTTGTGGCAGTAGAGTACGCCATGTTGAAGTGTGACTAAGCGAAGGGAACTGTCGGCAAGTGATGATTCCCGTCGGGCAATGGTGATATGCAAGGACGGGTCACGGTGCTGCTCATCAGCGACATCGAGCAGTGGAGACACAGAGAGAACACAGGCGTCGGTGTCAGTATCAGAGGTAGAGGTCGCGTCTTCGAATAGGTTGTAAGAAAGGCAATCTGTGTCCTGGTGTTTCCGTTCCGACTTGTAAGTCCCTGTGTAGGGATATTCTTGTATTCGGAGGGCCCAACGACCGAGCCGGCCAGTAGGATCCTTGAGCGACGAAAGCCAACAGAGCGCATGATGGCCTGTGATTACTGAGAAGGGCTTGCTATATGAGTATGGACGGAATTTGAAACAGCCCACAGGAGGGCAAGACATTCGCGCTCGGTAATCGAATAGTTGCGCTGTGCCGTTATCAGGAGCCGGCTAGTGTAGGTTATAACACGGTCGTGTCCGTGTTGGCGTTGCGATAAGACGGCGCTGATCCCATATATACTGGCATAGGTTCGAACTTGTGTAGGTGCGAGCGGATCAAAGTGGGCCAAGACCGGTGGATTGGTGAGAATCGTGATAAGGCGTCAAAAATGGCAGCTTGAGGGGAACACCACGTAAAAGTCACGTCTTTCTTCAGAAGTTCATAGAGTGGTCGAGCGATTGCTGCGAAATCTTTCATGAACCGTCGGAAACAAGAACAGAGCCCCACAAAATTGCCGGCGTTTTTGACAGACTGAGGTACGGGAAAAGTCGTTACTGTTCCAACCTTCTCCGGGTCGCGCTGTACTCCTGAAGCATCGACGAGATGGCCTAGCACTGTAATTTTTCGGTTCCCGAAGTGGCACTTCGATGAGTTTAATTGGAGCCCAGCCTTGCGGAAGACGTCAAGGATAGCAGCGACGCGCTCAAGGTGCGTCTCAAATATAGGAGAAAACACAAGGACGTCGTCGAGGTAACAAAGGCAAGTTGACCATTTGGAACCTTGAAGCAGAGAGTCGATCATCCATCGATCGTAGCGGGGGCATTGCATAAACCGAACGGCATAATCTTGAATTGGTAGAAGCCATCTGGAGTGAGGAAATCGGTCTTTTCTTGGTCTTGCTCATCGACGGAAATCTGCCAATAAACAGATCGAAGTTCGATGGACGAAAAGCGTTTGGCACTGTCAAGACAATCAAGAGCGTCGTCGATTCGTGGTATAGGGTAAATGTCCTTTTTAGTAGTTCTCTCTATAGGTGGCGGTAATCAACGCAGAAACGCCATGCACCATCTTTCTTTATGAAGAGCACGACCGGCGACGCCCAAGGGCTCAACGAGGGCTCACCAATGCCTCTGGTGAGCAAGTTTTTTACTTCCTCTTGAATGACTTGCCGCTCTGCCGTGGACACGCGATACGCGTCGGCTGCAAGAGCAGCGACTTGGTCGTCTGTCACTGACCGGAGCGTGTCCACTGCTATGCCTTCAGGCAACACTTGCTTCGTTAAGCCAAAATTGATAACGGGGAGACAAATCGGATTAGCCGCAAGGGTTACGACGAAGTGTGGCGCAGAGGTGTCGCATGCCAGGAGTAAGTACATCACGAATAGTTGCGAAGACATAGTCGCCATCAGGCAGAGTTGCCGTTGAGGCCAACTCGACGAAGGTTAGGGCCTTTGGAGGTAAACGAACAAACGTTGTACTGCAGAGGGTGTGCGGTTGTACGGGGCGAATGTCTGAAAGAAGACGCTCGACGCAAAGCGTACCGATGGCGCAGTCGATGAGGGCAGAATGCGTCGTCAGAAAGTCAAGCCCGAAGATTAGGTCATGAGCGCAACTGGTCCGCACGGTGAACAGGACAGGAATTTGGCAGCCAACAATTCCTATGCGAGCAGTGCACATACCCCTGACGGCCACAGTGGCGCCATTGGTGACGCGTGCGGCTCGAGTGAGGGCAGGCGTAAGTACCTTTTTGAGGCCACGACAAAGGTTAGCCATCATTATGGACACTTGGGCTCCAGTATCGATTAATGCCGTCAACGGAACACCATCTACGCCTACTTCAATTAGGTTCGTGTTAGTGAGGATCGTCAACGGAGGATTTGGACAGGACGAACGTGATGCAGCAATATACACCCGGTTGAAAAACACAACAGGAAATTTTACCAGTCTGTTGTATTTTGGGACGTTGTTTCTGTAGTTCTGTTGTCTGTAGTTCTGTTGCCTGTAGTTCTGTTGCCTGTAGTTCTGTTGCCTGTAGTTCTGTTGTCTGTAGTGTGACGTCCTGTAGTAGAAAGTTCTGTAGTTCTTGATCAATATTTAATTAAAAATTGACAGAGACGTCCGTAAGATTATGTAAATTTGTTAGCAAAAAAAACATAAAAGTAAAAAAAAATTTAAAAAAAAACGTCCTTGCCTAGGATTCGAACATGCGACCTCTCGATTCCTAGCCCGGCATCTTACCACTGCGCCACCCCTGACATGCTCTTCGAGTGTACGTTTTGGCCATGTGAATAGTACGACGTGCTGGTGCGCTGATGTTTACATTTGCATTTTGAGAGCCAAGATCCGCTATCACTCCACCGCATCAAGTGCCGCATCTCTAGAAGAGCAAGAGTGTTCGTACCATCGACAAGTACATCGTGCAGTGCTAGAACATCGATTTTGATGTACGATATCCATATTAAATAAGAAATTCGGAAATAGACAACGTTGACTTTTAGGGTTATTACTGCTAGTTTCGACAGTTGTCTCTCGTTCTTTACACTTTTGAGCGCGCATATAATTCGTGTGTTCAATGCAAAATAGCTACATAAACATTCGTGGATGAGAGTTCTTTCTGACAGCATACTGGCTTCTCACGGCAGCACTGTATCAGATTAATGAGACCCGAGCGAGACAGCTTTTCACGCAACTTTGTGGAACAACCGAAATCTTCTTTTCCGCTTCGCATAAGCTTGTGAAATATTCCTGGGAAATTAACTAATGTGTCACTGTAACAGCACATGTAAGTCCACAGGCCTGTGTGCCACATCTTACCAAAAAAAAAAAAACGGATACGCAGCCATTCCCGCAGATGGTATGATTTTGATCAGCGGCCGATTTTGAGAAGGCCGGTAGGGCGTTGCTGGTGCCGCGTCGTCACGGCACAATTATAACTATTCGCCACGTCGACTTTAATACCGGTGTCGGTGCCATCGGTGTCAGCATTGCCGGCTTCAGAGAAGCGCGATTGAATACCGCGCAGGAGAAAGGTACAGTGTACACAACCGATGCAAAAACATACAATTTTAAAGGACCGCGACGGGAAGCGCTTCTGTTGTGACTACGGAACTCTTGGCCGTCGCTACCGAATGTTTCTGCTGCGACGTCAGAATTGGTGTCATAACGTCGGAGTCGCTGTCAGGATATAAAGCTGTTGTTCCGACTTCATAACTCTTGTTGTCGCGACAGAATGCTTCTGTTGCGAAATCAGAATTTCTGTCGTAACGTCAGAAATGTCTCTCAATTAAGAAATGTCAACAACTTCTGTCGTACAACAGAATTTCTGTAGTTGCGACAGGAATTCCTTTTGTCTTTTTCAACCGGGCACTACAGAAGCTTGTCGCATCACACAATTTCAGTGCACTTCTGTTGTCATCATTGGGTATATGTTGCGGCGATAGGTTTCCGTTGTGGAACAGTTCTCTGTAGTACAACAGAAGTTTGTCCATTACTTCAGGAACACTTCTGTTATGACAACTGGGGGCCTGTTGCAATGATAGGTTTCTGTCGTACAACAACATTTTTCTGTAGTACAACAGAAGTTGGTCGCATTACATCAGGAACACTTCTGTTGTGACAATTGGGGGCCTGTTGCCACAATAGGTTTCTGTAGTATTTCAACAGCTCTCTGTAGCACTACAGAAGTTTTTCGGGTTACTTCAGGAGTATTTCTGTTGGGACAACAGGGTGCCTGTAGTGATGACAAATTTTTCTGTAGTACTACAAAAATCTGTTGTAGAGCTTCAGCTTTCTGTTGTAACAACAGACATACGACAGACTGTACTTCTGTAGTAGCAACAACAAATGTCTGTTGTACATCAGAAAAGTCTGTCGCTCCATCAGGAATCTGTAGTTACTACAGAAAAATCCTGTTGTACAACAGAAATTTCTGTAGTTGCGACAGGAATTCCTGTTGTCTTTTTCAACTGGGCAGCGTAAGCTTCTGGTGCCAGCTCTGATTTTTACGTTTAAATAACTTTGTAATTTGATATTGCCGAGCTTCAAGATATTGTCGAGCTACTCTCCTTGGGCTACAAATGTATCAATTGCAATGAAATGCCTTGAATCGAGATGGGAAGTTCAGCACTAATCCTATTTAGAAATCTGAGAATTGCCATATGTTGGGCGTGTTGGTAAACTGAAAGCATATTTAGCGCCAGCAAACAAGGATGGAAGAGAGACGACACCACAATGCGCTTTTAGAAATCTGGCGTATTTTCCAGCAGTGTGTCACATGTACAGTTGCCTTTCTTTCGCTTTTCAGTATGACGTAGTTTGCAGTATTCTGACATGTGTTTTCTTTCGAGTAGATTTCTCACATCAAAGCGACTATCATTCTTGGAGAACTTTACCAAATTTTCTATATATATATATGTCTGTCCATCTCTAACATGACGCCAACTTAGGTCACCCTGTGACTTAAGTTGGCATGAGAGGCATGAGAGAGACGCCGAGTGAGAGGCATGAAGGAGAGACGCCTCAACCTGCGCCACGACTCTGTCACAGGTGAGGGAATGGAATAGTGGGCACGGATCGCACTTTAATGAACATCTCTCACTCCAGCTCGAGTCACTGGATATGTTCTCCATTCTACAGGCCACTCTTCAATGGCTGCCATTAAGTCAACATGGATTAATGGCATGTGCCTTGAGTATGAGCAGCTCTTCAATGACGAATAAAAGCAATTCTTTTAAATTTCTGTGGTAACGTTCGTTACAGTGCAGCACAAGACAAGGACAAGAAAAACGTATAAAACGACGACATGGCGGCGTGTCGTCGTTTTATACCTTTTGTTCTCGTCTTGCGTTGAGCTTTAATGAACGTTACTATGAATCTCAACCAAGTGGCCCAACTTGCCGTCTTGATGAAATTTCTATGGTGCTGGGTGGAACTAAACTCACTTGACATAGATACATACCATCTCATACAAAATCCGAAGCGGACCACCCAAGGACTCCGCAGGGGGGCTGCTAGCTGTCACCGTGTGTCCAGAGGGAGGCATGAGAGGAGGCCAGCTGCAGTACCGACTCGTACGTGACGCTTTTCGGCGGTGGGAATACTCAGTGTCGCTCCGGGTTTCAATGCTAAACGTATTAATGTAGACAGTCATCCTGGAATGTTGCCTCCAAGAATATTTTCTTTTTATTGCGATAACCATTATATGGACACTACAGGTGCATTTCTGCCGTTGGCATCGACGTCCCCGTGAGGTTCCTTGTAAAGTTCGAGGGCGTGTAATGTCACCGCGTGCCGTATGCTGTATGTGCGTGTGACAGCGTACTTGTTGATTTCGTTAGAACGCGTAAGCGTGCTAGTTGCTTTGAATAGGGGATAGAATGTGTAAGCGCGACTGAACGATGACGTAGAAAGAAACACGCATACAGAGACAGCGCTGAATATGTGTGTCTGTTTCTTTCTACGCCTTCGTTCAGTCGTACTGACATGTTACACGACTGTTAATTTAGTTAGTAAGCGAATGTTTGGAAGTTTATATGGCCGATAAACTACTAACTTCGTATACCTACTTACTAATTTGCTATCGGAATCGGTGCTTCGCCCTTCGGGCGAAACTGTGACTATTTTCTTTCTATGTAAAATGTGTTAGGCTTAAATATTTTCTATGAAACACCGCAAATTTAGAAGATTGAAAAACGGCTAGTCTCTTGCAGTCTCGTTTCAATAAAATTAAATATATCTAATCAAGGATATTTCCTTCTACTATTTATCTACTCCCCGGCAGTATCTGTTTATATACCCCATCTAAATGCGTTTGTTGGATAGCTTTGGCAGTCCGGTTTGGCCATAGTTCCTACGCTTTCTACAGCGTAAGCAGTTATGGGCTCATTTCACCAGCCGTTTGGGGTGGTGATGGTGTCCGTCAAGGCGACCGTAACAGCCGCCGGTGTTCGGTGTCCCTAGAAGCTATTTCCGGGAATTATATGGTGTGGTAAAACTTTCGTAAGGTGATTCGGAACGCGCTTCAGACCGTAGCGTGCCGCTCCCACGTCGGTACAGAAAAGCAGAAGCCTCTGCTGAGTCGCGGGCCCAATGGACGAGAAAAAGAAATGACCAGTTCCCGCCGGGATCGATCCCGGGCCCGCTGCGTAGGAGTCAGCTACTTTACCATTATGAGAGGCCAGTGCTTTTCTTTTTCATTGCGTGAAACTATATGTAGTGTCATTCGTAAATTGTTGCGCTACATTTAGATACACATGAGAAACAATTACACGCACGCTACTCAGTCCAATGAAAGTTTTACATTCGGGCAAGCGAACACAAGCGTCCACATGCTAAGTCCATTCAGGAACGGGATCAATGGCTGCAGCCACACTACGCACTCAAGCAGCCTCTTCGCGAAAGACAGAACCTCTCGAGCGAGGTGGCTAGGCATGTCTGTCGATTATTCGGCTTCTCCATAATGAATAAAGTCCCCAAAACATAAATAAATTATATGGTGTATTACTGGCTGTGTTTTTGAAAGAAGGAACCGGATACCAGACGATGTGAAAGGAAGGCCTTTTTTTGATAGTTCTTTGTATATTTTCCAGTAAATGAAACGAGTCACGACAAAGAATAAAACAATGTTCTACTGTCTCTGGTTGATCGAAAATTCTACAACTCATATTCCAGGCCACATTTAATCCTTTTCCCTGAAGCCACTTGCTAGCATACAACGGAGAAATGTCGTAAGAACGCGTCCTAGCCCGCGAGGAGACACGCGATGTGACAAGCGCGCCGCGTGGCGTCGATACGTACACGTTTAGCATGGCAGCTGCATATTATTACACCAGGTATAACGCCATGTACCAGATGCACAAGTAGCGGTACAAGCCAGTTAAATAAGGTTTGAGGGAGAAAAAGAAGTTTGATGAGATGTGTATAAGAAGGCTGGAAAAAATATACATTGTGTAGCTCGTTAAATCAAGCTGACTAGGTGACTATGTCACTTCTGCGTTCTATAAAGATGCCAATAAATCATAATCATTAGCACCATATCATGCCACTTGCCTTGCGATGTATGATGCGCGCAGTGTAGCGTCTGTGGAGCACTCTTCGCATTGCAGTTGCATAGGTAGCGGTACAAGGTACAGAAGTCTTGAGGAAGAAAAAGAAGATAATAGAGATGTATAAGTATTGCTGTAGAGAAAAACATGTATGGCATACCTAATTATTTCAAGCAGGCTAGGTGACTGTTTTTCCCTGTCCAATTTCAAAGGGAATGCCATTAGCTCATCATCATCATTACGATACTATTGTGCCCTTTGACGAGCGCGCCGCGTAGAGTGGTCATGTACAAACTTCGCATTGCAGTCCCGTAATATTGCACCAGGGGTCCCGACACGTAGTAGTTGCATGTAGTAGGTGCACGCTGCATGCAGTTGGATCTGGTAAAGTCAACCAGGCTAGGTGTCTATTTGTCACCATCCCGTTTCTAAGGCAACGCCAATAAACCATCATTACCATCATCTTAATCAACGGCAACTTACCATGCCATGGGTCAAGGGATATGACATGCGCGCAACGTATTGGGATGCCTGTGCTTACTAACCCGCCGTGGTTGCTCAGTGGCTATGGAGTTCGGCTGCTGAGCACGAGATCGCGGGATCGAATCCCGGCCGCGGCGGCCGCATTTCGATGGGGCTGAAATGCGAGAGCACCCGTGTGCATAGATTTAGGTGCACGTTAAAGAACCTCAGGTGGTCAAAATTCTCGGAGACCTCCACTACGGCGTGCCTCATAATCAGAAAGCGGATTTGACACCTAAAACCCCATATTTTTTTTTGCCTGTGCTTACTCTTCGGTACAGGTTATCGCGCCTTCTCGCAAAGTAGGAACTACTGCTAAAGATGCGAATCACAGAGCTACGTTCGCGGCTGCAACATGGCAACAGCGGACTCAGTGGACGCGGTGCAGAAAGAAAGACGATACCCAGTACAAGCCGTAGCTCGCCGTAGACGCCGAGCGTCCGTTATATCCTCGTCCTGAGTGTCCACTTTGCAAGTCGCGAAATGCTGAAGCCGACATCCACCACCTGCTGTGGGTTTGCCCTGCACTGAAACTGACGAGGCTCCGGCACCTCGCAGCAGCGGGATTCTCACCGCATAATCCGAGCGATTACACTACTTGGACGCAGGGACCGCATTATCGATCCCTCTTGGACTTCATTAGGTCAGCAAATCTTTTTTCATTCATTTAATCATCCTTATTCACCCCCATCCCATACCCCTGCATGCCCTGAGGCATTTACCCTCGCATTAAAAAAAAATGACGCCGAGCGGACACTTCAGATCGTTCTCATGACAACGACGGGAAGAGACTTCCCCGCGAGAACCCTGTAGTGCGTGGTGCCGAAAATGGAGCTCCTTTACGGCCGCTTCTACACCTTACATTGTGACTGCGCCGCGTGTGCCGCGCAGGCTTGTGACTTTCTTTAAAAATATTTTTTCCCCTTATTTATTCGTCAAACTAAATTCGAGAACAATAATCTAACATTTTTTTTAAACCCCGAAAAAGCGTGTAATGGGCCTCACGAAAAAATAATTGTAGCCATCTCGCGAACCCCGTGTATGTACAGCGGCATTTGGAACAGAGCCTGTTCCTTTTCTATCTTTATTATTATATTTATTATTTATTTATTATTACAATATCTTCATTATGTGCGCTCGAGCTGAAAGTGCGGATAGTAGTGCTGTTTAGATTTCTCGCTGAATTTAAGAAAGAAACGAAGTTTAGTAATCACCCCTTTTGAATCCGCACGATGGCGCACGTATCAAATCGGGACGTGATGACGGAAGTTCAAGAGATACTGGACTGTGCGATATGTAGCTGTAAGGAAATGGCCAAAGCTGAGCGACTGTTATACGTGAAGTGCAAGTGTTCTTCGAAGCCTGGAAAGCATGTCTACAACCTGAAGCATCAAGGTCATTTATTAATTTTCAGAATATCACTAATTTATCTCATGACTTCCTAGCGATGCCGAACTTGTATACTGGACATACCGCAAGAATTAGAACAGAACTGCCTGCATAAAAAAAAAACTACGACGATTGACGAATATGAAAATATTAGAACGCAGCTCTTTGGTTTCTGTTCGTGCCGTGAGCGTGAGTGTTGTCCCTCGGCGTAAGCAAGCGAACGAGCACAGTGAAGGACGAAAGCAAACGTGAAGCGCAGCGTGAGACGAACAGTGTAGTGGGGCGCAACACTTACGATGACCGCTACAAGATGGTGCCAGAGGAGCGTGCGGTCGCCTGTTCACCGATGACATGCGGCAAGGGGTGGTGGTAAGGTAAGGCAAGAAGAACTTTATTGGGTCCTGAAGGTCAACCCTAGGTTGACGCGGGCCTCTCCCACGTTGGGACTGTCAGGCCGAGCGCTTCAGCCACATCGCGGGCCTTCTGGACTGCCCGTAATAGGTCAGAGAGTGATTCGCTGTGTAGCACTTGCCGCCACCATTCTTGTTCATTGTCACAGTCTGTGAAGGCCGCGGGGCACTGCCAAAGCATGTGGTCAAGAGTAATGATGCCATTGCACTTATTACAGTTGATTTGAGTTTCTCTCTCCGGATAGATCCTGTTAATAAAATCTGGACATGGGTATGTTCTTGTCTTTAGCAAACGTAATGTGACCGCTTGGGCTCTGCAAAGCTTACTGTGTGGCAATGGGTATTCCCTTCTGCTTCAATATTAATGCTTCGTGATTTCATTATACGTTGGTGAAAAACTTTTATTGATGAGAAGGCCAAAAGTAAAAACAAATTAGAAAGCATTGTTATGGGCGGCTTTAAGGCTGCTGGTTGTGGCGTCCAGGCCATGCCTAGTCGCGACGTCCTCCGCCCAGTTCACCAGCCGGAGTTGGATAACCGGCTCGGTGCTGGACAAAGCAGCCTCCCACTGCTGCGGATTGGTTAGGCGCCAAGAGGCAGGGGACAAGTGTGCCGCGCATGAGAATAGGACGTGAGTGTAATCGTCGCGGGAGCCGTCACATAAGCGGCAAGCCGGCGAGTGCGTCCCGGGGTGGAAGAGGGCCAGACGTGCGGGAGTAAGATAGGTATGGGCCTGAAGGTGGCGCCATAAGTGTTGGTTGTGCTGGGAAACGGATGATGCGGGGGGGGGGAGGTGAAACGAGAGAGGCGATAGTGCAACGTGATATCGCGGTACGTGAGGAGCGCGTCGCGCGTGTCCATTCGCGGTGGGGTCGGGCTTGCTCGGTCAGTCGAATCTCGAGCGATGGATTTCGCCGCCTCGTTACCAGGATGGGCCGCGTGAGCGGGCACCCAAATGTTTTGGATGGGGCGGGAGGGAGCGGTATCGGAACGCAAGAGACTGATGGCCGGGTGTGCCACCCGTCCAACCGCGTAGTTGAAGACCGCAGGTTTGGAGCCGCTGAAGATGTACTTCGCGGAGGTTTGCGTGACGGCAAGGGCAATAGCTGCCTCCTCGGCCTCGACAGAAGTAAAAGTGTAGACTGAGGCAGTAAGTGTGGGTCGGAGAGAATTTTCAGTGACGGCAAGGGCATGTGCTGGGTAGCGGTGGTACGGTACAGCGTCTACATAAGCTACGGCGGCCTGCCGTTCGTACTGACGCCATAGCGCGGAGGCTCGTCCTGCTCTACGGGAGGGGGAGTGTTCTGGATGCATATTTTTAGAGAGGGGAATAGCGGTTAGGAGGGGGAGACATGGGAAGGAATGGGCAATGAGTTGGGAAAAGGAATAAGAGGGGAGAGGTTAAGGGTGGAGAGAAGTGCGCGACCCGGGCGGGTGCGGGAGAGACCGAGGAGCTGGGCCGTGCGATGGGCCTCCGTCAGCTCCGCAAGGGAGCTATGCCCATCGACAGTAACCGAGCCGTGGACGTCGATGTGGGAAGGGACAGGGCTGACTTATACGCCTAGCGAATGAGACTCTCCACTTTGTCTTCATCCGTACGAGAAAGATAGAGATACGGAAGAGAATAACTGAAGTGGCTGAGAACAAAGGCCTTGACCAGGCGGCAGAGGTCGTGTTCGCGCATGACGTGGTGGTAGTTTGCAATGCGGCGTATTAGTCGGACAGTGTGGGGTAAAGTGTTTGCGAGCCGAGTGATGAGGGTGGTGTGCTTGCCATAGGATTGAAGAAAGAGACCGAGGATGCGGAGGGTAGAGACGAGAGGAATGGGTGTGCCGTCAAGGTAGACGGTGAGTAGAGAAGGTGACAGGGGGGCCATCCGCCCAGGCCGAAGGAGCAAAAGCTCTGATTTGGCCGGGGAGTAGCTCAACCCGATCGCCCAGGAGTGAGTCGCTACCGCGTCCACACCTGCCTGTAGAGTGGTCTCCATGTCGCCAAGATTGCTGGTTGTCCACCCAGAGGGTGATGTCATCGGCGTAGAAAGCATGAGACAGAGCTGGAATAGCTCGTAGAGCACGTGCTAGCGGGAAGAGGTGATGTTGAACAGAAGAGGGGACAAGACAGAGCCTTGGGCGGTACCTTTGTTGGCAAGGGTGAAGGAAGGAAAAGAAAGTGGGCCGTATGAGATTTCGGCTGTGTGGTGGGCAAGGAACGCGGTTACGTAAGCATGGACACGGGGTCCGACATGAAGGGAGGAGAGAGCGTCCGGGATGGCGGTGTGGCGTACATTGTCGAATGCTTTAGTAAGGTCCAGCGCCAGGATAGCTCGAGTGAGTTTGTGGTAGGAGGGGTGTAGGACATCCTCGAAAAAATGGAGCATGACATCGTGGGTGGACAGCTGGCGACGAAAACCGAACATGGAGTCCGGATATAAGTCATGATCATCCAGATAGGTCTGGAGGCGGGCCAGGATGACATGCCCGAACAGCCTGCCGACACAGGAGGTGAGAGAGATGGGGCAGAGGTGTTCGAGGGCAATAGGTTTGCCCGGTTTGGGGATGAATGAGACACGTGCATGGGTCCATGAGGATGGAAGAGTGCCAGTCTGCCAAAGTCTATTGAGGAGATCAGCAAGGGCTTCGAGGGATGGGGTATATAGGTTGCCGTGTTAGTGATGTGGTCCGCCCCCGGGTGCGGCAAGCGCGTCGCACGATATGCCGTCACACGATATATCATATACGGCAACATCGCGCGGCATGAGTGGAGGTACGTTTGCGGCGGCTGCTGTGAATCGCGCCCATGTATCACCCAAGCGCTGTCTGTCGTGATGTCCCGATTGACGAGGGAGTAGAGTTACACTTCTCTCTGTTTGCAAAGTACCGCACGTGACAGATTGTCCCTGCCAGCCAATATAACGTGAAATAAAAACACGAATGGAGCTGCTCTCGTAATCGTCGGTGATTTTTTTTTTTTTTTGATGCCGAACTTTCTTTGCGAATCATCGCGAGCTTTTCTGCCCATGACTGCTCGGTGCCGATGCTGTCTTGCTGAATAGCTCACAGTTAAATATTTACGCGCCAGATAAGGGAACCGAACCATAGCCCTCTAGTATAGGAGCCAATGCTCTAACCAAATGGTCACAATCGTTATTTTTTTCATCTTTCATGGCATTTATTAATAACATAAAACATACGTCCAAAGGGTATATACATTGTTGCCAAATTAGCCATAGCCGAGTTAACAAGCACAAAACAAACGCTTTACAGCGCAATAAGTGCTGTATGCGGTCACTAAGAGAAAGGCAAAAGGAAGACCTTTATTGACAATGGGTACCAGGGCCGTTAGAAGTTTCTTTGATATTTAAGGTCTCTAATTTGTGCAGTCGTCTCAATGAAATGTGACTTCAAACACAGAATTCCTGCGGGATTCCATCTAACATGCGAGTTTTTTATAAACTTTGCAACACATTAAATAGCAGCCTGTCAAAGGCACATCACATTTATGCGGCATAACATGTCGCATGGTACGTGAATTTACATCAAGTTCCTTTTGAATGCCCTTTGGAGAACGTCGTCAAATGAGATCGCGCGCTTGTTCGAACAGTGTTCCATAGTTTCCAGTACGTCACAGAGACGACAGTTATCGAAAATACGAAAAAAGCCTTTCCTCGATAAGCAGGATTTTGCCGGTATCGCTTGAGTACACCCTTTACCAAAGAACATTTTGGATTGTGAACAAATAGGCATTTTACACAGTTGGGCAAGCACGTCATGCCCAGATCAGCCGAAGTGCTGTGAGGAGTATAACGGAGGTGGGAAAAGCATACCCATTAAACTTTCATACAATTTTATTCGTGAAATAGCGAATAAATATGCATTTGAAGATATTACTGCCATGAAGCGCAATAAGAGGTCTTCTTCAGGCATAAATTCTTGCGGATATGGGCGTGAAGAATAATTTGTCGAAATTATCTGCAAGGGCGCTGAAAGTAACGGATGAGAATGGACACAAAAAATAAATAAATAAAGAGAGGGAGGATACGAGAGGCTAATTCTCTAAAATAAAGGTGAAGTAGTCCATGTCCAACCCGTCTAAAGTTATTGTCGCTCCTCGTTCGATCATAAGGACACGACCAATTGAAGGTTGCAAAGACCTTTGAACAATGAAGTATTTAGGAAAAAATAAAAAATAAACCCTACGATTTAGCTCTGACAAAGACTGAGAGATTATGGAGAATCTTGGGCATATTCATTATTGATTATTGATTATGGATTATGATTGGATTATGGTGAGGAGCTTGTACATGACGTTTTAGCATTGGTACACGCTCTCTCCGATGATGTGGCGCTTGACCTATAGACATCCAGAGGATGGCCATCAAACATTGTGGCTCAGAAGACCACTCAATAGTGGCGAACTAGGTTGGCCTAATGGTCCACGGAGATAAATGCAATCCCAAACTTTTGGCAAAGTCCTTTTGTCTACAAGAGACGACGCCGAATTCCTCTAGTATGGACACCGCAGTTTTGCTATTGGAAAACAAATGCATGGCAATTAGCATTGGAAGGATCGACATATACGCGCGATTGTAGCCAAATGACAGCGGGCGACCTCGCTTTCGTTGGGCCACAATCGCACGTGTATTTCGATCGTGATAACGTTTGCCATCTCTTGACACAATTGCCGCGTCTGTCTCACTGCGTAGCACGCTCGTGCGATAGTCGAAACGCGCTGTGCCAGTTTCCTTTACGCTAAAGACGCAGGAATGAAAGGGACAAACATGCAGTACTTGGTTAGTCGATTCCCCATAACTTCCCTTTGCATGGATTCCAACATGTGCGATGGGTCTGCAATTTTTTTGTTATCGAGAGCCTCTGTATACGAAAGAAAAAATAATCGAGTATAAGGGATTCGCCCCCAAGATGTGCTTCTCGTCGTTCACTGGTTTTTTGAAAAAAATGACAAGAGGCTAAGGAGAATGAAGCACGTTCTACAAAAGGCCATGGCGTTCGTCCAGGTGCGGGAAGAAAAGCACTTGCAACAAAACGGCAAACGCGCTGTTAAAGACCTGTCGCTGTTCTCGACGGTGCAAATTAAGCCCTGCACCGTTCTTTCGAGGAGTGGGCGGCGGCCGTTCGCCCACAAATTGCGGGCTTTCCTTTACCCACTAAGGCTTAATCGGGCGCCGCGCGCAAGCGTAGAGAGAAGGATGAACGCGATATTGAACCGTTGGAAAAGAGCGACCACCGGGTTTGCTTCGAGCGCTCGCTGGAACGGGACCGACAGGAATTCCGTGGTTCAATTGATCTGAATGGCGCGTCTCATTCCTTTTCCTCCTTGTCGGCAGGTTTTGCTTTTTATTGTCGCCTTCCCAACCGTGGTAGTTTATCTTGGGTTCTGCGTTGAAGCTCTCTGTGTGCAGCTTATAGAGAAAATTCGTTCTTGCAAGAATTGCTGTAGTATCCTTCGTATAGGCATACCTCTCCAGTGAACTGTGCGAGCTGCACCTGCGGTTAGCGTCGACATGTCGTGTTCATCAGTGGAAACATAAATTATATGAAATATGTGGAAACATTTTCGCGCTGCATAGACGCGCACAATACTTGTTTGCTCCAACTTCTCGTGCTTTACGCACTGATGACGCTGTCAACAACTTTTGAGCAAATGAAAAGACGCATTAACAGTAGTTTAGCTGCAACTGCTGCATTTCCTTACCACGGTAACATGTATTAGTGCCTCTTTGCGCATTGAGGCTCTACTACATTGAATATGGACATTGAATGTGGCCGTGTTCAGTGGCCGTGTTCTCCGAGTTGCCGTGTAATTCTCCCTTGCGGAGAAACCTTCAGCCACCCGGTTAGCTCAGATGGTGCAGCGACCACGCCAGAAAGGCCGTGATCCTGGTTTCGATTCCTGGAACAAGACTAATGTTTGTGCAGCGGCGAAGCTTTCTTTAGGAGATACCTCTATAATGTTCCTTCGTAGCTTCGTGCTACAGTTGTGTGGATGACAATTGTCCCTTTCATTAGCCTTCTCCTCGCGTCCGCATTATCGGCCTCAACATACAACAGGACGGCGGAGGCGCATACACCATCCAATGTCTCATACAGACCCCCTTCGAAATCATGCGAATGGTCAGCCGCATCACCACCAAGCAATGGGGACCGCAAGAAGACGAAATAATAAAGCTCGTCCAGGCCCTGATAACCAGCCGCATTGCGTACGCTGTCCCGTACTTGCTCTTCGCTCCCAAGGAGATAGATCAATTACACGTACTTCTTCGGAAAGCCTACAAGCAAGCGCTCGGCCTATTACCGGGAACAGCGACACTCAAGCTTGAAGCCCTATGAGTCCACAATCCTGCAAGAGAAATTATAGATGTCCACCTTACAAGCCAACGAGAACGCCTAGCCCTCGGACCAACAGGAAGAACAGCCCTAGCGTGCCTAGGGTACCCCAGACACGACAAAGGCAACGAACAACCAATCCATCTGGCCATCAACTTCTGGGAGCACATCAAGGTAGCCCCTATCCCCAGAAGCATGCACCCGGAACATCATGCCGGTCGTAGCCAAGCTCGCGCAAAAACTCTACGAACGAAATGTGGCAGCCTCCCCACCACACTCTAAACAGATGCCATGCAGTAGCCCCAAAAAGCAGCCATGACGGCCAGCGTTGTCGACTATAACCTACAAGAGGTGTGTCTCGATGACGGTCCGCACTGCCAGCGTCCTCATAGTGGTAGAGACAGCCATCGCCTTGGCCATTACCTCTAGTCTGACCAACGAGTACGTCACAATTATTACTGACTCCCAGGCAGCTTGACGTAGCTACGCGAGAGGCAGGATATCTTCATTCGCCCACCGATTCCTCAAACAAGCCTCACATTTCGCAGACGTTGAAATAGTATGGACACCAAGACACGAGTTCCTCCATGTAAATCAGCGTGCGCACACTGTATAGCCAGAGCTCATGTCTAGCGGGCGCCACAAGAGAGGGATACGGCCGCATCCATGGAGCCCTTACCTTTACAATACAACGCCATACTACAACACCACAGATTGAACAGACGACAGTAGCCACCTCCACACAAGAGCCCCTCAAGTGAAGACGCCGTAACATGGCGACAACTACGAACCAATACATACCCCCATTTAAGCAGACTGCACGCAATACAACCTACACAATATGCATACAAATATCCCCTTTGTGATGATTACGCCTCCCTATATCACACCCCATGGGCGTGCTCCAACGTAAAGGCGGCCACGCAAATACCCAACCCCCCACCCGAGCAGTGGGAGGCCGTGCTGACTAGTTCGGACCCTCGTAACCAGCAGCTACTGGTGCGACGGGCCCGGGAGACAGCAAGAGCCGCAGGATCTCTTGTAGGGGTTGAGAGACGGGACGTCGGGATGAAAACCCAAACTTGGGAGGGATTTATTCTACATTATATACAGAGAGGTGAGCGTCAATTAACAGTCGTGCAGTCATTACGGGCCGGCAGCAACTCGGACGCTGCGGCCCGCGGCAAGCAGTTCGAGAGAGGTGAATCAGGGAATCAGGGCATGCTCCAGAATGCTCAGGTCTCTCTGGAAGGCTTCTTATAAACCCTTCGAGCACTGGAAGTCACGTCATGTTCGACCAATAGGAGAGTCCGCTCCGATGACGCCACTTTCCGCCAATGGCAGGCGCCCGTGCGATGGCGTCATACCCGGCGAAGAGAGTCAGCGCCTGGTCCTCCACTCTTGATCACTTGTTCCCGGTACTGCGCTCTTGCCTCGCAGAATTGCAATCCACGTCTAAGGTGGAGAAGGAGGGGGGGCGCTCATGCTCCATTGTACAAGGGCCCACCTGCTCCCGGTGACTCGGCTCCGCAGCGGTGGCAAATGCCTTCTTCAAAGGTCCGGGGCCCCCTTCTTCATTGTCCGGGGCCCCCTTCTAATCCCGGCGGCGCACGACCTGGGGGCCGCAAACTTGTTTGCACTTATTCATATACCCTAAAGGCCCATTCGGGCATTACATAGGGGGGGGGGGGGGGGGCATCCAGTTACAATTACAAAACGTGTAGAAAAAGAACATTGGTAACATACAGTGACAGTGACATACTTATATACAGAAAGAATAACATACGCAAGTAGGCACTCAATACAGAAATAATCACACATTTAGGAAAACCTTCAACTTGTTAACAAAAACATCATGGTTAATGGCAGATACAATGTCCCTCGGTAGTCTATTCCAATGATATATTGCCAAAAGTAATGGTGAATGACGGTACAGATTAGTGCGAGCAAAAAGGGGTTGCACTTTAAATGGGTGATCAAAACGCTGAAAAATAGTATGAGCTGCATTGATGTAAGATTCGCGGAACGCGGATCTACTATGATAAAGCGCGTGAAAATGTGATAACAAAGTTATTAGTCGGCGGTTTTGAAGGGAGGGCAATGAAAGTGATTCCTTGATGTCCGTAACACTGTAGTTTCGCGAGTATTTTTTTGTGATATATCTTGCTGCTTTATTTTGTAATGCTTCGAGTTGATCGATCAGATAGGTCTGATGCGGATTCCAAATAATGGATGCGTACTCTACCTTTGAACGAACAAGCGTAGTGTATGCTAATAACTTAGTAGCAGTGTTCGCCAAGTATAAGTTGCGTTTAATGAAGCCGAGTGTTTTGGATGGCTTACTGGTTATGGTATTAATGTGCTCGTTCCAAGATAAATCAGAGGATAAATGAACTCCGAGATATTTAAATGTGGCTACTTTCTCAACAGGGATTCCCTGAATCGTGTAATAGCTCAATTCTGGATTATGTGTTCTCGTGAACGTCATGGCCTTAGTTTTAGAAACGTTAATTTCCATTTGCCACTGGCAACACCAAAATGCGAGTTTGTCGAGGTCTACCTGTAATGAGTTCTTGTCTTCCGCGTTACTAATTTGTCTGTAGATGATACAGTCGTCTGCGAATAGCCTTATGGTAGAAGATAAAGTGTTTCCTATGTCGTTAATATAGATCAGAAATAATATTGGGCCCAGGACCGAACCCTGCGGTACACCGGATTTTACATGCGAAAGTGAAGATGACTACCCATTCACGTAGACTGATTGACTTCGGTTGGTTAAAAATTTAGCTATCCAATTTTTGATCCTACTGTTTATGTTAAGATTCGTTAGCTTCATTAATAAGCGGATGTGCGGAACTTTGTCAAATGCTTTTGCAAAATCAATAAATATAGCATCTATTTTTAGTCCACCATGAACGGCTTCGTGGAGGTCAGTTACTAATTCGAATAGTTGGGTTTCACAGGAACGACCACGAAGGAAACCATGCTGATTGCTAGCGAAGAAATTGTGATCTGATAGAAATTTCATGACGTTGGGTGATATGATGTGCTCTAGTAATTTACAACAGATGCTTGTTAATGATATTGGCCTGTAGTTTGAGACTAAGGAGGGATCACCAGATTTAAAAATGGGGATCACGCGTGCACACCTCCAGGCGTCAGGCACGCATCCTGTATTAACTGACTGTTGAAAAATAGCAACCAAGATACGTGATATAGCTGGTTTTGTAAGTTTTAGCAATTTTGCACAAATGTCATCTGGTCCGGGTGCCGAATTGACTGGTAGACAATCTATAGCGGCTTCTACACCTTCGCGAGTGATTATGAGGTCATTCATTGAAGTATTTAAGCTGATAAAGTTCAGATCTGGTGGCACTGGTTCTTCTGATGTGAAAACCGAACAGAAAAAATTGTTTAATTCTTCCGAAACATCGGACTGCAAAAGAGGCTCACCATCTTTCGTTATTGACACAAGAGATGATGACGATGGTTTCGGATTTACTACTTCCCAAAATTTTTTACAGTTGTTTTTTAACATCTGTGATAAGTCGTAGTTGTAAAATTTTTCCTTAGCTACTTCAATTTCTGCTTTGCAAAGTCTCGCCTGTTCGAGATAGCGCTCCCAGTCGTCGGCAGAGTTCGAAAGCTTTGCCCTTGAATACATTCTTTTCTTCTTATTAATACACCGCCTAACATGTGTTGTAAACCACGTGTTTTTGTTTGAAGATTTGATGGTAATTCTTGGAATATATCTTTCCTTCAATTCAGTGAGCGTCCTTTGAAAGATCTGCCAATTTTCGTTTGTATCACGCTCGGAAAAGGTTAATAAAAACTGCGTAGAAAATGTTAGTAGGTCGTTATTTAGTCCGCGTACATCCCCTCTGTTGTAATCGTATATGGTTTTCTTTGCATTACGAGGTTTTTCATATTTTATGGTGTACTCGCAGTGGATAACATTGTGGTCACTCATGCAGTCAAGGACGCGTACATACATGCTTTGTGGATCCGTAGTCAGTACAAGATCTAGAACTGAATCACCACGTGTGGAACATGATACCATTTGGCTCAAACTAAACAAAGAAAGAACATCAAGAAACTGCCTACATTCATGCCGTCTTGCGCCCTCGACGGGTTTGCATGTCGGCCAGTCAATTCCGGGATAGTTAAAGTCACCTGCAAGTATTATTTCCGATGACGGATAGTTGCTTTGAATAATGCTTAAAGAATCATGAAGGCATTCAACAAAGTCAGCTGAAGAACTGGCTGGCCGATAGCAAACCCCGATAACGCAAGTTACAGATGGCGATAAACGGAGTGCGATCCACAATATTTCGAGGACGGAAAAAGTGTCGACAAGATGCGCACTGAACTTCTTGTTTACAGCAATTATGACGCCACCGCCTCGAGATGTGCTTCTGTCTTTTCTAAACAAGGAAAAACTATTCGAAAGCAATAGTTCGCTGTCAGCTACATCAGAGCAAAGCCAAGTTTCGGTACCAAGTACTATGTCCGCGGAACAGCATTCAATAAAGGCTTGCAGATGATCTTGTTTGTTTAACAGACTTCGGAAATTTGATACTATGATTGACAAGGTGTTATTCGGATGGGTTCTTTCAGGTTCATTCGTTTGTTCTACGTGTCTGGTGGTCTGGGAGAACTACCACCTTATTGGCCGAGGAATCAAACGTATAGTGCTTATTGGCAAGAATTAGTTTATCAAAAGCTAGCTTGAATTTTTCGTTGGGTTGGCGGTTAGTCCGAGCAAAATCGCGGAGTTTATTTCTGATGTGCCGCAAGCGCGGTGAAAAGTCTTCTTCTACCCACACTCGAGCAGATGCAACGTCTTTAAGCTTGAATGCATTCCTCAGGATATGGTTTTTATCCTTAAAATTCAAAAACTTAACTATTATAGGGCGATTATATCCCGACTTTTCCTGTCCCAGTCTGTGAGCCCTTTCAAAACCACTAGGCTGCATGTCGAATGTATTCGTTATAAACTCTGTAATTAATTTTTCCGTGTCATTCCACTTCTCAGTTCTTTCCTCGGGAATGCCCTTGAATATAAGGTTGTTCCGCCGCATTCGGTTGTTCAGATCATCCACGGCAAGATTGGCTTGTTCAATTTGTTTAAGTTCAATGGTTCGAACCTGATCCCGAGTTTCCTGCAGAAGCATCCCCACTGTGGATACATCTTTGTGAACGCTGTCAACCGTTTCTAGGCGCTGTTCAATTTGTGACAACCGTCTTTTGACATCTGTAATATTCGACTGGATGTCCTTGAGTTTGACGCACATGTCTTTCTGAGATTTTTCATTAGCCGCCGAAAGTTCTTTGAGAAAATTCATAATTTGATCTACCTTGTCAGGACCTGGGTTTGTTTCGACGTTCCCGGCACAGATGATCAGGTGCGCGACACAGAACAAAACTACGAACAGTTGTACCCCAGCCTTCGATCTACGACACACCGTTGCTGGCCGTAGCCATACGGGTGAGCACGATTTAGTGATTCTACTAAGCGTGACGAAACAGCCGATCCTGGCGTGGTAGGTACATAGATCAATGCCCATGTCTGTTCAAAAAATCTTACACAACTTCAATTGGGGTTTGCAGCCAAATAGGGATCACGAAATGCGCCAAAGCGCTGCAGACTCACCTACAACGAGTGAAAGCAACAGTTTTAGCGCTGTGAAACTGGCTGCAAATCCCGTTTGACGTTTGCCGCTGAGGCTTCTTATACTTGGCTTGAGGGCGCTGCGGTGCGTGCCGGTATCACCTGCGCGGGATTGCACGACGATGGCTCCCACGACGCAAGGTGATATGAGTCCAGGACACGAGGCAGCAGCTTTTTTGCTCGATGGGTGGCAGTCGGCCGGTGCTTGCGCAATCAGCCGATCGTAGCAGCGACTAACAGGCGTCTCACACGGTCACACGCAGGTTCCTCACCTACAACGAGTGAAAGCAACAGTTTTAGCGCTGTGAAACTGGCTGCAAATCCCGTTTGACGTTTGCCGCTGGGGCTTCTTATACTTGGCTTGAGGGCGCTGCGGTGCGTGCCGGTATCACCTGCGCGGGATTGCACGACGATGGCTCCCACGACGCAAGGTGATATGAGTCCAGGACACGAGGCAGCAGCTTTTGTGCTCGATGGGTGGCAGTCGGCCGGTGCTTGCGCAATCAGCCGATCGTAGCAGCGACTAACAGGCGTCTCACAGGGTCACACGCAGGTTCCTCACCTACAACGAGTGAAAGCGACAGTTTTAGCGCTGTGAAACTGGCTGCAAATCCCTTGTTTGGTGCTCCTCTGGAATGTGCTTTCCTGCTTCTGCATTCCTCAATTAGCTGTGCTGCGCTTCGAAGTGGTTTGGGGAACTCGAAGTAATCGCAGGAAACAGCTCCATATCTAACACCCTGGAGTAAGGGCGCCTCCCGCACAAGCAGAAAGACACCTGCTTGTCCTTTCCTATTTTTTTCAATAAATGTTTCTGCTCCTCCTCCTTCCACTCGCTTGTAGTTCCGCAGAACAGGCTTTGCCGGCAAGATGTAAGTATAACATTGTTGTAAAGGTGCCCGCACACCAATTTTCGTGTTCGGCAAGTATGCTATCTAAATAAATGAAGAAGTTCGTGACATTCGTACAAAAAGGAGATGACAAAATGAAGAGCAGTGAGGGACTACGAAGGTCAACGAAGCCCCCACAAAATTTGCGTTGGTTGCCACACCTTCCGCTGCCCGAGTCTAATGCGGTAATTACGGAGCGGAAATGAGAACTTGCAGCATCATTCGGCGCTAAGCAGTTTGTGAGAGCTGATTAAGAAGTGTTAGGCATGAAGAGGTCTCTTCTCTTCCTGTTTTGTCGCGACTGAGACTTTCGAAAGTCTGCCTATTCGATGCCACTTCAACGCACTTCCTGTTACTCTGATTATTTACCAACATTTACTATTTTAATTAGCATTATTATTTTGTTAAACGCGCCCGGAAGCGCCCAGTCATTATAATAGGCGAGTGGGTACGAGGGAATCAACAGAACTTGAACAGCCCATATAAAACTAAGCAGTGAACGACAGCGCGCATATATGAGCAGTACTTGTGCAAGAAAGATAAAATTAAATACTCATTGATTACTTGCAAAATGCAGAAATAGAGGCCCTCATACTATATTAGGTTAGGCATTCCATTGAGAATCAGATCGAAAAAAGAGACAAAAATCTTTGTCTACTTTCTCTGCCATATACTTCTTCCCGCAGGTGCACTGATTTTTTATGTGTCCGCTGAAATGAAACCACCAGATTCTATAATTAAAGGCCAACAGAAAAAGACAGAAACTGCACATTTTCCGCGTAGCGAGTCCTGCAACCACTTGCTATCAATATTGTAGATTCCTGCAAATTTCACCTGAATTGAACGCTGAATTAAGCTTCTACGCACGCGAGAAAAAAAATTCGTTGACGCATGTATGCAGTTTCTCGGTCACTTAATCAGGACACTATCAGGCGAAATAGCAATAACACAATGGAACAGTGGGAGGCACAACTCGCCGGTTACGACTTGGCAGGACGAAATTTCTTAATTAGTCAGGAAAGGCAGGCGGCAGGGGCCAGAGGGACCCTGGACTGGGGGGATCGGCCACCCCTCCATAATATCTTTTCCTGTCAAATACATCTATTTTTGCAGGGTGTTTCAGTGAACACTTTCAAAAACCTTTAGAAGTTGCCTGTGTCAGATAACACAGTTCTAGTTCATGAGCTGGTCTACTCGAAGCGGTGGACAATGCATGCACAAAAAATTGAGATGCAAAATCGACTGAATAATGAAAATTCACTAACTAAATTTTTAACTAATTAAATTATGGCCCATATTGCGACTTACAAGTTCTAGCCGGGGAGTTCGCATGGCGGATCCCCTTGGAACGGGTTTTGAAGATGACACCAGTTTCGAGATATAAATTCCTGAACTTTGCGGAGAAACGCATTGGCCTTCCGGTTAGTTTGTTAACAAAACGTCGTTTCATGCACTGAAGCATACACGTAATTGGAACGCTAATGTATTTCTCCGCAAAGTTCGCGAATTTATACCACTAAACTGGTGCTGTCCTGAGAATTCGTTCCAAGTGGAGCTGGCTCACGAGGTCCACTGCAAGAATTTGTAAATTGCAATGTGAGTCATAACACAATTACCTGGAAAGTTAATTAGTCAATTTTTGTTAACCAGTAGATTTTGCATTTCAATTTGTTGTGCAAATAGAATTGAGCTATCTGCCACAGACACCACAGACAACCTTCAAAAAATGTTGACAGGGCTCGCTGAAACACACCATGATATATAAATAAATAAATATATATATATATATATATATATATATATATATATATATATATATATATATATATATATATATATATATATATATATATATATAAAACAACAAGAAGTTGAGCTAGTTGATTAGGTTTCATAATGCAAAAAAGGGTAAGGCGTGCAGACACGGATACAAGAGAGGTGGACAACTTGAATGTTGACTATCAGCTGAAGGAGCACTAAGGCGAAAAATGAAAGAAGACACAAAATTCATCTGCGCATGCTCTGGAATGGTCGCACCACGTGTCAGTCGTGTAGACGTGCCGGTATGATACCAGCATACACATATTTATTTATTTATTTATTTACGCACTGCAGCTTCTACTTGTGAGGTAAATTTGGACAACGACTGATGGCGATCATAGCAGGATCAAGTCTGTTCCAATGAGCTACTGTAAGAGGAAAGAATGAATACTTAAACATGTCGTTATTGCATGTGTAGTCAGGGTAAAGTGTGCGCATGTTTGTCACGCGTTTTTCGCGCCCCAGAAAATAAAATGTATCTGGACGCTTCTATCTTAGAGTAATTATTTAGAAGCAGAAACAAGAACTTCAGGCGAATATGTTCTGCTCTGGTAGATAGCGTTTGCAATCCAGAGTCTGTTAGAAGATTAATCGGTGAGTCAGCGCGTTTATATTTTTTGGGAATGAATCTTACATCCTTTCTTCGTACTGCCTCTAATTTTGTTATGTTAGTTGCATGAGAAAACCAGGCTGTGTTTGCATATTCGAGACCTGGCCTAACGAACGTTGTGTAAGCCAGTAGCTTCGTTGATGTCGTAGAGAGCGCAAGGCTTCTTTTGAGGAAGAATAATTTGCGTAATATTCCTGCGGTGATGTTCCAAATACGTTTATCCCACCTGAGGTCTCAGGTTAAGGTACCTGCCAGGTATTTATGCTGTTCAAATTTAGTAAGTGGTATGCCGTTAATCTCATAAGTAAAGTTAGACGGTCTTGTTTTCCTTGTTGCGGTCATGTCCACAGACCTTTTTTACCTTAATTGATATCCGCCAATTAGAGCACCAAACAGCTAGAGTGTTGAGGGATGTATTAAGTGCGATGTGGTCGCTATAATTAGCGATCACGCTATAAATAACGCAGTCATAGGCGAACAGCGAATAAATACATATACATATATATATATATATATATATATATATATATATATATATATATATATATATATATATATATATATATATATATATATATATTTCTAAATGGGGCCGTTGAAGTTTGATTTCACGCTAACATCGCCCAGTCGTTGGAGGAGCCCGCTATGGAACTCGCATGCATTGCAGTTGTAGTCAAGACGAGAAGCACCCACGTTATGCATACGCAAAAATGAAGGGGCCTGGCATTCATAGCATTTGGCAAAAGCTAATAAAGTTCAGTTGCAGTTATTTTCCATATCCTTTTGTGACTGAACGAAACTTTTAACGGTACGATCAATGAAACCTACACTCCTTAGAAACGTTCATTTTCCGTCAATATAGGGGAATCTCTTTATTTTGCAGCACTAAGGTAAACATTGATTTGGTACACATTGATTCACTCGTCCGAAGGAGGACTTAGCTACATTAGCAGGCCTAATGGTTAATGTTTTCTGTTATTAGGCTCGCTTTCAAACTTCAACACTTCCTCTTGCTGGTTTGCGGTTCGACAACTCATGATAGCCCTCATCTTGCATCCTTTAGCACGCAAAAGAGGCAAGAAATACCTTCCAAAAGAAAGTTTCCTTCTTACTTTATATGGTCACCATAACACGAAAACATGCTTTCCTCCTTTTGAAGTTAACAGCATACGTTGTGTTTAGTAAACCGAGAAACAGAAACTGTGCCTTATGTTTGGCGGCGAAGGTCCAGTGAATGTGTAACTCTAAAGACATGTATGTCTAAAAGACATACATGCAGTCTCACTGCGAGACTATTTCCAAGTACTCGCATTAATGCTACTCGAGCCATGTACCGCAAGTGCACGTGAATAGCCAGTTATTAAGGTCGTCATGAAGTCCAGCCATTAGGGGCTCCGTAAATGTTTTACCTAAAGCAGCGTGCGCAGCAGTTTGTTTAACGAGCGCATAGCCGCAATGCAGGAGGTCGAGAACTGAGGCTCGAAGAGCTCTAAGATGTGCAAGGTGACGCCGCAGGTTGGATAGTTACTTAGATGGAGAAAATTTTAGGAAATTATCAAGACGACAATCCTATTTGTTGCGCCTTCCAGCCAGTGGGAAGAACCGGTCGTGCGGTGCGCGTCGCGTTTTCCAAGTGCAAACATGCATGCAAAAGAAAAAAAGCACCGAGGGGCTGGGATGTAACTTTCTTGGCATGAAAGAGAGGATCATTCGGTGTTTTGATGGCAGCGATACTTTTCTTTAGCACTTAAGAAACTCTGCAAGAGGCTTTCGGCTTGCCTGTGACTTTTGTCGCGTAGTGCTGGTAAGGCCTGTCTGTAATTGTGCGACCTCAGCGATCCCATCTTCGCATCTTGGATGTAGCGACGCGAGCTTACATAGCAGAACCCCCTTCTACGCGCGCGGACACACACACACACACACACACACACACACACACACACACACACACACACACACACACACACACACACACACACACACACACACACACACACACACACACACACACACACACACACACACACACACACACACACACACACACACACACACACACACACACACACACACACACACACACACACACACACACA
Source organism: Dermacentor albipictus (assembly GCF_038994185.2). NCBI lineage: Eukaryota > Metazoa > Arthropoda > Arachnida > Ixodida > Ixodidae > Dermacentor > Dermacentor albipictus. The sequence continues at coordinate 440,316,278 of NC_091821.1, forward strand.
CACACACACACACACACACACACACACACACACACACACACACACACACACACACACACACACACACACACACACACACACACACACACACACACACACACACACACACACACACACACACACACACACACACACACACACACACACACACACACACACACACACACACACACACACACACACACACACACACACACACACACACACACACACACACACACACACACACACACACACACACACACACACACACACACACACACACACACACACACACACACACACACACACACACACACACACACACACACACACACACACACACACACACACACACACACACACACACACACACACACACACACACACACACACACACACACACACACACACACACACACACACACACACACACACACACACACACACACACACACACACACACACACACACACACACACACACACACACACACACACACACACACACACACACACACACACACACACACACACACACACACACACACACACACACACACACACACACACACACACACACACACACACACACACACACACACACACACACACACACACACACACACACACACACACACACACACACACACACACACACACACACACACACACACACACACACACACACACACACACACACACACACACACACACGCACACGCACACACACACACACACACACACACACACACACACACACACACACACACACGCAAGCACGCGTTTGTACACCTTAGACTCTATCTAAGAAGACTATGTCACAGGGTAGAAAAACTAATCAGAGTGCACGTAATGCTTATACTAGGATGGCAGCAATTAAAGATTGTTATTATTTGCGCTTACTAAATATATAAGTGATAATAGGGTGAGGTGCGGATGAACGGAAGTAGCACTAAAACGCTAGTTTTTCTTGTACAGGAAACCCCAAGGGGACAAAAAGATAGCACTTAGAAGGCGATGGTAATTCACGGAAGTGCATATTCGAATGCGTTATGTTTTATACCGAGTATTATGTATATTGGGCTTACAAAATCTCTGGTTCAATTTTCGATAAGCCGTCGTCTTCGGTTGCGTAATCGAAAAGCGTGTACGTGCGCAACTAGTAGGCTTAAGCCGCCGTTAGCAGATATGGCAAAGAAAAAAGAACCCGTTTTGCAGCTTTTCAGCTGCTTAATATATTGTAAGCTCTTTCCCAACAGCATTCTTAGTTAAAATCATAGAAATTGGGCGCCTTATTGTAAAACAAAAATATAGCATTTTTCTGCAATAACTAATGTGATATATAGCTCTGTATGTTAGAGTAATTTGCTTCCGACCGCAGCATTGCAGAGCAACTGGCCGCTCAAGGCACTTTGCGTGTATACGCGAACATCTTTCACACTCGCAAATAATTTTTATGCAGCAAGTATTGAGCAACAGAAAGCTGGATTGGGAGTTCTTCATGTTGCTCTACAATTTTCTCATTGATACTTTTTAACTAATTATAATATTTGAGAAGCTTATTTATGTATATGACTAATTATGAAATTAGACGGAATGCAAAAAAGTATTCCGAGTACCTCCAAGCAACGGCAAACAATATTACCTAGGTTCTGTCCAGCTACGTGGCTTTTGCATATATTTAAATCTCTGTGCATGGTAGTTGGGGCACCCTGTATATTACGTCGACAAGAGTACGAAGGCCTCACGCTCAGGTCTGCACTTACCTATGACGTCATTCTACACCTGCAACACATTTAGTATTACTTGATCCTCACCATTCTTAAGAAATGCATGGTCTTGCTGAAGCCGACTATTCTCATTAGGTCACTCATTAAACGTGTTTTCCGTTGAAATTCAGTGCCATCAATTTTTTTTCTTTGGGTGCGAAAGCTGCTTCTCGCGTCTCCCCATGCAACTGAAAACAAGACTGAACCTATTTTAGTACACGGTTATTGGCACAGCGCCGAGACAATTAATTTGAGCAGGGGCCTCGGAACAATGACACTAATAAGGTTTCCTAAGTGCTGCGGCCAAACGCACACCTTCCACAGCTGCCTTTGCATGCATGCGCAATCGAGTGCATTTAAAGATTGTGTATGTTATAGATGAGATGGTGTGCTAGATATCGCAGTTTGAGACTTTCTGCCATCCTCCCTTCCTTTAATTCCTTTAATGATTCCTTTAACGAGAAATGGAGTGCCATTGTGACTCAGTTTGTCAGTTCTATGCCTGAGTAAGGGGCCAATGTCGCTTTGAATATCGGAATAGAAGGTTGTGTAGCACTCGACATGGTGCTCAGGAAGGAGCGCAATATTAGTGACCGTATAAAGCAGACATAGAGCAAAAAAAGGTTTATATGTAGAGAGATGTAATCCCACTAATCTATAGAGCAAACAAAGAAAAACAAAGAAAGAAAGAAAGAAAGCTGCGGCGTGGGGGTCGTAATAAGTGCATTCTCTGAAAATAATTTCTAATAAACAACGACAGCACTTTTCAAAGCAAACTTGGTTAAAGAGATTTAGAACACAGGCAAAAACACTTCATCGAATAAGCTTCAAGAGTACCACCTTGCGTTCTCGAAAGGTGTTCTACGTCACCCAGGTTATTCAGAAAATAATGATCGCTAAAGTATTACTTTTAGCCTTCCATGGTATATACTGCAATATGTAAATTCACACGTATAAGTAACATTATCTGTTATGCGAACGACACATTGACTGTCGAAACGATGCACATGACTGAATGCCACAATCGCCTTGAAAACGTACTATTTCTCTACCCTCCCCTTGTTCCTATCTTCTATTTCTATGTTTCTCTCTTCTCGTTTGTGAAGAGCAGGCCGGCGTTGCGCCCCTTCCGGTGGCAGTTGCCAGCCTGCTCCTGGCTTTCCCTTTCCGGCCATGTGTGTGTGTGTTTTCAAAACAAGTAATAATAATATACGCAATCACGGACACAATACTGCACACATAAGGCACGCAATCAAGCTCACTGTTCTTAATTCACTGTTCTTAATCATTCTTCGAAAATGCGTATCTAGCACTACAAGTGTGGCAACAGTACAGAAATCACTATCGTAGTGTATAGCACTTGTTCTGTATGTCTCCTTTTCTTTCCGTTGCTTATGAAGTTTCACCGCTAAACACTAGAAAATGTCTTACCAACAAAACAAGAACTGAATAATGGCATGATACATAATTCAAATGTCATGATGCTTTCGCCATATGCATCTCCATGTATCATATTAATAGCTGAAGTTTTTACGATAAGAACAGTAAAGGTGTCGCAAAACGTTGCTTTGACCAGTAAGCGTGAATTGAGGCGGGTTTAGCTCGAAAGGACGCATTTTTGATATGAAATAGTATTCCGCGAATTGGCAGAATTCCGAGTGTGTTTTGAGATTTCTATTTAAGGTATTGTGTTATTCACAAATTGGCATTAGCAGCTGCAGTATGGCTACAGACGCCATCAGTGGCTGATTTCTGGAGCTGCTTCCTGCTTTGCACACAGCTATGGTTTTGCGCGTCCTATAAAACTATACTAAACCGCCACTTCGTGCACTATTGCGTATATAAAGAGCGAATCGCTTCCTCACAGAAAAGCCGGTGTCAGTACTGACGCAGGAGAAAGTTAATGATTTACGCAGTCACATGCAACGCTTATAACATTATATGCGCTTGGAATATTGCGCATGCATATCGTCTGGAACACAGAAAGAGGCACATAGGCAACAATAACCGAAAGCAACCAGCTTCTGTTGTCACATCTAACTCAGGGAAGTGTCGTTGACTGCGGCTGAACACCGTGGACAATAGCACATATAGCATATAACAGCGCGTTCTAACCGCTAAGCGCTACTTGTTTACAACCTACACAGAAAAAACGCCGATAGATTTGAAATTAATGTCACCAAAACTGAACTAAAGAAGCAAGTGTATTTGCTGTCAGATGCGCCATTAGCACATACGTTGGGCTGCATTCGTGGGTTCATTTCCAGCGTAGGGAAATAATACATGCTAAAACTCTCCGGAGGTGGTTGACGTGGGCTAAACTTTGTGTACTACAGCTTCAGAAGCTTTCTTCGCTGTTATCCTTTAGTGCATCGCAACCAAATAGACGCGTCTAGATCGCGGATACGCCCTTGCGTATGGGTATTTTCAACGAGTGGCAGACTGCTCGGCTACTGGTCGAAAGACAGCGGAGAAATTTGCCGCTTTCACGTCCTCGACACACAATCCCTGAAAATCTTGGCATATTCAGTTCACTTGACATTAATGCCAGTATCGGTGTCATGTCGGCCGAATTGCTCCAGTTAAACCTGCGAAAGCTACACAAAAAGCAAACGCAGAAAAAAAAATCAGGAACGCAACACTCTCATATAACGTATTGACGGCTAACTTGAACTAAATGAAAATAAATACTCACTGTTGCCTACCGCAAAGGACTCACTGTGGCCGCAGGCTTGAGACAAACTGCACAAGGCTAGCAGTAGTTGCCTGTTTTAGTATAATAATATGATTATGCGCACTGCCAAAAAAAAAGAAGAATGGTTCGAAAAGAAAACCAACCTTGGCTTATCTCTCTTGCGTAAACATGGCAGAGCGCATGAGGGAACGTATTTGACCGTTTCTTTCGATTCGAAAGTCTGACATACCCCACTAAGCGGAAAATCCGGCGAGCGTCTGGCGTTAATATCAGGTGGTGAAAAACGCACGTGTCCAAATAATTACGCAACGTTTCCGGTGTTGGACCTGCTGTGGCTCGCCCTGCGATATCCCACAGGGAACAGCCACCGCCTCAGAGGGACGCTGTAGCGCACACGAGAAAAAAATTACTAAACCGTCTGACCATTCTTTTTAATAAGGTATCTTCTTCTTGCCCAATTCGAAAAATGAGTTGACCCGCGTTCAAAACCGACTGGGCCCTTTACTAACGTTGACTTAACCCACAACTTGAAAATTTAGTTTGCCCAATCGGAAAATTTACCTCAAGTTCGAAACCGCCCTGGCGCAATCCAAAAAATTGACTTGGCCTACCACCGATCTTTACTTCATCCAATTCGTAAATTCTGTTCACCTACGTTCAAAACGGACATGGCGCATTCCCGTAATTGACTTGGCCCACCACCGAAACATCGGTGGCCCACCATCAAATATGTCTTTGCCCTATTCGAGCATATGAACAAGGGAAAATTATCGCTTGGACGAGTCATATTGATCTCGCATTTAGTGCACGTAAGGAGACTTACTGCCTCTGCAACTTTCTTTTATAGCCTCCAAACAGAGCAATATCTCTGTTCCTAGAGGACAGTGCTACATACGACAGCACAACGTCGTTTTGACACAGGCCCATGCACAGCATTTCAGTTTTCCACAGCGCCGACTCCTAAAGCAGAGCGCAATACTAGAGCCAGGCTGGTAATAGTGTAGTCATAGCCATTCTAGCACCGTGCCAGTGAACTCCAACAAAAAAGAATAAATTTTAATAACTGTGTTATTGTGTGCGCCGATGCGCCTGCAGACGTCCTGTTTTCAGACAGTTAAATTACCATCGTTTTCAAAGGTAATCTAGCGTTTATTCAGCGAAACGTTGTCATCCATCCCAGTGATTTCCAGCGAGTTGCAGTGTCTCCAGGGCAACGCAGTGTCGAAACACGCAGCCGTGTTTCACTGGGATGCCATGGAAATCAGTGATATTGCAACGGTGAATTTCTCAGAATTTCTTTTTTATGTAAGAGGAATAACTCATTTATTCAGGGCCAATTTTTTTATCTGTGGGATACTGGTGCTCAACGGCCATTAAAGGCATCCTCTGGGTGAGCTGCCATGTTTGCCCACACATCTGGTATTTCACGAAATGCTAAGTTCCTTCAGAAATAGCGAAAACAGATTATCGTGCGATTTTCGCTGGTTCACTGCATCACAAAAAGTCACACATTTGAAGATGAGTTGATGCAATACTTATTCGAGTAACTGCGCGTATTAGATTATTAGCTTTTGATCAAAATTAGTCACGTTATTGATGACAGCGCAAGACATGAAGTGTGCCATGCGGGTAGCTCATAACCGTTCCTGCTATTGCAAGAAGTTGACGCTGCTACTTTTTAGAGGTTACGAATTAAGGCCCAATTTCACACAGCACAGCAAATATTGAAGAGTTGAAAAGCGCAAGTGCCACGCCCCTAACAGTTGCACATGTGAAACGTGATTGCTGGCGCCTCATCGTCGGGCGAGCGTAAAAGGGACGGAGACCGCAGCTTGATAGGGACGCTCGCTTGTAGCTTGCCCATCTGCGAAGCACGTGCAATCGCGTCATTCGTGCGCGTCTGCTATGGGCGTGACAGTTGTTGCGACTTGAACGTCCAGTTTCGGCTTTCTGTTATTATTAACCAGAACTTATTACGCTGTGACATTGGCAGCGTCAACCTATATTTGCAATTCTGGAAACGATTATGAGCTCCTTGCATGGCGCGCACCGTCATTCATTGGAATAAGTTGCGAGGCTCCTATGGTCTAAATGTTAATTACTTTACAGAAGTAGTTGATATTAGGCCATTTTCAATTGTTCGACTCTGCGGTGAAAGCGAACAAGGGGAAATAATTTATTTTTCTCAAATTTTTTATTTTTAAATAATTTGAAACACATTTCGTGAAACATCTTGCACACGCGCCCATCGCATTCGTAAGAGCATTACCGCACTCGCCATTTGGTTGTTCCGGTTCCGGCCGTTTCCATAGGTACCAGGAGCTCGAACTGGGCGAGTTGGTTCCACCAGGTACAAATTTTGTGCTCTCTCTTCAAAAGCAGTTCTCTTGTCACTGCAATAGAAAATAGTGCACTAGTCATTCAACAATAATAAGGGCCGGTATTGACACTAGGGGTTTTGACGCGATAACAGTTTGTTCTCGAATTCTGCTGCAACGGAAAACACTGAGCAGTGATACAAGTGTTCGACATGAGGATGGCCTTTATACTTCATATCCGAAATTTCGTCAAGTCCAGAACATGATGCCCGAGTACATGACATGAACTGTAACTTCCGGTCCACTGACAATTTAGCAAACATTGTGAATTTTTGATCTGCATTGCGCGAACGGTTTTATGGCGACCTTGTTCCATCCTGAATTCCCAGCCAAATTTTTCTACTCAGGAAACTGTGGTTTGCTAGACAAAGAAAACTTCGTGTTAAGATGACAAGAAGGATTCTTTCATGGTCTTTTAATAGCTTCTTTCGGTGATAAAGAAGACATTCCAATATCTTGCATTAGATTTTTTCTGTTCTACTTTTGCGTGTCTCCAAATGCAAATATACTGTAGAAATATTCGATGGAATATCAAAAGCGAGTCACTTGGAACACGCAAAGCATTTAAATGAATGCAGGTTTAATTTACGATACTCCGAAGGCTTGCAAGAAGAGGTAGCAATTCTTGCCTTCTATACGTCATTATACGGCGTCTCCTCTATTGTAGGATTGGTCATCGTGAATATTTTCCTTCTTCCTTCGTGCTTAACCCGCAACATCGTGAATAATAACAAGCACAAACACACTGTCTAAACACCAGGAAATACACCTGAGCTATTATTATTGGCAGCTAAAGGAACAGGTCGGAAGCCAATGGTATAAGAAGAAATAATTGCCAAGCAGAGCGGCGGGCGACTGCTTTTTCAATCGCTTGAAGTGGATAAAAGAATTCAAAAATAAAACAAGAGAAAAGGCCAGAAAAGGCACCATTGCGGTCAGAAGCAGGTGCACTAATAGCGAGAGGAAAGTATTGGACAACTACACGAACTAATTTATATTCGTAGTTCTGTTGGTCACATATATTCCAGAAAATATTCTCTTAATAAATAAATTAACAAGCATCGTGTAATGCGTGCACAGGCAAACATGAACACATCTCACACGATGACCGACAACACTCGCTGTAACTACGTTGGTGTGATGAACACAGAGGAGAGCAAACGCTTCAGTGGCATCTCGCTTGAACGCGTCGCCGGAACTTGAGATTACGCGACCTTCAGCACCAGAAGTACAGGGAGACGGCGCATATCCTGCCACCAGCCATTTCAGCGCGACTTTGCACCTACGGAAAAGATTGCCTGCAAGATAGGACAACGACGTTGCATGCGCTCTGCCATGCGGATATCAATGCGCAGCCACGGCCGTGCTAGCGAAGTTCGCTGCTCCCCCTCTCCCCGCGCCCCTTATCCTACACTTGATCACTGTGCCACACGCTCACCTCCCTTTCCTTCTCTTTATTTCTTGAGGTGCAGTGTTTATACCACTGGTATACATTAGCGGCATACCTCTTAATGCTTAACCTAACTGATATCGCAGCCATTCGGACATACCGCTCTAGCGCTCCATGACTTCCCAGGGACGCGTCCTCACTGCAATTTGTTTTGGTTGCCAAAGACAAGGTAGAATAGAAAGCCTTCAATTTTTAAGACGTCGGATTCATCGTTACTGCATACTTTGAGGTCAATTTTGCCCCAAGTGTTCATCACTCGACCGGTAGACTCTAAAAAATTCCATGCTTAACCTTACGCTAAACTCTCCGTTAAGCATGACGCGCATGTAAGGGAGATGCGGATGGCGGTTCAAGCACCATGTGGGCGAAAATAAGCGTGACATTCCTTCATGTAAGTTTGAGGGCAAGACTGCCTGCCATGGTTCTGTCTTGTGCGAGCGTGAGAGAAATGCAAACCACACGCTTAACATCCCGCGGAGCGCTCGCGCGGGAACTTTCCATCACGCTTATAAATGTCCCAAAAGGGTATCCTTGATATACTACGTGCTCTGCGCGAAGCGTCGGTTAGGGAGAACCATGCTCTGCATCTTCTGTTTGCCCTGCTGGGAATGCGAAACTTTTCTTGGGGAGGCTGAAGGAGACAGTGTTGTTTTGAAGACTGTGCTAGGTCATTTTTGGTGTAGATTTACCGGCGGACTGCCACGAGTGACGTTCGTTCATTGCCTTGCCTAAAAACACCTTTATTATCATAAATTTTACATGTTACAATTGCTGTTTTATTAATTCTAGTCATCATGCACAAGAGGTCTCATTTAGTTTCTAGCTACGGAACCTCCTTCTGTACATACTTATAATGTAATTATCTCGATTTTTGTCTTGAATAAAACTGATTCTGATTCTGATTGCAGCATAGAGCTCCCGGTGCAATTGTAAGAGCGGTTGTGTAGCGCCATGTTCACTTCCACTCTATTCATTCTACTCCACACTTCTATTCATGGCGTACAACGCGGGTGGTATATACATACCTTGAGCACTGTGCCGAGATTACGTGAGTTTACGCGACAGAATCCACCACAGGCTGACTGCTCGGGAGCAACATTTCCAGATGGACAATGGATATGCCACGGTCCCTCACCTGCTATTCATGGACGATTGAAATACACTGGTAAGAACGTTAGTGATGGTTCGCTTTTTTGAAATAGCGGCTACCTGCCCATTTGTCATCATTTTTGGTATGTGGCTGCATGATATGTGGCGCAATATTTTTCACAATGGGACATTTCTTGGAAAGCGAGAGCCTTTTACGCGAGTAGTAGCGTTGATTGAAATGGAGAGCAGTCAGCCTCGTGCTTTCTTAACAAGTTTTTACACCGGCGTGTTGAATTCCTCTGAATTGTTGAGTTTATTGTGCTGACGTAGTATGAAATTCTCACGAGTTGTGCTGTTTTTATTTTATATTCGCCAGTTCACCGTTCTCTCTGTGCCCGCTGCCATTTTGCATCGAACAAGGGGGTTGAGCTGGGAGTTGCCACTCTGCATATTGCACCGTGGTTTTTCTGATGATTTAGAACTTTGTTAGTGGCGTATAAATGTGGTATGCCGTGCAGTTGCCGCAGCATGTCGCTCATAGTATACCGGTACGTATAAAGAAAAAATTCATAACTTTGTGAGCTATTTACCCACTGACAGTAACCAGTATCTCCGAAGCGCTGCAACCGAGGTTGTAACCACACGTGCTACTTAATTCGCAACCACAATTACACTCCTTATTAGGATGTCTATCTAGTGTACTTCCACATATTTTATCTTTGGTTTTTAAAGAGAAGTGTGGCTGCGTTCAATGAACATGAATATACTGGGCCCATTGCAGCTCTTCAACTTCAGCTGCAAACAGATCTATCCCCGCAATGAGAGTTCACGTGTGTTAAATTCACGTAGAATGTCATTCTTCTCAAAATTTCCATCTCCATCGGCTTCGGAATTTTGCGTAGGTACGTTTTTCTAGCTCATTTTTGCTCAAGTAATAAAAGGTTTTATCGATATCATTGCCAGATGGGTTTGAATTTTTAAACTTTATTTTTATGAAGTGCATGATGGAATAAAATTAGTCACAGCTATGTGTCTCATCTAAATGCGTTTCACGCATTGTTGTTTTGTTTTTGAGGTTACATTTGAAAAAAGAATAAAGTTTTGAATGTACGATCGATGAATATCAACAAAAATTGAAAAATACTTCTGATATCTCATCAAAAATACTGCAATTTCCTGAGCCTTCTTACGTCACTTTGATTGCGTGCTTGCGACCCAAGCTTCCAATGTATGCTCTCATTACTGCGGTGATTTAACCATCTTTCCCCTCTCGCCTACTTGTAAAAAACTTCCAAACCACAACATTTTAAGAGCATGCAGTGAGTAGCAGAAATGTCGGTAGAAGTGCAATCAGTGCTAAAGCATCGAAAAATCAAGCGGTCTTCGTTACCACATTTAGTATAACAGAAATATCTTTTGACCTCTAAATTATTATACTTTAGGTAATAAGACATTTTTCTTTCCTTTTTTTCAGATCGCGCGAAGTGACCTTACAAGACCATGCATAGTGGGGGGGGGGGGGAAAGGCTCCTCACCTGCGGCTGTGAGCAGGAAAGCATTGTGATAAGTGACGACATATTCCCAGAAAAGGCACTAGTGATGTGCCTATGCCTTTATGGTATGTAATATGGAACCTATCCGGCGGCAAGTGACCATTTTTTGTGCAACCAACTTACAGCCAACAACAATCAAAATAAATATCATGATCGCAAACAAGATTAAGGGATTTGTTCACTGAGTTGCGCATTTATATCAAACTCGCATAAAGACTTACGCTTCCTCAGTGATCTGAAAACATTTTAACTCTGTAAGTTTTGTTTTTAGCATCAATGTTTCATTGTATCACATTTTCTGGGAATGAAGGTTATGAATAAAAGATTTACCCCAGGAAGAAATATGTGTGTAATACTTTTTCGCAGCGTAGAATATTCGTCTTAGAGAAAGAGGTCAGTGAAAAAAATTGATCAGATCTTTTGGGCCAACAATCGGATAAAGATTGCAACATCTTCGAACGCGTGGCGCCACAGAGCATGGTTGAGAGGACATTCGTCCGTCCTTTTGCGCAAAGAGATACCGAGGGGCTTGTTTACGTTTTACATTCCTTGGCATCTTTGAAATATGCCAGGGCTTTGCAAAGTTCCTTCAAGTGGATTTGTTTCAGTGTCACCGGTGGTAGCGTCATGTGCAATCTCTCTGTTCCAAATCAGCTTCTACTTCGTCGTCATGCTGCTACTGTCATAGCGTCTTGCTTCGTCACAGTCTGCGCCGTCGAAGCACAAGTCAAAGAAAAGGACTGCGAAGAGCTTGGTGAGCAAAACTTGTTTCAGAGAAATGACCCAAGCGCCCAAGCCGACAAGAGCCGGTGCTTCTTCGTTGCTTCCAACGCGTACAGAGAAGTGGCGAGGGGGATAGGGCATACTCTTCACTTCAACCCCCTTGCCCCCTCGGCAATCCTCTCTGGGCGAGGAGATTGGTCAAGCCCTAATAAAGTGTGGTGACAGGGGTCCTTATCACGTCTGCTAAGCGTGAAGATGGGTTGCGGATCACTCCTAGCAGGCTTGACCGGTAAGCATGGAGCAATATCACGCTTAGATTAAGCGCGTGAAAAAACGGCAACCACAGGCTTAGGTCAGCGTGAATTTTTTAGAGTGTACTTGAGCACAAGATCCTGTGACCAATGAGAACATTGTTCAGAACAGACTCAGAATCTGTGAACTTCCGAATCTTCTGAAAGCCAGATTACCAGACTTTATGAGCAGCGCATGCAAGTCGAAATCTATCTATAATAAAGCGAGCGATGATATGAAGGAACCTTTTATGTAACAGCTGGCACAGGAGGTCATACCGCAGTGTTTGAACCATCCAGCTGAATATGCACAACCAGCCGCGCGGTAGCGTACGTCCAGTGTATGGACAAAGAAAAATATTAACAAAATGCGAAGTAGTCGGCTCTTAACAGTTAGTGCTGAAACTAAAGTAACATCAACCAGCACTCAAGCGGGGTCGCTAGCGAATCTCGTGGTCTTGCACAAGATGTTGCCGACAGAGCATGGCACTTCATGCCCGTTTTGCAGACGATCAGAAGGCACTCTAGCACACATCCTTGCAAAGTGCACTAAGCTCAAGAACCCCCCCCCATCTCTACCCCCCTCCCCCCCCCCCCCCCTCACGAGTGATGGGAGACCTTGTTCAGCCCCGACCTACCGACCCAGCTCGCGCTGGCGGCTAGGGGCCAGGAACTGCTGGACGCATATGGGACCTGAGAAGAAGGTTCCACGCCGTATGGTGCCAGCGCGCACCAACCTTCACTAAGGGATCAATAAAAGTTTACTCTCTCTCTCTCTCTACAGCAGTCCGATGCTAAGACGATGCCCATAATTTTGTGCCTGTAGACCGTAACATGAGGAATGTTACTCAACGAAAGCGAAAGCTCAAGTGGCAGTTAAAAACTTATTGCTACCGCTGGTACTCTTTCTATGCTCATGTTTTTCAAGCTGAATAGTGGCTGCAAGGCAACCTATGATATTTTATTTGCAGAAAAAAAAATCCATTTGATACCATCGCGAATATATCCGTAGCACACATAAGCCCTACAGTGAATGACACATTTCATTTCTTTTGCATAGTGCGGAGTATCCCCCTTTTTTTGTTGGTTTCCTTGAAGTAATAAGCCTAATGTACTGCCATTTCTCAATACCCTGATATAAAAGAAAGAGCGCATTCTAAGAACGATAGTCAATTCGACGCTTCGAGTGAACCAATGAGCAAAAAAAATAACTAATCTCAGCTTTTAAAATGAAATACAGATAGCGTGGTTCTGATGTGAGTCTGCCCGTTCCTTTGGGCAGATGAACTTACTAACTGGCTCTTGGATTTTGCGTAATAATGTTTGACGGAAAGACAATGCATTCTGCTCGGTAGCTATCGCTTCATCGCACTGAAATCACGCAGCTATCCAGCGCGTGACATTGCACTGTTAGCGATGAGGTCGCACATTTTTTAGTCTTTCCTTTTTATACAGATTCTACTTCATGTACGTATACATTAAAGTTGCCATGCAATAAAATATGGTCGTAAGCAGCACCATGTTTCTCTTCGCTTGTCCTGGTTTTTAGCGTTGTTATCTCGAATTTCTATTCTGTGCTCTACGCGTCGTGGAAACCATCCTCTACGCAAAAGCTTTTGAGCGAGCCTCGAAATCTGGTCTGATAACGGCTATGATTCCGGCGCTTGGAATTATAGGCACGCGCTGGTTTCAGCTGGGTCATCGTTCGCTAGAGCCACATTTTCCTAATACTGTTAGCCCGGCTTGAGTACTCATGTGTGGAACCGGAGAGAAACGACCTAGCAAAGTTGAGCAAACGGTGTTGCACATACGTATTTACTTGCTCATATTCGAAGGAGTGAGAACCCAGGATTGTCGAAAGTAGAAGTAGCTTAGGTAACATATTCTGTATTACGGCGCACTAGGATGCCTGATGAGATTACCTGTTGCGCCATCCACACCGAGAATGCGTAATTAAAGGAAGCTATTCTATTGTTCTTTTTTTTTTGCAGCGCACCCGCTTTTTTGAATACTGAAAAGCGCAGTGGATAAAACAAAAATAATTGCACCTGTACCTCTGTGCGTAAGAGAAAAAGTTGAATAGTCATTGGCACCGCAAAAAAATAATAAGAAATGAAAGGAACGAATTAACGCGAATATATGTACCGTAAGTATGAGAAGAAGATTGCCGCCTCTTCTTTCTGGTGCTTTTAAGGCTTTGAAAAGAGACTACGTATTGCAAAAGCACTTTTTTCTTGGCTCACTCCCATTCAGTGGGTGATTCCTAAATATCTGCACAAAAGAATAGCCCCGTAAATGGTTTATGCCTCCCACTATTTTCTCCGCGTTTTAGCTGGCACTGCATTGCACATGATAAGAATTGCCTTTACACAGGCCTTGTGGGATGAACAAAATTGTGCAGAACTGTTTCATAAGGTAAAATAAGCGATAGTGCCTTGCTGTTGGAGAAGCTATGATTTGATTTGCATACTGAGAAGCTAAAACACGTTGCCAGGCTTTGGCTTATTTCTACCAGTTTCATCCGACCAGGTGCAAGAGAAATATAGAACTGAATTTTTCATTCTGGCCACAGGCCGACAGCAGCACGTTCCTGAATTACCAGCGCAGACGTAACTAAGCTCCTTCTTTTTTGATCACATCATCCCGCTCAAGTAAATGAAAAATGCCAGCAGACCCATTGCCTGTCTACTGTTGCCGCATATTTCCAACTGAAATCCCTGGGACTTGCTGACACCCAAAGAGCACTTCGTTGCATCTGAATGGCCGAAAAATTATAAATATTGGAAGTCTGTCGTATATCGGACCTGAAATTGTGGTCTTGTTTAATGTTGTCATTTTTGGAAACCTACTGACTCTGTTCACAGAACTTGTCTTTCTCATTAAGTCAGCAACAGTCCTGCTGTCGATTCTCTGCATTACAGTTTGCTCAACAGAACCTTCTCTACACAACATCAGTTATTACCAAATAAGTCTTTTTTCTACTTTGCAAATGTTCACACACACTTGATGGGTGTTTTTGCGTAGTTATTCTGCGAAAAAGTACATTTCGTGAAAATCTGAGGGAAAAATGTGGTTTCTAAAAAGGAAGGTAAAGCTTGCTACTCTGAAGGCCAGCTCAACTGCTCATGAAAACATTGTGTTTCAATATTTTACGTATACGAATGTTGTATGGGATCCACACCGAATATTCCGAATAGATAATACTGAAAACGCCCAGAGAAGAGGAGCTCGATTTATATTATAGAGATACAGACACACATATTCTCTCACTAATAGGCTGGACGATCTCCAACTTTCTGAACGTCGAAGAATCGCGAGACCATTTAAAGCGTAATTGCTTTATTTGAATTCCGACCTTTACTTAAAGCTACGGCCCTCTAGTACCATAAGATGTTCCCGGAAAGAGAAATTGGAACCAATCACAGCGATAATACTTGCTTTAAATATTCCTTATTTCCAAAAGCAATACAAGAATAGAAGTCCCGATCCCCCAGTCCTTGAATCAGTCTCATTGAAACAATCTGAAAAGTCGCTTTCATTTCATTTCAGCTGCGGCAGTCAGTCTTCCGATCCTGAAGATAGTGCAATGCCGGGCCGACCCGCGGCGCAGATGAAGCAGGCCCGTACGTGGGCCCGTCCCCGTACGTGGGCCGATCCCTAATATAGTGGAAAG
Source organism: Dermacentor albipictus (assembly GCF_038994185.2). NCBI lineage: Eukaryota > Metazoa > Arthropoda > Arachnida > Ixodida > Ixodidae > Dermacentor > Dermacentor albipictus. Next base: position 440,331,879 of record NC_091821.1, read on the forward strand.
GGGGGCGACCCGCGGCGAAGGTGCAGTTCACCATCAATGGGCCCCCATGCACAGCTTCACTGGTCTTCCTTCTTCACAGAGTGGAAGGATACCGATATTTTTTTACCGCAGCCGTGTTTCGCATAGAGCCGCGCGTCGCATGCTCCATATTCGAGCGCGTGTGCTCACATATTCACGCATTGAAAAGCAACCTCTTTTAAGTATCGTGAGCAGCATTCACTTGCATATCACGAGCTACCAGTATGAGATTTGCGTACTGCTCGTGTGCCGCGACGGTCATCACAGAGCTGATTTCGCAGGGTGAATGAGCTAGGGAAAAATTTGCAAGCGCAGTCTTGTATGTTTTATTCTATTATTTCAAGCGTCCCTCCAATAATAAAAAAAATTGAAATCAGCAATATTCCGCACCCATAAGGAGTTCCAGCCCTGGGCATTTTCAGCGTTTAAACTTGCATAGACTACGGAGTATAGTACGATAAATACGGTGCATATCATAATGATGAAAGCGTACTGCGTCGGGCTGCGCTTTTAAAACAGGGAGAGAGTAAGCCACACATATATACAAAAAAATAGTCAATATTCACTACTTAAGGCCATATTAGTATGTTTTGTCCATATTTCCACTATTCTACAGTTGACTTTTCTGTGAAAAGCAAGAGAGATAAAAGAGATGAGAAAGGCAGGCAGGTTAACCGGGAAATAGATATGCAGTTTGCTATAGCCTGCACTGGGGAGTGGTGAGGGGAGACAGAAAGGTCTTTAAAAAAAAAAGGAAAAAAAGTGTGTGTCCTTTTCTGTGAAGATAGCAATTGTGCTCTTGATAAGGTAGATATTACTGTGCAGTATTATTGAAGATATTCTTGCAGCACCAGCAGTTATCAGCGCTTCGAGGTCTCGACGTGTCCGTCCATATATTCACAAGCTGCACCACCGATCTATTACTACATTATTTAACAACTGTATTGCATCGCCTAGCTATCTTTGGTTAATACTTTCTTGCGGACTAATTAGTTCATTATTCAATTATAAACGTGCTGCGCAATACACACAAGAAAGGGAAAAAAAAGTTAAGGACAGAGCGCTGACCGAGACTCACAAATGGAATGCGCAACCAGGTTCACGCAAGCCGTGGCTGCCTGGGGCTTCGTCTGTGGACATAAGAAAGAGCCTGCCGAAATTGTGTCGCAATATTTCTTTCTTGCGGACTAGTTAGTTCCTAGTCGAATTATAAACGTGCTACGCAAAATCCGTAAGAAATGAAAAAAACGACAGGACCGAGCGCGGATCTCTGACTACCGTCTTAATTATTGCTGTTTGGCTCATACATTCTCTCTTCCAGATCATAAGTAATGTCGGCGTAGTAAACGCAACTATAAAATGTCTTAATTAAATCTTAAAGGCCCGGTCCCACTAGGACGACGTGACACCGACTTCGGTAGGGCGACGTGAATGCGACAGCTGTCTGCGTATTGTCGGCGCCCCTGTCACACGGCGCCGGCACCTACAGACTACAGATGATCCGCCGACGGCTGTGCCAGTGGTGTGTTGGTGGGAACTGAGTCGTCAGCAGACAGTCAGACGATGCGCTTGTCTACGCCAACGCGGCTGCCGTGGATATTTGGCGCTGATTTCTGTACGTGCTGGTCGCTTTTCTATCCGTTTTACCCATTGCCACAAAAACCCATCCCGCACATTCGCAGCAAGAAACACAAAATAACGTGGAACTTTCACCGTTCGAACATTGATTTTCCAGAGCGGCGCACTTGTTTACATTGGTACGTGCGGTCACTTCACGTCGTTTGCTTCAAATACAGTGAAAATGTGCAGCTAGCGTTCACATAAGATACTGAGAAAATGTTGCGAAACACGCAGCTTCGGTCACTTGCGCACCGTTGCATTACACAGAGATGAGCTCGTATAAGTGCCAGGATATTATCGAAAAGAACTGATGGGGCAATTTTGACAGAGAATTCTTGCCTTCGGTGCTTCAAATCTTGTGTCGCTACTTCCCGCGTCATGTGTGCTCACCATACGATGTGAAGGGTGTTCAACCACAAGTTGATATGGCCTGAACTGAACTCTAAGAGCAGTTCCCTTCGTCCTCTAATATCATGTTCTTTATTTCAGGTGGGCTGGTAGTGGGTGCAGGAACTCGTCGGTTGTACAAGGAATAGACTCCGCTAAACGACGGTCACATTACCCCGAGACGAGGCCATTTTTAATCTTCTCACTTTTTTCGATAGCTGCGCGCGTTGTTTTGGCTGTTCTGTCGTGATGCGCCGACTACATCAGTCCGCGTACGGTTCAGCGACGCTCATATCGGTGGCTTGTGGGCAGGAGCGGCGTCGTTTGCAGACATTATGACAGTTTTGTTGTCCCACTACAGCGACACCAAAGCGTTATTCCGTCAACTGCGTGGTTGCCGTGTAACTTTCTCTGCTGAATTCCACACAGGCAGCTTACGTTTCTTTTAAAGATCTGTCTTACCTAACCTACATATATCAATTCGTACAGTAGCTGCAAGTAATCTCAGAGATGAACTTTCCGCGTTTGAATACTGACTTGCAGCGTGGTAAGTTCGCTCAGATTTGCACATATGCGCCCACCACTGTTAGTTGGCTTCATATACAGTGGAAGCCGTGCAGCGTTGACAGGCCCAAATGCTTCAAAACATACAGATTTGCGCAAATTACCAGCATCACATCACACCGAGGCGAGCTGACATGATAGGCCGGTGTTTTTTCACAAACGGCTGTCGGTGTTAATTTTCATAGCAGATTCTCGGCATCTTGTGCTAGGTCGCCAACTGTCGGTTCTTGTGTGCGTGACACGAACACAATAGCCACTGATTTCATATAGCTATGACCAGAACTTGACCGATGTTAAAGTCGGCTGAGATATGTTGCCGTCCTGCCGGCAGAGTGTGACCGCGCCTGTGATCCTAGCCTGAGGGCCGAAGAGCGAGATTGACGCTGGCTCAAAGTCTATGTAGTTGGCTCCAAGAGCTGACAACCATGCATTTAAACCACGGTAGCGACGTTTCACTAAATGAGAATGTGAATATATATAATTTATGAAAGGGCGTAGCTGAAGGGGCAATCGCGTTGTCTGTGAGTTGTTTTTTGCGCAGAAGCCGATCTCACAAACACTTTCTGAGCAACGATCGGCAGACTTGTTTTGTGGGCGTCTGTGTCACGAATGCCTGTCGCACTACGAGAGCTCGCTGTCGTCGCTCGCATCGAGGATGTTGCCATCCTAATGTGACAGAATGCCCCTCAGCAGCAAAGTCTGCTGACTAGTGGGCCAATTATCCACGTCAGCGTCTTGTACGCATCGGTGTCGCGTTGGTCCAGAGTGACCACGACATAAAGAAGCAGAACCGTAAGGTTCGTGTTGAGAGCGGAAGCTGCAGTCCCGTTCGGCCTCAGGCTACGCAATGCGTTGACCTAGCATCGCGCTAATTAATTCACGAAGCTATAGCGACGGCCCCCAAACTGAAAAACAAGATGGAAAGCCAAGCAGCATTCCAGGTCATGCCGGTAATGGTGGCATGGAGTATGCGGTTCTGTGTTGCTTAATAAATAGTTTTCTGCCTCGGTTATTTACACTCAAGCGATTTCCCCGTATGCCACAACTCCCCATCACCACTATTAACATTCACTGCTGCATTTGTTACTAATTTTGTGAAATGAGAGTGCCCACTGTATTCCTGGTAAATAAACCAAAAGAAAGGCATAACGCTACGTGAAAGAAACATACCAGTGGAAACACATCGCTCACATGTGACACCCATAAGCGGGCTATTGCACTGATGCTTACATTTGCACTCCCAGGGCGGTGTTCTAAACCGGGGTACATTTGTTGTTTTGTAGATCAATGCAGAGCTACTTGTTAGACTTAGTCAAATATTTCGTGAGGGTGAGCGTATAGGAAAGTAACAAAGTAAAAGACGGCCATACAATTTAAATAACAAAAAAAGACTACGCTTTGTTTTACTTGGTTCTAGGAAAATGGTGGTGTATGTTGAAGCCACTTTAACACTTCGCTTTCAAGAACGACCAGCACGCAACAACTTCAACCTCCTATACTCTCTTGAGGACGTATGTCACCTTAAGGCGTCCAATGCAAAAATATATAGGGCAATGTCGATTTTGGCAGTTTTATGACTTTATCATGGATTGAAAAGGCAACATTTTACTCAAATATGTTAACTTGTAAAGAAAAAGCAAACTATTTATTAAGGATATCTATTATGGCTCGTTTACCAACAGTACCATTAAGGAAACATGCGCATTTAGAAACAGCTGACACACACCACATAGCTTTTGCTTATGGAAAGCAATTATGACTAAATCGCTCGCTTATTACGCACCTCATTTCAAAGCCTGGAGAAATTCGTTAGGTGAAGAGCTGGAAAGCTCCAATACGAAGAACTAGAATGCCTGCGCAAGTAGTATTGATGAATTTAGTTCCAGCTTTTATGGCAGCGCCTGCATTTTTCGAACCACGCGTCTAAATAGGAATTTCAGAAAAAGTACTTTAGTTTCTGTTATCACTTAGTATTAGCGCGTTGCTTTGTTGTGGTGGTATCGCATAGCGGGCGTTGCCTCGAGGTGGATCAGTTAATCGGCATGGGAAGTATATGCATGAGCCACAACTTAAGAAGAAAATGAAGAAAGCGGTAAGGGGCGACACAATAACGTGACAGAAAAACAGTGGTAGCGCAATGGCGTGGAGGTCGATTGCTTTCGATGAAGTGAAGGCGAGGTGCATTGATTGAGTAACGGGTTGGTGCAAGCCGCAGTCGCGCGGCAGCCGCGCGAGTTCTTAGAGTTGCTGCATCACAGACTGGCCTGCGCGGAAATCACGACAGTGACGAGGCCAAACCGCAGGCGCTCGCGCGGCCTCGGATATTGGAGGATCGATGCGAGACGAAGCGGCGTACTTAAAATAGACACCAGGGACCCTCGCAGAGAGGGCGCCGGTATTATTGTGTGCCGGCCTCCACTGCCACCAGCTAGAGAGGAACTATATCATGTGAAATATGCTCGCGTGACAGGCTGGACGAAAATACAGGAACGCGTAAATGTATTTGCTTAGAGTCGGTTCACTTTCGAACGAGATGTCAGCCTCGCGAAGGCTAATACACGGGACTCTCAAAGAAACTAAAAGGAATAAACAAATAGGATGTGCCGCATATTTATCGAAGTAATAACCACCTGCACTCATCAATGACGCGAAAGAAACCACAATGAAAATCTTTCTTTATTTTTCATTTTTTTTGTATAGGTGCGCGAAAACAAATGTAATTGAGAAGTCTAAATTAGCGAAAATATTCGTTATCACATCAGAGAAAGTGGGTAATAAAAGACGAAGAAATGAAAATATTGCCGCTGGTGGAGCCTCAGCCTACAATTACTGAAATAGTACCTCTCCATCGAATTTCTTACATATCTGTGTACATGAATGTATAATTTGCTCTAGCAAACGTTACTGAGGGTGGCCGTCTGCCGCGGTGACAATGCTGTGTCATCCTGAGACATATATTGAGTTATACGGGCCAGCACGTGGCAGGAATCGCAAATGCATGCAGCGCACAAAAACACAACATAGAAAAAGATGGCGAAGCGACACAATGGCTTGAACTCCGTGCACACAGACTATATATATATATATATATATATATATATATATATATATATACACACCCAAATGTGCGTGTAGTCCGACAAAACGAAAGAAATCCGCTTTTCCTCTTTCAGTATTCATTGTACTATTGTATTTAACGAACATAACACAATATCATGTGCCTGCAGTGCTGCGCAAGTCAGTCACGCGCACTTAAAGACTTGAAAAATATTTAGTTAGCGCGCTTTGCTGCTTGTGATGTACAGCTGCTGAACCTTGGACACATATTCAGTAGGTTTGTGCCTTGTATAAGCATCTCATTCCAAGTTTTTATTGATGCCTTACGACGAACTAGAGAACACCACAACGCACCATGTACAAGCTTCTTGTGCTCCTGCGAACGAATCAGCAAGATCAATGCACTAGTGCGCGCAATTATTACACATAAATAAGAGGCAGCGGCAGCAAACTTTTGTCGAGGAGTACTTGGGAAAAAATTTCTTTTGGCGGCGGTGAACGAGTTCTCAATAATACAATAAAAGGCATCGAAATACGTTTAGTAAAAAAGCATTATGTCATAGCGTAGATTGTAGAGCGTCACATATTCACTTACGCACACACCAGTTTCTTTATGCGCACAAATGCTCAATACAACCTAAATATATTTTCATGCAGCAGAGAACAGGTAACAGGAATGCTCTTCGTATTTTCAGGATACCATTGTATAGGGAAGCATTGAACTATAGGCTCATCTCCCTCTCTCTCTCTCTCTCTCTCTCTCTCTCTATATATATATATATATATATATATATATATATATATATATATATATATATATATATATATATATATATATATATATATATATGTATATATATATATATATATATATATATATATATATATATATATATGTGTGTGTGTGTGTGTGTGTGTGTGTTTGTGTGTAGACAGGGAGAGAGAGAGAGGGAATAGAAACAGACATGAAGGAAACAAGGACAATTGCATTGTTAGGCACCGCAATTAAGTCGCAGGCCCATGGTTTTTATCAACCGCTTTCAGGAATGTGTTATGCTTAGCTTGCTTATGCTCGGCGCTACGGCAGTATAATGCTTATACGCTGAGCCATGTTTAACGCGCTGGTTACTGCTGCAGTGAGAGCGGATACCACCACAAAGAGCGTATATAATGCGAATTATCGCCAATCCTGGCAGTAGTCTGACATGGAGGAAGATAAGAAGAAAATCCGACCCCTTATCCGCAGGCGATAACTCATGTGTCAGGCAGAGAGCAAGATCCTTGAAGATCCTTGGTGGTGCAAGTGCCCCGAAAAAGGAAGTAACATAGCGTTGATAGAGTCCCAAATACATATACTCAGTCACATCAAGTCCTATATACTCAGTAAATTAGAGTGCAATGTAGATGGCATTTATAGCTCTCTTTACCATAAGCTGCGTGCGCTGCTATAAGCACAACAGAATGGTAGGGCACAGAGGAAAATCGCCTATGCGATTTCGACTAACGCAGTGCGTAGATATCACAATAGATAGCTAAGACGCCTTAAATAACAACGCCTCTCATAGCGCTTATATACCGTTGCGGTAAACAGATATGACGATTTCGCTGTACATTTCTGACTACGCTTACGCTAAAAGTCCGAGCATCGTTGTCTTATGCGTGTTATTAATTATATTATTTTAAATTCGCCTGCCCCTTCGAACGGAGTTGGTGGTTCCGTCGTGCTTCACGATATTTTTTGTCTCGCGTGTGCACAGAGAGAGCGTTCCATTCGGACGCAAAGCCTCTTAGCTTCTTCGCAATTGGGCTGAGGCGCAGCGTTGGCAGAATGGTGTTTGCCGTAGACGGATTCTAGAAAGTAATTGGATTGCTCACAACTTTATTGCCGCCAAAAAAAAAGTAAGCTGGCAAAGTTTAGTTATAAACTTGGATCCTGCCTCCGTAGTTGACACTTTCTGCACGGTAGGCAAAAATTTGCTTCTGCAGAACTGACCTCGACAAGGTTTTCTCTTAGTGTGGAAAAACCTGTCGCACTTTAACCCCCTCTCCGATACTGAAGAAAAGTAAAGTGGGCATACAAGCTTATTACCCGACAAACCATTTGTGTGTAGAAACTAAAAGCAACCAAACGGTAAATATATGCCCGAAAAAGTCCACACACTACTTAGTGTTTCTGTGTTTGCTTGTTGGCCGTCATGCATATAGCGCAATATCCATTCAGTTGATGAAAGTTATTGAATAGTAACACTTAAAAATTCACTGTAGTAACTGCAATGGAGCAAATCAAGTCGAGTGCTTCAGAAATGACGTCTGCTCACCTAAAATTCTAGGTCTAGCACCGCTTCCAATCATTACAATAAACGTTTTAACACACACACACACACACACACAGACACACACACACACACACACACGCACACACACACACACACACGCACCCACGCGCGCACGCATGCACACACGCACACACACACACACACACACACACACACATTCCAGAGATTAGTACTTAAATAGTAGAATATTATTTTATTTCCAGTTAACAGTTTTACAATTGCATCGATGCTATGTCTGTGCAACTGGAATGCGGATTGGGGATGCGGATTTTCACTAAATATACGTGATTTCACCACTTGGACTGTATTCTCTGGCTACCACTTTCGGGGATACAATTGCGTTGGCGAGATACTGTGAGACTTGGAACTGGGAGCATCGAAGTATGGGGCCGAAAGCGAATTTTGGCACTGCGAAAATGTAGCGAACTTGGAACTGCTCCAGTGACGTTGTCGGCCCCACAGACCGATGTGCCCGGTGCCCAGTCTCGCGTAATCTCGCACAAGTGCGACTCCCTGCAAGTGGATGGATGGATGGAGTAACTTTATAGAAAGGTCCTGCGAGCTACGGGGCGCAAGGTCCCATAGAGCGGGCTACTCCCACGTTGGGACCGGGAGTGGTAACTCCCTGGCCGCATCGTGGGCTCGCTGGACGGCCCAGAGCTGCTCCGCCAGGTCCGTGCTGCGTAATGCGTGTTGTAGCCTGGCGGAGTCTTGATCCTTGTTTGCGTGGGTCCGACCACACGGCCAGAGCAAGTGATGTACGTCTAGTGTGCTATGGCAATTTTCGCAATATGATGTTTTGTATAGGTCAGGCATGTAGTGATGTAGTCTGTTCTGCGTGGGGTACGTGTTTGTTTAAAGCCTTCTGAACGTCAGGGCTTGAGGCCTGGTGAGCTTATTGTGAGGTGTGCTGTATATTCTGCGGTCTAGATAAAAGTGCTTTATGATCTCGTTATATGTGTAGGGAGGGTCCCGATTCTCGCTGGGATGGTCACGACCAGAATAGGTGACGTCGTGGAAGGTTAGGTTTCGCGCGCTCCTGTGAGCCATCTCATTGAGATGGCGAGGTGCGTCCTCGATCTCTCCGAGGTGTGCTGGGAACCAGCAGATGGTGTGATGCTGCAGCGGTGCGGATGGATTGATTATTTGTAGTGCTTGTCTTGCAACTGTTCCTTTCTGAAAGGCTTTGACGGCCGAGCGTGAATCGCTGTAGACGTGGGTGGTGGTCTGGTCTGTGAGCGCGAGTGCGATGGCAACCTGTTCTGCTATCTCGGACTTGTGGGTCTTGACTGTGAGAGCGTTTCTCGCTTGACCTTGCTTATTGATCGTGGTGGCAACGAAGGCCTTCCTGGTTGGGTACTGTGCCGCGTCAACGAAACAGGCTAGGATTTTCTTATCACGTATTTCGCGCAGGATGAACGATCCGCGTGCCAGCCTTCTGGGTTGATGGTGCATGGGGTTCATGTTCCGCGGCAGTGGGCGAACCGTGTAGGAGTTGCGTGTGTCCGTCGGAACACTTTGATATAGATTCTCGATTGCTGTGGTTTCATGGCCTAGTTTGGCTAGGATTCCTCTACCCGGTTTGGTACCAGAGAGTCTTGTCCATTGAGCCCGTTCTTGAGCTTCGGCGATTTCTTCAAGTGTGTTGTGTACCCCCAGTTGCAGCAGGAGCTCTTTCTCGGTGTTCTTGGGGATTCCCAGCGCTAGTTTGACTAGCTTCCTCAGTTGTACTTTGAGTTTGTCCTTCTCCGCTACCTTCCATCTGTGCATGGCCGCCTCGTAGGTGAAGTGGCATAGCGCAAAGGCGTGTGTTAGCTTGAGGAGATTTTCTTCCTAAAGGCCGAGTTGTATGTTGGCTACGCGTCGTATGAGATTCAAGGCATTATTCGACTTTGTCACGATCTTCTCCACTGTAGCGGCGTTAGAGCCGTTGCTCTCAATGAACATCCCAAGGACTCTGATTTTGCTGACGTGTGGAATGGTTCCTCCGTCTTTTGTTCTTAGAGTAACGACGTGTGTGTCTCTGATTTCGTTCTTTGGGACCGCTCCTCGATGGTTTGTAGACGAGGAGCTCCGACTTCGCAGGCGAACATCGCTGGCCAGTGGGAGCGAGGTATTCCTCGACCAAGTTGATCGCTTCCTGCAGAGCGCTCCCTGCAAGTGATCGCCCGAAAATACCGCTCCTATTTGAGAGGAATCTTGCTATAGCCACATGTGTCCAAATGTGGATGAACAAGAAGGCAGCTGCTTAAGCTCTTTAATTAGCAGTGGCAACCTAGACAGTGCTGTTCGTAGTGCAGGCAATGTCACACATTTTAGGTAAGTAGAATTTCTCTATCATACTTCAGTGTATATAAGAAAAAGTTTGTTTTAAGTACGAAACAAAATTAACAGTTTGTCCTTGTAGTGTCGCCGTCAAAACTCTTGTAGTGGGTACTGAATGGCCATAAAAACAACAAAACAAGAATGTGAGTGGCTATAACGCCATATATAGAAACTAGAGTATGTGGATAATATATTAGGCTACAGTAACGACGCTCAGGTTGAGATTAAGGCAAATAAGTCAGGTTGGACACGCCGCGTATTTGCTAGAATATACAAATCATATCCTTGTATGAAACTATGCGCCACCTTTCAACAACGTTGCAGAACTGTTCAAGGTACGAGGCCTGCACAGGCAATATCCTTGGCCAGTGGCATATAATTCCGGGCGTGACTGGCTGAATATTGTCTGCACTAGAGAGTTATACTTATTGCTCACTGCAAGATGCAGTACAGAGATACGTAACATGTCAACGACTTTGCGTATACCCGTCAGATAGCGAGCAATACTGTGGCAGTTACCACTGGTAAGCGTACTGGCCATACTAACCGTGATCAACTATAGCAACGTGACAGCACACTTACAGCGCCGATTACGCGCCTCGATCTGAATTCGCGCTTGCTACTGGCTCTCCGCCCTATTAGCAAGAAAAAAGCGACCAAATCCGTCATCGCTAAGTCTCAACTCAAGCTGAGGTCAAAGCATTAGATACGTTTTTTCGTAATTATTGAGATTAGTTTTCTTGTTATCACGCCGCTAGGACTACAGACATGGCACCAATCCATAAAGCTGGTTTAATGTCTAGGAGGCAGATGGCGCCATGCCATTGACACTAGCGTGGCTTGCTGAGGTGAAGCTAGGGAAACGATGGAGTTTCATTAGAATGTGGATATCTGCCCAGCGGTCAATTTAGGCACCACTAGCCTCCTTGAAGCCCTTGGGCTCAGCGAGAGTAGGGGGAAGTAAATATGTCCGCTATAGACATTAGAACATTAGTGAAAGAAAAGTAGGGAAACGACAAACAACCGGAGGCATACAAACACAAAGTTCAGAAACTTTGTTTATGGGAATTTATCGTGTTTTCTTTTCTTCTTTCCTTTTCTTTTTCCTTTTTTTAACATAGGCAGGACATTAAGCAATATAATCACAAAAGCTTGGGGGCGCAATCCACAACCCCGCTCCAAAGGGGACGCTCATAACATCCACCCATCCGTCCATCCACCATGATGATGCGTTGACGATGCGGAATGTTATAAAGACCTAATTTTTCACTGCGTAATAATTTACTACCTCACTCTAGAATGGTACACGAGGACAGAAGCGAGCAAACAGCAAGTAGATGCCATGCGGGCCCAGTGGTGCAGGTGAACATTTATGAGGGTGTTCGACCTTCCTACTTGCTAAGGAAGCTGCAATGTAAGTACAGAGACGCCGTACGGCTGAAGCGAAGCCCCTATGTCACATCCATGCAAAAGAAGCGTATGGTTATGACATGCAAACATTTTTTTGTCAACCCACCAAACATGGAGAATGTACCGACAGGATGAGCCTGGTTGAACGCGGATGAGCATATCTCGAGGGGCATTCGGCCTTCTTATTGGTTAAGAATTCGTGTAGCTTCCACAGTGCTGCAAGGAAATAGAGATAGAGATGAGATAGAGCACAGGATGGCTGGAAGGGAAAGGAAAGTACGATCGATGGCGGGAAGAAATTACACAGTGTGAAGGGCTGAGAAAACTAGGTTTCGTGGTACTCGCGCTTAGTCCACTCAAGGTATACGTAGTAAAATATCAGCGAAAAATACATACCTGCTGCACATACCTTAAATACGATTCGATTTTAAATTAGAAATATTAGGAGGCGCGGTTATTTTGGTTGCCTGAATGTCATCTCGTGTCTAAATTAGAGAGTCCGACTAACATTTCCTTTCTTTTTTTTTCATTTTAATAAGAGAACGTATTCTGAAACAAATTTAACAATGAGAGCACTAACATTCCGCACATCTGATATAGGTAAACATTCGTATAGGCAGATGTTTACACATGAGCATAGACCAATTTTCATTTTGGCGATGACAAGGAGTAACTGAATGATATTTAATCATGCTGCATGAAATTCCCAGTCAATGTGTTTGTTGACGAATGACTGTACCAAGTTGAATTTGGGTGCAACTCTTTCTTTTTCTGAGAGCATATCATCGACGCGCAGAAAAAAGTTGCCGTTTGTCGCCAATGGCCTATGGAATAGGTTCCTCTGTAGGACTCAACGCTGTAACAATCTATAGGGGTACGCTGCACCAGTGCAGACCGTCATTAAAGCAATATCACCGGCTAACACCATGTGACCATGCAGGTCATTAGACAGCTGTCAGTTACTCATAGTCGATGCCTTCTGGACCGTTCACATGTAAATTTATTGGCAATTTACTGACACAGTAGAGATAATATATTCTGTGCACATGCAGTGATCGCAATCTTTTTCTGAGCTTAAAGCTCTATAATTTTAGTCCCACTTTCTTGCCCCAATGCTAGCATTTAGATCTCTTCGCAGCATAACATTCATTTGTGTTTTCTGTATTTATTTCAGTGTACCTTTTGTGCTTTTGTGATTACATTACACACCCATTTAGATTACTTCTTTTAACATAGTCAGAGAGGAACAACCTAAGTGCGTCTAAAATTCAGGAATCCTTGTGCAGAAGACAATGAATGTGTAACGTAGACTGGCGTTGTGATGGTAGGACAATATTTGAAGAGAAGGCGGCATAAATTCATGCATTGTAGCTTCTTTGTGTATTCTGCATGTGTTGTCACCATTTTAAGTGGTATGTTCAATTCTAAGTGCTGTCGGACCTAAAAGATGAATAAAAAGCAAGTATGCCACCAAAATAGCATTCAATAACCCCTGCACAGAATTTTACAGAACTTCACCTAACCTAACTTTGAAAGCCCTAACCAATCTTTAAAAACCAGCTCAAGAAAAACGAAAACATTGCACTATGTTCCTGCACAGCAGATTACAGCCCCCCCCCCTTTAATTTGATAAACATTTTTTGGTCATAAACATCATCGGTACTGTATTATTTCTTAACCCACGCCTTCGCGGTACTTTCAAAACAACCGCCTCAAGCAGGAGGAAACACCACTCTCAATAATTCTAGGGAGGCTCACGAACACTGGCACACCAAGCAAACTGCGCACAAAGGAAAGAAATTCCCATTTCTCGTCTAGTAGCCTACCGTGGGAGCATGTTACTCTTCTGAACAAGACAGGAAAGCCCCGCTGCCGGAAAGCAGAACCTGACTTGAGCGCCTGTACAAAATTCTTTCGTAAGCATCTGTCACCTGACTATGCCCTACCCAGACATTGTTCAATATTTCTAGTGGGCAGAGAGAAATCGGAACATGAGCCTTGAAGGGAACTTCGAAAGGTATTATTGCTTCTATTACATTCGATTTCGCGCTCACAATTTCAACTTCTGTCTATCATTTGGTTTTCATGTGAAAGCTTGCCCATTCGTCTTACTGTGCTCCCCGTAGAAGACGTGTACAAAGGCAGATGTTCCGCAGCATACGGAAGCGTGACATAATTTTCAGTCTTGGTTCTCCTTTTCCGTATGAGTGCTTTGCAGCAAAAATCAACAAAGAGAGCACTGACTCAGTAAATGCTTTCGTTAAGACTTAGTAGTCGAAAATGCTCGCCTTTCCAAACTAATATTACCATCGCGTATTGTCAGTACTTACGGCTACTCTCTGGCAATAGCACTACATAGGCGCAAAATTCTTGGCAAAGAGGCAATAAAGCTTTATTTGTATAGTATTGACAGATCGAATAGGGGTTTAAATACACATCTGAACCTTGTTGATAGAAAACTTCAATTCGGTCTTTACGCACGCAACTGAACTATTGGGAAAAAACGCTGCCACAAGCTGTTAGTATAGTGTCTACTCACCGGATGCCACCTTTTCTATTGTTTTCCACTATGAGACAACGATGAAGACTGGTTGTCACGTTCAGCTCAGAAAATCTATTAATAAATATTTTCACAAAACAAAGCACACCGTTCATCCTCCTCGCTCACATCCCTGCGAATACATTCAAACAAGCACGCACACGTATGCACGAAAACACCCACACCCACAGACGCACCCACACAAATACACACAGACACTGAGAAGCCGCGTTTTTACACCCACAAAGGCGTACACACATTCTCACGGAAGTGTACCTACCCGCGCATGTGCACACATGTGTGCGCATGTGCACATAGTATCAGCTCGTCTAGTCCTCAAACCAAACAGCAAGGACCTCTCTATTACTATACTCACAGTTGTTTATTATCTAAGACCTACACAGAAACTTGAAATAGAAGACATTCTATGTTTTACCAGCCAATTTGTAACGAATGCAAAATACAAAAAGCTACCGTTTCTGCCCTGCTACTTTTGCCTGTACTTTGCAATCAAGTGGCACGGGCCATTCATTACAGGACCAAGCACGAAGAAGCAGCCTGCTACTTTCCCAATCTCTTTCTTCTGTTTTGGAAGAGAATGTTCGATGATGTGCGGAAACAAGCGTGAGGTTAAGCGAAGAAAAAGAACATTGCAAGCTTCGAAAACTGCTATCTCTTTATGTGTAGATTTTCGATAGCTAGCTATCTTATTGATCACGTGCGTTGTTTTTTTAGCAAGAGGAAAAAACGAAAGCAGGCTGGAAAATAACAATGATATGGTAATGAGCTCATTTCTATTCACCATAGCATTTTCGCAGGGATTTCTGTGGGCAGTGTGTAGTGCGTAAGGCATTAGGAAATAAAGAGACACCACAGTAAACCTCACGCTTGCTGTAACTACTCGTTGTCGTTTTGTACTTTTTCTGAAGGTGCTAGGCTCATTCGTCTTCTTGGATCATATTTATTTCACTCACTCGCTGTTTAACATGTAGGCACAGCACAAAAAAACTCATCAAACTTTGAACACTGCCAAGGCAGCGTTGTGACGCTTTGCAACTGACATTCAGGCGGGGAAATCGTTATTTTGTACGTAGTGCTTTCTTCAAGGACACGTTAGTTTTGGGCATGACTCATGCCTTTCCGGCAACGGCCATTCTATTTTCTTTTGGGAGAAATATCTTTATCCTTGCATTTTTGTATTCTAGGACACCGACAGTGTCCTAGAATATTCCGATCAAACACGCATGTCGGAATCTAAGTGAAGCGAACATTTCGCGAAACGGGCAATCAATTGCTATACAAGTAAGTGCGATGCGCCCTAATGAATTTATTTTCATATAATACAATGTTTAATCTTACCCAATGTCTACGCTGATGCGTGGCGCAGGTAGCAAGCTGAATATGAGGTAACACACATGTTTATGCACAGCACCGTTCACAGTAAACGTCGAAGTTAAAACGGGCATTCGTTAGTTAAAAACATAATATATGGGGTTTTACGTGCCAGAACCACAATATACTTATGAGGTACGTCTTAGTGGGGGACTCCGGGTTAAATTTGACCACCCGGAATTCTTTTATGTGCACCCAAAGGAGGGTACGCGGGTGCTTTCGCATTTCAGCCCCAACGAAATGCGGCAGCCGCGACCCGGAGTCAATCCCGCAACCTCGAGCTTAGCAGCGCATTACCAAAGCTACTGTGACACCACGGCGGATTGCAAGTGATGTATGACGCTTGTGATGGCAAGAATGGCTGTCGAAGGCTTATAAACCGAAAAGTGCGGCACCTATATAAATATAGTCAATGTGTCTACAACCATTGTACCACAATGACACATTACAATTGTAAGAAATAAGCTGGCAGCTGCCCCTGTGTCAAGGAAACGTAGTAGCCAAGAGACACCCATGGACTGACAATTTTCTAGTGAGAATAGAGGGCAGTACGTAAAACGAGTATGTATGATAACTGGTGTGCACTTAGTGGCGATGGACGTCCTCTCGTGTGGCGCAAATTCAATTGCTTCGTAGGTGTGCAGCTGCGAATAAGAAGATCAGTTTAGATCAAGATTTCAGAAGGATTTTGTAATACATTCAAGACGGCTGGTATTTCTGCCGTGATTTGCATGCAATGCTACTTCGTGTACATAAAACAAATTGTCTGCACGCGAGAAGGTAATGTTTACTTTCTAGTTTATTTTTAAAATATAGAAATTTTCTGTCTAATTCAGCAATGGCGCCCACACATATTAAGGTGCCTCAGGAGTGCGCAGATATGCTCGATTCATTTTTCCTATCCAAGTCAGATAGTGTGGCTCATTATAACCATGAGAAAAAGCCGTGCAACTGCGGAATGTTTGTCATGTTTGTAGTTTTTTCAGTGCACACTTTTGTATGGAGTTGTCCGTGAAACCATATCGCGAAATCCCAGGGAACCCCATAGTGAGGTGCAGTGCAAAGGAACGAAAAAGCTGTTTTTTCCGCGGTTTGTTTCAGTGCAAACTTTCTTCAAATACAATGCGCCATTTAAAAGGTGTGCTAGTCGAATGAAAATAAGAATGTTATTCACATGAAATTTCTAGGCATGCTGTTAGCAAGTGCCGGTTCTCTTTTACACGGTGGCGCTAACGTACGTAATGCTGTTGTCCATCACTCATTGATTTCAGATGCACGATCAAGAGCTCGTGCTAGGAAGCTTTTGCGAAGCTCTGTATTTGCATTTGTGGTGGTAGAGTGCCACTGTTTAGAGCGCGCTCGGCGAATGATGGCGCTTCATTGTGAGATTTCTTCATTTTGACACATTAGGTATATGAAAAGTTGGTAAATTGAATTTTTGCAAATATAAAATTATATTTTTGCAGTGTTCAATGTTCTTCCAGACAACTTTCACGGAAGAAATGCAAGAAGAATCATTTCATCTTGAAAGGTTAGCACGGACCGTGAAGCTGTGGCAACACAGTTACGTAAATTTTACTGTGGCAGCAGTAGAGGGCTCGATATTGTGTATGCCATCTAGCTGTCCATCTATCAGTTCCTTTACGCGCGAGACGACCGTTGTCTTCGACGAACACAACAATTTTTGCCGCCATCGTCAGGCCACCTGGTCATACCTGATTGCCCTACATAGAGATAAATATATAAGAAAACTATTGTTAAAAGCCTTCTCCCCAATTTCGTCCGCCAGGATTTGAACACATGTCTGTGATAGAATATGCATTTTGAATTCGTGCCAGAGAGATGCTGAGCTGTCCCACAACATGTTTTCCTTGTTTAATACACGGGAACGAAAACCTGAAATATATTAGAGGGAACATCGCGACACACTCCAAATTTAGGTAAGCCCACACATGCGTCAAATGTGTGCGTATAGTCCGGCGGTTTGTTCCGGCGTAGCGTCTGTGCAATCCGCAAAAGCAGTGCTGGAAAATTAGCGCAATAGTTTGCGCTTCATGTATGATCTTAGAGGAGTGGCTTCTGTGCACGAATGTCGGAGGCAATAACGAGCAATATTGTAGTGGACGAGGGTTACATTACGTGCATTGCTTGCACGTAAGGCTGCTCGTCCATTTCTTTCACACACTACGGGGAAGCGGACCAGAACCGAGCGGTTATAGGGCGGATTGTTAGGGGTGAGGAGTGGGGTCATATAGATATGTATTTACTTAACGCAACTATTTGAGCAACAATGTCAAATACCGTAGACAAGCATCACATTATGTACATGGCATTTGAATTGTTCACCCGCCGTGGTTGCTCAGTGGCTATGGTGTTAGGCTGCTGAGCACGAGGTCGCGGGATCGAATCCCGGCCACGGCGGCCGCATTTCGATGGGGGCGAAATGCGAAAACACCCGTGTGCTTAGATTTAGGTGCACGTTAATGAACCCCAGGTGGTCAAAATTTCCGGAGTCCTCCACTACGGCGTGCCTCATAATCAGAAAGTGGTTTTGGCACGTAAAACCCCAAATATTATTATTATTGAATTGTTCGTGACGATATTGTAAATATGTTTGTGTGCATATCATCATCATCATCATTCTCATGAAAACAGCATCGGTGCCACAAAGAAGGCGTTCATGACAATGACGACCATAACCTCCAAACATGGGGCACATGACCTTCATAGAGGATGCGTCAAGAATGTGGTGGTTGGTGGAAAAAAGCGCTAACAGAATTGACAACGTGAATGCCAGCGTCGACGTTTGCTGCAAAAAATGCCCCATGCTGTGCCAGCACGACCAGGCATGCGGCCAGCAAACAAAGCGCAGGCGTGAGCTTTCCTGCGCATGCGCTACTTCGCCTGTGGCATCGCCGCCGCTAGAGAATGCGTGCTCCGCGAGCCACGCCCCCTTCCCGTGTTGACGCTTTCTTCTATGAACAATGAGCGATGTAACCGGCGTAATCGTCTGCGGCTGCTCCTGAACGAGCTGCCCGAGTAAAGGATAAGCGCCGGCGGCGAGAGCACCTTGTCCTTCATAATCAAATTCTTCGCCATAATATGTCGCGAAATCGAAACAACCTAAACAGCTGCCCTCGAAATTCACATTCGGGAACATCGTAATGATCGGTGATATGCGCGGTGTGCCATTTTGGCAGTGCTGGAAGTATTTCGCTTAAGGAAAACGTTTACTGAAGGAATCTTTAGAAAAGTGAAATTTTGATTTGTGTGTTTGTGCGCCAATGCGTGCGTGCGTGCGTGGAGCGTGTGCTCGGTGTTCTTTCTAAAGCTTTAGATTAGGGAACGCAAGCCGTACCCAAGCGATGGGGCATGCACACTGCATTCTGGGCCCTTCGTCTTTTATGTACTCGCTTGGGCTTCTTTTGTAGTTTCGGCGATTTGCGTCCTCAAGCGGTTGGGTACGGCTTGTATCCCCTAACCTAGAGCTCTCTACTGAGTGATCTAGACGGGCGTTTTTGTCAGCTCAGGAGTACATTTGGTTCTTTCTGCTGACAATTTGTGGTGGGCAGGCCTGCCTCGTATACATAAGAGGATGCTGCGAAAATTGTTCAAATCAAGTAAAACTCTTGGTTGTGCTAGCTGGTTCATGCTTGAATGAGTAAAGGCACGGCGCAAAAGACAAGGACTGAAAAAGGACACAAATGACAGGACCGGCGCCACTTACAACTAAGGTTATATCCGCACCAAGCGATTGATTCAACTTGATTGACCTACATAGGCAGGCTTGTTGTGCAAATCAAGCTTCGCTTTATACATATAGTGCCAGATTTTTAACTGGCAATGACGATAGTACCGCAGAACGTTCGCCTCAATGTTTTGCTTTATAAGTTACCGCACATTGCCCTATAGGTGCTGAAATTTTCGTAAATCATTGTTGGTTCACAAAATCAGCACTACTTGTGTCTAAGACACAAGGTTAGCCTTTAGTCCACAGAAAGATTCAATCAGTCTGTGAAATAGCAATTGAAATTCTTGCATGAAAGAGTACGGATAACAATATTTCCTTTATGAAAGTGAACGCTACGATTACCAAGAATGCAGAAAGAAAAGGTTCATCAGATTGGAAACAAAGTGATATAAACTAAAGGGAAATATGTGGATGCCGGGAAGAAACTAGACGTAGTGAGAGAAAGCACCTAGTCTCGCGAACCAGAAAACTGCGTTCGCTTACCGCCTTCCATGTACGTCACGTGGTTTCAGAATTCGAAGTATTGCCCACTTTCCATCATTTGACGTGGCCTCGTGGCTGTTGGGTGCTGTTGGGTTGGTCCCTATCTGAGTGAATATATTTGTGGATATACATAAACAAACGTTACATGTGCCTCGAATGAAAGTAAGCAATAACACTATGATATAATCCTTGTGTGCCAAACAGGTATGCGCAGCTGTGTTTTGAGTAAAAAGAAAAGTACCTTCCTACATAAAACTTCAACACCTAGTGTTGGCTGACCAATATACCTAGAGCATCCGATCTGATAATGTAACGTTGAAATATATTATTTACTTTGATTAGGCTATTTGGAAACCCGCTGCGTTGACTTAGCTGCTAGTGCGCAGCGCTGCTAAGTACAGGGTCCCCGGCTCGATTTCCGGCCGAGGCGGCAGCATTCCCTTATACGCAAAATTAAGAAAAAAAGGATTAGAAGCAAAAGCACTCGAGTACCGCTTTTTGGGTGCAGGGTAAAGAGCCCCAGATGGATAAACTTTATTTGGAATCCCTTACTACGAAGAGCTTCGTAATCATGTTGTGGTTTTCGCACGCAAAACCTCCAGAATTAAATTTTTCTGTGCTGTATATTCCACAGGTGATGCTCTAGCTTTAGGCAAATCTTGCATAGTGGGTATGTACCAGCATTTCAAGACATTACACGTTGTACTGAACGAAAATAAACAAAATTGAACGCGTTGGCGTTTGTTGAAAAGCATGTAATCAATTATTACATTAAAGCTTCGCCTCACATAGATTACCCCATGGGCCTGGCATCAGCATATTCTTCTCGACATAGGTTCTGTTTTACGTCGCATGACAGAGAAGTGAAGTGGAGGTGTCCGGAAAAAATGTTTATCTATCGTAAAGGGCTGATCGCAGCAATGGAATAGGAAACGTATGAAAGTTTACGTCATAGCACTCTTGGTGGCGCGATATTTTTGGAATAAATAAGCTCAATAAGGGACACATAAGCATATGTGGTTTGCAGTGTTACGAAACGGACGCTAAGACTTATCGTGCACATTCGCACAAGTGCGGAAAACTTGCTTTTTCGCTGCAATAAAGTGTCCACGTGATAAGAAAAATCTCGATATTCGCAAGATATTTCCGAAGAAGAAAGAGCGCCATCCCGTATTGACTCTTTCACTTTTTCAAAGCCAGCAGCCTTGCAAAACGGAATATACCTGCGTGTCGCTGAACATGTCCTGCCGAAAGAACTGCGAATTTCGATAGAATGCAAGCGTCTCAACATAGAGTCTTTCTAATGCTCTGATATCAAACATCAAGTTGCACAGTGTTTTCTTTGAGTGTTTTTTGGCCAATTTATGCTTTCCCACACGCGCAGTATAAAAAATAAAATGTAGCAGATTGTTACGCTGTGACCATTTGAATACAAAAGAAGGCTTGAGGACTCCCACATACGTTTATTCTAATATTTTTGCGCCGAATAGCTCAGCGCATGCGTTTCAAATAGCGCAAGTAGTTTCAATATTTCTTCCCTCGCAGTTTGATGCATGCACTCATTCAGACACCCAGCACTTTGTAAGAAGAACTTTGCTATATGACAAAAATTATGACACGGCCAGTACTCTACTGTGCATAGTACATTGCCGAGGGAGCTGAAAAGATCATCAGTGCGCCGTATGAAACAAACAGAATGTACGGATGAATCGCTGGTCGGACGAATGGGTTCCACTTTGCAACAAATTCGAATACAGTATTGTTCGCAATAATGTTTGGCGGACAAAATGCATTTCGTTCGTTCCTTCTGTTTCTCCTGTACCATGAGCGGTTACTACACGAAGCTGCAGCATGTACACCACCCGGCGCAAGTTAGCGCTGTTCTGTCGAGAGAGCGTAGGAGCTTTAACAATGGTTACGATATATGGACTAGCAAACTGAATTTGCATGGTAAATCAAAAGTAGATTACTCGAGTTCTGCATTAAAGCTTCCTTGTCATCCCCACGAAACGTGACATAAATGCGCTCTTTCTCCGTGCTTTCTTTAGCCTGATAGACTATTTCTGCCTTGTACATTGTACTGGATGGCTTCAATTGATGACGTGCCTTGGATGGTCAAATATAAGTACGTTCTCTGACAGTAGTGGGATAGTGGTAAATATAGGAAAGGCGAAGAGAAATGTTGTTGCTCTCAGCTACACCTCCTATTTGACAAATTACGTAGGAAACGACCATTGTCAACTACGCACTTGTGGTATTCATCTTCCGAAGAGGGCCGGGAAGAGAAGGATACCATAAGAAGTTGTTCAAGTGAGTGCAAGGAAAAATCAGAAAGGAGGTGGAGATGTAAATTGCTGAAATGGTGGAAATAAAACACTCAGGGCGGAAAGGAGCTGTACTTTCTCCCCTCCGTCCGTTTCTGTACTCTGCAAGAAAAATTGCAACCGCTTCTATTTTCCTGTTCGGTGCTTCTTACAGCAGTCATTCCAACTCCGCTTCTCTGTAGCTCGCTTCTCCCGAATGAGTACATACCTCTAGGAAGCCGAGACTACAACCAAGTGTACGGAAAAAGTAAAAAAAAAACATAGACCGTACTAATAACGTCCCATCTCTCGTTTCAAGTCCCGAGGGCAGGAACAGGAAACAGGCGGGGCGTCAGACGTGCCGAAGGCTAGGCTCTTCCAGCAGCAGTTCATTTCGCCAAAGTGTGAGGCAGGCCACTGCGGCTACATTCCTCAGATCGAGAAAACTGCTCTTTTGGCCCTCGCGATAGCCGGCTGCGGCAAGAGCAAAGTGCAGACCTTCATCAGGCAAAAGCTTTCCTCGCTGAATTGACCGCAGGTTTAGGTTACCGGGCAACCGCTGATAGTTCTGTGCACTTCATTAAAGCACATGCGGGAAGGAAGTGCTCTTCGGGACCGTGAAAGGGGCTACTCTCAAGGAAGCCATTATAAAATTATCTGGTAGTTGTGTGTTAACAATGCCAGCATTTTCCTTTGGCTCTAGTGCAGGGTTGCCTCCATTAATTTGCGCTAATGCACTACAGCAACGTGTACTTGATAGCGTAGCCTCAATAACAATTTCTATTCTTCAACAGACCTACAGCTATTCTTTCACCAGACATTTGCACAAATACTGCAAATTAGTGAGCATGCGATGAACAACTCGGCTACGCTACAGCCATCACTAGAATCACATGCTCTTCCGGGCTACCTAGAGGCTGCACCAGAGATTATTGCTGGCGTATCCCGGACTTGAAAGCTTCAAGAATTGCAAGCGATCAGTTCCGTACTTCACCCGTACTTTATTGCGGCGCGAGAACAAGGAAATTCTTCATAGCGCTAGTGTTTCAGTAACAGTTCGGAAGAGACAAGAAAGGACTGCAGCGCACTGGTCGGCTCATATCACTCAGCAAGCAGCAGTCTAAAAAGCTCTTCCACAGCAGGTACAAAAGGGTACGAAATAGTTCATATGTGGAGCCTTTCAAATCGGAAATCGCGTTAAATAACAAGAAGCAAGCGCATTTACAGTAATCAAGTATAATAATTGCATATAATGCAGATATTAAACATTGGTATTACGCCGGAAAATGTGGTGGTGGCTGCTAAATGTTGTCTGCTAAGGAAAACGCTTTAGAGACCCCAACTGCTTCATAAATAGCCTACCAAGCTATGTCCTGTGCACAGTGTTTTCGTCCTATGTATTTAGCACTCTGATATTTACTTCTGCCTGTGCTCGACCGTGGCCTGCGATATAAAGCTCTGGTGTCGCCAAGGAAATGTTAAGCTTAGTATGCGTACAGCGCTTTTGCCGGTGTTTCTTTTTGTACTCAGATTGTTCCTCGTACCTAAAGCCCAATTATTCAAAACATTGCCACGTACTGCTGTATATCACGAATATCATAATGTTTACATTATAACAAAGCTAAGCCGAATTTTGCATAAAAACTTACTGTGGGTGTTCCTAAAGACGCCATGCATGTTTTTCATATTCTCATTCTATTCTGCCACGAGTATTCCTAAATTTTATTACTTGTCCTAATTAGCCAGCTAAAAACACAGAAAACAACCAAGCAGCTGGAGACGGCGCAGTTGTTTCTTGTTACAACCAATTATCTAACACCACTTGAATTACAGTATTCTGTCCTTCGTGCGTTTAGACTCGTGTTTATTTTAATTTTGTTGCACGTCGAAATGCCTTCATTTTATTGATCTTCTCAACAACGGTTTCGGATTTGCGGCACAATTTCTCTTCTTAGACGTCAATACATCCCATATTGGAGAATCAGTGCTTGTGATCTACGAGGCGGGCTTTTTTTAAATGGGACTGCCCAAATTCGCCATTTTTTATAAATCAAGAGCAAATACCGGAAGACAGCCTTGCCGCATGTGATAGGGAAATTCACAGCCTCCGAAACATCTGCACGATGATGCACAACCTGAGATCTGACCTATGTTCCTGCCACCATCTACTTTCTTGGGCAAAAAATAAAGAAATGAGCCAAATAGGGCTCCCCGTGTCATATACTGCACCCAGTGGTAACGTTACTAGAAACGTTGCGGCATCGTTGCTAGAACTGAAACTTGTTTGGTTCTAGTATAACGTTGCGAAGTACTGGGTCCATTCGCCCAGGAAGAAAATCATCTCCATTAAAACGGTCCTTTATCGTCATTGCGAATTCCCTACCGTTTCTGTCAGGTTCTTGGCCATGTGAAATACCAAGAAAATGCGGGTTGTGGGTCACGGGGCGTTTGTCCAAGTACCTGGAACGAAATGCAGTGACCTCTAGCAACCGACAGCATTAAAAAAAAATACAGTACATTATGATCCAAAGCAAAGTGATATATTGTGCGTTATCTATCATGAAGACAGCAGAACTGAAGAAAGAGAAAATTAGAATGCAGGAATGCGGTCTTTCCTTCCTTTGTCTGAAAAAAAAAAGCAATATATTCATTTTCTATTTCATTCAGGCCTCTACACGATCTGCGAAACTGCATCGTTGCATGTTATATTTCTTGACTTTTAAAACAACGCGTATTTTATTTCCTCGGCGCTAACATAAGTCTCTCCATGACCTGTAATATATCGCGCTTCCTTTTGACCTTAGTTCAAGCCTCGGAGAAATGAGGTCACCTGTTCTGTGAATGGTGACGACCACGTGTGAAAGGTTGCGGCGGTGGCAAATTTTCCTTCTTTTGCTGAAACCTAGTCCGTAGCGCTCCCCCGCGCCTGGTTGCGCTGAACTCCACGAAACGGCCGCTCATGGCTCACCGGCGGCCCAGTTTTAACATGAACCCGGGGGTACAAAGAAATAGCTTTGTGGTTTGCGGCTGCTGCCACTGTCTGTTCGTCACGCTGTTTAAAGAAACAGTGCAGGCGAAAGAACAGAAAGAACAGCGCTTGTCCTTAGTCCCCCTACTTTTCGTGCAACAGAAGTAAAATCGTCAAACGAGAAAGCCTTTCTGTCCGCTGAGACAGAGCCAAAGCTATCATTGTTCACTGGCTTACATATTCAAGTATGCTGGTCGACGTATATACCTATAGTGCAGAGTACATAGATGCTCCCGAATATGCAAATAATTGTTATTGAGCTGGCCCGTTTTCTGTAATGCGTTTATTATTGTAGTACTGGAGTGTGCATACGTGCACGAATAGTTTAGTTCAAGCATCGGAGTTCGCTTGGAGCTAAACCTTCCCCTTAAGTCTGGATACTAACCAGTCAATCAGTTTTTGCTGTTATTTTCTTGTTGTTGAAGTGAGCCATTTTGCGAGTAGCGTTTCTTATTCCTCGCCCTAACCACGGCGTAAGTAACCCCAAAGAAAATTATCCAAAATTATCCAGACTTCAGGATCATGAAGACGAACCATTATTGCACTGGTAAAATGGATGGCGTTTGCTGCAGGAGCGATTAGATGAAGCGCGGTGGACAGTAATGTCGCTTTGCCACTGATGCTAGGTGATAGGTAAGTGTTCTGTGTTGTAAGGCCAAAGTCACGCTTAAATTCTTCTCTTCTATCCCCCTTTCGTGTTGGAACCATTCACAAGGTTATCTTGTTCTGGAGTCCTAATTCTTCACTGTCTCTTGCACAAAGATCTCCGCGAGACCAAGTACGCAGAGAGTAGACTTTTCCTACTGACCAATACCTTAAGCCTTACTAACGCGATTATCTGCGTTTTATATTGATTGCTTAGAAACATCTGTTTGGCTCACAACGAAAGGTCATGGCAACAGAGCACATCTTTAAGGAAATAATCGCGTGCGTCAAAAAGAAGATAAAACCCAAAATCTTATTTTTACAAGACAAGGCATAATTACTCACAAATAAATTGAAATAACTATGCATAGTTCTAGTTAACCTAGCGCAGCCCATAATTCAGTTGAAAGAAGATAAGGAATCTGAACTTTCCCAGAAAATTCTTCCTATGAATTCTTCCTATGAATTCTTCCTATGAAAAAAACAAGCAAGTGTGAAAACTGCACTGCCTTCAAAGGAAACTTTCAGTTGCGGAGTGACTGGAATGTAACCAATGCTTGCTTGGGAAAATTTCACTAAATGTGCAGAGTAATTTGTGTGTTTGTAACGTGCGGATAAAACGTGACCTGTCTCTTTCTTCTACCGTCTAAAGGCTTCTGCCCTTGTGTTTAATTTCGTAGGTCCGGGGGCATAGCATTCTGCGAACTTTTTCGTTTATTCTTGTGTAAAAAAGAAAACTATGCAGCCATACTTAGATTGAAATAAAGTGTATCCTGGTGTTATTTGTTTCGACTAGTTGAGAAGTCAAAGCTTTTTTCTTCGTATGTTTAACGTATGCATTGTCCTGAAAGTCTTGAAGCGCTTGTACCACACAACCATACCACGAAGGGCTTGCTTGAAATAAACGTAACTGACAAGATGATTGCGTAGCTAGGCTGAGTAAATATAAGCGAAGAAAACAACGACACTTTCACAGTGTTGTTTCTGATAAATAAACAATAAAGATTGAAATTTACTATTTTTACAGCTATATTACTTAACGTGGTCACATTGCCACCGAAGCGTCTATGTTACTATACTATATATGTGCGCTAAGTCATTCCTACAATTAATTTTGTTAGGCTAGGATATATGTAGGTACGGTGTATTCTTGACATTACAACATAATTTTCGAATATGAAAGCCAGATAAAAATAAGTCAGTTTGGGATGCTTTTAAGCTCTCAAGCTTAGTAACGAGTCCCTTCGGAAAGGCAGCGCAGCCCTCGAAAATTGCAGCCACAACTATTTGGTTACTTTATTGCTGCTAAGCGTAAGTTGTTCGCGTGACACGTTGCAGAATTAATAAAAAATAACAGCCCAAGCACTCGCTACAGATAGTTAACCAGCCAAGCTGAAATATGTGGTCCCGGTGTTTATCACTGGGATAATTCCGACGGTTCAATAAACGATGGCTTGGTAGGCTGCTAGAACCTCGGTAGGCAGTTGCTGCTTGCGCTCAGCTGCACGACCCTGTTCTCGTGCCCGGGCTGCAGAATCGGCATGGCGCTGACGAGCTCTTTCCCGGTTCTCCTCGCGGCATTGCTGGTCGAAAGCTACCTACTCCTCAGGAGTACGTATGACGTGGTACCTACCCACTTCGGAGACAGAGAGAAACGGCTGCGCGTGCGCGCTCGTCGGCGGCGGAGAGCAACGATGTCACTACTGGCGCATCTAATCGCGTGCCTCTCTTTCCCTCTTGCTCTTGCCCGTATGCATGGAGGTGCACTGGAGGACTTTATGGCGTAGAGGTGACAAACAGGCGGATGGACCGACGGACGGATGAATCGGCAAAAA
The DNA here is from genome assembly GCF_038994185.2 of Dermacentor albipictus. Lineage (NCBI taxonomy): Eukaryota > Metazoa > Arthropoda > Arachnida > Ixodida > Ixodidae > Dermacentor > Dermacentor albipictus. The sequence continues at coordinate 440,359,572 of NC_091821.1, forward strand.
CGAAGTGAAAGCTGAATCAAACAATGCTTACGAAATAGCAGAGAATTATCAGAGTTTCTGCTGGTTTTTATTGTGGCATTTGTAACGGTTCATGCACATTTAGATTAGGGGAAACTCAGTAGCTTGCGCCACGTACAGACACTCACTACAGGAAGTAGCAAGGCGGCGTAGGTGTAGGCTTCATTCTCCTTATAGGTTTAATGTTCAGCCGGAGTTGTTTCAATCGGCAGTGCCAATAGGATCAATTACAAACGTCAATTTTGCTTCCAACGTCTCTGTCCCTATTCAATCACTTTGGTTGCTACATTACACTAGGGTTAAAGCTTATCGTTTCAGGTGAGGCACGCTTGAGAAAAGTCGGAGCATAACGCCCATGTGGCTACTATTGCCAATCTTTCCCTTTGTAAGACACCTTTAATCAAACGTAAACTGGGGTTTCACGTGGCAGAACGATTATCTAGTTATAATGCACACCGTAGTAGGGCACTCTGGATTTTTCCCTCTAAGTGGGATTGCGTAGAGTGCACCCACACCTTAACATCTTTTTTTTTTATGTTTCCTATAACAGAGCGATAAATCACGGCGTGACATTTGCGGGGTGCAAAAGGCGCAGATTCGCCCGGAAGGTGGTGCAATTACTGCGGTAGCAAATTAGTAGGCAGCTATACGAAGTAAGATTAGGAGTGTTATAGTGGCCGTATAAACTGGTGTAAACATTCGCTTACTGAATAGACTAACAAGTCCGTTGTCGCGAAAAGCGCATGCAAACATGAAACGACGTCATTCGATGACCGCGGATACTAGCTGTGATGAAGAGCGGCAGCAGCGGCGAGCGAATTCACTTTCGGGCTGCCTCTCATCTCAAAGTGATCTGGGCATGCGAGGACACAGCGCACACGGAGCTGTCATGCCTTTCAGTTTGCCCCGATTTTTGAATCCAAGAATGGTCGCCCGGGCTGCGCTCAGCCTACCATGCTGACGATGCGCAGGCGCAGCCGGAGAGCAGGAAATGCGCGCTAAGCTCCCAGCTTTCCCCTTCCCCCCTCCTAGGGCACGCACATCCCCAAGCTCTCCACTCCCCCTTGAGTGCCCGAAAAGACACCGCCGCAACGATCCACCATCCTACTCGGTTCACCCGAGCACGCTTTCCACCATATCTGCATCACACTGCACGCGGCAGCAGTCGTAACGCACTTGGACTTTATATGGATCCTCACGGCGGCCTTGACATCGACGACCATGACGACGGCGTGAGCGCGTCTTGAGTATCCATATAATGGCTGTAGCAGTAAGAAATATGGATGAACCGGACATTTAATAATACACCAAGCAATCCTCATGGTGAAATGTTTTCACGTAATTTATTACTTGCAAAGTTGAATAAATAGTGTTGCGTAGCTCTACTGTTACAGAGAATAAGATATAATGGTATGACATGCTGCAGAGAGTGGCGAACAAAATGTTTTAGTTACGTCCTCCAATTGTGCGCCAAGGAATATTTAAGCTCAATTAAACAATTCCTTCTGCTATGAATATAACCTGCATTTGAACAGATATACGTTTCGCGTTCGTTATGTCAGTTTGTGCATGACGTATTATTCGTAACTATAACACGTAAAACACGTACCATATTACGAAATTACATTCATGAGTTTTTTCGTAAGTGTTGATAACGCAAACAAGCCGTTTTATCTGAACATACCTCTCACTGGCAAGGCAACACCGAAAGTAGTTGGAAGCAACCTTCAGAAAAAGGCCAGCTTGCTCTGTTTATGTTTTTTGGCAAGGATCGCCACCTGTTCTAGGCGTTCTCATGAACGTAATGCACCTTAGTTCCCGCTCTTCCAGCCACTGCTTGGCAGAAAATGTCTTCCAGTGCTGCTCTTGGTAATGGAGAAGTGCGAGCAACCTTCAGGTCGCATAGCGTTGGTCACTCTTTTTCCTCGGCGCTAAGTAACCGCGACAAGCCAAGCCGGCCCTGAAAGCTTTGGAAATATTAACTTGCCTCGCTGCTTATTTATGAGCGGGCAGAGTTCTGCACCATTGGATCTCCCTGCGTACGGTCCAGGCCGGGAGAGCGTTTGTCTGTGCATCACCGTCATCTCCTCGTGGCTGGGGAACTCGCGATGCAGTTGTTTTCTTGTTCTCTTTCTTCTTTTTTTCCCTTCTTTTTTGCACGTGCTACATTTTTCCAGCATGAAGCGAGAGGTTTGACTTCCGGCAATGTCAGAAAGCTTTGGCGTCGGGAAAGTTCCCAGAGTTTAAGAAGCTGAAGGGGCAGCGTGAAACAACTGATACAAAAAGCGGGAAAGAAGCAGGACATTGTCCTGTTTCTATCCTGCTTCTTTTCTTAGTCATTTTGGGCTGCCCCTTCAATATGTTCAACCAGTACCAAATTAAGCAAATGCCGAGTCTTCTATATTTGAGAATGAGCCCGAAAGGGATGATATACATGACGTCCCGGCCATCATGTACCAAGCTCTTTTTACGAAACACGGGCTGTACTACGTGAATACCATACAATGTATGCAATCTAGAGGCTAGCCCAGAAACCACTGTTAATTATCTAATTCTTTCCACCCAATAAGTTACTCAGCCAATTAGATAGCTTTTTAGTCGTTGTTCTTACAGCCAAGATCCCAATTAGCAGCCGCAGAGAACCGTAAAAGACGTCAAAACTACCCGTTTCCAGCAAGGTACACATTGTATGTTTGCTTGCGTCGACAAAAAAAAAAAAAAACCGTGAGCTATATTTTTTTTACGTGCACGAACAATCGAAGACGATTGTCAGTCTAAGCGAGTAGTCCGAATGAACGAACGCTTTACTTGCCCACCGATCCGCTGCCAAATACGCTACCAGCTTTCAAGCACGTGAAATACATCAAACCTGACGCACAATAACAAGTACTTACGAAACCGCAATGAAGTTGGCGTTTGGCCATAAATCTGGTACCACAACTCGCTTGCATGATAGCACACGCCATTTGCACCGTCACCTAAATACAAGTCCTACCAACGACCACCGACAACCGACAACGAACCGTCGACCACCAACCACACAAATGGTTGAAGGAGGCAGTGAAAGCTATTCGCTTTAAAACGCAATGTGGCCGTAGACTTACGGGGCGCCATCAAACAGGCAATAGCAATGTAATGTGTTCATTTGTTCAGTACTTGGCCTAGCAGCGATACCTGCAGCATGCATGAATTTGGTATTTCTGGACAACAGCTCCTTTCGATCATTCTGTATCAGCACCAATGAAACCTTTGTGCTTAGCGGCAAGCATGTGTTGAACAACTTGCTTTCCTACTGGGACATTTGGATGGCGCTGTCATACCACGCGCACTAATGGCGCGCACGCGCCCAGTCACACGGTAGTTTTGAGAAGTCGTTGGCCTTCTGTACTCACTAGAAAAAGCAAAATCATTTAGTGAAAACACCTCTTTCGAAGCCTCTTACGATCCTGTACAATTGACATCTTGGTAATTATAAAAACAATTTAAAGATTAGGTCAAGACCTTCAGAAATCTAAGTTGATGTCAAGAATTAAAAATTGCTTTCATTGTCTCAATAAGACTACACACCGAACATTATTTATTCGCGCACAGAATCCATCTTTTTCCAAAGAATTCGTGCATGTTGCTAGGACACCCTGTATGTAGTGCAGAATTTACTGATGCAAGAAAGAAAATTCGGGAGATTGGAGGCAATTCAAGCTCATACTTCCGAGGCTCTACTAAGCTAGATTAGGGAGAAGAGAAAAGTATCTGTTCCTCCAAAAGGCAAAACAATTATAGCGTCATAAAACTATCAGGAAATTATGCGAAGTGCAGTTAACAGTGCCATCTATCGTATAAATTGCAGTAAATGTCCGCTTACTAATTAACAAGCGCCGCATCACGCTCGCACGAAAAAGCATGGACAGATCTACCTAGATGTGGATGTAATGCTCGTGGACGTCTGCCTAGACGTCCATGAGCACTACAACGCTTATGTGAGGAACAACGCTGGCCGCAGGGAGCGAACACTTCGTGTGGCCACTGGCTTCATAGCGTTTCTTAAGCTTAGATTAAGCAACGTCCAACACCACGCGCGCGGGAAGTCGGAGTGCATGAAGCCAATTGCCATCTCTGCTCGCTCTTTGCTTTTGTACACGTAGCAAATTGCCTCGAAAAATATTGGGAAAATTCAAGTCGCAGGGATTACAACAAAAGAAGCTTCGTTTCTCGTCTATGCAGCGCTCTAGCCTTTCCCAGTGATGAAATAGCAACCAGCTCAGCTAGCTATCCTACCAGGCTGTATCCGAAGGTACCCGGGCTGAGTGCACCAAACCGTGTGTTATTATAAGGCTTAGTTTGTTTCGAAGTAGTCCCTGCGAGACTGAATGCACCTGTTCCAGTCGGTTTGGCAGTCGTGGAACACTTTGTTGAAGTCATTTTCCGTGAAACTGCCGAGGACCTTCTCCGCTCTACGGTAAATTATGTCAACGGCGTCAAAGCGACGCCCTGTGAGTTTCAACTCCATATTACGAAACACAGTATACTGCAGGGGGCAAGGTCGGGTGAGTAGAGAGGATTGGACACGATTGTCATGGTGTTTGTTGCCGGAAAATCATTGGATTGAGGGAGGCGTGACCGGGTGCGTTTCATGATGCAACAGCCATTTTTGTTGCTCCGAAGTTCAGGTCGTTTCCTGCGGACGTCTTTTCGCAGACGTTGCCTGTCGTCACAGTAAAAGTCTGAATTAACAACGAGCCCTTTGCGAACAAGTTCCCTGTGGGCTATCCCTTTTGCATCGAAGAAAATAATAGGGGTGGTTTGGTAGCACTCCTCACTCATCCTGCTTCTTTTTTTCTTTCGGCGAACTCGTGCTCTTCCACTGGCAAGATTGCTGCATCTTTTTGGGGTCGCATCCGTAAACGCACGATTCATCAGCAGTGATGACTGTGTTGATGAAGATTACGTTTGTACGTGCAGTGTAACGAAGCTCCATGCGAACGTCAACACGCTGTTGCTTCTGGTCGGCAGTCAAGACGCGGGGACCGAACTTAGTGGCGACACGGTGCATTTGCAAGCCTTCATTGCGAATTGCTTGCCACTGTGTGTCGCGGATTCAAACCATTTCACGCAGTTCATGAATGGTTCGACGATGATTCTCCCGAATCAGTTGTGCAATTTTCGCAACTTTCTCCGTTGTTGTGCTAGTTCGTGGCAGACACCCACGGTCGCCGTTTTCTACGCGCGTTTGACGGCCCTAGGACCGAGAATACCCCTCAAACCACTAACTGTGTTCCACAACAGCATCACCGCATGCCTGACAAAGCATTTCCCAAGTTTCCGTGGTGGATTTACCCAACTTCACGCAAAATTTTACGCACACCCCCTGCTCATGTTTCTAGTTCAATTATTTTTCAAAACATAGACAAGTTTCTGATACTTTATCGCTCTAGCGCGCGTTGCCAGCGAATGAACTCTCCTTTCACCCCACCACCTGATGCATGCACTCGTGTGATATCTATGCAGCTACATCTAACTGCGCAAGCACGTGTTTTGCTTGTTTCCCACAACTTTATTCCAGTCGGAAACGTTTAGAGAACGCATCGTTTTCATCTCCAAGATACGGTGCGGAGGCCACGTGTTCGCTTCACCGATCGTACAACAGTGGACAGCCGCCGCCGCGCTAGACGACGCGCGTGGTCTCTTCCATATGAACGCTTCATCACGTGGCCTCCATCCTTGCGCTCATGGGAGGAAAGTTCGCACCAAGCCACCTTCCTTCTCGGGTCACCCTCACACGCTTTCCCTCTCAGCCACAGAATTGGGCATATGGGCCGCACATCCTTACCGCACTTGAGCTTTATACAGAACATTAGGGGGGCTTTGAAAGTTTGCCTGCAGTGTTCATGTGATTGCGATCACAATAAACAAAAAGAAAACAAAAGGAAGTCTGAGCAGGTATACAGGTCCAAACGCAACAGAGTTTTCACCACAGATCTCAAAAGAGGCCACACAGCCGAGTCGTCTTTAAGTAGCGCAGTCATTATTCCGTGGCCAGGTTCAGCTATAAAGCGTATATATTTACTCCCAGTCAAACGAATACATTGCAGTACAGCATAACTTGCGTTAAAACGTAAATTCCCTGGTATTTCTGAAAGGTACGTGATCCTGTTGCTATCTAGCGTGCAGTACCTAAATTTTAGCGTCCGTAGAACGAAAAGCGCAGTCATCTTGGCTCAGTGTGGCTTCTGAAGCAGCTGTGCGCCAACGAACTTGTTTCTGTTCCTTTTTGTGAAATGGAGGCTACTACAACTCAGTCGCCCAATGAAACTTTGTAAGATCGCTTTACTTTGTATAGCAATCATATTTGACGGCTAGATTCCTAAGCGCATCTGAAAAAAAAAATGTATCAACAAAGTACTACCGCAGTCATCTTCGAGTGAGTAAAGTATCCACCTTCACTACGCAAGGCGCTTCATATGAGCCCTCAAAACCGCCGACCAGAAGCTAAAAAAAGAATGGGTAGAACAGTCTCTGGCAATGCGACTGGATCTTTCATGCCAGGCGGCACTTAGGAGAAACGTGCATAGATGGCTGATCCTGATTCTTCAAACCATTAGTCCAGCCTTACTATGGCATACAACAGGTTTTCGTCATTTGTAAGTAAGAAACAACCAAAAGATAGATAAAAGATTAAGTAAATAACACCTTACTCAGAACAGCAAATTCGGGAATGACAATAATATCTTGACATACTACTGAGATACAGGAAAAATAAGCAGAATATAAGCTCTAAATGCACGGACGCCCATGATAGGCAGTAAAGTGCTTAAGAGACTAATTGCCCACCACAGACCAACAATTTTACATTTAATAAACTTAAAATGGTCCGTCAATAGCTCATAACGATTCTCTCGTTATTGAGTGTGAATGTATTGTATAAATGGGGGCACCCGCACACAGCGCACCAAGTGGAAAGGGATAGCAATTGAAAGCCTCTGTGACACCAAACAGAAAAGAGCATTTGCGACTTTACATGGAAAAGGGACATGAGAAACAAACATTTCATAATTTCAGTATACAGCCAGCGGGGCAGCGACCAACTCTAAACGTAACAAAAGGAACGCTGGACCGAAGGCAGCTCAGCCGTTTAGAAATACACCGTGGACGTCATCACAGAGAAATAACGCATGCACGCTTATTACAGCTGCTTCAGGAATGGAACGCCGTACACGCGAACGATTGAGAACAATACGTATATCACATGTGTATTGCGGCGGCCAGAAGTCCGCATGCCATCGTTTTGTCAAATGTCATGGTCTATTGGCAGCAACTTTTTGTGTAATCTATCTGACATCTACACAATTCCAGTTTGCGGCCATCGCTCCTCTGAACAAATTTAGCGAGAGAAGATACTCCGTGATATCACGCAAGTTATCATACGAACAGCTTACTTCACTTCCCATTACTTGTTCAGTTTATCAGTCATACTCCCAAATGACAACTGTCTCATATCTTTGTAATTTTCGCTTCGGAGTTTTCAGCACATGCTTACTTTCAGGTCTGAACCTATGGATTCGAACACCGTACCTATATTTCACTTTGGGGCTGCTGTCTTGCACCTACTGCCACTCCGTATCTCTGCTTGTTCATGAGTTTGGGCGAATCTCCGACCTTCTTTACGTAAAGCAGACTTTGCAAGCATGCTGGTAATCGCCATTTCTATCGTTTTCGGCTAGACAATCTTTTGCCTATATATTTTGTTATATAAACTCCAACGATTTCTCGGAAATTACGTGGCGTGGTCTTACCAGCACGAGAAGGTATTCTTAACTACCTAGCATGGGAACATGCCGTTTGTAAAGCATCGTACATCCCTCTACTACCGAGACCAACAGGCTCAAGAAAGGATGTAATAATTGCCGCAGCTGCAGATATACATTCTAGGTAAAGCGCAACAGAGCACGCGATACGACAGAAGGCGTCCAAAATAGTCTGTTGTGTTGCAGATATCGAGTTCTTTCTCGTGCTGGAGTACCAGTGAAAATGACGAATTTAGTCGGAAGATATTTCTCGTACGCAACACGCGACATGCGCGCGAAATTTTAATGATCTCTGCCGAGGAATTGAAATACAGATATAAACCAATCATGCAACGTGCTCTCTTTTCAAGCTTTACACCTTCGCGTTTTTTTCTCGCGCGCTGTACTCTATGCTCATATAATTTTATGATTAAGGTGAGTATCAGATAAGGAAGCGGCTAAATTTGCTTCAAGCTATGGCTAGATGCATCAATGACATGAACGAAAACGAAACATGAATAACTGTGACTTGCAAATCGCTTTACAGTTAAATAATATAACGCATGCTTAGGCTATGCGGAGTAGAACTGTTGCTAGTACATTGAAAAAAAAATGAAATATGTTGAAATACGGATGAGTGAGTGAAGGAATGAATGATTTACCCTTTATTTACCAAAGGGATGGCGCCATTGCCTGGATAGGGTTTGGGGTTTATGAACCAACTTATTGAGGTAGTCACACCAAATGTGCTGAAGCCCAGTCAGGTCCGTCCAACGAGATCGGTGTTTGTAGCGAATTCTCGTACTGATATCAGACGACATTTCTGCGTGCTCAGAGGCAGATTAGGCGGTGGAGCAGTCTACTCTTCGTACCGAAACTACTGAACGTGCAAACCGGCACGAGCTACACAAGAAAGCTATGCGACCAAGCGCTGTTACTGTGACTTGCGGCACCACAAGCTCCGGCAACTTATCTCGGGTGTCTTTTGTGGTGGGACCGCCCTAAACAGGTGTTTGGTGTTTGCTTTGGCATCTTCCGCTTGACACAGGGAGTAGATAATGCTCGGCTTCTCAGGTGAGTCTGTGTCTTTCTCGGCATTGACAGATGTGTTTCTTTTTCTGCTAGCCTTCCATTGATCCCTAAAACTGGAGGTCAATGTGAAGCCACACCTGGCTTTATGTAATAGAAACTGGCAGACTCTGGAAAGATGTTCTAATAAGGGAGCCTCAGGAGTTTTGATCGTCTTCTTGAATCTCTGCTTATTTGTATTTTTTTTTCGAATGTGCTCCTGTGAATCCAAGGACGCAGAAGGATCGGGAAAGGATCTAACAGTCGGAAAAGGAAGATCATTGTTCTCCCACTGCTTATTCGAATATAAAAACCTATAGAAACCTGACATAATATACGGAGTAAGCCATCTGAGTAACGAATTCACGGGAACTACATAAACCATACAGCGAGGAGCCCGAGTAAAATCTATGTCAGAACCAATGAGAGGCAAGGCAAAAAGAATGAGGATCGATAGAATGATGCCAACAGAAAGATGTTTAAAAAGGCGATGGAAAACGCCGGCGGCACAGATGAAGGAGAATGTTGAAGAATAGATATGATCTGGGGCTGCTGACAGAAATACAAACGTACATGCCAAAACAGCAAATTCTACAAGACCGTGAAGTGAGACAGGATGAGTTGGGGATAAAAGGAGAGCCGAATAGATGGCTGGGGCATTTTATGCCTTCGATCGTGCACAGGCACACCTTTTACTTCGAGTTGATAGCAGTTTGCTCGCTTTGTTATTTTCCAGTACGCTGGCGGCTTTCCATTTGGCAGTGCGCCAGACAACCTGAGTCATTCTTTTTTTCGCTTTGATTAAGAGCTCTGTCTGCACCGAAGCGATAGGTCACGCGAAAGGAGGGAGAAAGACTACGTCATCTTTATTGTTATTTTCAGATATGACCTCAAATGAACGCACGCCAGAAATACATTATGTGTGGGTTATATGTACAGGAGATGATCAACATTGATGTATGCAATTCTGTGGGATTTTTAGTGCTGAATGCGATGGCGAGCGTGCAATATTGTTGAACAATGTTATTTACACACCACTTGGAACGAGGACAAGGGAACGACATCAATTGTATCCAGCTAGCCCAAACCAATACCCTTCTAACATATATTATTTTTGAAATGATCAGAACATGACGGTGTACTTCATAACAGTCAAGATGAGTTGAGGTGTATATATTTGAACATTTCATACCACGAAATAGACAGAGAAAGAGGGAAGAAAGGAAAGAAAAGGATGTTTGGTAGATTTTGACCAGTTTGCTACCTTACGCATGCGGAGGTAGATGTGGGAGAGATAGAAAGAGACAGAAAGAGAACACACGAGTCTAGCTGATTCACAAACACTAAGCCTGGTGCCACGTATCTGTACTCGGACACTGAAGTGTGTCTGTCGTCTTCATCTACTGCAGAGGAACTCGTCTGGGCTATTTGGCGCCGAGCCGTGCTAGCTCAAGGGCTGCAGAAGATAGCACGAACCTTTCCTTTTCACATCGCACCACTTCTCCCTTTCTCTCGACTTACGAGCTGTGAAACCAGGCGCCCAGCAGCTTTGCTTCAGAAAGAAGACTGGTGTAAAGACTTCAAAATGCCTTGAGTAGATTGGACAATGTTACGCAATGGTGTGCAGAGCTATTCGCGTCTTCAAGGAAAATAAAATTCGGTCATCTCGAGAAAGCTTTGGCAAGTTTTTCTTTCTGACGTCGCCATTTATGTATTAGGGTAATATTATTATTAGATAAAATAGCACTTTAGAAATAGAGCACTCTAAGTGCTTTTTTGGTTGTTCAACCGAGACTTTATCTTATGCAAGAGTGTCTACAAAATTCTCAAGTGACTGATATAAGGTGCTTTCTTAAAAACCGACAGACGATAGAAGAAAACTTTCGGAATGAGGCTTCACCCATCAAGAGTTGAATTTCATGCGGGCAGTCATCCAAATAGGTACAGTTGAAAGCAGTACGTACCACTTTTTTTGTCAGCAGGTATTTCTGTGCAAACACGCTACCGCCATTATAAGCATGAAGAAAAACTATTTCATTCATCGGGTATAATAAAAGCCTGCTTCGTAATGATAATTATTAGAATACTCAACTTGCATGCGTAATAAATTTGGGTAAACACCAAATGAAGGCGTGCAGGCGAAATGCTACACCTAGTACATTAAAAAGAGACAACGTAAACTTGCCAAAAAGCAATAGTTATACGTAGTGAACAGCGCAAAAATTTCAAACTCCATTACGAAAAAGTGAAGAAATGACAGCTAATTGTCCACTTTCACAAATACTTCTCAATATGATTTGAAGTAAACATTCAAAAGAGATAAAGACCGCGATGAAAATTGCTTTATTTAATTTATACTTAAAGAAAAGGCAACAAACAATGCTGCTTGTAAAGCTTTGTACCATGGCCCGAAAATCATCATGCAAAACTTGATCCAATATGTGAAACGGAAGCTTGATGCAACTTTCTTCTTTGGTATTATTACTGGTGGCAGGATAAAATGTCGAGGGCCATTGATTTTTTTTTCATAGCGCGTAGGTAATATGCAGAGTCAAATGCCCGACCAGTCCTTTTTCAGTAAATATTTCGCGACGGGATGGGTGATCTGACATAGAAAACGGTAACATTCTGATAAGAACACAACGGTTCATTACACAGAAAAACGGCGATATGAAGAAGTTGAGGATGCTTACAATTATAGTTTGATTAGGTTTTGCATTACAATGGAACCAAATAAAATAAGTGTGGAAGGGCGGGCTCATGGCCCCATAGAGACGAGACAAATTTTTATATCTCGGCAACAAAAATTTAATGCTCTTGTACTGCCCTGGCCATAATATAAGCATAAAAAGTATTTCGCAGGCTGGCACGTTTCGTTCTGTTTATTTATGATCATTGTATATCAGAAATTAGGAACGCCAAAAGCTTTGGCAACCTTCATCTTATTTTTTTTTTGCCCGTTACAAAAGCATGCAAATTAGTTCATGTGATGTATTTACTTAATTATTTGGCTACGACGTATTGTTTGCAATTCGAAGGCAGGTGAAGTTGCCTTTATAACCTCGAATCAATTAAAATAATAAATCGAATAAAACAAGAGAGAGGTAGCTTTATTTTTTTAAAAAAAAGGTGATAACAAACGTTCCTTACGATTATTCAGTGAAAGTTCAAGATAGTGGGCTGCAATGAAGTTGGAATTCCACTTAGCATACCAGAGGCGTTGCAACTACAGAGTAATTGTGTGAATGCGGTGGTGAACATCGAAAGTACACCTGATTAAAAAAGCGCACAGGCACCGGATGAAGGAATACAACTTGTGCAAGCTATTTTCGCGATTCAAATTATTACCAGCTATATGTGCTTGCTTTTTAAGACAGGTAAGCAAAATATTTTCTCTAATTCTCCACGAATCGCGAAGAGCACAGACATAATTTAAATATAGGAGAGAGCAAAAAGAAACAATGGAAGCAAGAATGTGGCTAAAGTGACGAAAAACAGTAATAAAGAGCACAGTGAATAAGGTCATGTCTTTGAAATAAATCCTTTTTAAGATTCAAATTGTGGAAGCTGTGCTGCCTTGTGAAGCGTTTTTTTTTCAATATGCCAATCCAGCACCAATGCTCCTCAATGACTTGTTTGATTAGGTGCAATGATTGAAGGAAGTTGAGAGAAAAATTGTTTTTGAAGTTCCACATGTCTGTATGTAAAAACAGGGATTAAAAGAGACGTGACATGAAAACTGGGGCGCGAAGTACGGCACGAGGGGGGATGACGACAGCTATGTCGGGTAAAAAAAGGCAGAGACAATTCGTACCACGTGATAGCTTTATTGTAGAGAGATAAGCAACCCCATATGGCTTGGCGAAAATAACGAATGTTTCATTTCCATCTGGTGGACGTGCCACGGCTGCAAATAAAATGGCGTGTTCGCTTTGCACCCCCTTTTTTGTTCTCCAAGCTGAACGTTCTTAACAATATTTTGTAACTTCCTTAGCCTCGTTGTTGACATTGTTTAGATCACTTCGGCATAGTTCGCACATTCTGGTTCTCTTGGGATTTGCGCTATTTATTTGCCGTTAGGTTTACCCATTGTATATCTTTCCTCCAACCAAGGCAGGAGAGCGTCCAGTGAATTTATCGCGCATCAAAGCAGGGCAAGACAATTGCACACTTTTCTATGGGGAAAATAAGGAAAATAAACAGCGCTGAGAAAATTAGATTGTTTTGTTTCATCCCTTAAGCCGCCAGAAACGGAATGCGAGTCGGAGGCGTCCTAAAATAGAACGGGAAATGCTGGATGTGATTGTTTTCCGTGTATAGGACACGAAAGCAAGTAAATTCTTAAATTGCACTTCGCATTGTTACTTTTCCTTATGTAGCACTTTCATTCTGTCCATGCATGTAAACACATTCATCGTTCTTCATTAGTCGAAAATTGCACTAGGAAGCATGCAATAAAAGTAAGCCTAAAGCACGCGGAAGAGGCGCTGGCGAATGTGAAACAAGGTCAATCAGCCGTACTGCTCACATTTACTGTTTTCCCTTAATATAGCCATGTCGCTTTTATACGTACAGTCCAGTACTGGTCTCACTTTTATTCGCGTTACTTTTGCTTCTGCTGGGATGAGACTGAAAGCCCGTTCAAAGTGACATCGGCTGTTTTCTTTCCCAAATGAATGCTGATGTGCTTGTCCTACGTACTCGGTAGTCCACGATGAACTATCGCTGCGGCGACAGTGGGCTTGGCGGCACCGCGATGAGAGGACTGACAAACTCAGTTTTGTTCTTCACACAGGTGGTGTTGCTGTCGTGTCCGGTTCAAGCGCAATCCGAGGACGAATTCACACTTCTTCCCAAAATCAAGATCTTCAGTGGGACCGCTCCGTGTATTCCGCTGGGACAACCGACTTCATACTGCTGCACACCCGGGCATTGACTGCATCATGGGAAGCACCGAGGTCATCGGTATCACCGAATGGGGCGGTTTCTTCGACGATGGACTATCGCTGCGGCGACAGTGGGCTTGGCGGCACTGCGATGAAAGGACTGACAAACTCAGTTTTGTTCTTCACACAGGTTCGTGACAAACGCTATTATGCTTGTTTCAAAGACGACTGTCCTGGTTTGCTAGTGCTGCCGAGCCCACAAGCCATTTGTGCGATTTACAGTGAATGTTTGGATACTATGATGCAATTGTTCTGTTGTGATGACGTTGAAACGAAATCATGGTCCTGAACAACACGTACTAGAACGAGTTTTGGCTGAAATAAAGGGTTGGTGATTGATGTGACCGACCTAAAGGCAACAGTTGCTAAGGTTGAGACTGTTGTGTCTAGTATTCCTGAGCTAACTTCCTAAAAAATTCTAACTTACGTGCGTGTTTGAATGGCATGCTCAAAAAACTCGAAGTTCTCGAAACCGCAGTCGAAGCATCAACCTCATCGTAATGGGACTCTCAGAGACAGAAAATGAAACATCAGAGAAATTGAAAGGTGAAGTAGTTGGCGGAGTTTTTCAAGAGAAGCTCAGTGTTTCTGTTACGAGTGTAGAACGCCTGCGCGGAATTGGAAAGTATTCTTCAGGCAAAACATGGTCAATATTCCTGCGTCTTAATAATTTTGATGAAAGACAGGCTGTAATTCGGAGTGCTCGGAAACTTAAGGGGACAGGTATTTTTATTAATGGACACTATTCAAAAGATGTTAGAGAGAAGCGACGGAACCTTTGGAAAAGTGCTTTGAGGGATAGGGAGAGCGGGTGCAAAGTTATTCTTGTTTACGACAACAGGAAGATTGACGGCACCACTTACGCCTGGGATGACGTGAAGAAGCAACGTTATGTCATGTATCAGCAAAAGACAGACTCGAACGCAGCTGGAACTAGAACATTAACGTCTGACTGATGTCACCAGACGCGCAGGCTTCACTTACTCAATATTAATGTCCGTAGCCTCTTAAACAAAAGCGTTGAAATGGAATACGTTTTGACCGAGCACGAGCCGGATGTAGTGATAGTGACGGAAACATGGCTCTACTACGAAGTTTGTCTGACAATGCAGTGCTGACAATGCAAGGCTATTAAAAGTTATAAAGCTGGTTTGCCAGCTTTCGGCTGTTTAGGACACGAGCATTTATTTCTCTTTACATCTGTTTGCTGTACCAGCAGCGACGCCTAAATTTAACTAACTCTTTGTTATCTAGGGCGCACAATTAAGTCGATATAATACAGAATAGGTGTTTTTTATATATGTATGTTTTCAATGCTCAAAATATATTGAATTGGAACCAACTCACCCCTGCCTTGATTACATTACACCATAACGCGCCTTGCGGCCTCTTTATCAGCTATAGATATGCTTGCAGTTTAGCCCAAAGAAACACTTATTGTCGGTAGTTCTAAGCTGTCATGAGGCCGCGTCACCAGACGAATGTCACACTCTCAAAAACGTATTCAGTCGTCGATAAGCAGGTTATACTGTGTAATAAGAAAATGAAATTTCCGGTGCACCTTAAAGCTACAAGAAATAATTCTGGCATGCGTGATTTTTGAGGCAACGACCGCAATGCTCTTTAAAGCAGAGTTACCTGTTGATGCTCCATATATAATTCTTTTTCGCCAAACATATATTCGAAACCATATGGCGCCACCATGTCAAATAGAGAAATATGGAGTAGTGAATTCGACACGAATGAGAAATTATGTGGCAGTGAGAGAACATAGGATAGGAAGGTAAAAGAAAATATGCACACGTGAGGCTCCATTCTACTGACTGGTTGTAGCAGGAACAGCGTCTCCCTGAAGTAGGTGCAAGAGTGCATTGTAATGAGAACCTCGAGGTTTATTCCTTCATGACACTTCATTCCCTACGTAATAACACGCAGAAACGCATGATACACAAGGCAAGGAGTTCAAACGTGTAAATGTTCATTATGTATCTTGATGAGTCCCATGTCTTTAAGCAACAGATAGTTTCTCCAAACATTGTTCTACAAAGAACCATAAATTCTAATCTCTGTTATCTTGACTCTGTCATCACTGATATCTGAACGATAATCATATAAATTCAATCGATAACTATACCTGTAAAACATTAGGAAAATAATGTTTGGTTATTCAGTGAAATGTAGGAATAATTAAAAACAGAAAAGTTAAGTATGGCGCCTATCGCAAGCCATACTAACGACCTCCGCTTGACGCGAGCTATGCTCTACCAATCGAACTATGACAGTGACTGTCGCTTCCATTAACTTTGTTGTGTCTTTCTACAACTTTACTCCTAGTGTCATATAAAGAAAAGAATGCCTGGAACGCTTTGAGCTTCAATATCTCGTCAGCCTATACGTATAAGGTTTAGCAATGTACTCGGTGCTTTACAGTCTTGCGTGGATAAGCAGCGCCTATATGCTTAGTGACCATGCCGGAGGCAGAATATGCTACGAAAAGTCAAATAAGGCATACGCGAGGAACGTCAGGTGTTTGTGAAGTGAAAACCGTCCATTGTCAGCGTGCAGATAGCATAAGAAGACCCAGACTTGCGAGTGCAGCAAAATGTGTGAAATGCACGAAAAATAATGCAACAGAAAGATAAGTTACAAAACGGTCATAAGCACGCCAGCTGCGATCGTGTGCACCAGAAAAAAAAAAGATTTTATAGTCTTTTGGCGCATGAACATAAAGCAAAAAAGTATTTTGCACTTGAAGCACCTCGGCAATGGCAGGTCATTTCCGATGTTTTGAATAGAAAGTACGTCTTATTCCTTTTATGTCGAATAAGTTTCTTTATCTGTGGCCCGTTAGCATACATCCTAGCTAATACCTCCTCAGGTTAACAGTTTTCACTATTTTTCCTTCTCCTGTGAAAGTGCAAGCCGGTATATCGCGTCACGGTCTCCAGTCATGACGTCGTAAGACGCAAGCGTTACTGTTGCTAATAGGTCCCTCTCAACTGATGTCCAGCAAAGATCTTCATATGACACTCCAGGGTATGACCCGCAGAAAGTGGTAGATAGCAAGACCACTATTACGTGGTCTCGTCATCTCGAACTAATGGCGCAATTTCCTGCGTCCCACGTGATGGAGCGCTCCCAAGAGGCAACGCAGAGGACATTGAACGCCGAGCTAAGCTTCAGGGATTCTGTTGGCGTCCGGCTCTAACCATCATCTTAGAGTTTATCTATGTGCCCTCGGCCATCACCTCAGCCTACTCACCTACGACACCACTTTATCCTTTCACGGAGCGCTCAAACATATTGACTTGTTCCGCGCAGCGTAATTTCCCATGTAACACGAGTGCAGCCTTAACAATCGGACCGTACAAGCGGTGAAAAAGAACTGCTGCTGTGGTGTTTTGGCGTCATAGGGGATGCAGCCTTTTATCACGGGAATCAAGAACCGCTTTTATGCGGAAATAGCATTTGGAAAGTTCTGCGGCCTCTGCGCAACTCCCTCCTAGCTTTGCTTGTGCAGCATGGAACTAGCGTTGCGTTGTACAGTCGCGCCAAACGGCAATGTCAACAGCGGGCGCAGTAAATAAGGCCTTAAGAAAGAGCCCAATTGGGAGGACAGAATATTGCGGTCTCAACGGAGGCACATCCATTGCTGTTTTATCCTCGCGGCTTACTTCATATTTATCAGCTCAAGCAAGCAGAGCCCCGATAAATGTTCTCGTATTCGCCAAGATATCATGTTACACACTGTGCCGCAGCTGCAAAAGATTTGTGATTTAATGCCACATCGTTTAAAGAAAACATTTCTCCTGTGTATAGTAGCTTCTAAACGCCCAAAGATCTAGGAGGCTCTCATGATTTTCGCGAACATTACGTGCTCAGTACTGTGTCTGGAAAATATGCAATGGGGGCACATTTGATGTTGGTGAAATGAGAGCACCTTCACTTGGTGCAAAATGGTGCCACTTGCGCTGCAAGTCTTCGTCCATCCTAAAGCTTAATCCCTAGCATTTATATTGATTATATTTAAGCCAATGGGCATGCATCCTTAACATTATACAAAGGGCTAAAACTTCTCCACCACTAGACGGCAAGTTCATCATATGCAATTTCTGTGAATAAGCCTAACAAAATTATCGATGAGCAATCAGTTGTGACGGCACTTGTGAATTATGTAATCGGCTGTAAAGGTTGTTTCCCACTTTACAAGCAGCAATGACGTAACAAAATACACCCTTTACTTAACAGTTTCAACTACAATATTGACAGAATGATTTCAAGACTGCACTTTTCTTGTTTTACTGAAATCAAAATCATCGACTGAAATCTCGGAACAAGGGCGTTTCACCTTATCGCTTGTTCCTAATGCACCTTATGTGACCGTAAATTAGGCTTGTGACAATTTTTATAATTTCTTCCGTGGGAATCAAGAATGTCACTCAACGTTTACATTACATTCAACTAGCGGGCGCATACCACGGGCTAGCCATGCTGCATTCTTAATGTATGGATTACTTAGGCTTCATTTCATTGAGCGGCTGCAGGAGGACAACAATGTTTCGCCACATGGAGCGCTATTTTCGTTTTCTCTCTCACACTATATTCTTGAAATTGCTCTGAGCAACAGGAAAAGCAGACGCCATGGAAATCGAGTGCCATTCGAAACAGGTATGTCGGTACATGGCAACGATACAACATAAGGCAAATGATGAGGCACGGGATCGCTGCAGCCACACGACTCCAATAAAATCCATAATTTATTCTTCTGGCTTTACCACTAGAAGTTGTTCACCAGTCTAATATCGAGCTTGAATGTTCGCACATCGTAAACGTGTCTGAAGATTTCTTCAGCGACAAGGCAAGTAACTATCATCGAGGCGTCGTGAACTGGCATTTAGGAAGTCCTTCATCAGAAGGTGCATACTGCCCGTGTGCGCTTGAAGGCAGAGCGGCCACTTCCACAAGAGCTTTGTTGGAACGCCTGAAGTGCACGTATGTCTCATCCTCACAGTCGTAGTTTATCATATTGCAATAGAATTCGAACGATATCCTATGCTTCACAGAAACGTTTTAGGCTCCGTCCCGTAAAGGTGATATGCATGGGCAGTCATATCTGATTTGCTCTTTTTTGACTTGGAAGGGGAATTGAGTGGGAAAAGAGAAGAAATATTTGAGGCTCTGAGAAACTTCCGCCCGGCGTTTTCACTACAAAGGAATTTTCTCGTTCTTTCATTAATCTTAGTCGCAGTAAATAGCTATATTGTGAAGTAGTAGTGATGGTAAAGAACACAGTAGCAATACTGTGAATGACGAAACTATCTTTTATTGGGCGAACCTGCGCCCATAAAAACAGGCTAACTCAAAGCACAACGATAGCGGTGAACACAGTCGGCGATCGTCGAAACCTGATCTGCTGGGCAAGCGTGTCGGCTTTTATGCGTTAGTTATCGAAGGTTCCCGAATAACCGCTGGTTCCCGCGTGCCTTTCAGAAAGTACTACACAATTGTCATCGCCCATACACGAAATCATATTGCACAAGGTTCGGTAACAACAGACAGCGGGCAGAACCATCGATAAGATTCAAGGAACTTCCGATAGACGCAGGCGCGTCCTGCGCTGAGGGATAACATTTGTGTGACGGTGAAGCGCGGTCACCTAATAAACATAAACACGTGTCAATATTCTATCTGCAGTGTATCTTTTTCTGTTCTTGCACTTCTCGTCAACTCACTAATCCAAAAATATTAACCAGCCACAATGGTAAATATTTTAGATAACAGACAGGCTGTAGGACTGCCTGTCCGTTTTTACGACTTGGGAGAAGTGTGAGCGCATAAAGTTGTGCACTCTCCGTTGATGCCTGCATCTCAACTGCCATGATATTTAGAAGAAGCTGACACGTCGCGATAATTGGTGCAATATTTCAAATATGTACATCGCGAGCCATCGAAGACAGGGTCAAGAACGAATAGACTGGAATGCTTATTAACTGTTTGGCTTGTTTGTTTGCCTGTATCTGCATGCCCTTTAGGCAAACTTGCTATTTGGACGAGTTGCTGCGATTGTAGAAAATGCCTCACATAAGGCATTTAGTATATACAGATATTCTGGTATTGTAGGATGCCATTGTTGGGAAACGTCTTCAGGAAATATTACTTGCAGTAGACGCCACTCAGCACATGCAAGCTTGCTTTGCCTGTGTAGATAGGCTTACATTACCTGCGTGGGAAACCACAATGCATATGCAACGTGTAATTTGACAATTTCCAAAGCCACCAATCGAGTTTACACTGAAGTCATTAGTGCGACTAAGTGAGGGCGTTAGTACGACTGGGAAAGAAATTACATGCCTTGAGCTGGATTACTAAAAAAAACAGACAGTAATCGCAAGAAAACTTTTATCATTATTTATATAAGATAACAAAATCCGCTTGTCTTTCAAACGGATTAGCTTACGGCACATATCGCAATATACCAGTTGCAGCCGATGAGTTCTAAAATCCTGCTCACTTGACTAATATTATGGAGATCAGGGGTGAAATGCTGCTAGATTTCAAGGTGAAAGCTCGCTTCGTCTACAAACGAAGTAATTCAGGCTATTACGCCAGTTTCGTGCGCATGCGTGCAAGCCAGAACTAACATAGCACGGACGTCTTGGGGCGCAATAGTATGCAACTGCGCAAAGCCACGAAAAGTGATTCCTTGCAGCGTTACAACCCCCCCCCCCCCGCCCCACCGTCCTCCGCCCCACTTTTTTTTTAAATATGAGGTCAGGAAGGAACTAAATTGATCCAGCGGAAAGCTTGCAAATAGAAGGCAAGGACCCAGACATTCATATCTCACTCCCTACGAAACGGAAAAAAAAAATGTCTAGAATAAGCGAGGCGGCGTTGCGGCAACGCAGGCAATGCGGCCGCTTTTACTCAAACTTACGCTCCAGTTTGCAGAACGTGATTCTAGCCACGTTCGCCGGCCAAGTTGAAATGAGAAACCCTGTCTCAGGACCCTAGATATTTTGCAGCCGAATGCGTCAAGAAAGAAAAGATCGTTCCGGTGCCAGTGACGGTACGTAGGAGAAAACGTTCCAGCTCAAGTGATATCAAAACGTAGTGAAAAGGCTGGGCACGGAAGAAGCCGTAAATATATCAGTATACCCGTGCACCTAGAAGCGATCAATTTTGTTTTATTAATGCTATGCCAAGAAGCACTGAAAATGAAAATTGTGCCAGGACGGCTGCCATATTGTACTTCTCTATTCTTTTGCGCTATAAATAAGAGCATAATAGGCTGCAAATTTTTCAAGAGTGGGTGTAGACAAACTGTACTTTTTAGCAGGTTTACATGACTTATAAAAATGATGTCAGAGTAAGCTGGGGGAAGTGGGGTGGGTAAGGCGGAGATTATGGTGCACTTCAGTTTCAGTTAAGTTTATTTCCTTAGAGGGCCCCATTTCAGGGGGTGTTACATAAGGGGTGGGATTATACTTCTAAAAACAAAAATTCTGCTGCAAGCATTCCTTCTAAAGTAATGCTTATAACGGATCAATGGTATGCATTCTATCGTAAAAAACAAACCGAAGCCACGTATCAATGACATGCGACAAACTGCACTATTGTTACAGATTTTTTTGTGCTAGTTGGTTTATTACAGTCGTTGCCACCTTAGTGCTCAGGTGACACGGACAATTAAGAACCACAACTACAGGCACTTGCTAGAAGGTAGCGCCAGTCTGTGTGGTTTTTCCTTGTCAGCATCAGCTAAATGCTGAAGTCCCTATCACTACGTTCTAATTTCTGCAATGTTTTTCTGGCACCACTTGATTGTAGCAGAGCATGTTTCATGGTTGAGCGTTTACGTGGCACCTTCTAACATTGAAATACGGAATAATTTTTCGGCAACATTCCTCCGTTTAGACATTGGCTTTGATATCAATGAGGAATGTTTATTGACAAGCCCTATTAAATGGAGTGGCGGCAAATGGTAAGCTACCCTGCATTATATAGTCAAGTGTTTCTACATCATTCACCACCTAGCCTTTTGCCTACTTCATCCCGATCCCGATTTTAGAAAGGTCAGCGTCCCCTGTGACGTCAAGGTAATAGTGGTAATTTTGAAGGCATGTCTCAGTTTGGAAGGCGGTGCGCTGCGTAGCAGTATACCGTTGTTTCCACGGTGGGCCGCGACAAGTCCGTTCACCGTGCAAACGACCAGAAACTCGCGTGCCCTGATTGCTCTCTTTGGGTGAGGTAGCTTCGAAGTCGTGGACGTGACGACGCGAGCCAGCCTGAGATCGCCGCACTGGCCCTACGACGCGGTCAAAATGCATCGCGCCCTCTGCGAACGCTGGCCATGAGCACTGACCTGTGTAGAGTAAGCGGCTCATGTTCATTCAATGCAAAGCATTCTTTGAGTTACTCTTGGCACTTCACGCTGGGTAAGTTTCTGTCTCGCCTCGCTTTAAGAAAAATGGAATAATGTGTGACTGATGAGTGGTAGGTGACACCGTCGCACAATCGTAACTCTACCGTCGAGCGCAGCGGCCAAGTGCTCTATTAGGCCGAAATCGCACGCATTCTTCTCGGGTTCCAAACCAGCGAGCCATTTGAAACACTCGTGCGTGCACCCCGATGCCACTTCGTCGTCTTCTGTCTTTGCCATACCTCGCGTTCGGAGGCGTGGTGTTAGACTGCACAATCACCGCGACCGACCCACTTTGCCCAGTAATTTTCACGTACCAGTTGGTGTGACGTTGAGACTTTGCGACGTTGTAGAGACTTCGTCATCGTCCAAGTTAATCAAGACTTTTCGCCGAAGTACAACTCATCTTTTTTTACACATGCAAGACATGACGTAGCCATGTGTATGCACGATTCTTAACCACGTAGTGAATGATGACTTCAGAACGCGTTTTTGTTTTGCTTACGTTCGTCCCCTACCTATGTAGAACCGAACAGTCGCCGTGTCGTAGGCTTGCGTGAAGCGGCCAGCGAGGAAATTATGCCATTCATGTCACACGATTGTCTAGAACGTGGTTGGCGTTGTGCTGCTGCCTTCATGCACATGTATACTCTTGATCCACGCACGCAAGAGCTTTTTTTTACACAGGAAGAATTTCTTGTTTTATTTTCTCAAAAATAAATACAAATATACTTTCAAAATCTACGGGGGAATAATCGAAGCTAGCATGGGGCTATTTTATGGATTTATTTGAGCAACATAACATACGAAAAACTCTGTTATACATGATAAGTGCACAAAGCAATGGCAATCAACACTCAAGATTCAACCTATAAGAAATCAATAAGCATTATTCTAAACCTTCAAAAAGTGGAACCGCTTGATAGATAGTAGGAAGTTGCTACCCATTTTGATTTCAAGTTATACTGCATTCCAAACTTTCGCGCCATAGTATTGAATAAGACGCTGTTCCTATGTCTTATGGCTTACAGGGTTTATAAAGTTTTCTTGGCTACATTTTAGTATTCCTCTTAGGCATCAAAAAAACAATAATTGAAAGCGGATAACTTATTCGTATGATGTTATTCAAAACCGTTGCAGGAACACGTTGGTGCCTCTAGAATACTTTTTCAGCCCCAAACAACGCATAATCGTAATTTCCATACTGCGTGAGATCTGTTCTATCTTTTTTTTCATGTGCTGTTCTACTGCACTTGGTTGCGTAACCTCCATCGTTCTCTGAAAAATGTCTGAGTAGTTTTCAGAGCGTAGCTCTTAGGCGCCTGTTGCTGCGGCTAGTGCCAGCGTAGACCCTCGCAAGCGAGCGAACGATCAGCACAGCGAAGGATGAAAGCAAACTCGGAGCGAAGCGGCAGATGAAACAAGGAGATAGCGAAGAGAGCGCGAGGAGGAATGTGGAGGTGGGCATGGCGAAAGCGCGAGAAGAAAAGCGTAGCGCCGCGCAAGACGGGCTTTGCGGTGACTGTGGCTACGAGATGGCGCCAGAGTAGCGTGCGTCGTCTGTATGGAAGCAGACCGTTACATCAACGGAGGGCTGTCTATGGCGGCTGCTGCGAATCGCACGCACGCGTCTCCTACGCGCTACCTCTCGCGATATCTCGAGTAACGAGGCAATCGTGCCACAATTCGCTTCCTTTCCAAAGTGCCGCACGAGACAGAGTGTCCGTGCAAGCCGCATAATGAAAACACGTATAGAGCTGCGCTAAAATTTCTCATCGCAGAGTATCCTAATCACCGGTAAAGTTCTGCCCATGAAACGCGTCAATTACTGCTATGTATTATCAGATGCTTGCTGCAATCAATCGGTATTGTGCTGCGTTTTGTGAAGCTTTGCGCTCTCACGTGCTCGTAAAGTTGGACAACACACTCGCTAAAAACCTCTTAGCTTTTGCCAGTATACACCAAGGCGTATTTTACAGCCCCCGCTTGGAAGAAAACGCCAGCAGCAGGCATTGTTTACATTCGATTCGCTTGTCGTATCTGGCAACCTCTCGAAACAATTGGAAAGAAAAAAATACGTGTACCCATTCAAAATATTATTTTCGGTATTGTAACTGGCTTGAGGAGCATTCCAGTCATTAACAGACACTCTTAAATGCCCTCTGAGAAACTGTTTACGCACCCAATTTTTAAAACGCAATTGGTGTGGAAATGTTTCCAGGCATATGGGCAACGAAAATTCAACACGGTAGTAGTGTGCGTAATGCCTACGTCACTTTCTGATGGCGTAGCACTATTTTCGGAGCAATGCGTTGTGGCTGAGCGTTTCATGTGTTTGGCAAAAGCAGGTCACGACTCAAGAGATTAGCTGCGCATACGCGGCAGGCAAGAGGCGGCTGCCGGAACACGGACACATTCGGCACACCGACTGCGCGGAGACGGAAGCTTTCGGGCCGCGCTAATCTTCCTATCTTGCTGTGATATGGTTAGGCAATTCAGACGTAGATAACTATCACTGGACCCCATTTAGACGAGGCATATCTTACGTGGTTGGCTGCAGTCAGCATTGGTAATCTTCAAAATACCATTTTGCATAATCAATGTCATACATTACAACTCATAGTCTACAGGCCTGAATTCTTTTTCTCTCAGATTCTCAATTTGAAGTGTTTCCAGCACGACCTTCTGACCCGCTAGGAATATTGACGTGATACGGACTGCTCGCTCGATGCGTCTATAGAAATGAGCATTGGAGACGGTAACCGCTAAAACAGCGCTCGTATACTTCGTCATTTCTTCGTTACTTTTAACAAGTAAAACGAGATACGACGGGGCCCGTCTTGGGACCTCGAAGCAACGCAGTGATAAACTATAAAGGAAATACTGACTGCAAAGCAAGCTTCAGTAGCAGCGAGAAGTACCAAACAACCTGCTATAGTAGTAAAAGATCAGACACGTCAGAGGAAGTCGCAAACGAAGCCCCAGGAAATGGGGCAGAAGTGAGGGAGGCGAATGTCTTTTTGCCTGCCGGTCTCACGCCGTTTCCGGACAGCGGCACGTGCATCAGGTCTGGCAGAAATGCCACAGGCATCCCACACACTGATAGATGATTCGTGCCCTCTGCACCACGAGCTCAGAAAGAGTCGAAAACGAGGGCGTTCGGCGTTCTGCGCCACTGGAGCTTCGTGTTACCTACTTCGCTTTGCTTCTTTCCACTGCTCCAGGCATCCACGCATTGATGCAAGCAACTTCTGCCTCTTCTGTTTTTGCTTTTGCTCCGGTGATTTTTCCATTTGTGCTTCTGTGGCACTGCTTATTCTGCGCACTTCCCACACGTGCTTTTGTTAGGCGTTCCACCAAGCGTCACATCGGATGGATCGGCGAAGGCACGGGTGGTCGAACTCATACTGCCAGGATGGGCACGGTGCCACTCGGGCTCCTCGGAGTCGACCAAGCGCGGAACGCGAATATTTGTATTTTGTCCTCTTCATGGAACCATGTTCTTCCTATTCGTACATATCTTAAGCTTGAAAATTTGCGGCTGTCATTCGTTGCAATGCGCTTTTCTCACTGTGTATGAACACATGTCCATAATCATATACGGCATGTTTTCATCGTTCCGGGGGAAGGGGAGGGGGGCGCTGAGGCTCGACCAGCCTTCAGAAACACACACACATTCAAGTGCCACTGTTAAAGATATATATATATATATATATATATATATATATATATATATATATATATATGTCGTTACTAACAGTGGCACTTGAATACACTTTGTGTGGCCTCGACGAATTAGTCACTGATGTGCGGTGTTATATCATTATCTACAAGCCATCGTAGTAGGAGACAGTTCAATTCACAACGTCAGTCTTTACGCACAACCACGAATCTGGCGTCTCTCAGTGATGTAATCTTCCGTCGTGTATTTGACGTATACTTCGCTATCACTAACACTGCTTCGCCTTTCCGGAGAAATTGCAGTCTCTCTCTCTCCTTGATTTTAGTTTCTGCGAGTCCGAGTATAGTCGCTGCTGCGCATGACTGATGTTGATTCTGATTTCGAGTGAATACGGCTTGGCCTCATTTTGGTTACTGAATGAATTAAACAGGGTGTCCTAAATGGTGCACGTTTAAACCTTTGTACTGACGTTGTCAATTCGCTTTTGTGGTGATAGGATTTGTGGCATAAAATAAACAATACGTGCACTTTATTTACGCTAAGACAACACAGTGTCTTTAAAGAAAGAGAAGTTGCCTTACTTGAAGAAAACCTAGTGCATATTGCTTCCAGTAATGTGGAGTATCCATGGGTAATTCTTTCGCTCCTGAAATTTAATTAGACAATTGCAATTAACTATCTAATTTGAGAAATACTGTCCTAGTTAGCAAGTAGTCAATGAGGTATTTATGGGCACCCCCAAAAGACATCTAACAGGGGTGTTTTCAGCGCCTCACTAATTGTGTAATAATTTTTCCGACTAGTGAAGAAACCCCACGTAATATGGGAAATATCTTGTCACTGCGCTCCCGCCCGCATCCTTAAAGCAGCGGGCTCAAATAAGGAGATTGAAAGCAACTCATTTGCCGGTCCCAAACCCGAAGAGACCGCGCACTACCTTGATAATGGTACGGAAGGAGCACCAACAGAAGGTTTCGCGGCTTCGAAGCTATTCCTTCCTCTCATTTCTACGTCACACTTATCAGTTTAATGTCGACTGATCACATTGATAATAAAAGCCTCTCGATAACGCGGCCCAACCGCCACTCTTACCACGCACGAAACGCGAAAAGCAGTAGAATAGGCATAGAATGTTTCAGAATCCCGGCTCTATTCGCACCGCATCGAAACAGTGCACGCGCAGCTATATGGCTGTATTTCGCGCCAGAAACCTACTTCGAACCAAAGACAAATTAAAAGGACGGTTTTATTTTTTTTATGAGAGTGTATATTTGCTGCAAAAACAAGCTTGTGGCAAAACTAAAAGTGAATAAAAAGATCGGCAAGCGACCTACCTGTATAGGAAAGGCAAAATTGATGCGTTCAAGAAAGTAAACGTACCAATTTTAAGTGAGCCGAATTGGCAATCAAGATGTCCGTACAAAAAAAAAACATGACGAAAAGAAAACCGTCACATTTATGTGTGCCTTTATTATCTGTGAATTCGTAAACACGGTTGATGCCTAGAGGACGTGCTTGAATAGGTCTGCTTCTGCAGCTACACAGTACTGAGTCCGCTTTATCACATATTCAGTTACTTTCTTGATGATCGACGCTGGAATTCTGCGACACACATCCGTTATCCTTCTCTAGAGCTAATCTGACGTCGTCGTCTGAATCTTGTAAACAGGATTTTTCACATAAACTCAAAGAAAGAATTCCAGTGGAGAGAGGTCATGTACGTAGCCGGCCAGTTCACAGGTCCGTACCTTCTAATCTATTGCGGATGAAAAGTCGCATCCATCCAGTTGCTGCTGTCTGCTGGTGACTTATCCTGCTGATTCCCCAGAAGTGAAAGATGCGCCAGCGGGGCTTTGCTGAGAAACTTGTCCACCACTCCTTCAAGTATTTTGTCCACGTATTCATATCCAGTTCAGTGTGTGATCGCAGAAGATGAGACCGGTTATAGCACCGGCGTAATTTCCGCACCACACATTGAACGCCTACTGGTATTTTGCCGAATGCGCTTTACCCGTGTGGATTGGAGTCACTCTAATGTGTCCATCATGCGAATTTACCTGGTCGTTTCTGAAAAAAGTGGCTTCATCTGTGCACATGATCTTCCTCGATATGTCCGGTTACTCATCTGCTTTTGTGAGTAAACAATTAAAAAAGTCTAGACGGTTCTGTAGATCCCTATCTTTCAAGATTGTTGCTGGTTAAGGTGGTACGAGCGAGTGGCCGAGTGATTGCGAATACTTCATACTGATGACTTCGAAATTGGTAGCCTGGAGCCCACGCCCCCCACACTAGCATGAGGTTTGGAAGCCATAAATGCTACAACATCCATGCGTAGGCTAGGACTCAAAGATGGAGTCCTCCGCCGCGGCTTCTTGAAGTTGCTGGTTTGTGTCAAGTTTTCATAATTTTTGATGATAGTCGATACGTTTGGTTTACCGCCACACCTCCAAGACTCATATATATATTCGCGGCCTTCCTCTCCTTGCCATTTGCAGGTACCAAGGCAAGAATCATGTTTACCTCCTGCTCATTAGAGAAAGACATGGCGACTGGGACGCAACTAAACGGCCCTTTAAACCTTTGCACTGATGTTGTCAATTCGCTTTTGTGGTGACATGCTTTGTGGCAAAAAACAACAAACCATGCAGGTTAGCTACGCTAAGACAACAGCTATCACGGCTTGTTTCCAACTAACGCCAAACGCAACGTTTTACTTCGGCAGGCGCGACCGATAAGGCAATAGCTCGACCACAATGTTTTTTCTTTATTTCCTTTTTTTTCGTTCTGGATAACTCAGAGGGAGCGTGTTCAAGGGCGTTACTTTATGATGCGGATAGTAGCGCAGTCACCGGGTATTTTTCATATTTCGTGAGGTGTATTTATCAGTCAGAAAAAATTGGTACGCAACCAGTATGTCGCCGAAAATACCGCAGTTGGATGTCCCTTGACTGTGGCTACAGAGGCCTAATTGGTCTACTGACAATTACGATCGTACGTCTCGAGTCAGATAATTAATCGCAAATATGCTTAAACAACGCTCAGTAATGGATAAACTACTGGCGGCCTCTCCACTGTATGTGAAACAATGAGCATTAGGTTTCGTTCGAGTAACGCGATTGCTCTTTTTTTTATCTCGGTGTATCATAGTTACTTGGGACACCCAGCATATATTTATGACCCCTGCATGCAAGTGACGATGTTTCTGTCTCTAATAAAGTTGTAACTTATTAAGAAATTCTCTTTTTTTTTTTTTCGCGAGTAGCTCGCATTGCTTACTGGAAAGAGAAGATATATCCTTAAACACATATCATTCACGTGCGTTTCACACGCCGTTGATAAAATACTAGCGAAAAAGAGAGAGCGAGAGGAATATAGGAAGGCAGGGATGTTAACCATGTCAAGGGTCTGGTTGGCTACCCTACGCGGGGGAAGGAAGAAGGGGAAGACAGTGAATGGAGAGAGAAGGTAGTGGTCACTGAACTCTGCAGGCTCCTTTGAGGGTCAAAAAAGCATGCAAAGCAATTTCAAGCGTGGTAAACATACAGCAGCATATTCATTCTTTAGGCATAGGCTATCCATACATTTAGAAATAATTGTGCATTGGCTTCCTCTTCCTCTTTTAAAAACACAATAAATTTTGCCCTTTGTATGTATTTAAATATATTGTGAACGGGCAGGGTGTTTACAGCGGGAATTTAAAACAATGTGGAAGAGAA
Organism: Dermacentor albipictus; assembly: GCF_038994185.2. Classification (NCBI taxonomy): domain Eukaryota; kingdom Metazoa; phylum Arthropoda; class Arachnida; order Ixodida; family Ixodidae; genus Dermacentor; species Dermacentor albipictus. The sequence goes on from NC_091821.1 coordinate 440,389,202, forward strand.
AAAACATGGATGAAGCAGCAACCGCTGATACTTCTAATGCGCTTATCATCCTACTGTCAGGATTTCAAGAAATAATGCGAAGGTATGAATTAAAGCCCTGCACATCCACGCCAACAATGATGTAGTAAGCTATTAGTCCCAAGAAAGTTTTAAGTGAAAAGGTAGATGCAAGTCAAAAGAAACCTCAAATGATGTGGGTGACAAGACTGGAAATTGCACTTTGGATGAGGGGGGGCAGCCTTTCACATCGCCAGAGGGGGGAGGGCTCGGCCCCCCTCACCGGAAAACTCCGGAGGTGGCTCGGGTCCGCAGCCCCCCGTAGTCGGCACATATGCTCATTATGGTAGTTAACGGGAAGCATGCATCACTATACTTTGAAGGCGCCTGAGTCAACAACACAAGGACTCTGCGTGCGTTTGTCAGCAAACGCCTCCAAAACGCTTTGTATTTGTATAGACTGGTGTTCCGTTTGATGATGCTGCATTTACTGATACGACTTGAATGCATTGACGGTTGCACTAGAATCAGTGCGGTACCTTTGCGAGGAAAGATGCAAAATAAAATGTCTTCAATAACTTTAGGCGGCTTTTCTTCGCGCGAGTTGGGTGGCCTGTCAAGTCAAGAAAGCCGTGGATCTGCATTGATCGTCTGTTTCTCAGTTACGCACCGAGACCAATGTCACTTCGCTGGCGTGTTCATCGACTACAATGTCGATGTATGCTATTCAGAGGCCGTAGCTTGCCGTGTACGTGTAACAGATTACTTCGTCCGCTATTCTTCGCATTGCCTGCCTGCAGAATAGTAGAACACCGAAACGAATGCGGCAGAGCCCAGCTCACGATGAATGTCGATATAAGTGTGATTAGCCTTGTGGCAATGTATCGCCACTTAGCAGCAACGGCCGAGGATTTTTGATCTATAAGACCTCTATGCCACCGGGCCGCTTTCTTCCTCGGGAGAGACGCTGCACCATCTAGCGCCACCGTAGGAAGGTGGACACGTGGCGAGCTTGTGAATATATATATATATATATATATATATATATATATATATATATATAGTCTGTTGCAGTCTGTTCAGAAGCCAAGGTTGTCATTGAAGAGCGACACATACCTAGTGCCACGTACCGAGTCATCGAAGTCAGCGCAAAGGAGGTTTATTAAAAGGGGGCGCATAACCCGACACTTATAGGTAGTAAGGCAAGTTGCCTTAAGAGACGTTCTTGGAAGACTGTTGCAAAACGTGGTGCACCTGCCTCGACACAGCCCGACTGTAATTGACGCGGTAGTGTATAAATAGTGTCGTCGTACATATCGGTGCAAAAAAGGCCAATAGCTTCACTTTCGAGTGAAGCGTACCTTTTTGCCGGTATTTTGTTCGCATAAGTTTGTCTTCTGCTGTGGTGATTTCTACAAGTTATATCCTCTCTTTTCAATGTGTTTATCTCTGAAGTGGAAAAAATATGACTAATTTCATGTAATGAGATAAGCTATCAGCTGAATCGTACATTAAATCAATGACAGGTTCACCGCTTCGCGGATCCTGCGTCTTCGCTTGCTTGCTTGCTTGCTTGCTTGCCTGCTTGCTTGCTTGCTTGCTTGCTTGCTTGCTCGCTTGCTTGCTTGCTGGCTCACTCACTCACTCACTCACTCACTCACTCACTCACTCACTCACTCACTCACTCACTCACTCACTCACTCACTCACTCACTCACTCACTCACTCACTCACTCACTCACTCACTCACTCACTCACTCACTCACTCACTCACTCACTCACTCACTCTCACCAATAAATCACTGTATATCAAACCTAGCACTGAAGCGTGCACATTGGCGCAACAGAGAATGAGCGCGGGCCAGATGTCGCCATCGATTTCACTATATCACCCTCCTTCCTATCCATACCCTGTCTTTATATCACTCACTCACTCAGTTTATGGCCCGTATGCATGTTGTGCACCTGGCCAGTGATTTTAATTCAATGCCGTTCTGGTATATAGGTTTCTAATGCCAAATACCATCAGGAGCGCACATCAGTGGTACTCTTTAACAACTTCACCTAGCTGGACGAAGGGAATTTAGCCAGCAAATGAAGCTTGTTGCCTTGCTCGGATGGTTGTGTAAGAGCGGTGTCCTACTTACGCTTTTTGGTTGGAAAAGCGTCTGAGGGGACGACAGAAAGCACCAAATCGCTGGCGCCGAGCATGTCCATGTGCACTCGGTCCCCTCTGCTGTAGTGCGACTCTCTACGTCGATATAGAGGTGTCTTGCTTAACATAATTCCTTCCTACATATGTTGGTTAAGTTTACTCAAGATGTTTACTGAGCGCTAGATGGGACCTACAAAGAAGGAAAGACACAAACACATACAAGGTGCCTCTTCTCCGGGGTGTGTCGTTCGTTGACGTTTACTCACCGGATAGCATTTGTAGATAAATGCAAATAACTTGGCCACTGGCTCCGTGCTGACTGCTGCCTTGCTGTATAGGCAACTTGGGCCACTAGATATGGGCCCGAATAGACCACCTGCTGCTGGCTGCTGCCTTGCCTCGTAGGCAAATTGGGTCGTTGGCTTTGTGTCACCGGGCCGGTATAAGCCCATTCTTGGCCAGTCCCCAGGAATGGGTGTGCCACTTGTCAAAAAGAGCAATATATCCAGAGAGGTAAAGTACTTCTTTGTGCATGCACCTTTAATCAACATTCTTCCCACGCAAAGCGTCATATGTCGTATTTCTCTTTGTGACGAAGGCACCTAACAGCTACATCCCACGAAGCACTGCTCATGTCATCCATTATTGCTGTTACCTCACTAACGGAAACAAACTTCGCGTCATTTAGGTTTGAACATAGTGCAAGATCTGCGTGCGTTTTTCTTGCCAAATGGGACCATTACAGCAGGACTCATTACTCACATGGCGCAAGGTTGTTCTTCCAGGATAGTTTAAAGTTTGAGCAACATTTCCGCATTTCTGCAAACAGCACCATAACAAGAAGCGGTAAGTTTATGACAACGTTTAGAACTTTCTTGGCAGATTACGCAGTCTCACTGCAAAATCTAGCACTTTCTACGATAGCTACATACATAAAGATTCTAAAAGTTAAGAAGACCAAGAATGATTTGCTTTGCTTGCACTATTACCATTCATCCGCCTAACGGACTTGAAACATTCAGTGGACGGGTCATAACTCAGCAGTGGTGAGAAAAGCAGCTGGAAAGGCGCATAGTCGACGTTCCATGTGCGAACTCTGTGTGTGGAACTGCTGAAAATGGCAGCTCACTCTGAGTGCATCGTTTCAAGTGGCCTTTAAGATTTGAAGGCCGGCTAAGCCTCAGTAGAACAGAAAAATAAAACAACCTATACGCAAAGGAGTTATTTGCAGGCAAAAGTAAAAGGGGCAGTTAGGTTAGCTCTCGGTCAGTGAGCTTCGGCGAGAGTATTTCATTACAATGTTGCGGTTCAGTGGTGTGAAATTCTCAACTGCAATGAAACAATGTTCGTGGCGAAATCATCTCGACGGTCAGAGTTGGAGCTGGGCCACCGCCTAAACCGGTATGAAGTGAAAAAGCTAGATTGGTAAACATAGTTGCACACGTAAAAAGACTGGTTGGTTTGCCTCTTACATTAGCGATCAGAGCTTTTATAAGTAAATGGATAGTAAAGGAAAAAAATGCGCACCAAAGCTCCCTTCGTGGCCATAGGAAGCTTGCTTGTTTTAAGCTGGTTTCTAGTTAAAGTATTTGCATTGAAATTCGCTCTTCTTAGCGTACTACTCTGGCGGAGCTTTAATCTTAGAACCGCCTCGATGACGATAATCCAATGGGTTAAAACAATTCACATACATCTTCGTCTTCAGCGATCAAGCATAGGAAGGTTTAAATTAAACGAGAGAAAAATCTGTACGAGAACTGCAAAATATTTAGCTATTTTTCAGAAAGGTATTGTTCCGAGTTTTAGGGTACGATCTTGTACGCGTTCCAAAATAGAACGGAGGCGGTGCGTTCCACCGAGCCGCCCAGGATTGGTCAGTTTTAACCGTGACTAACGGCATGACGTCAATTGAGACGTGATATCTGCTGTCAATCTTTCCGTGTCGTCTGCTATCGGACAAACGCAACGGAACGGAACACCTATTTCGTGATGAAAAGAACGGACCGCCTCCGTTCGATTTCGGAAAGTGTACAAGATCGCACCCTTAATGCCTGTTTAAATTCATGAAGGGCATTGTTCAGTGGGTAGTAGGTAATCTCGCTTGTTGTAAAGAATAAGATGCTTCCGGCAACTAACGCATAGAAGCTAAGTGTTATATAAAACGTTTTGAAGAAAAATAATTACGTATGTTTATCGAAGAAGGTATTATCACGCCAGTGAACAATGAAGTCACAAAATCCCAGGAACAAAGAGTGGGTGGAGTGGCTGCAAAATATTTTAAAGCCTGCTCTGTATACACATGTATTTAGCTTAATAGCTTTAGCTTTAGCTTATTTAGCGTATTTAGCACGCGGACTTTATTATCAATAACTTAGACTTTTTGACGTAGCGAAATAGCACGCAAGCAAAGTTAAAAATTCGGGAAGGTCGGCCGGTAGACATTTATGACTTATGCAAGGAATATCAGGAAGAAGCGACTGGAAATGTTTTCATTCAACATCTGTTGGCAGTCGCAAAGTACAAGAATTGTTAGCGTAGTTTCATCCTGCTTTACAGGCAGCCAAACGACCAAGTTTATCAGTTCTTTTGTGTTTCACGTTGAAAATGACGCTGGTCAATGTCATTATTAAGCAGAGGTCTTTGTTGATCGGCCGCCTCCTCAGTCTCAGTTTCACACATTTCAATGGTTACGACTGTGTGATGCAAGTACCTAAGCCCAAGGCTGTAATTTGACAGCACCGAATATTTCGCAAACAGGTTCCGTTGCCACGGCTTTATTTATTTTGATACAGCGATGAATGTCTTGTAATCGTTTAAGTGCCTTGCTATATGGTGAACAGCCCGGATGAAATATTTTTTTTAAAAGACGTGGTCGATGCACGTTCCTCAAGACGTGGGGACGGATGAGCTTGGAGGTCTGAAAGCCCTGCTTCTTTCATCACACTTCAATGTATAGATGATTTTATACCGTTCGAATTTAAACTACTACGCTACTCTACAATGTTCGAACGTTTGCGGGCGTTGTAAGCACCATACACGTAGAAGCCCCACCGGCGCTCCCGTCCAAATATAAACGCACCGTGATGGGAAACACTAGAGAATTATAGCTTGTCCGGCATTCCGATAAACGCAGGCGGACTGGGCTTATTACCGGATTAACGGGAGACATAAACGTGGGCGGCTTGACTGGTGCTGTCACCTCGTGAGGCAGAGCTGCACCAGAACAACACAGAGCTAACACTGCATGAACCAAGTATATTCTACTGCGCTGCTCATGTGACACAATTACGGCTCTGCAAAAAATTTAGACCAGCAGCAAAAAAGAATACACTTGGTTACTGCAATATTAGCTCTGTGTTTGTCTGGTTGAGCTCTACGTTACTAGGTGGCTCCACCGCTCCGACGGCTCACCTTCGCACCTACACCTCTCCGGTGAAACGCCCCGTTCGCCTGCGTTAACCGGAGTACCGGGCAAGTTAAATGTCTCGACTGTCTCCTTAACGTGACGCGGCGGCGAACACCGCACCACGACCGGCATATGTGAAGCAAAAGGCGAGGCCTGACTGTTGCTAAACTTCCATAACACTGTCGGCGCATTCGGCCGGTTCCTCCACCCGTGATGCGCGAAGGTCAACGCCATCTGGTGGTGTTGCAGGGAAGTAAAACGCTGCGTCAGATGAGCAAGCTCTCTCTTCCCGTTGGTGAGAGGGGCGAGTTTGCATGCGCTTCAATCAATCGAAGCACCCTCTTGTGCGCTCCCCTGGTCGACGGCGCGGGATTGAGGAATGGACTAAGAAAAGTTAACGCTTTAAAACACTTCGCCTAGCGCCATTTGTGGGAGTAAAACTTATATGTATGTGGCAATTGGCATTTCAGAGTTGGACGTGATGAAATCGGTGTTATCGGAACGCTTGGGGGCTTAGTAGGCTGGATAATTTGCAGGTTGTTTTGCGCCCCGGAATGACTCTGACAATGGTGGCATCTGTGGAAGTTTTTCCGAGGCTCGGAGATGCGAAACTGTGGTGCCCGACAAAACTGTTGCGGTGGGCGGGAACAACGCTGTGTGCATAGTAAAGAAATTGTGCTTGAGAGAATGGCAGAGTCCGTTGTGGGGACGTCTTGTTGTCCTGCTATATGATTTAAATATAGGAAACATCACCTGCAAAGGGCGACAATTATGTTGTATATTGTGCTAAATACTCGGGATACTAATAAACTCAGGCTTCTCAAACAGGGTGAAGTTATATATATTCCAGATCCATTGAGTACACGCAGCTATGTACCCGCCAACGCTTAGTGCCACATTCGCGCATTCTGGCTTAGTATACGCATACATTTCTTCCCCTTGTACTACTCGCAAGAAAAAAAATGATGCTGAAGCTTTTTGTGCTCAGAATATGAATACAACTTCACAGAAAGTACTGGGATTTACCTCCCTCGCATAACGTACTTAGGTGAGCCTTCGCGCTCCCGATGAACGCACCAGTCGCATGCCACGTTATTACCCTCTGGTACTCAAAAGTCTTGAATTCAAATGTTCCCTTAACCTAGAAATTTCTGGGTTCAGACATGAGCATGGAAGGGAGGAATATACACTTCAGTTGTTTGCATATTATAATTTGTTAAAATACTTTCTGCATCTTCTAGAGGGCAGCAACAGGGGGCCAACTAGTCTTGAAAAAGCGCCAAAGTTGCAATCTGCAATACCTCATCGGCGAACGCAGCCTTCCTACTCCGAACTGTAGTCTTGATAAATTTCTCATCACATAGTACGCGTTTTCTGCACTGGTAGCAAATGTTCTTGCTTGATGGTGCAAGGTGGTGGCAAGGTAGCAAATGTTCTTGCAAGTTGGTGCGCGCTCCCGCGTCCCCACGTGGAGCGCGCACAACCTTGCCCCGCCGGCAGTGGGGGCGCAGTCCAGCGCCTCCCGGATCCGCCTCCCCGCACGCGAGGAAGATAGCCTGGCAACCTGTGTCGTCTGCTGTGCCTCGACAAACGCAGTCGATGGTGTTGTTGACCTCCAGCTGCATGACCTTCTCCATGCTGACGCCCATGGTAATGCCGAGCACCCTTTTGACGCTCTTGCGCATCGGCGCTTCGAGCTTTGCCCTCTCGTATACGTATCCTGCCTGCGACGCAGCAGAGGGTGCTAAGAATCACTGGCTCCAGACAGGCCGCCATTGGAATATGAACCTGGCAACGTTTAACGCTAGAACGCTATCAAGTGAGGCGAGTCTAGCAGTGCTATTGGAGGAATTCGAGGGCAGTAAATGGGATATAATAGGGCTCAGTGAAGTTAGGAGGCCAAAAGAAGCATATACAGTGCTAAAAAGCGGGAACGTCCTGTGCTACCGGGATTTAGCGGAGAGAAGAGAACTCGACGTCGGATTCCTGATTAATACGAATATAGCTGGTAACATACAGGAATTCTATAGCATTAACGAGAGGGTGGCAGGTCTTGTTGTGAAGCTCAATAAGTGGTACAAAATGAAGATTGTACAGGTCTACGCCCTTACATCCAGTCATGATGATCAGGAAGTCGAAAGCTTCTATGAAGACGTGGAATCGGCGATGGGTAGAGTGAACACAAAATACACTATACTAATGGGCGACTTTAATGCCAAGGTAGGCAAGAAGCAGGCTGGAGACAAGCCAGTGGGGGAATATGGCATGGGCACTAGGAATATCAGGGGGGAGTTATTAGTAGAATTTGCGGAACAGAATAATATGCGGATAATGGATACCTTCTTCCGCAAGCGGGATAGCCGAAAGTGGACGTGGAGGAGCCCGAATGACCTGTCTATAAAGGAAACAGGCTTTATACTCTGCGCTAATCCTGGCATCATGCAAGATGTGGACGTGCTCGGCAAGGTGCGCTGCAGTGATCACAGGATGGTAAGAACTCGAAGTAGCCTAGACCTGAGAAGGGAACGGAAGAAACTGGTACATAAGAAGACGATCAATGAGTTAGCGGTAAGAGGGAAAATAGAGGAATTCCAGATCAAGCTACAGAACAGGTACTCGGCTTTAACTCAGGAAGAGGACCTTAGTGTTGAAGCAGTGAAGGACAATCTTGTGGGCATCATTAAGGAGTGTGCAATGGAAGTCGGCGGTAACTCCGTTAGGCAGGATACTAGTAAAGAATCGCAGGAGACGAAAGATCTGATCAAGAAACGCCAATGTATGAAAGCCTCTGACCCTACAGCTAGAATAGAACTGGCAGAACTTTCGAAGTTAATCAACAAGCGTAAGGGAGCTGACATAAGGAAGTATAATATGGATAGAATTGAACATGCTCTCAGGAACGGAGGAAGCCTAAAAACAGTGAAGAAGAAACTAGGAATTGGCAAGAATCAGATGTATGCGTTAAGAGACAAAGCCGGCAATATCATTACTAAGATGGATGAGATAGTACAAGTGGCTGAGGAGTTCTATAGAGATTTATACAGTAGCAGTGCCACCCACGACAATAATGAAAGAGAAAATAGTCCAGAGGAATTCGATATCCCACAGGTAACGCCGGAAGAAGTAAAGAAAGCCTTGGGAGATATGCAAAGGGGGAAGGCAGCTGGGGAGGATCAGGTAATAGCAGATTTGTTGAAGGATGGTGGGCAGATTGTTCTAGAGAAACTGGCCACCCTGTATACGCAATGCCTCATAACGTCGAGCGTGCCGGAATCTTGGAAAAACGCTAACATAATCCTAATCCATAAGAAAGGTGACGTCAAAGACTTGAAAAATGATAGACCGATCAGCTTACTGTCCGTTGCCTACAAACTATTTACTAAGGTAATCGCAAATATATATAATCAGGAACACCTTAGACTTCTGTCAAGCAAAGGACCAGGCAGGATTCCGTCAAGGCTACTCAACAATAGATCATATTCACACTATCAATCAGGTGATAGAGAAATGTGCGGAATATGACCAACCCTTATATATAGCTTTCATTGATTACGAGAAAGCATTTGATTCTGTCGAAACCTCAGCAGTCATGGATGCAGTACGGAATCAGGGTGTAGACGAACCGTATGTAAAAATACTGAAAGATATCTATAGCGGCATCCGCGGTGATTTTCCTCCTGAGAATGACCTGCTCTATGGCCGTGCGAATCGAGAAGTCGACCTTCCCGAGAGGGACCTGGCTTTTGGAGATTCGCACCCTCCTTGTCGGTCGATACAAAAGGAATTCGGTGTTGGACGCGGAGAGCCGGAGCCCCGTGCCCGTCAAGAATTTCTCCGTGCAGCTCAGGGCCGCCTGTGGCGATTCCTCGACTCTACCTTCACTGCTGCCGTCGCACCACACCGTGATGTCTTCGGCCTAAAGAGCGTGATTAACGCCGTCCACCTCGGAGAGACGCGCTGAGAGACCGCGCATAGCGACGTTGAAGAGAAGCGACGAGATGACCGACCCCTGAGGAGTGCTCTTCGTCCCCAGCTCGATGGGATCAGACATTACCTCGCCCACCTCCAGAATGGCGCGCCTTCCCCGAAGGAACGAACTGTTGAGCCCGTTCAACTTGGACACACGGCCCACGTCATAAACGGAACCGAGGACGTGCCTATGTGAAATTTTATCGAAGGCCTTTTCGAGATCCAGCGCTATAGGATATCCCTGACGTCTCTGGTGTCCCTGTCGATGATGCAGTGTTCGATGAGTTTCACGACGCATACTGACGCACGGTACTATTCTCTTGTATTTTCAAGTTACACCTCTTATTTGTAATCGTCACTGTCGAAGCCTCTACTATAGCTTCTTTGCTGCTAATTAACTAATTAAAATTACCTGGCCGCATTCACTTAGCAATCCCTCAAACAGGCTGGTAGCGAAGTCCAGGATTTCTTGTCTACGACGGAATCCACGCCTAACCTCTTTGCCAAAGAGGCCTTTATGTGCATTACACGGCATACGAGCGTGACGCGTATGCGTGTCGGAAGGAACAGTCGACGAGCCGCGGTCCGGGTGACGAAAGGGAAAAAGTCCCCCGTTTAAGAGCTGGCCGATAATATACATTCTGGGGACGTCACGTGTCACAAGTAGCTTGGCAATCGCAGTGGTCGTCCAGCTATCTGTCGTGACGTTGCACGCCGCACACAGGCGGGCGATAACAGCACACAAGTCCTACGTCTTCTTACGTTGTTTGTGCCTTTAACTGCGCAGTTACCTATAGAATGGAACGTAACCAACTTTCCTACCACCCTTTATCTGTAAGTGTTACTTTCTCTCTCCTTACTTATTTCATTTATTGGTTTCGAGTGTGTTTGCAGATGCGCCCAATTTGCAGGACGGTGTATTCTGCTTGGTAACTGATGCATTCCTAAAGCTAAGCAGAATAAATAAAAAGAAAGTAACAGTGAATAGGACAGAGAGGACGCTCGTCTTCGTATGTTTATAATCCCGGAAAATACATGTTTGGCCAAGGAGCATTGTCAAAAAGAAAACAGAAACAAAAACAAAGTTCCTTTCTAGAGTGAAAAAGGCAGCCGCACAAATGCGTAAGATAACATCTGACCCATTGTTCGCACTCTCGAAAATCTAGCACCTCTCAGAGCGACTTTCATGCCAAAAAGGGGCCGGTACATTCTTCTTATGCCAGTTGCGTATTTTTCTGCCCGTATCAATGGTAGTCAGGAACTATGAAAGTGCCTCGAAATATTGACGGCATGCAACTGAGACGGATAATTAAGGCCGATGGTCAAGTTTCACCAGGTCAGCCAACACCAAGTAGCCGAGCGAAAAGCGATGAAAAGCCGTTAGAGGTCCATGAAGCAGGCGTACCTAACCGAATCAACTTAGAAGCGATTAGGTGGAGCGGGAATCGAATTCGGACATAGGCACGCGCGCCGAAGCTATGCCACGCGAAAGCTTGCACCACTGGTGCAGTCGCGACGTCCTTCCACTTCTGCAATTTCTTCCGACGCACGCTCGCTTCCTCTATTCTGCGGCACCGCATCGTTTCCTACTCGCGTCTGCAGATAAGAAACTCGGAATACCGCAGGATCAAATGTCTGAAGTGCTCCGGTGTAAGAAGGAAATTGAAGAATGTCTGTTGCTAGGCGAGCGTGAGCTCCACTCAGAATGCGCGCGTTCACTTCTTCTTTCGTTTTTGTTCTCATGGTGGCTGGAAAGCCCTGCAGAGGGGAGACCTCGCGTCTCTTTCAAGCAGCGCCAGACGTGTACTCCTTGAACGTCTGCCGTAGTTTCGCATTCTTCGCAGAGAATTTTTTACTCCTCGCGTTTTTTTTTTCTAAATTTGGCTGCGCGTCTTCTCTGTTTCTTTTCTTCTTTTGGGAGTGGATTACGCCTAGCACACTGTCTAACAGACTTGTGAAGAAGTATTAATGAACAGCTATTAAGTTGCTCGGTTGCCACCTTCCTTATGATATTTAATCTTTCTCGGCTTTCTAATTTCTCCGTTTTTCCCCACATACGTGAGAAAATAGTTTCTCAATGTTCTAATTACAGGCGCGCCTTTCCGTTATGTTAATTTGATCTCCCAATATTGCAAGGTGCGGCTCGGTTCTAGGCCAATCAGCTATTGATGGCTCGTAGGACGTGTGAAGAAAAATACCAGTGGCAATGAGCCTTTGTGTGAAAATGAACGTGTGTATACCAGTATTTGTTACTTCAAAGCTTCCAATTTTTCAGAAACTATAACCATCGTTCATTCATAACTAGGTGTACCATTCAGTCCGTGTCTTCGTACTGCTCTTTTCTTCAAGTATGCAAAACCAACTCGCCCACATCAAGCTTCTACTGCATTCAATTGAGCACTGACTAAAACGTGCTTATATCTTCGCTTGAGAGTTTCGCAAGGACGTAAGGCTGCAGTAGCTATATGAGATATTGTCACGTGGTCGTTACCTTGAATGACACAGTAGCAGTACTGTGAACGACAAAACTAACTTTTATTGGGCGAACCTGTGCCCACAAAACAGGCTACACTTATAGCGCAACGATAGCGGCGAACACGCTCGGCGATCGTCGAAAATCTGATCAGCGGGTCAAGCGCGTCGGCTTTTATACAGCAATCATCGAATGTTCCAGATTAAACGTTGGGACCCGCATGCCTTCTAAAATGTTCTACACCATTCGTGTCAAGCGATGAAATCAGATAACACAACGTTCGGCGACAACAGACAGCGGATAGAAGTATCGATAACTTTCCAGAAACTTCGGACACATGCAGGCGCGTCCCGCGCTGTGCGATAACATTTGTTAAGGCCAGAATACATGGAGCGAACTTTCACGACGAAGTTCGGGCGGCAGAAAATCTGCCGCGGCGCGACGCCGGATGTTCGTCGGGCTGCGCTACATGGAGCGAAGACACGGCGGCCGCCGCCGGCGAGTCGCTGCGTTGTAATCAGTATGGCTAGACCAGGCAAATGCGCTGTAGTGAAACACATGACACAAAAAAAAAAGATTTAACGACAACTATTATCGCTTTTGAATTGCGGAACACTAAAAACGCATAAAATTTTGTTTAGAAATGTCCCACAGGATGGCACGCTTCTGAACAGCCGAAATTAATTTGTCGTTACATTCCAGTCGCGCCTCTTTGGATACCATGAATACGAAAAGCGGGAGACCAGCGTGAACGATAGAGCGGGATCGGGATACACGGACAAGCGGGGAAGCCAGGTCGGAAGTCGGGGCGGATAGTGAGACCTGATTGGCTCGCTTTGGGGCGCCGCTCGTTTGCCGCTTCCGGTATCGTCGACGCCCGACGAACTTTTCTGCGCCAGCTAGATCGGCGGCGAACGACGTTTTCTCCGCCGCCGTGCGTCGCGCGTACGCCGCCGGGCGTCAAACGCCGACTATTCGTCGCATATTCGCTCCATGTATACTGGCCTTTAGGCGACAATACTTGTCGCCCGATAAAGACAAGTACACGTGTCAATACCCCCCTCTTAAAAAGCACCGACCCGATGCTGCAAACAAACGAAAGTAATAAGTAAGCACTCATAGCAAAGAAAAAAAAACAAAATAAGGAAAGTTTGTTAGCGTCCGTAAAATGGTTTAAGACGCACCACGTGGACCACTTCAGGTCGTGCGCGACGTCGCTGTGAATGCGAAATGCCGTCTGGCACGACCTCATAGTCCAGAGCGCCAATACGTCGGATGACCTTGTAGGGTCCGAAATAGCGTCGGAGTAGTTTCTCACTGAGTCCTCGTCGGCGTATCGGTGTCCAAACCCAAACACGGTCGCCGGGCTGGTGCTCAACAAAGCGTCGTCGGAGGTTGTAGTGTCGGCTGTCGGTCCTCTGTTGGTTCTTGATCCGTAGGCGGGCGAGCTGTAGGGCTTCTTCGGCGCGCTGGAGATAGCTAGCGACGTCAACATTCTCTTCGTCAGTGACGTGGGGCAGCATGGCGTCGAGCGTCGTCGTCGGGTTCCTGCCGTAAACCAGCTTAAACGGCGTGATCTGTGTTGTTTCTTGCACCGCCGTGTTGTAAGCGAATGTTACGTATGGCAGGACGGCATCCCAGGTCTTGTGTTCGATGTCGACGTACATCGCTAGCATGTCGGCGAGGGTCTTATTCAGCCGCTCCGTAAGACCATTCGTCTGCGGGTGGTAGGCCGTGGTCCTCCTGTGCCTTGTCTGACTGTATTTCAGAATGGCTTGGGTGAGCTCTGCTGTAAAGGCCGTTCCTCTGTCGGTGATGAGGACTTCTGGGGCGCCGTGTCGAAGCAGGATGTTTTCGACAAAGAATTTTGCCACTTCGGCTGCGCTACCTTTCGGCAGTGCTTTAGTTTCAGCGAAGCGGGTAAGGTAGTCTGTCGCCACGACGATCCACTTATTTCCGGTTGTTGACGTCGGAAAGGGTCCCAGCAAGTCCATCCCGATCTGCTGGAATGGTCGGCAAGGAGGCTCGATTGGCTGTAGTAATCCGGCTGGCCTTGTTGGCGGTGTCTTGCGTCGCTGACAGTCTCGGCATGTTCTGACATAACGGGCGACGTCGGCGGTCAGGCGTGGCCAATAATACTTTTCTTGTATCCTCGATAGTGTCCGGGAAAAACCGAGGTGTCCAGCGGTCGGATCGTCATGTAGGGCGTGCAATACTTCTGGACGAAGTCCTGACGGGACAACAAGAAGGTAGTTGGCGCGGACTGGTGAAAAGTTCTTCTTCACGAGGAGATTGTTTTGAAGCGTGAAGGAAGATAATCCGCGCTTAAATGCCCTGGGGACAACGTCGGTGTGCCCTTCCAAATATTCCACCAGGCCTTTTAGCTCCGGGTCTGCCCGTTGCTGTTCAGCGAAGTCTTCCGCGCTTATCATGCCAAGGAAGGCGTCGTCATCTTCGTCATCTTGCGGCGGCGGGTCAATGGGGGCGCGTGATAGGCAATCGGCATCGGAGTGTTTTCGTCCGGACTTGTAGGTTACAGTGATGTCGTATTCTTGTAGTCTGAGGCTCCACCGCGCCAGTCGTCCTGAAGAATCCTTTATACTCGCTAGCCAACACAACGCGTGATGGTCACTGACGACTTTGAATGGCCTGCCATAAAGATAAGGGCGAAATTTAGCTGTAGCCCAAACGATGGCGAGGCATTCCTTTTCGGTCGTAGAATAGTTGCCTTCCGCTTTTGACAGCGACCGGCTAGCGTAAGCTATCACCTGTTCGACTCCGTTTCTCCTCTGGACTAGAACGGCACGGAGGCCTAGGCTACTGGCGTCAGTATGGATTCCTGTATCGGCGTACTCGTCGAAGTGCGCAAGTACAGGCGGCGACTGCATGCGTCGTTTGAGTTCTTCAAATGCGTCGGCCTGCGGCGTTTCCCACTTGAACTCAACATCACATTTAGTTAGACGTGTCAACGGCTCGGCGATGCGTGAAAAGTCCTTGACAAAGCGCCTGTAGTAGGCACACATGCCAAGGAATCTACGCACTGCCTTCTTGTCGGTAGGCTGCGGGAACTTTGCGATGGCAGCTGTCTTCTGTGGGTCGGGGCGTACTCCTGATTTGCTGATCACGTGGCCTAGGAACAGAAGCTCGTCGTAAGCGAAGCGGCATTTTTCTGGCTTCAGAGTGAGCCCTGATGACTTGATGGCCTCTAGTACTGTCGTAAGCCGCCTAAGGTGATCGTCGAAATTTTCGGCGAAGACGACGACGTCATCCAAGTAAACAAGGCAGGTCTGCCACTTCAATCCTGCTAACACCGTGTCCATGACGCGCTGGAAAGTTGCAGGTGCCGAGCAGAGTCCGAATGGCATGACCTTGAACTCGTAGAGGCCGTCTGGCGTGATGAAGGCGGTCTTTTCGCGATCTCTCTCGTCGACTTCTATTTGCCAGTAGCCAGACTTGAGATCCATCGACGAGAAGTACTTAGCGTTGCAGAGCCGATCCAATGCGTCGTCTATCCGTGGAAGGGGGTATACGTCCTTCTTCGTGATCTTGTTCAGACGACGTTAATCGACGCAGAAACGTAGGGTTCCGTCCTTTTTCTTCACCAGGACAACAGGGGATGGCCACGGGCTTTTCGACGGCTGGATGATGTCGTCGCGCTGCATTTCGTCGACTTGTTCTCTTATAGCTTCGCGTTCTCGCAGCGAAACTCGGTAAGGGCTTTGGCGGAGTGGTCGAGCGTACTCCTCGGTGATTATGCGATGCTTGGCGACTGGTGTTTGTCGAATCCTCGATGTCGTCGAAAAGCAGCCTTTGTATCGTCGGAGCAGACTTCTGAGCTGCTGTTGCTTAATCACTGGGAGACTTGGATTAATGTCGTAGTCTGGTTCGGGAACCATGGTCGTCGGGGTAGATGCGGCGGAATCCGAGAGGACAAACGCATTACCGGTTTCCACAATTTCCTCGATGTACGCGATCGTCGTGCCCTTGTTGATGTGCTTGAACTCCTGGCTTAAGTTTGTCAGCAACACTTCAGTTTTCCCTCCAAGCAGTCGAGCGATCCCTCTTGCGACGCAAATTTCACGGTCTAGCAGGAGACGTTGGTCGCCTTCGATGACACCTTCTACGTCAGCGGGTACTTCGGTGCCGACCGAAATAACAATGCTGGAGCGGGGCGTGATGCTCACTTGGTCTTCGAGCACACTCAAGGCGTGGTGACTACGAGGGCTCTCCGGCGGTATCGCTTTATCTTCCGACAGCGTTACTGACTTCGACTTCAGGTCGATGACTGCGCCGTGTTGGTTCAGGAAGTCCATACCGATAATGACGTCTCGTGAACACTGTTGGAGGATAACGAAGGTGGCAGGGTACGTCCGGTCATGAACGGTAATTCTTGCCGTGCAGACTCCAGACGGCGTGATGAGGTGTCCTCCAGCGGTTCGAATTTGAGGGCCTTCCCACGTAGTCTTAACTTTCTTCAACTGGGCGGCGATGTGTCCACTCATGACGGAGTAATCAGCCCCTGTGTCGACTAAGGCAGTGACTGCGTGGCCGTCGAGAAGCACGTCGAGGTCGGTGGTTCTTTGTCTGGCGTTGCAGTTAGGTCGTGGCGTCGGATCACGGCTGCGTCGTGTTGAACTGAAGTTGGAACGTCGCGTCGTCAAGTCGTCGTTCGTCAGTGTAGTCTTGCCTTCCTGACTTCGTCGGGACGGCGGCGTGTCGTTGTTATGTCGTCGAGATCGTTTCGTCGTCGTCTTCGTCGGCGGCGGAGGATCTTCGTCAGTTCGACGAACAGCAACCGCACCTCCATCGGTTGCTGCTTTTAGTTTTCCGGATATGGGCTCGCTGACCGGCCCCGGGCTGGGCCAGTGTATGGTCGGCGCTGCGGCGACAGGTAGCGTCCTGGTGACGGCGAACGGGATGGCCGTCGAGGGCTCCACTGAGTAGCGGCGAGGTAATCGGCGATGTCACGTGGGTGCTCTCCAAGCTGTGGACGCGGCGCGTTGACGGCGAAACCTCGCAGTCCCATCGCAGTCACATCGTCGGTAGACGTGACCCGCTTCTCCGCAGTGGTAGCAGAGCGGGCGGTGGTCAGGAGCACGCCAAATGTCCGTCTTCCTCGTGTAGGTGCGCTGGGCGACGGGTGGTCGTGCTGGCGGCGGCGGCGGCGGACGACGAAATTGCGGCGTTACAGGGCCCTGGCGTGGTCGCTGAGGAGGGCCTTGACGGCGTACGACGGCGGCGTAGGTCATCGCTTCGGGTTGGGGTTGCGGTAATTGAGGTTGCACCTCCGGGACTCCAAGCGACCGCTGAACCTCATCTTTGACGATGTCAGCGATCGAGGCCACTTGAGGCTGCGACGACGGGAAGATCTTCTGAAGCTCCTCTTGTACGACTGCCCTGATAGCCTCGCGCAGGTCTTCGGAGGCCAGTGATTGAACTCCGGCATAGTTTGTAGCGTTGGTGCGGCGGTCGAATTGCCGGTTTCGCATCTCGAGTGTCTTCTCGATGCTAGTGGCCTCGCGAAGAAACTCGTCGACAGTCTTCGGTGGGTTTCGTACCATACCGGCGAAAAGTTCCTCCTTAACACCACGCATTAGTAGCCGGACTTTCTTTTCCTCGGACATTTCCGGGTCGGAGTGGCGGAATAGGCGGCTCATTTCTTCTGTAAAAATCGCGGTGGTCTCGTTGGGCAGCTGCACTCGGGTTTCCAGTAGTGCTTGGGCTCGTTCTCGGCGTACGACGCTTGTGAATGTCTTCAGGAAGCCGCTTCGGAACAGCTCCCAGGTAGTCAAGGTGGCTTCTCGGTTCTCGAAGTACGTCCTGGCAGCGTCTTCCAATGCGAAGAAGACATGTCGCAGTTTGTCTTCACTGTTCCAGTTGTTAAAAGCAGCGACTCTCTCGTATGTCTCAAGCCAGCTTTCTGCGTCCTCGAACGTTGAACCGCGGAACGTCGGAGGCTCCCTGGGCTGCTGCAGCACGACGGGGGATGCTGGGGCTGCCATTGGGGTGGACTTGGTGGCGATCTTCCTGCACGTCTCAGGTAGGAGTCCGTGCTCTGGGGGCAGTCCTTGCAGCCGGCGGCTAGCTCGCTGGTCTTTGGCGACGTTGGTTTTGTCCTCGGGCTTCGGGCTTGGATCGCGGCTTTGCGGGGGCGTTCGGTACATGAACGCACAAGCACCTCCACCAGATGTCACGTGGTCGTTACCTTGAATAACACAGTAGCAGTACTGTGAACGACAAAACTAACTTTTATTGGGCGAACCTGTGCCCACAAAACAGGCTACACTTATAGCGCAACGATAGCGGCGAACACGCTCGGCGATCGTCGAAAATCTGATCAGCGGGTCAAGCGCGTCGGCTTTTATACAGCAATCATGGAATGTTCCAGATTAAACGTTGGGACCCGCATGCCTTCTAAAATGTTCTACACCATTCGTGTCAAGCGATGAAATCAGATAACACAACGTTCGGCGACAACAGACAGCGGATAGAAGCATCGATAACTTTCCAGAAACTTCGGACACATGCAGGCGCGTCCCGCGCTGTGCGATAACATTTGTTAGGCGACAATACTTGTCGCCCGATAAAGAAAAGTACACGTGTCAATATCCTTACATTTTTTTTTCCAACGCCAGAATGGGAACATGTTCACCCAAATGCGCATGAACTGCCCGTTCTAGGACAGGCCAACCAAATAAAGTGGTAAATGCGTGTGTCTTCTTTCTTCGGCAACAAATAAATAGTACCAATAAAACGCAGCCATTAATTGCTAGTTGGATGCTTCAAGCGGCGCAGGTGCAGATACAACGCATATGTTGGAATCTATGTAAAGAAAATATTTATTGAAATGTTGTTTAAATGCTACGCAATGTACCTTTTTGCCTATTCCAGGTGTAATGTTTATGGTTAAGCCCCACAAAGGGGGCCACTTTAATGTCGTGCAATGTTTATGTTTACGGCCACACGCTTTACCAACTATGACGAAAGGGAAGTGCAGTGCTCAGGTAACTAGAAAGGTGAGTTTTAGCTGAAGCGGGAAAAAATAACGAACAGCCATTCCCGAAAGGGCACAGTGAATCAATGGCCATCTGCCGCATCATTTCTGGAGACCGGTTTAAACACTCCATAGTTCAGCCAAGAATAAAAAAAGAAGTGCCACGAGACAACATAAAACGTACAAAAAATAAATAAATAAAACGCGCTTTTATGTTACACTTGATTGCGACAACCTTCAGAGATTTGCGCATATTCCTATATTAAGCAAACAGGTATTCTTGTTTATGAAATAGTTCTAATAGGCAAGACCATTCCATTGATCATTATTTCTCATTAGGCCTGCAGTTACAGAGGCTCGCAGTAAAATTAGCAGAATTGATCTGAGGTGCCGCCTGTTATGCTGTAAAGCGTATGACCCGACTCTTGTCATCTATGAAATGGTTTGTGCAAGTTTCAATGCCACGCGCATGTTTCCTTAAAACCTGATAAGAAATAAATAAAGTCTCGAAACCAAGACAGCTTTGAACTTTCGATGCAAAATAGATTATACTCATATAGGTTACCGCGATGAGAGAGCACAAAAATCCCGGCCACGGCGGCCGCATATCGAGGGAGGGCAAAATGTGAAAAGACCCGTGTACTTCGATTTAGGTGCACGTTGTAGCAGCCCAGGTGGACCAAATTTCCGGACTCCCACACTATACGGCGCGCCTCCTAATCAGATCTGGGTTTCGGAACGTAAAACCCCATAATGATACTCCCCAAGAGGTCGTAACCTCTTATAAATACCTAGGCGTCCACATAACCTCGTCACTTTTCTGGTCGTTGCGCATCGGCAACGTTATTAACAATGCTAATCGCATGATAGGTTATCTTCGCCGAAATATTTGTTCTGCTGCTACATCATTAAAACTAATCCTATACAAAACGCTTATTAGGAGTAAAATGGAGTACGCCTCTTCCATCTGGGACCCGCACCTCGAAACCCTTACTCAATCAATTGAACTAATGCAAAACAATGCCGCACGTTTTATTCATAGCAATTACAGCGTCCACATAACATCGTCACTTTTCTGGTCGTTGCACATCGGCAACATTATTAACGATGCTAATCGCATGATAGGTTATCTTCGCCGAAATATTTGTTCTGCTGCTACATCATTAAAACTAATCCTATACAAAACGCTTATTAGGATTAAAATGGAGTACGCCTCATCCATCTGGGACCCGCACCTCGAAACCCTTACTCAATCACTTGAACTAATGCAAAACAATGCCGCAAGTTTTATTCATAGCAATTACAGCCGCACATCAAGCGTAACTGCCATGAAAAACTGGTTGGGGCTTGCTCCTCTCTCAGCCCGGCGTAAGTGCTTTCGCCTTGCTTTATTTCATAAACTATATTTCCACAATTCCTACATGCGCGATAATCTGATGTCATGTCCTACCTACATTTCCTCTCGCATTGATCATAGCCATACGGTTGGAATCATTCAATGCCGCACCAGAACCTGTAACGAATCATTTATTTTTAGGACCTCTCAGGAATGGAACCTTCCCGGCGCAGTTGTCGCAATCAAGGACAACTCAAAGTTTCGTTCGGCCTTATCAGACATTTTTACTCCCGGATACAATTAAGTAATCAATTTTGCTGTAATAACTAAGCATTTTTGTTGCTTTGTTTATTTACTTGTGTATGTTTTTCACCCCTTTCCCTCTGTAATACTTCAGTCTTGAGGGTACAATAAAATTTCAAAAGATAATTTATTTAATTTGAGAGAGTGCAAAGAATGATCCATCGCAAGTTTTCGAGGCACACCACTAGTAAGTAGCCCGCCCGAGTAGCAGCACCAATGAACAATGAACACACACGATCGTACCATATAAGCACGTGTCTAGAGAATCCAGCGCAACAAAAAAAGCGCAAGGAGCGTCGCTGGAGAACCAGAACCACTCGTCGCCTATAGCCGCAATTCTCGCAGGACGTTACCCAATCTGACTGAATTCACGCGCGTACCTTTCCAAATGGTGCGAATAAGCAGCAACACGCTTCACAGACAAACGAGCTTGCTCTGCTGCCGTTGTTTGGCTTAGGACGAGTGTCGTTCTGGCTGACAGGACACCGAGAGAGGCAGCGCGCGGTCCCATCTACGCAGAAGATGTCCGAAGCCCGATGAGCCCCAAGGAATTTCTGCGCTCGTGCTGGAGAGCCCCCGCTGGATTATCACCACGCGCCGACAACTTGAAGAAGTTGAGCGCTATAATTGTCCTTTCCTCCACTCCGCACGGGCTTCTGTCAACACGACGGCCGAGAGAGGTCAGCCCATGTCCCACGTGGGCAGAACTCCCGAACGCGAGCACTTAGCGAAAAAAAGCCTCGCCTCTCCGATGACCTGGTTGGATGCACGAAAGCCGGGTTCTTCCCCCGCGAGTCGTAATGCGCCCTGGGGAGAGATGTATAACTCGTACCCCTAAGCGGATTAGGGCCGTGGACGGTGAAGCCTTGCACGTGTCAGGGAAGGGATGCTCCGAGCAGCGATGGTATGAGACGCAGGAATATGCAAGGGGATTCAAGGAGAGACTAGTTACCTGCGAAGGAAGAACTCATTACCAAATGAGTAAATAAATGTACAGAGCGGTAATATAAAAATGTAGTGTTGAACGGCCTTTCAAAGTCGTGGGTGAGTCAGTACTAATATTGCCGTCGCCCAACACTCGCACAGGTGTATCAGGTGTAATTCCACTGCGCCCTTTTCCGAGTTTGACCTTGGCGTCTTGCCCAGTAATCGTAGTGGATGCTTTCTCACATACCAAGTCCCAGAGAGTGAAAGCACGAGGAGCTGTGACATTAGCACGGATGCATTTGGAGAGGTAACACTTGCCTTCAGTGCAGTGGCACCTTTTTAAACGCCGTTTATTGGAATTCGTACAATTTCGTGCAAAACTTTCAAACATCTATAGACTAGCAGGTACATTTGGTCGTGTCTTTAGAAGGAGCGCAAGCATGTTAAACTACAAGCGAACTACTCAGTATACGTATACACCTCTCTTTGCAATTAACCGTTGTAGAAAGTCACGTGTGCTCCCCGCGGCAGCCGGCTTAGGAGTACGATGCACTGTAAGCATCTGTCGCATTATTGGAGCACCACAGAGAAGGCAAGGAGTGGCACTGGGGGACGAGAGAACCTCATAGCCAATATTTTCAAACACCCCAGGACGCACATTTATTGACATTGTTGCGAAACGTTTGGCAAAGTTGGCTGGGAGCAATAGGCAGGGCATTTCAATCGCTTTCGGTACTTCATCAACTGAGAGTAAGCGTTCTGTCTATGACAAATGTACGTGAAAATTGTGCTAGTTATGTCGGCGTTATTAAAATTGTCTTGTCTACTAGTTCAACAACTATATATTGTGCATAGCAACCACGTATACCTGCAGCCTTAGGTATAAGCGTTGACAAATCGCTGCTATTATTGCGGCCTGCTTGCACCATGGTGGCCTCCACGATAAAAATTCCGCAGCTTGATACAGGATATGATATTTACGCCATCAGCTAAGCACCAAGTTTAGCTGTTCCTCGAAGATAATGCATTTGTGTGCGCCTGCAGAATAAAAGACGCGTGCTCATGTGGCCTCATGTCCAGGCGAGGATAAAAATCTTGTACCGAAGGTAAAGTCAAAAGTTTGCGGGAAACCGGCATTTTAATAAATATGAGACGTTCAGTTACAGCATCGCTTCCGTAATTTCTTTTTTTTTTTCAAACAGGCAGAGGTATGCTGACAAATCGTCCGAGCGAGGGGAGTCTGACAGTCTCCCGTCACTCGGACGAAAAATAAAGTACATAAAGTAGAAAAGTACAAGTACAAATACACGATGTGAAGAAAGACTCGATAGCTGTACGATACAGTATAACACTCGGCGCTGACTGCAGATAATAGTCTTGGAGTCTCTAGAACGTGCTCGGAGTCTGTCCGCCTGTACCGTTTGTGAGTAACTTTAAAAATAACTTTTCACAAAATGGCAAGGTCATTTTTTCCTAAGGCAATAAAAAAATATCGAGAGAGACGAGGGGTCGCTTGGCACGCGTGCCAGCTCCCTACATAGATGCGGGAACGATTTCACCGCCGAAACGGCAGCGACAGTATATGAAATAGGATTCGTACCGCAGGCAGCACAGGAATAAATGAATAAATAAATAAATGAATAAATAACAACAAGGAACCGAAACGAATCAGGCCACCATAGAAGATACGAAACTTTTTGGGCCTGCTCAAGTTGTACTTGACAGGTGACACATTCTACCTAGCATAATAATCCATGTAAGGCTTTCAGTCTCCTTCAGGAAATGCGGAAACCTTTCAAGTAATATTGCTTAAATTCTGCTCCTCTTTTTAAATCGGCTGTTCTCTTTGCGACAAAGGAACCAATGTTGAGAATACCAATGTACGGGAGAAATCAGAAGGAAACATGGCTGCTATTGGAGCGTTTTCTTTGCTAGAGGCCTCTAATACAAACGAATGCAAAATCAGTTTTATGAATCTTTTTTTGAACTCCCTCTGCTGTCATGTAATAACGCGGTACTGAGAAAAAAAAAAACGTGAAGCGCATGGCAGGTGAAGTTCGTGGAAAGCATCACAATTTGCAAACAACTACTGGACAAATGCTCTTGTCAGATTCTTTCAAAAAACAAAATGAAAAGGAAAATGTCGATTACCGAAAGCACACCACTTAAAAGCATTAACCATTAGCTGAGTATGTGGCCTTTAATTGTGTAAGAAAATGGAATTTTGATTTAATGTGCGAACTAAAAATTAGAAGTATACTTTCCGCAGTGAAGATAATTGTGCCTATAGACTATGACATGGTACAGTCATATATAAATGGAGCCTCTAAAATTCACACACAGGAGTATCTGCGAGACATACTAATGATGATGTGTTGCTGAGTCAGTCTTTTTCTTTTTTGTGTTTGTAGAAGAATGAACGGTAAAAAAAAAAAGTTGTTTACTATTCGAAAATTCTTCGATTAGTTTTCGAATCGGACTCAGCAATCACCACAGGCAAATATCTATGTGGCAAGTTAGTAGCTATTTTTTAGCAATTCAAAAGTGCCGCGTTTTACGTGAGACTTCTGGGAAGTTAAATGTAGAGAAAGTGTGAGAAAAAAAAAGGAAATGCGGATACTCAAGGGACAATGCTGGAGAAAACGAACGATTATATAACAACGAGGTAGTGACCGCAGCTTATTTGTGGTTTGTCTGAATGGTATCCAGCCTTATTTATCTTAGAGTGAACTCGCACAGCGTTGGCCAGTGACGTTGTGCGATGTGGGAGATGTGTGGTGTATTGAACCTGCAGGTGGCATGTCCCTGAGTTGACTGCGCTCTTGTGTAGGAACAGTTGTGATGAGTGCTATCGTCTCGTCCTCACGCCACCCGGAGTTAGCGTGAGCGACGGAGGGAATTTAACCAAGACACTGCATAAATTTATGTGAAAAGGTTTTTGGGTAGCCACACAGAAACAGTTCGGAAGATCCGAACAGTATTTCTAGGTTTTGGTGAAGTCATGACGCAGATTAAAGTGGGGTTCAACCACTTCAACAAAAAGCCAAACATCTCTGGAGACAGAGCTGCTCTGTCGGAGGCCTTCAACGATATATAAAGATGCGATTCCTTGCGGAGTGCGAACCACGCTAACGCGAGATCTGCAGCTTAGTGGCAGAAAGGTTGCCCAACTGGGGCAAGCCACAAAGTTGCTTTGAGTTTCTTTTTAAGGAAGCCTTGTGTACGCAACGGGTTCCAGCAAAATGTTGACAAAGGGATTAGCACTAACACCTGGCAACTGCACCTGACAAGTGTCGGTATTCGCGCGGGTCAAGTGATTCTGTCTTTTATGGCACATCACAGTATTTGAATTCTTTGTCAAGCTCCATACGCGGCTGACATAAGTTCGCGTGACTCTTTGGCTGTTCACCAAATGAAACCGCACCTCAAAGAAACGCACTTTGGAACCAGAGAGTAGATCAAGTGAAATGAGACCAGTGCCCTTGCAGCATACGCCGAAGGGGGCGGGCATTTCGGTACTGTTTCCAGAAGTGCAAAAAACGTGGGACTTGGTGCGTGGAAGCATAAGAAAAGTACGATATTTTCCGGTGTTTAAGTCAAACCTGTGCACAAGGCACAACTAATTTTGCTTGGTGGGCAAGGTCAAACATGATTACAGACTTTTGTGCACTTATCGCGAAATATCGTACTTGCCCATTTCAGGGCACCACATTTCCGTAAGCAAAATTATTACAAAATTTTAACCTGTAATGTTTTAGCAAAATAAAACTAGAGCCAAGGCTCCTTTTTTAGGCAGAGGAAACCTCGATTTATTGTGCGTCACCCGAAATCCTCGAAGGCTTCATCCTCCGACGCACTGTCAAAAACATCAGCCACTACGGCCGACAGCATATCTGCGTTACCGCCGCGGCCTACGCGGTGTTGTAAACATCTTGAATCAGATTGCATTGCCTCTGCGGCACGACATGCTCGGGCCGAACACACTAATGCTGTAAAACTAACAACGATACCATAACACGTGACGCCTAAATCGCATACAAAAGCAAAGTGGAAATCGGATGTTGGGTGCACCGCGCTACGCCTAGACTGCAGAAATTTCTCGCAGGGGCGAATGAGTATGATGATGTCGGGCGTCATGGCGTAACAACAAAAATAAAATTACGGTTCCTATTACTACTTATTACGTTAGTCTAGAGGGTATAACGTCTTTAAAAAAAATACACTACAATGGCGGAAAACAGGTTTCGCTGCTAAAATTAATCCCAGCGCCAGCTATTTTGGCCCAAGACCCAGTCAGTTTAATCCAGGTGCCACACATTTAATCCCAGCGGCAAATAATTTATTCCCCGCGCCACGTATTTTATTCCTAACGCAAGTAAAGATGCATTTGGGGAGGCGTTCTGAGAAGTTCAAAACAATGATGAAATGTCACAATTTTGCGCCGACCAGGTGTAACTGAAGATTCTTCTTGGAGAGCTTTGTCTTGTGAGAACAAAAATGCCTGCACTGTTATGCACAAAATAGTGCACTGTTATGGACTTTCTATTACTGCCGTGAAGAAGTCATGCAAAACGTAGCTCTTTGGCGGCTTAGTTGACATGCACCCTTGTGAACAAAACTCTTAACATACCAAACATTCGGTTGGCTGAACACTGTATGGTTTTCTCATACCCAGACCAACATAAAGAAAATAGAAACAGTATAAAGGAAAGCCATTTGTTTCATCCATAAGACATTTAAACGTGATGACTCCCCCACTAACCTTCTAGCTATTTGTGGGCTCCTTACGCTATATGCATGAGCGAAACAGGTACGTTGAAAATTTCTTTACTAGCTCCTGCATATCTATTTCGAAATTGACATTACAAATTGTAGTTCTTATTCGCAAACACGATCTACTATGCACACACATACAAATATTTTAGCAGACTATAAAGGTCTCAGCGGTGTGTTCGTTAATTCTTGTTTTCCGGTTACCATCCGTGAATGGAACGTATTAGCGCCTCTCACCAATAATGCTGAATCACTTTGTGAGTTTGAATTAAAAATTGATAAAATCTCCTCGCATGGTAAAATGGCTAGTGCTAATAGTTCATTGTGCAAACCAGCACGTACATGTACCTTGTGTATGTAGTGATGTATGCAGGGCAGAATTGTAAAATACTATTTTATTCTATCATGAAAATTAGCATGTACTTTTATTTGGTGTATATATTATGTAGAGCAAATTGCCTAGAAACAAAGTGAAATGTTGTTGGTACACATTTTACTTTTTTGTTTCTGTACATATATAAATAGAGCCCATCTGCTATGGTCTCAGTAGAGCCCATAGCAGATGGTCTCTACTTTATTTACATGGTATTGTAGTTAAAAGAGGGCATCCATGAGCAAACCGTTGATTTCTAAAGCTGATAAAAACAGGCTGCAAGATCGTCACTGGTTGTACCAAAAAGAGGTCACTGGTGAATACCATTGCAAAGCTTGTTCGAAGATCGTACGTTTGATACCCATGTATGCGCGGTTGGAAATCACGCATGGGCGAGGGAAAGGTTTGTGAGATTACGTGACGCCTTTTCCCGTGTGATTTGACGTTCACTACGTGGGTACCGCCGCATAGCTTTTGCGATTACCATTCGTTTGGTATCCATGTCAGCATGATTGGTAATTACCCATTGGCTGTCTAATGTTACGTGATGTCTAAATATGTTACAAGCGAGATATTATGTCTCATTGTCTAATGTCTAATGTTACATTGTCTGTGTAATGTTACGTATGACTAAATATGTTACAAGCGAGATATTATGTCACATTTTTCAGCAATCTTTATCATCAGGAGTGGTGCCGGATGACTGGAAAGTGGGTAAGTTTATCCCAGTCCCAAAGAAAGGTCCTTCATCATCATGTAGTAGCTACCGCCCAATTTCTCTAACTAGCGTTTGTTCTAAATTAATGGAACATGTGCTTTACTCCCACATTGCTACATTCCTAACATCTGTCAGTTTCTTCCACCCTAACCAGTATGGCTTCCGTAAAGGTTTATCTTGTGATAGCCAATTAGCACTCTTTATAAATGACATAAGCTCTAACTTTGATCAAAATATCCCAGTTGATGCCCTCTTTTTAGATTTCGAAAAGGCCTTTGACAAAGTTCCGCATCAACGACTTCTCCTAAAACTCTCTCGCTTGCACCTTAATCCCCTTGTCTTGAACTGGATCCGAAATTTCTTAACTAACAGACAACAGTTTGTGCATGCTAACAACCACTCCTCCTCTAAGAGCCCTGTTCTCTCCGGTGTACCCCAGGGCACAGTTCTCGGGCCCCTCCTATTCCTTATATATATTAATGATTTACCGGCTAATCTTTCATCTAACATTCGCCTTTTTGCTGACGATTGTGTCATTTATCGCCCAATCCTAGCTGATACAGACAACCACGCATTGCAAGATGATCTAGACAAAGTTACCTCTTGGTGCAGCATGTGGCTAATGTCACTGAACACTACAAAGACTTTACTACTACCTTTTCATCGACGGAAGCTTCACCATACTCCTAAGTACGTTCTTTGCAACTCGGAAATCTCATCAGTGGAGTCATGCAAGTACCTTGGCCTCACTCTCTCAAATAACCTTTCTTGGCCCTCTCATATTACGAACATCACCAACGAAGCCAATCGCACATTTGGTTACTTCCGCCGCAACTTGCGCTTCGTACCACCATCCTTAAAGGTACTAACTTATCTAACTTTTGTCAGACCTAAGCTAGAATACGCATGCTCTGTTTGGGACCCACACCAAGCCACCCTTTCTAACACTCTAGAAGCAGTTCAGAATCGTGCAGCTCGCTTTATTTATTCTGATTATTCTTACCATACTAGTGTCTCTCAGCTAAAATTAAAAGCAGGAATTTCCAATCTAGATTTAAGGCGTCATGTCTTCAGACTGTGTCTTTATCACAAATTTTATCATTCTGCTCCTAGTCCTTCAGCCATCATTCCAGCATACCGTCAGTCTTGCCGATTATGTCATGAAAAATCTGTGTATCCTCCGCCTGCCCGGACCACTGCGCACCTACATTCTTTCTTTGTGAAGACTGCCCGGGACTGGAATGACCTTCCCGCCGACGCGGTGCACCACTCCAATCCACATCATTTCAAGGCTGCCATTGAGTCCATATTCCACTGAAGTGGTTACCCATCCCTCATGTAATACCCCACGTTGGGGCCTTTGAGGTAATAATAAATAATAAATAATAAATAAATAATGTCACGTGACTCTTTTTTCCCGGAGTCTCAAGTACGCGAAGTGCATTCCATGGCAGAGCTTGTTCTAAGAGGGATCGTTTGATATCTGTGTCAGTATGGTTGGGAATCACGCTTGGCCTTGTAAAATGTACGTGAGATCACGTGACAGCCCCTTCCACGTGGCTTGACGGTCGCCAGGCGTGTACCACCGCATAGCTTTTGTGATTCCGGTTCGTTTGACACCCACCTCACTGTGTTTGGGAATCGCATGTGGGCTTCTGAAAGTTACGCATCGTTACGCAACATCCTTTACCACGCGATCTGGTGTGGCCTTAGTGGATACTATCATAGAGCTCCTTCAAAACCCGATCGTTTGATATCCATGTCTATATGGTTGGCAATCAGGAATATGCTGGCGAATGTTCCGTGAGATACGTGATACCCTCTCCCACATGATTTGAGATGAGCTACATCGTTATAATCGCGGAGATTGTTCAAAGCTCCTTCATTTAATATCATGTAAACGAAGCTTCTAGAAAATGACATGATCAGATGTCACGTGATGTTCTTTTAAACCTGTTTTTATTAGCTTTAGAAATCAACTGTTTGTCGCTGGATGCCCTGTTGTTTCAATGCAAGTCATCAACGCCACGAAATAGCTACGTTTTGCACGAGCTGTTTATGGTAGTAATATAACGTCCATGGCAGTGCATTATTGCAATGATGTATCGCACGGGAAAGGTCTTTTTCTTGTAACATGACAAGACTCTTCAAGGAGGCTCTTCAGTTGTGTCTGATCGGCGCGAAATTAAAACATTTCGCCATTAGGTTGAACTTCCCTGAACACCTGCGCGAACGCGTCTTTACTTTCTATTAAATTCACTGGAGTTAGGATTAAAAGACATGTTTCGTAGAATAAATTATTTGGCGCTAGGATTAAATGCGTGGCACCTGTAGTAAATTTACTGAGCGGGGGCGAAATGCGAAAACACCCGTGTACTTACATCTAGGTGCACGTTACAGAACCCCAGGCGGTCAAAATATCCGGAGTCCTCCACTACGGTGTGCCTCATAATCAGAAAGTGGTTTTCGCACGGTAAACCCCATAATTCTTTTTTAAATTGACTGGTGCTTGTACTAAAATAGCTGGCGCTTGGAATAACTTGAGCGGGAAAACCAGCAGTACACGTGCCCTTCAATCAAGAAGGCACCCATTTCACGGAGGCTATAATGACGGCGCTGCACCCACCTCTCTACGTACACGGCAAACCCTCGTGAATAGCAGCTGTCGCCATGGTCGTTCTGCTGTTAAAATAATATTCGATTTATACGAAATACTCCTGCGCGAGGGTTTCAGTGCACGTAAAACAAAAGCCTATATTTGTCGAACCGGCGTACTTGATTTAGTGCATATCTAAGGTGCCCCGCTGTATCAGGTACATCACCAAAAAATATTGAAAAGTAAACACGCCTCTACACCGGAAAATATGGTACTTTCAAGAGATCCAGGACGACAGTAGCCCAGACGACGCTTGTAGTTTTCTGGGAGCGTTGTCGGATACCTTTTAAATAGGCCTTGGATGTTTGCTCACGTTATGGAAGTGTATTCAATGTCATAAACCTCTTCCTGTAAGCATCCCTGTATTATTATTCAGGAGTATGAATCAAACTGCAATGCGGCTGTCACATTTGTGGAGCAGAAAGACATTCTGCAGTATAGACGTTGCAGTATTCGTGGTGGCTGTGCGTATATCTTTCACTTCATAGATGCCTGTGGCGAATTTCTTGCTGAATGCGAATGCGAAGCAAACAAGTAGGTTACGCTCACAAGACTCCCTGCTGTGCAGCCAGCCGTGTGGATGAACAGGCCGTCTGCAAACTATGCTTGCGTTTAGTGGATAGAAACACCTGGCAAATACCCACCTAGATATAAAACCTCGCACATATTGCGCATCTGTACAGGCATGAACAAAAAAGTATTAGATGTAAGCACACTGAGCACTTTCCATTCTTTTTCGCAGCACGAGGTGATAAAACAGAGGAGACGATGGTTATTCTCGTAACGCGAATCGTGGTTGCCCAAAAAGGTTGCATCGTAAGAAAGGAAAGAGACTTGAACGGTGATCAAAACCACGCGACAGCCGATATGTTTTTACCTGTGGCTGTTCAGGAGAAAGAAACAACCGGGCTTTCGCAATAAAAGAGAAAACTGCACGCGGTTTCTCGCGCGGTTTGTAAAAATGATGACTGGCGTTAATGCAAATGTTTTACCACGCGGGGACTACGTGTGCACGGTAGCTAACGTGTTACGACAACGGTTTTGCTGTGGAAAGGAGCCAATGCATTTAACCGGACACTGCTGGCATCCTGGCACACACAGGGAGCGAATAAATCGGTTTGTTTTATATAGCACTTTATATCAGGCTGTTCGACAAATGAACACACAATTAACCGCCTAGGTACAGCGGCTATGGCAATGTGAAGCTAGACGGGTTCGATGAGCATATACTTACACACGGGTGGCAGAAAAAAGAACGAAACACCCCTTCGTTTTCTGTTGTCCATGTCTGGCTATATGCTGACCAGCCCCGTCCAAATTCTCCAACTGGCAAACAAAATACTGTTTTAAGCAGCTTAGAAGCTAAGCGGGATGCTCCGGTTTTTCGTATCCAGCTCAACGGAGGCACATAAATCGAAGTCTAACAACAATGCTTTTTTTTTCCTTAGCTTTATGTGTACGGTAAAGAACTATGTTAAATGTACGCTAAGGAACCATGATTATAATCAAAATAATGGGCCATAAATGTTCAGCGCAGTCCTTTCGGACACTATGACATTACGAGGTGTTTTCATACTTTTCCGTTTCTGTACCCTGTTCTTTTTGTTTCTGAAACTTTTGGCACCAACACTTTACGTTAAAATAAATTCTTTAAATTTTCAAACCAAGCATTTTTTTTAGTATTGGTACAACGCCGAAGACGTCAAAACTTCTCGCAAGTCTGAGACTAACTTCAATTATGAGCACATTTCTGCACCATCTGGCCCTAACCAACAGCTTTAAGTGACATAATGATAAGGTTATCATAGCAGTCAAGAACATTAGTTAAGCAATGACAAGATACTCGTACGTGAGAATATGTTTGTTACTTAAATCAATAAAAATATTAGCGACCTGAAATGAAATCGTTCCCTTAACGAAAGTTATGAGCTAAACAGACGGGTATACCAGAACCTCATCTGAACTGAGAAATCTGAGATGGCAACTGGGACGAGAGAGAAGAAACGAGGTTGAAGAAGAAGAAGAAACTTTAGTAAAGAATAGTCCGGCAGTTCTTGATGTGGTGGCCTCAGGTGACGGCTCGAAGTTCTTGGAGTCGAGTGGCATCTTCGGCTTGCCGGACGGCCCAGAGCTGGTCTGCCAGCTCTGAACTTCTGATAGCCGCCTCCCAGCGGCGGCGACGCCTACGGAGAAGGTCCCCGGCGGCTCCCGCATCCGGGGCGGCGTCGGGAAGAAGGGAGCTCGAGCCTTCTACTCTGGCAACAGCCGCGATTATGGACGCGTCGCCAACGGAGCTGCTTTGATTACCGTTGTTGCCGGTACACTCCCAGAGCATGTGTCGCAGCGTTGCTCTGCGGCCGCATGTTTTACACGCGTCTGTTGGGTACAAACGCGGATAGCAGTGCTGTAAGATAGCCGGGCTAGGGTAGGTGTGTGTCTGGAGCAAGCGTAACGTCACGGCCTCGTTCCTAATCAGTTTATCGTGCGGTGGCGGGAATCTGCGTCTTTCGAGTCTGTAGTGTTGGGTGAGGTCTCTGAACGTGGTTAGGCGATCGCCCCACGCCCAGTGTGTTTCTTGTTGCTGTGTTTCTGTTGTAGTGTCCCGATCCGGCAGATTCGATGCCCCGCTCTCGGGGGCGGAGGCGGCCACATAATCAGCGGCGGCTCGGCGTGTGAGACCTCGAGCCGTGGCCTGGGCCGCCTCGTTTCCCGCGAGCGGAACATCGGTGTGTGCCGGGGTCCAGAGGAGGAAGACCGTAGAATTTTGGGGTTGCGAGGGCGATGACAAGTCGCCGTCGTCAGAAATTTGGAGTGTGCGGGCCGCTTCCCGCGAGACACGACCGCGCGCGAAGCCGCGGATTGCCGCCTGCGAGTCGCTGATCACGATCGCAGCGTTCGGCACCGCGACGAGCGCTAGGGCTATCGCGGCTTCTTAGGCCGCCTCCGTGTGTCCCGTGGTCACCGTGGCGCTCGCGAGGCACCTACCCGAGCGGTCTACAACCGCTATCGCGTGCGCGCTTCTCCCTCCTCCATATCGCACCGCCTCTACGTACACCGCCTCGTTGCTGTTACCAAACTTCTTCTCAAGGTCGCTTGCTCGTTTGTTGCGTCTCCCGGCGTGGTGCGTCGGGTGCATGTTCTTGGGAAGCGGCGGGATGATCAGGCGGTCGCGAACAGAGGCGGGAACCGCCATCTTTTCTCCATGCTGAGTGTGGTACGCGATGCTGAGCGACTCGAGGATGCATCGACCTGCCTTTGACCTGGATAATCGTTCGTATTGCGCAATGTCGTGTACCTCGATTAACTCGTTGAGAGAGTTGTGAACTCCGAGCTCTAGAAACTTGTCGGTGCTCGCATTGAGTGGAACGCCGACCGCCTTCTTGAAAGCCTTTCGGATCATGCATTCGACTTTGTTTTTTCCGGACCCGATCCACCTCAGGTAGGGGGCAACATACGTTATGCGGCTTATCGCGTACGCCTGCACGAGACGGATCGCGCACTCTTCACGCATACCATTGCGTCTGTTCGTGATGCGACGCAAGAGTCGGTTGGCGTCATCTACCGAACGACGATGTATTCGCACCGTCTCTCCGTTATGGCCGTTTGCCTGCAGGTGTAACCCTAGGATTCTAATTTTCTCTATGTGCGGTACGGGAGTACCATCTGCCAATGTAATGCGTATTTTGGAATATTCCCGTTCCTCTTCGCGCAGGGTTTTACGACCTTTCCTTGTGGGTTTGTAGAGTAAGAGTTCGGACTTGGTAGCCGAGCACTCGAGGCCCGTTCCACGCAAGTAATTCTGAACCGCATCTACTCCTGCCTGTAGCGTTCGCTCCACGTGACCGTCACATCCCCCTCCGGGAACCCAGAGGGTGATGTCATCCGCGTAGAGACTGTGATGTAATCCTTCTATTTCTGTTAATTTCTCGGGTAGACCAAGTAGAACTAAATTAAAGAGTAATGGTGATATGACGGATCCTTGCGGCGTGCCGCACGGACCCGCCTGAAATTCCGGTGATTCCTCGTCGCCGACGAAGACGCATGCGCGCCTGCCCGTGAGGAAATCTCTAACGTAATTATACATTCTTTGGCCTAGTCCTAATGTTCTAATTGTTTTTAAGATCGCTTCGTGCTTAACACTGTCAAAGACCTTTTTAATATCTAAGCCTAGAATTGCCTTAGTGGAGCTGGTAGTGTCGTCTACGATCTGGTGTTTAAGTTGAAGCAATACGTCCTGTGCGGAGAGGTTGCGGCGGAATCCTAGCATGGTGTGCGGGAACGCGTCATGATCTTCGAGAAAGTCGGTCACGTGGGTGAGAACTGCGTGTTCCATGACTTTGCCGACGCAAGACGTAAGCGAAATCGGCCTTAGATTATCGAGCGTAACTTGCTTGCCAGGTTTAGGAATCATGATAACGCGGGCCCGTTTCCACGCTTCGGGAAGGGAACCCTCTCGCCAGCGCTCATTGATGTAGGCCGCGAGTCGGGAGATTGACTCGTCGTCTAGGTTTCGGAGAGTCTTGTTGGTAACCCGGTCCGGGCCGGGCGCCGATCGAGTGTTGAGTTCGACCAGGACTAACCGAATTTCCGATTCGCTAAATTCCGCGTCCAGTTTCTTGTTTGTGACGCCGTCGTACTCAGCGTACTGGATGCTTTCGGCTTTCTTAAAGTAACGGTCACGTATGGCGTCAAGGAAGTTATCGCCTTTATAATCTCTTAAGAGTCTACGAGTCTTGTGGCCTTGAGCGGCCCGAGACTCCTCCTGATCTAATAGGTGTCCAAAAAGGCGCCAAGCGCTCGCCCCGGTCATCTGCGTCTCGAGGTCGTTGCACGTGTCTTCCCATTGTGCCCTGCATACCTGAAGTGCGTGTTCTTCGATGCCTCTGTCTAACTGCGCTATGCGTTTGCGCAACGCCTTATTATGTCTTTGGCATTTCCATCTCTTTAGGAGGGCTCGCTTTGCTTCCCACATGTGTAGGAGCCTGCTGTCAATTATTTCGAGGTTCGCCTCGGGCGGAACGTCGCTCGTTGCTGCACCTACGTCC
The DNA here is from genome assembly GCF_038994185.2 of Dermacentor albipictus. Classification (NCBI taxonomy): domain Eukaryota; kingdom Metazoa; phylum Arthropoda; class Arachnida; order Ixodida; family Ixodidae; genus Dermacentor; species Dermacentor albipictus. The sequence goes on from NC_091821.1 coordinate 440,424,326, forward strand.
CTTCTGAGTGTCTCGGTCCACTCGTGTATGTCCGTAATCGGCTCGTCGCCTCGCCCTGCTTCTTCTCGCTTCTTGCGGAACGTGTCCCACTTCACGAGCTTGAGCTTACGACCTTTGCCCTCAGGGTAAGTACCACGACCGCTCGGGCCCGTGCCTATCGTTATCTCGATCAGCGCATGGTCGCTCCCCAAATCTTCCTGCGTGTTTTGCCAGTGCGCTGTTGTTACATTTGAAACAAACGCAAGGTCTGGTAACGTATCGGCACTCACGCTGTTCCCTCTGCGTGTAGGATCGGCGGGATTCGCGATCAGTGCAAGCCTTTGGTCTTGCGAGTCCTCCCAAAGGTGTTTGCCCTTGGGTGTTACTCGGGTGTAGCCCCAGGCTCCGTGGGGCGCGTTAAAGTCGCCCGCAACAAGTAGAGGCTCGCCGCCGGAAGCCGCGCGCGCGGCCCGCAGTAGGTCCCCGAATCTGTGCTGCAGCGTGGGTTTACTATACACGTTAAGGACGAAGAGTCCTCGGCCGCTCTTAGGGATTAATTCTACGAACACGTGAGGGATATTTACGCAGGCAAGTTCTCACTGCGCCACAGTGACATTACGCCGAACGAGCACGGCGGCGACCGGCAACGGGCGTGGCGGGGGAGACGGCCGGCACGGCACCATCGCCCCCGGCCCAGCGCCGCCCGCCACGCGGGGTGTAACCCGTTTCCTTCTTTGCCTGTTCTCCGTCGCGGTCGCGTCTATGGCTTTGTAGCCAGCTAGTTTAACCGGATGGTTTGTCTCCTGTAAAAGGATCACATCCGGTTTCGTCTCGCGGCTGCGTATGAATTGCAGGTTGGCTGTAAAATAAAAGGAAGTGGACGATGGCTTTTTCATGTGAAAGCTGCAAGGCGTTCGTTTTCGACGCTTTTGTGCAGGCTATGCTGTCTTCACGATCATGTGTCCAACTTTTGTGCCTGCCACGCCCCCTCCCCCCCCCCCCTCATCTGTAAGCATTCGCCCATTTTTCTCATCAGATTTGGTTTGGTTTCGTTTGGTTGGGTGCCTACGGATATGGCTCAACCCACTACGGAGGATCGGAAATGAATCTGGGGGCAGAAGGTAAAAAGGGAAGAATACCTAGATAGAATTTTGAGCAAATTTTGTAATTCAGAAATGGTAATAAATGAATAGTAATCGTTAGCAATTTTCAAGCTGCCTAATTTAAAACTTCAAGTGAATACTTTTGTGTACATATTGAGGAGGGTAACATGATGAAATTAACATGGTAGGCTCATCGTTTCACTTACAAAATTAAATATGGCATCAAATACATTCCTATTACAGTCTCCCAGTGCCGGCGCCCGAAGTAACAGTATGTCAGGGAACGTAATGTCCAATCCAAGTTCGCCAAGGGAACTTCCAGAAGTTTTTTGTGCACGTCGAACCTACGACACTGTATAAAGAAGTGTTCCAGAGTGTCAGGTTTGTTGCAATAAAAACAATGAGGGGAGTGCCATACCAGACCTTGAAATAAAAATTAAGCTGTGGTATTTGGCAACATATTCTCGTAAATGAAACTTCCTATTTTCTTCATGAACACCCCTTGCTTGGCCAAGGGAATCTAAGGTGTTTGAAATCGGTGTTATGTCATGCATGTGCACATGATTTATCATGTTCTTCTTGAACAGAATATTTTCTAAACCTCGCAGCCGTGATGTATACTGAAGGCTTCAGGATCCTCAGTATAGGCCTCTCAGATGTGCCGCTGTCAGTGCGTCAACTGACTCATTCTAACTGAGTCCCATGTGTTGATGATGGACTATGATGGCACTTTTGTTTACATTGAGCGACAGTTCTCTTCCCTTAAGCGACATTTTAACCTGATTCAAATACGACTGCTATACTTTATAAAGGCTATGTATACCGCTTGACACCGAAAAAAAAATGCAATATCATCAGCGCATATATATACTGCACGTCACGATGTGTCGGAATACCGACCCAGTAAAATATTAAATAAAATGAGGGAGAGTACTGCGCCTTGAGGAACAACCCTGGTCTGTTTGCAACGTTGAGAAGTCACACCATTTTGATAGCAATGCAATATGCGTCTGCTCAGGAAATTACAAATCCATGCAATTATATATTGTGGGAGATTCACACTTTCAAGTCAGTCGATCAAGATGGTGTCCTCGACACTGTCATACGCCTTCGCAATTTCTAATGTCATTATTAAGGCCGCGTAGTGATTGTTGCGGCAAGCGAGTTGAATTCGACTCTCCAAGCCAACATGAGTACAAGAAATTGAACACCCAGGCATGAATCGTATTTGGGAATCACCTAATATTTGGTTGTCGCCTATCCGCCTTTCGATATTACCACACAATACTCTCTCGATTAACTTTACAAAATTTGAAGTGAGTGAAATAGGCCTAGTGCTATGTATTGTGTGTCCATCGACCTGCTTTTTAAGCAGCGGAATTACTTCGGCAAATTTCCAATCTAGATACATGCATACGTTCCGAATAAAAAGCCGTAACATCTATAGAAACCTCTTCGCTAGCCCAGCGTTTTGTTCTTTCCTTTTCCAAAGGCGACTGTTTGGCCATGTTGGTAGGAGATGAAGGCAGCTTTTTGCGCACGAGACGAGGACAAAGAGACTGCGCTCGTGTGTCTCAGCCTCTTCGTTGTCCTCGTATTTTGTGCAAAAAACTACCTTCTTTTTCTAAAAGTATGTCGGGTATTCGTTATGTTTACTTGTTCGCTGCGTTCGTGATTTCCTTTCTAGCTATTTTTATTTCTATTTTTGGAGAACTCACTTTTTCGCTGTCCATCGTCGCAGCAAGAACAGACATCAACTATAGAAACCGATAAACAGTTTCCGACTGGTGTTAAATTGTGTTTACCTCACTTCGCTAATCTGCAAGCCTGGTGGTACGAAGCCGAGGATTTAGACTTACCCAGTACACTCCAGTTTCAGTGGGCCCCATCCCCCACTCTTGCACCATGCATGTGAGTGGTCGTATGCTAAACCCTTTTGTCCGCACACGCCCCAAGTTTGTGTAACTGGACGCTTTATGCACTGCGTTTCTGGTTGCCTTCACGCTTGGATTGTCTTTCATGTGTATATATATTCTTGAAAGATGAGTCTTTTAACGAGGACTTGCATGTCGCAGTAAACTGCTCATGAGTGGTAGCTGCGACGGCAGTGAAATCCATTTACTTTGGTTGTCGTAAGGCAATTAGCACTCCGACGTTCAGAAATACAATTAGCACAGTGTTTTATAAGGTTTGATTCGAAATTCCAGATGTTTGTAGAGCTTCAGCTTCGAGTATTTGTAGACGTCCCTGTTTATTTTCTAAATAACCTGTTTGACCGCGAACGCCTACAGGATAAAAGTTATGATGGTTTGTTGATGAAATTAACGTCTTTTCGAATCATATCAATTAAGATTACTGTTCCAGTGAAGTGAATGAAATGTTCGGAATGCGAATTTTCTTGTAGTGAGATTACAATGTCTACTAATAATTTTAATCCCAGAGTAAGTATTTTAGCATTTATTTGACATTGCATTCCATATGTGTGATGGAATGTTCAACGTCGAACTTTCTGCTTCAAGACGGAGATCACTTCAATCAAGTGCTACATGTAATTTACCCCTATTATTGTATTGGACAAACCGTAGCGCAAAATCTTTCTTTCAGCATTTCGCTCAATTTTTGGGGCGCAATTGAATTGATCTAGGCTGCTTGTTTCTTTATTATTTGCGAATTATTCAGCCCCAGTCGTCCCTTCTTTCCCGTCTTGTACTTCTGCTTGAAAGCCCTCCTTCCTTAAGAGTATGCAAGCACGCGAAACCTCTGGGTGACAGTTGCGAGCTTGTTCCATACCTATCTTCTTAGTACATCTTAGTGTTTTACAATCGAATGACACTACTAAAACTATTTCATCAATAATAAGCGACCGGCTAAGTAGACTTCATGCTTTATGGGTGTATTAAATGAGGCATTTCATAAACCTGGTGCTGCCGCAATATTGCGATTGCAGTGTTGCCACCACTCTACGCAATCGTACTTGATGAACTCTGATTCTTCCAGAGCTAACAGCTTCTGGATAGAGGTTTATTATTAAATGAACGAGAAACGTCTCTCAGAAGCATATTAGCAGAATGTTTGAGGCTGATAATAAATATCAGTAAGCAACCTTGGAACCTATACCATCTCAGAACTTGTTTCAAGGTGGTTTCGAGTATATTTATTATCGTTTTTTTTGTGCAGACGATAGAAACGTTTTAAATCACCCCTGGCGGATAGCATATACTTCTTCTACCTGAGCTGGATTAGTCAAAGTGGCGGTAAATGGTTACGCTAGAAATGTAACTGCACAGTAGACTAAATAAATGGAAAAAACTGATTTAGGTTTCAAACTTTTTTTGTGACACATACTGAAACCTTTGGATCGCAGACCATCAGTTTACAGGCGCACCTACTGTGAATGAGTTTTCAGGATGACAACCGTTTCCAGATATTTATTCTCAAAGTGTACGACCTGGGTGTCCTAATTCTTGTGCTTCAATGCATATGGTAAAAAAATATATGGTTGATCACCCTTTCATAGAAATCGCGAGAACGCGAAAGCAAAGCGTGTCTTCACAGAGGCGGTTGCTGATTTATTGTACGTGAAGTATTAACTTACAAGTAGCCATTAGTGGCACCCTACTACTGCATAAGGGGTCCTCGACCACTGCCAAAGAGGTGAAGGTCGTCGAAGGACTGGCGAACGTGAAGCATCCCCTAGGGATACTGCACTGCAGGCGCCGAGCACGGCACAAATCTCTCATAAATCATTGGCGTTCGCGAGCCATACAAGCGAAAGCGAACGGGTTGTCGGCAAATAGCTTCGTGAGCTCACGGTCCACTGCCGCGAAAGGCGCACGAATTGCGTGTCGGCGGCCGTGTTGCAAGTTTGCTTGGCGCGCGCCGTCCTGCCGGCGAGAGGGATCCTGCTACAGAGTCGCTGCGGCGAACGTGCGAACAGTTTTGGTCGGGCTACGGAGTTGCTTCGGCAGCCAGTCGAGTTTCGACGCGCGCAGCTTCAGGAATGCGAGCGGCAGAGTTCGCAGCGTGCGTCGCGAATGCGCGAAAGCGTTCTGCTTCACCCTGGTCTGTCTCTCGCATAGAGTTCCAAACAATAATTACCGGAGGGAACTCTGGCGCTAGTGTCTACGGGAGCTGCAGTTGGGGTGGTTGAGCCAGCGTGGGAATTATGGGAAGTACGCGGATTTGCCCAAGCTTCGTCCTTCTGGCGTCAAACGGCTTCCTGACTTTGCAAGCTGGCCATCTGAAACAATGCACTGCGTAACGAATTAAATAAACCATATTGAAATTGTCCGATGGTGCTACTCTGCACTACATTGCATTGCACATTGCATCTAGCGCAGATGCGCTATATTGAAAACATTATGCCATGAGCGCATGCATCGACAAGCGACCTTTATCGATTTATCGCGGGCAAGCCAGTGCCTTTGGACGTTTGGCGCGTTTCGATTTGGCCACCTCAACAAGCTGAACCGCTGCAATTACTAGCGATTGCCAGTGTACGCAGCGTCTTCTGCACTTAGAAAAGTATAGAATGAAAGTTATGAGAATGAGAGCATACAAATCGTTATAAACCAATCCAAGAAAGCGTCTGATTCCACAAGAATGAAGACCAGACAAATCAATGTACTTCCCCTCATTCGCATGGTGGCTCAGCGATTGCACCACCAGAGTTCCTTGTGGTGTATTGTAGGAAACTCTTTGGTTTCTGTCCTGACCAAAGCGAGATTTGCTGCGCCGCTTAGCGCAGCAGTTTTCTTGGTGCCGTCGCAAGCGAAGCAGAAGGCGACGTGTAAGCACTGCTGATGAAAGTTGAAGCTGCACTTCGTAGGCGACGTGGCGTCACAGGCTAATGGGACGCGAAAGACAAACCATGTGTGGAAAGTGCGTCGTCACATCAAGAGAAAGCCAAAACTGCCTTTAATATCGTATATTATACAAAAGACGGGTTGGAGTATCCGATGCGCTGAGACTATCGAAGCGCTCGCTGTCGGCGCGTGTTATTTTCATGATGTAGTACTTCGCGTCACCGCACCTAGATGGTGCGGTGACGCGAAGTACTACATCATGAAAATAACGCTCTCATGACGCTCTCAAGAGAGCGTACTTTAGGCGTTCGCGCCGATATCACATCCGCTACAGGAAGCTGATTGTGGCTCCGGGCATAAAACGCATTCGTGTTTAGTCGAACAGCAGTTGGTTTTACTGCAAGTTTAATGGCGCATATTTTTAACCCGTGCCTTCCTCAAAATTTTCTTTTTAATAGATATGCCTTCTAAGCTTACCGGCTGCAACTCGTAAATTGCAGCATGTGCCGCAAAATTAAAATTTGAAAACTGAATTACTAAACTTTCAGCAATTCATCGAATTGCATGCTGATTTCTCATGTAATTAAGTGATGTCCTCTTCCTGGAGTAATCCAGCTAAGATATTAGGCTATCTACCGCAGCGATCTTTAAAAAGTATGTACACTCTAGAAAAAAAGACACGCTCCGCATTTACTTGGATAAATAAAAATACCGGCAAAACCCATTTCACGATCACTAGCGACGTCAATGCGTTTGCCCTTCGAGAAGTACATCGACACACCATATTGCTGAACACATGTATATGTAGAACCTGTAGTATTCATCCTGGCACTTCCGGTACTAAGCCTATATGCGGCCTGTACTGTCTCCGGTATTGGTCCATTTTGCTATGATAGTCGCTTGTTATGGTCGGCCATGAGCACGGCGGCATAACAATGAATGCAGGACAACGACGCCGTGAAGAAGACGGAATGAGGATGAAGGAAAGATGTCAATGGAACGGCGAAAGCGGCTTGAGAACCACTGCAAAAGGACGACGATTGGTATAACGACGATTGCGTGATGACAATCGCATTAGGACAATGGGAAGACGATGAATATAGGCGATGATGGGATCAAGACCACTGTATCACAAAGGCTCAGTGACGAGGATGGGGTAACAAACGAGGCACGACATCCGTGTGACGAATCCGGAATGACGACAATGAAACGGCCATGATGGCATGATGACGAGAGTCTAAAAACTAATACATGAGGATGACGCAATGACTACCATGACGTCCCAACGGGGCCACAATCACCGAATGATGACAGCACGATTACGATAAAATGACGTACAAGGAATGATATTGACAGAATGAATTAGGCGGTATGACAACGATGCCATGACAACAATTAGCTGGCGTTTCCGAAGTGATGACGCAGGCAAGACATGAGCCCGATGACGGCGGCATGATAAAAGTTGGTCGACAAACTTAGAATTACGAAGATGGAACGACTATGCCTGCATCAGGACAGTGGCATGACACCGAATGCATGACGACAACTGCATGACGACGACGCAATGAAGGTGATGGCGTGACAGCGATATCAGGGCCACTAGATGGAAATGAATGTATGACGAAGCTGGAATGTCGACGATTGAATGGCCACGACAGCGTCACGACCGGGAGTACATATCAGTAGCTCAATCTATATACTGGCAACATTTCGCAACTGGGTCGCCGTAATAGATAGATAGATAGATAGATAGATAGATAGATAGATAGATAGATAGATAGATAGATAGATAGATAGATAGATAGATAGATAGATAGATAGATAGATAGATAGATAGATAGATAGACAGACAGACAGACAGACAGACAGACAGACAGACAGACAGACAGACAGACAGACAGACTCAACGTGCCTAAAGTAGGCCAAAAAATGCTAATCGCCTTCTGAAACTGCCTTCAATGGGTAACAGATATCACACACACGGAGAAACCGCTCAAGTTCTCATATCACCTTCTCGTTTTCAAGAACTGTGTTCAGTGTACGCGTGCGCATCGGCAAAAGTTACCACGTTGGGTACTTCCGCGGGCCACTACTAGATCGCGAGAGCTGCGCGCTGAGCACTAATAGAGTACTACATCCGGAGACGCAGGGTAGGCAGAACTCGAGGTGGCGCCAGCACCATTTTGACGAAAAGGTGCGGTCTCGTGTCATGACTTTACTTACCAAGAGAGAGAGAGAAATTTATTTACAGAAAGGCAGAGAGGTCCCGAAAATTGCGACAAATTGTGCGGCCCTTAAACGAGTCAGTACGGTCCATCTGCCACATTAATATTATATTTTTTGTTTTACGGTTACACTCGACGCGCCGTCCGCGTGCAATATACGGCAGTAATGAAGCGAAATTAGCCCATTTACAAAGACTTTCCTTAGGCTGCTCTGGTCCTCAGAACCTGTTTGAAGAATAACACCTATGCATTAAAAGAGTGCCCGCAAAAGGTTACATTAGCTCTGATATGGATGGATGGATGGAGTAACTTTATAGAAAGGTCCTGCGAGCTACGGGGCGCAAGGTCCCATAGAGCGGGCTATTCCCACATTGGGACCGGGAGTTGCAACTCCCTGGCCGATTCGTGGGCTCGCTGGACGGCCCAGAGCTGCTCCGCCAGGTCCGTGCTGCGTAATGCGTCTTGTAGCCTGGCGGAGTCTTGATCCTGGTTTGCGTGGGTCCGACTACACGGCCAGAGCAAGTGATGTACGTCTAGTGTGCTATGGCAATTTTCGCAATATGATGTTTTGTATAGGTCAGGCATGTAGTGATGTAGTCTGTTCTGCGTGGGGTACGTGTTTGTTTGAAGCATTCTGAACGTCAGGGCTTGAGGCCTGGTGAGCTTATTGTGAGGTGTGCTGTATATTCTGCGGTCTAGATAAAAGTGCTTTGTGATGGTCCCGATTCTTGCTGGGATGGTCACGACCAGAATAGGTGGCGTCGTGGAAGGTTAGGTCTCGCGCGCTCCTGTGAGCCATCTCATTGAGATTGCGAGGGGCGTCCTCGATCTCTCCGAGGTGTGCCGGGAACCAGCAGATGGTGTGATGCTGCAGCGGTGCGGATCGATTGATTATTTGTAGTGCTTGTCTTGCAACTGTTCCTTTCTGAAAGGCTTTGACGGCCGAGCGTGAATCGCTGTAGACGTGGGTGGTGGTCGGGTCTGTGAGCGCGAGTGCGATGGCAACCTGTTCTGCTATCTCGGGCTTGTGGGTCTTGACTGTGAGAGCGTTTCTCACTTGACCTTGCTTATTGATCGTGGTGGCAACGAAGGCCTTCCTGGTTGGGTACCGTGCCGCGTCAACGAAACAGGCTAGGATTTTCTTATCACGTATTTCGCGCAGGATGAACGAACCGCGTGCCAGCCTTCTGGGTTGATGGTGCGTGGGGTTCATGTTCCGCGGCAGTGGGCGAACCGTGTAGGAGTTGCGTGTGTCCGTCGGAACGCTTTGATATAGATTCTCGATTACTGTGGTGTCATGGCCTAGTTTGGCTAGGATTTCTCTACCCGTATTGGTTCCAGAGAGTCTTGTCCATTGAGCCGGTTCTTGAGCTTCGGCGATTTCTTCAAGTGTGTTGTGTACCCCCAGTTGCAGCAGGAGCTCTGTCTCGGTGTTCTTGGGGATTCCCAGCACTAGTTTGACTAGCTTCCTCAGTTGTACATTGAGTTTGTCCTTCTCCGCTACCTTCCATCTGTGCATGGCCGCCTCGTAGGTGAAGTGGCATAGCGCAAAGGCGTGTGTTAGCTTGAGGAGAGTGTCTTCATTAAGGCCGTGTTCTCTGTTGGCTACGCGTCGTATGAGATTCAAGGCATTATTCGACTTTGTCACGATCTTCTCCACTGTAGCGGCGTTAGAGCCGTTGCTCTCAATGAACATCCCAAGGACTGTGATTTTGCTGACGTGTGGAATGGTTCTTCCGTCTTTTGTTCTTAGAGTAACGACGTGTGTGTCTCTGTTTTCGTTCTTTGGTTTGGGACCGCTCCTCGATGGTTTGTAGACGAGGAGCTCCGAGTTCACAGGCGAACATCGCAGGCCAGTGGGAGCGAGGTATTCCTCGATCACGTCGATCGCTTCCTGCAGAGCGCTTTCAATTGATCCCAGGCTACCTCCGGGGACCCAGAGCGTTACGCCATCGGGGTATATTGTGTATTTGACGTTCTCGATTTGATCCAATTTCTTGCCTAGGCCTGCTAGCGCAAGGTTAAAAAGCGTCGGAGAGATGACAGAACCTTGCGGGGTGCCCCTGCCTCCGAGTTTGTATTTCTGGGACTTGATTTTCCCTAGACGGAGGGTGGCCGTTCTGTCACTAAGGAATGATTTTGTATAAGCGTAGAGTCTCGTGCCGAAGTCGAGGTTGGAGATCGTGTCGAGTATGTAGTCATGTGATAAATTATCGAATGGCTTTTCGAGGTCTAGCCCTAGGATTACTCTCGCGTCTCTCGTGTCTGCGTCAATGATCTGATGCTTGAGGAGCTTCATGGCGTCTTGGGTGGATAGCCCGGGTCTGCTGCGGGGTAGACATCATTGCTGCGGCATCATTGCTGCGGGGTAGACATCTTTATCTTCGAGATGTTTCGAGAGCCTGTTTAGGACCGCGTGCTCGGCTACCTTGCCGACGCAAGACGTCAGCGAGATAGGTCTGACGTTATTGATGTTGGGCGCCTTGCCAGGCTTTGGGATGAGCACGATAAGGGCCGTTTTCCAGTCTTCTGGTAGTGCTCCATTCCTCCAGATGTTGTTGATTTCCTCTGTGAGGGTTTCCATTGAAGTTTCGTCGAGGTTTCTAAGTGCCTTGTTAGTTACGCCACCCGGCCCTGGCGCTGACTTGCTGTTTAGGTTCTCAAGCGCCGTGCGTATCTCTTTGGTTGAGAAGTCCCGATCAAGCTCTGGGTTGGCTTTGCCGCGATATGCATCGGCGGTCGTGCCTCTAACATTTTTGGCCAACGGGAGGTACTTGTCGGCGAGACGGTCAATGAGCTCATTTTCCGTAGTAATTTTGAGTTTCTCGTGCATGATCTTGTTCAGCGTACGACCCTGGTCCGCATTGGTTTCGGTTCTATCTAAAAGATGTTTGAGCAGGTGCAACGTCGTCCCGCTGTTGATGCGGCCGTCCGCGGCATCGCACACCTCGTTCCATTGCTGGTTAGATAGTTGCGTGCAATATTCTGCAATCAGCCGGTTGAGGGAGAGAGAGAGAAACGTTTATTAGACGAAACGGTGTCCCGAGCGAGGCCGGGTATCACCCTAAGGTGGGAGGGCTCCTTAGTCCAGGAACCCTCTGGCTTCGACTGCCCTCTTAGCCCTGGCGACGAGTTGTCGTTGGTCTTCCAGGTTCCCCGAGGGTTAGCTTGGCCTCCCACGTTTCGAACAGGTCGTTTGCCTGCGTTTCTGGTTGCATTTCGCTGCCTTCCTGCCACGGGCATTCTAGGAGCAAGTGTGCCAGAGTGTCGGGTACGTTGCACAGTGGGCAGAGGTAGCCGTGGAGTGTCGGGTAGAGGCGATGCATCATCGTTCCGTGCGTGTATGTGTTACTTTGCAGGCGTCTAAAGATTAGGCTTTCTTCTCTGTCGAGTTTAGGGTGCGGTGGAGGGTACACTCGACGCTCGAGCCTGTAATGCTGCAATATGGTCGAATAGTTGGTGGGTACGCCCTCCGCCTCTTCTGTCACGGGTCCGAGAGCGCGTGGGGAGTGGGGAGCCCGGCTGACGTGCTCGCGGGCAGCGGCGTGGGCCGCTTCGTTCCCCTCTAGTCCCTCGTGTCCGGGTACCCACGTTACGCAGGTGTACGGGAGCGGAGTGCTTCGTCTTTTTAGTATCTTGAGTGCATCGGCCGAGATGCGGCCCCTCAAGAAGTTTCTGCAGGCGGCCTGAGAGTCGGTGAATATAATTGCTGCGTCTGTGCATGTGGTGGTGGCGAGAGCGATTGCCGCTTCTTCAGCCGTTTCCGGGTTGCGTGCCTTGATGGTTGCCGATGCAAGCTCGGAGCCTTGGGAGTCGACGACGCTCAGAGCGTACGCGTTTCGATGCGGATACGTGGCCGCATCGGTGTAGCGGGCATTCGGGTCATGCTTGAAACTTCTTTTGATGGCGTTGGCTCTAGCCTGTCTTCTACTCTTGTGATATATGAGATGCATGTTACGCGGGACACGTGCGATGGAAATGCACTCTCGAACGTCCGGTGGTATTCGCTCTTTCTTGTCCGTGTCTGCGACATACGTCTCGCTGTAGTTTAGGTTTCGGAGTACTGATCTCCCTGTGGGCGTGAGCTTGAGTCGTTCCAGCTGGCTGTTCTTGTGCACTTCGGCGAGCTCTTGCCACGTGTTGTGGATGCCCATCTTAAGGAGACGTGATGTAGAGGCCATGGCGGGGAGTCCCAGGGCGGCTTTGATTGCCTTCCTTATCATGATGTTCAGTTTTTTTCAGTTTATTTCAGCATTCTTTAAAGCCAGGTACGACGTGCCGTATGTGATGCGGCTGGTGATGAGCGCTTGTACTATTCTTAGAGTGTCTTGCTCCTTGAGCCCGCTTCTTTGGCTTGAGATCCGTTTGATGAGGTGCGTTAGTTGCGAAAGGGTAGAAATTCTTTTCCTGAGCCGTCGATTGTGTCTTTGTTCTTTCCATCTCTGTAGGTGGTAACTAAAAAGCGCACGTCATCCGGATCTCACAAATAGCCATGTACTTCACATGCGTTTGTTAAAGTAAAATGCGATAATTATGTAAGAAAAACAAGCAATACACAACCTAATGATCGCACGGAGTCATTCGCTTTGCGGTCACAATTAGCCTCGGTACTACATTTTCCTTTGGTATACAAAGCAAAACTGGCTTCCGTAGAGATTTTCTGGAGAAGCTGAAAAGAAAAAGAAACATTAAACATATTTTCGGTTGTTGGATGCAGAGAAGGAAAGACAGACAGACAGACAGGCAGAGAACTTTAATGAGGTCCGAGGAAGCGCCGCGCAACACCACGGGCCACTCCTGCTTGGGGACGGGGAGGCCCAGACTCACTGCCGCATTGTGGGCTCTCTGGGCAACCCGGATGTGTGGGAGAAGCTCGAAAATCTTGATGGCAGAGCTCCACTCCTCCTCGGAGACTTTATTGGGCCCCCGTAAATAGGGGCACCACCAGAGCATGTGGTCTAAGCTGCTAACCGACCCACAGTCCGGGCAGGTAGAATCGAAGCCGTCCGTAGCAATAATGCTGAGGAAAGCTAAATTGAGATGAACTCATGCATTTAAGTATGTAGTAGGTTACATATGATAGGTATGAAAGCTCTTTGTGCTATGTCCGGAAAAGGGAATATAATTTTACCAGTTACCGAAACAGGGACGAAACAGTGTTTGCTGTCAGATGCTTTTTTATTTGTTGCAAATCACATGGCAGTCGCCCAGGCTGCTTGTACCACCTGATGCACTCAGGCACACGAATGCAATAAACGAGGCTCAAGGGAGAAATTGTCACCGAGGGGACTCATTCACCACTGCTTGTACCCGCTCTTCCTCATTTAATGCTTTTTTTTCCTTTCGATAATTGAAGTTTTTATCACACGGAATTACGCTATAACACCAAATTCGTGAATTACTACAAGGCGGGCTCTCCTATACACTCATCCACCAGTGGCCCTATTCACGTTGACTACAATGTGGCCGGCGAAGTTTTCAAAAATGTAACAGCGAAAAGTTCGAAATTTCAACGATGATTTTCCCGAGCATGAAAACTATTTTGCTAGCTCAAGCGCGGAAGTGTTATTGCGCTCATGAACTCTTGCTCTTTTTAGGTCTCTTTTTAGAGCTATATTTTTGTTAGCTTGTGTGGTTTTATTCCCAAACGACACAGTTTGGCTGAAGTGGAGCCGTATGATAGGCGGCTGGGTGCGAATAAATTTTCGACACGTGTGCGCCGTTGCCGTGAACCATAACGCAAATAAACTAGTAGTTTTGCCTTCCGTCGCCTTTGGAATGTAGCGCCATGTCCAAAAAATAGAAAACAGAGATCGAAAGACCACTCAGGGTAATCGCTATAGCGGGATAAAGCACCTAACCAACAACAAAAGTTGAGCACTTCTGACGCACACAGTTTGACACATGATGCTTTAGCTAAGATATAAAAAAAAACGCGGTAATGAGAAATAGTCGGATAGGCAAAATAGATGCAATTTATGGAGTTTGCAGAAGCGAACTATATAAATTTTCATTTACATTTTACGGAGATCGTTGAAGACGGTTTAAGCACCATCTCCTTTTGATTCGACTTATTAATGAAAGTGTCACAGATGGTTCTGAGTAAATATGTGCATTATTATATTTTGCGGTCATATTTGTAGAAAGGACCATGACTCTGCGTCGAGACTTAGGCGAGCAGGATTTATTTACAGTATTTACATTTGAAACAGGAGATACACCGACAGTCTAGCGTGGGTCCCAAATGGAGCACGCAAGACGACCATACAGTACACAGCTCACGAGTACATTGACGAGCACACTACGAGCACGCAGACGAGCACGCTTTAGCAGCCGACAGCAGCTGCTTATAAACACTCCATCGGCCCCTAGTTCCCTAGGTGAGAGAACCATTCGACCAGTCATCGAAGTTGACCCGCCGGTTGTCCATTATCTTGAGTCTTGAAAGGCGTGTCGGTTGCTCGAGCTGGCCCCCGCAGCGTGGCTGCCGGTTGCCCATAGTTTTGCGCCTCTAAATGCCAGAGCTGCCTTTCTCCTGTGGTCGCCACGAGTGTCAGCAGACTGTAACGAATCCTGGGGCCCCCGTACCGCAAAGCCCCCTTTTGTTAGGGAAAGCTCTTCTTGCTGCAGAGAGACCATAACCACCCGGCAAATCAACCAACAATACCTTGGGTACCAAAGAGAGAGAGAGATAGAGAGAAACAATTTTATTTGCCACTGTAGGGTAGGAAGTTAGGGCAGGTAGGCCTAGTGTGGCTCCCAGGTGGGGGCGACGTCTTGGGCCCACGAGACGAGTGCGAGTTGCGTTTTCTTGTCTGCTCTTGTCAGCAGCTGGTTCCAACCCTCCTCGGAGGGAGCTGGCAGTAATGATTGTGGGGGAGGGTTACCCTCGCGTCCCCACAAAATGTGTGCCCGAGTGGCGAACACTTCATTGTCGCACTTAGTAAAGACGGGGTCGTAATCACCTCCAGTGATTAGATAAAGCCTAGAATGACTGAGAATTGAATCCGTCTGCAGTCTGCGAAGCATGGTGGCTTGAGCTCGATCGAGGTCGGGGTGGGGAGGCGGGTACACGCGTCTCGTCTGCTTGTAGAAGTTGGTATTGTCAGCATAGGATTTGGGGGCCTCTGCGAGCGCATCTGGGTTCGAGGGGCCGGCCTCCTGGTTAGTTAGGCCTCGGGCTAAATGGTGTACCCCTTCGTTCCCAGAGTTCCCCCTTGAGCAGGTTCCCACACTAAGCTAACAGTTCTGTCGAGAGTGCCACCGCGGAGGATGTGTGTGGCGGGGTGACTGAGTGAGTTTTTTGAGAAATTTTGGATGGCTTGTTTAGAGTCACTGAGAACCGTGCTTGCTCGGGGATCCGCGATGGCTAGCGCGATCGCGACCACTTCGGCAGCGGTGGAAGAGTGTGTGCGCACTGTAGCGGCACTGATGAGAGTGGTGGTTGGCGTCGCTACGCAGGCTACGTATGTGTTAGAGTCACATTTCACAGCGTCCACGTTCATGGCATATTCGTCGGTGGAGTAGGTGACGTCTAAGGCTTGTGCCTTCAGTTGGCGGCGCCTATCGTGGCGGCCGGGTAGCATATTCTTGGCCATGGGTTTGATGACCAGCCGACTGCAGGCTCCAGTCGGGAGGAGAGCAGTGGGGTGGATGTCACCTGTAGGGTTGATGCTAAGA
Source organism: Dermacentor albipictus (assembly GCF_038994185.2). Taxonomy (NCBI): domain Eukaryota; kingdom Metazoa; phylum Arthropoda; class Arachnida; order Ixodida; family Ixodidae; genus Dermacentor; species Dermacentor albipictus. Next base: position 440,440,118 of record NC_091821.1, read on the forward strand.
CGATTAAGAATGTAACGACCGTGTTCGGTGTGAGAAAGACGGTGTATCTGTGCAGTCTTGTGTGCCTCTATCAGCTCTGTGAGGGTGTTGTATACTCCAAGCTGGAGGAGACGCTGTGTGCTGGCGGACTGGAGCAGTCTAATGGCCGCCTTGTACGCCGAGCGGATGATGCTATATACCACCTCTTCGTCTTTGCGGCGGAGATGGTAATAGGGGTATTCGTAGACAATCCTACTAATGAGGTAGGCTTGTGTGAGGTGGCAGAGGTCGGTCTCCCGCATTCCCCTGCAGCGAGTGGCAATGCGGCGGGTTAGGCCTTCATTTGGTGGGCTGTGGTTCGGAGGCATTGGATGGCTTCCGAGTTTTGCGTGTTGTTCTGCACCAGCATGCCTAACACGCGGATGGTCTGTACGGGGGCTACGGGGTGGGTGTCAGTGTGGAGCGTGATCGGCTCTTGAGGATCGGGGACGGGTCGGCGAACACGTCTGTCTCGTATAACTAACAATTTAGACTTGGTGGGCGAACAAACGAGACCGTTTGCCTGCACGTAAGTGTGTTCGGTGTCGATTGCCTGTTGAAGGGAATCTTGTATCTCCCCGTCGGAGCCAGAGTTTGTCCAGAGGGTAATATCGTCGGTGTATATTGAGTGCTTAATGTGGGGTATGGTGTCGAGAAGTGTGGGAAGGCCTCGCATAGTAATGTTGAATAGGAACGGCAACTCCGTGTGGGGTTCCCCGGCTGCCCATGGTGACTTCGTCACTGCAGAGGTCTACAATGTGGAGTTCAGCAGTGCGGTTGTGAAGAAAGTTGGCAATATAGTTGTAGGTGTGAGTTCCTACATTTATCTGGGAGAGGTTGGTCAGTACAGAAGCGTGCGACACGTTGTCGCACGCTTTACTGACGTCGAGGCCGAGAATGCTGCGTGTCGCCCGGATGGGACCCGGGTCGAGTATGTCGTGTTGTATCTGCCACATGATGTCTTGGGTAGAGAGACCAGCCCGGAACCCAAACATGGTGGGCGGGAGGAGATCCTCCTTGTCTGCTTGAGATTGGAGTCTGTTCAGAACTACGTGCTCCATAGCCTTCCCCAGGCAAGAAGTGAGCGAGATGGGCCGGAGGTTGCCAAAATCGAGTTGTTTGCCTGGTTTGGGTATGAAGATTACCTTGGCATGCTTCCAGGAGTCTGGAAGGTGACCTTCATGCCAGTGGTGGTTGAAAAGGTCTGTAAGTGCTGCGACCGACTGCTCGTCGAGGTTGCGGAGCATTTTGTTGGTGATATGGTCATCGCTGGCGGCCGCGGTAGTCTTGATGCGGTTGAGAGCGGCGCGGACTTCCGACGCCGTGATGTCTCTGTCCATGTCTAGGTTCTGGGAGCCTTCGTAAATTAAGGGGGTGGGAATGTCGGTGGAGGTGTTTATGTATTTGTCGTTCAAGGTAAAGAGGAGTTCCTGGTTCGTGTCTGGAAACGCGTGTATGACGCGGTTGACATTCTTGTGTGATGCAGACTTGGTGTGCGTCGGATCAAGCAAGTGCTTGAGCAGAAACCATGTGTCCTTGCATCCCAACTGCCCGTTAAGTCAGTCGCAAGTCTGATGCCATTGTTCCTGGCTAAGTTTGGTGGAGTAGGCTTCGATCTCTCGTTCGAGGCGAGCGAGGCGAAGCTTGAGAGGGTGGTTGTGTTTGCGTCGGAGCCAGTGAGCGTGGAAGCTGCGTTGGGCCTCCCACATGTGCATGAGTTTAGCATCTGGGGTAGCGCCACCCTCCTCCTGGGTGACTGTGGAGGTGGCGTTGGCTGCGCCGTGGAGCTGGGTATGTGTCCATGTCTCGAGATCGTCCATGGGGCTTTGCGGACGCTGAGCTCGTACGTACCAGAAAGCGTCCCAGTTGGTGTGTTTGAATGTGTGGCGGGGGCCCTTGCTGTGTGTGGCTGTGAAGATAGCGCTGAGAGCATAGTGATCCCTACCTATGTTCATACCGAGACTTTCCCAGCGCGCATCTGGAATGTTGCGAGCGAAATGAGGTCGGGGCAGTTGTCTTTCGTGATGCTGCTACCGAAACGGGTGGGCCGTTCGCGGTCGAGGAGGAGCGTCAGAGCCAATGTATCGGCAGTGTCCCAAACCTTTGCTTCTTTACGACCGCAGGCTTTGCTGGCGTAGCCCCACTCGGCGTGTGGTGCGTTAAAGTCACCCACTATAAGTAGCATCTCGTTCCGCGCGGTCGCACACGCCTTGCGGAGGAGAGTGGCTACATTAGTGCTCTTGTCACTTTGGGGGGGGGGGGGGGGGAGGGGGCTGTACACGTTTAGGATGCTGAGTGGGGATTCGGTTCGACTGTTTTGAAGGACCTGCATGAAAGTGTGTGGGACTTCGGAGTAGTCAAGATCAAGTTGATTGGCGGTGAGGTTGTGATGTACACGGATGGCGGTGCTCGGGCGGAGATCCGGCGCCACCGGTTGGTTGTAAGCGGTATAGCTGGCGAGTTTGGTGTTGGCGTATGTTTCCTGGAGCGCTATAATGCGGAGTGTCAATGGCTGTGCCTGCAGGGTATACTCCAAGGCTCTCCACTTTGCCTTGAAGCACCTGCAGTTCTACTGCCATACTGTGATGGGCGCACTAGCCATCGCGTTTCCTGTAGGGTTCGGGACGCTGCGGAAACGCTAGGTCGGTTTTAACAATATCGCCAGCAGACGCGCGCGCGGCTGCACTCTCGGTAGAGGGAGGCGCACCAGGTGACTGAGTGGGCTTTGGTGTAGTGAGGGCGTCAGTTTGCGGAGGGCCCATGAGGCGGTCGAGGCGTGCTGTTTGGGTGTGAATATTGGCTGCCATTTTGGTGCAGCCTTCAATGAACTGGTCGATAGGGGGGTAGGCCGTTTCAGGACGTCCTCTATTTTAGATAAGCGGGCGTCAAAGGCTTCGAATTTTGTGTCAAGGTCGGAGGTAGAGAAGGGGGGAGGTGCCTTGCACTTATTGCACTTGGGCTGGTCGGTGTCCATGTTGGGGTCATTGGTGGGGTCGGAGGTGGGAGCGCGAGCCACCTGCTGCGGCCGTGGTTGTGGGTGCGCCTGTGGAGACTCAAGGCTATGAATTTTAGAATTTGCCTGTGCTAACTGTAGCTGTAGTTTAACCATTTCTGCCAGTTCCCTTACCTGGGGGTTGGGCATTTGGCTCGTGGCTGGTGGAAGGGCCTTCCACGGGACCTGTTTGGTGGACTTCGTACCCGGCCCGTCCTGGGACGTTGCCCGGGAGTCCCGAGAGCGCGATTGGGAGCAGCTAGGGCTGTTGTGACTGGAGCTGCTGCTTCGCCGTGTTGGGAAAGCGTCATCTCCTGGAGGTCGTTGTTGGCGGCCGCGGCTCCGAGAGCGAGACTGATGCCCCAATGTCAAGGTGCGGGGGTAAGTTTCAGTGTCCGTTGAAGATTTGGAAGATTTAGGTTGTTTGGTAGGCACGAAACGGTATTTACAGCTTCTACTGCTGGTGGGATGGGGGCCTTTGCATACAATGCACCTGGCTTGACAAGTGGGTGGTTGGCCGACTGGTTGAGGTTCGTGGGCCACACCGCAGCAGCGGCAAGTTGGTTGGCGCGGTTGTGGGCACACATCTGTTCTGTGACCTAGCTTGCGACAGTTGAAACAAGCCTCCGGGCGCCCCTTGTAAGGGAAGACTTCGAAAGTGAAGCCTAAATACCGCTTGTATCGGGGCAGCTTGGTGTTGGCGAACGTGACGACAAAGTGTCGTGTCTGGCCCATACGCCGCGCAGAAACGATAGGGATGTCGGATTGCCAGCCCGAAGCTCGGCGAAGATTTCGGCGTCACTTTCATAGCTGTAAGCCCGGTACAGAATCCCCCGCATGGAGTTGTCTGGGGCTGGGGCGTAGGCGGCGACCGGGACTTCTGTGGTGTCGATGGTGATGGCGCGGACCTTGGCGTAAGACACTGCACGAGCACTATCAGGCGTGCTCACTGTCACTGTGTTTTTAGTAGGGTGGATTCTAACCTGGTCGGCAGTAACTGCGAGGCGTTAGTCGACGTTAGCGGCTGCGTAAATGGCAACAGCCAATCGGGCGGGGCCGACGGTGTGGAGGTTGACTGTGTCCTGCAGGCGAAGGACTTACTTGAGGTCACCCGAAGGCAGGCGGGGAAGCGGGAGCTTTCTGGTTGGCGGTGAAGGGCGGCCGCGCTGTCGTGCATTCGGGGCAGGCAGCGCCGTGGCCGGCGTCTGGGCTCCGGCAGGTTGTTGTTCAGGCGGAGATGGGCGTCGGTAGCGACGTTGCATCTTGAATGCCGTCCATGTGCCGTCGGATAACTCCTAGGCGGTGATATCGGAGCCTTCTACGGTGTAAGGCATGTTCGATGCGGCGTTAAGCGCTGCAGGGTGCAGCTTCACTACCGCAGCTGCGCGCGAACACGTCGAGGTCGTGGCAGCTCTTAGGCTTAGCTGCCGCAGCAGGTTTGGCCAAAAGAAGAAGGACGAAAAAAACATGAAAACCTGCTTGCCTTGGTATGGAAAGCGCAACACCGGGTCCGAAGCGGTGGTAGCAAGTCCACGGCAAGAAAAGTGAAAGTAAGTGGCTGGTAAAAAGCGAAATTGCCTGAAAATCACGGAGCGCATATGAAATGCGTCCTTTCACTCCGAGCGCTGCAGCGCCACACTTGGGCACCAAATGTGGCCCGCCATGCTGTCGTCATCGATTCCCCGAACGAGGCACATGGTGGATTAGAGCTGTCGTTCTGGCCGATTCTCCGAAGGGTGCCAACACCGCGGGTTGATCGAAGCACGTGCAGCGGGCTGAAATAGCTTTGCAGAGCAGCACCCCTGCAGGCCGATCCTAACTGCATTAAGAGACCGATATCCGTGATTTAACCTCAAATAAACACAATTTTCCGACTGCATTTACGCAATAATCGAAGTGTGTTACGGTAACCAGATAAAAGTGACGAATGCACAGCACCATAGTAACAAAGGAAGCTTCAATGCTTAAATCTTCCTTGCATGTGTCATCATTCAGTTATTACATGCATTACGTATGTGCTAATATTTGATCGCCAAAGAGACAGTCATTTAATTTTGAGAAATTAGCAGACCGCATATTTATTGCGACAGCATTTAACAGGGTACTCCTTGGTGTTCACCAGTGATGCAACTCAACACTTCAGGCGTGAGAAGGAGCTGGAACTGGCAGTGGAGAGGAGAGGAAGCAGAAGCGCAAAAGTGACGTAGCAAAAAGTGCCACAAGACGCGTGTGAACGAAGAGCTATAAAAAGTGTGCTCACTGGACAAATGGCAATACGTTTATGAGACGAATGCGAGTTAATGATATCTAAGTTCAGCATGAATCATGTATGCAGAGCCCCAACAAATGTCTATATTCCCCATACCAGGCAAAATAAAAAAAACCACAACAATCACAACTCAATCCATACGCCTACAATGGCTTCGGACACCATTTGTGCTCAAACAAAGCGCATGGTGAAATAGTGGTTGAAAATTGCTTAGATACTCGTTGCTCCATGCCAATGCAGCTGTTGTGATGCAATGTTTTAGTGTGGGAACCTGCAAACCACTCAAGACATTTGGCCAGCCTGCGCGATATCACCTTCCCGATTATAGTTACGTAGGCGTCCGTGAGTTCTGACACACATAAAATTATGTCCGATGATTGTATGTCAAGCCAAACGTTTGACCCAGGGTAAGATCAAAGCCAGAAGCTGTAATCGCCATGTTACCGAAATAAGTCAGACGGTAACAGGCTCAATAGTCACAAAAACCTCTTATAGTAGAATTGTTCGTAAGGAAAAGTTCCATTTAAAGGACACCTTGCGCATATGATTAGCGAAGGAAGATGGCCGATGGCAAAGATCTCTTATGAACAAAGATCATTTTGAATTTAGCCCAAGGACCCTGACCTAGAAGGCGCTGAAATAAGGATAAGCATGTTTGAGGTACATAAAGCGACTAACGTTCTTCATACACAACTCTGCGCATTGTTCATTCCGGTTCTGAGTATAAATTTGGCACCGTTGCTCTTTTTAAATATGCCACTATTGATAACGGTTAGGCGTCCAATGTGGACAGAAAAAAAATGACTGAAAAATCAATGCAGATCCCACGCACTGTGGGAATGGAAGTGAAGCTTTCCGTGCTGGATGCTTTGATTGACGATAATTAGCGGTAATGTTCACGGTTAACGCTTAATTTATTCAACGTTTAGGCTAACACGAGAGTGGTGAGTTGATGTTAAACGTTACCTTGCGTGCACCACTGCTGTTTGTGTAGTACACAGAAAACCCAGGGAGAGGTGCTTGCTTGAGGCGTTGTTGTGCATCATTTTTATAGCTTCTGAGAGGGTTGAGCATTGTCAATTTCTGACATGGCACATCACTTTGTGGCAGAAGTATTAAACTTGAACTCGAGTACGGGGCTGTACGTGCGGAAACCACTACCGGATTATGAGGCAAGCCGTAGTGGCAGACTCCGGAATAATTTTGACACCGTGATGTTCTTTAACGTCTCCCAAAATCTAAATGCACGTGGCTTTTCCATTTCGCCCTCGTCAAATTGTGGCTGCCGCGATTGGGATCAAATCCACGACCTCTAGCATTGCCATAGCCGCAAAACTGATGCGGCGGGCACAGAAGTGTTGATTTGACGGTCGACCGCTTCGGCAATGTCTCCTGAACCCCGCGGTCCGCTTTAATTAATCCGGCTCTGCTTCTGCACGCCCTGCGTAAGTTGCCCGCTTGGCATATTTGCATGGCGTTTATTTTTCAGAAATTGCAGCAACGTACTGTACCGTACCTTGCAATTAAGCTTATCCTGTTTGTACACAACCGCTGTCGCATAGTTTTGGGGTTTCCTTGCCTTCTCAAGTCACCTTCCCCCTCTCTTATATTAAAACTGCCTCTTCTCCCTTTATTTCTTCTCATCTTTACAGGTCTATCTGCGTCCCTTCTGGCTGCGCACGTTAGTAGAAGGAGAAGCGCTGCACTTTCTACATGCCTCTAAGGGGAGTCAGGGATAATTATAGCTGTAATTATCCATGGAGTTCCAGAGGGCATTGTGCACATTCGACGTGGTGGGGTGAAAACGAGTTTCTCCCGCCGCCTTTTCTCTCTTACTCGCGCTGTCCCCTGTACACACGCTTTGAACGCCCGACGCGCTGTGCGCAACAACAGCGCACAGCAGCAGCAGCAGCAGCAGCAGCGGGAAAATCAAAGGCAGAGGCAAAGAAAGCTCTGCATTAAAAGAGCTTTTATTGCAACTTTATGCTATCATTTTTCTTTCTTTATTCGGGACCGATTTCGGGATATAATCACTGCCTTAAAACAGTGGTACCCTCATTCAGTGGGTAGTTATGTGTTAACCGTTATTAGAAACATGGATCAGACACATGGCCTGCGTTGATGCGTGCACGGTTTGTAAGACTAAGCCTACTTGTGAAAAAGAACTGAATTATGTTACGGAGCACCAGAAGCACAGGAAGGACCTGTACCACTGCCGCTCCGTGATAGTATTTAAGTGACGCTTTCTTTGTCTCTTGGACTTGTCCACTGCCGCGGATGCAGACTTTGCCTTAGATAACGTGTCAGAGGTGTGGGCGAGAGCTCATGGCAGCGGTGTAGGAGCTAATACAGGCGACGTCAACCCACCTTTCAGTAGAGCGGGGCCACAATGCCCTCCGATGCGCCCTTGGAGAGGCCACTTGCAATGCCCTCTGGACGCCGTAATTAGGCGGGAACCTCCAGAAAAGTTGTGCAGGCGCTGCCACACATGCCTCCGTGGTCACAGGCAACAACACCAACAGCACAGGGAGGAGTTAGGGAAAATGTTAGAGAAGGAGTAGAGAGAGAGAAGGCAGGAAATGGGCGCGACCGGATCCGGTGCGGACGCAGTCAAGAACGGGTGATTAACGTTACCCCTCTGCGCTCGTGGCAGTTCAACTAACGTGACACGGAGGAAACAAAATACTTCGTCAGAAAGCATTGCTCACTTGGGCTTGCTTCGGTAATGAGTGAAGGAATGACGCGTCTCTCAGTGTTCTGTGTACTGCATGGGCTAACACAAGCGGCGAAGGCGTGGTAACATTTTTCATCACACCAAGATAGTCGTATGCCGTCAGCATCACCGCTTATGCCGCCAATGAATGAAGGCAGCACAGAAAACTTCGTTTACATCGATTGCGATCATGTGGCATATTTGTGTAAACCCTGCTTTTTAAAACCTCACAGTGCAATACTGTATATGATAGATAACAGACTGACACAAGTTATTGAGAAGCATTTTGTTGAACATTCCAAATGGAAAAAGTGTACCATATTTGCTGCGCTACTTCAACCTTTCGGTTCACTAAGTTTTCTGTGTTGGATCCGGCAGTATGTACAGCAGTGCTTTTCTTAGAAAGCTCATTCTCAGTTACAAGCAGATATCATGGCAAGAAAGCTCCTTTTACTCAGAGGAGGTTCCACATCACTTCAACACCACTTTCTGCCCTGCTGGACAAACAAGGCCGGCACTCCGAGTTTTCTAAAGACGCGTGAAGCTTCCGGCTCAGGGGTCGACTGTACAGACAAGTGCTTCTGATTAACGTGGTACCAACAGGCGCCGCTGGGCTGAAATATGTAAAAGTCTGCATCACTTGCGGCACAATTAGTTTTTGTGTTGAACGGTGGTATTTGCTTGAGGGGCATTCATCAAACTACCTTTTAAAGCAGCTGCAACTAAAACTGTTGCTCGACCACGTAGCAACACACATGCGACTACGGGCTTAACCAATGACAGACGACGACGGTTTCTGAATTTTTTATTAGTTCCACCTCACGACTTGCGCATGCAGGAAAATGTCGCGTTTAGGGACAAGAAGTGATGAGGCCTAGGCGTAGAGTATAACCAGGCTGAACCCCCGTTGGCTGAACTGCATCAAGAAAGTGGAATGAGCAACTTATGTCTCGATACGGATTATCCAAGGCCCAACACCTGACCAGTGAAGTTGTTCCACAAGTAAACCAACAATAAGAGTGGACATTTGCTGCATAGAAAGCCATCATTTTTAAAAAATGGCTGTGGCTTAGGTAAGGTTAAGCCCAGGATGCGAAGCATACTAGCCTTTATTTTAGTTGTTGAACCACTGTTTAGCCTGGTGAACTGCTGTTGCTTGGCTATATTTGGTTCGGCTAGACGAAGAAACAACTCATGCATTACTTCTTCGCCTTCAAGAGTGGAACGCGACAGCGTTCCCGTCGACCCGCCAAGGGGTGTAAGACAATGGGCTACAGGGCAGCGACTACGCGCCCCGCATTGGACGCGGTGAGCGTCGAGCAAAGCAGCGTTCGGCGCGGCAACGAAATGTGCGCCTGAGCAAGAGACGCACGCCTTAGAAACAGCGCGTTTCTAAGGCAACACCGCATTCACTAGAGGCGCTTTTGTACCGCTTTGAAGCGTTGTACTCGTGGCTCAGTGGTAGCGTCTCCGTCCCACACTCCGGAGACCCTGGTTCGATTCCCACCCAGCCCGTCTTGCAAGAGTTGAGCCAAAGCCACTTCTCCTCTGTCGTGACGTCACGGTGTCACGTGATTTCATGGTCACCGCCGCGCCTGAGGAGCTGGGTTGAGCCCTCGTAATATGCTTCGCATAAAAATTGTAACCTACAATTCCCTGCAGGTCTTCTGCGAACACTTTTCTGATGTGAAACGCCTTTCATTTCGGTCAGCATTGGTGTTCATTTGCTGAAACCGGATATAAGAAAAGCATGCAACACTAACATCACATGTATCGTTGCAGCAATTCTACCCACGCGCCTTACGTTGGTATCGTGTAGAATAAAGGCGTCATTACTCAATCGCGCATGCGTTGCGTGCGCAGGTGGCATTGCTGTCGCGGCACGCTTGGCGCAATCAGAGCTAAATCTAGCCTCTCACGCGGCGTTCCGAGAGAGTTCACTCTAGCCTAGTAAATATAATCTATGTGTGTCAAACATGCGTTCATCAGGGCTTGTAAGACTTAAAGTGCGCAATTTATTTACAGAATACTTGACGTATGCTAATCTATGGCATCTCCGTGTTCGAAATGTGGGGCCCATAAATGGATTGGAGTACAGTAGTGCGTGAATGGAGTAGGAAAGCAAGGCAGAGGGATGCCAATCATCCCCCACTACCTTTGACTACTGCAAGCCGGCTGCGAATAGGGAGTGAGAAAGATGACAAGATTGAACTACAATACCCTCCACTAGCGGTATCATAGGTTAAGCATGCCAGCTTCGCAATGCGCGAATGAATGTAGCAGTTGTATTTGATTACGTCATTGCTGCACCTTAGCACCCAGACACTCTCCGGAGTACACGCAAGACATTTACCATACCAAACTGCGGCCGCATCTCCGGTACCAGCGCACGTAGTTTTTTTTCAAACAGACTTTGTATTCGCCCTAAATGATCCATAAGTAAGTGTCTTGGCAATTTATGCGCTATCGTTTATTTTGTATAATGCAACCCCTTTTACCTCTCCAGTTCTCCTATGGACGCAAACTGAATGCTAATATAAAGCTGTGTGAGCAGACGACTGCCGGTAAAACCTCTGCTATGAGTTTCTAATGAATTAGAAGTTTATAGCAGAGTTTGTGTTTTTCTGAGATTCTCCTGTGGTCACTAAGAGCACGTTAGACATGGAATGCAAAAATGGCTTGGTTACACGGGTTAGTGAAGCAAGCTATATATTTGTATGATGCACAAGACTGGGCACTACTTACACGACTAAAAGAGTATGTTGTGCCCTCATATTGCGAACGGCGTGAGCTAAGGTAGTTCAAATGTTTTCGAGGAAAAAAATTATTGCCGATATAACCCCTGATAAAGCTCGCGTAGTTAGACTCTGTAACGGGTGATATAAAACAAAAGGCGTGTTTCTAAGAAAAATTATTTCTGGCAACTTAAGCTATTACCTGGCTGGTCAAAAAGTGCAAGTTTATTATCACTCATCAAAACTTGAAGAAACTGCATAAAATATGCCTACGCATTCTTGCAAACAACTTTCACGATCATGTCACATGTGAGCCTCCAAATTAAAATTGAGGTATAGTAGCACTAACTGTTCGGCCACATGAGCACACACACAGACAAGAAAACTAGCTGGTTAGTTTTCTTGTTTTTCTTTCGCCGACAAGTCATCGCGCATTAGTTTGCCACCTTCTATGTGCTCCCTTTTTGATCCTCTTTCTAGGAGAAGTCATAGCCTTCACACTATTTGCGACTGACTGAAATGAAATGTTTCCAAAGAAAAAAAACACATTGGGCTCTACGACTAAGAGGAACGGCCCACAGCTAGTACGTGCGCTAGATATCAGGAGTTCAATATGGGTCAAAATGTATCGTGTAGGTTTGCGAAAATTTAAAGATCAATGACCGCTGCAACGTACATATAAGTCAGTAAACAACTTATGTCATATTTTGCAAACATGATGGATACAATTGTAGGAACATCATTTAATTTATTTCTGTTCTATTTGGCGAGTGTTAAGTAATCTTCAGCAATGCACAGCTTTAATCTAGACGCCGGCATTTCTTGTACTATTTTACCCTAAAGTCTTAGATAAAGAAGTATAGCTAAATAATGTGGAACGCCTTTAGAGAAAGAAGGTGAGAATAATGAAAAAACATAGGCCAGGAAAGTTCGTATATTTGCTTTTATCGGCAAAGTGGCTCGGCAGACCGCTCATGAAGAAAGAATAAGTAGTAACAGCTACTTCCACAGAAATAAATCACGGTACCCACAGAGATTGATATGTCATGCAGGAAATTTGTTCTTCGCTCTGTTGCATTTACGCAGCATACTATTGAGTATGTTTTCAAAGGTGCGCGCTTTCTCTTCTACGTGCATTGTCTGTCAATTGCTCCAACACTTGCGCCTACAAAACTGCCAACCATCGGGCCTTTCGTTGACACCAATGACCGCGTTCGCGTAGGGGAACATCAGCTTGTAAACACGCATGTGCGCATAACGTTTTACATAAAGCTATTATAACGTGGACAGGCTGCTGAAACTGGCTCTGCTGCGCTGTTGCCCTCGTTCAGCCCCACTGTTCTCGCGATAAATAGATTAGGCTGATTTTCCACGGCCGGCTGAACGGTGCTAGTGGTTCGCGGCGGCCGCCATACTCGACGCCAACAGTTGTGCCAATCCGAGGGTTCGCGTTATCGCAAGCCGTTTGCAGCGCCATGGTGTCTGCACTGAACAAAGACAAATCGTGTAGGCTGTGTTCAGACGCAGCCAGAGTGAGGTTGATGTGAAACACCTTGTGCGGACTGCTGAGGGTATATGGGCAGCAGGGTACCGAAATGACGTCAACGATTACACATGGTTTAAAGTGAAGCTGTATATGGCCATGGTTACACGCATTTTCGTTCTCCGTGAACAAAAACTGTTATCATCAATGGCTAATACCCTCGTGAGCAAAGGCTCATACCACCGTAAGCAAGAAAGAAAATGCAATGACTCATAACTCCATAGGGTACATGGCTACTCACTTTGCGTGAATTACCTGCGACGACACTACCCCTGTGGTTGTTGTCGGTGATTTCAGTGTGAATGTGTCCGAACCGAAAAGGGATTACTTTATGTGTTCCTCGTTGCAGACATATTCCTTTCGATGCCACACCGATCCGGCCTAACCGGCCATGTTGATTGCAGTTCGAGTGAAATAATGACCACCCATCAAGACAACAAACAAGTTCGTACCTTGGTTCAAAATTATGTGTCACCTCCGTGTCGTGTGCTAAACAGCTTCGCTGGTCAACCATCTTCACAAATTTCCTTACATGCATGTAACATTGCATGCTGCTTTGGCAAGTCACCCTCTATGCCGACCGACATGAAAAACTATTTATGTCAAAAAGGCATCGGTGTTGAGTTGACTCACTAATCTCACCAGTTTTCGCACCTTGTGTGATGGCCAGACATTTTGTAGCAAACCTGTGATGGGCTTGGGCGTTTTTGTCATAGCGCGCAACGGTTGCAGCAACGCTTATGCAGCGCACGGCCAGGGCGATGCAAAGTATAGGTCCTTGTTGCGCATTTGATAAATTCAAAGAGGACCTGGAACTTTGTTTTAACTTTTGGAGACGTCAATTTGTGTGGTGAAGGGAACCAATCACACTTTGCATGTTAAATATATGAGGAAGCAACGAGGCGATGGAACTGTAATTTGGTCAGAAGGGGAAAGTGGCCATCAGGCTATTTCGACACGCTTGTAGCAACGGGCGTGCAAATATCTGCCTAATTTCTTGTCCTTTCCTTTCTTACGTCAATTGTTACTATCTTAACAAAACGTGGTTTTATGCATTCAAGCACACAAGTAACTGGAAAGGCCATGTATTTTTCCGCAAAGTTTGGGAATTGTTATCTCGAAACTGGCGCCGTCCTGAGAACTCGTTCCAAGTGGATCCGCCTTGCGAACTCGACGGCTAGAATTTGTAAATTGCAACATGGGTCATAAGGAAATTAGTTTAAATGGTAATTGGCGAATTCTTGTTAATCAGTCGACTTTCCACCTCAATGTTTTGTGAAAGTAGTGTTCAACTCTTCGAAGAGACCAGCTCATTTACTAGAATTGAGCTATCTGCCACAGGCAACATTTCAAGCATTTTGTAAGTGTTCGCTGAAATGCTGTGTATATAGGGTGCTTGAAGGATAACACCTACGGATCCAACACATTTTAATTTTTAGATAGATAGATAGATAGATAGATAGATAGATAGATAGATAGATAGATAGATAGATAGATAGATAGATAGATAGATAGATAGATAGATAGATAGATAGATAGATAGATAGATAGATAGATAGATAGATAGATAGATAGATAGATAGATAGATAGATAGATAGATAGATAGACAGATAGATAGATAGATAGATAGATAGATAGATAGATAGATAGATAGATAGATAGATAGATAGATAGATAGATAGATAGATAGATAGATAGATAGATAGATAGATAGATAGATAGATAGATAGATAGATAGATAGATAGATAGATAGATAGATAGATAGATAGATAGATAGATAGATAGATAGATAGATAGATAGATAGATAGATAGATTGCATGTATGTTTATATATGTATATATGAACGCGAAGAAATGAAAAATGGTATATGTGTACTGAAAAGATTTTGCGCCAAAAAACAACACACACAAGAAAGACGACGACACCATGCGCGCCCGTGGTGTCGTCGTCTTTCTTGTGTGTGTTGTTTTTTGGCGCAAAATCTTTTCAGTATGCAAGATCACGAACTAGCCCAGCAGTTAACTCTTCTAGACTGTATGTGTATATGTATTTCTTGTACTTAGCCCGCTGCTACAGAGAGGAGTTCTCGCTGTGTCCTGTCTGTGTACAAGATACATGATATTGTTCGAAAGCTTGTAAGAAATCACAACAGAAAAGTTTAATATTATGTGAACAGGTTACGTCAGCAATAGGATTGGCACGCTACTCCGCGTGACCACTTCTTGTTGTCCTAGTTGGTGCTTCCTAAAAAACATGTTTCTTGCCGCAAGTCAAAACACACACGAAAGAAAGACACATACTAGACAACACGGCCACCCATGTTGTCTTCCATGTGTTTTCCTTTTGTGTGTGTTTTGACTTGCGGCAGGAAACATGCCCTCCGCGTGAGACCAGCCTTCTATTAGTGTCGTGGTAACTAGGGCTATAATTTGCAACGATTCTCTCCTGAAATTCAACGCATTTCCTAACCCCCGTCCCTCTAAGGGGAGAATCCTTGCGATAGTATGTTGTATAATGGAGGTGGAAAACTTTCCTGCCTACGAAATTTCGTCTCTTCCCTTGAGTCTAATAATATATATGGTTATATAATTAAACACTTTATTTTCAAGCAATGTTAACACAGGTAATCTTCTATCTTCTTGTCCTCTCGAACAGCATTATTTCTGAGAAGGCATAACAGCAATAATTTTTTGCAAACAATTTTCTGGCTATACACGTTTTAGACACATTTTCTTTTCTGGCGTAAGTTGGTAAGTGGCATGTCATTCCTTCAGAAGTATCAGAAATATTTTCCCGGATATAAAATGGTACTGATTCCGGGGCTATGACAACGAACTTTGAAGTGGGACTTCCTAAAATTGTTCTTCTTCTTTTATGCTTACATTTTGCACATAGAAAGTATGAAGCAGTTTACTAAAGTAAGTATCCAAAGCTATTGCAACCCGCCGATATTTAGTCGGTGGGCCATTAAGGCATAGAACATAGGCGCTGAATATATTTTACAATCTCCACACGCCCTTAAAGAGGTGCCGCTGATATTCCGCAAAACGGTGCAGCCACTACTGTCATCCTATAACCGTTTCCAGCAATTCACTTGTCAGCCCAAAGTCGAATGGCACGTTGGTTTACACGAGGGTCCATCGACGATCGATGCTGCTAACCCACGCTTGACGTTCACAGAACACTGTTTTCTTGGTTCCAAAAAAGTGTCTGCGTTCTAATTTAAGTGTGACCCCTTTCCGGACAAACAGTTTCTTTATTTCCTTTCCTCTGCCGCCACCTGCCACCCTTACGTTTATTTACTGCCCCTTCCAACACCGAACGGTCAGCGTGTAGGATGCTGCAAGCCCTCTGACGACTTTATTGTCATGTCGGCCTGGCTGACATGGCTCGAATTGTTTTTACGAGCTCCCTCATCTAACGTCGCGAACATGCTTGTGTTTTTTCGTGTGTCTAGGGCCGCCATTTATTCGGTTTCTCAGATGCAATATAACGTCTATAGCGACAAGCGTCTACGTGAAACAGAGTGCAACATAATAGAACGAAGGATCTGCTTTGAAAAACAGTCTGTGATATACAAAAGGTGTAAACAGTAAGAAAATAAAAGCATGAACCCGAAGACGTACCACCGTAGGAAGGAAATAAAAGATAACGGCTCTCAGGCAATGACGCACTATAGGAGACTACAGTAGAGAATCTTACGAAAAACGTGTTGCATTGCGCTAAACACAAACTTTAGAACAGAGGTATTCTTTCGAATATTGTTGGCTTACACAATTTAACAAAGTTTTTTGGTGAAATGATACCTCCGTTCATTTTGTACGCTAAAACATAAGGACATGAAAGCCATGAGCACGCACCGGGATGCATTGTGTGTGCTAGCTCTTATTTATTTTTTCTTTATTTTGTTGGGCGATAAAGCCAAGCTGTTTTTATCACCGAGGACATCAGCC
Source organism: Dermacentor albipictus (assembly GCF_038994185.2). Taxonomy (NCBI): domain Eukaryota; kingdom Metazoa; phylum Arthropoda; class Arachnida; order Ixodida; family Ixodidae; genus Dermacentor; species Dermacentor albipictus. Next base: position 440,456,344 of record NC_091821.1, read on the forward strand.
AGGACGATACCAGTTTGCGCTTGGAAACACGATAGCATACGCTTGATCCTTTTCGTACGGTCCAATGCTTGAATATGTAGGCACGTCTGTGAAAAATATTGGCGCGCAAAAAAAAAATCCCACATCATTTTCCAGGAAAAAAAAGAGGAGACACCGAACGATATTTGATGTCCCAAATGCTATTTCGTACGGGCACCCCATGCTATATGCTGCATCAGTTTTCAGGTAGACACGACCATTTTTATACAGCTACGCTTGATACTTTTGCTATCTTTAACGATGCGGACATCGAGAGCACATTTGAAGAAATATATAACTGCGAGAGGTAGGGCATGCCGATGTACTCTGGACACACTACTAGAGCAGATGTTTGCCACGACTGCATTCTAAGCCGCCTTACAGATAAATGAATTACAACGAATAAAGCTTTCTATTTGTTCTTTGATGTAAATTGCGCTACTGAAGTAAGAGTATCTAACGATTAAATGATGCAGGAAATGGCGCAGACCAAAAAGTGAGCCTAATATGTTGCAAATACCACAAAATTCCCAATATTCATAGTCGAGAAAGCTATCAGGCCTTGCTCGAAAAAGTGATGTTCTCTCCATCAAATTTTTTACACACACAGATAGTTATCAACTGCCAGTTTTGTATCTACGCGCTCGCGTGCTTGCGAGCAGAGAGCTTCACAGCGCTGCATACGTCTCTTTGGCCCCCCACTCAAATCACCTAAAGGCAGAAGCCCTCGCCACGAATCTTTTTAGCTCGTTTGCCTTTCTTTATTAAAGTGAAAATATTCTATGGCTCATGAAGCGGAAATTGGGCGGCGGTGCCGGAGATGGCGCAAAAAGTTACGTAGTCACAAAGATGCGCTCATGCTACTTCTCGCGCGTTCGTCGTTTTCTTCCACAGCTCGCTCCTATGCCGCTCATCATGACAGCTTTGCCATAGAGCCAATACCTCTGCAAAAGCGCTGATGGCACTGGTCCACTGCCAGTCAGTGTGTTGATTACGGTGAGTTCTTTCGTGCGCTCGGATGGATAAACCTTTGAAGGAGATGTTTCGAAATTCCCGTGGTCACAAGGACAGACCACGCCGGTGGCCGGTCTACATACAGCGCCTCGCGTCGCGGCGCTACCAGTCGATGCGGTGAATTCGCGGATTTCTGATCTGCGCTCTGATGGAGGAACCGTCCACCTTCACGTCTTAGTAGCTGCGCCAGGCTCCTTTGGGCGTCCATGCAAGTACACGGATGAGGACGAGGCACGTGATGCGAGAAATGAGACAAGGCAACCTAACAATGTTACCATTATTATTGTAAAACGAGTTGTGATCGGGATGACGTCGCAATGCTTTCGCGATCATCGATGTAGGGCCGCCTAAGTGCCCTTAGCTCTTTTGGTGCACGCAAACGTTCCTTCCATCGACTTTTCTTTATGGGTGGCCAATGTAGCTGAAGACACAAAAAATTCACCTATACACAGAAAAGGCGGAGAAAATGCGGCCAATATAATTACCAGATATTGCGAAGGACAAGCACATCCAGTCGATAAAGCCAAACGTTTTGGTCTCTTGGGAAATGAACACAGCCTGGAAGTTATACACCTTCTCTGTGGTGATTTATGCGTTGGGATTAAAGAAAAACGATGGAGATCAGCCAATTTCTACTTTATTCTAGTCTTTTATGGATTGATATTCGATGTATCGGTGTTTAGAACATAGTCTTCTTTTTTAGGTTTCGCTTCTTACGATGTTGCGAAGCAGTCGTATACCCATTGGCAGCGTAGAGCAACTGAAACAGCAGAGAATGCGTCATATTTTTGTGGTCTGAGCAGCGGAAAGCTTTCTGTTGTTTTATCTGTGCCACTGCGTATGAGCCACCATTCAACGAAATTCCTTCACATCAGCATGGGTCGCTGGGAATCCCAACAACATCAAACAACACCATGCGCTGCACTCCGCGCCACTTCGCAACACGTTGCACAGGCATCAACCGTTCGCCGCAGAAAAGTTATACGATTGTTCAAAGCCATTTCAACCAAACCACGAGCGCTTCGCGTTACGTAGGTGCCAACCGGTCTATAGAGTCTGCTTCAGTTTTCGTGCACCGCAGGACGAAGTCCACTCCCAAACGCTTCCCACGTGCCTGTATGTCACGTCAGACAAATATATTAAATTCCCGCCTATTTCCAAATGTCATCATATCGTTTAATTTTCGGTCATCAGGGACTATGCTTCTAGTATTCGGCGAATTTGACTGGACGACGTGAGATTTTGCACGTATTATATCCTCCAGCCCAACTACAATTTTTGAGTGCAATGATCACATAGGATATTAGTCACATCAGCTTGCTCTCTAATCTGTGCCACCATCTTCCTCTCTATTGAGGTTGAGCCAATCAGTTTCCATTTTAACATCATTGTGGTGTCCTTAATAATTGTTTTCGGTATTTTTATCCTCCAAGTTTCTTTCACTGGCGGATAAACATGGGCCGCAAATCAGTTTCTTGCATACTTATTGCCCACTGTGTGGCAAGGCTGTACAACATATCTGCCTTAGCTCGTTTTCGTATAAAGCAGAGCTTTTTTGAGATTTAGCCTGCATAAGGTTATCGTTTATGCATTCAATTATCTTCTATGAAAAACTCGGAGTTCCGCCCAAAATGCGAACCATCGATCGCAATAGCGTATTGGTAGACAGCTATGCAAATAAACGGTAGTAAGTTTATCGACCGTATAAACTTGCAAACGTTTGCTTGCTAATTAAATTAACGAGCAAGGAGTCACGAGCGCACAAGCAAACATCAACACGTTTCACTCGATGGCCATGTACACTCACTGTCAAAACACTGGAGTGAGGAAGCACGGTAGAAACAGTGAGCCAATTCACCTTCGCGCTGCCCCTCGCTTCATTGCGAAGTAAGTGTCGCGAACACAGCGCACATGAAGCTATCAGCACTCGTCACGCTCTGTCTCCTTCCCAGATCGCTTTCAAGATAGGGCCCGCACGGGCGCGCCATACGCAGCAGCTGCCGGACTAGAAACGCCCCGCCCTTGCCCCTCACCCTTTCGTTCACCCGTCGCCTTGCGGGCCTTGCGCCCCACTGAAGACGGCGCACTTGCTCCACTCTTTCCTTGCTTTCTACCATCGGCTCACCCGTCACACGCCTTGACTCGCATGTACAACATACGCGCTCAGCTACGATGTAATCGCCCTTGGATTTGTTATGGAACATCACGACGACGCCTATGCTGACGACGACGGCATAAATGCGTCTGAAGTGTCCACATAATTTCGATCGCAATAAAAGATGTAATAAACATTGATTATTTATCGCATCCTTAAAAGCCTGTAGAATGAAAGAAAGGCTGATAAGATATTAATGTAATTTCGTGTGTAAGGCCTATCTTAAATCTCTTTTGAAAGGTTATCGTTGATTTTTACCAATAGAACACAGTTTTTGGCAAAGGCTCTTATATGCATGCTGTTGTGCCTTGCAGGTAACTTCAGGTGTTGTTTGCGTTGGTGATAAGCTTATATAAGGAAAAATATTTTATGGAAAGACTTTTTTCACTTGTACGAAAGCGTCTAAAATTTTATTAAAATATCGCTATGATGGAGCGCCAAGGTTGGTGCAGATTGCGTGGAATGACCGATTGGTAATCATAATTTTCTCTACTGTGATGGGTCAGCGATTGGTATAAAGGATGGTTGCATGCCACATAGGAAACATACATTAAATAAAAGCACACTTGCATGCGTGCCTATATATAGGCCTGCAATCTTAGGTTTCTATTACGTGAGACTGTACCTCGTTAATAACTGCACAGTACTATATATAACTACAAATAATGAGTCCCTAGGAACGTCAGTCCTGAGAAACGAGATCACATTCTAGGAATTCTGCCTTAACACCTCAAGAAATGTACTCAATATAATTACGAATACGTGTACAGCCAATGCAGGCTACGGACTGTGTTGTGATAAAGCTTTAGGCATATTCATTAAGCATCAAATACGTGAATATGCGATATGAGTGATATATACACGTAATTGTGATGACCAATCCTTTTATAAAAGTTAAACCCAAACCTAAGTTCAACTTCAAGATAACTCAAAGCTCTTCAGTGCCTCGAATGTACACGTAAAAATAAAGTTGCACTGTGGGCCACCAGTTTTTAAAAACCTGCCTGTGGATGTTGCGAATATCACATCATTAAAGAAGGCCAGCGTAGTACTTAAAAAATGCTCACTGGGATGCACTGATTGCTCATGATTGATGTGCTAGATGTATGTAGGTGTTCTCGTACATCTCAATGCAAATGTACTGTCGTACTATATTCCAGTTTTAAAAATTCAAATACCGATTGTTTAAACCAAAACTTCTATGCTTTGTGCGAAGAGGCTAAGCGACGCTGTGTAGGTTATTTTAAAATGTATTCATATTCACCGATTTCGGATGCAGCATTTGGGTGTGTGTGCGTGTGTGTGTGTCCTTCCTTAACGCGTTTTGTTTAAAATAAGGTGCTATACTGACTGACAGCCAGTGCTGCACTCAAGCACTGTAGTGCTTTCGAAGCCCGGCATTGTGAAATGTCCAACGTTTTCTGAGTAAACCAATACGAGTGCCGCATATTTAGAAAAGGACTACACGAAGACTGACGATAAAAAAAGATATGAATATAGGAGCAGTTTGCAGCATACAAATACAGTCTCAAAATATTGTTTGCCGCCATTATGATGGAAGGGTAGCCCGTCCTCCAAGACGTGAATCCTTCGACGTACATCGACCAACGCGTATCCGAAATGTGCAGCTGGCTCACATTTAGTCCTGCCTTACTTTTGGGTTGGCCCCAGCAGCACCTTTCTCGCACGCTTAGACGCATAACATGATATACGAACCGGGGCTCGGTAAACCAAGGGTCATATGGCAGCCCCATACGGCCAAGGAACCTATTTGCTACGTTTCCCCCGGCACTGCTTATGCCTGGCTATAAAAGAAGGAACGACCGCCTGAGACGGATATGGATGTACGCAGCGTGCTCCCTCTATGAGAGACCACCGCTTTGTGCGTATGCGCGGCGATAAAAGCAGTGTCTCGGAAGCCATTACGTGGGTTGCCTGGAATGGCCCTTTCCGCCCGGACGCTTTTCTCTCGCGTGTGCATCAAAACACGCTCCCAACAGTTTTCTTTTGGTAGAGGCAAATGTAAGATTACACGAGTGAAATTACGGTTCACAGGAATAGAAACCTGCAGAGAAGAAATTTACTCGCGAGGAGGATAAGTGTTCAAGCGCACCGTGGCAGCGAGAATCACTACGGAAAATGACAGAATCACAACAAAAAACATGAATGATGAACCTATGTCAGGGGTTAAGTTAGAGAGCTAGCTGAAACTGAAACTCAGGTTGTCTCCGAAACATGTTTGTGAGCTAGAGAGAAGACAGTATAGCTCGTGTCAAAACAAGCCAGTGACAAAGTAAGTGAAGTGATTTGCTGAAGTAAAGGGAAGTTAGTCGGCTATGCATTCGAGATATGCAGTGGCAGGAGTTCAAGCCGGCGAAGGATTAATGAAGAAAGTGTGTTACGAAGCAAGTGAATACATAGAGAAAGTGCTAATAAAGCTAGCATTTGGGGTCGCTACTAAACTTTGAGCTTTACAAGCGAAGCTCAGCGCACTTTTTCATAGGGGCGAGATATTCAGCGTTGACGGTAACATGCCACTGCATCTTCACAAGAACAGCCATTCGCGAAGTTTTTTTACAACAGTGTGCTCTTCCGCATGCATAAATAATGCTTGTGGAGGCTGAGCCCAAAGTCTTCAAACATACCGAAGACGCATATAACAACAGGAGTGCTTTTTGGCATCCACATAGACCTGTAAAGAGACAATAAAGATCCCGATTTCTTACCTTCTCCTTGTCTTTTCCCCACCGTTTTTGACATCGTTTGTCTTAATTTGCGCTGTTTAACAGGATGGAACACTAACAAGCTCAGTGTTATATTTTACAGCTGAATATTACTTAAGCTATTTTAGTAAATTAATCCTCTGCAGTAGAAAAGCGGCTATTCATGCCATGAGAGATGTCTTGATGAGCATTAAAAGAGGCAAAAAAGAAATATTACTGGCCATTTCATCGCACAGTTACCCTAGCAGCTGGTCTTGACGTCATGGACATTGGGGCATTTAGTCTGGCGTCGTTAATTATTTATAGGTAAGAACAGTGCAAGCTTGCTGCTGGAAAAATGCGCGATTTATTTCCTTAATTATAGCTTGACAAGCTTGACAACGTCCTTTTCTTTCTTTTTGGTCCCTCCGAACGAAGCGGCTGCAAAGAACTGGTAAAGAGACGGCTGACGCTATGTCGCCGAGGTTCCTTGGTCGACGAGCAAAACACATGGGGATCATTGGTTGTACCTCGGCGGCGTATGCCTATTGGGGTATACGGCGCCAAGGTGAGCGAGGCGCGCGGCTCATGACACTGGCCGATTGTACTCGCTCCGCGGAGTGGCATTCAGAGCCAGCCTTACGCGCGGCATTTACGACCTTGGCAGTCCTCGGTGCACGGTCCCGAAGCTCTTCAGGCGGCGCGCTTTCAGGTGGCGTCGATCGGGATGAACGCAAGGCTGGTGGCCAGATGTACAAGTAGGTCTAATGTTGAAGGGACACCCGAGCGCCTGGTTCATGCTCCGCGCAGTGCTTTGCACGAGAAGGGCCGAAAACCAAGCGCCCGCGCGAGACGGCGCGGGGGGGGGGGGGGGGGGGGGTGCGCATGCAGCGCGTAGTCTGCTGCCTCCTTTCGCTTCGGCTGCGCGCTGCGTTCGGCTCGGTGACCACACGTCTCGAACTGCAGTTACGACCACGTATGACCACGTACGATTGTAACCTCCATAATCTCGGAAGCTCTGAAAACCCAAAACGTGTTATTTAATGGGACACTAAAGGCAAATACTAAGTCGACGTGGACTGTGGGAATGCCATTCCAGAAACCTCGCAACGGCTGTTTCTTGCCAAGAAGAGATTTGGTTTACGGGAAAATAGCATCTGAAAGGTCCGACTACCTTTTTCGAAATTCAAATCTCCCGCCACCCAATCGGGGAAGTGGCGAAGTTGCATACGCCATCACCGCCCTTTGCCGCCGTGGGTGAGTAATAGGGCGCCCGACAGACGGCGGGACCGAGCCACGACAGAGCTGCGGATTCGCCGCTGCAGCTTCTTTTCGGTCAAGTGGCGCAGACCGTTAGCACATTCCGAGACATCGCATGGAAGTTGAATTCTCTGCTACTTACAGTCCGCCCGAGTTTCGCGAGCCAGCAAAACCAGTGGAGCACAACGCGATAACTACTGAAACGCGAAAGCGTGAGCGGCGCGGGGTTGAGCGAAAACAAAACCTTCCGACCGCCCGCGTCGTCGTCAAGGGAAATTTCAATATGCGATTTTAGTGTCCCTTTAAACCACAACGTCGCGAGACTCATGACTATACATGACTTTGTACCAAATGCTGCTTCTTGATGTCGCTTTACCTTGTTGCATTGTATTTTTAATGGCGAAGCAATTGTGTATTTAAGCTTATAATGGCATAAACTCCGCTGTGGCTTTTTGGGGGCACAAAAAATTTTTGGTTAATGCTCACCAAGGGATCAAATTTGTCATTTACCATTCTCATCATCGCTATGTGCGCGTCTCACTAGAAAATGGTTCTTGTATGCGTGTAGCATCGCGATAATTAAACTGATAAGTAGTACAATTCCCTCATAAAGGGCAGGATACTGCTGTGTGGTGCAGTATGAAGGTTGCCTTAGCGGTGTTTCTCACCCATTAAGTCTAACTCAATTTATAAACATTGCAGGTTGTATTCTAATATTTGGAAGTGGTGCTGCTTTCTATAATATATAACGCTTTTGTGTGTGTTTAGCTTGTTTCAAAAACCTTTCAGATCTAGCAGATGTTTTTATAAGATCACTCCTGTTATTTCGACGTCGGTTAACTTGACATTCCGCGTTATTTGAGCTCACCGGAAATTATCAGTAAAAAACTATACATTGATACCGAAGGAAAACTCGTTTATTTCAAACGCGATATCATGCCACCTTGGGTAAATAAAGCCCCACTGCTACTACAGCGGTTTCTAACAGCTTGAAAGAAAGAAATTCAGCACACGGCGCTAGTACTTCCATACGCACTAAGGAAAATAACATCTTCGAGGGTAATTGTATTTCGAAGCACGTTTTCTGCACCCGATGTTGCTGAAAGTTACGGAAATGGGTGTACTCACTTTCAGAACACACCCATTTCTTCTTTAATTAGCTTTGTGGTGCTAGAAGGTTATTTTGTGCTATTTTAAGGGTGCTCAGGCACTTCAACATTTCAAGCAAGTAAAAGGCCATACGAATTTATTTCTCACCATTTTTCGCCAAGGCACTGTTCGAGCAGGTCATATCGTCACAGTAGGATATGGATGTCATCGTGGTATACTTCATGTATACTGCGCCTACGGCGGCAAAGCGCAGATACCGAGCTGTGTTTGGTATTTCCTACTCAGCCTTCTCCCTTCTTACGACGGGCTTAGATAAGCTTAGTGCTGTTTTATAGATCAGCTGCCAAACATTACGGAGTCAGAGCGCGTCAGACAATCGCTGTTCTTCAGGCGCACGTTCTGCATCGGCGCAATATTATGTTTCACCCAGTATGGCTTATAACAAGCATTCGCAGGCACGCGCGGAGCAATCAGCTACCAAGAAAAACACAGCATATATTGCCGAGATCGCAAAAAACAGCTGAAGCTCCTCAATGAAGATAAGTTTCGGGTGTGATGTTTCCGGGGTGCACTAAATAGGCCTGACTCGGTGAGGTAGAGACAAAGAATTCTCTAGCCGAAGAAACGGCTTACGCAAGGATAAATACAAAAAAAAAGGTGCGGAAATAAAGTGAGCGGTGACCAAAATTTAATTCAGCGAGCGTATTTGGAATGCTATTACGAGCTGCGTGGATAAAGTAATGGCGTTACAGAGAGGTCCATATTGTTATTCTTCGCACGTGTACCCACTCTTAGGGTTAGTTCTAGTCGTAAAACATAATTACCCCAAAAGTGTACGGGAAAACGGCGCTGCAATAGCTCGTCTTATAGGGCATCGTTCCCCAGCTTTTTTTTTCTTTCTTCATCCACTTTCATGACCATTAATTTATAATTTGTTTAATTCATTCAGTAAGTACAAGTAATTTCCCCGGTGTAGTCTTTGGTGTCATTGTTTGTTGGCTTCTTATGATAAAATTACGTGATTACACACACGCTTATCTGGAAATGCCAATCGCCTTGCACGAAGCCGAAATGGCAATCAACGACCTGTATTTGAGCAAGCTTCCGAGGCCTGACACTTCGAGGGCGGGCTTCTCCAGATACTTCTATACAAGTGTTAGGCAACATTTACACAGGTTATTTACGAATGTATATCTTCGAAAACGGTACCTCTTTCCTTTGGAAAATCGCCTACTATGGTTCTTCTGAAGATGGACGACCCTACAATACTTCAGTCCGTAGAGTGGTACTGACCGATGTCAATGACAAACGCGACTACAAACTATTCTTGACTATGTTAGCCAGAAGGTCGCAAAATATTGTAAAACAGATAATAGCTCCACACCAAACATCTGAGATCAAAATAAAATTGATATACACTAACATCCACATAGCCAGAAGCATCTTAGAAATATGCTATACGTCTAATGATTGTGTAACACTGTTGCTATTCGGCTTGCAAAAAAAAAGAAAATAAACATTCGATCATGTGGCCCACAAGATCTTCTGCGAAGTTGTTCCGGGAATGCGGAGTAGCATACATTCAATACTATAATTTGTTATGGGATATTAACTTGGTCATAGAACATTGCGATGCTTGAGGGCTTCAGTGCTGGCTATAGGAGGTGTTTGTAGAACTCTCGGGGATTAATGGCCACTTTGACCGGGTGTCTTGCATGCCCATTTACTAATTGCCTTGCGACTCTTTTGTTTTCAACTACAGCCGTGGTTCCCGATGAGAACGCAGCTACAAACAAACAGTTTAGCTTATAGCGCACCCGAAACGCGCGTTCTCCATGGCCATTATGCGCTTTTGTAATTTCTTAACACACAAGAATAGCTGTATGTAATAGCGGTGGGAGTTTTACTGTAGGCAGAAGTTCACATACCTGCGTAGGTAGCGAATAGCTTTTTCTTCATTTTGGTGCGTACAGGTGCTCGCTTTGTGGCCTCATACATTCCAATCGGTGGTCTTATGCTTTGTTGTTGCTCTCGAGTCCAGAAGGCCCTCTGGCAAAGACCTAAAATTGGCATAACGAGGCCTCTCTTTTTTGTCTTCCATGGTTTCGCATACGGCTTCCCAGCATCGTTGCCGGGCGCACATTGCACCGTCTTGCGTTCTTCACTTTATAGCCAATGGCGTTCGAAGCCTCCATTGTTTCACATTACTCTGCAGTACACATTATCCTCACTACATTGAGTTAGCAGGCAAAACACAGTATTGCCGGTGTTAAAGAATACATCGGCTACTTTCTAGGGAAATGACATAGCGCAGCGAAGTTATTGTGTGTATACTAGCGACATTTCCGGAAGCGCTTATTGCATTCAAGTCTGTTGGCGCAGCTGCAAAGCCTTTGTGTTCTTACTGTTAGACGTTCAGAATTTGCAAGTGGGACATTATTTCTTCCTTTCCGAAGTTCTTGCTTTTTTTACGTTTCTGCACAAACGTAGTCATTGCGATTTAAAAAGACGAACGCCCACTAAGGAAAAAGTGTTTTGAAGCATCTCATCATGCGCCACGCACGTGCAAGCTACAAACACACTTTCAAACTACGGGCGCCCTTTATGAACAAATGAAATACGTAAATGATGAACAAGAACTAGAACTGCCAATATTCAATGAGAACAGAGGTGTACAAGTCGAACAGTGTATTTGACTCCTGGAAAAGAAGCTTGAGAATAAGTTAAGGAGCGCGAAAAGAACTATGTAATGAGGAATGCTACGCATAACGTTAAGAGACAGAAAGAGGGCGGTTTGAACTTAGAGCAAACGGCTATAGCCGATATTCAAATTGACGTTAAGAGAAAAAAATGGAGCTGGGCAGGTCATGTAATGCGCAGGTTAGATAACCGCTGGACCACTAGGGTTACAGAATGGGTACTAAGAGAGGGTAAGCGCAGTCGAGGACGGAAGAAGACTAGGTGTGGCGATGAACTAGGGAATTCGCGGGCGCTAGTTGGAATTGGTTGGCACTAGACAAGGGCTATTGGAGATCGCAGTAAGAGGTGGTCGTCCTGCAGCGGGCATAAAATAGGCTTATGATGATGATGATGATGATGTTGAATACATTTTTCATTGGCAGGCAACCAGCCCACGCCTCAACAAGTACAGATCAGAATTTGCATCCAGAAGGTCAGCTCGGCAAACGTGAAGGTATGAATTGAATTTTGGTCGCGAAATCACCTCTTCTTCCTTCATGGTTTCTTACTTCATTGACAACATTCTTTCCAATATTTCCTGAGAACATGTTCTCCGCTACCTTTAATCATGCTCTGCTTTTCTTTTCTCTTGGGGTCACGCCTACAGCTGAATTTTAAACCAAGTTTTTCAAGGAGCTTCAAATATCGTTGAGTAAAGTTGTGGAGACAGTCACAACAAGAACTTAATTTTTCTGACCAGCGTATTTGGTAGGGAACTTCCACTAGTGCCTCTTGACATTACAACCGGAAAATGAAGAGGGATGCAGTGGCGCGATTCCGCACCTGGAAACATGAAACATGGGCCTTACACAAAGAGTGTGAGACGTTGGAGACGGAGCTGTGCATGCCCACGGTGTGTCTCGCTCACGCAACAATTCAAAAAGTTGAACGCCATACTGCGCACTGCTAGTGAGGTGTACGCGTTTTCGTTTCCCCCTGGTGAGAAGACTCTGTGGTACTCGCCCCAGCTAAGTGCTTTGCTACGAAATTGACTCCCGGCAGCATATGCTGCTTGAGCTCATGAACTTGCTGACTCCATTATCTCTTCACTTATACGACACAAGGTAAACGCTTCCACACAAAACTATTTTCTTACTTCCTTTCAGAGGTGTCTCGTCAGTTACTTTCATGCTGCACCAGACCACATCAATTTTTCCTGCTTCACAATATGTAAGCGTCACCACTTTCTAGGTTTCAAAGCTCCTTGCCTTCGTAATCAATTAATTTCTTAACTATTTTTGATTCTATCATTCCTTTTAACCCCCTAGCACCCAGCGTACCCTTAAAAGTACAGTACCGTTTTCATTTGGAAATTATTAAAGAAAACACAGTGTTCCTTGGTACGCCATTTTGCTAAGAAGGATCCTGCGAAGACGACGGCATTGTAGTTTTTCGTCAGCTACATTATGTGTTTGATCCATTCATCGTCAAACTTGGAAAAGTGCTGAATATAGCAGGTGCCGCTTTACATGCAGCGTATTTATTTTTTGTCAAGCATAGCAAACGCTTCTCGACGCTCAAGGTTTGGGGTAAGCTTTAGAAAAGACGGGTGTAAACGATGAACGCACGCCATTCCATATACAATACATATTTATACCGTCGCAAGAAAATGACTGCAGGTGTACTTTGCAAAGTACGCTGGGGCTATGTGTATGCTAGAGGGGTGTGCTAGATCTTGAAGCACAAACGTTATCTTTTTTACCTGTATTTGGTCGAAATATTTTTGCTGGCTACATGAACTTTAGAGACTGTTGCAGGAAAGAAATGTATTTCGAATTACATCAACAATGCTATTATTCCCTTTGGTTCTTTTCTTGCTGCCGACAAAATGACGATGCTCTTGTCTTCTCAGTCAATAAAGTAGCGAGAATCGTTAGAGTAAGTTTACATAAATAGAAAACATTTACATATCATATAAAGAATATTTAAAAAGAAAGATGATTCGTGCATCATTTACTACAAATTGAAGAATGAGTGGGAGGGAACAGAATACAACAGACTATGTATATTCCTATGCCAATCGAGGTAAGTTATGCTATAAAAGTAGGGCCACCCGGATTGGTAAACGAGATGTGGGCACCACCTTTTGATGTGACGGAAAGTTCCAACGAGAATGACACCTAGCATCATACGACAGGATTATAATGCTAGAACCGACTGTCACTGGAGATGTAACCAGTCTCTTGAACATGTCAATTGCCATTGAACCAAATGCTGAATGCTTTAGTATTGAATGCCTGTATCAATTGTTAGTTATCGCGTTTACATCTGCGTCAGTAATATATTTGTGTAGTGCGCGCCTCTGAAAGCACAAGCAAAGCCGTTCCTTGTTACTTGAAGTCATGTTACACACTTGATAAGCAAACATACCTCCATAAGAAACAATATTTCTCTTGAGGTCACGCTTACAGCTTAATTTTGGGCCAAGTTTTTCAAGGAGCTTCACATGTCATTGAGTAACGATGTGTAGACGGCCACACGTGAACTTAATTTTACTGACCAGCGTTTTTGGTAGAGAAACTCCACTAGCGCCTCCTCACATTCTGGTAGTATTCTGGTAGCACGAGAATTCTTTTGGTAGTACAATTGACATTTGACTACCAGAAGGTTATGCGGGCTTATGCAAAATCTTGTTTGTCTTTTCACTGCAAGCGTTTTCGTTTTTGGAACCTCCAAGGTAAAGCATATACATTTCGGGACCTACATCAGGTTTTGTTCCCACAAGTGCCCAGCGTACTTTATAAAGCACACTATCGTGGCGTTGGAAAGAATAAAGAGCCATTCACAAAACTTTCACAATGCCTTTACAGGGTGAAAAGATTGTCTGGCAGCATAAATCAACAACTTGTAACGGGTAGATTTTTCTTGGGCCTTAATGGGTCAAGTGATGTTTTAAGGTTGGCCCAACGGTACCACTAATGAAGTTACCGTGGGAACTAAAGGCATCCGCGAGCATATGTACATAGTCACTTATAAGAAGCGTCTGCATCGTCATTTTTTGTTCTTTCTTTAATCTTGTATGTTTAAGGAATAAGCCGTAAACTGAATGGTTTCGCCAATGAGCCTATATTTCCAGGTCCTTCATTTATTTTAACACGGTTTTGGGCATTTACTACAGTCCGCAGCACATCAAAAGTAGAAATATGTAATAGTGAACCCGATGTCTGTGATATAGGAGACGGCATACGTCACCGAACGTAAACATACGCTAGGCGATGAGGCAGAGAGGCTCGCTTTAGGCAAAGAAGGAGATGCACAGAACATAACTGAATGATGATGCCACAGAAAAAAAAAGGGAAGAAAGAAACACAGCCGGAAATAATTTGACGACACGCAGTAAAAGGAACAGATGAACAAGGTAAGAATGCTCTAAAGAATGTCAGAATGCACATGCAACTTGAAGGAGAATAACCGTGGAGACGGAAAGTATAGACTGGGGTAGAGTGATGGAAATAGAAAAATACTCGGCGTTGTGAGCCTGGAGCAAAGATACATGGAAGCGAAATAACGCATCAAAGCACATGGCTGCTTTTAAGAAAGGCAGAATACGCAGGACAGAATTACAAGCCCACAGGTAGGAGGAAAAGGAAGAGCAAGTATCACCATCACCGTATTTTTGCACACTGCAATGCATACATCTTCTAGCGAAAGATAAAGGAAGCGTTTTCACATCCACATTGCGCACACAGCAATTTCTAAATAGTGATTTCTAAATAGCAAACGTTACGTGCCTCATAATCAGAAAGTGGTTCTAGAACATAAAACACTATATTTTTTTACCAGCATTTCATTTTTCTAAATAGCGAACGCTGCTACACCGAGGCAGGTCCACGACTTTCGTTTCAAGGTAAACGGTTGGTCTCTGAAACGTTGCATGTAGAGCAAAACTAAGCACCTAAGAGTGACTCTCTATACAAAATATAAGAAAGAGAGAAAATACCTTCCTCTTAACATCAGTTTGAAGATGCGCTTGAACAGTACCTCACTAAGCGCGTACTACCACAATCTATATATCGAAGATTATAGAAATGATGACAGAGTGTTCAGATTATCTGCGTCAACAACAAAACGGGAAGTTCGAAGAGAGGACTGATTGCAGTGAGCCTTTGCAAGGTATCGTGACACTTGATGGTGTAAGAATGATTTGCATAGATGAATATAGAACCTAAGTCATCATAATTGGTTCAGTTGTGAGTGTAACGTAAACAGAATATAGCACACTCAGGCCTGCGTTATTTGTACAAAAGAAAAACAATACAAAGAAAAAGAAAAGGGAAAATCTGAAATATTTTGCCCTTTTTGGTACATTTTATTTCTCTCGCGTGATTTTCCATCTTGAAAAGGCACACATTAACGTGATGTTGCTCATACGTTTTTGTAATAAAAACCAGCGTCGATACAACCACGAATGCGCACTGCACCATTTTTTTTTTTGCAGTGACGTAACGGTGGTGCTTTGCGTGTTGCGATCGAATGCATTTTCAAACTAAAATTTTCACATATTGTACGGAGTGTACCTCTGCCCGTTGTGATCTCTATAGTTCTTCAGCTATGTTATCCATCAACGCAAACGGAGCTGCGCATGCCGCAAACAAACGGGAGTTTTCTCGTTGCTTGTGACGAAGCTTATCCGTGACGTCTTGTAAGATTACTGGCCCATGTGAAAACAACTCATGATGCATCTCCACACAAAGCTTGACATCCATTATCTATCGAAGAAGATTCGGCCATGGTGGGAAGAGCGGCCTGTTAAATGACATATCCAACGCCTCCAACCTGTTACGTACAAGAGGTGACGGTGCTTTACTATGTGCGACCATGAATGAAAGGTTGCTTGCCCCAGAGCGTGCCTTTTGGCTGCGCCCGGGCTGCCAAATGACAACGGATTCACACAAAGAAAATACGTCACGAAATGCTGAAGCCGACATGCACCACCTGCTGTGAGTTTGCCCTGCACTGAAACCGACGAGGATCCGGCACCTCGCAGCAGCGGGACTTTCGCCGCATGCATAATCCGAGAGATTACACTGCTTGGACGCAAGGACCACATTATCGATCCCTCTTGGAATTCAATAGAGCAGCAAATCCTTTTTCATTCATTTATCGATCCTTATTCACCCCCATCCCATACCCCTGCATACCCTGAGGCATTTACCCTCGCATTGAAAGAAATACGTCGTCAATTTTACCTCAGCTTTGAATGCCCAACGTTGCACTTTGAGATTAGAGGAGCTTAACCTGTGGCAATGCATGCCTTCAAATACGGAAAGATACTGTTGTAGTGCCATTTTAGGTGCCACAGTGATGCGATCATAAAAAGATGAAGACGACATGCCCACCACGCTACAGGTGCGTGAGCATTGGAATCGGCGGTTGCTAGATCGAAGGTGAGCGGCTCTTCGTCGGGCTCCCGCCTGACTGAGCGGGCCCGGTGAAAAATATGATTTGTGGACATCAGCCACCATCGTGTCTGGTTCTTCCTCGCCCACATCATTGAATTTACCAAGAAGTATTCTAAGGCTCTTTCCGTCCGATTCTGTCGTATGTATGAAAGAAGTTCTCCGGATCGGGTGTTGTGATCGCCTTAAAAAAGCGCAAGCGGACGTGGAGAAGCAAAAGAATTTTTTTAAATTTGGACGTTCTGTCTGGTGCCTACTCATGATGCAATCGATTGTCTCTTCGAGAGACAATCGATTGCATCATGAATAGAAGAGCCAACCAATCTTGATGAAGGCCCGACCTTCCCGCCGCAATCTCGAGAGTAAATAATGTAGTAATGTTTGTGCATTTCATGCTTTTCTACGTGCGCCTCAACTTTTGACAAATGATTATATATATATATATATATATATATATATATATATATATATATATATATATATATATATATATATATATGCCCGTGCAGGTGTGGTACAGAAAAGCCGGTGTCGTCGGCGTTGGCTCAGGCGTGCGGCGCTTGCTCAGGCGCACATTTCGTTGTCGCGCCGAACACTGCGTTGCTCGACGCTCACCGCGTCCGATGCGGGGCGCGTAGTCGCTGCGCCGTAGCAAAGCCACCTAGAAACAGGCTCTGTAGCACGCCGCAACCTTCGCTTCTCATTCCAACGAGCAGCTCTGTCTCCAGGAGGCATCTCACCTCGTGAGTGTCTAGCAGAGGCAAGCGCAGCTGCTTATATACCGCCGCGACGCCACGAGCGACGGCGCGAGTTGGAGCCCCGTTTCTCCTCTGTCGTGACGTCACGGTGTCACGTGGTATTGAAGGCGACACCGCCGCGCCTGAGGAGCTGGGTTGAGCTCTAGTAATATGCTTCGCATAAAAAATCATGATGACAAGTCACTAAAATGAATGCGGTTAATAAAAGAGTCGATGTTATTGCAACACAAAATATCGTTAGTTAACTTGTCCCACTGGGAAATGACTGAAGGAAAAAGGGAATACTTGTGAACATTAAAACGACTTGGGGGAAAATAGACGACATAGGGAATAGATAGATACATAGGGAAGATATATAGACGATAGAATAGGAGTTCCTCGCAACTGTTCAAATATTTGAAGAAATATTTCAATTTCAAGTTCTGCAACGTGAATTTCTTCAAATACATGTACAAACCTTCTCGCAATATTTTATTGCGGGAATTAATTATTGCTTATGTGGTTGCAGTTGCGGCAGTAATTCGTTGTGTTTGCTTCCTTTTGCCTGCAAGGCATCGGCGCTGAAGGAGTAACCTGCCGGCGAACCCTCAGACTGAAGCAGTACAGGCAGGGCTGCAAGTGTGAGCGCTCACAAAATATTCCGTGTCGGAAACGACTAGGCTATGCATTGATCTCTGGACCTGTGCAATTGATCGTCTCCTCTTTCAGGCCAGGAAGCAAGTGTGCCTTCCACGCTATCATTTTTATACCTGTGACTACTCCTACCTTTGCCTATAGAGCCAAAAGCCTGCTCTCATTCGCGCACCCAATTTCACGAACTGGGCGTGCGCTATGCGTTCATCAATACTGCTCCTGTGGTTTTTTTGCTCTTCCGCATTGCTTCCTGCACAGGCCATCACCTCTTCCTGCTTCTGCTTTATGGTGTATTCATGCCGTTTGTATGCTGTTTACGTTCGGCCTTCGCCAAAAGGGAACAGTCCTGTCCAGAGAGCTGGAGTGGCTGTGATGGCCTCAGCGGCGATCGCTGACAACCTTTCGTGTGGCTCTAGCAGCACTGCTCACCGCGTCAGGTGGAGGCACGCTGGATTGCGCCGTTAGCTATACTCAACCAACCAAACGCGCATGCACATTCCAGTGCGCACGCAAGCATGCACGCGAGCACGTACACCAAACGACCAAGACGACAGCCTGCGTTCCGTTCGGAACCGCAACACCGTTATTTTGTGGAGAGATAAATCGAACGGCCAGGTCGATTGATTCTTGGCGTGCCTCGACTAGACGAAAACACACGCCGCACTTTTGTGTCAGCAGCGAACAGAAAACGCAGTGATGCTCCTTTTATTTTCTAATAAAGGTTAGGCAGAAAACCGCGGACTTGTGATTTCTCGTCTGTTAAAGAACATAAGCATATCATTACAATGCCCCCCCCCCCCCCCACGTTTTTGCCAGTTACGTAGCAGGGATCGTGATGTCCAAAGTTACGGTTGTCCATCGATTGGAATTTGCGGTTAGAAGTTTGCAACCAACTGCAGAGGAGGTTTCTCCTTCACTGTCGCTTTCTTTCGCCAACTAACTTATTTAGTAATGATGCCATACGTTCGTTGGCCCATTTTTAGGAAAATAACAGACCAGACACTGTTAATCAGGATCCGTACAATAATCAACGGGGTTCTTTTGCTCCTGTTCTTATATTATGGTCTTATGCGCAATTCTTATGCAACAGCCTGTGTTCCGTTCGGAACCACTACACCGTTATTTTGTAGAGAGATAAGTCGAACGACCAGGATGATTGATTCTTGACGTGCATAGACTGTGCGAGAATGCACGCCACCCTTTCTTTTTAACAGTGAACAGAAAACGCAGTGATGCTCCTTTTATTTTCTATTCGCAGTTAGGCAGGAAACAACGGACTTGTGATTTCTCGTCTCTTCAAGAACTTAAACATATCATTACAACACCCCTCCCATCCACACCTTTAGTTTGCCAGTTACGTAGCAAGGGATTGTGATGGCCAAAGTTACGGTTATCGGTCGATTGAAATTTGGGGTTAAACGTTTGCAACCAACTGTCGAAGAGGTTTCTCATTCACTGCCGCTTTCAACCGCCAACTACCGTATTTAGTAATGTGCCATGCGTTCGTTCGCCCATTTTTAGGGAAATAACAGACCGACCACTGTTTATCAGGATACCTTCAATAATTAACGTGGTTTTTATGCTTCCATTCGCACTAACATTTAAAGCAGCTTAGTTAGCACACAGTAGGCATACTACAAGTAGTGGTGTTTATATGTAGGCGCATGTGCAGATAACTCGCGATGTTGCACTTCACAAATGATTTCTAAATCTAAATGTTTCTAAATGTTTCTAAATCGAAAGACTATAGCAACATCTTGCTGCTCAACACGCATTTCATTTCTATTCTTGAAAAGACCTCTGTTGCCAGAAGGACTGAAGATTCCGCCTCTATATTGCTACACGCGTGTAGTATTTGATTGTTTGAACGAGGCGCGTGGGCGTCATCACTCGAGAAAAGAGGAGGGAGAATGCTCTCTGGCTCTCGAGCTGTCGCCTGAACTGGCCAGCGCTGCGTTATCTCTTGTAAATATATTTTGTAAATAGTCTCCAGTTTTTATCCTTCGTTCGCGTAACATTTTGGTGGAGGGAGCCTTTCCCCTTCCTCGCCATGGAGCTCCGCGACGGCCGCACCATCCTGCTTTCCGCCATGGCACCTGGTGACGACACCTCGTCTCCTTCTACCCCTGCGACCCCGACAACAATCTACGTTACGGCTACCAATGCCCGTGATACCAGAATATTCTTCGGCCAAGATAATGTTGACGTCGAATTCTGGCTCAGCCTGTATGATCGTGTTAGCCGAAACAACCGCTGGTATCCTACCATTATACTAGCGAATGTCCTATTCTACTTGGGCGGAACTCCTCGTGTCTGGTTCTGGACACACGAGGACAAGATGTCTAGCTGGGATGTTTTCAAGGAGAACCTCATCGACCTCTTTGGAAATTCTACAGGTCGGCAGCTGGCTCCTTTAGAAAAGAGCTTGCTACCGGAGTTCAGTCTTCTACTGAATTGTAGGTTAAGCTCAGATCCCGAGGAGCTTAGAATAGGCGCCAGGTTAGCTAGCGGGGCTCCTCGCGGGAAAAATGTGTTGCTTCCTGTTCAAGATGCGCTAAATGCGTCCTTCCTGTTAAGCACTTCCTGCAAAAAACTTTAGCTTGCTTCTACGCATCAGGTTTCTACCATGGCCGCGATCGTTCCATGTTTTCGTATAAAGTATATATATATATATATATATATATATATATATATATATATATATATATATATATATATATATATATATATATATATATATATATATATATATATATATATATATATATATATAACTAGGGTTCCGTGCTTTCAGTGTTTATTTTTGACAAAATTTGGCGGATGCTCGCCGGCACTAGTTAAATTTTTATTAGATCACCCATTAATGTGCAATTTGGACTTTATATCTTGCGTTTAGCATTATCGCGCGTTATAAACAGGGACATCAACCAGCCAAAAACGTGTCTGGAATGCTGAAACTAACTTTCTCCAAGTGAAATATTTACAATGACGATGGGTCACCACAAGCACGATTGCACAGCGCCCATTGCAGCTTGTTTGTAACGGCCGCAAGCCCAGTCAAAATAGGCTTATCTCCAAACCAAGGCATACTCGAACTACATACTTCAACTTTTACGGGCTGGTGCAGCTTTTCCGCCCAATAAAGTCGATTACTTCCTCTTTCGGAAGTCAAAGCGGAAAAGTCGTAGTTTTTCAGAGAAAACTTAATTTTCCAATATATTACTGGCTGATTCTGGACGGCTTTTCTCTGCTTAAACCAGAAACATGGAACACTAGAGATTTCCTTGGTGCAATTTCATGCTACTTGAAAGTTATAGAGGGTACCATGCACATTTGCTCACATTATGTATACTAGAAAAGTCAAGATTTTCTTATTTCCCTGCGTGGGCATGTGCTACCGTTTTCTACATTTGCGCGGTGATAGAAACACAAGGTTGCAAAATCCACTGCGATTTGCATAAAAGCTATGGGTACATATTATTTCAGGCAGCATACCATTCGTGCCCTGTTCATTAATTCCTAAAGCTAGACAATGACGCCATTCAATGCGATACTAATTATTTGGACACTCTATAGGTGAATGTTCGCCGTCGGCGAAATTGAACTCGAAGCGCAATAACAGATAACATCGCTATCGCGAGTCGTATTCGGTAGATGCGTGCGAAGGCTTGTGCGGGTGAGCCAACAAGGACTGCGGCTTGATGCGGCGGTGTCTTCGCGCGCTCCCAAGGGAGGAAGGCGGGGTGGCTTCGTGCCATCTTCTCACGCGCGCAAGGGGGGCGAGCGGGGAGATGTGCGCGCGCTAGGAGGTGGGTGCAAGGGGCAGGTTTCCGCGCATCTATCCTTCTGCTTCAGCTGTGGCGTCTGAGCGCTGAGGCTCCCCTCCTATCTTGGAGGCCATCTACGATCGGTTCGAAGGCTAGCGGACCTCAAATACCTGACGGCTTCGCGTGCGCTGTGTTCTCGCCCGCCTGGTTCTCATTCAAACGAGAGGCAGCACGAAGGTAAATTCACTCACCGCTGCTTCCATGCTTCACACGCCAGTGTTCCAAAAATGAGTGTCCGCGGTAACTGAGTTTGATGTGCTAAGGTATGCGCGCGCTTTTGCTTGTTAAATGGTTAGCGAGCTTGATATTGTAGTTAGTAAACAAATCTTTACAGCACCTTGTGCACCCGATATAACGAAGAACGTTACTTCGTATAGCTGTCTCATAATTTGCTATCGCAATCAATTCTTCGCCTGTCGGGCGAAACTGTTACTTTTTTGTCAAAGAAGAAAAGCAGACTCAGAATTTCTAACGGAGGTTTACTTCCCTGTCGATATGCTCATACTTGCCCTCCGAAACACATTTTACTTGTGGAAAGATATGTTAACACAAGTGTTGCCACAAGATGAACGGGAAGAGCAGGCTTTAAGAGAAAGAAGTGAGAGATGCTATGCAGCTCTTCGCTATTGAGGCAACGCTTTATGCACACCTCTTCATCGCCAGCCTCTTTACAAGTCTTTTAGTTCAATCAGCACTGCTGAAACTATCCAAGCGAAAGTGTTAATATCAATTTACTCATAGGAATCTACAAAGAGCTATGAAAACTGTAGTACAGGTTGCTGCGTCAAGATTGATCCGGCGGCAAGAAAATCAAATACACATACTTATGGACAATCTCGAGGACTCAGGCGAAGGTAGAAGAACGTGCGAGCCCTCGATATGCTTTATGGGAAAGATGTTTTAAATACATCCTTATTTTTCCGCGTCTTCGTCGGAGTAACTTCCGCGCAGGATCCGGTCGCGTTGTGAGCAGACGTTTTCGCTTTGTTTTCACACGTTCTCCCATCTTGCGTACGCCAGATGGCACGTCTTGATCAGCGTTGTTCGTTCTACGACAGATGGCGCTAGGATGCTTCTACTTGCTGAGTAGGCGCAGCGAGACGTCTGGCAGAAGCTGCTGCGCATTAAAAAACAACGCGCAGTTTCCCATATTCAAACTCAGTCCACCAGCACGCAAGCTCAACGTTCTACTAAGCGACTAGCTGCAGCTATATTCCCGGGTAAAAGGCGCATGCATAGCTCTGGGGCCAATTTTTCGACAGCTGGCGCGTGCGCCGTCTGGCATGGTTACAATATTGTTATCTCGCGCGAGAGCACACTAGTTTTCAATGTCCTTCTCTCGTGACAGCAGATACTTTGCGACTCGCCGTTACATTGCAATGCCTTCGCGATGGGCAGAGTTCTGCCGCTGCGCCAGCCCTGGCATTGGCTTAGGTCGTAACGTGTCAGGCGAGCATTTAAAACGTTCGTTTTCGTTTTACTGAGCTACGTAGTTAGGAGATAAGTATCGGAAAGTTACCGTCAACTCACAGTTCCTTGTAAACCGTATAATCACGGCTGCTTGTAAGGTCAAGCCCACAGCCTCAGAAACGAGAATGCATCTCAAGTTAATTTCTCCTCTGGCAGAGGAATAACGTGACACCATTGTACATTGGTGTTGAAGGTCAATCTCACACGTTACCTATGTAAACATTCATCTGGTTGAACCACTGGGATAGCTACGTCATGCAAATGTGTGTATTGCTGTGGAGGTGATAAACGCTGGCATTGACTTGGGGCTGTTCTGTATGCGTTTTCCAGCATTTTGTTCTTTGTCACCGGTTCGAACGAATGCGGGTTCTCGCGAATGCGCTTTCCCCAGATAATCTAAAAATGAAAACAATCGGTAGAAAAACACCCTTCCATAAAATACGGACCCGAGTTATTACACTTCATTGATGGTGTAGTAGAAATCAGCCCTGACGCCATCTTCGTGGTCGTGCCGTCACCTTCTCATTGCCATCAGAAACATGCTCGAGTCACGCATTCGGCATACACGTACCTGTTGCCTATTGGATAACACCCTCTGAGCTACCCGGTTGGCTATGGCATTGCGCTTCTGAGCACAACCAAGCGGATTTAATCCCGGCGAGGGTGACCACATTCCTACGAAAACGGAGGGCTAAGAATGCTCGTGTACCGAGCATTAGGTGCATGTCAAAGAACCCCGGGAGGTCGAAATTAATCCGAAGCTACCTCCCCCCCCCCCCCCCCCCCCCCCCCACTTCGACTCGCCCTATGATCATATCTCCGTTCTGGTGCGTGAAATTCCAAAGTAATTTAATTAGGGGATCACAATTCGTGCAAGTAGAAAACCCTACGAAATGCTTCTTTAACACTGCTCCTCACACTCTTCGCAACATGAATTTCTTGTTCCTTCTTTGTCACAAACAACAAATGTTACTTGATTGAATTTGCCTTCCCCGACACAGCACGTAGCAACTGGACGAGCTACGTTGTGCAATATCTTCTTTTGGCTCGATTTCTCAGCACCTTTATATCTCTGTGGGTAGACACGGGTAGCACCACTGACTCGCGAAATAAATGAAGTCAACGTCCTCACACGTATTTTCTGCTCAATCGAAACCACACGTTTCTGATGTGCAATGTATGCGATAACAACGTAGCCGTTCAATGCAAAAAATTCTTTAGAACGCAATTAAGGCAAATGTAAAGGGCATAATACGGGCACCCGTGAGCAATAGTATATATATATAGTCTGCTGGGTTACCGATAAAGGCGAACTTCTTCGTAATTAACATACATAAGCTGAGTGCGCGCAAGAGTTCACATTGTCAAGTTTGGAGTGCAGTGCGTACGTTTAAGTTGCATTCACAGGCAGAGGATAAAACCAGCTTTATCGCGCAATTTCTTCGTATATTTTTGACTATATAAAGGGTGACAAATAAATGCAAACATCTGATAGGAAATATTAGCACATACTGAAAAAACGAATACTGACGACAGGGTGTCATAATCTAATCTGTGGCCGGTTATCTCAAACTCTCAATCTCTGAGCAAGATAGCATGAATCGCAAGCTATTAGTATTTTATTACGCATACAAAACAATGGGTTGGCAACAGAAGATAGAGTATTAGTCATGCCCAGAACATTCCAAGTCCCATATGGTGCGTTGGCTACGTGTAGCTGTACAGGATAGACAAACCGCATAGAAGAAACACTGCAGAATTCTTTCTTGGCATCAATAAATACTAATTTTGTCGTCCTATGCCACTACCACTGCTTTAGGATACCCTACAGAAACGGGTTCCTTTTGCTGTACAAACATATGCCAGCGGCTCCTTTTTAATGCGATCAGCCCTTTGCCTATTTGGGAGTTTTGCCTACGTTGCCTATTGAGGAGTTATATATATATATATATATATATATATATATATATATATATATATATATATATATATATATATATATATATATATATATATATATATATATATATATATATATATATATATATATATAAAGTCTGCGTATCTATACTCGTACTCCGACTTAGTACCCGAAGTTGTCTTCAAGCAACCGCAACACTGTGTGTGATCATGCTGCATATACACGCACATAAATGACACGCTCATAAGAAACAGCGAAACGCATACGGATATTTAAAATTGTTGTCGCGAGGCTATACATTTGTGTAGTTCCTGATACAGCGACAAGCCATTCAGCTAAATTTACAATATTAGCTAAGGAAAGCTGACACGCTTTCCGCTGACGGCTCGCTTCGGGTTACACAGGGAATTAAGAAACGGAGAACAAAAGAACTGCCTCGCGACGAAGGCTTACCAAGAGAAATGAACAAGAGAAAAGCGACTCTAGATATATATAAAACCGCTACTGGTGGCATTCTTCTTTAATGCGAAAGCATTTTATACCGCGTTACGCGAAAGTTGATTTGCGTCGGCGTGCCTGTAAGATCGTACCAAAAATGGCCGACGGCGCAAAAAGTAAAAAAAAAAGGTAAAAAAGATGCTCGGATTCACTGGTGCTCGTTGGCCATCATTGCCCCTTGCACCACAGAACCCCGTACATCGTCATCGGATTCACGTCAGATTTCTCGGGGAGGGTCCTGTAAACACGCTAAATTAATGACTTCTAAAAGAGAATTTTGTGAATTTTGGCCGTGGTACGAGACGCGCACGCTTCACAGACGCCACAGCGGCTCCACGGTTTGGCTGACTTAAAGTGTGCCTAGTGCGTGCGTCACTGCACACGTCACGTTGAAGCCATCTGGTAGACTAAAGGTGTAGAGTGGTGTGTGCAACTGACGGGGCAGCCAAAGGGAGCAGGTGGCGCCACGTCCTGGAGTGTATAGTATAGCGCATTCATGGCGTTCCGAGGTCTACAAACGGTAGTCTTCTTTTGCCCTCCCACACGTAAGCCGCCTTAGTGTCCCTGCCAATTTTTTTCTCATTGGACTAGTATAACCTAAGTAAAACCTTGCTTGGACTTGTTGGTTCATGCTAGAATGAGTAAAGGCAAGGCGCAAAAGACCAGGACTGAAGAAGAACACATACGACTGGCAAGCTGAGACGGCTATCAAGTTGACGCACAAAATGACAGGACCGGTGCAAAATCTTCTTTGAAAGAAAGGCGGTCCTGTCGCCTTTCGGCGCCAGTCCTGTCGTTTGTGTTCTTCTTCAGTCCTGGTCTTTTGCGCCTTGCCTTTACTCATTTAAGGATAACCTAATTTCTGATGTGAAAATTGCTTGTGAAAAATATTACTCAAGCAGTAAGAAAGAGCGGGGAAAAAAAAACTTGAAGAGCATATTTTAGTAACATGAAGGCCTCGAATCAATTTCGCGGTGCCTTCTAGAAATAAGCCACATGCAGCGCTGTTGCTGAGAGCAGTGGTTGAGAGCATTCTAGTCCTGTTAGGCGTTTCCTTTTTATTGCGATAACAATTACATGGACAGTCCAGGCGCATTTCTGTGGTCGGCGTCACCGTCACTGCGACGTTCTGTGTAACATCCGAGGGAGGTAAAACCATCGGCGCGCGCCGTATGCTGTTTGTGTGAGTGAAAATGTGTGAAGGCGAGCCGCCGAACGCGGTTCATTGTCGCGTGCGCGAGCGATGAACGTGGCCCTGTCGCACGTGAGGCAGGGCGGTGAGGCGAGGGAGAACGGACGTTCTTCTCCGGCGGCGGTATATTACAGAAACAACAGGAGGACGCTCCCACCGCTGGACGAAAACCTTAATAAACATCAACAAGTGGCCTGGCGGAAGTTACAAACTAACACCTTCCCCAACCCCTATATATACTCCAAGGCCTACCCAGGAGTCTACAGCCCCGACTGTAAGCTCTGCGGGGTCACAAAGGCCGATTTAAAGCACATTTTATTCGACTGCGACAACCTAAGACCGAAAAGAGAATGGCATCTCTCTAACGAGCAAGAGTGGGCGGATGCGGTGTCTAGCTCGGACCCGGGGGCTCAACTGCAGGCTGTCAGCTGGGCTTTGGAAGTCGCCGACAGAGAGGGCCTCACGACCATAACAGATGGCACTAGAGGAACTGATCAGACGGC
This sequence comes from Dermacentor albipictus, assembly GCF_038994185.2. NCBI lineage: Eukaryota > Metazoa > Arthropoda > Arachnida > Ixodida > Ixodidae > Dermacentor > Dermacentor albipictus. The sequence continues at coordinate 440,483,543 of NC_091821.1, forward strand.
CACCTCACGCACCCTGGAAGCCCACTAAAGTCAACCAAATCCTTTATGTTGACGAAATAAAGTTGTTACCACCACTATCCGGCGCCGGCTAGGGTGCTTCGATGTCGATGTCCTCCTCGCCCGATGCTCCGTACAGAGCGGAGACAACTTCGGCATCTACTGCAGCATTGCCCACGCAAATTGCACATGCCCTATAGGGACGCGTTGCCGGCGCTCGTCGTCCTGAAAGCGATCTGCAACGGGGCCAAAGTGCGTGCCCGCGAGAGCCTCATCTCCAAAGCAATCTGTGATGTTTGCAGAGCCCGCGTAGTGTGCACTGTGTTTTCAACGTTTTGGTCGAGTTGAAGCGAGGCATGCATGGAGGCCGATTCGTTTGTTGCTACCACGATTCCCCACTCCACAGTTTTGACAAGCGAGTTTCCGCGCTCATCGAGCGAGATTTATTCATGTTTACCTGTGCACGCGTGACACTGTGCTGGTTAATGTAGCTAAAACACGTTGGCGGGCTCATTAATTTGAATCCATGTGAGAATGTGTAAGCGCGACTGAACAAGGGCGTAGAAAGAAGCAGACACACAAAGACAGCGCTGTCTCTGTTTGACTGCTTCTACCCATGTCCTCATTCAGTCACGTTTACGCAGTCTATTAATTTATTCGTTAATTTTATTCGTAAGGAAATGTTTGCAAGCTTATAGGACCGCTAAAAGTAATATCGTTACTTGGTACAGCTATCCACTAGTCTGCTATCACAATCGGTGGTTCGCCTTCCGGGCGAAACTCTTTTTTTTATTTCATAAAATAAATTTTAACTCGGTTTAGCAGCTACGACAGTACGTTCACATATTATGACCTTGCAGTTTACGATGCAGCACAGATGAAAAGGAAGTGCAAGCAAGAGGCGTAGCAAGTGTGGTAGTTATCAGAGAAAACTAATTGAAGGGGCTCCGGGAACTTCACAAACATGCAACAAGTGACGAATATGAATTGTGCGTTCGGTTGTAGCAGTGCTCAGGCCATAAACAAATTACCTGACATGAATCTTTTGAGAAGGCTAATGACGCAAGCACTCTCAACCTGTCGCTCACGTTATTAGAACCCCCCTATCTTGAAAGCTTAGGTGGTCAAAACGAAGACAGAATATTTCGAAAAATATATGTTTACGATCTTTCATTTTGGCTCTGGTAATTTTGCCATATTGCCATCAGACTTTCTTCTGGAACACTGGTGGTATCTTTAAGTGTGTTCACTGGCTGATAAAGCACGTGAAATTGCTTTTAAGGTAATTGAAACATGCAAGTATGCAGCACAGCCAGTGAAATGACAACAATGTAAAAACACTTACAAGCTCAAGTAGAAAAAAATAAAGTAAAGTGACCGGCCACCTACTGGTTCGGAGGTGCGCGGTCACTTTCAAGCAGCCCGACCACTATTTTTGTTGAACCGCCGCATATACGAGGGAGGAGAAACACTTACACAGACACGCATGTTGTTCAAAACGTAAAGCTACCTCTTTATAATGACTTGTTTTAGACCCGCTGTAGCTTTTGCTATATTTTTTTGGGGGGGGGGGGGCGAAAACCAGCCAACTCAATATAAATAAGTTGTTAATAATAAAAAAGAAATTATGCGATTGATTACCCTTTGCCTGAACGAAAAGCCAGAGTACTCACACATATTGCTTTCTGAAAGGATGTTCCATGCTGGTGGCATGGTGGTATTGCCACCACCTTTTTAAACCACAAGCTCAATCCCGTTACGCCTTATGAAAGGGAATTCACGATCACAGTCCCGATAAGCAACCCTTGAATGAACAGATCAGTAGGTGCCCCTATAGAGCTAGAAAGTTATTCGCTCAATTGAGACTGCATATAAGTCCCAAATCAGTGAAATTCACCTATGGAAGGAGTCACAACGAAGGTTGCACAACAAATAGTTATCTCTTGATAACATGACTACCATCAGTTCTTTTTCGTGTTGTTTGGACGCTATGTGGGCCAAAATAAGTTCCCAGCCTCTGCATGCTCCTTCGCCGAGAGCTAAATCTATGGGGAGCAATCTAACAGCCATAAATGTTTTACTAAGGAGAAGGGACAGCAGTGCGCAGTAGATACGAGACGACACCAGAACTAATGTTTACAACATGAGCGTCATTATATACCAAACAAGTCCACAGGGGGTGTAAATTATCCATTGGATCCTCAAACATGAAAAATATATCAGTAAAAAATATCAGTCAGCGTTTGACTGACTCTCAAAAAATCACAGTGCTGGGTATTCCACACCGAAAAACAACACTACGAATAATTGTTTCAGAATAATGTCACCTTTTCCGCCCACGTGCGAATATTTCCTTTTGCGTTTCAAGTAAGTTGTTTTCTAAGGTCTCTAAATTTTATTTGCATAAAAAAAATTCAGTGACAAATTACAAATGAATAGATGAGTAATGTTGTTGAATTAGCGATAAAGAATTTATTTGTGCGGTTAATATGCAATGTGCATACGATAAAATATGGTGGATCCTGCTAAGCCCATCTCCATATAAAATAAACAGGCGCATTGGTACAACTGCCCACTAAGTTTCAGCTTTGCCTTGTTGGATCATCGAGAAGAAAGATTAACGATGTCCCCGCGAAGGAGCCTCCATCCAAATGTTCTTATGCTGTGAAAAAATGGAAGCAAACAATCTCGTACTTCATCATTCAATAAACGTTGCAAATTGTTGCAACTTTGCGAACATGTCTGATGTTGCACTTCGAGTAATCAATCATATTGAAGGGAAGTGTTTCCTTTCCTTAGAAATGAGGGCAGAACACGGCCATAACTTCTGCTGTCGGCCGGGAATGCATTTTTCTTTTCCGCTACCCTCCAATGTTTATGATAGCGTGCGGCAGCTGCATCTTGTTCCAAATGCCGAACGCAGCCACTCATTGCCCCCCTTCCCCCCTCCCCCCCCCCCCAGGAAACGGCGTTGAGAAGACGCGGCTGCACCCTCTCATGAAGGAAGATCCCGGCCACCCCAAGCGGAGCGACTGGGAGCATGCAAACGACGGAGGAGGTGGGATAGGAATCTCTAAAAAGTTTCATGCGCGCACTAAAGTCATTTTTTTTCTGTTCTCGCTGCTAATAAGGTTATCTTTCCTTTCGGTGAACATTTAGCTATTTTGAATGATATCGATTATACGCACTCATTGTATCAGTATTCCTTGCCTGCTAAAGAAATACCCGTTTTAATTTTCGTGCAATCTCCATCATGGTTAGCTAGTTTAGTGTGTCCTGCGAAAATTTCGGCAGGGCTCACCTCACGATGAATGTTCAAGTCATTGCGATTAGCATTAAAGCAACAGACAACCAATGTGACACGCAGAGGTGCTGCGGTGCCACTTTCAGACGCCACCTACAGCAATAAATTTACACTGCCGGTGGGTACAGCGCGCGGTCTTCCTTCGTATCGCCACCCTGTCGAAGCACAATTTTCTGTTTGGGCCGGTCTGCTTGCGTAAGGTACATGGCGACAGTGTGCCACAAGCGCTTCGTGTCAGTGGACATCTACACCATCTGATCTGTATGAAGCTCAAATGAATATTTTCACTATAAAAACGTCGCAAAAGCACAGCTTGTCTTGCATTGTTATGTCGACGGCACGAAACAGGTCATAAAAAGAAGTGCTTTTGGGAAGCAAATGCGTGCCTGTGTGAAGATTTTGTTTTTTTTTGCATGCAGCACGTTTTATACGTTTCTAAGGAAAAATCTGCTGTCATACAGTAATTTTCCACATAAGAAATCGTTAGCATCAGATAAGTTATTTTTATTTTTCAGGCGATGAAATGATTACAGGTGTGTCTGAAATGAAGGCGAGCATGAACACTTTCTATAATTTCATGCCTTAATGCAAAGTTCGAGTGAGCAGGAGCATATGTTCACTCTTTGGGGTCTCGCGAGTGTGGCTATTTTTTTATCTCATGTGCGTCCTGTTGTAATTAGATTACCGTGCGGGAAAGCTGTGATCTAATTATTCTCACTCTCTGTACTGCCTTCGTTTAGTGATATGTATGTGTCAGTGCAGAATGAACAGGTCATTCACAGAATTTTTCTCACTTATCCTCCATGTGATAAATATGCAGAAAGCTGTGCTGCTCTTCGTGCGCACAACAGTGTGAAAAGTGTTCTGTTAGCTTTATTTGAAGGGTTTGTTCTCCAGAAACAAAAAGAAGTAGACTATGAGAGACACCGTAGGGAAGGCCTGCATATTTATTTTCACAACCTAGTGTTTTTGACAACACACGTCAAGCCCGGTTAACTCTCACGGAATGTGGCCGCCATCACCGGTATCTGAACCTATGGCCTCGAGCTAAGCAGCCCCACGCTGTCGCCAACGAGCGCATGGAATAAATGGAGCAAATTTGAAATGAAAGCAATGAGTTGAAATACGAGTCTATTAGTACAGCTTGCACTCTGTTAACCTACCTTATTTTTAGGCGCGTTTTTGAACCATGAAAATTTTATTTGTGTACTCCTGTTTTCACAAAAACTTACGCCTTCGGGATTTAAAGGGCCTGCCTACACGTGAGGATTCTTTTCAATTTCGTATTCTTACAAGGGCTTTAAAGAATCTGCTGTACACACCTGCTGCAGCCGCCTCTGTCCTTTCGGCATTATTGCATCTGAACACTCTCGTTTATGAACATCGTTGTCATACCCGCTCCTTTGTGCGTTCATCATCATACCATCGTTGTCATATATAGTGGCTGTCATGCAGTTGTATTCATGACTTCGTCGGTCGTCCCACTGTCGTCGTTATATAAGCATCCACGACATAAAAAAGGTGGGTGCTTGGGCAAATGTTAGTGTGGTTTTCGCGGCCCGAATAAGCTGGGAAACGTACGCTAAAGCATGCTCATAAAAGGGCAGGCTGTGATAAGAGCCACAGAACACTGTATTCAACAAATAAGGGAGTCGTATACCACATACCACAATCGTGTGGTAGGCACTGAACGATAGGCTCAGAGAGCACTGCAACGATGTAAATAAGTCTTTGGTCGCTGGTTAGCAGTCAACTGCAGTACGTGTGGTTGTTCGCCTCCCTTCCAAGAATATTTCGTTGTGCGCAAGCACATGGAAGAAATAACAAGACTGATAACTGAAACTGCAACTATTGAGAAGCTAGACAAAAATGTTGTTAGCAGGCCTTCACTATCTTTAACAAGGAAAGAAAGGATAGAATCCTCGTATCTAAATGCAGCTCTGTTTGCGCATGGCCGAGCTGCTGAATGGCGTACATAAATAGTGGTCCGGCTTCCAATAAACATACTGTGGAAAACACTTGTGTGCGTCCATTCGCGTTTCCATTTGAAAGCGGTTCCGTCCTAACCCACTATAACAAAGATGTCCCACCAGCAAGGCCAGAAGTCAATCCTTGATATATGAGCCGTGTGTCCACAGGGGTGGACACGCTGTGCCATTTAATGGTACTGCCGCGAAGTTCGCGCGTGTTGCATGTGTTGCAACATATTCGGACAAGGCTGTCTGAATCAATGACAAGAATTACATTCCAACCAGCAGCAAGCAAATTTAAGCGCATTCTCTTTTTCTCATTGAAGAGCGGATCATATCTAGCGGCGCATACCCAGCGACTCAAACTGTCGTTAAACTAGTGTTTCGAAGACCGTCACACACCTGAAAGAACCAATTTGGTCCGACTGCTGGTTTTTCCCTCAGCACATAAAATAAAGTATGGGTAAACTGTTAAAAAGCGTATATAAAGAATGCGCCACTGAGCGGCGCCCTGTCACACTTGGCCTACTATACGGCTTCTCAACTTATAACTGCGAGTCGGCGTAACGTGGCAGGCTTTCAGGCCAGCGACGCCAAGAAGACCATTCTGCGAACCATTGTTCGGCGAGTCATCATGAGATAGGCCGCTGAACTAAAAGATTGCACTGACAACGAAATTGCCGCCGCTATTATGCTTCTACACACATTCATTCGACGACCAACTGAGTCTAAATGCGCTTGGAAAGTTTAACTACAAGGTTGTTTTCTCTTGCTGCCGCCCACACCAATTTTGAGCTAGTGCCGACATCGTTCAGCGGACAAATTCGTGCACCCATTACCAGCGTGCCTTACCTAGAGGCCAGCCCGCAACACACTACGCTGAAACGACGTTGAATTTGGTCTCTCGAGTTCAGCGTAGCTCTGTTCAAACCGCAGCAATATGAAACGAACCAGACACTTTGTATGATGCTCACACAACAAGCGGAAACTTACGTGATAGCACGAGATTGCGAGAACCTGCTAGGAAAATCAGCAGCAAGAGCCGTCTGTGAGGAAGCACGACCACTCATGGTTCGCGTAGTTGTGATGCGACGCTGCTCAGACATGCAAATTTAAATCTATGCGTCTTGCAGCACTTCGTCCGTATTTCATATTAGCGCTGAATATTTGCGCTGTATTTGAAGCTTATGATGAATAGTATCCGTTTACGTCAAATATTAAAAAAAAGCACCTCTCCGATAAATTGGTATACAAATGAGGAAAGCTGTGACATGCTTTATCGCACAAGCAAATATTTGTAATGTGTGGCCTCTGACAACTGCATGCATGCATCGGTTGTCCTGCGTTTCGTGGAAACACACTATCCAGCTAATACATCCCTCTTGTTTAAGGCTGATGAGCAAACAAAGCGAGGAACAATCTTGGAATCACACCAAGTTGACACTAGTACCTTGCTCTCAAAGTATGAAGACTCAAATCTAAAGCAAGTAAACCTATATTTTAGAAACAATAGAACGAAACAGTGCAGGACGATGACTTAACAGATTCTAAGAGGGCGGTTGTTCCCTCGAAGGCACCGCCATGTTTCCCACGCAAGATCATCATGTCTTCCAGTGTAACCATAAAAATGCCTGACCGTCTGCCGACGACTGCTCGCCCGACGTGCCACTACACGGCTGTCGGCAGAAATCTGCGGATTATTCTAGTCTTGCGCAGTATGACGGCAGCATCGGCAGTATCGAGCCAGCTGGCGCGGAAAGTAGGCTCACGAAATCGCATCGTCTCGGCCTACGCGACTGGGCTTCAACAGCTGAAGAAGAACAGAGCTTTGCACATATCATTCTATACTGCTGCTGTCTCACTAACTCAGAGAAGCTTCCCGTCAATTAGATTCCAACATTGCGTGGTATCTGCTCATTCTTTCATTATAATGCGAAGCTTTCCTCGCCTCGTCCTTCCCACCTTTACGGTGTTCGTTGTTCCCTGTGTTGTTCTATCGGACAAACCTTGGTATAGCGCAATCCAGTACCCTATATTGTGCAAAGCGAGGTGACCCCAGGCGTCCAATGACGTATGCAACCATGGACGTGAGCTTCAACCGAAACACGACGTCATTTCACCGCTTTCATTCCACTGTGATCGTTTGCTCCTTGTCATGCCAGCGTTATCATTCGGCCGCTTTCACTCAGCTGTGAATACAGCGTTGTCATTTTGTCGTCGTCACGTCCGCATTATCATACTGTCGTAGCCATTTTATCGTCATCATGCCATCATCGTCCTTTCTTCGACGTAATTTAGCGTCGTCACTGCGTAGAGATCACTCAGTCGTCCTCATGCATTTGTAGTCATATCATCGTCATTTTCGAGCGTTGGCATCCAATTATCACACACAATCGCTGTCATGCCGACTGAATTCAGACCGTCGTCATCATATTATCACTGCCACCAAAACATTGTCATCTCATGGTAATCATGCCATCTTTGTCATTCCTTCTTTGACATTCCATCGACGTCGTTGCGTCGTCGTGAAACAGTCATCGTGATGCCATATAGGGCGTTCCACCATGATCATTTGGTTGTAGTCTTTCCAGTATCATTGTGCCATTGCCATTATGCCATCGTTGTAATTTCATTGTTTTCATGCTATTGCCGTCTTTGCTTTGTCGTCGCACAGTCATTGTCGTGCATTTGCGGTCATGTGGTCATCGTGATTCTATAATGATTCTTCCGCCATAGCAAGTCTAGCTTCATCACCCTATTGTCATGCCATTGTCGTCATCATACAATCGTCACAGTTGCAACATCAGTTCGATAAGTCGTCATCATCATGCCACCATCTTCATCGGACTCTGATCATGCTTCGTCGTTATCCTCTCATCGTCATTCATTCGTCGACATTTAATCATCGTCATTGCGGTGTCGTCATGCCAACATTGTCATGCCATCCTGGTCGTTCCATCATCCTCATTCCATCATCGTCTTTTGCTTGTTCAGCGGCACAGGTTTATGTTGAGTGAGACCTTTTCTGCTGTAAATGCGTCCATCTTGGTTGTACGTTCTCTTTGCAAATCGGTGCTGAGCAAGAACATCTCTTTTCTCAAACAACAGGCTTTGTTATAACCGACTCAAACAAAGCATACGATCCACACATTTTTTCTTTTCTTTTTTATTTTACTGGCCTCGCTGATGTAACTGGCCTTCTATTTGTTTGTCTGAAGTGGTCCTGTTTTAGGGCAAAGACAAGTGATTTTAGCAGAGCCCTATTGGCATCCGTAGTCAGTATATTTCAATGCGAAGCATTCTTCTCCCTGTCCCGCCACGTTTTGGCGGGCGAGCCTATTTTACTGCTTTTGTGGGCCGATCGTGGTGATTGTGCAGCTTAAAATTATATGCAGCTGAGGTGACTGGGTATGTGCACTGGCCAGATGGACACATTGCGTGCACTTGGGCCACCAGGTGTGGTCCACTTGGTATGTAGACCTGGGTATGTCTCACTGGACATGTGCCAATGATCATGCATGCACGTGGCCAGTGGGTTTCAGCTTGCTTTATATATTATAATCTTCACTTTACAAGCATTACGTCCTAATTATTATTCTATCCATACAGCAAATATTTCCGGCTTAACCATTTGCTGCACAACAGTTACATTATTTATACAACCATCCTCTACAAATTATGAATGCTTCGCATTACGTTGACGTGAACTGCAGTCGAGTCCGCCAATTTTTTTCTCTCGCATATATTCAATTCCATTCTTATGGTCACGTTTATATTACTCCCAATAATGCGACATCTGGGACAAGTAGGATGAATTCCTTCAAAGTTGGGCTGGTTTTGTTGCATTCTAAACAAACCCTTGCCCCGTATTCACATAAACATCTTACGCTAGAAGTTTTTGTCAAAAAATTTCAGCCAATCTTGATATTGCACGTATCACTGGGGAAGGCGGATAGCTAATGCAAAAGAGCAGTTACGAACAAAAGGCTTTCAGAACTCAACACGAGACGTAGACTCATCTGTGCAGATACCTAAATCTTGGACCTTAAGTACTTCTAGAACAGCATTCGTCTTGAAGTTTGGGTAGCACTAAGCGTCCCTACAAACTCGGGAGTAATAACCGAAAATGCATGCTCCACGCATCAAATTTAGAGGAATACAAGAAAGAACTCCAGCAACCGCGTGACAACAGAGAATAAGCGGGAAACTACTGCAGTTGCCGCCAGACCTATTAAATCGGTAAAGATGCCCCACTCCATGGTTCGGTGCTCCATCGGTTCATCGAAATAATTCATCGCATTTCCCCGCGCAATATCTGCGTCGTTGTTTAAGGTGAGGAGAAACGCGCGAAGCAGAGCGAATCGGAGTTGTTTTATTACGCGTATTCTCTTACTGCATTCGTCACACGCCCAGTAAAAGAAATTAGAGCGGAAGCACCTAGCTACGCGAGTCTCGCATTTTTATTTCTCTTCAGCGCAAGCAAGTTTCCGGAACAGTAAGTACACAGGCTCCAAGCACACGCACGATCCGTCGTTGCACGGAGTTGGTTGGCTGCGTGCGTCTTGCTCATTCGCAGCGTGCTATTCGCAATCTGCGACAGTGAACGCTCCGACGGTGAACAGAGAACGACAGCGCAAGGCTGGGATTTAGTATATCGAATTATCTCCACAGTTACATTTTACGAGCACTTCTTCCATAAGGAACGGATGCGCTTCCTTTAAGCTTACAACTATTATGCACTATATGTTGTGAATGGACTTGCAACGGAAGTGCACGTGTAGTTAATAAAATATGAGACAGTGGCCGGAGAGGCTGGTAGGGATTACATCCTGAATTATGGTGCAGCAGGCGACAAGGTACGTGGGCGAGCTCGGATAGTCTTGTATAGAATAAATTTCGTGAAAAAACGCAAAGCCATGCTTGTGTAAACAAACAGCGTTACCCTACCGCGGGATGCTTTCTGTGGCTTGCTTACGCTTTGTTAACGTAAGTTATTTGGATATCTTTATGAACTGCTTATGCATACTATGAAATAGAGTTTTCAAAATGAGCGAACTCGGAGCTGCCGCTGTACTCTACTAGGTGGGATGCACGCGTTGTTGGTTGTGTTGATCACCAATAAATGCTGATCTGAGTATTGCTTTTTCTCAATCCACCTGCGTCTATACCGACGTGCTACAACGTCCCCGCCGAGGAATTCGGCGCCGCCGTGTAGATTAGCTGTCATCTGGGCAGTGGTTCTGGCTGCACGACAAAACGTGAGGTCACACAATGCTGCATCTGTCCAGGAATAGCTGGGAAAACGCAATATTCCAGCTTTATGCCACATCCATCAGTCTTATTATTCTGATCTTACGTCGAGTGATTTGTTTTTGTTTCCGATTGTGGGAAAAAGAAACATAAGTACAAAATGGCAGCAATCAAAGCGTCTGCGACAAATGAACTGATGATTATCCCCAATGAAGCATTACTTGTTTGTTTCGTTGACTTAAAGAAGTGACAGAGCTGCAGCTCTGTGTAGAGAGCCTCAGCGAACAGCTTCTATAACACCAATATTCAAGGGTTATTAAGTTGAAGAAATTATTTTTAATGAACTCAATCCCGGAGCTTCCTTAAAAGGAAGGCTGATTACGATAGTAGAAAAACATAGTGTGCTATCAATCATGTAGAATAATCCTTCCTATCAGCAATTACAATACTTGTATTGTACCTGTGCCGAAGAATCAGTTTGATTTGTGCCTTTTGCAGTTGTCGTTACCTACCTGCTTCTTCTCGTCTCTGTCATTTTTTGTGATATTTTTCAACAAAGTAAAGTAATGAAAGTCGATGTTTGCCTAGAACATATTTTATTCGTACTTGTATAGAAAGTTGTCCATGAACTGCACCAAAGAATTTACGTAGGAGTTGGGAATCGCACCCACTGTTGAATGAAGGGGGTTAATTCATGTTCGGTGTTTCATAATATACAGAATTACTGAAAAAAGTATGGGCGGGCATTAATTGGTATTTACGAAGCAAAGCTAATTTATTGGGCAATAACGCATCCAGATATATGTGCAATGTCACACCAGCGCGTAAATGTATTTTAGAGGACCATTAGCATAAGCGTAACTAACGAAGTGAAACGTGCGCCCCCCCCCCCCCCCCCCCCGTATAGAATTATACTGCGCAGCGGTAGCCGCGGCTCTCTAAAGGAAGAGGGAGGGAGGAGTTCGCTTCCGTGGGTGTTTGTACCTTCTCAAACAAAAGGGGGTGATTTATTATTAACTTCTCAGGTTACATTTATACCCGCAATGATTTGTTTTCCTTGGATATCATAACTTGTAAAAAAGTCACGAAGTTGTTTGCAGCCAGAAGGACGAAGTGAAGGGGAATCCATGTACAACGCATCATTTCCATACTATCTGAACTACGCAGCTTGCTGGTCCACCCAACATCAGCGCTCAAGTAACCTCTAGCGATTGTAAAAAAATCACTACGACATAAAGCAGTGAAAGTTGTAATGCCTGAGCAGTGCGGACTTGTCGGCTTGGCGTCACGTGTTCAGCAGAAATGAGTAAGCGCATTTGCTACTCGTGCGCTGTCCGCAGGACACCGCCAATGGACGCCAACGTGCTGCGCTTAAGACATCTGTTACGGCGGCCGCATTCTATCCAGCCACTACACAGCAGTTAACTTCCCGCCTCGGCACCGTTCCCTGTTTTTACGCGACTAACAAAAACCTCTAATTCCGACCTAAAATTGACAACTCTTCATCTGCACTTGAAAAGACAGAAAAAGATATGAAGTCTAGTGGAATGATTTTCACCGTCACATTAAGGAAGATAATAAGGCTAACTTTATTTCTGTCACACCAGGTGTCTTACATGGTGCCTTAGAATGGCAGATCGCAGGACAGGGTAGTATTAAAGATTCGTGTATCTTATATACCATCTTCAAGAGACTGTTTGGCTATATCGTAGCTGTGTTATGACGAATTCGCAAACATGTGTATCAGTATCTGTATGTTCAATACGTCAGGAGAAGTATTGTGTATTTAAAGATGTGGGTTGGTTTTAATGAGTCTATAGAAATATATTTTAATTAAATAAAGAGACAGAAAGATATTTCGTACACGTGAAGTTTTTTTCAATTCCGCTAGACAGTACGAAACTAGCTGGGAGAACTATCATTTTAGAAAACGAAGTCTTGCAGGAATTACTCTATGAATTTCTATTTTTTTATCAAATGGATGTTCTATGTTCACACAAAGATAACTTCAGAAAAAAGCTTCAGAAAAAAGAAAAAAACGAAATTAAATGAGGCCAAATGACAATATTTTTCAGAAAATATGCACCAAGAATCATTCACGTAACAAAACCCGGAACAGCTTCATGGGAGGGCTGAAAAGTGTTTACGCGGCTAAAATTTTATTTGCACCTGGATGGTGCAAACCGGCTCTGAAAACGACAGTCTAAGAAAAATACAACGTCATTTTGGTTTATGCTACTGCGTTAGAATGAGCCATGATGAAATACAGCAGCAAGGCGGTATGAAAAATTCGAAGAAGTGTGTAATCCTTTCAGTGGAAAAATTTTAGCAAGGGATCATTTTGTTTTGTTATTAAAAAAACGAACTGAAATTTAGCTCCACCATTGCAATATTATTTACTTTTTCACTCTACATAGCATCTGCAGCCACCTAATGGTGTAGAATGACCCAATAGAAAAACAGCGCAATGGTAATATTTCATCACATAACAATCACAATTGCAGCAAATGCAAAAACCTACATCAATAGCGTCTCCGACATCGTGAACCTTTCCTGTGCTATATACAAGCTATGAATGAACAATTGTAATCGACGAATGTTATCCATGATACAGTTTTTTCAGAGTCCGACAGCATGAGCTGAGTTGACACTTTAGTAATCCGCGTTTTGAATTTTTATGAGGCTGCTACGTTTTGATTTCGTTTCTGCTCATCAATATAATTCCAAAGGTGACTTCCTGTTCATTGCACCTGTGCACGATGCCATTTACCCATTCTCATTTTTGGCTTAACATCCTTCCCTTTGATGATGTCCGTGCCGTTCACCCACCTGAACTCTTCAAGAAAGGTTATACAGTATTTTGTTAGAACTTTTGTGAAATTGTTGCATGGTAAAGGGGCCCTACCACTTTTTAACGAAGTGGAGAAAATCATTTAAACTGAAATAGGCAATTTCAGAAATACTCTATTGAAGAAAGCACTTCAACGCGTTCAGCAGAAGCGGAGTCAGTGGCAATCGAACACGGCTTCCGCTGTGTTCGCATTCCTTCTTCAATGCCTTGCACTGTGAAGGCCATGGAGTAGTGGGGCGTGCCGACAGCGCTACGACTTCTAAATGTCACCATGGCGCCAGTTCACCTTTCACTTTGGATCTTAACGTAGACGCCAGGACGTGCGGCTTTCGTGCCTACGATGCGGTAAACATAAGCCAGATGCCGTTGTCCTGAGCGAGCTCCCGTGTCCTTAGCCAGTGGACTAGTGGCTACACCCCGCGGCGGCCACGGTATCTACGCCATGTAGGCGACCGCAGCTTGATGCCAGCTATCGGCCAATAGCAGCCGTCAAAGGGAGTGGCAAAATAGAGTGTCGGGTGACGAAATAAAGCGTCCAGAAGGGATGAGAACTGGGCCTTCTGTTGAACAGAGAACGTTTGAGAGAAAGGTGGCTTAGCGTTCCGCTTTCGAACTCCAGGCACTGCGTACGACAGCAAAACTTGGCTGAGATTTTCACAGCAGCGTACGCTACCCGCGGGCTATGTCATTTCACCGAGCCATAGGGGTGGTTCAGGGTCCTTTTAAAATAGTAAACTAGAAAAAAAAGCTAAACGAGCACTGTTGCGGAAAGTGAAGAAATTTGCAAGGTAATAGAAAACTTGCGGTGGCATTATGGTGAAGTTTCTATGAAAAAACGAATAATCTACCAAAGTGTCTTAACCCTATAACTGGCAAGATACGAATGACTGGGCATAAAGTTTATTTGTTGCTTTATTTTTTCATGCTGCACAAATACATACTAAATGAAATGTGAACACGTTTCTTCAAAACCTACACCTGACACAGTAGGTCAAAATATTGTTGACCTGGCGGTTAAACGTAAATATATGGTCCAAGACTATAGAGCTTGTGACTTGCTTTGCTAAGGTCAAGGTCAATGACAAGGTCCACTAAGAAAATGGAGATATAGGAGAAGCAAATAATTGTAACCATGTGCTGCTTCGTCATTTTATATACATATATACATTGTAGCGGTAACGAAGAATGCCGCAAGTGAAAGAAGAGGAAGAGAAGGACAAGCAGAAGGATAGAGTAGGAATGGGTAAGGGGGCTGAGGTGCCAAGACAGGTGGAGCTCGATCAGTGGAAGCAGGCGACACGAGGCTTGAAACAGATGTGATGAGGTCGGCGATGCGACTCTTTGCGGAAGACATACGCTCTCTACGGAGAGTAGTCTCTGGTGAACGCTTGCTTCAAGAGAGAATAGGAGAGCAGCCGCTAGACGGGCGCAGGCTGACTGCCAGTGGAATCCGAATCGGCAGAGTGAATGCTTGAAGGCATTTTATCAGAATCGGAAGCCTGAGGTGACGGCGACAGTAGCGGAGTAGTGGCGTCACTCGCAAGAAGGGAAGCCGATTCTCTGGCTTCTGCACGTGTGTACTTGAAGCAGATAAACCGGGCGGAAAAAGGCCATTCCTTAGGCAGCTCTTCACAGGTGGCAACGGCGAGATGATTTTGTTAGATACGTGCGGTTTCGCAATACTTAATCTCCCTCTTTCCTAACATCAGCAGCGATTAGCTGCAGTCAATATTCTGGTACCAACGTGCGGCAGCGGAACCATTTGTGTTCATTACGAAGAAAAAAATACGGAAACTGACTTCCGCGGCAGACGCGACAACTACTGTTATGAAAAAGAGGCGCGACACCCCTGCGTCTACCCTACCGCTCCGGCTCGCTCTTCTTGCTGGAAAGCGTGACGATACTCTCGTCAGAGAGTGGCATTGTCGAGTTGCGGTTAATATTAGAGAGGCGAAATCCCAGTCGGTCGATATCTGCCACTCTTACTACATACGTGCGTGGCTTGCAATTTGTCAAGCTTATCTAATTACTAATCGGGGGAGCTACCAAAAACTGATGTGCCTGGGGCTTTGTAAGAGCCTTGCAGCTACGCTGCTCTGCCTCCCAGTCGGGTGCACGCCGTA
Organism: Dermacentor albipictus; assembly: GCF_038994185.2. Taxonomy (NCBI): domain Eukaryota; kingdom Metazoa; phylum Arthropoda; class Arachnida; order Ixodida; family Ixodidae; genus Dermacentor; species Dermacentor albipictus. The sequence continues at coordinate 440,499,038 of NC_091821.1, forward strand.
CAATAGTTCCCGGGTGCGGGGGGATGACAGGCATCCGTTAACATGCACCCACAAAGCGAATCCCAGCATCAGAAAGAGTCGAGGGCACGTGGTACGCAGCACACATTACGGTTACACGGTGTCTCTAATGACGAGCGGCTAGGATTGCTCGCGAGACACTGCCTATGTGTATTTGCAACGTTTCTAACACGAGCGTTGGCAAATATCTCCAGTTGACTTAGCAGTGTATTTTTTTTTTCAGTTTCTGTCAGTGCTTTCTCAAAGTATAGACCCGAGAGCGATCGCGCCCGGCTATTCCACGCTCAAATCAAATATAGGTTCCTTACTTTCTTGCTCTCTGTCCTACTCATTCTCAGAGGCTTCTATAAGTTGCGTGCGCGCTCTGGCAGGTAATCGTTCATGTAAGTTGTCTCTCTTACGCCTTTTACTCGATATATGTTTTGTCTACTTCATTTCATTGTTCTTATTGTGCCACCGCGTACTCGCGCAACACTCCAAAGACACATTGAGCTCATCGTTCGCTTGTGGCATGCGGTAAATTGAAGCGCGCTGGCTCGTGCAGTTCTGTTATTAATTAAACTATAAGGGAAAAGCACAATCCGGGTATTTGTGCCCAAGCGACAAACCACATTTGATACAATAAAGAGCACTGAGTTGTATTTGCTAATATGTCGATTTAAGCCCAACGTTTCTGGGGAGCAGCACTTTATTTCAGCACGTGAAGTACCTTAAAAGGACTCAGAGTACTGTACTGTAAGTTTTTTTAAACATTCTGATGCCGTAGTATTGCAGCTGCAACACTGAAACTCAAACCTGCGCACTTCCTGCTCTGCAGCACAACACAACACTCCCTGAGGCCCCAAGATAGGTAATAAAGAACAAGGGCCTAATTTACAAGGATTTTCTTGTGTGAGCACTGTTAGCCTCTGGTGGGTCTTCGCTATTCGCTAATCATGTATACGACATCGCGATTGGCTGACATGTGCTCTTACCAACAAGTGAATAGCGTGAGAGTATTTTATTTTCACATTACGGACTGTGATATTTAGCGTGATAATTGTGCTTAAAAAGGCGAAAGATATTTGCTGTCCTGTCTTCGGTTTGCGTTTTCAGGCACAAGCTACTCTACTAATGCGCTGATCACGACAGTTAAGTCTGGATTCAAGTTTATTTTGACCTTTCACGACATAAGACCACGTAAAACCCCATAACTTAATTGAAAGTTGAACTTGATGCTGCCATGTTCTCTGCAGGGGCCACCATCCCAGGAGTCTGCTTGGAGTGCAAAAGCGTGCATAAATCATGAAGCGCGATTGTGATGCCATAGAACAGTGCTTAGCGGACACAGATACCAAGTTGCACTCTGCCACGAGGATACTAGCTCAAACAAAAATGGCAGAGGCAGTTAAAGTTTTGTTTCTAGCACGTACCGCACTTAATCGTATATTGTTGTAGATGCGTACACTCTGACCAAAGAATACTGGCCTACGCTCGTACAAAGTTGGGAAAGCTATAGAGGTAACAGACGTTTATCGTCGCACCCAGCGTACAGCCAATCTGGTGATTTTCCAGACGGGTTTTAAGAGCTACTGGACATCCGACCCATTCGGCGGTGCCGAGGAAGGCGCCGTTTGAGGTGCCGAGGAAGACTGCCAGTTTCGACGAAGGTGCAGCTTATGACAATAACTTGAGAGAAATAGTAGCCGAGCTTCATGTACATGAGGATGCGTCATGTTCAAAACTCTTCCCTTTTCTAAGAAGACTGGGTCGACCTGTATACGGATTATATATATTTTAATCTTTCGCTGACAGCTATGTGCTGCGACGGAAGAAACCCAGTAAGTCGTGCATTCAATTGTGGAACGTTACTTCATTCCATGGCAGCCTGGAACCTCCCAAAATGAAGGCCTTTGACTTTATACGGAACCTTCTGGCAACGTCGACGACAAAAATGTGCCTGCAGTGTCCATATAATTAGTATCGCAATACAAAAATCTGGTCTGTGTGTTCTTATATTCTACACATATTTAGAATTAGTATTGCTATAAATTAGTACAGACCTGGGTAAGTAAGATCTACACATTTTATCGCGTGATTGATAACTGCTTTGCCAACCTTTTTTTACAACAAGTCTGCGCTACATTCTTAACCCAAATCGCACCCTTTGAGTTGTATTGCCACACAGCAATAATCGTCATCTGTCTTGTAAACATTTCCTCCCTTTTAACGCTGCAGCGCCGCTACTTCCAGGTCACGAATGGCATGCGCGTTCTCTGCATGACAAAACTTTCTCGAGAGGAAAGTAGCAAGCGCAGCGTTTTCAAGAAAAGAAATGCAAGCAAGATAGATGACGACTATTCTTGATTGGCAAGATACGGTCCAAAGAGTGTACATTTGCTTAAGAGTGTACCTTGAACAGTTGAACACAGCTGCACACTCGCGGTGTCAACGTATTTGCTGGCAGAAATAAGGTGCTTCCGCATCATTTGAATTAGGTCTCTGTGTAGAAATTTCAACGGCGTCTTTGCTTCTTCAATTGCGCGTAAACTATTGAATCTGCTCGGTGCATCTCCTTCAACGCCTTCTATGAGTGCTTCTCTGTCTTGTGTTGCTGCTCCTTTTCGCTGCTTTTACCATGAAGAAGAACCAACTCGCCAAGTTTTACGCTGTGTCGTGCATTATAGAGATATAATTTATACTTTGAAGTTTCCTTGTAAATCTCACATTAGTGTTTCCTTACATGGCTGTGATGTTAATGCTGGGTTAATTAACTCGGCATACAGCTATATACGAGATCGATACATCGAGAAAGTAAAAAAAAAACAGTAAGGAAATATACGTGAGGAGCAGCCGAGGTTCAAATTGATGAAGGTTCGCGTTCGTAAGTGCTGTTTGACATGGTTCGGTCGCCTTCGATAACAGTGTGCCCAGCATCAAGAAGCTCTGTAATTTTTGCTTACGAACGATTGCAGTGTAAGCGCTTTTTCTTCCATGCAAATACGGGCTTAGCAAAACTGGCCTCGGCTTTGTCCTTCTGGCTTAGAATGGTAGGGTGGATTTTAAGATTAAGGGGATACTCGCAAGGCGTTTCTGTGCTTTCACACTTTCCTTTGAAATGAGGCCCTCAAGTTTGAAACTACAGACAAAACACTGGAAATCATCGAAGCATCCTAACTTACTGATGTTGCAACACATGTCAGTACACCACCTTGTGAAAAAAATGAACCATCTTTACAAAACGCTGTTACGCTAGACATCTTCGGAAGACGGGAATCGCAGCCAATCCTGATGCTGGGTCACATTCTTATTGAACGCAGCCGTACAATGGCAGAGAACGCTTAGAAACAAAAAGCTGTAAATGTACATTTCCCCTTTAATAATTAAACGCATTACAGTAAAATGTTAGAGCGCTTAGGGGCGTGGCAGCATATTTATACATCTCCAATGTTTTTACCAAGTATAAACAAAACACAATGAAGTAAATGGCATGCTAGTTCTCTTTTAACATTTCTAAGGTCATTTTTTGCCAGAGATTTGTTGTATGGCAAAGTTTAGTCTCAGTTAGCCTGTAAATACTAGAATACGATTACATTGGAAGGCTATCGAAACTCTAAAAATGTTTGAAATAGCAACTTGATTCTGCACGTAGCACACATTACCTAGCTTTAGCGACACGCACATTTCAAACTGCCTTATTTGACCAAAACGCCACTAATTACGTAGCGAGTTCAAATAACAATGAAGCTAAATCAATACTATTGTAACGATATGCTGTTAGGTTAGCTAGGTACGACAAGATTGAGCCACAAATATCACGAAATGTATCTGCTGTTTACTTCCTTAACAAGATAATAATAAAGCCTAGAAACGTATGCACTCTCCACAGTGCCTGAACACACAGTCACATTTCTGTCTGTCGTTCTTAATATCTATGTCTGCAGCGCTTGTAAGGCCTTATCATCTCTTGAGACGAAGACATCACGTATCAAAATTTCAGGATTTTATCTGTCATTACAGTGATTAGGTGTCATGGAAACACTAAATAAAAGTGGACGTGTATATTTGGAGAAAAGGGTGAACTTGAGCCGTATTCAAATAAGGAAACACGCAAAAAGATACGCCCGACAAGACTCAGCGCTAGCTGTGTAGCTACGGGTAGTGGTGTGCATATATATATATATATATATATATATATATATATATATATATATATATAGAGAGAGAGAGAGAGAGAGAGAGAGAAATCCTTCCAGCACATTTTATAGAAAAGCCGAACTGGAGGCCGGATGAGAACACTGAACGAGGTACAATTTTTTTTTTGTCCTAATGTATGTCTGTGTTCTGCAATGCAATTGCATGTGAATACCACGCTTATTTATTCGAAGTTGGTCTAAAGCGTAACTTTTTACTCCTAATATTATTTAATTTTTACTTCTTTCTACGGAGTCGCTCAGTTTGAAATTTCAGATTGTATAGGATCATGGCATACGTTTTTTCTCGACAATCCAAAATTTTTAAAATTTGCTTGCGGCTGATAGCATACTCGTAGTCATCGAGCTTGGTTAAGAAAACAAGTGGTGCGAGAAATATAGCTTCGTATTTCAGTAATTTAGGTAATTGCACTTAATAACTGGTTATTTATTGGCGGGACATATTGCAATTTAGGAATTGTAGCCAGTGAGTTCACATGGCGCCTTAACTTGGAACAAATTTGCAGAATGACACCACTTTCGTGATATTCATTCCCAATATGTTCGAATATTACAGTGGCGTTCTAGTTACCTTTTTGTTTGGATGCACTGAGTGGCTGTTGGTTAAAAAAGTAGGTTCATCAATAGTGCACTTCTGCTGCAAGTTTCACTCCACGTACGTCAAAACACGTGCGATCTTTGGAATTCATTTCAAGTGGAAGTATCGGCTAATCTCACCGGCTACAGTCGTAAATTTCACGACGTGCCGTAAAGAAAATAGTTCTAAATTAGAACGAAATTTTATTTAATTACTCAATCATGCATTTCAATTTTTCCTGCGAGTAATTACCATCACTTCGAGTAATGCTGCTCGAGAACTATAATTAGGCTGTATACTCGAGGCGATATCTTAAAATTTTTTAAAGTCTCAAGAGAAAAGAAAACCGCTATATAAACATTATTTTTGCACTCGCAGAAAATTAGTGGCAAGATCTATGTCTAGTTAGTCGTGACTATAAAACTAGCTGCGGTTCTCCGGCGCCGGGAACTCACACACCACGATAGACGTAATCAACATGGATAGGGTTAATTACTTCAGAAACTTCAATGGAAACCTTCTGCTCAAAAGTTTCGCTCTGCCACCATAAAAAAAAAATACTTTGGAGAGGGAAAGAAATATTGACCCGTGCCTTTTGATAATCTGCAGGCTCTTTCTTCGATTTTTCCGGGGTGCCGGGCGCCTCACCACGTGTTTGGAGTTATGGTGGCTTGAATCACGCCACTCTCGACAGATGGCGACACGATCGATGGCCGGGCCCACTTGGCTGCTGGTAGCAGGCGGTGCAGCTCCGTTCCGTCTAGTGTGGGAACTGAGCGCTGCGAGAGCAGAGTTGCGCGAGTCCGGCCGCAGGCGTCGAAAGGGCAACGCCACTGTTTGAAGTTTCCGTTTCGTCGTTTATAAGTTTCGCGGAATGTCAATACCTGCAAGACAATTTGAATGTGAGAATGGCAGTTCTATTCTAGATTCATATCGGCCCTAGCCATCGTTACAATCTTCCCTTGAAACCTTATTAGCATAAAGACGGTGTACAGTGCCTGTGTCTTTGTATGAGCGGTGCGCGAAAATTTTTGCGACACGCCATTTTTCATTGAGAACCGTCACTCGGTAGTGACTTTGACTTCAAAGTTGATATTGTCGTTCGTGTTTGAAATATGCAGAACCCCGCATGACTTTGCTTCTGGTGAGATGTGTTCAATAGGAGTAACTGTAAGATACACTGTTTTGTGTGCAACTTTGCACGCGTATTTTTTAGGCCGGAATTATCTCTTGGTTTTGAATTCTTTCTTGAATTGGTCTAGGTGGTGCTTTAAGTGGTGTGTGCGAAATCGCAGAAACTGGAAAATGCGGCATTTCTTAGTTTCTTCAAGTGCTAATATTTTTTTACTCAATTGCTTGTCCAGGCTCCTTTATGAATGCTGCTTCGTTGCCCGAATGTGCCACTTGCGGCTCAGGTTATCATCCCTCAACTACTGAAGAATTCGTGGTTGTCGAAGGTGTCGCGACAATATCAGTATCTTTATTGGCAAGCGCGTAAACAATATCAACGCCTCAAGCTGGAGCCTCATGAAATGAATTAAAATCAGCAGTCATTTGGTAATTGAGTACTCGCTGTTGGCTGAGCGGTGGATTGGGACAACGGCGGTAAGTTGCTCGTCCCTGCTGCTTGTATCTTGGAACTCTGTTGATTGTTGGCGTATTTCTGTGTGCCGTAATAATAGCGCGTGAATTTTTACGATTACCTTTTATTTCACAATGAATAAGAGTGCTTCATCTATCGATGACACTGAGACGCTGATGGACATGCAAAAGAACAAAACAAACATAATGGACTATACACCTAATGTGAGGTGTAGTAGACGGACGGGTATGAGCTATATAGTGCAATTCATGAGGACAGCTGTGGCTGCTGTCGGTCTTACCTCTCAGCGTGGAAGACACAAGATAATGAACGAAATAAATTATGTTTTACAACTGAGCCATGAACTCATTCTCGATCTGAAGATTACTCCGCTTGTTTCCTTGATTTATCTCCCTTTGTTCCAACAAAGTAAACACTCGTTTGAGAGCTGCACCAAATTCGTCAAAGGTAAGACGTCGAAAGGCATAATGGAAAGAAGAGCGAGTGTTGCTTTATTTATTTGTGCGTAATGCAGCCCCATAGAAGGCAAGAAGGAGTCCGTTAAAACAGTAATGAACGCAATGATAGCCCGTATTAAAGCAACAGTGCGTTCACTAATTGCAACTTTTGAATATTACGGCATCAATTTAAACACAGGAAAATGCAAGTTTAATATCAAAAACCGTCAACCTCTGCAGTAATATATCATTCACAGAATGACACTAAAGACCCGCAACTAAGTAGACTCAGACTGATGTTAAGAGGACTATCAAATTCAGTTATGCCTCGTGAACGAATGCAGCCAGGTATGCAATTCTATAGTAGACCCGAACAAGTTGTCCTTTGTCAGGAGCAAAAGACATGCCGTGGATAAGGTGTCACGCCCACACACACACTATTATATATATATATATATATATATATATATATATATATATATAGAGAGAGAGAGAGAGAGAGAGAGAGAGAGAGCTTTACAGGCCACTCCAGCGTTCTGAAGAAGGCACTCAGTAGGACGATCGAAAAGGACGTTCGTGGTAGCTGTTATTCTGCCACCTCCACTGTGACACTAAATAAATTTGGAAAGTCGATTTTGCATACTCTTTGCCTGCGACACATTTTCGGTGGATGTGCAGGGTACTGGACTCATACGGGCCTTATAGATCGTGACAATCTTCTCTTGAAACCTTGTTAACAGGAAGACATTGTACAATGTCTGTGTGTTTGCACGCGCGGTGCGCGAAACATTTTGTGACACGCCATTTTTCATCGAGAACCGCCACTCAGAAGCGAGCATGGCTGAATTCATTAGGATGAAGCTCCGCAGCGGTGGTTGCTTGGATTTTTCCACAATGACAGAAGAGGTCGCCTCTTCCTCACAGCGGCAACGTTAACGGTTGTTCTTGCGCAGCAAAGACATCCAGGTACGCTTTCCGGAACCGATGACGTCGTTAATGAAAACTGGTTGGCCATCTCGGAGCATGTAGGTAAATATAAACGATGAGACGACATGGTCATGCTAGTGAACGATGTATTTACTAATAAGCAACGGCAAAGAACTGGTTCGGGAATCATGAAGCTGAAATGGGAAGTTGGGATTCCTGCAAGGAAAAGCTGCATGATCTGTTTGGAAAGGCCTTTGGTCATACGGCCGCCGCGAATAATGCGCTGGTGTCAGGTGCCCAAACTTCTACGAAGTCCTACCATTCTTATAAACAGGACGTGCTGGCTTTTTGTGACAAATGAGAAGATGACATGAGTGAGTCAGACACAGTGGGACATGTTTTAAAAGTGATAGCAGATGATGCATTTAAAACTGCGTTTACTGCTCTTTTGCAAGGACTGAAACACGGTCGACTCCATCATACGGGAGTCCAAGCGTCTTGAGAAGGCCAAAAGCCAACGCATTGCCCATTGGTTCGTGCAAGTGCCTAACACGACAGCAACACCGTCGTGCAAAGAATTACCTGCACCACAAGTTCCGCTAGCCGCGCCGCACCTGATAAAAATTGTCTGAGCGAAAATGAGGCTATGTCTTCTGCTTCGAGGTGCTCCGGCGCCTTTGAATCTATACCACTTGCCGAACAATGGTTCGTGAGAAGTTGTCCAGTGTTGGTCTAGGCTCAGTGTGTGCCGTCACTTCCTCACGCCTGGCTGACCGTCTCTGTCTCCTATACTCAAGGCCTGAGGCCTCGCTGCGTCGTCGCAATCCGGCCGAATGGAGGACTGGCGATTACTATTCTGTTTGCTTTAGCTGTCATTGTGTAGGTGATGCCGCCCACAATTGTGACAGCAGTTGGTCCTGATCTTCTCGTGCTACCTATGCCTATAACGATCACTTTGAGAACAATCCTGACTGTTTCGAACCTCATAGCATACAATCGCATGCCACCAGCGATGACGCTCCCACCATGACTTGTCACTGCTCACAATCCCTGCGTGGACTCAAGCCTTGTTCGCCACTCTCGTCGTCCGTCACTTCACTCGCCCCACTTGTTTGGCCGTACCTTTTCGATTATCGCGGACCGTCATGTGCGTACTGTTTCTCATGCCTTAAAGACCCGACTGGATGACATGATAGCTGGGCGCTAAAGATACAAGAATACAGCTTTGATGTCTTTTGCAAGTTCGGCTCCATGTACCAGGACAGCGATTGCCTGTCACGCCATGGCGTGGACCCTCCCGACTCCACTGCCCATGATGCTGATATCTGCGTTCTTGCCACCTGCCGCTGCAGTGATACACACAATCAACAGCTCTTCGATTCAAACTTGCAGTCCGTCATCTATCGGCCACGCTCTAATCATTCCAACCCGTTCCTCCACCTCTCCGCCTATTCATACTCAATGACAATATTCTCTGCAGCCGCAATACTAACCTAGATGGCCTTAAGCTTCTGCTCCGTTCTACACTTCGCCCCAGCTCCACGATGCCCCAACAGCTGCCACCTCGGAGTATTCCGCACATACGACCGCGTGCGGTGTCTGCTCTTCTTTGCGTCAGCACGCTGCTAGCTTAGAGCCTTGCCAAGGCCACGAGCCTCCCTCCTTGCAGCATGCCAGCCCACTTAGCCTGTAGCCATTCCGACTAGTCCAGTCAACCTCCTCGGCCTTGATCTCGCTGGAAAATTTCCGACGTATCCTTAGGATACAAGTGGATCGGCGTAGCTAATTACTACGCTGAGCAATACGCCATCACACGGGCACTCACCAGCAATTGTGCTGGTGACGTTGCAGAGTTCCTGCTTCATGATTTTATCCTCCACCGCGGCACTCCACGGCAGCAGCAGACAGAGCGGGGTCAGTCTTTTCGTTTACAAGTTGTCTGCGATATTCTTCTCTGGGGTTCCACCACAGCGCACAGAATAACTATCTCCTACCAGCGCTAATGAACTTAAAGAAGGCTCCAACCACACACTCATCGCGATGTTATCCGTGCACATTTCAGTAGATCACCGTGACTGGAACATAGGTTTGCCTTATGCGAATTATGCATTATGTAATACACAAAAAATTGTTCGCGGAATTAGTGATATGCCATTTGACTACCCATCTGAGCCCCTATTTGAAAGCTTCGGGTAAATAAAGTCAGTGATATGTTTAAATACTACCTTGCTCTTGGATAGCTAAAAGAAACCAAACAGAACTTAGGCCTTTTTCCATCTCTGGCTAGATTAAAACACAACATCCCATGTTATAACACCAGGTCCCTGGAATACTGGCATGTACCGCATGTGCGTTCAACCTATGGTAACCAAATGACTTGTTACACTCTCCCCACTCTGCTGGATAATCTCAGATCTGCGTCCATCGATGTACCTAATTGCTCTGGCAGAGAACTGTATAATTTCTATTGCCCCAAGAATTGGGTTTAAACATGTACCTAATGTTTTTTCTTTTTAAGAGTTTTGTGTTTCTATATATCTATATTGTTTGTTTTTCCCGAGTTGGTTTATGTGTGAAGCAAATTGTTTAAGTGAGATATATGTACTACATGCCGTTACTCTCTCTCCTTTCGCTATTTTCGTTCTTCCTCTTTCCTTTCTTTTCTTCTTTTTTTTTCTCGCTCCTTGCTGTCTGCTGCCTTTTGGACCTTCTGGTTATTTGGACCAGACAAGTTGCTTTTGTAGCAACTTTTTTCCTAATGCCTTGGCACTTTGTACCACTTGTTTTTTGAATAAAGGTATTATTATTTCTTATATAATTTTGCTTAAATTGGCATACAACTTGTGCCGCCACGACCCGACCAGCTATGCCCCTTTTGTCTCTTGTTTTGCAGCCACCTCGCGTTGCCCTTTGAGACCCGACTTTCATAAACTGCAAACGCTTCTGTGCAAACGGCTCGTCACGTCTCGTTGCCTTGCAACTGACTCAGAAGGATTGTTACGATAGCCACCACAGAACCCTTCAGTTCCAACCAGGCTCCTTGGTCCTTCTTTGGATGCCTTGGCGCTACGTCGGTCCATCTTCGAAAATTATCTCCTGGTACTCCGGGCCCTATCAGTATTTACGCTAGCTCAGCAAGGTCACATGTGACATCGCCCCGTCAGAGGGTCACTTGTCATCTTCAGTGCCCACCACCTAAGTCGTACGTATGTCTCGTGTCAAGCCGCGTGGTTTACCGCACGACACTACACCTACCGAGGTGTTCCTCAAGGCGGTGTACTAAGCATAACCCTATTAAACCTCGCACTCATTAGTCTCGTTGAACATCTGGCAGCAGCGATGAAGATATCAATGTACGCAGACGACAGATGTATATGGACTTCAGATGTGACACGTCTTCAGATAGGTGCAAGACTTCAAAAAGCTGCTACTCTGACAGCTATACACCTCCGCAACCGAGGTCTTGAAATCTCGCCATGCGAATGGGCACTGACGGCATTCACTCGCAAACTAATGACACCCTGCACCATCTCAACAAATGGCCAGATAAATTCTTATGAGAAGACTCGCAGTTTTCTCGGCATAATCATTGATAGAGATCTCTCATGGAGCCCGCATGTGACCTACTTGAAACAGCGTCTGGCAGCAATCTCCCAGCTTTTCAAGTTTTTGGACGGAAAGACTTGTGGAATGTTAGTTCATGCAATGTTGGAATTGCACAGCGCTTTTTTCTGGGCTTCTTGAGATAAACTTTGCCCGTACTGACCAACACTTCCCTTGCAATTCTTCGTGCTCTGCATGCTATACAAGCTCGGGCTCTCAGGGTTCGTCTTGGTTTGTCGAAATGCACATCGACAGTGGTGACTATTACAATCGCCCGGGACCAAGCCTTACAAACACAGATTGCGGTGGAAGTAGTGAGAGTGCTCATTAGGCACTTTGCCCGTGTCCATTCTCATAATCTCGCAACGCTACCCTCAGAGAGGCCGGAGGCATGATTTTGTGCTACAATTTCGTATTATTACACCCGCCTTCCATCAGGCTTCACCCCCGTAACTAAGCCATCAATTCATTCATGGTGTTTGGCTCAACCTGCAATGCACCTCACCGTACCAGGAATCAGGAAAAAAACCTGAGCTGTCATAACCCGTTCTTAAACAACTGACTCTGCGCCTTCGCACGAGAAGTACGCCGACCCCGTACTGATGGTTTGGCAAGTCCCCAGTGTTCCTCTGGAGTCGTTGTTTTCAAGGCGTGCCACCCAAAGTCACCAATGGCTGCGGAATTTGCAGCTCTTTGCGCTGAACTTCATCTTGTCAGCCAAGAACAAACTCGAAGGTGGTCAATATTCAGTGATTCGAAGGCAGCACTGCAGTCTTTGCTATCAGTCCTGCGGCGTAGACCACACCAGCCACTGGTATTCGAGATTAGGAAACTAATCCATACCTTGACCGAGAAAGGACGCCACGTGACATTTCAGTGGCTTCCAAGTCCCTGCGGTGTCATAGGGAATGAACTCGCTATATCGCTGCTTGGTTGGCTCTTGAAGGCGACGAAAAGGAGCCGATACCGTTATCAAGGACAGATGTCACTAAAGAACTTCGAATGCTCAGGCGTGGCATCACTTCCTTCTTGTGGAACGCAGGAAGCTTTCAAAACAACCAGCTGCAAAACCTAGACTCCTCTCTACGCCTTTACATTCCAGCTGGCCTCTGCCGTCGCGAAGCTACCCTGCTGCGTCGAATATGGCTAGGAGTGGCCTCCCCTAAGTCCTTTGCATTCCGAATCGGATGGGCCTACGACGCCTCGTGTGATGACTGTAGTAGCGAGGAGACTCGTCAACACCTTCTCTGTGACTGTCCTCGTTACAATTTACAGAGACGATCGCTTAAATCGCTATAGTGCGATTCGACCAAAGACTAATACCAGAGCAACTTATTTTGGAATTCCGAAATCACAAACTATCGCAGAAGAGGGTGACGTGGGTGCTGTTGCACTCTTTAAGTGCAACGGAAGTTGACAAGCGGCTGTAGCCTGAACCGATGTTTATAGTGCTGCAAGTGCTACTGTGCTGTGTGGTGACGGTATACGGTGACAATATTTGACTGGGATTGTATGTCTATGCTGCATTCTTTCTTTATTGTACTTTGCTATCACTTTACCTCCCCATACCGTCTCTCCCCAACGTAGGGTAGTAAATGAGATCTACTCATCTGGCTAACTTCCCTGCCTTTCCCCTTTCTTCTCCTCTCTCTCTCACTCTCTCTCTCTCTCTCTCTCTCTCTCTCTATATATATATATATATATATATATATATATATATATAGATATAGATATATATATATACACCATTCAAGTGAAAGTTCTCTAGGTCCGGTACTTATGTAGTTGAAGAAACGAAGGCGCACTTACGTGCTTTAACGTTTCGGCTGTGGTTTTTCTCCTGACGAAGGCCGTGCCGCGTCCCAAGCGTGAAAACAAAGCATGCACTTTTCTTAAGGGTGGGCCTTTGTTTCTGCAACTATATATATATATATATATGTGTGTGTGTGTGTGTGTGTGTGTGTGTGTGTGTAAATTGTAGCATGGCCTGTAACACATGAAGCCCGGAGCTTAGTGAAGGGAAGGGCTGTAGGCTGAAACGTATGGCTTAAGACAGGATACATGCACGACCTTGGAAAAGGGCACGGAAGATGACGAGCGAACATTCAACGGGGTGATATCGCATGTGAACTCGGTGAGCCGGCGTGAAAACTTGCAGGGCCTAGAGTAGGATAGTACTGTATATCATGCACATGAGTGTTGAGTTTTCCATAATTGTAAAGGTTGACAAGTAGCACAACTGCCAATAGCTAAACTTACGTCCTGAAACTAAACAGCTCTCCCTGAAATGGAAGAAGATGATTTCCGCATGAAATCGAAAAGCATAATTTATTGTTAAATAAAAATTTTGGTAGTCTATTTGATAACGAATTGTGTTAAGTCACATATTGCAATTAGCCAATGGCGCCGGTGAGTCCGCAACTAGCATACAATTGCAAAGAAATTTGAGGATGGCACCGGTTCTGTTATGCGCCTTCCCGAATGAGCGAGGAGAGGCATTGTTATTCCGCTGATTATTGCCCTTAACTGCATAGAAAAGTATTTGAAAAATTTAGTTGAGCAATCGTGCTGTTTGCCTCTGATTTAACGGCGCAATAAAGTAAAAGTAATATTGTTTGTTTCAGAATTACTCCCAAGCCAGCGTGCCTTGAAATCTCACTAACTCCATACAATACATTGCATTATGTGCGATAAATAATTATTTAAGGAGACCATCAGTACACTAATTTTAACAACTCTGAAATTCCAATAGAGGTATTCTGCATGCAATCTGCAACTCTTTGCGCAATGCACCCCATTAATTCCAGCCGGAACCTGGATTTTGCTTTTTCTCATGTAGATCGCGCACCGTAATTATTCGCTAAAATGACGCAAGGCTTGGACTACGAAGAGAAAGCTTTTACGAGTGCTTTCGGGAAACTGGGGCCCTCACGCAAACACTCATCGTCTTCAGGAAAGGACCATCTATATTAAAAGGAGCCGTTTCGCCAGAATTGCGTGGGGAACAATGGTAATCGTAAACTTCGCGTATGTAATTGTGAAGAGCTCTTGATTCGAATTATAAAAGACGAACATTGGACAGGAAGCAATATTAGAGTTCACTTTTAGCGAATCCATTGCAAGTGCTCTTGTGCTTGCGCAAGAAGCCGCTAACGATGTAACCGGGATTGCGGTGGCATGTGGATAAATTATAAAGCATTTATTCTTGCATGCTCGAATTCCATTACTTCGAAATCACTTTCTTATTTACATAATGCAAGTAAAACTTTGGTTGTAGCGCTGAACGGCGGATATATATAGAGTTTACGATAGGAACCCCACGAGCTTGCACGGTGGTACCGAAATGCGGTCACGGATGTGCCTGGATGCTGTCACAGTAATGTTGTGTATCTTTTTAGTTCAATAAAACATTCTTCATTGTTCTTCTAACTACGGTTAGTCTTTTGGCAGAGCCTGTGTTCACTGAGCCGCTTCTACTGAAGAAATCAGATAAAAAGATCCACAAATTTTAAATTATAGGTAGTGTGATGAGGTTTATCGGACTCGTCAAGCGGTAGTCAGAAACACAGCGGCAGCAATGATAGATCCGCTAGATTTGCGAGCTGGCCGCGCCACACACGATCCCGACGGGACTTTTCAGTGCCATTCTTCTTGCTTACAATCGCCTCTTGGCTGAACAACGAGCCAGCCTGGCGACCTAAATCGATGACGAAACGATAGGCTCATAATACGGCTGCGTAATAAGGCAGTACTCACCTACGGTGCAGAAACCTGGAGGCTTACGAAAAGGGTTCCACTTAAATTGAGGACGACGCAATGAGCTATGGAAAGAAGAATGATAGGTGTAACGTTAAGGGATAAGAAAAGAGCAGATTGGGTGAAGGAACAAACGCGAGATAATGACATCTTAGTAGAAATCAAGAAAAAGAAATGGGCATGAGCAGGACATGCAATGAGGAGGGAAGATAACCGATGGTCATTAAGGGTTACGGACTGGTTCCCAAGGGAAGTAGTAGTCATGTGGCAAAGTGTATGTAGGGCAGTCAGGCCACTGTGTTAACGAGCTCCTTAAAGAACATGAGCGATGCATACCAACAAGCACAGGTTCCCATTTGGCTCAGCATTGTAAAACATGCAATCGCAAACCCATGTTTCATGATACCATGATTTTGAAAAAGAGCGGTGACACCACCACCCGAGAGTTATCGGAAGCATTTTTCATTCAGTCATTGGGGTCACAGTGCATTGGTGTGCCTTCCTTAACCTTGTACAGCACTGAATTTGTTTTTTGGGTTCTGTCGCATGAGTGCGCTCTTGGGATTGTATGTTGGTGACTCCACCGCATGGTGCTCACTGCGCATATTCCTCTGGTTTGAGCGGTCTATAAAGGAGTGACGCAATAAAATGATGTCGGTTGAGAGTAGCGCCTTGTCCTGTCGTCTTTCTCGTGTGTGTCGTTTTGCGCTAAACAAAGTATTCATACATTCGCACCAACTAGCCCGCCAACGCATTGGGCTGAACTATCTTTCTTCTACTGTGGGCCCTGATATTTTTGTATCTGTGGCATCTCCTGATCCTGCTGTTCTGGTCAGTCACATAGCTTTTGCTGTGTGCCGTGCAAGGATGCTTACGTTCTGCATGAAGAATGGACATGTTCCTCAAGACGTGGTGAGTCTCTTCGGGAACGTCAGGCCTTCTGTCGGTCACGTGTGGCGAATGTGTCGGATTCTTCCTTATAAAATTTGGCAGCAGGTACGCCTTCTCTACGACTGGTTGGGAGCTGTCTGCTACACGCGCGATGCGCCTATTGTGGCCGAGAAGTTTCGTTTCTACAGACGTCTATCAACTCAGACTACAGAATTCGGGTGGACACAGCTGCTGCTACTCCTCTGGTCCAGACTCCCATGCAGAAAGGAAAAAACGCAACCTGTCACCACTGGTTTCCAGGTACTCGTTGACGTTAGGCTTCCTGACGAAGTTGCTGCATCGTTAAAGAATGGGCCGAAGTATAGCACGGAACCAAGAATTCCTGCACATGAGCTACTGGCTTTGAACAGGCGCATCGCAAGGAAAGCCGAACTAGAGAACCAGGAGTGGTGCCTCCTCGATGGGGTGGACTGCCTTCGTAGGACCATCACCGGGAGCGCGCCACCTTCGACAGCTGTGATCAAAAGGACATTATCTTTCTTTAGGGACAATGAACTTCGGCGGTTACTGAGTGACAAAGAGGGCGGTTTTGTGATAGCTCCGTCTGCTGTCTTCAACAAAAAAGCCATTGAGGCTGTCAACAAGAACTTCATTTTGGCAAATGAGAAAGCTCAGAAGGTAAAACGGAAAGCCATTTCTTTGTTGAGAAATATAGGCCTCACCAAGATTGTGAAAAATGTAAAACAATGTAAGGTACTTGCTCTAAGGTTTTTTTTACTGCAAAAATGCACAAACCGGATGTGCCTTTCCGTACAATAGTCAGTGAAAACTGTTGGCAGGTTTTGGTTAGCCGCTTCTTGCAAAAACAGTTGAAGCATTTAACTATTGACGATCCTTATGGCATAAAGGAGTCTTTGATGTTGTTTCCTTTCTGGAAGACAACCATTCAGTAACCGACATTTTTTCTGTTGACGTCGAAGATCTTTACTATTCAATACCGCATGATGAGCTATTTCGCAGTGTGATGACGTGCATCGAAGAAAGTGGCGAGGTAGATTTTCGCAATGCCACCGGGTTGTCTTCAGAAAGTTTCATGTCCCTTTTGAATTTTATTGAAGTGCAACTTTTATCCGGTTCGAAAATAACCTTTTTATCCAGAAAAATGGTGTGTGTATTAGTAAAAATTATTTAAAGCCTAGAAATGATCAGTCGGTATGTATTTATACACCGGGAGGTAAATTTTTTTTCAGAAGGTCCAAGAAATTTAAAAATTGCCTGTGCAGATATCACAATTCTAACCATTAATCTAAATTACTCGATGAGCCGGCCATAACTTCAACGAGAAAGAACAGCGTATAATTGAATAAGTCAGGTAATTACGGTAATTACCTTTTAAATAATTACACTGCGGCACATATTTAAATCTACGGATTATAGCCTGTCAGTTCGCAAGAAGTGCCCAGTTGGAACAAATTCTCTGGACTGTACCATTTTCGAGATATTCCTTTTCTAAGCGTTCGACAAATCGCAATGGCGTTCCAGTTACTTCTGTTAGTAAAACATCCCTTTATGCATTCAAGCACAAACGTAACTGGAGCACCAATGCTTTCCGTCGGACACACTGAAAATTATTATTTCGAAACTGATGCAGTCCACGGAATTCTTTATTTTCTTTCCTTAAAGACCCCACACGGGGGTATGGCACAAGGGGTGGTATTAGAACAGTAGTTAAAACAATATTAGTTCAGATAAAAGAATCGCTGACACTTCTTCCGTGAATGCAGGTGAACTGGTGATGACAGCGATGCCGTAAGGAAGGCCGTTCCGGTCTACAACTTCACGATGGAAAAAAATAAGACAGTAAAGTTACAGTGTGCATTTTGGGGCGAGTGAAACTTAATGAATGCTCTGTGCGACGTAATTTCATGCCGGCTGGGAAATCTATGATGCGATGGCGAGAGGACTGAAAAAGAAAACTTTGTGAAACAATGATATGCCGGCGGTGCGACGGCGATACGGAACAGGTGGGAAACTGGAGTCCGCTTTTAATGATGATAGGCTGATGCCGTAAGAATATGTCGAGGGAATGAACCTAGTAGCGTGATTCTCTACGTCGTCAAGGGCGTTAGTGAGGTAAATTTCATGCGGCCTCCAGATAGCAGAAACGTATTCAAGTTTTGGCCTGATGGACGATTTGTGTGCTAATAGGTTTACGTGGGGAGGAGCTTTTCGTAAGTGACGTTTAAGAAACCGAGCTTTTTCTTGGGCGGTTTTAATTCGTAGGAACAAACATGTGCCGTAAAACAAATAAACAAAAAGTTAGTAACAGAAAATGTGTTAATTAGTTATTTAGGCGTTTTGATTTCTCGTAGGATTATTGGGTGCCTCATCGAGAAATTAGATCAAAGGTTAGACCACAGGAAACTTTTGAATAATTCGGACATTCTAAAATAAATAGCTGGTATAGAAGGGCGTGGCACAGAACGTCGCTGCGAAGCGCTAACATTTTATAGCTGATTAAAAAACAAAAAAAACCTGAACGTTCACGCGTTCCGGAATTGGGACCTGCGATAGTGCTTTCAAGCGCTAGCTTGCTTTAATGTAGCGACTACGCCATCAGATGCTGCGCAAAAAGCTGGCTCACTAGCAGTAGCTCCAAGGGTTCCGAAACGACGCGAAAATGCATCGCCACTCTCTCTCGCTTGCCATGGCTGCGCGCAGACTCGTTGTCAAGCCAAGAAAGTACGGTTATTTTCGCTGTAGTCAGGCCTCGCGTCGGCCGACCTCAGAGCCTGCGCACTCGACTGGAAACAACGAAAGAGGAAAGTAAAATACCCTTTACATTTTTTTTCAGAGGCGCAGTGATGTTACCGGTGGTCTAGTCTAGAAATTAAAGCTGCCATGGCATACAGTGCGTCTGACACAGACATTCATCTAATGGCCAAATATTTGCTTTTTCCAGAGCGGTGCCCTGTCTGCGTGAAGGAACTGTACTCGTCGAAAGAACCGATTCGATGCAGAGTACACGATGGTATCATGGCATTATACGCTTTACGCCAGGGGCCTGAGAAAAAAACGACGTATTATGAGTGCAAGCACAAAAGTAACTGGAACGCCAATGCACTTCATCACGAAGTTCGCGAATCAATATCTCTGGACTGGTGTCATCCTGCGAATTCATTCCAAGTGGATCCGGCTTGCGCACTTCACGGCTGGAACTTGTAAATTGAAATATGGACCATACGGTAATTAGTTAAAGAGGCAATTAGATAATTTTTGTTAATTAGCCGATTACGAATTTCATTTTTTTTGCAATAAGTGTCCACCGCTTCGAGTAGACCATCTCATGAACTAGAATGATGCTATCTGCCACAGGTAACCCTTTAGGAATATGATAACGTGTTGCCATTCGTCTCAATTGTGCGTGTTGTGCGGAACCCGAAATGGAAACCACGAGTAATGATGACGAGTGCAATGCTTACTGGCGTGACGAAGGGCTTAGGAACAATTGGAATCCTATTTATCTACATATCTGTAACCTGCACATATTGCTGTGATGCTTCTGCTACTTAACAAATATTCAACTCAATTCCTCGCTTCAAATAAATTTTGCCGGAAGAGAACACGTCGTTGGTTCCGAATTTGTGATGTAATGAGTATTCTTGCCATGGTATTCTTATGTTCCTAAATGTAACCGCGCGAAGTTACTGGGAACACAATGGGTCTCCCTAGAGAATGGACCGATTACCATGATTTTGGCCGCCTCACCACTTCATTATCTTCTCATACAGACCATTTGAAGGACTGGATAATGCAATTTACCTTAAAAATATGCTGATTGATGCATGCTTTCTAGCTCAGCTGTGCTGCAAAAATAAGTTGTCGACGAAGTTCTCAAATTTTTTTGCAACAAGAATAAACGTGGAGAACAAGTATTGAACTTCGAGAAACATGAGCAAATTTTTTCAGCTATATCTGTGATCTACGAAGAAACTCTGGCTGATTGGCGTTGAATGACCCATTGGGCATTTGGATGTTCTTCTCGACTGGAATATACTACAGTGACCACTTGAATAGGAACGTTATTTTTGTCATGGTATTCATTATCTTTTGGTGAAAAATATTGAGGGCATCTCATATACAGAATATATGTATAATTTAGTGCCTCTAATAGCTCTGGAGAAATATCTCCAATATCTCCAATATACTGATTTTTAGCTGTGCAAATACCGTAAACTTGAGAGAAAATTGTAAAGATAGCAATGCCCATATTAAGTACTTGAGAAGTTCCTAAGGCACAAGAAGCATGTGATAAGCTACTGGCCATGGATGACATGTTCCATTTCAAACACTTTTGATGTGAGTTCCACTATTAGCTTCTCGGTGGCCTTGTATGACGCTTTACAGGTTGTAAAGAAACGCAGCTGCTGTGAAGCAATGGTAGTTTCTTGATCAAGGATACCACGTCATGAGTGTTCAGGAATTTGAACACCGCGTGAAACGTGCATTTCTTCAGCTAAGCGCTGTTGAATAGGAACGAAACCACAGACGCTTGCTCATTCAGGACCACGCTTGCAATGTGATAAATGTGCATCGTAATTAGGAATGAATGGATTTATAAAATCGCAAAGCGAGAACGGAGAATGCATTTTCTCGTGGTTTTAAATTAAAGCTAATAAGCAGATAATATAGAAAATGTGCCCAATAATGTTCTTTTTGGAGACCGTGGAGTTAATCTTTAAACCGTCCAGTGATAAAAAAACACTTATAGTTGCTACATATTTTTGGAAAACTCTATCCTGCTGCAAAATAATGTGACAAGTTTTTGCTGTTCTTATTTACGAATAGGTTGCTGCTGTTGTGTGCGTTGAAAGTTTTATAACGCTTGACACAAGAGCTTCTACGTGCGCGATTTCTAAATAATTCCCTCAAAACTCGAAGCGATTAGTATGTCAAAACTTCTCGACATATCTTACAGAAAATGAAAGTGGACGGCGGAGGCCAATACTCTGCGCAACATGCGTATGCCAGTTCACAAGAAAGCTA
Organism: Dermacentor albipictus; assembly: GCF_038994185.2. Taxonomy (NCBI): domain Eukaryota; kingdom Metazoa; phylum Arthropoda; class Arachnida; order Ixodida; family Ixodidae; genus Dermacentor; species Dermacentor albipictus. The sequence goes on from NC_091821.1 coordinate 440,520,089, forward strand.
TACTTCCCACCTAGATATATTAAAACATAACAATTAAAATCCATCTGTATTGCGCAGCAAGCAAGCTACGAGCGTCAGGAGACCAATAGAGCACCGCGTATCTGACCCTGGCCAATTATGAAATGAATGTCACACGCTTATTAGCCAGTCGAAGACAGAGGAGGTAATGCCTAATAAATAAGGAACACACGCGAATCTTGAAGGAATATGAAACCCAAATGCTAGTCATGCTCTGCACGACGGATCAGCGCATTGCTCTCTTTACTGCGCTTGCAAAGAGTACTGACCGTAGCGACAGTGCAGTACACATCACCAGGCTTGCGATGCCACTTGTTCCCGGGATGTCACATTAACTAAGCCCAAGCGTGTCAGCAGCCTAAACAGCACCGAGATGTCCAGGCGCAATGAAGGTTTGGCAAGAATAATAAAACAAAGACGCCATTTGGAGCCCACGAGGAACAGAGTGCCACCTAAACAAAGGGGAAACACCGCTCCGTCCACTAACGAGGCTCCATTATTTGCGACGATGACAAGTACGAGCTTCCTGTTCGCTTGTCCTATAGCCACTGCTGCTCGTGATAAGTGGCCGCCGCGGCGCGCCACCCCTTCTGAATTGTTCCGAAATGGCCAGGGAACACATAGAAGTGCGATGCAGGGAAAAACAAAAAGGTCGCATAGGTAGCTGGGAACAAACAGAGGGGATGAAGGCTTTCACTATGTCCGCTCATGTCTTTCTGCCTGGATGACCGTCTGAAGTGTTCGTCAGTGTACACAAGAACAATGAAGCACCAATGTGCACAATGGGGCGCAAACAAGAGCAAATAAATTTTGGGTGTGTTTGTAATAGGTGTGATGTGATTGATGTTTTTTTTTTCTCGAATGTAAGTGGCAGTGCCTGGCTATGCCTCATAATTTATTTGTTCAGATACTCAAAACAGTATCCCTGGTTTCTATGGGTTGCCGTGACACTTGGGTGAAGAAGCAACAGAAGGCGTCCCCTTAGTGAGCGAAAGCTGCAATACAGCTCATGGAATATTCGGGAGAACGCACACGCTTTGAAGAGGTCAGCACTCGTTATCAAACTCACTTCTTTGTCATTCTCTCATGAGTATGACCATAAATGTTTTTCCATTCTCCTAATGATGAGGGCACCTTTATACTTATCACCATGAAGGCAATGACAGTAAGACGAATCTTCCTAACGAAGATTTGAAATATAGTAGGGTATTATTGCGGCTTGTGAAAGAAATGTAAAATAATATTAGTTTTCTCCCTTGAAAAGTGCAGCACAAAACTTCTTCATATATACTTTAACAGTGCTGTCGCACAGAGAAATGTAATAATAGAGCACAGCCATAATACCTCGACCACAAACATGATAGTGAAGGAGTACATTTGCGATCTCACTTCTTCGATTTTAACGACACCTGTCAAGCTAATCGCGCTATCTAATGACTGTGTACTGTGAAATATTCCTAAATCATCATCATCATCATCAGCCTGGTTACGCCCACTGCAGGACAAAGGCCTCTCCCATACTTCTCCAACAACCCCGGTACATGTACTAATTGTGGCCATGCCGTCCCTGCAAACTTCTTAATCTCATCCGCCCACCTAACTTTCTGCCGCCCCCTGCTACGCTTCCCTTCCCTTGGGATCCAGTCCGTAACCCTTAATGACCATCGGTTATCCTCCCTCCGCATTACATGTCCTGCCCATGCCCATTTCTTTTTCTTGATTTCAACTAAGATGTCATTAACTCGCGTTTGTTCCCTCACCCAATCTGCTCTTTTCTTATCCCTTAACGTTACACCTATCATTCTCCTTTCCATAGCTCGTTGCGTCGTCCTCAATTTGAGTAGAACCCTTTTCGTAAGCCTCCAGGTTTCTGCCCCGTAGGTGAGTACTGGTAAGACGCAGCTATTATATACTTTCCTCTTGAGGGATAATGGCAACCTGCTGTTCATGATCTGAGAATACCTGCCAAACGCACCCCAGCCCATTCTTATTCTTCTGATTATTTCTGTCTCATGATCCGGATCTGCCGTCACTACCTGCCCTAAGTAGATGTATTCGCTTACTACTTCCAGTGCCTCGCTGCCTATTGTAAATCGCTGTTCTCTTCCGAGACTGTTAATTATTACTTAAGTTTTCTGCAGAATAATTTTTAAACCCACTCTTCTGCTTTGCCTCTCCAGGTCAGTGAGCTTAGTAACTCAGGGGACCAATTGCAATGCATTCCTAAATAATGACCTTTAATTAGTTGCTCATTTCATGGTAACTAAATAAATAAGGAATCATTGTTACTAAGGTTGGCAAACTTAATGGGCATCTTATCAGCCTCATTAGAGTGGCTTAGCAGAGTGTGCCGTGCCAGTGGGGAAGAAGGGCTTTGCCAGCTCTACTTGGCTGTCCTCCTCGACTAGGAACTAGCGAAAGTATTGTTCGGTCACAAATGAACTGCTTGGCGGCGTTGAAGTTGGGATGTTTGTTTCATTTACAAGAGGTTGCTATGCAGCTGAGCCGAAATCTCAGCGCATTGAATGAGAACGAGAGAATTTGCAAAGGAAAGCAAACAAAAGAAAAAACGGACATTGGCAAACAGTGATAAACAAGGAGAATCAGTACCATTCACATAAATAAAACAGCTGCAACTAATGACAAAAGGTAATGTCCTAACATGCAGTGGATGTGGAGACGACACGGAATGAACGAGGAGGACAGTTCACGGAAGAGTCGACGCCGGTCTTTGGCGTAAAGACTGTAGATATGGTGGCAGCGCAAGCTTCCCGGTCACTCCTGCGGCGAGCACGGTGAAGCCTTCAAATAACTTGGAGACACTTGAAGCCGGGAAGAATTGTTGAGTTTTCGGTTGGGTCAGGAAGCTCGGGCCCAAAGCCCGACGGCTGTGCTGATGCGCAAGCCTTCAAATAACTTGGAGACACTTGAAGCCGGGAAGAATTGTTGAGTTTTCGGTTGGGTCAGGAAGCTCGGGCCCAAAGCCCGACGGCTGTGCTGATGCGCAAGTAGTCTTCGGCATACCATAGCACTTCGAGGCGTATGAACACGAACAGCCGCTTTCCAATTCATCCCTGCATCCTCTTTTATATTCATAGCAATTATATTGGCACTCCAACTTCAAGGGCATTTCATTCATCGGCGTCGCTGATGCCGTGAAGTTCCGCATAAAATCCAAGGGCGATAACCATCGCTGCGCTATCTAGGCTGTATGTGCGAGTGGAATCATGCGACAGGAGCCGACAGCCGTTGCCCAATCTCGCCCGCTTGAAAGAGAAGAAAACGGGGTGACAGGGCAACTTGAAGGCGATCTACGTTGGGGACAGAGTCTGTACTCGCGGACAACTTTCTGCGTCAACGAAGGGAAAGCTACGGAGGCGAAGTACGCAGAAGTTAGAGCGCTTCTGAAAAGAATCGGATGTTTTCAACCACGTTAGTTTATGCTGGGGAGGATAAAACACGCCACTAAGATACAATACATCAGGAAGATAAAACACACCACTCAATGTAAATGTTTAGTCATGTCAACGCGATACCGTCAACGCAAAACCGTCGCCCGTGGAAGCTGCGTCGATTCAGCGTCTCTTCCGAGCAACCAAAAGTTCTGTGACATGCTGGCGGACTACTTGGCACGGTAACACATTTCCAGAAGCTACGCCCCCGTAGCTTTCCCTTCATTACCACAGGTAGTTGTCCGCCAGTATTGGTGCATCGGTAACTCGCAGCTTTGTGCGTGTGGTGTGTTCTCGGCGCTAGCTTCACCCTGAAGCGATGGCAGCACGAATGTCACTTCACTCGCTTCTGCTGCTGCGTTTCCTCATGTCAGCGTTTCGACAGCCAGTTGCCGCGGTTACCCAGCGAGGTGTGTTGATGTTTGCTTGAGCGCGCGTGACACCATCTTGGTAATTTAGTTAGTAGGCCTATGTTAAAAAGTTTTCAAGGCCGATAATACTACTATCCTTACTCAGTATAGCTGTCCATTAGTTTGCTATCGATATGCATGCTTCGCCTCTTCGGTTAAACTGCGACATTTTCAGTCTCTCTCTCCCAACCAGCATTCAATGCAAGTGCTGCACTTTTCTGTAATAATGTGATTAGCAATTTTTTCCCTACTTCAGCCGTTCTGAATATCTATCTATCTATCTATCTATCTATCTATCTATCTATCTATCTATCTATCTATCTATCTATCTATCTATCTATCTATCTATCTATCTATCTATCTATCTATCTATCTATCTATCTATCTATCTATCTATCTATCTATCTATCTATCTATCTATCTATCTATCTATCTATCTATCTATCTATCTATCTATCTATCTATCTATCTATCTATCTATCTATCTATCTACGCCGACGCAGTGGCCCAAGTTGTCAATTATTTCTGGGCACTAAGCACGTGCTTTCGTCATTATGGCATCATGGTGGTTCCATCGACGTCATTTTGGCATCGTAAAGACTCTCGTCATGTGGTCACCGTCACGTATACAACGCTGACCTAGTGGGTTAGGTTGTCAAATAGACTCACTATATGTATGTGCTCGTGTACGTGATGCCGTCCTAGTCGTTTTAACATCATCATTTCAGCTTTGTCATCCAAATCCCCTCATTGTGTCGTCGTCAAACCATCGTCGTGGTTCAGTCATCATGTATTCGTTGTCACGCCGAAATCGCAATGCTGTTGTGGCCCTTCCGTCGTTGCCACTATAGATTCCTCATCCGACTCTCTTCACGCCATTGTCGTCATGCGCTCGTCGTTATCTCGTTGTCCTCATACAGTTGTGATGTCGTAGTCGTCATTGTGGCGTCATACCTACAGCCATCTTGACGCATTTATTTTGATACTGTTGTCGTGATGTCGCCGTGGTCGCTCCATCGTCGCCATTCTGACTTCGTCGTGTCGTTGCCATTCTACAATCGTCGTCATATCTTCATTGTCATATCATCGTCTTCATTCCGTCATCGTCCTGCCACTTTCGTCGCTCCATCAACATCAACTCGTTTTGAGAGCACAGCTCTTAGGTGCCCGTTCCTGCAGTGAACGTCGGCGTCCCTCGGTGTCCCTCAGCGTCCTCGGCATAACGAAGCGAGCGAGCACAGCAAAGAATTAAACATCGAGCGCAGAGCGTAGCGGCAAATAAAAGACGGTAGTAGCCAAGAGAACGCGAGGAGGAAAGTGTAGGAGGAGGGTACAGCGGAACCATCATGCAGAAAGCGGAGGTGGAGGGTATGGTGAAAGCGTGAGAACAAAAGCGTAGTGCCGCGCAAGACCGTGTCTTCGGGGACTATGACTAGGAAATGGCGTTAGAGTAGCGCGCGTCATCTCTTAACAGATGACGCCACCGATACCATATGTAGAAATAACGCGCTACATGAATTGAGGTCTGTCTGCGGCGGCTGCTGTTACTCACGCCCACGCGCCACACATGCGCTGCCTCTCGCGAACTCCCAATCAGCGAGGTAGCCGCGTGACAATTCGCTCCATTTCCAACGCTCCGCATGCGACAGATTGTCTGCGCCAGCCAATATATCGCAAAATAGAGCGCGTATAGAGCTGGGTTCACCTTTCGTAGTAGAGATTGTCGTATTTGTCGGTGAATATCGTTACTAAAACGTATGCCGCCATTGTCACGTCATCGTTGCCATTGTATCGGCGATGGACAGTCACTATCATGCACCTGTTGACATACTGCCGTCATAATGACGTTGTCGCCGTGGAAGAGAACGTGTTTACATCTCCAACATATAAATCTTACTGCATGAACCGCAAAAGCAAAAGGGGTGATGGCGTAGCAATGCTAATATCCAACCTAATTTATTCTGAACTAATGCCAGAATTCAGCTGTATCACTCCATTTTATGAAACGCTTGCTATCAAATGTGGTACTTCAGTCTTTTGTGTTTGTTGCCGCCCTCCTTCGAATATTATCCGTCTGTTTTTCTCCTTCTTGAATTCTCTGTTAGAATTCATCAGTGAAAGAAAATACGCATTAATTCTAGGTGGTGACTTCAACATCAACATGTTAGCTGATAGCAGTGCTAAATTAGAACTCGAATCGCCGTTAAGCTCCCATTCTTGTCAAAACTATATAACATCCCCCACGCGAATCACTACACAATCAACAACACATTTGGATCTGTTTATAACAATTTTGATCCTTCATTTGTTAAGGCTGGCACTTTAATTCATAATATTAGCGACCACTTGCCTATATTTATGTTTGTCAGTCAATTCATTACCGCACCTAAACGACTGCATTCTGAATTTTCATACAGACTAATTACTCCTGAAACACTATCCGATTTTAGAGACCGGTTAGGCAGAACAAAGTGGAACGAAGTATTCGCAGCGAGTGACCCCAACTTGGCATACGATTTGTTTCTCAAGAAGTTCTCTGAAATGTACTTTACATGTTTTCCCGTCAGGACTTTTAAAACACACGAGAAAAGTCGAAAACCTTCGGTAAATAAAAAATGCCTCAAGCTTATAAGAAAGTGGGACCATTTGTTTAAGGCATTTATAGTGAGTAAATCTCCTGAATCCCTCAAGATTTTCAAGAAATACAGAAATTTCGTCACTAAACACCTTCGTGATGCAAAAAAGCAATATTATTTTAACCTATTTAACTCGACACAAGGGCGCACAGAAAATGTTTGGAAGGCACTTAACACTGTAATTAGTAGTGCATCTGATGCAGTAATTAAAATTGTACAAGATGGAATAGAAATTCAAGGCCCTGAGCTAGCTAATGCATTTAACGACTTCTTTCTATGAGTTGGTGACGCTACCACCAGCAGCGCTGACCTAAGATATATGAATGATCGAACAAACGAAACCATATTTTTAGAGCCAGTTTCAGATGGTGAGCTTGTAGCTAATTTCTAACTCTAAGCAATAGCAAAGCCACTGACGCGGACAATATCCAAATGAAACCAGTAAAATACTTAATTGACATACTAGCACCCTGCCTTGCCTACATCTTTAATATGTTTTTATCTACGGGATCTTTTCCTCGAAACATGCAGACAGCAAATGTAACAGTTGTATATAAAAAGGGTAATAAAAATGACATGTCCAACTACCGACCTATATCAGTTCTGCCTGTATTTTCCAAAGGTTTGGGGAAAATAATTCTGAAACGCCTGACCTCTTTCACTGACCGCTTCAACTTGATAAGTTCTGCACAGTATGGTTTTCGGAGAAACAAGTCTACAGAGCTCGCACTACTGGCCCCAAAAGGAATTCATTCTAGAAAATTTCGAGTACAGAAATTTGGTACTTAGGCTTTTTTTAGACTTTTCAAAAGCCTTAGACCTCATTAATCATGATATTCTGCTTCAAGAACTAGACCCCTATGGCATAAGAAGTATCGCGCACAAATTAATCAAGTCGTACTTACTATACCGTACTCAATTTGTAGCCATTGAAGGAAAACATTCCGCAATAAAACCTATTAAAACAGGTGTCCCTCAGGGAAGCATCCTGGGACCATTTCTGTTCATACTTTATATTAATGAGATTGTCCACATTGATGAAACAGCCCATTATATAATCTATGCAGACGATACGAGTTTATTCTTTTCAGGCAAGTCATGTGCCGATTTGGGCAGTCGAGTGAATAGCGCACTGTCTGAAATTAATGCATGGGCTCAAGTGAACTCCCTAAAACTAAACATTAATAAAACGAAGGCTGTTCTATTTCACCCTCACCACACATACGTCCAGTTACCCACCATTTCGTTAAATAACTCTAAAATTGAAGTGGTAAAAAGCTTCAAATCATTGGGCGTGTATTTTTCACAAAACATGACATGGGATGATCACGTGAACTACATTATTAATAAACTATTTAGGACAACCAGCATTATGCGCCGTCACTGTTACTATTTTCCCACCTCTGTTAACATACTCGTATATAACTCTTTATTTTCTTCTCTATAGAATTACGCGTTTCTTGTATGGTCAACAACAGCTTCAAACATCAGCAAACTTTCTGTCTTGCAAAAAAGTGCTCTACGACTAGCCTGTAAAGTCCCATATCGCTACCACAGTGCAGAATTGTTTAAGAAGCACCACATTATTCAGGTTCCCATCAATGTATGATTACAAGCTATGCCGTTTGTATAAACTCGGTTTGTTGAAAAATAATGATGCCATGACAAACCTAGCAAGGCTAGAGAAAAATTTTCTTGCTTATAATGTGCGCCATCCTGAAGTGTGGTATGTCGCCAAATGTAGGACCAATTACGGAAATCAAATGTTAAAATTTCAATTGCCTACACTTCTAAACCACATAATAAAAGAAAATAAGATTGACATATATAGTACATCACCAAAACAACTGCGTTTAATGTTTGTATAATGATATGATACGATGATTTTCTATTTGACTACTGTATAATCCCCTTTACAAGTGACGTTTTATAACTCCTGTAAGTGTTTTCATCTTAGTAGGTTGTACTCCATTAGCCGCATGTTTTTATGCTTCCCCGCGTGATAGGGGGTCAGGGCTCCTCAAGCTGTTTTTACAGCTTTTACCTGTCCTCCTCGTAACGTTTTCTTGTTGCGGAATAAAGTCAATTCAATTCAACTGTGCTCATTCCAGCTTCATTATTAAGTTGTCATACCAACGTGATGTACTCGTCGGCACCCCATTTCCTTCGTATCGTGGTGATGACACGGTTTTCATCATACCATCTTCATCATTTAAAAAGGGTTATCTCATTGTCGCCACGCCATTGCTGCCACACTGCCTTGTCGTTTATATGACGTCATTTCTTATTTGTCATACTTTATTACCAGTTTGCTGCAGTCATACAGTCATCGGCATACAACCATACTCATGAACAACCTTGGCAAACGAGTGCTATAGCAAAGTGAGGCGACAACGAATATCCTGCGTAAAGATGAAGCCCCAGAAGCGACAGAATGATCACTGGAGGTGGCAAATATACGTCACGTTAGAAATCCGGTCTGTAAAAAGTTTGCTAGAGTGCTAATCGCATGACAGTCATTCTGTCAATTCTGTTCATATTGTTTTTTTTTTTCTCTCCGGAGAACGCGTGGTACACCAAGCGGCTCGTCATTGTTGTCATCCTCGGCTCCTGCATACTTCGTCGAAGGTATTCATATCGGCCATTTTTTGTTTTTTCTGGCACCACAACCACTGCAAACAGCTGTTCTCGCGTGCTACCATCTTCACAGAAAGCGTCAATCAGAAAAATTTCAGGGATAAGATTACAATCTTGCGTAGACCGGTCGTTACCTACTCTGTCACCTGCTTTCTTGGGCGGCAAACATCCTGTGGGGGCGTCAAAGGTCGCAGTGGGCAGGCAGTTGAGTGAAAGCATCGTCAGGGTTGTCATGGGATTCTTTATGGTCACAAACCGAGCTGTAAAAGTTAAACCAAAGCTTCATGTAGTAGGAATTGCCTGTTCGATGACGCACTCGCCGAACAAACGCAAAGTGTATTCAGCCGGCTTAGAGGACATAACCCTGGCTTACCCAGCAGAGCAATATTTCTTCCAAGAGATCAGCGGTGACCGGAAGCGTACATTATGATAATTACTCGAGATGCCTCTCATATTCCGTGCCATCACAGAAGAGCCGCGTGGTGCTCCTTCGAAGCTTCCTTCATCTACAAAGTACACATATGAAATTGAAAAAGGGGGGTACCAGCGAAACACAAAGGACGCGCACACAAGGAAAATGCGTTAGAAAAGTACGGACGCTCCTTGTCGTCCGACCGTGTCCAACGCCTTTTCTTTGTGTGCGCGTCCTTTGTGTTTCGCTGGTACCCCCTTTTTCAATTTCATCATGCACCAACTGACCCAAGAGCTTGCGTTAAAGTTCACAGACTTGTACAAAAATTTCACCTTTAACAAGAGCGAAGGGATGGGTAAACTGATGTGCAGACGTGTACTCTATGTTACTCGTTCATATTGTTTACTCAATTAAGCCATTTGGATATATAGGGTATTTTGTTAGCCCAATAAAGACACTGCGTTTTGTTACGAAATGGCTTAGTCCTTTCCTAGAAAGCAAGGATATGTTACTCAAGAAAGAAACCTGAGTGGGGCATGTAGCATTCTTTTCTTTAGTACTGTAAGTGTAGTTCCCAGCATATTCTTTATTTTTTTGTTTATGATTGTTGCGTAGTTGTGCAGAAGATATTGTGAGTGCCTGCCTTTTTAATAAGCAATGCGTATAAATAGAAGCAAAGAACATGGACTCCCCTCCGAAGATGTTCTGGAAAGAAAAGCGAACATGCACATGAGTGGAGGCTCAAAGTATCGCACCTGCGGCTGTCGATGCTCTCCTCTCTGGTGCCTATTTTCTAATTGCAGCGGTACGTGTCTACTGCGTGTCCCATTCGTACGCAGCAAGTAAGCTAATAACGGAGTAAGGAACATGCGTACCCGCTTACGTCAGCTTGTGCTGTTTGCATACGCAGGTCAGTCAAGCACTCCTCGCATGCTCTTGCAAGAGCCTTCCGTGAATGAAACGTACGTTTTGCAAAGTCGCCACGCGTAATGAAATTCACCGTGATCGTTACATTCTATGCGTAGCTTAGTCATGAGGTCCGCGCAAGTATTTCATACTGAAGTTCGTGGACGACTGCCAGCTACTAAATCACGAATAAAAAATCTTGCTTCGCTGACGTAGCGCCTCTGCAGCCCTAACATCGTTACCGGGTAAATGCCACTAGGGGTCGGGAATTGATGGATAGTATTTTGCCCGGTGGGCCGCCATCGCATTAGTGTTATTGCCCTGTGGGAACGCTTGGTGCGTAAGAGGAGGCAAACCGAAAGCTAATTATTTTTGTCGCTGTTTATTCATTCTCGAAACTTCGAATGCGCCCGTTTTCTTGTGGGCTGCTACGAGGAAGTGTAACATGCACCTTATTTTTCCTACCGAATTTTCCCCTGCACTTTGGGCGATATTGCAAGTGAGAAGGAGCGCTACAAAATCACTCGTATTGTTCTGCACAAAACACGTCTGCTTGAGAACTCAAGGTTACCTTTTTAATGCAGTCACCACCTTTATCTTTGTCTTATCATCTGTAGATGTTGGCAGATGATGTCATTTCTGTTGTGTTTTGTTTAAATGATTACTAAACCCTAACATAGCGGTCAGAAATTCGCATTTAGTAATTTTTAGAATTTGTAGCAGATATACAAGGAATTTTACCCTGCATACGAAAAAATTGGACTAAAATGTGTGCAACTATTTTCAACTTTTTGTTAATGACCACTTGAGTTTAAACTCCTCGTATTTCTAGGCTTCTATCTATTTATTTCTTTTTGAGGTAGCGTGCCAGTATTCATGTGCCTCTCCGGTGGCCGCAAAATCCGGGACGCCCCCACACTCTCATAAAACGTTTCGCTAAAGATCCATGCGAATGGCACAGCGACATTCTAAAACGGCCATGATCATTTAAAGGCGCTAGCATTCTCAGCGCCAAATAGCCTCAAGATCATCCCGCTTGCTAGTAGCAATAGATTTACGCATATCCTAAACATATACACTCTGTCGAGGCAGTGCGTTTCACTGACTTAAGACAAAATCTATACAAACGTTTCTTAAAGTAAAACAGTCTGAGCACCAAGCATTTAAACGATGAGCACAATATTCTAAAGTTTCATGCTGCAGGTGAGAGACAGCTTGAAACATTATCTAAAACCGCTCAAATAAATGGGTGAGAAGGCCAGCGACAATTTGACTTCAAGATATGGAGGGGGACGCATATGCGTACGGGTTATTTCCTGCTCAAAAGGTTAGGTCAATTCCGTCCGATATATGTACGCCACAGGCAATTATTTTCGTGGTTAGAGCAGCTACCAGCGAGAAAAGTCAGTGAACTCAGCGCATCCATTCCAACATAGCGCTGTAGCAATGACGCGTGCACACGAAAGAGTAAACTGAGTGCAGGCACTTTAACGGCCAGCCAAGCCATGCCGCAACAAATTACAGACGAAACAATGAGAGACTAACGCTACGAAAGAAGATTCAACAGAAAAGCGAGAAAAAGACGGATGGTGTCGGTGACTCTGGCGTGTCGTCGTCATTTATTTTTCCTCGGTCGTTTCCAGAGGGCGAAGAAACGCGCTGTTGCACTTAGGCTAGCTGATTTGTTCGCGGGACCAAGAGCGGGTAGGTGGGCTGATCGACCAACTTCGATCAGTGCGGTTGCCTTTTCGCTTCCGTTTGCTCACGATGCGTCAGCGCTTTCTGTCTCATTCTCTCGCTATTGTGGCGCGCATTACGCATGCCAGCACAAAGCCACTGTGCAAGCAGAGGGAGAAAACGCAGCATTGTTTTACGTAACATTTTTCTCTTGCATCTTTCCTGCTGGAAGGTCACGTACGCTTTTTGCGACTGTATGTGATGACAGGCGAATAAGAGCATTAGCGGATGTATCCATTTCTGTGGGAGGTTTCATTTCGACCGCCGCTTTGTTGAAGACGTGCAATTCGTGCTTATAACATATACGAAATCTGAAAGAGAAAGAGGGATGGAGGCACATGGTCAAAGTTTTTGTGCAGAAAGTAGCTGTAATAATACCGCTAGTCTCGGCGCCTTTTAAATACTTGTCTTTTCAAGGCCAGCAGGAATATTCCGTGTTTTTATCTTTTACTGTCTCCTAGATGTAGCAATTATGTGCTCATAAACATGATGGTTGTTCCTTTATGGTGTTAGTGTTATGCGCTGTCACCACGTGCGTCCTATAGGGGCTAAAGAGGGCCTAGTTATCGCTTATTCTCCACGTGAGCAGCGTTTAAATGCATCGCTGTTCATTTTCACTGTACTGTCTGTACGCACAATCTTGTCTCCAGTACTGCACGCAATACATAAGTGTGAGTAGTTCCTGCATAATCATAACCACGCCTTAAGCTAGCTAGATATACAGGTGCTTCTTAGGTTGTCGCTAGGCTGGCTCGACTGCAGGCACCAAGCCGAGACGACTAAGCGTAAGAATGACATTTCGCATTGGGAATCGTGCTTGAGCTGTGTTCACGCTGAGTCTCCGTAGGTCAAAACATTGCAGCCACGTTGAAGACCTGCTTGAAGCCGTGTTGATTTAGGGGTGCAATTAGATCTGGCTTCGCTACATAGAAAACATCTTTCTATTTGGAAACTCAATTACCAATATTTACTTGAAGTTGGCTCAAAAATGTTTTGCACCTAGAAACCATACTAAGGAACATATATATATATATATATATATATATATATATATATATATATATATATATATATATATATATATATATATATATTTATATATATATATATATATATATATATATATATATACACATAGTGAGGCGTTGTGTCTCGAAGCAGCTGCCATGCAACAATAGCACACGTGGTTGCACTTTTGAACCAAACTATTATTGGCAATAGTTGCGCACATATGTGAACAACTTAAATTGTGGAAGCTCATGAAGATATCATTTCAGAATATAAATGGGCAAAGAAAAAGAACCCGACAACTAATTTCAACGAACTCGATGAGTCAGTTGCCGTTGGATGCAATTGCTTGCCACTGTGGACATAGTGACCTCAGCGGATGCTCATCGAACTGTAGTCCACGAAACAAGGTACACTCAAAGAAAAAGAAGACACCCAGAAGTAAAGAGTGTATTATAACTTGGAAACCATGTTTGAAAAACACTTTCCCTTGATTTGAGTAGTCGGGTAAGCTTTTGAGAGTGTTCGGAAGAAAAATGTTAACATGTGATCCGACGTTAACAAGCGCGCTGTGACCTCAATAGCTTATTAGGAGACCCGATCGTAAAAAAAGCATCGCAGTAGGGAAAAAAATTACTCTAATACCTCGAGAAAAACAAAACCCGAATAAAGCGAGCAACCACAATCTCTTTATAAAATACGCCCTATTTTTTTTTATGGGGGGGGGGGAGGGTTTCTTATAGTTTCCAACCTCAGGAGTATCCAGGTTGAACGAAAAGGTCAGAACAATTTTTCTTTTAACAAGGCGACAGTTAGGTGATCAAAGCTTCGTTTGTTTGGCTGGCTCTCCATTCATTGCGTTGCCCTGATGATGACTTTTGTCGTCGTGGACGTGTTTCTATCATTGTCACGCCACCTCCTCGTCATGAGTTTGACTAATGCCATAGGGTGAAATAAAAGATAATTTTGACTCCGCATGCCACCACTTACGATTCAAACTTATGTCCCTTCAACAATGTCAACTAGCCAACTGGATGTGGTAAAAGTCATGCTATCACAAAAGGACCGCTACTGGCAATGCGTTCCATGTTTTGCACTGCAGACAGACTGTGAAAACATCAGCACCGTTGCATGTACTTCGGAAGCAATGAATCGCAATACAGAAGCTGACGAGGATGGCATGTGTGTTTTTCAAATAATTTATAAATGACACGATGGCGTTGTGTTGGCCGGCTATTATTTGGCGTAATGGTCGCAAAACCGCGTTACAGGCACAATCAGGCATATATTACAATAATGACGATGGGGCTAAAACAAGGCGCATACCCACAGTGGAAGGTGCAGCCGCAATGCGTCTGGAAATCGAAGACATTGTGCAGGGGATGACTTTCTCTTCTCGTATGCTCCCGCTATGCCTTACAAATTAGCTCGCAGGATGCATAGCCGCTAAGTGCAGACCCCTAGTAGTATCACATCATAAACCACAGCCACCACGTACTAGACAGAAAAGCAGGCAGGCTAAAAGAAAGTGGTATTCTTTATTTTGAGAGAATGCTGCTGTCGTACTAAGTATGCTAACAATTCAAAAGGACGTGGCGATAAGATAGTCAGGGATCTTCAGAAGAATACATGTCGTGCGTAGAATTGCCACCACAAACATAACACGTACGACAATGACGCACTATTGGTGATATTCTATTGCTAATCAAGCGGCAACAGATCGAGTTGGCAGTAGCGCTTATCGAGAAGAGTGGTGCCATCATCTGATATTTACAAGCCTCCCCACGCTACCCGCCGATCAGCTTGTGATGATTTGTCAGTTACATCTGCAGCCTGCAATGGAAAGTTAGCTATTCCCCTAGAACGAGTCTACATGGAAGAAGACTTGGCAGAGTGATGTCGTAGGTGTGCACAAGTGACTCGACAACGTTATACAGCCACGCAAAAGTGTTTATTCTAGGCAAAGAAATCAATTCCTGCTAGCAGCTGTGATTAGTCAGCGCCAACGCAATCGGCGGGCAGCTATCTTCTATTTCATTCGTAAGGGAGCAGTCTACAGCTGGTCCGTAAAAAAAAAAAGCGGTTTCATCAAGCATAATATTAAGGCGAAAGCCTTATATGCCCCATGAAGCAGAAAATTCGGCGAGCATCCGGCATTCAGATTCGATGGCAGGGAAACCCGTGTGGCCAAGTGATGACGTCACGTTCCCGGCGCTGGACCTGCAGTGGCTCGTACTGCGAAATCCCACGGTGAACAGCCACTGCGTCGGACGGACGCCGTTGCCCCCAGCCAAAAAAAATTACTTTGCCCAATTCGAGAATTGAGTTGACCCACGTTCAAAACCGACGTGCCCAATTCCAACGTTCACTTGGCCGTCACGCTGATTTGGCATCGCAGAACACCGTCAGTGTATGAGCTGTCCTAGTTCTCATAAAACAGAACGCTTCCCGTATTACCGCCAGTTCTGGAGCCGTAGTAGTTGATGTGTGCTTAAATTTAAATGGCCGGGTAATACCACGTTGCTTCATAACAAATGCAGCCCTTGTGGTAGATCGTGTGACCGAACCATCGGTATATACTTGTAGAGCCTCACTATATAAAGTAAATATATTGGACATGGTGAGCTATTTAAAGCCAACGGAAGAAACATAGGACTCCATTGCAATTCCAGGAATTCCAAGCCTAACTAGTCGTCTCGGAACCACCCAGGAAGGTGTTCTGAGGGTGTTGGTCGCATGTAACCTTGTAGGTATAGTGCTTCCGTGACAAAACATTGCTTTATTAAATTCACAATCCAGATAGGTTCAGGACCTGCATACATCGCTTGAATAAGCCCGTGATTCCGATATTGTGCCCTTGGTTGACGTGCAGCGTGGCAAGCCAAGTCGTATCAGCAGCGCTTGTGCCTGAAGGCTTTCCAGTGTTCACCGACGAGATGACCTTATGTTAGACAGCAACGACATGCTGTAACGTATGCAGCCCTTGAAAAGCGCCTCATACAATTGGAACAGATTTTTTTTCAGAAAGGCTTCATCTTAGCCCCGATATAACTCGAAGGACGAGTATGAATCTTGTCAGTACAGTCCGGAACAAAATAACGTCACTTGTACAAGAAAGATTGTGGTCTATTATGACACCAAGAAATCTGTGGTTGGTGACTGTAGGGAGCGCCGTTGCCTCGACAAAAATGGAATACTGTGACATTGATTTCCCTTTGAATTCCAGCTCTGTGCACTTAGTTGCTGAGATCTGCAGGCCTTTACGGTGCATGTACTTCGCCGTGATGATAGGCCCACATTGAAACCTTCCAAGTACCTGTAGATGTGTGAACCCAACCGACCAGATAGAAATGTCATCACCATACATGCAGATATGGGTTGTGTGAGGTAGCTCATCTGTAAGGCGCACCATTATAAAATTCGAACAATATTGGAATTTCTATCAGTCTCACCATCCACAGTGGCCATAAGAATGGTGCCGCTACTCGAGATAACTGTACAGCCACGCATAAATCCGGCCACCAAAACCGAGATCTTCAAGCGACTGGAGGATCGTATGGTGCAAGACGTTGGCGTGGTAGGTACTTTTATTATCCAGAAGTATAGCACGTACCAGACGGCGACGTCTTTTATTCTTTTGGACAGAGGACATGAAGTCAATCACACAGTCGCTAGGCGATCAGCCCCTTTGAAAGGCGTCGATAAAATCAGGAAATCCCCCGCTTTCCTCGCGTAGTCATTACACTATAAGAAAAATTTATACACAAGTATTGGTGAAGGAGTGCCCAGATGGCATTCTTTCTCATTAAAATAAGTTTTCTGGTTCTGGTTTTATAAGCTTACACCGGGCATTTTCTTTTACAGACGCTCTGTAGTCTGACTCAAAGTAATCAAATTACTGTCAATTTCTGCAGCACTTGCCGAGCTTGCCAGAACCGTGCCTCGCGACTAGTATCGCAGCACTTCGTGTTTTGTGGGCTTTGTTTCAGGCTTGACAAAAACTTTCGTATAGGGAGTATTGAGCAACAGAAAACTGGATCGGAATTTTTGAAGCACGGTCTACGTTTTGTCGTTCATACTTCTGCTCCTAATATTTGATAAATTTATTATGAATTTTACTAAATATGTAATTAGGTGAAATTGCAAAATACTACCGTAAAAAACGGAATTAAAGTGGAGTTTCTTTTTCTCAAAAAAAAAACAGCAGCAGACAGTCATCCGCCGTGATATATACCGGTAAATTTTGCCTGATTATACAGTTTTTTTAATCATTTTTTCAGAAGTATACTGTGAGGGGGTCAACCTGCATTTGTGTTTCGGCGGTTGTAGTCTGGCTTGCTTCATGTGGGACGCAACAACATTACCATGGTTCTGTCCAGCTACGTGGCGCTTTCATATACTAAATATTTTGTACAAGGTACGTGGGACACATGGTGCACTGCTAGGGTTGATTCTTAAGGAGTGTTTAAAACGGCTGAAGTCTCCTTGTTTTTCATATCTCTTATGTAGAGTGGTTGAGTGCTCTGTGAAAAGTTGCCCTTGATTTGTTGGTGATTTGAACATAATAAAAATAATTATTTTCGTACAATAAGAACACTTTCTACGTTATACATACAAAGTTGCTGTTCTTTAGGTTTAACAAGCACTTTGCACGTAAAAATTGCAGTGGTTGCTTTGTTTCCCAAACCGCACAGAATATTTGTATTTTTGTTACAAAAGGCATCAGTATTATTATTTTCATAGGAAGTGGCTCATACTCGCGTGCAATTTTTGATGATTATCAAGGGACAAGGATACATTATCTTTTTTTAGAGTTTGTGCTCTACGCGACCGATATACGCGCTGGCAGCAAAAGCAGCTGCGAGGGTGAAACTTTCTTGTGCGCAGCTTTATTCTGTCACTCTATACACGAAGCACCAACAATTGTTTGAGTGCGTCGTTTTTACTTTCACATTAGGCTTATTATCTAGAATAGCTAATCGTTTTCTTTTGCGAGCTATTCGATTAGCATTCGAGTCGCAGAAAGTACGTGATCGTGTCGTCTGCTTTACCTTCACGCAGTAAAGTGATGTCTGCATTGTGTCGAGAAGCTACAGACAACTTGGGAGTTATGTGTCCGTGCTCATAGAGGAAGCGACAAACGTTTCAGGTTATTTGATAACACACAATGTAAGTAAAGCCATTTCTTGTGCAAAATACGTACTTGATGCAGCAAACAACGCTTCACATTGTGCTCTTTTTTTTTTCACTTTCCTTCCCGTTTATTTTCTCCAACTGAAAGGGCGTGAGCAACAAAAATACAATCAAACTACCAATTTCTCGCACATTGACACGGTATTCCACGCAGCCAGAGTGGCATTCACATTTTATATTAAACGTTTCTGGAGCATTTTTGCATGAGAGAGTGTCATGCTAATTAAATTGTACGCTTGTTGTAAGCCACATGGATATCTTTTTCCAAAGTACGGAGACACTCTCATGTTGATTCCTTTCTTGACCCTGATTTCTATGTATGCTTCTTACGCTTTACGGAGTTATCAACTTCCTAAATACTAAAGTGGTTGTATTTTGCATCATGTCATTATTTGTATTACAGACTCTCCATCCTACGGAATGTTCCATTCTTGAAGAACACGTGAGTGCCCTGGCACAAATTACCCTCAGCATTTTTGATAAACCGGTGCCATTTCTTTAGAGTGTAAGCTTGTATGATTTCTTAAAACGACATTTGGAGCTGTTATAAGCTCTCGAAAATGTGTATAGTGACTTGTGCCCTGTCTGTTTTGTTGGTCTGTTTAGCAAATCGCAAAATAAGCGAGGATTGTTCAGCACATACTTTCCACAGTGCTAATTGTAAGATTTTTTTTTCAGCTCTTCTCCTTTGTAATCACAAGAACGAAGGTACAAACCTTTTACCAGCAGGTTTCACTGTATGCAAGGGAACTTTCTTTTTATTGTACTACGGTGTGTGACGTGCTTTATGCACGCAAAACCCCCAAAAGTAATTTAATTGATAAAAAAATAAAAGGGCATGCCATAGCTTAACTCAGTAAATTGAATATAAAGAAAAAGCTAGACAGGATAATAGCACATAAGGAGTGCCTCTCACGTGTATAGCTCGTCGTATTATACGAACGGCCCTACTTTTTCACCGGCTCGCCAATTACTGTTTGGCTGCGCTTTTTACAAATGCCAATGTAAGGAGAAGCCATTCCAGCGGGTAATACGGTTATTAGGGCTACTTTCTGGCTTTTATTATTCAACTCGTGTTACTGACGTTTGTGCTCCGTACTTGAGCGTATATTTTTGCTGGGTGATCCGTGTTCTGTAGCCGCACATCTACTGATTCATGTCAGTGCAGGCATTGGTGTACAAGGTTTGGTACGGAAGCACAAAGACATGTGAGTGTGGAAGGGATTTCATGTATTGCCTCTTGCCGCTCCCTAATTGCGAGTCCCAGCTGACACGGTCAGTCACACAAATTTCAGGCTCTCAGCTGTTGTACCAGTTCAGTGAACCTACATCGACTTGAGTGATTGATGAGGTATAACTTCTTAAATGAATACTACACCTGCGAAAAACACAGTACAGTTGAGTTTCTACAAATAATTTTGTACACCTGAGGTTTATTAGTACGCCTTCAATGATACAATGAATTTGGAATTCTAGACGGAACTCAAGGTTGCTACTGCAGTTTATGTGGGATTCGAGTATGTTTAGCATACCTCGAGCAGCTTCCACATTTTTTTATAGCCATTGCCGAATGATATCTTGCATTTCGTGCAATAAACGTCCTGAACACCAATCAACCTTCTTCTTCGACTCTCATAAGCAGTAAGCTGTTTTTTTCGTCAAATTTCATGCAATTCAAATTTCCCGGACGCATTTTTTTCTCTATTGAAGGTTGGAGAGACATTGTTTTCACAAATGGAGATCACGTTCTTCAGTTCCCCTTTTTCTTTCTGTTTATTACCAGAAGAAGATTTTTTTTCGAATATCCTGGACTCGAAGAGAACACCATGGTTCATGTGCAATTTCGAGGCTCTCCAGACTCTAATTTGGACAATACGTTGTATGCCATCAATTGATTTCCAGGAAGGCTGTTCGCGATGTTTTAGTAAAATTAGCAAGTGGTGTAGACTTCACTTCTAAGTGGTAACACATAGCAGTCATTTCGTATCGTTCTGCACAGACAGGCAACCGGCATAAACGGAATCGTGCTGGATGGGAAAGAAGTGGTGGTATTTCGCGCTGTTCTGCCCCAATATGCGACTCGACTTCTGCACCTGTCTTGCTCTTTGCTGCTAAACGATGACGCACTGAGCGACACACGTGTGGAATGTATCTTTTTTAAGCTCAGTTGAAAAGTGTCAGTCGGGTAGAACAAACACAGGGAGGACTCTGAACACTATCTACTTGTGCCCAACATCATCATCCCCCTCTATTTGTTCGAAACCAGACAAGACGAAAAACTGGCATGGCGCGAAATGGCTAGTACCTGTGGGTAGAAAATTGCTGAAGTAGTCAGCAACAACTGATTGATGTGGAAGTAATGTCGATGCCCAAGAGAGAACGGAACATCACAAGCACAACACAGAAAGCCTCCTGCCGAATAAAAGGAAAAACCGGATGAGCGAATGGGTCGTATGGGTGCCAGGCGCAATCGACTCGCAATGGGGAACAGAGAGGCGGAAACAGGAAACCAGTAGGGAAACCGGAAAGTAGACAAAGTCAGCGTGGGAGCGGCTTTGGAAATAGACTGAGACTCGAACCCAACCAGCGCTCCCCTCATTAGAACCTAGTGGGTCTCCCTCTTTTCCTGTAATGTAGTTGCTGCCTTCCGCTCTACTCTTAATAGGATGTCCGCCGTGCCCGGCACCAACGCAGTAATCTATTTCATGCTCTCCTCTGAGTGCATGGCACTGCTCTCAGAAGTTCCAGGCTACAATCTATTTAATTGGCACACACATAGTAATGAGATAATCTTAAGAAATTACAGACCCTGTTGGTCCTCTTAAGCGAAGGCAATGTCGTTGCATTAACATTTTGATTTTTTTCAAGCTTATCGGCCAGGGTTCGCTTTCCCGTTTTTGTGCCGAGAGCTTCAAAGAAAACACCTCACAAAGAACGTGCTGGCGATGTAACAATAATTTGCTCTGCTTAGAAATTTCCAAGTCATCAACAAAATTATGCCCCCATGGCCTCCCCATCCTCCCCACGCCCGCCCCCATAATCCTCCCCATCCCTGCGCGATCATGTGTGTCAGTTCCATGCGTGGCATACCGATGCGTGGCATACTGCGTGCGGCACTGTGTCTCGAGCGCTTAGTTTCAATGCCTCGAAAAGTGCGAAGGCAAAATCGAGCCGGTGCGTAGGTACGCTGTGGTAACAGCATTATTCCACGAAATATTTCGTCGTTATGTGCTCTTTATGTCTTATATGTATCAAAATTCTTTGAGCGCAAAAATACGTATGATAACCAGTGGCAACGTTCTATCCTGCATAAGCTCTCCATTTTTGTGTGTGACAGGGGAGTGACGGTTCAGACGTGCATGAGCGTATATGATCATATTCAAGGGTGAATGAAAAATAATGAGGAGGACAAAAAGCAAACAAGAAATAAATAAAAGAGGCAGAGAAAAAGCAAAAAAGTAATTACGTCCAACTTGTTTGAACACGAAACTACATATAATTGTGAGTTTCATGTGATGAGTGTAACTCTAGAGTTCTCTAAAATAATTATAAAAGTGCACTATTGACAGACTTGTATTGTACACTTGATCAAAAAAACGAAGCGTTGGAAATGGGCATACCACAAGAAACAGAAGGAGAACCATATGATTCGAACGGGTAACTACGTGTACAACCGCAAAAAACGATTCTAGAGAAGGAGACGCACAACTACAGTCCTAACCGGGGCAGCATGAGCAATTTGAGGTCCAAGTTATTGTTCGCGCCTCGCCCATTCTGAGTTCGGGAGAACCATCGAAGGTATTCACGGGCGAAAATCCGTATAGATTTCAATTATCCAAACCGTACAAATAGTGACACACCTCTGTGACAGAGTTGGCAAAACTGGATCCGTGACGACACGTCCATCTCAAAGATTTGGAAGCACTCGACAAAGCAGTGCCTGATCAAAATCCTTCTTGAAATAAAAGCAAAGTGAAAACTTTTCTTGGAGCCAAACCAAGCACGCTCAAGGCAGATATACTGACGAACGTAGGTCAAATACAAATCAAACCAAGGAAAAAGAAAAGCTCAGGGGAATGAAACAAGAGAGGAAGGTGAAATGTCTAGAAGTCTGCGGGAATCGTGCCAACGAGTTGGCTAACCGACTTATCCAGACACAGTTTATTACAAGGCTTGCAGCAGTACTTCTTAACTCTCGGGTTAGCGTGGTGTAAGTGAGAAAAGGATAAAGTAAAGATTGGTCTTTTGCTCCCTAGTGCGTTGGCACTTCGGCAAGAGAAACGTTGGCCTCCTTTGCATCTCATCAAGTTGATGCTTGTCTGCAGCGCTCCTCCGAGGGTCAGCGCTGGACTTTCCTAGTGCCCAGAAATGGTGTCCCGTTTATTCTTTTTTCTCACCATACCTAAATAATGTCGCCTACCAATCTTACCATGACCGCCTGTTTCGTGTTCTGCCCATTGGGAGCAGAAACGGACACCGTAATCTCCTAGGCTTTTTGCCCCTTTCATTTCATTTCTTTTGGCAATTTAGTATTCACGTGCTGTGCTCTTCCTTCAGTCGCGAGAAAGCAGTTCGACCGAGAGGTCCCAACGGGAAAGTTGACCGTGGGTACGTGAGGAATAAAAATATTCTAAAAAATATTCCTTTCATTAAAGGGCATGCGGGAGCGTAAAGTTGTTGAGACACTACTAGAATCAGGCGCCGAAGCTTTCAGAGCACTGGGCGCCAATTTGTAAATTTCCACTTTCGTTTCACGCTCTGTCACGCTCTTTCCTTCTGTAGAGTACTTTTTTTTGACGTTATCTTCTATTCCAAGCCATTTAGTTGTGCACCACAAGGAGCTCCCTGTATTGAAAATTTCTCGTTCTGCTGTTAAGTTTTTCCAGAAGGCCATTCTAGGCAGTAATTACGTTTCTTGCGGCTTCTTGCCCTTCATTCTCCTTTTCTGTATTATACCACATGTTATTTCTCTCTATTGCCTCGTTTAGGTGAATCATGCTGAAAATGCTGCTCGGATTTGGCACATTCCAAATTTTGTCGCCCAGTATTAGCGGCGTCGCACAGAAGCGTAAAGACCCGTTTTTGAGCTATACGTCGACTTAAGAGTACCACTCTATTTTACTCAAAATGATAAAATGTTTGGAAAAACATACATATAAAATATGATAAAAGACAGAACTGTAAAGGGGGGTCATGTGGTTTTAGGCGTTCTCACGTCTCAGAATATTTAGTGTGGACCCAGATGACTTTTTCCAACTACCTGCGAACTTTATACAGCGCCAAATCGAAGAACGACTCTAAGCGATAAGTTGCTATGGTTCTTGCAGCTGCTCATGATTGTGTGATTCGGAAGGCCGATGAATGAAGGAGATGGGCCGAACACCCCCAATGTGGTGCCGAAGTGGGAGCGGGGGTCTGAGTCAATTAGGCTCAGTCACGCTGAGTGAGTCGAAGCACCTTGTTGCCAAGGCCTGCGAACCTTGAGGCCTATATAGGGCCAGTGAGAAGGCGGCTAGCCGAATGCCCGTTGGCAAACCGCGTAGATGAATTGCGAAGGCTGCCAGACGCAGGGAGGCCACCGAATGGAGAGTGGCGCGGCGAGATGGTACAGGGTACTCGCTCCAGATTGGCCAGCTTAAAATTGTTGTTGCGTGTAACCGCACTGCGAAGAAAGGCTCCGGTAAGAGTGCGGTCTGCAATGAAAGCACAGCTAGGAAATCTGCGTACACTACAGCTTGATTCAGAAACGCCACGCGTGGCGGGATCAGTGCCACGACGCCGGTGAGCATGATTGTGGATCTGCTTTGGTAATCTCGCCGGTAAGCTCACAGAGACGACTATAGAAGAGACTGGCTTCCGGCGGACTGAACGTGTAAAACCCAACTTGGACGAGCCTGAGGTGCACGCTGGTCATTTGATGCACGCATAGCGCGACATCAGGAATGACTGCTTGTTAGTGCACCACGCGCTGCTGGAAATAAGCCTTTGTAACCGCCATGCCGCGGGACGTTTCCTCGCGGGCTGATGGCTTCTGAGCGAAGGAGAGAAGAGAACTTCCTTAAATAGTCGTTTGCAGTAGTTTGAATTTTCGTTTAACCCTGCTACGTAGTTTTCCTTCGTAAACGTTAGTGTACCCATTTTGTAGGAAACACGCAGAAAGCATTGTTCTATTTTTCACACCAACACGTAGCTGCCCACAATAAGGATACAAACCTCAACGTTAGGACCTTTGTCATTTCTAACAAAATAATAAATGCAAACACAAAAAAACGTAAAATTTCTAAACTATATGAAACGTGAGGCAATTTGAAAAGCCATTTAATGGTGCATAATAAGGTTACACACCGCAGAACTACGCATTTGATTTTTAGTACAAGAGTACGTATGTACCTGTGCATAAGCTGCCCTATTTTTTTCATGAAATTTTCTGAGCTGCGGGTTATACACAAATCAGGCCTATAGCTACATATTAACACACTGTAATGCCACTGCGACTTCTGTTTGAGATAATTAAAGAAAATTGATGGCAAAGATCAGCATTTTATTTCATTATTTTTGGCCGCTTTCAAGCTAATCACTCTCGGACGAGCTCAGCTCACCGGCATTCTCACCACTGTCGGAGGAGCTCGCCTCGTCGGTGCGCTCCCAAAGCTGGTCGTCATCTGTGTCGTCCGTGGCGTTTAATATCCCCGTGAATCAAACCTTTTTGCGATGATGTTCACTGATAGGGAACGCCACGCTTCCAGAATCCGAGCGCACACTTGCTGAAGAGACGCTCGCTTCAGTCACCCTGTCGGAGTTGTTCCGTGTTTGCCCGCGGCCATCCACTCGGAGCAGCACCGCCAAAATTCTGCCTTGAATGGCAGGATTACGCAAACATCGAGCGGTTGCAGCATGCCTGTCCAGCCACCAGGAATCATGGCCAAGTCAGTTCGGCCGTGGGCCAGCCGAGCCTCCACTCGGACTGCTAGGTCGACGCGCGATGATGATGATGATGATGATGATGGTGGTATGTGGTGAGTGGGAGAAACTAACTTGCGCCATCATGTAGCACTTTGTGGGACTAGGCGTGTTTTTGGACCATATGGTGTTTTTTCTTTTCTGAAATTTTTGCGTCCGAAAACGTGAAGTGTGTGCTATACACGGGGGCCGCTTATACACGAGTATATACGGTATATGTACATGAAATATACAGGAAAGCGCCACATCAACATGTAGGCGTGGTACAAAAAATTAAGTAAGACAGCGTGAAACATCTCTCGGCGTTTTTTTTTTTTGGACGAGAAAAGTTTGTTTGGATATCTCGGAGCAAGACCTATATACTACGACACATAACAAAAAGATATAGCAACAACATCTTAATTATGATGTGCACGCAAGATGGCAACATTAGGAATCAGTGGGTCATGTTTGTGTGTATGTGCGTGTGTCGCTTTAACTCCCTATACGTCGAGCTCTGCAAACCAAGATGCTAGTGCTTTGCTAAACTCGGCAGTCATCCGCAGTTCGCAACTACGCGCGGGGGCGCATTTCCTCCGAAGCTCTCCAGATTCTAAGGAAAGCTGGTCGACAGCACTTCGATAACACCGCGATCATATGGTTTCCAGCGCACGTCGCCACCCCCACCGATGAGGGCCTCATTAACTTGAACGAGGTAGCACACCGCTCTGCGCGAGAACTGACCCGCCGCGCAGAATCAGAGACTGCCTCATCGAGTCCGGAACTCAAGGTTCAAAACACGCGAGAACGCCTGGTCAGGTAAAATATCACCAAGCACTACCAGCTAGGCAGGCGGTTGCTGCCCCCACCTCACCCCATGGTGAAACGTCGCTAGGCAGTCATGTGGCGACAACTGCAAACACAAACGTTCCCCAGTCCGGTGCGATTGCAGCGCATTTTCCCCACGCAATACCCGACTGCTCTTTGCAAATTATGTTAGGAAAATAGAGCGACGCTGTCACACATGTTGTGGGAGTGTCGGGTTACATCAGCTACAATGGCAGTAGCTCCGGAGGCTCTTGAGTCGAAGTGGGCCGCCACTCTGCGCAGCTCCAAACTCAAGACACAAGAGTGGGCTGTCCAGCAAGCCCGAGAGGCGGCGACAAGGCAAGGCCTCGAAGTCCCCTCATGGGAGACCTGAGCCCAGGTCGTCAAATTTGCCGGATTCAAAATAAAGTTGTTTCCATCCATCCATCCCTTGGAAGAAAATCCGTGACCACCACATTGTTTATAACAGCACAGGAACGTTAAACATTAAACTGTTTAACTTAGCAACCTAAGGGCTGAAAATGATAAGAAACCACTAAATTGAATTATGGATGTGATCAGCGCAGTAGCACAGGGAAGTATTCACAACATCGCTTGCCTGTGAAGTATTTTTTAGGCGCATTCCCATATATAGTGTTGGCTACCCCCTACTGCAACTATATTGGGTGAGAGTCAGATTGTAAGTAAATAAATATTCTTTATTTATTTATTCTTTATTCAGTGAGTGCCCCGCTTTTGCCAGTAAGGCGTTACAGCAGGGGGGGGGGGGTTACAGACTTGAATAGAACACTTCATCTATACAGCACACTTGCGTCTCTTGCAGCCGGTTCCAATCTCTGATGGTCATCACAAAGAAGGAATTGTAATACATAGTTGTTCTTACACGGTACTCTTTCACTTTGTGTCGGTGATCATTTCTACTGGATATGTAATTGGGTTGATACAAGTAGTTATTATAAGCAATTCCAGTGTTACCATGAAAAATACAAAAGAAAAACTTCAACCGCAGTTTCTTTCTGCGTAAAGAAAGCAATTCCCAACCCAATTCCGTTTTCATAGCGGTACAGCTATCTGTCCGCTTGTACCGCCCTAAAACAAACCGCGTAGCTCTATTCTGAATTTTTTCAAGTTTATCTATAGACCTGGCCTGCATCGTGTCCCATACAGGGCATGCGTACTCTAAAATCGGTCTAATACAGGTGAGGTAGGCTGTGTTCTTTAAATTCTGGGGTGCCCATCTTAGGTTCCGTTGGATAAAGTTAAGAGCCCTTGCTGCTTTACCAACAACATAATCAATATTAGCATTCCATGAGCAATCATGCGATAAAACAACACCAAGATATTTGCATGCCGGTTCAGTAGCAATGATATACATATTCAGGCTGTAAGATGTCTCAATTGGTTTCTTTTTTTTTGGAAACACGCATGTGCACACACTTTTTCGGGTTCAACGACATTTGCCACTTCTGGCACCACCTTGTAATACGATCCAAATCCTCCTGCAAAGAAACGCCATCACTTGCGTCCCTAATCTGCCGATATAAAACACAATCGTCGGCAAATAAACGCATGCGCGATGAAATACCCACAGAAATATCATTAACAAAAATGAGGAATAAAAGCGGCCCAAGGACGGAGCCTTGTGGCACGCCTGACGTTACACCAACATGGGATGAACACCTCCCATTTAAAAGCACGCATTGACGCCTGTCGAACAAGTAATTGGTTATCCAAGTTAGTACATTCTGGTCAAAATTTAGAATCTGCAGTTTGACGAGGAGAAGGGAGTGCGACACGGTGTCGAAGGCCTTTCGAAAATCTAAAAAGACACAATCTGTTTGCCCACCCTCGTCAACGTTGGAAGCCAACTCATGAAAGAACTCTATAAGTTGCGTGGTACAAGAAAATCCTTTGCGAAAACCGTGCTGCTCATTTATCAGGACATTATTATCTGTAAGATGGGTCAATATGTGCTTAAATAGGATATGTTCAAAGAGTTTACATGATATCGATGTTAATGAAATGGGCCGGTAATTTGTTACATCCTTTTTTGAGCCACCCTTATGAACCGGAACAACATGGGAAATTTTCCAATCATCGGGTAAAGTGCCTGTTGAAAGGGACTTAGTGTAAATTATGTAAAGGTAAAGCGAGATGGGCGCAGCACATCGCTTCAGTACACGAGGAGAGATTCCATCAGGACCAACTGCTTTGGATTCGTCTTGGCTTTCAAGAAGAGAGCGGATACCACGAACACTCAGTTCCACCGGCGGCATCAGTGGAAACGTGCTTGGGTGCCGTTGGGAAGGAGCGTCATGCTTAGGCAAAAACACGGATTGGAAATACGTATTTAAACATGTGGCTTTAGCTTCCTCATCGACTATAACCGTATCGTTAACATTCAGTTCGCTGACTCCAACATTATCAGATCCGCACTCCTTGATATAATGCCAGAACGACTTGGGATTAGTTTTCATTTTATTATTGAGCCCTTCAAAATATCTCACTTTTGCTTTTTCGACACTTGCTTTATATTGCTCCGTTAATGCTTGTAATTCTTTCGCGTGCTCACTGCTTCCAGTTTTCTTTAACTTACGGAAAACTCGTCGCCTTCTCCTGATTTCTCTCAAAATACCTGACGTCATCCATGGCTTCTTGCGTTTATTAATCTTGCCTGCTTGCATCGCAGGTATGTGCTTATCCACAAGGGCTAACACCTTATCCCTAAACTTAAGCCATAAATCGTTTACACCATCGGTTTCAGCAAGGCACTCAAACACGGGCAGATAATCTTCTAGTTTTTGAGCTATGCTTGAGTAGTCACCCTTGCTGAATAGAAAAACCTTTCTAGTTGCACAACTTAAGGTTCTTCTGCTCTCTTTTTTAATGTCTGCAACAACGGCCATGTGGTCACTGATACCTGGAATAACACTGACATTATTCACCAAACTGGGGTTATTCGAGAATACGAGGTCTAGAACGTTACTATTTCGAGTTGGGCAAGTAACAAATTGAATAAGACCAAAATTGTCAAGAATATTTTTCATTTCTATGTTTACACGGCACCCAGTGCTGCTTACACATATTCCATCACGCCATTCTAAGTCTGGCAGGTTAAAATCACCGGCAAGAATGAATGGTCTGCTTGAAACTTCCGAGATAATTTCATTCAGCGATTGAAGTGTATTGTAATCAGAGTTCGGTGGTCGGTAAAATGCACCTACGGCAAACGAAGAATTATCATCTAGGGTTACTGTGCACCAAACAGATTCGACATCACACGGGATGTCTAAGGCGGCAGATTTCAGGGAACTTCGCACAAGTAAAAATACACCGCCCCCATGGCTCGACCTATCTCTACGATACGCGACAAATTCGCTGGGAAAGATTTCACTATCGCCGATATCACGGTTCAACCATGATTCCGTGCCAATAACTACGTCAGCTCTCACCGTCTCAATTAGTCCTGCCAATTCTTCCGCCTTATTCATTACACTTCTACAGTTTATTAAAACGGCGACCAGGTTGTGCCGTGTTATTTTTTTTTCAGGCAAGCATCATTTCTTTCTTTTTAGTGGGGCGACTACCTTCTTTTCGTCATCCCATACGTAAGTTTTTTCACCAAGAGTAAGCCTATCAAAATTCAGTTTAACTTTTGTTTTCTCGCCTTTGTGCGCCTTACCGTATTCCCATAATCGCTTCCGTACTTCCCGAGTAGCCGGCGCATAATCCTGATCAACTCTGATCTCTGACCCCTTAAATTTTCTTGCATTGGACAAAATTTCTTGTTTTTCTTTATACGAAGAGAGGTTTGCTATAATCGGCCTCTTTTTTTGTTCTCGGTATACACCAATCCGATGTGCTCTTTGTAGTGATGTAACTTCAATTCCCAGCTTGTCGCCAACAATCTTTTTAATCAACTCCTCTGATTGGTCCCACGTTTCCGCCCTGTTGTCATCCACTCCGTAAAACAAAAGGTTTTGTCTCCGACCTCTGTTCTCTAGGTCAATATTCTTAACCTGCAAATCCCTGAATACTTTCTGAAGAGTCTCAAGTTCATCCTTATGTTCTGAAACTGCTCTACCAAGGTCCTGAACTTGTTCCTTAGTTGCTTCAAGGCTGCCTTCTATGTCCGCTATCATTCCTTCATGTACGGCGATCCTGGATTCAATAGTATCTAGCTTATTCAAGATTGCAGTCTGCCCTTTTTGCAGGCTTTGCAATATTTCCATTTCGACAGGACCCGGATTAAGTTAGATATCGCCGGAAAGCAACAAAAGCAGGAACACGTACAAAAATCTGTTCAAGAATAGAAAAGACCTACTTCGAGGCGCACGCGCTCTTTTACGACAACAAGCATCAGCAAATACCAAAGTGGGAGGAGCCGGCAACGCACACAATAGTCGTGAGACACGAATAGGGTAATGCAAACCAACCTGCGTGAATAACAGGCGAATCAGCTGCATGTCTGCCAGCGTGCCGGCTCCAAATCCCACGAGGCAGAAGCGTCGCTCATCTATATAGTGTCCGCTCTGGTCACGTGGGCGTCGATTTCCAGCGGCGATTGGTCGAGGGCAATCGCTCGAATTCCACCACGCGCCGAGCGCTGCACTGAAGATAATGGGCCTTGAATTGTCGATGTGGCTTAACAAGTCATGGGATGTGATACCCGCCGAAGTTGAAGGTACCGCTGAAGTTCGGTTTTGGCCATGACGAAATTCTGTGCTGCCGACAAGCGCACCGAGCCAGAAGGTGATTCCAAAACTTGCGAGAACCTGCGTGAATAACAGGGGAATCAGCTGCATGTCTGCCAGCGTGCCGGCTCCAAATCCCACGAGGCAGAAGCGTCGCTCATCTATATAGTGTCCACTCTGGTCACGTGGGCGTCGATTTCCAGCGGCGATTGGTCGAGGGCAATCGCTCGAATTCCACCACGCGCCGAGCGCTGCACTGAAGATAATGGGCCTTGAATTGTCGATGTGGCTTAACAAGTCATGGGATGTGATACCCGCCGAAGTTGAAGGTACCGCTGAAGTTCGGTTTTGGCCATGACGAAATTCTGTGCTGCCGACAAGTGCACCGAGCCAGAAGGTGATTCCAAAACTTGCGAGAACCTGCGTGAATAACAGGGGAATCAGCTGCATGTCTGCCAGCGTGCCGGCTCCAAATCCAAATAAGTGTAGAAATCATCGTAGTTCCAAGCATTGCGGTCTTCGAAGGTTACCAAGTATGAATGAAACATTGTATAACGTCATACATAAGTGCCGATCGCGTGCGATTCACTGAAATTAGCACTTAGTTTACTCGCATTGATAGATATCTTCGGTTCATGCGATTCATGGTTGATTTCATTTCGCATGCAGATTCGGCAGAACGCATCTCACAATGACTGACGACTGTATTGCGTTTAGGATTGAATCATTACAGCGATACAATTATCTTCATCGGTGATACGAGTTATCTATGAGGCGAGTACTGCAGCGGGACTCCTCCTTCACACTTTCCTATGAACACTCGGCGTCATCTAGCAATGACGCCGCAAAGCTTGTCCGTGCTCTCCATAATGTGTGCAGCGCAGGAGCTTGCGAAAGCTGAGAAACATTTCATGCGGCGCGGCCGGGCTCTCTATCGCACTCCTTTCTGGACACGCTGCACCGTGTCGTGGCGCTGTTGAGAAGCGCGCACCTCGCTTCCTAGAGGAGAAGCGTGGCGCGCCGGTGCGTGCGAACTTTGATAATTGTTCCCTCACATTGCGGCACACCCACAGGCACATACTCAGAAGCCCAAGCTGGCGGGAAGGTAATTGAAGAGTGGGACGTACATAACCACTGCATTCATGGCTCAGCTCGTTAAAGCGTTGGTGTGAGAGACGCTCATCAAAAAGCGGCACATTTCCGGGTGGATTCGTGACGGAGCCCGCTGAACCACTGAAGACGTCGTGTGCCATGGGTTTAGTTCCACCCACGATCGAAGAAATTTAAAGAATATTTTTCGATATTGTAGGGCGGCATATTCCAAGTACCACATGCCAAGATACCAAAGTTGGCGTCAAAGGCGTTCATTGGTGACCGGCACACACCGAATGACACATGCCCTGTACTAGAAGTCGGCGTCAAAGAATTTCGCTGAACGGTCGTGCCTACGCACTCCCGCCGCATCTACAGTAACCTACGTTTGCCTGAATATAGTTCGTGCATGAGCAGTAGATACCTACACATTGCAACATACTCAATGACCGAAGTTGGTCCGACGGTTGGTTTGAACTCTGTTTCATCAGCACGGCAGCCCGATGCGTCGCCTTTCGACCATCTTCTATCCAGTGACGCAGGTAGGCACCTCCTCATCCCACGTTGAGCAGGGAAGAAGCAGTCATCTTCAGTCAACTGCAAATCAGCCCATCAGTGCCAACGTACGCAACAAGACTTACCCAATGTGCTACGAATTCAGCTGCAAGTACTGAGAGGCGTCCAACACCGTACGCCACTTAGCGAGGGAGTGCGACGTCACTGAGCTATCGCCGGCGTAACAACCAACGGAGGAAGACTCAAATACCCTGCTCACTAGCCACGACGTCGAGGACGAGCTCATACTGGTGGACAGGGCACGGCAAATGACCAGGGCCCACGCACTCCCGGAATAAGGACGCAGCCCGCTTAGTAAGAACACTCTCGCCTGCTTACATCTTTAGGAAAGTTTATTACTACTACACAAATGGAACCTGTAGATGCATGAAAAGGCAGCTCAGCTGAAGATAAAAAATAAAACAGAAGCGCCAAAAGGAAAAAAAACTGTACCTTCCTTACACCACTTTGAAGTATTTTACATGGCGAAACAGCACTTCTCTCATACCACGTCGCCTTCTCTTAGGGTGCTTAGTTATTAGGTGTTATTTAGCGCTGAATACCAAGCCCAAATAGAGAAATATAAACGTCAAAATAAATTTTACGAGGGCCTGTCAACGTCGCTAAATATTTTGATACCATTTGAATGGGTATGTACAGGACGTTTGTATGCATAATTTCATCATCATCATCATCATCATCATCATCATCTTCTTCATCATCAGCCTGGTTACGCCCAATGCAGGGCAAAGGCCTCGCCCATATTTCTCCAACAACCCCCGTCATGTACTAATTGTGGCCACGCCGTCCCTGCAAACTTCTTAATCTCATCCGCCCACCTAACTTTCTGCCGCCCCCTGCTACGCTTCCCTTACCTTGGAATCCAGTCCGTAACCCTTAATGACCATCGGTTATCTTCCCTCCTCATTACATGTCCTGCCCATGCCCATTTCTTTTTCTTGATTTCAACTAAGATGTCATTAACTCGCGTTTGTTCCCTGACCCAATCTGCTCTTTTCTTATCCCTTAACGTTACACCTATCATTCTTCTTTCCATAGCTCGTTGCGTCGTCCTCAATTTGAGTAGAACCCTTTTCGTAAGCCTCCAGGTTTCTGCCCCGTAGGTGAGTACTGGTAACACACAGCTGTTATATACTTTTCTCTTGAGGGATAATGGCAACCTGCTGTTCAAGATCTGAGAGTGCCTGCCAAACGCACCCCAGCCCATTCTTATTCTCCTAATTATTTCCGTCTCATGATCCGGATCCGCCGTCACTACCTGCCCCAAGTAGGTGTATTCCCTTACGACTTCCAGTGCCTCGCTGCCTATTGTAAATTGCTGTTGTCTTCCGAGACTGTTAAGCATTACTTTAGTTTTCTGCAGATTAATTTTTAGACCCACTCTTCTGCTTTGCCTCTCCAGGTCAGTGAGCATGCATTGCAATTGGTCCCCTGAGTTACTAAGCAAGGCAATATCATCAGCGAATCGCATGTTACTAAGGTACTCTCCATTAACTTTTATCCCCAATTCTTCCCAATCCAGGTCTCTGAATACCTCCTGTAAACATGCTGTGAATAGCATTGGAGAGATCGTATCTCCCTGCCTGACGCCTTTTTTTATTGGGATTTTGTTGCTTTCTTTATGGAGGACTATGGTGGCTGTGGAGCCGCTATAGATATCTTTCAGTATTTTTACATACGGCTCGTCTACACCCTGATTCCGTAATGCCT
Source organism: Dermacentor albipictus (assembly GCF_038994185.2). Lineage (NCBI taxonomy): Eukaryota > Metazoa > Arthropoda > Arachnida > Ixodida > Ixodidae > Dermacentor > Dermacentor albipictus. The sequence continues at coordinate 440,554,337 of NC_091821.1, forward strand.
CCATGACTGCTGATGTTTCGACAGAATCAAACGCTTTCTCGTAATCAATGAAAGCTATATATAAGGGTTGGTTATATTCCGCACATTTCTCTATCACCTGATTGATAGTGTGAATATGATCTATTGTTGAGTAGCCTTTGCGGAATCCTGCCTGGTCCTTTGCTTGAGAGAAGTCTAAGGTGTTCCTGATTCTATTTCCGATTACCTTAGTCAATAGTTTGTAGGCAACGGACAGTTAGCTGATCGGTCTATAATATTTCAAGTCTTTGGCGTCTCCTTTCTTATGCATTAGGATTATGTTAGCGTTTTTCCAAGATTCCGGTACGCTCGAGGTCATGAGGCATTGCGTATACAGGGTGGCCAGTTTCTCCAGAACAATCTGTCCACCATCCTTCAATAAATCTGCTGTTACCTGATCCTCCGCAGCTGCCTTCCCCCTTTGCATATCTCCCAAGGCTTTCTTTACTTCTTCCGGCGTTACCTTTGGGACTTCGAATTCCTCTATACTATTTTGCCTTCCATTATCGTCGTGGGTGCCACTGGTGCTGTATAAATCTCTATAGAACTCCTCAGCCACTTGAACTATCTCATCCATATTAGTAATGATATTGCCGGCTTTGTCTCTTAACGCATACATCTGATTCTTGCCGATTCCTAGTTTCTTCTTCACTGTTTTTAGGCTTCCTCCGTTCCTGAGAGCATGTTCAATTCCATCCATATTATACTTCCTTATGTCAGCTGTTTTACGCTTGTTGATTAACTTCGAAAATTGTGCCAGCTCTATTCTAGCTGTAGGGTTAGAGGCTTTCATACATTGGCGTTTCTTGATCAGATCTTTCGTCTCCTGCGATAGTTTGCTGGTACCCTGCCTAATGGAGTTACCACCGACTTCCATTGCACACTCCTTAATGATGCCCACAAGATTGTCGTTCATTGTTTCAACACTAAGGTCCTCTTCCTGAGTTAAAGCTGAATACCTGTTCTGTAGCTTAATCTGGAATTCTTCTTTTTTCCATAATTTCCATATTTCCATATGCATAATTTACGCCTCAGTAAAAAAAAGATACAGATATACTCTGTATATTCTATATACCCCGCAGGGGCGTCTGCGCAAGCAGGCGTTTGGTGTGTTGCGACACCACGGACCCGAGCACATGGGGGTTGGACCCTCCCGCGTGTAGCCGTGCGCGGCTTAGCCGTGTCTGGGGAAAAGGGGATCCTGGGGGTTGAGCCGATGCTGGGTGTTTGGACCTTTAAGGCCCCCCGGCGGAGGCAACACACCCCTTTGGCCTCTGCTTCACATAGACGGCACCCCCGGACTGACCCACCAGGGGGAAATCGGCAGTCGCCTTTTCCTGTCTCTCTCTTCGCACACCTTCGTCTTTCCCTCTCACTTTTAGTCTTTCCTGTCCACTTTTTCTTCTGATAACTTCCAACTTTCCTGGCGGCTAGGGTTAACCTGGTGTGCTATGACCTACCTTGGTTATAACATATGTGGTTATAGCGACGATGTACAGTTGGCATGGTAGGGTTTGCTTCACCGCATACCCTGCCGTGTCCCCTTGTTGGGCTCGGTGGTGGGTGACTGGCATCGTCGCTGAATACACAACACATTTCATGGGAACTTCCAACCCCTTCTGTACCAATCGTCCCTCTAAAAGGGGGCGCACCGATGCAACGTTTCAGTTTTTTCTAAAAGGCACTCAGACTTTCCCTAAATTTCATGTTGTCCACAGTGACAAACCCGACAAGAAAGCAAGAACTATTTCACCATTCGTTGTCGCGAAGCATCTCGCAGAGACCATTGGAGGCGGCTATAAGATCACCAAGCTGGCCAGTGGGGACCTGTTACTAGAACTAAAAGACAAAGCACAACACGACAAGCTAACAAACCTTGTACAACTTGGAGACATCCCTGTCAGTGTGACAGCACACCGAACCATGAATACCGCCAAAGGCGTAATCTCTGACATAGACTTGATGGACCTGACCGATGAAGAACTCCTGGAAGGATGGAAGGATGAAAACGTAATAAGTGTACAAAGAATAAAAATTAGAAGTGACAACAAGGAACTGCCAACTAAGCACCTGATTATTACCTTTGGCTCTAGCACACTACCAGAGACATTAGAAACGGGATATACCAAACTCAGAGTACGACCATACATCCCAAACCCTCGACGATGTTTTAAATGCCAGAGGTTTGGTCATGCTTCTCAGAGCTGCCGAGGGCGGCTAACATGTGCAAAATGTGGCATCAATGACCACTCTGCAGATGACTGCAAGGCTGAGCCCCGTTGTAGTAATTGTAATGGTGGTCACCCAGCATATTCACGATCATGCGCAGTCTGGAAGGAAGAAAAAGAAATAATTACAATAAAGGTAAAAGAAAACATAACTTTCAGAGAAGCAAGGCAACGCATCTCACAAACATTTGCACAAACCGCATCTTTCGACGAAGTGGTACGTCGGGGGGCAGTACCACAAAGACACTTGGCGGACGCCAGCACCACGCGTAGCGAGCGTGCGGCAACCCCACCCGCCCCCATGGTGGGAGCAGCAAAGGCTGCCCTACCTCTCCCAAATTTGTCCACAGTTGAGGCCTCTGCTAGTGCTGGCACCAGTCAGCCCAGCTCTGAGGTCAAGACTAGCCCACCAACTACCAGGACGGTGGGCTCCAAGGCCTTGTCTTCAGAGACAAGGCCTTCGCGGAAAACACACCGCTCGCAAGAGCGTGTGTCCAGCGCCTCTCAAGAGGCCATGGACACAACACCCAGTCAGAAGGCGCAGTTGACGCCTAAGGAGCGGCGCGATTTTGTCGACCGCTCCAGAAAAGACAAAACTCCAATTACAGGGCCCCAAAAGGGCACTCTAAGCTAAACCAAGTTCATTCTCTTTGACACATAGCACAACACTTATTCAATATGGATACACTAATTATTCAGTGGAATATCAGAGGCCTGCTTTGCAACCTCGATGATATCCAAGAAATCCTTAAAGAACTAACTCCAAAAGTGCTGTGTGTCCAAGAGACTCACTTGAAATCCAATCATAAAAACTTCCTACGTCAGTATGTTATTTTTCGGAAGGATCGCGATGATGCTCTCGCATCATCCGGCGGCGTAGCCATCATACCTGACAAATCTATAGCCTGTCAACACCTACGGCTACTAACACCCCTTGAGGCAGTGGCCGTTCGTGCTGTACTTTTAAATAAACTAATAACCATTTGCTCTTTATACATACCACCGCATTTTCAGCTTCACAAACAAGAATTCCAAACATTAATAGATCAGTTACCCGAACCATATCTTGTGCTTGGAGATTTAAATGCACACAGCAACCTATGGGGCGACTCGCGCTGCGACGCGAGAGGTCGCCTGATTGAACAATTCCTTTTTTCTTCAGGTGCATGTCTTTTGAATGGGAAGGAGCCCACGTATTACAATCTGGCAAACAAAACATACTCCTCAATAGATCTTAGCATTGCATCTCCAACTCTTCTACCCCACTTTAAATGGAAAGTTATTAAAAACCCTTACGGGAGTGACCATTTCCCTGTGGTTCTAAGCACACCAATGTCTAATGAATGCCTTCCACAACTACCTCGATGGAGAACTGACTCAGCTGACTGGGAAAAGTTCAAAAATCTTGCTTCTTTATCCTGGGACGACATGTGTGCTTTAAGCATAGACGCTGCGGTTGAATATTTTACGGTTTTTCTCATTGACATCTCCTCCAAATATATCCCTGTAACAAGTGGATTGTCCACAAAACGCCGTCTTCCGTGGTGGAACGATGAGTGTCGAAAAGCGCGAAAGAAGCAAAACAAGGCATGGGCTTTACTTCGGGATTCTCCGACAGCAGAAAATCTAGTAAATTTGAAGCAGGTCAAATCCCGGGGTCGGAGAACGCGGCGACAAGCTAGAAGAGAGAGTTGGAGAAAGTATATATCGGGAATTAACTCATACACTGATGAAACAAAGGTTTGGAATAGAGTGAATAGAATAAACGGTCGACAGCCTTACTCGTTACCTTTGGTGAATACTCAAGGCGACAGCATGGAAGACCAGACGAACTTTCTTGGTGCACATTTCGAACAGATATCCAGCTCGTCGCACTATTCTGAAGCATTCCAAAGGTACAAAAAGCAAATAGAAGGAAAACCACTAGACCGGAAAAGCACAAAATGCCAGGCATACAATAGACCTTTTTGCATGGCAGAGCTTCAGGCAGCCCTAAACAGCTGCAACAAATCTGCCCCCGGTTCTGACCGCATCTTATATGAAATGCTAAAACATCTGCCGCCTGAAACACAAAATACGCTTCTTTGTCTTTACAATTCTATATGGTCGTCCGGCCACATTCCCTCTGCTTGGAAAGAGGCCATCATAATTCCTATATTGAAATCGGGTAAGGACCCTTCTTTGGCAAATAGTTATAGGCCTATAGCATTGACGAGCTGCTTATGCAAGGTTTTTGAGAAGATGGTAAACACTCGCCTGGTACATTATCTAGAAATTAACAAGAAATTAGATCCATATCAATGTGGCTTTAGAGAAGGCAGGTCGATGACAGATCAGCTTGTACGCATGGAAATGTACATCAGGGAAGCGTTTGTCCACAAACAGCTAGTGTTATTAGTGTTTCTTGACATGGAGAAGGCGTATGATACTACGTGGCGCTTCGGGATCCTTCGGGATCTTTCTGCAATGGGCATTCGCGGCAACCTGCTAAGAATAATTGAAAGCTATCTCTCTGACAGGACATTTCGTGTTAGTGTTGGCAACGTACAGTCTCGACCATTTTTGCAGGAGGCAGGTGTACCGCAGGGTGGAGTACTGAGCTGTACGTTATTTATTGTTAAAATGAACTCCCTCCACACCATATTGCCTCGCACACTCTTCTACTCCGTCTATGTGGACGATGTACAAATAGGGTTCAGGTCATGCAATGCTAGCATTTGCGAGAGGCAGCTACAACTTGGCTTGAATAGACTCTCAAGGTGGGCGGACAAAAATGGTTTTAACTTGAACCCCCAAAAAAGCACATGTGTCTTATTTTCAAACAGGAGAGGTGTACTGCCACAACCAGACATTAACCTTAATGGAGAAAGACTAACTGTTAGTCATGAACACAAATTCTTAGGTATTATCCTGGACACAAAGCTTAACTTCATTCCCCACTTAAAATATCTTAAAGAAAAATGCCTGAAGACCATGAACCTCCTCAAGCTGCTCTCGAGAACAACTTGGGGCAGTGACAGGAAGTGTCTCCTTAGCCTGTACAAGAGTCTCGTACAATCACGCCTCGACTACGGAGCCGTGGTGTACCACTCCGCAACAGAGACTGCGCTAAAGATTCTCGACCCAGTCCACAACCTCGGTATACGACTGGCAACAGGCGCCTTCAGAACGAGCCCTGTTGAAAGTCTCTACGTTGAATCCAACGAATGGTCCTTACATCTGCGAAGAATATTCTTAAGTTTATCATACTATTCTAAGGTAAAATCAGACACCGAACATCCATGCCATTCCATCGTTAGCGACCTGCGCGCTGCCAGACTTTACAGTAACCACCCACGTATTAGAACCCCTTTGAGCCTAGGCTTGGAAGCAATGGTAGACGAAACAGACATCCATCTCCCAGAAAATATCCTGCCTCCCACTCGCCTTCCACCGCCTTGGGAATGGCAGACCATGGAGTGCGATATCTCGTTTGTCAAAATAACAAAACATGCACCTGAGGCACACATACGATCACACTTCCTCGAACTCAAAGCGAAGTACTGCTGTGCCGAATATTATACAGATGCTTCCAGGTCATCTGCTGGTGTTGCGTATGGAGCTCTTGGGCCATTTTTTTCCACCTCGGATTCTCTAAATCCTAACACAAGTTATTTTCACGGCTGAGGCGTACGCGATACTCTCAGCTGTAAAACATATCAGACAAAGTAATCTCAATAAGGCCATCATTTTCACAGATTCATTAAGCGTAGTAAGAGCCTTAATGAGTTTACGAAAACATAAGAACCCTGTTTTTAATGAACTATACACACAACTATGCCTAGCATTAATGTATAACCAGAACATCATACTATGTTGGGTACCTGGCCATAGGGGCATAAAAGGCAATGTAGCTGCTGACGAAAGTGCAACGTCAGTCACCTTTAATGAAACGGATATGAATAAACCTATATCAGCAAAAGAACTTAAGCCCTTCTTACGCAACAAACTGAGGAAGTACTGGCAGGACCAATGGGATAATGCAGTATTGAATAAGCTACACGTTATTAAGCCAAAATTAGGGAACTGGATAACTGAAAGAACAACAAGACATAAGGAAGTGCTTCTGTGTAGACTAAGAATAGGACATACGTACGCCACTCACTCCTACCTTTTGACGGGAAGCGAACCTCCGACATGTAGCAAATGTGGCAACAGGCTTACAGTTATTCATGTTCTTATCCAATGCACTGAAATAGAGGCAGAAAGAAAAAAGCACTTTCCCTCTGCTTATATCCAACACATACCGTTACATCCAACATTTTTTCTTAGCAATGAGCCCCTTTTTACTTTTCAATCGCTATTGAACTTTTTATTTGAAACTGACACCCTAAATGTGATTTGGCCAGGCTACTTGTAGCGCGGCCTCCACCTGGAGGTCGTAGCTGCAATGAAAACATTCTCTAGAGCACCTGCCTCTCAGTCCTGGATTTCAAGGCTTTGCTGAGGCACTAGTGCTACAGATAACATAATTTACTGACCATCCCCATCTTGTGAAACATCTGTTGTCATCGCAGAAACGATCAATCACAGTCATTTTTTATACTATGTATATACTTGTATTTTACGCACTTTAGAGTAAATAAATTTTAGGCCCTTTTACAGCCACATCGCACCACATGCACATACTCCGCTTTTTAGCGAATATTTTAGGCCACTATACAGCCGTGTTTCATTACTCCCCGCAATTAACAACCATATATCATTCAGAAGTACAGACCATCGACTTGGCGCTCTTTGGTCACATCTGGCCCTTGCGCCAAAAAACCCTACTAATCAATCAATCAATGTATATTCTATATAATCGATAATCTTTCCGTCTCTCTCTCTGTCTATATATATATATATATATATATATATATATATATATATATATATATATATATATATATATATTTATATATATATATGCATATTCATGTTTACTTACTAAGGCATAAATATACATATAGTGTCCTAGTGTCCGCTACATACACATACGAATGGTCTCAAAATGTTTCGTGACGTTGCAGGCCCTCGTCAAATTCATTTTGACATTTAACAAGACAGCGTGTGTTAATATAACTCATAAAGAGGCTGCACATAATATTGCATTTAATGTACGCGGTACTCACGGGAAATAGCTCACTGTAGCTAAGTATGTTGGAGTAATGTAAGCGCCAAGTTTAAAGCACCGCTTAACAAACTTCATCGGTAATTTCGCATATGCGAGGAAGTTCTAAAGCGCAGTCTATGGAGTATTTGACAGCAATAATGTTTTCTTTAGGTATCTACTACAGCAGATAGGAGAAATAGCCATTTCGCACCGCCATGCTAAGAGAAGATGGGCTTCACTGCTGGCGTAGACACACTCCCCCTTTGCCTCATCTAGCCTACCCAAGAGACATTCATTCCTTGCTTCATCCCACAGCAGAGTAGAGGAAACGCGTCAAATTTACATCACGACCACCACCCCCTATTTCATCTTCTTTTTGTTTACGTTCCCCATTTTACTGCGCCGCGCAATTGCAGGGGCCGTCTTTCGCGGTTCCTGCTTGAGATGTTTGCCAACTGTCGTGTTATAGGCGGTGACGTTCAAGGCAGTGCGTCTGATGTAGACAGTGGAGCTTTCCCGAAGAGATGTGCTCAAGGGTTTACGACTCGCCCTAAAGTTCCTACTGGGGACGAGGTTGGAGTGCGAATGGTGAGCCCCGTGGATCGACGTGGTTTGGGCAACGCGCAGCCTGTCGTGCTACATGTTAAGTTCATTGTGCGACCGGGTGCTCTTAATTCGACACATGATCTGCGACGGGCTTAAGACCGAACCGCGTATTATAAATAGCACTCGGGTGGAGCAATATGGCGCAACTTCTGCAAGGCTAGGTGCCTCTTTTTTTATTATTCACATAGCCTAAGGGCCCTTTACGGGCATTACATGAGGGGTTAAAGAAACAATAAAGTGATCATAATGCATACCGCAGTGAAAAATCAGAAATGCATAAACAAACATGCGCTAAGGAAAACAGGGAACATATTTGGATAGAAGAAGTGTTTGAGAACACGTACACAGCTGAACCACAATGCTAAAGACAATGTAAAGAAGAATACACTTCTGATAATAATCTATTAAAGACCAGCACAGAGTAAGCACTTCAGTTTGTTCACAAATGCGTCGTAATTATTTTCGGAAACAATTTCGGCAGGCAGTTTATTCCGATGATAAACGGCAAGGAACAATGGCGAATGTCGCATAAGTTTGGTGTGAGTTATCCTGGGTTGCACTTTGAGTCAGTGGCCTAATCGGGGGAAAACGCGATGTGCTGGTTTGATATGACATTCTGTGAACGGGGAAGGATTGGGATAGGGCTTGTGAAAGTGACATAGCAGGGTGACAAGTCTTCTCTTTTCAAATGAGCTTAAATTTAGAGATGATTTATTATCTGTGATGCTGGAGTAGCGAGCGTATTTCCTTGTGATAAACCAAGAAGCCTTATTTTGAAGTGATTCCAGTTTATCGGCAAGATAAACTTGATGCGGGTTCCAGATGCAACCGGCATATTCTAGTTGTGATCTGGCTAAAGTTGTGTATGCTAAGAGTTTGGTCGCCTGATTTGCAAAGTACCAGTTACGCCTAATGAAACCGAGTGTTTTGGATGTTTTGGTGGTTATGTATTCAATGTGTTTGTGGCATGTCCAATCAGAAGAAATGTGGACACCCAGGTATTTGATTCCAGGAATTTTTCAATGGCCACGTTAGCGATAGAATAAAAGATGGCTTCAGTGACTCTAGTCGTCGTAAATGTTACAAGTTTCGTTTTCGAAACGTTTATTTCCATATGCCATTGTTCGCACCACTTAGTGATTTTGTCACGATCTGATTGCAAAGCATTAGTGTCATGAGGCTCAGTAATCTTTCTGTAAATAGCACAGTCGTCCCAAATAGCCTAATTGTAGAAGTTAGGTTGCTGCATAGGTCATTAATGTAAATAAGGAAGAGGATTGGCCCGAGCACCGAACCTTGAGGCACACCAGAGTTTACATGGGTTGGTGCGGAGCAAAATTCATTGGCAGATACGAACTGCTGTCTGTTAGTTAAAAAATTAACAATCCAGTTCAAGACATTGGTGTTTATGTTCATATTTCCAAGTTTAAATATAAGACGATTGTGAGCAACTTTGTCGAACGCTTTTGCAAAGTCGATGAATACGGCATCAATTCTCGTTAAATGGTGTACAGCGTCGGGCAGGTTGGCCACGAGTTCAAATAACTGACTCGCAGGAACGGCCACGCAAGAATCCGTGTTGGTTTTCAAAGAAAAAGTTCTGCTGACTGAGGTACTTCATCATTGCTGATGATATGATGCGTTCCAGAATCGTGCAAGGTATACTCGGTAATGAGATGGGCCTCTAATTTGAAAGGACAGAAGAATCTCCAGAGTTAAATAGAGGTATAATGCGTGCGATTATTTAAGCATCTGGCACAATTCCTGTGCCAATGAATTGCTCAAAAATTGGGACGAGTATGCGAGATATCATTGGTTTCATTACCTTGAGCAATTTTGGACATATGTCATCGGGTCCGGGGCGGAGTTACTCGGCAAACGATCAATAGCTTGCCCAATGCCTTCCTGCGTCTTTAGGATGTCATTCATATCCGCGTTTATACTAGTCGCATTAAAACATGTGGGAAGTGGTGTTTCCTTAGTAAACACGAAACTAAAAAATAGGCTCAATTCGGTGGCAACCTCAGAAGGCTGAATAATATCACCGTCTTTTACTATTATTGTCAAACTAGATGAAGGAGGCTTAGGATTGACTATTTTCCAAAACTTTTGAGTATTGGTTTTAAGCAAAGTTGATATGTCATGCTTAAAAAATTTATCTTTGGCTCGCTAGATTTCTGCTTGGCGTATTCTCGACTGCGCACGGTAGTTATTCCAATCATCCTCAGATGCCAAACGTTTTTCTTTAGATTAAAGGCACTTTTTCTTCCCGATGCAACGTTTAACGTTGGAAGTGAACCAAACGCTCTGTGATGAAGTTGTGAGCGTGATTTTTGGAATGTGTCTTTCTATTAATTTTTTTAAGTTCAGCGCTTAGTAGATAACAGTTGTCATTTGAACAGCGGCTTGATAATGATTCCAGGAGCTGCGCACTGAACAATGACAGTTCACTAACCAATCCTCCAATATTCGCCCGTGCGTAATTGAAAATAGTTTTCCTAGGAATTCCCTGCTTCTTGTTTCTAATGTGTATACACAGTGAGGAGCATTGTGGTCACTGACATATTCCAAAACATGCACTGTCATTTTTTCAGGTTGCGTTGTCAAGACAAGATCTAGGACCGACTCGCCACGTGTCGGAGCCGAAACAATCTGTGACAAACTGAACTGAGATATCAAACACAGGGATTCTTTACATTCATTCTTCCTTGCAGTGCCTTCGGCTGTGCAAGAGCGCCAATTTATACCTGGGTAGTTGAAGTCACCGACAAGAATTCTTTCTGAGATCGGATATTTAACACGTCTAAATACATGACAAATACATGACAAAAGAGCGCGGCTGCTACGAGCCGCGCTCTTCCACCTTCAATGCGGATTTCGAGGCAAATATTCGTGGCCTGGATTATGTGATCTAGTTGTGCTACTACAGAACGTGAAAGTGCTGACAATGGACCTTAGCAACTTTACCGTGCATTGAAGTAGCGATTAATGAGCCCGGGTTTCGTAGAACCCCATTTGGTGACGAATTGGCATGGGCACACTCCTGGTTTAAAATACTTAATTACGTATTGTTCTGCCATTTACGTTACTTCATAATACCAAGGAGAAAAGCCATATATGTATACCGGAATGTAGACTCAACTGTAGATGCAACTGTACACGCATATATAGACCCAAATAGAAGGAACAAGATGCGCTAGGAAAGGAGCACGTGGTATGGAGAACCAAAGCAAGCACCGATTTTCATTCGCTTTCACGCCTCGAGCATGGAACTCGGGAAAGTTGTTCTTTATTTTAGTTTTGTCTACGACACTCTGTGAACGTGGCTTACGACATCATTTATTCGTGTTGCTTCAACTTGGTTGTGGCCGTGACATTGGAAGTAGAGTTTATTGAACAGCGGTCGCAGCGGCCGTTGCCCGACTTCTCGCTCAGCCAGAATGTGACAGCGACAGCACCGGACCTATCAACAATGTCAGAGGCTTCCTGACGTCAAAAGCCATGGCCATCGCCAGCGCGGCAGCCACAGAACTTAAGTCGCTGATATATCGAGCAATAGAGAGACTATTGCGCCAGGCTTTCGGCCCTGTTGAGGCGAAAGATGTTGCAACTGCGGCGAAATGGATTCGTTGAACCTTTCGTACGTATACGAAGACGCAAGCAACGGCGCTTTCGAGTTACTTGCCATAGGCCATTTCAACGCGTCCATTTGTTCGCGTGTTGCAGTAGGGGAGATATTGGTGTCGTCGCCATCATGTCTTAAAAAATGGGGGCGAGAGCGCCCTGTGACTGTTTCCGGCAAAAATAATCGAGAATTATTGAATTTATATGTTCAATTTCAAATATACGCAAGTGTTTCTGTAACGCCTAATGCACAGAGTAGCATAATACAAACAAAGATTTCAAGTATCAAGTGTTAGAGATATTTACTATGAAAACGTGAATAAAAAAATGCATGCTTGGCAGCAAACGTCGAAAGTTGTGGTATAAATAAATGTGGACGCATTGCATTGACTTATTCCTAATGCAAGAGAACAAATTGCAGTACACAATTAGAAATGAGTAAAGGCAAGGTGCTTTTTTCCGCAGATCACGCAATGTAGACTATTAGTAATAGCAGTACCTTTGCAAGCGGAATATTTACACGAAATAATATTGCGCAGAAATATAATCTAGCAAAAAAGTATAGTACAAAAATATTGTTTTCACATACACTACTTGCCCCGGAGGAATAGTCGGAGTTGTACATTGTCAACAAATGTCAAACAATCTCTTTGTTTTAGTGTTCGACAGCGGCTTTTGTGAGCGAGTGGAATAGACTTCGACAAATTATTAGTGATCTCCATAGATAAAGTATTCTATATTAATACGGGATAACGAGGTCTGTCATTCTAAAATACCTGGCCTTTGCATTTATTTCTAAGGAGTTATACTATACTACTCCGCTATGAAAACCACGTAATAATCCATATTATTAAGCCTCTCTTGTACAGATCACAGATATGCTCTTCTGTTTTCTCACATTTGCATGCAGCTACCTATACCATTACCTGCTATGTTAACAACTCTGCAGTAACTTTATGCAACACACATTTTTTAAAGATGCATGAACTTTCGCCTGTGTGCTCAAAGATTGTAGCTGACTGATGTAAATCAGCGAACGGCGGGATCATGCCCTACACTAAGGCATGATCTGCAAAATCTAACATATATGCGCAGGAACGAAACAGACAGTAGGGAATTCCTGTGCGCGGTCCGCATTGCATGCAAATAGGACTGAAATTACAAAAAACGCAATCTTTGGAACATTTTCGTCCAATTCTGCCTTATTACCTAAAACATTCGAATCGCCTATCGCATCGCAAGTACAACTATCTCGCTACTGGCAAGCTGCCGTTAAGAAAAAAGTTATAGTGAATAAAGGTTTTTATGACCTTTAATGAAACTGCTACTTTCGTGGAACCGCTGGTACAATTATGTCGTCTCAATTGCACAGGCTAAGTTTTAGACGATGGAGCAAACATCTGAGATTCAGAAGTCTTACTAGGACTCCTAACACCATTTTTTTAAATTTATTTAAAGTTGAACTCATAATTAAATCCGATATAACCGAAGGTTTCGTTCATAGTGACGCTACTGTGACTTAGCAATGACGAGAACTGAATCATTCTACCATAGTAATGTTCACATACAAGTCCCAAATTATAGAATCGATGGTCCGCTTGCAGTCTCCGCAGGGTGAACGAACGAGCGAATAATTGAAAGTGTAGGTGAGAGAATGACAGAGCGAATAAGATGAACAAGAGAACGAGTGAAAGAACTAACAATCTAACTAGTGAGTCAATAAATGAGTTATGGAGTGAGTGATTTAGTGAGTGAGTGAGCGAGCAAGCGAGCGAATGATTTAGCGGGCGAGAACGCATGCCGTCAAAATAAGGGTTTGCAAGATGCTCAGCGTAGTAACAGCCTGCAGTAGTAACTGCAGTAGTAACTGCAGGTTAGCCTGCAGTCATTTACATTATTTTTTTACAACAATCCAGGGCATTACAGAATCTTTTTTCTCACATTAACTGAACGGAACACATCAAAAGAATTTAAGCACGCTAGGAATTTTACCTGGGCAAATCACGGCACGTATTTCCAAAGTTAAACCATCAGTTCAAAGATATTTTGTGGCGTGAAGAAGAACTAGTTTGTTGAATATGAAATAAGTGTATACGCCTTCTATTGTTCGCGTTGCACAAGTTCCTCTTCGCATACATGACCGCAGCAGAAGGACAGCGGCACTATGCGCTGCACCTTCTGTTGCAGCAGGCACTTTGTTTGTCAGTCCACGCTTCTCCGTTAAGCAATCACCCAGGAGCGCGGTTCCCTACACTGAAAGCGTTTGGAATCGCATTTGCAAACGGAGTGCCGTGACGGCCACCACTCTGTTTATCTTTACGTGCATGTGTGATTTACTGTGTCTGTGCGTACGGAAGCTCACGTGCCTAATGTTGGAATAATGTAGTTATTGAAGTATGCTATCATTGCATCCCGTTTTGCCGATTGCTGAAACGAAAGCTCTGGCCATGGTCAGTCGTTGCAGCTGAGCCATATCTTTCATCGAAGGAAATCTAGACAGTGCAACTGAAACGTGGACGACAAATCGGATGAACAAGAGACGATGTCATGTGAAGAAAGCAAGAACCAAGAAGAGGTACCAGTATAACAACCATAGTGAACGTATCTCGCCAGCCAAGCTAGGTACACCACATCTTGTATGTGAAAGGAGTAGATTGCCGAGGGTCCACGTTGGTCAAATCTACAAATTTATGAAACAACAAGCGCACATGTCGCTTGCAAGCTGTCTGCAGGAGAAGAAGAAACTAAGTTAGTTGATCCCCAAAATGACGCAGCGCGAACTCAATCTCAGGGACAGCATATTTTGGGAGCATTCAATCTGCCACCACTGCTCTGAACATCACTAACATATTCTTTCATATTTGCGCGCTAGCAATGCATAATTTTTTAGAGCGCAGCTCTTTGGCGTCCGTTCCTGGGTTTCGCGTCGTCGTCGGCGTTGTCGGCCTCGTAACCAGCTCCGCCCCCCTTCGCTGGAGTGGGAGACGAAGGACGCGAGCCGCGAATGGCGGAGACCAATGAGAGCGGCCCCTTCAGTGACGTGCGCGCGCGATGCTGGTGTCATGCGGACCCTCCTTACGGCTCGATGCGCACTCGTGTCTGGTCTCAGCCGATCCGCTCGTTTCGTACTATCGTCTGCTCGCGCCAAAGCTCTCGCCCGCGCCTGTTTGGTTCTGTTGGGTCGGTCTCGTTCGCGCTTGTTTTGGTTGTTATTGTGTGAGATTGTTTCTTAATCTGATTGTATGCGCTATGCGAATTGTATAGTACTTTCTGGAAGCCATGCGGCACCAGCGATCACACTGGAACCTTTGACGAGTCATGTATAAACGCCGGCTCGCTTGATCCGCAGATCAGATTTTCGACCATTACCGACTCTGCTACATGTCTCTCTCAAATTCTTTGCTTCAAAATATCGCGAAATGGAAACACGTATAGAGCTGCGCTCAAATTTCGCATTAGGGAGTATCGTAATCGTCGGATAATTTTTTGTACTCCTTTATTTCTGCTATTTCCCTGTATCCTCCCCTCATGCAATACTCCTTCGTGGGCCTATGAGGTAACTGAATAAGTAAATAAATAGTTAAATAAATGAATAGGCAAATAAATAAATAAATAAATAAGCTCTCTGCATCCCGCGGCTACATTTTGACAATGCCTTCCAAGGGGTCTTGTGCCTTCATTAGCACACATAATGATAATGGCGTGTATGGAGATAATCGGCGGGAGGCACTCTTCAACTGGCAACTACCTTAAAAGCAGGCCTCGACTGGTGTGTGCAGCAATCTCAACGCTTGGGCATGATGCATGCCTTCGTGTTCAATATTACCAGGCGCTTTGTATTCCAACTGGTGATACTCTCGCAAACTTTCAGAGAAAAATGTTACCGTTAGTGCTTCACATTTCTTCCTTACCTGCAATTGCTGAATTACATTTCGAGATGTAGTCGCGCCAGTGTCTATTCTTATCAGAAAAATAAGATCGTTAGTAAACAGATGTGCACGCTCTTCTGGAAAACGTATATGCCACAGAGCCCACTCACCTAGTGTAGCACACACACGCACACACACGCACAAACACACACACACACACACACACACACACACACACACACACACACACACACACGCACAAGCACGCGCACGCACACGCGTATACACAAGCGCGCGCACGCACTCGCACGCACACACACGCAAGCACACACACACACGCACGGGCACGCGCACATCATAAGAAGCCAACAATGACTCGAAGGACGAGGAAATCACGTGTACTTACAAATTTATTTAAAGAAATGACAAATAAATGGAAATGAAAGTGGATGAAAAAAACAATTTGCCGCAAGTGAGGAACGATCCCACGTCTTCGCATTACGTTTGCGATGCTCTACCAATTGATCATCGTACGTAATATTTCATGTTGTACAATTTGTTCGCAGTTTGCGATGCTCTACAAGCTTGCCTCAATTACTTAAATGAGAAGAAACGTTTACGGCCATTGCAGGTTGTCGACTTTAGCAGAGGTTACGCTGCAATCCGCACACCCTCCACCAATGCGCTAAATCGCGTGAAAAAAAAAACGCCAATAAGCAACACTCCAGCAGATCTTAGCAACTGCCGTATAAGCACAGTTTCACAACGTCTAAGCTCAACAAATGAAAAACAAAAGAGCAATTGATTGTGTAAAACCACCGTATCGGGAGGCCGTACGGCCGCATCATCTAGCCTGCAGGAAGCCGAGTTGCGCCCGAACAGAGTCAACAGAGTCACGGTTGCGACGTCGCTTCTATGGGCTTATCCTTCAGTGGCAGGCATTTGATGGGGTGCACTGGCCCAAGCATGACGACTACTGCTGACTGAGGTCACCATGCTTGGTTCGTCCCTCACTGCAAACGACCCCTGCGGTCAGTGGTGCGGAACACCCAGACGGTTACGACATGCGAGCTGTGCCGTAAGCTTGCAATGATTCACCGCAATGAACAACTCCCAGTTTTGCGTATGGTTTTCTTTGCCACACTACCAGTCTAATACCACTCACCCTACTTTATCTGTGTACAAGGATAATACCAATTTGTTTCTATGTTTCTTTTGTGCTCACCTCGTCGGCATGTTGGCTCATCCATCGACATTTTCTCCTTATGCATGTTGTATTTCTGTAGGCTTGAAATTTGATCAATATTTTTAGGTTGTGCTGCGAAGAGTACTTTTTATGTTACAGCCGTCACCTGCAAGCAGGTAAGATCGTTCTACTTTTACGTTTCTTAGAGGGCAAGAAAAATAAAGGCAAGCCGGGCTGTGAATTTGCAGACATACTCATGCTACATAGTATATACATGTATATACGTGTGTGTATGTGTGTGTGCTTGTGTGTGTGTGTATTTGACGCGAGCAGGAACAGGATGTTGCCGACGGAGACCCAACAAGGTGGCCCCAACACTGCCTTTAATCTCTCTTCCTCTCCTTTCAACGACGGTCTATCTGTACATCGTTACCCACGCACATACATACATACATACATACATACATACATACATACATACATACATACATACATACATACATACATACATACATACATACATACATACATACATACATACATACATACATACATACATACATACATACATACATACATACATACATACATACATACATACATACATACATACATACATACATACATACATACATACATACATACATACATACATACATACATACATACATACATACATACATACATACATACATACATACATACATACATACATACATACATACATACATACATACATACATACATACATACATACATACATACATACATACATACATACATACATACATACATACATACATACATACATACATACATACATACATACATACATACATACATACATACATACATACATACATACATACATACATACATACATACATACATACATACATACATACATACATACATACATACATACATACATGCATACACACACACACATACATACATACATACATACATACATACATACATACATACATACATACATACATACACACATACATACATACATACATACATACATACATACATACATACATACATACATACATACATACATACATACATACATACATACATACCTGATTTGCTGCTCTGAGTAGATTTCGCATACTGTGTCACTAGCATTGCACGCCACTCGTTTTACTACAATTCCAAAAACTGGCTCCCTGGAACGCACTTGTATTTACTCAGATACCCTTTTCGGAGCAAGCACTTGCATTGGTACATTTTAAAATGAGATTTCCTACATGAAATTTAAGGACCATTAGAAGTAGGGTGACTGCGTTTGAATTTTTCCACTGATATATAACAGTGCGAAACTTGTGTTTTGGTGCCTTAATTAAAATTCTGCATTTCAATGAAACGTTTTTCTTTTGGGGCCTATATAAGTATCTCCGAGGCCACAAGCTGATCAAAGGGCCCAGGATCACACACACTGCCACTATGGCACCACGATTAGAGCTGGCTTTCTCAGCGACTACTGAGCGGGTCGTAATCGCCCATGGGTATCATGATGTATGTCATCTTTAGGATTTTGAATACCTTAGTTGACTCTGTCACTAATTGCGAAAAGAAAGCATCCAGAATTGCTGCTCCGTTAGAAAAAAAAGTCACAGGCTTGTACGATCCGCGCTACACTTCATGAATGCAATACAGATAAAGTGTTTTAGTGTGAACAGCCTGCAGCATAGTGTTTTGCGGACATGTGAGGAGCAAGTAGGCATGTATGAATATCGAGCTGAAGTACATTAATTGAAATCTGAAACTGACGAAGGCTACACATTTTTGGCGTGCTTCCAGGCACATTTTTGGCAGGTGTGTACTTTTGTTCCTGTTCCACATTGCTTCGGACCTCTTCAATAACATGAAACGCCTTGCCTATGATGGCATAGAACCTCTAGCTTTCAAAACAGCAGCGCACTGATTTAAGCATTAGGTAACAATTGCTTTTTGGTCGGTTCACATGTATAGTTATGTTGCGACCAAGGTGACAAGCTTATTGAAAGATTTGCCATGTGCGCCTCGTGCCAGTTTATGGTTCTCTCTTCGTTAGAAAAAATTATGGGGTTTTACGTGCCAAAACCATTTTCTGATTATGAGGCACGCCGCAGTGGAGGACTCTGGAAATTTCGACCACCTGGGCTTCTTTCACATGCACCTAAATCTAAGTAACACGTGTGTTTTCGCATTTCGCCCCCGCCGAAATGCGGCCGCCGTGGCCAGGATTCGATCCCGCGACCTCGTGCTCAGCAGCCCAACACCACAGGCACTGAGCAACCACGGCGGGTGGTTCTCTCTTCGTGAAAGCTATTGAGTGTCTTGGCATATCTCATTGGTGAGCACAGCCTTCAGGATCGACCCGCATTTCCATGTCCAAGCTGGACTATACATGCATATGTTGTTTTAACAGACACCACATAGCATAGACACATGTACGTCCGACTTCTTACCAGGCGGTCGCACATAGAATGGACATAAATTGAACTACGAAGTGCGACAGTACTGCGCATCTTAAATATTTTGATGTCATCAGCGTTAGAGATAAATGAAGAATTTCGGATTGCTGAGCAAACTACCTTAATAAAATTAAGAATTTAGGGCTTGCTAAGACGGAGCAGTGGAGTACACCATTTGATACCGTACAGACGAAGGATCGGTCATTGATGCTCACGAAGAAGGACGTATCGAAGGTGGAGTTGCGTAGAAGGGCTACAATAAATAGCAGCTCCAGCACAGCAGTGTAGCTACTTCTCGAGCAGTAATGGATGATATTTTGCATCAAAGGCTTTGCTGTTGTTGCAGTAGACAGCATCCACTTGCTCCCTTTGTATTATTGGCGAGGAAACCTGCACCGTAAAGCTTACAATTTCGAAGGTCAGTGAGCGACCAGAAAGAAATCTATGCTGATTTGGAACGAGAAAACATTTTACACATGAAAATACATTGTGAACAGCTCATTCGACAAGCTCTGAAATGACAGACAGAACATAAATCAGCCTATAGTTCTTGACATATCTTCTGGCGCAGGTTTTAAAATATATTATAGGCACGCCGAAAAGCGGAATTGTTCTAAACTTATTTAATATTGATGTAAGCACAAGACAAAGGTTCTACTGTAAGCTTCGATAACAGCAGCATAGCCTCAGACGCCTGAGGCATTCGTTGATGGACCGTCCCATTGCTCGAACAAAAAAATAAGAAAAAGCCGTGTATTAAGTATTCTGTCTGTACAGAGATATTTCAGAGTTCAATCGCTGTGTCCTGTATATGCATAGATAAACTTCCTGGGTATACTTTGTGGCACAAAATACATTGCTTGAAAAGCGACAGAAGAAAGGAAGGCAGTCCCTTTTGAAGAAATGTATTTTGCGCTACAAAGTATACCTAAGAAATCTAAGCACCAACTTGCCCAAGAAGAAGTCATTTTGGCGTTGTAAACATGTGCGCTTAGCACCTTTTTGCTCCCGCCTTCATTGTTTTCTTTTCCCCCATTTCTTCCTCTCTCGCCAAATGGTTTAATCTTCTGTATTTCAATTTTCTGCACATCGTTTGCTCCGTATTACTTTTTAAGTGGAACAGTACAAAGGCCGCGTAGCTGTTTCTGGGCGCTATGAAAGCATTTGGTTGGTGGTATAATTTTTATAATTTTATAACACTCACGCCAAGTCATGGAGGTGCGCTGTGAAGCAAGCTACAACATGAGAACGAGCGTCGACGAACTTAAATGTCAGTAGAGGGATGCATGCAAATGTTGACAGTGGCAATATGCTGTGGAGTGCGGCATAAAGGTCACTCCTAATGCTAGGTTCAAGCATTGCGTCTATGAATAAAGTGACACAAAGGACAACTTTTAAAAATGAGTCTGCCACAGTAGTCAATGTTTAGCCGAATTTCGTGTACTTTTAGCATCTACAAGAGCTTTATGAACAATTAGGTTGTTGAATTGGTAAGAAACTGCAGTTTATTAGAAAAATAATATGACATCTACCAGGCAAGCAGCAAGAAAAGTAAGCATCCGCGCTGCCGGAAAAAGAAATATAATGTGCGTTACATGTCACCCACATCTTTCCTGAAAAGCATAATTACAGAAGACATTTCGAATAACGCTTACCTGTTTATTAAGGTTATTACCTGTTTATTAGTTATTAAACTTATTCTGTGTGAATGGCTGCGAAACGTTAGGCCAGGAAAAAAAGCACGCAAAAACCTTAAAATTTCCTGGAAGCACACACACCAGCTACGAATTTTCCCGGATCCATAATCTATATATAACGGTTAGAATCGTGTTTGGGATGGTAGGTCCTCTTTGTGCCTCAGGCATTAGCCACGTCATAGCCAAATTTTACATCGCGAAACACGCATGCGGTCCTGTCCGAAGAAACTTCCATCCCGCCTTGCAAGACCAAAGAGAGACCACACACACAACCAACCCGCGGGCAGTCTGCAGAAACGGGCCGTTTCATAGACGCGAGAGAAGTAAAGAAATAAACTGCTCCTAGTCGTTAATGCCGCAAGGAAAATGGTAACGGGCCCGATGCGTCAACCTTTTGCTGACTGTCCTACCCTGGCCGCAGGCCTGACCGCTGAGTGCATATTAAGGGGCAGATCGATCCCCAGCCGCAACATGCTCCGTGGCCGCCAGAGGCCGGATCTGCCGGGCGACGAACGCATCCCAGGAGAGCAATAGAGCTAGCCGGGGCAACAACATCAAGTGAATCGCCTGCTGCGAACATCATGTCGTACCTTCCTGTCTTTGTTATTCGAATTTTGTGCTTTTTTTGACGTGTCTCGTATATCCTACCAGTTTTCCATCAAACGTGCTCTATTTGTAGCACCATGTCTTGGATGCAAACGTTCATCTGTTAATTTAAAACAAACAAAAAGAAAGACACACACGATGCTCTTGAGATTTAATTTGATTCATTGCTGCCGAACGCATTTAGCTCAAACACAGCTGATCGTCTCGAGTGTCATCAAATATTTCGCATAAAATTTGTGTTCGTTGACACCGCATTCGACTGATGCCACGCAAGTTTTCGTTGCTAACAGGTACGGGATTATTAACGCAAGTACTGTGATGCGAAAAGAGGCAACTTAGAATGAACTGTCGAAAATTTAGGGCTCTACGTAAAGTATATGGGTTAGTCGTATTTACCAAATTAAGGTAGAATAAAATTCTCTTTGATAACGAGAAAGTTTACGCCCCTACATAAACAGTACCATTGGTCAGCGGAATAGGACATGAACAAATTTTATATCTTCGTACTTACTTACTTTTAAGGGTGAATAAATAGAGGAGCATAAATTGCGAAGGTACACAAATATATAACAGCATGCGTGATTCAAGAGATTGCCAACAAAGCATTTCAGCATAAATAAATGTAGCAATAAACTACAACGCGTTTGCAAATCATATGGTAGATTAGAAGTGCTTTCACTCAGTGATTGTATTTCGGACAACGAAACTGAAGTTAATATTGGTGCTGCGAATGGGCTCATCACGCTTTAACTGATGATCACTGTGATTTAATGGTATGGTGGAGGGCAATAAATGAAATCACATGAAATCCTGTGGAAGGGATATAAAAAAACATGGCGTTTTACCTGCCAAAACCATTTTCTGGTTATGAGGCACGCTGTAGTGGAGGACTCCGGCAATTTCGACCACCTGGGGTTCCTTAACGTGCACCTAAATCTAAGTACACGGGTGTTCGCATTTCGCGCCCATCAAAATGCGGCCGCCGTGGCCGGGATTCGATTCCGCGACCTCGGGCTCAGCAGCCCAACACCACAGCCACTCAGCAACCACGGTGGAATGGAAGTAATACACATTATAAAAAAATAAGACGGGTAATTGTGATGAAGAGTTAAAGATAAGGCAAGTTAACATGAGTTTTTTTGGCGAACTCTATAGAAGTGTGAAAATATTTACGTAAGTCCTCGAGCCGAAGTCGACTTTTATGCGCGGGTTTGTGATCGTCGCTGCCTTTTTTAGGTTATAATGTACTGGCATTCTATATATATACAATTCTGATGAATTACATATTCTGATTCCATATTCAATGTGAGCCCACCACAACAGACTGCAAGAGATATTGAGAAGACATTTGTGAGAAATAACTTGCATAGGCTTGCGTTATCGAGAAAGCAGATGCAGCGCCCTTTTCTAGGAACACTGTAGAAGAAACTGCCATAGAGAAAGAGGTTCAACAATAGCGGGCACTCCCATAGAGCCCAGCGGCCAAATTGACTGTAGCGCGCCAAGCGGATGGGATTAACATCTTACGGTTTCGGCTTTGGGCGCACGCGTTTTGAACGCCAGCTGGTACACGCTACGCCGGCTCCGTTGACCGGCGCGGAATTTTTTTTTTTTCGCTTCTACTGCTGAATCACGCGCCGCCTTGGCCCGGAATCGTTTTATTATTGAGTAAATATGACTGCGAAGGATCTTTACAAGCCTCCGCCGAACATGTGCCAGGTGCGATCTCATAAAGTAAACGCAAGACATTTTCTGAAATGATGAAATGTTTATTTTGTTCGATATAAATGCTCGTTCCGGGTTTTGTGCATTCATCCAAAGTTCTGGCAACAGGTGAGCAGCAGTCGTTGCCGTACGGAGCTCCACCGGATGCCATCAGCTGAAAAAAAGGAAAATACAAGCATGTATGACATGTATTTTGGTATATTTACATAAAAGAAATATTGCGTATAGAGGCGACAGGTGCGCAAGTCGTGATTGGGCGGCATTACAGAGCAATTCACTTTTACATACATTTCGTAGCAAATAGCCTCCTCCCAAACAAGGTCATAAAATAAGAAGAAAACATCTGATTTTCAAGCATCCCTCCCTTCCCGGGCATTATTTCCTGCACTTTAAGAGCGCAAAGTCATGGGTGACTGCGGGTTTCCAAAACAACTTGGCCTCAGTAGACGCGATGGTACGCCAAATACACAGAGGTGGCCACAACACTGTTTCTCAGCCAGACCATATTACACGCTCGGAGAATGCCTTCTATTCGCCCTCAAGACAAATTCGTGGGTGAAAAGCCTGTTTTCAGTCGTTCAGAAGACAGATTGTCAAGTTCTTGGTTTTTGAGCTCCTCGGCGTTACCTTTACGTATCCTGCCGGAGCAAGCAACACACTCCCGTGTTATCATTCTTGGCAATCGCTCGTCGCCTTTTCGACAAGCGTGAGTATCGAAAGAATGTATACATACGTTGTTGCAGGGCCATAAAAAGCGTCACAAACTTGTCCCACTAAAATTGAGAACACGCCAAACTAACTGTCCCCACGGTCGGCTTGCTTTTTCGCTAACTGCTTCACAACCCTAGGCGGGGCAAGCATGCCTCAAAAGTAATCGAAAAGGTTACAACATTAAATAGAATAATTTGGGGGGTTGGAGAATGCGTCACGAACTTGTCGCAGTAAGATTCAGCACACGCGAAACTGCGGCACGCAGCTACGCTGCTTTTCGCTAACTGCGGTACAATGCCAGGCGTGGCGTGCGTACCTGAGAATTACCCCAAAAAGTAGTGAAATACAATAATGTTGGTCGTCAATGAAAGCGTCATGAACTCGTTCCAATAAGCTTCACTTCACGCGAAAGCGTCATCATGGTCGAGCTGCATTTCGCTAACTGCCTTACATAGCCGGGTGCGGCAAGCGCGCCCAAAACCTACCGAAATAAGTTGCAATAATGTTGGGGATCATAGAAAGCCTAGCAAATATCTCCCATTACGAGTCATTAACTCAAATTAACTGCGCCAGAACGGCCGAGCTGGTTTTCGCTAACTGCGTCACTAGTCTCGGTTCTGTGCCGTAAACCTAAATCTGCTCGAAATGCGTCACAGACTGTCGAACAAAATGTCTCACCTTGCCGTAGTCCGATAGTGCAGTGGTGCCATGTCGAAATGCAGAAGGAACGCAAGAAAACGCCGGGAGCCCAACAAACGGGCTTGTTGGGTTGCACGTGCTTCACGAACTTCACATGCGCAGCCGGCCTCACTCGCTTCGGTGGCTCGTCTGGCACATGACGCATCATATGGCGCGTCCGGCGTGCCGCTAGCTTGTTGCTAGGTAACGCAAGAAAAATAGGTTGCGAAGTATAAGTTCATTTATACGCAAATATTTTTTTAGTTTTAGCGATAAAGAATAAAAATAAATAAAACGTTGTCTGTAAGTTCATTTCACATTCTTTTTTTTCGGATGCTCGCGTCAACTAACGAATGGAATTACCACTAGGCACGGCGTGTTTCCTGTTGCCAGTTTTCACCCGAGTGTGTCCCCTGTTGCTGAATTTCTTTTCCTATGAAACCACCATGATTAGCAATTATTGGTGTGAAGTATTATTCACCAATAATTATACCACGCTTAACAGTCATTTATACCAGTCTTAAGAGAAATATTCGAAGAGTTGTTTACAATTTTACAACAGATCACCGAATCACCCGAGAAATTTTTTTGTGTGTATTGTATTTGGTAGGTGATCAATGTAGGCAAAAAAAATTACATGTCAAATACGGGGCATTGCGTCTGGACAAATTTACGAACTTCAAAGCCTCGTTTCAATCATTAGCTGTTACGCACTGCTTGTTTTTCAAACGAAGACATTCAATGTGCTTAAAAGAAAGACTTATGGTCAACGTTACTCATACAAAGCTTTATACATTGCAACAGATTGCAGAAATAAATAAAGGATTTACGAAAAATAAAGATGTATTCCATGAGTGAAGGTAGGCCATTGAAAAACATCTTAAACGCTGATCTGTGTTTCACATGGGTTACAAAATGAGTTTCATTTACTGTACATTATATGTTCCATGGTTTCGATAACCATGATAATAATATTGGCACATAATTATATTTTGTATCATTAAATCAATGAACACGTTGAATGGGCCCCCTACCAACCTTCCAATCATCCGGCTATATGAAGGAGTTCAGGGAAAGTCAGATGAGGTAATGCTTAATAAAGAAAGTATATTTCCAATGTTTTTCAAACCTTCGAGCGTATGCTAGCTTCACCTGGGCAAGAATACATTTTTAAGTTATTATTAGGTTGCACACGCCGATCGAGCCAAAGGAATCGGTACCACTGAGACTAAACAATAAGCGGTAATTTATGTAGGAAAGACGCGCATAGTACTACCCAGAAAAAGCCGGAAAGGTTGACTTTGAAACAATTAAAATCTTTCCACAAGGCTCACTTCTATCATCAGCAGCTTCAAGTTGAAATAATTTTTCATTCCCATTTACCACATACAAGCCACAAAGCGGTAAATTTTTCTGACTTGTGCGCTTGAAATAAAAGCTGATCCTGAAGATGGCCATTACGAGAAAAATCGGCGGCGTAATAAAGAGGTTGGAAAAAGATTCTTTAAATTTGAAATTCTAGGAAAGGATCCACAGCTTACGACTATAATTTGAAAAGTTGGGCTACATTTGATGTAGATCTAGTTTTTTCGTACTTGCGTCGTTTCTATTAATTCCGCAACATCAGAAGTTTAGTTTTCTCACTGTGCCTTCAACATTCACATAATGTGTGAGCTGGCAACAGAATGGACTTTCATTCTTGCTTGAAATTGGGCTGCGGATAGGAAGCATAGGAGGATAGCAAGTAAAAAGGAAATAAATTTTCTCACTTAATAAAGCCTGACTATAGCAGTGGCCTGATAAGAAATAGCATGTCGTATTAAAAAGAGCAAATCAAATTTTCCAAGTAGAAAGACTGATCATAGGTTTAACTATTCACCACTATGAGAACTAGCACCACTACACGACAAAGTATTGTTATCTTTTTCCTAATAGTTCATATTTAATACGGCGTACACCTACTAAACCCAGCACTGAGAGTCTTGCCTTCTGAGTACGGGGGTATAGCAGCAGTGAGGCATTTATTCAGGTGCATTTATCTCTATACCCCACGATCTTTGCCTCAGTTTCTCCACAGAACGTGAGATGCGTGGTTGTTGGTGCTGCCTCTCCAAGTAACGTAGCACGGATGTACTTCTAAGTTCGAACCTTTTGTATACTGGCTAGCTAGATCCATTGTTATGCCGACGTGCGTTTCACTAACTGCCTCTTTGCTTTCCCATATAAACCAACTTACAGAGAATCGGCTTCGCAGCAGTGCAAGTGTGGCCAGTGAGAAGATCAAGCCGCATAATCCTAACGGTTTCTGCTAGCGTCCATCCGTAATGATGTGTGGTGTGCGTTACCAAACCGCTCATTCGAACGACATAATTAGGGACAGCGCGAGAGATGCTGACGTTCCGTGTTTTCTTTTTCGCTGCTTTATGGCGCAACAGCGTACAGGGATGCAACTGCAGATATTTATTTTAAGTGTATCTCGAATTTCTAGGAGGATAATATATCGCACGAGCTATTGCCGAGTGCTGAATTCACAAATACAAGTGAAAATGAATGGACCATTGCACTTTTCGTAATAGAGTATTAAATAGCACGCGATGTTGCGTGAAAGCTAGGCGTAATAACAACGTTAATTCACCAGCAGCGTGCTCTCCAAAGATCGGACCGCAAGAAATCACCTCATGATATCTTTCAAACATATTGAAGCCCAATGCGTGAGTGTTTAATTGCGGCACTCTAGAAATTAAAATAACTAAATGGAGTTTAGTGGCGCGAAAGCGGCCAAGGTGTGAAACACATGGTGTTATGAAATCAAACTGAAAAACTACAAAAGTTGTGTTGCTCACTAGCTTGTGGAAAGAGCCGGCGTTGTCTAGAAATTTAAGCAGGTCAGGTAATTGCACTACTGTGTTATCTCCTGGAATTAAGGCAGGGTGTATATGAATTATAAAAGCATGCGCAATTTATATACACTGTGCAACAGTTTTCGTTTGTGTGTTTCAATATGTGTACCTGTAAGTAAGATGTGTCTCACTGTTAGCGGTTCTTGGCAGTTCTCGCTTGTTGGTGGGTCTTCTTTTGTAAGTAAAAAAATGTGGAAAGGTGTTTGTGTCAAATCCGAAGTCGACATAAACTACTTTAATAAAACCGTTCCTAGTGAATAAATGACTTGCACTCGCCAAGCACGGGCTGAGTAAGATGTAGCTTGTTTATGGAAGAGTGCCATTCGCGTTACAATTCGCTCGGATAGTATCTTTGTAAGGAAGTGCTATGTTCTTTATGAATTTCTACACTGCCATGGATCCGCATCTATCTGCTGCTTTCTTACCTGGTATGACAACATGGCTTCGGAGTCCAGAGAAGTGAATTGATCGGCCGTATTTGTTGAGTCACCATGCTTAAAATATCGCCTACCAGGGATTCACGCTCACATTTGATTTAGATCCTTCAGGATACTTAACTAATCAGTATGTACGATTGTATTTTCTTCTATGTCAGTGATTATATTTTTAACTACCATCAATGCAGCATAAACTTAAGCAGTGAAAGCACAGACATACTGTAGTATTCTAACACTTGCTTCCTATTTTTTTCGTTACAGTCCCTACACCCACATGCTCTTGTGTTTTAGAGCCGTCAGTGTACAATTCTGTGTAATCTTTATATATTTTTTTCTCGAATGGCTAAAAACTCTTGTATTATCTGTTCTTGAGGAGTGCCTTTTGTTTTTAAGATATGTTAGTGTCCAATCCCATAACTGTGTACGTATGATTAATAAAAATCGGACCCCGCGGTTAAGTCCCTGTCTTCTCGTTTATTAAATAATGAGGGTCTCGAACCCGGCAACATTCATGCATTCAGGTAGGTTTATTGACCTGTTGCTATCACCCAAAAAGATCGCGTCATAGACGCCTGCAGCAGAAATGATGTTCCACATCCGCCACCTAGGTTTGTGAGTGGTGGCGCTGGCTAACACTCCCAGAGTTAGCATTAATAGTAACACATAAATACCCCAGAAAGTGGATGGGAAGACGGCGCCGCGGTTGCTGAATTCGTGGAGCATCGCACGCGTAATGCGAAGACGTGGGACCGTTCGCCACCTGCGGCAAGTTATTATTTCATTCACTTTGAATTTCATTAATGTATAATTTTTTTACTTGAATTGCTAGGTACAATGCCCCTGTATTCGCCTTGGTGTACTTGTTTGTTGGCTTCTTATGAGATGGATCTGTAGTCATTCGGCCGTATTGTTAGTCTTCGTACCTTGATTACGTTTTTCACCTAAAATCTTTCAAGGAGCTCTTCGTCACTCAGGTTCAGGAAGCCTTTATCTGATAGTACTCCCCTGCTTCTGTTGAGCAAGCGATGCGCAGAGATTGTAACGTTGACGCCACCGACACTGTTGAGTTCAGCAAGCTTTTGAACTTGTTCTTTCTTAGTCTGTTGGAAGAGGAGGTCTCCGCTTGCCATTTTTCATGCTCCGAAGCCAGGTTCAAACGTGTTTGTTAGACAGTTAGAAACTAGGAATTGTGACGGTTATCTCACGGTTGTGTTTTCTGCACTGTAAAAAATGTGGTAGTTAGGAAATGTGTCTTTGTTTGTTTTAAAAAGAAATGGAAAGTTGCTTTGGTGCGCCATCTTTTCAGGATAGATCTTGGAAGGGGAAAGCGTTTGTCATGTAAGCCTTGGTAAATTCGGCGGCGATGGTGGCCACACACCACCGAACCGAAGAACGGGACGCTACTACGTTGGAAGAATGTCTTCAGAGGCCAGCCATGTATCACCGCAATAACTTAATATAATGTAACCCAAGTTTGGATAACTACTCCAGCTTAACCCTTGGCGCCGGAAAACTCGGAAGTGAGAAGTCACGAGAAGACAGAAATGATTGAAAGTAAGACAGCAAGACGAAGGCTGAAGAAGAGGACAGGAGAAGGTGACTGTCGATTTCCTCCAGGGGGGTCTGTGTGAAGCACAGATCAAAGATTTGTGTGGCCTCCATCCGGGGGCCGCAATAGTCGAAACGCCCGGCATGGGCTCAACCACTAGAATCCCTTCTTCACCAGGCACAGCTACGCCGCGCATGGATACACGCAGGAGTGTACAATCCCCTCATGTGCTCGTGCACGTGGTGTCGCAACACACCAAACGCCTGCTGATGCAGACTATAAGAAATAAATTAGACTTTGCTTTCGAAATAATTTGCAGAAGTGAGTAGTTTTTCAGCACGGTAACGTTTCATAATATCTGTGTAATACCGTTTTTGTGTGCACTACTTGAGGTTCCCAATGAAAGCAAAAGAAAGTAATAACCCATCTCGTTTCCGTTTAAATCACTTTTGGTATTTTCGCCAGCTTATATCCAATGTTGACTCATTGGCATTTACGGCAAAACTTTATTAAACCAAAAGGAATGATAAAGCGCTGATTACGATATGGCGAAGCAAAAAGCCAAGCAGGCGTGACAGAGCTCTTGAGAAGCCGCGACGCTTTTCCTTGGGTAGTATATTTATGGTGCGTGTGAAAGCGTGAAAGGTTTGACAGCCAGAGAAGAACCCAAATACACGAGGATGTCCTCGTGTATATTTGTCCTTGTCTAGCGGTTAAACGACTCGCGCTGTCACACAAAATGCTTCAAAAGTAAATAGCCAAATCAATCACATTATTTAGGTTTTTTAGCAATGTTTCTGGGGCTGATGTTGTGCGCGAACCATACTGGGATGCTTTACGGTATCTGCTGACTGCTTGGTGTTTTTTGTTGTGTGTTCAGGTTTGGAAGAGACTCCTTTCGCTTGCACATTTCTTTGTGTGACGTACTGAATAGCACGACGATGCTCCCATGAACACTGCTATCCCAATTGACCCATGCACGCTCTCGTGGAACTTTCTCGATGGTCCGTATGGACGCCTGAACGCCACAAATTTGGAACCGTGGAGTGCCCTGCCATAGAGACACTATTTACGCACCGCATTAATTTACCGTGACTTTTGCAGAAATCCGCTGCCCTGCGAAGAACATAACTTTATTAAACTTGCCATTAAAGTATTGTACAACTAAGGCGACACTTTACATCACTCTAATATACCGTGAGTGTCACATAGAGCACAGCAGTGCTCCTATAACTGTGGTGTTTACAGTCTCTCTCGCTTTGTGAATAAAAGTCACAGTCATTGTCCGAATAATCGGTCCTGATAATAACACATCACGGTGATCACTTACAGTGAACTTTACCCACCTCTTCTTGGTTAATGACACGGCGCTCATTTAAGAAAGAAAAAAAAACATCTGCAATGATGGCCTTAGTTTGTTCGCCAATACCATTTTGTAAATTCAGTTCACAGCCAGTAATTCGTCTTGCAGGTTTCTCCATTGGATGTTTCTATTCGTGTGGATGGTCCAATTATGGCCGCGGATTTCATCTTCCTTGAAGGAAACTTAGGCCGCTGCTCCGCAAATGTCAGACACTTACAAGTTTGCTGTTACAAACGCAGCGCTAATTGAGACTCACTGTGTTTTCTTAAGAATGCACGATACAGTTTAGTTTTATGCACTACTTCACATTTTGCCCCGACGCGTCCAGCGCCATCTTATGCGAGCACTAGTTTCCGAGCCCCTCCGTCATCATTTACTCAAACTAAGTACAGAACAAAATTGCAAGGAGAACGTCGATAAGACATTCTTGAAGGTGAACTTCTTGCGAAAGAAATTACCTCTTATTTTGAAGTTTTTGTCATTTCTCAAACTGGTAGACAGGAGGATCTATGTCATCCAGAAATCCTGATTGCAGGAAAGCCTTCACCCTGTTCAAACAAACTTCTCGATCTATGCATAATGTCTTTTATAGCTTCTCCTATACATCAAACTGTGCCTCAATTTCCTTTTTATTTCCTGAGTTTTTTCTGTTCATTCCAAATTTACGCGAAATTTGGTTCCTTCACGCAGCACAACTTTGTCTTCTAACCGGCACTTCGTCTTGCCTGACTGGAAAAGGAATGGAGGTTCAAAATTTTGCCTTCGTTTTGCCTGTTAGCTCTACTCCTTTGTCTCAGAGGCTAGAAGCACTACTAATAAGTCTGGAAGGTAATTAAAACTCTACATGTACGTTTCTTCTCTGAGGACTGTTTCGAAGATCCGTCCACTTTGTTTTCTATGGCCACACACATCTGTGTACGGTGTGCTAACAGAAACAAGAACGTCTCACAACTAAAACATATCGTGGAAGGACTTTAGAGGACTTCGTTAGTAGGTTATGTAGATTAGTTGGTTCTTCGGGGCTTAGTTGAAATGGTTTCCTTAATTACAGAGTGCGCAAAAACCGAATGAACACAAACTACTGGTCGGTTCAGGTCAGTTCAGCGCTCCATACCCTTGTCTGTTTTGTTGTTTGAGTCAACAATTTTTTTTTTCAAATTATGCGGCCATAAGTCCTTTGCTTAGTGGGAGAAGTGGATATTTTTGCGCAGCAGCAATTGGGAGAACAGCACGTTCAGCCCGAATTTTGTTTTCGTTCAGAGAATACTTCTTCCGATCTAATAATTTGTAATAAAAATTGAGCACTTGCCCTGTAGTTTAATTGTACGAGTGATGCTTTACTTCGTATATTTAAAGTTCGTGAATATCTTTGAGAGATCGATATTTAATCAATTTCTGCACTATGTTTTAAGCTGCTGGGATGTAATTTTGCGCATATTCTTGCATAGTATGGTCACTGTCATTGTACTTTCGCTTAAGATACATTGCACTGTCTCAACATGTTTTACAAAGTCGTGCACTTTACCGGTAATAAAATTTATTAGCAAGAATAAGACATTAGTGATTATGAGTCAAATAAAAATAAAACAATGAAATCAAATCGCTCATCAGTACAGTGCTGTAATGTCTAAAACGCCAGCTCCATGCTGCAAGCTTTGCCCACTAGGCTACATTGTTTTCTAGTTAGCATGTGGTGCCTTCAAGGAGGCTTCTCAGACTCTTAAACACAAACATAATCAGCACACAATGTGTTTGTCCCATGTTTTTCTCGCGCTTTTGTTTCGCAATTACGATTAACTAATTATCGCGATTTTCATCCCTAATACACCGAGCTATTGATGCCAAAAAATGTGCACTCGCCAAGAATAAAATAAAAATAAAGACCATGCGTTTCGGGCCCCGTGCGGATCCCTTGATCACTTTTAGAATCATTTTGCATCTAATCAACTAGACACACGGTAAACAGCACGCGGGGTAGTCTTCCCGAGATATACACCCGAACACTGCGCCACCTCATCCATGGACTCGCACTACTCATGAACTCATACAAATACTATTCATACAAATGGACTCCCACTATTCAGACTTATACGGACTCTTTTCAACTCGCTTTCACTAACTCGCCTTATCGCCCTTTCTGTCTGGGCGGGGGCCCATGTCGCGCCCACCGACGCCGCAACGCAGGAACGCTATGGTTGGCGCTCTTAGCCGGTACTTTGAAAAAAAGACAATAAAAACAGTGTTGGGCATCGCGTGCTCGCACAGTGCACGCACAGTGTTGTTCTGGAAGCCTACAGCGCTGGTTGCCGCCGCTCCGCCTGCCTCCCCCCCCCCCATATTCGCCATTCCGCCGCTATAAATGCAGGGACCACGGCACAGCTCCTAGGCCGCCATCACAATTTCCCTACACAGTTACCTACAACTTCCAACGCGCCTCGTATGCACGCTGCTCTTAAGAAGTCCTCACTGTACGTGCCCTTCCCATGGCACTGCCATACGAGAAATCCGTTGCTGGGCGGGTTCTTCTTTTAGAAACGAAGGTGTAGTTACATCACTTACTCCCTGCTTCACATGCCACAGTTGCCACATCCCGGCAGCTGGAGCTCATGCAACCGTAATCTTTACCGGGAAACGCTGGCGGTGAACGCTGTGTGCGAAGGCGAGCTTTCTGGTTCTTTTTTTTCTCTCCCCCACAAGCCCAGCGCCACCGCTAGCGCGGGTGCGTGACGACGAGCGCCATCTGCTGGTCCTGCAAGAAACGCACCGGCGCAAGGCGTAAGAGCCTCCAGAATGTTTGCCTCAGAACACGAATGACCGACTGGAAGGTAGAGCTATACAGCATCCCTGAAAAAACTTCATGGTCAAAATCGCGTCTTGATAATCCCGTCTCAGGTGTGTCGAACAGTTATGCGCAAGCCACGCATAAGAGAAACATGTCTAAATTACTCCCGAGCAACGCGTGCAAACGTCATGAGCCATTTGGCACCCACGTATGTCACCGGCCTGCAACGTTTCCCCTGGTACTAAATTATAGATTTATATAGGGATGCTCAAGAAGATACGTAGTGCGCTACCATGTACTAATCTGCCACAAAGTTTTCTGGCCAAGGCGCCTAGAGTAAGTGACAGAAACTGCCCAGCTTCGTGCAAAAGTATACATTGTGCTCAGTTCTTTAGCACTACATTAGCGAAAACGTGATTTATTTCTTCGGCTAATGAGCGAGTGTTTCCTACATAACTACAAGGGTTGACGCGAAATTTTATATGGATATAAATATCTTGTCCATCACAGCACTTATCCTCCTCCCCCACGCCTCTCTCCTCGCTTTCATGGTATGCTGCCGATTTCGTTTTCAAATTCAGCAATACTTTCTGTTATCTCTCCTACAGCGAGATAGCACGTTGCCTGCCACATTAACGGAGGCTTTGCCTTGTGAGGTCTTCGTAGATGAGAAAAATAAGAAAAGAAGCTCATGTGCACGGCCTGACCGCATCTGCTCTTTTCAGGCCGTTGGAAACGGCGGAAGATGTTTTGTTTCAAAGTCTACCGCATACGAGCTCTGCCGAAACAATGCCAGTCTGTAATGTGATTGCCGCTCTCAGCCACAAGTTCATTTGTGCTAAACAATACGCTACATGGTGACTGAATGCGCAACGACACCCCTTGCGCAGTCACGTGAAGTAAAAAAAAAATGGTTCGAAAAGGTCAAAAGAATTGCTTTCTCATTTTTCATTGGGAAAGTACTTCGAAATCAGGCCTACCTCGTGCTTGTCGTGATTTCGTCTGACAGCATGCCGTTGCACAAGGCGTTGCAAAGAACTGCTCCTTTCGAAGAGGAATTTTGTTCGGTGGTTCTTTGGGGGCCAAAAGTAGTGGCTACTCCTTTGCCGGCCTTCTAATTAATTAAGGCATAATACCTCAGCTCTTCTTCCGTCGATCAACAAAGGTTATTTTTTTCATTTTTCTGATGATTCTAACGTGGAGAGGATTCCTTACGTCGGAACCACTGCTTACGTCAATTACGGTGCGCTTTATGAGGCTTCTTACCAATAAAGAAGACTATCAAACGACAGTTTCTCTTTCTTTTTTGCTTTTCCCGCGAGCTTTTTTCTTACGCTACGCTGACTGGTGGCCTAGTGCACTTGGAATAATAAACGCCTCTCGGTCGTGTCTTTTTGATGGTTTCCTAAGCTCTCCATACCACAAAGAAAGCAGAAGGTTCATTTTATGGCGAACCTGATTGCTCCTTCGAGGAACACTGAGTATTTATTGCTCATCGCCTGTGCTATTAGTCCTTTATGTTTTAGTAGTGCCGAGTTATTAACAAAACGGAACAAAACTTCAAGTCTACTTATACAGATGGAGGCACCACAACGTAATAAGTCCAAGAATTTTATTTAAAACTATTTCAAACTCCACTATCTAGATTACATGGAAGTATTAAACCACCATCGGTAGCCATACTCTGCCGATATTAGAATCAATAAAAAAAGAAAACGAACTTCAAACTGTTGGTGTTTCTTGTGTTGTTATTTTGTGTTATCAATAATGTTAGCTGTCTTCTGTATATGGCATGAGTTCTACCTGATATCAGCGGAGCCAAAAGTATAATGCTAGGCATTTGCGATGTCACTTTTTTATATGAAAGGACCCCGCAATAGCGCACCGAACAGATTCTACAGACTGTTATAAAAGAAACAATCTATTTCGACATGCACATTATCGTAGGAATAGGATGGACTGCTCCTCAAATCCTGTTCCTTTACTCACAACTTCTCATGAATTGTGACAGATTTATTTTACATTGTTAAGGCCTCCTCATATAGATAAATTAAGGTTTTAGGGATAGTAACTTCGCACAGAGTATACATTATGACGTTAAAAAAGTGATGTACTTTTTAGAAGGCAATGTTGAGTATTACTGAGTTGAGGGCCTTCTGAAATAACACCGAGTGGAAGTTTACCGCATTGATACAGAGAAACAAGCATGATATCTCTTCAAAAGGGGCACTTCTCCTGCTAAACTGTTATTGTTTCGTTTTGCTCCCCAAAACAGAACTGGCGTTGGACGTTGTTTCTGGCAACACCAATGGTTACGCTTACTTTCACCACAAGGTGCTTCTTATTCCTAAACACGCGTGAAATTTAAAAGGATGTTGCATTGCATATCAACACACCGTGACTGAAAGGGGTAAACATGCATCTGCACTACTATTAAATAATTTGTAATGCTCCAACGGCGCATGTACTGATAATGATGTTTCAGATATTTATTACTTGCAAGGCTTACGTTAGGGGCTGACACATGCGGCCGTAAGCGATACTAGGCTGGTGCTTGATTCGCTATAACTTATTTTGAATGCTTCGATCTGCATGCCATCTAGGTGAGACTCAATAGAGGGTTACGAGTACACAGCAGATGCGTCATTGCCTACATAAAAATTAATTTCGAGTTGAGTTAAATTTTGTATGCTCAGAGAAAAATAAATTTAACAGCGACGCATTAAAACAACTCGATAACGCCTGTTATCGGGTATCCTAAGCATTATTTCTAATGTTTCCCCCCCTCTGTGGTGTCTTGCACGGGAAATGATACGAAAACATTTCGCACAATTCACATGTGGTTATCCTAAGGGTGCAAAAGAAGAACCGCTTGGTGAGGAAGTTCCCTAGAAATCACTATTGAAAGTACCACCCCTGCTTTAAATAATTCAACGCGTAATTCCGAAGGCGACAAAGCTCAATTTGCTCATTAAAATTTTGTTCGTTTGAATCTACGTCAGATTCTTCAGAAAGTCGCGAATTCGTTTTTCGAGAACAGTTTTAATTGTATATAAGGTTAGGGAAAAATATCTTGGACTTTGCAATTTTAAAGAAGGTCACAAGATTTAAGGCATCCGACGCAAAGCAGGAGCAAGTGTTTAGGCATGTGAGTTTCAATGTATCTGAGGCAGCACACAACGGCAGCACACAACCAGGAAACGTGTCCATACTGACGCTTTGACATAATTCACAAAACAAGGCCTAAAGCTGAGTTTATGCGGGTACATTGCGCGGAGATGCTAAGTGCTAAAACTGCTACGTACATCCTGATCACGATGTTATGTCCCATTCGCTCTCATTACTTACAGGGAGCCGTCTCCATGTGTGGGAAATGTGTGCGCCACTTACATCCGCAAAGGAGCCAAGGTTTTTGGCATACCACTGAGCACACCAATCACCAGACTGATTTTTGGTAACCTTGGCGTGCTTAAAAGCACAAAAGAAAATCAGCGGACCAACAAGGCACTGTCTTACATTTTAACGCCGTGGAGACACACCAATCCATTTCTCGCAGTGTAGGAAAGAAGTGGTCTTCATGAATCCCGATAGTGTGTTTTAGGGATAGAGTATACATGTCTGGAGGCAGTATATGATGTCAAATTTGGCTCTCCCAATTTCAACGTAAGAAGCTCATAGCGTCCGCGGTCTTCCGGAAGCTAATCCACCCTAGACAGCTTTGGCGACCATAACCATTCTCAGTGTGCACTTCGCCACCATGGCTGGCGTATCGAAGACTCCTATATATTCTGTGCGCAGCATTATGTCCCTGTGATCGATTAATTGAGGCAGGAAGGAACTCATCCTGCTCACCGGCTCCTCTTTCGGTCTCCTGATCTCTATCATCTCTGGGCGTCTATCCTCGATGCCACATGATTGCGACAGAAAACAAGCTATGATGCGCTATGGAGGTCGCTGATTCGTACCCAGGAAAATTGCCACCGGCACGCACATCAAATCTAGTAGCGGCATTCCCAAGCAAGGTAATAAACACATAGTCGTGGTATAGACCAGAGGGGATGGGGAAAAAGATCGACAGTGATAGAACGCAACGAAAAGAAGAAAGGAAAGCAGGAATTGAAATCTCTACGAGAAAGGTAATCAGAAATCTGAAAAAGGGGCGCTAAACAAAGAAGCTGCAAAGACTGCGTCCCCATGTAAGACTGCATGTTCTTTTTGTGTTCCTGATCTTGCGGGGTTTTTTTCTCTTTCTTCCGATGCCTGCCCAATTCCCTTTCCTTGGTACCGTAAGATCGGTATCGTATCGTCCCCGTGTGTGTGAGACTCGTTTGTGTCTATGCTTCATTCCTTTATGGCGAGGTCGAACTGCCAACCCGGCTCATAAAGAAGGAAAAGAAAAGAATTAATGAAGGAACAGCGAATGGCCTGCCATTCGTTCTTTCCCTTTTTTTTTTTCTACGGACCGCCTTATCGGCAGCCTTTATTCGCGAACGCCTCCGTCGTAAGAGCGGACACGCGCGCACGGCTCCCCTGCCGCCAGCTTGGTAGGCCGCTCATCCGCTCGTTTGACCGGTATACAAAGGGCACACACTCTGGGTCATTGTTTTTCCTCTCGACGGTGCCGTGTCACGTTCTTTCATGAGACAACTTTTTTTTCGTGTAGTGCACTGCGTTGACCGCATGGTGCGCCACACTCTCAGGGCAACAGAAGCTCCTTCAATTTACCGCCATTCTTCAAAGAGAGGGGAGAGATGGATAGTTGCATGTGCACGTGCTGCCTCCACGAGCAACGCTTGCTGCGCACAGGGACGTGTTCCGAAGTAATGGCAATTGCTCTGGCACGGTGATGGCGCTTTGCCCATTAGCATTAAAGAGTAGATGTAGAGCGTGCCGACGCGAGTATTTTAATGATACTAAGAACCGAAGCTAGTTGCGTAAATACGTAGATCTAATGTAGAGTGTAATGTTATAATAAAGATCTTGCGACTGGTCGCTTACCGCTACTTCATTGGGGTGGCGCTATATGTTACCACATTGTGAACGAGTCTGTGTGAGACCAGCGATCGTGTATTCGTTAAGCATGCATGTGTGTAACGACAACAAGAAGACGGCAGGGAGACGACGGCATCAAAGTTTGGGTGACCGCGATGACAATAAAGTAGTGGACAATGGCGACGTGGATAGCCTGACCACAACGGCGGTTACCACGCCATCAGTCCGCGGCTATGTTGGAATGTCGGATGTGGGAGATAGCATTGTTGCAGTACCTGAGCTACTCGGGGCGCACATTACACTTCCACAAGAAATCGAAATGTATGTTCAACAAATTATTACAAGTTAACAGCTCCTAAATATTTACTTTACGGCACATACTGCAATTTACGGATTGTTGCCGGTGAGTTTGCAAGGCACGCCCATGAAATTCGATATATGTGCCGTGAAACTTGCAGTAAAAACGCACTGTTGGACCACTTTATTATCAAACTACCGTTTTATGCATTCAAGCAAAAAGTAACTGTAACACACCATGCATTTTGTCGCACACTTTGGGAAAGAATATCTTAAAACTGGTGTGAAAATTTGTTTCTAGCGATTACGTCTTGTAAACTCACGGACTGCCATTCGTATAATGAATTATGTGCCATAAAGTAATTACTAAAAAGGTAATGACAGATTCTTTTATTAAATATTTGTTTATGCATTTCGTTTTCTCGTGGAAGTAACGTGCGTCGCTTCGAGTAAGCGAGCTCGAGGACTACTATCACGCTATCCGTCGCAGGCGATTTAAAAAGGTTTTGCTTCTAAAAATACTCCTGGTATATATGACACCTAGATCACGACGAGAACGACACAACTACGGCACAAGGATGGGAGAAATATGGCGGGTAATCCCGAAGGCTTGGCACTGCGGACCGAGATGCTAAGGGAAGCAGTTAGGAAAAAAGCGCTTCACTTCTTAGCTGCTTCTTTTCCTATGCCAACACCTATGGACCATCCAGGAGGACAATGTGATGTCATATTGTTACGCGTATAAACCTATTGATGAGATTCATTTGGATAGATACAGAAGGTTGACGGTGACAGAAGAGAGGTTAGCGGAGCTACGTCCACTTTTCGTTCTCTTTGGAGACGTCATCTCCTACATGCCTGCCTTCCGCCGCTTGCACATGCCTGGGAAGACTGCATGATCATGAAAAACAACGGCGTACATTAAAGCCACAAAAGCCCCTATGTGTATGTGACTAGATCAGTACGCCGTGCACTCAGTTACCGTTCTATCAACTGTTTTTTCTGCATAGTCAAACACCACCCTTTTCTTTTTTCGTTCGATAGCTACTAAAACAGATGCAGTTACAATTTTATTTATTTAACACCGTTCCCTGGCCCTAGCAGGAGCGGCATCTTCGGAATGACAACAAATAACAGCAATAAACTCGCAAACAGAAAAACGGGCAAAAGCAACAAGGCTAGCACAATGGAGAAGCAACTTTTAACAAAACAAAAGGAACAAAAACAGACAGAACAGAACTAAACCAGCAACAAATACGTACATTTATACAATTGCAAGTATCTATTGCTCACAAAAGAAATGTTCCAGCTGCGCCGAAAAGTATTCGGCCTTGATAACACTTGGCGGCAACTGATTCCACTCTTTAACTGTTTCAGGGAAAAAAAACTGTATTTGTAGAAATTAGTTTTCGCAAACATAGGCCTCAGTGAATGTTCCACTGTGTGCCTTGTTTTCCTAGTAGCAGCAGGGTGAGCATAACTTGGTTAAGATAGGGTTATATTTCCGGGCATAAAACTGTAAAGTAACAAAAGTCTGTTTATTTTTCTACGTATCTCCAATGTTATAATCTTATTACGTTTCATCAGTGACGATGGTGAATCCATCCTTCTGTATTTTCCGAATATAAACTGTACAGCCTTTCTCTGAACACCCTCAAGTTTTACTATATCTTTCTTAACATATGGGTCACACAGCGCAGACGCGTACTCTAACTTCGACCTAACACATGCGTTATAACCTAGAAGCCGAACATTTACAGGAGTATTTCTAAGTTTCCTCTTAAGAAAACATAGCTTTGGGAAAGCTGACGCACAGATATCTGAAATGTGCACTCCCCATGAAAGATTACTGGTAAGAGTTACCTCTAGGTAGTTATATTTATCAACATCCTTTATAGTGCAGACGTTAATGTGGTAAGTGAAGGTACTCGCACATTTTTTTTCCTTGTTACACGTAGAAGAACATTTTTTTTGCCTATTCAGTTCCATGCCCCAGTTCTCGCACCAGTCTTGATTTGCCTGAACAGTTGCTTGTAAAGAGGCGTGGTCATTTGCATTCGACATTGTTTTAAAAACCACCCAACTATCAGCAAATAATCTCATTGAGACATCCTTTGGTATTACCTCTGTTAAATATTTATATAAATAAAAACAACAATGGCCCTAAAACACTCCCCTGCGGAACCTCCGAGGTAACTGGCAGCACACTGGAAGAAAAATCCTGCACTTGTACAAACTGTTGCCCGGCATTAAGGTAACCGGAAATCCGCCTAACAACAAAGAGTGGAAGTACAATGCTCTCCAACCTATATTATAATTGAACACGCGGTACCTTGCCAAATGCCTTGCAAAAGTCCATAAACAATACATCTACTTGGCAAGTCATGTCAAGGACACTAAACAAATTATGCAATGTCGATACCAGCTGTGTAACTGTAGACATACCATTTCTAAACCCCTGCTGATGAACCGATAAAACTTTATGTTCGGAGAGGAAGTCTTGTATGTGCTTAGAAATCACATGCTCTAACATCTTACAGCATTGACTGGTCGTTTAAACAGGGCGGTAGTTAGAAGGCAGAAGACGGCTGCCCTTTTTGTGTAGGGTAACTACACGCGCGAGACGCCAATCATCAGTTATTTCCCCCATTTCCAGTGAAAAGTTAAAGAGCTCTGTTACGTGCCAAGAGATTTGTTCGACATATCTTCTCAAAAATAGGTTCGAGGGACCATCCAGCCCAGTAGCTTTACGCGTATCACGCTCAAAATCAACGCCAAAATTCCTTCACGCGTTACCCGAATGCCGTGCGGGAGGACTCGTAAATCCCACCAAAAATTTCGCCACGCTGTGTCACTCGACGAAAAAATTGCGTGCCAGCAGGGGCAGCGTAAAAGAATGCTTAACGATAGAAGAATGGTTTTCAGTACGACGTGCTGAGATATCTCACCGAGCAATTTGCATCTAACCTTGAGGCCCATGTGTGCAACTTCTGTGCTCCTTTGTGGACTTGCTGCCTGAGTACGAGAACGTCGGAGTATATGTGCCCCTCGACTTTACATGGTCATAAACTGAATTTGTCTTGATGCGCCGGACTAAACAAAGCGCTGCTACGGGCGCTGATTCGTCATCGTGCAGCCAGTCATTTTATTTTCGTTCCATCCGCAACAGATTAGCGCCGCGCATTTTAGTTCCCACTGAAAGCAACCATAGTGCCTCTGGTCTAGTGATGATCTTCCATTATCAAAAGGTTGGCCTTAAGTAGCCATATGAACAGTGCTGCCGCGATGGCATTGTCGGGAGAGCGCAAACATTGAATATGTTCGACTCTGTCGTCCAGCCTATAAGTTTTTCTGGTGAGTATGAAAACTGTATTGGTGAAGAATTAGGATATCTATTGCAACTTCATTTTTGGTCTATACACTCTGTACACAGCGGACTGTCGCTATCCACACTTGAGCTTCCCGTTTTTGCATAAGTAGCTGAAAATACCGTCATCAGACGTTAGTTTCGCGCCACCTCCTGTAATTCAACGAAAATTATTATTACAACGAAGCTGTATACCTCTACCCCACTATGAATATGTCGTGTTCGTGGACAAAAACTGAACCTATCACAGCGGGACGCACGTGCCGTGCGGTTTTTGCGGCACCACCAAATGGCGCTCGCCTCTGTGCATCCGCGGCAGCGGCGGCGCCGGCCCTGCGGGGAAACAAAAAAAAAAGAACCAGATAGCTAGCCTTCGCACATAGGGTTCGCCGCAAGCGTGTGCTGGTAAAGATTACTGGCACACAAGCTGCCATTGCCGGGAAGCAATGGCAGCTTGTGTAGCTTTCGATCTATCGCAGCTGGTTGTCGATACAACGCGCGAAGATGCTGTCTTAGATCTTGTTTTTGTCAATGATGACCTGGTAAAGAATGGATATCAGTGCCGTGTTGTTGACGGAATTTCCGACCATAAGGCTGTTATTGTTCGCCTAAATGTTGCTTGTGTACCAGTACGACCAACGTTTAAAACTGTCCTGAATTTTGAGCGTGCTGACGACACTTCTATTATTGCTAAACTTGCATCATGTTTTGATGATTTTGTGTCTTGTAGTGAACACTACAGTGTTGATATGTTGACTAACCAATTTTATGGTATAGCTAATGAGTGTATAGCGCAATTTGTTCCTCGAAAGAGTATAAAACGGCATGCTACACACCCGTGGTATACCAGACCAATTATACAACTCAAACGTCGCATTAAGCGACTGCGAAAACGACGTAATGCACAAAATAATGACGGGGAGTCCCTAAATAAATTACTTAAATCTGAACTAAAATCCAAAATGAGTGAGGCTAGAAGGTTCTATTTCAATACCACATTATCCTCTTTTATGAAAAATAATCCACTTAAGTTTTGGAAAACCATCAACCCTGCTACCTCCTGCCCGTCATCCTTCGTAATAAATGATGTGTCCTGTTCGGACCCTTCGATAATCTCGGAGGCGTTTAATGGCTATTTCAAATCTGTGTTTGGAGATGACAATGGTACCACCCCCGACATTGGTATTATCCAGGAAATGCCACCGTTTCCAGTAATTGAAATGAGCTATACCGGTATTTATAACCTTCTCTTGAACATCGACGTC
This sequence comes from Dermacentor albipictus, assembly GCF_038994185.2. NCBI lineage: Eukaryota > Metazoa > Arthropoda > Arachnida > Ixodida > Ixodidae > Dermacentor > Dermacentor albipictus. The sequence goes on from NC_091821.1 coordinate 440,597,839, forward strand.
ACTAAGGGTGCCGGACCGGACGGTATACCAAACATGTTTTTGAAGCGCTATGCAGAATGGAATGCTCATTACCTAACCATAATTTTTTGTAAGTCATTAGAGACATGTACTGTACCGGCCATTTGGAAAATCGCCAACGTAATTCCTGTGTTCAAATCGGGTAATAAGCAACTAATTTCCAACTACAGGCCTATCTCGTTAACAAGCACTTGTTGCAAACTCTTAGAGCACATAATTCACAAACATGTCCTTCAGTATTTAACTACTAATAATATATTGTCGCAGAATCAACACGGTTTCCGCTCTGGTTTTTCTACAACTACTCAACTCATTGAATTCACTCATGACATCGCTTTGGCTCTAAATAATCGAGGTCAGGTTGATGCCATATTCATAGATTATAGCAAAGCGTTTGATATGGTGTGCCACAGACAACTTCTTCTTAGGCTCAGTAAAATTATTAACGATGATAAAATACTTGGCTGGATAGCCGATTGGCTACATTTAAGATCTCAGTATGTTACTTTTAATCACGCGCAGTCATCGTCGGCCACAGTCACTTCCGGGGTACCACAGGGCTCAGTCCTTGGGCCCCTGCTGTTCATTATTTATATTAACGATGTCACACAGGTCATTAGGGACACACCAGTGAAACTGCGATTGTACGCCGACGACTGCGTGCTCTATACCACAGTAACTAACAGACGAGATCAAGAGGTTCTCAACAATGTCTTTTCGTCCTTTTGTGGTTGGAGCAATGCGTGGCAAATGAGTATTAATTACCAAAAAACTGTACAAATGACTTTCACTAATAAAAAGCAGCCGTTCAATTTCAGTTATAGCTGTAATGGGCACTACCTAAATTCTGTGAATACCTTCAAATATCTTGGAGTTACCTTCACTCAAAACTTAAAATGGCAGCTTCATATTGAAACAATTTGCGCTAGGGCACTTAGGAAACTGGGATATTTAAAGCGAACCCTCAAATTCTCAACTAAGGACTGCAAATTAACAGCTTATAAATGTCTGGTCAGACCATTACTAGAGTACGCCTCAGTGGTTTGGGCACCATACACTGCACTTGACATTAGTAAGCTTGAAGCTATACAAAAGAAAGCAATACGGTTCATTTTTAGCCGATATGACCGCAACTTTTCTCCCTCATCTCACGCATGCGCATTATCAATAGAACCCTTGGCTCATCGACGCACACTTGAACGTATCACTTTGCTACACAAGATTGTACACGGCCAAAGTTGCATTGATGCCCCGATTTCCTTCAGTCATCCCACTGGGCGTGCCACGCGCCGTTCACACCCACTTAATATTGTTCCTTTCCAGTCTTTTGTAAATTGTTTTAAGTATTCGTTTTTTCCAAGCACTGTTGAAATTTGGAACAACCTAGCTGGTTCCTTGCGGGAAAAATCTAAAGAAGAGTTTGTGAAGAGTTTGTGAGTTTGCGAAGAATTGTCTAATCATATTTTGTAATTACGTTTCAAGTTCATTGTATGTTGTGTTGATCGAATCTCTGATGTATCCACTCCTGCTATGTCTCATGTATTGAGACAGCAGTATCTGTAAATAAATAAATAAATAAATAAATAAATAAATAAATAAAGCGGCAACTGTAGCATACGAAGCAGGGAGTGATGTAACTACATTTTCATACATAAAAGAAGAACCTGCCTATCAACTGAATTAATTTGTGTTCTGATAGCTCTGTGGAAAGGCCACGCATAGTTAGGAGTTCAGAAGGGCAGCGTGAACCCGATTAGTGGCTACGGGAAATGCAAAGTCTATATGCACAGGTGCGCCGTGCTCAGGCTAAGTAGGACGCAGCGGTGCTTGCCCGAAGCAAACCAAACAAGTTGCGACGCCTAAAGAGCAGCGCAAAAAGGACGACCGACAAGAGAGAGAGAGAGAAGAATACAGGAAGGCAGGGATGTTAACCAGTCAATAGTCTGGTTGGCTACCCTACACTGGGGGAAGGGAAAAGGGGAAGAGAAAGAAGGGAGAGAGAAGGTGTAGGTACGCGTACGGACAGCACTTCAGTTAAAGTCGCTCGAGCAAACCAGAAGTTCTGAGAAAACACAAAAGTGCCTTCACTGCCTTCTGAGCCGATGATCGGTCGGGACGGTGCTCTAATATTGTCTGTTCACTTAGAGGACGATCGTCTAGTTTACTCAATGTGTCGGACAAATACTGTCTTTGGGCTTGAAATTGAGGACAATGGCACAATATGTGGTCAATGTTCTCCTCGCATGCGCAAACATCACATGCAGGACTATCAGCCATTCCAATTAGTGCTGAGTAGGCATTCGTGAAGGCCACTCCAAGCCATAACCGACACAGAAGAGACGCTTCACGCCGGTGCACACCGGCTGGAGGTCTGAGTTGAAGTGATGGGTTTAGTCGGTGCAGTCTTGTGCGTCTTGTATGTACATTATTCCACTCTGCTAAGGAGATCGTGCGTGCCAGAATGCCAAGTTGTCTCGCGGCGTCGGTCCTTGAGAGCGGAATGGGGACGCATCGGTCTTCTTGGTTTGACGTCCGAGCTGCTTTATCGGCGTCTTCATTACCAATGATACCGCAATGACCTGGTATCCACTGAAAAAAGATATCATGGCCTTTTTCTCCTAAGTGATGGACAAGTTCCGCGATTTCGCACGTGAGCTGATCGTGAGTTCCATGTCGGAGAAATGAATGCACACATTGCAAGGCCGGCCTGGAATCGCAGAAGACTGCCCATTTTCTAGGACTTTCAGTATTTATCACTTGAAGCGCGTCGCGGAGAGCCGCGAGCTCTGCAGCTGTAGACGTAGTGACATGGGAAGTCTTGAACCGCTTGGTTATTCTCATTGCTGGTATAACTACAGCGCCGCCGGAACTGGTTGATGTAGTTGATCCATCAGTGTAGACGTGTGTGCAGTCGCTGTATTTCTCGTACAAGAGAAATAAAGTTAGTTGCTTGAGCGCTGATGATGGCAAGTCCGACTTTTTCTGAAGTCCTGGGACTGTAAGGTTCACTTGAGTACGGCGCATACACCATGGAGGAATACAAGGCCTTGCCGCAGGTGTGTAACCTGACCTGAAAGAGTCACGGTGCGCGAAGACAGTCGCACTGAATGTCGTGTGGGGCCTATCTATTGGGAGACTTGCTAGGTGGTGGGTAGGGTTCCGGGCGAAGTGTCTTAGGTGCACACGCATTGTTTCAATGCTAATGTGCGTTCTAATAGTGAAATCTTGAGCCACTGCAATAACTTCAGTCGTTGACGCACTCCGCGGTAGACCGAGACATATCTTGAGTGCTTGGGCTTGGATGCTTTGGATTATGTTCAGGTTAGTTCTGCAGGTGTTGGACATGACAGGTAGGCTGTATCGCAGGAAGCCAATAAAGAGGACCCTGTACAGTTGCAGCATAGAGTGTATTGGCACTCCCCAGGTCTTTCCTGCAAGGAACTGAAACATATGGCAAATTCCTGTCAGGCGTTTTTTCACATAATTCACATGAGGGGTCCAGGAGAGATATTTGTCAAGGACCACCCCTAAAAATCTGTGACTCGTGCTGTACGAGATCATGTGTCTGTCGACGGATATCACGTATGGCGACATTGATTTCCTGGTAAATGCCATCGCTGCGCACTTCTCGTATGATATATGAAGTCCTTGTTCTCGAAGGTAGGATGATGTCAAAGTAGCTGACTTTTGAAGCCGCGCGCGAAGCTGCAGTCGCGTCACAGCCGACGTCCAAATGCAAATGTCGTCGGCATAGACGGAGAGCCTAACAATGCCTGGCAGGATGTCGGTGAGTCCAATGAGTGTTAGACTGAAGAGCGTTGGGCTGAGTACTCCGCCCTGAGGCACCCCACGGTTACTGTAATGCTGGGAGGTCGGGCCATCCTCGGTAAGTACGAAAAAGGATCTCGTATGTAGATAGCTACGTATCCAAATATATACTTTGCCGCCAAGTCCTACTGCCTCTAACGCGTTCAAAATCGCTTCGTGCGTTACGTTATCGTACGCTCCTTTAACATCCAGAAACAGGGCAGCAGATAATCTTTTGCAGGACTTCTGGTGCTCGACGTACGTCACCAAGTCGATAACGTTGTCTATGGAAGAACGGCCCCGCCTGAAACCGGCCACTGCATCTGGGTATACCTGGTAATGTTCGAGGTACCATTCTAGCCGTGCTAGAACCATCCTCTCCATTAGTTTTCCGATGCAACTGGCAAGCGCAATTGGTCGGTATGATGCAATGTCTACAGGCGACTTGCCAGGCTTGAGCAGTGGAATTATGCGACTGGTCTTCCATTCTTGGGGAACCGTACCTGTCCGCCAGGAGCTGTTGAATAGGAGCAGGAGCACTTTTCGAGCCTCATCACCCAGATTACACAGGGCACGGTAGGTTATACCGTCGGGGCCTGGTGAAGATGAACGCTTGCACAAGGCCAGTGCAGCTTCGAGCTCGTCCATGGAGAAAGGACTATCCATGCGGGAGTCGCGTGAAATCGGTGAGTGGCGGAGCGTCGATGTTCCAGCGCAACTAGTTTCGCCAGCAATCCTCCTGCAGAAAGCTTCCGCTACGTCAATCTCGCTGCATTGTTGGTGAAGGGCCAAAGACTTAAAAGGGTGGCGCTGCTGAGGGGTTCCACGGAGACCACGAACAGTTCTCCATATGTGAGACAATGGTTTTCGTGGATCCAAAGATTCGCAGAATGATTTCCATCTTTGTGATGCAAGTTTGTCCATGCGACGCTGAATTTTCTTTTGAGTTCTTCTGGCCAACCTCAAGTCATTTACAGACTTCGTGCGCCTGTATCTTCGCTCTGCACGACGACGAATTGCACGAAGCTTCTCTAGCTCAATGTCATATTCGGTGCGTGTGGACGTTCTCGGAAGTGAATGTTTCGCAGTCTCTAGGGCACCTTTTATGATGTCCTCTAGGCTAGTGGCCAAGTCATCACGACAGCCGTCTTCGACAATTGACTTGAACATTGGCCAGTCGATGCATTGTGTGACGGCGGCTAACCTGGAGTCCGTCAACCCTTCAACCCTAAGATAAGTGGGTAGGTGGTCACTTCCCCGCGTTTCAATATCCGGAAACCACCTGACCTTTCTAGTGAAGGAGCGTGAAACAAAGGTCAGGTCCAGGCAGCTACAGTAGGCAGTTCCACGTAGAAAGGTGGGGCTTCCATCATTTAACAAGCATAGTTCTTGTTCGGAGGCAAACGACACTAATCTTCTGCCTCTCGAGTTTATCTTAGAACTTCCCCAGAGATGGTGGTGGGCATTAAAATCTCCAGTAATCACCAAAGGCTGCGGAGTCGCTGTGGTGATTCGCTGTAATCTCTCGCAGTCCAACCGACTTGAGGGCGATATGTAGGCTCCAATTAATGTGAAAGTGAGCTTGCCTTTCCTCACTGTCAGACAGACGTATTGGTTTTCTTGGTCAGGCGATACTGGGTGATGGACATACGTAAGATCACGTCGCATGAATACGATGATCTTGCTGCATTCTCCGTGAGTGGCGGACATGAAACATTCATACCCGGACAGTCTGATGTTATCTGATAGGGGCTCGCAGATGACGATGACTGGGAACTTATTCGTTAACACAAACTGTCGAAAGTCCGACATGCGTGACTTCAGTCCTCTGGCGTTCCACTGAAATATCGACGCGTTTCGGACTTCGTCACGAAACGACGGCTTCTGGAGAGCCATGATTTTAACCAAGAGCTGCAAGTACTGGACTCAAAGTGTCCAGCACCTGTAGTGCGCTTTGCGCAGACGAAGACTTCATGTTGGTAAGTATACCGCGAATGGCACTCATGAGCGACCGCAGAATGTTGATGACCTGGAGATCATCAGCCAGCGTCGCTTCAACAGTGGCAGAAGCCGTTGAAGCCGGTGCGTTTTGAGGTATCTTAGCAGGGAGGTGTGCCCTCGGTAGCTCAGGCCATTCTTCAGGACGGGCGAGGCTCTCCTCTTTGTTCGCTTTCCTTGTATCTGTCTTGGTGGCGCAGTGCGGAGATGCGGCAGCCCTTCTGACTGTAGCTGGCGTGTACCTATCTTCAGTTGCGGAATTTCTTGAACGTTTTCGGTGTCGATGCCGACGTCGCCGAACAGCGGTAGCAGCCTCTCGATGCGTCGAATTGTCGCGCACCATGCGTTTTAGAATCGTGAATTCCTTCCGCATCCGCGGGCAATCCTTTGATGAGGCCTTGTGAGGACCACTGCAGTTCGGGCACTTTAGAACATGTGTGCTGCAGGCGTCTTCTGAATGGGACTCAGAGCACCGCGGGCACACTACACTGTTCACGCAGACACCCTTCACGTGGCCAATCTTGCAACATTTGAAACACTGGAGGGGCTTCGGTACGAATGGTCGTACTGGATGGCGGACATGTCCTACTTTGACGTGGGAAGGAAGGCTGTCTCCTTCAAACATAATCTTCACACAGCGTGTGTTTCCCAATCTGGAAATTCTTGTAATGGAATTGCCTTCTGTCGTTGGCTTTATCAGCGTTGGCAAGTCGTCATTAGGAATGGCAACGTCGACGTCATAAATGACGCCCGCAGTACCATCGCCGCCTGTAGGGATCATTGATCGCACCTTTACGTTGTCGATATCAGTTATATTTCGTAGGTGTTGTAGGGCACTACGATGTAGCACATCAACTGCCAGGACATTTTTCCGCGGGTTTATTCGCACGTCTTTAATCTCATTTGGTGCGATTCTCTCGAGTAAGGAAGAGAGGACCTGCCTGTTGAGGAGCCGCAAATTGGTCGCCGGGTCCACGGGCATAAAGAGCACAGTGTGCGGCCAGCGCAGCGGTGCACTCTTCACGGTAGAAGCACTTGGCGACGAAGATGCCTGCAGTAGTCTTCTTTTCGCTGATCTACTCATCACGACCTGGAAGTCATCGTCCGACGAGTCGTAGCTGTCCGAACATATCTCAGTGGCCTCGCTGTCGGTATCGCTTGACGCACTTCCACGTTTCCTGGACGCTAGCCGACCTGACGGCTGCACACCAGGAAAGTCCGCGGAGATTTCTTCATCCATTACCGCAAGGAGGGAGCGGCAGCTCCCAGAAATGCAGGGAAACAAAGCGAAAAAGCGGAGACAAAAGCACAAGCGTTCTATCAAAGAATCACTTCGTCTTCCTCCCGACGACCGACAAAAGGAACAACAACGTCAATATGCACAATGGTGTCATGCTCAGGCTCACAAGACGCAGTTCAAGGCTATGTCAGATCAGGTGATGCGACACCTTCGCAGGCCAAATTCTTCACAACGTGGATCGGAACCAATGTTTTTACAAGTGCTTATTTAGGCTGTTCTCGGCACCTTTTGCCGACCAGGATAACTCCCTTGCACAGAATACGGGAGGCATCTATTATTCAACATTCTAATGCTCCTGCATACCTGCAGCTTACATTAGGCATGTTCACGCTAAGAACAAACGTTGCGAACAACGTGTGATCCTTTACACGCTGTCCATTTACTACTAATGTGATGAACCTATGGTATGTTAAAATGGCTGCCGTTTGTTCCGGGAAATAAACTGGCCATGCAGCACCTGCAATTGCGGCCGCTTACAGCCACTTTAGCCTGAAAGCTTTATGGCCCTCAGAATTCGAGAAATAGCTGGTTATTTCAGAAGCGTGGTATACAGATTTCCAGCAGGTACTAGTATACGAGAGCAACGTACCATCGCTCGGCTTTTTAACGGAACAAAAGTATTTCTAGGAAAGGGCACAAAGTAAGCCTAAATTGAAGCTTTCATGTTATGAACAAAGCAAATAAAGTTGTAACTTACACATTTGAAACTGTTTCAATGCCTTCCCTTTTGTTATTGCTCTCCATCTAGCTGAATTTTTTCTTGGCGTCCTTGACCTTAGATGCCCTTGCGCCAATACAATCTAAAAATCATCATCCTCTCTATTCAGAGCTTGAGGAAAAGAAAACAGTTATCGTGGAACAAGAAACAGTGTAAGAATATTCAACTTGACGCAGAAAAAGAAAACATTCGGCAAACAAGGAAGAACAGACTGGTAGAACGGTGGCGGTGGTGGTGGGGATGATCGGGATGATCCTTTTTCAACGTTCTTTGTCTCTCGTTGAGTTCTTTTGTTCTAAGTTGTCAATTTCTTGTTTTTTTCACTTATGTGTTAGCAATGTGTGACACTGCGTGCTCTAAGCAGCCACTCTAATTTTGGACAGGGAAAGTGGAACCAAAGAGACATAGAGGACGCTCATCACAACAACCGTGTGAGTATGCTGGCCGTGAACGCAGCAGCATCGTCCCTAAAGCTTTGAAGAATATAGGCCGTGCGTTCCGCGAAAATTGCAGCACGGCCCGCGCTGCTATCACAACACATGGAGGGTGGAGGCGATTGATCGTAAAATGAAGGCTTCCGAGAATGGTGTACATTTGAAGTTTGTTTGCCAGCGAGATGTTCATCGTTATTGCGTTTACGCTAGCCCGACGCCAAACCTGCGTGTGATCTCTGCTGCGTGGCTTCCGCCGCAATATTAGGTGGCACAATAATTGCGCAGATCTTACATAAATGCCATAAAACTCGTGTCTCGTCCAATAAATTCTCTACACTCGGAAGCCTTTTTTCGTTGTCGGACTTGGGAAAGTGCCCGTGATGACACTCTGGCAATACCCATTATCGAATGCGAAGCTCCGATTTCGAAACGCGAGCAGAGAGCTTTTATGGAGCCTCAATGGTCTGGAAAACATGCTCCGCAAATGGCACAAAGAGGAATGTGATAGCACGATATACAAACAGTTTCTTCAATTTTCATAAGTTTGACGTATTCCTAGCCCGCGGGGTATGTGCTACTATTCCAGTAGAGGCAATATATCTGCGGCTCCCTTCGGCAATCGGCACTTGGAAGCTCGACGCGCTTACAGCAGTGCCATTGCGCCAGATTCGTATTTGTACCTCGTGCAAGGTTTTGTGCTCGGCGCAAACTGCGATCAGTAAAATCTGTGCGTGCATGCGCACAATGGTCGTAGTCCTGTCAGACGGAGATAAAGTTACCTACATTGCAAGTTGTTATCGCGAAAATAATGATCTGATTGTGAGAGCGTGCCGCTATCCTCGTAAATAATTTGAGCGCTGGAGGGTTGATTTGCAGACGGCTGACAATTTTAGCATTACATTGTCTTATGGCGGCACAGGTCACTACCTAGGGAACGAGAAAGACGTACTCCGAGCTCTTCCGGCTAACACGTGAGCTTCCCCACCCCCTCCTACAGAAATGATCTATGTAATTCTTCCCGCAGGGCCGCTTCTGCAGAGAACCGGGGTCTTTCGGACATGTGGCAAGCGGCTGCTAGCAAGCAACACTATATCCACCCAGCATTTACCCCAACGCTGTACTTTGGGAGAAAGCCCTGTCCAGCTCCGGCCTCGAGAATGTGCTATGGCTGGCCGCGAAGGCCGAGGACGCGAGCCGAGCTCAAGACATTTTAGAATAACCATGTCTCTCGGAAGCGTCTTTTCCACAATAAGTATATTTATTCTCTCTGTTCTATGCAGGGGTCCACAGAAAACGTATCCCGCGTACGTAGGTCACGCAACCATTACCACGCAAATCGGCCAGGTGGCAACTGTTTTCTAGCCTAATGCTTAGGATAGTATGCATATAAAATCCAGAAATTGTTGTTTTAGTAAAGGGACTGTGCTTTTGAAGACGTGTATTTGCTGCAGTGAAGACTTTTAGGCGTCATTTCATGACACTGCGCAATTTCGTAAAGATATGTCATTAAAGATAGACATTGAACCCTTTGAAGGTTAGTAAAGATGGCACTCCTCAAAAGTGTCTTGCTACCATTCAGTCGCCGTTCAAGGTAAGAGCAGCTATCACTGCTCGCTGACGCTGTCTAGAGAGCAAAAAGACTTACGGCGGAATTCATCTCATGATAACAATCAAGGGTAATGCAAATATCAATGTAGCGATGTAACGTTTATTTACCAGGCATATTAGTGATTCTGAGACTTGCATTGTTTCGGCTGTATACCATACACTCTGATATTGTCCCACTTTCTTATGGCGCTCGCTCGCCAAGGTCATCCGTCAGTATGAAGGCAGGATGACAATTTTGTGACGATGACGCAGTGATGATGAAATGTCCAAGAAATGGTTCTGATGGAATGACTAAGACACATAACCACGACGATATGACGACAATAAGATGTATATTTCTAAAATATAGCCATGGTATAACGACGACATGAGGACTATAGGATAACGACTGTAGCAACGATTACGTGGTGACGCCGGTATGATGACAGTCAGATGAAGAAGCGCAAATGATTACTATGGAACGACCAAGAAGGCATGATGACGACGGTATGACAAAGGATGCACGATATGATTACATGACGATGACGCAAGGACGATAGCATTAAAGCGGTGGCATAATCACGATAGAATGACGACAGCATGATGAAGATAGCATGACGAACAAAGAACCAATTAGATAGATCGACCAAAGTTGTATGACGACGACTGCATGATAATGGGTTGTAATAATGAACTGATGGCAATGATGAATCGGAAGGGTGAAGAGACAACAGCATGGCAAGAATCCCACGTTACAATGAGGACGATGAACTGTGACAGGGTCGCGAGGGCCTCATGGTAACTAATGCATGACGACGATGGCATGACCAGGGCCCTATGATAACTGGATGACGATGAGCGTATGATCAGAATGACGTGAAGATGATTACATCACAAAACTTGAATAACGACAACGCAGGACAAGAATTGGGTAACTAAGATGGAGTCATGGTAATGGCACGCCCATGGTGGTATGACGAAGCCGGTTGAAAACGCGGGGATCACGACGTTAGCACGACCAAAACAGCCTGACGACGACGGTATGATAAGGGATTTTCGTTTATGTGACCGAAATTCAATGATGACGATGGCAAGTCAACAGCGTCATTGTCACGATGATGGAATGACAATAGCGTAATTACGATAAAATTACGAATAAAAATGGCGTCAATGAATCGGTAAAAGTGGTATGACGACGACGGCATGGCCCCAATAGGATAATAATACCGAAGTGATGACGACAGTGAAACAAGATCGTGATGGGGATGACATGGCGACAACGGTAGGACGACCACGGAAAGATGACTACGGCATGACAGAGGCCGAATGCTGAAGTTGCATTGATGACATCTGAGCGACCGTGGCAGCATCCCCACGACGATAAGGCCCCGGATATATACGACTGCGGTATGGCGAATATTCAAGAATGACGACCACAATAGAACTGCCTGATGACAAATGAATGACGAAAAAAGCATATAGACAATGACGTAACGATGACTTCATCACAAAACATCTATGACGACAATGACGCGGCGCAAGGGCATGACAAGAGTCCGATGGCGAAGCTGCGATGACGGCGCTGGAACGATCTCGATGGCATTACGATGACAGCCTGACCATGTAGGCATTATTACGATGCAATGATGCCCAAAGGAAGACGTCAAAGAAAGGACGAATGTGGTATTATGATGACGGCGTGACAATTGGGTGACTTTAGTGAAGTGATGACAAAGGTAGAACGACGGCGTGACGACGATGGCATGGTGACAACCGTGTTGACGACTATGGCGTATGAAGACGGCATGACGGTAGTCGGACGTCAAAGCTAGAATGACGACGATGTAACGACCACGATGGTATCACACCCCTGGACGCATGCATAGATATACGGAAATTTTCCCGACGCGCCACATGGAGCTGCGCCGTTCGTTCGGCGTCTGACACGTCGTGCTAGTGCTGCTTACATCCATCGCCTCTTGAGACACTGGATGACACCAGCTCGGGCAAGTACACGCGGGGTTTTTTTTTGGACCTGTCTGCAGGCACAGTTACCCTGGGATCGGCAAGCCCGGAGGTCTGGTGGACCCAGGCATGTGGCAGAACAGCTCTGGCTGCCCCTGCCTGAGGGGCTGATGGCTGAACCACCGTCACACTCCGTGTAACTCGGGTGGCCGCCGGAGGAAGTGGCGCAGTCCCCCGGCGCGTCAAATCACTGTAGGATTGTTTGGACTTATGGTGAGCAGTAAAAGGGCTATGCACTATTGGGGAAGGAAATGTTAATTTTGACCTTTAGTTCAATTATTTGTGCTTCATTCTTCCATCAGGGGAACGATCAAGAATGTGCGTCAGATTAGCACAATGGGTCATGCAAATAGAGGTGTTTGAGGTCTGTACTTTAGATGCACATTTTGCGCAAGTCGTATGACATCGGCAGCGCTGAGACCCATGTACAAAACGCTGACACTTGGAGCATCGTCGCGGACTGGGAATGTGCTGTCACACGCAAAGTTTACAATATCTGGTCTGTATTGAATAAACGGTTCACTTGTTGCAGACGTAATGATGACATGCTTGGTTAGAATTTCGTTGTCTCGCCTTACCTTTCGTTAAGCCTTTTTCACGTTCTGATCTTGCCATTCATCCAGCTGCTCACTTTCACGGAGTTGAACGATATGGTAATCAGAAGTGTTACCGCGCATAGGTTTCATGACCTCCGGGGCCCACAGAGACAGGAAAGTCACCAAATGCCACACGTTTTTGCAGTTTTTTGTATTGAAGCTTATCGCACACTTAAAGACAAGGGTCTCTGTTTCCCACATTACTTGCCTTGTAACCCGAGCCGATCGCTCCTGCCAGATATTTGGTGACAACAATTGGGGATATTGTATGGACAGTCTTACTTTCATGCTATGCATTACATGGTACTTTGGAAATATTTCCCTTAGTTTCATAAAAAAGCAGAAGGTTTCACCGGTGCACCCCCACTTCAAGGGGCGATCAAGAAGTGGGGCAAGAACGTAAGCCATATATAGCACTATTGTATTCGGTAAGAATGCCCGCCACACACCTCAGATGCCAACCCCTGGGGTCGTCCGAGGATTAGAAATATTCTATTTTGCGCACGCAAGTGGCACGTTCCCACTGAGAGCTAATAAGTTAAAGGAGTACATAGGAGGCCGGAAAGGTGGAAAGCCGGCAGGAAAAGCACAGAGATTCAAGAAGGGGACAAGAAAAGGCGACTGCCGATTTCCTCCAGGTGGTTCACTCTGCAGGTGCCATCTATGCAAAGCAGAGGCCGAAGAGGCGGGTTGCCTCCACCGGGGAGGGGGGGGGGGAGGAGGGCCTTAAAGGCCGGAACAGCCAGCATTGAATCAACCCACCGTATCCCCCTGTCCCTAGACATGGCTGAGCCACGCGCAGCAACACGCAGGAGGCTCCAACTCTCGTGGGATCGGGTACGTGCTGTCGCAACGCACCAAACGCCTCCTTACACAGACGCCCCTATTTTATTCATTATTTAATAAATATCAATGCTAATATTACCAATATGGATGAGAGCTCCAGTGGCTGAAAAGATCTATAGAGATATATAGAGTACCAGTGGCACCCGCGACGATAATCGAAGAGGCAATAATCTGGAGGACTCACAAAGGTTTGGCTGTGAGCTAGTTGGTACGGATCATCCATATTTAAAACAGCGCTAAAAACCACGGACAAGGGAGGGCACAGGACGAGTGCTAGACGAGCACAGGACGAGTCTAGAGGGACTTGAAATCCCACAAGTAACGCCGGAAGAAGTAAAGAAAGCCTTGGGAGCTATGCAAAGAGCGAGGCAGCTGATGAGGATTAGGTAACAGCAAATTTGTTGAAGGATGGTGGGCAGATTGTTCTAGAAAAAGTGGCCACCCTGTATACGCAATGCCTCATGACCTCGAGGGTACCGGAATCTTGGAAGAACGCCAAGATAATCTTAATCCATAAGATAGCGGACTCCAAAGTCTTGAAAAATTATAGACCCATCAGCTTACTGTCCGTTGCCTACAAAGCATTTAGAAAGGTAATCGCAAATAGAATCAGGAACACCTTAGACTTCTGCCTACCAACGAGCCAGGCAGGATTTCGTAAAAGCTACTCAACAATAGACCATATTCACACTATCAATCAAGTGATAGAGAAATGTGCAGAATATAACCAACCCTTATATATAGATTTTATTGATTACGAGAAAGCGCTTGATTCAATCAAAACCTCAGCAGTCATGGAGGCATTGCGGAATCAGGGTGTAGATGAGCCTTATGTAAAAATACTGGAAGATATCTATAGCGACTCCACAGCCACCGTAGTCCTCCACAAAGAAAGCAACGAAATCCCAATAAAGAAAGGCGTCAGACAGGGAGATACGATCTCTCCAATGCTATTGACAGCTTGTTTGCAGGATCAATTCAGAGACCTGGATTGGGAAGAATTGGGAATAAAGGTTAATGGAGAATACTTTAGTAACTTACGACTCGCTGATGATATTGTCTTGCTTAGTAACTCAGGGGATGAATTGCAATGCATGCTCACTGAGCTGGAGAGGCAGAGCAGAAGGGTAGGCCTAAAAATTAATCTACAGAAAACTAAAGTAATGCTAAACAGTCTTGGAAGAGAACAGCGATTTACGGTAGGTAGCGAGGCACTGGAAGTAGCAAGCGATTATATCTACTTAGGATAGGTAGCGACCGCGGATCGGTATCACGAGTCTGAAATAGTCAAAAGAATAAGAAAGGGCTGGGGTGCATTTGGCAGGCAATCTCAAATTATGAACAACAGGTTCCCATTACCCCTTAAAAGAAAAGTGTATAACATGTGTGTCTTAAGTACTCACGTAGGGGGCAGCAACCCGGAGGCTCACGAAAATGTTTCTACTAAATTGAGGACGACGCAACGAGCTATGGAAATAACGATTGGTGTAACGTTAAGGAATAAGGAAACAGCAGATTGGGTGATGGAACAAACTCGAGTTAATTGCATCTTAGTTGAAATCAAGAAAAAGAAATGGGCATGAGTAGGACATGTAATGAGGAGAGAAGATAACCGATGGTCATTAAGGGTTACGGACTGGATTCCAAGAGAAGGGAAGCGTAGCAGGGGGCGGCACAAAGTTAGGTAGGCGGATGAGATTAAGAAGTTTGCTGAGACAAAATGGCCGCAATTAACACGTGACCGGGATAGCTTGAGAAGTATGGGAGAGGCCTTTGCCCTTCAGTGGGCGTAGCCAGGCTGCTGCTGCTGATGATGATAAAATCACAATACTGTACAGGACTGAAGAAAAGAATACGCAATCCTTTATATAAAGCAGCTCCAAACGTCGCTGAAAAGCCTCAGGTAATTGGCAGTGCACAAACACCCCCATAATCGAGTTTGTTTGATTGGGAAATTGTACGTGCCAGAAAGCTTGAACACATCTACTCATGTATTGTAGGTTAAATAGCAGTAACCGTAAATAATGATAGCAATAGTAGTAATAGTAAAGCAATAGCAATAGTTTTAAATAATAAAGGAATTGTAGTGTAGGGCGCAAATATAAACTAGGACCTCAGTTTGGTGTTTGATTACACAGCTGGTACAAAATTTTCAAACATGCGATTTCGCTACATATAGACAGTTTTTGTACGTTAGCCCTGTGGAGTAACGCAGTCACTGACTGAGTCCTATGGTAACATGAGTAAATAACCCTGACTACTAATCATTAGATTCGTTCCAACTCATCGAATTGCTTTTGACTGTGCGACTCCTAGATTATGCTAGCATATTTTAAGGTTGCCCTTACTATTTTTCTATAAGCCATCATCTTTGTCACAGGCGTCACATCTCCTAATTTGCGCCATGAAATGCCCAGCATGCGTTCCCCTGTACCCCAAGTTCCCCTGTACCCCAAGATCGGCTAACTGTTTTATCTTGAATTTTATGTGTAAGCACCAGTGGCTCTTTCCTATTTAATGCAGACATACATGCGGTTTTATCAAAATTAATTTTCATATCCCATTTTTTCACACCACTCAACAGCTCTTAAGGAAGCATTCAGCAAGACCTGGTCAGTGAGACATTTCGGGCGAATAAATAGCACACAGTTGTGCGCGAACAGTATCACATCAACAGGAAAATGAAAATCTTTTGCAATACAAATATAATATGGCAGAAACAAAATAGGTCTCAAGACCGAATCCTGTGGTACTCCGGACGTCACAGGCAACGTGAGTGAACGCGCACCAGAAATCTCTACAAACTGGTACCTTATGTGCAAATAGACTTCTACCCACTTGATAATCTCCAAATCAACAAGAAGCTCTAGCATGTTTTCATTACATTGTAACATGTAATTACATGTTACATGGTAACATGGTACATGGTACATGGTAAGCCGTGTAAACATGGTAAGCCGTGTTTACATGGTAAGCCGTGTAACTTACATGGTAAGCCGTGTCAAATGCCTTTGAAAAGTCTATTGCGATTATATCAATTTATTCTGAACAATTATTTGCCGTGGCAAAGGTGTGGATTGTTTCAAAGAGCTGCATCACAGTTGACAAGTGTTTCAGAAAACCGCATTGCTGCACCAAGTAAAGATGGTTGTCTTCAATACACTGGACCACTTTTTCAAAATTAGGTGTTCCAATATCTTATACATGGTGCATGGGATTGAGATCGGGCGGTAATTGGCTATCTTCAGTTTGTCTCCCGATTTTAATACTGGCACACCTCTTGTCATCAGTTAGTCACCCGGCACTGTTGGTTCTCGCAGTGATGCATTAAAGATTCTTAAGAGAAAATGCTAAATCCATTCGCAATATCGTCTTAAACACTCATAACGCCAGATATCAGGGCCCGCCGACTTCTAAGTGTCTAATTGTAACATCAAAGACAAAATACCTTCCCTAGATATAACAATGCGGTTGATACTCTGTCGCGCGCCATTGTAAGAGGAGCATTAGGTGATTTTCGGGTAAATAATGAACAGAAGTAATTATTGAATTCTCGCACAGTTAGGGCGGAATCGTTACATGTGGCGCCGTTTATGTTAACTCCACATATAACTGATTTGCTATCTGACAACTATCTCTAGAATATCTGAGGCGAGCTTTTCAAGTACTCGGTCAATATCAGAGATAGAAAGTGCCTTTTAGATGGTTTTACTTCTACTTGAACATAACTACCAAGATCGGCAATGATATCAGGATTTCTTGGAACTTTCTGCCAGACGCGTCGTAGTCACCGCCTCAAGTATCAAGTTGCGGGTTATCCAGGGATTAAATTTCTGTGAGCACTTCACCTTCAGTGGTAAAAAAGTGATAAGCATTCCTTTAAAACTGTCGTGAAGTGGTTCCACAAAGTACATACATTATTTTTATCTGTCATTGCATCGTAGACCACAAAGCAAGGCCGTCCTTGCTTTGTGCCTAGGCTAATTGGCTCGCGCTGTAGCTAACATTACTTTTACTATTTAAGCTCGAGAACAAGACAGAGTATGAGTCTTGAACGCAAAGAACCTATTGCGGTTGATAATATTAAATGGTGGAGACAACGGGACACTGTCCATGCGTTTTTATATATGATGACATGGAAAAGCGAAACATTTTTGTGGCCTCTATTGTTTTGTCATGATAATATTCGTGCTTGTCTCTAAAGTTGTCTCTAAAGCCGGAAACTCACCGTACTTACGCCAATCGGCCGTTGTTATCGCACAGATCAATTGTACATCCTGTAATGGATGAAAAACAGGCGGAATAACTCTTCCTTCATGGCCTGCAAGCATAACGTCTTAAATGCTCATAAATGCATAATGTGCAAAGATCTCTCAGCAAGGTGGATAAATATATGCGTTTCTGAGGAAATCCGCTAACGTCAAGTTCATACAATATTGCAGATATGTATGGTAACATGATCCTCGTGCTAACAAGAGAGCAAAGGACTAGACGCGAGACGTTCTCATTCGCTCAAACATTGCGCTTGCGTGCCATCGAAAGCAACAGGAAACATAAAACCCTGAGAACTCTCTGTGCCAGCAATATGAAGCGCAATGTCAGGATTTTGTTACATTACGCTTCGCATGCAAGGACAGCAAAATGCAGAAACGGCGCTCACACACAGTGCTTTACCGTAGTCTCATTTCTGTTCCCATTCACACAGACCGCGGTTCGCCTAAAGCACGATGAGCAGGCCGATTTGTTTGCGATAGCAGGGCGAGCGAGCTAGCTCGTTGGTCGACCAACTTCAAACAGCACCTTCTGTTTCTGAGTTTCCCTTCCCTTCAACGCGGTCGACTCTATCATGTTGTTTATTTATTTATTTATTTATTTACTCTCATACCCACAGCGCCATTTAGGCATTACAGTGGGGGGGTTACATACATCAATGTAAGCAGCTTATGGCATCGAATAAACAGTATTATGCTATACAATACAATGAAAGAGAAAAAGAGAAAAAAAAACGCAAAAATGACATGACAAAAATGGTACATCAGGATATCAATGTACAGCACGCAGGAAACGGCATCATAGAATTAAGTAATAAAGCACTATATAATGATAGCAAACTCTGCAATTACTGCATACTGAAAAATAAAGAAGAAAATTTCAAAGAGCATTTGCAAAATGTTCATTATTAAGTATACTAACTACGGCAGCAGGCAGTCGATTCCATTCTAAAATGGTTTTGGGGAAAAAGGTGCTTTTGAAAAGTTTAGTTCTACAAGTGTATTCCCTAACCTTGAGCTCGTGATCTGTTCGTCTGGATATATAATGTGGCTGAAGAATATACTTATTACGGTCTATTCCGATTTGGTCATAAAATATATTGTGAAAAAGTTTCAAGCGTAATGTCTGCCTTCTCTTTTCTAAGGTGTCCCATTTTAATGTTTGTTTTGCACTAGTAATACTAAGGTTTCTGTCATAGTTGCCGATTACGTACCGTGCTGCTATATTCTGAACTCTCTCAAGTTTATCTCGGTCGGTACACGTAGGAGGGTCCCATACGGTACATCCATATTCTAAAATGGGTCTAACATAGCTTTTGTACAGAAGATCGCGAGCCTGCTGGGGAAAGAGTTTTGTATTGCGCCGTAGAAATCCTAACACTTTGCATGCCTTTGCTGTAATGAAATCAACATGCCTGTGCCAACACATGGACGGCGTGAGGAATACACCCAAGTACTTGTACTCGTGAACAATCTGCAATGGGGAACCGGAGAGATAATATACGGCTTCTGGCATACACTTTTTAGTAAAGCGCATGTGGACAGTTTTCTGTGTGTTTATTTGCATATGTGACTCCCTGCACCAGTTTTGTAGTTCAACTAAATCATTTTGCAAGATAACAGTATCGGCAATGCTTGTAATTTCTCTATATATTATCAGATCATCAGCAAACAATCTTACGGAAGAAACAATAGTGTTGGGAAGGTCATTTATAAACAATAAGAAAAGCAATGGGCCCAATACCGAGCCCTGTGGGACGCCAGACGTTACGCGGGCCGCACTAGATTCTGCGCCATTTACCACTACATGCTGAAACCGCAAAGAAAGGTATTCCTGAATCCATGCAATTACTTGGTCATTGATATTAAACCAGCGTAGTTTACATACAAGCAATTTGTGATCCACCAGGTCAAAAGCTTTTCTAAAATCTACAAACACCGAGTCAACACAAGAACGAGCATCCAGTGCACCACAAACTTCATGAACGAATTCTGTTAATTGAGTTGTACAGGAAAGCCCTTGCCTGAAACCATGCTGTTTCTGATTCAGGAGGTTATGATTGGTAATGTGTGTCATCATGTTACTGCACAAGATGTGCTCTAATACTTTGCAGACAATACTCGTTAGAGATATCGGTCTGTAATTGCCGACCAGTTCGCGAGGCCCCGATTTATACACTGGCACAACGCACGCCATCTTCCATTCATTAGGTAGGACCCCGGTGTTCAATGACTTCGAGTACAGTATCTTAAGAAAGGGAGGGATGAACGACGCACACAATTTGAGAAAAGCGCCCGTCAATCCATCAGGCCCCCCTGCTTTACTGGAGTCTATACGTTCAAGAAGAGACCGTATTCCAGTTTCATCAATAATTATATCATCCATGTTTTCGATGATCTCATTAGTAGACGGATGCGGAATTGCGCTCGAGGCACTGGGTGAGAAAATGGAAGCAAAAAACTTGTTGAAGCAGTTGGCTTTTTCTAAGCTATTTTCTATTTCCACTCCGTCATGCTGAAGTGATGGAATACATACTTTGTCTTTTCTGTTATACTTGACAAGATTCCAGAATAGCTTTTTTGTAGTTTCAAATCGAGAAGGCAAAGCACCAAAGAATTCTTGTTTTGCCTGGTGGATTCTTGTTTGCAGCGTTCTGGTTATGGTCGCAAGTTGATCGCAAGTTTCCGAAATGGAGTTTCTTTTATATTTCCTGTATATCCTATTTCTTTTACTAGTGAGGCGTCGCAGCTCACCATTAAACCATGGCTTAGATTTTGCGCGCCGTTTGGTCTGCACCCACGACGGCACATAGTTTTCCTGCATCTCAAGCATTTTTGCTTTGAAAAGTACCCATAACTCATCAACGCCGATTGTCTCAGAAAGTATTTCGAATTTTGGGAGGAATTCCTGTAATGCAAGTCCTATTTCATTTATGTTGGCTTGGCTGTAATTATACATCCTTCGGGCTCCCGAGCTTTGCGTCTTTTCGTACGTCAACTTCATTTCACAAACCACAGCTTTATGGTCGCTAATACCTGGAACCACCAAAACTTTCCTAATCCAATTTGGCTGATTAGTTAAAATTAAGTCTAAAACGTTATTTTGTCTCGTACCTTCTGTTACCACCTGGGTTAAGGAAAAACTGCTTAGTATCATCAACAATTCCTTTGCCACTGCAGATGTAGCCCTAGTATTAGAAGGGTGCTTATTCCAAGAAAGCTCTGGGATGTTAAAGTCCCCGCCAATGACAAGATAATCTGTATTGACTGTCTCTATCGTCTTTGAAAAATCAGACAAGAAAGCAAGAGGGCTTGAAGGAGGCCTATAAAATGAACATACTGATAATGTTTTCCCGTTTGGTAACCGAATCTTGCACCATATATCCTCGCAATTTGGGCTGCCGATATCAAGAGCATAACAAGAAAGCAATGTGTGAACAAGTATAAAGACCCCACCACCATGACGGTTTCTATCGTTCCTAAAGCATGTGTAGCCGCTTGGAAAGACTTCATTGCTCGTTATTTCTTCATCTAGCCATGATTCCGTTCCAAGCACTACAGTTGGTTTGGTCATGCACAGAAGGTTGTGGAAATCATCTATTTTGTTCTTGATACTACGGCAGTTGACAACAAGGAAAGTTACATCTGCTACGGAGCTGCGCATGCGTCATGTCGTTTGCACAACCTGGCCCCTACCTTCATCATATACATATGCTTGCCCGTTAATAAACAGCTTATCATATTTTAGGTTTGCGCGAGCACCGTCAAGGGCATTCCTTTTGCCGAATTCCCAAAGAAACTTTCGTTTTCTGCGCACTGCCTCTGAAAAATCTTCTGATATACTAATATTCGATCCTTTTAGTTTCTTGGCGTTGGCTAGAATCGCTTGTTTATCTTTAAACATTGAAAACATTGCAATGAGCGGCCGAGGTTTATTGGCCTGGAACCGGCCGAGTCTGTGTGCCCTTTCAATCTGCACTGGTGCTAGTCCTAAACGTGATACAATTTCTTGTACTTTTTTCTCGGAGACAGCGGACAGTTCACGACTTTCACTGTCAGGGACACCATAAAATATCAGGTTACATCGCCTGCTGCGGTTTTCCAAGTCGTCTATTTTGCGGGATAAGGCCTTCACCGTGCTGTGGGTATCTTCAGTTTTCTTCCTACATTCAGTAACAGCTCCTCTTAGGTTTGCAAACTGTGTTATTGCAGTTTCCACAGAATCTAATCGTGACTTAAGCTCTTCTATAGCTATTTGGCCTTGATTCTGCGATGTTTCGATAGCCTGTAATTTGGCCTTTATTTCCCTTTGGCCATCCAAAATTAGATTCAGCGTTTCAGCAGTAGTTGGGCCAGGATTTAGCTCTATGTCACCGCACAGGAATAAAAGCAAGAAATACAATGCATATCTTCGCAGTAAAAAGAAACGACGTTTGGCATGACAACGCACAGTACGGTACTCTGAATGCACACTTAAACCACGGGGCGTAACCGGCACCATGAATACGTAAAAGGTGAAACTCTCATTAGAATAATCACCAACCTGCGTTAGCAGAAGAAAATGCGTGAGTGGCACAATCATGTTGGTGCCGGCCTCACGCCCCGATGCTGCACTGATCCAGTCCGCCTTTTGTACACCGTAGACATGGCCGTCATCCGCCCAAGGTTCGTTGACCAAAAGTCGGCACTGTCCAAACAAGGTAGCTGGGCACACATCGAAGTCGTTGCCGCCGAAGCTTGCGTGCTCCATCCTGAATGCCGTAGTCGTCGATACACGACCCTCTGCGTCTGCGCTGCCTTTGCGATGAGGTGGCTGTGCGTCGGTGCAGCAGATAACCTGCGTTAGCAGAAGAAAATGCGTGAGTGGCACAATCATGTTGGTGCCGGCCTCACGCCCCGATGCTGCACTGATCCAGTCCGCCTTTTGTACACCGTAGACATGGCCGTCATCCGCCCAAGGTTCGTTGACCAAAAGTCGGCACTGTCCAAACAAGGTAGCTGGGCACACATCGAAGTCGCTGCCGCCGAAGCTTGCGTGCTCCATCCTGAATGCCGTAGTCGTCGATACACGACCCTCTGCGTCTGCGCTGCCTTTGCGATGAGGTGGCTGTGCGTCGGTGCAGCAGATAACCTGCGTTAGCAGAAGAAAATGCGTGAGTGGCACAATCATGTTGGTGCCGGCGTCACGCCCGCTTCTTTCCCTTCCTTTTCTGGTACGCTATGCACACAAGGAAACGGAAGCTCGTCGAATGCATAGTGAGAAGCGTTGCTTTATCTTCTGATGTTGCGTGCAACTTATTTTCTCGCCTAGGGCGACACGTGTCCCTCTTGCCGCCATTTTACACGATTGGCGACGAGGCACATACCGGGAGGCACCTTCTCCTGTGATGTCCATGCATATGTTTTTTTTTCATTGCATGCGACTGTCTGTAGTACATAGGGTGCCCCCGCTAATGTTAGCCAAGATGTAAAAAATATTGAATAAGCAATGCAGCAGATCCAACTAGCTATATATTCACACCGCGAACTTGAGTGCATAACTGAGTGCGTTAAGTCTGAGTACATTAAAGGCACCCTGAAGCGATTTTGACGATTTTCTACAAACGTACTGAGTCGTTAGAGTAGGTCCTTCTGATCAATAAGTGACGCATTTAAGTGCTCCGCATAAAGCGTGTACTTTACTATAAAGCTTTGAAAACGTACGTCGCTGCCCATCGCAGCACACTGCTCGGCGAAATTTTCAGCCGCCTTTACCCATGTAACGTAAACCACCCAGATGATGTGATGTGGGGGAACCATCCGATTGGCTGCCCAGGAACGTCATCAATATTCTTTGCACCTTTATGTGGAACAAATGATGGTCGTAATAGTTGGCATATTAGTTAACTTGTTTCTATAAAAAGAAAGCAACAGAAAGAGAATGCAGAAGAACAATTCCTCACTACACTTAGGCACTTCTGGCACACAGCAAGCGTCTTCTGCTTGTGTTACAACGTGCTCCATTTCGACGAGAGCTCCGCGGTCAGAGTCGTCTTCAGTCTTTTCGCGAGTACTATAATCCGACTTGTTGCGCTGTGGACTGCAATCGTAGCGACTGGCAATATGTGAAGCTGCGACATCGTGTCCCTCTGCATGGCAGCAGACGAGCGGACTGGCTGCAGCGCATCGGACTGCCGCTATTCAATCAGCGCCATAATTTGCGCGTTTCCGGCCGTCACATTACACCGGAAGATTACTAACGCAATGGCATTTCGCGAGTCTGGTATTAGGCTATACGCAAGCGCAAGGGGCAGGGCCTGGCCGTCTCCCCTTGCGTGTTTTTCATGGGATGAGCAGAAGCGCAAATGTGAAGGGTCTGCACGGTGCAGCCACCTGGTGGCACAGAGCTCAACCACACACAGTGGCAGTAACAAAATGTATTCTTTGCTGCTGGTGTAAATTTTTAGGCGGGAGTGTAATCATTAACACGTTGTTTTTGTAAATATTTAAAATGTTTTACACTTGGTTCGAGAAATGTAAGCTCTTTGGCTGGTTAAGCTCTGCGCCAACGGGTGGCTGGACCGTGGAGACCGATCAGCCAGCTCGCGTACGTCTACGCCAAATTTACTTCATCAGCTTGAGTTTATACCTCCACCATTCCGTCGAAACGCCCGGTTAGCCTGTGGTTACCGGGATACCAGACACGTTTGGCGCTACGACAGAATGCTCGCAACGCATGCTGCTTTGACAGCTCTCGCTTGGGGACGACTGCCAAGCAGCTGGCGGAGAGATTAGAGAGGCTTCGCGCGCTCGCTCCTAGAGAACCGGAAGTCGACAACACGACGTGCCATCATGACGCCGAGCCAGTGAAGGTGCAGCTTAGCCCCGATCACTTGGCGAACAAGTTGAGGGGAAAATGCATGTTTATGAAGGAGGGTAACTTGTAATCGTCCGTAGCTCTCTGAATATGAGACGTTTCACACAAATTGTGGTGCGAATGATTAACTTTAGCTGTACCCTACTCACCTACAAAATTTGTCCGAACCGTTTCAGGGGCCCTTTAAGAGTAGAAACACGAGTACACGTTTTTCTTGTTCTGTTATTTTATCCCCCGCGTGGCAGCCGCTGCCACGGATGCACAGATGCGAGCGCCATGTTGTGCAGGGGCAAGGAACCTAGCGGCGATGACGTGGCGCGTGTCCTGCCCTGTGATTGGTTGGCTCATTCGGCTAGAGAACAGCTACGCAGCAGTCACGGTCACGAAAACGGGGTTAGCTCGCAAAAAAAAAAGCATCGCTTATAAAAAATCGGTGCAAGGTATGATTTTAACGCGTTCGGTCACCAGAGATTTCGAAACTGAACACCGCACGTCTTGTAATTGTATCCTTGCTAACGTTAGCTGGGACACACGGTATATGTGACCGAGAGCAAGTGAATACTGAAGAGGGGGGAATGGAGAGTAAGTTTGGTTGAGTGTAATACTCAGTAATTTTTCGATAGTGTGAATTCACCGAATCATATCTAGCCAATAGACAAATGATTGTACTGCTCTTCGAGTCAGTGAGCAGATGGATGCAGTAGTAAGTGGATAAGGAAGTGAGTGAGTGATGCTTGGGCTTGCCTGCGACGCGGTCACCAATGGAATGGAGTGTTAGCGAGCGAGTGAGTGAGTGAGTGAGTGAGTGAGTGAGTGAGTGAGTGAGTGAGTGAGTGAGTGAGTGAGTGAGTGAGTGAGTGAGTGAGTGAGTGAGTGAGTGAGTGAGGAGTGAGTGAGTGAGTGAGCGAGTGCACTTACTCCTGCTTATTCTTGGCACTCGACCATAAAATAAAGATTTCATGTCAGCATGAGCTGAAGTAACGTCTGAAGAAGCCCATCAGAATAAAACCTGTGTGTGGTGTGTCACTCCTAGCCATTACGCCATTTCGTATGGATATCGAGGTGGTGCATAGGTATGAGACCCTCATTTGTTTTTACTATCTGGCTAGGTGCTTCCGAAAATGCTTTGAGTGTTTAGCACATTGTGCCCATGTTCCTCTTCATTTCACATATTCTTAACAAATAACATTTAATATACCCCACTAAGTGAAATAAAAGTGCGCACAGCGCTCATTTATTGCTTTAAGCGTGTGCTGCCACACGATTCTTTAATATATATTGCAATTTCAATCATGGCATATATCAAAACAACTTTCAATCTTCGTGTGTACGTTTAATTGTGATGGTGAAAATGAAAAAAAGAACAGGAAACGACATCAGTAATATAACGACAATGTTCATTTCGGGAACAGCTCCAGGGCTTCTACTGCTTCTTTTCTTCATTTGCACGGGGCAGCACCATAAAAATAAAACCGGCCAATACGTTCGCTTTCGCCTAATTAAAGAATAATTTATTTATCATTTCATTTTTAAAGGATAAATATAAATAAATAAATATTCCTTATTTAAAGGATCAAAGCTTTCATTTTTTGTCATCTGTTTATACGCGCTGTGGTAATAATATTTCATCTATCGAGAAGTGTCGCAATAAAATGTAACATTACGATAATTACGACGTCAACTGCGACATGACTTCCTCCTGTTGTGCCCGAGGCCACGTGCTCTGCTCACTGGAAGGGAACGCAAAACAGTTATGTCGTTATGCATTGGTGGGCATTAATGATGTTACATTAGTCGAAGGTACTTCAGAGCAACCAGTATACGTTCTCTAATACCACACTTGCTATTTAACATATTGCATCGTCTTTATCGTCAGAAAGTAGGCATCAAATGTAGTCAGAATATCGTATTTCTTGCCTCGAACATCCCTTGAATGAAATCGTCTTCACGCAGAAATCCTAAACGATACCAATAATTGCAGGAAGAACACGAAGTGTCCTTCAGGCAGAACGCCGAGCCTTCCAGCTCTACTCATTTTGTGAATTTCTGAGACTTTGCC
This sequence comes from Dermacentor albipictus, assembly GCF_038994185.2. Lineage (NCBI taxonomy): Eukaryota > Metazoa > Arthropoda > Arachnida > Ixodida > Ixodidae > Dermacentor > Dermacentor albipictus. The sequence continues at coordinate 440,624,354 of NC_091821.1, forward strand.
AGTGAACTGGTGTTTCCTCCTTAACTGCGATGAAGATGGAGCCTCACGCGCGTCCGCCGGGCTCGGCAGTGCCCGCGGCGGCTGCCTCCAGGAAGCGCAACGGCACTGAGAGCGCCACTGACAGCGGTGACACCAAGCAGTACTATGTCAGGAGTGAAGATTCTTGTGACGGCACCTTCGAGCTGGTGTGGAGTCGTAAAGCAAAGCGAAGGTTTCTCAGCGCATGATCGAGTTCGAGTGAGTCTACCATGATATCTTCGCAGAATACCGATGTGCTCACCATCCTGTTCGCGCCAGTTGTCGCCACTGACAACCTGAGACGCCTGAACAGGTAAGACGTGTCTTCACATCTAGAGGCACTGGTTCTGAATGAAATCATAGACATCAGAGTGAACATCGGTAAGAACGTCCCAGCGATTGACATAAAACACGCGGCTGCGTTGGATTCTTTGCGCAAAGTCACGGAACTTGACGGGATGAAAGCCCGCCCTCATATTCTGCTGGACAAACAAGTCATTACTGGCGTAATTTACAATGTTGACGAGACCATTGTCGGCTCCTGTCTGTCAGTGTTAATCAAGCCAACTACAGAAAACACCATCACCACAAACGCGTTTCGTCTCGGCACGCCAGGGCGTGTTAAGGTCATATTTAAGGGCAAATCCCTCGCATCACATGTAAAAGTGGGCCACTTCCGACACGAAATTCGCCCCTTTATACCAAAACCGCAGCAGTGCTGGAAGTGCATGAAGCTTGGCCATGTGAGTAATGTGTGTTATGACACTTCCGTCTGTTCGCGCTGCACTGGGATCCACGGCCCTAACACGTGAGAGGCCAGTGTGCTGAAGTGCACAAATTGCAGCGGCCCTCACGATGCATCCTCGAAGGAATGCTCTTTGATTCGCAAGGAAATGGCAATATTGAAGAAATAGAGGCCACTCGTCTCACCGAGAAGCAGACACATTAGGCGACAACGATCACTTCGCCGACGTCAATTACGAACCTGCAAAGCCTCTGCAGAGCGCCAGCCACGTACATTACCACCCGCTCTTCCGCCCAGGCCAAATGCAGTCAGCTCAAAGGACAAAGGTGCAACGAACAGCAGCGCTGCTGACGCTTGGCCTGCACTCCCGAGGCTACATACTCCTACTGAGCGAAATCAGACTTACACAGCAAGGGACACTTCGACTGTTCCTGATAAATTGACGGACCATGGATCAACAAAGTGTTGTCATGATCAGCTCTTGTGAGTGCTATTCGTGTTCCTCTGGACAAGCTACAGACACCAACAGCTCGAAGTGCGTGTCAAGTGCTGGATGCCATCAATCCGGTTCTAGCGAGCCTTTAAAAGTCCAGTGCTTGAGAACTTCTACAGCAGAACCATGGATCATCGACAACAACAGCGATCGTTCCGGGACGATGTCAGAAGTGCCTCCATATTCCAATGGAATGCGAGAGGTCTCAGGTCACGTATTCGAGTTTACGGCAGTTCGTGTTTGAAAACTACTTTCTTATACTGGTCATCTGTGAACCGAACTTATCAGTCCCCATAAGACTATCAGGATATGAACCTTTTGTTTCAATCACGTGTGTCCGTAGTAGTAAGGTTCTGGTTTACGTTCGTAAGGACCTTACGTATTTTTCCCAACCCGTAGCGCCACATGACGGTAACCAATACGTCTGCGTTAGTGTGAAAAAGAAGAGGCTGTCTTTTACTATTATTGGCGTCTACCTATCCCCAACAAGACAGTTTGACAGACAAAAAAAAACTTGCTTTTTCATGCATTTAGCCTTACGATCTAGTAAATAAGCGCAGAAGTGCTTCAAATATTTCATAGAAAAAGACAAATACATTCTCTTCGCACTTTACATTGCGCGGAGTTAAGAGCGTACTTATATTTGGCTAAAGTACCAGTTGGCTTGGGGATATTTCTCCCTAATGCTTTCATTTTCTGCTGTAGTCGCACTGCAATCGGTTAACCCTTTGAGGGTTGATACCGTAAATATGCGGCGCCGCTAACAGGTCCGAAAATGTTCGATTCCGTATATTTATGGCACCGTCTGTACGTTTAAAACGCGTGCTAATTTCCTAACTTTTTCTTGCCTGACATATGCTGCCACTATGTGGGATTACATGGAATTTAATTTCTTGCGTCTCTCTTTTTCGGTTTTCGTTGTATAGTTCTTTTTTTGCTCCGAAGCGTCTGCTACCGCTCGCGCATTGGCGCCCTCGCGGATGCGCGGCGGTTAGTTTTGGTTTTGTTCCGCATGCAGTTTCGGCTTCTTTCGCTCGCGAAACTGATGGCTATCTCGTTCTTATCACTCAAAGGGTGACCGTCTGTTACTCGCTCGTTTGTTACTCACAGGGGTCCGCATACGAAGGATGCCGCCGTGCATGCGTTTTCTTTTTTGCCACTTTATTCAGAAGTTTCCTCCCACGGCTGCTCAGGGAAGCAGTACCCAGAGGAGATGCCACGTCTGCGCCAACACCACTCGGGAGAAAAATATCGCAAGGACAGATGGTACATGTGCGCTGAGTGCAACAAACCGCTCTGCGTGGAGCCATGCTTCAAGGACTACCACACGCTGAAGAAATATTAGTGCAAGAGGAACATTTGAGACTTGCGAAAAATTTTCGTGTGCGCATTCTCCTTCTGTATTTTTCTCGTGTGGACATTGTATATAACAATGCGCCCATTTGTTAAAATTCTTGTAACTTTATTTGCTATTTTTTGATGTTTTCCATGAATAAACAGTACATATATGCCAATGCAAAACATTTTTTCTCACTTTACGGTCACCCTAGAAAAGTAACGGTAAATTTTTTAAGAAATAGGTCCCTCTGAAGAATTTAAATGTGCAATAAAAAAAATCAACCCTGGGTGGTCGCATATGGCAAAAAAAAATTGACCCTCGAAGGGTTAAAGCAAAATTAATGTTGGCTACAGTCCGCACTACCTTGCTAATTGAAATCATCCGCCAGCAGGATTCGAACACAGGACCTGTGGTGCAAAAGCCAGACATTTAAATCATTACGGCACGGACGCATACATCGACGAGCGCTATAGAACGCCTTTATGAATCTCTTGTGGGCAAGCCATCTAATTTTCGGGGAGAGAAACTTTGTCCCGGCGGACACAACGTCTCTAGCGTGCGATTCCTAAATAGCCAGACGTGACCATAACAAGGCATCCCCGGGCTGCCGATGCTACGGATTGCTGAAGATGGGACGCTGCGCGAAACGGTATGAGCGGACATATTTATGCTTCTGGACGTAAAAGAAAACGCTTGACCAGTGCGGTGAAGCTTGTGTAGGAATCGAGAGCTGCAGGTAACGATACGCATGTTTACGCACTTGGGAAAATATTAGACATTGCTACTACAATTCTTTATAGGTGCTCAATTTCCACTATAGTGACGCTTTGGGAATACAGCCCCCCCCAGGAGCTGTATTCAAAGTGCATTGTAATTCAAATGGACCACGAGAATTTCAGGACGATGTAAGGGCTGCTACACGACGTACGGTCGTCCCTTGGTTTATTCCGTGAGGCGAAGAGTGGGGCGGCGTCAGCAGCATACAGTCAGGCCTAGGATTAGAGCGCGTTTTAATGACGAAGCAGGTTGCAGAGTCTGTGATTGCACGCTATGACAAAGCACGATTATGATGATAATGCTACAAAATGTATATACATAAGGAAACGCAACCAATATTCGCACTTTCATCACTTATTCGCACTTTTGGGGCTTGTGGAAACAAATGCGAGAAAGGTACAGATTAAGCACCATCACCCCTCATTCATTGTGGAGCAAAGGACGGGCATGGTGAAATGTAATGCACTATGAGCAGCTTCGTGCCAGGCGAAAGAAGCGAAAAAATAAAAGATTGTTGGGCAAGTAAAATGGAATTGAGAAAGAGCAGGAGTGTCAAGTACCCTAGCTCTAAGCTGCTGGAAGCACGATCCGTGTTTACTGCAAATTTGGTGCAGCATACTTACCTTGTGTTTGCTTTTATTTCTTTACATTCCTTTGCCGGATTTGTTTTGAGCTTCTGCGGCCCAGCTGTTGATTGCCAGCTCAAGTGTATCACCCATTGCGGCACCTCCTCGTGCCGCAAACGTGTGAGGCATTTCCATGATGAGCATGCGCCAGTGTAGTATCCGAAGAGCTGCCGTAGAAGCCGATTATTTATCGGGCGCTGCATTATTCGAGAACGCTCGCAATTTCTCCAGTTCCGCCACACAAAACGCGGGCGCAGCTCGCGGGTCGCCAGCACGCATCGCGCGCATCAGAACACACTGTTTCAATTACGTTTACATAGCCGCTCATCTGTGCAGATCCTTCGCCCCAACGAGAGAAGGAGAGCGGAAGGGACGAGCTCTGAAACAGCGCCACTGCAGTGGTTACGGTGTATGCAAACAGCTTCCGCCCTGGCGTGCGTGCTTCGGGTAAGAGCTTGACCATTCATCACGGTTGCCTCTTGCTGGAATAATTCATATGCGGGCAGGAAGCGTGCACGTCGCGAAAGCGCCGCAGTAATTCGCAGCAAACCACCGGAGACAAAAGCAGCAACGTTGGCAGGCCTGTGGCACTGCGGGCTTGCAGCCTCATGCGCTCGTCCTTCAAGTGGCTCTAGCTTTCCTGTTCGAATCGGGAATATGCTGAAAGCGATAGCTAAATTTTTGTATCATCATCAGCAGCAGCAGCAGCATCATCAGCATCATCATCATCCTGGTTACACCCACTGCAGGGCAAATGCCTCTCCCATACTTTTCCAGCTACCCCGGCCGTGTACTAATTGTGGCCATGTTGTCCCAGCAAACTTCTTAATCTCATCCGCCCACCTAATTTTCTGCCGCCCCCTGCCACGCTTCCCTGCTCTTGGAATCCAGTCTGTAGCCCTTAATGACCATCGGTTATCTTCCCTGCTCATTACATGTCCTGCCCATGCCCGTTTTTTTTTCTTGATTTCAACTGAGATGTCATTAACTCGCGTTTGTTCCCTCACCCAACCTACTCTTTTCTCGTCTCTTAACGTTCCACCTATCATTATTCTTTCCATAGCGCGTTGCGTCGTCTTCAATTTAAGCAGAACCCTTTTCGTAAGCCTCCAGGTTTCTGGCCCATACGTGAGTACTGGTAAGACACAGCTGTTATACACTTTTCTCTTGAGGGATAATGGGAATCTGCTGTTCATGATCTGAGAATGCCTGCCAAACGCACCCCAGCCCATTCTTATTCTTCCGATTATTTCAGTCTCATGACCCGGATCCGCGGTCACTACCTAAGTAGCGACCTAAGTCCTAAGTAGATGTATTCCCTTACCACTTCCAGTGCTTCGCTACCTATCCTAAACTGCTGTTCTCTCCCGAGACTGTTAAACATTACTTTAGATTTCTGCAGATTAATTTTTAGAGGCACCCTTCTGCTTTGCCTCTCCAGGTCAGTGAGCAAGTATTGCAGTCGGTCCCCTGAGTTACTAAGCAAGGCAATATCATCAGCGAATCGCAAGTTACTAAGGTATTCTCCATTTTACTCTTATCGCCAATTCTTCCCAATCCAGATCTCTGAATACCTCCTGTAAACGCGCTGTGAAAAGCCGCATTCGAGAGATCGTATCTCCCTGCCTGACACCTTTTTTTATTGAGATTTTGTTGCTTTCTTTATGGAGGACTACGATGGCTGTGGAGCCGCTTTAGATATCATTCAGTATTTTTACATACGGCTCGGCTACAACCTGATTCCGTAATGTCTCCATGACTGCTGAGTTTCGAATGAATCAAACGCTTTCTCGTAATCAATGAAAGTTATATATAAGGGTTGGTTATATTCCGCACATTTCTCTATTACCTGATTGATAGTGTGAATATGGTCTAATTTTGAGTAGCCTTTATGGAATCCTGCCGGGTCCTGTGTTTGACAGAAGTCTAAGGTGTTCCTGATTCTATTTGCGATTACCTTAGTAAATACTTTGTAGGTAACGGACAGTGGGCTGATCGGTGCATGATTTTTCAAGTCTTTGGCGTCCCCTTTCTTTTGCATTAGGAATATGTTAGCGTTCTTCCAAGGTTCCGGTACGTTAGAAGTCATGAGGCATTGCGTATACAGGGTGGCCAGTTTTTCCAGAACAATCTGCCCACCATTCTTCAACAAATCTGCTTTTGCCTGATCCTCCTCAGCTTCATTCCTCCTTTGCATAGCTCCCTAGAATTATTTCCTTCTTCCGGCGCTACTTTTTGGGTTTCAAATTCCTCTATACTATTCTCTCTTCCATTATTGTCGTGGGTGCCACTGGTACTGTATAAATCTCTATAGAACTCCTCAGCCACTTGAACTATCTTATCCATATTAGTAATGATATTTCCGCCTTTGTCTCTTAACGCATAGATCTGATCCCTGCCTATTCCTAGTTTCTTCACTGCTTTTAGGCTTCCTCCGTTCCTGAGAGCATGTTCAGTAATATCCATATTATACTTATTATTACTAAGCAAGAGGACCATGGGTCGATTCCCGGTGCCGCGCCATTTTTCTACCAGATTAAAATAAAAATTCCGTGGGCTGCTCAAGTTGCATAAACAGGTCTGGAATGTTGCCTGATCCCGGTGACCAGAACCGGTATCGCATTCCCTCACCATCGCAGGTTTGGCTACCCTGGTGCAGTACTTGGCCACAACCTCCTATATGAACAGAACAATCAAATCCTGGACCTCAGTCCCCAGCAGCTTCGAAGCAACTCACCATGGCAGCAGTCAGACCTGCGACGCAGCAGAAGGTGCTAAGAATCCCTGGCTCCGGACAGGCCGCCATTGGAATCTGAACCTGGCAACGTTTAACGCTAGAACGTTATCTAGTAAGGCGAGCCTAGCAGTGCTATTGGAGGAATTAGAGGGCAGTAAATGGGATATAATAGGGCTCAATGAAGTTAGGAGGACGAAAGAAGCACACTCAGTGCTAAAAAGCGGGCACGTCCTGTGCTGCCGGGGCCTAGCGGAGAGGCGAGAACTAGGAATCAGGTTCCTGATTAATAAAGAGTCTGGTAACATACAGGAATTCTATAGCATTAACGAGAGGGTTGCAGGTCTTGTTGCGAACCTAATAACAGGTACAAATTGAAGGTCGTACAGCTCTACGCCTCTACATCCAGTCATGATGACCAGGAAGCCGAAAGCTTCTATGAAGACGTGGAATTGGCGATGGGTAAAGTCAAAACAATATACACTATACTGATGGGCGGCTTCAATGCCACGGTAGGCAAGAAGCAGGCTAGAGACAAGTGAGGAGGGGAATATGGCATAGGCTCTAGGAAGAGCAGGGGAGAGTTATTAGCAGAGTTTGCTGAACAGAATAATATGCGGATAATGAATACCTTCTTCACAAGCCTGATAGCCAAAAGCGGACGTGGAGGAGACCGAATTCCGTGACTAGAAATGAAATAGGATTATACTGTGCGCTGACCCTGGCATCATACAAGATGTGGACGTGCTCGGCAAGGTGAGCTGCAGTGACCATAGGATGGTAAGAACTCGAATTAGCCCAGACTTGAGGAGGGAACGGAAGAAACTGGCACAGAAGAGGTCAATCGATGAGTTAGCGGTAAGATGGAAACTAGAGGAATTCCGGATCAAGCTACAGTACAGGTATTTGGCCTTAACTCAGGAAAAGGACCTTAGTGTTGAAGATATGAACGACAATATTATGGGCATCAATAAGGAGTGCGCAATAGAAGTCGGTGGTAACTCCATTAGACAGGATGCCAGTTTGTGTGTAGCTCACCTCAAAAAAGAAAGTGCCTTTATGCGCAGCGTAATTCACAAGCACTCACAAGAGGTTCGCGACCTCAAACAATCCAAAACACCCGCTTCTACGCATCCCGCCGGAGTGTCCCCCTCCTCTAGCCACGACGCTTCACTGATACCAGCCCCCAAAACGCGCGCCCTCCAAGAGGGAGCCGCGGGCGAAGTGCGCTCAGATTTTACGTACATGGTAGTCTCACTTCAAAGCACAATGGACACACTGCAGAACGCAGTCAAATCCATACGACATGCCCTTCTCGCCCTGGCGCAGCACATCACAAACAATAAACCCCACCTAGAAACTCTCCCCATGCCCGCTCCTTCCGTCCACGAAACCCCGGCATTGCCCTTGATGGTATCCCCCAATCCTCATCGTGGCCCACACTAACAGTTATCTGGCAGGGGAACGGCCAAGGCTATCCCGGCAAGCAACCAGTCTTATGTCACACCTTCGTACCCTCATCCCTCAACCAGACGTCGTCATAATTCAGGAAACACATACCTATTCGGTCACCCTCCCAGGTTAACAACCAGGGAAGGTGAAACGCTCCCGTCACACGCTCCCCACCTGCTCTGCACTGCAAGATGATCCCCACCATTGAACACAATCTCCACGTTCGGAACATCGAACACCTTCTCGTTGGACTTAAAACCACAAGGAAACGTAAGGAAATTTTTTTTTTCCTTAACATGCGCCAAAGCTCGAAGCCGTCTTCTCACCCTCTTCAAGAAGGCCCTTAACGTAACTGGCACCAACCCCCTTGTTATCGGTGGAGGTTTCCACCTACCCCGCATGGTATGGGGGTAAGGCTACTCGACCACGGCGGCTGAAAACCTCTGGCAAGACTCCCAGGACCTCGGCCTCACTTTCATTACAGACCCCACCTTCCACACACGGTTCGGTAACTCCACTTCCCGTGACACGACCCGAGACCTGACATTTACGAAGAACGTAACCGACGCCCAATGGAGCAACACACAATATGATCTCGGTAGTGACCATTCCATCATTATCATACTTATTCCTCGGACTGCTGCAATCACCGCCAAATCCTGTGAGTTCACCTGGGTTGATTGGGATGCATTTTGCGAGAATCGATCCGCTGACCAGCACGCGGAACGCATAGGGGACATTGATGCATGGACCCGAAATCTCCACTTCGGTGCCAAGGCAGCCATGCACACCGTTACCACTGATGGCCGCCTCGAGCGCGCGCTTAGCTGACTCTCCCATCTCCTCGCGGTGAAACGTCGATACTACCCGGTGGAACGGGCAACATCTCAACAGGCGCCTCCACACTAAAATAGCCATCCTCAAAAAGGAAATCGAAGCCCATTGCCTCACCCTCAATCGTCAACAGAGGACTAACTGTGCAATAATGCTGATGGACACATCCACTGTCCCCTCTTCTTGGACGCGTCTGAAACACCTCCACGATAGTCAAGCCACGCGCTCTTCCCAACAAGATCGCTTTACTAAACTTCTCTGTACAAAACGAAGAAACAGGGCCATACCCAAGTCTTAGACTACTTCACTAACAAGTATTTCCCCGTGGGCCCAGTGCAACCTCACGGCTGCTACACCGGGACCCACAACACCCCACCATACGAAGACTATAGTGTCGCTGAGATCCAAGCCGCCTTGCATAAATTAAACATCCGCTCTGCTCCTGGCCTCAATAGGGTCCCTAACAAAGCGCTCCGTAACCTAGATGACGCCTCCGTCACCCACCTCATGGTGGGTGAGGGAGGCGCCATTCCCCTGGCCTGGAAAACAGCAAAGGTAATCCTTATTCCCAAACTCGGCCAACTTTCTAGCCTCGATCATCTTCGCCTCATCTCACTAACCTCATGTGTGGGAACGGTTATGGAGCCTGCCTACCTCGCCCAAATTAACACCCATCTGGAAGACGCGGCTGCGTATCCTCACTCAGTCATTGGCTTCCGGGCCCATCTGTCGACCCAAGACGCCATGCTACAACTTAAGTATCACATACTAGAATGCTGAACACGTACTACTAAAGCTATACTCCGACTTGACCTCAAAATGCCTTTGACAGCATAGCACTTTCTACCATTCTTGACCGCATCTCACGCGTTAATCTTGGCGCACACACTTATAATCACGTCAGAGACTTTCTGTTAAATTGCCCAGCCTTCCTCTCGGTGGGGAATCTCCGCTCAGACACCTAGACTCTGGGCAGCGTGTGAACCCCCCAGGGCTCCGTTATCTCCCCTATGCTCTTTCACCTCGTCATGATCGATCTTGCCAGGGAGTTGCACCACACAATTTACGTTGGCGAGATAACCATCTGGGCTCACCAAAGCAGTGACGGCCAAATAGAAACGGCACTACAATCCGCGATTTAAACAGTCCTATATCCAAGGCACGGGGCTTCGCTGCTCCTCTGCGAAGTCCGACCTCCTCCTCTACAGGCCTACTCTCCGTGGCCGCCGTTCGAAATATCCTACCGCTAAACGCCAGTGTGAAGACATCGCGCTTCACCTCACGGATGGCAGCCCTTTACCCTTCGTCACCCATATCCGTGTGCTCCGCATGCTCGTAAAGGCGAGCGGAGCGAATAGCATGGCCCTCGCCAAAATTAAGATCAATACAGCCAACGCCATGATACTTTTGAAGCGGGTCTCCAACCACCATGGGGGTATGAAAGAAGAGAATTTCCTCATATGCCTAGACTTATCTGTAAATAGCAAATAACATTAATAGGTGTTTAGGGATTTATAGAAATTCTCCTCGTCAATATTCGTTCAATCTGCATTTTACCATCTCAGGGACACTATAGGAGCTTCTCTTCTGACAACGCAATAGTGACTGATTTTCTGATTCAATGGCCGCATTACAGCGGCAGCCTGCCATGCTAAGAGGCCCCCCTTAATTCAGCTTCACGCTACGAAATTAATTGTCCAAAACTATTCCAAAACCTTTGAGCTAATGCCGCTCAGTCCACCAGGCTGGTTCGCTTGCTAGCTACAGGCGATTATAGTAGCGAGATTACGTCATTTTCAGAAGATATGAAATCTCAGTAAAAAAAAAGAATTGGTGGAATACATACATGAGAACGCGTGAAATGACGTTAACTGGCCACTAGCGCTGACCACCTTATATACACATCTTCTGCACACGAGACTTCTGATGGACGGCTACAGCACACAAAAGTTACGAGGAGGAGTGCGCCGCGACGAGGCGTCACATGTACGAGTTTTGCCTCGACGTGGCAGTGGCCAGTGGGAACATGCCATGCGTGTTTGAGCAGGCTGCAACATGAACTGGAACTACGGTATTATCAATGTTGCGCCTCTACTGGGAGGGTTATTAGTCTAGGTGCATACGTTTCACAGGCTGATTCTAAGGTGGAATAATTATTTAGCCTGGACAGAGTCAGCGCATTGTCAAACCGAATTTTCGCAGCACTAGCCTATGTTAACATACACTAACCTAAACGAATATCATCATCATCATCATCATCCTATTTTATGTCCACTGCAGGACGAAGGCCTCTCCCTGCAATCTCGAACTACCCCTGCGCCAACCGATTCCCAAAAAGTACCCGCGAATGGCCTAATTTCGTCGCACCCCCTAGTCTTCTTCCATCCTCTACTGCGCTTCCCTTCTCTTGGTACTCATTCTGTCACCTTAATGCTTCAACGGTTATCTAATCTGCGCATTACATGACCTATCCAGTGCCAGGTTTTTCCTCCCAATGTCAATTAGAATATCGTCTATGCGCGTTTGCTCACTCATCCAAACCACTTTCTTTCTGTCTCTTAAAGTTATGCCTAGCAATCTTCGTTCCATCGCTCTTTGCGCGGTCCTTAACTGGTTCTCAAGCTCCGTTGTCAGTCTACAAGTCTCTGCCCCATAGGACAGCACAGATTGCATTCCGTCGTTTTCAATGATAACGGTAAGCTTCCAGTCAGCAGCGCACAATGTCTGCCGTGTGCGATCAAACCCATTTTTGTTCTTCGGTGAATTTCCTTCCATGTAATTTGTTTACCTAGGTAAACGTACTCCTTTACAGACTCTAGAGGCTTACTTGCGATCCTGAACTCTTATTCCCTTGCCCGGTTGTTCATCATTAGCTTTGTCTTTTGCATATTTATCTTCAACGCTAATCTTACACTCTCTCTATTAAGGTCCTCAAACGCATAACATACCATCCAAATTACGGAATACACTTTAAAATCTGGTTTAGCAGTTCACGTATGAAGAACATGTGAAATGTGTGAGATCAAGGAGTAAATCTTCCGAACGCTTCACCTTTCAACGTGTTTTTCCATGTAGTTCATATTCACATATAAGGTAAGTGTTTTGCCCACCATTCGCTAAGTTAGCTGAAATAAATGCAAGAGCTCTGATCTACTAATTATCAACCTCGACGTAGTCTGCTTTTGATATTGTCTAAGGGCGCTAAGACTGTTATGATGAATGCAATCTCTGGTGGCCCACTATGATAACATCAACAGATGGCGCATTTGGTGAAGACGAACTAGTGGCCTCTTGTAGCGGCTTGCGGGAATTAACCATCACACCAGCGTAGGCGTGACGTTTGGTGAAACTTTTTTCTGTCTAAATAATCGCACTTCAAAGTGCGAGTGCGGGCCTTGGAAGCGGACGAGCTTCACACGAGTAAATATGGCGTACTAAAATACTATAACAGTCACCCATTGCTGCCTGAAGTAGAAGTTTTTTATCCGTTATATTTTCAGTGTTTAACGAAACAAGTACGCAACCTCCAGTTTGGCATTATCGCAACGGAACTTATTGTTTCAAAAATTATATAAGCGACTATAAGCAATCGGTATGTAAGAAGCTAGTAAACGTAAAAGAAAGTAGCTTGTAATGCTTCAGTACAAGAACGCATCCATTGCTCCCGACAGTTCCCAGAATATTTATCGCTTTGGCACCCGATAAGCAAATCTAAGGAACTCTGGCCTCCTGGTACCACACTACTGGTAAGAGAACACCCACGTTGCATTTTATTCCAGGAAGCAAACCCCAAAAGAAGAAAAAAAAAAAACAAGCTGAGGCTGTGACGAAGCAGAGTGGGGCGGACAAAGGGAGTACGAGGATGTATTGTGCCGAAAACGCGCTGACGCTTGCCACGTTCATATGTTATTATTTTTCAAGTCTGCAGACCCCAGTGCACAGGGAGGTTACTCAATGGCGTTGCAGCTTGGATATGCGCCAGAAAATCCACCCATTTTAGAAGCACGTCCTTAATTGTCCTGGCTTTCTTTGACTGCAACCCACGCGAGTGTGTCGCCAGGTCCCGCTGGTGCCTGGAACGACTGCAACAAGCGCTAGGCAACGTGTGCTTTTCATTTTGCAGCTACACGAAACAGAACTTCTCGCAAAGAGCGCTGTACTTAGGCGCATTGGTGCATAAACCCGCTTTGAGAATAAATTAAAATTGTCTCATATATCTAGTATTTCCTTTCCTCACTTCCTTCCTTCCCGGTATCCTTTGTTATGTCTTGCTGCACACATTTTCAGCCTTATTCATAAGACGATTCGCTTGAGCTTAATCTAGCATTATTCTTGGCGCCAGCCCACTCACATCGGCCTGCACTGTTCCTGGCTGCATTTTCTTTCAAGCAGAAAGTTTGGCGCAGGGTAAAGGGGATAACATTTACGTTAAGTCACTTGAGTTTTAGCATGAACGCGTGCTTCATTCTTGAGCTATTTTATTCTCGTTTTGAGGCAGTTGTTAGAAGCATTTCTTGTTTCTGTTGGTGAATAAGCGAGACCTGTTTTCTTTGTTTCTCTTTTGGCTGAAGGTTTGCAACTGACTTGTTGTACTCAGCTCTTTTCTTTTAAGTTTAAGTATCTTTTTCTTATATGGGTACAGTAGTCGGCAGCCCATCATCGTCATAGCTAGACTGAGACAAATTTACATGGATAAGGAAGCTTATTTATTTGCCTTCTTTCAAACCCTCATTCATGCAGCTAAAGCCAAAGACAAAGGGATGCATGCTGTACTGGATAGCTGTTGATTTTCCCCGGTTTTAAACGGCCAGATATCATATGGCTGCCGTGTTTGAGTTAAGACATCCGTCATTTTCACAGCGTTTCTTGTATCTGAGTACCCTCAAAAACGCATTATGATGTGGATCAGAACAACCTCAAGTTCTTAAGCGCTACTTGACCTGTTCTTGCACGGAATGGAGTGTTCGTTTTGTTGAACAGTTCAGCTGCAGTTTAAAGCGAAAGCACAAGTGCGTAGTCGAGACTGTTATTGCGAACTTGAGGAGCCTCAGCTTGGAACTAAGAAAAAAAAATGAAATCCATAGGCTCCAACTTGATCACGAATTAGGATGAATGGGTGGATGGATGCTTTGCGCGTCGCATTTCTAAAGGGGTGGTGAGTTGCGCCACCAAGCTCTCCAAACTTTCTGAACCCCTGATGAGAACTTTGCTTTTGTGCGCCGCCGTTGTTTGTCGTTTGCCAATGTTTCTTCCAGCAATGATCGAATCGACTCGCACCCATCTCTATTTCTCACATGTTTACTTTCCCGCTACTCTCGCTGAACGCAAGGGCTTCAACGAGTTCGGAGGTACCTAAATCAATCACTGGGAAGATACCTTCACATTCCAATAAAACATGCTCCATCGTTTCCATAGCTTCACAGCAGCAAGCACATGCTCCTTCTGCATCTTTGTATCTCGCTTTATAAGTGCGTGTTTCAAGGCAGATCTGTCTTGGAAAATAAATGAGCTTCCATTTGAGGTATCGTTATTCCTTTCCCGATTTCGTTTCTTCCCAAGAAGTTACTCAAAGCAGGTTTCTTTTGCATTGCCACCACCCATGACATTATCTCATCCTCTGAATTCCCGCTTGACGTTCTTTGTGGACATGTCGCTCACCATACCTGTCGCAAACTTGCTGTTAAGCTTCCTAGTTCTTTTTCGCCACTGTGAATCCATGTTTTTCCTGTATAGATATCTGAGCACTCTCCCAGTCCATTTAATCTTATCTGTAATCCTCAGTCGTTCATAATTTTACTATGAGCGTCCCTCACTTCAAAACTTTCTCAGCCCATATCTCCCTGCACACCTTCATTTGTAGTTTTCCCGTGAGCACCCAGTGGGAGGCGTTCCAGTGACCTTTGGTTGCCATCGAGTCCTGATTGTACTCCTGATTTCAAGCCAACAACCGCCTTTTCAAATGTAAATACTGGAACCATTACACCTTTCCACATACCGTGGAGCACCTCGTACCTATTTTATCCCCATGCGCTCTGTGTTTCATTATGGAAGTATTTCTCTTCCCCTTTGCTGATATTGTAATTTGCTATGTTCCAGATATCTATTGCCTTCGTTTATCGATATACCAAGGTATTCATATTCTTTTACTGAAGGTATTTGCTGGCCGTGAATTGATACTCTCCGTTCACTGTTTTCTTTGAGTACCACAACTGTTGATCTTGAACGCTACATTTCGGGCCTAAATTATCGCCTTCCTGTGCACAGATATTAGCCATACGTTGCACATCACTTTCCTTGTTAGCTGGCTGCACAATGTCGTCCACATCAAACAAACCTGGAAGCTGCTGCTCTACTACTGTACCCACCTGTTTGTATGATAGCTACAACCCGATATTACTTCCTTCTACCAGCCTATCCATCATCACCATGTACACCATAAACAACAGTGGGGATAAAGGCACTCCTGCCTCAATCCTTTGTCGATATCAACCTTCGCCTCGCTCCTCATTCCTTCCCATTCAACGCAAAGGGTATTTTCTAGGTAAATCTTTCTCAGAAGCTGTATGTAATAGACGCCTAAGCTTTCCCCTTCTAGGATATGCCACAAAATGTTGCAGTCCATTTGATACTGTCCTTCAGTGTTTGAAAAACCCACATTTGCGGTCTCCTTTCTACTCTGGAGATTTCAATAGACAAAGTTATCATCCAGACGACTGCCGATTCTGCACCATTCTGAAGTTCCCCCAACATCCCAATATTCTCTGCCCATGCTTGCAGCTTTAATTTATTCGCCTGCATTTGCTAACCTGTATATTACTAATGTAATGGTCAACAGTCCATATGAATGAATCTTGTTTTTCGCATTTGCCTTTATAAATTAAGTTCATTCTACTTTGTCGCCAATTGTAGAAAATTAATCTATGTTTTAAATTTTTTTTTATGCTTTCAGCATACCTTCTTTACTTTTTTGGTCCTAATTCATTAATCAGCCTAAAGGGAGCCTCGTCTAAACCTTGTGGCTGTGCTCTTAAGAATTTTCTTTTCGGCTTTCTTTCACCTGAAATTTGTTAGCAATAGCTCCTCTTTCACCTGGTTCTCTTTCATGCTCTCTTTTTTTAACAAATACGACCTCCTCTGTGCCTTCGAAAGATTCGGTTGCTATTTTTCGGATCTAATTGAATGCCGCGTCCCCTCCCACTTTGTTTCTATCTTTATCTAGTATATGTTGCATCGTTCCAAACATTCTACCTAATAAGTTTATGTGGTTTCAAAACATTCGAGTTGCGGCATTCTTTTTCTCACGTATTTCTGACAACCAACGTTCACTTGCATATTTTATCTTTTCTTGAACAAGTATTTGAATTAGGTTTTTTTTTTCTCTCGGAATATTGCACTTTTTTTTTACTACTACTTCTCGCGGGAAGTGTGCTTTTTTTGCGTGCCTGTGCTCTCCGGATGGTTTCTGTCGTTTTGCATCGCTTGTCGTATCTCCATATTTCGCCAGCTTTTCCGTTTCCTTTTTGCTTTCCAGCGAGCATGTCGCTTCTCTTTCCGTATTTCTGTAGTAATTACATTTAGAAGCTCACTATATTCCCACTCTTTGCTAGGCCATTTGCCAAGTTCTTCCGCTACTCTTGTGGCTATATTTGTTATTTGCTCAGCGTTCAAGTATACACTGGCCATTCTTCGCTGCTTGCCCTCTTCCCGAACTAGATATCCTCATATCCTCTTTTTCGTATGACGCTTTTATGGTCACTCATTATGCTGCTATATCTTCCTCTTCAGTGACCATTTCTTTCACTTTATCATGAATTCCTTCTCTTATCGAACGGTAAGTAATCGTCACAATTGCCGATTTCCCGCTTCCCACGTGGTATGGCCATCACACATGGGCCTTGTATTCACGATAACGAGGTTATGTTGCTCACAAAATTCTATCATTGACTACCCGTTGTTGTAGGTATAGCCACCTAGATCCTGTATGTGGGCGTTCATGTCACCTAATATGACGATTTCGGCATCATTCGAGAAACCTTTATTAGGAGCACTTACGCATTCCACAAACTCCTGATTCTTCTTTGTGTAGTTATTTCCGTTCCACAAACACGTTTCACCTTGCCAGGGACATTGCCGAACAGCACCTCTAGCGGACGCTTCTGCAAACATGGGCGTTTTCTATGGGAGAGCGTCATTTGTCGCAAATAACTAGTCTCAGAAGCCATCTTTCAAAATAGCCACAAGTAAAGAGGCTCTACGCGCCTAGCCCGACATCTCATGCGAGTGGTACCAATACTTACGGCCGAAAACACGTTCTACATTGCTGGCGAAGTTAGAAGTATGGCAGTCTATGGAAACGTTCAAACTTTGGAGCCTTTCTCTTGGCTAGTAAAAAGCGATTTGCGATGACACTATTGCATCGATTGGCGTATTCTCGTGGATGTATCAACTTCACTTACTCAGCTATCTGCTGGTCGCAACAGCAGCTCTTCTAATTGCGATAGGGTCGCTCCAAAATCGCAGTTTTCATTGCCACGTCGCGGACTTTATTGTGGTAAATATATGAACTTGGTTTTTGCCTTCAATAGCCGGTCGAAGTGATAGCCGAGCGCTCCAAAAAACACACATTAAAATTCCTGGTAGCACGAGTTAGCAGGTTCGAAGCCAGCGGCGCCTTGCTCCTTTTGGCTGCTTAGTCTGGCAGCTTTCCGCCAGATGACATATTACAAAATGCTGGTGATTTAGTCATGGCTCTTGTTTTGCTGATTACTATCTGCACCATCATTTTCGCAGAAAAAATAGCTGGATGGTATCGCGAACGTGCTTCAAAAGCCCTTTCACACTTTAGGAATTTTCGACAATAAATAACGATAACGCATTTTAAAAGTTTATTTCCTTCTTAAGGCAAACATTTAAGAAGCTATTACAAGTATTTTTGCCTCCACAGATGTGACGTGGAAAAGGCGTGTTCGTGCGACTCTAACGCTGCTTGAAACGTATCAGAAGAAAAGAGCGTCCAGTGGGGTCAAATAAAAGACACAAATGTTGCACAGCCGCCTGGAACCGCAGACGCAAACAACGCAATATAGTCGACGCTATTTGATGGAGTACATTTGCGTTATATCAAAGTAGGATTTTTTCGTACCTTCTCTTGGCTGCAAATGAAGGCTGTCCGAATTAGTGCAAATGTTTGTTTACTTAGTACAAACCGATACCTCGAAGTCTAAAAATTATATCCTCAATATGCAGAGCACGTATCTAATCATTTGAACCATTCCCAAATAGCTTCAAAAATTTTTAGAAATACTAAGGGTCTTCATATCTTTTTACCACAACACGCTTAGAAGAGGAGTGAGAATTCTGCAATAAGACACAAGGACGTGATGATATAGATTGCCGTGTAAAAAGAGAGAACGATTCCAACCACAGACCCTTTTTTAGTTATGCGCACAAGGTCGTGCAAGAACACCTTGTCCTCGGCTACAATCAGCACATGTGCTTTAGCGCCACTGCTGTCCAGTTCTTCACTCACACTAGGCACAGTGAGGTCATAGCCATAGCATAATTATGGTGAAAATCTTCCGCAATTCTGTTTGACTTTTCTTCTACCCTAAACATAATGTGCCTGAACAATTGAACATGAAAAAAGATCGTGAATGCCCATTAGAAATGTTCTCTTATTAGAATCTTTTACGACCCATATCGTGATGGCGGGTTTGTAACGGTCACGCAAATGCCCACTGGGCACCGTGTATCATTTTCTCCACTGCCAGTGAATAAAATCTAAAATTATTGTTCGTTGTGGACGAGTATCGCAATGGCAGTTCAGCCTTTCATATGTTCCCACTAAGCCACACATTCCGTCTTCTGACATTGTGCCGCAATACATGTCAATGGTGGCCTTGAATTTCCCCCTTTTAGTTTCCTAGAAATCTTAAGGATGCACAGGATAGCAGCTCGCGATCTTTTCAGGTAGTGCTGACATTTCATGAACAGTTCATAGGGAATTTCATCATCCTTTAACTTCTTATTTATGTATTATACCCCATTTTTACTAATAGCGATGTAACACATGCGGGTTGGTTGTTATACACAATATATTATGTTTGCAATGGCGATGCTGAAAATTAGCCTGGCTGAAGCACTGCATGACGCTGGTCGGAAGACCATTAATAAATGTGCATAATAAAGAAAGTACACGTGCAAAATGACACAGTCGCCGTCAGAAGCTTAGGGGCCAGGTTCTGCAAAGAACTTTTCAACGTAGCTAGGCGCGCAGCCAGTTATATTATGCAAAACCGTTCTTTACTCTAGACCCGCACATGCTGAAAATCTGAATGCCATGCTGCGTGCCTTGGGTGCAGAAATATATACTTTTTTTTCATATTGTGCGTTCCTTAAGCTTTTGACGCTGACTATACGTTAGGAAGGCGAGCTGCTTTTTGGCTTATACGTTATGACAAATGCCGAGCTCTTGATGATCGAATATTGGAGTGAAGAACGTTGGAGCTTATGCAAGGTCAGGGGACTTCACGACGTAGCTTATATCTAGCGATATAAGCTCAGCTTGCTTTTTTGTGTAGTGACACTGATGATGAATAAATAGTCAGAGCAAATGAATCTTACCGTTCGATTCTGTACCAACTCGCGTGTGCTGCATAGGTTATATATCACTGAAGATTCCATACTAATCCGGCACTGCGCATGCCTATTCGAATTATGGCCTGTCTTACGCTTACCTAGTCTTTAGCAGTGAGGAGACGTTGCCAGTTGCCTCTTAGGATGTAGCCGAGGCTATGGAAGATATGATTGGTAATGCTGTACGTTTAGGCAGGCTGAATGGTATTATAGCATGAACTACGTCATTGTATGTGTTAAGTCATGGTCCAAATTACAAAGCCCCATATTTTATATATTGTTATCTTCTGAAAGTGCCTCCAATAAAAACTCATGCGTTTAATAATAGAAGGACTTATTAGCATTCTGTTAAGCTATTTGGAGAAGCGTAATGTTGGAAGTTTTGCTGTGGGCGAAACCGTAATGTTATCGTCACTTCAAAAAGAACGTGACTGCATTTGTCCATCTTTCTTGGGCATGGTTTTTTTCACATGGATATCCCGGCTGACTCGTGACCTTTATATTTTAAACATTTGCCCCGATGACGTAAGTCAGGTCGCGGAACAAAAATAAATACAGTTTCTAAAGGACCAACCATCACAGCTTTACGACAAAGCCCGGTAGATTGGCGCCAGTCGTCACCTGTTATAACGATAAGAGCGGCAGCCTCTCGTTCAAAATTTACATGTCAATCCCCAGTTTCTTTCTGAAGGACGCGACTAGCCAATAGAAGGGTAACTCCAACTTCGACATGGTGCTTGGGACCTTTAGAGTGCCGGACGAGCGCGTTCGGGTGTATTTCTGTCGCATGTCATCGAAAGGCTTAAGCCTTCAAACAGCGCAAGTTTTTCACAATCTCTTGGGTGGCTACACAGAAAGCGTAGACAATCAGCGTGCTTTGAACACACACGTTCTGACTCGAGACATATTTACGAGAAAGGGGCTCCTTATTACTCATGGCGAGGAACCGATCAACAAATTACGTCTCATTGCCCCGATATGTTGATGAGATGAACTTCACTGCCTGTGTTCCGCATTATGACAAATTCTACTTTGTACAGTATCAGCAGCCTATAAGTGAAACATGAAATTAAAGGCAGAGTCACATCAACTGTCATATATCATTAATTACAAGAACGAAAACTGAAGCTATCCTTCGTATACTCGCAAAGCAATCTTCGACGCATGTGATTCATTTCAATGTGTTATCCATTGGAGGGTTAAAATATGTGATTCAAATATTGAACAGGGACAAATTGTGCAAAATTTCTAAGAATTGTTTCCTTCAACATGTCTTCCTACTGTTGAGGCACATATTTCTCGATCATATATATATATATATATATATATAATGTGGTGGAAACATATTTAAGTCGAATTGTGAATCAATTCAAACTGGTTTCTGACAGGTAAGGAAATTAGTGTAGCATTTGCGAATATCATAATACGCAAGATCTTTTTCGCATAAACTTCCGGGATATAGGCAGGAAATGAAAATCGCAACTATATTGCACGGCTTTGTCATTTCGCAGCACATTTCATCCGCTGCATTTATCAACATCATACGTTTTTTTTTTTTAGGGTGTTTCCAGGAATACACAAGCAATTTGTTTTCCGAGATAATCCGCTAAGTCGATACAAGTTTCAAGAGCTCATTGATTAGTTTGTCATTTTAGCAATGAAGATGAGAGATTTTCATGCATAGAAAAAATAAATATCTAAGAGCGACAACTGATTAGGTTGCTGCTGTTGCTGCATATAACTCATCACCGGCAGATAATACATCAGCATCTAAATATTGCTTCACCGTTAGTAATTTGCTCATTTACGCCATTAGCGCTCCAATGCATTACAAAACGGAATGGGTTGAGAAGTATAAAGAAATATTGGAACGACTAAAATGTAACTTTCTAATCAAACAATTTTAGCTGATCGTAAATGCAAAGAAAAGTCACCAGGAAGGCAGCTCTACCATTCTACAATTTGTCTGACATTGTAAACAATTATGAACTAATATTATCAGTAATTATCAAGCTCATATAACAACGTCAGCTGCTTCACGTTGCATGAAACTTACATTTATTAGTACTCTTTAGGATGTCTTCGGGGAGGCGAATTCATTGAAGGCCAAAAAGAACTTCACAAAGTTACTGTAACTCGATTTTATGCCTACTTTATGCAGCTGATCAATACGATTCGATATATGTGTCGATAGAGATATCTGTTTGAAAGTTGGAAATTCAAGGTCAGTTTAATTTGTATTCAGGGTAGCTATTCGATCATAAGTTGAAAATGTAAAGCAAGTGGAGTAACATTGAGAATTTCTATTGAGGTAATAAACTTAATGGAATCTCGTGAGGCAAACGCATACTTCACTATTGTTCGTATTAGTGTTTTTATAGTACTAACTTCAGAAATGATGGTTGCATTATAAACGTAGCGGAGCAAATAACCCACACTTCGATTCTTTTTTTTTTGCGTTGTTACTAATGTTGAGATAGGGTTGACCAGGTGAGAGTAGCGGTAATATAAACGCGTATTTACCTTTCTGAATATACAAGCGCTAAGTCAGTGTTGGTAAGTAAGTGCGCCGAAGAGCTGCTTTGAAGGAGAGTTCCTCAGACAATGTTTCTGCTAAGTCTGGTTTGCCGCAAGGCTCCGTGTTGAGACCGACTCTCTATTTTGGTAATAATAATTACAATTTTATTGAGACAGCGATACAAATTTTGCGGAAGATTGTGCACTGTGCGCAAGCACATCTAATGACGCATTGTTTTCCATTCGCGGCTAACCGGAAGCGCGTAGAAATACGGTGCGCATACGACACGCACGCATTTGCTCGACACGCATTTCACTCCGCATTGGTCTTCCCCTTCAAGCCGCCCATCCACGTGCGCACACTACCACTTTCGCTTCCTCATTCTTCCCACGTTCAGCCTCGGACTCGAACGGCCTTCCACACGCCATCGCCGCAATCACCTGCCCATCGACGTTTTTGAACTGTATAATTAACATATTTACCAGCGAGCAAACTTGTACCTAAACATCTTTTCCTTGTGTATTTAATTTCGTTTATTAGCTACCCACCCCTTATGTAATGCCCCCAATCATGGGGGCCTTTAAGGTAATAAAGTGAAGTGAATAGCATGCCGCAGAACATAAATATTGTGTACACGTTAGCTTTACTAGAAAAAATTAAGAAGATCAAATAAAAGTATTTGCTAAAAGGCCAAAAAAAATTATTCATCAGTCAAACATTTAGGTGTGACGCCTATTCATCAGTCGAACATTAAGGTTGGTCTTGGTAATAACACGAGAATACAGTAAGTGGAAGTGCAGAGCAAGGCCTTGGCTTCTTGAAACAAAGTATAATATGCGCAGGCATTAAGGTGAAACAAGCAGCGTGCAAAAAAGTCTTAGTAAATTCGGAGCAGGCTTCCCCGGTGTGGGATCCATTTTTTTCATGTGTGCATTATTGCACTGGCAAATATCCAATCAGTCGCGGCAAGGTTGTTCCTGGGGAGATACAACCACTTGGTAACTTTAGGAGCAAGAAAAAAGAGTGCATCATGCTACCAATATTGCTTTTCTTTCGCAACAACGAAATATCGCAGACCACTCACTCTAGTCACGCCTGCCACTTTTGAAAAATGTAACCAGCTGTACCGAACCTCCTCTCATTGATTCTTCTTGTGGTTTCTATATGAAGCGTATACATATGGCTTCGATACCTTACGACAATTTACTTAGTCGCCTCGCAGTGAGTTTAGTACCAATCAAATAGTTTACACTTTATTTAACGCGATTCCCTATATCCCTCTTATTTTTCGCAATTTTGATTCAACTTGGTTATACCTCGCGACTCTTGAAGTCTGCCTTTCGTTGCCACTCCCAAGCACCCTATTGCGCTTCCGCTTGATGATAGGGGGGGGGGGGGGGGGATCGGTGTGAAGTTCACAGCGCTACGTCCATCGAACGTCGGGTCGTACATCTGCTGACTGAGCATGGTCCCCTCTAGGAATTCGAGGTCTTAATAACATGGGAACAATGTTGACCAGAGCTTTTTAGCGTCGCGAAGAAAAAAGAACTCCGGCAGAAACCATCGTAAGATGACCCTCGAAGTTTATTCGATTAGTATTCACGCAATGTAGCGACCCCGCAGTGACTCGCCCTATTGATTAGGAAACCTTTATTTAGAATCTGTACTTATCCTGCTAAGATTTCAAGTGATTCTGCTATATACTACATACACTGTATTCGTGATTAGCCCGCTTTGTTATGATCATTGCTCACCAATGTTATCTCACGACGGTAGGACGAGGACTGCACGTTGACGGCGCATGGAGTAACAACGATGAAATTACGTCGAAACGATGAAATTGATGGAAAGACGAAGGCATACGAGGACGAGCGCATGAGGATGACCGTGACGATTCTGAAGCGATGACGATAAATAAACACGACGCAATTATGATGCCATGACGACGGCGGCATAATCACGATTGATTGACGATTACACAATAACAACGAAATGAATGAGAATGCTAATGGAAAGACGAAGGAAGTATGACGACGGCGGCGTGAATTGCATGACATTTCGGTAGTGATGGAGATAGTGCGACAACAGTGTGACGACGTTGAGCTGGCAACAATGAAGTGACAAGTTTACGTTGATTACAGTGTGACGACAACTGTATATAGAAAATGGCGGGATGCAGGCAGTATGACGGAAATCAGATGACGAAGCTGGGATGAAGATGAAACTACCATCACGGTATCACAACTACGCTATTTAAACAAATGCATGAGGATGACTATGTCAACGATCCAATGACAACGATGGCATGACACCCACAACATAATCACGATTGAAGGACGACAGCAAGGTTTTGATGGAGTGACGTGCATGAAACTACGAAGGTGTTGCAATGATGAGGGTATGACGACAATTTTATGATGTTTCTCAAATGACGATGCTGATATGGCAGCGTTACGAGAGCTACATGACCAAAACGGAATCATAATGACCGCATCACAACGATGGAGCTACTGTGACTCGGAGGACATGTGTAGTGTCTCTAGTTAGTAAAAACAACTGGGTCACATGGCATAAGATAGATAAGTAGATAGATAGATATAGATAAATAGGTAGATAGATAAGGAAGCACCCGAAGTGGGCAAAGAATGCCGATAGCATTAAACAACATGGTGACATTGGGCGTGGTCGACAACTGATACCCTTTTCTCCGTGGTCGAAGAGCACCCCTAATGTGCACTAATCTGTGCAGCATAGTCTTTAGTTTTCTGAAGTTGCAAATAGCACGTCCCGGCCTAATTGGGGCTCTTCCCGGGCCCCGAATAATTGGCATTCAATCTTTAACTGACTATCATCATGCCGTTGTCATCACGCCTATTACGCTCGCCAAGTGGGCCAGGGTGTCTAGAAGCTTGGGTCTCTAGGTATGTATTCGTGGTGGTAATGCCGTCATGGTCGTTCCAACATCGTCATCCCAGCTTCGCCAACCGTCTGTCGTCATGCCGCTTGTCTTCAGGTCATCGTCATCATACAGGCTTCGTGACACAGTCGGCGTTACGCCATTGTTGTCATACACTCGGGGTCATGCGATTGTCTTCATACATTTTCATCCCATCGTTGTTATTGTGTCCTAGTCACAGAGTCATTGTCATGCATTCGTCCTCATACTGTGGTCACGATGCCGTCGTGGTCGTTCTATCGTCTTTACTCTAACGTCGTCACCCAACACTCGTCGTGCCGCATTTCACACAGCAGGCGTCACACCATTGCAGTCATGTCGTCGTCTTCATGCTGTAGGTTTACCACGGTCATCACTTTAGTAACGTCATACCATTGTCACCCTGCAGTCGTCATAATACTGCCTTCGTCCTTCCATCGACGTCAATCCGTCTTCGTGATTCTATCGCAATTATGCTGTCGTCATTCAATCGTGATTATGCCACCGCTGTCGTGTCAATGTCAACGTTTTCGTGGAATCATGTTCAGACAGTCGCTATCATGCACCCGTTGTCAGATCATCGTCGTCATGCCATCCTAGTCATGTCATCGTCGCCATACGCTTGTCGTCATACCTTGGTCGTCACACACTCATCGTCATCCAATCGCCCTTATGTTGGAGTCGTCAGGCTTTCGTCATTTTACTAATGTCGTCTTTTTAAATATGTTCATGTGATTGTAATCATTCCGTTGGCGTCATACCACCTTTGTCATCGCGTCGATGGAATTCCTTCTCTGAGAACACAGTCCTTAGTGCGTCGGCGTCATAGAGTCGTCGTCACGCAGCAATGTACAAGCTTTACTATGGCAAGTGAATGCGATACCAACATGTGAGGATACCCGATTAGGTCACATATATCCAAACCAACGGAAGTTTTAAAATGATAATACAGATGTTACAAACACTTGACGTGAGACACATGGTGGGTTGCTACACGCTCGAACGCTAATCGCATTACTATCGAAGTCTTCATGGGATGAATTCTGCCGTAACGCGTTTAGGTATTCTTTTTTTCCAGAATCCATTGTCGCTTGGAGCTCACTACTTGCGCATGTGGTGTACCGCAGCATTCTTGATGTCCTTTACCATCCCCCCCCCCCCCCCCGCAGATATGCCTTAATGAATCTGCTGATCATGTATGAATTAGGAGTAAGTAAAGTTGGAGAAATGCATGACACCCACATAAATTTACGTTGTTTAGTGTTTATTTCTATGAACGATTGGTTCGCGAATTAGTTACGGCATCAAGGCCAGAGATGACTCTATTGATATCTTCATTTTAATATTTCTGCAAAGGTAACTCAATAACCAGTGAACAGACGAACGCTGAATTATTTTACCTTATGGAACTATGGTTTCGTGCTTATAAAATTCCAGGCTAAATTGCTTGAGTCAGGGGAAAACGAATCAAACTAGATGGAGTCGTAATAATTCGACACTTTGGAGTATAAACTCGCGGTTAGCGCTTAACCACGTTTCACCTTTCCTGGTCTTATAGCCGCGTTCCACTGTTCTTCAAACAAGCAAATTGGTGACGGACACTGTACTACTGTGTATTGTTAAGTTTAAATTGCCTCCTGAATCGATAGCCGCACAATCGGTGGATGCTGATGACACGAGCATAGCGAAAGAAATTAGCAATGTCTTCTCTGGAGCACTAACTCAGCCTTCTCTAGGGTAATTATGAGTTTCCAGAAATTAATTATTACTGCGTTTTGTAATTTTCATGTGTAATACGACGCACGTTGTACGCATCCCGATTGCCCTTGTCAGCTCGTGAAACGACTTCATATTTCTGGGAATGGCGCTCATTATGTCACAAGTGCGTGCAAAGTTTCATTCGTGTCAGTTGATTACCGCGTTATACGAGCGTTATACTCATTTTCTTAGGCGTCTTGGGAGAACGAGCCGTGTCACTGGCGTTTAATGAGGAGGAAAGGGTGTTAGAGCCTGAACCATCTGCCAAATCAAATGCAGGAGAAGATTCAAGTTGTCCGTTAAAATTACTGCCAATTAAAATTCCTACTGCAACTGCTCTACAGAAGCAGCTTCGCTAGGAATATTGCTAGATTTTGTGATGTAGCACACAGGCTGCGCGTTTCTTAGATTGTGATAGCATATCTTCACAGTATTTCAGCCGTATATTGAGAATGATCAGAGAAGATGAGAACGTGTGTAATGCATCTCGCAGCATACGTAGCGTTTCGCGATTCTCCGGTGCACACTGAGGTAGTGGTAGCGGTAGTGGTGCACACCGAGGTAGAAATGTAGTTAATTCAGAAAGTAGTTCAGAAATGTAGTTAATTCAGAAAGTGGTATCTTGTTTAGGCTGCCTACATAAATTTTGAAACAATCTCCGAAATTTCATAAAACAAGATGACCTACAGAACTCTGTACCTCAGCAACTAATAGAGATGTCGTAATCCTGTAAACTCTACCTAATAATACATTTAAAGCTCACAGGAATAATATATCATACGCTATCCTGAAATGACGTAGTAGTTCTGCAGAAACCCGCAAGGTGGAGAGAAGTTATGAATAAAGGGAAAATCAAACATCCACCCGTTCGTAGCAATTGCTACAAAGAAAACCCATACGGGTTCCTCGAACGAAATGCCTCATAGTTGAAGAAAAATTCATCCTGGGCCGGGACTCGAAACCTGGACCACCGCCTTTCCTGGGCAGCCGCCTACCATCTGAGCTAACCAGTCGGCTAGCAGATAACAGGACGAAGTCGAATTTGTCGACAACACGAAGCAAAGGCAAGAGTTTGACGTAGTAGTTCTGCGGAAACCCGCAAGGTGGAGAAAAGTAATGAATAAACGGAAAAATCAGAGATCCACCCGTTCGTAGCAATTGCTACAAAGGAAACCCAAGGAGACCCAAGGAAATCAAGGAAACCCAAGGATTTTCCCTTTATTCACTATCCTGAAATATACCACCAATTTGTGAATGTTGCATTTACAAAACCCTCCTAGACATAATAACAAACTTGCTTAATTGTAAATTCATGTATACGATTTCATCGCTTTTGATGTGATAACGGATGCAGTTTATAGAAATTCGATATTTGTTTTTCATTGTTGATTTGAGGGATACGTAAACTTCATTCTATTTCCTTTTTTTCAAAGTTACCAAATTTGCTGTAATTCTCGTAAAAATATTCATGGTCTAAATTATAACTATATTTGCTGCAGTCTTCGTACCCTCCCTTCCTTAAATGCAAGAAATTTCATTCAAGTGGGTTCCAGGATTTTCTCGTAAAAACATTCCTGCGTTGTACATCTATCTGACTAGCCGGCATCGGAGAAATGCGTGACCTAAAACTTCCACTTAAACATTACATAACGCCATTTATATAGGAAACCCATGAAAAAGAACGCTGACGTATACGCAAGCCACAGGGGTGTACCAATAGAATATACATATATATCCCGGAAACTTCTTAGAAGCCGTTATCTCGGCCAGACATCTCTCCGCGATGCGGACGTGCTGTCTGACCAGGCGTCTAGCAAAATCGTCGATTCATTGGCAATAAAGCAAGTAGCTGTCTGTCTTCGAGATGACGCTGATACATACGCGCACTCGTTTCCAAGAGCCTAACTGAAGTGAGTCTCAGGGTGTGCTTCTTTTTGTTGTTTTCCTTAGTTGTGCGTCATGGCATACATCATAGCGTGAATTTCAAATTCCTTAAGCTGGTTACGCCACGTGTTGTCCAAAAAATTAAAGTGAATGAAGTGTCCCCAATTCCTGGCTATGTTGTTATTTTAATTTATAGCGGAAGTAATGATTCAACGTAACTTCTTAACACTTCAGGAAATATGGAACTTAAGTAGGCGTAAAATCAGAAATATTCATGTCCGTACATGCTTCACTACACACTCCTATTACAAGCTTCTACACTCAATAATTTCTTTCAGTTTTCTCCCAGGGTAAATGGCGGCTGGCCTGAAAATTCAACCCACGACTTCGTACTGCCCATGCTAGAGCCGTAAGCTGAGCAGCCGCTACCCCAATACGAGGTCAATAATATAACAGACAGTAGGTCTTACTATCATTACGTTTATATCGATTCATGAAAGTTAGGAATTGCCATCCACCCGACTGTAGCACGAATTTACAAAGGAAATAGATACGGGTTTCTTCAAAACAAAGCTTCGTAGTTGAATATTTGTCCTTCTCTGGGATTCGAACCCGGAATCATCAGCGTCCCACTGCATCGAATTGTCGATACCACCCCCGTCGAGTGTGAAACTAAAGCGGCAAAGTATTCGTCAGACTGAACCAGCGCGAAAAAAATCGTGTGGAAAGCAGCCTCGGAAGTATTAAGGGCGATGCTTTTACTATCGCATTGCGCGGCACGAGTGCGACGTCCAGTAATGTCCAGAAACTCAGTAGAGATTTGTACCCATGTCCCACAGATATTTGTAACCACGATCGGATCCCGTCTGGGTCCATTCACTCTAGAAGGCGCTTTCAACCCCGAGTGTGGACGACGCAGACCCAGTCGCACGGCGTCATAGGTGGTCGTCTGCATTGTTATGCTGAGTGAGCTCGACGAACTCGATCCGAATTGTTGGACAATGCACCAGCGACAACACTTGATCGTGACAGAAAACAAGTGATCCGGATCGGGCTTGACCATGATCGAAAGTGCTCGTGTTGTACCGGGAAAAAAGAATGACTGAAAGCTACAGCAATTTAAACCGCCCCTGCCCTCTCATCGCAACGGAACTCCCTTAGTCAAGACGTCACTACGGTCCGCATTCTTGTTACAAATGGTCCTACCTGATCATACGCCTGTGGGTGAGTGCCCTGTCATACAAACACGACAAACCGCAACGTCCGCCGCAAGCGCGAATCAGCCAGCTCTAAATTCGTCAACTCACAGAGCGTCGAAGTATAGCTGGAGCGATATTCTCGTCGTCAATAGCAAGCTGTCACGTCTCGTCGCCCGCAACAACGCCACCACAAATAATAGCAAGCACTCAGAAAAATGGCGAAGTTAAGACTCTCCAACTTACCTGATTCTGCAGACAGCGGTTAGCCATGCCTGCCTGCGCGCCTTCCAACGGATGTCGTTTAGCCGGAGGAGTGTGGAACTTGACAGGTGGCTGCAGGCCACAGGTGTTTCCGCCACGATTGTTACAGTTCACCACCCAACACCAGCGGCATTCTTGGCTACCCCACCGTCGAGCTATCGCGAGACAACGGCGAGACGAGGAGGCAGTATTGCAAAGACCGCTAGCACTGCATGCACATGGCAGCGTCTACACGTGAAGGTGCACTGCTAGACGCAGCGCACCGCTAGTGGAAAGGGTGAAACTGGCGTTTGATAGCAAACGTCAGCCACATACTCGCGGACAACGTTTTGTGGCAATGAAGGGAAAGCTACAAAGGCGAAGTGCGCACAAGTGAGAGCGCTTCTGAAAGTAGTACCGTGTTTTTATCTACGCGAGTGCAAGCTGCGGAAGATAAAACATAAACACGTTATTAGTAACCGTGAAATAAAGTAAAACACACGAATGAGCGGCATTTTCCTTCCGCGTCTGGGCAAACGAGAAACCATCGCACGTGAAGCTGCGTCGATTCAGCGTCTGTTCAGAGCAACCAGAAGTACTGTCGAGGGATGGCGGACAACTCGGTGCCGTAACACATGTGCGGCAGCCACGGACCCGTAGTTTTACCTTCATTGCCAAACAAACTTATCTGCGAGTACTGCGTCAGGTGGATGAATACTTTCCCCTTTGTGAACATTCCACGAACTTGCGGGGCTTCCACAGAACTGATTTGCCATAATTCATGTTACATTTATAAAGTATCACAGTTCCCTTACACGTCGCTCCCAGGTAATGCTTATATGCTATTTAGCGCTTCCAGAATAAGTGTACATTAACTAATTTCAGATGTCAAGCTAGTGCAGAAGTAATGCGCTGTAGTTGCAACACGCTGATGAAGTCAGCGAATAGGTAGTATGTACTATATGTGCCTTAAGAATGCTGTCTTTTTTTATATGTTTGCTATAAGAAAGATCCCACATATAAAAAAAAAACGTCTTTGCACTTAGCATGGCGCGGCTGTAAATGATTTAACATTCCGTTTGTCGATATTGCGATAGCATGCAAACGAAAGTCTAAGTAGTGAACAACTGCTGCTTTTCGCTGAAGTTAAATGGTGACGCGGCTCTTGTACTCAGTGCCTTCATTTACCCATACTCAGTGTACAGTTATGTGCTCAGTGCTGCTATCGCCCTTTACCGTGTTGTTAATTTAGCAAATGTGCCTATCTCTGCTCCTTTGTGCTAGTTAGGAAGATCTGCGCTCTAGTCGGCGTTTTCTGTGTGTTAGAAAACGCGAAAGGCATGCGCACACATTCCATATGGCTTACCTAGAGAAGAATATATTTGAATGCGTGTTGCTGTCCACGCCCGTGAACTCACTCACCGCGTTCTTCTCTCTCATTTATCTCCATTCCCCTGTTCTCCCAGCAAACGAAAGTCAATCAGGCACTTCTCTCCTTAACATCACTGCCCTCTAGATATCTCTTTCCTGTTTTTTTTTTTTTACCTGGCTGTATAGTGAGCCCAACTGTCAGGAATTACATATGTAGAATATTGAAAGTGCCTCAGTTGAACAACGCTGAGTTAGGCTTCGTTCTAGAAACCCATATTTACTTCCCTCTAATCTTGTGTTAGGCGTTCACCGTGATATATATATATATATATATATATATATATATATATATATATATATATATATATATATATATATATATATATATACACATATATATCACAGAAGAACCTGTGTTTTTCATTTTGCAAAACATGTATTTTGAGTGTCGCTTTAGTTGCTTTTTGTTGCTATGTACATGAACATTGCTTCGATGCTTGTAATATTGTTTTGCCCCCCCCCCCTCCTTGTTATGTAATACTCCTTGTGTGGCCCTTAAGGGAATAATAAGTGATGATGATGAGTCGGAACATATTGGATCACTGGGTGCGTAACTATGGGTTTGTGGTGCAGTTCAGCGAAACTCTCTCCCGTTACCTTGGGCCACTGGCTACGAGCCGCTGTGCAATGGACTTCTTTTACGCCAAACTGAGGCTCTCGGTATGTAACTCTGTGTATGTGGTGCCCTTCAGCAGTGAACTTTGACGCCACCTCTAATCACTGGGTATGTTCCACTTGGTATGTGTTGCTCTTGATTGACCCTCTTTCACGAAAACTCGGGGCACTGGGCATGTGTTACTCGTTATTGACAGTCTTTCATGGCACTTATTATATAAAGCATATAATCAGGAATTACCCAAAAAATCGTAAGATTGATTGTGAATAGCAGTAAAATCAACAATTATTGCCAACTCTTGGGTGCGCCACCAATTTGTTTAATATTCGCAGGTAATGAAAGTATGGAAGTACCAGAGGCCTCGAATTTTATCTCAGGAGCTTAAGACATTGAACATTTCAATTATTTAAACTTCTCAGAAACTGCAACAGAAATTTTGTATATGAATGGACAGCCTGTTCTCATCGTTAAAAATGCGACCTTATTCTGTTTTATTAAACGGCTGGAAGAACAAGAGGCAATACTTAAGTTAAATAAAAAAGGATTAAATTACAAAGCGACCATCTGAATACGAAGCACGCTGTACTGAGGCACTCCGAAATAATTTTGACCACCTGGGGTTCTTTCCCGTGCACCCAATGCATTGTACACTGGCGTTCTTGCACTTCGTCTGCATCGAGATAAGGCCTCCGCAATCAGGATTTCACCCCGCGAGCTCGTGTTTAGCAAGGAAACGCCGGCCCTTAAGCAAGCACAGTGATTCCTATTGTGTGTTTGTACCATTCTACAATAAGCCGAGATTCCTCTGGGAGCTTGGAGGACCTCAACGATCCGCAGAATGCTGAAAAGAGGTCGGGGTCCATTTGAACAGCATCTAATTGCTCGTTATTTTAGCCCACTGTTCGTCACAAATTGTGTGGTTTAGCTCTATTCTCGGCAATTCATAACTATATAGAAGTCTTGTTAGAGTGTGTCGAGTTCACCGGTGCTCAAGTAAGGGAAGTGACTTTAAGTGATCGCTTGAGTAGGGCATCCCTAAGCAAATGAAAACAATGGCCATGGTGTTGCCCTTACAAAAATTTTTAATGTGTTTTTTTAGAAAGTCTTTTGAACTTTCTCTATAGAACTTTATTGTGTTTATTTTGATTGCCTATAGAATTTTCCTATAGAGTTTCAAAAGTTATTTGGCCACCGCATTCTTATAGGAACTCTAAAGACACATTTCTATAGAACATTTCTATCGAGTTGCTTTAGAGATGCTAAAGACAAATTTCTATAGAATATTTCTATCGAGTTCCTTTAGAGATGCTAAAGACAAATTTCTATAGAATATTTCTATCGAGTTCCTTTAGATGTGCTAAAGACAAATTTCTATAGAATATTTCTATCGAGTTTCTTTAGAGATGCTAAAGGCAAATTTCTATAGAATATTTCTATCGAGTTCCTTTAGATGTGCTAAAGACAAATTTCTATAGAATATTTCTATCGAGTTTCTTTAGAGATGCTAAAGGCAAATTTCTATAGAATATTTCTATCGAGTTGCTTTCGAGTCCCTACAAGCAAATGCCTATAAAAGCTAGGCCGATGTGTGTAAAGTACTTGCAATTTACCAAAGTTCTACTGTAGGCAATAAGGACTACAGTAAATGCAGTGGCAAAATAATTGGTGCTACAACCACAAAGTATTCAGTTTGAAATGTTTATTGCACTTCAGACTAGATACATGCTTCATATATGTGACATACACACTTCAGACTAGAACTTGCAACACACAAACTGTAGCTGCCAACATGCTTCTCAGGTCAAGCTGGTGGTGCAAACACACGAAACATGAGGTAAAAGAATCAGTGGCAGACTTGATTACAGTTGACACCTCGCAATAACAGGCTTGACTAGGACAAGAAACCATACCATTAAAACTGCAAAAGGAGTGCCTGTTCCAGCAGTGCACATTAAATGTTTGGATACTAAAGCCTGAAAATAAACTGATATGAATGTGCACTGCAATGTTGTGTCAGCCTGACGAAACGACACAGCATTTTAGTCTGAGCAAAAATAACACTGGCAGTCGCTGCAAAAATGTGGCAAATAATGGCTTTCACAGATAAGTACACCATATACCGAAACCACACAGCATTTTAGTCTATGTTTATGTGTAAAATTAGCACTGGTAGGCCCTGCAAAAATGTGGCAAACAGGGGTTATCATAGAGCAGTACAGCATATATCGTAAATAGTTTAAAAGCTTGTATTTCGTTGTAAGGGAAACAATTTTGAGATCAGAGCCAATATTCTAATTAGGGTGAGAAATACAAACCAGACCGACACACGCAATGACTAAAAAAGAGATCTAGCTCAGGAGCTCCTATGTAATGCACATGAACAGTAAAATCGTTTTTCTCGGCAACTATGCAACCAAATTTGATGAGGTTTGATACATTTAAAAATGTTTAAATTATAGTTTTTACATTAACACCATCAATTTTTATTAAAATTTGCTGAAAATAGCAAAACTTGAAGGAAAAGGACTTAGTTTGCAACTGTAAATAAAAAAAAGAGCTAGCACAAGTTCGTTAATTCTGTAAATTTTCCTACTCAAATACATCCAAAATACAGAAATACTTTTGAGACAACCACAGCACTAATTTGAATTAAGTTTGCGGCATTTGAGAATTCTACCTGTTGCAGGAAGGTCTATTTGGCAGGTTTAAGAAAAATAACACCACGAAGCTTACTAATGCCCGTCTCTGTGCCAGAAAGAGATATCATAGTTCTGCAGACTCCATCTGCTAAGTCTAAAGTCAACAAACTGTACATATGAATTTACAGCTAGCATGAAATTGTTGCAACGTTTGAGTTTCGCGCATCTACTCATAAATTAGTGATTGTATATTAGAGCAGCATATGGTATCTCTAATTTGACAGATTAAATTATGGTATTAGCTCCAACAGAAATGTGATCTCATTTTTTGTTATATAAGATTTGTTAACCTTACTGCTCTGTTTCTTCAAAATTTACAGTTTCCATGAATTCGTGCTACGTGAATTATGCTTTTTCAAATAACGTTTACTTTGATGCAACAATATTTCTTTATTTTACCTGACTCCTTGCTAAAAAAACTGCACAGTATTCATGAGATATGAATAAATAAATATTAAGTGAATAAGTAAACAAATAAATATTGCGGTTTGTCTTATCATTCCACCACCAGCATGAACTGTAGGGAGCTTTGGCTACTGCCCACATGGTTGCAAGTTCATTCTTACATGACCACCTGCTATTTCACTTCCCAGGAATGGAGCGAGGAAAGGCTAGTTTTTGGCCTCATTTGGTCCGTCTAGTAACGGCGACGGTGGAGCCTGGAAAATAAAATTGAAATTAATTTTCAAAAGGTGTAATGAACATTCAGTCATAATGTATTAGCAGGCACAAACATGCCACAAATATCTATATAGTTGTAGCATTATGCTAAGTTTCATTTCAGTATTTCAGAAAAAAATTATAACAGAAAGGTGGCAGAACGCCCCACCTCCCCACCACTCTGCCAAACAGTGGCAGTTCTTTTGAGAATCACTTTTGAGAATATTTTTACTTTCCCAAGATTCGGTGACATCAGCACTGGGCCAATGTGCCTGGCAGTAGAATATCATTGCTGATGACAAAAAGCATCTCCGAACGACAACAGCCTAGTCACACATTAATCTCATCTTGCAATGACAACACATTCCCATTTATAACATAAGCAAGCAGGAACACCCATGAGCTAAGAGTCCTATACAGATGTCACACTATGCATAGAAAATTTTTTTTTTTTGAAAAGGGAATGACCTACTGGCTTCTATTGCTGAGCGGTAGACAAAATTAATATTCCATCCGCTATTAGCCATAGTTGGTATGTACTATACTTAATATGCGAATAATAAATTTCTCACATGGAGCTTGGGCATCTAAGTATGCATTGTATGGGGAACAATAATGTTTTAAGTTGTTTTCGCAAACTATGATGGATAACTGCCAATTTGTGGTATTTGGAACACAGTCGCGGTGTCACTGTCAGATACAATGGACACAGTATATTCGTGCTTTTTGAGTTATTGAAACAATTAGTTTCTAATCTAGTACGGGTATGTACACTGATATGTATCCTAAACGCAATGATAAGACTGCCCAATTGCAATTGAAATATTAATTCAGTTTTAATTAAAAAGGGTCCTTCTTGCAACCTGGCATGTGAAAAACAGAAAACAAAAATTATACTAACCAAGTAACTTTGAAAACTGATTGCATAACTGCTCTATAGGTCAAACAGAAAATTTAACAAGAAATAACGTGCCTAAAACTAGTTGCAACAAACAAATTTGTTACTACGAAGGTTGCGGACAATTCAGTAAACAGATTGTGACCCAGTCTTTTTATGTGGCATTCCTCAGCGATGTTGTTGGCCAATTGGTTGCCGCAGCTGAACAAAACAGATGAACAGTCTAAATCAGGTGCGCAGCCCCAGTCCCATCGGTGCATGGTCAAGTGGGACGAACATACTGATCCGGGGAGTGAATTATGGTGCTGTCTTAGGTACGTGTTGAGGCACCAGCCAATCTGTTGCATGTACATTTGACCAAATATACACATGATCACAAGAATAGACTACACTACCCCTGACAGACAAGACAAATTTAGTGGTATCTAAGCAAGCCTTTCTTGTCAGGGTGCCATATGCACAGCAGTGTGCAAGAGAATTGAGAAAGGCAAGCAGGCAAGGGAGGCTTGCTCGGTGAAAGATACCACCAAATTTGTCGTGTGTCACAGGCAGTGAGTGCACTGTATCCCTTTCACATGTGGTCAAGCGTACATACGGCAAGCTGGCCGGTATCTTCTCATGTGTATAAGAGATCCAGTATGGTCATCCAACTTGGCCGTACATTTCCACAACGGGGCTTCATGTTGGATTACAATCGTTCATCTGTTTTCATCCACCGTAAAAACTGACAAGTGAAATCGATGAGGCATACCACATATATAGTAAGAGATGTGGGTGAGCCCCCATATTTAATGCAACAAACAAAAAAGGCGTCCTGTGTAGGTCAACAAGGTATCCATATCAGTCTGTGCCTATGTACTACAGAAGTAAATGCAGCTTAGTAAATACTGACCTTCATATTAATTTTCAAGAAATTAAAGCTCACCAAATGTGTATTTTGCAGTGGCTGTTACTATGGGAACAGAGAAGTAACTGTAAAGATATCAATGATAAACAAAGATGTGCACACTA
Organism: Dermacentor albipictus; assembly: GCF_038994185.2. Taxonomy (NCBI): domain Eukaryota; kingdom Metazoa; phylum Arthropoda; class Arachnida; order Ixodida; family Ixodidae; genus Dermacentor; species Dermacentor albipictus. The sequence continues at coordinate 440,661,856 of NC_091821.1, forward strand.
CGTGCTTAGGCCTGTGACATATTTAGTCCACTACCCTTCGAATTCCTACATGCACAGAAAACTGCACGAGATTCTAGCACAAACAGAAAAAAAAATATGCAAATAGGGGTACAGCATAGGAAATAGTTTTCAAAGAATAAAACCCCAATAAAAAGTCATAAATACACTATGTACAAAGCAAAAAATATATGTAACTTGCAGGTAAGCAACTTACGCAAAAGAAATACTAAACATCAGGAATGGTTGGGTATAGTTTTATACAGAACACAATCATGTGGGCATAATGGCTATGCACACTAATAGGTAGCAAGTTCAATAAGGTTGCATAAATATTTAGTCTCTTTAGTATCCTGCATTAAGTAATGTGTCGACAAACTTCACCATGAATGACACCAAGCCCCCTTTTTGGAACACGTACATTTCATACACACCTGTCATGACGATCCAGATCACACGCCATGCTGCTGCAGCCATATATCCACAGGGTCGGCATTTCTTGGGGCTCCTCGATCTTGTAGTTAATGTTGTGGGTCACGGCCTCGCCACTACAAAATAAATTCTATGTTAGCTTAAAGCAGTGGCACAATAAAGCTGTGATATCGTGAAAACATGCAATCAGCACCTAAAAGAGTCACGAAAACAATGTCTGCACTAATGTGGAAAGAGAGCAAATGCTCGAAATCATCGAATGTCATGACAATGCGGACCTCTACATCAAATAAAGTTTTGGACGCACCGCAGCAGCAGATTACAATCTAAACTTAATGGTTTTTTTTTCCATTACTTAGTATAGGCAACGTTCCCCTGTCATGCTTAGTTAAGTCAGTTATGTCAACACATCTTGCCTTGGAAATAAAGCTGTACTAGTAGCAAGCTGTGATTGGCTTACATTTTTTTCTTAGAACTGTTCGTTAGCCAAAAACCTCGTAAGCAGAGATTGTGCACAACGTCGAAGCATTTATAAGTGAGGAAACGTCATTGAAGAAAGAATCGATGAAGAGGTAGACGGGTCGTTACTATGCAACTTTAGCAGACAGGCGGGAGCTCACGCACAACTGCACAAAGCGAACACGATTTCCGAAACTTTTCTCAGGGGAAGCAAACGCTTATCAGGATTATAAATTCCGCACTGTGGCAATAGAGTTGCGTACACAATTCTTACAACCAGCGCGTAGCAAGTATCAGCACAGGGTTCACTGTTGTCGTGGGTGTTCCACTTACTACGTTCGCAAGGCACTCTATACACACACGGGAAGCACACACAACACGGATGAACGCACGTGTAGTTGGCGAGCACGATTGCTTACCGTTTCAACAGTACGACGAGGTCGAAAGGCACTCTCCAAGTTTCCAGTGATGCGTCTGCGATGTTACTTGCAGCAAACAAGCCACTGGGTAGTGGACGAGCTGAAGCGCGCTAATAATACGCATTACTTCTCTGCGCCGTCCACCAAACTTTCCACGAACACAAGCGGAGACAAAGGGAACGCACTCCATGGCATGAAAATCGTTGGTCCACATTTAGCTGGCGCGCCACGCATACGGCGTGCTTACAGCGAGACTCAAGCCATCTTCTGGCACTTTCGTGCTCGCGAACTACGTCTCATTTCATTACAGCAAACCTAATAACACACGGTCAAACAAACACATCGACGCAGCTCGCACGACAACCGTTGAAGACGGAGCAATAACAACACGCCGTAGCTTCGTATTCTACCTGTCGCGTTGAATACGAAAATACCGGCGCCGCCAGCGCCGTCTGTATAATAGTGCGGCTGCTGTGGCCTCCGTGATTCCTACAATAATACCACTACAGCAGGTTTTGTGCCGTTTTGAGCCGGCCTTTGAGCCGAACTACATACATATGTTGCTAGACAAGAAGAAACATTGACATGCTCATATTGTGTGCTATAGTTTAGGGCAGAAATAAATTACATGCAGTATTCTTGCTTTTGAATCGCTTATGCCACATGTAGTCAGCAAAAAGCATGGCCTTCAAGATCTCGACAATTTACCCTGTGTAAGCTATCGCTGCGGTGTGATTTTAACGATTTCAACCTCGGTCACTGGCCTTAAAACCCTAACTGACTTTATGCGCAGCCGTTACCTGCAGTGCCTGTGCCCTCACTTCGTTTCTCATTGAAGTAACTTCCTGCTGTCGTTTAAATGTAGCCCAGAAATTGTCGACACAACCTCGGAGGTACACGTGTGCAGTGTGTGATGTTTCCGTGCGCTTGTGTCCGTCGCACAGCAACGTATATACGATGATGTTTAATTTTACCCGTGAGGCACAGGTTACGCTTATGTGTTCCCTATCTTGCTTTCGTGGCGATGCGCTTATCATGCGCGGATCGCGCTCATGTGGTCTGTGACTGTTCAAGATTCCTTGAAAAAAAAAATCGTTTCTGCAGCGTGCATTTGAGTGGTATGTGCCAGAAATTTGCGGCGGCGTTCGATCTGTTTCCGCCCCAAGTGCTGCAGTCACTGCATGCCAGCAAATAGATATGACGCGATTGCTAAGGCGCAGTTTTGCTTAGTGTTTCTTAATAATAATAATATTTGGGGTTTTACGTGCCAAAACCACTTTCTGATTATGAGGCACGCCGTAGTGGAGGACTCCGGAAATTTTGACCACCTGGGGTTCTTTAACGTGCACCTAAATCTAAGCACACGGGTGTTTTCGCATTTCGCCCCCATCGAAATGCGGCCGCCGTGGCCGTTAGTGTTTCTTGGTATACATCTTTGTGATTTACCTGCATATGCGATATAAACCACAATGCGCGCTTCCGTTATATTTCTTTCGTTTTCCTAATTTCGATTAGTGTGATGTTTGCCTTGGTCAATGAGTGTCTTTTTAACGATGCTCTTACTTGATAGTGAAAAACCTCTGAAATGGTGATTGCAAGAACCAGCGTCTTCCAGTGCCTTCCAGTGTGAAACCAGCGCGTTTTTCTTTTTTCTTTTTCTTTCTTTTTTTTTTAAGCACTGGATCGCACTGGGTACGCTGGCGCTCGCTGGGACTCACTCGAGACCAGTGAGAACGCTGGATAAGAGCTGGGTCACACTGGAAGAGATGCTCGCATTGGAAACGGCGCTGGTTGTGTTTGTGCCGCGCTGGCTCCAGCACGCAAGGACGAGCGCTGCTGAATATTAAATGCTTTATACAATTTCATGGCTTGATACTAGTCTCTTGTCCTAAATAACGCTATATCTTAGGGTCATAGAACTATTTCGTGTCGCAGTATGGAATAAAGGTGCGTGAGCTGCCTTGTTTATTCCTGCACATGTGACACTGAAAATCACTTTCGTTTTTTGCATTTTGCCTTGTGACAGGGCGGACAGCTAAATTCTTTAACGAAACCACGCATAGACGGAGGACGCCGCTTTTTTAGTAGTTCGCACGTAGCGTATGACTGGGAGTTATCGCCATTGTCGCAGTGTTGTGGAGTGGACATGAAATCCAGAAGTCGTTCAGACGCGCTCGAACGGACCCCGAGTTCGATGCCTACCGCTGCTTGATATAACCGATAACAAGGCTGAGGCGATTCGTGCGCTTCCACTTTCCCTATTGTACTAAAAAGAGTTCTGAGGCTCAAATACACACATTTTAGCTTTCGCCAGCTACCCGCGCCGAGATCAGTCCCCATCGAAGCTTAGGCATAGCGTATCCGCCGAGTCCGTCTGCACGCTATCGGCGCGTCTAACCTCAAGAATCAAGAAGTCTAAAAAGGATAAATTACTTTATATTTCAGATTTCGCATCGGTGCTTTTAAATAAACAATTTTTTCATGTCTACAGTGCCAGCACAAGAAGTGAGGAGCGCCGATGTGACGCATCATAAACGCAGGTATATGTGCTGTCGCCGAAGGCTCCCAGCACTAGCCTGCGTTTCTCTGACGAATATATATGGCTAGACAGACGTGTAGACTGAAAGTCATCACTGAACTAAGAAAACATTGCATACCCCTCGCGTGAAGAACAAGAAACGGCTATCGAAATCGGCAGTAACAGCCCATTCATGCAGCGTCCCGGGTCGGTGGTTCATTTAGGACTTTTTTTCGAAGCTAAAATACCAATCGCAGTCGATGTTATGGCACTTCCGAGCACACTATTGAATATGGAGAGCAAATTTCTCTTTGAGGTACAGGCGTGAGTTTTAGTTGCTGGCCGATAGCGCATCTACCACGTCTGTGCAAGACTTCTCTCTGTGAAACTAAAACTGCTTCTCGATTTTGATAAGCTAAATTATCCGCCCATGTCCCTATGCTGACGCGGCGTAGCGGTAATGAGCCGGGCTGGGGATCTGCAGGTACGACGATCGAATCCTGGTCAGAGCACTTCTGTTTTTAGATGTTCATTTTTTCGATGTATATTGTACTAAAACGCTATCTGTTGCTTTCTGTATTAAAAAAAAATACATACGGTGTCCAGGCACCACGTATTTAACGCGCTAGAGCTGTTTTTCGCACCAGTAACCAGCGCCTCCCAGTACGCCGCGCTTGCCCAGCGCCCCATGCATCCAGCGCGCGGCACTGGACCCATAATCCGGCGATGCACTGGATACTGGGTACTGTTTATAGAGTGAAAATATAGAGCCGTTCTTAGACAGGCCGCACTTTAGCTTGTTTAATTTCCTATAAACGTTCCTTTACAGAACTCAGTACGTATGCCATATGATGGCACACTTTTAGAACGGGAATGGAGAGCCAGTCTAGAGACAGGCCGCATTAGAAGTTCTGAAAACGTTCTATAAATTTTTCTATAGAATTTGGTACATAAGATGCCAACACGACCTCTATAGAACTTTTATGGAGGATGTAGAGCCATTCTATAGACAGGCCGCATTAGAAGTTCTGAAAAGGTTCTATTAACATTTTTCTGTAGGATTTGGCACATAAGATGTTAATACGACCTCTATAGAACGTTTCCGAAAAAGTTCTATAAATTTTTTTCTATAGAATTTGGTACATAAAATGTCAATACGACCTCTATAGAACATTTATGGAGGGTGAATGGAAAGTCAGTCTATAGACAAGTCGCATTAGAAGTGTTAAAAACTTTCTATAGACATTATTTTATAGAATATTGTACATATGATGACAATAAACCCTCTATAGACTGCTTATAGAGCGTGAATGGAGAGTCAGTCTATAGACAAGCCGCATTAGAAGTGTTAAAAACTTTCTATAGACATTATTTTATAGAATTTAGTACATATGATATCAATACAATCTCTATAGAACATTTATAGAGAACGAATGGAGAGCCATTCTATAGACAGGTCGCGTTAGAAGTTTTAAAGACATTCTATAAAAATTACTTTATAGAATTCAGTACATACGACGTCAATACACCCTCTATAGAACATCTATTGTGTGTGAAATGACTTGTTTCTATAGAAAGGTTTCTATAGACTTCTTATAGAGATTCTATGCAGACGACTCTATAGATCGCGAGTTCCTATAGAGTCCCTTTTGACTCCATAGGAACTCATTAGGAGTTCTAAAGGAACTCTAAATCCATTTTCATAAGGGTGGGCTGCTAAATATGATCCCGGCCAAGGCGGCAGAATTTCGATGGGGGCGAAATCCGAAAACTCCCGTGTACTTAGATTTCGGTGCACGTTATAGAACCACAGGTGGTCAAAATTTCCGAAATCTCCACTATGGCGTGGCTCATAATCAGATCGAGGTTTTGGCACGTGAAACCCTATAATTTATTCCTTTTATAAAAACAAACAGAAAAAAAGTTCAGTGCCATTCCACTCTGTGAAGGCGGGTGACCAGCAAACCTGTGTATGTGGGCCTTTTGAAGGCGAACTGTCCCTTCTCGTGCTTCAAACGCCGTATGCCCACAAGTGGAAGGCAACAGGCGACTGGTCGCTCCTCCACGATGTTGAGCCTCGGGAAATGATAAGCCACCGACGAGGGTATACACAGTGGCGCAGTAACAGAAGAGGGTGTGGGGGCGCTGGTTTCATGTGCCAGGTGCCGAGGGGTGGGGGGTGGGGGGCAGGTGCCATATGTGTCTGAAACCTCCTCTTTCCGCCGGCTTGACTGGGTGTTAATGATAAAGAATGCTCCACAGCAGCCTAAGTTCACGTACCCGATATACCAGATGTGTAGTGCCGTAGAATTGTCGGCTACAGCTTTATCAACATCTTACGAAATAATTGCACAAATGTACCGGCTAATTCGCTAAGTGGTCGCTACTACTCGTCTTAGAGGAACGTATTATTTGTGGTGGGCTCGTGCGGCGTGCTCATGCTCGGAGCGGGCGTCACTAGCTAAAGATACGGTCTAGCCATGTGGCTCTTGGGTCCTTCTTACGTTCAGTCCCCGCTGTATCAAAATAGGATATCTTAAATAACAGCTGAATTAACATATATATAGGAAACACTGGGATTCGGGAATTGATAACCGAAAGAATTATTTTAACTCAACATAAACTTATTCTCTGAACAAATCGTCTTGAGTCATAGAGCCTGCAGTACTTTGGCACTGCTGGTGACCCAGTATGGCGATACTGAAAGATATATGAAATAGCGGACCACTGACGTCAATCTTTCTGTCCTCGCCATTGCGAGTGCAAACAACACTAGCGGAAGCTTTCGCTGGCACGGGCTTCATCGCGGCCTTCTGGTTTTTTGCACAGTGACGCAAAGAATCGAGGCCAAGCACGTTCCGGTCGGAACCTTGTGGCGGTATCACAGTTCAGATAATGACGTTTGCTAATATCAGCAAATAAACAAAGGCTTTATGCATCAAAATGAAGAGAACTCGTAATGTCATAGCATTGTTGCCCCGCAGTAGGGAAGCAGGTAGCCTTTTGTGATAGGATGGAGAGATCAGTGACACTGACACGCTATTTAGTTTTCGTTTGGGTTCAGGGCTCCACGCAGCCAAAATTCTGCACTGCGAGTATTTACGACGATTTCCGTGAAGCTGTTGTCAGGCAACATATAACTTTAGGGCTTCAATTTTGCGAATGAAATAGTGCCTCTAATATCGTGAATTAAAAATGCATTACAATATTTTTGATACTTGCGAGCCACATTCTTCATGATGGCGCATCTCTTGTGGCTGCGAAGCCTTACAGTCTCACAGCAGATGTGAAAATGCGCTTCATCACAAGTTATCAGTACAGTACCCTGTGTAACTGGGTGTAGAAAATGAAACTTCATGTACACCTGTTGCATTCGCGATTCGCGATCTCTGCGAATGAAGTTGAGGGGGGGGGGGAGGCGAGGGCATGCGCGGTATACAATGCGGCTGTGCTGGTGCTTGACCATCACGCCCCCTCCCCCCCCCCTCTGCGAAAACTTGCGATATTCTCACCTTCCCGACTACTACTGCCGGAGAAGGGGGGTGACAGAAGACCTATGGGCCCCAGGTGCCAGACAACCTAGCTAGGCCACTGCATGTAATACATATCCTTGTATTGTTGCAAAACGCGGCATGACACCTTTTACTCACGCACCTCACTGCACCTCCGAGTGTAACCACTGTTTCGCTGTAGCCAAGGCGATCGTGCATTGGCTTCAGTGCAGTACGTCCCGAAGTGCAGTAATGGATGTGAGGTCACTCGAAAGCCACAAGCGGTTACACGCAACACAGGCCACAGAAAATTCGTTCCCCGCAAGCTCCCTCCGAAGCCTGGTCGTTGCTCCGATAAAACGTTCAAAGTTCGCCGTTTGGGGGCCACATGGACGGTTCGTATTTGTTTCCACCCCGTGGTACGGGCGCGGTCACGCTTACGGGACTGCCACCACGGGAGAGTGGAAGGAAACGAAATACGCAAGGCGGTTGGAACGCCGACAAAGAAGGTGCGGTGCGAACGTAAACATGGCTGACGGGAGACGTGTAGTGTCTGTTCTGATCAGCTTAATATCTGATACTGGCTGTATTTAAACCTAACATATTAAACTTATTTTTGAAAGAAGGCGGAGTGCTTAAAGCCTGCTTCACCTCCGCCCCGGGTCGTCACGGTATTGCAATACCTTCGGGATCAACCCGCATCTAGGTAGAAATTTCCGATCTGCATGGCTCGATAGAAGTACGCACGCCATTTTTTCCAGAACCTTGCTACACACCACTCAACCGTAGAAGATAACGCAACAATAAGCGCAGGCGGCGATTCCCTCTAGTGAAACGACCTGAACGAGGACACTTTCACTGGCCGGTGCTTAGCGCGTCCTCTTGGACAATTCCCTGATGCAGTAAGTCATCAGGCACTGGTTGGTACTCTGGCTGACGCTCGCGTGATTGTAGTAGAAAAGCGGGAGGGTTTTGTAATCCGCTTGAGTATTGCAACTGATATCGTTCAACGATCAAACTAGCGGTGGATGTCAAATCTGTAATTTAGGTTGAGAACGGGTGGTTGCGTCCAAACGTTTTCATTGCATTCTGCGCACATACAAGGCATTACTAAAAGTGTTTTATTCATTTCGACAAACGTTGGAAGTGTCGTAATTCATGCGTACACACTGGCATATATCATTTCAATGCTTTTCGACACGGGCTACTTGTTCAGTCTACAATGTCCACTTACGCTGTAACAATGGCTCAGGCTCACGTAGCAACTGTCTTTTCAACCTTGAAATGCTCAATCCTTATGCTTTGTGCTAGAATGCCAACGCCTGCGCTTCACGCTCTCGACGTATCTTTCGATAAACTGCCCAATTACTCTTGGGTTGATTCCGGTCCTCGTACTGCTGCAGATTTTCTTGACTGCATGCTTCAAAATGTACTTGTATTCCTCTGTGCTTATTTCCCGAGACGAGACGTACTTCCTGATCGCGAACTTCACTTCCTGCTCTGCGCGAAGTATGAGTGCTCTCTTCTGTATGTTATGCGAAGCAACTGCCGGCTCAGCGATGGAGTGTTGTTGCTTTTCGTCCATGCTGTGGCGGGTAGACTTGTCTCCGGTTGCTGAAGCACCGCTAGCACTGGCTTCAGCAACTTGGGATGCAGAAAGACTCTTGCTAGTAGCACCCTTGCCGGGTGAGGGTACACGGGAGCCGCATGTCGGTAGCTCCCCTTGAACCGTGGACGTTTGCTGCAGTGACATTTCAGAAGCCTCCAAAGCCGCAATGTCTGGTGGTGAGGATGGGGGCGAGTAGGAAAAGTCCACCGAGGAAGGCGACAGCGGATCGTATGTTGGAGAGTACAGCGGCGACTTTATCGGTTCTTTCGTTGGTGAGTACGGCGACGTGGTAGGCTCATCCGTGGGGGAGTATGGCAAGGCGCTTGGATCTTGCTTCGGCGACATAGTCAAATCGTCTGGTCGTGGGTGCTGTAACGTGGCGGAATCGTCTTTCGGTGCAAGCTGTGGTGTGCTCGGCTTATGCTTCGGCGTATCGAGTGGTGTGGTTGAAATGTCCATGTCCATGATACCGGTTTGCTCTTCCATCTGTTCGACGAGTTCAGGCTGCAGAACGCTGGAGTCTTGCTTCTGAGCGCGAGGCAACGTAGCCAAATCGTCCTTTGGAGGGAGCTGCGAGGCGGTCGAATCGTGCACCGGTGTGTGCTGTGGTGTGCTCGGAGCGTCCTTTGGCGTGTCCAGTGGCGTGGTAGAAATGTCCATGTCCATGACGCCTGTTTGCTCTTCCACCTGTTCTAGCGTTATGGGTGGTTGGGCGAGCGTCATGGCACCAGGACCAGTAGAAGAGTCAATTATTACAGGTAGGGGCGGCTGCACCATGTTATCTGGCAGTGGCATGAATGGCAAAAGGTCCATAGGTGTGGGCAGTGGTGCTACGAACGGCCCCTGTGGGCCAAGAATGATTGGAGCCTGGGATGTGAAGTCGCCGAGCCCACTTCCTACAACACTGCCCGGTTGTCCGAGTGGGAAGATTAGCATCCCAGACTCCAGCTGCAGCCCTGGCGCGCTGGTGAGAGTAGGTGCTGCAGTAAAGGGGATCATTGCCGGAGGAAGTGGCTGTGCCAACGAGGCTGCTATGGTGGCAAGTCCCGGTGGCAGCGCCTGTGGTGGAATAAGCGGTCGCTGATGCTGAGGCGGTGCAGGGTCTTCACGTGCAGCTGCGGCCGCGCCTGTCAGTGAAGGCAGGCTCAGGCTCTGGTAGCTAGAGCGCTGTCCATGGATGTCTTCAAACGCCAAACGCGGTGTTTGTTCCGGCAGTTGGACAATAGTACCAGGTGGTAAAATCGGCGACTGTGGTACAAAGGACGACGACTGTCGCTGTGGGGCCGGTTGTGTCTGCGAGGCAGGTGGTGGTAGGTCAGTGGCTGAGGACACTGAAGGCAACTTCTGTCCATCTGCGCTCGTCGTCCTACTACGTGAATCAGCGCTCTGCGAAGGCAAGGACGCTGAGGCATCTTCACTAGTGTCATGTTTCGTAGGCGCCGTCGATTGCTCCATCGATTCCTACTCGTTTCCTTCACTCGCAGCAATCCCCTCCTTATTGCCGTCGTAGCAATTTGCAAAGCACCAACGTTCCCGCACCACCAGTCAGTGAAAAATAGCGTGTGTTCAACGCAGTTTAACTTATATATAGACACGTGAAGAGCGATAAATACTGAAAGGAAATATCTTGCAACTACTGTAACAGCACGTCATCACGTGCAATGAGAAGGCATTGCAGTGCGCAGACGTGGGAATGCTCGCGATGCGAAGGTTGAAACTAGACCTTATCCTGAATCAGTAACTTTCCCGGCAGAGGGCGTTTTCGTCATAGCATAGAGGAGACTGCAAGAGATACCGGCATAAAGAATCTACTTGGGAAAGAGTTACCACTCGTGCCACTTAACGACCTAGCTAGTAGAAGCCTGAAAAACAGGGTGTTGGCGGGACAATGCCGCCTCACTTAAAGGGTGGTCGTCTTCGCATTCATTCATTAATTCTTTATTCTCGCTCTTGTCCAGAAAAATTCCAGATCCTTTTTAGCTGCTGGCTTCAGTCGACGAGCCGCTCATGTTGTTGCTCCACCGTTGTTGCGAACGTCCTCTGAAATTAGACTTCTGGTTTTACAGCAGGCTATATTGCTTGCTATTCAGGATAAATAATTTTGGTATTGCGTGCCTTTAAACCCTTAATAATGTATCATGCTCTATTAGCAGAGAAAATGCGGAGCGTACCGTCTGTGAAACTGAGCGAGCGTTTTATGCGCGTGAAGCATATTATAGCCACCGGCGCGTGTTCTGCATGCCTTGGCCACTGATCGCCCACTTTCTTTAGGGTCCGTCGTTAGCGATACGGCGCTTGCAAACTTGTGACGCTTGACTTCTGGAAACATTCTCAGAGCGGCTTGTTCGAAGTACAGAATTCGCTATGTCCTGCTGACCTACTGTGTCACATCATATGCATTTTGTGAAGCGCTCTTATAGGTGAATTCGGCATCGTTTGGCGAAAACGCGCTAGGGTGTTCATGCTCACAAAGATCAAGATAGTACTTGGTTTATATGCATTTAGTGATTACGAGCAGGAAACAGCGCTAAACATCAGCACAAAGAGAAGGGCACCGACAGCATCGCTGTTGTCTGCGTCCCTCTCTTTGTCCTGTTGTTCAGCACTGTTTCCTGCTCGTAATAATGAACCAACCAGCCCAAAATCGTACTCTTCTGCATTTAGTAGTTGCACGAGTGCCATTTCCGCATCATGCTAGCCATCACAGTTGCGGTTGGATACTTGCTAAGGTAGAGCGACCAGCACGTGAGCCACACAAATCTTATCAGTGCTATTTGCATGTCGCAGCTCTTAGCAATACTACAGTCATGAACGCGCACAAATTTTCTGGCTGCTTCATTTGCTCCACGAATTGAGACAACGCATGCTTTTCTTTAACTGTGATGTGGGACTGAGCAGCACTGAAACACATAGGATGATAATGGTGCTATATACATTTTACATGTATCATTTCAAGGTTAGTACATCATTTAGAGTACTTGGCTGCATATTCATGCATGAACGTTTGCAGTCCTACACGTCGCCTAAACCAAAATGACAGTAACAATTAAAGATGTCTTGTCCTTGGCACCGTCGCCGCATCGCTGCACCAAGGAGCGTCTAGTCGTGCTCTAGCAATTCTTACGTATCAGAATACGCCAGAAGCAATGCAACAAAAAATATGTATGCTTGGGTTTTACATGCGAAAACTACGATATGATTATGAGGCACGAAGTAGAAGGGGCTCCGGAAATTTCGACCACCTGTGTATATTTGTGCCCCCAGTGCACCGGAAATGGGGCTTTTGCATTTCGCCTCTATTGAAATGCGGCCTACCCAGCCGGCAGTTATATCGCGTGACGCCGTGCTTAGCAGCGCAACATCAGAACCGCTAAGTCACCACGGCGGATGGTGCAACTACTAATAATATACACTCATATGACGGTTAACTTTGACGTGTTTGTTCATTTGTTTCAGCACCTGTGCGGCTGGACGCATCGGGCTGTTTTAGGATTTGTGACAGAGTGGTATACATAAGCAGGGGTCTTCAGTTGAAAGGGTGGAAGTCGAGAAATACAATAACAAGACTGCTGAAGGAGAAAAAAAAAATCGGGACCCATTCCACCCTGTGAAGGTGGTTGGACAGCGAAGCTGTGGGAGGCGCACCACATACAATATGGCGACGAGGCAAACACGACACTTTGGCGAACGTTCGTCGTATTACTGTGACATACTGACTATTATGATATACACGGTGATATGCTGTGATGTACGAGACTATAAGCCATTGTATTGTTCGCTTGATTACAGGGCGCATGAGCGATTGCTTCCGCGGGTATGAGCCATTGATGATCACAGTTCTAAATATGTTCTTTTCTATGATGTATTTTTTTTGCTTGCTTGGGGGGGGGGGGTATGAGCCATTGCTGGTGATAATAGCTTTTGCTCGTACTTATCTGCCCGCGGATACGATTGTGTCGATGGGGGGCAGCGGTAAACGGCTTCGCTGCAAAATCACATTCAACTTTTTCGGGCTTTAAAGCACCAGATGTGAACAAAACGAAAATGCTTGGATTGGACTACTACACTGCGCAACAGATTTGTAGGGCAGCGCAGCCGAAGTTACGCAGGCGAAATGCTTTTTCTTTTTTTCCTTAGCGAGCTACCACCGCTTTTTGGTATCTTTCCACCCCCTTATCGGGGGCTGATCCGCGAAATTATGTAGCGTAGAAATGTGAGCCGATATGTTTTCCTGGCCATGTGAACCTGGGACTTCTTTATACATATTGACACGTGTACTTATCTTTATCGGGCGACCACGTTTCGCCGCCTAACAATTGTTATCACACAGCGCGGGACGCGCCTGCATGTATCCGAAGTTTCTGGAAAGTTATCGATGCTTCTATCCGCTGTCTATTGTCGCCGAACCTAGTGTTATCTGATTTCGTCGCCTGACGCGAATGGTGTAGAACTCTGTGGAAGGCACGCGGGTCCCAACGATTAGTCTGGAACATTCGCGACTGCTCTATAAAAGCCGACGCGCTTGACCCACTGATTATATTTTCGACGATCGCCGACCGTGTTCGCCGCTATCGTTGTGCTATCAGTGTAGCCTGTTTTTGTGGGCACAGGTTCGCCCAATAAAAGTTAGTTTTGTCGCTCGCAGTATTGCTACTGTGTTCTTCTACGTCACCACCACATGACAATATATATATAGTGGCCGCAGGTGGGTGTGGTTCTCACCTGCGGCAAGTTGTTTTTTCATCGGCTTTTACTTCAATTTATGTATCGTTTCTTTACTTCATTTATTAAGCACAAGTAATTTCCCCTATGTTGTCCTTCGTGTCAGTGTTTGTTGGCTTCCTATGATATGAATGTATATATATATATATATATATATATATATATATATATATATATATATATATATATATATATATATATATATATATATATATATATATATATATATATATATATATACTAATTATATATGTACTAATGCAACTAACACCAAAAAAATTGTCCGGTGATAGGTTAAGAAACGAAGACCCTATAGCACAGCAGCTTGATGCAATAGCCATTAGAATGCCGGCGCAGGTGGTTGGATGCGATAGAACATCCTTAAGCATTTTCCGCCTGCAAGACAGCGCCTTGAGGTGCTTAGTGGGTTTTATTGCGATATTATATGAACAGTTCGTACGAGCTTGCGTCGTCTTTGCTAATTACACAAACAAATACAAATTTCTTTAGTTTGATTACGTTCTCTGAAACACATTACTCATATTAGACTGTTTAATTTCCTGTACGCAGAAGTTTTCCATAGGTAAAGATGAGAGTTCTTCGTGTCTTACGCGTCACATGTGTGGGACGCGCATAACTTTGCGTACGCAGCAATGTGTGGTATACAGGTCTTTGCTTCCCTATGTCTGTTAGGGACCTCTGTCGGCAGAGATCAACAAGACACCAGCCAAGTTTGTTCAAGGCGAGCCGTAATTGGTGCGAACATGCAATTCTCGATGTCTGCGCGTCCGTGCTAGTTTGTGCAGCGTTCTTTGCCTGGTAGCTCGCAGAGCCCGTGGAGCGCGTGAGTCACGCGACGCAACGGCACAGCTTTCATGTGTGTTCGTGAGACGCGACGGTACTCTCTACGTTCAGTGTATGCGCATTTAGATCCCACAAGGTCTTCACGTACGTAGCGATTCCACGTACATACGTGAAAATAAATCTCTCTATTGACCATACGCTTTCCCTTTGCGTCAGAAATTCAACGCCAGGGGGAGAAATATGTCTAGGTGAGTCCATGTTCAAATCGCACTGGCTGATGCACAGAAGCAGCTGAATAACAGCGAAGCTGTATATGGACCAGGTGATTCGTCAGTCCCTTTGTCGCCTGTATGGTGAAAACTCCTCCGGCGCAATCCCATGCGCATGCGCGAAAGAAAAGAGAAAGAGAGACGCGCTATTGGCTGCACCAGTGGTGACGTCTTTGCTGTCTGTCGCAGCCGAACGAGCACGTAGCAATTTCTCTCCGGCTCTGAAATAGGTAGGCCACGCGTCATACGTACTCCCGAAGAGCAGTCAGCTTTCGGTCAGCAACGCCACGAGCAGAACTGCCAACGAGCTCGTCTACACCGTGCCGATTCTGTGGCCCGGGCACAAGAACAGGTTCTCGCAGCCAAGCGCAAGTAGCAACTGCGTACCGAGGATCCGGCAGCCTATCAATCCATCGCCTAATTAACCGATAGAATTGACACACTGATAAATAGTGGGGCCGCATGTTTCAGTTTCGCTGGTTAACCATCTCTACGGAGTGATTGGGCTGGTGAATCTTTTTAAAGCCTCAGGTTAGACAGCTTTGCTTGCTGGAACGATTTGTAACAGAGCTCTGCAGACACTGCCAGCTTGTGTCATTTTCCCCCCACGTAATTTCCATAGTATTACCTGTAAGTGTGGGACTTCTGCAGCGAGGAAACAGCGCCCGTCACATCCCCCAAACATGTATCTGCGTATGGTTAGGACGCCAGCCGAGAAGCTCCTGTGAAACGCTAGTTGCGCTGTAACAAGGAGGGCTTGTACACGAGCCAACACCACTCCGTGATTCCGACGCAGGAACAACGCATTGCGGCGTGTGCGGGGCACGCTGCAGCTGAATGCCGGGGCCACATCGAGGCATCCTAAGCAGGCCGAGGCTCAGAGATAGCGCGGACAAAAACGATGCAGTTAAAAAGCGGGGACCGCAGGCGCGTCATGGCTGCCATGAGCATGCCGGAGTAAGGAAACGTGAAGCTTACGCAAGCCGAGAACGCCGACAAGACCTTATGGATCCCAGACGATGCTGCTCGCTATCATCGAGTTCTTTGTTTCCGTGTTGTCTGCGCACGTGAGAGAAAGCGTGTTTACTTACCCAGCTTATTCTTACTGGAATTCACACTGCGACTAAAGTTACGACTTTTATTTTGTGTAAATATTGTAACGCGTTGCAATCGCATATTATTTGCATCATCCTTATGGCCAAACTTTGACTTTTAAAACAAAAAGTAGCGTGCGATCAATGATCTAAATTGTGAATCAGATCATGCGTGAAATCAGTTTGGTGAACGCGGTTTAAATCATTGATCAGGGAACCCGGAGGTCCCTGATTCATCAATTAAACAGCGGTCACCACATTACCAATTGTTGTTCAGGCATTAACAACGTTAAAACTTAGCTCAATAATAAATAAATAATATTGGTCAAGGGTTGAATTCACAGAAAGAATATCTAGTACAAAAACTTGCTATTCTAACGATTACGCCACGGGCACTTTTCCCCCAAACAGCGTGTTTCATAATCGGATCGTAGTTTTGACATGCTCAGTCTAGAAGCTTACTTAAAATTCATTAACAAGTCGCCATGCGTCAAAATGTGGGTTGATCCTTAAAATGATGGTGGTGCTCCTATTCCCCCCACTCGATGAATGCGGCTTTGTTTGTCTTGGCTCTTACACAACAAGCATAAGGGTCAGTACGAACCTCTCCTAAGCAAAGAACCCCTTGAAGACCGGTCGCCCGGCTGGAAGGCTGTTTGTACCCGTCTCGGAGACCGGTAGGTGTCCAGTGGTGGCGATCGAACCACGCAACTCCTGCAGCCAACACGGGTGTCCTCCTCAGTGGACCATGCCTGCGGTGGAGAAGTGACCCGATAAAGTTCGTTGCGCAGTGATTCCGCCCCTACCTCAAACCCAAATTTCCTAGTTGGACATTAGGGAAAACACGATGAAAGCGCCAGATGGAAATTTCAGACGACGAGCAAAACGAGAGCCAGGTAAAATTGGGAGTCAAAATTTCGAGAAGTGGGCTTGTCTTTTTCAAGTCGACATCTGCTTTCCTCGGCACAGTATATATAGGCGGGCTTATTCGGAAAGGGAGAGGTATTAAGGCGGGTGGGCGAAGCAACGACCGAGGGTGCGCCAGCGGCGAAGTGTAGAATTAAAAACAAAGATGTGTTATTCAACGTCGGTCGAAGGATTTCAGGAAGCACCGTGTGTCAGCTGGTGGTACGTCAGCCGGCTTACACATACGTGGAATAACGCAGCATTCTTTTCATTTCTTCACCGTCGCCGCTAACACACTCATGGTCATGGCCTCGCCCACCCGTCTTAACCCCTCTCCCCTTTCGAAGAAGCCCCCCTATATACATTGTGCCGAGGAAAGCATGTCACCAAGAAACCGAAAGCTCCACTTGTCAAAACTTTGACTCCGGCTTTTACCTTATTCTAGTTTTGCTCGTCAGTGGGACTTCGTCTTTCATCGACTTCAAGTGGAGTTTGAAACGCCTTCCAACTTCTTTTACTGCGCATCTACCCGCAGTTCGCGAATGCAGAAAAAAAACTGTAAGCTACGTATCGTCAAAAAAACGGACAAATTAATAATTTTAGGCATGAAATGCTTTTAGTTCCCGTTGTCGGTGACTTCCAAGTGACCTTGAGCCATAAGTCAGAGTCGCCATCCGGGCCACTTGCGAATATAACGAGAGATCATCAGGGTAGTCAGTCAAAATATGCGGACTCTGGTCCCCAACCTTTTGTACATGACCACATTACATACGCTTGCTACAGGCAAAGGAAGTTGCAAAAAGTATTGCTTCCGAGTTCTTCTTAATGTTTGTTCATAATAAAACTCAAGCTGTAACTTCTGGCGCGCTGAATCTTTATTTGTCATTTCCAATGGCGACGTTGAAAAGGCAGATACAGGGCACCACACACTTCATTGACATTTTTCGGCGCTGAGGATTGAACGCCAGCGGTCCGTGAGTTCCACGGTGCGGATTCGCCGTTGCCTCGATAGATGGCGCCATGCTGCATGGCGCCTGCTTCAGGCGCTTCTACCCGCCGCGGTTCCTTAACGGTTATGGTGTTGCGGTGCTAAGCACGAGGTCGCGGGATGAAATGCCGGCCACATTTCGATGAAGGGGAAATGCAAAAACACCCATGTCTCGTGCATTGGGGCATGCTAAAGATCCCCTGGTGGCCAAAATTAATGCAGAGTTGCCCATAATGGCGTGGCTGGAAAGCAAATTGTGGCCCCCGCGTGAGTCTCCTCTGTCACCCTAGCACTTTCGCTGCCTGTCGCTGCCAGTGTGTTGCGGTGTTGCGTGTTGCGGTGTGCCGTTGCGAACATGCACTACACCCATTTTAAGATTGTGGCTAGTATCATCTCCAACGAATCTACTTTGCCGGTTGCCATTTCATGCTTACATCTCCTCTCGATTATGCGAGAGCCAGCAATTTTTTGTTGACGTTTCATCTCTTGCCAAAAATAGATTACTCAGGAAAACGGTTTCTGTTTCTTGCAGCTCCTAGTTTTATGTGCTTCTGGTATCCATGTCTGGATTTCGTGGTCCTGTAAATAAATATCCCCCAAAATTTTAAAAATATATGCAATACGAAAAATCCGGGATAACTCACCAAAAGAGACACTGTCTTTAAACGTCCAAGTAGTGAAGGCGCAAGAATAGAGCATTGATTTGCAAAAAAACAACATACCTATTCATACAAGTTTAACGCATCTCCTCTCATGAGAACTTTTGCTGGTGCTCCCGGATGTTGCAGCTAAGTGCACCAAATGCGGACAGAACTCCAGGCAGGGCACATGACGATGAAGTAGCAACAAACAGACCAACGTAATAAAAAGTGAATTCAGATTCTGCTAAGAAAACGAATGGAGACTGTCAAGGTGCTGTTGTCTAAACCAAGATTTGTCACCGTCAACCTGGAAACTGAATGCATCCTGACATTCATAGACAGAGAGAGAGAAGAAAGAAATGAAGGCACGCAAGTTAACTAGATGTTCTCCAGTTTGTTTACCTAAGCGTGTTGAGGCGGCTGTGGGAGCAAAAGCGATAGAGAGCGAACAGATGAGTATAGCTGATTAACACGCCCTAAGCAATTACCGTTTATCTACAATCGGGCACTCTGTCGCCGTCATGGGCTGCAGAAAAGCTCATTTGCCTTTCTGGGCTGATTAACTGTGAGGCCAGGCTCTGAATACTTTTGCTTTGGTAAAAGGCCGATCGTGCAATCCACTCAAGGCACGCTGGAAAGTCTGGTATTTGTTGAAGACGGGTAAGGGGCACAATGAGGTTATCAGCGATCGCGCCAGCGTGTCCCATTCTCGCGCTACCTGCACGTGAGTCCATCTTCTCGTTCGCTTGTATTCGAGGAAATAGTCGTACCACTACAGGGCCCCCCTCCTAGTGCGAAGAGTGATTGAAATAAAGTACAGTGGTAAAGTCTAGGTAAAGTGTGCAGCTAATGTCGTCGGTGGTAGTGTTTGGTTCACACAACCCGGGAGAGGTGTACCAGGAACACCAGGAGCGAAGGTTGGGAGCGAGATGCAACCATAGTGATGCTATTGGGCGGAATCACCACCAGCCACAGGTTCTCGAAGATGCCCGGGCCTGTAGAAGGCTTCAAAATTAGACAATCAGGCAGCTCGAGATTTGCGTAGAGATAGCGCAAGTGTCGGTCACTCCCAATGTTGACGTAGATGTGATACTCGAGCTATAGAAACCAGATAGCAGACCTGCTCTTGTAAAACTTCCGTAGGCAATGCATCAGCGGAAGGTGCGAGCACAGGATTTTGCAAGGCCCGCCTCTGCTGCTTGCAGAGAAATCTCGAATGCCGATAGCATCAGGCTTGCGGTTATCGCTGAGGCAATCGCGAAGGTTGTTCTTGTGGCGCCGTCACGCCTTCTAGAGTGACATATGCTCCTATTGGAGCCCGTAGGAGAGCCTCTGAATCGGTGATGAGTGAGGAGCCCCCGAATAGAAAGCGGGCACCTCCGGGAACGCCCAAAGAAGGAGAGCGACGTTTCTGAAAGCGCTCGCGTTTGTTCTAGTGAATTTCTAAAAAGAGTCGTCGTGCAGCTGCCTTTGAGCTGGGGAGTGGGTTCACCGACCTAGAAGAGGTTTGATGCTGGGACTGGCGCGTGCTGACGATTGGCAAGGGTGAAGGCAGGCGATGTGGGCCGACAAGACGCGGACAGACGGAGCGGTTGAATGGCGAGAGCTGTTGTGAGTGAGCGCTCGAGCTGACGTAGTAAGCAAGGAAGGCTACCCGCAAGTTCGCTAGACATCGCGGCCGGGTTATGACAACTGGAGCCTGGAATGCAGCCGGAGCCTGGAGCCTTGTTGAGAAGGAAGTGGCTGTCCAGCTGGATGAACCAGATGTTCATGACGTCGACGTAGAATTTGCTGAAATCCTAGAACCACGGAATGTCTCCTAGCCCACGGGAGGCCACGTCCCTCACGCCTTTGTACATTAAGTGAGCTGACGCTGTCATGGGTGATGCAGCCGCCGTAGTGGCAGTTTATTTAGGGCATAAAGTTTCCCACTATATACTATATGGAACTCTGGCGCTGCAATAATGGGATTTGTTCGATCTTCGTGCTTGTGCATTCAGGCGTTTGTGTGAATTTGTTTATTGCGTTTTGTAAGCCTTCAGTGTCGTACATTTCAGAGCAATCTATACTTTTCTATGTGCAGAATACGCAGATAACACGCATAATCACTACTAATTGCAACGGTTCAGCTTGACGAAGTTGCCAAAACAAAACGCGCCAAACGTCTCAAAGAACTAGCGTGCGTGCAATAAATTTATAAGGGCATTATATGTCGCTTGCCGGCGCATGCGTCGTTGTCGTAATGGTTGCAATATCGGTCGTCTGTGCTAGAGGTCCTGTGTTCAAAATGTACCAGCGGACAATTTTAGTAATATTTATATAATTTACAGAGGGGGTTTATTCGGTTCATAAAGCAGCAGCGACAAAGTGTAGCCCTTGCAGGTAGGGTGCAGCCAGAGAGCGAACTGGGTACGAACCACGCGATGGCAACGGCGCTCTTCTGCATACCGAATCTAATTCTCACATTCACCCCCGGAAGTGAAGGGCAGCCATCCTGGCGACCTAGGAAGAGGTGAGCGGATCGTAATACCCCTTCAGCCAGTCAGTGTGCACTGTCTCTCACACGTGACGACGGAGATCTTAAGACGGCAATACGGGTTAGACCACGTAATTAACTGGCGATGGTTGCGCAACCATGTGGTAGGGCCCGTGGTATTCGGGTAGCAGCTTGGGAGCAGCAGGAGCCAGGAGCAGGCCAGGAGCAGCAGTAGGCGGGACCCAAAGCCGCACGAGTGAGTCGATGGGGAAGAGGTAAGGGGGTGGGCTGAGGTCTTGACACTCTTTCTGGCGACACTGTTGAGCAGACGTCAAAGAACGGGTCAGTTGTTGGCATTTCTCGGCGTGCTTAGCAATCATAGAAACAGTTGAGCGTTCAGAAGAGTCCGGCCTGCATGGGAGAACCGTATCATTGGCGCTAAAGGGATGGCGGCCGTAGAGCAGAAAAAATGGTGAGAATCCGGTAGTGGCTTGAGAGGCAGTGCTATAAGGGTATGTGACGAACGGAAGTGTAAGATCCCAGTTGGAGTGGTCAGATGCAACATACATTGATAGCATGTCACTATGTATTTTGTTGAATCGTTCTGTTAATCCATTGATCTGTGAATGATAAGCAGTTGTAGTGTGGTGAATAATTTGGCATTGAGATATGAGTAACTGTGGGATATCCGCAAGAAATACGCGACCCCGATCGCTCAACAGTTCACGAGGTCCGCCATGGTGGAGGACAAGGTTGTTTCGAATGAATGAGGCGACGTGTTTTGCTCATGCAGCAGGCACGTCAGCGGTTTCATTATATCGTGTGAAAGGCTCTACGGCGACTATAATCAATCGGTTGCCAGCGCCAGTGGAAAAGGCACATATAAATCAATGCCGACGTGGTCAAATTGGTGAGCTGGGCAGAGAAGCGGTGCTGTGGAGCGATGCGGGTCGTTGACAGGCAATGCAGGAGCGAACATATTTGTCGGTGAAATTGTACATTCCACGCCAATAATGCATGGATACTTGCAGTTTGCAAGTACACTTGCGAACCCATAGTTTTGTGATCTCCCTGTGATACAAGATGACATCGAAGAGTTGTGCCATAAATGGGTGCATTTTTTACCTTCGTGTCGGTGCTTCTATCCCAATGTATCGACGCCGAGCTCTCCGCCGAGCGTCGGCAGATTGTCGGTGTTGGTACAGTGTGACACAGGCGCCGAAACGAAGGAAAAAACGATGCGGCCTACAGTGGGCAGACCGAAATTGGTGTCGGGTCGGCCTAGTAAAATTGAGCATTTACCAATCGGCATTCTCAAGAGGAGCTGTTTGGGGCAGGGATGGTGGCCTATCGTGCAAGTCGGATCCGTTGCTTCCGCTGCTCATTTCGTCCACCGAAGCATGACGTTCGGGTGCTACTTCACAAGAATCTAAATTCTGAGCCCGCATGCGAGCTAAAATACTTTGTTCCACCCCGCTCAGGTCCTCGAGAGACGACATCGGAAGACAGAAGCACATGCTTGGCTACAACAACATGAAACCCGTATCAGTTGTAAAAGCGTCGTTTCGTTTTCGACGCGTTTGATTTCGTTTTGATTAAGTCAAATACCGAAGTAATTGAACAGGAAACCGCGAAAACACGTAGCTATTATCGAAGAAAAACTTCAACAATTTGGAAAACACGAATCGCAGGAACATCGACTTGATAAAAAAAAATAATACTTTCGCACACCTACGGCCGCACTTGTCGGCCTCTCACTAGAGCCTGCCTATAATCGCTATCGCGCTCACCCATGACTCACCTATCACAGCTGTCCGCATGCTTGCAGTGAACGGCTTCGTCCTCGGTGCAGATTGAAAAATTCTGATAAAATGTTCAATGGCATTTTCCGCATTATCACTTCATGTTTAGACACTCT
This sequence comes from Dermacentor albipictus, assembly GCF_038994185.2. Classification (NCBI taxonomy): domain Eukaryota; kingdom Metazoa; phylum Arthropoda; class Arachnida; order Ixodida; family Ixodidae; genus Dermacentor; species Dermacentor albipictus. Next base: position 440,684,599 of record NC_091821.1, read on the forward strand.
GGGCGGTAAGCTTTCCATTTCACTAAAAAAAGTGGGTACCAGGAAAATTGGTTACCAGTCCCTTTAAGGAACCGTGTTCGAAACCATCCTCGGGAACATCTTGGATCACTGGGTACGTGACACTGGGTATTTGCCGCTCATTTCTTAAACCGTTTCAAGACAACGTGTGTTAGTGGGAAAGCGCCACTGCTCTTGTGCCACTCGTCAGTGAAGATCCTTGACGCTAACTTGGGTCGCTGAATGTGTGCCACTGAGTATGGACCATTCTTAAATTGATCAATACGACACCATTTGCATGTGCCGTTCTTACAGTGCCCTTCTTAAGTGACAATAAAAAACAAGACAGCCTTTAAAATTTATCCCGTATGTGGCGACACCGAACACGCGTAATATGAATTCTGACAATCATCTCTGAATCTATATTCACGCGCGCCACAACTGTACTTCATGGCGGTGACGCCAGATGGCAGAGCTTGTTCAGAGAACTACGAGGGAAGCCATGCAGGCTGCTTAAGCGCCTTCTCGATGGCGTGCTTCGGCCGCGGTTTTACAGTGTGAGGCTGCACAGCTTGATTGCTAATCGCATTGAAGTAGACACCCATCGTGAGATAGGTTCTGTCATAGCTTTTAATGTTTTCATCATCACGAAGCCCGTCTTTGTCGTCTCCCGATTACTGGGTTCAAGTCCGCATCAGCGGCTCATGGTCATACCACCACTAACATAGGCGACAAAAGGTGCTGTGTTTGCTTCGCCTATATTTGACCATTTTGCGTCTCCTGTGGATTGTTAACTTAACGCCTAAATGTCAAATACTTTTTCGCTATTCTTACTGCAGAAGTTCTTTTGTTTTTTTCATGCGTTCTGATTTGTTAGCGCCCACGTTTTCCTGTTTACAACAACTTCGCGGAAGCGCTACGCAGCGTCTTCACCGCCATGTGGGAAATTTGGTAATCTGAGTCGTTTACTCACAGCTATTCGACTACGTTATCAATAGAAATCCTAAAACTAAATGAAAAGGCGAACCAGAAAAAAAAGAAAGCAGCGAATGTTTGTGAAGTATGTATACGGTATCGCGGGAATGAAGGAAGCTGCGTCAAACGCATAAAGATTGTTGCTTGTAAAATTGGAAGGCAACTAAATTGTTCGAATAAAATTGAACTCTGATAACACTTTCTATGACCAAGAAGATGAGAATTAGGTCATAGGATAACAAAAAACATCAACAATTTCTTGAAATAGAAGACAAAAGTCAAACAGCGCTTCAATCAGTTACGGCTATAGCAAAAGGAACATGCCGAAGAAAATAAGAACTGACATAATGTATAGTAGCAATGTTGCTGTGAAAGCAAATAAAAAGTTACAGGCAGACATGAATTAGAGAGACAAAAGGTAAGCAAACAGAAAACTAAAGGTGAGGAGGAGGCAGGAAATAAGGAGGTGGGGATCAAAATGAGGGTCAAGAGATAAGTTGGCATTTTTCCGAGATTGGCACTGCACAAAGCGCACTTTATTTTAGGCTCATCGCGACAAGCTGACGTTTTTGGGTCGCCTTTCACCGGTAGCTTCCCATTTGGCAAGGTGCCAAAGGCCTCGGAATTTTCAGGTCACGGAGTAGGAAGAAAAGGATATCGCCGAGGCGGTGAGTCTTGCAAAAGAGGGTAGAAAAGTAAATGATGTGCCCGAGCAAACCAGCTTCACCATAATTTATCCCGCAGTTATGTCAGCAGGAAAAAAAAGATCTCTCGTGCTTTCGTAAAACAAAAAAAATGTGGCTTATTCACATTGATGGGAAACACGATGTATAGAGCTCTAATGGGTGGAGAACGCAAACCATAGTAGAACTACAACACAAAGGTATCTATGAAAATGGCTTCCTTTCAGTTTCATCTGCAGCTATTGAATGACTGCGTTATAATAAACGTCGTACGGAAACGATATTTCCTCGGGAAACTACTGCAGCAATGTGTTACAGAAAGACCTTCTCAAGAATTTATTGCAACTTCCCTAGGCGCTGGAGAAGAGTCGAATGCGGCAGCCTGTACGCTGCAGGCTTCTCACAAATGCTAACAGATAGGCGAGTAGTTGATGAGCACTCATACAGAAATAAAAAAGAAAGCAAGGCTGGCGCTATTACCAATTATTTTATTACCCATACAAAATTGCATGTATGCTCCTCACAAACATCAAGTGCATTCGTAGATCTCATTTGCTAGACCTACAAAAAATAAAAAAAGCACCAAAGCACGACAAGTTCTTAGTTTTATGTCACAATGTTCCTACAAGGCACCCTAGTGCATGAAATACAGTGATGTAAGCGTGCGACTAATGTGTTTTTGTTATTTATTTTTCTTTCCTTTTTAGTATTGGAAATTTACGTCGCTCGCCCATCTCCCTTTTCGGTAGGTCTCAATCTAGAAGCCCGCCTCACAATTGCAGGAATGTCCATACGCCGAACATTCTTCAATTTGTGCGCTCACGTATCTTGCTGACATATCCCAGCACTGCTGAATAAAAAATGAAGCTGTCGCGCACCAGAAGCCAGCAAAATACGTGCTTTTACCCGGAGAGAGAAATCGTTAATTGAGAATTGAAGATATGAGCCTCTGCTAGTGCTATGCTTGCTGCTTCAGATGGAGGGTTTGAAATGACGTGAAGGTGCCAAGATAGTTAAACAATAAATACAGGAAAGAAAAAGTCAAAGATCATAACGTCAAGAAATATGGTAGTCCTGACTGGCGTACGTAGATAAAGGCGCAGGACTTTGACAGGTCTTCGTGAACAGATACGGAACCCAACGCGGTGCAAGGAAACTGTAGATAAAACGAACAACTAAATATGTCTGCCAGTCAAAATTTAATAATTGAAGTCGCTGTGAGTTCAACAGAAAATGACAAGCTTTTGCTGATTAATTCAATACCTAAAATGCTTTCCCTAAAGCGAATCCATACGAAACTGATAGAAACTGTGAGGCCGCACAATGTCCTCCTAGGTTGTGCGAGCACGTTTCCCTCCAGCTGACGATTTCGGACGAAGGAAGCGTACGTTCTGCATTGGGCGGAGCCACGTTCCTCTCCGCACCGCTTATAGCCGAGGCGCTTTCTGACGCTCCGGGATGCGGCCGGGTATGGTGCGGCGATAGTCGCACCATACCCGTCGTTTTGTGCATAAAAGTCGTTTTGTGCAACTGTATTATTCCTATTGTTTTCGCAAGTAATGGCTGAATGTATGCAGGGAGTAATACGTGTGCTAGTGTTAATATATATTTATTAATCTTATTACTTATGAACATAGCCTCCATTTGCATGCATTTCTTGTAGAAACGTAATACCTCTGCAATACATCTCCATATATTGCAAGTGCATTAGGCTTCAAAATTTGCGGAATATATGCATGTTTATCATTTTCTGCGCTGGTAGAAAAAAAAAAAGGAAAATGGCCTGCTCGTGTCAGCGCTTCTTTTCGTTTTTGCAATTCGCGGGTCATGATAGGACGTGAAACAAGGCGCTGTTGCTCACCTATAGAACCGTACTGTAACTGCTTCGCTCTCGCTACTACGTTTCGTTAAGCAGACTATTGATGATCGACTTAGTTGTTAGGACACACTAGGATTCTCCAAGCACATTGACAATGGTGCCGAGAAAGTAGACCCACATATGCGCTGACTGATTAGTATAATTTCTTTGTCAGTTTATTTTCAAATATGGAACCCTGTATGGCAAAAATAGAATGATGAGGGAAAGGAAGCTTCTCTTTAGATTGTTAATGTCAAAGAGTAAGCATAGTCATCCATAGTCTGGTGATCACATCTGACCTATCTTTGTGGTGCAGGGTATATGGCATGTTGCAGCTAAATAGGCTGGTGCAATTCATGACTATCGTGGTGCCACATCTATATGCAGATCTTGCCAAAATATTTAGTGCATCTGAAATAACCTTTTAGGTGAACGTAGACTTACTGCACGTAGTTGATTAAGTGCTTCTGCACAAGTAACGCGAATGATACGCTCACCAAGGACTGGTTCACAATAAGCAATATCCCAATCTATTCTTCCTGTGCCTTGCGACTTAATGCTGAATTCATAATGCATATTCCAACAATCTCGTAACTTTGCCATCTGTTTCGGTAATGTCATCAATAAAAGCGTTAATACTAGCCCAACGAACAGCTTTGAAATTGAGCCTATCTTCTAAATTCTACGTCGGGTGGGGAGATCACTGTATATGAAGCTCGTTGGCAGGCATGCCACACAATTAGAGTTTGAAAACTAAGCACGGCTCGCCTTAATAACGAGTGTAGGCAGATAGTCATGCCTGTCATTCTTGAAGCGGCGCTGTTATTTCTATAGGCGTACGTTGCTGCTGCAGTTCTTGTCATCGCCAGCTGTTCCCTTTTAATGAAAGTGAGCGGGATAAGTACGGGTGTGGTATAATTTGTATATTTAAGCAGAGGTCAAAAGCATCACTAACGATTTGCTAACTCAAACATAATTGCATTCCTAATGCGATAGCATTAATTTGCTCATTCTGCGACCCCGCCGTCATCGGAAAGCCACGGAAAGAAAGCATCACACAAATATGTCGTCTTCATGTAACAAAGGAAAACAGTGGCGACAGTGACGATTCCGTAGTGTGCCTCACCGCCACTGCCACCATCCGAGGACGCCAACCACGGCGCCACCTTTGCAATTTCTTTTTCTTATGGCATGCAATTATGAGTAGTTTCATGACCAAAATTGTAATGTTATACTTGTACACAGATGAAAAAGAAATGCACACGTGCTACTCAGTCCAACGAAAGTTCAAAAACTAGGCAAACAAGCAAAATCGCCCATAGGGAAAATCGCCTCACCAGGAACCGGATAAAAGGTTCCAACCACATTAAGCACTTAAGCAGCCTCTACCCGAAGCACAAACTTTGTCGAGCGAGGCAACATACACCGTTATGAATATATTCGGGCATGTATGCGTGGTTGCGCTCTGTTTGACATGCGGTTCACTAGATGGCAGAGCCAGCGGCTGCGGAGCGAGCACGCCGAGCTGCTGCCTCTCGCTCGGCCTTTCGCATTGTCGGAGGCCCGCAGACACCGTGGCCGGAGCCGATGACCGACGATGACGAAAAGATGCAGCTCGTAGGTACACATCGGACGACAACTACGGCAACCCCCCAGAGTATGCGGTGGAGTTCGCCTACGAACACGACGAAGAAGTCTAGTGTCAACACTATGGTGCTGCTCGGAAAAGTACTTTCGTTGCTCGTGAAAGTTGTGTCATCCTGATGAAAGGTGCCCTCATCGAGAAGCAACACTGAATGCAATGTGCGAGAAATCCTACTGAGAACTCCGCAAATATAACTCGCCTGAGATTATCGCAATATGGCTGGTTTCTCATCTTTCGTTGTCGTGACCTCATAAGCAGCAGCGTTACACTCGGAAACGTAGGAGAGCAGCACTAACTCAGTAACATTACGCCGCAACATTTACCTCAACGACATAACTCAGTGACACGCTACGCGACAAGTAATGCTCTCGCATTTACACACCATATGAATTGTTTAAGTGTCCCCATAGTTACCTGCATTTCTTCACTAATTTTCCTGCGTAAAGAATGATTAGCATTTTGATACTTTTTTCTAACAGCTTACGTTGTCTTTTCGTGCAAGACATATAGAAAATTAGAATGAGGAGCAGGGTACCTCATCTATCTCACCTCCTTAGAATCGTAATTGTTTTACGATAAGAATCGTAATAGGCTTTATAATTTTGATTCGATTCGTAGTAGTCTTTACGGACACCTATTTTCTTTATCTTACAGATCTGGAACGTGCTGCTCGACAGGACACAAACGAACGAGTGCTCAGTGCACCTACAAAGCTAATATACGCCGATTTTTTTTTTCAGGACGAAACGGTGGTGTAAAGAGCACATCAATACACAGCCCTTTAAAGGACATTGCCTAGCAGCGCATTTATAGATTTATGTGCGGAAGCGAAATCCTTGTGCCGAAGGACTGCGGTATTCTGAATTCGGTGTGTCACAAGTACTCGCTCTCCAAGCGCAAACAGCATCGTTTTTCGCAGGGCTAAACTAATTGCCCTAATTTCCTCGTTATCCTAACTTCAAGAGCAGCTCGCAATTACCCTGCACTCTCGCTTTACCGCCTTTCTTTTTCTTTTGTTGCATCCGAAAGCTTCCGATGATCGGAATTCTTCTCGTATGCTCGAGGTCGTTGCCGCCTCCAGTGGCGGCAAATAATTGTGGCTCGTAGATGACTACTCCAAAGTGACTGGATCTCTCCGAGAAATTATGTTTAATAAAGTGCGGCGGGCAAACTTTATTATTATTAGTGTCACCTGACCATCCTGCGCATAATGCAATGTATAATATTCTGGACTACATAAAAGACTATTTCTTCAAATTACACTGCGATTGTTATGGCCCTGAAGCGCTCAAGTCACCGTTTATTTCAGCACTTATTGTAGTCAAGTGAGAACGTATTCACAGCACTTCATGGTGATGAACCAGCTCGAGCGGCGACATGTGATCACTCAGAATGCGTTTTTGCTTTCGAGCAAACAGCGGCGCCACAAGGAGTCGCTCACTTTTGTCGCCGTAAGCGATGACCATCGGCAGGGTGCGAGCTTTCTACGCTCCAGGCAACAACGCCATAAAAAAAAAAGACATGGTGCGCTGCAAGCCAACCGCCGCCTACCCTGGCCGCCATTTACAGTATAAGGTCAATAGCCCACAGGTACCTTCCGCCTAAAAACTAAATAACCAAAAAGCGCACATAATTGTGACGTTTGTATTACATTTATGCTAATATACTACTATCAAAAATATGATAGCCAGAACGAGCGATGCTATTAACATAATACCTGTCTACAGATTTGGGTTTCTGAAGACAGATCAAAGAAAAACAAGAAATACATCATAAGAGAGGTACTGAGGGCACAACGATTCGGATACAGTTGCAGAAATAATTCACGCAGGAACTCATCTTGTATTTGTCTAAGCATGCATAAGCATTGCGCCACTTGCTCATCTCCACACAGCCCCGTGTCATTATCAACCTTATGAAACTTGAGTCAATCAGTATAAACCCTTATCAAGCCTTATCAGTCGTTAGCAACCTTACCGGACTTTATTTAAGCCTTATCGATACTTATTAACCTTATTAGCATTTCTTTGATCATTATAAGCCTTTGTCGGTCTTTAGAACCTTATCCATACGCGTCGAACCATTATAAACCGTGAGGAAACCCATATATCCCCTCACCACTCCTCACCAACTCATTGCCAGCTTATCTGTCGGCGTTTTGCGTGATGTCAAGCGCATAATACCTCAGAGATCAGTGACATTTTGGCCAACGAAGGAACGTCCCAACGGACCACCCGCGACCACCAAAACGCATCGAGAATAAGGCATGTTTGGCATTAAATATTCGCAAAATCGGAAATTTCCTGGTGTTTACAATGCTCTGAGACGACTCTACATTGGTTCCTAAAGATGGCTTTCATTTCATCATCCCCAAATCTTTCAACAAAGCTTCATAGAAACTGTTTCTCATTTGACATTTGTTTTTTCACCACCGGTACAACGCAATCCTAGAGCTCAGATATATTCATCTTGTGCAAGCTAGCGTGTTTACCCGATTGAGTAAGACACTCGACTTCTGAGCATGGGGTAGCCGGTGGGAAATTCATCACCGCGAGCGTTATTTGTTTCGAATGAATTTTCTCTTATACATTAATTTTTTGCGAATCGTGTTACGTGGCGGACGGACAGGTATCCTTCCTTGGTAGGCATAGAAATACGTACCCATTTGAAAACGACATACAATGAGTGTTCTCAAAATACATGAAATGAAAAGGGCCAATTTTTTCAATATAGCAATCTTAGTTTCTTTAGTGCATAGCTCTGTGCACCTATAACGATATATAGTTTGGTTAAATTAGTATTGGCACAAGACGTAAACATGGGTGCAGGAGCACGAAAAATCAAAGATTTATTAGCGAGCGACAGTATAACATGTCTGGAGAGAGAGAGAAAGAAAGGCAAAGGAAAGACAGGGAGGTTAACCAGAAATTATCTCCGTTTGCCTACCCTGTACCGCAGGAGGGGCAAATGGATGAGATAGATGAGCAAAAAAGGATACGAAAAGAAATGAACAGCACACGCACACAATACAAAACTGTTTCTGTGGGTGCTGCCACGCAGCCTGGGAAGGCGTTACATTGTGTTACACACTATCAACGTCCCATTCATATAGACGACTGGAAGCAAGCAATAGGGCTAAGCTATTGAAATTACTTAGAAGGGTAACGAATTCGAAAATTAGTAGGATAACCGCTATCACTACATATGAACACGAACATTGCAAAACCAAGATTAACAAATGGTCAGAATTGTCAAGAATATAAGTACAGACACTTGAATTCTAGTATAGTTATGAACAGATAACGACGTTTGCATTTCATGTTGCTCAAAGCAAAAGTCACGGCGGCGGCGGCAGTATCGGACAGAATGGCTAAAAAGCATCAACGGAAGAAATGATATGGTGGTTTACTGATGGCGAAACTAAGCTATGACAAAACGTAAGGATGACCACATTCCACAACAAATAATTAAACAGTATAAATAAAAATGTCTGAATATATATGCAGAGACATACTAAACGTCCACTAGGCCCTGCACTACCTCGAGTTACGCATTTTAAACCCACTTGTAGGCCCTTATTCTTCTTCTGGTTCTTCTTCTTCTTCTTCTTCCTTATTGTCTGGTACGTTCAACATTTACGTCTTTCTCCGTCTTCTGTGAAGAAGTCTGACTTTCTCTGTTGTGCATTTCGCATCGGTGCTCCTGTTTATCTCGAAACACATTGCGGCGTCGTGTTAGGAACTCGATATATTCGTATCTGCAGTGACTCAGCATACTGCATGATGCAAACTTTCATTTCCATTTACTTCCGTATGTTTCAGCGTGTCGACGACGACAAGATGATCTTATTCATTTTGTAAACTTGCAGTGTTTAATATTTTATGCATCGTTGGTGTCCCTTCTTTATTTTGGATTTTTTCTAATAGTATTATTGTGTGCAAAGCAGTAAACGCCACCATTAGGCGGAGTGTAAATATATGTCATTTATTTTCATTTCTTTCAAAAACTTATACACTGGCAAAAAAAGAAGAAAATCTAAACCCAGAACGCAAATTGGCGAGCATCGCAGGGTTGTACCGACTGGGCTGCAGAGAGCATTATGCGTAGTAAGGCAACCCTCTGGAACACAGGACGACATGAGCTCAGGGCGAAAATTCGTTCGTCATAATTACTCGACCTTCCACCCGGTTACGCAGAGACTGTCAATTAGGGCGGTTCCCAACGCGCAAATCTCGTTATATGCTGCTGAGCTCTCTCCACATGAGCAGAAAGAAAATACCGCATTCAACTATGTATATTTTCGTCGTTAATCTATCGTTATCTCGAGCTGTGTAGTTACGCATCCAGTTGGAAAAACTTACGGTGCTATAAGGCAAAGGCAAAGAAGTAACCGACAGCAGAATGGAAAATAGCAAATAAAAACATCCCGGAAGGGAAGAACGATCGGCCACGTCAGGGTTGGGAAAACTACTATCCCATGTCTTTTTTTTTTTTTGCTTTCATCATCGTAAACGTGTGAGGTTTAGAGAACGAGGTTCAGGGAAGGAGGCTGCCTGCCAGGCAAAAATCGCAATGCTATTATGCGAGAGTACTTCGTCGTTAAATTTCGCTTTCTTGACCACAGCTGCTCTCCACTTACCCTCTTCAAAGCAGCATATGCTGATTTATTCAGATGGGACAGACCTCCCTAGAATACGAATTTCGTCAAAGAATAAAACATTTTTCTAGACGCTGCTGGAACAATAGAAATATATGGCAGATGTCAGTACGAATTGGGTAAAAGAATAAAACATTTTTCTAGACGCTGCTAGAACAATAGAAATAGTGGTGGATATCATTAACAAAAAATAGGACGTTCGTCTGCTGCAGGCCATTAATTTATAAAAAAATATATTTTGCTATGTTCGGACACAAAACGCACTTCTTTGTCAGAATGGGTTATCATCGCCGGTATTTTCCCATAGACAAAACCTCCAGTGAGGAGAAGTAACAATTCAGACCGCAATACAAAGCATTTTTTAAAGTGTCATTATGCTGACCCATAGAGACCATTTTTCCAGTGTTAATTACGACTGTGCCGGTAAGCTCAATGGACTTGTGCTAGCGGTACCAACTGAAATATACTTCAAGCGCTTTATTGCACAACCGGGCACAACCGCGCCGATTAACCGGCCAGAGCTCTCCAGTTCCATATTTTGAAATCCATATTGCCTCTAAGAAACCAAAATGCTGTTTGCCACTTCGCCTAACTATCACGAAAACATTGCTGCATCTGTACAACGATTTAGTTATTACGTATATTTGCACGTGTGTGCGGGCGCATGTGCGTCTGTGTGGTGCCGACTTGGGTTTGTGTGTCTGTTGAATGCACGCCAAATGCAGATGAATATTGACGGCACTTACGATAACTCTTTTGCACGTTAAATTGCCGTAAATAGGGAATACATCTACTTAGGGCAGGTAGTGACAGCAGATCCGGATCATGAGATAGAAATATTCAGACGAATAAGAATGGGCTGGGGTGCGTTTGGCAGGCATTCTCAGATCATGAACAGCAGGTTGCCATTATCCCTCAAGAGGAAAGTGTATAATAGCTTCGTCTTACCAGTACTCACCTACGGGGCAGAAACCTGGAGGCTTACGAAAAGGGTTCTACTCAAATTGAGGACGACGCAACGAACTATGGAAAGAAGAATGATAGGTGTAACGTTAAGGGATAAGAAAAGAGCAGATTGGGTGAGGGAACAAACGCGAGTTAATGACATCTTAGTTGAAATCAAGAAAAAGAAATGGGCATGGGCAGGGCATGTAATGAGGAGGTAGGATAGCCGATGGTCATTAAGGGTTACGGACTGGATCCCAAGGGAAGGGAAGCGTAGCAGGGGACGGCAGAAAGTTAGGTGGGCGGATGAGATTAAGAAGTTTGCAGGGACGGCATGGCCACAATTAGTACATGACCGGGGTTGTTGGAGAAGTATGGGAGAGGCCTTTGCCCTGCAGTGGGCGTAACCAGGCTGATGATGATGGTGATGAAATATCAATGGCGAGGATGGACAGTGTGGATGAAATACCATGCCCTATCTCGGCGTCAGAGCCCCAATACACTGCCAGATTGTAAATGCAGTTGGCTCGGGTTTAGGCGCACTGTGGCAAAGCTGGTCAAACTGAAAAACTTTCCAGGTGTGAAACGGCAAAATCTAGAGCCTGGAGCATTTGTGGAGTAGGATACGGGAAGGGTACCGGGCACTGATGCATGGGGTTCGAAATATGGATCCTAATTATTTGCAGCGACAAATTATTTGAGGTTTGCGGAAATACTGCAGTAGCCAATGGCGAGTTTAGGCTCAATGGATTATTTTGTATTAAGGAGGGTGCACGTTGGCCCCCGCAGCTGCTTGCTTTAGATCTCGATACCAGGATTGCTCCTCATATGTCCTCCCTAGCGTTATGCTTGCTCGCAGACGGAATATAAACGTCACAAATGTAGCGGATGCCGCATGTAAAACAACTCTTCCCAAAATTTTTTTAATGATGTTTCTTGTCTTGTAGTCCTGCTTGATTTGCTGTAACACTTTTATGATTGTGCTTCGTAATATTTCCTGGAAATCTAAATGTAGTCGCGCTTATCTTAGCGCCAAAGGCAATAAGATAATTGCGAGGGAAAGTGAATTTAAAGCACATAAGTGACTTAGCAACAGCATGTAAACGAAGCAGAGCTCAACCATAGTTCCTTACGGTATGTTTTCACATGAAGACAAAATGCAATGACTAAAACGTGGTGGCAAGTTTTTTTAAGGCAGGAGAAATCTGTTTTTCGTTGCTTGAATCACGTCAATCTTTTTTGGGATGTTGAATGGAAAGAATGAAGAATTCAGCACCATGATTCACAAGAGACTATCGGCAGCTCATTCAATGCCAGTATTATAAAAATGGAGAGATACCATCAAAATTTACCACTGAGGTAGATGAGTAAGAAGAAAAGCAACGGCGAACTCCATCGCTACGCTGTTATTTTGCCTAAGTTCTGTACGAAGCAGCGCTCGCTTTCATAGCAGTTCTGACACCCTCGCCGCGCTATATGTTGGCGTCCACAAACCAACGTTCTTGCGCCAAGTTACGGCTGGCTGAAGCGGAGGACTCCCCTCACACAGGAGACACGCGTTTGTTATAACTGCAGCTGACTGGCGGAGGGGGAGGGGCAGACCGATAACCAACTATTGTAAGCCATTCACGACTATTTCAAGCCGAAGCTCGTAGATTAGCAGACAGGATGAAGAATTTAAACTTGTTATTCATAAAAAAAAGCATCAGGTTGATAATTATCAGCTATCTTTGGTTAGCAGCGCGACGATCTACATTTGAAAGAGAAATGGCAGGAAAGAGCACTGACATACGTCAGCACTGACAATGCAAAAAGTAGAGATAGGTGGCACACATTCAGAGCTCTGCTTCCAAAAAATGGCATCACTACCATGAGTCTAATTATTGCCCTTCTTTATTGCAAATTGACAACTAAGGGGGCACTTAGACGGCTCCCTCCAGACAAGTGTACTGCATGCGCGTCAATATTATCTCCACTCATCATCATTGTGTCAATATTTATTTTAATATGGGGCTACCTAAAAAAACAACTTGCACTAATAAAATTTTACGGCGGTGCTGTATATGACTAGGGTTCCATGAATTTTTGTTCTCCGTGAACAAAAATTATCATCATCAATGGCACATACCACCGTAGGCATTCATGCTCCTGTAAGCGAGCAAAAAATGCAATGGCTCATAGCCCCGTAAGGCAGAGGCTACAAGCACTCAGCAAAGTGAAGCAAACAGTGTTTAAATTCTTTCTAATCACGCACACAACATAGAGCACAGCATGTCAAAAACGGTCATTATCAATGGCGCATACCCCCATGTATGAGCAATGGCTCATACCTCCGTAAGCAAGCAAAAAATGCAATGATTCATAGTCCCGTGAGGGTCACGGATACTCACTCTGCGTGAATTAGCTGCGATGACACTACCCCTGTTGTCGTTGTCGGTGATTTAAATGTGAATGTGTTGGTACTGAAAAAGGAGCGGTTTACGCGTTCGGTGTAACAGACACTTCCCTTACGATGGCACATCGATGAGGCCCAACCGACCACCCAGTGGCATACGTGAATCGATTTGACACTACCAAAGAATGTGATTGCAGTTGCGAGTGAAATAATTATCACACATCAAGTCAATAAATGAGTTTGCGTACCTTTCGTCACGATGACACCCATCAAGTCAATAAATGAGCTCGAACCTTTGTTCAAAATTATTTGTCACCTGCATGTCGTGTGCTAAACAGCTTCGCTGGTCAACCAGCTTCATAGCGCTCAATTGCTCATAATTTTTTAAAGCAAAGCGTGGTAAACATCATGCTAACAAAACTCACACTGAGTGCCCCATTGTTCGCCTGATTCGCGCTGCGCTTATATTTAACGGGGCATTTCGCAATGTTCCTAGAGATAGCTTGCACGCGACGTCAAGGCCACAGATTCTTGCCATGACAGTTCGCCAAAATGGTGCCTAGGATGACGCCAGCAGAATCGACCTAGACGTTTGCATTTCTTAAACTCTCAGTTAAGGCATTGTTCCCACGGAACAATTGCCATCCACTGACGCACCACTAGATCAGCCTTCCATTATCTATAGACAAAATATTATCATTTTTCTTCTTCATGATGACCATCACTATGATCATCCTTATCCCCGCTATATATTTGTCGAAACATATCCCACATTCCTTTAACAATGTCTTCAGCGGGATCTACTGCGGGCCGCCCCAATTTTCTAGGGCAACCTGAAATAACACTTGTTCGCCGTCCTATGGCACTAATAAAACACCTGATTTTGAAATCGTTCCTGTGCGTACTCTTTTGTTCTCCTTCCTCCCATACGGTGGCCAATATATGGCGTGCATTACTCAGGCACAATATTTTTATAAATCAATCGACCGCTGAATCGACAGTGCGGGTAAGAACGTTAAATGGTGCTCTTCTTTTTTTTTTGCTTTCAGGCAGGCAGCCTATGGCCTTTCTTAGCTCTTTCACGATTATTTGTATTTGTCGTTGCGCTCGAGAGGTGGACCTAAGTGCTACATCTGAAGGTGACTAACATACGGTCCTACAGATACCACTACACTAGGCATTGAACTAAAAGTCTTCCATGTTATATTTTCCCATTTCTGAGTACGTAGCCTAGGATCCACATATTGGTCTTGTTTTCAGCTCAACCGAGCATGGTCGTTCAGCCAGACATCATGATTATTATTGCTAGACGTTGTTTTACAGATGCGTACCCTTTTCTTTGTTTTGACGCAAGCAACCTTTAGTTGTCAGAAAAGAAGGAGAAAAACGCAACACAAAGACACAAAAAGAAAGCGTGATCTTTTTCTGTAAGAGGCTCTTGGCGGCCCCGTTCTGAGTGGCGTCCCTTTATTTGCGAACGTCAGCTCTCCGAGGAGCTTGCGTATTGCTTATTCGTTCCGCTCAATCAGCAATCTCCTGTGAGTTGAATTCTTGCTGGGACGAGTGGAATACTTTAGGAGGGAAAAAGACTGAGAGAGCGAAATAAATGGTCTCTTCCGAGAACGAACAGACCCGCATCCTCTTAGGATGCAGAATAAGCAGCTTCGCAACGAGGCGGTGCAGCTCGACCCATGTTTCCCGTACCGCACCCCTTGCTGGCAGATGCGTGCAAACGACAGCGGAAGACTTAGCAGCTTCGAAGATAAACAAACGGGAAAGAGGGGATGAAAAAAAAGGGGTTACGATTATTGACGAGGAAGTAACAAAGTTCACGCATATAAACAAAGGAAAACAAGAAAAAAAGATTGACGAGGCAAAAAATACCTACCACATGAAGGTGGAGGAAAACGCAGAGCAAGAAAGAAGCGAAAAAGATAAACCAGTACACGTCTCACGATATAAGAGATGAAAATCAGCTTTAGAGAACTGCGTCGGTGAAAGCAATAAGGCAAACGCGCAGTGCTCGCAGTAAATGCTCCATGACTACAATGCGAAATTGCGGAGACAAGAGTAAAAGTACTCGTGATAACGCTTCCCGAGAAAACAGATTTTAGCTGCCAATATTGGTGGTCTTCTAATTGCATTTCTTCAAGTTCTGATTGTATTCTAACAGGAATAAATATGAGCAGCTAAACAAGCGTAAGCAATCGCCAGGAAATAACCGAAATGTCGTTTTTGTAAGCCAAACTAGATGTAGCGGAGGCGAAATTGCGCTGTGGATGAAAATTTATTCGAGAAAAAAGAATTTATTGTTGCGCACTGCTACACGGAATCACAGGCACTCCTGAAAGTGTTGTGCTAAATATAACATGTTACATGGAGATCAATATTTTCGTTCTGTTAGAAGATGAACGAGGAAGCGGACGAGTCGATATGCATCGGACAAAGTAGACCTGCAGCCGCGGAAAGAACTAGACTGTCGTGTCGACATTTCCACTGGGAGGCTTGACTTCCGACATAGTCCACACTTGTGATAAAAAAAGCAGGCAGGTCAATTTTTTCTCACGGTGCTGCTACGTTGTTAGTGTATTCATTTTAAAGTATAGCCCCAAAGTGCGTCAACGTCACAAATGATAGCCCGCCTTTGAGGACACTATTGATGAATCTTGGCGCGTATGTTGTACATACCCTTTAAAAACTCGCACTATTAGGTTCTTGTTATGTATGAACATTTATCAATTCTCTCAAAGGTCTTTGATAGTTATTGGTGAATAATGCAAGACGTCTGGGAAAAAATACACCGATCTTCTCAAGCGAACAGTGAAAAATATTCAGTTGGTTGCAGCTTGGTTGCATATTGGCAAGGCACAGCTTGCTCATTTAATGTCTGGCACAATTTCGCTAAAATTCAGGCATGTGAGTCTCCAGCGTAGGCTAGCATTAGGTGCGGCTTTTATGCGAAGCTATGCGAGGCTCAGTCTGTCAACAATGGGATTTCTTGAAACTCGATCAATAAATGAAGATGATGTTATTTTGCGCTTTTTGTGCGCCACGTTTAGCGCTGATTGAATCAAGAGGTGATATTGGACATGGTAAAAGACTAACTTTTTTTCACTGCCTTTAATGACAGGCTGGTGTTTGAAGGTGGCATCAGCTAATCTGCTTCTCTGACAAGATGAGTGGTGCTGTACTCGACTTTGTAACATAAGATTTTTAACAATGCAATACACTTTTTTTTTACTGTGCTGCACTCATTAAAAAGCGAAATAATGTGGCTGAATGACATGGGCGATTGTGTCATTCTGGCGTGCTTATTGGGCTTCGCCTTCCCTCATAGCAAAACAGCATTATCTAAGAGCTTTACCTCAGCCGAGATTTAATATATAATACATATAATCATTTCTATTCATTACGCACTTCTCTGCGTCTCCCATGCTTGACAATTATTCCTACTTTGCTAATATAACTTGCGTGTTTGTGCTTATGTAAAACTGACCTAAAATTTGCTATTGTTTTTTGCTCATTCGGTTTGCTTACTAGCTAGCGTATTTTTCTGCGATCCAACTAAAGACTTATTTAAACAGAATGAAATTTTACCAGTGCTTTTATTGTGGAACTTCACACTCTGGATGAAGAATTAGTTTCCCATGAAGTTTACCAATGATGCAACAATATCTTTGTTCTAGTTACAGGAAAGTGATTCCTGTGAGGAATGTGGGGGGGTGGCCCCCACATTTCGAGCATATTACCGTTCGCAGACCTTGCGTTGCACGTTTCCCGTGCTGTTAATCAGGATCAATAAAGAAAGCTTTGATATTTATTTCAGAATTACTGTAGGCACTAAAATATGTTAGCTGGCATAAATTGTCATGATGGTCGTTTCATATTAATATTATTATTATTCCCTCTGTTGTTAGAGTTCTTACCACGTGCTGTGTTTTTATTCCTCCAAAGATGGGTGTATGACGCCTTGCTGTTCTGGTCTGTATAAAACATATGTCGCCTTGAAGAAGACAAGTCCACTTATCGAAACGCTCGCTCCCGCTTTTACCTGATTATCGTTTTCCTCGTCGTCTTTATTTCCATCTCCCGCCTTCCCTGTATTTTCCCTGAATTTACAGAGGTGTTACTTGTGGAAGCTGCTAGTTATATTAATTTTTTTCTAGATTCCGTGTTCTGTCGCACAAGGTTGTGTGCCATTGTATATGGGTGCATACTTAATATTTGTGTAATGTTCTTTTTTTTCAGTGATTTTGTATTCATAATCATCATCATCAGCCTATTTTATGTCCACTCTAGGACTAAAGCCTATCCCCGCGATCACGAAGTACCCCTGTCATACGCCAACCGATTCCAGCTAGCGACTACAAATTCCTAAGTTTCATCACCCCACCTAGTCTTCTGCCTTCCTCGACTGCACTTCGCTTCTCTTGGCTCCCATTCTGTAACCCTAATGGTCCACTGGATATCTAACCTACGTATTACATGACCTGCCTAGCTCCATTTATTTTTCTCGATGCCAATTAGAATGTCTGCTATCCCTGTTTGCTCTCTGATCCACAGCGCTCTCTTCCTGTCTCCAAACGTTACGCCTAACATTCTTCGTTCCACCGCTCTTTGCGCGGCCCTTAGCTTGGCCTGAAGCTTCTTTTTCTATCTCCAAGTGTGTTCCTAATATCACAGCACCGTTAAAATGTACTGATTGCACACCTTCCTTTTCAATGATAATGGTAAGCTTCCAGTCAGGAGCTGACAATGTCTGCCGTTTTTATTCTTCTATGAAATGCTTTCTCGTGATCAGGGTTCCCTGTGAATGACTGGCCTAGGTAAACGTACTCCTTCACAAACTCTAGAGGCTGACTGGCTATCCTGAAGTCTTGTTCCCTTGCCCGGCTATTGATCATTATCTATGTTTTCTGCATATATTTCTGCAACTTCACTCCTTTACTCTCTCTGATAAAGGCTAATCATTTGTTGTAACTCGTCTGCAGTGTTGCTGAACAGAACAATGTAATCTGCAAATCGAAGGTTGCGGAGATATCCGCCATCGAGCCTAACTCCTAAGCCTTCCTAGTTTAATAGCTTGAATACTTCTTCCAAGCACGCACTGAATATCATTGGATAGATTGCGTCTATACTTGTCTCACGCCTTTCTTTACGGTTTTGTTGTGTAGAATTAAGGTAGCTGTGGAATCTCTGTAGTTTCTTTGCAAGATATTTACGTAAGCTTCATGTACTGATAGAATTCGCGGAAAAGAATAAGCTGCGAATAATCAGAACGTTCTTCAGGAAGCGTAGCCACAGAAAGTGCATCTGGAAAGGCCCTAATTGTGAAAAAAGAAATGAAATAGATTTTATTGTTTGTGCCAATCCCAGTATTCTGCCGGATATTGAATATTTAGGTAGGGTAAAGTGCAGTAATCATAGGTTACTGAGGTCAAGGATTCACCTTCATTTGAAGATAGAATTATTTAAATGCGTCACAAAGAAACAGACGCAGGAAGGGTTAAAAAAGACCAATTCAGGCTAGTATTTGCAAACAGATAAGCAGCCTTAGAACAGAGAGATGAAGACGGTATAGAGGTAATGAATGAAACTGTAACTACGCTGGCTTAAGAAGCAGCAATTGAAGACGGAAGTAAGGCACCATGACAATCAATAGAGAAGCTTTCCAATATAACAAAGGGCCTAAAAATGAAATGAAAAAGCCTGAAAGTGTCCAACTCAAGAGGTAATATAAAATTAGCGGAACTGTCAGAATTGGTCAACATGGAGAGAATAAGCGATAATCGAAATTATAACGTCAGACAGAATGACGAAGCAATAAAAAATGGACGCAGTTGAAATCAGTGGGAAGGAAACTTGTAATATGACAAACCAAGATGTATGTACTGAAATATTAGCAGGAAATATCATCAGCAATCATGGAGATATAGCAAAAGCAGCAGAGGAATTTCATACTGACCTGTACAATGTCCAGTGGCGCCACGATACATGCATACGAAGAACTAATGAACAGGTTACAGATGCTCTTTCTATAACAATCGATGGGGCTAGAAGGGCCTTGCAAGACATGAAAAGGAAAAAAGTGGCACGAGAAGAAGGAATAATGGTCAATCAATGATGGAGGTGACATATTGATTGAAAAACTGGCAGCTGTCTGTACGAAGTGTCGATCCACTTCAAGGGTCCAATAAAACTGGAAGAATGCCAACATTGTACTAATCCACGAAAAGGGAAACGTTAAAAATTTGAAAAATGATTAGCCTGTTAGCTTATCCGAGTATTATATCAAATATTCACCAACATTATTTCCCATATAATAAGAGCAACACTGGATTTCGGTCAACCAAAGGAACAGGCTGGGCTTCAGGATGGGTTACATTACAAGGGATCCCATCCATGTCATCAATCAGGTAATCGAGAAATCCGCAGAGCACAATCGCCCTCTTGATATGGCTTTCATAATTTACGAAAAGGCATTTGATTCAGTAGAGATACCAGGAGTCATAGAGAAATTACGTATTCAAGGTGTACAGGGCGGTTACGGAAATATGTTCCAAAATATCTACAGAGATTCCACAGCCAACTTATTTCTCCAAAAGAAAAGTAGAAAGGTACCTCTAAAGAAAGGGGTAAGGAAAAGAGACAATTTCTCTAATTCTATTCATTGCATGGTTGGAAGATGTATTTAAGCTGTAAAACTGGGAAGGCATAGGAGTGAGGATAAACTGTGAATATATCTACAACATTCGGTTTGTAGATGATCTTGTCCTATTCAGCAACACTGGGGACCAGTTGCAACAAATTATTGAGGACCTTAGCAGAGGAAGCATAGCAGTAGGGTTGAAGATTAACATGCAAAAGACAAAGATAATTATCAACAGCCTGGCAAGGGAACAAGAGTTCAGGGTGGCCAGTCAGCGTCTGAACACACAGCGTCTTTAACAGTTAGTCTGGGAAATAATGCGCATACCTATCTTATAACTGACAGGGTACTCCCATCATGAGAGGGAAATTTACAAAATAAGAATGGGTTGGAGTGCATTCCGGCAGGAAGCTTATCATTATAATTAAAAGAAATGTGTAAAATCAATGCATTCTACAGATGCTAATATATGGGGCAGAAATTTAGAGACTGGCAAAGAAGCTTCAGAACAAGTCAAGCACCGCGCAAAGAGTGATGGAACTAAGAATGTTAGGCGTAATATTAAGAGAGAGAAATATAGCGGTGTGGATCAAAGCGGAAATGGGCATAGCTGATATTCTAATTGACATTGCGAGAAAAAACGGAGCTGAGCAGGTCATGTAATACATAGGATGTGTGACCAGTGGACGATTAGGGTTACAGAATGGGTGCGAATAGAAGGAAAGCGCAGTCGAGGACGGCAGAAGTCTAGATGGGGTGAAGAAATCAGGAAATTCACAGGCGTTAGTTGGAATCAGTTGGCGCAGGACAGGGGCAATGGGAAATTGCAGGGTGGGACCTTCGTCCTGCAGTGGACATAAAGTAGGCCGATGAAGATGATGATGATGATGGTGATTATGATGATGATGATGATGGTGGTGACAACGATGATGATGATGCGCGCACGTATGGACGCTACGCAGCCTGCATGTCACATCGTGTCTCTACTCGCACGCTAGGACGCGTTTATAGGGCATTTTTCCGCTGTATGCTAGCACGCGTCAGCATGGCTCTGGTATTGTAGCTTTCCCCACGCCGCAGGCCCGCGTTTGATCGGGATGGGAAGCAAGGTATCTTTTACTCATGTCAGGCGATAGCTGCTACGGACACCAGACACCGGCGGCGGCAGTGGCGGTGGACATAATTACCAACCGAAACGGCTATTGCAACGAGCTAATAACAGCTTACGCTGTACACAGAAAGTAATGCTATGTCAGAATTATTTGACATCATCACACCTGTGACGACTTAGCGCATAATGAAAGCAAAAGGAGAGGGGGGCGAGCACCAGGTGGGTGCCTTACTTTCGATTTTTTTATTCTGCTTACAAGGATATCCAACAGATGTAAGCATGCACTGCAATGTATGCTAAAAATCTTCAAACGTGCACGAGTGCAGCCGCCCCGCCAAGCTATCCATAAAACCTGTCTCAGAAGGAACGAAAGCAACTGGTGCATAGCTGATACCAGACGCACCTCGCTATGCAATATGAAAGGCGTCTAGTTCACGTGCCACTGCGGCCCTACTTCTGCCGAGAATCTTTATCTTCTGTATTCGTGGCTCACACTCATGTGAATTCTAGTGCGAAGCCAAAGAACCGCTGCGCCTTTACGTTTTGGACTTAGCTCATATTGCCCCGCAAGTTCGCTTACGGAGTGCCCGGCCTCGCCGACATAGCTCTTGCCAGAATACAGCTGTGTCTTGCAGACAACTGGGTTAGCACATTTTTCGGTACAGCCAGACATGCTTCTTAGTGCAACGAATCCTTTTTTCTACTATCAAATAGTATTCAGAGGCCCAGCTGGGAGAGCTAGCGTGGCGCAGGGAACAAAATGGGCACTGCATGTCTTCTGCTACCTTCTTTGCGTTGTGGGATACATGGTGCATATAAGGCAGAACTTCACGCCTTAGGGCTTCCTGCGCTAGGTACTCATTTTCCCTTGAATCACCTCACTTGAATTTTGAGAGGAGTGACTCAGCAATGGAATTGAATAGTGCTCAAGAAAACGCAATCGAAGACAGTCGATGTAATTGACTGTCGATGTAATTGAACACAGGGCTGCATAACAGGAGGGCATGACTTTACAAGAGTGGACCATGAAAAACAGGCCATGGCTCTGATTTCAATCTTCGAATGTGCCGACTCGTATGACAGCAACTTCTTTGCCCGCGGTATGTACTGCCTGCAGGGGTGACCCATCCGCGAAAGGATGTGGACTACAAAAACTGCAACAAATTGTCTGACTTGCTAATGCGTAAAAACCATTTACATGCCTTGGCAGCAATAGTCAGCCAATTGATGGTTTGAATTTGTTCAGCATGAAGCGACAAGCCCAGCAACTCCTGCTACTAAAGTTATTTCGGCATCAGAGCACTCACGAAGTTATAGCCACGCATTCCTTCTCTGACCCGAGTGACCGAGCACTGACCAGATTTGATTACCAACAAATTAACCTTAAAGCAAAACCCAGGAAGTGGAAAGACTTTTCTCATGCAACCAGTGTTGTGAAATGCTAACAGAAACAAATGACATCAGGACGCGGCAATACTAGAGGCTGCTACTGTGTGCGCCATGAAAATACCGCACTGTTAATTTTTGACTGGCACAGCAACGGTTAAGTGCGATTGTTTATCGTGCTACAAGTCCTACAAGACCTTGCTCTCTTTCGAGGTCATATTACCTGCACCGTGCTTTGGGCAGGCCGGCCAGTATGTGGGCGCTACAAAACGGTTGATTTCTTTAGCCTGCTTTGCGGGAAACAGAGCGCAAGTTCTTTCCTGGAAGAAGACTGCTGCTGACCCCTGTACTTTGGTATGCAAACGGCTCCCCCGAAAGGACGTGTCCCCCGGGTGCGAGCATTTCAGCGCATGGCAGTCGTGTACCGCTGGCTTTGCGTATACGGAAAGCGCGTGCTACGAGCAAAGGCCAGTCTAATTTCCCGCGAGAGAGGATTGATGCAACGCAGCAACCGCTCCGACACTGCTGGCCTGCAAGCTTCTCTTTTAGCGTGGTCGAGGCGTCTTAGTGAAAGATTCGTGTCCTGCAGACCTTACGACGGAAGCCTCCAGGATGTTTATTGTAAATCAAAAAATAAATAAATAACCCATAAGACTCGCAGAAAGAACGAATATCATACAAGTTAATTAGGAAAATTGCGCTGAATCTTCTGGATAAAATATTCGCATGAGCAGAAATGCACAAGGTTCTTGCAAGATTTCGCATACTGCGCCCAAGACAGGGGCTAGTATGTTCACATTTCTACCACCTTGCCTTCCTGGATCTTTAATTTTGATTGGATATTAATTAACAATGGCTGTAACGCAGAGCCACCGCATTATTAATTTTATGCGCGGCAGTGCCGCGTCTTCTTGAAGTTTTTGCGAGCAGGAATATAACTGTTGTGCGGCAACTAATGCTGCAGTGAAAAAAAAAAAACATTTTTATAGCATTAGACTTACCAGGGCGTAACGAAAGCATTTTTTGACATTGCTTATAACCTGTGCATTGGATATGCATGATTTTTTTCCAGTATGTGGTTGAAGGTACTCGGGTTGCATTGTAGAACGTTCTGGAATGTAGTCACCTTTGCTGAGACAGCTGTTGCGCGAAGGAAAACAGGGCCAGTGAACCGCACTGCGTCAGAGTTCTGTGACGAAATGCTTAGCTGGAACGACGCTGCTTTGCAGAAGTGCACAAAAAGGCACAATCAACTTGCATATTTCCTCCTATGCCTCATTGCATACCCTTCAAAAGACTCCGTGTGTGAATACCCTTCAAAAGACGTACGTGTGTGAATGCTTTCGAAATTTATTTGACAGCGAAATTTTTTACCTCTAGGCATAAAGTGTCATATTAGTATAACGAGAGGGAAATCTGGGGCTGCGATCGTTCAACCATCATGGGAATTATGGGAAGTACAGGCTACGAATTGACATTCTGTTGAGTGGCAAACTAGTCTACAAGTATTTTTTGCCAGTTTTGGTTTCGCTCCAAGCGCAATTGCTATAGTCTGCCGTGGGAGAGTGCAAAGCAAAGCTCTCTTCCTTTGTTCTGTTACTCGAATTGACGATAGAAATGTGCTCTATGTCTAGTCGTACTAGATAGTGCAGGCATTCTGAGGGCTTCGGCCACGCTCAACACTGTGGACAGTGGCACGGCGGAAGAGGCTGCTATCGCCCTAGCCATCGTACACGCTTCAACCATGGCGGCGCCGGATGGACCTATCACAGTGGTCACTGATTCTCAGACCAGCTGCAGGCTTTTGGCACAAGGGAGGGTGACACCCTACACACACCGCATCCTTACATCATTACACCCAACAGCTTTACACAGGGTGAGTATCGCCTGGACACTTGGACATGCCTCTCTCCATGGTAATGAACGCGCTAATGCGGTAGCCCGAGAGCTCGCTAACCGGGCGCCAATGGAAGAGCTGTCCAACCCAGACGACGAAACGACAGAACCACTGAACTACACTGAAACTCTACAATATTAGAGAGATAAAAGGAGAGACTTCCCTCCACCACATAATTCCCTTAATCGAGAAGATGCCATCGCGTGGCGACAGCTTCAAACTAATTCATTTCCCTGCCTCTTTTATTTTTACCTCTTGCACCCCACACAATATTCCTCATACTGTCCCTATTGTGGAGCAAAGTCCACAGTATATCATTGCACCTGGGAGTGCCCACACCCTCCGGGCTACTCCCCTATTTCTTCACCTTCACCTTCCTCCTGGGAAACTGCGCTGACCAGCTCAGAACCGCAAGAGCAGCGACGGCTGAAATGGCGGGCACGCGGAGTGGCGCGAGCCAATGGGGCCCTGAACTAAAGGCTCCACCCTGCGAGGAAGTCGCCCAATTTCATGACAAATAAATGTTTTTTCTCTCTCTCTCGATGGGAAGATAGCGCGCTGGGCCAGCGGCTAGGATGGTGTTTGTGTCGCGCTGTGGTGTCGAAGCCCTTACCAGAAAGCGACGGCATCGTAAACGTTGAAAGAACATGTTTTGACCATTTGGACCTTGGTTTGTTAAATGTGTTTGGTTGGCGCTGTAGCATTATCTGCTTTATGAAACTTGAGAATAGGAAAAAGAAAGCACTACTGATAAAAGCCATGGACAACTGTACTCCTAGTGGCTTGATAATCAAATTTATTGAGGGCTTCATTACGCATTGCTCATTGATGTGCTCATTGAAATGCGTGTTTTAGGAATTTAAGCACACAAACTTACTTGCGGTAGGAAAGGTTGCTACTTCTTGGCGGTAGTCTAGTGTCGCAAAGTGGGCAAGTGCAAAGCCACGCCTTAACGCTTCGCAAGCGGTACGTCAACATAATATAAAATGAAGCATACTCGTAGGAAGCCTCAAGCATCCCTGCTAGCAGTCCAGCAGATGTGCTTAAAATTACTTGATGATGTTCAGCAATCGTGACAGCCGATGCAGCCTTTCGAAAGAGCGAGAGGGTTCGCATGTGCCTGTCGCCTGCGAAAAAATCTTGCATTCACAGCGAGCAGGCGTCGTAGCCGGCGACACTTGTAGCATTTCTCTCAAGGGCGCAACACTTTCTCACCGTAGAACATTTTTATTTCCATAAATACTTGATGAGTATCTTTATATGAGCACATGCACAGTTGTTATTGCTGTAGCAAAAATAAATAAACAGTTATTCTCTGGTGGAAAATGGGGAAGAGAATTGCACAAGAATGCATACCCTGGTGTGTCACGTTGTAAACCATAGTAAACCGTGCTTCAATCTCAAAACCATACAAAGTTTATGTAGAGTGTTGTGCATTATACAACACATTGCAGAAATAAAATTAGATTTTACGCGATAATGTTTGAGTATAGCTTCGTTTACTGCGCCGCAAGCGAACGCCGCTAGACTAAAGGTCGAAGTCAATCCGAAGCTTGTATTTCCCCTCATTCCCATGTAGGTTCAGGCGACGCTCAGCTGAACCCCCGTAGACACTAGCGCCACATTTCCGTCTAGCGTATTTATTTGGAAATACTATGCCACTACGTAAAAGCATAGTTACCGAAGTTTGGGACCAGCCCGATGGGTGTTCGTCGGGCAAAAGCGCTGGAGAGACTGACCCGCTGGACCCGCGGACAACTTTCTGTGGCAATGAAGGGAACACTACGGGCACGTGGCTGCCGCACATGTGTTAGGGCACCAGGTAGTCCGCCAGCGATTGATAGTGCTTTGGTTGCTCGGAAAACACGCTGAATCGACGCAGCTTCACGTGCGAACGTTTCGCGTTTGCTCAGACAGGGAAGGGAAAAGCCGCAAAATAAGTAAGCTTCTACATTCAGTGTTATGTTTTATCTTCTTTAACGGTTACTAATAAATTGTTTGTGTTTTCTCTTCCCCAGCTTAAACTACGGTGGATCAAAACACGGAAATCTTTTCAGGAGCGCTCTCACTTGTGCGTGCTTTGCCTCCGTTGCTTTCCTTTCATTGCCAAAGAAAGTTGTCCGCGAGTATAGAAAGCGCTGTTGACGATGGCCTACTAAAGCGTCTCTCTTCTTCCCTACAATTACCCCCGGAGACTAAGCGGGAGCCGTCCGGCGCCCTAACAGTTCTTCACTATGAGTGGGTTGAGCCGCTAAATGTTGACAATGTCTCGTTAACGACGGCGCATGTCCGAAGACCGTGCGATGGGTTCGATCACGTTGTTGACGGGGAATGCTCGTTCGACGACGTGGTAGGGTCCTTCATACTGGGTAGTAGTTTTTAAGAAAGAGCAGGTGCAGCGGAAGAACCCGATAGCCACACAAGGGCTGCAGGAAGGAAGGTGGGCGCAGAAGTTGTATCACCGCGAGTGGTCTTCTGGCGCTCTTGGTCATTGGAGTTAAAGCCCGAGCGAGATCGCGGAGCTCTTTAGCATCTCTTGCTGTGGCATTCATATGTATCCGGCCAGTAAGGCAGAATTGTGTCGGTGGTTTGAGACGGGTGCCAATTGTTAGAGTAGGTCACAGACTCCCAGGACGAGCAGCGTTCCCGAGCCAAAAGCTCTGGAGAGGATGGCACAATATAGCGTCGCTCTTCTTCGCTACAGCCCAGCGAAACAATTTCTGGTAAAAAAATCACACTTACAAAGGCCACTGTGGGATATTACAACAGAGTGAGAAGTTGCTTTTTGAATATTCAGCTCATGTCATTCCTTTTAAACCCATCATTTTCCGGTAGTTAGTTGTCTTCTGAAACAATATTGGACAATACACAATAGAAAAGAAATGTGACTATCAAGGAAACGTTGGGAGATTGCGAAGCATGGGGGGGGGGCGCATTCAAAATTTCTTTTCAGCAAAGTATAGCGCCGCGTAGTTTGTCCACACACATCAGTTGACCAACTCTTCCCGTTCTTTTTTTTTCTCTTTTTTTTTGAAAAGCTGTAACCTCCTACAACCCTAAAAGGAAAAGCTGTAAAACTGCGTATGGTTTCTGAAGGAGCGTATCTAAATGAGCTAAGCGATGAGCCCTCTACATGAAAGCTCTGCATATTTGCGTCTATAAGGGCGCCAAGAAAGAAGTTTGCAATAAAGCTCCGCGCAAGGAGAAGGAACCAAAAATCTGCTGTAAGGGCTCCAGAAATATAACAGGCTTACATCATCGCGGCTTAATTTAGAATATCTTCTCTTTTAATATGCTCTGCAAAACAGGTATTCCAAATAACAAATAAATAATTTGCAATGAGAGAACAATGTACTTCGAAATACCATTCTGAACATTAGGCATTTCCGTAAGCACTGAAATTATTCTCTCCTTTGGGGCATCTACACTGAGTTATAGGCACAGGAACGTATGCATGCCCGTCTGCAAATTCATTAGTGACACAAGAAAAATACCTGGTTGAGTTACTTATCTATTATTAACTATTTAACAAAATTTTCATTTATGTAGAGTAGAAATTATTACATTCTGGCGTGCTCGCCCTTCAAAAGGGACACGTTTTCCGCAAGAAGAATGTCTCTGACACTAGGTTGTCCACTTTAATTCATTGTACAATTTCAACTGTTCCCTCACATATACCTTTTCCACCAAGTTTTATACCAGTGCCAGAGCCGTTCCACTACCGGATTCTGGCCAATCCCCTTAGTGGCTACGCGCCATAATATGGGAAGAAAGAATGCAAGCAAGCAAGCAAGCTGCACAAAAGGCCTGAAGTAATTCACATATTACCGATATCGTTTGCAAGCCTCGGCATGGGAGTTTTGAAGTTGTTAAAAAAAGAATAAGGCAGGAACTCGCGATGATTATTGTTGCACAACCTTTTGAGAAGAACTGAAAACAAATCACGCGAAGAATTGCCCTGAAATAAACACTGCGTGGGCACTCCTAACGAATTTATCAAAGCTACAAGGGACGTTCCGAAAGTAAGTTTCGTCATTTTCAGGGAGAAAAGATAGCACACTAGGTGAAACAGTCGCCATAAAGAACGACGCCCGTGGCTCATTCAAGGACGGAAGGATCGACAGCGGATGCGGAGTGACGGATGCGTGGGCCGCCGAATAAGAAAGATTGCAAGCAGACCAGCATGCCTGAGGTTATTTCAGAATGGAAGCGCGTGCTGTTATCCGGTATGAATGGGCACGTGGGATTAGTGTGTCCGTCATCTGTGAATGCCTACGGATCATATACGGTGAAGAGGACATGTCTCAGGCCTTGCGTCGCACGGCACGAAATTTTACTATAGTCGTTCATTCAAATTCAATGCACCCTAAGAAAAATGTCACAATGACGATGGCAACTGCGCAGAAAAATAGTGCGAGGTGTATATTTCATGATGCCATGGTCTATTTTTTATGACAATAAAGTTGCATCTGAAAATAAATGACGAAACTTTCGGAACGTACCCTGTGCATAGTAGTAAGCTACAATAAAAAAGTTTTTCAAGGCACAGGCGCCCATCCATCATTCTAAACTTTGACGCTTTTTAACGGCCGCGCAATAAGGCGAAAATAATTAGTTTCTTGTTTTCACTTTACCTCCGCAAATTACATTGCTAACTTCTAGCCAATACTCCCAAGGAATGGTTGCATCACAAAAAAAAAAAAGATTCACTGCGCATGTGCTTAGATAGCTCTGGAAAGCTTGCATCTGGACCTTTTAAAGAACAATGCACCCGCACAATTTCACTCAAAATTCTAAGATCATCACAAAAGAAGTTATCTACGTCTGTCTACTGAGCAATGTTCTTCAAAGAATTCAACATAGTCTTACGCGTGGCGGACTTGTCATTACTGCAGCCATGCCATCAGGTTATTGGCGGAATAACTTATCTCTCTCATCCAATATACATTTCATTACCTGAATACCGCTTTTTCATCTCGATTTCTTTGTTCTCAAGCGAACGAGAAGAGGTGCTATCTCGTGTGCACGGCGATGGAATGACCGTATTAGGTAGCACTGTAGCCTTCATGCTATGACTTAGATAGCATTGCTCTTTTCTACTTTTCTCGTATTGCATCTGCCTAAATCCGTGTACTCCCAGTGGGGAGGTCATTATTACTGTGGTTCGAATTCTTGCGCAGTCAAAGAATGGTCTTTATGCCTTCGACGTCTTCATGCGAGCGAGCCTTTCTTCAGAATAATCAGGCTTCTCATGCTGCACATTGGACGTTGTTTGCTAGATACGCAGGCGGCCCAATGAGCAAAGCTTTAGTTAAAGACGGTGAAGTGTCTTTCTTTGACTTTGCTGCCTAGAAGAGCTATATATGGAGGCTCTAAGGCCTATAATGCCGGTGACGTTGTTCTCCATATCGTGTGTACAGCTTGATATCTTGCTGCTCTTGAAGAGACTTGTAATTGCTTTCTGCTTCTTTTTTGTTTTAGTTTGCCCCACGGCACCCCCTCGACTTCTTTATGCCGGCCATGACATGATCACAAGCGTAGCATTTTGGGTGAGTCGGTATGTCATATTTTTTTTAGGCTTGTAGCGCAGCTCATAACGAGAAAAAAAGAAGGCGGAAGGGGTAATAAAACGGAACGGAGAACATGGTGAGTGCTGACCCCGTTTTCCGTTCCTTTTCATCTTCCGCCTTCCTTTTTGCTCGTTCTGAGCTACGCTACAAGCCTAAAAAAGGAATGGCATGATCACTTTTATTGAGGTGCTACTACCTGTCATGGGAAGAGTCACGAGGGGAAGAGTGACAGTCACACCCTCCGCCAAATCGTACCAATTTTGCCTCATGATGAGCGAAGGAAGTAAGGCTCTCAATCTCTAGCAGTATGTAAACAGAAGGAGGAGCATGAGCCCGTAAATTGCACTCAGGCGCAGTCGGACCAGTAGAGACACCGTTGTACAAGGCAGAGTGATGATCAGGGACAATCTTTTTAACAGCAGAGCTGTATATGTCTACCCTTCCATACGTTTTTCAATGTCCATGGCCTCGAGGCTCCCGCGTCCTCCTTGAGGAGGCATAGCAAACTATAAGCACGTGCTGATACCTGTCGTACGATAAAGAAAGCTAAAGGGCTACCCAAAACATAGTTCCGTACAATAATTACTAGAGCAAACTCTGGCGCTAGTGTCTACAGGACCTGCAATCAGTGTGGTTAAGCCAGCAAGGGAATTATGGGAAGTGCATGGATTTGCCTAAACTTCATCCTTCTTGTTTTAAACGCCACTTCAACTTTGTAAATTCGTCATTTTCAACAAAGTACTGTGTAATAAACAAACATTATTAAGCTCATCCGCCGGCAGGATTCGAGCACAGGACCTCTAGCACAGATGCCCGACATTGAAGCCATCAAGCCACGAAGGCGCGCCACGACAAGCGGAATAGAACGCACTTATGAATTTATTGTGGGCTAGCCAGCGTCTTGAGGCGCTTGGCACGTTTGGAGTTGGACACCATGTCGAGTAGAGTCGCTATTAGTAGCGATTGCGCACGTTCGCAGGGTATGCTACAGACGCGGAAAAGAACAGCTCGAAAATAACTTAGATTTTAAACTCCGTGGTGTGCTTTGTCTTTTTTACAGCTCCACTGATAGCTCACATTCAGAGAGTAGAATGGCCGCAATTTCGTTTTTAGCCATACCAATGAGCGTTAGTCATAAACTCAGTTGAGGGTAGATAGTTTTGCTAGTTTGTACACCGTCGAAAGCCGAGTAACTTAAAACTATTTCGTTTTTACATGATTCCCTTCCATATGTCAAATTTTCGTAATCGTCGAAGCAGGCATTGGGCGGTGACCCGCAGCGTTTTTTGAGCTGCCCACTAAAACATTCTCATCTTGTATTGGAGATCAATACTGTTTGCTTTGAAAGCAGATAGCATTGCCTCCCTTGACGTGTTTCTTTTTATTATTATTTTAATTTGAATTGCTTACAGGAGGCAAGGAGCGCGATAAAGTGCAGGGAGATTGGTAGGTTCGTCTCAGCGAAATGATAGTAAAGAAACGGATGAGGAGTGTTATGCCGGCGTCTGTGTTTGTTACACTTCCGCTTGCTTAGTTGCGGTGGCTAGTCCAAACGCGCAGAGGCGTGCAAGCGAAACGTAAAAACACCGCTAAGATTGATCCTCAGTGAAGAAGTGTTGGAGGAACGAGTAGCATGCACACAGAAATGGCTCGATTGTTCTATTATGACAAACATTTTTTTTTTATTGATATGATATAAGGAGATGTTGGCGCGCAATTTAAGGCGCCGGCTACTCCTTATCTCTTGGGTGGTTCCGTCATACATCATTCAGGGTTCACGGTTACATATCAAATAATCATTTCACACAAGCACCAGGACTTATAAAGCAACGTTTCCACAGGAAGACTATGGCAAATGTCTCCACACCTATGTAGTCGAAAGTCTCAAAAGTAGAAACGATACTGTCGCCTAATAACACATTTTCTAGTCAGCGGATCAGCGGGTACATACAGTATACATGGCAAATGTCTCCACACTTATGTAGTCGAAAGTATCAAAAGTACAAACGATACTGTTGCCTAATAGCACATTGTCTAGTCAGCGGGTGGTATATACATCGTGTAAACAATCATTCACAGTCACAACAAAGCACTCAACATAACATAATTCCCAAACAGATGGATATATAGGGTCACATTGAAATGAACAGAGCAATGAAAGCACTAATAGCGTCCAGCGATGCCGCTGTCTTCAAAGAAAGTCTTTAGTGCTTTTAAAACGCTTTTCTGCAAGGCCGTTGTTGGCCAAGGGCCCAAAAGTTTCCTTAAACTGAAAGGTCTGCGGTCTAATTTACTTAGCGCTGATTTAAGTCGGCATCTTGGTGTGTCGTGATGTGGGCAATCTAGAAGGAGGTGATATATATCTTCATCTACAAATCCGCAATCACATTCGGGGGTTTCCGCTCGGCCAATTCTGTGTAAGAAATGCTTTGTGTAGGCAGTGCCTAGCCTTAATCGATGAATAAGCGTTTCCATAGTTCTATCTAATGACAATGAAAATTTGAATTCAATAAATGGATCAATATGATATAAGTCAGAGCTCTTAGAATTCTGGTCAAACCAAGTGTTTCTAGACATGTTGAAAGACGTTGTCCTTATAATGCAGCGTAATTCATTCTTTGATATTGGGAGCGGAGCCGTATCGTCTTTCAGGTGCGCTTGTCGTGCTGCTTCATCAGCTGCTGTGTTGCCAGGAATGTTGCAATGCCCTGGTATCCACTGGAATGCTATTGCATGTTTTGCTTCGCTTGCCTTTGTGAGGTATTTAAGTGTTTCATATATTACACTGTCGCTGAATGTTTTCCCCTTTGTGCTGCAGAGTGATGTTAGTGCCGCCTGTGAATCGCTGAAAATTACCCATTTTTGCGCTTCTGCTACTGACAATATAAATTTTACCGCACATAGGATTGCGAACAGTTCAGCCGTTGTGGACGAAGTCGTACGAGATAACTTAAATGATTCTTGTTTGTTGAGGTGCGGTATAATGAATGATGAAGTTGAAGAGGTTGCTGTACTGGAGCCGTCTGTATAGACGTGTGTGTATCCTGAATACCGCATATATATCTGGTATAGTGCTAGTTGTTGAGCAGCTTGAATGAACATGTCTCTTTTGCTGAATATCCCTTCTACTGATAATTCAATTTTTGGAACTGCAAGCAGCCATGGAGGATATTCGATGTCTGAGTTCCAAAATTCATTTTCTGGCAATATGTGAAGATTTTCTTGAATTTCTATATGAACATAACTTCTATCTCGATTCATTATGTCTAAAGCCAATGGGTGGTTTTTATGCTGGGTTTGAAGGCGGAAATAATGCCGGCATGTTTCTGTAGTTCGCATAACTGGAAATGGTGATTGGCGAGCCTCAGCTATTACAAGAGAACTCGAAGTCGCTCGTGGAACTCCTAGACACAGGCGTAGTCCTCTAGCTAAAAGTCTTTGAAGTCTCTCTTCTGACGTGTGGGAAAGTCCGTGTAAGATGGGCGCGGAATATGCAATTTTTTGACGTATTAATGCATTGTAAACAGTCAGCATGGACGATACTGATCCGCCCCATGATGTGTCTGCAAGTCTGCGAAGTACAGTCACTATGGCATTGACCTCGTTTTCGAGTTTTTTTAAGTGGGGTGCCCAGGATAGCTGCCTATCAAGTATTATGCCAAGAAATCGATGCTGTGTGACAATCGTTAGAGGGTGTCCTTCCAGATTAAGAGTGAAATTTTTTAACACCTTCCGAGTGAAGGGCAATACAGCAGTCTTTGCATGTGATAGTACCATTCCTCTTTTTCTCAAAAATTGGTTGATGATATTTATGCCGTCTTGCAATGCCATCTGGAGTAGTTGAGCTTTAGACCCAGATGTCCAAATACACACATCATCTGCATACAGTGAAAACTTTAACTGTGATGGCAGTCTTCGCGTTAAATCAGCCATGACGCAGTTAAAAAGGAAGGGGCTGAGTACGCTTCCCTGTGGTACTCCCTGTTTGACAATATGTTCAGAACTCTTTCCTTCACCCGTCTGAACAAATATTTTGCGACCTGATAAAAATTCAGAAATCCATCGCAAGGACCGGCCAGACAGACCAAGTTCCAACATGCTTAGCAGAACATGAACGTGACTAACGGTGTCAAATGCCCTCTTGATGTCTAGGAATACTGCTATCGTCATGTTTCCACGTGCACGCTCGTGCTCCACACAGGTTACTATATCTAATATTGTATCCATTGTGCATCTATGTTTTCTAAAACCTACTAAGTAGTTGGACAACACCTTCGTTTCATTACACCACCATTGAAGTCGCGCGTCAATCATTTTCTCCATTACTTTGCATAAACAACTTGTCAAACTAACGGCGCGGAAGGATTCAAGGCACAAGGGCGTCTTACCAGGTTTTAAAATTGGTATGATTCGAGCGACTTTCCAAGAGTCAGGTACAGTTTCCTCTATCCATAAGTTATTATAGATGTCTAAGAGCGCATTTGTACCTGTCGGTCCGAGGTTTCTTAGCATATTGTACGTAATGCCGTCCGGCCCAGCAGCGGACTTTTGGCGACATGATGCAATTGCACATTGGAGCTCGTTTAATGTGAAAGTGTGATCTAACTGAGGATGTTGGGCCCAGTAGCAAGCAGTAATTTTTCGCTTAGCCAACTCTACTGAAATATCAAATTCTGCACATTGTGATGAAAAGGCAGATCTGGAAATTAGCTCACAAAATTCATCTGCAACTAATATTTCACACGTGTCCCTGGCTACAGCGAGAGCACGAAATGGGAAGCTTTGTGTTACAGGTCCGCTTAAAGAACGAATTACTACAAACAAAATTACAAACATTTTATTATACGAAGAGAATTAAAATTTCCGCAGCACCTACGAGTAGCTATGGTCAAAGCGATTGCTGAGTAGTCACGGTTATCCTTTCCAGAGTTGGGCAGTCTACGTCTATTCGGATAAAAATGTTCACTGTTGTTCGGCATAATAATGCATCTTGATTGCGTAAGTGCTACTTTGAAATGGTGGGTTGACGTGGTTCTGTGCCATCTTGTGACAGATAGACGAAGTGGGCCCAGCACGCAATGTTTCGAGCAAAAGCGTAGGGCTCAAGGTGAAAAATTCAAGGGATCCTAAAGAATTTAGTTTGTTTTGTTTGGCGTAATTATGGGGCCTACTGAGTATGTACACGTAAGATCAGAGCGTGTCCGCGTATTTCATGAGGTTGCGTCGCAGGCAGGTGAAGTGAGAGTGTCCCGAAAAATAATATACGAATTGTGGAGGACTAGTGTCTGAAATGAAACAGCAACAGATTGGAATGTATCGACGTTATAATGGCCCTGCACTGTACCACTCAGCTGAGCTCAACGATACGCATAACGGCTGTAGTGAGAAGACAATATTCACGATAGTGAGTTGAGAACAGAAGACATACAGAAATGAAAGGAAAAGTAGAAAGGCGAACGAGGGAGTAGCCCACAGAGTTCGCGTTTTGAGTATTTACCCAGTCTTTTCCTCAAGTTTTCTTGGTTTTGTATACGGAGAGCAGCAATAGATGATCAACATTGTCTCTCTCCACGAGATGCCTTTCGCCTGCGCGTCCGCGTTTGAATGGCAGTCATTAGGCGAAGAAACGGTTGTAATTTTCCCCGGTGTGATTGGTCGATGTTAGCCGTGATGTGGCTATCTGTGCGTGCGTGTGCGTGTGCGTGCGTGCGTGTGAGAGCACCTGCGTGTGCTTTTTTTTTAAGTGGTAATGACGCACGCGTGTAGGTACGCTCACGAAAACTTGGAAATTTCTTGGCAGCAACGCTTCCTACATCAAATGCAGCTCTGGTGACAGCGATGGTGCTCACAGCTTTGCAGCCGTCCTTCAACTGACCCTCAGTAGTCTGCGCCTGATGCTTTGCAACAGATAACACAGCCGGCGCTTACACACGCTATGAATTTCATGTTCCCAAAGGAGTCAGCCTTCAATAATTTCCAGACATTTGCAGGAGCTCCCTCTCAAGCAACGCGAATTCCCTGTTCTACGCGCAGAATCTCCAAGAATCGTTCTGCTGAGAATGATCGCTCCCTCAAATGCATGAGCAAGGTAACGTGAGCACAGCATGGAGAAGCAACCAAGAAAGATGGGAGGCTTAGTTACTGCAATTAGATGAAAACTGGGACTAGGTTGCGCAACATTTACATTTGACAAAGACAGCGCTACAACAGTCGAGGAAGAAGCAAGGTTGGTATACACGTTCGAGCGCTGTTATTTTGGTGCTAAAAAGAGTCTAATGCTCTTATGTTTGCAGTAGCATAGAGCTATGATTGGCAAACACAGAACCCGACGTTCAATCTAGTGGGCATTGCCGGTCAGAACAAAAATATAATAGAATAAATTAATTGCTTGTTTTCGTGGAATAGATCAGATGGGTAGCTTCTCCAAGTCACTTCATAATCAGCCACGCTATCCCGAGAGAAAGCAAGCCTCCTTGTGATACATGGCTTCAGGCAAATCATCGATCCAACTGGCTGTTAAAAATCGTAGACAAATGGTTAATACGGCTAAAGTGCTCCGCGATGCTTATTTACTTGTTTGAACTCTCGAAATAAAAACATGACCTAAGAGAGAGTAGTGCTAAGCAAACAAGTAAATTATAAAATTTACAACTGCAGATTACGAAATATAAGTATGCAACTGAAAATAAGCATGAACGGTTCATACTTAAGGACAGAAAAAAACTAAAATAGAATAGCACAAAAATAACACTTGTTCATTGTTCGTTAATTGGAGAATGTCAGAACTGCATAATGAACCGTCATTTATGTTCGTGGCATTAGAGGAAAGGTCTTCCCAATCATAGCATGAGTATGGAATACATGAATAAAAAAGGCATTGGTTTTACATGATAGAATGTATAATTTATAGGCTAAGATTCTCGGACCATGGCCCTATGCGTCACAGGCTTACAAAGCGACGCGGGCACTGCTAGGTTTCATGAAAGCGACTGGCCTCAGTAATCGATTATAGGTGTGAGGTTATGGACATCCACATATACTCACACCGATAGTACCTTCTTCTCCCTCTCTTCTTTATTTTCTTCCGTTAAACCCCTTCCCTGTTTAGGGTAGCAAACCAGATGTGCGTCTGGTAAACCTTCCTACCGTTCCTTCCTTCCTTTTCGTCTTCCTCCTCCACCTGGGATCAAGCAAAAGATAAGCGTGAACGTGGAACGAGAAGGATATGGTGCAACGTTCATGAGGAGGAAATCTATGACATAAACCTAATCATGCAACTTTATGTCGTGTTGAGAGTGGTTTAAGGCATAAGTTATATATCGTGCTTTTTACGCTGGCTACACTTTCAAGGGGAAAACAAACTGCGTAGATTTATTCTGTACTATCCCTAAGAAGGTAATGCGAAGTGTAGGACTGGTATTCCTGATTGAAATGGTGGACTTCTGATGAATAATGGTCTTAAAAGGGTGCTTCCCAGTTCTCGAGTGCAGTAAAGCCGCCTTCGTTTGCGTGCAGCCGAAATCATTGCTGAATATAAGTGTCCTCAAAGAAAACATGTCACATACAGGCTAAAATGCTGCTGTATGCCGTGCAGCTTGCATTGCTTTTATCAAGGTCACGCAACACTGCACTGAAAGTGAGAGGACTGCGAGAAAACAAGTGGCACTTCTCGAAAGCTGACCATCATGTTCAATAAAAGCCTTATGTTGCTGAGATGCTTTCTTCAGGAGCCTGACCCCCATCACCAGCAAACTTTTTTTCTCCACTGCCCAAGACCAAGGCCTGTCCGAGCGCCCTCCAATTACCACTACCTTGCGCTAGCTGTTTCCAAGGTATGGCTCCAAATTTTCTAATTTCATAATTTTCGCAAGATAATTCATTTCAAGAAAGAAAACCTAAACGAAATACAAAGTACCTTATGCACTTAGTTTCAAAATGCACTGCTTGAGTCTACGCACTGGCTTAAGAGGACTCTTGTAGGTGCCCCCTCAAATAGCTGAAAGCAGAGTTCATTTACAATACAGTGCAATAAAGCTTTACAGCAAAAATAGATGCGAAAACTTGCACTTCTTCATCCTCGTATCATGTTACGTCTCAGTCCCATTCTATACTACCGTTTCAGACATCAGGTGCACGCTGTGGAGGCTAGCGAATTTTTTGCAGTGGCTTGTTGCATTCCGCCCTCAGAAATAGTTCGATATTCTGGATCGCAGTTGTGCGAAACTGTGCTGGCTCAGTATTGAATGAAGAAAGTGCTAATTCTTACGAACAAACCAACTGTCGTATACGGCTATCTAATGTCTTAATAAATCGAAGCTTCCTTTGCCTTTCCCTCGACTTTCCCACTGCTGCTGCTACTGCTGTGGCCACTGTGGCTGTTGCTGTGCGACACACATCGTTGGGGAGTGGTTTAGTGTGTGCATATATATGGAAAATGCGTGGCAGAGAAGAAAACAGACGAGAGGCACTCGTTTGGACCGCACCGCTTCGAATGACCTCTGAAGTAGCGATCTTTAACAGCGGTAATTATCCGTGACCCCCGAAAGGGCTTACCTTTCTACGGACGTGCAAGTCCAGAAGGAAGCTAGATAGAATGGAAGAGAGGAGGGGGCAAGAAGGCAGAGATTGGGCAGAATCGACGCACTCGCGAAACGAGTGGATAACAGCCTTGCCACTCTTTGCTCGCAGTTCCCAAACAAGGGGGGGGGGGGGGAGATAGGGAAAAGCCGACGTGAGAAGGCAAGGAAACGCTGCATAAACCTGAGTTCAAGGAATGCTACGGTTCGTTTCTGCTATTTCTGAAAAATAAAACCGTGCAAATATGTCTAGCAGACAACTTATGCAGGGCGTGCAGAAGCAGAGCCACGTTAATTAAAGCGCACGGCATGGCCTAGGCGACACAACGTAAGCGGTCGCAAGTCAAATAAACACTTTGGTGCCCGCGACGATAGCTTTGCGGCTATGACATTGCTCGAGGTCGCGGATTTGACCGAGGCAGCCGCATTTCGACGGGGTGAAATAAAAGAAACCCATCCGGTTTGATTTAGGCATATGTTGAAAAACACCAAGATGCCAAAATAATTGTGTGTGCGCCACTACGGCCTGCCTGATGATCCGATAGTTTACAGCCCCGTAATCCAATTCAAGTTTAACGCTTCTGCCACGATGTGATGTGCCATGCGAGGCAATGACATTGTTCGGCCCTCTCTGAGGTTATGAAATATGGCACGCAGCAACACCTCAAGCAAACACCTTTCCCTTCGGGTTTTCTGTGCTAGGCCGACAAAGAGCAGAGGCGCATGCAAGGTAACGTTTAACATCAACGCGCCACTCTTCTGTTGGACAAAACGTTCAAGAAAAAAACATTCGTCGTCAACCTCAACGCTATTTATTTTCAATCAAAGCAAACAGCACGGAAAGCTTCGCTTATGAAGATTGCCACAGTGCGAGGGATCTGCATAATCTTTTAAACTAAATTTGTTTTTTATTGCGGTTCTGTTCGGGTTTTATATTTCCAGGCCATGGCGGCAGCCTCACGTGCACGGTGGCGCGAGCGAACGCCGTTGGCGCGCTGCGAAGCAGAGACAGAATGCACGACGTGGTATATTTTTGTTACCGAAATTTTTGCGTAGCTTACACAGCATTGCACCTGATGTCTGAAGCGGAGTATAGTCATGTACCAGGCAGCTCGACAGTAATAGTTATGAGGCTATGCATATGTACAAGAAATTCAAATATGTGGGGTAGGCATTTCAAACATAGTGTGTACATTGCGGACAGAACTTAGCCCGTTACCATACAGTGTACTTTTCAATTGATATCCCTGTTGTGAGTTTTAAGTAATTCAACAAAGGAACTGTTCTTTTTCCATAGCTAGTTTGTTTGCTAAGCATCTTGCCCATATGATTACATTTCATTATTGTTTGGGTTAGTATGATCTTCTCGATCTTACATCATCAGAGGGGAAACTTGGAGAGTTAGTGAGCATGGCTTGCACTGCTGCGAGCGCAGATTATTCATTCTCATCATTCATAATGTTATTTTCCCTATAGAAATGTTTGCACAGCGCAAAAAAAGAGGACTGAAGGAACAACACAACACGGGCGCTGCATGATTCAGCTGATCTTTATTTGCGGGATCACCAGAACTATGTACA
This sequence comes from Dermacentor albipictus, assembly GCF_038994185.2. NCBI lineage: Eukaryota > Metazoa > Arthropoda > Arachnida > Ixodida > Ixodidae > Dermacentor > Dermacentor albipictus. Next base: position 440,724,523 of record NC_091821.1, read on the forward strand.
TGAGCAAAAGTAATGAAAAAAACAGCTTTTGCATTATGTCACACATGAACCCCTATTGCATCATAGCCAGATACTTCATTTGGTTTCTTGTGAGGGCAATAAACGGCATGCTGATGCAAAGATCACCCAGCCGCTATATCTTTTGAGCCTCTATAATTTCACGTGTAAGCTATTCTCGCGGCGTTTGCAAATTACGACGCACTTTTCAGATTCAGGGTCGCAGTGGAAGTCTCTGCAGTGAATGCCAAGATGACGTTGCACTGCGGTAGGAACATTGTAAAACTGCTCTTTTAATTGCTAATTTAAACATGTGCCTGTTTGGCCAACCTATTTCTTTGCGCAAGTGAAGGGAATCACGTAAACCACACCCACGGCGCATGCTCCAAACAGCTTCCTATGGTTAGCATCGCAAATATTTCGTCATGCGGCATGAGCATTTACACACCTACAGAGCACTGATAAACTTTCCGGGGCAGAAAAGGCAACTTTAACCTCTACTTTACTGTCTATCTTCTTCCAGCTGTGCAATATCTTGTTCAAGTAAGGGAGCACCGCGACTGGCTTATTGTCTCCGGCAGCGCTGTGAACTGCTACTTTGCCTCCCAGCTTGATTTTCTTTAATCGCTTTTCTGCGACTGAAACTAACAAAAGCTTGGGGTACCCAGCATATGTTAGGTCGGAGGCCTGCACTTGGAGACTGCGCGTTAAAGAGTGGAAGCAAGACTTGTTTAGTGCATTTGGTGAATCATAGAATTACAATGCCCCGTTTCATCAGCTTAAAATGGGCCGACAGATCAGGCAAAATTGTGTTATTCCTTCAGTCCTCGTCTTTTGCACTGTTCAAACATGCCGATATTTAATCACCAACTTGTCCAAGCTTCCACCTTATCAAATTATTTTCTCGATACTCATTGTCACGTGTACGTTTTAGAAGACCGATTCCTAAATTATGAGCTCATGATACGGCATGTAAGTAAGGGATATTCAAGAGTAAAACGTGAGAAAGATCGATGAAGTAGTCAAAAATCAACACAGCATGAAGTCAGTGAGAACACTTGGCATAGGACAAGCCAAGATATATGTTCAGTACGATAAGCAGCAAAATATCATCAGCAATCTCGATGATATAGTAAAATCAGCAGGAAAACTCTATACTGACCTGTACAATACGCAGAGCAGCCACAGTACCTTCATTCGAAGTAGTAATGAACAGAATACAGAGGCTTCTTCGATAACTAGCGATGAACATATAAAAACCTCGCAAGATGTCAAACGGGGAAAAGTGGCAGGAGAAGATTGAATAACAGTTGATTTAATCCAAAATGGAGGAAACCTTATGCTTGAAAAACCGGTGGCCCTTTCTACGAACGGTATATCGACATTAGGTGTCCAAGAGAACTCGAAGAATGGCAACAATAGGCTAATCCACAAAAACAGAGACGTTATAGAGTTGGAAAATTATAGGCGCGTTAGCTTACCTCCAGCATTATAACGAGCATTTACCGATCACCAATCTAATTAGGGCAACACTGCACTTCAGTCAACCAAGACAACAGGCTAGCTTCAGGAAGCATACTCTGCAATGGACCACATCCACGTCATCAATAAGGCAATCGAGAAACCTGCAGAACACAACCATCTTCTCTACATGGCTTTCATAGATTACAAATGGACATTTGATTCAGTAGAGATACCACCAGTCATAGAGGCATTAAGTAATCAAGGAGTACCAGAGGCTTAAGTAAGTATCGTTGAAAACATCTACAGGTTCCACAGCTGACTTAATCCAGCACAAGAAAAGTAGAAACATACCTCTAAAGAAAAATGGTCAGGCATGTAGACACAACCTCTCCAATGCTATTCATTGCAATGTTGGAAAAAGTATTCAAGCTGTTAAACTGGGAAGGCGTAGGAGTGAGGATAAATGGCTAATACCTCAACAACTATCGGTTTGCAGATTACATTGTCCTGTCCAGCACCACTGCGGACGAGTTGCAACAAATGATTGAGGACCTTGACAGAGAAAGCGTAAGAATGGGGTTGAAGATCAATATGCAGAAGACAAAGACAATGCTAAATAGTCTGACAAAAGAACAAGAGTACATAATCAAAAGTCAGCCTCTAGAGTCCATGAAGGAACACGTTTACCTAGGTCAATTACTCACAGGGGATCATGAGAAGGAAATTTACAGAATTATAAAAATGGGTTGGAGTGACATACATCATACATTGTCAGATCCTGACAGGAAGATTACCACTACAGTTGAAAAGGAACGTCTACAATCAATACATTCTACCGGTGCTAACATATGGGGCCGAAACTTGGGAATTGACAAAGCTGCTCGAGAAGTTCAGGACCATGCAAAGAGCGATGGAACGAAGAACGTTAGGTGTAACGTTAAAACACAGGAAGATCAGAGAGCAGATGGATCAGAGAGCAAACGGATAGCCATTTTTCTAATTCACGTGTAGAGAAAAAAACGGAGCTCGGCAGTCCACTAATGCCTAGGTTAGATAACCGGTGTACCTTTAGGGTCACAGAATGGTTGTCAACAGAAAGGAAGCGCAGTCGAGGACGGTCGATGACTAGGTGGGGTAATGAGAATAGGGAATTCGCAGGCGTTAGTTGGAATTGGTAGGCACAGGACAGGGGTAGTTGGAGAACGCATGTAGAGGCCTTCGTACTGCAGCGGGCATAATTAATAACGAAGGTGATGATGGCTGCACACATTGCATCTTTCGAGTGTCGCAAAAAAAGGAAATGAAAGCAGGTGCAATTTTTGGTGTAATGATTTAGTGTATCGTAGAAGGGCCTCTTTTCGTTATTCGCACAGATGCTTTTTTTAGAAACGTTCTCAGGAGGCGAAATTCCAATCTCGGTGTTTTATAAGGGTGCAAAGGTGGGGTAGCGGTAGAACACCCGCCTCGCATGCAAGAGGTCCGTGGTTAGAATCCCGGTGCCGCGCAATTTTCCACCGGAATAAAAAAAAATCCGCGTGTTGATAAAATTGCATAAAGAGATCTGTAGTGTGGTCTGATACCGGTGACCAGAACCGGTAACGCACTCCCTCACGAGAGCCGGATTGGCCACCCTGTTGCAGTACTTGACCACAACCTCCTATACGAACACAACAATCAAACCCCGGAACTCAGACCCCAGCAGCTGCGAACCAACTGACCACGGCTGCGGTCAGACCTGCGACGCACCAGAGGGTGCTAAAATCCCTGGCTCTGGAGAGGCCGTCATTGGTATGTGAACCTCGCAACGTTTAACGCTAGAACGTTATCTAGTGAGGCGAGTCTTGCAGTGCTATTAGAGGAGTTAGAGGGCAGTAAATGGGACATAATAGGGCTCAGTGAAGTTAGGAGAAGCATATAGAGTGCTAAAAAGCGGGCACGTCCTATGCAACCGGGGCTTAGCGGAGAGGCGAGAACTAGGAGTCGGATTCCTGATTAATAAGAATATAGCTGGTAACATACAGGAATAATATCACATTAACGAGAGGGTGGCAGGTCTTGTGAAACTTAATAAGTAAAAAATGAAGGTTGTACAGGTATACGCCCCTACATCCAGTCATGATGACCAGGAAGTCGAAAGCTTCTATGAGGACGTGGAATCGGCGATGGGTAAAGTCAAAACAAAACACACTATACTGATGGGCGAATTCAATGCCAAGGTAGGCAAGAAGCAGGCTGGAGACAAGGCAGTGGGGGAATATGGCATAGGCACTAGGGATAGCAAGGGAGAGTTATTAGTAGAGTTTCCGGAAAAGAATAATATGTGGATAATGAATACCTTCTTCCGCAAGCGGGATAGCCGAAAGTGGACGTGGAGGAGCCCGAACGGCGAGTCTAGAAATGAAATAGACCTCATACTCTGCGCTAACCCTGGCATCATACATGGCGTGGACGTGCTCGGCAAGGTGCGCTGCAGTGACCATAGACTGGTAAGAAATCGAATTAGCCTAGACCTGAGGAGGGAACGGAAGAAACTGGTACATAAGCAGTCGATCAATGAGTTAGCGGTAAGAGGGAAAATAGAGGAATTCAAGATCAAGCTACAGAACAGGTATTCGGCTTTATTTCAGGAAGAGGACCTTAGTGTTGAAGCAATGAACGACAATCTTGTGGGCATCATTAAGGAGTGTGCAATCGACGTATGTGGTAATTCCATTAGACAGGATACAAGTAAGCTATCGCAGGAGACGAAAGATCTGATCAAGAAACGCCAATGTATGAAAGCCTCTAACCCTGCAGCTAGAATAGAACTGGCAGAACTTTCGAAGTTAATCAACAAGCGTAAGACAGCTGACATAAGGAAGTACAATATGGATAGAATTAGACATGCCCTCAGGAACGGAGGAAGTCTTAAAGCAGTGAAGAAGAAACTAGGAATTGGCAAGGATCAGATGTGTGCGTTAAGATAAAAAGCCGGCAATATCATTACTAATATGGATGAGATAATTCAAGTGGCTGAGATATTTATACACCAGTGGCATTCACGACGAAAATGGAATAGATAATAGTCTAGAGGAATTCGAAATCGCACAGGTAACGCCAGAAGTAAGGAAAGCCTTGGGAGCTATGCAAACGGGGAAGGCAGCTGGGGAGGATCAGGTAACAGCAGATTTCTTGAAGGATGGTGTGCTGATTGTTCTAGAGAAAATGGCCACCCTGTATACACTATGCTTAATGACTTCGAGCGTTCCGGAATCTTGGAAAAACGCTAACATAATCCTAATCCATAAGAAAGGGGATTGAGAAGACTTGAAAATTTATAGGCTGATCAGCTTATTCTCCGTTGACTACAAAGTATTTACTAAGGTAATTACAAATAGAATCAGGAACACCTTAGATTTCCGTCAACCAAAGGAGCAGGCAGGATTCTGTAGAGGCTACTCAGCAATAGACCATATTCACACTATCAATCAGGTGATAGAAAAATGAGCGGAATATAACCAACCTTTATATATAGCTTTCATTGATTACGAGAAAGCGTTTGATTCAGTCGAAAGCTCAGCAGTCATGGACGCATTGCGGAATCAGGGTGTTCACGAGCCGTATGTAAAAATACTAAAGGATATCTTTAGCGGCTCCACAAACACCATAGTCCTCTATAAAGAAAGCAACAAAATCCCAATAATGAGAGGCGTCATGCAGGGAGGTACGATCTCTCCAATCCTATTCACAGCGTGTTTGCAGGAGGTATTAGAGACCTAGATTGGGAAGAATTGGGGATAAGAATTAATGGAGAATACCTTAGTAACTTTCGATTCGCTGATGATATTGCCTTGCTTAGTAACTCAGGGGACCAACTGCAATGCATGCTCACTGACCTGGAGAGGCAAAGCCGAAGGGTGGGTCTAAAAATTAATCTGCACAAAACTAAAGTAATGCTCAACATTATCGGAAGAGAACAGCAATGTACGATAGGTAGTGAGCCACTTCAAGTGGTAAGAGTATACTTAGGACAGGTAGTGACTGCGGATCCGGATCATGAGACTCAAATAATCAGAAGAATAAGAATGGGCTGGGGTTCGTTTGGCAGGCATTCTCAGATCATGAACAGAAGGTTGCCATTATCCCTCAAGAGAAATGTTCATAACAGCTGTGTCTTACCAGTACTCACGTACGGGGCAGAAACGTAGAGGCTTACGAAAAGGGTTCTCCTTAAATTAAGGACGACGCAACGAGCTATGGAAAGAATAATGATAGGTTTAACGTTTCGGGTAAGAAAAGAGCAGATTGGGTGGGGGAACAAACGCGAGGTAATGATATCTTAGTTGAAATCAAGAAAAAGAAATGGGCATGGGCAGGACACGTAATGAGGAGGGAAGATAACCGATGGTCATTAAGAGTTATGGAATGGATTCCAAGGGAAGGGAAGCGTAGCAGAGGGTGGCAGAAAGTTAGGTGGGCGGATGAGATTAAGGAGTTTGCAGGGACGACATGGCCACCATTAGTACATGACCGGGGTAGTTGGAGAAGTATGCGAGAGGTGTTTGCCCTGCAGTGGGCGTAACCAGTCTGATGATGATGATGATGATGATTTTTTACAGCAGATTGGCACTAGAATAATTAAATGGCCTAATTAGGTAGGCATATAAACCTAGAAGTGCTACATGTACTCACTGGCTCTGCAACGGTGAAATAAAACCACAGCTTTCACACGAACATTTCTGCACCTCGTTGTAAGCCGTAGCGTAGCAAGCTGGCTATCCAATTCTATGGCTGCTTTAGGTCTTCCGAAATCGCTTTAGATACTGTGACCCTGCAATGACGGGCACTAACAATGATTCCTGGCAATATATGACTTCTACGGGGGTCCAGAATTGGTAAATTTTTCATTTTACTCCACCTATGGGAGTGACTAGGTATTTTAAAACGAACATGTTAAAACGAAAGTGCACTATTAGGCGTTATTTATAATACGTGTTTATGCATGCTTATTCGCCATTTTGTGCGCAAACGACGTAACAGACCGCTGACCTCAGTCATCAACAGGGGCGCTGCAACGTAAAGCTATTCGAAACTAATCTATTCCAAGGGCCTTATAACGTAAAACTATTCCAGTCTGTTTTTATTCCAATCTCCTCTCATCAAATTTACGTAACCACCGGCGCAAGCATCGGGCGGTAACCCACAGCGTTGCCTGACCAGCCCACTTAAACCATCTCCTCGTTTGTAGCAGGTCCCTCTTGTTTGCTATAAGAACCAATAACATTGGCCACATTAGGTAGTTTTTCTTATCTAATTGGCTGACAAGAAGCGGGGAACACGCTCAAGTGGAGAGCGTTTCGATATGGCCAAGCCAGTGCAGTTAAAATAGATAACCGAACGAGGATGTTGAAAACGGCGTCTGGGATTGGTCCGCTTCCTGTTACTTGGATGCGGTCGGTGTTCGAAAATCGTGGCGGCGTGCAACGTAAGGTTAAGAACGCCGTTGAAGCGGATTCTTAGCAAGAAAGAGTTGGCAGAGCAATGTCATATACGTGCCGAAATGGTTGGGTAACGTTATACTGCCACACAAAAAAGTTTTGTTATGCGTTCAATTCATGCTCTCCATTAGGTGCAAGGAGCCAGTGCCTGAGCGTTCGGTGGCCAGCCATCTTCTTTTCGGAACGGGGCACAATGCATAATTATTGCGTACACTTCCTATCAGATGGGGAGCTATCACGGTTTTAGTGACGTCGCAGGCAAAAACGCAAAGTGGCGGTGGTGCGGAAGCTTTTTTGATCAGTCATGACGCGCTGATGGCAGAATTCGGATAGCTTTACGCTATAATGCGCCACTTCTGCAGTCAGCCCTGCACTACTGGTCGAAATACATTCCAGCAAACCCAATTTCGAGTCTTTGTCTTGCGACAACACACTAAATATGGGTGCACTGTATATGCAATAATAAACCGAATGAAGGCAGAAAGATTATCGCTGATTTGACGCCTTTTTGCCATTAGCCCACCGCTCTTGGTCAAGCGCTTTCAGGCCGCACTCACTTCACCTGTCTGCCACATGACATCATAAAACCACGAAAACTCACCGTGTCAAAGTTACATGTACTAGTCTCAATGTTATGCCTAAAAAATGATTTTTTTTTCTTAATAGCCGGACACTACCCCGTTCCGAAAAGAATAGATGATGGCTGCCCGCCTATCACTTGGGGCATTTACACGCGAGACAACAGAGACATCTTCTGTATACAAAATTTGTTTCAGCTAACCGCGAATAAACAAGTCCCCGACATCTGCAAAATTGTAAAGAACGTACAGCCACGACGTAATTGTCCTAATTGGGCGAAGGCCAATATCGATATGCCAGCATTAAAAAGAGGTTGGCCCCATGCATGCAGACAGCACTTTTATTCTGCTTGGTCTAAGTATTTACGGTATCGAAATGAACAAAAAGTGTCTGCCCCGGCTGACGAGCAGAATCGCTACTTCTTGGGGTGACCTTCAGGAGCATCACGTACCAACAACACCTTGCACATAATTTTACCCGAGATGGACGTGCCCTACGTGACAAGAATCCCGTCCAACCATTGTGCTCTTGGAAGCCGTCGTCAGAAATCAGCAGACTTTGACACCAAGCACATCGCTGTGCGTGATCAAGAACAAACACTTCAGCCCAATTTCATAAGAGCGCCCATGTCGTCTTGACGTTACGGCATGGAAGGCGCTTTTCTTCATGACGGTCTATCATTAGCGCGTGATTGTTTAACGCAGAAATATTTAAACAGTACGTATGTACTTTAAACACATTTCGTAACCAAGCCAAATTGGCAATCGATCACGCACAATTACAATCACAGGGAAATATATTTAACGGAAAGTATGCCATAGAACATAGAGAATGAGTAGGATAGTGGTGGAGGCCCTGTACAGCAGAACCTTCAGCACAGTTGCGCCTTTTAGTTTTCATTATACCGTACTTGCATTTATCTGGAAAATCGATGGCGTTGCTGGGTGCGTAAATAGCTCCATTTATGTTGGCTGCATCGGGATACACTAAGACATCGTGCAGCGAGGAAGCGGTGAATGCCCTCTTCCATTATTTTCTCTCGAAGGGCCTCTCAGTCAGAAAAGGCCATTGGAATCTCCTTTCAAGCCCCGAAGACTGTGAAAAGCACTCAATTCTTTGTTACTATTCTGGAAGGAAAGCAAAGGGGCACTTTGTCGTAACAGGAGCCCCTCGGAAACCGTAAGATGCAGCTGCGCTTACGCTGTGAATAAAGATATGTTTGGCAGTCCAAGCGTGAGCACGCATGTTAACATTTTGTACTATCTTCCAAATCATAGAGCCAGGTTTGTGTGCATTTGTCTCTTCACGTGGCAGACAGTATCATAAAATCTTAGACAATTATATTCCGCTTTCTTAGTTCCTTTTTGAAAGGTTACTGAAACAAGTCCTTTGAGCGTAAGAAAAACTACGCAACAGAACACCTGAAGAGAGCGCGGAAACAAAACGTTTATGGAGACAAATACATAAAATGCAGCCCCACGCTGCTTTTGGAGAGGTGCCAATAATTATTTGATGGTGTTGCTCATCAGTAGGTCAAAATAACAAGTGTCGCATATGACTCCACTGAGGGCATGACACTCTTTTTGATACGATCCAGCCACTTGATGTAAGAATAGACCCGAATAACCGCGGAAGGCAGTCTTTTCTCAGGGCGCTTCTGCCTCGTACGCTGGTTTAGTGGCGGCACTGCTACTCTACACCTACAACCAAAAGTACGCCTAGGGTGGAAGGCACCAACGAGATTCGTATTAGCCTCAACCGGCACTTCCCTATAGCAGAAATATTACTAGCGCTACAATTAAACAATGCGCGACAACTCCCCTCTTTCACAGTGCCCTCCCTGCCTCTTCAGACTCCCTCGCTTGACGCTTTTTACTTTTGTTTTCATTATCGCGATGCGTCACCAAGTGGACACCTCACATTCATCGCACACGTGACTCTGACCTTTATATTAAGTTTGCGCGTTTCGCCGCAGGAGGGACCATGACCATTCGATTCGTTATTCTACGTTAATAAGTCGCGGCGACATACGCCTCGAATATGCTTGTGCTTTTCCATGGCTCCCAGTGTGTACGAGGAGGGAAGAAAAGATGGCCGAGCTCCGCGCAGCGTTGTTGTTCTCGGAGCAATATTCTTCGATGTCGCGCTCCGTGCGCTGTCCGTTTCATTCCGTTTTAAAGTTATGTGTGAAATGGTGAATTTTTTAAGAGAGCGCGCTTGACTCAGGTGTTGGCGCCGCACCAAATAGATTACTTCCGTGGAGAAGCTGTTAGCACATGGTGGGAACCACCAAATCCGCTCCAGCCGATATATCAGCCCATAAAAATAATGTCAGCGCAGTTTGCACCTAGTATTTAGCCTGCGACCATTACGCTGCGACTAGTGTGCGGCTACCGTCGTTGCGATGACATGAAAAAAAGTAGTCACGCGATAGCATTAAGGACCCAGCGTCGTAGAAAACCCGGCGGCGGCCATCGTTTCGGCAAAAGTAATTTCCAACCACGCAAGCCATCCGTGTAGCGCAAAGAAGTTGCTGCACTAATTGAATTTCTCAAAGTAAAATACGTCAGAAAAAATTATAGGGTAGGACTTACACATGACCTACAGATCTGATAGCGTCGGATTGGAATTTGAATAGCGAAAAATCCTATTTCTGTTGCACGGAAACTCAAACACAAACGCCTTTTCCAGCGTTTCTACCATTCACAGACATGCCATGGCGTCCAGTATTTGCGCGCTCAAATCTCGGAGGCTACGGAGCAGCGCGCCTGGTTCCTAGCAACACCTCCAGATGGTGCTTGCCTCCGCCGCATCGCGACCCACGCAAGAGGCCGCGTTTATACCAGCAAGATCGCCTTCCTGCATAGCGTTCTTCGCCAGTGTTTCGCAGTAAACGTTACAGTTACATAAGCTGCAGTTGCTGGGAAGCGTGAGAAGCAGTGAGTGATCCTTGAACGCTGTCGCGTTCCACTCTTAAAGGCGGAGCTTAAGCGTTATTCACATTTTTTTTAATACTGTTACAAGACTGTTTAGAGTGAGTGAATGTGCACGATCTGGTCGAGATGCTGATAGAGGAAAACTGTTCTATTCCTTCTATAGATATTTTTAGAGGGCAACCCATAGGTGTTCCTTACTGCAGCGAGCGTTGGCGGCGGGGGCACCGTAACCGAGCGAACGAACACACAAGATGAAAGAGTGAACGCGGATAGAGAGGTGAAAGACGTGAATCTCGAACGGCTGAGACCAATAAGAGGGTCGCTTGAGTGACGTGCACGCGGTAAACTGGTGTCATTCACACCCGCCCGACCACTCGAAGCCTAGTCGTATCTGGGGTGCGATCGCGCAAACAGCTCGCTTTTCCGTTCTCTCGCTTGCCCTCTCGTGATTCGTTGGCGCCCGCGTGTTTCGTCACGGCGGCCATTGTGCCGGGGCGGGACCACAAAATGCGCTTACGTCACACTCCTGTCAATCATTCCAAAAGCGAGGGGAAACGGCCACTTTCGTGGAACGGTCGACAAGGGCATTCGTTTCGAAGAATGAATGGCCGTTGCCATAGCAGCGCTAGTAGCAGACGATGCGCCTGTCGTCTGCTCATAATGTCGTCGCTCGCCGAACATGGCTGGCCCTGGCGGGGGTCGAGTTTTTCGAGATTAAAACGCGATCCGCCATCGCCGAACGTCAGCGATGTTAATTATTGAAAACAACTGTGATCACAGTGAAATTAAATGCTGCGCCTGCGCTGTGATAAATATAAATGCTGTTTTAATTTTGATTGATCCGAGTGCATTTGTCGATAATGCTCGCCGTTTCACGTTGTGCTCAGAGAATCGCGTTCATTGTTCGGCGGTTTGTTTGGTGCTCACGAGTCGCGATGGCCGCTCCTATTATCGCGCTTTTGGAGTCGCTCGGGCAGCCTCGGCAACGCATCTTTCGGGACGCATTTGACGAGCTTACCGAGGAAGAGTTCCGCGACCACTTCAGGCTCTCGAAGCGCACTGTGCGCTGGCTCTGCGAACAACTGGAAGACGCCATCGGTGGCCTTCGGACCGGTGGCATCACGACGCAAGACAGGGTGCTTTGTGCTCTCCGTTTCTTCGCGACGGGGAGCTACCAAAGATCCATCGGCAGCGAAGAATTCGTATCGATGGGGCAAGCTTCCGTGAGCGAAAGCATTCACGCAGTTGCGGAAGCAATAACCGTGGTGGGCCGGCAACAGGGCTGGGTAAGCTTCCCGTTGTCAACGGCCGGCAAGGCTAGTGCAAAGGCGGCCTTTGCGGATCGGGGCCGCATTCCCGGTGTAGTGGCCTGCGTCGACGGGACGCTCATAGCGATCAAACAGCCCGAAGGACTCAGCCCGGGCGAGACCGCGGGCTTCATGTCAAGAAAAGGCTTCTACGCCTTGAATACCATGATCGTAAGTACTCACGATCTGACATTTTTTTTGCACGCTGTCATCTTTTATTAGGTTATCGGTTTTATGTAATGCCGTCGTAGTGTGTACAATACGGGTACCACGTAAAGCAATATCGATCGTGATCGAGCCCGTTCGGAATTTAATTTCTCGGTCCAGATTGACTCATTTGCTTAAGCTGCGGGAGGCAGGTAATCGCGGTTGATAATTTCGAACGGAATCAAATTGATCGATAGTGCCCTTGCGGTACGGGTATAAGAGTACGCATTGAACAACCAAGGCGGCTATGATGAGCATTAATTCACAAATGTCTCGTGAATGTAGCTTTTTGCACATTTCTTGCAATAATTAAAGAAGACTATTTCGGAGATTGCTTTTTACTAATGTGAGAAAGAATGCAGCTGTGTCTGGGAAAGAATTATGAAATCATGTCGGTGCAAAAACATTTCATTCAGACAATTTATCTGTCAGCATGACGTGAAATATGAGAATATTCCAGCTCAAATTGCTTATTCTGAACCATTTTCCGCCCGTTTGCTCTGCCCTCCAGGTGTGTGATGCCCACATGCGCATCGTGGACATCGATCCCCGTTTCCCCGGATCGTGCCATGACTCCTACGTGTGGAGGCACTCACCACTGTTAGGCCGCCTCACACGTAACCTGCGACGTGGAGAATGGGTGCTTGGTGAGTGCTGCAGACATGTTGCAATCAGTGAAGTATATTACACAGTTATGTTTCCAACATGCAGGAGACTCGGGCTACCCTCTTGAGCCATGGCTGCTGACTCCTGTGCCAGGCCATCCAGGCATTGACACTCCGGAGGGGCGCTACAACCAGGCCCATGTCTCCATGAGGAACGTTGTGGAGAGGGCTATTGGCGTCTTGAAGGCAAGGTTCCGGTGCCTTCAAAGGTACCGGACACTCCTTTATGAGCCCAAGGATGCAGCCACAATCGTGGCAGCCTGCGCCGCTCTCCACAACATTGCTTTGAGGGCAGGGGAGCCGGAGCTGCAGGACAGTGATGAGGAGGCTGATGACAACCAGCCACCGCTGCAACAGGGCTTCCCTGTATCTCAAGGGCACCACACCTGCCGGCAAGAAACGCCCAGAGAGCTGCTGATGAGGGCGAAGCAGATGAGGAGCCAGGTTGTCAACCTGTTCTCTGCGGCCCCTAGCTGGCGTACCACTCACCTGCGTATGCTGCATCGTCGGCTGAGGCAGCAACAGCAGCCTCGTCGCGCGGCTCAACCGTAAAACCAGGTGAGTTCTCCAACATAGGCGTCAAAAGGCAAACCGCATAATGCCATTGAAAAATTGAAATGGTCGCCCTTGATAAAAAGGATGCAAGGCATTTTCAAAAATATTTGTTTTGATTAATACTGAAATCTCCATTGCGGATTTTCACAGGGTGTGTCACAGTAACAAAAGGTTTAGAAACAGTGGAAGAGAGACGTTAAAAAAGTGTTGCTGGGCTACTTAGTTCCTGATGGGAACGCAAATTCAAGGAGAATACAAAAAACAGCACAAGCACCTGAGCGGGTGTGCTGCTGCATCTCTTTTCCGGGTTCTTTTTTTCTTTTGTAATTTTATTCTTAAATAACTAGAAACACAAAATACAAAATGACACTCTGTTATAACAGGGAATTTTGAAAACAAAACAGACAGAGGTAGGTTTTGCACGAAGACATGTCGTGCCATTTCGACATTTTTGTCCACCCCTGTAGCCAGCTGGGTAGCTAGATTGAAACGTCACAAGAACATTTCATTTCACACTGCAACGGGCACATTGTTCCTGTAGTATATTCAGCCAGCATGGAGTAAAGCCAAGACATGGTGTAGCTCAAGGAAATGGTATTACTTTAATGTACTCCATGGTTTCAACTTTGTAAACATCCTCGTGTCACACAAAAATACAGATAAATATCAGCCGCTACATGTTCTGCATTCAGATACACCCCATATAATACAACATATCTGAAGTAGTAACAGTGACGAAATATGTCAGAATGAGCTGGACTAACGTGCTGCTGTAGCAGGAAGCCTGCAGGACGTGTGTTTGTTACATATCACAGCACCTTGAACTACTCTTCAGTATCAGGTACAGTAATGCACTCCATAGCTGTAGCTTAGCATATATAAAGTTACATGGAAGTAGTAGCAAAAAATATCACAGCAGGAGCCTATGTGGCTAGCCAGAAGTGCTTCATGTAACACTTATTACCCTCTCATTATAAAAGTGGTAAGCATACAAATAAAAAGCATCATGCAAGCCTGACGCATTCTGTACTTCGATATAAATGGCAGGAATAACATGACCTAGTTGAAAACAATGACTAATACTGTTTTTCTCCGCGTACAAGGCATCAGCTGTTAGCTGGAGAATCCCCGTCAGGCGCCAAATCAAGAGTTAGCTTCACTATATGTAATGTGTAACACAATTCTAAAGCAGCCATCTAGTGATTTCAGGTAGACACTGGATATAGAACCTTGCAAGAAAAAAAATTGGACCTCAGTGCAACAACACAGAGTACAGAAAGAGCAACGCTAGCATGACTGCCACCTAACTCATATGACTGAAACACCCTAAACATATTAATGATACTTGCTAAAAAATACTAAAACATACTAACAATAAAGTTACAAAAATAGTATGCAATTTCTTGTGCACATAACGGAAATAAGGTAACTATTTAATTTCTGCTACCTTCGAGTAACATCTCAAAGTTTAGAGATCACTAAAAAAATATTTAAATGTACAAAACAAGATCAAAGTTATAATGAACGAATAATAATGAATAATACAAAAAAATACAAGTAATAAATAATAAAACTTCAAATGTACAAAACAATATCAAAGTTATAATGAACGAATAATAATGAACAATACGAAAAAATACAAGTAATAAATAATAAAACTTCAAATGTACAAAACAAGATCAAAGTTATAATGAACGAATAATAATGAATAATACAAAAAATACAAGTAATAAATAATAAAACTTCAAATGTACAAAACAATATCAAAGTTATAATGAACGAATAATAATGAACAATACAAAAAATACAAGTAATAAATAATAAAACTTCAAATCGTCTATTCCCTCCTTGCAGCCACTGCCTCCTGCATTAGCTGGCCCAAGAGCTGCGAAAGCTGCCCCACTGGCCGCAGTGCCTCCGCTACTTGGTCGGCCTGCCGCTCCACAGCAGCCACGACCCGCTCAGTAGCTGCAGCCAGCCGGTCTACGCCCTGGCGGATACCACGCAGGAGCTAGAAATAAATCATTACATCAGCATCCATTCCCGCACAATCGGTCAAGCACCTCTACAGCAAAGTGACCTGCATAACGAAAGAGTAATTATGTTCGGTCGGTTCCTAGTGTGAGGCATGCTGTGCACAATGTTTACAAAGTGAGCTGTAAAACGGATGATTTTGGTGGTCCCAAGCACTTTAGGTATAAAGGCGCTCAACTGCATGTACGCTCATTCAGATTACCATATGTTCATTAGTTATGGGGACAAGGACAAACACTTTCTATGTTGTTGTCTGGCTGCACCATTGTATCTGTTTTTTGTTGTTGGTTTTCATGTAGTTGTGCAAAGAAATATCAATACCATATGTACTTGTATGCTGTCGAGCCGCCGGAAAGTTAACAGATGGCATAGCAATAAGTTTGGGATTGCAAATGAGCAAGCGACCTTGACATGTATCACTGTAGCAAAGAATGCTAGGCCCTATGTTGCATTTTGTTGCAAAAGCATGTATTGGACCCTGTATATAAATTGTTGTTCAAGCATTGCAAGCTCTCGCACTGCCATTATATGTGATGTTTCCCAGCCTTCCAGAACAAGTTAGCAACTTCAAACTTTGTGGAAATAGCCACAGTCCTGAGTGTATTGTGTGGCAAAGTTTTCCTCTTACTGCCTTAATTACAACCATTGCAACTCATTAATCAACAGTGTTCTCCTTTTTTATGTTTCAATAGTTTATTGAGGTTTGTGTTCTCCATCGTCCTCAATGAACTATGCAAGCTATAGTGTTTCTAAGTGCGGCAAAATAAAGGAAACTTTACGGCGATGTGCAAGCTAAATTTGAACTGTGAGTTAGCTGCCGCCTTTGCAAATAATTATGAAGATGGAGGGCCCAGAGCATTTTAGGTGTTTTACATATGCCACTCAATTTACGCCGCTGCCTTGGGAAAAATGTTTCAGACATGAATATTTTTGTGTGATGGGGGAGAACTATCACAATCAGCATGCGCAATCCGATGTGTGTGGTGCAATTACAGCATATGCGGAAAAATTCATTAGGTAATACTTGAAATTGGGCGGCCAAGGTTTGAAACGAGTAAGTCATATGAGGCAGTGTTCTAAAACGAGTGATTTAATTACAGGCAACTTGCCATGTCTATGAAACTGCTCAAAAGAAAGAGCTTTAGTGGAAATAGGAATGTATGAAGCTGTTATTGTGTGATTGATTGCAAGTGTCCCTGTTTAGTCCACCCAGTTATTGCCTGTTGCAGAAATGCTAATGGCAGTGATTACTGTGTTTGAAGCTGTTACCTTGTGTTAATGATTGCAAGTGACCGTGTTTATGACCATGTACGTAATGTATGATGATGTTCTCGTCCGTCTCCCTTAGTCTTTTTTTTTCAGTTCAGCTATTGAAACACGTGTTAGCCATGTATGTGAGTTAGTGACCTGTGCAGCTCATCAAATTGCTAAAAAAATGTTACACCTGTCTACTGTCATTCTATTACGCTCCACCATATAAAGCAGGCAAGGGCACACGCACTTCGTTTGTCTCGTCGTTCTGTGCGATGGTTCTGGCGTAGTCGTCCGCGAGCCGTTCGACCAAGGCGTCCCGGTGGGACACCCGACGAGGGCCTCGCGACCGGCGCTGCACCCGGGGTTGGTAGCCTGGAAAAAGTACCACTTTTTAATGAACTAAACACACAAGTACATTACGTCCAGTGCATTCAAGCTGTGACATTGCAGGATATTTCCTTTTCACTTACTGGTTCTCACTCCGCCAGGGCCAGCTGCAGGCTGTGCAGTGGCTGGAGGGCTTCGGGGCAGTGGCTCAACAGGGCCCACTCCTGGCTGCTGCAGTGCTCCTATATTGGTTATAGAGGGTACATTCACTCAACGGTTAGAGTAGAAATAGTTTGCGTTCCTTATATACGAAACAGATTCCACAAACAGGAAGGCAACAGGGAAGAGCAAAAGCTTACCTTCACGTGAAAGGCCACTGGTTCCAGCGGTGGTGCCCACAGATTCCACGGTCACCTCCATGGCGGGCTGCATAATGTATAAGATGCGAAGAAGCAGTTTTGTCAAGTTTGCGTAATCTGCTCCTCCCAATATGCACTAACATAGAGTTATGACAGCAGAAAAAAATCTCTTGAAATCCCAGTAGTAAACCATCTTGTGCATGCCAGCAGCAAACACATGCACATAAAGGAAGAAAAACTATTTCCGTTATACCAGTGTCACGCAGGCACTTTTGATCTGAATCGATCCCGATCGGGGCAAAATTTCTCTATTTCTATTGCCTCCCTTCGCGGAATGAAGAAAGGAGCCAGTGGCTGTCGAGAAATTCTATCTAAACTGGGCGCGATTGCGAAGAAAGCGGCCTGCGTGACTGGGGTATAACACTGCTTACGCGATGCAGTATACACGGCGCAACTACTGTAAATTACTGCCGCGTTCTCCCGTTTTTTGGTGCGTTTGTCAATGGCTTACCTCGTCGAGTGGTTGGCAAAAAGCCTCGCACACTCCGGTCACCGTGGAGGTGCCCACTAGGGCGATGATACGGCCACGAAGGCCGGGCAGACGGCCACCACCCGTGCCGCTGCAATTACGGACAGCATTGTAAATATCGCGCGCAACAGAACCACTCCTCGCACTCACCTTTGACTTGCGGAAGCTGTGGCGGCATCTCGGCGGGAAAGAAATACTTCTTTCCGCCAAAAGACCTGCCACTGTTCGGCTGTCTTGGCGGCCGGGCCCTCAGTGTTCAGCAGGGCGGCGAGCTCACTCCAAAGCTGCCGCCTCCGCTCCACCGTGCACTCCGGTGTTAGTGCGCACGATGCCCGCACAAGATAGGGATGGCCCTCCAGAAACGCCACCAACAGTTCACGTTGGTGTGGCGACACGTGAGGGCCAAGCTTGACGTTCTTGTGCGACGACATTTTGGCAACCAACGAACAGCGATTTTGCAATTGAACTGCGCGCTCCCGCCAATTGGTTTTGACGTGTGCGATACCACCTAGCGGACTAAACCAAAATATATGCCGCTTAAATTAGTTTTCTGCTCTCGCATGAGATTTCCGAGGCAGATTATATGTTGCAACAGTAAGAATCTTTTTCTTATATTACGTGTTTAATTATTAAAGCATCGCAAACATTCTGCACTTAATGTATCGTCCCCGATCGAAGCTCAAACTGGTGACGCAAACTTCCGGGGCTGGGCTCGCTCGTTTATTGGCTGTGCTCTCCCTCCCGTTCTCACAAATCTTGCGGACGGCCTACTTTGTGACGTCGCAGCCAGACCGAACGAACGGAAAAGCGAGCTGTTTGCGCGCTGGCCTCAGCCGGACCGCTCGTTTCCTAGTAAGGTCTGGTCGCGTCAGCTTTGCTCGCACTTGCTTGGTTTGGTTCGTTTAGACTCGTTCGCGCTAGTTTCGATAGTAATGGTTAGCGACTGTTATTTGATCTGATTGTATGCGTGACGCGAATTGTGTAGTACTTTCTCGAAACCACGCCGCACCAGCAATTACACAGGAACATTCGACGTGCCATATATAAAAGCCGACGCGCTTGACCCGCATATAAGATTTTCGACGATTGCTGACTCTGCTACATCTCCCTCTCAGATTCTTTGCCTCAATAAATTACGAAATGAAAACACATATAGATCTGCATTCAAAATTTTCCTTACAGAGTATTGTAGTCGTCGCTGAACATTTCCTGTATCGTTTCACCTATTTCTTTGAAGTTACAAATACCAAAAGGCGCCTGATATATAACATATGCATACTACATCTGTTCGTATAAGTTTACTCTAATTCTCGGTGATGCTATGGATAATTCTATCGCGAATAATGGAGCAGTGTGACGTAATTCGCGAAAATCCTGGGCATGTTTTCTTTTTGTAATATATGATTGTGTTGCACCTGGAAGCATCCATATGTGCTTGCACTTAAAAAAATGAGGCGGGAAACTTTCCACCAAAGTTCTCGTATTTTGACACGTGTGATCTGTAGCCATAAGTACTCTGCCTAAAGTATTCTATCTCAGTCGCGTTGCGTTGTCACCAACATTTTGTTGCGCGCACTTGGACTTTTTTCGTCGATGCTTCTGAAAGTTTTCATTTTGTGTGTCGTTAAGGGTTGTCCTAAGTGCTGTTACAAATATCAACAACCGTTTGCTTCATTTTTTACCCGTACTGGAGATGCCAACGTGTTTTAAACCTAATATATTTTCGCAATGAAAACTTTTTTTAAAGTTATGCAAGGTTTATTCGGTTTCCTTTGGTTATCATTTAGTTTTTCACTTTTTTAATTGTATATCGTGAATGTTGTGTTAAACGAAACACGCATACATATTGTGCAATGTTTTGTACTAAAAAATCAGGTCTCAAACCATAACATGTATTATTCTCGCGTTGCGTAAGTTCTTTGAGGACGAAACACTTTACTGAAAGCCCGAAAGGAATGTACAGTCGCGTTCACAAATTTGGAGACCATGCGAGCCCGTGGCAATGTGCATGCGTGCGCCATCTGGCGGCTCGGTGCCTGCTGTCGAGAGTATCGCAGTGCGCATGCGCGTCCATACTATCTCGCTGACCTGCTCGCTCACTCGCTGCGCACCCGCTAGGGCGCCGTTTAGAGGAATTTGCAGTGACCGCCGCTAGTAGTGTTGTTCGCGAAGCAGTGGCGCGGCATCTTCAATCCTCTTGGTCCAACCTCGGCGATGTTTTTCGGCTACGGAAGCGCCTGCTTTCCCCGCTTCTGTCACGGCTGTCTGGCCGATACCACAATGCAAAATATCTACTCTTTAGGTGTAAACGCGCGCATCGGTGGCAGCGGATACCCATCAGCGGTACGAAGCAACACCAAGACAGAAGGTGTTTCATTGGTTTTATGTCCCGTTGGTATGGCAATAGCGCTTCGCGGAAAATCCGAAGTGATTGAGTGACGCGCGAAAATATAATCATATATCAATTTACAGGTCACCATGGTGAGGGGAGATGGTGGGGGAGAAGGCATCGCCGGGCTAATGAGCAGATACGGTGACGCGTCGCCGCCTGCAGACGCCTTTCTCTGGTAGGTTGTATTATGCGCGCGTTCGTTGCCTGCGCAAGCCACCGCCTGCGTTCTAACTGAAGTTGCGTCATCCCACCAATAGGTATTCGCTGCCGTCACCGGGCCGATGGAAGCGCGGCGTTGCAACCTTAGCTGGTCGATCGTGTCTCAGCAAGCCGAGAAGATTCCCCACCTAAGGAGTACATATCTTGCACCGTGGCCGAAACACACCACTCGCGCTTTCTGCGGAGCGGGGCGTTCCCAGCACAGAGTGCTATCGTCGGCAGAATGCCACGTTCGAAGAAGCGCTGCCCATTGTCAGGCTTTCACGCTGCTATGCTCAGATATTTCCATGAGTTATCGCGCCTCCCTATTGGCGGACACAGACGCGGTTTGAGAAGTCTCATACTGTGAAAGTCTATTAGAGCATTTTGCGTATTGCCGCTTTGTCTTCTGCAAGCATGCCGCCAGCTGGACAGAGCGGGAAACAAACAAAGATCTCCGATCACGCCCCTGTTGAAAACGAACGCAAATTACGATAATTGGCCCGCGCGCTGGTGCGCAGCGAGCGAACACGCAGACCAGTGAATACCCGCGAACAATGTCATACATGTGGAAGGAAAACTTTAAAATTAGAGGAGAAAACAAGACGGCACAGGAGCCATCTTATAAGAGAAAGAAATAAACTAACGAAACGTCATAGAACGACAGACGAGCCGGCAGCGCCCCACAGGCATAGGAAAAAAAATGACTAGAAACGAAAGAACGGGGAAAGCAGACAGCGTTGCCAGTGGTCGGCTGCGCTACCGATATGTGATCTGCGCCACAGCACGCCACTGATGGCGCCACTTGTTCCACTCAAAGCAGCAACGATCGAGGTGGATAGGGCTGGACACGTCCATATCAGCTGCATTTCTGGTGGCTGGTTCACGACTTGTCGTGGCGTTGGGCAAGTAACACTGCATTTAGAGCCCCAGACTGCTGCTGCGTGGTCCTAATATAGAAGAAAAGTATTGTTTAAAAAGTACACCGCACTTTTACGAGATTTCTATGCGAGAGAAGGTCAGATGTTCAATTAGTCAAATCGTATTTTATGCGAAGCATATTACGAGAGCTCAACCCAGCTCCTCAGGCGCGGCGGTGTCGCCTTCAATACCACGTGACACCGTGACGTCACGACAGAGGAGAAACGGGGCTCCAACTCGCGCCGTCGCTCGCGGCGTCGCGGCGGTATTTAAGCAGCTGCGCTTGCCTCTGCTAGACACTAACGAGGTGAGATACCTCCTGGAGACAGAGCTGCTCGTTGGAATGAGAAGCGAAGGTTGCGGCGTGCTACAGAGACTGATTTTCTAGGTGGCTTTGGCTCAACTATTGCAAGATATGGGCTGGGTGGGAATTGAACCAGGGTCTCCGGAGTGTGAGACGGAGACTCTACCACTGAGCCACGAGTACGATGCTTCAAAGCGTTACAAAAGCGCCTCTAGTGAATGCGGTGTTGCCTTAGACACGAGCTGTTGCTAAGGCTCAGGCGTGCGTCGCTTGCTCAGGCGCACATTTCGTTGCCGCGCCGAACGCTGCGTTGCTCGACGCTCACCGCGTCCAATGCGGGGCGCGTAGTCGCTGCGCCTTAGCCCATTGTCCTACACCCCTTGGTGGGTCGACGGGAACGCTGTCGCGTTCCACTCTTGAAGGCGAAGCAGAGTAACGCATGAGTTGTTTCTTCGTCTAGCCGAACCAAATATAGCCAAGCAACAGCAGTTCACCAGGCTGAACAGTGGTTCAACAACTAAAATAAAGGCTAGTATGCTTCGCATCCTGGGTTTAACCTTAGCTAAGCCACAGCCATTTTTTTAATAATATTCTTGAAGTTGAAAAACTCATCGCTCCGTATTGCAGCAAAAGGGCAACTATTACATTTGGGAGAAGTAAAATAAGACTTGATTGAACTTTACAGCATTGAAGGTCGCTCATTTTCAAGAAGAAAGACTGTTGTTTTTGCATGTTGGAATAAGCACAATAATTGGGATTTCTATTACTCGGTGTGAATTGAATTATGATGTCGCTAAAATAGTTGTAGAGTGTATTCGAAAGGCAGCGATGACATGTTGGGATAGGCCTATATAGAAAGCGGAGCAGAACCTTTACTGAAACCATTTATTCCGCAGAATTTTTGACACACACTAAATGGTCCGAAGAACCGACGTACATACCACCAACATTTGCATGAGTGAAATTTAACGCCTCGGCGTAATTAGAGTGACTCTTCATGGCTTGTAACCAACTGAGCAGACCCATTGCTGCGATACGCAAAGGAAAACCCGGTGAAACCATTCTTTGATACTACGATTGCATCTTGCACAGAAATAACGCAGACAGTACACTCAAGCGTGCTCTAAAAAATCACACGCCAAATGACGTAACAGGAAATAAGTATTTGCTATCATGGAAGATTGACGAGCTGCACTTTCTTAATGTGTCTACGTGCGTCAGTTCTTTACCGTACCTCGTGTCTACAGGCAAAACTATGCAACCGCTATGCAACTTAGGCACAACCGCTAATAGTGAATGGACATTGATGTCGGTCAGAATTTTTGCTGGGAAAGTTCGTGTCCGTTACATCTGACGCACGAAAAGTAGCCGAAGAGCTGGCTAAATAAAGTAACAGGAGATTGGCTTTTTCTGCGTTCTCGTTGTTGCTTTATTTACTCATTCTGTGACACCTGTCACATGCAATAATCAAATTAAGAAGTGTTCTTGCTGATGTGCGCCGGTGGTCGGCCATGCCTTCCAAGGCATAAACCAGCGAATGCGCGTCTTCATGAACGTGAAGAGATAATCGCATTTCACAAGTTAAGTGCACAGGCTGACAGGCTGTCGAGGTAACTCCGGCATCCAGGCCGACAGTAAAACCCAGGAGGGTGCGTTATTCGAGCAACCCTTCCTGCAGTGGTGCCACAGGCCTTGCCCATTTGACAGGTTTATCAGTTGGCGTACTGCGTGTGACGAGCGTAAAAAGTGGACAGATGACGAACTGTCTCAGAACAGTAATCAACAGCATGAACTTCGGGGGCAGTGAGCAGACGCGGCGTTTTGACGTTTGACCGACTTCTATAAAAATCGCAGCATAGCCGCGGCAACTACACCCCAGTCTCGTATCATAGAATAAAGCTGTGAGTTGGGCCAGCTGGTAATGCATCGTTTACGATATGAAACTAAGCGGATTAAAGCCTGAACGTACAGATAGAACGACACGCATTACTGGTGCAGAACTCGCTTCTGAAAAGTTTATTGAAGCAGACACACATATATATAAACAAGCACAAATATGCAGGTATATATGAATTGCCATAGCCGCGTGAATAAATTAATGTTAGAAGAATATCTTATGCATAAAATTATTTCTCTGTCATTGAAACCAATTGAATTGCGCCTAACATCATTTTCCTTTTATTTCTCGAATGTGATATGCTTCGAACACTTTTTGTGAGATCCGGTACTTATGTCTCATAAATATCATTATGTTCGCCGAAGTTCGTAGGTGGACTCATGATCGGTTGTGTAAGGCTATATTGGCGCAAGTTGAATTTGGGATAAGCAGACTGTGCTCTCCTAATAATAGGTTATTACAGCGTCCCGTCGGTCCCAGATAAATTTTACTACATGACGAGGAAATCTTAGAAACTGCACAACTATAAAAGGTTGCTAACTTTTGCGCTTGCTTGCTACCACGCGTAAGAATCCACACCACTCCGTCCAACTCCTGCACTCAATACAACATTAATGAATCTTTACATCCCTTACGGTGTTCAGTAGCCTGGCTGCTGACAAGAGGTAATATCTGACTGAAGTTATTTTTGGTATAATGTAAGATGTTGGCGCAATATCGCTTTCCGGTGTTTGTGAGCCCATGCGCTCACTCGCATGATTAAGAAATATTCACAATTTCTTTAGTGACTACTGATGTTCCACGCGTTCCACCCCTGAGTGGCCGCGCAACCCATTCACTCAATCTTGCTATTACAGAAACAGAGAGTCCCACTTCTCGTAGTCATCGGCCCATGTGAACCACGGAAACGTTCTTTTTGGAAAATCCAGAAAGTGCACCTTGGGTTTCGGGGGTGATTCATAGGTAAACCATAGTCTTCTTCCCTAGTCAAATGCATTCAAGCTTCAGTCGCACGTGTTACGGTTTCTCATTTGGGTAGAAAATTAGGTACACATTGACGAATCTGACAACGGCCTTGATCTTGCCTGTTAGTCTCGCCTTAAAAACCCCTGTCAACTTTCTCGACATAAATATTATTGAAGATAGAGCTTCCTCAATACCTTACGCATGCCTAGTCTTTTAAGGCAGCTTTTCTTTCCTCCTAGATAATGGTTAACTTCATATAAAACCGGATGTTGCTGCCGTTTACTGAATGATGAGCAAGTGGAAAAATTGGACAATAAAGGGCCCGGTCACGCCACTCATCAAAAATAAGCTTCAGCATTAAGTAACATATCGAACAGAGCATACAAACAATCAAAAAAGAAAAAAAAGGAAGGCTTGGTAGGCGGTATAATGATAACGTATGAATGGCTGTATCGGGCAGGCAATTGCAGAGAAGGGGGTGGGGGGGGGGCACGTCTCGTGCTTATTGCATTTGTTATATTGGTACTAGGGTAAAGAATTGCCGTAATCAAACGCACGAGGTACATTTCTTCATGCATTACAAAGCCTACAGCCTAGCTGGCACTGTTAGCCTAACTACAGCCTAACAGCGCCGGAGATTGCACTGCGCTGCTCCAGTGCGCCGCGCTCGTAGGTGGTTGGGACTCGCACTCGCCTCAATCTGCTACGATTGCCCTCCCTATGGAGACAAACTCGGCCCACCTTTGTCAAAGAGGGTGTACGCTCCTCTGCTCTCCTGCCCAAATCTATGCGTGCCATTTCTGAACCGTACGCGTCGATCGCCGGACGGGGGGGGGGGGGGGGGGGGGCATATCTGAGCTTTGTGCAACAAATTGCGCACTTATAAGCCTTATAACTCGCAATGAATATTAGTTGCAATTTGATGGAATATACATACTGTGCCTCAGTTAAATCTTTCCAACGCGACCGGTGCCGGTCCGTTGGACAAAAGTACTGCCCACCTATTCTGCCACTTAACGCAGAGCGAGAGCGTGAATTTAGCTCCAACCTGCATGCTTGGAGTCCCAACGGTGCCATTCGTACATGCATCACATCCGGTATCAAGTAATGGCTTCTTCCCTCTACACTTCGGAGCCAAAGTAAGATGCGTTAACAGTACGGTTGCGAATGCATGAGCCATAATGGTATGGCATATTTTCGTTACATGCGGTTCTTGCTAGTAGTATTGCAAGCGCCAAATGATTTTAAAGACTTTTAACATCAATACAGAGAAAACGATACGTAAGAACACAGAATAAAGGAGGATTAGTGTACCACCTAATTCTGGCGTTGCCTGCTACTCATTACAGTCTAGAAACCGCTGTATCGGCAAAGTGCAAGTTCGCAGGCACAGCGAGCGTTATGATAACAGTCTTGATGTGTACACTCATGGCACAAAAAAAAGGTCTGAAGAACAGCACATAAGAAACTGTGCATGTTCATATAACGTCCATAAAGTCAGATAAAGTGGGCCCTTCATCTGACTTTATGCGCGCTCTTTATGAACGCTACCACTTTAGAAAGAAGTTGATGAAAATAAACGCTGCCACTCAGACAGCGCAAAGAAAACGACAAAAAGAGTTAGGGCAAGGCGTTGTATTCATCTCATTTACAACAGCCGTCGTCTGATCTCCATATCTACTACTGCCAAAAACTCACGTGCGGGCTTGTGTTACTCTTCCGCACGCCGAAACAACCATCTGTACTTTGCCTCTTCACTGTTTCTGGCTTGGATTCAAGTCAACGTGGACGTGAAGGTCGGCGTGGGCGCAAGGACCGAACAACCTGAATCTACCATGCATCGACTCAGGGGCGTGCGATCTGCATGGCGGAGCCGGATACGTAGCTCCCCTTAGAAGAGCGATCGCTGAGGGACTCGACAACCATCGACGTCAGTATGCTCTCCGGTATGCTAGATTGTTTGACCACTAGCAACGGCAAGCTTTTCAAGCTGAACGCATAACTCATGTAGAACAGTTCAACTGAACAGATCGAAGCGGAGTAGAGTTCCGCGGCTGGCTATAACGAGTCAGCCATAAGCACGATAGATGAAATTGGTTTTCCAGTCAACAAACTAGGGAGAAAGAAGCAACCTTATGCAAATGCCTGAATACCTCGCACCTAAAAATAAAAGTTCGAGGAGGTCTACTGGACACCGAGAATCAAAATTGTAATTACGAACTTTTAAGGTCGACCTCACCCTGATGACATTATATTTGAGAGAAATTTGAAAATACTTAACCTAAACGATGCTGTGGGGCGCGATTGGAGATCTTTGTTCGATACACGCGTGGAGTTCTTGTTTAGTCTCGCCTCACGCGATTGGCTTAACGTGTGAGACACAACTGAATGCAAAGTGAATACGATCAGGGATCTCCAATTGTACCCCTAGTATCTTCCTCCAAGTTTTATTATCGGCGATGTTCAATGGCTGAAGAGGCAGCGAGCAGTAATCAAGGAACCGCCAAGAGCAGAGGCTTGCCATGGATATGTCTTTGCATTGAATAAAGTTACAGGGACCACACAATTGCGCAGTACCACTTCACGGCACTTGGCAATCTTTCTAATACGAACAAAATAGCGACGGTTCCCCTATATCTGGGGTAAAGCAGGAATGTACTAAATGAAAGTGGGAAACTACGCTTAATTATTATATGATTCGGAATTCTATTCCAGATTTAGGCACCAATAACTTCCATTAGTGTTCAACCATAAGTGCTATGACATGTTGGTAGGTTGAAATTTTCGTGGGTTCCAGCTTTCCAGGCAATAGTGGGCAGTCTGAAAAGGTCTAAGGAAGCTGGGTCATTAGGCAATACAGTGCTAAGCACTATTGCTGCAGTTTTTAGTATGTATACTGAGTTTAAACATAGCAATATCGGTGATTTGAATGAAGGCTTTGTTGACTCAGTGCACTTCACTGTTGACTCAGTACACTTGACACAATGACACCCATGGGCTCTGGTGTGTCTACCAGCGGAATCAAATAATAATGCGAATATCATCATACACCTATTTCAGCTGTTTTGAGCTGATCTATCTATCTATCTATCTATCTATCTATCTATCTATCTATCTATCTATCTATCTATCTATCTATCTATCTATCTATCTATCTATCTATCTATCTATCTGTCTGTCTGTCTGTCTGTCTGTCTGTCTGTCTGTCTGTCTGTCTGTCTGTCTGTCTGTCTGTCTGTCTGTCTGTCTGTCTGTCTGTCTGTCTGTCTGTCTGTCTGTCTGTCTGTCTGTCCGTCCGTCCGTCCGTCCGTCCGTCCGTCCGTCTGTCTGTCTGTCTGTCTATCTATCTATCTATCTATCTATCTATCTATCTATCTATCTATCTATCTATCTATCTATCTATCTATCTATCTATCTATCTATCTATCTATCTATCTGTCTCTGTCTGTCTGTCTGTCTGTCTGTCTGTCTGTCTGTCTGTCTGTCTGTCTGTCTGTCTGTCTGTCTGTCTGTCTGTCTGTCTGTCTTCTTGCGGCAAGCCAGTCACCCAAGTTTACCTGCTTGTGCCAATGGGGAAGTTTTCCTGGTCTTGGTGCCGTCGTGGTCGTTCCGCTGTCGTCATTCTCCCTTGGTGATCTTACTCTCTTCATGCCACTATCGTCACGCCTTCTACGCAGACCCACTAGCCCGAATTGTTGAATAGCTGGGACCCCAAGCCGTGTATAGGAGATGCTAAATGATTAGCAAATTTAATTGTTCATTATTGTGATTGGATTAAGGGGATAAGGCTGAATTAGAGGGATTAAGGTGTATTAATTAAGGATTAGAGTGAATTAGAGTAGGCTTTACAAGGCTTTCGCCTTCGTACGTGTATATCTTCGGCGATAGCTAAGGACACTTGTTTTTTTATTCTAGCTATGATGGCAGCGTAATTTTTTAAGGGTACGTTTCAGGTTACATTTTTCATTTTAATAAAGTAAAGGAATTCTAAGGTTACGTTACTGTTTTATTGATGTTATCGTCATCATCATCTTCATCATCATCATCATCAGCCTAGTTACGCCCACTGCAGGGCTAAGGCCTCTCCCATACTTCTCCAACTACCCCGGTCATGTACTAATTGTGGCCATGTTGTCCCTGCAAACGTCTTAATGTCATCCGCCCACCTAACTTTCTGCCGCCCCCTGCTACGCTTCCCTTCCCTTGGAATCCAGTCCGTAACCCTTAATGACCATCGGTTATCTCCCCTCCTCATTACATGTCCGGTTTATGTCCATTTCTTTTTCTTTATTTCAACTAAGATGTCATTTACCCGCGTTTGTTGCCTCACCCAATCTGCTCTTTTCTTATCCCTTAACGTTACAACGATCATTCTTGTTTCCATAGCTCGTTGCGTCGTCCTCAATTTCAGCAGAACCCTTTTCGTAAGCCTCCAGGTTTCTGCCCCATATGTAAGTACTGGTAACACACAGCTGTTATACACTTTCCTTTTGAGGGATAGTGGCAACCTGCTGTTCATGATTTGAGAATGCCTGCCAAACGCCCCCCAGCCCATTCTTATTCTTCTGGTTATTTCAGTCTCATGATCCGGATCCGTGGTCACTACCTGCCCTAAGTAGATGTATTCCCTTACCACTTCCAGTGCCTCGCTATCTATCGTAAACTGCTGTTCTTTTCCGAGACTGTTAAACATTACTTTAGTTTTCTGCAGATTAATTTTCAGACCCACCCTTCTGCTTTGCCTCTCCAGGTCAGTGAGCATGCATTGCAATTGGTCTCCTGAGTTACTAAGCAAGGCAATATCATCAGCGAATCACAAGTTGCTAAGGTATTCTCCATCAACATTTATCCCCCATTCTTCCCACTCTAGGTCTCTGAATACCTCCTGTAAACATGCGGTGAATAGCATTGGAGAGATCGTATCTCCCTGTCTGACGCCTTTCTTTATTGGGATTTTGTTGCTTTCTTTGTGGAGGACTACGGTGGCTGTGGAGCCGCTACTGATAGCTTCCAGTATTTTTACATATGGCTCATCTACACCCTGATTCCGTAATGCCTCCATGACTGCTGAGGTTTCGACTGAATCAAACGCTTTCTCGTAATTAATGAAAGCTATATATAAGGGTTGGTTATATTCTGCACATTTTTCTATCACTTGATTGATAATGCGAATATGGTCTATTGTTGAGTAGCCTTTACGGAATCCTGCCTGGTCCTTTGGTTGACAGTAGTCTAAGGTGTTCCTGATTCTATTTGCGATTACCTTAGTAAATACTTTGTAGGCGACGGACAGTAAGCTGATCGGTCTATAATTTTTCAAGTCTTTGGCGTCCCCTTTCTTATGGATTAGTATTATGTTAGCGTTCTTCCAAGATTCCGGTACACTCGAGGTTATGAGGCATTGCGTATACAGGGTGGCCAATTTCTCTAGAACAATCTGACCACCATCCTTCAACAAATCTGCTGTTACCTGATCCTCCCCAGCTGCCTTCCCCCTTTGCATAGCTACTAAGGCTTTCTTTACTTCTTCTGGCGTTACCTGCGGGATTTCGAATTCCTCTAGGCTATTTTCGCTTCCACGATCGTCGTGGGTGCCACTGGTACTATATAAATCTCTGTAGAACTCCTCAGCCACTTGAACTATCTCATCCATATTAGTAACGATATTGCCGGCTTTGTCTCTCAACGCACACATCTGATTCTTGCCTATTCCTAGTTTCTTCTTCACTGTTTTTAGGCTTCCTCCATTCCTGAGAGCCTGTTCAATTCTATCCATATTATAGTTCCTGATGTCCGCTGTCTTACGCTTGTTGATTAACTTAGAAAGTTCTGCCAGTTCTATTCTAGCTGTAGGGTTAGAGGCTTTCATACATTGGCGTTTCTTGATCAGATCTTTTGTCTCCTGCGATAGCTTACTGGTTTCCTGTGTAACGGCGTTACCACCGACTTCTATTGCGCACTCCTTAATGATGCCCATGAGATTGTCGTTCATTGCTTCAACACTTAGGTCCTCTTCCTGAGTTAAAGCCGAATACCTGTTCTGTAGCTTGATGCGGAATTCCTCTAGTTTTCCTCTTACCGCTAACTCATTGATTGGCTTCTTCTGTACCAGTTTCTTCCGTTGCCTCCTCAAGTCTAGGCTAATTCGAGTTCTTACCATCCTATGGTCACTGCAGCGTACCTTGCCGAGCACGTCTACATCTTGTATGATGCCAGGGTTCGCGCAGAGTATGAAGTCGATTTCATTTCTAGTCTCATCATTCGGGCTCCTCCACGTCCACTTTCGACTAACTCGCTTGCCGAAAAAGGTATTCATTATCCGCATATTATTCTGTTCTGCAAACTCTACTAATAACTCTCCTCTGCTATTCCTAGAGCCTATGCCATATTCCCCCACTGACTTGTCTCGAGCCTGCTTCTTACCTACCCTGGCATTGAAGTCGCCCATCAGTATAGTGTATTTTGTTTTGACTTTACCCATCGCCAATTCCACGTCTTTATAAAAGCTTTCGACTTCCTGGTCATCATGACTGCATGTAGGACCATAGACTTGTACCACCTTCAATTTGTACCTCTTATTAAGTTTCACAACAAGACCTGCTACCCTCTCGTTAATGCTATAGAATTCCTGTATGTTACCAGCTATTTCCTTATTAATGAGGAGTCCGACTCCTAGTTCTCGTCTCTCAGCTAAGCCCGGGTAGCACAGTACGTGCCCGCTTTTTAGCACTGTATATGCTTCTTTTGTCCTCCTAACCTCACTGAGCCCTATTATATCCCATTTACTACCCTCTAATTCCTCCAATAACACTGCTAGACTCGCCTCACTAGATAACGTTCTAACGTTAAACGTTGCCAGGTTCAGATTCCAATGGCGGCCTGTCCGGAGCCAGGTATTCTTAGCACCCTCTGCAGCGTCACAGATCTGACCGCCGCCGTTGTCAGTTGCTTCGCGGCTGCTGGGGACTGAGGGCCGGGGTTTGATTGTTGTATTCATATGGGAGGTTGTGGCCAAGTACTGCACCAGGGTGGCCAATCCTGCTCTGGTGAGAGAGTGCGTTACCGGTTCTGGTCGCCGGGATCAGGCCGCACTCCAGGCCTGTTTGTGCAATTTTCTCAACACTTTGGTTTATTGTATTGGTTTTTATGTATTGGTTTTTTTTGTATTTTCCGGTGGAGAATAGCGCGGCACCGGGATTTGAACCACGGTTCTCTTGCACGGGAGACAGATACTCTACCGTCCCCGCAGTAAATAAATTAAAAAATTAAATTATGGGGTTTTACGTGACAAAACCACTTTCTGATTATACGGCACGCCGTAGTGGGGGACTCCGGAAATTTCGACCACCTGGGGTTCTTTAACGTGCACCTAATTCTAAGTACACGGGTGTTTTCGCATTACGCCCCCATCGAAATGCGGCCGCCGTGGCCGGGATCCGATCCCGCGCCCTCGTGCTCAGCAGTCTAACACCATAGCCACTGAGCAACCACGGCGGGTCCCGCAATTGATGTTATAATAATGCATAACCATTCAGAACCGCTGTAACCGATCATCTTTTGAAATGACTTGAATTTCTGCGTTCTTTTTTTATTTTATTTGCTGTTATTTCTGCCTGCTATCTTATTGTTGTCCTCATCGGTTTGAATGTTTTTGATGGTTTGTAAACCATGTACCCATCTCCTCATAATTCCCATTGAGCCCCGAGGATAGGATAATAAGCAACAAATAAATGCCTGTAAAATGGACTGCACGTGGAGTTCCGTGTACTATACATCTTTTTTTTTACCTGGTAAATACGTGCAGATTTTTTTTTATGTCTGATATACGTGAACAAAAATAGGAAACAGATATTTCATTTAAGCGTAACAAAGATTTTATTCATGCGTAACAACAGTCAATCGCAGGCATATAAGACAGCCCAAGATGCGATAATGCACACATACATGAATAGATCGCGCAGTGACGCAGTTTCAGGAGCTTCTGCGGTTGCCTTTGCGCTTCCCTCTCTTTGTTGATGCCTTTAAAAAAACGAAACCTCAAGAAAACAAAGAACTTCGCAAGTGCTGTCAAAAGCTAGTTTTTCATGCTCTGGGCACTCTGGTTGAAGAAAGGGCAGCTGTCTGCAGCTGACCTGAAAAATCAGCTATACTCGCTACATGTAACTTGTTTTTGCTGAAGAACACAGCAAAAGCATCTTCCCCGGCCTTCAGAGCAGTTGACGTCTGGCTAAGATAGACAAGCAAGGCCTCCATTGTCAAAATGGGAAGTGCAATAATGAAGCAGCGTCTGTACTAGCTTCAGCTTTACTTACGCAAAGGAAGCCTGCACAATGTGGTCAAGAATTTTGGGCAGTAATCTATCGTGCAACATAACCTGCATTATAGTACATCAAAGCACTACTGCTCATTTTTTCTTCTTTTTTTCCCCCTGGTACTCAGGAAACGTAATAAGCTGAATGCTTAGCAAACTCAGTAAATATCGTGGGTATAGCTTAGGGTTTCAGGCGTGGTCACGATGGAAGAATACTTCCACCGTGGGCGTGTTTTATCGCGGGGAATCTCGTGGACAACGTCATTCACGGTGATAGAGAACGCGCGCTCGACTAAGCTGTTTTCGAACTGTTTTTCATAAACCGCAGCAGTTGGTGCCGGCCTTTTGTTCGTTCTCCTGATCATTCTTGCCCATTCTGCTGCCGCTTCGTATCAGATGGTAGAGTGAACAAGGATACACGCCATTTGTTCGAGCGGTAACCGCTTCCACACAATGGCACAAAGCAGGTCCTCTCCTTGCACTGTCTCAGCTTCGGCATTTTTTCACCGCCGCCGCATAGTTCTCGCAATGACAGGCACACGAACATAACAGCCACGCACTCACTCTTTGACAACACCAAGCACAAACACGCAACGCTGTAATAACACTGAAAACGCAAACACAGAAACCGACGCAACAGCTGCGAAACTGATATGCGAAGCAGACGATGCGCGCAGTCTGCACCCACCCGTGTGGCAGCGACCTCTGCCGGCCATCGTGGGCATTCTATGCAGGCGGCGCCACACTCGTCCATTGAAAAGAGCTGGTGCACGGCACACTAGCCAGTATATTCTAGGCACTATAGTCATACCATATTCGTCATGCCATCACAATGATTCCGACCTCGGCAACACGTACCATCGTCCCACATTTCTCGCCATACTACTGTCATCACACCGGTGTAGTCTTCATTTGATCGTCATATCCTCTTCTTCACAGTATTGCCACCATTCCAGTCATGTCACTGTCGTCATTGCGACGACCTGTATTGTCATGCCATCATGGTCGTTCCATTGTCGTCATATTGTCGCAGTGGTTCCACTGTTCTCATGTAATTTTTGTGGTAATGCCATTCCCCTCATGCCATCGTCGTCATTCCATCGCCTCCGTTGGGTCGGCGTCATTCCCTCGTCCTCATGTGTGACATGTGCATGATCGAGCGCAACAAATGCATATTGGGGGAGGTGGTTCCCGATAAGAATGTGTCTAACTGGGTCATGTCGTCACGTGTGGCCCAGATCCGCTAAACAGAAACAGCGTTCTTCAAAAAACATCGACAAGTTAATTTTAACCAATTTCCGCCGCACACACGATCCGCTGATTTTTACATCGTTGTGCTCATTTACAAAAAAAAACAAATAATAAACGCACACATACACCATTATTACTGCACCTTTACCCGGCTCTGCATCACACTTCTTACTTCTGGTTCTCGTAAGACATAGTCAGGACATTAGTACTGCAGTCAACGTTTCGCTATCTGCTAAGGATATTTGTACCTCAGAAAGTACTAGGTTGGTGCTATTGGTCTATGCAGTTACGTGCAAGCAATTGGCCACCTTTAGTAAGTTCGCGCAACTTTAGGTGACCACCACATACAAGCGGCCTTCAAGCGACAGCGGCAAGCGACGCGGCAAGCAGACCTTGTTGCGCTGTAGCATCGGTTCATTATCTGACCGGTTCCATAATCTCAAAGAGTTATGAAGCAACGCTTTACGGTGCCTCGTTGCCAGTGCTCCCAACCTCGCATGTAGGTAGACGCAATCGCAAAGTATGGCTGCGCTGAAGTCGAAGTGCAATGACTTCCCTCTCCATTCCCCCCGTTACAAAATAAGCACAAAAGCAGCTTTCTTCCCGCTCTTTTTAGGCGTTGCGACTTTACCTTCTCCATGCTGACAAGCACGAAACTTTTATCCGCTCTAAAAAGTTGCGTGATAAATGGAGTTTTCATTATTGACTTATATATGGAAGGTATTTAACGCAAGCCAAATTTACAGCTCGCGCGTATACTGCGCAGCATTCATGGCCATATTAGAACATGACCTTACCATTATTGACGAGATAGAAAATTAAATAGAAATCCCGTTAACCTATTCATCGACAGCTCTTCATGTTTTGCGTGAACATTTGAATGAACATCCGCCAGAAGGCTCATTATAGGTAAGTTGGTCACCCCTTCACGGACAATACCACCTTCGCGATTATCATGACGAGCATTGTGGCCTAATCACATCATCATCACGTTCATGGTGGGAATCATCTTCGACGTCCTGAACAGACTTCACTTTTATAATGAAAAGACTGCAACTATGGTCACCATTGCAACAATTACCATTCTCATGGGCATAATATGAGCGTCTGATCATCGTGGGCATGATATCATTCAATCGTCGTGCCATGTCGTTGCTTTCGCGCACGCAATCTTGGCTCATCATGCAGCACATATGAGTCCTGTACTAGTACAGATGCCAGAAGTAGAGATTCAGGAAAATGATACAGAGGCAAGTAAGAATATACTAGTTTCATTTAACAGTGCACCAAATCAGGTATTAGAACTAAGTTTTCAAGGAAGAGAACATATTGGCCCACATTACTTAGGAAAAAAATTGTTTGCAAGCGCCATGCGCAGTTCGCAGAATGCCAATCACTAAGTCTATTGTGAAGCTCACAAAGCCTTACGCGCAGTGCCTCTTCGGATCCTTTCCTGGTTCTCTAATAGCGTAGAGTTATACAATGGGACACAGCTTTCACGGAACGTCAAGTATTCACTAGAAAGCAAAATTTTCCCGGAAGCAAGCGTTTAATGCAGCGATACGCCTTGCTGACGTGTCATTCTTTCTTAGTCAAACTTGAGAGTCATATGATATCTGCTTCCCGCAAACAATATAAGATATCGTACACACTTCCTTGTCGTCTTCTCCAGCCAGCGTCCTTTTGCAGACGTCTGTTTACTGGGCCCTGCTCCACGTGCCGTTTAGCCATATTCTTGGCCATGAACGCCTTCGGTAGGCGTTCCCCAGGAATTTGCGAAAATGAGCACGCCGGTCGACAGAAACGGAGGCGTCACGCTTGATTTGTTTGTCAGCGCAGAGGTTGAACCTGGGCAGCATATGGCCGAAAGGAGGCCTTCGACGCTGCTCGAGTTCCTGGGCTTACGGGTTCAGCTAAACTTATGTTCCTTCCCCACTCCGCATACTAGCTTCCTTAACATACGCATGCCCTTTAGGTTAGCCCGTTTAACAGCCCCTCATCTATTTCCGGTGTAACGCGCTAAATCGTTAAACCTCTGCAGAGGAGGTCATGCATGAAAAAAAATATGCCTCTCTCCTGAGAGCAGGAACTTCTAGAACCTAACATTCATAGTTACGGGCATGCGCAATCCCTTGATTTACGCTTGTCTTCAGTTCGCTGAAACTGTCTTTCAACTGTTGTTTTATTAGGTTTTGTGCAATGCCATTTTTCCACTACTGTCGCTGCATTTTCTCTCTGAGAAAGCGCGGAAGCTGGGATGAGCGAGACTAAGTCCGTGTGATTTATGAGGCAGCTTAAGCCTGTCAGCACGCACTTCTGGACCGTTCTGTTTAGATTGCTCACCATATCGAATATTTCTATAGTTTATAAAACTTTTGTGAAAACGGGCATGATTTACTTTAAACTTACGGTATTACTTTCTTTTGATGATTTTACTCAAAAAAGGATGTTCTCACGCCTTATAAAGAATGTGCGCCTCATTAAGCCATGGTGTGAAGTGCTACCATCGTATGGAAAATAGGTAAAGGGAAAAATATCTCCCTCAGTAACAAACTAAAACGTGGCATTGCAATGAACGTGCCTGCGTATGTTTGCGTTCACGCCTTGGCACTTTTGCGGTGACCTTTAACGGCACCGTATTTATCATCTTTAACTTCTTCCCTATACTTCCCAAAAAAGCAGGGGCTGCAATGTTATCTTTTTCTTATGTTTCCCCGATTAAGAAGATCTCGTTGGTTTGCGTGGGTTTATGGCAAGAAACTGTTTTCTGCATTCAGCTTCATAAATACGAGTGTATTTCCAACTTCATTAAAGGAAGTTCTTTGGCAAGGTATGTCTTTGTGAAATGATTCTACGCATGCACCATACCTAAAGTTATTTCGCGACCTCCCTGTACCTATATTCATCGGCCCTTCCGTAAGGTAGGCATCATGCGCTATCTTACTATTGGGCGAATATTTTAGTAAAATTTCATACCCTTTGATCAAACAATTACGATAACGTTAGGTCTAGGCGAGTCCCGTTAGTTTTAAAACAAGCGTACATGCATGACCATTATAGGCTGTGACGTTAATGCGGCAACGTTCAAAGCGTCAATCTGCGCCTCTCTGTTCTTCAGTATAAAGGAAGTAATTGAATATCATAATCGTGGTCGTGTGAGAGCCGTCGTTTTTATGAATACTCGACCAGCATCTACACCGCAGCATGTTGTGTTTTAGAACCGCGTACTTAAGTGCACGATTAACAAAAGCTGCAGGTGGTGTCTGAACAGGCGCAAACAGGCTTTGCCATTATGACGCTGCGTTTAGTTTTCCAATCTCTAACCAGAAACTCGTCATCTGCAGTGGAAAATTACGGGGCTTTTATTGTATACAAGTGCACCGAAGAAATAGCATTACCTGGAAAACGCGCCGTGGATTCATTGCTTGATAAAATGCGTGCTTTGTCGGCACCTCTCTTGGTTGACATAAAATGTATAGACAGTGCACACTTAAGCATATATTACCATCTAGGGTGGATAGGATGATGAATCACGGTTATTGCAAGCTTACCTCTACTTAAAACATGGCAACGGCTGTGTTTGTTAGCAGAACACACTCCTTGCGCTTATTTGAGTTTGTTAAAAGGGTGTTACATGCTAAAAATACACGTTGAACAAATTTAAAGGTACTTGGAGACTTGAACATTTCAAGCACTTAAAAATATATAGGTATGTTTCACTGCTGTTTGCGCGAAGTAATTGTTAAAGTAAGTCACTTGGTCACAGTAAGCTCTGGATGTCAACCTGCTGTTTTATGTACATAGCGTCTCCAGTGGTGATATGAAGACAGTTTTTTTTTAATTTATTCTCATTTCCTTTGGCTTTTTACAACTGGATTCGTTTCACTTTCTTCAGCTGGCTGTTGTTTTATAGATCTGCTGTGAATCATCAATGAATGATAGGGCATGAACCAATCCTAGTTCTTTAGGCGCATATTCTTTGTGGTTAAAATCGGGGCCGACGAAATATTAGGTATAGTAAATCTTGAGCTGTCTCATGCAGCATCAGTTTCAATAAACATTCGCAGGTCAATGCGGAGCAATCTACCACCTTCGAGAACACAGCAATTATATTGGGGGTGGCGCGCCGCATTCGTAAAGTGGAAAGACACAATTACTTTGTCCTCTTATCTCCTTCGTGCCTTTTCCTATCTTACGGCTAGCTTCACCTAAATTAATTTGCAATGGCGTTAATTTATAGGTAGGCAAAGACAATCTGGAGCAATAAGAACTTCTTTCTCACGTTCAGCGGACGCAAATATGTCCCAAGAGAGGAATCCGAGGACATTCTGCTACGGAGTCTTGCTTTCGCACTTGCCTCTGCCTGGATACTATAGAGTACGACGCGCTTTGCTTGGCGGGCCGCCTAAATTTCCGTACAAACCAACATGGGGGGCAATACAGAGTCTGTAATTGTGAAGCGTCTGTTATTTGTCGTCAATGATTGGTACGTGCCACGGAGCGAAAGGGCTTCCCGCTTTGCAGTGCATATTTGGCACTGAATGAGCGGCACAGTCATTAGCAACGGGTAAAGTATGCGCCACATAAGCACCCTCGGTGTATGCGCCGCCCGGCCCTGAAGAAGAAGTGAAGTAAAACTTGCAATTGAATTATTACCACTGAAGTATGTCTTTGTCAGATTAAATCAGTGAATGGATGTGCATACTAACTTAAAAGTGTATTGACTACGTATAACGTTTGATAAACATGTTTTAAACAAGTGATCAAAATTCTTATGCGAGTTTAACGTTTCAAACTAATCAGTGATTCACTGTCAACGTTCAAAGCTCTTTGGTGTGATTGCAGGTGACTGGAGGTCGAAATGCACCTACTTGAAAGAAAGAGCCTGGCTGGAAATTGAGTCACAGTACTTCAAGGATGCATGAATCTGCTTTCTTCCCTGAGGACTTAAAAAGCATCTATTTGCCTGCGAGTTTCGTCGCAAGTGACGAAAAAGAAAAACAGCCGTGCTTTTAGTATTTCCAGCTCTTTCACAGGCAGGTTCTTCTTCGTTTACAGTTTATTCGCACGTTGTATTTTTAGGTTAGGTTAGCCTAACGTTACTAAGGCGTATTTTCTTCTTTGTATTAATAGCTGCACTAAACTAAAGCAAATGATGCATTTATGTTTCCTCCACCAGCCGCAGCCTAACTTCTGACCTAACCTCATATGGCGGGCGCGAGCTGTCGTTCACAATCATTGTCATCATCATATTGAGTGCGCATTCCATCCTCGAGATGCGCGAGGTGGCAGAGGAAGAAAACCAGCCAGGGTGCGGACGCCGTCTGCCATGGGGGAAGGTGAGAACGCTAATAATTTTGTTCTACGCCGGTTCTTAGCTTTGCATACCAATGTCGCCGCATTTACAGAGTTAGTCCGTTGTTGGAACCGAGAAATGTGTTGAATTTGTCGGGCTCACCTGACTTTAACCAGCACCAAGACAGCAGTAGTTGTCCGAGTTGGTTGACGTTCATTTTCTTTGCGCCTCAACATAGAAATTAGCACAGTGATGGGAACCGGATAGCTGCTTACTATTCAAAACCACTAACTAACGCGAACAAATGAGTCCTCCGCCTTCACCTCGTGTCGCTCGCCTGCGTGTTTAAGGTGCTGTTGCGCTGCAAGAAAAATACTTAAAAACACGGTACTTTTCCGCACGTGCATCAATTGTTAGGAAAGCTGAGTATGTATAGTGTAAGCTTGCATTAGTAGGCCACGCGGAGCAAGCAGTCACCACTGACGCGTCAGTATTTGCACCACTTTTCTATACTGTTTCAGTAAAAGTCATCCTATCTTGGACAGCTGCTCTCGGAGTTCTAATGTCTCACTAGATTCCAGAATTAGTTTAGGCCATCAATACTCTGATTTCTTTTTGAGTGGATGTATCACGCAAACGATGTGCGCTAAAGTCTTATCGCGCTATGTAAGATTGTGCCGAAAGCCGATATGTGCGATCAATATGCAACATTGCGCGAAAGCTTATACGTGCGATCAATATTGAATTTACTATGTATTTTCGCGGTTTTCGTTCACTCCACTAACGAGGCAAAACACCCGTACCACCGCCGACGGGAGGTCGTTCACACGAAGGGAACGTCGTAAAGTTTCCACGCCACGGCAGAAGAATAATTCGTGCTTTCTTAGATTCCACGGTACAGCGCAGGCAATCGGTGGTTTTCTCTCTGAATGTTGCGTGGAGGGCAAGGCCAGCCGATTG
Source organism: Dermacentor albipictus (assembly GCF_038994185.2). NCBI lineage: Eukaryota > Metazoa > Arthropoda > Arachnida > Ixodida > Ixodidae > Dermacentor > Dermacentor albipictus. Next base: position 440,764,709 of record NC_091821.1, read on the forward strand.
CTGGGACCGACTTTCGATCACGTGACTGAACGTTTCACTCTCATTGGCAAAAGCTCACGTCACATCGCGACGCAGGGCGTTTATTGCATTCTTTATTTATGTGTATTTCTACCCTGACAAGGGACGCCGTATGGCTAGTTCACATTGGGACGTTTGGTGTCGACAGAGGGCTAGAAATTTCATGCCATTCAAGTACCGCCTTGCCCGCCTTTCAACTGCAGAAGTTCTCACTTTTCGAAATATAACGGGAAAAAAATAGGGAAGCAACCGACAGTTTACTACTATAGCGTGGTTTCCTCCGCCCGCGTGAATGTGGTGCGTTTCTTACAGTTTGCGTGAGTTCGCCTTCCCGACATTTTACTTGTGCTTGACGTGGCGCTATATAGTCGTAGAGAACCCGGATAATTTCTCACATCCTATTGTGTTAACAACGCTGAGGTAGCAGCCGTCGAAACATTGAATGGAGATTACTGCCAAGTGCCGAGCACCAGAGTGGTCAGCGCCATTTGCAGAATGCCGCTAAGGATAACAAACTCGCTGACTAACACTTTAGTCGGTACAAGGCGAGGGACTTCGGCAGCAGTGGCGGCAGAAATCGCTAAACCGATTAAGACTGAGAGGGCGTTTTTAATGCGAAAGCATTATATGCCACAGATAGGGGAAAATCCGGCGTCCGGCGTTATCATTTAATGATAGCAAAAGCCAAGTGACCAAGCGCTGACGTTGTGTTCCCCGCGCTGGAACTTCTGCGGCTCGCACTACGAAAGGCCACGCACCCAAAAAACCAACATGGCCCATTCCGCAAATGGGATCAAGCTGAATTAAGGTGGATTAGACTTGAATAATGTCGATAACGGTGAATTAAAATGGAATAATGTGGATTATCATTGGTACCGATTGGAGCAAAGTGGATTAAGGTAGAGTTATTACTTCAGTAGATAACTTAGGCGAGTGTTCATGCTTTCGCATTCAAATCCCGCAAGGACCCAGGTGACTGTCGACGTGTTTGGGCGAATTCGCTCGAAGCTGAATTGGACGCCGCGCCGCTCTATAGGCGCCTAATGTCCCAGTGGGAACGCGCCTTTACACCGGCAAAAACCGGCGTCGATGCTATTTCCGGGTCCGCGGGCGCGAGAACCTCGCATGCGCCCCTCCTTCACACGACAGTCGCAGTGTGCCATATGACGCTAGATCTAGGCCATCTTGTAGGATGTTAAAGAGACCAGAGCATCGAACGTCTCAGGCTCGCCATTAACCAAAGATCTGCGTGTCCACTATGTTGGCTAAGGAACTCTGCAAGACAAACCACACCTGCATCTGCACTGAGTATCTAGCAAACGGTAAACGTGCGCATATTAGACAGTGTAGCATGACATGTTTTTAACTTGAAACCTTAAAAATAATTTTACACTTACCTTAGTTTCTTTCTTGTTGTGGTTGTAACACCACTGTATATTTAGCCTGAATTGTTGAAAACGCCCGGAATTTTAGCTTGCTTGATCTGGGCGAGGTAAAGTACCCACCGCCGTTTGTGCAACTCGGAAGCGGAGAGGCAAATGACGCTAATTTTCACAACTGAGTGGCTTTGCTCCTTGTACGTTCGATGTGACATTTAGCGAATGCTGCGCATGGTACAGACGAGCCGACGTGGTACTGAGAGATGTCCCCTCAGCATTAAACCAGACGCCACGTAGGGATTTTCGGAGGCGGGTGTGCGATTTCACGCCCACCTTAATAGCCCACCTTAACCTACCTCCGTGCTACAACAGGTGATTGTCCACGAACTTACTGCGGGTAGCTCATCGGGTTACCCACGTTCGTCCACTGTGACGCAATTAAAGTAGCACATCTCAGCGCCTTGCCGCATGTGCGTCGAGTTGTATAATATGATATTAGAGGCGCAACTTATATAAAGCAGTCGCGGTGCGCTGGTTACAGCACTTGCTTCGAAAGCGACATGCGTTCCTTTCCCGCCCCGACCATGCCGCGGCCTTTTTTTTTTGCTTGCTACGCAGCCCCGTATTCTGATGAAAGCCCAAACAAACAACACGACGGACGTAATTGCGCGAAGACCTTCTTGGGACCTGTGCAACTGATATTTCGATAGCTATCATACGGGTAATTTTTGATGGTGCGCGTGACAAAAGAGTCTATTACAGAATTTGGGTTGATTGCATAAGTGATGGTATTCTCTAATCTTCTTGCAGTTTGGTTACACGTGCTTTTGTCTTTACGATGCCTCATTTTTACTCGGTTCAGGTACGGAGCAAAGCTACGCGAGCTACGCCAGCACGGGCAGCGAGCTATCAGTAATTCAAAGCGAGTACGCCACTGCAACGTAAGTAACAGATTTTTGCGTGTGAATGGCGAAGTATCTCGTTATTTACCATATAATCACGCTATTAGCGTCTGCAGTTATATAGTGATATCGCTCCGACCTCATCGCGTCCTGCATCCGCTACTGTGCAGGGTAATTTAGCGAAACTTTGGGACGTTTGTCGCAATCTTCGTAAGCCTGCTTGCTGGCAACAAGTAAACACGAAAAAAAAAGCGCTTCGCATGATGCTGTAATGTAAAGCATTTCCTACAGAAAATTGGGATCTCGCTTGTACTTCGTTTCATCAACGCATATTCTTCACCTCAGGAAATGGGAATTCACGTGCAACATTAACAACTCGTGCAGCAGGGCTCAAAATATTGCCTTGATGAAGTGGTTGGATTTGCTTAGCCGTGATACTATTAAGCCATCTGAAGCGCTAATCTAATGACAGCTGGAGTATCCGGCATTTGCGAAGCTCGTTTTCCTTCTGTTGTTCTTGGCTAAGGGCCCAAAAACTACCCAAAACAATCATCATAGGGCGAACAATACAGCATTCTAGTCAACAGTCATAATTGGGATACGAGAACATGTCTTATAGGGAGCCCGCATTCGGGAATGCGGTGTGCTATGCATTTTAATATCGTGCCATAAGTGCGCTGGACAATTACTGCAGGGTTTTACACTCCTCAAACTAACTGAATGTAGTGGTATCTGTGGATTTAATCCGGAGGACCGAATATGCAAAATTTAGCGGGACTGCATGACATGATGAGCAGCCTATCGAAACTGATTTTCCCGAGATTGCGAACCGGTAGAGTGGACATTTACATTTTAATGCTAGTCAAAAAAGTCTGGTGGCACAAAAGATACGTATATTGCAATGGTGACGATTATCTTTAAACTTGACACTTACACACAATAAGGTGGTTGCCGGGAAACAAGGTTGAGAGAACTGCTGACGTCGATGGCAACAACGAAGCTAACATGTTATTCATAGCCTCCAAGTGGCTGATATATAGGCACCGCAAAGATAGAGAGCAAAGAAAAGCTGAAATCTCTAACTTTGGCTTTAGAGTTTAGTGATTCTCAAGTGATTTCTTCAAAACGACTCATGGAGCCTGATACACAACAATAGCAAAAAAAAAGACTTCTAACACGGTTACTACCTCATCACGATCTGCCTAATTATTCATGCACACGTCACTGAGTTTCTGAAATGCTACCAACAGCGTTAAACACAAAAGCTATCTAAAATGCAACGTAGTCGACTGTTATTATCTATTTATTTTATAAACTATTAACTAAACTAATATCTAATCTATTGTAACAATATATTTACTACAAAAGTATTGTGCGTTTCATTAATTCTGAAACTTGTTACAATAGTCTCCGACCGCACCCCTTCCTCCGCAATTCCTATAGCAGCTGCCGTTTTGTTCATTTTTGCGTAGCGGTGCACGTATTCATTTCAGAAATAAAGTAGGCGAGCGAAATAACATGGTTAGTAGTAACTGTAGAAGAATGTCCCAATAAATGGGTTCACAATAGCAGAAATACTTGTAGTCCGCTGTCTTTGTTTGTATTTGGCGGGGCTACACCTAATATGACATAAAAAAGGCAACATAGCTGACATACATGAGCGCGACCAATGAGCATAACTTGGCACGAGAGAAAACTGTTACGTGTACATAGACACCTTGGAGACGGCACGCACGACACATAAACGGCTTCAGGCAAGAGGATTTAGCAAAAATATTGCTACGGAACAATATGTGCGTTCACGAAAAGGGTGAGCAGTGCGAAGACGACGACGACGAGGAGAAGCTAGCACGGGCTGTTGCCTCTTGGCCAATCGCAGAGTATATTCTTATAAATATACTTGTACATAGCTTTTCGTCTGCGTCTTCCTACGTAACATAGCTGGTGGAGGTGGACGTTCCCTGTACCTCGCCACAGAGCTTCGCAGTGGACGGTACGTCGAGCCTTCCTTCATGGCTCCCGCCGACGACAACCGGACTCCTCCGGCTCCAACACCTGCTGCCACTTCGACGACCTACATCAATCTCCCCGCTCCCCGTGATCCTGGCGTATTCTCGGGCAAAAATGGGGAAGACGTCGATGACTGGATCAGCCTATATGACCACGTCAGCCGCAATAACCGGTGGGACCCTACTATTATGCTCGCCAACGTAGTCTTTTACCTTGGTGGCACACCCAGAGTTTGGTATCGCACGCACGAAGATAAGCTAACCAGTTGGAATTCACTTAAGACACAGCTTCGGGACTTGTTCGGCAACCCCTATGGTCACCAACTGGCCGCTCAGAAGGCGCTTTCCGGCTGTGTGCAGACGTCAAAAGAGCCCTAGGTCACGTACATTCAGGACGTCTTGGCTCTGTGCCGCAAAGTTGACACCCACATGACTGAGTCAGACAAGGTTGCCCACATCCTCAAAGGCATTGCCGATGACGCCTTCAACTTGCTCGTTTGCAAAAACGTAGCGCCATAGCACGTAGTACGTAGTACGTAGCGCCATAGCCATTTTGCCGCCATAGCACGACTACTAACCAAGCTTTTGAAAAAAGACGCCCCTTTCCAGTGTGGCGATAACAAGGCCTCTGCATTCTCTCATCTAATCAACATTCTTACAACGCCTCCCGTTCTGGCCCATTTCGATCCTGCTGCGCCTACCAAAATCCGTACTGATGCCAGCGGTCACGGAATTGGCGTAGTACTGGCACAACGCCAGCGTGGCCACGACCGTGTTATCGCTTACGCCAGTAGGCTCCTCTCACCCGCGGAGCGCAACTATTCCGTCACTGAGCGTGAGTGTCTGGCCCTAGTTTGGGCGGTTGCGAAATTCCGCCCATACTTATATGGCCGACCCTTTTCCGTTGTCACCGACCATCATGCACTTTGCTGGTTGTGCTCACTGAAAGATCCTTCAGGAAGACTTGGTCGCTGGGCCTTACGCCTCGAAGAATATTCGTATACTGTCACCTATAAATCTGGCCGTCTACACAAGGACGCTGATTGCCTGTCTCGCTACCCGGTCGACGAGCCTGACGACGCCGACAGTAGTAGCGCCAACGGCATTTTCTCTGTGTCTGCCTTCGCTAACATCGCCGATGAGCAGTACCGATACCTATCGCTGCGAGCACTTATCGAGCATCCGCGTTCAACACCTACTGACGCATTCGTTCGCCGAAATGTCCTCCGGGGCGGCATTCTGTATCGACGGAACTTCCTCCCTGACGGCTCTGATCTTCTTCTTGTCGTGCCAAAACAGCTACGACAGACTGTGCTCTTTGAGATGCTTCACGCACCCACTGCAGGACGTCTTGGGGTAACCCGCACGTACGACCGCGTCCGCCACCGCTTCTACTGGCCTGGTCTCGTGCGCTCCGTTCGACGCTATGTTGCTGCCTGTGATCCCTGCCAGCGTCGGAAAACACCTCAGGTGCTACCTGCCGGTCATCTCCAACCGATCACCGTCCCTGTAGAACCGTTCTTTCGTGTTGAATTAGACTTGCTCGGTCCCTTTCCCACGCCATCCTCTGGGAACAAATGGGTAGCCGTCGCGACTGATCACGCCACCCGATACGCTATCACTCCGGCTCTCCCTACCAGTTGCGCCACTGGCGTCACGGACTTCTGCCGTGACATTATCTTGCTTCATGGCGCCCCGTGACAGCGGCTTACTGACCATGGTCGAAACTTCCTCTCGAAAGTTATCGCGGACATTGTGCGTTCCTGCTACATTGAACACAAGCTGACTACCTCATACCATCCTCAAACCAATGGCCTGACAGAGTGGTTAAACCGTACTCTTACCGATATGCTGTCCAAGTACGTTTCCAAAGACCACCACGACTGGTACATTGCCCTTCCTCACGTAACATTTGCGTACAAATTGCGCAGCAGTTTAGTACCTCACTGAATGGCACCCTAAGCACAGCCAGAACATGGCATATCCTCAGAACACTCATGGATCCGAGCAAGAGCAAGGCGGAAAGCAGCAAATCCATTCAGAGATGAATCCACCAGTATGAAGGAACAGACGAACAACTGCTCCAAGCAGTACGGAAAAAATGCTACGGAAAGATCTCGGTAGAAGGCTACCGAGGCGACTACCAGGGTGACGAAAACTCAACTACGGACCAACCCATCACAAGAGAAGAGGTCGTCGAGGCTGTAAGGGCTGCAACAAAGAACACAGCAGCAGGGGCGGACAAAATCCGAAACTCGCTAATTCGAAACCTCAGCGACGAAGCAATTGATCTGCTCACCCTCTACCTCAACAAACTATGGGAGGATGGCAAAGTACCAGCGGAGTGGAAACACGCCGTAGTGGTGATGATTCCCAAACCTGGCAAAAAACTCCGAATTGAAAATCTCAGACCGATTTCGCTTACATCATGCCTAGGCAAGCTGTACGAAAGAATAGTGATCCTAAGAATCCCAACGCATCTTGAAGACGGAGGATGGTACCCCAACACCATGTTCGGCTTCAGGGCAAACTTGTCTACCCAAGATATCTTGCTACAGCTAAAGGAAGAGGTACTCGAGACAATGCCGAAACACGGGGAAAACGTGGTCATGGCCATCGACATCGAGGGAGCCTTTGACAACGTCTCCCACGCCACCATTATGGAGGGGATTAACACCACTAATTGCGGGAAGAAAGTCCATGACTATATCAGAAGCTTCCTAACCGACAGAACAGCGACAGTAGGCCTAGGAGACCTACGGAGTAACGCCTTTCAACCGCCATGCAAGGGCACTCAGCAGGGCTCAGTAATCTCGCCAGTACTCTTCAACATAGCGATGGTCAACCTTACCAAGAAACTTAGCAAGATCCAAGGAATCAGTCACGCAATGTACGCGGACGACATAACGATCTGGACTACTCAAGGCTCACTAGGGGATAAACAAGAGGCACTACAAGAAGCTGCCACCTGCATCGAAGAATACACAAAGCAAAGAGGCCTCAGATGCTCCACGGAGAAATCTGAACTCCTCAGGGTGGGCAGACACCCCACTGATGCCCCGCTCGAAGTAAGGCTAGAAGGACAAAACATCCCGGAACAAAAGATGATTAGAATCCTCGGCATGTGGTTGCAAGGAAGCCGGAAATGCATCCACACGATCTGCCTGCTAAACAAAGCAGCAGGACAGGTGGGCTGAATGATTAGCAGAGTGGCACACAAGCGATATGGCATGAAAGAGGAGGACACACTCAGGTTGGTCAACAGCCTGATAGTCAGCCGGGTCACATACTCACTGCCGTACCATGCAATCACCAAAACCGAAGAAGAGCAAGTGGACACCATCCTCCGGAAAGCGTATAAAACAGCTCTCCACCTCCCAAGGAACACATCCAACGACAAACTCATGCAACTTGGAATCAGCAACACTTTTGAAGAACTAAGGGAATGCCAGCTCAACGCACAAGTACGAAGACTCAGCAACACAACGACGGGAAGGGCGCTCCTGACAAAGCTAGGTCGGGAAGTAGAAAAACGACAAAGTAGCAGGGCCACAATACCAGACCCACTAAGAAAGAAACTACGCATACAACCTATCCCTCGCAACATGGACCCAAACCTCCATGCGAGTAGGAGACAGGCTAGGGCAGAGTTTTACGAAAAGATGATGGGACATCGGGACAATACAGTCTATACCGATGCGTCCCTATACTCACACGCACACAAAAATAACGCGGCAGCCGTAGTAGTAAATAATCAAGGAGAATTAATCACAGGAGTCACGGCCGAGGTGGCTAACATAACCGAGGCAGAGGAAATTGCTGTCGCACTGGCAGCGGAAGAAGGTTATAGAACAGGAATATCCCTCAATATTCTAACAGATTCACAAGAGGCGTGCCGGAGCTATATAAGAGGAAGAATAAGTAACACGGCGCTCAAGATCCTCAGCAGAGTTCCAGTCGCTGAGGGACAACCCACACATAACATTATCTGGATACCAAGCCACGCAGGGATCAGGGGCAACGAAGGGGCGGACTGCCTGGCTCGAGGGATGACCAGCCGAGCAGGAATGTCAACCGCCCCAGAGGGGCCACAGATCAACTGCGGGAACAGCTATTCAGAGCTATTAAACCTCTATAAGGGTCTAAGATATCAATATCCGCCACCACATAAAGCATTAACAAAGGAGGAGGCCGCAGGATGGCGGAGACTGCAAACGGGCAAATTTCCAAACTTACACATACTAAGTAGGATGTTCCCCACGCACTATAGCGGAACCTGTCCGTGGTGTGGAGCTAAGCCAACATTATACCACATTACATGGGAGTACAAGAAACCAGGCATTCCACAAACACAAAACACCAAGTGTGGAGCAATGGGAGAGCTGGCTCACCAGCAGCGAGCTAGAGACTCAAAGAGCTCTAATAGCGCACGCGTTCGAGGCGGCCCGGCTCAGTGGAGCCCTGGACTAGGGGCCCATCCATGGCTGAAGAGGACTCAAGCTTCAAGAATGAAGACTTCGGCCTCCACCCGCTAAAACCTTTAAAGAGGCAATAAAGTTTTCCATTCCATTTTATCTACTGTACGGTCGCGAACCTACCTTTCCCCTAGACACGGCACTTCCTCCTGCTGCGATCTCAACAAGGGAATGTGCGCGCGACGCCATCGCCCTCGCCGACCATGCACGCCCGCTTGCCCGTGCTCGACTGACGACCTCACAAGCCACTCAGCACTGTCATTACAACGCCCGCCATCGTGACATACAGTTTTCGCCTGGTGCGCTCGTGCTCCTGTGGTCGCCCTCCCGTCACGTCGGACTTTCAGAGAAGCTCCCTTCGCGATACACTGGGCCCTACCGCGTGCTGCGCCAGGTGACGCCTGTGACTTACGAAATTGCTCAGGTGGGTTCAACCTCGTCCTCTCTTCTGGCATCAAGTGATGTCGTGCATGTCAGTAGGCTCAAGGCCTACTACACTGCTTCCGAGTCCGATCTTAAGTTGCTCCGGGACGGCGCTTTTGCAGGCGGGGGTAGTGCTACAGAACAATAAGTGCGATCACGAAAAGGGTGAGCAGTGCGAAAACTACGACGACGAGGAGAAGCTAGCGCGCGCTGTTGCCTCTTGGCCAAGCGCAGCGTATATTCTTGTAAATATACTTGTACATAGCTTTTCGTCTGCGTCTTCCTACGTAACAATATTTTACACAATTAACATAACTTGCTATTGCAAGATATCCGCCCCTGAGGATTTCTGCCCCCATTTAACACATTTGAGCCGTTGTGCCGTAATTGTGTCGTTGTCGTGGTCGTCATTGTTAATGTAACGACCTCGCTAGTCATCGTCAAGATATCGTCGGTGTTGTCGCAATCATCACAGTTACCATCTTAATGAAACCTCTTCTTAGACAAAATGATGCGATTTGGAAAAGTATGTCGCACCCTCAGTTCGTTGGTGCACTTTGGCAACTATGTGGAGCCTCCCTGAAATAATCATTAAATTTGTTATCGGTCTCTGTGTCATGTTTTCCTCACTTAAAAACAAGGAGTTGTCCGACTAAGACATGTCAGCCTCTTTGCGGGTGGGTTGACTCTGGAGAACACAATTATTTGAATAGTCACGCAGTAACTAACTTCAGAAATATTTTTCTGTTAAATGTCTATTTCATTTCCATAAACTTCAGAATGATATATAAATGTTCAAGAAGCAGCAGTAGACTCAAGAAGCAGGAGTGAGAAGTTTGCAGAGTAGTGGCGCAGAAGCGAAAAATTATGTAAGCCACAAACGCGTGTTGGTTAAGCCAAAGTATTGTTGCCGATCCCGCCTCTCCTTTTCACCTGCGGCATTTCACGTGGCTCCTTAATTTGTTATCTTGTAAATCACTGCGGTTCATGTAGTATAAATTGTTAACTGATAATTTCGTGTCAGTGAGTAGACCGCGCTTCTTTACGCCTCATCCCGAACTAGCATATAGATTAAAAAATTTATATGTAGTTTCATCATCATCAGCAGCAGCAGCAGCTGCCTGGTTACGCCCACTGCAGGGCAAAGGCCTCTCCCATATTTCTCAACAACCCCGGTAATGTACTAATTGGGGCCATGCCGTCCCTGCAAACTTCTTCATCTCATCCGCCCACCTAACTTTCTGCCGCCCCCTGCTACGCTTCCCTTCCCTTGGAATCCAGTCCGTAACCCTTAATGACCATCGGTTATCTTCCCTCCTCATTACATGTCCTGCCCATGCCCATTTATTTTTCTTGATTTCAACTAAGATGTCATTAACTCGCGTTTGTTCCCTCACCCTATCTGCTCTTATCCCTTAACGTTACACCTATCATTCTTCTTTCCATAGCTCGTTGCGTCGTCCTCAATTTGATTAGAACCCTTTTCGTAAGCCTCCAGGTTTCTGCCCCGTAGGTGAGTACTGGTAAGACACAGCTAGTATACACTTTTCTCTTGAGGGATAATGGCAACCTGCTGTTCATGTTCTGAGAATGCCTGGCAAACGCACCCCAGCCCATTCTTATTCTTCTGATTATTTCCGTCTCATGATCCGGATCCGCAGTCACTATCTGCCCTAAGTAGATGTATTCCCTTACGACTTCCAGTGCCTCGCTGCCGCTTGTAAGCTGCTGTTCTCTTCCGAGACTGTTAAACATTACTTTAGTTTTCTGCAGATTAATTTTCAGACCCACTCTTCTGCTTTGCCTCTCGAGGTCAGTGAGCATGCATTGCAGTTGGTCCCCTGAGTTACTAAGCAAGGCAATATCATATGCGAATCGCAAGTTACTAAGGTATTCTCCATTAACTTTTATCCCCATTTCTTCCCAATCCAGGTCTCTGAATACCTCCTGTAAACACGCTGTGAATAGCATTGGAGAGATCGTATCTCCCTGCCTGACGCCTTTCTTTATTGGGATTTTGTTGCTTTCTTTATGGAGGACTACGGTGGCTGTGGGAGCCGCTATATATATCTTTCAGTATTTTTACATACGGCTCGTCTACGCCCTGTTTCCGTAATGCCTCCATGATTGCTGAGGTTTCGACAGAATCAAATGCTTTCTCGTAATCAATGAAAGCTATATATAAGGATTGGTTATATTCCGCACATTTCCCTATATCCTGATTGATAGTGTGAATATGGTCTATTGTTGAGTAGCCTTTACGGAATCCTGCCTGGTCCTTTGGTTGACAGAAGTCTAAGGTGTTCCGGATTCTATTTGCGATTACCTTAGTAAATACTTTGTAGGCAACAGACGGCAAGCTGATCGGTCTATAATTTTTCAAGTCTTTGGCGTCCCCTTTCTTATGGATTAGGATTATGTTAGCGTTTTTCCAAGATTCCGGTACGCTCGACGTTGTGAGGCATTTCGTATACAGGGTGGCCAGTTTCTCTAGAACAATCTGCCCACCATCCTTCAACAAATCTGTTGTTACCTGATAATCCCCAGCTGCCTTCCCCCTTTGCATATCTCCCAAGGCTTTCTTTACTTCTTCCGGCGTTACATGTGGGATTTCGAATTCCACTAGACTATGTTCTTTTCCATTATCGTCGTGGGTGCCACTGGTGCTGTATAAATCTCTATAGAAATCCTCAGTCACTTGAACTATCTCATCCATATTAGTAATGATATTGCCGGCTTTGTCTCTTAACGAATACATCTGATTCTTGCCAATTCCTAGTTTCTTCTTCACTGTTTTTAGGCTTCCTCCGTTCCTGAGAGAATCTTCAATTCTATCCATATTATACTTCCTTATGTCAGCTGTCTTACACTTGTTGATTAACTTCGAAAGTTCTGCCATTTCTATTCTAGCTGTATTGTTAGAGGCTTTCATACATTGGCGTTTCTTGATCAGATCTTTCGTCTCCTGCGATAGTTTACTGGTATCCTGCCTAACGGAGTTACCACCGACTTCCACTGCACACTCCTTAATGATGCCCACAAGATTTTCGTTCATTGCTTCAACACTACGGTCCTCTTCTTGAGTTAAAGCCGAATGCCTGTTCTGTAGCTTGATCTGGAATTCCTCTATTTTCCATCTTACCGATAACTCATTGATCGGCTTCTTATGTACCAGTTGCTTCCGTTCCCTTCTAAGGTCTAGGCTAATTCGAGTTCTTACCATCCTGTGGTCACTGCAGCGCACCTTGCCTAGCATGTTCACATCTTGTATGATGCCAGGGTTAGCACAGAGTATGAAGTCTATTTCATTTCTAGTCTCTCCGTTTGGGCTCCTCCACGTCCACTTTCGGCTATCCCGCTCGCGGAAGAAGGTATTCATTATCCCGATATTATTCTGTTCCGCAAACTCTACTAATAACTCCCCCCTGATATTCTTAGTGCCTATGCCATATTCCCCCACTGCCTTGTCTCCAGCCTGCTTCTTGCCTACCTTGGCATTAAAGTCACCCATTAGTATAGTGTATTTAGTTTTCACTCTGCCCATCGCCGATTCCACGTCTTCATAGAAGCTTTCGACTTCCTGGTCATCATGACTGGATGTAGGGGCATAGACCTGTACAATCTTCATTTTGTACCTCTTATTAAGTTTCACAACCAGACCTGCCACCCTCTCGTTAATGCTATAGAATTCCTGTATGTTACCAGCTATATTCTTATTAATTAGGAATCCGACGCCTAGTTCTCTTCTCTCCGCTAAGCCCCGGTAGCACAGGACGTGCCCGCTTTTTAGCACTGTATATGCTTCCTTTGGCCTCCTAACTTCACTGAGCCCTATGATATCCCATTTACTGCCCTCTAATTCCTCGAATAGCACTGCTAGGCTCGCCTCACTAGATAACGTTCTAGCGTTAAACGTTGCCAGGTTCATATTCCAATGGCGGCTGGTCCGCAGCCAGTGATTCTTAGCACCCTCTGCTGCGTCGCAGGTCTGATCGCCGCCGTTGTCAGTTGCTTCACAGCTGCTGGGGACTGAGGGCCGGGGTTTGATTGTGTTGTTCATATAGGAGGTTGTGGCCAAGTACTGCACCAGGTTGGCCAATCCTGCTCTGCTGAGGGAGTGCGTTACCGGTTCTGGTCACCGGGTGCAGGCCACACTCCAGGCCTGTTTATGCAATTTTATCAACACGCAGATTTTTTTTTAATCCGCTGGAAAATTGCCGGCACCGGGATTCGAACCACGAACCTCTTGCACGCGAGGTGGGTGTTCTACCTCTACGCCACCGCTGCAAACCTTCTAGTTTCATGGGTGTTTCTAAAGCACACACATCTCATAATAGAGCAACGCATGCTATAATGTCGGCCCATCAGTGCGTACAAAACACCAATCTATTCATAGGCTATCCCATAATATACAACAACTGGTTTGACTGCATTTACTTTCTTATAAACCCACTACTCACTGTTGTGGCAGTGCCTGTGTGCCGCTCTGGCATACGGGATAGGGAAGATATAAATGCATCTGCATATGGTGTGTGTGCCTACGTCTACAATGCACGTACGTTCTTGCATAGAATGTGCGGACATCCCTTTCTCGTGAACTATGTGGACATCCGTTTCTCGTGAACTATGCGGCGTAGAAACACAACAATTGTACCGACGAATCAGGTTAGATGATGAACCAAAACGCGTTGCATTGGATGGATACACTTATGCGCATGACATTTAGTAGTATAGCAGTCAATTGCCCGCTTCACAGAAGCTTCGCTCCAGACAGATTTCAGCACCTGCGTTGAGTTCGCGAACTTTTAACGCAAAGGTTTCGTGCAAATCGATAGTGATGTCAGTAAGAGCCCTTGACTGAAGCTGTTTATTTGCCGAGTGTTCAAGGATCCGTCACAGCAAGCTGTAAGGGAAGCATGTTTTAAGCGCGGCATGCCGCCATTTTTTTATATCTATTGGTAGAACAACACTTGGTCATCATTCACTTCTAAGCTGTGGCCTCTCAAAGGTTAAATTATTCGGACCCACTGGGGCTTCAGCCTTTCGCAGCCACTGTTGTCCGGTCTCTTATCCTTGGCTAATGGTATATGAAAGCGGTCGTCTCGGCTCCTCCGCACTGGATGAATTTCACGACGGCGCAAAGCAAGTAACTAACCTTGTGGAAGTTGTGAACTATGCCCTAAACATACTTGATGACTGATAAAACAAAGGAGCGGCACCTACATGTTATACTTGGCGCCAAACGAACGTTCTGCACGACCCCGCTGTGGTTAGCTCAAGCTTCTTTTCAATGTTTTGAAGGTGGTACTAAATTTTGCGGCAATGCAATGATGTAATTTTTACTAGAGATCTCTACCTAGACGATGCTTGCTGAGCATCGCGCAGCAACGGGCATTCATGATGGATTTTGCTTACGGAACATTTGAGAAGCAGAACAAAACATCAATTCGTGCAGGGAAGCAAACGACTGGCTACTGGAATCTAAAGACTGGCCGAGTCTATGCCTCACACCGGCAGCCAGAAACACTCCTTGGCAAATGGCTACATGTGGTTCTCGGTTTCATGCAAATGCCATACAAACCTTTTAAATGTGTTTTTACAACGTCGAAGTTGTGACCGTGGGAAAAAAAACGCTGATGGCAACATTTATTTATGTGAGTTTTGACCTGTTCAGCCAAGCTATCAAAACTAACCTAACCTAGCCTGTCGGTCAACCTATCAAACTAAGATAACCTAACCCAACCCACCGTCTTCAACAATCGTCTTGTTGCGTGAGAAATGCGAAATTGCAAGAGACAACAGGGATGAAAACTAAAAGCGGGCAGCAATAAGTTGCGATGCAATGAAGGGGAGCAAGAAGTGGAAATGGATCACTCACAGTTGGGCATTAACTTCCGCAGGCGCAACGAAGAACGCAAAGATGAGGACACTTACCCCGACGAAATTGTTCCCATCATATGCTGCTGCATCCTTATCCTGCTCATCCTCATGATCATTCTGCTCATCCTTATCTCCAACGTCTACGTCAGTGAGTACCGACCTCTATTTGCGTATACTACTACCTATACGACCACACGCATAGCACATACAGCGCTTTGCATGCAGTAGAAAAGCATTTTGCCCTTACTGCTCGTGCTCTAAAAACATATTCTAGCTTGTAGATCACCACTGCAGTTTAGCGCAACTTAGATTTGGCAGCAATCACGACATCCGGCACGCTGGGTATAACTACGAAATTTAGCGTGACGTTTCCCATTCCCTTTCATTGACACAGGCAATTTTCAAAACTAAGGACATTTAGTAAAAATACAACGCCACTGTCCGCGCGCATCGCCTCTGTACGCCTGCTTACCTCCGCCGCGGGTCGACCCAGAATTGCACTATCTTTGGGATCGGCCCACGTATTGGGAATGCTTAACGCTTGCTTCAACTGCGACGTGGGTTGGGCCGGTATTGCACTATCGTCGGGATCAGCCCACGTATGAAGTGTGCTTATCGGGATCCACCCACGTATGGAGAGTGCCTAGCGCCAGCTTCACCTTCGCCATGGGTCGGCCCCGCATTGCACTATCTTCGGGATCGGCCTACGTACGGGTAGTGTTTAGCCTGCTTCACCTCCGACGCGAGGTGGGCCGGCCTTGCAGTATCTGCGCAATCGGCCCACCTATGGGAAGTGCTTAACCCCAGCTTCACCTCCGCCGCTGATGGGCCCGGCATATGAAGATCTTCGGGATCGGCCCACGCATGGGGGTGCTTAACGCCTGCTTCACCTCCGACGCGGGTCGGGCCGGTATTGCACTATTCTTCGGGATCGGGCCATGCATGGGGAGTGCTTAACGCCTCTTTACCTCCGACGATGGTCGGGCTGGTATTGCACTATCGTCGGTATCGGCCCATGTATGGCGTGTGCTTAACGCCTGCTTCACCTGCGACGTGGGTTGGGCCGGTATTGCACCAATTTCGGCATAGGCCCACGTATCGAGAGTGCTTAACGCCAGCTTCGGCTTCCGCCGCGGGTCGACACGGCATATCAAAATCTTCGGGATCGGCCCACGTATGGCAAGTCCGTAACGCCTGTTTCACCTCCGACGCGTGTAGGGCCGGAATGAAACTATCTTCGGTATCGGCCCACGCATGGGGAGTGCTTAAGAGCAAGCTTTAGCTCGGGTCCAACGCCGACGCGGCCTATTCAAATACATGTAAAACGCAAAAACGTTTTATGCGAAGCATATTACTAGAGCTCAACCCAGCTCCTCAGGCGCGGCGGTGTCGCCTTCAATACCACGTGACACCGCGACGTCACGACAGAGGAGAAACGGGGCTCCAACTCGCGCCGTCGCTCGCGGCGTCATGGCGGTATATAAGCAGCTGCGCTTGCCTCTGCAAGACACTCACGAGGTGAGATGCCTCCCCTGGAGACAGAGCTGCTCGTTGGAATGAGAAGCGAAGGTAGCGGCGTGCTACAAAGACTGTTTCTAGGTGGCTTTGCTACGGCGCAGTGACTACGCGCCCCGCATCGGACGCGGTGAGCGTCGAGCAACGCAGGGTTCGGCGCGACAACGAAATGTGCGCCCGAGCAAGCGACGCACGCCTGAGCCGACGCCGACGACACCGGCTTTTCTACGACACGTGCTCCTTAACGCTGTCGCGTTAAAATGAAGGCTAGTATGCTTCGCATCCTGGGCTTAACCTTAGCTAAGCCACAGCCAGTTTTAACGCGACAGCATTAAGGAGCTCGTGTCGTAGAAAAGCCGGTGTCGTCGGCGTCGGTGCCGACGTCGGCAGCGTTGGGCGTGAGCGATAAATCCCAGCAGGCACTTCATGAATAAAAAACAACTTGCAAGATGGGCTGGGTGGGAATCGAACCAGGGTCTCCGGAGTGTGAGACGGAGGCGCTACCACTGAGCCACGAGTTCTTTTTTTTTCTTTATTGCCTGACTTTGACAAAGAAAGAACAGCAATAGCAATACATAAAACAAAACATAAAAGATACAATGAACACGTCGTATTGACATAAACAGCCTGGTGGGAGGCTGGCTTCGCCACATTAAAATTCATTTAGAGCCATCAATGGCTCCACCCTTGACAGCCACTCGGGAGTATCCCCACCGGCCTTCAAAATCTCAACAAACCGATGCACAGTTTCACGGAAATAAATTCGCGTTGGTCGTGCGTCGGGATCGCAGTAGTATCCTGCCATTCGAGAGCGCCAAATACTGTGGAGGCCAATTAACATTAATAAATCAAACGGAAAACCATCCTCGTTAGCAATGGGTAGATACCGTATTCCGTGAGGGTCGAGGGGAAACTGTTTATTTAACGTTCTTTGTAGTACGTCCCAAAAAAATACCCCTCCCCAACAATGAAGAAAAACGTGATCTATCGTTTCTGGTTGTTTGCAGATAAGGCAGTGAGATCCCCATGGAAGAAATAAGCCCTTTTCCTGTAAAAACATTTTTACTGACAATGTTCCAGTGTGTAACTTAAAAAAGAAGGTTTTAACCCCTGGCGCAACTTGCATTTTTTTACTCTTTTTAACACGTCCCTACCAGGGCCTCCACTGTACAGGGCTCTGTAGATTGGCTCCGGCAGAACAACGTCACACAAATCTTTGTACATTTTTTTCTTTTTTACAGTTGATAAATATTCATTTGAAAACCTCGTTGCAAGGAATCGTACACTTGCGACAACTTTTCTAAAGTATCCAAAAATGCCTCCCGTGAGTGTTTCGGTTGAAACAACAAAGTCTGGCAACGCGCGCCCGAGCCTTACTTGGCATGCGGTGCGCAAAAAAGGATCGCTGACGTCGCGAAGGAAAAGAAACCTGTTCACAATCTGCCGCAAAAAAAAGGTGTCCCAGGCCCAATCCACCATTCTTGACTCCTCTGAACAAATTTGTTCGGCTGCACCTTTCCCATTGCGCATCCAACACGAAAATGGCAAAAATTCGATGCAGCTTCTGTACATTGAGTCTTGCACAATGTAACACCTGCATTACATACCACAGCCTACTAATAAAGAACAGATTGCACACGGTGGCTCTAGCAAAAATCGATGTTTGTTCCTTTCCACCTTTCCGCCTTTCCACGTGTATCATGAGTCTGCGCTGTCCAATATGTCGCGCTATCACGGTAGCATTCTAGAGGTACTCCCAAGTACCTCTTTGGGGTCGTTACCGAGGACACGTTTGCGAAGCGGTCGGGCGTCGATTGCCATTCTCCGTGCCAGAGCCCTAGTGATTTTGCTAAGTTCACTCTGCTGCCTGTGACTTGGCAAAAGTTCTCTACACATTTAATAGCCTCAGTTACACCTTCCCTACTGGTTGAAAACACCGCCACATCATCCGCATATGCCAACAGCTTGACTTCCGCTGCTTGCAACCGAAAACCGGGAATTGTCTGTTTTTTCATGATGTTTAAGCACATCGCCTCTATGTAGATGCAAAACAAAAGAGGACTAAGGGGACAACCCTGGCGTACCGACAGGTTCACGCTAATGGGGGCCCCCAGACTCTGGTTAACGATCAATCTCGTCGTGCAGTTCCGATATGCCAGGGCCACACCCTCGCGAATAACAGAATCAACGTTAACATGGTCTAGTATGCAAAGCAAAATTTCATGCGCGACACAGTAGAAAGCTTTTTCAAGGTCTAGTTGTAAGATGGCCACGGGGCTATTTGTAATATCGCAGCACTCCAGCACGCATCTTGCTGTGTGAATATTAGTCGTAATAGATCGTCCCTTAATCCCGCACGTTTGATGCGACCCAACGATTTCCTGGATTACTGACTGTAATCTTCGCGCTACAACGTTCATATAAATTTTGTAATCCACATTTGTGAGTGCGATTGGCCGGTACGCTGTTAGGTGTCGTAACCTCGCCGCTTCGTCAGTTTTGGCGATTAAGACAGTGTGTGATCTTGCACAAGACGGAGGCAATTCGTTAATTTTGTAAGCTTCATTAAACACTACCGTAAATATTGGCGCGATTCCACGCTTAAAAGCTTTGTAAAATGCCGCGCTTAACCCGTCCGGTCCTGGCGATTTACCAGGATTTAAATTGTCTATCGCCGTTTCTACCTCTGATTCGGTTATTGGCAGCTCTAACCTATCCTTCTGCGCATCGTTGAGTCGCGGCAGTGCCCCAAGGAACTTATCCTTAAACGTGTTCATGTTGGTAACCTGTAATGCGAACAATGCCTGATAGTACTGAAAAAATGCACGCTTAATATGTTCGTTATCATCCGACAAGACGCCCCCCCCCCCCCATTCTATGTTGTCTATGTGATTTCGACGAGCGTGGGCTTTTTCAATGCCGAGTGCTCGTTTAGACGGTGTCTCCCCAGCAGCTACATGTTCGGCTCTCGCCCGGACCAGCGCACCACGATAACGCTCCTCTTCTATCACTTCGACTTTTTGTTTCGTTTTCCTAATGTCATCGATCCATTTACCAGGCGCTTCGCATTCTTTCTCGAGCAGTTTTGAAAGCATAGACCTTAGATTACGTTCATTTAGTTTCTCCTCGTACGCCATAGAACAAGACCGCTCTATTGCTTTTATTTTAAGTTGTTCCTTACAAAGCTCCCACTGTTGCCATGTTTTCAGTTCTTTATTCGGCTCTATTTTGCCGATTTCTTCAACTACCGCAAGGTTGAAAGCATCGTCTTTAATCAGCTTGTTATTTATCTTCCACAGTTCCCAGCTAAAAGCAATGCCAGGTTTTTTTGCCCCAATCCCGCACTCTACTAAACATAGGTCTGAGAAAGACACCGGCACTACTTGATAACTGTTGCATTTTGGAATCGCGTCCAACGTTACATAAATGCGGTCCAGATGGGCATGACTTGCACGCTGGAAATGTGTGTACTTCACACCACCCGCGCCTTGCATACACTCCGCCACATCCTCAAGGTTCCATTTGTCTATGATTTGCGACAGTACCTCAGTACTTGCGTCCCTGAACCCCCGATCACTAGTCTTATCACATGCACTCAGGACACAGTTGAAGTCGCCCATGATAATCAGCTGTTTATCGAAGCTGAGACACTGCTCAACACTTCTAAAGAAATCGACCCTTTCATCCACAACATTTGGTGCGTACAAACATAAAACACGCCATTCTGTATCTCTGAGTGTGAAATCGACAGCAACACACCGACCTGACGAGCACGAGAAATCAGCATGCACGACCAGAGCCGGCAACTTCTTAATGAAAAGGACCCAACCAGCAGATGTGCCGATGGCATGGCTTACAATAGCATAGAATCTAGACTTGAAACGTCGCACCATGCTCCCGGTCTCTTCCTCACCGTCAACTTTTGTTTTCTGCACGGCCAATATATCAATGTCGTGCTCCGTTAAAAGCCGATACACCTGACTTTGCTTTTTCTTTCCTGCCAAGCCCCTGACATTAAGTGTAGCGACCTTCAACGGAGATGCAGGAGCCATTTTCGCAAGGAAGTGAAAAGGCCGAGAGCATGGTGCTTACCCTCCGCGTCTAGCGCGTGGCTAGACGCCATCGTTGAAGCCGGAGCCAGCCTGTGCAGGCTCCGAACCTTGCAGCGTAGGTGCTGTATCGCCGGTTCGCCTCTCAGACGAAACGTTAGGTCGCTGCCGGAGACTGGCCCGCCTGGCTCGAGTTGTTTTTGCAGGCGGCTCCTCGACGCTGGTGGCTGCCACCTTATCCCCTTCGTTGCCGGTGTGGCCATAAGGGCGCTTGGCTGGCACGGAGACGCTGACTGCGCGGCCGCCGCTCAGGTCAGCGTTCGGCGAGCTGTTCGCTGGGTCGACGACTGTGGGTGCCGGAACGCTCTTCCCATTCTCCGACGCCTTCGCCCGAGACGCAGGCAATTCCTTCTCGTCGGGGTGCGTCTCTCCGTTGCTTGACTTGGTTCTGTCACTGCTGGGAGGCAATTCCTTCTCATCGGGGTGCGTCTCCCCATTGCTTGACGTGCTTGTGTCACCACTGGCAAGCCCCGACGGGTTGGTCATTCCTGCTGGCTTGCCCACTTCCTCGGCTCCTTTCGCTGCCTCCTCCGCCTCGTCGACGTCCATCAGCAGCTCCGTCGACTTGTCTTGCGATGCCGACTCCGAAGCAACCGCATACGTGCGGACGCAATCTCTGTCGACGTGACCATAGCGTCTGCATTTTGAGCACCGTGGCACCTTGCATTCACGTCGAACGTGGCCCGTACCACGGCAGCGTAGGCATTGCATAGGCCGCCCAGGCGCCACCACAAGGGCCAACTCTCCTGCAACGCGTAGCTGGTGAGGTAGGTCACCGACCTTCAAACCGGCTTTAAGCTCCAGGAGCACGGTCCTCGTTGTAGGCCCTTTCTCCTTGACGCCTGAGACACGCCATCGCTCCCGGGTCAATTCGGATACGCTGCCGTAAGCAGCGAGAGCCGTCCGATTGTCGTCGTCCGCCACGTCGCGCAACATCCAGTGCAGCCGTAGTTTCACCTGTTGGTTATCTGGATCGAAGATAATGCAGCGGCGTCCTTTTACTTCCAGTTCTTTGAGAGCGGCCAACTTCTTAGATGCTTTGGTGCTGTTGAGAGTCACCGCCCAAACATGGTTGATTTGGTACGCCCCGAACGCCACCACGTCGCGAAGCGCACCAGCGTTGGCTAGGGCGTCGCGGAAGTCCTCAACCCTGTAGGGCCTAACTCGTACGTCGCCGTGCAAAAACACAGTATTAACTACAACACGTCCGGTGGGCAATGTAGGCTAAATGATCTCGTAGTCCTGACCATCATTGTCTTCAATCCTGTTTCCGCGGCTTGCAGAGGCCGCTATCGCCGCTTCGCTGGAGCACATGATTCCGCGTCCACACCGAACGGTAGCCGGAAGAAGAATGACTGAGCCACGAGTTCGATGCTTCAAAGCGGTACAAACACGCCTCTAGTGAATGCGGTGTTGCGTTAGAAACTAGCTGTTTCTAAGGCTCAGGCGTGCGTCGCTTGCTCAGGCGCACATTTCGTTGCCGCGCCGAACGCTGCGTTGCTCGACGCTCACCGCGTCCGATGCGGGACGCGTAGTCGCTGCGCCGTAGCCCATTGTCTTACATCCCTTGGCGGGTCGACGGGAACGCTGTCGCGTTCCACTCTTGAAGGCGAAGCTTAAGCGTTCTCCAGTTTTTTGTGAGATAACCCCTTTACCGATTTTGATGAAATTTGTTGCATTTGAAAGAGAAAGATATTCTAGTGACTGTTGGCAGCGGAATTTCGATTTAGGGCTGGAATTTTCTTAAAACGATTTTCAAATATTTCACCATTTGAAAAAAAAAGTAGAAGCACGAAGTTTACAAATTTATAGCTCTGTATCAAGAACAGATATCGCGGTTCTGTAAACGGCATCCATTAGATCATTCAAAGCGGACAAATTGTATATGTGATTTTACATCTCACGTGAATTTGTTACGTTGGTTACAACGGTTTTGCAAAAGTTGTATTTCCCTATGATTAAACTTTTTTTATCTTCATGTCTAACATATCAATTTTGTCCGCTTTAGATGTACTATTAGATGCAATTCACAAAATCGTATTATCATTTTTAGTGGTTGAGTTACAGAGTTGTTAACTTGATAGTGTCGTTTTTTGAAAATTTCTGATTTTTGCCAATTTTAATAAAAAATTGACAACCTAACTAAAAAATTTGAAACCAACTGTCACTAGATTTTAAATTTGTTTTTTTAATGCAACAAACCTCGTCAAATTTGGTGCAGTTGTTGCCGCGAAAAACAAATTCTCCTTTTACATGTATTTAGATAGGAGCACTCGAGCTAAAGCTTCCTCTTAACGCCTGCTTCAGCTCCGCCGCGGGTCGGGCCCATATTGCACTATCGTCGGGATCGCCCACGCATGGGGAGTGCTTAACGCCTGCTTCAGCTCCACCATGGGTCGTGCCGGAATTGCACTACGGTATCGGCCCACGCATAGGGAGTCCTTAACGCCTGCTTCAGCTCCACCGCGAATCGGGCCGGCATTGCACAATCTTCGGGATAGGCGCACGTACTGGGAGTTTTTTGCTTATCACGCCAATGACACGAAAACTACCTCGGATGGTAGAAGTATACAGCTTCGCTGTAAAACTTGCTTCTCACACTTTATAGTAACACAAAGCGCCACACTATGTGGCTACCGGTGCTGCGGTCACTGATTGCTTCTCTGGTGTTCTAGTATTCCTTAACTGCAGTATGTATCGACCCTTTTCGCAACGATCCCATGGGAGCTGCCATGTTTGATCAGGTGGTGACGCGTCCATTCCTTGCCTCAACTGCCTCCGTTGCCTCCGCGTTTAGAATGGGTGCGTATGACGCCGATGCGTCTTAGCAAACCTCTGTTTAGGGAGATATCATCGACAGTGACTGGGCGGACGACACGAAGCTTTGGCCACAGCTTCAACGAACATAGAAAAACACTTTAGAAACTAATTAGGCTATGCCCAAGCAGCCTGAGCAGCGTATGTGGTGCCTGTTTTGTAAGCGAGGCTAAATATTGCCATGACCTCGACACAGCTGACAGCCACTCGGTGTCATTCGGTGCCACATGCTAGGCATGTTGGGTGGCTCCCAGAAGAAGAAAACGACGAAGGTGCCAGAACCGCGATATATAAACAGATCTACAGCGTCAACCGAAGTCTTTCGTGGCTTTGTCTGTGACAAATTGGTGGAGGTGCTGGGTACGCGTTTATGTACTCTGACCCCCAGGAACTGGAACGGCTTCAAAGACTGCCTCCGGAATACGGCCTGCAAGATCTGCCGAGGATGTCCACCACAACCGCAAGCCAGACACAGGAGACATATGGTACGGGACAGCCTCCTGCGTCGCTGGTTCTCCACACCCCACGCTGGCCACGGCCATTCCATGGTGAGCCTTTTGAGTACGTGGAAGACTGGCTCGACGACTTCGATCGTGTACCTCACGTCAATTATTGGGACGAGCAGAAAAAGTTAAGGAACGTGTACTTCGCCCTAGAGGACTCTGCCCGAACATGGTTCGCAAACCACGAGCCATCCATCATCACCTGGCAAGAATTTCAACGGCAGATGCGCGATACCTACAGCAGCCCCGTAAGAAAACAGCGAGCAGAGCAAGCCCTTCAGAATAGGGTTAAAGACCGAACGAAAGCGTAGCCATATTCGTAGAGGACATATCATGGCTTTTCAAGCGTGCTGGCCCTGGGATGACAGAGGCGAAGAAAGTACGCCTGCTGATGCGTGCAGTGAAAGAAAAGCTGTTTGCTGGACTGATGCGAAGGCCTCCAGATAGAGTAGCTGAGTTCGTCAGTGAGGCGACAACAATAGAGCGAGCCCTTCAGCAACTCTCCTTGGTCTACGATCGCCAAATCAGCCTGGGATCAGCATCTTCTCTCTCGTTGCCCGATGACACCGATGCGCTTCGAGAGCTTGTACGTAGTGTATTGCGTGAGGAGCTCGATCGACTATAGGGAGAGCGATTTCAACCGACCGTAACATCCCTGACAGATATCGTCCGCGAAGAAGTCCACCAGGCGGCACAGCCATTCGCGCAAACTAGGCCAGAAGCCACCCCCGTACTGACTTATGCGAAGTAGTGAGACTACCTGCGCAACCCGGGAACCATCGTATCCCGCCTTCTTCTGAAGAACCGCTGTGCCACCTCAGGGGCCAAGCTTCACGTACAAATATGTGCGGGTCCACGAGTCCCCGAACCAATACGCGAAAGTCAGACGTGTGGCGCACACCTGACTATCAGCCACTCTGTTTCCACTGTGGTGAAGCGGGCCATTTGTACCGTGTCTGCTACTACGGAAGAATAGGACTCCAGGGCTGTCACCTTGGCACTCGTCACCCACGTGAGGGAGAGCGCCCGAAAGAAAGCCAGCACTATCTGGCAAGTCGACCTTCGTCGCCGTACGCGCAATTCCCACCGGTTGAAGAGTCTCTGCCAACGACCCGATCTCCGTCTCCACAGAGACGCCAGCCACGATCACCACCTCCTCGACGATCGGCGTCACCTAGCCGCTACACTGCATTCTCTGCTTCCGTGGGAAACCGGCCCATGAGCTCAAGTCGGGGAAACTAAGAACAGCGACCTCCGGGGGTGGGGCCGCTGTCCAACGCACATCGAAGGATCCTCCGCTGCGACACCCCGACGACGGCGTCGACGACGACGGCGATAGCGACGAGGACAACGACAACTGCGTACCTTCGACACCTTCCTTCGAAAACCGTGAACCTGTTTCAGCCGACATACTCGTTTCTGTAGACCACCACCCGGTAACAGCTCTTGTCGATACTGGTGCCGATTATTCTGTCATGAGCGGAAAACTGGTTACTGCACTTCGCAGTAACCAGTTAGGTGGCCAGTTAGGTGGCCACGACCTAAGCTCCGTACAGCCGGCGGTCATGTTCGCACGCCGTTCGGCAAATGCACTGCGAGGGTACAAATTTGTGAGGTCACATTTGTCGGTTCATTTATTATACTGGCAGAGTGCTCTAGGCAGGTCATACTCGGCATGGACTTTCTTCGGGAGTACCGCGCAATCATAAACCTTCGCGAGTTGCTTGTCACTTTTTCCAGCGAACGCGCAACTCATTCAGACGACTGCCATCCACAGTCCACGGTGTTACGCGTTTTGGCTTACTGTGCTACTTTACCACCCCGGAGTACTGCGTTGATCTCCGTAGAAACAGATGATGATCCTCCCCATGTCGGGATCGCTGAAGGCAATCTGTCAGTCTTGTTGGCTCGAGAGGTTTGCGTAGCACGCGGCATCTTGCAGCTGTCGTCACGGAGTGCTCAGATTTCAGCGACCAATTTCAGTCTTGAACATTAGCACTTCGCGCCACGAACTGCTATCGCCTTTTGGAGCCAGTCAGTTACTTTCCCGCTTGTTTAACTGTAGGACACAATGATGGAGATCCTAACTGTCAGGTACTAGCCAACAGCAATATTTATGTGAATTCCAGATTATGAGGTGAACAACAGGCCAGCATTCCAAGCCTTTTACAGTCTTTTGCGGACTGTTTCTCTTCAACATCGAAGGTCAATCAAACGCCTATTGCGAAACACAGAATTATTACAAATCCCAATGGAAGACCCGTGCGACAACGTGCCTACCCTGTTTCTCGTAAAGAGCAACACGCCATCCGAAATGAAGTCCAACAAATGCTTACCGACGATATCATACAGCCTTCCACCGGTCCATGGGCGTCACCTGTGGTTCTGGTGAAAAAGAAAGACGGCAGACTGCGTTTTTGCGCTGACTATCCCAAGCTTAACAACGTTACGAAGGACGTCAATCCCCTTCCCCGCATCGACGACTCTTTGGACCGCTTTCGACATGCTCGATGCTTCTCATCGATGGACCTTGGCAGCGGCTAGTGGCAAAGAGAGGTTGATGAGCGTGACCGTGAAACAACAGCATCTAATATGCCTGACGGACTTTACGAATTCAAGGCCCTTTTCGCATTGTGCTCCGCACCTGCTACATTTCGGCGCATGATGGCCACGGTTCTATCAGGTCTCAAGTGGGAGGCATGCCTTGTCTATTTAGATGATATCATTGTGTTTTCAGAAACTTTTGAGCAGCGCCTCTAGCGCTTACAAGCAGTTCTTGACGCAATTCACACTGCTGGCCTGTCTTTAAAGCCTGAAAAATGCCGTTTCGGATATGACGAACTCAAATTTTTAGGCCATGTCGTCAGCTACGAGGTCATTCGACCAGATCCCGACAAAACCATTGCTGTTGCTTCGTTTCCAACACCTTCAAACAAACATGAACTCCGCCGTTTTCTAGGGCATTGCGCATATTATCGACGCTTCGTGGCAAACGTTTCCCGGGTAGCCGAACTCTTGCAACGGCTGACTGAGGATAATGTTCCGTTTGTCTGGGAGCAGGACCAACAAGAGGCCTTCTGTGAACTCCAGAAACGTCTGCACCCACCTCCTGTTCTAGGACACTTTGACGGAGACAGTGACACCGAGTTGCACATGGATGCCAGCAACGTTGGCCTTGGTGCCGTCCTAGTACAGTGGCAAGATGGAGCCGAACACGTCATTGCGTACGCAAGCCGCACTTTGTCTCTCGCTGAAAGGAACTATTCCACCACGGAGAACGAATGCTTGGCCATTGTGTGGGCAATTGCCAAGTTCCGACCATATTTGTACGGCCGATCGTTTCGAGGTGTGACAGATCACCATTCATTGTGCTGGCTCGCCAATCTGAAGGATCTATCTGGCCGTCTTGCACGCTGGAGTCTTCGCTTGCAAGAATACGATATGACTATAGTGTTCAAGTCCGGGCGTAAACACACCGACGCCGACTCCCTGTCACATGCTCCACTTCAACCATCGCCATGCGACTTTGATGAAGAGGATGCATTTCTGTCAATTATCTCAGTATCAGACATCAGCAAGCAATAGCGCTATGATTCAGAGCTCCGGCCTCTCAACGACTACTTTGAGAACCATCTACCAGAGCCGCCTCGTCTGTTCATCCGCAAGTTATCCTCGTTTTTTCTCCGCGGTGGCGCTCTCTACAAATTGGGTTTTCACTCGACCGCAACCGCCTGCCTCCTTGTAGTGCCTTCTTCACTACGTGACGACATCCTGCGGGCTTCTCACGACGAGCCATCTTCGGGCCACCTGGGATTCACACGGACGTTTTCACGCATACGCCAAAAGTACTTCTGGCCTAACCTTCGCCTTGACGTAAAGCAATACGTAAAGACATGCCGCGACTGCCAAAGACGCAAGACACCTCCCATGCGTCCCGCTGGACTTCTCCATCCCGTGGATCCTCCGCGAATCCCTTTTCTGCAGGTTGGCATAGATTTGCTTGGACCATTCCCCACGTAGAGTGCTGGTAACCGTTGGATTGCTGTTGCCACAGACTACCTTACATGTTACATTGAAACCCGAGCTGTCCCACGAGGCACTGCTAATGATATTGCGGCCTTCTTTGTGCATGGTATCGTACTCCGCCACGGTGCTCCAAGAGTAGTTATAACCGACCGGGGCACAGCATTTACAGCGCAGCTCACCGAAGATATCATGCTTCTCAGTGGTACCATTCACCGCAAAGCCGCTGCTTACCATCCCCAAACGAATGGGCTTACAGAAAGGCTAAACAAAGTGATCGCTGATATAATTTCTATGTATGTTGACGCCGACCACAAGAACTGGGACGACGTTCTCCCATATGTTACGTTCGCATATAATACTGCCGTTCAAGAAACTACTGGCTTCACCCCTGTTCACTAGGTGCACGGCCGGGAAGCTGTCACACCGTTGCACGCAATGCTCTTACCCATCTACTGTTCTAATGTTGTCACTGATGCTGCCGAATTCACTCGATGCGCCGAAGAGGCGCGCCAGCTCGCATGAATACGTATCTGCTACCAACAACACAACGGCGCCGACCGATACAATCTTCGTCACCACGACGTCACATATAAACCCGGTGACAAAGTATGGGTGTGGACACCGATCCGCCAGCGTGGTCGGTCGGAGAAATTATTGCGCCGCTACTTTGGACCTTAAAGGGCCGTTCAACGACTCGGCGACGTCACATACGAAGTGATTTCTGAAGGGGAAGGCACCGCTCGCCGTCCCCGATGCCCATGCCTGTCCGATGTCATTCACGTCTCTAGATTGAAGTTATACCACTCCCGCTAAAGGCAAAGTTCCACACCTCTCTCACCATCTACGTCTCTCTTAACAGCATCCCCGTGGGAATCTACAGTGCATCAATGTTCCGCATCGAGACGATGCTTCTAGGCAGGGGGGTAATGCCACGTCCTCGACACAGCTTACAGCCACTCGGTGCGATTCGGTGCCACATGCTAGGCATGTTGGGTGGCTCCCACAAGAAAAAAACGACGAAGGTGTCAGGACAGCGATATATAAACAGATCTATAGCGTCGACCAAGTCTTTTGTGGTTTTGTCTGTGACAATATGTATTCCAAGCGCCAAACTTACTGTTCATCAATTCAATCAGGATTAATGTGTTTTGCTGTTCGTTCTTTATTTGGGAAATATTGTGAAGCAGCGGCTTGTCACATTTCTCACGCAGTAAGTTTCCTTGGTGCGGTCGCTTTCAGATTATTTCTACCTAATCACTCGCTGGTGTTCTGGGCTCCGATAGATTTGTTCTTGCCACGCAAGGCTTCAAAGGTAGCCGTTTTGTACATTGTAATGCGTTGTTGCAAAGATGTATTATGGATAGTAATTCGCTTGCTCTTGTGGCCCGTCACGAACTGCTCAATTTTGACCATTTCTGCGCTATTGGTGTAGTCCGTCATTTATTGGACGTATACGATCCGCATATATTCTAGTTTAGCGCCTATTGGGCACGTTAGTGATATAGTGGGCGTAAGCTTCCGTACCATTTGGGGTAGATGTATGTAAATAGTGCGCGAAACATACTACGACAGGAAGCGGCGCTACTCCCTTTGTCATTGTTTGACGAGCGGCACTCACTCTTGTCGACGCTCCCGGGCTGAAGCACTTTCTTTGAAGGTTAGCAGTACAACGCTTGTGGATGAGTACATTTCTGTATCCTCGAAGAAAGCCGTTCATCACCAAGTGTCGGTAACACCTATGGGCAGTTGTAGTAACGGTACGAGAACTTTGCTACACAGATTCATTCCGTTCCTTAAAGTGGAAGTCACTATTTTTGCAGCCGGCTACTGCACACGTCTTCAATCGACATGATTAAATCCGGCATGACTGGAGCACAGTGTGTTAGCGAAAACACCGTTGGATTTCCTACAGCTGATCGCACAGAAGCAAGGTGGAAGCGCTAATGGTTTCTTAATCATGCGCTGTCACTGAGGCGACGTGCGGCGCGCCGCTAAAAGCGCCCTCTCGTTTCTCGAGAAAAAACTGCCCTACGAGAAGGCTCAATACAGCACGGGGCAATATACAGACACGTTCAAATCGATGCTTTGATCCTGTCATTTGACATGTTTCTGTTTACGGGATAACGGCAGACCGAAAAAAGACAGATGGACGTGGCGATCTGGAAGGAAATTAACAGCATTGATTTTTAATTGAATGGGGAAGCATGCGACCAAGCTCATTACATTTACATTTTTCTTGCACCTGTGCTCGGCCCTTAGAGCCCACGATCGGTTTTAACAGATTAGTGACTGCTATAAAATTGTATTTTCCGATTGTTTATTTTTTGTTTTCCGTGTTATTGAGTTCATAAAAATATCCAGCCGTGTTTCACATCTGTCAACTGTTCTTTCTTGATTATCGCTAAAATGCATGAGCTCGGGCAGAGTTATTGCCTCTTCATGCACCTCTAGACAGATATTGCAGCATGCTAATAAAATATGCTGCACGGTTCCAACGCTACTCCATCCACAACACATGTTTAGACATCAGTGGCAAATTTACGTTAATACTGTGACAACCTGATCCGGCTTCGTCCAGTAGATGACTACCACTCAGATTATTGTAAAGCTTAGCAGTATTCTTTGCTGATTGATATACTTCCATTCAAATACGGCACAAAGTTAGGTGAGGTAATGAAATTGGGAAATTTGCGGAAGCAATACTGATTCACCTAGTGCATGGTCGTGGTAACTGGAGATCGCTGGGAGTGGCTTTTGTCATGCCGAAGGCATAAGAGGTGATGGCGGCGGCGGCAGCGGTGCCGGCTGCTGCTGCTGCAGCAGCAGATGATGATGATAATGTTTTTCCATCGTTAGCGTGTTCTTCATCGTTACATTATGATTAACCATCTTTTTTCCGCTCGCCATGCGTATTATTTAGTGTTCGGTGTACAGTTCTGTTTCCTCAGCCCCACTGGGGCGCCATCTTGTAACAATAACAAGTATAAAAGACAACTATAATTAGAACGGTAACTGCACGCAGGGATTATCTTGTACCCAATACCCTTATATTTCAATAGTTGTTAGAAAAATGGAAACACAAACGTTTCGAAGACGTCGCGGTTGAATAAAGTGTTATAATCTACCGTTACCAGCGCCTCTGTTGTCGCAAAAATATTCGATGTTTTGCTATTCCGTGAACTGTTGTGCCTGTTGAGAAATGCAAATTTGTAGATGCTGGAACGTACCTTAGGTGACACACGCATGATACGCCTGTTTCATCCATTTATGCTGAACATTTTTTACAGCTGAATACGATGAGACTGATGGTAAGTACTTTCTGCGTCTTGTAAACTCAGAATGCTGAACCAGCTGTACTGTATCGAGCACACAAAAATTTTGAATAGGACGTGTTACATTTTGAGCGCCTGTATAATTGCATAGGAAAAAGAAAGATTGCACTCTACGCATCCACTGCGCTGAAGTAAATTGGTTTCAATAGAACAGAACAAAACATTTAAACTATATGCAATGTTTTAAGTAGACTACTTCGTCCGACCATCCGTCTGTCTTAAGAAACGTTGTTGAATATCACTACATTTAGGACAAACTAAACGGATCAGTAAAGGAGACTCTAACTGAGCAAAAATAAATGGCACATTTCAGTAGGTGGCGGCCGTTAAGTCATGTAAGGCCTTAACAATTTTGTTTTCTACACGGATATGAAAGACGCCAGTAACCTGTTAGAAGGATATCTGGAAAATAATGTTAACGATGGCGTCGTTAAGCGTAAATATGGGCTGGAAGAAACGGAATGGACCGTACAGGCGCTCACATCAAAGCTTGCGCTTGCACTCCACCATTTTTGAAACGCATCCAGTTCAAACAAATCCAGTAACAGACTGGCGAGAGAAATTATCGCGGCCGGCCAGGTATGCGCACAATCTGCCACTTGTGTCAGTGTCTCGACAGTTACCTCGACAGATAAAGGGATCAGTTACCTCCTCGGGCGGCTGCATTTTGTACAATTTTCGCGTGTGATTATGCGTGATTTCTGTGTCCACCTTTCGACTGCGCATGTGCGCCCCTCCGCTCCCTGGAAAACCTTTTATTAACCCTCATTTGTAATTGAGCGTCTGTCCTGTATACTCCGTTTCATCCCGGCCGTATTTACGCTCAACGGCACTACGGAGTGCACCAACTAGTTCAGCAGTATACGCTTCTTTATGTTGACGGTGAAACAACTTTACGTGGGCTACTGACTCGCATGTCACATTCGCCAGTTCCTGATTTTCTATAGATTGAGTCTGCAGAACCACCACACCTGTTTT
Organism: Dermacentor albipictus; assembly: GCF_038994185.2. Taxonomy (NCBI): domain Eukaryota; kingdom Metazoa; phylum Arthropoda; class Arachnida; order Ixodida; family Ixodidae; genus Dermacentor; species Dermacentor albipictus. The sequence goes on from NC_091821.1 coordinate 440,797,075, forward strand.
CTGACAGATATGGATTTGTGCCTTTTGTTTCCCATTTCTTTTAAAGATATTTAAAGTAACTGTAAAATTTTGTAAATCTTACGCTGCGTAAAACGACGATGGCATTGTTTATTATCCTAATTCCAACATATTTCATTCGGATCGTCTTAGTGGCTGTTGAGAATGAGAGTTGCCGCGTTTCACATATGTTTAAGTAAGATAATACCGAGGAACAGAAAGCAGCCTCTATGAAACTTCTTCTGTCACCTTGCAGACACGGCGTCGGCGACATACGGCAAAGATTTACGAACGCCGCGAACAAGTAAGTTAATCTTTATTTGTGACGTTTTATTGTTACCGGCCTAAACCGCAAATGGGAAAGCATTTTTTTTCCTCGGATGCTCAGGAGACTCCTTCGAGAGAACCGCAATTTCCTCTAAATGAATAAAGCAGGAGGACCGCAAAGTGTTTAGAATTATGACGTGTCAAGCTTATAGCCGTAATTCGGCTATTCAGAAGTGCTTCAGAAAATTCATTCAGAAAAGTTGGCTCTTCATATGAAGACATACCCGCCCTGGTTGCTTAGTGGCCATGGTGTTAGGCTGGTAAGCAGGAGGTCGCGGTATAGAATCCCAGCCACGGCGACCGCATTGCGACGGGGCCGAAATGCGAAAACACACGTGTACTTAGGTACCCAGGTGGTCGAAATTTGCGGAGACCCCCACTACGGCGTGCCTCATAAACAGACCGTGGTTTCCCCACTTTAAAACTCATAATTTAATTCTTTAATACGAAGGCATGAATATATATTGCTTTCCTACGGTGGCTTCAGGACAGGCGTCATATAGAGCATGTCCTTAAAGTTAAGATTCATTTGTTATTATGGCGCTATGTTCAAGTTTAGTTTTTTTTTTTTTACCGTACCAGTGTGAACAATTTGTATATGAGCTCTCGCTTTATTTAGTTGAAATTTAGCCTTTTGCATTAAAACTTCGAAGCGCTGGCAGGCAAGGCTCTCGCGTTCATATGCGTCATTAAAACCACACGTAACATAACTAACACTCATATAGAAAAAAAATAATGAAAGGAAACTGTTTAGCACAGTTGACAAAAAAGCTGCTTGGAACTCACAGCTTCTTATTACAAAGGGCACGAAGAAAATAGGCATATCATAGATTGCAGTTAGGATGTTCCAGAGAATTAACCTCCACATTGTAATCGAAGGGCATTTTAATCGAAGGGCAAAACGAAGGGCATTTTAAGTGTCCTCACGCTTGATTGTTTTCATACCAAAAAAAATAAAGCTGCACGTTGAAAAGATACGCCTCAGTCCCTTCTTTTTCTAAACGAAAGGAAAAAGTACGCGAAATTAAGCGCAAGGTTCATTTTTCCGCTATGCATTTGTAGCTTTTGCTTTTTGGCAAGAAACTCAACACATCTTCATGACAGTGAAACGTCAAGCTCGTGGCTATGCATTTTAATAACTATACCATATATCGTGTGCCTTGATTTGGTGTTAACAGGATTAAAAAACCTTTCGCATACCGCACAGATCTAGTTTTTAAGATTTAATATTCAAAGAGCCAAACAATACATATACCGTAAACTAAATGCATACATTACTAATAAAGGAAGTTTTCGGAAACAAACTTTGAAATAAATACTTTTATGCGCATATTAAAATACCCGAATAAAGCCACTTATTTCCCTAGGCACATTCCTTTGGAATAAATTTTGAAACTAACATAATTTTAAGATAAATGCAGCTACACTTGCAGTAAAGGTTCTCTGTTGTTCCACTTACATTTCTTTTCCGAAACGTTTGTTTAGGCACTGAAGCCTGAATATATTCTGGAGCACTAAGGCAGAGCCGCGCAAACATTTCGAATATTTGTCTCGAAATTGGTGTCATCGTTAGAATTCGTTCTAAAGGCATATGCTTGTCGAAGCCACCGCCTACAATTCTTAAATTGCAACATGTTTCGTAAAGTAAGTAGTGTAAAAGGTAATTAAAACGCGCTTGCTAATTAGTCAAATTTTTATTTTTATCTCTTGAGCAACAAAAAATACCAGCCTGGAAGAGCAATTGCGCTAAAGAAATAGCACTGTGTTGCATGCCATGGGGACTTCTAAAAATTCTGATAAAACAAAGAAGAAGTTACAATTTTCTTTCGACGCGAACAGAGCCTAAATACCGCTTTTGAATTTTACAGAGTTGTGTTTTATGAAATTGAATGTTGTCTAGTACACAACGCCTCGAGTAGGCGCGGCGCGAAGAATAGGTTGACAAATGTAGAAAGAGGTATTTTGGATGCACTCTGTAATATTCATCTAAACAAAAACCTCCACAAAGGTGCGGTTGAGTGCACGGGTAAATTCATGAATGGAGGGCTTCGCGCTGTAATGTTTCTTGGGGAGTCGGCACACCTAGTAGCATGGGTCGCCATACTCACTGCCGATCCACACTAAGTTCACATTATTGAGGTAGAACGTCGGTGAGTATTAGTGGGAGTGAGTGGACGTGAGCGTAAAGAATGCGAGTGCCGTCGAGGTTTAGTCGACTTGACTCTGCACTTGAGTGAGGGGCGCTTCCCGTGAGTATGAACGCAACACAGTGACGTTAAGTTTACACCTGTGCGAAACTTGATTTGTTTTAGTCCTGTTATTGGGCGTGACTATATATGTGATTGTGTTAGAGTTTTGTGACTACCTCCAAATCTTTCGAAAAGAATGCCCTTAAGGTCATAATAAGGTGCTTTAACCATGTTTTGGCAATAATGATGTTCAAGTTCGTCTTACTTGTAGCAATGTATGACACCTCGCCTAACAGCCCCTCTGCCAAAAACATGTCCGCTATGTCTATAGTCGTTTTCTATAAACATTCTGTGTAGCCTAACGAAAGCACCTGTGCATGAGTAAATAAAAAAGAACGCTGAATAAAAAATAAGGTTTAGGTGGATAACGCAAAAGTGAAAACCGTAAACAAGCAGAAAATGCATAACACATTTCCTGACAATTTGATGTAATAAATATTTATTTCTGCTTTTATGTCTACGTCTCGGGGGAATCCGATTTCTAGACACGCTCAGCACACTCTTATCTCGGAAATCCCTTGGTGTCACAGAGCGCGTTAAAAACTCGCCCAGGTCGTGCTACCAGATCTCCCTCTACGTAAAGCTGGGAGAAATTTAGAGCAGGTTTCGCTGCAATTAGGGCTGAACAGGAGCACGCGGGTGCTACCATGGACCATGCCTGTCAGCCTATATTACTGCACCAGCCAGTACAAGACAACCGGAAACGACGCTGTTTGGCCCGCAATGTATCACTCTCGGGCACTGCTCATAGATCGTACAGTTCGAAGGCTTACTAGTAAGAATAGCTCTTCAAAATAGTAAGCATAAACTGAGTTCAGAACCAGTTCAATTTCGCTTGCGATGTGCGCACGAGTAAGGGTTCTATAGATTTCAACAATTATTCTAAAGGTGTTCTTATTGTGCCTAAGCATCTCTTGACTACTACTGCCAAACTTAACGCAACAGTGCATTACCGGGCACTATCGTTGCAACTACAGAATAGGTATACTCTGCTCTGCCTAGCTGAAGTTAAAGGATTATTTTCGGTGAGGGCCTTCACGCCGCGTAAGCTAAATGCGTGTAATTAGGAGAAAGCGATAGAGCTGTGGAATTCGGCACGTGAATTCCGCGCCATCAGCAACCGGACATTGAGTCTTCTGACGATGTCTTCGATATTACATAGGTAAGTTGTAAATGACAATGCAAATGCATTTTTTTTTTCACTCAGCAGTAGAAACTGCCGTGTAGGTGGGAGGGGACTGCACCGTCAAATCGACTCAAGCCTTAAATGCGTGTTGTTTGTAGTACGGCTTGAGCTGCGGCATGGCTCTGGTTAGCCCGCAGTTCCGGCAGTAACGTGTGAAGCTAAGCTGATTACGCAGAAAAGTTACCATTCAATGAAAGAAAAGGACGAAGGTGCACGTAATAATAAGATATATTTACGTCAGCCTCAACCCCAATATTCGCAGGTGAGTTCAAATGAGCCCTTCGTGGTTTTTTGAGATCTGCAGAAGTAACAAGTGACTATGGCGTGATGCGGCTCAACACGAGGTCGCAACCTCAGTCCAGGCATAGAGGTCACATTTCTGTGCTGGCGAAATATATAGAAAGAGCTCCAGGTTGCACAACCCCGTGTGCTCAAAGTTATTCCGTAGAACTTGTGGCACCCACACCATCTAGACTCTTATAAGAAAATCACCATCCACTATAGATCGCAACGTAGAACATTCTCACAGTCTCATAAAAAGCTAAACAAAGGTCAAGAGTTCATTCTCGGAGCAGTCCAAACCGACACCGTTCCCCACCAATGTACACTCTACCACTTTATCCCCATCTTGCACTTTTGACTTTACCACTTCTGCAAAGCACAGGGCGCCCTTTAGCACATGGTAAGTGGCTGTACAGAATCACCCTTATACACCCAATACACACCAGAAACCTGAGCTTTGGGAGAGAGCCCTAGCCAGCTTCACTATCACAGAGCAGTGTTAGCTGGTAGTGAGGGCCTTCTACGCTGCGACAGCGTACTGATTCCTGCAAAGGGGGAGACCACCCCGAAGACAACGTTTCAACAGTCCCTGAATAGCGATGTTTGTTCGCTCTCTCTGTCTCACTCTCCACGGTATCCATGAGAAACATATTGTGGTTTTGGCAACCAAAATCGGGTGATTTAACTCTTTGCGCTGCAGCAAGCAACCGTAACTCGATATACATGTCTTATACATGTAATGTTTATTTACTTGGAGTTCAGAACGGCACATGCGACTGTTCGAAACACAACACCGAGTCCAAGCATCATCCCACTCGATTGGCGCTCCGCCAATCAAGCGGGATAATGATGGGCAACCATTCGCTGTCTTCGCTACAATTATTCCCTACGCGGTGGAAAAATGTTAATTGCCTATTATAAAGCCTGACTATTCGACTATAAAATCTTGCAACAGAAATTTTATCGAAAGAGATCACGCAGATTAGTTGTGCCGGCCGATAGCACGAATAGCATCTATTTGTTATTCTTTCCCACGTTCCTTCGCAACTAATTCCTTCCCAACAATTATATGTGGAAATTCATATAAATGATAAACTCTAATAATAAATTTTCTTCCAATAATAATTATTTCAGAAAAGGAAGGTTGGCCATATCGCATAGAACTATCGTGCAAAACAAAGCGTGTAAGCGTATTCGGGAAAGATCTCTTAGGTACCCAGATTTAAAAAAAATCACCTGCAGCAAATAGCGTATTTCTGTCCTTGAGGTGAATTATTCTAAGAGGCATACATTACTAGCACGAGAAATCGAAACACATATTCAGATAGTTATTATAGCTCACTAACTAAACTCTTAATTACTTGCTTTAGGTGTATGTCGCAATTTGCGCACTGTAGACGGTAGGTTTGCAAGATGCATCCGCTAAAAAGGAATCTCCATGATGACACACCAGTTTCGAAATATTTCCCGAAATGTGGCACAGAATACGTGGATGTGGCAGCTAATTGTCGACTTCAATTATTGAACGAGTGTTTTGTTAAAAAAGTAAGTGGAACAGCATATTGTTTACGACGAGTATGAAGGCGCGTTTCTTCAAACTGGCGTCATTCGCGAAATTTGTTAATTGCAATATGTGCGGTAAAGTAATTATTCACAAGTTTACCCATTGAAATTGTTCTTTATTTGATACGTGTTTAGTTTTTTCATGCAAGCAATCTCCACCCATCTCTATCATCTAGCTCGATGACTAGGGTTATATTATCTGCATTGGGTGGTTCTTAAAATTTCTATAAAATCTAAAAAATCTCCCCTGTATGCTAAATGTAACGTGACTAAGACAGACGAGCAGCAACGCGGCCTTATATAAGGAGAAATGCGCAGTGATTGGCATTGCAAGCATTATATAGCCGTCCGTCACATCTTCACTTCTTTAGGAAAAGAATGACAGACAAAGAAGCAAAACAACAGGGAAAGAAAAGCACACTTTTTTATCTGCAAACAAGGCCATGCACACTTTTCTTGCGTCCTGGTAACGGATAACGATGTGGCTGTCAGCGTATGCGCTATCTTCTGAGAAGGTTGGCTTGAACTGCGTCCCTAGGAGGGCAACTTGACGCAGAGTGTCTTGGGACGCATGTAGAGGCGCCGCGGCTTCTATGGTCTTCAGAGGTTCTCTCACGTAGCCTAACTGCTTTCCATTGTGTGTAGCAAGCACGTGTGATCACGTTTGCTCTGCCAGACCAACAACTGTGGCCGGAGTCCACGTTCTCCTGTGTGTGCCATTCATGGATACTTGGTTTCAGCTATGAATGTCCGGTAGACTTAGGGTCGTTCTGTTGTGGTAGCGACGCTCCTTGTGTCGTATTTCTTGCAGTCGCTGACGAACGGCACCTGTTGGGCTCAACTACGGCTCCAGTGGCTAGTTGAAGACCGGAAGTGGTCTTTTGCTGGGATGCACCATTAGTCTGAGTGGTCAATTGCAGCTATTTGTCTCTTGGTGGTTCCTCCATTCCAAATGGCCGCTGTAAAATTCAACATTGGAAAGTGGGCATTTGTTGAACAATTTGTAGCTTCCCGAATCACGCATTCTGTCAAGCCGTTTCTCCGCGAGCAGTACGGGCTACACCGAATGTGATTGATATTAAATTGATTTGGGAGAGATTGGAGGTAAACTGTCGAAAGGGGGGGGGGTGCATTATTGCTGCACAGCTTTGCTGGGATGCATACGAAGCGAATCTTTCGGCACTTGCACTGATTACAGCGGCAGCGGTAGTCTGATTCAGCTCTCAAGAACGACGAGTAACTATCTGTTACTCAGAAATATTCGTTTTTCCCTGGTTAAAAAGATCGACAGCGAAAAAAATGACATAGCAAATGCGGTAACTCGTCACTGAGCATGGGCAGCATTGCATGTTTCTTTTTGAACTTAACGTAACTAGTGCATAACTTCCCTACAGCTGTAATGTCAGCATTCATGCTTGGCCAGTTCGCTACCTGTGTGGCTCTCGCCTTCATTTTACCTTGGCGAAACCGTGAAGCAGGCCAAGAATTTCTCTTCGTTTGACTAGAATAATGACAAGATTGCTGCTTCTGAGAAGCTGGCGCTTCTATGAATTCCTACACTCTGTCCATGTCGAAGGCAAACCTTTCTGCCGTGAGGTGGCGGCCCACGTAGTGGACGCAGGACTGCATAAAGTGACACTTTTATTAACCTTCAGACCTTAGAGAACGAAAGGAACTCTTCTTGCTTGTTATACGGTGGGGATTGCTGCGAGCTTACTTCCAGGCAATATATAACGCCCTCAAGTTGTTTTAGGCCCTAGAAGATAGCTTCGAACCCCATTATCAAGTCCTCAGAGGCTTCGCCGTTGACTGCATCTACGAAGTCTATCAGGTCCAGTCACTCAGCCACGTGTCTGCTCAACGGCACTGGTACATCCTGAAGAACAGCAATGATCGTAGCTTCTGTGCTTTGCCCCTTGTTACAGGGAAGCAAGTTTATCTTTCCGGTTGCTTTTTCTGTGTGACCAAACGCAGTACGCAGCATACAGCAACTATTTTGGCCTGGCACTGCTGATACCTTTTGGAAGAGGTATTTTGTTGCGGCGCAGCAGTTCGATTGTGTCTATTTTACGCCTGATGATGACACAAGATATATTTTCTGTTGCAAAGCAGAGTTCGTCACTTATGATTTTGAACTTCAAACATTTGAAGAAAATGGTCTTCGTCAACGGTTATTTCTACTTACTATATCTGCCTTCTTTCTGGGTGCGCCTTCGAGCTTGACGTGTGACCCACACTCTCAAAATGTTTTCGGCCTCTATATTTCTTACAATAACTTTCTCTTATAGGACATCTTCTAGTTTCGGGCTACTGCAAGCAGCAACTCGGGCAGCTGGCGGACTATTTTTGCGGCATGCATGCTTCATTCAGATGCAAAAGACGCGCGGATTGCTGCTCCTATGCCAAAGAACTGCATTATACCCTGTTTCCTATCATGGCAAAGCTTAGCAGTTTTAGCATAGGACGTATTTACCGATATAAGTATCTGCTGCAGTTCCTTGTCTCTTATCAGAGGTAATATTCTACAGTGTAGGAGCCTCTCCTCATGTTTTCTAACTTGCTTTCTTTGCTAGAACAATGAGCTCTATCAGGTAATAACCTAATGGCTCGCCATCGCACTGGTTCCTAGAACCACACTGAAACTCGCTGAAAGTAAGAATTCGTCCCGGTTTGTAGTGCACCTCAAACCCCTGAATAAAAGCTGTCAAATACATAAGCTCCTGGTTTTCAAGCTCAAACACGTGGAAAGCTCGTCTAGCCTCTTTTCCAATGGCAATTAAGAATGTAATAGCCTGAAGATATTTAGCTTCAGCTTCGCCGCTGTGGCAAAAAAATCGAACTCTCTTTTCGAGATGTTCCATTTCTAAAAAATCTTCCATGTAGCGTCGAGAGGCTGCGGCTGAGGTAACAGTGTTGAACTCATCCTCGTGGCTTGTGGACGACCCGCTGCCTCGTTGCCATTCTAGACAGCACGTTGCCATTCTAGACAGGGACGATCGTCCCTCATTACTGGTAAAGCTTTGCTCCTCTGGAAAAACTTACTGCATGGCAGAAATCAGTTTCCGATCCCAGTTCTGACACCATCACAGTCAGGCGAGCAGCGGCGAAGAAATCGCGCTTTATTCCACAACACAGCAATATAAAAGGCGGTTCGCTATACGCGGCAGGTGCATGAGACACACTCAGTGATTGACTTCGCAAGCATGATATTCCGTTTTACTCCCTCCATTTTGCCCGCAAAACAGCGTACAACGGTAGCAGCAGCACTACTCAAAGGGTGTCACCGAGCAGCGGACGAGGCAGCAGAAAACCTGGCGGATATCCTGGTAGTGGACAGTACCCAGGTCGTACTCGATATCCTGGTAGCGGACATACCTCGGGTGGCGGACACCTACCAGGGGGCGGACGCGTGACAAGCGGTGGAAAATACCCTGGTAGAAGACCTGTGCCCGGTGGTGGACGCATTCCTGGTAGCGGTCGACATGTCCCTGGTAGTGCACACATGCCTGGTGGCAGACAGATTCCAGGAAGTGGATCCAGACCTGGTAGTGGTCACACTCCTGGTGGTGGACAGGTCCCCGGTGGGGGTCAAGTTCCTGGGGGCAGACAAGTACCTGGTGGTGGCTCTGGTCCTGGTGGCAGACATGTCCCAGGTGGCAGACCCGTTCCAGGCAGCGGACGTGTCCCTGGAGGTTCAAGGGTCCCAGGTGGAGGTCAGGTGCCTGGTGGTGGACATGGCCCGGGCAGCGGGAAAGTTCCTGGTGGAGGGCATGCGCCGGGTAGAAGGCACGTCCCTGGAGGACACGTGCCCGGAGGCAGACAGGTCCCAGGAAGTGGGCGAATACCTGGAGGTGGAAACGTCCCTGGCGGTATGCACATCTCTAACGAATTGGCTCGTGTGGTATTTAACAGGCTGAAGTGTTGCCTTCGTTCGAGAAATGTAAAAAGCTAGCTGCAGCTTAAGACACGCGAAAAACACAGTTAAACAAGAGAAGTCAAAGCAATGGTAAACCGCTTTATGGCGTTGAGTCCGCAAAATCCAAACACAGTGATGAAAGTGGCATCTCAGCATGGAAGTACAACCAGAGCGCGTGCCAGAAATCTCACAAAGTCAAGACATACTTGTGGATTAACGCTGCCCTGGCAAAGGTACAAGGTAACTAAAGAGTCCGTGTTTATCTCATCAAAAGTGTGGAAAGAAACACTTTGCCGGTTGTTTCTGTGTCCCGATCGGAATTCGGTACCGCGTAGACTGAACAGTTACGCTCGCAGACGCTGGAGAACGGCTTAGCCGTGCAGCTGTCAGAATGACGCCCCCCTCTCCGTAACACCGGGAAAGACGCCACAGGTAGTTACAAATCCACAATGAGTGTGGTGGAGGCCTGTGAGAGCCCGAGCCTACGAGCCCATCAAGCCCGCGCCTCTGCACTTTCGCGGTCGCAAAAAGTTGGAGCTGTCTTTTCGAGATGTTGCATTTGTAGAAAATCTTGCTCGTACGGTCGAGAGACTTTGGATGAGGTAGCAATGTTGAACATACACTCATGGTTTGTGGTCGATCCGCTGCCTTGTTGCCGTTCTAGACAGCCCGCAGTCAGGGACTGGGGGCCTCAGGGTCAATCGTTCCACATTACTGGTAAAACCTTGCTCCTCTATAAAAGCTTACTGCATGGCAAAAACAATTTTCCGATCCCAATTCTGACTCCGTGACAGTCAGGCGAGCAGCGGCGAATAAATCGCGCTTCGTTCTACAACACAGCCATATAAAAGGCGGTTCGCTATACGCAGCAGGTGCATGAGACATACTGAGTGATGGACTTCGCAAGCATGATATTCCGTTTTACTCGAAATAACGGCTGAGCCGTGCAGCCGTCAAATCGGTGCCATCCTCTCCGCTACACCGAGAGACGCCACAGGTCGTCAGGAAACCACAATGTGTGTGGGTGGAGGCCTCTGAGAGCCCGAATCTACGAGCCCATCAAGCCCACGCCTCCGCACCCCAGCAACCTTCCTCGAACCGTCCAGCTTACGTCTTGTCCGTTAGACACCAGGCCATCGGAGAAGCTTCAATGAGGCTGGGTGAAGGCCTTGTACGCTGGGGCCCTTTGGCCCCACGAGCGTAAATCTCCACAGCGCAGGCTACCTTCCGTCGAATCGCCTCTGCCGACGTGTGTCTCTCGCTCTCCTTTTCTTATTTTGTTCTCTAGTCACCCGTGGACTTCTGTTACTGATTATTCATTTTCTATCCTGTTTTTTTTTCCTTTGAGGTTTCTACCCGCTCGCGCCAAAGCCACAAGACAACTCGTCTGCGTCGTCTTGATCGCAAACAAAGCTCTCGCAGCACCGTGAACTCTCGTGTCCTTGATGATTCGTACATGGCAACTCTCAAGTCCTTGATCATATGTACATGGCAACATAGCGAACATCATTACAGAGCCCCCTTTTTCAGTCTTCGGCAGAAAAACGCAGTATATGCGCGCGTGATACGTTGAACATGATCAAATGTACATAACGTAAAGAGTCAATCATTGCTTTAACGCTCACGATTGTTCCGAGTCCTATCTCAACTAACAATACACACACTTCAGATATCTAGCGACACAGCACACTTCTTGACGTCACCATGTAAAGACAACTTAGGCGCGTAAAGCACACACACATTGTTGCTCAGCCAATATAACTGTCGCGCCTGAACGTTCCAACAACCACCTAACCATTATCAGCTGGCATCTGGAGCATATGCAGGTTTTTCTTAAACGCACTATCCGGTATGCAGTAATGGCTTTCGGGCATTCCCGTCAGTGTACAACATATGGTGCGCCTGACATCTTTGCGTCTGTTACTCTAGTGCAGGAAACTGCTGCCGCATTACTGCCAGATAGGTGAGCCATAGAATGAAATGATTTGCTAGTGGACCCCTCCGAAGGACCATGATGTTTAAAGAAAGTGTTGTCATTATCCAAGAGTTTCCTATTAAATAGATCTGATTATGGGTCACCTCTGGGCACAAGAACGTCCCCAACTTTGTTCATGCAGCTGTCAATTAATACAGTGCCATTCTCTGTGACTCTGCCTTTCCTTAATGGACTGCACAAGGGTAGCCGACATGTACAATCCCCATGTAACAACACAGGTAGTGTACCCTCGATAACTCGGTATCCTTTCTTTCAGCGAAGAAACTGCCCCTCCGAGCTCTTTTCGCTACTTCAGCATCAGTTTATCTATTTGTTTTTTGTATTATACACAATTTCAAGGCCTATTATGCTAAACACAAAGGAGCGGTGGAAATATGCAATATTTGCAGTACAGCGCAAGAATAGTAAATCAAACTTTACGGTACTTTGAACGGTGACATTGAAGTTAGTGCTGTCACAAAGTGAGACTGGAGGTGGGAAGGCGGTTTCATACAATGGCTGTTCTTGGCAAAAAGGAAGTTTCAGGAATGACGGCATTTATTGGTGTCACTTTGGGCTTGTCACCAATGCACAGACTCGGTAGTGTCGTAAAATAGTACATTTCACGTTCGCTCTCGCTGCTCAGTACGAGCACATGAGGGATTTAGTAGCACTCGACTTGAATCAGTTAATGCTCCATGTAGTAGGACATTTTGTTCTATGCAGGCTATCACGCCTTTCTATTGAGCCTTTCACATAATTTATACAACCGCCGTTCGCTCTACCCTCGGAACACTACGGTGGAACTTCGTTGTCTGTATTCACTTGCGCATGGTCCTTGTGTAATTCGCCTGCTAACCAGACACTCACGCCATCCACCGTCAACGCTTCCAAGCATCAACCCTGACTGTGCTTTTTCTAAAGCTATTGCATGTCACGCAAGCATTGTACCTGCAAGATTCCAGGTAATCGACATCCCCGCGACACCTCCATGGACATTGCCAGGACCACTAGTGAGGCTTCAGATACCCGGAATTAGGAAGAAATCTCACGTTTCCTCCATTGGCTTGAAGCAGCTCACCCTGTCCCATATATTTACTTTATATAGTGGGACTGTAGAAGTATATACCGATGGTTCGGTCACGCCATCTGCCACAACGGCCGCATTTGTCATCCCACAACTTGGAATTACTCAACGATTTCGATTAGATCACAAATCGACATCTACGGCAGCGGAACTTGCGGCAATACGGGAGGCTGTCCGTTTTATGAGAACGCAGACACCCCATAAATGGACAATATTGTGCGATGCCAAATCAGCGCTACAGGCGCTAAAATACTTTTTAAACAAAGGACCATACTATCTGCTCGTGCTGGAAATTGTCGAACTTTATCACAGTGCCGAGTTAAGTGGTCACGTGATCACCTTTCAATGGGTGCCTAGCCATTGTGGTGTTTTTGGTAATGAACTCGCTGACAGTGAGGCAAGATCGGCCTCCCCTTCCTCTGATGAAGTACGGATTGCCTACTCGCGACCTGACACCAACTCCATGATCAAGGCACTCATGCAGGACCTTACAAAGGTTTACAGAGCCCACTCTGATAACATTCACAGACGTCTACGTATTATTGACCCAGACGGTAAATTCTGTTTGCCCCCGAAGCTTACACGGCGCAAAACATCATTGCTACACAGGATTCGGCTCGGCGTTGCTTTCACCCGTCGCTACGCACACCTCATCGGCCAATCGAACAGCCCTGAGTGTACACTGCCAGATGCCCGAAACACTGCAACACGTACTGTGCGACTGCCCAGCATATATGCTGGAGCGAAGGACGTTAGACAGTTTCCTAGCCAGCGTTGGCAGACAACTACTGTCGGAGGAAGCTATTCTCGGCCCATGGCCTGACACTGCAATTTCAATGCGTGCCACAAAAGTATTGTTGAAGTTCCTGCAGGACACCAAGCTCGACGAGCGGCTCTAGCGAGGCAACTGTCTCATGTACATAAGCACTCACCACTTCTCTTATCATCATCATCCATCCCAATACTTTCACTCCCCTTCCCTCTTCCCCAGTACAGAGTAGCCGACTAGAGCGCACAAGCTCAGGTCGACCTCTCTGTCTTTCCTATCAATAAATTCTATTCATTCATTGTGTAATGAAATGTCATGCAACTTTGCCCATAGTTGCACTGCAACCTCCTCTTTCTCTTTCATCTGTTTTGCAAATGATTCATCCAAAATATTTTCCTCTGGACAGTTATCAGCTCCTTTATCTCTATTTGGAGCTTCATCCGAACCCATTCCTTGAGTTCTTCCATGAGCCCCAACCTGAATCCTTTTTTGGTCAACTCAAGGACATTTACATTGACACTAGTACGAGTTGGTATTTTACAATTACAATCTTTTCTTTACAGCTGGCTTTGTCCTGTCGTGGATGCCACAAAGCTCGCTCAACGCGGTGAACTCTCAAGTCTTTGATGTGTACATGACAACTTAACGCACATCATGACAATATCCCAGGCCACGGACCTAGCCCTGGTACTGGGCGTGTCCCAGGCAGTGGACAAGTCCCTGGCCCTGGACAAGTTCCTGGACATGGACAAGTGCCTGGTGGTAGACCCACTCCAGCTGGTACTCGCGTTCCTGGTGCTGGACGTGTTCCTGGTGGTGGACGCGTACCTGGCGGTGGGCAGGCGCCAGGCAGTGGGCACATCCCTGGTGGCAGACCGGCTCCAGGAAGTGCGCACATGCCTGGAAGTGGGAAAATCCCTGGTGGCGGACACATGCCTGGCGGCAGACCTCTTCCTGGTGGTACGCGCGTCCCAGGCAGTGGAAAAATCCCTAGTGCTGGGCGAGTGCCAGGTGGTAGACCCACCCCAAGCAGTGGTGGCATCCCTGGTGCTCGACCTGTTCCTGGTGCTGGACGCATGCCTAGTGGTGGGCACACCCCTGGTGGCCCAAAGGTCCCAGGAAGTGGCCGCATGCCTGGTGGCGGACACGGCCCTGGTGGCGGCCATGTCCCAGGTGGTGGACAAGTCCCTGGTGGTGGACATGTCCCTGGTGGCAGACCCGTCCCTGGCAGTGGACGCGTCCCAGGTGGTGGACACGTCCCTGGCGGTGGACACGGTCCTGGTGGTGGACGCGTTCCTGGCAGGGGTCCCGTTCCTGGCGGGGGTCGCCTTCCTGGTGGTGGACACGTGCCAGGAGGTGGTAGTGTTCCCGGTGGCGGCCACGTCCCAGGTGGTAGACCAGTCCCTGGTGGCGGACGCGTCCCTGGTGGTGGACACACCCCTGGTGGAGGACGCGTCCCTGGTGGTGGACAAGTCCCAGGTGGTGGACATGTCCCTGGTGGTGGGCACGTACCAGGTGGTGGACGTGTCCCTGGCGGTGGAGTCACTCCTGGTGGTGGACGCGTTCCTGGTGGGCGTCCCGTTCCAGGTGGCGGCCATGTTCCAGGTGGCACGCAGGTCCCTGGTGCCAAACCTATTCCAGGTAGACACCAATATTATCCGGCAACTGGCCTCCACGTAAAAGTTTGCCACCATGCTAGGCCATCTAGTGAAAGCGGAAACCTAAATCGCGTCGCGTGTACATTCGGTTACCCAAGCTTCAGTGGCAGCAGACAAAGCATAAAACCATCACTGACGGTCCAGTAGGTTTCAGTCATGCAAACACGTCTTGCGCTAAGCAATAAAAGGTGTTAGTGGGTGATGTGCAGCCCCGAGAAAAGGATAAGGACAAGTGTCAATGCCCCCTCTCAAAAAATATCGTCCCGATGCTGCAAACACGACAGAAACTAAAGTACATGCAGTGACGACAACTAAACAAACAAAAACGTCTGGCTGATACTCGACGCAGCATCGTCGAAGATTGCAGTATTAGCCATCGGTTCTGGGCTGGTTCTTCATATGCAGGCAGGAGAGCTGACGGGATTGTTCGGCGCGCTGGAGATAGGCAGCGACGTCAAGATTTTCCTCACCGTTGACGTGCGGCAGCATGGCGTCAAGAGTCGTCATTGGGTTCCTACCGGAAACCAGCTTGAACGGAGTGATCTGACTTATTTCTTGCACTGCCTTGTTGTAAGCGAAGATTACATACGGCAGAATAACATGCCACGTCTTGTGTTCGACGCCACGTACATGGCTAACATGTCGACGAGCGGCTTGTTCAGACGTTGTGTCAGGCCATTCATCTGCGGATTGTAGGCAGTTGTCCTCTGGTGACTTATCTCGCTATGCGGCAGTATGATTTGAGTAAGCTCAGCTGTGACAGCCGTTCCTCTGTCAGTAATGAAGACTGGCGCACCATGTCGTAGCAGGGTGTCCTCGACGTCGGTGGTCAGGTGCGGTCAATACTACTTTTACTGTGTTCTTCAAAAATACGAGAAAACCTAGGGTGCCCGGCTGTCTGATTGTCGTGCAGAATGGGCATGACTTCTGGCCGGAGTGTTGCTGGCACAACCAGGTACTTTCGCGGACAGGAGAGGAGTAGTTTTTTACGAAGACGTCGCTGCAGAAACAAAATGAGGACAGTCCACGCCGAAATACCCTAGGGACAACGTTGGTCTTGCCTTATCAGTACTCCACAAGGCTTTGTAACTCTGACTGTATTTGTTGCTGTTCGGTGAAGTCGTCTACAGTTCCTAGGAAGGCGCATCGTCCCATTCACCTTGTACTGGCAGTTCGATAAAGGCGTGCGACAGGTAGTCGGCGTCAGGATGCTTTCTCCCAGACTTTTACATCGCGGCGATGTCAAATTCCAGGAGTCTGAGAATCGATCGAGCAAGGTGACCTGAATTATCCTTCAAGTGTGCCAGATAAGGCATGGTATTGTGGTCGATTACCACTTTGAAGTGCTTGCCATATATGTAAGGCCGAAATTTCCGCGTAGCGCAAATGATCGCAAGGCACCCTTTCTCCGTCGTAGAATAATTAGCTTCAGCTTTTTACAGTGACCGGCAAGCGTAAGGAATGACACTTTCAACTCCGTCCTTCTTTTGAACTAGCACAGCACCGAGGCCTACGCTACTTGTGTAGGTGTAGCTTTCTGTCTCGGCGTGTTCGCGGAGGTGTAAAAGCACCAGCGTAGCCGCTGTTTAAGCTCCTCAAATGCATCTTTCAGTCGTGTTCCTCATTTAAATTTGACATGGGTTTTCGCGAGATGAGTTAAATGTTCCGCAATTCTTGAAAAGTCCTTCACAAAGGGACTGTAATAGGCACAGATGCCAAGGAATCTGCACGCAGCCTTCTTGTCGACAGACCGAGGAAACTTCGCGATGGAGCCATATGCTTTGAGTCAGGACGGACTTCCGATTTACTGATTACGTTACCTAGGAATACAAGTTTTTGGTAATCAAAGCAGCCTTTTCGGATTTCGGGGTGAGTCTAGATCGCTTGATCGCCTCTAGTACTGTCTGAGCCAGCCTGTAATTACCTTGGAAACTTGTGGGAAAAGCTACAACTCATCCCAGTCGACGAGACAAGTCTGTCACTTGAGCCCTGCCAAAACTGTGTCCAACACATGCTGGAATCTTGCCGGCACAGAACAAACTCCGAATGGCATCACCTTAAACACGACGGGGCCGTCTGGCATGATAAGTGCGGTATTCTCTCGATCTCTTTTGTCCACACGAATTTGTCAATTCCCAGTCTTGAGGTCCATCGATGAATAGTACTTATCGTTGCAGAGTCAATCTAACGAGTCGCTTATTGGTAGGGTGGCGGATACATCCTTCTTGTGATTTTGTTCAAGCGGTGGTAATCGACGCAGAAACGCAGCCTTCCATCGTTCTTCTTCACTAAGACCACAAGAGACGCCCACAGGCGTTTCGACGGCTGGATCACGCCGTCGTGCAGCATTTCGCGGCTTTCTGCCTTATAGCTTTTCGTTCTCGCGTCGACACTCGGTAAGTGCTCTGGCGTAAAGGTCTAGCAGATTGTTCGGTTATTAGAGAGTTTTAGCAGAGCCTTTACGGTCTGCTCCGCTCAGACCAGCCTATCACAACAATTGCCACGCAGCCACTCAGCAAAACGCTACCGGGAACTCTGACGCGCGCGCGCACAGCACACATAGCGGCAGCGAAACGTGGGACGCTGACCATGTTCCGCTCGGAACCTGATTTAGCGGTGCGTCAGGGAGCGTGTAGCTTCTTTCGTAACCCTTTTACCACCAAGCTTAGAGCACGTCAGTGACGTCTCTGGGAGACGCGCTTGTTAGATAAGCGAAATCAATGCATTCTATGCAGCCACCGGTGCGCGTGAGACGTGTGCGGAGCGGAGCGCAAGCAACCGCTCTGCTAAAACTGTCTATCCTGCGATGCCTCGCAACTGATGTTTGCCGCATTTCCGATGACCTTGAAAAACAGTCTTTGCATCGTCCTAGAAGACTTTCAAGCTATTTTTGCTGTCACGTGGTGGTGACGGTGAAGAAAGCAGCAAAAATGAATAACTAAACTTGCGTTTTATTGGGCGACCTGTGCCCTCAAACGTAGGCTACACTCAAAGAACAACCACAGCGTCGAACACAGTCGGCGATCGCCAAAAATCTGATCTGCTGGTCAAGCGCGTCTGCTTTCATACATGGGCCATCGTGGTTTCCAGAAAAATCGCTGGTGCCCGCGTGTCTTCCAGACAGTACTGCACAATTCACGTAGCGTATGCAATCAGATTATGCAAGCTTCGGTGACAACAGACAACGCATAGAACAATCGATAGTATTACAGTGAGTTCCAGTCATGCAGGCGCATCTTGCGCTGAGTGATAACTTAAAGTTCTTAGTGGATTAAATGCGGTCCCCATGAAAAGCATAAATAAGTACACGTGTCAATATAAACAGAAAAAAGAGCAACATAAATACTATTTAGTGCTGCATAAAACACGTAAATCGTGATGCAGGAATTATTCTTGGAAATGAAGAAAAGATTATATTGCAGCTAGTGGGAAAACACTGGGGGTAATCTTCAATCAACATGAGCATGCTGAGCGCGTAGGAAAAATTTGGCTACAGCATCTGTTATACTTAGTACATTGTGAGACACTCATCCTCAAAAATAAAGCTACTGCCCTATAATTCTATATTCACTTCTCATGCAAACTGCTGCATCCTTTTGCGGGGAACGGCGCAGGAAAAAAAGTTAAGAAGGCTATCTGTCTCGAAAAAAAAAGCAAAAGAAGCTTTGCGCTTAGGTTGTGCATGACGCTCACACAGGACATGTATTTTCGTTGACTTTCCACACTTTACGTTCGTCCCTCTCATCAGCTTTATGATTTCAGTCTTCCAATAAATTATGGGACTAGCACGAGATGCAGTTATACCAAGTTTGTCTTTGTAAATTAGAAAAACATGGCGAAGTTCAATACGACATTGGAAATTGAGAAATATGAGCGGTTCTTTTTCCACGGACCGGACAAGGACGTAATAGATTAGAATGCACACTGCCGAGGCGGCTGAACAACATAAAAAAGATAATATTGTGATAAGCATAATCACCCGGCAGCAATCTAAAATCGAATATGCTAACTGTGAATGGACAGGTGCATATGCCATAAATGCAAGTTATCTGCCGAATACTTTGTTTTATTTTTTATTATTATAAAATATGCCCATTGCGTGCAAGTTGCGTCGGCGATTCGAATGCATTCAAATTGTACCAGGAAATTGTTTCGTATAGCCACATGTTCGTATGCCCCTTGGGTGCGTAAAACGTGCATTTTGTCGGAAGTAATATTGTTGATTGCAACGTATTGTGCTATGTAATAATCATGAGTAAATATTATGATTACAATGTAATTACAGGTTCAGATGTTATATTATATTTGGTTATTACAATGTCAGATATGTACACGTTTCACGTATATCATGTATATGTTTTCCATTAGGAAATGTAATTAGTGTCGGAACCCTTGTCTAGCTGCGGGAAAGCAGCCTTTTGCTTGAGTCCTGGCATTTTCCCATCTTTGTAAGACCTGAATTCGAGATAAACTTTCTGCCTGTAAATAAATATAGTGGAAAAAGTACAAAGTATAAGGGAACAACGCAATCGATAGGCACCCATTAGCTTATAATTGTCCTACGGCACCCATTAAGCCCAGATATTGTGAGGGGTCTTACATTCCCTCTCAGGAATCGTCACAAAAGAGCTCTTCGCGTTTTCTGTATTTTATTTAAAAAGATAATCCTAACAAGGGCTTAGCACTTCAGGGCAGCCGCAAAATATTCTGCTATGTGACAATTTTCTGCTGACACCACATCGGTATTCGAAACCGATTTCGCTATCAAAACAAAATATATGTCGAGTGTATCGCGGCATTCGAACTTGCTCAGCGCCGCCCTTTTTTATGCGAAGTAGGTGCGTCACAATTTTCAACACGTGAAAATATCTAACCTCTTCTCGATGGATCCCTCGAATGTGCCCTGTTAAGAAGAAATTTTCTGTCAAGGTGAAAGGTTTGATGACCAATTTCGGGTGCTGCCTAGTAAGGGAACCATCAAGAACCTGCAACTTGATGGTTTGATGAAACTTGATGGAACCACCATCAAGAGACCTGCGTATTTGTCCTATGGGCTGTATATTACGTCAGCAAATAAGGTTAACGACTTGATAAAATGTGTAAGTTCAAGACTACAGTGAAATAAGTGGCGGTTCTCAGAAATGAGTGTAGCAGTAGACAAGAATTCGATGTACGCTACATAACGAACGACGATCTTCGTATGGTTGAACGCACTTCTTAACCCATGAATTTACTTGAAGTATGTCAATGTTACCGTGTTTTGTAGATACCTTTTGTTCGCGCATGATCAAGTAAAGTGCGGCCACCCTTCTGCAGGCGGTCGCCCAACGCCGAGACCACAACAACCGGGATCTCCCACTCGGCCCAGACCTACCCCTGCAGCTCCCAGACCTACGCCTGCAACTCCCAGACCCACCCCGGCAGCCACCACGCCGACCACGACCCCTCCCCCTAGTGAGTGCACAGAATATTTGTCTGCAGCGGAGATTGTGTCAATGTCAGGCTAACAAATGTCACGCGCGGCGGAAACGTGCCATGTGCACGCGTCGTAGCCCACGAGGAGGCACGCGATGTGAGATGAGCGACGCATAGCGTCCATACGAGGACACTTTGCATTGCATTTGGGTATTATTGCACCAGGTGGCGCGCCATGTAGCAGTTGCACAGGTAGCGGCTCAAGTTGACAGTGAAATGTTGAGAAAGAAAATGATTAAGAAGTTGTATACGAAAAGGCTAGAGTGCAGAACCTATATACCATGCATCGATAAATAATCAGGATAGGTTAGTATTTGGGACCGCACTGAGATGCCAATTAATCAGCAGTAGCAGCATTGTATCGTGCCGCTTTTTACGCGATGTGAGATCCCCACCGCGTAGCGCCTCATCGTGCAAACTTTTCATTGAAGTTGCGTTGTATTTCACAATGTGTCACGGCGCGAAGCAGTTGAATCTTATCGTGCCACGTATCAAGGAAGGTGACTTGTGCACCGCTTAGTCTCGATAGCTGTGTTTACTCTTCGGTACACGTTATGGCGCCTGCTCGCAAGGTACGAACCACTGCTGAAGAAACGAATCGCACAGCAACGCGCGCGGCTGCAAAAACGTAACGTCCGGCTCAGCAGAGAACAAGACAAGCCGCAACTCGCCTTCGACGCCGGGCGGAGAGTTAAGTTGGTTCTCGTGAAAACGACGCAACGAGGCATGGCCGTGAAGACCCTTTAGTGCGTGCTGTCCAAAATGGAGCTCCTATGAAGCCGCTCCTCCAGCTTACGCTGTGACTGCGTGTGTCACGCAGGCCTGTGACTTTTTTTTTCAAGTGCCCCGTCTGCATGCCCTTTTTATTTTGTGCAGCGGTCCTAAAAGTGTCTGTATGTCCGTACGCGAGAATTTGAAATGGATGTCGAAATGGAAATGGAATTTCGCCGCTGTGGTGGGAATTCATAGGAGTCCTTCTCCGTTTACCCTTATTCCACGTCCGTATTCTGCCACGATCGACGGTTATAAGCTCCAGAATCGACTTAGCGTGTCTGTGATGAGCGGAGCAGATTGCATGCACTATGGCGAATACATTCGAATCATTACACGACAAATTTATGGAAGTTTGGAGAAAGGCTACTGGTGGTGGAGCTTGTGGTGGTAACCACGATTGTAAGTGGGCTGTCAAATTCAAGGTCGTCTACCACCAGGGGCGTAGCCAGGGGGGGGGGGGAGGGGGCTTATGGGGCTTCAGCGCCCCCAGAAATTTTTTCGTGCTGTCCATGCACCGCCGACCAAAGCGACCCCCGGCGCCGGAAATCACTCTGGATTTTGTCTAGAATGTCTTTTTGACTCTCGAAAAGACATTTAACCGCGAAGATTGCGAACTCGGGCTGGATTTCGTGGCAACGCCCAGGCACCCGGAGTCGCATAACGCCAAGCAGTCCCATTCGAGCACAAAGTTTCAAGGGCGCTTTGATGGTGAGCGGGCTCGCCGCGGCATCTCACTGAGTCCACGGAATCTATGGAGCGCATGGATATCAATTGCGAAACTTTATGGGTATAAATGTCGTAAGCTCTTGATGTGAAAGGTGCATTGACATTTCAAAAGTTGTGCTTTAGATTTTCAATTGCGGAACTTTGTGGGTTTAATGCTGTTGTAAACATCTGACGCCAAAGTTCCATTGACTTTTCTAAAGTCTTACATCGGAACATACAACGAGACAAGCCAAATCAACACACTAGAAGACGAGCTGACAAAGCACGCAGCGAGGTCCAATGAGACGAAGCGTTGGGGTGTTTCATTTGTGCCATCATGTCACATAAAAAAATATCAGCATTTTTTTAACCTACGCCAGAACATCCATGACAAGACATTAAAGCCAGCCAAAGTAACTACGTTCTTATTTATTTTTTCTACTTTGACTTTTATTCGCGAGGACACATTGAGCCTCTTCAATTTTTTTTGTTCTCGCTACCCTACCCGCGGGCTTTCAGGGGGGAGGACGCTTTCTGGCTTGCAGACGAGAAAAAAAAACAATGGTCGCTCGCCACACTCACTGTGGGGACTTGAAGGATTGCACCGCGTTCCTTCAGCGGAACCTTTCCGGAAAGTCTTGTTTCGCCGGTGTAGGATACTGAGCAGTATGCGTATGCTTCTCAGTGGACCAAGCGTCTCATGTTTTCTTCGGTATTCCTTCCGTAGCCCCATTAAGTGCCCGAAGTATGCATTCAATTCTGGCCAACATACTTTCCTATGCGTTTTTTTTTTCATTTCTGTGCCTTCGCCCCACGGAAAAAAAAATACATTGTTGCGGCGCAGCGAATTGTCGCATGGTGAAAGCTCGATTTTGATACTTCTTTTGCGGAAAGTAAGGGGCGACGCGACGCTTCAGTTGCCGGATACGTTTATTTTATTATTGCGAAAGCAATTATATGGGCACTCGAGGCGCATTCCTGCCGTCGCCCTCATGTTTCGTATAAAGTCCAAGGGTGATAACATCGTGACCACGCTCTCCATGCTGTATGTGCGAGTGAAAGCGTAGGAGGGGAGGTGGAATGGGTGAGCCGACGATGATGGCTCAGTCTTGTGTGCGCAAAGGAGAAAAGCGGGGAGCAAGCGCGCCGCCTTCCATCGCGCGCAATACAGCGGGTGAAGTGGATGGAATGGGGGCGGAATCTAGGATTCTTGGATTGAAAGTGGTTGCATTTGAGAGAGAAAGTTAAATGCTAGTGTCTGTTGGAAACAGAACTTCGATTTAGGGCCTGAATTTTGTTTAAAATATTTTGAAAAATTCGAAGTTTGAAAAAATAGAAGCAAGACGTTTACAAACTAATAGCAGGAAGCATAATAGCATAATATCATGAAGAACAGATATTGTGGTTCTGTAAACGGCATCTATTATAACAGTCAAAGCAGACGAATTTGCTATGTCAATTTGTATCTTACGTGAAGTGGTTACGTTGTGTACAAGGGTTCTGCAAAAGCCGTGTTTGCACAATACTAAATTTTATTGAGATTCATGTGTAACATATCTGTTTTGTCCGCTGTAGATGTACTATTAGATGCACTTCACAGAATTGTGATATCATTTCTGATTGTTGAGTCACAGAGTTTTAAACTTGATAGTTTCGTTTTCTGAAAATTTTCGATATTGGCCAATTTTAATGAATAATTGACCACCGCAATGAAAAATTCAAAACCAGCAGTCACTAGAATTAAACTTTTTCGTTTAAATGCAACAAACCTCCTCAAATTTGGTGAAGTGATCGCAGGGAAAAACGAATTCCCCTTCTACATGTGTTTAATTAGGAGCACCCGAGCTTAAGCTTCCTCTTACGGAGGAGGCCGAGCTGCAACGTGCTCCCCCCCCCCCCCCCGAACAAAATGCCTGGCTGCGCCACTGGCCCCATGTATAAACATATATATATATGGGGCCAGTGGCGTAGCCCCCCCCCCCCCGAACAAAATTTCTGGCTACGCCACTGTCTACCACATAGGCGCGGACTACGCGGGGGTCCGAGCCCCCTCGGAAGTCTTCAAGTGGGAGGCGAGCAGAGCCTATCCTCGGCGATTATAAAGCCTACCCCGCCCACCCCCAAAGTCTGATTATGAAAGTTCTGCTACCCACGCCATTTCAGGTTTCTTTCGAGTTGCTTCGACCTTCTCGCTTAATATTTTATTCTGGCTAAAAGCGTACTGCATCACTTTCGGTGTGACGTGCGGAGCTTTTCATTCATAGTTTGGCTTTATTTTCTGCATATCCGGACAATTAGAGGACAAGCACATTAAAAGCACCACCGGCGGCTATCTCATCCGTATTTTCTTACTTCAACATCATTTTTTTTATTTCCACAGTGAACACCACGTTCACAGATAATGTATAAAATACATGCACAGGACAAAGTTATATTTTTGAAGCGAAGGAAGTAGCCAAGCAACAATTATTTTTAATGGTATGGATAGAATAATCCTAGAGAATGGATATGTTGCAGTATGTTCACCTCGCTTCAAATTGCTTTGTGCGCTTTTTTGATCCTGAAAAGAACCTACAGTACTCAGTGACCCTTTCTGCAGGCGCTATCAACGGTCTGTGAAACCGACGTGAATGATATGTGTCTCGGTATTGCTTCTCTGTCCAGTAGGCAGTGCTAACTGCTCATGGAAAAAAAGAACATGTTTGATTAATTTGCAACATTCATTAAGGATGAAAACATCGCAGCTTGCATGCTGAGGTCATGAATATTTATATGATTCACTCAGTAACCTAATGAGGCCCAGGTGCATTCGCTGAAAATCAAAATAAATACCATTCATATGCAGCAGCGCTCATAGTAGGACTCGCAGTAAAAGAAAGATAGTGAGATGCCACAGTTTCTCCGGAACCGCGAAGCTGTATTACTGATAGCGAAGTATAGGACAATTGCACGCACGAAAATTCTTACCACATAAATCGGGATAATGGCCGCATCCTTATAAAGGCTGCACGCCCAACTTGACAGCCAATATGAAATAGCCAACTGAAATGCAATCGCGTTCGGTACGCCGATTCCGATCACGCTCGACAGGGAATTTTCGCGCGTCGCGAATCGGTAGTGAGAGGAGGCGATCGCGAAAGTCTAAGGCGGATTTAATACACATATTTGGATACATTAGGTCACATAGCCCGGTCCCATGCAAGGCTCATCAAAATGGTGACAAGAAAATGCGGCCCGTACATGAGTCTATATGTTAGTTATATCGCTCATATAAATTGTAGTAAACATTCACTTACTCATTAAAATAACCAGCATATATGGTGTAAGGCATGGACCATGCAAACATGTAGATATCTCACTAGACGACTACGAGCTCATGCTATCGCAAAGCTGGCATTGTGAAGAACGCCGGCCGCGGGGGCGAACAGCGAAGATGTTCGCCATGAGTCCGCAAATTAGATTATTTATCATCAGCTGCTTCTCTTTATGTTCACCAACCAGGACGGCCACTATCGGCGATTTACAATTACAACTGTCTCTGAAGTTAGATTACGCGATCTGCAATTTTTGGGGCGCGGAAACACAGCCCGGGAAGGAAGAAAGCACGCATGATGTTAGCGGCAATCCCTGCTCACTCTTGATAAGTGCACCCAAAAATCATTACCAACAATTAGATACCGCCTGAGGGCCGGGTAGCATTTTTACAATTGCTAGTAGGTACAGCGGGGCGTGGTGTTTCTCGATGTGCCCGACGTTTCTGCGCAAGCACCTGTAAGAGCGGGTGCGAGAGAGAGATAATCTGGGGACGTTCGCTTCTTGCATATCCGACTCTGCCTAGGCAGTATATATGGTGTAGAAGTTTGTTTGCGCGTGTTGTATGCGTTTGTCCCTAGGCGTGCCGGCATTGCGGAGTGGGGTCGAGTTTATTTGCGCTTGGACGCTGACTGCCGGCACGATGAAACAGGTGAACCAGCGCACGCTGACACCCTATTTGGTGACCGCTTTGTGCAAATCTACGTCGGAAAGGCGCTGGTGCTGAGTCAATAATGCCGGATTATAACTTTGTCGCACCTTAAGGCACTTAGAAGAATAAGATTGGGCTGGGGTGCGTTTGGCAGGCATTCTCAGATCATCAACAGCAGGTTGCCATTATCCCTCAAGAGAAAAGTGTATAACAGCTGTGTCTTACCAGTACTCACGTACGGGGCAGAAACCTGGAGGCTTACTAAAGGTGTTCTACCTAAATTGAAGACGACGCAACGAGCTATGGAAAGAATCATGCGTGTAACGTTAAGGGATAAGAAAGGAGCAGATTGGGGAAGGGAACAAACGTGACGTAATGACATGTCTTAGTGGAAATCAAGAAAAAGAAATGAGCATGGGCAGGACATGTAATTAGGAGGGAAGATAACCGATGGACATTAAGGGTTACGGACTGGATTCCAAGGTAAGGGAAGCGTAGCAGGGGGCGGCAGAAAGTTAGGTGGGCGTATGAGATTTAGAAGTTCGCAGGGACGATATGGCCACGATTAGTACATGACCGGGGTAGTTGGAGAAGTATGGGAGAGGCCTTTACCCTGCAGTGGGCATAACCAGGCTGCTGCTGCTGCTAATGATGATGATGATGATGATGATGATGATGATGATGATGATGATGATGAAGGCACTCTACCTTCAAGAATGAAAACAAAAAGAATTTTCTCGGGAGAGCAATATGGCCCTAGTATAGGCCGGACTTGCTCTCCTGGACTTTTCAGGAGCAGTTTTCTGTGGACCCCTTTGAGTGGAATATACGCACAGCGCCTTAGCAACCACGGTTGAATGCGATTGCCTGATGTGACGCCATGAGGATTATTGGCTTTGCGTCTCGTTCACGTTAGGTCGGCTTAGCTTAGCTTTAGGTTAGGTTTATGTTACCGTTATATATATCATATACTTTCTTATGCTGAAGCATTCTAAGTAGCCACGTGGCCATCGCTCTGTCATTGTCATAGTGCTTTTCCCGCTGTTAGGCCTGCGATCATCCCGTGTTTCTGTGTCATTTACGGCTACATTTATGGTGACCCTTAACCATTCTCCCATTTCCCTTATTTATTCTCATGCACCACAGAAAGAAAAGGAGCCGCAGTACAATTTTTTGAGAGGAACTCTTTGAATGATCGCACTAGCTTAGTCGTCATGTTTTGACTGTCACTGACCGCCGACACAGAGGTCAATGACCATGTCACAACAGCATATCTGCCAAGCACTGAACATCAAAATTCATGATAAAATTCCCTGCAACATGAAAGGGGGAGGGAAGTGCAAGCATTCCAATAAAATTTGCCTTGAGTACTCACTTTTTGCACGATACATATAAGCATTTATAGCGGTAATTTACCACCCTCAGGAATGTCTCAGAATAAACTTGCTCAAAGGAAGCACATCTCTGTTATGTGGCTACCAGTGCTGCCACAAAAGGGCGACACAGAAACAATCGAAATTTATTTCTTGTAGGAATTTTTTTTTTTGTCGTCTAACACGGCCCAATACTTCGACGTCTTTAAGATGGTTTCGCAGATCCAATCTACTTTTTGTTATACTTGACGCAGCATTGGTAAAATCATCAAACGAACCCAAGTTTGTAAACATTACGCAAAATTCAGGAGAGTTGATAGGTATGCAAAGCCTCGTATGCACCGCTAAACGCATTGTGTGCGCTTTGCACTCACGTTGCAACAAGTTCGCTTGAATCGAATGGATTCCTAAGGTTATTTCGTACGCTCTCGTGGCCGTTGGCTGGAGTATCTACGCGGATGATAGATGCTCTCGTGCAGTCAATTTGTCGGGCTTGCCACCGAACGCCAACGAGCACACTGAGACGCGCGCACCGTCGCGCGATGGCTCATTACGTAGCGCCTGTAGGTTCCGTGCCATTGGCGCGGTTTTGTCGAGTTTCACTGCTGCTTGCGCTGACAATGACCGGGCGTGTTCGGCGCCGAAATTCAAAGCGCGTTGCTTGCCGAGATGTACCGTTTATTCTTGCCAGCTCAACTCAGCTTCGCTCGGACAGACTCCCGCTTGGCTGTACTCAGCCATCTCCATGCAATCCTCGTCACGTAGCCGTATTTCGCGTTGTCGTCGTGCCGCTTTAGTCATGTTGTCGTCTTAATCGTGCTGCTATCATGCGCATCGTCACGCTGCTTTCTCGTCGCCGTTACGTGGCCACGTTGTCTTCCAAAATACGATGATAATTTGTGTAGCCATCATTAGTCTCGGTTATCTATGTCCGCAGTGTATATACTTCGCAAGTATTGCTAGTCCGGTTATTTCATTTCTCTGGTCCGTATTAGCTATTCCCTTCCATTGACACTATCTTTAATCTATACCGCAAAAGATATAACAATCTACTGCCACATTTTCTTGCATCTAACGCGGTTTTGAGTTCGTGAGTAGAAGGGTGGTGGACAGTCGTGTCATTGTTGCAACTTCTGTGTCCGCACGGTTCATACGAAGCATCGCCGGTCAGCAAGCGAATGCCTAATTGAAACCTTCCTTTCAATATTTTAGTTTTACGAGTCCTTCGACAAGGGTTTGTGCATAGTTTAGTAGTTCATTTCAGTACGCTTTCTTTCTTCTTTCTTCAACGCAGCAACACCTAGTCATGAAAACCCTAAGTAAACAAATCGCTTCCTTCGTGAATAGTTTTTTTTACTCTTTTATTATCTTTAGTTTGAAGGAACAAAGAACGTTAAGATGTCGTTAAGACCACGTTCTCCCGTACGAATCTCCGCGACTGCAATTTAGTTGCAGCATGAAAGTGAATATTAAGAAATGTCAAAAAACAGGCCGATTCCCTTACAAATTCTTATTCAGCCAATATATAGAAACTATGTCGATGTAAGTGTCGTAACTTTGCAAATGTAACTGCAATGTAGAGCTGTTGAATCAAAACTGTGTTAACGTACGATGTAAATGATGTATTCAAACTCTCGTCTTTGATTGTTTGGTTACGTACCCGTCCTGCTCTTTACAGCGAAGTTCACCCTCATCTGTGTCTTCGAATACCTACCATTCGTACTTCCTAGCAAAGTCCTCCAGTGCACG
The DNA here is from genome assembly GCF_038994185.2 of Dermacentor albipictus. Classification (NCBI taxonomy): domain Eukaryota; kingdom Metazoa; phylum Arthropoda; class Arachnida; order Ixodida; family Ixodidae; genus Dermacentor; species Dermacentor albipictus. The sequence continues at coordinate 440,826,124 of NC_091821.1, forward strand.
GATTATGTGTACATCCGGTTCTTCGTGTACTCGAGACGCGCCAACCAGGACCCGCTTGTGTTCGACAAGAAGAAGCGATATGGTGAGCCACAGCACCGCCGCAATATATATATATATATATATATATATATATATATATATATATATATATATATATATATATATATATATATATATATATATATATATGAGATGAATAGTTACAATTATTATTACGGTTGTAATTATATTAGAGTGCTGCTTGCCGTCTTATAGTTTGTTAGCGAAGCTTCCCCTCAAGTCTAAATATTGTAAGGCAGTTTGTCGCGTGCGTATCATGGCTACGCATGCTTATATCGCCTTCCGTTTCTCTACCACGGTTGCGTTTTAAAACCACGGCGCTGCAAGTTTGCTTCAGAGACTTTCCTTTCCTTCCCTCTTCTCCGCCCTTAACCTGGCGCTCTTAACTACTACACACAGAGACAAAACAACAGTGCGCGCTTTAGATCCTATAGATGAGATGAATATTTACAATTATTATTAGGGTTATAATTATATTCGAGTGCTGATTGCCGTGTTATAGTTTGTTAACGAAGCTTCCCCTCAAGTCTAAATATTGTAAGGCAGTTTGTCGTGTGCGTATCATGGCTACGCATGCTTATATCGCCTTCTGTTTCTCTACCACCGTTGCGCTTTAAAACCATGGCGCTGCAAGTTTGCTTCAGAGACTTTCCTTTCCTTCCCTCTTCTCCGCCCTTAAACTGGCTCTCTTAACTACTACACGCAGAGACAAAGCAACAGCGCGCGCTTTCGATCATATAGATGAGATGAATATTTACAATTATTATTAGGGTTATAATTATATTCGAGTGCTGATTGCCGTGTTAAGGTTTGTTAACGAAGCTTCCCCTCAAGTCTAAATATTGTAAGGCAGTTTGTCGTGTGCGTATCATGGCTACGCATGCTTATATCGCCTTCCGTTTCTCTACCACGGTTGCGCTTTAAAACCACGGCGCTACAAGTTTGCTTCAGAGACTTCCCTTTCTTTCCCTCTTCTCCGCCCTTACACTGGCTCTCTTAACTACTACACGCAGAGACAAAGCAACAGCGCGCGCTTTAGATCCTATAGATGAGATGATATTTCGGATAATTCGGGATAATTCGGGAAATTTGGGATAATTCGCAAAAGAAGCTTCCCATTAAAGAGGGAGCGGGTGTACAGACGCCAACGTGACGCGGTCTACGGCTCCGGTATTGGAGGAGGCAGGAAATGAACGCCATTTGCGGACGCTGGTCTATACAAAGGATAATTGTATGCACAGCCAGTCTGTGTTAAGGCGGCGTGGACCTATAGCGCGTCCCGCACTGCAGACCGGCCGTCTACTTTGGTAGAGAAGCCTGTCTCCCGGTAGCAGGGCTGTGCGACATTTTTATTTCTCCTATCGCACCACTATCTCACTTCTAGTCGCTTGAACAAAAATTGTTTCGATAATACGCCCCTGTAGTTGACGCTTTATAACCTCCATTATATCCTAAAATAATTTACAACATTCATTGCATCAACGAAATAATTGAAATAAGGAGGCCCCTTCAAGTAGCCTCTTTTGTGTTGTGTTGCCGCTCGCAGATGGCACCGTTAAGCTGTACTACGACGACACCGCTGAAGTATGGAGCAAGCTGAGCGACTACAAGGTCCTGGACAACTACGTGAGAAACAGCAAGCGCGCCTTGAACAACGCACGCTGGTTTCTCGGCATGTGGGGCGCCACGTTCACCCGCCTCATGTGAGTGTATACAGTGCCACGAAGATTGCCAAGCAGTACCCAGCACATCGACAACTAATGCACTTCGAAAAGCGCGGCACCAATGTTAATTAAAAATGAAAAAAGAAGAAGCATGCTGTTCTTCTTAGTATGCTATTTTGTTTGAAAGGTTTTGGCAAAATGACCAAACTGTAGTCTTTGTCAGATGCAAGACGTCGTTAATTTGTTTTTACAAACATATACAGATAAATATTGAATACCGCAGGCACAACTGTGGGTGTAAGCAAATTTTTCTTGCTAGTAGGTGTTATCTAAGTATCAGAAAAATGAATATCATAGATTATGATGGTGTAACATTGCACCTATGGTGTGTTAAGAGCTTTGTGAAAAAGTGAATGCAGGTGTATTTTATGAAGGTCCATACTATATAAGGACTTGCGCGTACTCAGTGAGCGTATGGTGGTTGTTGCCTGCATTTTTGCTATATATAAAGGAACAACGCTGTTAACAGGAAAAGGAAGGCTCTTAGCAATCGTTTTCCAATCTTATCCACAGACGCTCACCAATTATAGCATCATTTTCACTTGCGAAGTATTGTTAAAAAAAAACAAGATGATTAGTTATACAACTTTTGTGTGTTTACTAACATAACGTGGAAGTTATTGAAATCTTAAGGGAAAATACGGGCACGCCAGACCATGGAAAGTCCGATGAGCAGGCGGCACTTTATTGACAAAGCCGGTTAACTTCTTGGTACATAGAAGTGTACAAGTGACATTGTCGAGCGCGGAGGCTGTTGAAAACCGTGATCGCGCGGCGCATCGAAGAGGATGAAGTCAACACAAGGTCGTCTGCCGCGAATTTCTCACCCTAGGAATTGCAGGTAGCGTTCGCCACGTTTGGCCCATTGAGCGTTGTGTGCCAATAAATGCTGCAGTAGTGTCATTTCCCAGAGGCAATGCTTATTCATACGCGAAAGCGTTGAGGGCCCCGTGTCAAAGAATATCCGTAGTCGGCGCCGGCGTCGGCTTAGTTGTCCGCGAGCGAAAATTTCCCTATATATTTAGCAAAAGCACATGCCACAACTTGCTATTTCATGTGTAGTATATACCAGCTATATTGCCACACCATTCTATCACTAAAGTTGCTGATACCTTGTCTTACATTCTTGGCAAGGTTATTCCTCGGAATTTTGAGAATTGCAGATCACACACAAAGGTCAAGAAACAAGATTTTGAGGAATCTTAAAGGGGACACTAAAGCGAAACAACAAATCAGTTTAGACTAATAAAGCATTGTTTGAGAACACTGCAGGCAGCTATTTAAAAATAGCTTGATTATTACATGAAAAAATGAAGGTCGAAGTATCAGTATTTGAATTTCGCGCCAGAACCCCCACGCTAGTACGTCAGTGGCACGTCAGGGATTCCAAAGTATGTCTTCGCATTTGGGCCGCGTTGGATGTGTAAAAGTTCCCAAAACTTGCCATGTCTAATATTTTGTTCCTGTAGAACACAATGTAGTCACTCTGTACCGCTATATAATTAAGTAGGCCCTCGAAGATGCCATGAAAATCCGTGACGTCAAAGTGACCATGTGCGGGAACTTAATGGAGGTGTCGCCACCCGTCTTTCTTTCTTGAATTTTTTCTGGCTTACTAAGACCCTTACAGTGCTAAGAGTGGTGTTTTTGCTGTCCTAGAGAGGTAATTGACTGATGCAGAAGAAATCACTTTTTTCTTTAGTGTCCCTTTAAGCTTCGCCTTTAAGAATGGAATGCGATAGCATTAAAAGATCCCTGACTGCTTCTCAAGCTTACCGGCGACTGCGTCTTATGTAACCGTAATGTTTTCCTGGAAATGCTGACACCGAACGCTACGCACGAAGACGAGCGTTCTGTTTCTCTATTTCCCCCGTGTAACACCATTGCAACACCATCTGGATGGTGGTGTAACGAACAGAGTGGTGCTCGCGGCTTCTACTGAGAGAGACCTCAAACAGCAGATGGAACAGCGGTTTGTGTTTGAATGTCCGGGGAACAGAATTATGTTTTCTCGAATATTCAAATTAGAGACCGACGCTAGCTTGACTGTACATCGTCTGTAGGTCATAATTAACAAATGTTGTGACACATTTGCCTTTGAGAAATTCAATTGGTTCCATAACGCCTATGTGCCGAAAGGAGGATCTGCGTGAATCGGGGTAATTTTTCGCATGCGGACATCGCCGTCCGCACTGACTCCTGCACCGACGACGGATATTCTGGTACTCTGGGCCCTTAATAAAACACCAACAGCGCATGCCTTTTAGGTTAAATATTCTCATACTTAGATAATAAAAGTGCGCAACAGTAAGAGAAACCTTAAAACTATGTAATTTTCTTGGCGAGCATGGGCACTACCTCAGGGATCAGCGTATGCAAGATGCCGCATTTCTACCAAAAAGCTCGCCTTCGTGCATAGAACAAAAAAACATTCGCGGTGTAAAAAATACATGGCGCTTTCTCTCTGATTGACCTTTCACAAGCACGGGGGGAAACACACCAACTCCACAGAGCCTTTCATAGTTTCCAAGGAATCACAACACAGCTAGCAGAGACGCTTAGGGGCAAGTATATCTGCCAACAGCAGGATCCGCGTGGCCCGGACTCTATGAAGACAGAGCGAATCCAGGGTTGTATGCACCATTCCAACTGCACGACCTCAAAGCGGCTCTTACAAAAATGGAAAGGCACAGCCACTGGTAGGGACCGCAGCATGGTCAATCTTTTTTCTAACCTACCAAATGCTTTATGCATGCACCTCGTCTGATACATCACCTCCATCTGGCAAGGGGAAACTTCTCTTCCAATGGAATGGAAAATGACCTTTGTAACATTCATCCCAAAGTCAGGCAAACCCAAGAACACCGACAATCTCAGGCCCACTTCATTGACTTCATGCGTGCGGAAACTGGTAGAGACAGAGGTACGGGATCGCCTATCGGGATACCTGGAAAAAAAGGACGTCTTCCGCACCACCATGTTTGGCTTTAGACCATACAAATCGGCACAGAACGTCATATTGCAGCTCTACAGAGAAGTTCTCGAACCAGTAGCTATGCCTCACAATGACCGAGTAGTACTGGCTCTCAATCAAAGGGTTTTTTTTTTTTTTTACAATGTGAAACACAGTCTCATATCGAAACACCTCAGTGCTAGAAACTGTGGCCCCAGTACATTCAATTACATCAAAGCCTTTCTTACAGACAGATAAGCACTGATTTGTTTGCAAACCGAAGAATATGGTCCCTATCACATGGGCACAACGGGCACAGCACAAGCCGCGGAAGTGTCGCCCCTGCTATTTAGCATAGCAATGACGCAGCTCGTCACTCAATTGGCGAATATCAGATGGGTACAGCATGCGTTGTACGCCGAAGACATCACCATCTAGGCACCCGCCAGATCGGAGTTTGTCCACATTAGGGCATCGCCCAAAAATACCACAAAGATTTCCTCATCCCATTCTGCTCGAACTATCAAAGATGCGCCGGAGATATGAATTCGACGATTATACATCCATAAAAAATTGCGGGTGGGCCCAGCACTAACTCTGCAATATTGGAGACCAGGTGGACCGTGTGGGGCGCCGCATCTGCAACTAGGCATATTTTCTCTTACGGAGAAAATATGACTTACGAGTTGCACGGGCTTTTGTAAGAGCCGAATATTCTACTCTGTGTCCTACCTTCATGATCAATATTATTTGCACACTACTGGGAACGAGGACTGGGAAACGACAGACACAAGCTCAATTTGCACTTGTGCGTGTCGTTACGTGTCGTCGTTCCAAGTGGTGAGCAAATAACCTTGATGATGAATTGTAAACAACTAGCCCAAACCAATGCGCTACCTTCACCTGCACGAATACGAAAATGACAAGATAGACGTCATAATACGAAAACTGATAAAGAGAGCACTTGACCTTCCAAAAGCCACCTCGAACACTTGTCTTGCGGCACTAGGGGTAGTCAACACGTACCAGAAGCTCGAGTAAGCTGATCTTACAAATCAGTGCACGCTGATTTGTAAGGTCATATTCGTTGTGTACACACTGATTCAGTACACACTGATTTGTAAGCAGTGCCTGACGCTCGGTCAGACACTGCTGGACAGGCCACATGTGATGTGCGTGATGTAAATATCCAGGAATGTGCGGGTACCTGAACTAATGCGCCGCGCCGCATTATTTCCCCCTCTCTCGACGAGAATAGAGAGAAGAACATGAGGGCCGACAAGCCTCGGGCACGCGTTCCCTAGAGCGCTAATATGGTGGACAAGACAGCGTGTACTACGTTGACATTGCTGAACTAAACCATACGGGGTGGTACACGGCTGCAGTAGTTCACCAACAACGACTGGTTGATGGGTTCACCTTCAGAGCTCATCGCCGAACACAGTGGGAGAAAGTCGCCATTGCCTTGGCTGCTTCAATCCCTTCTTCCAAACATATCATTAAGGAATCGCGAGGGGCGTGTCCTAACTATGTGGCCGGGTGGATGACACCTTGCGTGAGGGAATAAATAAATCAGATCCTCCGACAAAAACACAGTCCGGACTGCTGGGCACCAGGTTCTAGGGGGAAAAGAAGCCGCGAATGCGGCTGCCCGAATACTCAACTCCTGGGTACCTCCCACAAACTCCATGGACCAGGGTGAGGGCCAACTCCTAACATGAGCTAGGCAAATTCCAGATTGCTATAAAGACAGTCATCACCGATACCCTATGCCCGCTAAGAGACTAAGAACGGTGAACAAACTTGTGCTCCTGAGACTTTTCACTAAAGCAATGTTATCCCCGGCTATTATGAAACATTTTGACAGTAGGTCACCGGCAGCTATCAGTGCTGTGGCGAGGTAGCAGATGCCTAGCCCATGGAATGGGCCTGGCAGCGCAATTCAGCTTTAATCTCGAACGCCAGCCCTACATGAGTGGACTGGGAGGCGGCCCTGGTTGGCTCCTAAGACCTTTAAGCCCAGAGGGCCTTCGTCCAGAGAGCCAGGATGGCGGCTTCGATCAATGGAGTCCCGGTCTAGGGACACCACTTAGTACGTGGGTTCCGACAAGAGGGTCCACACTTATCTTTATTGAGCAATAAAAGTTTTTCACTACCACCATCACCACCGTTTCAAGGTAAACATTACGGTTACATAAGCTGCAGTTCACGGGAAACGTGACAAGCAGTCAGGGGTCATTGAATGATATCGAGCTCCACTCTTAAAGGGGAAGCATAAGCGTCCTCCAATTTCTTTTTATTTTTTTGCGATTATGACAAATGATTTTGCACTGATTCGCGTAATGAAAGTTTTTTAGTTTCTCTGGGGCGAGGTGTATGTCACCGCCTCAGATTTGTGAGAGATCGAAAATCTACTATTGAGAACCCGCCTTAACCGTGAAGGCACATCGCTGCTCAGGTTTCATCTACTAAGCATTTGGCCTTTGCATGCTGGTTACTGCGATCTGTGAGTTCTGACACCTCGAAATATCTAAATGGACTTGAAAAACAGTCTCCCTCGAAACGAAATACACTGGCATCGCTCCTGATCGCGCACTGATTTCGTGCCGATAGACTTTGAGTCTCATAGCTAAACAGCAGAAATAGCAGCATGCCAAGTGAGAAAAGCGTTCTCGGGAATTTACCACTTTCCAATAAGCAGAACATGCTATTGACTAGTCCAGTACGATTGAATCCTATCTAAGTCTATCAGTGAATCAGCGTGTGCTATCGCGAATACGCAAGCCTCTCGCTTACTTTCATGTATTTTTTGCCAGCCCATGCTTATCTGTTTCGACGATTATATTGTAAACATCTAGCATTTTTCTGCGACAGTGTAAACTGCGCCGGCTTTGTCCTAAGGCAAAACATATAAAAATAAAACGCGGCAATGAATTCCTGTTTTCGCACACGGGAATGTACAGGTTAACTATTCTCATCCCTATCTTCAGCTCCAACGTAGAACTTATTGGATGCATTCTTTTGGTGACTCCCTTCGGGCGCCAACTCCGTGCTGTTGTGAATCCTACAGGTCGGGTCTGTGGGACGAGGACCGCTTCCGGGCTGAACTTCGTGAAACGCTTCGGGGCAACTTCAGTGCCAAGCTGAAAATCACTGACATCGACGGGTTTGCCATAATCAACACCATCATCGCGGACACAAGGCCACTGGGCCGTGCACAGCCGTTCGGCGCAGTACGTACGCAGCTAATGTGTCCATATTACCGGCCACAACCACGTTCTCTATTTGCTTGAGAAACACTACACCTTCGCCAACTCCGATGTCTCCATTCGAATAGGAACGTGCAAAATGTTTTCACAAGAGAAACTCTGCAACTCTACTAGATAGTTCTACTCAGACTAATAAAACAAATTCGAACCGATTGCCTCGACCCGCATTTAAAGCTGCAGGTCCCAATCGGAAATTTATATATTCTTGAAGATTTGTCTTTACGCGTGCTAAACTCAGCACCAAAAGGTGTTTCTTATTTTCTAAGATGTACTTAGCTTACAGATTCCGTGGCACTTCGTCTACAATGGGGCTACGAGAGACGCCGTAACGTAAAGCTGCAAATGAGTTTGACCACCTCGAGCTTTATATCGTGCAAAGGCGTCCCGGAATGTATTTCCCAACATCCTTTCCCGAGACGAGAAAAAAAAAAACACTTTGTTTATTTTGTTTTCCAAAGTATATACAGACTGCTAGATTGCCCCTCTGTAGTATAATGTACACGACTCCAGCGTTACGCTGGAGTACTAAATACATCGGATTGTACTTTGTATTTTAATGTATTTCGTATTTCAAGATGCACTAGTGTTGCTTTGAAGCTAATATGTTTTTTTCCAGTGTCTGTCCAGTGTAGTGAGACAGAGTCACCTTGAACGTCTTTCCCTACAACCTATGTCGCTGGGTATGTGCCGCTCTTAAAATGTACTTTTTAGTTTTCTTGGAAGCAACGTGTAATCGAACCAGCGTCACGTATATATATAATATATATATATATATATATATATATATATATATATATATATATATATATATATATATATATATATATATATATATATATATATATAAAGTCACATCAACACCGACACCACGGACAACATAGGGGAACTTACGTGCGCTTATTAAATGAAATGAAGAAACGATAAATTAATGGAAATTAAAGTGGACGGAAACACAACTTGCCGCAGGTGGGAACTGAACCCACAACCTTCGCATATCGCGTGCGATGCTCTACCAATCGAGCTACCGCGTCGCCGTTTCCCCACCCACTTTCTTGGGTATTTATGTGTCCTAGTAGATTTATGTGTCCAGATAGCATGTGTGGGTTTATTGGCCAGTTGCCTTCACCCAAAAAGATCACGTTCTCGTGACGCCTGCGGAAAGAAGGACGTTCCACGTCCGCCGCCAAGGTCTATGAGTGGTGGCGCTGCCTAGCACTCCCAGGGTTCTACTAGGACACATAAATGACCAAGAAAGTGGATGGGGAAACGGCGCCATGGTAGCTCTATTGGTAGAGCATCGCAAGCGAAATGGGAAGGTTGTGGGTTCGGTTGCCACCTGCGGCAAGTTGTTTTGCCATCCCCTTTAATTTCCTATAATTTATCGTTTTTTCATTAAATTTATTAAGCACAAGTAATTTCCCCTATTTTGTCCTTGGCTTCTTATGATATGAAAATCGGGCTCCTCGGTTAACCCCCTTTCTTCTCGTTCATATATATATATATATATATATATATATATATATATATATATATATATATATATATATATATATATATATATATATATATATATATATATATATATATATATATGCACTACACAATCTTCTGGTGGAATGTATTTTCCCACTTGCATCGCGCGCGGAGTTGGTGGTAATCGTACGGTGTACGGAGGTAAGCGCACAGAGGACCCTGGCTGATTATAGGCCTCCCGCGCGACGTCATTCGCTGGTGGTAACACGGTTCGTTGCGGCATTGCTTCCTTGCTAATTGCATTAACGTCGACATTCATCATGAGATGAATTCTGCTAGTATTTTCTTTTGTAATTTTTCTTTCACGTCTCGGAAGTACGCATCCATAGCAATAACGATCTTTTTTTGTTTCCTTGTTTCCGCATTCTGGTGCAATACATGCATACGCGGCATTGAGACTGTTGCTCTCGCTGAATCTATCCTTTAACTTCTCTTGATTCATGTGATTTGTCCGCAGGCCTTCCGGTCAGTAAAGGATCCCATACTGGAACCGAACTGGGCCTACATTCACACGGCAGCCATTTGGCCAGGTGGACCGTCGTTGGTTCCAGAATCAATGGTGGCCAACATACTCAGGTACGATTGCATGCTAGGGCTGTTCGACTTGTATTTCCTTATTTCAGTGGAACGCGAGAATTTGGAGAATATTGCTTTCAAATACAAATAGCATACCAAACGAGTACTTAATTTCGAAGAAAAGACAAAAAATGAATCAACCAGACACATGACACTTTCGGCTCTAAATTTGTTTACTGATAGAGCCGCAGGATCTTGCAGCGGACCCCACCACCTTCTGAAGAATTTTCCTGGAATTCAGAATGCGTCGTCTACGTCGCTACATTTACATTTTTGGCAGCCTCCGAAATACATGCACAGGTACCCCTACTCTCGGAGCCTGTGTGCATAAAACTCCACCTAGTTCACAAAGTAAAGTACAGACGCAGTGTGAGCGCACTGGCCAGCGCAATCAGCTGTCGAGTGGTGCATTGCTGCAAGTGCATAACTTCAATCACATTTAGTGGCATTGGAGAGACAACAGTTTCGTTTTCGTTGTGTGTGTGCTTTGGTTGTATTGAAGCTGCACGAGAATGACGTGGTGGCTTAACGGCGAAGGCTGCACTAAAACAATGACCATTGTCGTTGGTTTAATACAGAAATGAGGCATGTTAGGATACAACCAACCATAGTGCAAACGCAGAGCTGCCGATGCTGTAGAAGAAAACCCTATCAAAGAAGCAATGAAAGTGCTGATTTAGCTTCCTCCAATTCGAAATTCGAAAGGTCGCCAAAGTTGTAGTTAAGCGAGCATAGCTTACGAACACACACCTTGTCGTATCACTAATGTTTCATTTCAGACAGGCTCGAATAATCACAATTAACCTCTGTAGTTAGCCGTATTCCAATAGTCGATCCACTTGATTACCCATAGTATTGACTCGTATATTGCGATTCGGAACAGAGCTATCAGATGTCTATTCAAATACGGCGGCCGATAGGGCTAGCTGGCTTTCCACTATGTTTCAAAGGGCAACTAGTCGTTTCTGCGTGATGTCATCCCATTATTATTGATTCCAGGCATGCGCCCGTGCAACATATTCTCATTCAAAGCGTTGAATATGGCTTTCACTCAACCCTAGTTAGCACGGGTGTAGTTCTCGTATCCGATTAGCACTTTCCTTAAGACCTACATTTCACCGATAAAGCGGACAAATAATTAAATAATACATTTATTCACTATTGCCCATAGCATGCATGAGCAAGGATAATGCTATAAAATGTGGTAGTGGAAGGCAGAATAATTCGCTTTTGCGAGCTCGACGCGAATTTCGCGAAAATGCATTTGAAGCCGTTTTCATCCTCCTTGTCCTTCGTAAATGGGGCGTATCTTGGAGCGGCTTCGCAATTACTATGGCTGCTCATTGCCAGGAATGATAAGAAAAATAAACATTACAGAAAACAGATTTCTTCACTTAAACATACGCCCAACGCATCAAGGCTTTTAGAACGGGCAGCGAAAGCTTTGTGCAAGGGTGCTTTTATATTCCATGTCCGCCGAAGCAGTAGATGTCGACGGGGCTCGGTTCCCTGCTTTTCTGTTTTAGCATTATATAAGAAGAAAAAGCTAGACTGGTAGCTTTGATTGAGCGTGACGTACTGTGGCACGAAAGATAGAACACAATGTGTTATATTCGCTTTTGGTCATGTGTCTCGCACTACACGAAATTGTGCTATTTTTCTCGCTTATTTGACAGTGAGGTCCTCGCATTCGTCACCTTCGATGTCTCGGGGCAGCATAAGAGGGTATATTGGCTACCAGTACGATTCCAAATCCTTGCACTGCGTCACGCTTGCAGCTGAAAGGATGTCGCATATGTTTTGCCACGGTCATGAGTGGTTCTGCTCCACACGCTAAGGGCACAAGATAATCAAGAGACCCTAAGCGAGGACAGCTCCCTCTGTAGCTCAAGATTATAGCACCTCAAGTATAGTTCGGAATATGGGAGCTCGTGCCTCATTTGCGGTAGGTTCTTTTCTCCAACCGTTTCATGTTATTTACAATCTCGGCATCTCATGTAATACTTATAACAGCGTTAGCAACTATATTCACAGTTCAGGCGCATTTCCGTTCTCGTCGTCGCCGTTGTCGTCGCTGGGATATTCCACATAAAGTTCAAGTGCAATAACACCGTTCCCGCGCGCGTTATTCTGTGGGTGCGAGTCAGGGTGCGCGAATGTGAGCCAAAGATAGTGGCTTCATCTCGCGCGCACAAGGGGGGAAGGCAAGTAGGACGCAGATGGTTTTCCACGACGCGCAAGGTACCGGGGAAAGAGGGGGGGGGGGGGGGAGTACTTCGACTGCTGCTGCATATGGTGCGGCTGAGCACGGCCGTGTGGTCCCTATTTTTATGCGGCCTGCGATCAGTACAGAGTTTATGTGCGCCGAGGACTGATAACTGTGTGAGCGCTGTGTTCTCTCCGCTTAGTCCGTGTTCAAACAAGAGGCAGCACGAAGGTCAATTCCCTCGCTACAGCTGCCACTCTTCCTCAGGCCACCGTTCTGACAGTGAGTGTGCACGCTCATCGGGTGAGATGTGTGTGTTTGCCTGAGCGCTCATGACACCCTGCATGTTAATTTAGTTAGTAAGCGAATGCTTAGGTGGTTATAGGGCCGATAAATCTGCTATCCTTACTTCGTATATCTGTCTACAAATTTGCCATCGCAATACATGCTTCGTCTTTCGGAAGAAACTGCGATTTTTTTTCTCTTTGTTTCCTTTCTTTCGTTGTGTATTTTCTCAGTGTTAGGACGCCACCACGGATAATACGAACACTGATTTCGAACATCACATCCGATAAATACCTCCAATTATAGTGCATTGCTTTGCCTTCCGGTAGACTTCCTTTCTAGTGAGGATCATTGCGGAAAGTACCCCTCTATTTCACTCTCTACAGCCATACACAGCTATTTCTCATCCTGCGCTGTCCTCATACCGGACACTCGCAGTCTTCGTTGTTAATATTAAGGGAACATTAAGCACGCTGATCATGGAGGCAATGTAATAAAAGGGGTGGGTATACGTGCCCCCCTCCTGCCCCTCCGCGCCTTGTTTGTACTTGATAATTCAATGGCAAGTACACTGTTCTTATACCTAACTTACCTCTGCATGTTGGCTTATTACGTTTGCTCAATTCTGTCGCGTCATGGCGGAGGAGCGTTGAACATCGGCGTCTCACGGGCACTACGTTGCGCAGCTGCAGAGGGCACGTACATTGGGTTTCTGTCGGCGGAGTTCGAGCGGAATACCTAGGTTGGCACCTAGTATGGCGTGTCAGGTGTGTATTCACAATTAAGAATGCGCGCCGATCTAAGAGGCAGTGTGTTAAGGACGTACTTGGGACCGATCCTTATACTTTTGTCAGTGATATTTAAAAATGTAGTTGCAAACGCACTGCTCTCCGAAAACCAAGAGAACAGGTACAAACGCACCAGAGTACCCGAGTTACGCTTCGGACGCGGTGGCACCCAACCCAGGGGTCGGCGGCCTGGTTCCAGCTTTGAGTCCGTCGCTGCCGCTTGAGTTCCCCAGATCCTTCTCGGCCCGCCTTATTGGGATCTAAGGTGATCTGCGAATGCATCCATTTCCTGTTAGCATTTTTATTTTGGCGTGCCAGGTGTTTTCCAGTGAGCAAAACCAATGAGTTACTATGGGCATTCGTGTAGGAGGTGAAGTGCCTAACTCTTTAGGTAGAACGACAAAAAGCTGAGCTAGTTGATAAGGATTCCCTATGCAAAAAGGGTGAGGCGTGCAGACAGGACACACGAAAATAGAAGTGGATGGCGTTCGTGTTGTCCACTTCTCTTCTCTTGTGTCCCGTCTGCACGCCTCACCTTTTTTGCATAGTGAATCTATAGGCAGCTTGTATCCTGCAAGGCGCGCATACGTAACGATAGTCTTGGCTCGAGCGTTGTGCCCGCGCTGACTATAAGCATACCAGCATTCCTTCTGAGGCATTGCGTCTGTGAGCTGATCCGGGTGAAATGGAGGGTAAATGTCAATGTTACGCTATCTAATATTCAAGTGGCATCGTCTAACCCGAACGGTTTCACGTCTGCTTCACCTCGTGCGCCATTGAGGTTTGTGACGCCTGCGATGCCAGTGGCGGCGATCCTCATCGCGCCAGCGTTGCCATACGCTCGCGTGATAAGGACGCTGGTGTGATGAGGAATGCCGTCCGATGACTTCGATCACAAAGCAAAGCCTTGGTATCACGGTCAGAGCCCCAGTCTTTGCACAAAACTGCCACGTTTTGTTTAGCCCCGGCGCTCCTGGTATCACTCAGCATCCTGCTGGCCCCATGTGCAGGGATGCGGACGTGGTGGGGATAAGCACGAGCAATAGCACCGACGAGAGCAACATCATCCTGCGCCGAGCGTCGGGCAACGTCGTTCCCTACTTGGCCGCTTCTCCGCCTAACCCCATCATGCCAGCCGGTCCAGGCACCCGAGGAATGGTGAGGAAAAAAAACAGATTTTTCTTTTTACTACTGTATTAAGCGCTCGAATGCTACATTGACATTTGGACTTAGTAATTGATTATTTCCTTTTTTATGAATGCCTGCAATGTTTGGTTCGATTTATTGGCTATCAAAGAAATGTATGTATATTCATTCGTTTACTCATATAGTACTCAAGCAGCACAGAGAACATGACAAGTGCCGTAGGGGAAGGCTGTACGGTAGTATTGAACATGTGGAGTTTTTTTACCCTGTGTCGTAAACGGAAGCAAGAACTTCTTTGTTTTTTGTTTTTTTGCCTCCCTGACTGCGGCCCGATACGTCGTGCTTGTGTGGCAGTATAAATTATGGATACTTATCGTATAGTGGCTTAGCCGCAGTGCCATTCTTCTGTGCTTCGTCGTTTCTTAATACAGCGCCCTCGTAGACACTGCTGTAATTGATCCGCTACTTTCCAAACATGCGGCGATCATGGCTTTCGAATTCTTCACTAAGAGATCTTTGTTGAGAAAAAAAAAGCATGTAGAAGCTCCACTGGAATTTTCCAAGTATGCGTAAGCTTACTCCCAGATTTCAGTTGGCCCACCCCCCAATTTTCAATTTCAATGACTCCCGAATTTCAAGTTCACCCACCCCCAAACTTCAGTCGGCCCTCCCCAACTACAGGGTTTTGTTTTTTTTAGCTTCACCAATATTTTTTAAATATTGCCCATGGCAGATAACACAATTCTGACGCTCGATCTAAATTGCGTGATAAGGCGGCCCTTCTCCATTTACAAGAAATCAATATGTTCAATCCAATAATGAGCCTAGTTACGCTAATTTACTTTTTCATTATTTACTTTATGCCACATATTTCAATCTATTAACTATAGATACGGAGTTCGCACGGCGTATCCACCTGGAACGAATTTTCTGTACATCACTAGTTCCGAGATACTAATTTTCAATGTGTCCGACGAAATGGATTGGCGTTCCAGTTACTTTAGGAAGCCGTCGTTTCATGCATTAAATCACAAAAATAACTGGAACACCAATGCATATCGAGAGACACTTTGAAAATTAACTCTCTTCAGAAAAAAAATATTACTGGAGGAAATATTTGCAACAGGACCAGGCATCAAAAGGGCCAAGAAGGCTTAGCGCATTGTAAAGAAATGCCAAGATTACCGCCCAGAAAGAACCATACAAAATGAGCACCAAGAGAAGCTATTGGTTTCAAAGCGGAATGAAGAATTAACTGGTCAGCAGTCGAGATAAGCAAGAGACGTTTAGAGTATTAGTGGAAAAGAAGAGGAAAGATACTGATATAGCTTGGGTCATTACAGGCATAATTACCTCTACAATATACCCGGTTTTCAAAATGATATTGACACGACTATATTTGGCAGAACCATAATTCAGCGGGTATGCGTCAGTGGGGACAACGCTTAAGTAGCGCGGGTTTTTAGGTGAAGCAGGGGAAACGAAGAAGACGTTGTTGTTGTTCCCTTGGACGACTGATAAAGTGCGTTTCTTGGCGGTGCTGCTACGCATACTCCTCGATCCCACGTCGTTACACTGGTGGAGGTGCGGGGTATTCTTCATGCTTGGCACCCCTTCGCGGAGCCGACGATCGAGCCCGGAATCACCATCGCGCATCGAAACACCGGTCCACCGCTTCAGTCGTCGCCCGCTAGGCTTAGCGCCCGAGTCCAGTCCCCTGCAAGAAACTTCGAGAAATCGTTTGCCTCCTACAAATAACATGGCCACCGCAGCTCCATCGCAAGTAACACTAAAGAATCCTATGGTCCCGGAGAGCTTTCATGGTGATGCCTTTGAAGACGTCCAAGATTGGCTAGACCAGTTCGAGCGCGTCGCCCAGTGTAACCATAAGACCAGCTCGGCGGACAAACTCTCGAGTGTATATTTCTATTTGAAGGACAATGCTCGTACGTGGTACGTAAACCGAGAGAGGAGCTTTGCCATGTGGGACGACTTCCGTGCACAGCTGCTGGATACCTTTTCAAGCATCGACAGGAGGGAAAACGCGCAGCGTCTCCTCGAAATCCGCGTTCAAAAGCCCAATGAGAGCGTTGCTATGTTCTCGGAAGACATGGCCCGTCTTTTCCGTAGGGCAGACCCAGACATGCCAGAGGAAAGAAAGCTGCGATATCTACTGCGAGGAGTGAAGGAGCAACTGTTTGCTGGCCTTGTGAGAAATCCACCGACAACAGTGGCACAGTTCACAAAAGAGGCTACAGCCATTGAACGGGCCCTGCATCAACGATACCGCCAGCATGACATGGGCAACTCGACGGTGAACACTTCCGTACTGGCTGCGAGTAACGACATGTCTCTGCGTGAAGTTTCGGCAGCTCGGCTTTGTGGTTGCGCCTACGGAACCGACGCCAGCGTTATCTTTTGTTGCTGATGTTGTCCGGGAGGAAGTCCGGCAAGCTTTTTCAGCGCCAGACTGCGGCAACGTTCCGCGGCGCCTCACTTATGCGGAAGCTGTTCGCCTTCCACTCAACGCAACTTCAACGCCGTTGACACCCATAACTACAACACCACCTACGCCACAAGTAGAGCCGACATCGTCACCCTCGTCGACTCTACCGACCCCGCCGATCATGCCAGCACAAACAACGCCGTATTTTCGACATGCGCACGCCACTCCTTGGCTCCATGGAGAGTTACCGCCGAACTACCAGCGTGGGAAAACCGATTTGTGGCGCACCGTCGATCGTCGACCAGTGTGCTACCATTGTGGTGAAGCTGGACATGTCTATAGAGTTTGCCGCAAATGGAACAACTATCGCGCCGCTCAACACCCAAGCTTTCCTGCCAACTATGCTTACGCTCCGTACGATGGTCGACGCGCTTACAACGACGCCCCTGTGAACAGTCAGCCACCAAATACGACGACGCCCCGACCACGTTCTCCTTCTCCATCTCCGGCGCGCTACAATTCGCCGACTCGTCGCAGTTTTGCCGACGTCACTAGGGGCAGGTCGCCTAGCCCTCGACGGGGAAACTAGCCGCTGCGACCTCCGGGGGTGAGGTTGCCAATATTCTAACTGCTCCACATCCCCCGTTATCGACGAACGACGACGTGAAGACTAAATTGACGAAAACGACGCCCAGCACAACGACGAATACGACGAATAGAAGTACGAAAGACGTAACCGACATCGTCAGCGCCGAGCTCATCGTTTACATTGACGGCCACGAAATAGCCGCTCTGGTTGACACTGGCTCGCATTTTTCCATCCTTAGCTTACAGGTCACTGACAAACTGAGGAAGGTGAAGACACCATGGCACGGGCCCAACATAAGAACCGCCGGAGGTCAGTTGATGACACCTGTCGGGAAATGCACGGCCCGACTCTTAATCGCCGGTTCAACCTTCGTCGTCACCCTCGTCATCCTTACTGAGTGTTGTAAAGAACTTATACTGGGCATGGATTTCCTACGGGAGTACGGCGCCGTGATGAACATCCGTGACAGAAGCGTCACATTTGCCACGAGTTCGGATAATGTCACCGATGAGAAGCCACAACAACCTCGCTTACGTATTGCCGCGGACGACGTCATACTTTTGCCGCGGAGTTGCTCTCTCGTACAGGTGCGCTGTGACAGCCTGCAAAGTGGGACTGGAGTAGCTGAATACATCAGTGCGCTAGCACTGAATTGCGGTGTGTCCATTGCCAGAGCCCTTATCAATGTAATCGACGGAAGCGCCGAACTCTTGCTGACAAATTTTAGTAGGGAGCGCCGACACATCGTTAGAGGCACTGCTGTCGCCTATTTCGACGAAGTGACAGAAATACAAGACTGCCACTTAGCGCAGGAGTCGGCCTCTACAATCCACACAGCTGCACCTATTGTAGACGTTAATCCGACGTTAACGGCCGTTGAGCGGAACCGTCTGTTTGAGCTCATCAAGAAGTACCAGGGCTGTTTCTCCTCTGCGTCAAGAGTTGGTCAAACGCCACTTACCAAACACCGCATCATTACTGACGTCGACGCCAGACCCATCCGACAAAACCCTTATCGTGTGGCCCCAAAGGAACGCGAAGCAATACAAAAACAAGTGAAGACGATGCTAGAAGATGGCGTTATTCGACCATCTAATAGTCCGTGGGCATCACCTGTGGTTTTAGTGAAGAAGAAGGACGGTAGCCTGCGCTTCTGCGTCGACTATCGGAAGCTCAATCAGGTCACAAAGAAGGACGTTTATCCACTGCCACGTATTGATGATTCCTTGGATAGGTTGCGAAACTCGCGCTACTTTTCCTCAATGGACTTGAAAAGCGGTTATTGGCAGATCGAAGTGGATGAGAGAGACCGTGAGAAAACAGCCTTTGTGACGCCTGATGGACTTTATGAATTTCAGGTACTTCCTTTCGGTTTGTGTTCGGCGCCAGCAACATTTCAGCGTCTAATGGACACTGTGCTCTCCGGACTCAAATGGCAAACATGCCTGGTGTACTTGGATGACGTGATTGTCTTTTCCGCAACGTTCGACGAACACTTACGAAGGCTGAAAACTGTTTTTGAAGCGATACGCTCTGCCGGTCTTACTTTGAAGCCTGAGAAGTGCCATTTTGGTTTTCATGAGCTCCAGTTCCTCGGTCACGTCGTCAGTAGCCAAGGAGTCCGACCTGATCCGGATAAAATTGCCGCCGTCGCTAATTTCCCGATTCCATCAGACAAAAAAGCCGTGCGACGTTTTCTGGGACTCTGTGCATATTACCGGCGATTTATTGCGAATTTCTCGCGTATCGCATGGCCGTTAACACAGCTCACCCGAGAAGATATGCCTTTTACTTGGGGCGAAGACCAGGAGCGGGCATTCCACGAGCTCCGGCAACGCATGCAATCGCCTCCCGTATTAGCACACTTTGATGAGGAAGCCCCGACGATATTGCATACAGACGCTAGCAATGTCGGTCTAGGGGCGGTGCTAGTACAATGGTAGGGCGACAGCGAAAAAGTGATTGCTTACGCCAGTAGGACACTATCCCGAGCCGAAGCTAACTACTCCACCACTGAAAAAGAATGCCTCGCAATGGTATGGGCAGTTCTGAAATTTCGTCCGTATTTGTATGGTCGGTCGTTCACCGTCGTTAGTGACCACCATTCCCTCTGCTGGCTCATTAATTTGAAAGATCCTTCCGGCCGGCTCGCACGCTGGAGTCTTCGACTCCAAGAGTTCGACTTTGTTGTTACATACAAGTCGGGACAACGGCACGCAGACGCCGACTGCCTTTCTCGGTCTCCTGTTGAGCCGGCAGCGCAAGACGATGACGACACGGTTTTTCTGGGACTCGTGGATACTGCCGATCTTTCACACCAGCAACGGGATGACATTGAATTGCTGCCGCTTATTGATTACCTCGAAGGACGAACCAATAGCGTGCCGAGGCTCTTTGCAAGAGGGGTGGCATCATACTGCTTGCGTCGCAACGTCCTCTACAAGAACTTCTCGCCTAGCGGCAGCAACTACTTACTTGTTGTTCCATCACCGCTTCGACGTGAAATCTTACACGCCTGCCATAACGAGCCGACTGCTGGGCACTTGGGCTATTGGCGGCGAGGAGTTACGGAGTCGCCATCTATCGGAAGCGCCTCGCTGGCGTAGTATGAGGGATCACGTGGCGCGCTCCTCATAGGTTTTGCTGTCAGCGCTTACTGAAAACACCACGCGCGAGCTCTCCTGGACATTTCTGTAAGTACTTTCGAAACGAGAGAAGTTTCTTAGTGTCTAAATAATAATCTTGGGCAAACTGAAAGCACACAATCGTTTACAGACGCTATATCTTTACCGAAAACGTACAGTGAACGCCACTGTGCGCGGTCGCCGTGATGGAGTCTCCCGAACCGGCTTCTTGCGTGAAAGGTAGGTAAACGCTGAGAGCAAACTATGTGAAATATGTTCTTATAGTGTTTGTATAACTAAATGGAGTGTACTAGAACGAAGCCTCAATGCAGCGATCGCGCAGATTCGCAGCGACCGACTGCGCGTCTGCATGCTTGTCCGCGCACTGTTTCGCTTTCTCCGCGCGCGCGTTTTCGCACCGTGCCATGAGCTTCAGGCCGCAGAATATGAGCATTTAACAGTATACAAGCAACCATTGTTGCGTGGGCGCTATCAGCGCTGTTCAAAAATAATGTCTTGTAGGGACTTCGATGCCTACGGGGACTCTGATGTGCCATCGCGACGATTCAATCTTTTTTTTTCTTCTAAATTCTTTGACCTTTCAATATTATTTCTCGAGTTGCGTCGCACTGTATGTTTATCGGTGTTCTCAGCGTGCAATTTCCCGCTGCTCCTCTTTGTAATCCAGTGCATTAATTCATAACACAAACATGACCATATGCCATGCTTCTTTAAAATGTGCTTCTTACCGCTCCCTTTCCATTCCACTGAACTTGCCAGTATCTATAGCATCGACAAGTTCATAGACCAAACCGTCATGACATTAGTCGGGCAGCTGACTCGGGCGAGCGTCTCAGTGCGCGTTTTCAGAACATCGCAGACCGGGCGCCGTAGCAGAAATCTTCCTCGCGTCTGTGCTTGCTGCATACCCGAGTTGTAGCCGATGACTGTTTGCCGGTTTTATGTTTCGCGAGCCAAGGTTCACGCAGCTTCTTGTCCTGCGGCTACGTGTGAATAAGGCTGACACCGGCCTCCGTTACGAGCGTCCGGCCCTGCGGCACCGAGTAGTAGCCTGCCATGTTGCGCGCCTTCAAGGGCAGCCACTACCTATTGTAGTGCTTTCAAGCGTTGTAAAGGAGACGCTCGAAGCGGGAAAATTTCGCCACTAAATGAGGACCGCAGTGTACGAGGGAATTTATACTCGTTTTCAGCTCGCTTCGGCGCGCCCGAAGCAGCCGACGCGGCCGCTATGTCCACGTGATCCCTCCTAGCACGTCACGCCGACGGTGGCGCCAGCTTTTCCAGTGGTGGAGCTCGAGGCCAATACTCGCACATTGGCACGGATTCGGCAGAATTACTACTGGCCGAGACTTACTGCGGGCGTTAAACGTTACGTTCAGACATGTCTGGATTGCCAACGTCGTAAACCGCCATCCGTCGAACCAGCCGGCTTACTGCACCCTGTTGACGTACCAGCCACACCATTTGCGCAAGTAGGCATGGACTTTCTGGGCCCCTTCCCTACGTCTACTACTGGTAATAGGTGGATAATCGTTGCCACGGATTATCTCACTAGATATGCCGAGACAAGTGCCCTGCAACGGGCAACAGCAGATGAGGCGGCACGATTTTTTCTGGAATCCATCGTTTTAAGGCATGGCGCTCCCGCAGTAGTCGTCACCGACAGAGGTACTGCGTTCATGGCCCAGTTTTTAGATATCGTTCTACGTCTAAGTGGTACCGCCCACCGGAAGACAACAGCGTATCACCCTCAAACGAATGGACTGACAGAACGACTCAATAGGACATTGGCTGATATGATAAGCATGTACGTAGATGTAGAGCATAGGAACTGGGACGAGGTTTTACCTTATGTCACCTTCGCGTACAATACGGCTCGTCAAGAGACCACTCGCAAGACGCCCTTCAGTCTCGTATACGGCCGTGAGGTTACAACAACATTAGATGCAATGCTCCCTCATGAATTTGACGACAACGAGACGGGTGCTGAAGAGATAATACACCGAGCAGAGGCAGCTAGGCAGCTTGCGCGTCTGCGAATCCACGAGCAACAGGACATTGACGCCCGACGCTACAATCTTCGGCACAAAGCCGTAACATACAACATCGGCGACAAAGTGTGGATCTGGACACCTATTCGACAGCGTGGGCTCTCTGAAAAGCTCCTCCGCAAATACTTCGGGCCCTACATAGTTCTCCGACGCATCAGTGACGTCAACTACGAAGTCGTTCCAGACAGCTCGCACTGTGCAAAGCGCCGACGGCATTTACCCGAGGTGGTTCACGTGCTGCGTATGAAGCCGTACTATGAGGACTGCCACGACTGCGCAGTTCTTTACCGCTGCTTTCCAAGCGTCTATCATCGGGACGATGACCTTTTCTAAAGGGGGAGCAAGTGACACGACTATATTTGGCAGAACCATAATTCAGCGGGTATGCGCCAGTGGGGACAACGCTTAAGTAGCGCGGGTTTTTAGGTGAAGCAGGGGAAACGAAGAAGACGTTGTTGTTGTTGTTCC
The DNA here is from genome assembly GCF_038994185.2 of Dermacentor albipictus. Lineage (NCBI taxonomy): Eukaryota > Metazoa > Arthropoda > Arachnida > Ixodida > Ixodidae > Dermacentor > Dermacentor albipictus. Next base: position 440,848,863 of record NC_091821.1, read on the forward strand.
CTTGGACGACTGATAAAATGCGTTTCTTGGCGGTGCTGCTACGCATATACTCGTCGATCCCACGTCGTTACAATATTTTATGATTTTCATAAAATTAGGCACTAGGAGGCAGACGACGACCACCTGTGCAAATAAGTTATGTGGCCAGGGGGACAGAAAGTGAGATGATTATTATCGCTGTCCGCAGCCCAATTAACTAAAGTTGAACAATTGACTTTTTGTTGACTGCAGTAGGTGGGTGTGTATTGAAAACTTAGAGGCAGTCGTGTTTCTACACATGTTATCAGTTGGAAGAATTCTTCTAGCGTGTCTGTGCTCCGAGATATCCTATTCCAACTTCCAGTTGTCTTTCGCATGATTACTACAATGACCAATGATTACAATGATTACTACGTGAACTACAATTGAACTTTGCAGTCCGATAACTCGGAGCACAGACACGCTAGAAGAATTCTTCCAACCAATGGGGTGTAGAAACACGACTGGCTCTAACTTTTAAATACATGCCCACCTACTGCAGTCAACAAAGAGTTAATTATTCAATTTTGGTTAATTTGGCTGCTGACAGCGATAATTATCATCTCACTTTGTGTCCCCCTGGCCACATAACTTATTTGCACAAGTGTCTTCGCGTGCCTCCCATTGCCTAATTTTAAGGAAACCATAAAGCTTAATTTTCAACCCCTTTTATACAGTGCGTCGGTAAAGTCATGGTGCACTTTTTACCGGCCACATGAGATCAACGAAACAGGATAGAAATGTGAAATCTTCCTGAAATAAAAGCAAAACTTTCCACGTTCCATACCTGTTCAGTACAGTGGGATGTTGCTTCCATTTGTTTCCCTACACACATCTAAACAATATTCAAGTTCTTTCTACACCCCGTTCAGGACGTCTGGTGCACCAAAGTGAATCACGTCTGTGATTCTGTGTTTTAAATGTGTAATTTCCATCATACGTTCACTCTACACATGCTGCTTCACATAACCCTACGTGTTGGTGGTGCTGCGTCATCACGTGTGCAGCGGCATCATTGGTGCTGTGTCATCAACTTTGTGCGCACACCCTTGTAGATAATGGCGCGGGAACTTGAAGGGTTTTCCTTTTATTTGGTGAAAATTTCACATTTCTGTCCTATTTTCTTGTTTTCCTGTGATCTGTCAAATGTTCACCATGACTTTATGGACACGCTGTATTTGCATATTTTACTGAAGAAAGACAAAATAAAGGGAAGGTTGACAAAGCGTTAGACTGCGATAGATGTAGTAACATCTGATTCGCTTCAGCGCTGTGTATGACTATTTGTCATCGCACTTTTTCAAAGATGATGCCAATAGAATTCATTATCATAATTATCCCCATCAACGGATACTTTAGTAGTGTCTGACAAAGTTATACGAGTTTCGGCAGCACTGCAAATGAATGAAATGTTCTGAACTTCTTTGCACCACCATCGCCCTTACTGGAGTCGAAGTCGATGACCTCGCGTCCTGCTACCTTCTCCATTTCAGCTGGACATTCTGAAGGACTTCCCGCACTGGAAGCAGGTGCTTCATCGCCCGAAGCTCTGCTTCTCCGTGACCTCGGCCATCAACTACGCGCATAGCAGCGCAGATAACATCGATTTTGTCCACCCTATCCGCCAGCCGGAGGACGTGCAACGATTCAGCCGGCTAAGGGTGAGCCTCGCCGCAGCGTTCATAAAACAGGCACGAATACAGTCAAACCTGAATATAACGAACCTCGATTTAATTAAATTCGCGATGTAACGAACTTCCTCCATTTCCGTATCATACTTTCATTGAAAACAGTACATTAATTTTTTCCCCGATTTAACGAAGTAACTTTGCGACACAGTTTTGATTTAACGAATTTTTCGGCCATTTCAACCATGTACTTGGAGCCTGTATGGTAAGGAACCCTATAGTAAAAGACTATGTCGGCCGAGGCGAAAGTTTCCAGCGTCCTCTGCATGAAATTTCAAGCGTCCCTCTGCATGAAAAGCTAGAGCGGCACAACCGCTGTCAAAGCGTGCGCGCGTGATGCCGTAGACAGGAAACATGTACCGCTACGCCATTTGTCTCGTAGATATAAATCTCGGAGAAACACAAGAGTTCACGATTCCATCTGCGCAAAACTAAATAGAGCAAGGGTGCGAACGCGCTGTAATGTGATCAAGCACGTGCTGAGGAAGGGGGAGGGGGGGGGGGGGGGAAGGAGGAGTAGGAACGCGCGATTACCTGCCTTCTCGCGAGCGTCCGTGCGTGGTCCACACGTCGAATCAGTCTTGGAGGTAATCTCCCCGCTGCAAGCTGAAATATATGGCGCCTTAGCGCGCCTTTTGTTTTCCCGCGCGTCCTAGTGTTGGCGGTTGCGTAATCTCGATGCCGAGACAAGGTACGAAGCCCTCGGTCGCATTATGATGCGAGTTTGTGGTCATTGAGTGAGATGAGCTAATGTTTGCCTGAGCGCGCGTGGTACCGATAAAACTACGAAGCTTACTTCGTGTAGTCTCTTTGCTATCGCCACAAAAGCTTCGAATTTCTGGCGAAACTGACTCTTTTTTTTAGCTCAGGACCGACATCCGAATCTTTTCACACTTTTGTTTTTTTTTTATTTTTGGGCGCCGGTTGCGGCACTAAGCGCGGTCACCTATGGCGTCCAAGATTTATGGCGCCGCGCGGCGCAACACTCGCCTATCTCGGACGCCGTGAGCCACGTACGATCGTTACGTACGATCTGCACCGCTCGTGCTGGCGCTTATAACCGCGATATTATGGCCCGACTTTATTGCCATTTGTTGACAAGTGCCTACTAACAAGCTATCATCCATCCGGAGTGCTGTGGAAAACTGCAAAGTTGTTCTAATGCTGAAACTTTAGAACCTCGAAATAACTAAATTCGTGAGTTAATGAACGAAGTTTTTAGCTGCCAGTACAACATCGTTATATCGAGGTTCGACTGTACGTGCTGCTTCCTCAAATTCACCTCAAACACTAAACAATAAATTTTAACGATCTTTCGTAAGCTGGAACACGGCTCTGTGGAAGCAGAAATGGCTAAGCCCTAAAAGAAAAAGAAGATTTATGCCAGGAACAACCAAGCTATAATTTTAATCAAAAACATTTAGTGAACCTATACTAATTGAAAATAATATATAGTGCATTTAAACAGCCATGTAAGGAGCGATTCCAGCATCATTATTGAATTTTGCTGACTAGTATTACCTCTTCATACAAGTCTGCCTGCACTCTAATGGTGTATGCGGATGGTCGTTTTCGAACTCTCTAGAGGGCTCTGAAAACTGTCCACGTGTTGGGGTGGTAGAAATCGAGCGCTCAGCAGACTACACTCTTAGCACGGTAACCTTTACTAAAGGGGTACATTCTCACAGATTTGTGCACCTTTAACTTATAAGTTACAAATCAACCTTTACAAATTTAACTTCTATTAAAGGTAAGAAAGCGTGCACCTCAACTAGAGGTTACAACACTTTAACCTCTAGTATAGGCATACAGTATTGAGTGTCTTTGCCTAAATATAAAGGTTACTTTTACAATATACCGGTTGAACGATTAAAATGTTCACACAAAGCGGCTTGCAGGAGGTCCCAGATGGACACCGTGCTGCGCATGCTCCGTATATAGAGCCGGTGTCGCCTAGCAACGGGGACGCGGCTCTTCTTTCTGCGGTATGTTTCATAAAAGCCCGTTGCTCTGCGCATGCTCTGCCAAGGCAGTTGTCGCCTAGCAACAAAGGTGCGTCTCTTCCTTCTTTCGCGCTTCTTTCTGCTTGCGCCTCTTCTTTCTTGCGCGCTTCTTTCCGCGGCCGGATTAAGCAGTCTACAACCGGGCGCGGAGAAATGTGAGCCTTCGCGGAGGAAGCCCCTCGGCCAGTCCTTTCCGGACGCTGCCTTTACATGCGCTTGCGCTTCGAAATAGTTCACGTGTCCACCTCGTGCGGTTTTCGGAACAAAGGGTGTCGCTGTGTCTCTCTGAACCTAAGTAAGAAAAAAGAAAAAAAAAAGAAACATTGCGTTTTGCAGGCAACTTAGACCTTACGCATACCGCAACATCTCTTGTTTGGCCTAAAAAATATTAAGACAAAATGCAGCCTACTACCCCAAAAAGTACAACAAAGTCACGTGACCGCGGGAGCCAGAGAAATTTCTTTACTTTTGAATAGTATATTGTAAGTGACAGACTCATTTTTTTGGGCTACAGTTCTGTAGCTGCTAATCAATAAATGAGGCAAATTTTCGCTTTGCCAACGACAAGTGTTCAGACTTTTGGCTCACGCTGTTGCGGTTTTTATCCTCCTGCACATGCGTTTGTGTTTACTCGGTGGATTGTTCCTAAGGTATCATCTAGCACGCGAAAATGAAAAAAAAAATGAATTTCAGCTCACTGATCCTACTTTTTAATTTTTGCATGCTGAATGATACCCTTGGTACAATCCACACAGTAAACGCAAATGCATGCGCAGGAGAAAAACACAGCACGGGTAAAGGGCCTGAACACTTGCCGTTATTCATAAGCAAAGCAAAAATTTGCTTCACTTATTGCTAATAGCTACACAATTGTACCCAAAAACAGTATGCGTCTGTCACTTGCTATGCCATTCGTAAGTGGAGATCTGTACTCCCGCACTCCTCCTTGTTGTGCTTTGTGATAGCTAGATAATTTTTTGACTAGATATCATTGCAGTCGAAGAGATGTTACGGCTTGCGTAAGTTGCCAGCAAAACGCAGTTTTTTTCTTTTCTTTTTTTTTTGCTTAGGCTGAGAGAGACACAGGGACACCCTTTCCTGTGGAAACTACACGAGGTGGATAGGTGAACTATTTCGAAGCGCAACCACGTGTAAAGACAATGTCCAAAAAGGACTGGCCGAGTGGCGTCCTCCGCGAGGGCTCACGTTTCTCCGGGCATGGTTGTCGGCTGCTTAATCCGACCGCGAAAAGAAGCGCGCAAGAAAGAAGAGGCGCAAGCAGAGAGAACCGCAAAAGAAGGAAATGACGCACCTCTGTTGTTTGGCGGCAGCCGACTCGGTGCACCATGCGGAGATTTGGCCTTTCTGGAACAAAACCCAAGGTGGCGCCTCCCCGTTGCTAGGCCGCACCGGGCTCGTCGGACCATGTAAAGAGCGGGGCCCACATGAAATTCTCTGAAAAAAAAAAGGAACGCTCAACTGAATGTGGTTTCAAAAGTTTACTTTCATTTAAATCACTTAAATCGTTGTATTTCAGCCAACGAAGGGCTACCATGATACTACTATACTGTATCCCTTGGGATTTCTGACGAAATGAAACTCCCCGTGCGGCACCTTTTGAGCAAATATGTAACGGTAATGTTCTCAAAAATACAGTTCAAAACACAATTTGAACGCCTGAGGAGGAGGCGCCGTTAGCTTGTATAAATAATCTGAGTATAAATTGACAGTTCCACAGGCAGTATAAGGTTAACTTCAGAATGCAACATCTTTATTTGAAAATACAACATAGAATACACCAGAAGTACAGCAGGCCTTGCTGGCACATGACTAGATCTGAAAATTCAACAGAATACTAGCACTTGCATCATAACACAGGAATTTTTAAAATCATATCACCGTGTTTCAGCCATGCATGTAGTCAATAACTTCGTGTTAACTGTCCATGTAAAAACTTGTACTGCTGTCAGGAAGCAAGAAAACAAGGCAAATATTAGTATATGAGATTGAAGGAACAAAAACTGGACACTTGTGTTCAGATCCACATTGGACACTACATAAAAAAAGCTTTACACATCAATGTGCAGCATTAGAGCAGGTCAATAAAGACGTTGCCAATGCAATGTAGCCGATGCAAAGAATATACAAAGTATTGGCTATAGGTGAACCTAAAAAAGAAGACTGGACCACAATGCCATGTATGCATGCAGCCCATCTATACCTGAGCAACGTTTCCTTAGTGTTAGCATTGACCACCACTGGCATCAAAAGACAACTTGTTGCTCTTACAAACATCAGACAAGGCTTAACCAGGAGATGTGCGAAGTGCTGGCTTGTGGGCCAAATGACAAAAGGCTGGAAGTGGTGATGCTTACAGCATAGTGAACTCTCAGTTTAGATCCTTTTGAAAATGCAAACGTGAACATTTTTTATTAAAATTACTACATGACACATTTTACTGTCTAGCTAACAATGTCAAGGATGGGATTCAAACTTCTTGAATGCACTGCCTATTTAAAATAAATATTGAAAAAGGTCATTTGGGCACTGTTATGCAGAGTACTGCACAATTACGCTATCATCTAGAGGCTAGCATTTAGAATAACTCAGTGACAAAGAAAGGCCGCCATAATTCACATTGCACGAATTTAAGAATTTTGAGCAGCTAAATAAAATACTTGTGCACAATACTAAATGCCACTTGCATGAATGGATGTATTACCTCAGTAATTTTCAATAAAACAGTTATAGAAAGGCATGCAACTGTAATGCACAAAATGATGCATCTGTTCACCACCTCCTGGCAACAAGTGAACATTAATGCAAGGTGAAAATTGTTAACTAGACTTTGAATCAAATCACATTCTTTTTTCTTCAGAAGAGCAAAGAAACACTTCAATCTGTTATTTATGAGCCCTCTAGGCACAACATTGCTGGGAAGCACAAGTTGCTGCATCAGCGCCAGGAATGGTGCAAATGCATATGGATAATCAAGGTTCTTGATGTAGTAGGTTAAAATACAATAAATTACAGCTAGCTCCAGGCTGCCGTTCGAGACCCAAATTATTTCTTGCCTGCTGCCAGCATAAACACACGTTTGCTCGCTGCATGTGTAGACGTGGGGAGCTGCAATCTGGATATCACCACTGGGCAGTGGAACCTACAAGGACACTTAGAGCCTATAAACATTCGCCTATCAAACATTAAATATGCACAGCATAATGTGAACTGACGAAGTAAAATTTATCAAAAACGTGCAGTACTGCAGATGCAGAGCACAACTCAACCCGAAAGAGCCCAACCATTCTACATCAAGGAAAATTAGAACTGGCTCACCTTAAGCTCTCACTAAAGCATGCAGGAAAAAGCAATGAAATGTTATTTTACCGAAAGTAATCAGTATAATACCAATTTTCGTTTGTTTGCTCAACTATATACAACTGAAATCTCACTAAAGGATACTACTGTTTAGCGCGTAATTATGCCCTGTTCCCACAAGATACGCATTAACGAGATTTCACCAGGTAAATTGGTGCAGCATCGCACACTTCATGAGCTGGCTGTGTGCACGTTCCGTCCGGCAGGATGTCTCTTACGGTTTTTGCTTACCTCACCTTTATTAACTTTGAAATGCAATAAATCACATTTAAATTTAATTGTTAAATATAAATTAACAATTTCGTCTAATTTCATTCATTTGCTCCTTCTCTACATTCTGTGCCTTCATGTGTTAATTATCGTGCAGTCTAGCTAAACGGAAGTAGTGAATAAAAAATAGCACCAAAATACTACCATACCTCAATTTAAGCGCATATAAAGTATGAGCAATGCCTCCATCCTTAGTATTATTTCAGGGGAAGAAAATCTAAGGCGACAACATTAAATCGTGTAATGATGCTCCGCTCGACTCGCACCACTGACCAATACAAATGATAATGCTACAATATAAGTACTGAACAGGAACACAGATGTGAGTAAAAGTAATCACAAGGTGAATGCAGAGAGCTTTCTGGACGATATGTGAAAAGTTTACAAATGAGTGTAATATTTAGTATCGTTACATTTGAGATGTTTTCCTTATGAACTAGTAAATTATATTTCACATCACATACCTTGGCCGCATTCAGTATCGCGGATCTCTTTGTCCATGGCAACCACTGGGCTGTCAAGTGGGGGCTCTTGCACATGGGACTACGGTGCGGAGTCTGGAACAAACAAGTGAAAACAAAGCACCCAATAAAACCAATTCTTTCCTGTATGCGCTATGCATTTACCTTTAGAGCAGCCAGGTTGTGATTCTTGCACAGGCATTCAGGCCGATTCATTTTCTGTGGAGGCACCAACTGGGACAGTCCTCTCTAAAGCAAAAAAAAAAGAAAAAGAATATATATAGATCCCACGCACTGTGGGAATCGATGCAAGCAAAGCTTTCTGTGCTGTTTGCGTTCAGTGGCAATATTTGGCGGTGCTGTTGACGGCCTACGACAGTCGTGATGCGATGTTAAATGTTACCTTACGTGCACCACTTGTGTTTGCCTACGTAGTACACCAAACAGCGAGGCGTGTTTGCTCGAGGCATTGTTGTGCGCCATTGTTCATATGCTGCAAGCAATTTAGCACTGCCATTCTTCACACGGGCGCATGGCTTCGTGGCTGAAATGTTTATTTGCTCGACAGCCGCTTGCGTGTTGTCGTCTTGACGCTGCGTGTTGTCGTCTTGACGCTGCGGTACTGAGTGCAGCTTTGCGTCTGCACGCCTGCATCAGTTGTCATCATGTACAAACTTGCAGGGTGTTTATTTTTCAGAAATAGCAGAAACGTGCCGTTTCATTCTTAAACTAACATTTTTACAGTTTCTCCGCAACTGTTGCCATGTCTAGTAGCGACTCTTCTTTTATTTAGGCGACCCCAAATGAAGCATGCTTTCTGGTGGCGTCTTTCCATTCTTCCACATCATACTATGTATGCAAGGCGCCACGAGCGAATATCAACTATTATTCATCCGTTTGGTCAGGGCGTTGGCTTTACAAATTCTCTGTATTATCTTTCCATTGACTATCTCCCCTCTGGAAATTTGCACGTGAGTACAAAAGCGCTGCAGCTTCTACAATGCTTATACCGCAGGCTAACGCGTAATTATAGCGCTCCAGAGGTAATTGTGTCGATGGCCGAGGAGTTTCAGAGGACATTGTGACGACTAAAGAACTCCAGAGGGCATTGTGGCGACGCCCGCGCAGTTCTTGCTGGAAAGGGCTCACAGACGTCACTCCCGCGTCCCTACTATGTACAAGTACAATGTAATTTCTCGTACACTGCGTACATTATGTACATTACGTACTCAACCACTCCCCGACGCCGCGTGCAGGTCAGCGACAGCAGCAGCAGTGGAAAAGCCGAAGGAAGAGGCAAAAAAAGCTTCGCTTTAAAATATTTGATACACTGGGCAATCAAAAAAGCTTTGGCCAACATTCCACATTATACTAACCATATTGCACTGAGGAGACTAGATGTGCAAGCTTCCACAGTTTCATGTGACACTGAGGCCTCGAACAGCGGTGCCTGGCACATTGCATTGCACCTTTGCCTCGGCTGCATTTTTCGTTTCTGAAATTATAGACGCAACGAAACGACATCATTAGTGTTCCCAAAGTAATGCAGAGCGCATTGCAGAGCTGTAGGCAAAAAAAAAAAGACGCGTACATAAGCAAAATTCGTGCGAAAGCTATACAACATGTATTCTCTCAAACAACGCTGTATATAATTATACATCATTGTGCGAAATTGGAATGCAAGTTGTAAGAGAAGGGGTGACGTTGCGGTAAAAAGAGAATTGTGTATTCTTCGCAGTTAGTCAATGCTAACCACCGATTCTTATGTTAAATTACTGGCCCGTTTGACTAAAAGAAAATAAAAAAACACGCATTTTTACCCAAAAAGCGAAGCACTAATAGCGAGAGCAAAGCATTAGACCACTACTCAAACTAAGGTACGTAGTTTTACCTGCCGTAACAGTAATCATTAGCTTACTAATAACCATGGTGTCACGCGAGCACAGGCATTAATGAACATATCTCATTTGACGACGCGAACAATCGCTATCAAGTTGACTTGAAGAACGCAGAGGGGAGCGAACGTTTGTTTTGTTGCTCCCTTAAACGCGTCTCCGAACTTTTGAGATTACGCGACCTCCAGCACTACTCGCACCGAAAGAAAGCAGAAATGCAACCACGAACCGCCTCGGCTTGCCCGACCTCTGCACACACCGCAGATTACCTCCAGGCCAGGGCGCGGGCAGTCACGCACCACCACAGCATGGCTAACGGAGGGTGCACGAGGCGAGTTGTGCAATACTGCACGATTTCTGTCAAGTACATCAGCCCAAAGCACGGCGTCAGTACAAGAAACGTATTGTTGAGGTCATTTAGTTGCCCTGACACAACTCATCACGCCGACAAGCTCAATATTTTAGAAAGGTCTAATCCAATATTTGCACAAAATGACAACATGACAACATCGAATTTAGCTCAATGTAAATCGAAGAGCATAAAGAAGCAAACATATCAACAATAACCTTTTTCAGAAACACTTACGCGAAGCGAGAGCATGCATCATGTCAAATGTTGAATTGCGAACTATAAAGAATTCACGTACTATCCACCCAAAAATAATTTAAAGCAAAAGTTCTGCTTACCGAGATCACATATTTTTCCGTGTGCATTTGGGACGTGGTCACAATAGTCACACCTCACCAGGTTGTCACTTTCCGACAGGCGCAGAATGGTGTATCGCTTGCACTCACAACCCGGCTCGTTGCAGCGACCGCGCAACACACCGAAAAGGTCTCTGCTGCACAAAGGCATGAGGGTGCAGCGGATGGCGCAAGTTCCCAGTAGAAGCGGTAATAACTACTGCAGGCTACAAGTGGTGGCAGCACACAATGGTGATCGGATGGTATCCAAACAAGTCAAATATAATGGCCGTCTCAGAACGACAACAACGACAGGACGACAGCGCGCTAACCACTCCCGCCGGCTCCGAGCCTCCCGCTCCCGCTTAAAATCTTCCCAGCGTGCAACTCGAGCTATCTCGATTGGGCCGAGGAGGAGAGATGATAGCACCGTGGATGGCCGCGCTCCGGTGTGGCTGATGCCTGCTCGCTGCCGCCATGTTAGAAAAAGGCACTTAGAGGCACAAGCAAAAATGAAAAAAAAATGAAAACAAGCAATGAATTACAGAAATAAATGTCAGAGGTGCCAGTGATGTTATTGGTGTGATGGTGGAAGCATTTCGTGTTTGGACAGTGGTAAAGATTTCATTTCTCAGTTGGCGGCTTCACACATTTAACGCTCTTTTCATCTGTCTATGTCTCCTAAAAAAGACAACGGAGCGGACGGCGCTCGCTTGTATGTGAGTGTAGCGGCATCCTGTTCATTTCACTGAACGTTTGGCGCGTTTCGTGTCTGCTGTAACTTAAATTTGCGGTCGTTGTAATGCCAATCTTCGGCACAGCTTATAATTCCCAAAGAAAGTTGGCAGTGGAATCAGTTGCTACAAGTTTTTAAAACATCCTAAGTGCAATGCAGAATGCTTCGCCGACATGTAGGTTGTTTATTTCAAAGCAGTTACGCCGGTCGCGTAGCGCGTACCGCATCCCCAGCTCCCTCGCCGCGCGTTTATACTTCAGTACGCACGCTGCCTAGCTGGTACCGCGTGTCGGCATGGTTTTCTTAGGCACGCGCTTCTTGCACACTAACTATTAACCTCATCTTGAGCGCTTATGGTTGAATTAAGCATGGGAAATTTTTGGTTGACAGCATCAAGGCAGTGCAGGGAATGAAACGAACCCGGTGAAAGGCAGAAAATGTATGCAGACAACTGAAAGGTTCTGAGCAGGGACATTTTAGTAGACAAGTTGAATTATATTGATATGTGATAGAACCATCCAATGTTTTCAACAACCTTTTACTGAAAGACCCAACGCGTTTGTGTGCTTTTCTTCTGCTGTTCTTCCTCGCCTCGTACATGAATTTTGTTAAAACATATTCATTTTTTTCTAAAGAAACTCGCCCGCTATAGTTTCTCGTGTTGAAATACCGATGTTCCATGCCTGTCTCATGGTGGCTAGAATGCGTGCGAGAGCAGGGGGCTTCCGTCACGTTCGACCACTGGGTTTCGGCAGGCAGTGCACGCCACATCATTCGATGACACAGTCTTCGTTGCTGATATTTCAAATAAGGCTGTGTGCCAAGTATGGAGGGTCGTCAAAGAACAGCGCGCAGATGAACTTGCAAGTGCGATCATGCTTGATTTATTTTTTGTTTTAAATCGTGAAAAATGTAACTGCTTGGCTGACAGAAATTAAGACCGAATACAGCCCGAACTGCCGAAGTCCTACGTTTGTAATAACCAGATCATAAATGCAGAGCACGAACATATTAGGATACATTTATCAGCAAACGTCCAATCCATGATGTAGGTCTCCTCACTGATGCGCTGCAGTGTTCTTTAGAGGTTAAAATCTAAAGGTTACTAGGCGCTTTGCGCTGAATTAACCTTTAAATCCGTCAATTTTGACTCTTGTAACCTATAGATATATATATACGTAACAACATTTAATTAAAACATCAACATATTTCGCATGTAACCTTTATTTTATAAGTTACTCGTGATTACAGGTTACCATAAAAGGTACCGTGCTAAGAGTGTACGTTCGGATTGTTCTTTCGGAGCGTCAGCCTCCCGCTCCAACCGCTCTGACTTCGTAGTGAGAGCGTTAGCGCGATCTGGCTGAGAGGAGTGTCACGTGACACTAACCACCATTTGCCTCGGTTCCCGACAGCTGACAGCGCCAGCGCACATTTTCGACGACGGGAGTTTTGGAGTGTCGTGGGGGTTTGTTGGACTGTGTTCGTGACGTTTTCGTGTTTCAGCGCGGTCAATTTACACCCACCAAGGCATAATTGCACCATGTCCAAACGAAGGTGGCTACTTAGGGCGGAGGAATCATCAGTGATACTTTAACAGCAGCTCGCAACCGACGTGCTTGAAGCTAGCACATCCTTCGACGCCATTTGTCAACGACGCGCACGAATTTTACACGGCGACTTCCCGCGTTTCCTGAGCAATGGCGCCACCGTCGCGCTGCTCCGAGATCGCTTATGCATTCGGTTGGTGTACACTGCGTCTCCCGCTCAGATTGCCAGAGGACCAGTGGACCAGAGCCAGAGGACCAGAGCGGCCAACCAAATACACCATAATCATGAGAATAAACGAGCCCAGTCTTGATGCCTACGTATACATGTATTTTCCATTATAGAAAAACATACGAATATTCTCTAGGTCGGAGCATGGTACAAACAATGAAACCAAAACATGTATATAAAGAAATGCCACTCTAATAACCTTTGGTCCAAGCGGAAATAAAGTTAAATCACTAGCAGTTCTAGAAAAAAAAATGAATGCATTTAATGTTTTCTACGCATGAAGTTTGGAGTCGTAGCATGGGCAGGCTAATATTGAGGGTGTCCAGAAGTTGACAATTAGAAATGAGAATATCTAGTTAGGTTGCTGTTTATGAACGCCCCGAAAAACTCTAACCAGCATGGACTTATGCGTTTTGGAAGCACTTCTGGAACGCTATTTATCCCAAGCTGGGGTGGGAAGTTGTTCAGCAAAAAAACAAAGAGCAAAACAAAAGCGCACCGGCTCATTGCAGCAGTTATTAGACAGCTTTAGCTGAGCGCGTTTAGCTTGATAGTGGGCTTAGCGGAATAGCAGGATCGAAATGAGCATGTGCATAACGCTAAAGGACACACATTGAACGTTACAGTCTCTGCGTGGTTTAACGTAGTTTAGGTATCCCGACCGCCCCATTCGAACTCAATTTGGCAATGATTTTGTAGAATTCCCTTCGCTCGATGCCAAAACTGTGTAAACAGTTTTCGGTTAGTATCAGACCTCTTCAACGACAGACTACTGTGGATAACCATGCGGAGTTTTCGAGATCGTTTCTCCTTTCGTGCGTGTCGGGGCCTTACTAGGGGGAAACATCCGGGGTGATAGCGCCATTTATCGATGAAGTTCGGAGGTAGGCGCGTTGACATATTGCCTCTGAGCTTGTCAAACCTCGGGGGCCATTGCCGACAGCTTGTGCTACTTGTGATGATTTCGCTGCGGATCAGCAGACGTGGAGAGTACACTGTACAACGGGCTCCCGGCTTTCATTGCGCTGGTTCTCCCTCTTTTCGGACGCACACGCAAAGCTTACCGATAAGATATAAGCGCTTAGTACACTTTGTATGGTAAATCCAAAGTGCAATAGAACAGAGTCATAAGCGTAAACTGCGCTATCACGCTATACTAAAACTCGCTGTCGGCAAATGTCGTTTGCGGAATGTAACGCTATTTGCCCTAACCCCGCATTTGCGGTAACGCTAAGCTAAAACTGTCTTTCGACGAAGAAGATAACGTTTACTGAAGTCTTAAGCGCAAATATTATCAATGTGGATGTTTCAAAAACGTTAGTCATAATACTCCGTCTCATGTGTAACTTATAACTCCCTGTACAAGCTATGGCCCTATTGATTTAAGTAAGCGGTTCTTTCCTGCAGAACAGTTTCTTTTGGTATTTCGTAGAACACCCCTTAATAAACTATTTAGAATCGAATTTACTTTGTTTAAATCAATATAGTCGCTGTGATAGAAAGTAGTGCCAAACTTAGCACAGTTACTGTAGTCTCACGCGAAGTTGTAAATGTTAGGATCAACTTAATTTAAATTATTAACGCAGAACAAACATAACGGTTCAACTAAATTTTCTTGGTATCCCCCTGATGTCACTGGTAGGCGACGCAATTGTTTCGCTTTTACCTAAATAAATTGTTTGTGGTTACCGAAGGAATCAGATAATCATGATACCCAGATAGATAAAAGGGCACTGTTTTATGTTTCTTTTAGGTAAGAAACCATATGATTTTGTCAGAACGGCTCAGTATAGTAGAACATGATCATGTTTATCTCGCCGTTATGTTTGATATCTGAAACAGCCGTGGTAGTATCCTTGCACCGGCGTTTCGCTGCTGAGCGAGGACAATATAAATGGCAACACTGCATCACTCCGTATACGCTAGCCTCTGCGTCCGTCGGTCAGTTGGTCGCTCCGATTAGTCTATTAGTACTTCATTCGGCTAGTCGGTCAATGACATAGCTCGACCGGTTTGTTATTGTGCGAAAAGTATATTCCAGATTATTATGCAAACATTCGAAAGAATTTGCATTGACCTACGTAACCAATGGGCTGCCTATCAGCTTAGCTCCCAAAATCCACACAATTGTCTGTGCTATGTCTGCAGACTAACTGAATGCTCCTTTTTTCTTGTCTGCTTGGCAACCTCATTTGCAGTTCACGAACACCACCAGCAGGGGCAAGTACCCGGTAGAGGAAAAAGGAGGGACCTCCTATTACTTCGACAACACAACGTACACGCACTTTTGGCGTTTCGTTCGCAATGGCAAATTGTTGACCTTCTTTGCGTACGACACGGGATCGACGCTGTCATACAAGGTACTTCAGCTTTGAAATAAGAGGCCACATGGTGCAGAGTGTCAAAAAATGTTGCCATTATAGACGCCTTACAGTAGCCCAACATCGGCTCGGCCACCTCAACGGGCGTGGCCGCGCGGTAGTTGTGCGCCTTTGGGCCTCCCCATTCCGAATGCAGGGGACTTGCGCAACAAGCACAGAAAAGCGCCAATTTCGCTTTCTGTATATATCATGGTTATTCGCTATGGGCTCAACACTTTCGGCGTAAAGCTCGCCTGTTGATAATTTGCAAAGACCTGAAATTTACATTTTGGCCTGATGACCGACAAGTCGGTGCGTGTTTGTTTACCAACAAAGCGATGACCGATTACGCGTCAGTTCATTTAAAGCGTACAGGCTTCTTTGGTCCTTTCCCTTATTTACGTGGTTGTCAGAGGCAGGATTTCATCTGCTCAGTGTTGGTTCTGTCAAGCAGCCGACCACTGTGTGAAGCCAGGTGAGGGGTTTGCCGCGTTTTTAGATGCCGTGGTCCGCGGTGGCACTGTCTCGCTGTTCTGCCTAGTGTGTACCAGTGCTCAGTATCGCTTTTCTTGAGAGCAGTTTCCCCCCCATACAGAGCTGTTCTGTACATACATACATACATATATACATACATACATACATACATACATACATACATACATACATACATACATACATACATACATACATACATACATACATACATACATACATACATACATACATACATACATACATACATACATACATACATACATACATACATACATACATACATACATACATACATACATACATACATACATACATACATACATACACCATGTATACACTATATACACCACATGTACTTATGGATGCATATATGTATGTATGTACGCGCGGTCGAGGAGGCGCTCTCTTGCATGCATGGTTAACTCACTGTCTGGTTAGCTCACGGATGGATGACTGGGTGGATTGATTTAAGTTGATTTTTTGGATTATCACCGCCAGCCGTCACCTGTATATTCTGGCGTGTAGACATTGTGTAATATTCGCGTAGAAGCGGAAACACAAGTTCTCGTATGGCATGGGCAGTGCCTTTAGGTAGCGCAATTCTTGATTATTGTCCATGTACAATACGAATAAAGAGGTCTCTCACAGATTCAGAGGTATTTTTCAAGTTTTAGCTACTAAACCTGCATGCATGCGTGATCAGCACTAAATAGCATAAGTTATGAACTATAGACTGCACTTCCATTTATATTTGCGAAAGCGTTTTGTGTCACATGAGGCTGAAAATCCGGTAGTATGAAGCGATGTTCCCAAAATTGGCCGACGGCGCAAAAACTAAAAACTCGTCAAAAATGCTAGAATCGAGGTAACATTTATCCGGGTAGTTCCTGCATACAAATGAAGTTAATGGTTTTGGAAAGAAAGTTTGGTAAATTTTAAACTGGGGTGGAAATCGAACCCGGGCCTCCAAGTTACGAGACGTGCACGCTTACCCGACGCCAAGGCGGCTCCACGAGTCCGGTTGACTAACGATGTTTTAAGTGCGCGCATCATTGCACACGTTACCTCACATCCATCTCGCTAACTAAACGTTTGGCCTAGTGCGTGCGTCGTTGTGCACATGACAGAAAATCCAGCCGCGATGAGGTGACGTCACCAGCATCGTGCATGACCTCAGTACTAATAGAGAAGATGGTAAATGGTATATCAAGGTAATTAGTAGTAATTATGGGTGACTAATGCCAATTAAAGAGAAGTAAGGCGACTTCGTGCGAATTAAAGTGATTTACAGTGAATTAAGGTTAGAACAAGCTAGATTCAGGTGATCTATGGTAAAGTGAAAGAAGGTGAATAAAGTGGATAAAGAGGGATTAAAGTGCATTAGGGCAGATTTTAATGCGAAAGCATTCAAATCTACCTTTCTTTCGCATTTGAATGCGATAGCATTCAAATCACCTAAGGATACTAAAGTGACCGTCATTTTTTTCTTTTTTCATGCGTGTCGCTGCACTCCTGTGATTACTAATGAACATATCGCGCCTGCTGAAGCGAATGTTATTTTTTTATGAGAAAGCTAGTCAGGGCTGATACGGACGCAAATTGTTAGTGGGCTGTGCATGCGTTCGTGAGGAAAAACTGGGAACACCTCGTTTCCCCTGTAACAATTTTGTGGCTATGTTGTGGGGGAAGTTCATGCTAAAATAGAGAATAAAGGGAAACGAGGGGCTTGATTTTATTAATCATATAATATATAAAGCCAAAGGACAATGAAGCCAAGGAAAGAATCGAGGAAACTAACTATGGTTTAAATTCCAATGTAGCGAATAGCGAAGAAAATGGAAAAAGTGGAAGAAACGGTAACTTGTCGCCGCTGGGAGGCAAACCCACAACCACCGTATTGAGCGTCTGTTGCACTACCAGTTGTGCTACGCCTACGGCTATGAACTCGTCCGCTAAATTGGGTGTTTACGTTTTCTAGATATAGCCACAGGAGTGCTAGCCACTGCCACTCAGAGCAAAGGTAGGCTGATGTGGAACATCCTTTTAATGCCCAATATCGTCACCTAGCACGTTATCTTAGGAGAGCCGGCACATGGCACATGGCACAAGCCGAATAAACCCTCGCATGCTACCTAATGACATCGATGCCATTAGATTACGGAATGTCAACATATTTTTATACGTTTTGGGAGCGTGCCTTTGCTTGCACCCACATTTCCCGTTTCTTTTTTAATTCTGTGCGCTAGGAAATGCTAGAAACTTTTCCAGCTAGTGTTTACAAAAGTTCTTGAGAAACTGATTTCAGTTTTTTTCTTACGCCTTCAAGTGTTACAAAAATGTTTCATCTCTACTGCGCCGCCCTCCCAAGTTACTATAACTTTAGCACTACATGTGGGCAGACCGTCGTGCTATATTAGAGTATTCTTGCTCCTTATACATGTCCGTGGATTACCCCTTTCCTGCATGTTCTGACGAGTCGAGTGTTTCAAATGCAGTGGAAGGATCAGAAATGCTTTAGTTGCACTGAAAACAATATTGTGCACAGATTGCGCCCGAAAAACCACTATCACGGGACAAGGCACAGTATTCGAGCTTTAAGAGCTATCACTTGGTGCGAAAATTCCGTGAAAGTGGGTATCACTTCATCGCAACGCGCACACGTTCACTTTAGGCACTGCCCTTCAGCCATTAGGTTACAATACCAACATTTTAAATAAGCCAGTAGTAACGCGCCGTTTGTACTTTTTGGACAATGCTATTGTGTGACTGAAGAATAAGATAATTCAACCAGAATGCGGAAAACCGCTTTTCTGCATTCAGCAGAACGTCGTCAACAATTGCGAACGGGCGGCCAGAAGCCGGTAGATGGTGATGGTGTCTCGAGTTCAAGAATGACAGCTTCATCGACTAAACTGCTGATTAATCAACCATAGTCTCAATCGCGGCCCATGAATGAGTACCTCCCTCTTCTAATTGTACTGCTAAGCATGGTGTCATAATTGAGGATGTATGTTGTTAGCGGAAGCAGCAATGCGCGTGCGGATGTCCCGTAGCTACCCATTAATCTGAGTGAATCTGAGTTCGATTAATTTAAAAAAAATTAAATTATGGGGTTTTACGTGCCAAAACTACTTTCTGATTATGAGGCACGCCGTAGTGGAGGACTCCGGAAATTTCGACCACCTGGGGTTCTTTAACGTGCACCTAAATCTAAGTACACGGGTGTTTTCGCATTTCGCCCCCATCGAAATGCGGCCGCCGTGGCCGGAATTCGATCCCGCGACCTCGTGCTCAGTGAGTTCGATTAAGTATACCTGATAGGATTGGTTTCAGCTTAGTTCGCAAACGTGCGAGCCTGATTTAGAGCCGACCGAAGTATACGTCAAAATTTGAGTCACTCCAAGTCGCAGAAAGACACACGGAGACGAATTAAGTATGAGTCTGGGTCCAATGAGTCCGAGTATGTGCGAGTATGAATCTCAGTTAAAGTATGTCCACCTAGGTGTGGGAGTCAGTCGGAGTGAATTGAGTAGAGTTGAAACAGTTTTACGATTGAGTAGAAGTCCATAAGTAGGAATTGTTTGCGATTCATACGGTTTTTGAATCGAGGAGAATAAGGGCGAGCCTGCGTGCACGCGAAATCGAATCAGTATGATCGTTCCCATGAACGAGCAGGGTAGAGTCCAATATTCCGGGAGTCCGAGTATCGGAGTCTGAGTTTACGATGTGTGATTGCGCTGGAATGAAGGTCAGCGTGAGCATGGTATTCAGTTAGGCCGCGTGAACTTGCCTGAGTGATCTAAGCGAGTGTGAATGCGTTTGGCGAAGTCGGACATTAGGGGATTGAGATCATAGGGAAACCAGGTCGATACTGATTTTGGTGAGTTTGAGAGTGAGCCAACTGTGTATGACTCTGGTTAGTGTGAGCCTGTTTGATCCATTACCATATGATGTGCTTTGTGAATAAGTGAGAGTCAATTTTCGCTTGATCGAGATTTGTTCACTATGGATTACATTTACCGGCGCAGGTGCGAGACTGAATTTGAACGAGCATGAATACGTAATCCCGTGAATTTGAAGAAGCTTGCCAACCCCTAATTTAAGAGCTTGCTAGGTCTGCCGACTAAGGGGCCTGCTGTTATCTGGCTTAGTATCCGCGGTCATTGAGCTCTTCATTCTGGTGCTTTTAATTTCGTGTGGTGCCAGGCCAGGTCTAACGCTGCAGAATTTTGAGTCCTACTGAGTCATACTGTCCATGATTCTGTTGAATGTGAGCCTGACTGAGCATTTTCGCTAAACGTAAACTTTGCGAATGAGTCCAACCTCACTGAGTTTGAGGGTACGTTGACGATCAATTGTAATCAGCTGAGAAATTGTTCTGCAAGGCTTGTCAGCCCCGTTCCCATTGTACAAGCTGCTGTCCATTAGCATATCTTTCGGCTCACGTCAATGGCTTCACCATGTGTTATCGTAAACAAAATAAGTAATAGCCACATTCAGTTCTTGCCATGTCTGCCCTGCTAAACAACTGCCGGTATTCGTACGAGCCGTCCTGTAGTGAAACTGGTGGACCAGATTTCTGAATTGGCATAACGATGCATACTTAATTACAGATGACGGAGATGCTCAAGGCTTACGGAGATGACAAATGCGTTGTCTTTGACGATTTGGGAGAAGACGCCGTGGCGAGGAGCTTCACCGTCGGTGGCAAGAGTGTTCACTTCGGGAAGTTCGAGTTGATTTCGGCCGTGCAGGATGCAATGCAGAAGAAATACGGAGCGCCATCTCCCGGATAGAGAAGATGACATGAACTAAGTTGAGCCTGTACGTCACTCAGCACGCGGTAAGGAAAGTGACGTCTGGGTCAACAAGAGATGACTATTTACACGCAGTCTTCACGAGCAGTGACAGTTTTACAATGGTACAAAATGCCCTCTGTTTATCGATGTGGTGGGCAACTGCGGTTGACCACGTCGTTGCTGCTTTGCTTGGAATTATTTCTCCCAATTGCAGTCACCCAGTCAACGTGAATGTTCCTGTTTACTTAGTTCTTTCTTCCCCTATGAACGCACTGATTTTTAACGTTGTGATGTGATTACTTTGGCTATGGTGTGTACATTGCTCTTCACGGTCGCCCACATTATGCTGCTTTGACAGTGTGCATAGTTTCTTGCTTTTTCTCTTGACGCTATGAAACATTCGACTTCTGTGAAACGCGATACATTGGCGACTCATCGCGAAGTGTCAACGATTGGAACCAACGCCAAAGTATGGCTGAGCATGCTCCATGGGTGTGTGAACAGTGATCCACACAACTACGCGCCATACGGTCACATTACGTGAATAGTGACACTTGTGTTGTTAGCAGTTTACGAACATAATCACCCTTGACGCCATCGCTTTACTGTTGACGAGCTGGACAGATTCACTTCATCTCGCAAGTGGCAACCTGTAGCTGCGCCATAAGGAGCAATTTATTTTTTTTCTAGTATTTAAATTTTTCGCTCTCTTTCTTTCTCAATACCTTCAATTATGCGCATTTATGTTGTCGGAAAACATGGGTATAGAAGGATAATTTTATTAATTCAAGTATCGATTCGACACAGGACTCGTCCTGTCTTCGCACGAGCCACCATAATTGTCTTTTGGTACTGCTGATGAGAACGCGCTTAGCGTCGGTGTGACGACATGCAAAATTTTGCACACGTATATAACTTTAAACCTTGTTTGAGAAAGGATCACTGAAGTGGTGATGGTTTGAAGTGCCGTGCAGGAGAGCTGCCGTGGTTGCACGCAGACACTTTCTGATCAAATGTGCGGAGCAGATCACCTTGGCTGACTTATTTATAATATTTGAATAATAATAATTCTCTTTCTGCTAGCCCAAAATTTTTTTTTCAGGATGGATTTAGTTTGTCATTATTGATACTGCCAGTTTTGCAACGTCTGCGTGCGCTCTTCTAAACTTTCATTATTGCCATTTTTTGATGAAAATTACCACCTTGCCTTTTCTTTCTTGTAATTATAAGGGAATATGTTCTCATGTGAAGCTGTTATCGGTTGAATTGGCACCCAGTAGCACATGGTAGAAGAGATTTGTGCTGTTTTTTGTAAACAATCCTTTTTTCCCAAACGAACTCCTCGCCAGTTTTAAATAGCACTTTATTGAGAATTAGAACATTTTGTCTAGTCGATTCAGTATTGCTTTTCACAAATACTCTTATTCGGCTAAACCATTTCGTTAGTCGAAAACACATTTCGAGTGAAATACTGAGAGCTTAGGGCACGTGACATTTTGTTGTCAAGTGCAACTAATTTCATCACGGGTGACCAAAACGTATCACAGAAGTGAATTTCAATTTATACGGCATACATTACCTGATGGCACTAAAGTATGTTCCTTTTTAACTGTGTTAATGATATTTTCGATTAGCTCGGCGCACTGTGGCAATGCTTTCGAATGTTGCAGTCTCACCTGAAAAGCGACGCATCGATTGCGATATAAAAAAAATTATTGGACGGCTATGCAAAGTAAGGATAGTAGCTTTATCGGTTGTATAAACTTCTAAACCTTCACTTACTAACAATATTAACAAGAATGTTAACACGCGCGCAATGGCAAACGTGAACACGTTTCGCTCGACGACCACAGACATTCGCGATCACAACGCTGGAGTAAGGAAGCGCGGCAGCTGGAGCGAGCGAATAGTCCTTCGTCCCGTCTTTCATTTTAGCGCGAACTAAGCGCCGAGAACACAGCGCGAACGAAGCAACAAAGGCCCTCGGTGCGCAGATCGCAGATCACAGATCGCTTTAAGGTAGGGCCCGCATGACCACACTCAGGCGCGGCATACTCAGCCACGGCCGGAGTAGAACGCCCTTCCCTCCCCCCCCCCCTCCCCCTTAAATTTCAGTGCCCTGCGCGCGACTGTGTGCGTCCTCTCCGCCTTCGTCCCTTGCGTGCGCGAGACTGAGCCCCATCCTCGGCCCACATTACGTGCTTTCATCGCACACACAGCATACGCTGCGCGACCACGATGTTATCTAATTTGAACTTCATATGAATATACAAAATATTTACCAAAATAATCTCCGATAGAACAAAAGCAACACTGGATTTTAGCCAAGCAAGGGAACCGGCGGGTTTCAGGAAGGGATACTGTACAATGGATCACATCCATGTCATTAATCAGGTTATCGACGAATAGGCAAAGTATAATTAGCCTCTCTATATGGCTTTCATAGATTACCAAAAGGCATTTGGTTAGGGTCGAGATACCAGCAGTCATAGAGGCAATACGTAAGCAAGAAGTACATGAAGCTTACGTAAATATCTTAAAAAGTATCGGCAGAGCTTCCACACCTACCTTAATTCTCCAGAAGAAAATCTTTAAAGAAAGGGATAAGACAAATAGACACAATCTCTCTATGCTATTCACTGCGTGTTTAGATGTATTCAAGCTATTAAACTGGGAAGGCATAGGAGTAAAGATCGACGGCGAATATCTCAGCAACCTTCGGTTTGCCGATGACATTGTTCTATTCAGCAACAATGCAGACGAGTTACCACAACTGATTGAGGAGCTTAACAGAGAGAGTGTAAGTGTGGGGTTGAAGATTAATATGCAGAAGACAAAGATAATGATAAATAGCCGGGCAAAGGAACAAGAGTTCAGCATCGTCAGTCGGTCTCTAGAGTCTGTGAAGGAGTAAGCTTACCTATAGGTCAATTATTCGCAGGGAACCCTAATCATGAGAAGGAAATTCACAGAATAATAAAAATGGGTTGGATCGCATACCCCAGACATTGTCAGCTCCTGACTGTAAGCATACCATTATCATTGAAAAAGAAGGTGTACAATCTGTGCATTTTACCAGTGCTGACATAATGGGCAGAGACTTGGAGACTGACAAAGAAGCTTGAGAACAAGTTAAGGACCGTGCAAAGAGCGATGGAACGAGGAGTACTAGGCATAACGTTATTAGACAGAACGAGAACGGTGTGGATTGGAGTGCAAATAACCGTTGGACCATTAGGGTTACAGAATGGGTACCAAGAGAAGGAAAACGCTATCGAGGACGACAGAAGACTAGGTGGAGCGACGAAATTATAATATTTGTGGGAGCTAGTTCGAATCGGTTGGCGCAGGACAGGAGTAATTGGAGATGATGGGGAGAGGCCTTCGTCCTGCAGTGGACATAAAACAGCATAATGATGATGATGATAATGGGATATCACGCTGACGCCGATGGCGGAAATGTGCCTGCAGTGTCTCTATATTAAGAATGCAATAGCGTGCTGTGTGATGACTCGTTAAAAACGTAGCAACTCTTCATTGCACACCAAATGTTATCTTCGAAGCAACGGAAACCAGCTTTGTTGGAAGCAGCAGTCTCTAGAAATGTTTTTTAGAGTTCAGGTAGCAACACAAGGATTAGCCTAAAAAAAATTTCCGTCAAGGTTGGATGAACCGAGTGAAGGCGTGAGATCTACAATTGATTGAGCAATATGAGGTTATGTTACGGTTGCTTCCACTCGCAAACTCGCAAAAGGCAGAATGAACATTAGCGAAGAATAAAGAGCTCCGTTCACATAGGAATACCTAGAAATAAACATGGCTACGAGCTTGCTGCTGCACTGTCAAGAAAGGAAACAATACCGCACCGTGATTAAGAGACGAGAGAGGTAAATAATAAATAGAAGGCAAGGAGGTGAACCAAGACTAAGGCCGGTTGGCTACCATGCCCTGCGGTAAGGAGAAAAAGGAGAGAACGACTAACGAAGATAGAAGATAAAGACCACTGTTTATATCGTCAGGTTCTCTGTGGCTACTCCTGGTGCTCCACGTCCGACACATCAAAGGGGCAATAGCAGCTGTCACCAATCCGCCACCATTCAGGGACATATTTATAAGTGGTGAAAACTCGGACTAGAGTCGCCATGCAATAAAGTATCCTTCCTTCTTTCTGCTCTATATCACAGATAGTCACATAATCTGGTAGCCTTCATAAATTGCAGCAGCGCTTTTTTGGCCTTTTGTAACTGCAGTTTGCGAAACCATTGTTGCGAAATCTTGTTCAATGTTCCAATGTTTTACGTCGAACGGATTTAGGTAGATGAGGTGGTCAATTCTTTCATCTTCAAAGGACTTGTTGTAGCAGAGGAGTTGTTCTATCTTCTCCTCGACCACCACTATTCACTCTGCGCAATCAGCCATTAGAGTAAGAATGAGTACGCGTTGGTGAATAGAATGCCCATACGGAAGCGACACAGCACTGCTTCGTTATTTTGAGGTAGCCCAGGTAAGAGTTGCATTTGCATAGATGGGTCGAGACAATGCAACCGACGGTGAGTCACTGAGGTCTGCGCCACTTTTGCACTGTCGTACAGCGCGGTACGGGGCTTAGCGGAGAGAAGAGAACTAGGTGTCGGATTCCTGATTAATAAGAATGTGGCTGGTAACATACAGAAATTCTATAGCATGAACGAGAGGGTGGCAGGTCTTGTTGTGAAACCTAATAAGAGGTACAAAATGAAGATTGTACAGGTCTACGCCCCTACATCCAGTCATGATGACCAGGAAGTCGAATGCTTCTATGAAGACGTGGAATCGGCGAAGAGTAGAGTGAAAACTAAGTACACTATACTAATGGGCGACTTTAATGCTAAGGTAGGCAAGAAGCAGGCTGGAGACAAGGCAGTGGGGGAATATGGCATAGGCACTAGGAATATCAGGGGAGAGTTATTAGTAGAGTTTGCGGAACAGAATAATATCGGGATAATGAATACCTTCTTCCGCAAGCGGAATAGCCGAAAGTGGACGTGGAGGAGCCCGAACGGCGAGACTAGAAAGGAAATCGACTTCATACTCTGCGCTAACCCTGGCATCATACAAGATGTGGACGTGCTCGGCAAGGTGCGCCGCAGTGACCACAAGATGGTAAGAACTCGAATTAGCCTAGACCTGAGAAGGGAACGGGAGAAACTGGTACATAAGAAGCCGATCAATGAGTTAGTGGTAAGAGGGAAAATAGAGGAATTCCAGATCGAGCTACAGAACAGGTATTCGGCTTTAACCCAAGAAGAGGACCGTAGTGTTGAACCAATGAACGACAATCTTGTGGGCATCATTAAGGAGTGTGCAGTGGAAGTCGGTGGTAACTCCGTTAGGCAGGATACCAGTAAACTATCGCAGGAGACGAAAGATCTGATCAAGAAACACCAATGCATGAAAGCCTCTAACGCTACAGCTAGAATATAACTAGCAGAACTTTCAAAGTTAATCAACAGGCGTAAGACAGCTGACATAAAGCTAGAATAGAACTGGCAGAACTTTCGAAGTTATTGAACAGGCGTAAGACAGCTGAGATAAGGAAGTATAATATGGATAGAATTGAACATGCTCTCAGGAACGGAGGAAGCCTAAAACAGTGAAGAAGAAACTAGGAATTGGCAAGAATGAGATGTATGCTTTAAGAGACAAAGCCGGCAATATCATTACTAATATGGATGAGTTGTTCAAGGGGCTGAGGAGTTCTATAGAGATTTATACAGTACCAGTGGCACCCGCGACGATAGTGGAAGAGAAAATAGTCTAGAGGAATTTGAAATCCCACAGGCAACGCCGGAAGAAGTAAAGAAAGCCTTGGGAGATATGCAAAGGGGGAAGGCAGCTGGGGAGGATCAGGTAACAGCAGATTTGCTGAAGGATGGTGGGCAGATTGTTCTAGAGAAACTAGCCACCCTGCATACGCAATGCTTCATAACGTCGAGCGTACCGGAATCTTGGAAAAACGCTAACATAATCCTAATCCATAAGAAAGGGGACGCCAAAGACTTGAAAATTTATAGACCGATCAGCTTGCTGTCTGTTGCCCACAAAGTATTTACTAAGGTAATCGCAAATAGAATCAGGAACACCATAGACTTCTGTCAACCAAAGGACCAGGCAGGATTCCGTAAAGGCTACTCAACATGAGACCATATTCACACTATCAATCAGGTGATAGAGAAACGTGCGGAATATAACCAACCCAAAGATATAGCTTTCATTGATTACGAGAAAGCATTTGATTCTGTCGAAATCTCAGCAGTCATGGAGGCAATATGGAATCAGGGTGCAGATGAGCCGTATGTAAAAATACTGAAAAATATCTATAGCGGCTCCACAGCCACCGCAGTCCTCCATAGAGAAAGCAACAAAATCCCAATGAAGAAAGGCGTCAGGCAGAGAGATACGATCTCTCCAATGCTATTCACAGCGTGTTTACAGGAGGTATTCAGAGACCTGTATTGGGAAGAAATGGGGATAGAAGTCAATGGAGAATACCTTAGTAACTTGCGATTCGCTGATGATATTCCCTTGCTTAGTAACTCAGGGGACCAACTGCAATGCATGCTCACCGAGCTGGAGAGGCAAAGCAGAAGAGTGGGTCTAAAAATTAATCTGCAGAAAACTAAAGCAATGTTTAACAGTCTCGGAAGAGAACAGCAATTTACAATAGGCAGCGAGGCACTGGAAGTCGTAAGGGAATACATCTACTTAGGGCAGGTAGTGACTGCGGATCCAGATCATGAGACGGAAATAATCAGAAGAATAAGAATGGGCTCGGGTGCGTTTGGCAGGCATTCTCAGATCATGAACAGCAGGTTGCCATTATCCCCCAAGAGAAAAGTGTATAATAGCTGTGTCTTACCAGAACTCACCTATGGGGCAGAAACCTGGAGGCTTACGAAGAGGGTTCTACTCAAATTGAGGACGACGCAACGAGCTATGGAAAGAAGAATGGTAGGTGTAACGTTAAGCGATAAGAAAAGAGCAGATTGGGTGAGGGAACGAACGCGAGTTAATGACATCTTAGTTGAAATCAAGAAAAAGAAATGGGCATGGGCAGGACATGTAATGACGAGGGAAGATAACCGATGGTCATTAAGGGTTACGGACTGGATTCCAAGGGAAGGGAAGCGTAGCAGGGGACGGCAGAAAGTTAGGTGGGCGGATGAGATGAAGAAGTTTGCAGGGACGGCATGGCCACAATTAGTACATGACCGGGGTTGATGGAGAAATATGGGAGAGGCCTTTGCCCTGCAGTGGGCGCAACCAGGCTGATGATGATGATGATGATGATTATGACAGCGCGGTAGCTTGCTTAGTGTTCGGTTGCATCAGTCCTGGGTGTAAGTAAGGAAACAAAGTTAGTGTCTTCATGTGCTTTCCTTGTAGCTTGATCAGCGATGTCGTTGGCGGAAAATAGCAATGACCCGTCAGCCACTGAAACATGTGCTTTTGTTCTTTTGTAATCACATGATGCTGCAATTCTCATATCTCCGACACAAGTTGTCCGCAGGAGCTACGGCGAAGAGATAAGGAGAGACAGTGTTGGGCCGCCCTTTCAGTCGCAGAATATTTCCCACCGATTTTTCGTTACATTGTTAATATGATGAACGGCGGCTCAGAGTTCCAGCAGCACTGAACTGGCCGATGTAGTGAAGTGAGAAGTCCCGTGTCTTATGGTGATATATCGCGATGGAGTCACCATCCAAGCGACTTGTCCTGTCGTCATTCTCGTGTCCCTTGTCTTGCGCTAAACAAAGTAGTGCGTTCAATGCGGCTGGTTGGTCCACCTTTAGAATAAAAACAGGAACAGCGCAACAGAGGACCAGCAAGTAAAAAGCACAGGACAGAGCACTGACTAGCAAACTAATGTTTATTTGCAGAAGCAGTCTATAAAGACATCATTGAATCTGGCATAAAGAACAGAGCAAGAAGGATAAGAAGGATGAGCGGCAGCCACGGAGATAATCCAGT
This sequence comes from Dermacentor albipictus, assembly GCF_038994185.2. Taxonomy (NCBI): domain Eukaryota; kingdom Metazoa; phylum Arthropoda; class Arachnida; order Ixodida; family Ixodidae; genus Dermacentor; species Dermacentor albipictus. The sequence continues at coordinate 440,877,439 of NC_091821.1, forward strand.
TCGTTTGTTGAGAGCGTGAGGGATGCAGAACTGACGCACGCGTCGCCACTTTTGCATATGCTAATTGCCTCAAAGATTTCCCCCACACGCTTTTCACTATATCTGCCATATATTTCGCACTTCTTAAAGATCAGGGTGCAACCACATGCGTTAGTGGGCAGCTAAATGACAGTGCGGGTGTCCTTTTAGTGAAGTGGCATGCTCGCGCAGGCGATCCTTAATGCACCTACCCGTTTGCCCGATATAGCAACATTTGCAATCATGCTGGATTTTATAGACGACCTGCGTTGTACAGTCAATAACGCAACGAACATGATTCTTATAGCAGCTTTTGCGCGCGACAGTATTCTCTCTGTTGACTATTTTGCCCAACCCGCTCAGTTTATTAGGGGCATTGCACAGCACTCTCACTACTGCCTTGGCCGCAATTTTCATAATGTTATGGGGAACACGGTGTACATAAGGAATGACGGCAAGCCTAGATCTTGAAGGCGATGTCTGCATATTTTGTTTTCCGGCGTTCTTTAACTCTTCTACAAGGCCACCAGCAACACTGCACAACACGCTGGTCGGGTAGCCTGCTGATGTTAGTCTGTTGACTTGCACTGAAAAGCTCTGTCTGACAGAGTGCTCGCACGAGCGCTTCAGAACAGCTCGCAAACATGCCTTAGCGATGCCTCGTTTTAGGAGTTTGGAGTGTGCACACGAAAACGGGAGAAGCCCTTTCTTTGAGTGAGGCGATAGCTCCAGCACACGTGATGAGGTTTAAAAAGAATTTCAATGTCTAAAAACCTTAAACGGTCATTACTGGGTTCTTCCGTTGTTGATGTAAAATCCTTCATTATCTCACTGAAGGCGTCAGTAATTGTCTTGGAGCTTAGCTCCATGTCACAAGGGCCAACTGGATTAAACACTAAAAAGTCGTCAACAAAGCGAAATATTCTTACGGTCGCCAGCTGTAGGCGAGCGAGTAAGCCACCTATATAAACTCCCTGCTTTTGAATGAAAAGCTTATTGTCACGACAAACGAATGTGTATTTTATGTAGTGGGTGATTATTTACATGAAGCTGCCGACGCTCGTTCCACAGGCATTTTGAAACCTAACTACGCCGTGCTTATCGATGCAATCACCAGTGACAGTGACAAGAACTTTATTAATAGTGTCCTGAGGAACTCGATTGGGGGGACCGAAGGCTCCCCGATCAAGTTGGTGGCTCCGCCCACGGCGGAACAGGGAGGTGGTGACTCTCCCGACGTCGCGGGCCCTCTGGACGGCCAGTAGTTGGTTTGTGAAATCCGACCTCTTCACCAAGGCGTCCCACTTGGATTTGTTATGAAAGTCGGAGCCCGCGTTGTACGGGCACAGCCAGAGCATGTGGTCGAAGGAGCAGCACGCGTGACCGCATTTGGAGAACGATTGCGGGAAGTTCGGGTCTATCCAACTCAGCGCTCTAAGGATGAGGTAGGATCTCGTCTGTAAAAGTCTGAAAGTAACAGCCTGAGCCCTGTTCAGTTTCGGGCTGGGGGGAGGGAATTTTCTCCTGCTTTGTCTGTAATGTGACGTAATTTCATGAAAGGTCGTAAGATTATATTTGAGGGAGCAATCCTGCGGGAGGGCCGGACCGTTATCTCGGGCGTAGTTCGTGAATTCACGCGCCAGGCAGTTGGCCCTCTCGTTAGGGTTGCAACCCGCTTGGTTAGTTACATCGTTCGTGTGCGCCGGGAACCACGCTAATGTATGACCTCCAATGTGTTCTCGCGTAGTAATACGAAAGGATCTGTTGACGATGTCGGCTGCGTAATTACAAACTAGAGCGGACGAGGAAGCCCTAACCGCCGTGCGTGAGTCGGAGAAAATGGTCGCCGGGCCTTTTGTGGCTTGAAGAGCCAAGGCTATCGCGGTTTCCTCCGCCTCATTCGCGTGTTTAGCGTAAATTGATGCGGCGCTGATAAGTGTTCCGCACGCGTCAACGACCGTGATAGCAAACCTGTCTCCGCTGCCATATTTGGCAGCGTCGACGAAGAATGCGTCTGCCCCGTAAGGATCGATTCGTCGAAGGATGGTTATAGCCCGCGATCTTCTGCGACCTTCGTTATATATTGTGTGGATGTTCCTCGGCACGGGCGCAACCTTTTAAACCTTCACGGGCTAATTTAGACAGAGGGTGTCTGTCGAGCGGTGCCTGTATAGGGAGTTGACGAGCTTCATCGAGCATTTTGATTCCCGGCTTAGTTCACGAAAGCCTTGAGATCTGTGCTATAAACTGCGCTTCAATTAATTCGTTAGTGGTATTGTGAATTCCGAGTTGAAGTAGTTTTACTGTGCTAGCGGATTGTGGGATACCGAGTATTCTTTTGATGCTGGACCTGATGAGCGTGTCGAGTTTGTTCTTTTCACTTTTGCTCCATTTGAGGTACGGTGCCATGTAAGTAATGTGACTGATGAAGAAAGCTTGGAAGACCCTGAGTAGGTTGTCCTCCTTGAGTTCCCCCCTTTTGTTTGCGATTCTAGTTATGAGTCTTAATATGTTTTTCGCCTGCGCACCCACCTTGTTTAGAGCTTCTGCATTACAGCCTTTGGCGTTGATTAGAAGTCCTAAAATTTTGATGGAGTTCACCCTCGGAATGGGGTGCCCTTCTTGTGTTGTAATTTTGACTGGCAGCGTTTCCAGAGGCTCGAGGTTCCTAACGCCCTGCCTCGACTGTCTGTAGAGGAGGAGCGCGGATTTGGTCGGTGACAGCTTGAGACCCGTGCTTGCAAGAAATTCTTCCGTTACTTCTATGGGCGCCTGGAGAGATTGCTCTAGATCGGCCAAAGATCCCCCCGGGGACTAGATTGTAATATCGTCTGCATAGATTGCGTGGCCTATTTTTGGGAGTGTGGCCAGCCTCTCGGACAGTTTATGCATGGCGATATTAAATAGCAGCGGGGATAGACAGTTCATGTGGCTTCCGGATGAGGAAAGGGTCGTCCACTTGCCGATTTCCCAGTAAATTTTGCAGGAAAGTACCTGGGAGTCGCTGCAAGGTTCCCTGCTCCGACACAATCACATAAAAAGGAATTTCCACCTCATGTGTTTTCGCCGAGAAGAACTCAGTCAAAGTTACGCCCTTTGAAGTCCTCACAGAGGATGCCAGATTGGTCAGATCCGTCGATTTGCACAGTTTGGCTGCTTCGGCCTTCGCCTCTGCTAGATTTTGCATTTGGTTCTTGGTCAGCGCTCTGTGCTGTGCTCTTTACTCGCTCGTCCTGTGTTGTGCTGTTCCTGTTTCTATTCTAAACAAAGTAATTATGGGGTTGCCTCATCACTGGTGTGGCTGGTTTTAGTGTGAGCACCCTTCATGTATATGTGGACTGGGTGAAGGTAGAAGTAATGCAGGCAACTCACATTTGCTTGCTTAAAGACCTTGGTAGGCAGGTCAGTCTTTCTTTTTAGGGGGGACAGAAAGACGCACGTCACGTGCGCCTTCCTCTCCGCCAAACCACAAGGCTGACGCGGAACGTGACTAGGATACGAAGCCTTATGATAGGGTTCACGGTGAGTTGACTACATGGCAATTGCCTCTGGCCGTCGTTCTGGCAGGTAAGCTAATTTGACTGCATCCAAAAATGTGGCGGACATGCGCCCACGGCATTCCGTAGGTTTTCTTAATCGTGACTGGACTCTCTTGAGACAATATATTTGTACAAGCTGCTCAGCCGCTCCGTGGAAGGGACAGGCAAACACGTAGTGTCTGTCTTCGCGCACTCTGAAGTGCTCGGAGACTTGACTTGCATGTTTTAATAAGCACCGGATACCTATAGCGTAGAAATCGGATAAAAGTCCACAGTACAGCTATATCGTGGCGTTCAGTGGTGATCGCCATGTGATGCCTATCATCATAATATGAATTAAGACGCGGACAACAGACGTGAGCTTATCCTTCGAGTGGTCAACCTGAGGGGTTGTGATGCAGATTTCTGTTTCTGGAATCTTTCAAATGGTTTCCTGAGGCAGAGCCCCAAAGAGCCCAATCAAGGACAACATCGTTCGTTCAAAAAGCACATAATAAATTAATGAAACCAAATTAAAAGAATATGTAGTGAACATTTATTGAAATATTCACAAGACACAAATACTATTCAAGCTATAATGGCACCTAAACTTTAAGAGTTAGGGAACATCGCCTCAGGGCAAGCCCAGTTCCGCGCTAAAGATCAGCGTCATAGAAAGCGATGACAAATTGATCACATAATGTACCTTAAAATCACGGAACTGAGAACAACTAGAAGCACGCGCCCTGATTCGACCGTGGAAGAGTGATGCTACGGCGCCTCCGATTTAGTGTTGCATTCACACCAAACATCGTGGAACATTGGGTGAAACATCCTTAAAACTCCGAGGAAAAAGAGAAAAGGCTGCCACGCCCCAATTGTAGCAACAAAGAAGAAGCGGTTGAGGCGGTCGATCTTCCTTAGAAGTACACAGCCACACAAAATATTCAAGGGCTACATTCATGAGGCCTATCGCCTTCTAAACGGGCTGGTGTCAAGGAACTGGTTCAAAGCCCCCATTTCAATTCACTCCTGTCATTGATTCTAGTCTACATTCTCTGATATAGGACATGTAAGACGAGCCTCAACCCGTAGGCCAGTATTTTATTTTTGAATAAACATGATTTTTGCAGTACCATCCTTGATAATTTCGCTAACTACCTAGAATGCAAATATTGAATTTCAATTGTTAACCTTAGGATACACCTTGAAACTGTAAAAGTGACGCAACACAGTTGCGAGAAGATGTCTCCTTTAGAGAAATATTAAAGCTTACATCACTTCTGAGATATGCGACCTAAAATCCGCTACAAAACGTTTTGAAATTGCAGATGAGCAGTTTCTCTAAAACATGTCTCTAATAGTTCGGGACAACTATGAATAGTGCCACGCCGGGGATTCTTTTAGCAGATTTTCGGGACGCATATCTCTAATATGTCAAGTGGCGCATGACAAGGACAACAAAAAATGGCCGGAAGAGAACTGCGTTCTTCAGTGGACATAAATAGGCTAACTATGATAATGATGAGTATGATCTCAAAAAAGGTACCGGTCTTCGCATTTCTTTTAAGCAGGAATAATCGCACCACTTCTAAACCTTATTTTATAGTTACACCACGGGCCCTAAGGCGAGAAATTAAAAGAGGATCAGCCTATTGGAGGTATATATTATTAAGGTTAACTTTAAAACGTTAATTTTGCTGATACTGAATTCCGCTTATCCACGTATCCCGGGCTAAAAAGCGGCAAGTACCTAGATATCCAGTTTTAAGGCGACTCATTCGTTTAGGAGTGAAGGCTTTTTTTTCTTGCAGGCGGGCGGACAGGGTATCTCGCGGTTAAAGTTGACCTAGGGCGGTGATATTCCAGCCTAAAATTACATGGCACAGAAGCGATCAGGTGTGTACCAGCGGATTTTAGTTTGCTTTCAATCTTTCACGTTGCCATTACACAGCTCCAGTCAGGCTTGTGACAAGTGTAAACATCCTGCAGCATATAATCTATACATAAACGTTCGCTACACAATAATACACATTGCTTATACCAACGTTCTATATACAAATCATGAGCACTTCGCATACGTAGACGCCTACTGCAGTCTAGTCTGGCAAGTTTGCTTAGTTGTTTCGCCAAATAAAACGGACATGGTAGATGGACAAAGCTAGATGCACCAGATCAGATTCAACGACACGACAAAACATACCCCGACGTATTTTCGAAGTGCATGTTTCTGTTGTTGTTCTGCTATAAACAAAGAGATGCGTGGTACCTTTTGGCCTCTCCTTCTTCGTATCTTGCGTAAAACTGAAAAAAATTCATCTGTTACCCATCTTGTTTCATTTTACGCTTTTTCCATCTCTTCCAAAATAGGCAAAAAAAAAAAACTGGTTTGCTAAAATTTTTGTCGAATTGCAATGTGTAGTAGGTACGGCATACACCTTCTCTAAGATACGAAATAAGTGTTAGAGAACATTAAAATGGCGAACACCGGATATTGTGTAGTCCAAATGAGCTGCAAGCACTAAGCTGCTGATGCTAGAATAAATGGTCCCGACATATTTCATATTTATGGACGAAATTGTGCCTAAATGCACAGCATTGCTTCCACGGTTGCGTAGGTTTACGCCATGCTTGGCGACGCGCAATATAGCAAAACAATGATCAGGTAACTGCTACACATGCAATACAAGAACCAACACGATATTGCTGCAACGCGCAGTGATGATGAAAGACAATGGCCCAGCAGCTTCACAACATGCGAACTTTTAAAGCTGATACCAAAAAAAGCTCTACTGTGGAAATGCTAAACTATTTCTTCTGCTGATTACCACGCCGTCGCTTGTCAGCTGGCGTCTGTCAAGCCTCTTAAAGACTTCCGCAATTCTTTATCACTCTTTCTTTCGTTCCGTCTTTTCTCTAATTCCGCGATACCACTTAAAAATGGAATGCACAGGCGGGCATAGGTAAAGCAGCCGGGAATTCAAAACACTCCAGGAGAATGCGAATACATAAAGAAAACATAGAGAGTATTTTTGTTTGTAAATGCAATCCACTTTGACGCGCCGAAAAGTAAAAAAAAATATTTTTTCGATCAGACCTATCCTTTGAAGAAAGGTTATTGTATGAGATGCCGCCAATAAACGGCAGAAAGCACCGCTAAGGATTTCTGTCTTTCTTTCCCTGGCAATGAATTGGAAACTGGCGCACCTGACGGCAGGAAAAGGAAAAAAAAAACAAATTCATCCATGACTCGCTTCAGGTACCATAACTAGGTACTGACGTAAAAGACAAACGAAAGAAAAACATTTGCTTTGTAAAGTCAAATATAATATCAAGTAGTATTTACGAGGTTTAAATCCTTTTGCCGTCGGCGTTTTGACAGATCCAATTATTTTGAGCGCGCATTCATCCGGGGCTTGCTTCTACTGTTTTTTCCAATCCCAAGCCCTAAGAGGACTGGCATTGCTCTAAAGATAAATGGTATTGCTCTGGAAAAGTAGGCGGCCTCAGCACAGCTCCACAGTGTATCAACGAGTCTGATGTCGAAACGGAATCACGTGCACTTCTCGAATAGACTTTCAATCCTCAATTAGGCAAAATTAGATTTCTCCAATACGAAGGGCTTGCTGGTGCATTTTATAGCAAATAGTGTTGGTAGATTGATACGGCAGAGTTTTGAATTTTCTGCGGCAGCTCAGTTAAATTAAGTGGTATGAGAAGGGTGCCGTTCTGTCAAGCGTGTTACTGATCTAGTGGATGTCTCTCTTCTTTATAAATTAAACAATATGCGATGAATCTTTCGTATTAGATATGCTCCTCGTTGTGAGAATGATTTTGAGCCACCGCGCCAGAATTTAAGTTCTTCACAGCGTTTGGACTATTGGCTGCAATATTTAGGTATTGAACTCTTCAATTACCTCAACTTAATTCCACTCTACAATAGGAAAGGCACGGACTAAATCAACCAACAATGCAAATGAATACTACCACATATTCTGTAATAGGTGCACCACGTATACGTCATTCTTCCAGCTTAAACACCTAAGCGCTGCATGTTCAGTTTATTATTTCCTACAGTGGAAGCATGTCGTGTTGGCTTCAGTTGAATTTAACGCTTTCACATGCACTGCTTCCATATTTTTGCCTATACCAAACTGAAGTTAACAATCTACGGTGATGCCCATCAAAAAATGTTTATTTTACTGCAATAGAATGGTGGCGTGGTCTGTCACCACTGCAGTGAAGGCACCTTCGAGTGTTCATGAGAACACCTTTTCTAGGGCAGTGTCAGTGGATCGTCAAGTGGGAAGTTGCATTAGTGAACACGTTTTGCAAGGAAGGGTTAACCAAACAGCATATGAACATCTTTCGCAATTTAATTCTGCTTGAAATATTCTCTCGACGTTGCTGTTCTTGTTTTCTCAAGATCCTTTGCGCAGTCCGCATTACCGTCGTCTCCATGACTAACAGTGTTACTATAACACACGGTGTTACTATAAAATTACTCAATTGGTATCAGAGTAGTTCAACGCTGATGCAATCTTCTGGAATGCATACGTGCCGAGTTAATTATGTTACTTATCCAAATCAATAGCGAGAATAGTACGGGCGTGGGAAACGAAGATACCACCGAATTCTTGTCCACCGTTCTAACTCAAACTCTTAAGTGAATCTTCTGCATGATGCCGGGTGTTACTAACAGGAAAAGAAGACTCAGGCAGAGTAGTTGATAGGACTCGTACAGGACTGATTGTGAGCCACATAGCGTATTCGGCATTTATCTAAATATTTACAAAGTGGAGGTTGTGGCTCTGGACAGGGTGATACGCAACTTCTAAGACTCTCATCCAGGATGGCCATCTCTCTCTTGAAGGAGACGGGTGCGGCCAGCAATGAAATAAATTCAGATAAGCACACCAGGTATATACTACACGAAAAAGCAAAAAAAATGGGGCGTTGCGTCATGAAACGTCTCAAATATTTCTGCTCGAGACCCACACACTGACAAGAGTCCCAGCACACATATGCACACACATACACTCAAACTTACACGAATAATGGCGGTATAGGCCAGAGCACAGGCACTCGCAAATGAGTAAAAAAAAACGAACACCGGCGTTTTTTACGCGAACGCGCCAGCATAGAAAAAAAAGAACGCGTTCGCCACCGAAATAATCGACAATGAAGGGAATGGAATCAGCACGTGGTCGGCTTCCGTAAGAAGTGTGGCGGAACAGAGTAACTAGCTAAAGTGTTAGGCATCACGGTAAGACCACATTGAATAGGCTCGATACTCGTTAAAGACTATTAGAAGATGCGCAGAAACTATTCCAATTGCTATACTTCTAAGGCCACACATCGCCTTCCTACTCCTAGATCCATACACATTGCGTGGAGCCTAGGCCAGGTAGCCTTACGCGGCAATCAGCAGCCACTCATTTGCGTCCAAGCGCATGCTGCATGTACACTGGGAGTAGCTAGAGGAACGCTAGGAGTAGGTTCATCTCAGAACCGGAACCGCTAAGCTACACGCACATCCTACAACAGTATCTCCTGTGCGCACAACGCTCAAACGTGAGCGGAAGCCGCAGCGTGAAACAGACGACAAACAGACATGAACTCATAGATAAGTCTCTAAGAGGTTCTACACATTGCACTGTACTCTTAGGAATGCCCACACTGCATACAAGTGCACAATCTTCCAACACATGGAAAACACACGCGCTTACACCCACACTGCGTCCCACCACATTATTTCCCATTCAATAATACAACTCGTGCCGATCGACCGAGAGAGAAGGCAAACTCAGGCCGCTAGAATCGTGTACTTAAGTGGCAACCACTGCAGTGCGTAAAAACTACTCGGGCTCACTTCTCGCGCGTGATGTTTTTGTTAGAATGTATTACCATGTTTGCATGATTCTATCGCACCACCGATTGCAATGCGCAGTTATATTACCGCCGAAATCTAAAAAAATACTTGTTACCGATTCTACCACGCACATCAAGTAATAAAACCTGAGTCGACGCGCACTGTGTTGAAACGATTTTATGGATCATACAAAGGCACACAGACACGCACACATCTGAATCTTAGCGGCCAGTGGCTATCACAGTCCGACGACACCTCCTTTTCACTGTCTACCGACCACAGAAAGTCATATTCAGTTCAATTTAATACATTAGAAATGCTACACTTCTGGATGCGAGCGCAACCGTTGTCTACGACAGGGCATTGCATGCACCAAGGGCCCATCTCTCGATGTCTCCGAGCGTCGCTTTCTTCAGATGGCCCATTCGATGGCAGTGCGCCTGGCTACCTTGCATAGCGCTTTTATATTTAAGTAAGAGTCGGTTTAATTTTTTAGTTTGGAGTACCATGAGTTACGGTTGTAACGTGCCTGCAAATTTGATTGCAACTCCTATTTTAAAAAAGAAATGCGTGTTAGAATCTTGCAAATACGGGACCTATGTTGGAGTTGATGGTTCCCGTACAATCTTTTGTATTGAGAAAAAAAAGGAGACCTTGGTGAGGACATGACCTGAATAAAAGCTATATTCTTTACCCTGGACTGCATTAATATGCTTCTATATCTTATCTCATGTGGACATTAGGTGTTCATTAACGTCTCTTCAAGACTCACCTTACTTGTGCTGCAAAGCGCGTGATATTGCGATAGCGAGAGCAAGAAGCCCCTGAATTGCTATGAAAACACTTAGACGAAGGAGAAAAATTACATGTGAAACAATGGAGAGGGAAGGGGGTGGGAGGGTCGGGCTACAAGAAGTAGGGATGAAGAGGGAGAAAATGTGTAGGGCAGTGCTAGCTAAATACAAGGGAATGGTAAAGGTGCACTGGTGGAAAGAGTAGTCATAATGTTCCTTCGAAAGCACACTTGTGCTGAGTAATCATTTCTGGTTCGACATAGACATATGCAGCCTGCGTGGTGTGCACGAGCACGTGCTCCGAATTTCAATTCGCTTCATCCTACTTCACTTTCTTAGTCTCCCCGCCAGGTTTTCTCTTGTTTGCGTATGCTTATATGATGATTTGCACCAACTTTTGTTTAGCATTTTGAACTTCTATAGAACCGCTTGAATCGGCATAGCTCTAGAACCCTAAAGCGGAACTATTGCGAAATAGCTCTTTGCCCTTTGAGGAAGGAAAACAACAGAAAAATAAGGAAAGGAGAAGTGGCTTTTGTATTTGAGGTAAGAACCAACAGCTGTTTCGCTACGCTAACGAAGCAAACAAACTCTGTTTGCTGCATAGCTCTCCATCCTCTCTTTTCTACACCATTGCTGCTTTGGTACGGCCGCCTGAGGACTTATCGACGTCTCTCTCTTCCTGTTTGGCGTGCGTACTGACCTTCAGCAACAACGCATCTGCTTCGCAGGGTTCTAACACCGCAACTCCTGGCGTTGTTTCTTTCCTTGCACATTCACTAAGCAGCGAAAATTCGCTACAGGAAGAAAAGCGGTATGTTGCGTCACATTTTTAACAGAGAGAGAAACCAATTATGGAGACCCCATGTGTTTTACTGATGTAACGTGTTCATTAAGATGTCATTCGTTTCCCAGATATCACAATATCAGCACATCAAGGCTATATTTTTTATTCTAAATAATTGTTTTGCACGAAAGGAGACTACACCCTTTCTAAGCGCAATGCACCTAAAACAGGGCAAGATGTTTAAGGCCAATACTCAGTTCACCAAACATGCAGCTTGTGGAAAACATGCCTTGGCAATCTGACTTCATGCCTTGTTTTATATCGAACCTTAGCCTACTGTATAATTGTATACCAGACGTTTGGCTATGCACCTTATATAGTACATCTGTACAGAACTAAAAAGGATGTTTAGGACGAAAAACTAAAATTTCTGTCATGCTCCTTTCAGGTATCATCATTTCAGGAGAAAGAATAGAAAGTGCGCCGAGGTGTCCAACTGTCATGTTCCAACATCTTGCGCGAACTTTCCCAAACCTGTTCACGCTGCTCTTTTTTATTTTCCTTTGAACAAGTATTGTCCGCAGATTTATATATGCTCATGTGATGCATTGAAAGCTGGTTCTATATTCATGGTATCTTTTGCAGTGCGAAGACGGCGGAACTTAGCTACGTCTAAATTACGTCCATTGCAATTTTACAAATGGATATATCGATACAAAATGACAACCGATAAAGCTGGCTGCGGTGAAGACAACAAGGAGCACAAGGCGGTGTCCGTTCCTGTTGATAACCATATTTGGTCGAGTTTGTACTATCACTGCAATTACAACTTGTAAACAGTATTCTGTCTGTGTTTCACCTACGATTCTTGAAGCAAGTGTGGGTTCTACACAAATATTACGGTGCATGAATGGTCAAATCTTACCAACGCGCTTATTTTTAGCCTTGCGTAACGCTATTCCCGCTTTTTGGTAGGAGCGAAACCATAATGTTACATCTGGCAGATTTTCCTTGGCATATCTAACCACTGGTACAACTCTCTCCGTTGAATTTGATGAAGGAAATGTATTATTTGCGGTAGTGTAAATCTATAGACAAAGAATAGCTGTCTGGCTTACATACTACAAATGGAGCGTGCATGCTCAATCTGATAACCTTAGAAGCAATTAGCGGGCTGTTGAACGCTACCCAACTAAAGACTGACAACGATCGTGCAAGTTTGTCCCTCGAAGCAATCTCTCAACCCAACCAGAACAGCATTATTGATAAAAAAAGAACAAGAACAAAACAGAATAAGTGTGAGATAGCGGTAAAATGTTCCCAAAGTACACAAAATGACGAGTGAGCAGTAATTGGCAATTTTCGACTGCAGGCACTTTTTGAACAAATGATCACAAAGTGGCTCTAAAACCGGTCGACGCGGGTGGGATCGACTCAGGACGTGGCACAGGCAAGTCATAGCGATGTTTAGGCCATGAAGTGTTTTGACAGAGGCTCTATTTTCTAAAATTTGATCTCCTATTTTCACTCACCTAGTGTGTGAAATTCCCAGAAATAAAGAGAATATCTTACGCGCAAACTGACTAAAATGAACACTTTACCTAATGCACTTCTGCCTAGTGACTGAGAGATTATTTTTACATAACGGTATACATCAAACGCAACAAAATTATTAATAAGCTTGCGGAAGTCGTATTCGGTACTTAGGAATGAGAACGATGCGACAGAGAATAACTCCACAGTTGGCATGTAGGTAGGCGGCGCTTTTTTTCTAAAGGCCGGTAAAATAAAGGAACAACGTAGCGCTAAAATATAGCGTTGCCACGTGACTAGTGAGATACCCTTCGGCCAAGGTAATGCGATGAATATGGCGAAGTAAAAGGAATAACGTATTCATGCAATGAGCATTCTCTGAAAACTTCACCCAGTTTACAACAACGACAGCAAGTGGTCTCTTCCATTGCAAACATCGCTAAGAGGCCGCTATCAGACGAGTTTCTTTTACGCCCTTGGCCTAATGAAAACAGCGCAGCCCTCATAACACGTTCAACTATAACTTTTCTCCATGCCACTGGGCTGAACGCACCCCTTTAGAGTTGCTACAGCTCTGTGAATTTGTATATACGCATCTCTTCCTTATACCATCATCATCATTTATCAGCCCTTTCCCTCTCCGTCCCTCTTCCGCAATGTAGAGTAGCAGGGCAGAGCGAGTTATTGCTCAGGCCGACCTCTCTGCCTTTCTGTAAATAAATTTATCTCTCTCTTCACCCAGTTTATGGTATGTCTGCCGGATACTATTTGGCTTGTTTACCTGCACCTTGGGTCACTGGGTTGTCCATTCATAGTGCATAGTCCACCAGCCGGCTGTGCTGAGGAAACCACGCTCGAAAGCAACCGCCCGACCAAATTGAGTCAATCAGTATGTGACATTGCTTATGAACCACTGGGTACGTGCTGCTCTTAATGAAACTCTTTGGCACCAGTTTTAGTCTCTGGGTACGTCGCCGTCACTATGTGTGGCATTTCAATAAACATCGTTGGTGGAACCTGGGCTCACGGGGCATGCGTCACTCGATATGTACCTCTCTTCAATTGCAAAAAAAAAAAAACTCATTTAACATTTTTCAGCTGTTGGTCAGAATCGAGCCATATATATTCAAGTAGTCTTGTCTGAATCTGGTCTGGCTGCTTTTGTGAGCTTCGAATTGCGCGCTGATGCGTGAAACCTCGCTGTAAAACTTGCCAGGCGTTCATGCAATACTTCATCGATGCGCAAACTGCACGACCAGTTGCGAAGACTTTGAAAGGAGTCGTAGAAACTGTCCTAGAGCCTTCACGGCATCGTTCAAGCTCACTGCAGTCGAGAGTACCAGACTGAAAACTTATCTAAGAGATATGTTACATTCTGAAAGCGATGAAGACGCTGATGAGGCTTTTGTGGAATCCTACGCGCTTGACTTATTTTTGTCCTTACAGCCCCAACTAGAGCAACTTTGACGCGCTTCAGGAGCGACTGCTATATGCAGTTTAATGAAGCCCCCCCTTCCCCCCCTTCCCCCCCCTTCCCCCCCCCCCTTTTACTCGTTCATAATAAACTCTTTGATTCTCTCCTTTATGCTGGTTCTTAACTGCGGGCTCTACAGGGGGTGCGGACTATGTATAAAGAAAAGAGTATTTAAAAGCCAAATTTGCCACTGCAAAATATACACCAATGTGCACTTTATTCGGGGAAATACAGTATGTTAAGACGCGCATAGTGCGTGGAACTGGTGGTGGCTAGACTAGAGGTAGCGGCGTGCCCAAAGGGGTGCGCGGAAGAGAAGCCCAGCTGATCTATGCGCCTCATACATAATACGTTTTAATCGTATTAACGCGTTAATTGTATTAGCATATAGTCGCCTTGACAGGGCATCTGCCGAAATTTTTATTTATTATAGAGCGAACTGGAAGCCAAATGATACGGCACCTTGTCTTTGAGCAAGAGCCAATATATCTAGTGTTGCTCGTCTTTCTCAAAGTTATTACGAGTGCCGTGAGAACAGCAGTAACAGGATTGAGCACTGTTGACCTAATTAGGCTGCGGAAATGTAAGTAGAGATGGTAAAACACAATAACCTGCTCTTTCGACAGCACTGTTTCTCTCATTCACGTGCGTACTGTTCGTAGACTGATATTCTCCTCCTGACTGCCTTATTTACACCTTTACCCTGTGTTACAGCGAATATCTTCCCTTTAGCCGTGGAATGGCACTTTATTTGCTTCATACCTTCTCATTTTCTCGATAAGCCCTCGAGAGAGCTGCTCTGCACAGTGCATACAGATGGTGGTTTTCTAGAGCATTTTTCGTGTTTCATTTTTTTTCTGTGTTCCTGTTTATAGAGTAGCTATATTTCAGTCCCACACCAAGAAAACCCAATACTTTCCCTAAAGACAGCAACGTAGCGATTATTGGTTAGTTCTGGTTAGCTATTTGTACAACGTAGGTAAACGTTTGTTGTTCAATGTTGCTTTGTTCGTGATCGTAATGACAATGTACACACAACTAATATTAAGCAGGGAAAACGCAGGGCAAGCGGGAGCCAACGTTTCGACAAGTACGCTTGTCCTTTTTATGTCGCCTTGAAAAAGGCAAGTCCACTAGTCCAAACGTTATCTCCCTGTTTTACTTTCTTGTCATCTTGCTCATAATAGGGAGCAGGTGTTTCAGAGCAGAAGGTACTTATAGCAGTAACGACACATATCTTATATAAACTTTTTTTAACGCTATGGTGCCAATATTTCCAGTTGACTCGCGGAATTTTCATGCGGCGTTCAAAAAAATAAAGGGTGCGCGGTGCATGGACATGGAAGTTTTTTGTTTTTCACGTACGAAGTAACATTTCATTGGTTTTGGCAGATCGAGTATTTCTCATAAATGTAAAACTGAACCTCTTATATTTAGAAAGTTATTAAAGTCCATAACTGCAGATATCACATTGAGGCATTTGACGAAAAGAGTGCCATACGAGGTCAAGGAAAGAAAACTGAAACTATTGGTAAAACAGATATAGCTTCTTTTTCGACAGAAGTCGGTCACGGTTCTTTTTTATTCAAGTGGAGTGCCGGGACAGATCGTCACCTATTCAAATTCGCACTCTCGTCACATCTGCGGCATCTCTCTGACCCACTTGCAAAGCTGAGCGTGAAACTTGTCCTGACCCTCACGTTACCCCAGTGTGGTACGGCTCTGTGGGTGACATGACGCGAGTCTCCCTGACGATATGCCTAAAGCGTCTCACTTAACGGTCTTGTCCTGTTATGAGCAATATGATTCGCAACGTTCTGGTTGGCGGGTGGTTGCGTACATTGCACAACTTGTAACTATCTGTTGCGTGGCTGCTTTTATTAAAAAAGTATTTTGGCATTATTAATCGATGTATTACATGTCTGCTAGCCGTGCAGTTACTTGCAGAAAAAAAACATTGTTAGTACTTGCTGACTGAGATCAACAATTATTGCACTTTGCATACTAACACAGAATAGACAGGCTAGCCTGTAGAGCTGCACTTTAGCGTAATTTGCAACTTCCGCAGTCAATGAATATGTAGCTTTTTGCCACGAAGCGTACGACAAACGTTATACATGGCCTAATTAGTGGGATGGAGAGTGTACAAGAAAAGCTTTAGTGTGGAAAACGAAGCATCAACAATTTGTAACAGTGGGAGCGTAGGTTGCGTTAATTCTAATGGGGGTAGAATATAAAAAAAACGCCCAACTACAATCATCTGCCTGCACACCAAATATTCCCAAATAGTCGCAATTAGCCTATAGAATGCCTCTACCTTCCCCTTCTTTTTTTTTTCGGTGTCCCACATGAAAACTGTGTCTCTTCGGAGGTAGAATACCCAATTCCAATTTACATTCGTAGAAGCACGAAATTCTGACACAGCAACTGAATACGGATGGAGCAGTTTCCGCAGTAATCCTGCTTGTGCACATCATTAGGAACCAATATTAGAACACAGCGATCTTCTCCTCAAACTCTTTCTAAACTCGCGCTGAGCCTAGAAAGAATACAAGTACCGAATAGGGAAGCATCAAATTTCTGTTTTGATCTCATTTGCAGGTCTGTATCTTGCAGAAATATTTTTGGTCTTGTATGCTGCAATTTGGAAACCATGGTATACTGTGAACACATTAAGGCTTTTGCAAGAGCGACGTAACACAAAGCCGTTGCAGTACTGCAATTCTTAACGGACCTCCATTTTCCCTTTTGATGTCAAGGATTGTGCCAACATACAACGAAGCAACGTGGATAACTTAACATCACAGTTTACAATAATAAAGTGCTTAATTGCACATGAAATATTGATCGCGAAGCAAAATGG
Organism: Dermacentor albipictus; assembly: GCF_038994185.2. Classification (NCBI taxonomy): domain Eukaryota; kingdom Metazoa; phylum Arthropoda; class Arachnida; order Ixodida; family Ixodidae; genus Dermacentor; species Dermacentor albipictus. The sequence goes on from NC_091821.1 coordinate 440,894,298, forward strand.
TTGTTTAGAAGTACAAGCGAGGTCGTACAAAATTTGTCAAGAATTATATTACGCATTACGGAATGCATAGAGGAATGCGAAACAACACGAGCGCTAACTTGCAACTGAACTTGCACTGGAAACCACGTCCTTAGGAAGATTTTCCATTTCGTTTAGATGGAAGGTAACGCACATGTTTGAGTACTTTGCTCTGTGTTGTGTATATCACTATTTCTTGCGCGACAAAGCAAAAATGAAAAAAGCCAATGTTTCCCAAGAGAATATTTGAGGCCTCTGTTGTTACCATCTGAAAAAAAAAGAAAGAGAAAGAATCCGATGATCAGCTGCGTTTCAAGCCACCTGAGCGGCGATTTGAAACTGTAGTGTAGCCATATTTTTGCGCATCTGGTATCTGCAATGACTAAATATTTACAGAATTGTTCAAAAGGGCCTTCTTTGTACACTTGTTTGGTTAGGGCTGCATTGCCAAATTGAGGTAGGGGTAATATAAAAATTACATTTCAATTCTATTCCAACTATATTTCCTTTGTGTGCTTCCATAGTTCTCCGAGCCTCGCACCGGCTATTTTATAACCAGGAAAGGCCGTTCGGGTCTGGTAGCCTATCAAAAAAGCAAGCACGCCAGGCAGAACCAACCGTGGGTTAATATCTTTTCAAGCTATATCTTATGCGTTTGAGATTTATTGGATGAACGTCTCCCTCAGCTACCATTATAGAGGCTAGAAGGTTTGACTAGTGTCGTGAACGTGCCAGAAAAGAGGAAATGATTTGCAATGACGGCTCACAGATAGCGTTAGAGCTAGCAGGTGTGTTGTGCGCGCGTTCAGCACCAATGCCGGGAAACGCGTTTCGCTGAGCGCATCTTGCTGTAACGGCTGCGATATTCGTCTGGCCAAAGCACAAAATATAATACGAGTGTCTATATGTTTTGCTTCGCTTGCGACGTAGGTCAGCAACGGCATGCTGAAGACGCCGGTTCTCGCCCGAGCCCCGAAGCTAAGCAGCATTGGGCTCGGTCAGTACTTGGGAGGGAAACCAACTGGGAACACCGAGTGCAGAAAAAAAAAAACACTTTCGCAGCTACTGCTTCGTTAAAAAGTTAAATGTGGCATGACCTTCAACGTAAGCGCGTCTTTGTCAAACTTCCGCGCTTCTTTGATAACGCCGACGGGCGCATTACCACCTGTGATTTCGACTCCCTTAGAAGTAAGTGCATTCCCTATACATTTTACGATGTGAGGTAAATCAGAACTGAAATGAAGGTTCCTTGTTTTGTCCACGGGATGTTGAACCTTACAGTTGATTTCCTGGGCTGATGCTGGAAAGATGGAAATGCATTTTTATTAACACAATAAACAATATCGTGGGTACAATGCAGACTCAGATTAGCAACTTGTTAATATCTAAAGAAATCTAGCGACCAAAATCTTGTCGGGTAAAAAGTATGTACCTTTGATGCCAAAGAGCCTCCACAGGCAACGATTCCACGAAGAACCATCGCTAGTCCAGAAGTCGACGAACAGGCCTGCTTTATAAGCGAGGATTGTGGCCTCCAGCAAAACCTTTGAAAGCACCGGTGCCTTAACATTCCCGTGGGCGGCGAACACGCCAAGTATTTGTGTCCATGTTCCTGCAAAGATGAAGCACTACAGGATGAGCCGTACAGAAAACAGTACATAGGTAGTGGTATCAATTTCAAGGCGAAGCACGTTCACAATATAAGCCACTTTTATTATAAAAGCAATGACAAACATCACTAACAAAATAACAGGATAAAACTGGATGGTAATATCTTTGCAGCCATTTTAGCGTTGCAACCGTTCAATTTGAATAACTTACCTTGGAATGGCTGGAACATGACGACAAGGCCATGGTCGCTTGCCGTTTTTGTTGTGTCGTCAGTAAATGGTCCAAGGTCTACAAAACCAGTAAGCTCGCCAGATGGTCTCACGCTGATGTTTTCCGAAAGCCTAATTTCATCGAAGACCAGTCTACCATGGCGAATGGACTCATCCATGTCCTTGGTCTTCTTCTGCCCACCTGAGAGAATGCTGGTACTAAACCCAAATGCACTTCTGAAACTTTCTATACGTTTATCCAGGCATGATTTGCTAGGCAGAGCCATTATTTCGTGCCGCCTGATGTGCTCACAGAGCTTGGGGCTTCTCATGCGCGTAGGGATGCATTCCAATATTCATAATTTGCTTACCGCATGCCGGGCTTGACTTTCTGCGGGCAGCATAAAAACACATTTTAACAGCAAGACGCTGCTTTGGTGGAAGCCCGTTTACCTTTGTTTCCAAGACAGAGCTGGAAATAGATTCATTGATCACTCGAAGCTGTGAAACACTTTTCTTGGCGTTTGCCAGCTTTCTCCGTGCGCGCAGCAATTATAGGGCCTTCCTGGCACTTCGTTGTTTGTGTGATATACTCAGCTTTTTCTTAAGCCGATATGTTCTCTTTAGTGCCAGCTTCTTCGTGTACTTGCATCGCAAAGAGAGTTTGCCGTCAGTTGATCTCCTGAGGCAGTTTTTGGCAATGTGCTTGCCTCCGAGCTCAACGGACTGTCCTCGCTGGATTGGGTGAATTTCAAAGCCTGGGAAAGGTATTAAGATATCGGCCTTTCTCAATGCCGCTGCGGCGTCGTCAGCCGTCTTGACACAAAATTCTTCAACCTTTACGTTCCCATAGAACACGCAGCAACGGTACGCACTCGTCTCAGCACAAGGGACCTCTGAAAACGGCATGAAAGCAACATGCTTACTGACATACAAATTTGCTACCCCAGAGCTGCAGTGCCACCCAAAGCATAACGTTGCAGGGTCATTTTCCAGCACAATTCGGCTGCAGCGGACAGAAGGCAGTGAAATGTCGCTGAATGGGTGTGGTCTTGCCTCTGAGAAGCTTACATTGCCGTGTTTCTGAGCGTTGCCGTCTTCCAGGAGGTGGTTTCGCGCTCTGCGCTTCGGTGTTGGGGCGTAATTACCTGCGAGATTCCTCTCTTTTCTCTTTTTTGGGACACTCTTAGACATATAGCCGGGCACGTCAGGGAATATTGTGGGAACGTCGTCGTCATTGAGCACTGGCCATTCACGCTCTATTTCGACGACCTCCCCATTAATGATATTCTTGAAAGTTCTTTGGACATAGCGATCGTCAAAATGACGGGAACACACCACACTTGTCTCATCCAGCACTTTGTCCTCTCGTTTTATGTTCTTTGCCCATTCTTCTCGTCAAAGAGCGTCTGCGGGAGCACGAAACAGCGAAACCTTTTCGGCACATGACTTATACCCCCCTTTGCACAGGGGCACAAAACACGTTCTGCCTTTCTTTGCAGGCATGCTCTAGACACACAAACCACATTCACGGCACTGTTGAATGACTGCGCACAAACATGCCAGACAATCAGGAGCGAAGCGGAAGCACACCAGAAAGACTGCGCTTTCACTCGACGAGCGACACGAGGAGCTGCGGCAGCGGCATCGGTCTTCTCTGCTCGCCTAACCCGGCTGCCGCGAACAGCGCCACCAACGCTAGCAACGAAACAGGTTTCGGCGCGGCGGCTGGCGAGGGCGCCTCCTCACGACACTAGTCAAATCTTCTAGCCTCTATACTACCATGGCGGACTTTTCGGAGAAACTGGTGCTTTTATTGAGCGTTCAAACCTCTTCAATAACAAGAGACAACGTGATTGACCTTTCAGAAACACACCACAGTACGATGAAAGACGCACCGAGAATTTCGAGGATGAAAACGATCAAAGGTAAATGTGTATACGTGGAAGCGAAGTTTGCATAGAAGCCCACGCTTTCAAGATATGGCGGTTTTTCAGTTGTTTATGGGGCTTAGCGCCATCTATGTGGGGTGCGAACATCTCTCGCAAAAAAATAAAATTAAAATGGAAGTGACGCTATATCCAGTAAAAGAACGAAAAGAGTATCATAGGCTTTCTATTGGAGCGGTATTTTTAAACATCCTGTAGCCCAAGGGGAGTCCGCTGTGGCCGACGCATTGTGAATTCCAAACTCCTCTCAATGGGTCGTGTGCTTTAAGTCGATGTCTTCTTTTTACATCCAACGCCTTATAGAATGCGGATATATGGCTAGTGAGAAGTCACTGGAATTTAAGTATGCTACTCTTTCCCGTTGCTTTTCCTGTGAAAGTTAGTACTATGCGTGTTTGTGACCTTTGCATAAACTGTGCTCTTGCTCATTATTCCTTCCACATTCGGCTGAGCTGACCCGGCTACATACCGCATGTTATTCCGTTATTTCCTTGCCCCTTACGCATATAGGGCCTCAAAAGTTTAGAGTGATGCTCCACATTGCTAGCGAGTTTCCGTTGAAACAAAAAAGTAATTCATTGTTATGCTCACATTTCTGTCAACAGTTCAGTATTATTGGCTGAAAAACCGAAAACAAGAATTGCAAAGTTGGCATACGGCCCACACTAAATGCGGCAACGAAAAAACGTGAAGATCAGCGATTTGTGCTCCCAAAAGCCTTGCCCATAGCAATTGCAAAGTGCACTAAGCATTCTGGTACAAAACTTTCTCAATACTAGACTGACTAGAGAACATGCCAACTTACCCGGACTTTCTGCAACAACCGGAATGTCGATACAGTTTTCGCTCAAATTTCAAACCTTTATCTTACCTTGCGTGTCTGTCATAAATAGTGCTTTTTTTCTCGTCATGCAGGTGGATGTTTCTGGAGTCAGGCTTCGACAGGGGGACGAAAATTGCCCCGTTCTAAAACGTTGGGTCAAGACTCAACGCTTGTACGCAACCCCATACGAGCATTTTCCAATACACAAATTACACTTCTGCGTTCTGTTCCTGTGTGAGCTGCTACCATTACATCAAGGAGCGCTACTATGTGTCGAAAAGACTGGAAGACAGCCCAAGCGGCAAGACGTGCTATCGATATCGACCAGAACATTTATATCACAAAGGTGCTCGCTACAGGAAACTATTGCACTTCAGAGAGATCTTCCTTCAGACATATGGCCCACCGTTATTCAAAAACGAACTTTTCGTAAATGGCCGGTTCACCCTCACTAATCTGCACTGTCATCATGGCCACTTAATAACTGTGCGGACGCCTTCCACAACTATATCGCCACTGGACTGACGCGTCGTCGGTAACTGTGCATTGTCGCTATATGTAATTGCCACAATGCCGCTGTATCTTACCCAAGGTTGCACAGCGACCTTAGGCAAAACATAGCGGCATTGCGTGTACTTTGTAGTTGTCAAAAAAGTGGAATGGTTTACAATCTGCAGTTTATTCGTTTGTTATCGCTGTGCCTTACTTGTCAACATATGATCTATCAACCCCTTAGGGGCTCACCGTGTTTATATGAATGGTGCCAAATTGGCTATACTTTTTATGATACAAAACTTTTCATTAAGTTATTTAGGGCTCTGAACTCTAACTTAAGAACATTTATCGGTAAAAATAATAATTGATTTGTTATAACAAACAGAGAGCTGCACTCCTGGAAGCCCTCGAAAAATATAGATTCTTTGGAACAGCTGTACTGCACTGAATTATATTGAAATGGACTGTTTGTAATCTAATGTTTCCACGCCTACTGGAGTCCATCAACTGCATGGTACCGAGAAAATCCCATGAGAACAGGGCAAACTCAGTTCGCATGGCATGGCTCCTGCCTTGTAGTGTGAAAAAATGAACTCAAATAAACGCGCCGAAAACAAAACCACTAATACCATCTATGTACTAAACCCAACGACAAACTTTGACAACCATCACAAGCCATTGAAGAAGTGGCGGAATACCCATGACGAGATCGGCTCGTCCTAATCCAAAAACGTCGCAGCTTCGCCCAAAAGGCGAAACATCGATTGCGATGGCAAATAAACTTGTGAACGCTCGCTTGCTAAATAAGCTAACAAGCATGATGTCAGCGCCGACAGACAAACAGGCCCAAACTACATTCGATGACCTCTGACAGTCGTTGTCAAAACGTTGGAGGGAGGGATCACGGAAGTAGCGCCGATTGAAGCGACCTTCATGCTGTCTATCGCTTTGAAGCAAACTGAGCGGCAAGAAAACCGCACATGCAAAGCTACGAGCGGTTGACCCACCTCGACTGAGTCCCCATAGGAGATCGCTTTCAATATAAAGCTCGCGCGTGGCTGCTGAAGTACAACGCAACCACCTACCTACCCTCACCCGGCTCTGTGCACACGACAGTGGACGGCGCGCTTTCTCTCCGCATTCCTCCCTTCAGCATGCGAGATTGAGCGCCGATCTTCAGCTTACCCTCGCACGCTTTCACTCGCACATGCAGCGTACGGCGCGCGGCGACTATAATCGCCCTTGGACTTTATACGGAACGTGGCGGCGGCGGCGACGCCGAAGCCGGTGGCAAGAATGGGACTGCTGTGCCCTAATAATTGCTAGTGGTATAAAATGTCGATTGCGTGTGACAAGCTGAGGTCGTCAAAAACACTTAATGGGTGAATAAAGCTTGCTGCCAATAAAATATTGCGGCCACGGCCTGGCGTGGACCCTGCCTATGTGTCAGGCCGATGTCTGGTAATGTGTTCCAACAGATATGCAAAAACAAAAAAGAAATCAGTCGTCGTGGAAGCAGACAAATTTACAAAGGAAAAGATGGTTGCGCGTTACTTGCCCGAGAGCAGGAGTGAAAACGAATATTCATTGAGTAGATCGCCGTTGGATTTGAGTCAAATTGGAAGAGAACCCATTCTAACAAGTTTGACAACTGGGCGTGTGGGTATAGCATATTATAGGTTGGATTGCGCAACATTTTGACGAGAGACACAGAAGAGAAACACGCACCACAGAGCGCTCTGTGGTGTGTGTTTCCCTTCTGTGTGTGTCGTCCAAATGTTGCGCAGTCCAAACTCTAAAAAACCATTCTAATACACAAACAGGAACCCAAATTATTCGCAAAAGTGGCTACCAAGCGTGGCGAACATTGCACGTGGGAAGAAGATCGTTTGCGGTAAAATGATAGTCATTGTGAATACTTTCTTAAAAACAGGAGTAAGGTAGCACAGAAAGACTGGCTGACGTTTCGAAAGGAGGGCTTATCTTCGTGAAAGGCGGCCTTCTCCTCCTCTACAGGTTAGTTTTAAAAGGTTAGTAGAGTGACGTCACGTGCGATTGTTGTCGGCTGGCTGTAAAGGGAGAGGCTCAAAAAAAGAAAAAAAAGCGCTGTCGCCTGACGTCTCTCGGCGTGTTCTTTAAGACGATGGGACTAGATTTGGAAAGTGAGAAGACGGCAAAAAAGAAAAGAAAAAGAAGAAGTAGATGAAAGCCAAAAAAAAAAGAAGCAAGAACAGAAAAAAGAAGGACATAGGACGGTGTTGGCGGAGCGTGAGGTTACGGAGCCTCCAGCGGTGTCGGTGGCGTGCGCTCGTTGGTTTAGAAGAGCGGATCAGCCGGTTAATGCGTTAGTAAGTAAAAGACATGAGGTGAAGGGACGACTTGAGTAGCTTAGCACCAATGCGTTGGGTAGTATTGAAGGTGTTAAGATGGTTACACGGAATCTGGGGGCATTGGATGGATTAGCTGAAAATTCGCGGATTTGTCTTTCAAGGGCCTTAGCATTTCAGGAAGGCGCCGTCACGGCGTTATGCAGAGGTGGCGTGACCCTGTGTGATCGAGGCGCCGAAGAAGGTAACCTGGCATGCGGAGCTTTTGAAATTGTCTGTGGGGGTGATTAAAAAGAAATAAAAAGAAAAAAAGTTAAGAAAACGAAGCGGTAGAACAACTAGGAGGGTGACAGGAGAAAAAACAGCAAGGGGCAGGTGCAAATGGGAAAGCGCTAAAAGCGTGGATGAGAATATTGAATTGAGTAGTAAGGGACAGGCAGGGGAAAACTAGAAGTGCAGTAATAGGCGTAGTCAAAAATCGAGGTCATCTGCTGCACAACGCCTTTACGGCATCTGTTAATATGAGAGTTTCATGTTTAGGTTAGAGATTTCAGCGAGTCTAAGTTGCCACGTGCCAAATTGATAGGCATTTACACTTGTGTATGAGGTACGATTCCGTATACTTGCTTTCTCAAGGTGAAACGAAATTTGTTTGTAGTATATAGAGCTTTGCTTTACCGAGTATATGGCTAGGTAAATTGTGTTTTGCATGTGCGCGATAGCCATTGAGTCTTTTGGAGTTGAGAAATGCTTTGCGAAATCACCAAAGATCCCTCATTAAACCGTCATTTCTACAAGGTACTCCTCGCCCTACTGTGAATTATGGAGGACATTAATTCTAAAAGTACATGGTCACAACACATAATTCTCGCAACAGTCGACGTCACGGCTCTGTATTCCAACATTCCAATCTCTGATGGTTTATCTTCGCTAAAGAAACCGCTGTCTAAATACAATCCACAACACTGTATTGAAGTCTACGTGTCTATTCTGGAATTTGTTCAATTACCTAAAATACATGGGAGAAGTATGGGCGTACCACTTATACCAACCTACGCGAACATATTTACGGGGACTCTAGACACAGATTTCCCGTTGCGCTGCACAGACAAACCTCGAACGTGCCTAGGATACATAGACTACTTGTTTATAATATCTGGACACGGTCACCATAGTATAGAAGACAGATCCGCAACATTCCTAAGTTCTCGTCACCCAAGAATAAAATTCCCACCGGCATCTTCAAATGAACGCATAAACTTTCTGGACACAAGAATGTATATTGACAACAGTACCTAAAATATGCAAAACATCATCTCAAGCATTGCAAACAAGGCGCCTTTAAAGATCAAGCCACAAGTCAACGTCGCATTCACGTTGAAAACTAAGACTAAGTAGATAGACTCGATCACTTTAAAAAACCCCCTCAAAAAGTAACCACCTAAACAATGCCCTTCAAAAAGCCTACACCGATGTAGCCAAACTACATCGAAGCGAGGCACTCAAACCCCGTCCTAAGATCGCAAGAAGAACAGCGGCCCTTCTTATTACTAAATTCGGAGACGCACTCCCAAAAATGAACAACACCCACAGTAAACGATACGAAATTCTCACCGGCAACCAAAAACCTAATAAGATTTTTCACGACCCGATCAGAGTAGCCAGTAGCAGAAAGAGTAATTTCATGGAAATTATCGTACATGCCAAGCTAAAGACAACGAAGCCAACATCCAGTCCCTGTGGCCGCCCAAGTGTTCTACATGCTAACATATTCAATTTACTACTATGCTAAAAAGTACAACGCCAGATAACCTTACCAACATAATTTCGAGTTTCACGTGCACGTCAAGCTACAAAGTCTACTGTCTAGAATATGTCCCCTTCAACAAACAATACGTAGGTGAGACTGGACAATAAATTCATGCAATACTCAATGGCCATCATGCAAATACGAAGCACAATTTACCCAACGCAGGAACCAGCCACTTTTGTGAACATGGCCATGTATTTGATAAAATAAGGCTCTATAAACTACATACAAGTTTCCGATCACCTCGCGAGAGGATGCACACAAGTTTAAATTGCTATACGCGACGGGAATTAATTTGACCCATGATAACATAGAATCGCTAAAAGCTCTAACTTAAATCTGAAATTCTCATATCATTAACAAAGACAAAAAACACGCTGTTCTACTAGCAAACCTCGATTGTTAACCTCACTTAGCTTATCACTCGATTCAATATTCCTTTCCACGCTTTTAAGCATATATATCAACTATACGAGTCGTTTTCCCATGTGCACCTGCCCTCTCCCGCCTTTTGTTCTCTCACCCTATTTTTTCTTCCGTTTCTTTTCCCGCCTTTCTTTTTACTTTCCATTTATTTTGAAGACCCTAACTGACACATTCCAAAGCCCCAGATGCCAGGATACCTTTTTTTTGGTGCATCGACCACACAGAGTCATGCCAGTTCTGTATATCGCCGTGACGAAGCCTATGCCGATCTACTGACGTTTACGTCCCTTGAAAGACCAAGGCTCTAGCTTCCAACTACCACGGCAATGCCCTCAAACTGCGTGTAGCCGTCTTAACACCTTCAAGATTACCCGACACATTGGTGCTAGGCTACTCAAGTCATTTTTTCAACTCATGTCTTTCTGTTACTCGCTCACGGACCGGCTCTAAAACTACAGACGCACGCTGCCAACGATACTCTCAAAGGGTCGCTAACCTAGACGGATGAAAAAGGCGTAGTGCATCAGAAACATGACAAAGAACACAGACGACAGACACATTTGGAGCTAACTTTCAACAACGAGTATTTATTGCAGTATCCCAGCGTAGATACAGGGTCTTTCAGCGAACACTTTCAAACATTTCTTTAAAGTTGCCTGTGGCAGATAGCTCAATTCCAGTTGATGAGCCGGTCTATTCGAAGGGACGGACAGTAGTTGCACAAAAAATTGAAATGCAATATCGACTAATTAACAACAATTCGCTTATTGACTTTTAAGGTAATTATTTTATGACCCATATTGGAATTTACAGATTCTAGCGGTGGACTCCGCAAGGTGGATCCACTTGGAACGAATTCTCAGGACAACACCAGTTTCCAGATATAAATTCCCTAACTTTGTGGAGAAATGCATTGGCATTCCAGTTAATTGTGAGCTTCAGTTCATGAAACAACGTTTTGTTTACAAATTAACTGGAACGCCTGTTCTCCCGCATGCATTACAACATGTGCAAGGTACATGTAAGCTGAAACTTCCATAGAAGCCCACATGTCGAGAAAATAGGGCTCGTTGTAACTGTCGCCATCTTCGTATCGTGGAGACAACAAACAGCAAGCACAAAAATAAAAAAGAAACAAAGAAGTGACATCACAACAGGAAATGGCTGTGACGTCAAGATCTTACGCTGCTTGGAGCGAATGTTTGAAATTCGTTAGCGTCCGGCATTACAGCCGCTACGACAGCAGTTATTTTTATTTTTTTCAGGCTGAGGCGAGCTTGATACTCGTCTCACCTAAAACGCCAGCGCGCCCTTTAACTACTAATAGTGGTGTATGTCGTAATGTGAGCGTAATTAAGCTGTTATTGATGGCAATGGCTCCAGTAGCTTTCATAGGAAGGTGAGCGAATACGATAGAAAAAAATGACACAGCCGAAAAGCTTTCAAAATGAACTTCACTTTTATTCGTCCTAAACAATGCGACCAATATAACTGACCAAACAAAACATGTTTCAATGATGAAAGGTACTATGGCCAGCACACAGTCGTAATGCAAAGCGACCTATGCGAATCATTTGCACAGAATCATTCGTAATTCCTTGTGACACGGTGTATTCATATCCAACAATTATCAGGCAACGTTTCCCCACACTCACTTTAGAAAACATTCCACTTACTAATTTTGCTGCCCGTAGGACACTCAGGGCCGGGGTTACAGAGAGTAAACGAACATAGCGCGACGTTTCTTTGGGGGACGTTCCGCATCTATCATTACGACGAGACAAGCGCGTCCGAAGCCGCAGCGTTAACTTGCACGATAAACAAAAAAATCTGCACTCACACGTTTTGCCAACGAATGCAGCGCACTCGATCACGGAAAGTTGCAAGTGAAGCGCATGCCCCGCTTTAAAGAAACATGCAACGAAATAAAAAAAAATCGAACGATACCATCGCGTTCAAGTGAGAAACGCCGTTCCTCACGTCACAATAGCTGGCTTGCACGGCCTTGCCATGTCTTGCGCCAGAATCACTGTTTGGTAGGGGTCGCCAAGAAAGTACTAATAAATTGTGACATAGAATGAAGATAACATCTGTTCGTTTAGTGCCGGAAAAATATGTGAAACAGAAAAGTTACTCTTATGCCAGCATTCTGATTGAAATTTTAGAGCATTTTGATATTGAGCAATTGATATCCTTGACCATAGGTTTTCGCACACTTTTCGTTTCAAGTTTCGCTACCGATTTAGATGGACCTTTGCATGTGCTCCGGGCAACCTGACAGCGTGTCTCGCGGCAGAATGGAAAATCTGTGTTAAAGAATCATGCCAGCGCATAAATTCCAACACTCTTCGTGATAATTAGATGGATGGTTTGCTGATACAAGACCCACCAAAGGTGGCGGTGTGATATGCTTCAATGATAAGCCTGGACATCTCGTTAAGGCTTTTTCCGTCCTTTTGCCTCCATTGTGATATACCAACAAGCGCAACGTCCAACTTTCGCTAACCTAGCTCGCGCCCCCCAACACCCTCCTATGCTTTTCTTTTTCTTGCTTTGTTTGTTTATTCATTTGCTGCCCTCCCACTCTCCCACTCTTGTCCCTTCGTCTTATGAACCAGGCCTAGAGACGTCAGGTGAAAGCGCTCATTTTCTGTTCAGTCTCACCCTGTACAGCCAGCGACCACCGACCACGAGTGCACGTGACGTCACTCTACTAACACGCTAAAGCTAACCTACCCAGAATGAGAAAGCCGTCTTTGAAGAAGATAGGTCTTCCTATCGATACGTTGGGCAGCCTTTCTGAGGCACCTCATCCTTGTGTATAACCTTTATACTACAGTGTGCTACTCCATCTGTCAGCCCTATTCTTGGTTTCGCAAATACTTTGTGATGCACACATGCATGCACACAACTTGCATGCCCAAGTTCCTCCTTTTCTGTCTTGCTCACATAATTTGCTCGGCGAATGACTGACGACTTTAATGCGCGCTTAGTGTCTTCAAGCGTGTCCTGATGCAAAGGTGAATAATAAACTAGGCATATCATGGCGCACTCGCCTTGGCGCCAGTAAACGTTCAGCGAAAGCTTAACAAATCTTGAGATAGATTCTTTAACTTGTTACTGCCGATGTAACGTGCAAACTCTCGACCACGAAGTAAGTCAATCAACACGCAGTAGAGGAATCAGCGTTGTTATTGTGCATGCTTATACTGACGCTGCCGGCTTTGCTCGCGATGCTTCGGAAGTGCGCCAATGAAATGTATTGACCTTCCTCTACAAGTAAACCGTCGCTGCAAGTGCGTCTACACAGATGCGTCGGAGTTGTTTATTTTGAGTCTACTGGGTCTTGACGGCAAAGTATTGAGGCGATCCCAGCGCAGAAACATAAATGATTGAGAGTTGGTTCACGTAGTCACAATTGCTCGGCACCAGTGTGTTCTTGCTGTTCTAGGCCTCGATAAATACACCAGCGCGCATCCGCGGATCGTAACATAGCATCATTCTTGCGTATTGATTCCACACGGGATCGCAGAGCCTGTATTGCGCACGTAACTTTAGCATAAATTTATTTCGTCGTGTTGAACGTTTCTAAGTGCCCTATGAAAAAAAAAAACTATGAAATTAATATTCGTGGCATTTTTGGTAGGCTAGTCGGCATCTTATGGGAGAGAGGTTATTAAAATTCATCACAAATTTTCGCTGTTGTGTATTGTTCACGACAGAAGGCTTGTCGTCGTTGTTATATTCAACAACGACGACGACCCCGCCATCTTTCTCGTCGTCCTTGCCGTCATCATTGTGCTAAACTGTCTGACCATAGGTTCTCTCCCACACGAAAGAACAACAGCCGGTTTCCTAATTGGCGGCTGACGTGACAAACCAGCTTGTGGTCTTTTGCGCCGTCACCACCTCGGTTAGTTCACAAACAGCTGCCATAGCGAGGAGGGAGGCTCGGAGCACGTAGAGGGATTCTTTCCGCTCAAGCGTAACCGTCCCTTCATCCTAAATTTTGTCAGCCACTTTTGCTACTGGTCCTGGCTGCAAACTAAGGCCGCCACAGCAGGGCGGAAAGAACGCGACAGCTCATCGTAAGTTCCTTTCAAACAATCGGCCGCCGATTCGAAACAAAAGAAAAAGCTGGCCCTCTCATCCTGGTCCGTTTTGTGAGCCTTCCTTTCGCAACAATTGAAAGGAATGACGCAGCCAAAAAGCGACTTCGAGAGAAAGGGCCTACGGTGGCGACACAGCAGTTGGTATGGAAATGAGGCGGCGTACGACAAAAAAAAAATAAACAAAGAAGGCAGCTACTTCTTAGCAGCCAGCCCAAACAAGCTCAAGTATGGAAAAACAAGTGAGATGGCTTATCAGGGCGATACGCAGCGGTGCAGTGGCAGAGAATATAGCGACAGGGAAGCAGCAGGCAAGACGAGGGCCCTTGCACCGTGGTCACTGCAGCTGGGGCAGACGCTGTCTAGAGACGAACACGCGAGCATGTCCGCCGAGAGAGAATTCTGCGGGCGCCTTGCAGTGGTCACCGGAGGAGGCAGCGGCATCGGTGAAGCCATCTGTCATGTGCTCGCCGAGAGGGGTGCCCGCGTCGTCGTAGCCGACATCAATTTCGAAGCGGCTCAAAAGGTCTCGAACTCCCTGCCTGGTTCGTATTGCCACACCACTACTTTGCTTTGTTCTGACGCCTTTTGGTGAAGTTTACCTGCCTATGAAAGCCCAGCCCCATAGCACATTATCGGGCGATGATTTACTGAGAGACAGAGCAGCTATATCGTGTATTATCACGCGTGCTGTAGCCGCTACGTAAAACGCGCTCGCGGTTAGATTACTTGCTGTGCGAGTGTCGCAGAATGGTCGACCCTATGTTATGTGATGCATGGTGTGAATGTTGTACAGTCGCGGCCAAAAACAAGCGGCCCACGGCTCTGGGCGCAGGAGCGGCTGCGATGTCTCCCCGCGTCGCTGCTATCTCCATCGGGCGCCGCCTATCTTTTCCCTCACTCTCGCGCGGCCAAGTCAGACGCTTGATAAATTTCAAGTGAGGCGTTCGGCTGTTTCGTCGCTGACGTCCCGGTCAGTTGGAAAGAGGGTTCGTCTGTGCGCGCTTGCCTTCCTTCTCGCGCCATCGCCTGCTCGCTTCCCTTGCATACACAGACCGGCTCCGCCAGGCACGCGTGCCAGGCACGCGTGTGGACGTTCAGCTAAGCGCACGGCACGTATGCCTAGCAGTGCCCGATTGGGGTTCACACGTCACGTTTACGTGCTCCTCGCGCCCGTGCCTGGCGCTTGAACGGACGGCGCACGTGCATGCAGGCTCTCAGTGAAAGACGCCATGGCAAGGCACTGGCGTGTAGGAGTAGCAAGCAAGTTGGTGCCAACGTCCGTCCTGTTTAATGTAACCTTGCTCGTTTAAGGCTGTAGCGTTACTAGGCTCACATTGCAGAAACTGTCCGAACCTGCCAGCCATGCCCGGAAGCCGTCCGCCGCCGCCGTGCTAACTACGGCAGCGCAGCGAACGAAGCAAAATGGAAGTGCCCTCCTGTGCACTGACCATCAGCAGCGGGACAGCTGAGCATCGCATTCATCAAGAGGGTGACGCGGCTGTACGAGAGTGAGAGCGAAGTTTGTTGTCACTCGATGTGCCCTCAAAGCAGGCACCCGATAGAGATAGCCGTGCCGCGGTCTGGTATCGCAGCCGCTGCTGCCCCCGGAGCCGTGGGCTGCGTATTTTGACCGCGATTGTACATACTCTAGGATTCGTGCCTGCCACCATCAGATGTAGAACACACGACAACACCGCGTACGACTTTCCATGAGTAGTAAAAAGAGAGTATTTCAGGCGAAATGACGATCATTATTTACAAATGTTTACAGCAGCAGCTGACAGCAAATAATGCCCTACAATATTGTCATTAGTATTAAGAATTTTTGAACTAAGAATCTTGTTCGTGCCTGTTGTTTGGTGAATTTGGGGATGGTTTGTTACTCGACACATTGTAAGTAAGCCTTAGCTCAAAGAATAAGATTTTGCTAGAAACTTCCTGCCACGCGCCAGGCTTGATAAGTGCGTGCGATATGCAGCGATATTCAAATTAAACTAATTCAAACAGTATTAACTGGAACAGCAATGCATATGATGCTAAAGTTTAGTGCATGTTTATCGGGATCATCGTCAAAAACATTTCCAGCTAAGTGCTCTGCTCTGAGTATTGGTGTCTTCAAATACAGCAATTACAATATGCCCGCTATTGCATTTAGTTAAAAGTTAGTTCGTAGCAGTTTTGTTAAGTCTAGTCACATTGGCAAATGACAGGTAAAGGCTGATGTCCTTCATTATTGAGCTCGGTTAACAAACAAATTACTCTATTACAAATTATTTCTTTTTCAACATCTCACGCAGTCCTTGCTTGAACATGCGGCGTACGGCAGCGATTTTCAAGGCACTATGGTGACCGTCTTAAGCTTTGCCGCGCACCTGGCAGAGCGATTTCCTCTGACAGCTTTCACACGCGCCTGCGACAGCGCGAGTTCCCTCGCAGCGACGCACAAGATGGCCGCCTGCTCACAAAGTATCGATGCCTCCATGCTTAAGTCGTTCAATAGAAACAACATGGAAACTAGTGAAACGTTAGAATGTTCCTATGATTTTTTTTGAAATAGATTAAGTACATCAAGTTTTAACGTTTAAGAATGTTGAGACTTTACGATCACTTAACCTGCAGCTGCACTGAGTGAAAAAACGTTGCACAATACCGTAAGTATGTTTTTAATTGTGGTTTCAAACGTCCTTGTGGCTTTGATTATTGCGCTTGGTCTTCCTTCATTGGCCTAAATTTCAAAACAATGTATACTTTATTTAAACGAAGAAGAAAATCAGACTCTGCACAATGGCTGATAATTGGAATGGTTCCGCTTCTTCGTTAGTCTGTGGCATAATGATTTCAATATAGGCCTTCTACGCTACAAGTTCGGTGTACGAATCTTTCCGTCGGTCAGTTTTCATAAAGTATATATATATATATATATATTTGTATTGCAGTTCTTGTTTGGATATGATTATTTTCCAATGTCGTGAAGCCGTTTAAGAGCCAGAAAGCTGGAGTGATAGGCAAGTTCATGTACTAAGCATCATTTTCATGGTGGCTTAACCAGCTCCGTTTGCCGTGGCAGTAGACAATAGCGTCACAGTTCCCTCAAGTAATTATTGTACCAAACTCTATGGATTCAGCACCGCGGCACTATCTAAAACTATTTAAAACGGTCTGCAGTAAGTTACACTAAGTGCGACAGCTGTAATGTGAATGGGAGGGGGGGTGAAAAAATTTTTCTAAGTAAGCTTACATGCAACCACTGCACCGTGATTGCGCGATATGTCATTTTGGCTATTTTGTGAACGAAAACTATATCCATGTCGTCTGCGGGAGTTATCCTAATCAGATTGCATGCATACGACATGTGGTATGCGTTGTCCCCTGCTAGACGCTCTACATGAAGCTTACTCGACAGTGATATCTAATATCTCATAGTTTTCATACGTGATTTATTTAGGAGACCTGGCTCGAATGAAGCTTTTGGATGAAAATAGCTAAGGCAAATACTGTGATGTTTATGGCTGCCCAGCATTATTATCTCGGGGCACAATGTTATTTGAGCGCTTACTTATTTTTACGCCCTCTACATGAGGTCATAAAGCCAGATATGCCTTAAGGATATTCCCAAGATATATAAACTTGAGTCACCTCTTCCACGATCCGATTTCAAGGCTAAAGAACGCGTGCGAACATTTCTCTTGTCTTTAAAGGGTGATCGCGAGGTTTTGTAGCGTACGTCCGTTGCTGCAGTTACCCATTTCGATCAACGACTGTAAGATTAAAAATGTTGCGGGTTAAAAAAAGTGAAGGTGCCATTCCACTCTGTAAAGGTGAAAGACCAGCGAAGCTGTAGTACATCAGAAAAGGTTAGAGACGCGTACATGTATTAATTTTCGTCAGTTGGTAATGTTAGTGGTCATAGCTTTCTGGTTACTGTGATATACACTGCTTGGTTCTGCTACAAACGTATACTTAATGTTGGCCAAATTTAAATCTGTAGAGGAACATTGTACAGTAGTTGAGTGACTTCGATTGGTGTGGTACTTCAAACCAAACTCTTCTAGCACAAACTGAGTGATCCATTGCTTGTCTAGTTTTGAAATGCTTCGATTGAACTCTCCTACGATGATCACAGAAGTATTTTTAACGCAGCTAAACCATGCAGAGTGCCTGGTCATGAACTTCTCGATATCACACTTGGGTTGGCCTGCAGATAAATACACAGTGTATATCAGAATTACGTCTTTTGTTTGTATGGCACACGCATCCCCACAATCGGCGGCATGTTATTCTTGCGAGTCAAGGGTGTGTGGTTGCACACACATCTTTTTTTCCTTTGTGTACGTGGCAATGGCTCCTCATCGTGAGTCCATGTGCTGTTCACAAAGCATTCCAGTTTACCCATTGACTTAGAACTATCCATCTTCATTGAGCTATTTCCTTTATATTTATTTACTATTATTGGTATTAGGGGCAGAATGATTGATGCTTGGTTTTCCTCCACCACGGGTCGGCCAGATATTGCGCGATCTCCGGGATCTGCCCACGCTTATCTTTGTCATTCTGGACGCCCAAACAGAAAAGACATATGGACATATTTATTTATTTATTTATTACTGTTCAATATTCTTATTTTTACTAGTGGCGGAGTGCTTGATGTCTCCTTGACCTCATCGGTGGGTCCGCCCGGTATTGCACAACTTCCTGCATCGGCTGACGAAATAGGTTATTTTTGGCCACGGACATGACAAATGTACTGGAGGGTAGAGGTGTCCAACTACGCTGTAAAATACGAGACGAAATTGTTCACGGCGCGTTGATAGCTCGGTTCGTTTGGGGCGACGCTTTATTAAAATAATGGTGCGCGGTTTCGAGTAATTTCTAGTCACGAAGCACACGACTCGGTTTCGAACGGATTCCAGATTCTTCCGTAGAATTTGCGTAAAGGAGTCCGAAGTAGTACAAGCGTAGTCCAGTATCGATTGACTAATTATTCAGTACATACTTTCTTTACTGTAATTGATACAGCGTTGAAATTCCTTGTTCATTTGGAGTGTGTCTGCCCTCAGCAGAATACTATGAACATGCTCGATACAATTTAAGTAAGGAAATAGAGGTAACAACCAAGTACTTGGCTGTGTCAACGTTTACTAACGCCTGTTTCAGCACGTTTTACCTTTACTTTTATGAAGGTATTGAAGCGTTTTTGGTGGAGAATGGCTGGCGCGTTTCATTTGTGCCAAAACCAAGTCGTGTATAATTTGCTCTACTGTTTTCATCACGACTTTTGTTTAAGCCAATAGAGTACGACAGTTTCGCGCGATGCAATGCGCGCACTTCATCGCAGGTGACAAAGACCACCGCGCTGTGCAAGTCGACGTGGGTGAATCAGCGTCCGTCGAGAAGCTGTTTGAAGAAATTCAAGGGTTCAGTGATGACACGCCGGTCAGCATAGTCGTCAATAATGCCGGCACCGGCGCTCGCTTCGCTTCAATTGCTGACGCTAGCGAAGAGGACTTTGATCGCATAATGAAAACGAATCTCAAGGTGAGGCTCAAGGATAGACACATTTGCTACATCTGAAGTGGGACACCGGCGTGGGTGCATCACGGTCGAGATTCTTGCATTGGTCAAGTGGTATAGATGCAGAACATTAGGCACCGAAATTAAGCAGGTTTGTACCTAATAGCTGTTAACTGTTGGCTGTCACATTCGGGCTTGTAATATGTCTTCTGTCGTAATTGACCGGTGCCCGTGCCTACGATCCATTCTAACGGTGCTGTAACGTAAAGCTATTTCAAACGTTTCCGTTCTAATTCTGCAATCAGCCATCCGCCATTGGTCAAACACTTTTTGAACCACTTGCACATCGCATGTCAATCACGCGTTCCACGAAAACCGCGATAGCTCCCCATCTCATATGAGGTGAACCCATTGATGATGCATGAGCGGAAAGAACAAAACAAAATTTATTATTGATTCAACGATTTTTCGCCATTAGGCCTTGGTTACTGGTAAAACGTGTTCGGCCGACACCCACTTCACCTGCCTGTCACGTGACGTCGCAAAACCACGAGAACTCAGCACGTCAAAGTGACGTGTACTCGTTAAAGATGCATTAATATGCCGAAAAAAATTGAGTTTTCTTTTCAATAGCCGCCGGCTGCCTCGTTCCGTAAGGAATAAACTGTGGCTGCCACCGATACCTCAGGCAATCGCTACTCGCACCTGCCGGAGAGCATGAATTTATTTGCACGCAATAAAGCTTTTTATGGGGCCGTGCAACATTTTTGAGCACTTTCAGCATGTTTACAACGTCGTTCTGCCAACTATTCTTTGCTGAGGATCCGTTTTAGAGGCATTTTTTACCTTCCACTGCATGCCGTCGCGATTTTCGACCAGCCACAGCAACATAAGTAAGGGAACGCGGACCAATCGCAGACGTTGACACCATCTTCTTCATCCGTTTATCGAATTTCAGTGCATTGGCTCGGCCTCATCGAATTCCTCTCCACTAGAGCGTGCTCCTCACCTCTTCTCAGCCATTTGCATAAGACAAGCGTCTCAGTGTAGGCGATGCTATTCGTTTTCATAGCAAAGAGACGTGACCTTGTATAAACGAGGAGAGCGTTTTATTGGTCCGTTCAGACAGCCCTGCGGGTCACGGCCCGATGTTTACGTCGGCGGTTAAGCAAATTTGACATCAGGAGATTGTAATGAAAGCATATTGGAATAGTTTTACGTTATAGAGCCCTAGAGCATGAACTGTTTCATGAACCTGCTACTAGAAATTGCATTGTTTGTTGCGGTTGTTTCTAAATATCACTATAAACATGCAACATTTAAATTGTAAAGTGCGCGCTTATTTGTACTTAAGGTGAAAAGAATATCTACGGCGGTTTTGGGCTCTGAAAGTAGGCATAATAATAAATCGGCCAAACGTGCATTATTGCAAGCTCAACGCCTGCAATCCCTCAGAACCAAAGTCGACATTGGGGAATCCTACTCTATACAACCTCGCGGCTCATAAAAGTGCTGTCGCTTGCACTTTAGGTTAACCTATCTACAGTAGGTGAGTCTGTTCAGAAAACGACGAACAGTACAAGGTATAAGTTTTGGAGATATTTTGCCGGATGCTTTGCTTGCGGCACATCGTGACGTATCACTCCCACGATAGTTTATTATTAGGAAAATTTGTTTGCTTTCATCATCGCTTACGTCTTAGCAGACATTTCTGGCTTAAAATGTAATGCGCACATGAAAAAATTTTCATTCCACGTGTGCGAAGTCTACACGCCGTTTCGCCAGTTGAGCCAAGAACTAGGGGCGTTTTACTGGATGTTCTTGATAAGGGAGCATTACATCGCGACATGAGAGGAAATAATAAATTAATACACAGGGACATGACGACTTGCAGCGAGCATCCGGAGAGTGACGAATATGCTATACATAAGCATGTAAGTAAGAAACAAACAAAACGCTAAAAGCAACTTTAGAGCTGATAAGGAAACTAACCAAACAACACTTCCTTTTTTGCTGATTTCTTCCTTCTGCGTGCTTCTATGAAGCTGTTGCGGCGCATCCAAAATACATTGTTTGAAGTCACCGCTCCTGCTCTTCGTACGCGTTTTTCGTTGTCCCTTTCTACACGGGCAGTGATTCTCACTTTTCAAGTATTACTTTCGCTGAAACACTCACATTTCAGTTGGGAAGGTATTTGCAGAATACTTGTATTGAAATAATTACTTTATTTATTTATTTACTTATTTTCCGAATATTCACAGGCTGGAAGGTTAGGGTGTTGTATGATAAATACATATCACTGATCGTTCCGTACTGGGCCACGATGGTGGCAAAGCTCAGTCCAAATTTCTATTGTTGGCTTTATTGCCTTGTTTATCACATCAACCCTTCAGAGCTTCCGAGCAGTGCATGATCGGATATTAGATATAGTCATATAAGGGTCAGCTTTGAAGCGTGGGCACCGTGCTTTTTTTTTCGCCGCGAAAAAAAAAATGCTAGAAAACATCTTCCTCGGGAAAGAAGCTGCAGTCGTGATGATGAAAGTATCCATTAATTCATTCATTAATTCCCTTAATTCCCCAGATAACACCGGATGGTAATCTGGGCTAAAAGCTGTATAGACAGCTTGACAGAGGCCCAGGTTGCCTTTATAAGCCAGATACAGCAACCAAGGAAAAAGCAGATAAAACATAAAGCCGATACAGTAGTACAAATGTGCTGGTAATGGTCCGGTATCTTCTGGATTATCCGAGAGTAGCGTCGTGAAAAAATCGTCACATATTTCCAGTTAAAGAAGAAGCCGTCAGTAATCTACACCATACCAAATCTCCGCAATCAAATGTCGCTTAAAAGAGAAAGTTGTCGACCTTAACTGATGGTTTCTTGCTTCTAATGCGGTATTAACTTGACTTTCCTTGCAGGGAACGTTCCTTATGAGCCGCGCAGGCATTCGCCTGATGCTGGCAGCCGGGGTGAAAGAAGGAGCCGTGGTCAACGTGTCGAGCCTCGCGGCCAAGGGTGGCATGAGGGGCATTGCTAGTTACGTGGCCTCCAAGTCCGGCATCTTGGGACTGACCAAGTCAATGGCGCTAGACGTTGCAGGCACGGGAATCCGCTGCAACGCCGTCCTTCCCGGCTTTACGAAGACGCCCCTCTCCGACAACCTCACTCTGGAAGAGAAGGAGCAGCTTATCGCTACCATCCCACTCAGTCGCCCTGCGCAACCACGAGAGGTGGCGCAGGTGGTGGCGTTCCTGTGCGGGCAAGAAAGCTCGTACATGGTCGGCTCCGCCGTCGAAGTCTCGGGAGGCGCGATGGTCTAATAAAGGCGGCACCTACGCCATGTGAATGAATTAAATGTGCACCTCGAATATTAGGAGAACAGTGTCATCAATTTCAATACTTGTCGCCTTAACCATTACAATCAGGCATGCATCACTACCACCGCGAGCACAAAACAACCTTGTAAAGGCATGCCTAGGCACAAGACAAATTCTTTAATTAGCTACCTGCCTTAGGTTATCATAATGATAATGAAGTGTGAGGCTCGCTTAAGCACATTTTGTAACGCAAGAGGCATTTACTGATTATGTTTATAATTTACATACCTTTTTTGCCGAGAAGTTTAAAGCTTTTTTAGATATTGGTTTGGCAAAAAGATGCTGGAATCTTCACTTCAGAACTGTGCAGCAATTCAAATAACGGGTTGAAATGGCTTGAATTGGTTCATGCTCCTTTGCATAACACAAGGATAATTACAGGAAAACAACGTTACATTATTTCCCGCGCTAACTTAACAGCCACATCTTTATTTAAGTCCTATCTTTCGAGTGCGATATTCAGCATGATCGCACCAGCGGATTTGGTAAGCAAAGTATGGGAGGATTGGAAAAGAAACTTCCATTTTGATATAATTGGAAGGGGGCCCCAGTAGAAGTGACGCGTCATTTAACACATGTGTGGCATGATATACGAATCTATGGTGAGAATTCCTAAACTATGTGCACTTACTGGAATGCAAGTATTTATTTTTTGATCTTCTTTTGTTTGCGCTAGTTACGATTGCATTGCTTCATTATTTCTCGTTCACTGCCATCTCATGTCTCACCTCGTGGTGGGCATTCTCTTACAACCATGTAAAAAAGATAGAACGCCATTTCTAGGAGGCAACTTCCGAGTTGGGAAGCTAAGAAGAAGTAGTCGGGAAACTACCCCAAACGTCATACATGGTAGGCATACGAACTGTCGCTATAGTTGCTCGGCACCTCGTGACCAAGAAGAACATCATAGAGGGGCTCCTCCCTCTACCTTCGTTGGTGGCCGCTGCTACTTTTTTCGAGTGGACAGCAACTCAATTCATTTTGGTGTTTGCCACTTGCCCTATGCCACTGAATATGTGCCCATGGTATGTGTCACTTGATATTTGCCTGAACGAACAAGCATAGCAAGAGGCAATCAGTAAATAAGACACGAACGTACGCAACAAAGTGTGAATAAAAGTGACGGCACAGTGTGGGACCAGAATGTAAGGCCGAATTCGCGTGACAACGTTTGTTGTGAGGAAAAAAGGTCCTAATGGTATTTGCGTCATTAGTGTCACATTTTCATAAAAGCCTGCCACGTTCACTTGCAACCTGGTAATGCGACTTACTACCAGGTACTTTCTATTTGCTGTTGCCTAGCGATGTTCCATTTCTTAAGTTTTCAATGCTACTTTCTTTTCGTATACTGCATTCTTTCCCACAATTACTGCGCATACCCGCCCATTGCCCGGAACTTGCCAGCTGTAGTGCTCAACGTAGGCAAGACCGCACTATCCTCCACTAATACATATCCAACGCCAGCTAAGTTACACCAGCGGTACCCTACACTATGCTCCCCGCAAAGCCCACCCTGTGGAGAGGTAGCTAACCTCTACCACATGGTGTGGGCTTGCCAATTTAATCCCATAGTTGACCCCATTCCAAATCCCTCAAAAGAGCAGTGCGAGGCTATTCTGCTCAGCGATGATCCTGACCATCAGCACTGCCTGGTGGGGAGGGCCAGTGCAGCAGTAGTAACCAGTGGGCTACCGGAATAGGCGGCCCACCCACGAGTTCTAGGAATATCCTGCAAATAAAGATGTTTTCACCCAATCAATCAATCCATCGCTGAACAAACATGAATCTTTGTAACATCTAGGGCACTAAAGTATCACTTTAGCGCTTGTGTGCCTAAGTGATTCGTGTAAACTTTGTCAGTCGTTTTCTCGGACCCGTGAAAGATTATCACGCAAACAACCTCTGTGAGTTCTCTTTTCTCAAGCCTGTGCTTCTACAGACTTTCAGTATAGCGTGTAAAATTGTATACAGCGTGTCTCAGAATGTGCGTTGAAAACTCGAAATGTAAGAAACCTAATACATAAAAGCTGATTTCTTAGTGATTGTTCTTATACAGAGGCACCTATTTCATGAAAACTCAAG
This sequence comes from Dermacentor albipictus, assembly GCF_038994185.2. Classification (NCBI taxonomy): domain Eukaryota; kingdom Metazoa; phylum Arthropoda; class Arachnida; order Ixodida; family Ixodidae; genus Dermacentor; species Dermacentor albipictus. The sequence continues at coordinate 440,919,051 of NC_091821.1, forward strand.
GTAATATTTAGTCAAGTAGTTACGTAAATTATCGATATAAAGTTATCTAAAGAACTAGACGATTCATTATTACGCAAAGCCATCATCAAAGCGATTGAAATCGTTTGCGGTCATGCAAATAGATGAAGCTACCAATTTCGGCAGGGAGCAGAGTTCCGCTTGTTATCAGGCAGCAGTATTAAATGCCGAAAAGCTCACCAGCTTAGCATGAAGTGTCCTTTTTTTTCTATACAGGGAAGCTCTTAAGGGCTGCTTTCTTCAATATCGTGTCCTTGTGTAGAATGAAATCCCTAAGATAGCGCAATGCCGGCCCGACCCACTGCGGAGGCGACGTAGGTGTTAAGCACTCCCCATACGGGGGCCGATCCCGAAGATAGTTATATGTCTGGCCGACCGGCGGTGGAGGTGCAGCTCGCCATTAAGGGGCCCACATACACAGCTTCGCTGGTCATCCTTCTTCGTAGAGCTGAAGAGAACTGAGTATTTTTTTTTCTTTTTGCAAAACAATTTTGCTAACTACATGCTCGACGAGCCAATGACGTCTGCTAGAGGTCATGATATTGGCATTCTCTGATATTTCAGTTTCAGTTATTTGGTTGAAATTAGATATAATTTATTGCGCTGTTGAGTGTAGTAGCAGCACAGAAGTACTAAGCTCGGTGCATAGTTTAGACTCCCCAGGACTAGCGTGAATACGAGGAGAGGCAAGAGACAGAGGGATAATTTATTAGAAGTGCAGAGATAGAAGTTGCAAGGGAAAAAAGAAATGTCGATATGTCCAGGGGCGGCATAATGTCAAAATTACCATTACTGGCATTACTACCATTACTCTAAACCAAAGTTCGGCAGCATTTTACACTCATGAAACGCGTGAAGGAAAAATCCCGCTGCACGCTTGTTCTTACGCCGTCTCGCATCGTCCCGTTGCCGCTGTAGCACTTCGGCTTCTTCAGCTCGTTTTCAATGCTTAGCTGCGGCTTCGCGCGCTCGCAGAGCGGGATAAGACTCGTGCCAACGACGTTTGTCTTGGACTTTACATTGCATCCCCTCAGCCGGAAATTGAAGCGTATGCTGTTCTGTGTGTTGTATAGGCGATTTCAATGAATTTGTAGAGAGAGAGAGGGCTCTTTATTAGGAGAACAGAGAATTTTGCCGGCGTGTATATAACCGCTGGCATGCTACTCTGTATAGGGATGGGGAATGGGATTAAAAGATTCCAGAAGAGAGTGGGAGAAAAAAAAGGATAAAAATAAATATGATATGTCCGACTGGACCTGATACTAATTTTTACACGTGTCATGGCGGGTTAATTTAGGCTTTTGTATAGGAAGGATGCAATTTTAAAGGTTTTCCTATTTGACCGATTTCTGTCAGGTATTTGAACAATAAATCCAAAACCCGTCGCTGTTTTGAAGGGCCGGGCATTGGACCTAAGATGCTCGGTAATGTTAACGGTTCGTGCCAAATCATGTCCATTTGGTGCTCAAAAAATTGTCTCTCGTCGCGGTACGCGGGGCATTCTAGTAATATGTGCTCAATTGTCTCTAAGTTGCGACAGTTATCACGGTATGGGTTAGTGGTAAGTCCTATGCGGTACAGATAATTGTTCGTATATGCCACGTTCAGTCGAAGACGATGGTACAATGTCTCTAAGTGTCGAGGAAGTGGTCGTGGAATTTTCGGTCTCATTTCTGGGTCAATGTAACGCAGGAAGTTATCTTGGTGAAGCGGCAGATTCAAGATGCGGTTTTTTTCTTGATAGGCATATTTTTTTGCCATGGTTGAAGCGTCGGATTTTGTAAAATATGTTCTTCTGAACTTGCGGTATTGGAGTCCATTTCTGGCAGGTTCGTCCGCTCTTTCATTTCCCGAAATGCCTGCATGGCCAGGTATCCACTGGAACTTTATGCAATGCCCAGCAATCTTAGCCCTGTGGTGAAGATAAGCAATGTCAAATGCTGCTGGTTGATTATTGCAACGCTTGTGCCTGTTCCACATACTTTGTAGGGCTGCTTTTCAGTCTGTGAATATCACCCATGTCTTTGGCGGCTGCTGTCGAAGTATATACACAAGGGCCTCCTTAATGCCATGTAGCTCCGCTGAGGTAGATGACTCTTCGCTTCACTTTACTATGCGCATGTAGCCTCAGCCTTAGAGGGGTACGAGCCTTTGCATATTTTGCTTGCTCACAGGCCCGAGCTCACTAGATCAGGCCGACCTCTCTGCCTTAGTTCAAATAAATTCTCTCTCTCTACGGCTGTATGAGACATGGCTTAAGGGCAAGGGTCACGTGGTTTTTGTTTGCGTGCAACTCGACTAGGCGCCACGTATCTGTACGTTGTATGCATGATTCAGATGAATGTATGGACTGTATTCTTCATTTTTCTGAGTGCTTGCAGCCTCTACATTACGAGAGGGCTGGGCCATTGCATTTCTTACTTAGTTAGGAGGGTATGATCCATTGCTGGTGATGACTGTTTTGTGCCATTGGACCGGATGACGCGTTTTTTCAAGCTCATCGGGGTATGACGCACAACTGGCTTTCGCCTTAATAAATTATTGCAAGCCTCCCCTCAGCAGCTGCAGTAATTGATTTCAAGAGCGTCACTTGAGAGCCACTTTCGCAGGGTGGGGATGGAGTCATTTTATTACACACTTTGTGCCTAGCGAATCAGTTCAATGGGATGCAGTCAAACATTTAACAATTCACTGTCGACGCACAATTCAGCAGCACGCACTGGAATACAGGCAAGTGACGCTCAGATGTAGTAAAATTTATTAAAACACCCCAGAAATGAGCAAGAACTCGTATTAGATAAAGGGAATAATCTTAAATAATAGCAAATACTTGACCTAGTCAGGACTCATGTGATTTCAGGAAGGTGTCAAAATTCCAAGATGTCTTCGATGAATGAGTTGCTCTGATTTGCATAAACCTTTGAAAGTTTGCATTTTTTGTCTCACGGTGGTGGAATGCACGCGTTCAGTTACGTTTAAAGTAGCACGACGCGTATGCCCTCGGTACCAAGTGAAACGCTCACTACGTTGGCTGTCTAGAGTAAAGGTAGGTAAGCAGGGCTGGTTGAGGAATTATCAGGTGCTGAATTGCATAGCTAATTGGTATTAGTGAGGTTAGAACTGCTGCTGTCTCTACAGCACGGACTAATGGGCTTGTCCTCTGCTACAGAGACCTTCCTGATTAGAGAGCGTATGGGGTAGGGTTTCTTATGAATGTCAGAAGGTTAGATTGAGCAAGATTTATGACTTCCGAAGCAAAATCGAAAATGTAGGAGCCATCGTATTAAACAGAAGGTTACTCTCAGTGAATTGCTCTCATTTGCACACATATTTATGTGTTAAATGTATATAAAGTTATGTTAGTTAGACAAAAACGTTACATTGGGAAATAGAATTGTGAAAACCCAGTAGCATATAGTCACACATCAATTCAATACACAAGTAGTGAAAAAATATCTGCTTCCAGAGCGAGCAATTCGCAACTCCATCACCGACAATATACCTAAGAGTGCACATTAGGGGAACGCTATGGGGAAATGAACCAATTTTGAATAATGTGTATCTTCTTCTGGAAGCTCGATAGTAGGAAGTGAATCTGAAAAAGCCGAAGTAGGCAAATGCGAAATTAAAATTATCTGCGCGAATCCCATAATTGTAGAGAATGTAGAAGTATTAGGTAAGTTAAAGGGCCCCGATCACAGATTGCTGAGTTACAACATTATTCTTACTTTGCAAAGCCTAATAGAATAAAAAAACCTATTTAGAAGCGTGCATTAGCATCAGTGCACCCTCTGGTACTTGACTGGTTTTAGATGAGTCTCAGAAACATGAGGGGAAAATACCGTAAAAGAACTATCATATGCTAACCTAAAGAAGCAGGTAAAAACCACAATTGAGACGAGGTATTGCTCTAAGTTTGAAAACAGACAAGTTCTCCAAAGAAACAAAGCACGCCAAAAATCTACCGAGCGTGAAGGGGTCCAACACGATACACGAAATAGAATTGGTCTTATCTGAAAACCAAAACAATGAATATATTACCTGAAATGAAACTGTGGTAGTCTTGGCTAAGCAATAGAAAATGTAAAGCAGTAAAATTGGTAAAAACACATAGCAGGTAGCCCAAAACAAGCAGACCGATGCTATCAACAATTTTGACGATCTTTAAAATGGCATTAAAGGAAGTCTACACCGGGCTATTGCAATGAGGCTAAAATAACTTGGCGCATATTGGCCGGGAGAAGTGGTAGGAGAAGTGAATTTGGGAGAAAGTGGCATTATATGCTATTCAAAGAGCTTACGTGCCTTATTCACAATGCCTATGTAGTTCATGTGTACTAGATATACTTTGAAGGCGACCAACATCACAAGGGCGGAAAAGTCAAAAGATCGCAAGAATAATGGATTTATTAGCATGCTTTCGGTACTGTTCAAAGTTTTTGCCAAGAAAAGTTCTATACAAGGAGTGCAGCAATTGAACTCATTGAACAACAACAAAAAAGAAAAAGAAAGCAAAGAAAAACAGACTGGCTTTAGCAAACGATGCGCACCAACGAATCCTACCTATGTCTTCAATCATGCTTTTGAGATATATACTGAGTTTAACTCAACTCTAGATAGAAATTTCGTACGTAATAGAAAGGCGTTGAATTCATTGCGTATATAAGCAGATACAGAAGGATCGCTTAGCCAAGATATACAAGAAGCACACTTGAATATATAGCCAATGTGCATATAAATACTAGTTCATTCTGCACAAGCTGAAAGGTAACAAAGCCATTTAAAACCAGGTGACGCAAGGAGACACAGTTTCGGCAATGCTATTCGCTGAGTGCTTAAAAGTATTAGGTCGGTTATAACGAGAAGTATTACAGGAGGGAATGTAATCGATGGTCATTAAGGGTTTCGGACTGGATCCCAAGAGAAGGGAAGCGTAGCAGGGGGCGGCAGAATGTTAGGTGGGCGGATGAGATTAAGAAGTTTGCAGGGACGGCATGGCCACATTTAGTACATGACCGGGGTTGTTGGAGAAGTATGGGAGAGGCCTTTGCCCTGCAGTGGGCGCAACCAGGCTGATGATGATGATGATGATGATGATGACGATGATGATTACATGTGAGGATCAATGGCGAGTATACCGGCAAACCACCGTATGCACTTGACACGGTCCTTCTATTCGTACGCATTGTATTCCGGGCGATCTCGGCACCAATTTCGGTTTCTCCGACCTAGCACAACTTCTTTACTTCAGTGAGGGCAGATAAAGCTAATTCGGCATGAATCAATCATTGTTTATAGAGATCCGATGTGTACGAACTTCCAAATCGCAAGCAATGAAACCTCTGTCGGAGCCATGCAGCAGCCATGCTACCTCCAAAGTGCTTGATACTTTTAGACGTGCAACCGGCGCTGGTATCGATAGAGAAGGCACCGCAGTAAGCTTGCTCAATCAATTGTGCCGCGCATCATGACGTTTGCGATTTCCAAATTGGTTTATTTGCTTTCAGCGTATACGTTCCAAATACTTCTTTTGTGTGCTTCGATAGTCTTTTGTTGCTGACGTTAGTCAACAGCCTCTCGGGAGAATCGACTGGTGAGGCAACAAAAGACGAACACTCAACTGTGAGATGCGTCTGCCAGTTTGCCTTTGAGAGATGCATAAGACGGGTGATGGTGTCGAGTGTGTGAAAACTCGAAGCGGCAAACTAAAAATACAATAAAATGCCAGTGCCTGACTGGTGAATGCTATGTATTGTTTTACGGTATGTGCTGGCAAACAAACTCAGTTTTCGCTTTGCCACGTGCGATAACGTGGACAAAAGTGCGAGGCTACTTCAAACGGGGGTGAAAGAGGAACGCTCTCGTTTCGCTGCCTTCACTTCACAACCAAGAAAAGTTGTCCGATAGTAGTATTGTCCGCTATCATTGCACCGGTTTCAGTCGTAAATATGAGGTTTCTTCGATTACTTGTTTTAAATGCAAAACATATGCAAACGCTATTGCAGTAGGACTAATTATTGCTAATAACATTAAATCCAGGGATTCATTCTTGCAGTGAGGACTACGGAATGCGTGAAGCCACGTTGAAGTTACGACAAACATCCATATGCAGGCATTCGTTAGGATTCCACAGCATTCTTCTGGACCATTCCCGTTGTTGCTGGAGCCGAGTTTCCATCTGTTAGTGTTACAGAGGGCTGTTTCGGGTGGTTGAGCTGCCCGAGTGCCTTTGCATTTGAACAGTTATTATATTGTCCGCAATTGTCTTCTTTTGAATAGGCCATCTATTGTATCTTTTATATAATATGATGTGGTGCATATTAGCTGTAGTGAAAAGTTAAATGTATAAGCCAATGGCGCTAGCATCTTCTTTTCAGGTCGTAGCATGCGCAACCTTAAGACATATATATCTGTAATGACACATTACAAAAATCACCGGCATGGTAATTTTCCACTGGAATGAACTGCAGTGAGAACAAAACAAAGACAATTATTTATAGACGAAAAATGAAGAAATGAAGAATGGAATGGAATGGAAAACTTTATTGGTTCTTTACGATATTAGCCAGTTGAGGACTAAGTCTTCATTCTTGAAAACTTTGGGTCCTCTTAAGCCTTGGGTGGGCCCCTAGTCCAGGGCACCACTGAGTCGGGCCACCTCGCTTGCGTGTGCTATGAGGGCCCTTTGGTCCCCTAGCTCGCAGCTGGTGAGCCGGCTCTCCCATTGCTCCGCACGTGGAATGTCTTGTTTCTCTCGCAATCCCATGGGATGTGAATGAAGAAATTCTTCATATTTGGAAAAATAAGTGGCAGTTTAAGTATATATATAGAAGAGAGGGAGAAAGGGAGAAGGGCTACGGAGCGTGTTATGAGCTTGAAGATATGTGAACGGTGCAGAAATTAGCGCACCTATCGTGGAAGAAACTCTACCACTGAGATAGATATTAGAGAAAAACAAGAGCACATCATGGCCAATGTGCAATTGATATTTAGAGTTGGAGTTTGAGTTGATTTCACTACAGTGTTTCAATGTTTACATATTCATACATTCGGCAAAGATACAATGTGTGGTGTGGAATTTATTGTGCATATCTAAATTACAGCATGTTGAGCGAGCGAGCGAGCGAGCGAGCGAGCGAGTGAGTGAGTGAGTGAGTGAGTGAGTGAGTGAGTGAGTGAGTGAGTGAGTGAGTGAGTGAGTGAGTGAGTGAGTGAGTGAGCGAGTGAGTGAGTGAGTGAGTGAGTGAGTGAGTGAGTGAGTGAGTGAGTGAGTGAGTGAGTGAGTGAGTGAGTGAGTGAGTGAGTGAGTGAGTGAGTGAGTGAGTGAAAACTTTACTGAGCTCTAGTATTGTGTTTTTCTGCGGCTAGGGCATATTCTTCAGTGGAGTCTTCCTCCTTGCGTTTTCCCGGAGGTTTTCATCCGCTGTTTCTTCCGTCCTCTATCGCAATGGTCGGCTGCCCTAAGTCAAGGGCTCCGCTGGCCTCTGCTGTCCATCGTGCATGCCTCACTAGACCTATCGGATGTTGGCAGTGGTCGCTAGACAGGAGTTCCTTCAATTCTTCCGCACATGTGTGTGATATGAATGGGACTACGTCAGTTTGTTGACATGCCCATGTTATGTGGTGTAATTTGGGCTTGTCATTACACCATACACATTTGTCCTTATATAGCGAAAAACATTCTTCCGACGTGTTCCCGAACGCGTGATGGAACTGTTGCGCAGTATGTTTACCATTGTCCTTGCGAATGCCTGCGTCACATTGAGTTCACGTTAGGTGAAAGTGGGGGAGATGTTATGAGCGTTCATTTCTTAACATGTGTTAAGAAAGTTTATTTTCCTGTGTCTGAGGAGTGTGTGACGCGAATGTTGAAGCGTTCGTTATGGTGAGAGTTAGACATTCTTGCTCTAAATGTCGAGCTTGGCGAATTACTTGGAAGTTTGAAGACTCTGTTGCTCCGCGATAATTTAGCAAATATATATATATATATATATATATATATATATATATATATATATATATATATATATACATAGTGTTCCAATTTAAACTACTATTGTCCTCTCCGATAGCCGAATGTTGGTGGGCTTTCTACAGCGGTTGAGACGCATCGCGCTCAGCGAGCCACTGATGCCGTCCCTACCACTGCACAAATAATACGCCGTGCTCACAAACACAATCAGCCTAACGCGATGCCGTGCAAACGCCCGAACCGCCACCCACAGGCGAAGGGAATGGTGAAGCATGGATGTTGCACGGAAAACTTTCCGCGGCGCCGAGGGTGCATTCCACCACCGCTGATGATGATGATGATGTTTGTCAACCGCTTTGAAACAGAGGGAGAGAAATAGTTAATTAGCCTGCTCAGTTCATTCATCTTTCACCCCACTTATTGTGATTTAGCCTTCTGTCTATCTGATCTCGATATTAACTTTCATATTTAAAACCTCCATCACTGCATTGCAGCATTCCCTAAGCTTCCAAGCATCAACTTCTTACCAAATTTATTTCCAGCATTGCTCTAATTTTCTCTGACTTATCTCGTCTGCTGAACAGTTAATCTTATTCGAACTCAACTCTTCTGGAAGGTGGGCACAGAGTGGTGCTCCCGTTGGCTCAATATTCTTGGCATTGCTGTACGACGAGCCGAGTTGTTCCGCGTTTATTTATATATTTATTTATTTATTTATTTACTTATTTATTTATTTTTGCAGTGCACGCATGCCTCGTCTTAGTGGGGAATATATTTACTCCTGTATTCACTTTCCCTCAGGCAGCCAGCTCGGGCATTTTGCTTCGTTATATATTCTCATCGTATTTCGCAAATATCTATCGTACTTTATTGTTTCCATCCTTTCCAACGACTTTATTGCCTCGTTTCATATTGCTTTCTTCTTTATGACACATGGTTTTCTACTGAAATTTCCAATTACCCTGTGCGATGTCGCAAACTGACTTGATCTCTTCCTGCATTCCATGTCCACGATTTTGAGGTACAGATATTTGTGCACTTTAGCAGGCCATTTCTTTACATCCATATCCCTTAGTCTTTTTTTAAAAAGAAATTTTGCCAACGCTTTTCTGACTTCAAAGCAGTCCAGCCCATGACACCTTGCATTACCTCATCCGTGGGCCCCCGAGGGCCAGTCTGTCTACCGACACCTGGTCATTATCAAACCACAGCAGCATATAAAATTTAAAGCATGGAATTGTATTTGCGAACGTTCTGGGGCTACCACCATAACAGGTTGATGAACTACTCTCAAACATCGTGTTTATTGCAGCCGCAAAGTGCTCTGCGCTTCATTATTGCTGCATTCCACTTCTCCTTCATTTTAAGTTATCTTGGTGAGCGCTTGATTAGGTATTTTCTTCATTTAGTATACACCTATGTATTTATATTGCTTGCCTATTTCTATACCTTCCTGTGGAATTAATACGACGGCATTAGGTTTTTCCTAAATAACCCTTAAAGGCCAGAAGATCAGCTGCGCTGGTCAAGCGCGTACATACAACAAAGACGAAAGATGACACTAGCTCGGCCACAACTTTTTTTTTCTCTTTGATGCCGGTTTGAAGACAATTTGAGCGGCTCTACTTATCGGTGTTTTTTTCCAAACGACATGCATTTCTATGTGCTCGTTGTAATCAACATAAAATTCGGAAAGAGCTGTTGAAGAGTAGAATTCGGAGCATACACTGGCTTGTGTGCTGGGAAGCCCGCCTTTGATACAGACTAAAACACGTTTCTTTCAAGCAAAATTTATCTTTCTCACAAAAATGTTGCGCGTGGTCTTTCTTTATATTCCCATAACAATCGTATGCACTCAAAGAAAAACGGCTCTCTTCCGCGTTATTTTTTAAAATTGTGTTACCCGCATTAAACGGGTACAGATTGTAAGTATCAATTTGTCTGTGCTAAACCTAAACTTAACACTGCATTTTGCACTTCCAGTTGCAAGACTCTGCATATTTGTTGCACTATACGCTAGTGAGATTACCCTGGACAGAATAGATATCCTACGTCACACGCTTCATTTTTTTTCACCGCAATTCAAGCAACAGCGCCCCGCATAGTTAACAGAGGAAACCACGAAAACAAGCTACACGTCTCGTACCAACGCCTGAAAACTGACAGAATACGAGAATTTAATTCTCATTTTAGAATCACGTAATTTATATAAACATTCACAGTTTTGGCACACGTCACCCATTGAATAGTTTCCATTTTCTGCATTTATTTAATTCCTACCGTTTTTTTTATAACACCGAGGGCAGCTAGAAACTTTGTAAATAATTTATGTATTGCCTGTAAGTAGAAAACTAGGTCGGGACAAATTTAGTTATTCTTAATTAGCCCACATTATCACTTGATATGATGTGCAGGCACGTACTTCTAATTGTGCCTGAACATCACGCTAACATTCCCCACACAACCTCGAAATATATGCTTTGTGGGCAATAACTTTTTACGAAACCGTGAAAACAGGTACATAACAGGTATATATAAAAAAACACCGCAAGTGAAGTTCATGAAGAGGAAATTTTTGCTGCAGTGACGAGGCTGGGTAGGAACTGAAGAAACGTATTTTTAACATATTGTGTGCCCATAAAGGTCTAGAAATTTAGTCTGTAAATAAAATGTCCGCCAATAGGAAGCTCCTGGTGTCTGCTTAAATAACTCCCAGCTCAACCAACATGTTTTGTGACCTACTAACAAGAACAATGCACTGATTTCAACACCTACATCTTAAGGACTGGAAAGCGAACTCTAATTCGAAAGCACGAGCGTTTTACTTCTCTACGTGCGCCAATTGTTGTTACTTTTTGTAAGTTAGGCATAAAGCATCATCCCATTTGCTTTGAAGAAGTGGTCGCGTTTGCCTTCAATACGTATTAGGACTTCATTATCACATTATGTCTTGGCGACAGCATTTGTCTGCTGCTTCCAGAAGCCAAAGAAGCACTTGATTTTACCCAAGCTCACGTTAGCAAAGAAAAGTATGAGGGAATGAAACACGAATGCACAAAGTTATCAGATAATACTTAGACAGCACGACAAAAAAGCTAAGCAAACTTTAATAAGTGACTTGGAAGTGGGGGCGGAGATTTTAAGCTCTGTAATAAATGACACCGACTTTCTTCCTCCTCCTTTAGTTCCTGACCTTTACTTATTGAAAAAAGTCGAGTTTCTGTAAAGTACGAATATCCTGCAACTGGGAGTGTATGTAAAGTACATTTGGAATTTGACCACTGGACAGCGAAGAAAATCAACAGCCACGAAAAGGCATGGCATAAAGGCGGTGCACAGAAGTCTGTGCGCGCCAGGGGAAAAAAGAACACACGCACACTGGGATCATTAAAGTGATCACGTGCAAGAACAGAAGATCGCGCCACGCAGTGCGGAAAGCAAAGGTGCTAAAGGTCGAGCAACTAAAGTGTAGGTGGCACAAGAGAGAAATAAACTTGAAGGACAAACCGGGGTGCCAAGCTTAGCAGTGAAGTGTGCCCACCGAGTAACGCAAGAAACAGGAGCGGCTTCACTTGGGCAAAAACGGTTTGTCCCCAGAGGCGCAGAGCCGATCAAGCACGGCGCCCCCGGTTACATACGGTGGGGCTCTCTTCCCGTTTTCTATTCCTCGAGGCGAGCCTACCTACGAGGATGATTTATGATGCGGAAATAGGCTAAAGCGTGTGCGTAAGGGCCCTGTGGAATAGAGCTCACCGATGGGATTGGGTAAAGCGGGGAAGAAGAGCACGCGTTTATTACAATCGATCTCGCGTGCCGGCCGGTCATAACGTGTTAGACCCCGGGCCTTCCCGTTGTCTCTCCAGCATAGCTGACACCCTTGACCTTTGACGCCTCCGAACGGTCACCTTCGGGGACTGGCGTAGTGCTTGGTGAAAATCGTAGCCCCATGCATCGCGGCGCTGAGCTGTGTACTACAAGTGTCAGCAGGAGGTTGTAGAAGCTGGTAGCGAAATTGAGATTGAGTCCGACGGTTCATTGGACTGCATTACAGATATAGTTAAAACGCCTGTGGATAAGTTAGGTTTGCAGGACTACATTAATACACACAAGGGAAATCACTATCAAGCAATAATTGTGCGAACTATGAAGACACACTACATCAATATAGTTTTACTGATTATATAAAATAACTCGCTATGACCAGTATTACCACTATTAAAATGCGTGTGACATAACATTAGGGAGAAATGACATTTCAGGTCAGACAAAGCTTAAAAGACTAGCTTCGAGAATTCTTCAGAATACTACCAGTGTGACAGATTAGTAAAAGTCCCACCGTGCGAAATTATCGATGTCGTTTTGTGCCCACAGGTTACAATGAACTAAGCCAGGAAATGTGGACCGCTGCTGTCTGAGTGCTGCAATGAAATGCAGGAGATCCTTAAGGTAGCTTCGCCGTAGTTTGGACACACACACACTTATATAGAATGCCGGGGTCTTCGGTATTCGTCGCTAACTTAGGTCATATGCAATTCCATGTGCCGCTATCAAGCAATGTGAATTACGGAACTGTGGCGTTATGGTATGGTATTTTTGTGCCTCTAAGTTTTGAGAGGCGAGCACAATTGATTGAATGTCCAGGTATCTCGAGTAGTAGAAAAGGTGCAGAACAAATTGGCTGATCCCTCTTTCAGAAAAATTGGTTATAGCATAAAGTGAGACGTGCACTCTAGGAAGCAGCGGCAGCTTCTCTGGAAATTCACAAGTCCTTTCTCGAAGGTCGAAGCTACAAAACAGCAAGAATGAGAGGCTAGCTTTTCCGCACAGCGTAACCCTCCCCCACCCCCCCTCCCCGGAGGCTACTAGACGGCATAGCTACATCTGATGCTACTGTGAGAGCGTAGGTGATGAAGCTTCGTCGTCGGAGCTCCAGCGACATCAAGTGTGCGCGCCCACGTATATGTTTAAAGGTGAGCAATGGAGCAGAAATGGCGTAGAGATGCCACAGTGCCAACGAACGGTGATGGCTGTCGGAGATTACCTTAAGAAAACAAAGTTAACCACCAGAAATGTGCCGGAAACGCTGTCATCCATAAAAACTAACTGCGTGAGCCTATCTATGCATACTATAGCGTTATACTGCAAGAAACTACCATGCACTACCATCTTTTACACATATATTAGGAAGGTGTCGTCAATCTTTCTCTACAGAATTACTTTTTAATAAAACAAAAGATGCCTAAACATTCTGATTGAAACCAAGATTTGTCCCAAGAGTATAATTACTTTATAGCTGCCCTGAAGCATTTTACCTTCTAATCACGTCCTAAAAAGATATCAAAGCGGCAAAACACTATTTGGAAGCCTGGATGCAGAAAATGAACGTTACAACTACGCCATCTCCCGAATCTCCTGCCGCAATTTTTTTAGAGTGCTTCAAGTAGAAATTGAGTTGCACGTGGTTATCACAGCGATGGACAGTTTTATCTCTCCTTGTCTCTTCACCAGGCCAGTGGAAGCTACACACGGGACAAGTCCAGGGAATGAAGCACCTCCCAAAGAATGAGAGTCTCGGCGGTGAGCGGACTCATCGCGACACCCCATGGTCGTCTCGGTAAACTATATGCTACGCAGCACGCCGCTGCAATCTCAGGCTCCACACGCAGCAGAAGCACATACGCGCAGGTGTACGCTGCAAACAGGTTTGACCCTTTTAGGGAGTTTTGGCCTCGTTGCATAACTCAAGCCCTTAAGGGAGGACAATATCCTCCCTTCGAACGGAGTTTTTTTTTCCACCCTTGTGTTTGGTGGTTTTGTGGGGAATTATGGGAGTTTTTGAATTCTCCTTTAAACACCAACCCCTGAGCGGTTGCAAGAGTCTTTATGGGGAACGTTGGGAGTTTTTCATTCCTCTTTTGGACACCAGAACTATGGAAGTTTTTATGAGGAGCTTTGGGAGCTTTTACACGTTGACATGGGTATTTTATTTTGCTGCTTATGGGAATTTATAGGAGAAGCGATGGGAGTCCTTACGTACATTTTCGGAAACGTTTGGCTTCTTAAGGGAGTGTTGAAGGAGACATTTGGGAAATTATTTTGCCTCCTTGTAGGAGTGCTTAGGCGTAAACATGGGAGCAACTGTTCCCATATTTTGGGAGCTTTGCTTAAGGGAGCAATTATGGTTAATTTTGAGAGTTGAATTTTTGCTTTTTATGGGAATATATAAGAGAATGTTTGGGAGTTAATTTTTACAGCTTTAGGGAGCTGTTTTATTAAGGGAGTTTTAAACAGATGTTTTTGGGAGTGCATTCTAGCTCTTTATTTAAGCTTTTACAGGTAGGTCTGGGAGTTTATTATGCGCCTTTTGGGAATTTTACGAGGTTGAAGGGAGTTTTTTGTGTTTAGTAGACTGTGTCTAACGAGGTGCAAAAATTATGACAAAGCAATAAAATGTCTGGAAATTTATTACAGTTCCAGAATCAAATGTGCCAGCATATTTCAATCAATGACTATTAGCATAATGAAAGCGAAATCATTCAATAAATTGGATACAAACAAGCAAACCAGTTTGGCAGGAAATTCAAGCATATTGCAAGCTTCAGAGCAGTTGAAAATCCACAAGTGCAGCCAAGACTGAAATTGAGTGGCTCAAAACATCATGAGCTATTAGGCAGTCCTTGCAGGCATTAGAACAGGCCACATTTGTTTTTGCACGTAAACGAGCATGCTACAAAAAATGATGCAAAGGAGGCCAGGCAGCACCAATGACCTAGAACATAATGAAAGTACTTTTGAATACCTATGATATTTCTAATAGACATCTGCATACAACTTATTCTCTCATGTAACACGCAGCTGCAAAGAAAAGCCGAGGTAGTACCACCCACTCTGAATCAATTTCCTTAGCACTGTGGAGTACCTGAAATTCAAGCTTGCCAGCTAGAGAACATGACAAGTTCACAGCAAAATGGGGCATAATGTGATAACAGTAGTCAAACAGGTGATATCTCAGGCTGAAGTAAATTCAACAAGGGGACTAGTCGTCAGGGAAAGAAAATCCAAGCAAACAATTTCAGCTCACTTACATGCATACACAGATGCCACTACGTAGGTTCTTGTGATGCCCGATGACCTAAGTCAGCATCAAAGAGGTCCATTAAAGAGTGGCACACATGCAGTGGCACACACCCAGTGTACATACACAAGTTTGTGTCAAAAAAGTTCATTGAAGAGCTGCATCTACCCAGTGGCCCCAAGTGATAACCAATGGCCACAGTGACACACCCATGGTAGCCCCAGGGGGCACGTACTGAATTTCCACAACTATAAGGAGCTTTTGCAAAGTTTCTTGCCTCAGAAGACGCCTCGCATTATATAACCGACATTGACACAAACAACAAGATCACTCATAGAAATCGGTGTCAGCAACCTGCCAAACTCCCCTAGTTCTACACACCTTGCTATCCTAACTAAATCCCCATGTTGAGCATTTAAACTTGCCTCACCCTCCCTATGCACTCAGTCATTTTGCTGGATATCCATGAAGTGGAGAAAAGTGAACTATATAAATAATGCCAAGGAAAACAGTTGTTACCCTTATGAAGAAGTCCCCTGCTCAAAAATTTCTCCACCTGATATAACGCTTGCTCGACCACTGCTGACCACCTTCGGCTGAATATTGCATATCACACAAAGCAGCAATTCAACTATAATTTTTAGTTCTATAATGAAACAAAAATTTCCAATACAGGAATCCTTAACAGGAACCTGTAAGTAATAACAATAATACAGGAACCCTTAACAGTATCCATAAGTGTGAATTTTTTACACAGGCAAAGAGGCCAACATTTAGCCACTAGGGCACACGCAAGGCATTATTACAAACATTTTCTCTGCAAAAAGCCCTAACACCCCGACGGCAGGTGGTGTCTTGCGTGGAGCCATGCACGCATTTCAAAAAATAGGCATTTTGTATTTTCTTCTTCTGCAAGATCAAGGCAGGCAGGCTGTGATGCTGTGCTAGCAGTGGTGGCATTCAAAATGGAAGGAATCCACACAAAAAGCCATGGTACTGTTGAGATGGCAGTGCATGATAGGGAGCATCCTGAAAAACCAAACGTAAATAGATTATGTACTATTGTATTGCAAACTGACACCACATGAATATTTAAACACAACGTCACGAATTATTCAACAGTGCTGGGCCAGTCAATGCTACCACGCCAAGTGTATCTTGGCCACCTCAGATTTTAGGAAAAATTACAGCCCATTGTACCTTAGGACAGAAAGCTGATCTAGTTGCTAAGGATTCATTATGCAAAAAAAGGTGAGATGTGCAGACAGGACACAAGAGCAGAGAAGTGGACAACATGAACGCATTGTACAGTTGCAGACTGGATGAAGTCGAGAGTATGACAAAAGCCTGTCTGGTCGGGATGATGCATACTAAAAGGAAGAGGTCCAGACACCGACCAATATGGCTTAAAATAGTTATTTACGTTTTGGCTCCATCAAGGGAGCCTTGTGAACAAGACTCCCAGGGGGAGCCAAAATGCAAATAACTACTTTAAACTATTTTGGCCAGTGTTCAGACCTCTTCCTTTTATGTTGCAGAACGCACACACTGAATACTTCGTGAAAATTTCACATCGTGTGAGCATCCTTATCTTGTAGACTAAGGCTGAAACATTACGGCACTGACAAAGCTACAAACAAGTGTTTCTATGAATGACCACAAGGCTTTCCAGAATGTTTCATTAATTGAGATGGACCATTAAAGTTATGTATCTGCAAAGAGTATCTTCTTATCTGACTTGATTAAATATAATAGACCTTCGAGCAGTTTCTGAAAAGTATTTTCATCCAGCTAGGGTGGTTTGTAGGTACGAATAACCAATTTAGGAACCACTATTTTGTATTGAAGAAAGAGCTTATCATTAACAGAACCTATAGCTGCATGATTAAAAGTTTCTGAAATTTTGAATCAACCCTATATCTGCAGAAGCTCTTTAATTAGGTATTAGGATGCCTAGCAGTACTGACAATGAAAGTAAATGACAACACATTAAAAAACTAATAAAATGAATGTGTTCTTGATAATACAATGTGCTGTCTTATTATACACAGATTATACAAAACACCAGCAGTGATGCGCATATCTTCAGAGTGCACACAGTTTACCAACGTAATAATAAATACAGGTCAACATCATAAAGCGAAACAGGTACTGGGGTTTTTCTTTCACAATGGCCTGAAAAACCAATCACATGAGCATTCAGCCAAATTATAAACAGCACCTGCTTGCATGAATTCAAGAAACTTTCAGATGTGCAAAATTGTTTAGGAGCTTTTAAGCAATGGGCATTACACTACTATTATGGTTAATTGGCTGCCTGTAAAAGTGGTAAATCAGGTGAACTGGTAGTTGTCCTTCTGGTGAAGGATATTGCAGAAAATGTGAGGACAAAAACATTGGAGCAATTTGGAACCTATGAATGCTAAGAAAGAAGACAATATGCAATGTTACCATGCTGACAGACAGTCAGATAAAAGATGATAGAAAGAAAGTTAAATACAGATTACACAGATGCAAGCATTCTGCTTCTTTATTGCTGCAAAACTCGGCAGTTACAGAAGTGCTTCATCCCCTGAAAAATATTTTAGCAATACGTTCACTATGAAGTTCCATTGAGGATGCATCAGGTTTGCATGCTTCAAGTGGTTTGGGCTACTCAGAGACAGACATCTGGCTTCTAAACGCAGGAGCATGACGAAATACTGCAAGTGTTCCAGAAAAATGCTTACATGGTAAGGGAAATGACAAAAACAACAACGTGGATGAAAAGACCAAACTGCCCCAAAGTCAAATTTTAGCAATGTAAGGTTTTATGAAACATAATTACAGTTCTAAGACAAAACAATATACCAACATGATATGCAGAGAATGGGTGCGGGAAATGAAATGACCTCACTAAACAATGACTACATAAATAAAAACGACACATTTGCAGGAAATTTCACAATACACGACATATAAACTGTGATTCATGATGCACCCATGTCATACATCATATTGTTCAAGTAACCAACTTCTTTATTCCAGACCCCTGTAGAAGGTTTGTTAATGCAGTTATTGGTTTCTTGGATGGAAAAGGCATAGTATGCAAATCTGCACTTCCCTGCCTTATATTGCAATGTGCATGTGTACAGTCAAATTTTGGCACAGTTTGGCATCTTTTGCAATGTTGTGCGAGATATCCACATGCTGTTACCACCTACATCTGTGCACGATGCTCCTGCAGCCTGCCATTAAGACAAATACTGGTTTATCCTACGTAACACTTTCCGCTGAAGGCATTAAATGCACTAAAAGGTGCCCCAAAGACAGGTTGAGCATTCTGCGCAGGTTAGTAAGGTCTGAAAAACTTGCAGGACATTGTAAAAGATGTCAATACATGGCAAAATACAACAGCACAAAATACTCAGAAGATATAAGGCTAAAAGTGTACACTGATATATAAGGGCCTTCCCAGACAAACCGATAAATGCCACAGCACACCTTCTATTGAAATCTCGAATAGAAAAATTGATTACTTGAAAAAGATGTATGGTACACGCAAAATAGAATGAGTGATGTATCTTATATGTCGCGTATAGTCAACTCTTGCTGCAAATGTGAGCCTTTCATGCATGCATATAATCGCACTCATATACTAAAACAAGTTCATGTGCAATGCTCATCTTGTGAATTTCATGCGCTTCATCTTATAGTCTAGTAACTGTTTCCTAATGCCAATAACCAACTCTCCCAGCTTTCAGCAATAGTATGCAAGATTATTTATTCTTAGAAGTATGATAGCATGAAAAAACAAGGAGAAAGACCTATCAACCGGACCAGCACCAACTACAAGCTGATTTTGCCCTTGGATGGAAACGGGATAACCATTATCAGTGTTTCAATGAGGGAGTGGGTGAACCCAGAACTTGCATGAAGAATAACTACAGTAGCCATCTGGCTGCACATATGAGCCATGGGTGTTTCCCTATCTTCCAGCCAGCACATAAGGTTAGTTGCAAAGAGCCCTGACAGAGCTGAGGACGTGATTGAGGTTTTCCACATTAGCAAACGAAGATCGACATGTGTCAAAAAATAATCACCATCTCTTGTCAGATTCGAGTAAATACGGTAGTCACCTAACGCAATGTGTAATGAATCGAGGGTAAATGCTCTATAAAAAATTACATGCTTTTGACGAGAGAGAGAGAGTAAAAAATCTTTATTAATATTTGAATGGCGAGAGCAGTCCTCCCACGCTGCTCTCGCCATTCAAATATTATTAATAAAGATGTTTTACTCTCTCTCTCTCATCAAAAACATGTAATTTTTTATAGGGCATTTACCCCAGATTCATTACACACATTGCGTTAGGTGACTACCAAATTTACTCGTATCTAGGCCGACCCCAATTCTAGCCGACCCCCTAAAGTTCGAAGCCAACAAAAAAATACACTACCTCGAATGTAGGCTGAACAAAAAAAGCAAGGACAGCATTCACAAAATGCAAACAGCATTTATTGAATCTGAACGTGCAGAGCTCATTGAACGTTGTCGTCACTGCTAGACTTTTCGCTGTGTCCCTTGTCCCTGTCACCTTCAAGCAGTGCACTATCTTCGGTACCGTCAAGTGCATTAGATATGCTGCACTTTTTAAAGGCGTGCACGATCAATGTGCCTGGGATGTCGTTCCAGGCTGAGCTACCCAGCCCACCAGCTGCGATAGCGATACCGTTGCCATTAGCATGTGGTCTTCGTCAGTCCACCAGTCCGTGTAATATTTCAGCAGACGATCTTTGAAACGTTTGTTGATGCAGACATCAAGTGGCTGCAACTGGCCCATCATGCTGCCCCGTATGACAGCGAGGTCCGTGTTCGCTTGTGCGAGCGCAGCCTTCACATTGTCGGTCAAGTGCCCACGGTAAGTCGACAACAAGGAGCGAGTTCTTTGTGAAAAGGGCTCCTGGACGCCATCGCCACACAATCTTAACCCACTCTTCCACAATCGCACCCGTCATCCATTCTCATTTACCTGCACATTGACATTTCTTGGGAAAGTTTCTTGAGCAGGCATGGTCTTCCTGTTAAATATCATATAAGGAGGGAGTTTATGTCCATCAGCTGTGCAGCACAGCATCACAGTTGCGCACTGCTTGACGTATCCCGCAGAGCACACCTTCACCTCCTTGGCACCCTTTTCATTCACTGTGTATGCCACTGGTATATCAAAATACACAGCCGCCTGGTGGGCGTTGCCGATTTGCCCAAGGTTGTGGCCTGCCACTTCTCTCTTTCGCAGCACGTAGCACTGGAAAGCTATGAGCTTTTCTTCGAAATCGCTTGGCAGCTTCTGGGTGATTGAAGTGCGACGTCGGAGGCTGAAGCCAAAGCGCTTCATGAATTTCTGAAGCCAGCTCCGGCTGGCTTTGAAATCCTTTGGCATTAGGCCTCGCTCCCTCGAAAGCTCCCTAGCTTTCGCATGGAGCACTTCTGTTGTCACTGGAAGGGCAGCTACCTCTGCGTCCAGACAAAGTTGGCCAAAACTGTCTCCACTTCGTGGTAATGGCCTTTCTTTGGCCCGCTAAAAGCCATCCTCGTTCCGGCGCACACAAAGAGCTGCTGTCGTCCCCTCCAATGACGGACGTTTTTCTCGTCGACGCCGAAGTCCCGCTCGGCTTGAAGGTTTGACGATGCCTCTGCAGCTATCACAACTTTTCGCTTGAAAGCGGCACTGTAGTGTCACCTGCTTGGTGCCATAGCAATAACACCACGCTGCACAGTGATACGGCCGACACAACACAGGTCAAAATGGCAACCTCGCTTGTGTACGGCTAGCTACTGGCATGGCTAGTAGCGGCTGCGATACTGACTTTTCTAGATGGCGCTAGCTATGTACCATATTTAGCAGTTTCAATGAAAAACTGGCGTGGTTTTTTTTTCTCTTTAAATCCTTGAATCTAAGCCGACCCAGAGTTAGGAATATGATTATTTGAAAAAAAAACTATCGGCCTAGATTCGAATAAATACGGTAATTTGTTTCACTACTTTTCTTAGTGCCCCATACAAGATTAACCTTTTCCATGCCAATTTTATTTTCAGAAAACCAGCGAAATTTCCAAACTATTTTTATGAGCTATTCTTTGTGAAGAGTTTCCTTACTGCAATATTCGCAGTTTGTTTACAACTTTCTGCTGTCTTTTATTAGCTGACTTTCATTCTTTTAGGTTGCAAACAGACAAGGATGCAGAAACAGTCTACATGAAGCATATATTTTGGAAGAAAATCAAGCGTACTTCTTTTTATCCTCCATGAAACATGTTCTTCCAGGAAGATAGGGGGTTAACCAAGGCTCCCGATTTTTATTAGTCATATCATAAAAAGGCAACAAGCACTAACACCAAGGACAACATAAGAGAAATTACTTGAGCTTAATAAATGAAATAACAAAATGATTAAATAATGGAAATGAAAGTGGATAAAAAAAAAACTTGCCGAACGTGGGGAACGATCCCACAACCTTCGCATTTCGCGTGTGATTCTCTACCAATAGAGCTACCGCGGCGCCGTTTTCCGTCCACTTTCTTAGGTATTTATGTTTCCTTGTAGAACCCTGGGAGTGTTATTCAGCGCCACCACTCACAGACCTAGGCGGAGGACGTGAAACACCATTTCTGCCGCAGGTGTCACAAGAATGTGATCTTTTTTGGGTGAAGGCAACTGGTCAATTAACCCACACATGCTACTTGAAGGCATCGATGTTACCTGATTCGGGACCCTCATTATGTAATAAATGAGAAGAAAGGGGGTTAATTGTGGAGCCCAATTTTGTTTAGTCATATCATAAGCCAACAAACACTGACACCAAGGACAACATAGGGGAAATTACTTGAGCTTAATAAATGAAATAACGAAACGATAAATCAATCGAAATGAAAGTGGATGAAAAAACAACTTGCCGCAGGTGGGGAACGATCCTATAAGTTGCGGCAAGTTGTTTTTTTATCCACTTTCATTTCCATGAATTTAGCCTTTCGTTATTTCATTTATTAAGCTCAAGTAATTCCCCATATGTTGTCCTTGGTGTCAGTGTTTGTTGGCTTCTTATGATATGACTACGTAATAAAGATTGGGCCCCACGGTTAACCCCATTTCTCCGCATTTATTACATAACGAGGGTCTCAAATCCGGCAGCATTGATGCCATTAGGTAGTATGTGTGGGTTTCTAGACCGGTTGCCTTCACCCAAAAAAGATCACATTCTCGTGACTCCTGCGGCAGAAAGTGTGTTTCACGTCCACCGCCAAGGTCTGTGAGTCGTGGCGCTGGATAACACTCCCAGGGTTCTACAAGGAAACATAAATACCCAAGAAAGTTGACGGGAAACGGCGCCACGGTAGCTCTATTGGTAGAGAATCGCACACGAAATGCGAAGGTTGTGGAATCGTTCCGCACCTGCGGCAAGTTGTCTTTTCATCCACTTTCACTTCTATTAATTTATTGTTTCGTTATTTCATTTAACCTGAAGTAAGCTCCCCAATGTTGTTCTTGGTGCAAGTGTTTGTTGGCTTCTTATATGTTATTGCAGGTGCGGCACGATAAGAAAACCGCAGAGTAGTAAGCAAAAAAAGTGTTTTTTTCTAAACAGGTCGCTAGGGGCCCAAATATTCCTCCCAATCATTAGTATTAAGTTGAAGCTTCAAACATGAGTTGTTAGCTTTCCAGCTTCTATTCTTTACTTCAGATGAACAAATACACGACTTATTTTGATATGATATGGGATTCTTGCACTGGACAGGCAACCTTTGTCACTGCAGCCAACTCACTTTGCACGGCCATTTTTAAAACCCATGGAAACCAACTTCTGCCCAATTTCTGCTCACTGCACCCTCAGATATCATTTTGCTCAGAAATTTACATCACTCACACCAAGCTGATGAAAACATTGACGCTTGGCACTGAGTAGGTAAAATGAAATCACTGGACCAGTCAGACTCATCACTATCCCAAAAAGAGTGAATGTGCACGGTTATAATTGCACTCCCTCTAAAAATAAAATCGGGTGGTACTTGGTGCGAGCACTTTCAATGTGTTTCTTTGTGCCCATTTCTGCACGCTATATGTCTACTAGTATGTCTGACTTAGTACCTTAAGCAGAAGCTCTGCCATAATATATGTTGTCCACTGTAATGTTATTAGCCCAAACGATGCTGGTAATACAATGTGAGCTATATAACAGGGACATAAAAGTTTTTTGTATCTTTTATATATTTTATCTTTGTCGCGTATAGCACACTTCTGCTGGTTCAGGTGGGTTACCAGAAGCGAAGGAAATAGCTTAGCTGAAAAGATGTGTTCTTTGCTCCAAAACAGCAATACTATAACTGATGAATGCCCGTGTAACTTGGCTTTGACTGTTCTGAAGACCAAAGCAATGAATATTGCACAGTGCCATGCAGCAGTATTTACACCATGTCTTGATTTCCCTTCAAGAGCATCTCTTCCGATCACCTGAGGGATGTTTTTAGCACACAAAGTGTCTCCTTGTTGGCTTTTGACTTTTAGCAGTTAGCAGAATGCACATAGAGAACTGGCAAGTGACCAGCCATAACATACCCGCTGTAGGGGCATAGTGGTTATGGTGCGGCGCTACTAAGCCCAAGGGCTTGAATCCCAGCCACAGCGCCGCCCCATTTTAATGGGGGCAAAATGCAAAAATACCTGTGTACCGTGCATTGGGTACATGTTAAGGAACCCCAGATGGTCAAAATTAATCTGAAGTCCCACACTACAGCATGTCTTAAGATCAAATTGTAGTTATGGCATACAAAACCCTTGAATTTAATTTTTATTTCTAAGCCATGACGTAAGTAGCTAGGGATTTGCATTTTTTGTTTTGTGAGGTTGACTCCGGAAGTTCTCAATCAGAGCTTCTACAAGATGATGACATCATTTTGAAAAGTTGGCTGCCAGTATAGAAACATACTGCCCTGTGGTATTATCATGCTTTAAAATGAAGTGCGTAGTGGAGCCAACCCTATGAACGGCAAAGCAGAACTTTATGGTTTTACTTCTGATAGACCCAGCGCAGCCTTAGTTGTACAGGCACAAATTTAAGTGACAAGCCTTGCTCATCCTCAGTAGGGAAATGGTTAAGTGCATTTCGCTTCCTAGTTTCAAGTTCTGCAACTAAAATATACAATTATGTTCACTTTCCTTTTTTGGGGCGGGGGAAAAAACTGAGCACAATTAACTAATCACTTATCTATCATGCAAGCGATGTTTGCCTTTCTCAGTAGTCTATCTAAAGACAGAAAACTATGCTCAGGTGTTTTTATCTCTAAAAAGAAGACAAGATTTTATATGGCAACCTATCAACTTGAAGCCTACAGTAGTAGTTCAGCTTCTATGCCATCTAGCTGTTGAGCACGAGTCAAATAAAAATTAATGCAAAAGTATTAGTGTTCCATGCTTTTAATGCATGGTAAAGGGACACTAAAGGAAAATAATGAGTTAAGTTAGATTGAAGGTTACCCTTTCATAATTATAAATATAATCATTTGTGGCAAGAACAGAGCTTTTCTAAGCAAGAAAATTAGAGAACTGGAAAATCAAAGAGCACCAACTAATAAATTCAACCAAATTCTGTAGTTTTATGTGCCAAAACCACAATATGATTATGAGGCATGAAGTACGAGGGAATCTGGATTAATTTTGACCCCCTTGGTTACTCTACTGTGCATACAATGAATGCACAGCACACATGCATTTTTGCATTTAACACCTATCAAAATGCAGCTGACACACCTACAACTTGATCATTCACCCTCAGGCTTGGCAGCGCAACATCAAACAGCACAACTCAGAGCCCATGCTTGCAGGCAACCTACTGCAGTGAGTGCGTCACTTGGTGCTCATGAGGCAGTACTTCCAGCTGCTTCAGCTGCTTTTAAGTGTGTGCACTGCTGGCTTTTGCTGTTTTAAAGCCCTTAAAGCCCAACTACAACAAAAGTTAGGGCTGCGTAAAAAATGATTCAAACAGTGTAAATACAAAACAGCCTTCTAGCATTCTTGATAGCGAGACTGAAATGAATGCCACAATTACCAGTCTCTGGCAGTGAAGCATGACTCAGATTGCAGGGCTCCTTAGTGCGGCCTACGAGATAAGGGACCACCTGCAGCTGCCTGCAGTGTGATAAAAAACCTGGTGGCGATGTGGACTCTCGTCATAGCCACTAACCACCAGGTTCATGCGTCATCTGCTAATACACTATTAAAAGAATACCAAAAAGAAATTTAGACAGTTACCAGCCCCGCAGCTTTGCCAAGATCACTACAGTAGTATTTACTACTCATTTATTACCAATTTAGCAAACGTGAAATTTCTTTGCATTTGGAATTTAAGCTTTTGCAGTAGGGGTATTGAGGTGTGATGATCACAATGCTCCTGTGCTTTGTGACATTACATCACTACATATTTGACAAGGCCATGGTTCTAAGTGTTTTTAGATACATCGATATCTTAATTCTTTTACAACCTAACTCCAATATGACACATGAGAATACAGTAGATTACATTTGAAATCTTTTTAACGGGCATGGAAAAGCACTAACCTTTACACATGAGACACGCATGGCGAAAGCACTGTTAGCAAGGCTCCCACGTGCTTTAGATAATTTTTCACCTTGGTCAGTGTCAGTTCTGTTTTTTCCCTTAACTCTTCCTAACCGGACAAGACTTCGTCAGACTCAACTTCATTAAACCTTTGACAATGCACTGCATATCTTAGATAAACATTTGATGGTCACCCTAAAGCATGTTTCCCGAAGTTACCAACCAAGAGCAAAGAATGTTTAGCTACTGTATGAACCAGCCTACACCTATGTTGAACCAACTATTGCCCCCATGCGCCTTGAATAGGCTCTAAAAATGTGTATTCACACAATGCGCAATAGCTTTTGTGCTCAGGTTGGCAGGTTCATAGCAGCTGGCCTCCCTCACTCATCATCGGAATCTCAGAATCCCTACTGCAAAAACTTCAGGAGTTGAAAGCAGCAAAAGACAAAAGCGCACAGTTTGAAGCAGCCAGAGGCACTGCCTCATGAGCACAGCAGTTGCACTGACTGAAGAAGTTTGATGGCAAATATGGGGCCCCATTTGTGTCGCTGGTTCCGAAGTAGCCATCTAAGCTTTCTTCCCATGCTTGAGTGTAAAAATACAGCTGTTTTTAACAAAAGGCATGCAACACCGTTCATGAATTGTGCCACTTGAATGGTTTACCAAATAACCTCTTACTTCTGGTAAGCTCTACACAAGCAAAATTGGACGCTGCACTGATGAAAGGGCAAGAGAACATTTGCAGAATATAAAAACAAAGGAAGACGAATGTAGGTGAGCATTGTAACACATGCACTTGTCATCCCTCACTTGAAATATATTCTTGGGAGTAGAAACACGAATGCACAACTGATATCATAAGCTCTTAATTTTAAAGAGTGGGAGTGACTGTGTAATTATTCATTTTCTTATTTTTTTTTTCTATTTCTCACAAGTATGCGTATGAATGTTTTTTTGCTTTCGGTTTACACAGGTTGCTACACCTCAATTTGTTTGACCCTGTTCCCTTCTTTGCAATCCTTCATCCCTCCCCCTCTTTTATAACCTTCCAGAGAGATTATATGAATAGGTCCTGCTTTCTTAGAAAACATGGCACACTGGATTGGCAGTGCCTACCACTGCATGTAAATTCTTTTGTGTTTCTGGTTTTTATCTCAACTCCTGAAAGAACCCAACATGAGTAGCACCTTTCCTCTCCCCTTCTACCACAACTCAAAACCTCGCCTTGTCAATCCCTTCCATTTACAGTCTGCCTTTTTTTTCCTTATTTGACTCCACTACTCTACACAACAAACTGGCTTATACGGATTTTTGCTCATTTTATGTCGCATCGATTTTTATTTTAAAAAATTTCTGTTCTCATATGTATTGAAGGATGAAGTGGCACAAGCATGTCTAGAAATTTTCGACAATGCACCTTCCGCTATTTGTCTATCTTCACTGCTATGTGTCGTGATCAAGTGACGAGCATACAACACTTTTTTTAAGTGACAACTGTATAATAGGTTACATATGCAATGCATGCAAGGCTACATGCTGGCTTTGCTCGCATGGTCTGGGCCGCTCTCCCAGAGGCATCGTTCCACATCTCACATGATGGTGTACGTAGCGCCATCTTGTTGCGGTGGCGCACACATCTCCCTTGCTTTAGAGTGGCCCAGTCATAAGTTGAGCTCACTTGGAGCTCTTACTTCTCACGTGCTCTTCGAACTCTTACGTCCACTTCTTGTGAATGCTCCAGGTTGCAATGGCTGCAAATGCTTACTTGTGCATTGAGTGAGACTACTAGCTGTGCTCACCGCATATGAACGTTAAGTGTGAGCTGGCCCAACTACTGTCCCCTGTTGCAGCACCGCACAGGATATGGACGGCAGTCTGTGGTTGAATAGGGTCTTTTTCCAAAGTCCTGTGTTGCCAGTCATATTACTTGCACTGCTTGACCGTATATGCTTCATTTCTTTTCTTGAATGTCCTAGTGTTCCCCAGTGGCTTCAGCATTCTTGGTGCCACTGGCACATCGGTTCTGAGGCATTTTCCTATGAGTTCAGCAAGTGTGAGCCCTTCTTTGCCTGGAGGTCATGATGAGCAAGCAGAGCCTTTTGAATGTTGGATGACTTCTTGAGCAACTGCTTAGCCATCTGTACAGTTCTTTCTGCAGCACCGTTGCTCTGGTGTAAGTAGGTGCTACTGGTTACATCACATAATTCCCATTGCTTGACGAACATTCTGAATTGTGCCAAAGCGAACTAAGGACTGTTGTCCTGTCATATAATAGCTGGTGTCTCAAAGTGAGCGAAGATCTGGCTCAGTGCTTCAGTTATGTTCTGTGTGGTAGTATGCCTCAACTTCACGTGTTCAAAGAAGCGCGAGTAATAGTCCACCACTACGAGGTAATCCCTCCATTCTCAAAGAGATCAATTCCAATCACTTCCCATGGGTGTTCTGAAAGTGGAGTGTGTATCACAGGCTGTGTCTGGCTTACAGTGCTATTGACAGACAGGACATTTTGACACACAACTCTGGATGTGTTGGTTAATATCTGGCCACCAGACTGACTGAGTGGCTCAAGCCTTACATCTTCCAACAACCTGACGGCCAGTATGCAAGCGCTAAAGCACATCACTTTGCATATTCAGTGGGATGATAACGTAACTGCCTTTGAGTAAAATTCCATCCACCAGTGTCAGTTCATGGGTAAATTCTGCATACCTCTGCACTTCTGGGGGCAGCAACTTGTTTGGGCCATGACGTACAGTAGTCCCTGACCCTTGCTAAAATGGGATCATTCATTTGCGTGGCCTTTATCCTCTCCAGCAAGTCTTGGTAGGCAGGCAGCAGTTCCATTGTAAGAATTTCGTGTTATATGATAGCCTCGCTGATGGTACCTCGGCTGCTATTGCCTGTTTCTTTCTGCAGTTTCCTTGAGAGCGCGTCAGCAGGGCATATTTCCTTGCCAAAGATGTGGGAAATGGGGTAATCCAGCAGTCTCATTCGGACCCGCTGCAGATGTGGACTCGGTTCACCCAGGCAGTTTGATGACAGCAGCAGCACTAGCGGCTTATGGTCTCTTTCTACATGAAACTGCAGACTTACCAGGTAGCAGCGGAAATGCTTGCAGGCCCCTGTAACTGCCAGTGCTTCTTTCTCTATACAAGCATATTATGTCTCTATGTCAGAGAGGGACCTTGAGGCACAGTCAGCTACAAGCCTACGATCTTCTGTCTCTTGTAGGACTGCCCCAAGACTGTAGGATGATGCATATGCAGACACAGTGAGAAGACTAACGGTTATACTGGGTGAGCACCGGTATCGTCGTCAATGGCTTTTGATGGATTAAGCATCACTGTGAAGCAGATCATGTAATGGTTTTGTGAGCTGTGAGAGCCTTGGAAAAAACAGACCAGGTGGCGGGCCATCCCAAGAAGGACCTCACTTCTACATCCTTCGTCTGTTGGTTCTGCTACCTGACAGCACATTGACCTTTTCAGGGTCAGCAGTGATGCCGTTTGCCAATACAATGTGTCCAAGGAATTCCACAGACTGCTGGCGAATGAGAAGAAAGGGGGTTAACCAAGGGGCCCGATGTTTAGTAATATCATAAGAAGCCAACGAAGACACCAAGGACAACACAGGGGTAATCACTTATACTTACTAAATGAAATAAATTATAAATTAATGGAATTGAAAGTGGACGAAAAAACAGCTTGTTGCAGGTGGGGAACGATTCCACAACCTTCGCATTTTGCGTGCGGTGCTCTACCAATTGAGCTACAGCAGTGCCGTCTTCTCATCCACTTCCTGGGGTATTTATGTGTTACTACTACAACTAAACCTAGGAGTGTTAGCCAGCACCAATGCTCACAAACCTTGGCGATGGATGTGGAACATCCTTTCTGCTGCAGGCGTCACAATTACGTGATCTTTTTGGGTGAAGGCAAGTGGTCAGTAAAGCCCCACATGCCAACTGAAGGTTTCAATGTTGCCGGATTCGAGACCCTTGTTATGTAATGAACGAGAAGAAAGCAGGTGAACCGAGGGGCCCGATTTTTATTAATCATATCATAAGACACCAACAAACAAAGATACCAAGGAAACACAGAGGAAATTACTTGTACTTACTAATTGAAATAAAGAAATTATAAATTAATGAAATTGAAAGTGGACGAAGAAACAACTTCCCGCAGTTCGGGAACGATTCCACATCTTCATATTACGCGTGTGATGTTCTACCGATTGAGCTACCATGGCACCTTCTTCCCATCCATTTTCTGGGATATTTATGTTACTACTAGAACTAACCCTGGGATTGTTAGCCAGTGCCACGACTCACAAACCTTGGCGGGGGATGTAGAGCATCCTTTCTGCCGCAGGCATCACGAGTATGTGATCTTTTGGGGGGAAGGCAACTGGTCAATAAACCCACACATGCTACCTGAAGGCACCAATGTTGCCAGATTCGAGAACCTCATTATGTAATGAAGAAGGGGGTTAACGAAGGGGCCCGATTTTTTTACTGCTGGTGTAGTACACTCTCCTGTGTTTAGGGTGATGCCAGCTTCTTGCAGGCGCTGAAGTACTTTGTGCAGTCATGCATCATGTTCTGCCTTCGTGCGGCCAAACACTATTATGTAGTCTTGCAGACATGCTTGGCCGTGCAGGCCTTCTAGCGGTCTTAGCATTTCCCTGTAGAAAAATTCAGTTGCTGTGGAAATTCCGAAGGGCAATCGGAGGAACTTAAATGGCCAATTGGCGTCAGGAAAGTGTCGTACCTCTAGGATACAGGTAACCAGTAACCAATAACCGGCCCTTGCGTCAATTTTGCTAAACCAGGCAGCTCCGGCGAGTTTGGCCAGGCAATCATTGACGGTGGGCACTAAGACTCGTTCTACAGAACGTTCTATTTCAAACTTCCAAAGTCACTGCAGATTTGAAGCTTGCCTCCTTTATTTTTCGCAACTACCATAGGTGCACGCCACTCTGTGGTCTCTTTGACCTTTATGATGATACCCAGACTTTCCATTCTCTCCAACTCACATTGGACACTCGGCAGCATGGGCAGAGGTACTCGCCTCGAGTACATAATAGCACACTGCTTGGCATCAAGGAGTAGCGATATTTTGTAATCGGTCTGTAGCCAGGTAGAGGTAGAGGCATAAAATGTTGGCTGAGTCACTGACCTTGCCTGCTGACTCTGCTATTTTAGGAGACTTGGAGGACATTGAAGGACTTGATTGCGGGACGTCAAAAAGTGCGTCATGCAGCTAGTCTATTACATAAATTTCTTCTTGACACAACCAACCATTACAGCACAGGGTCGCAGTGAAGTCTAACCGTTGCTATTTTGGTCCAGCCGGGTCCGAGCAGCTGTTCATTTCTTGCTTCATGTTGCCCATGACTTGTTCGTCGTAGAGGCTTGTTGGCATTACAGTTACATTTGCACCAGTGTTTACTTTGAACTTCACTGGCAAGCCATTGACCATCACATTGATTTTCCATGGCCCAGGATCCTGTTGGTCAGTTAATTGTCCAAGTAAACCTCTTCCAAAACAGCTTGGTATGTGCTTTTTGTTCTGCTTTTTGGAAGCAGAAAAGCATACGGCAGCAGTGTTCCTTTTTACTGCAGGCACTGCATGTTTTGCCATTCGCTGGGCACATAGTGTGTGATGGTTAATCATAGGTGTTCTGTTGAACCGTACCACTTGCATGTCTGTGCAGTTTGGTCACGCTGGTTTTTTCGATAATTATTTGACTTTCCTTTGCTCTTTGAGAAGCTGTGCATGGTGTCGACAGCTTCAAGTTACTGTAGCTGTGGCCGTAGGTCCTTTTTCTGCTGTTTGATTGTCACCATGTTGTGAGCAGCATTGACAGCGGCTTCCAGAGTAAGCTCGGCGTTACGTTGCAGCTTCTCACTTACCTGTGTGTCTGTAGGACCGACCACGAGTCTATCACAGATCAGTTCCTCTTTCAGGGCACTGTACTCAGAGGCTTCAGCTATTCTGAAGAGCTCAGTGATGAACATATCGGCTGTCTCATGCACGTCTTGCTTCCGGCTGTTGAACTTTGCCCACTCGTATAACACGTTCATCCGTGGCAACAAATTTTTTATGAACACTTGCATTACTGTGTTGTAGTCAAGTTTCTCAGCATCACAGCGCCTGAGCAAGGCTAGGACGTCTTCTGCTTGACGACCCATGGCATAATGAGTGTGTTCACCTGCGTCTCGCCGTATTGCTTCTTTAGTCTGGAGATGGCTCTATAGCACTCCCATCTCATGAACCACTGTTTCCACTCCTCGGGTCGCCAAAAATCAAGTTTTTCCAGCAGTTCGATGATGAACGAGTTGAGCGGAGCTGTGTGCTGGGCTGTGGAAACTGTAGGCGAA
Organism: Dermacentor albipictus; assembly: GCF_038994185.2. Taxonomy (NCBI): domain Eukaryota; kingdom Metazoa; phylum Arthropoda; class Arachnida; order Ixodida; family Ixodidae; genus Dermacentor; species Dermacentor albipictus. Next base: position 440,951,092 of record NC_091821.1, read on the forward strand.
GCCATGGGTAGCAAAGTTTCGTATTCACTGCACTGCGCTGCATGTGTAGACTTCTAGTTGCGTGGTGCACTTCTCACAGCGTTGTCGAGTATCCCACCGCTGCCTCCATGTCGTGGCCGGATGACGAGCATACATAATCGACAAAACATAAGTGCTAACTGGAGACTGTTTACTAGGTCGCATATGCAAAACACGTACGGCTACATGCCGGCTCTGCTTACAGTCTGGTCCACTCTCCCCGAGGCATTGTTCTGCATCTTACATGACCGTGTACGAAGCACCATCTCATTGCAGTAGCTCACACGACACAGTGTACCAGGGTAACTCAATGAGCAGCAACTCAAAAGAAGTATACTTCGGAAGGCTGCTCAAGTTTAAACAACTGTCAGTAAACAATGTCAAGACGATTTGCCCTCTCATTAACATGCACATTTATGCCACTAGACCGTAACCTCTTTGCTACATTATAGCACAGTCTTGGTCCGAAATAAAACACTGATATAACACACCAAAAAAGTTACGAATAAGAGCCATAAATACGCAGAATATTAGAAAGGCGTGCACTCTCATTCTTGCTAACTGATCATTTGTTGAAATTCTGGCAGTCTTCTGAATTATAATTTTTAAACGGGCTGCCCATTGAGTTACGATAATGCATTGCGGTGAAATTTGATAGATGGCCGCAGAGCGAATTCTACTATTCAGTTTCAACCACAGCTAGTTACCCCTATGCTTTTCTTGGCTTCAGTGCCTTTATTATTTATCCTGCACTGCCCGGGGGCGTGCAATCAGGGGGGTTACAACTTCGAAAAAAACACATCTTCATTCGCACAGCACACTTGGTCACAAGATAATCGATTCCACTCTGTTGCAGTTTGGGCAAAAAATGATAGCATAAAGGTCCGTTCTAGTTTGGTATTCTCGAATTTTAAAGTCATGATCTGTTCTCTTAGATACATGGTGCGGTGGTTTAAAATAAGTGTCTCTATTATTTCCGGTTTTGTTATTATATATGCTAAATAGCAATTTTAGTCGCAGTTTCCATCGGCGAGACGAGAGTGCTTCCCATCCAAGCTCACTTTTCATTGCAGTGCAGCTCTCCTCCCGCTTGTATCGCCCATGAACGAACCTTCCCGCTCTGTTTTGCATTCTCTCGATTTGGTCGATCAAGGTTTTCTGATGAGGGTCCTAAACACAACACGCATACTCCAAGATCAGACGAACGAATGAAATATAAGCAGTATTCTTTAGGACAAAAGTTGAAGATTTCAAATTTCGCTGAATAAAATTTAGCGCTCTGGCAGCATTTGCAACTACATTACTCACATGTGTGTTACAAGAACAATCACTTGAAAACATCACACCCAAATATTTATACATATATTGCTGGTCAATAATATCAGTGTTCAAAAAATAACGCATTTCTATAATTTTCTTTTTTTCGTGAAAAACAGATGAACACATTTTTTTTTATTTGGTTGGATTTTCCACTTCTCACACCATAAGAGAATGTTAGTAAGATCAACCTGCACATCGATGAAGTCCTGTTTATTTCTTATTTTTCTATACACTATACAGTCGTCGGCAAACCAGCGTAAACGCCAAGATATCCCGGAAGGAATATTGTTAATATAAACTAAGAACAAAAGCGGCCCTAAAAAAAGACCCTTGAGGAACTCTCGATGTGACCCCGACACAAGAAGTAGCACCGTTCAGTATTATGCATTGCCGATGCTGCGACAAGTAATTGGCAATCCAGTTACACACTCCTTAACATTTGCCTCATGAAGTTTTTGAAGGAGCAATGAGTGACAAACCATGACAATCGCCTTTCGAAAATCTAAGAAGACACAATGACTTTGCCCGTTCTCATCCACCTGAGCCACTGAGTCGTGATAGAATTCAATTAGCTGTGTTGTACAGGACAGTCCCTTGCGAAAACCATGTTGATTATCAATTAATAATCTATGTTGTAATAAATGTAACATTATTTCTTTGTACAAAATAGGCTCTAATATTTTACAGGAAATGGATGTTAAAGAGATAGGCCTATAATTGTTTACATATTTTTTTGGACCACCCTTATGAACCGTAACTACAGTGCCATTTTCCAATCATCCGGCAGCACTCCAGTAGAAAGAGATCTAGTGTAGATTAGGTAGAGGTAAGATGCGATTGGCCAGGTACAGCACTTCAATATGCGGGGAGAAATACCATCTGGGCTGGGGGCATTAGTTTCATCTATACTTTGTAACAATGATTCGATACCACCAACACTGAATTCGACAGATTGCATTATTGGCTCAGCTCTCACATGAAATTTTCCAAAGGTTGTTTTGGGCAAACAATGCAGAATAAAAAAATCATTAAAGCAAGCTACCTTAGCTGTATCATCGGATAGGACCTTATGATGGTGAACAATTTCATTTACTCCCGTTGACTCAGATCCGCATCCTTTTATATATTTCCAAAAAGCTTTGGATTTGTTTTCATATTATCATTAGGTCGATTGAATACTGACCCTTTCCAATGTGAACTTTAGTTTTATATTCATTAGTTACTTTGACCTGCTTCTTAAACTGATAACTGCTTTGTGTACTTTTCAATGCGTTATATACTCTTCTTTTCCTTATTAACCTCAGGATACTAGGCTTCACCCATGGTTTCTTAGTTTTTCAGCCCAACTGAATGGACACTCGGTACATACTTTTCCGTCAGTTCTGTAACTTGTTTTAAAAAGAGACTACATTTGTACAACATCAGAATTCTCACAAAGATAATCAAAAACAGATAAATGAGCGAATAATTCCTGTGAAATGGCAGAATAATCACCTTTATCAAAGAAAAGCCTGTTGGCTTTATATGGACGTGATTTTAAAAAAATGAAACGCATTTTCCTTCTCATTCATTCTTGCGGGGGTCTGAAACCTCATAGCCTTGATGCCTCAAGGTAGCATGCATGGGTTTATTAACCACATGCCTGCTCACTTCAGTTCAGGTGTTACACAACACCATCATGCAAAAAAGGATGTTCCACATCTGCCCACCACGGCTCTAAATGGCGCTGGCTAACACTCCCAGGGCCACGTATACCACACATAAATACCCAAGTTAGCACAATTGGTAGCGCATCACGTGTGTACTGCAAAGGTTCTGGGTTCAGTCACCACCAGAGACAAGGTCTTTTCGTCTGCTTTCATTACTTTCTTTCAATATTTTCTACATTTCAATTTTAACCACAACTAATTACACCAATGCTTTTCTTGGTTTAATTGCCTGCAACCTTTATATAACCAGCAAAAATAAGGTAACAAGAAAATGAAAAGAAATAAGTGGAGGACAGGGTCATCAGTGTTCAAAGAAGTACCTTCCTTTTTGTATCTTTAACCAACACTTGCGCCCAATAGGCAACTCCTCTGCCTGCACATCAAATGACAGTGCAAGAGATGCATCTGGAACCCACAGTCAAATATATGTACAGCATACCAATGCATCTTCTCCGAAGGTAGTGAAGAGTACAGGTGCCTGTGGAGCTGCGTGCCACGGTTCCTCTTGCCAACCCATGGAAAGGAGCATAAGTGATACTGTAGAGCTTGCCACTTCAAGCAGCGTTCAGGTAGCCATTCATTATCCTGCACGTAGTATACAATGTATTGTAGATATCGAGGCAGCTTCAGTCCTGCAGCAAATAAAGTGATCAGTTCTAACCAAAATGTTGAGATGCAGGCACTTTGGCAGACGGATGCTAACATGTTGAAGTTTCTGGGATGCCAGTCATAATTTCGTTAAACATTATATGGGCCACTCATGCAGGGATGGAAGCAGTCAAAGAAGTTTTAGAGCAGCTCTGAGAGCAGCAAATGTGACACACTGGAGCATGAATTGCCCGTTTTGGAGCAGTAAATACATGTTTACATGAGTAGCTTGGTAAAGGTCAATGACTGAAATACAGGCATATGAAGAAAAGGTGTTGCTTAGTTTACTTTACAGAGCACTATTTGATTATGGCCGATCAGTTCTGCGGAAGCCTGCAAGGAAAGTAAAATTCATGACAGGAAAAATTTTCACCCACCCTACTTTAGCATGAAGCTAAGAAGGAAACCTGTACATGTTTCTCGAAAACCACCATTAAATTATATACTGGATGTGACAACTAACTGTGGCCAAGAAAAAAATAAATGAGTGCTTTCCGTGAACATCGGCCCCTCTATTTTGATAGGCTTATGTTAGTGCTACTGAAGTTTCTTTTTTTTTCCCGTGGTGAACAAGCAGTTAATATGTAATTGTAACGAATGTTTATTTTCTTACTTATCCAACACGGTGCCAATGCAAAGATTGTGGAATACGCCGAGAAGTAACCGATAACAGTGTTACAACGACCTAGGTCAAGTGTGGTCTTTCTTTTTTCCGACAAAAAAAATACAAAACACGCAAATTTTTCTTTAGTAATTCACGTGACAATGTGCCCCGCATCAGTAATGTAAGTGGTCTCAGACGGAAACATTGCCATCAGCATACTGCATATATTACCAATGTGCAAACCTGGGGCACAGTCTTGTAAAGGTTCACAAAGTGAACGGTTACCACGATTGCGCTACTTCGTGTTTGGTAGGGACTGTACTTGCACACCAAAAACTACTGACATGTCGAGAAAAAACTGCAGCTGCTCATTCCCAGTGCCCCTATTTGGCAAAGTTTGCGGAGAGCTTGATGCATCATTTGGTGCAAGCGTTGTCATGGTCAGGACAGTTTATTTTCACCTTTTAGTTATTTCACGGGCTTTTTCTCGTTAAAGGAAGTCTTCACAAATCCTAGGCTGTTTTAAATGCTGTTACCGGCCATTTGTAACCACCATACCAAACTTTTTCGCTTCTCATCGATTAGGTAAATTTAAAAATTTAGCTAATGAAACATGTTCGTGCACACTGAACGAGAAATACTTGCAGTGGCTGCCATGAACAACACTCATCAAGGTACAGTGAACACCATTCGAGTAGTGTCCTCTCGTAATTTTTAATTCTTGGCAACCTGCAGTTGAGATAGCAGAGTATCGCAGAATAAATGTCAAGTGACGTACTGGTCATTGCATGTTTGCCAGTATTTTACACAAGTTTTGACACACTGGTTGGAAAAAAGACATGAACGGGCATGCTGATTGCACTTTAGCTGTGGTATACAAGTTTCCCTTGTCGTGCAAGGCATCTACATTAGACAGACAGGAAGGGGTATCAATGATTGCTTGGGCAAGCATAGTTACAACCTTCATAAAAGTTAACGAAGTAGGTCCCTTGCCATGCATTGCAAGACTTGTGGATGCAAACTAGTTTTTTTAAAGAATGTGTCATCATAGGATGCAGTCGCACTCAAGTGATGCGCGAGATTATTCAGGCTAATGCCATTGCCAAATACATTAGGATGTGCGTGAGTACACCCTCCTATCTTTATCAGACAAGGAACTTTACTTTCTAAGTTGGTCGGCACATTTTCAATGAACTGCAGCCATATGCTTCTAGTAAGGTTGTTGTTTCAATTTTTTTTCTCATGTGTGCTATGAGTGGCGCATATAATGTGCAGTCGGGTCATGGAATAACACAAGTTGAAAGTTAGCGCTCATCCTCCTGTCACCTGTACATTTTCTTTCATGCTCAAACTGAGTTATGCTAAAGCAAGACAAGAATCCATTCAGTCAATTTGTGCCTTCGAACCGGTTCAGTGTTCACAGTGCATGATGATGCTATTATAGAGGGATATTGAAAATATCGTTTATTTTCTTTGAATAAATAAAGTTTAGTAATAAGTTTCACACTGCATTTTGCAAGTTTTAATTACCCTAGTATAAATTTGTATTCTAGAATGTGAAGGATGAAAAAAAGCATTTCCAACCTTAGCCATTTCCAATGACATCTAATCACTACAACTTAGAGGAAAGGCGCTACGATCTCAAACAGTCGCAGCTTCTATCCGCGGTTGTTGTATATAAATGCATTACGTACCGAGAGAATATGATCAAATCTTAAAGCTAAAACTAAGGTAAAGGCTAGTACCAACACGCTTAAACAAGGGAGAACATATCAAGACACAGAGTGCGGATGTAAAAAAAATAAATCATGGAGTTTTACCTTTTAAAACCACGATCTGATTATGAGGCACGCCATAGTTGGGGGACTCCGAAATAATTTTAACCACCTCGGGTTCTTTAACGTGCACCTAAATCAAAGTACACGGGTGCTTCCGCATTCCGCCCCCATCAAAATGCGGCCGCCGTGGCCGGGATTCGATCTTACGACCTCGCGCTTAGCAGCCCAGCACCACAGCCACTATAAGCAATCACGGTGGGTATAGTGAAGAGCTGTGAAAATTTTTCCTATACCAGAAATAAGTTTTTGGCCAGGGACTCAATACCCGGGGGAATCGCGCCCTGTCTGGCGTAAGGTCTGGCGCTGCTCACAGTGCCCCCTCAGCAAACCGGGACATTTGCACGCGAGGACGAGAGCACCAAGTCCGGCAATGGCTGGTAAACCCTATGACGATACATTAACAAAATATACAGTAACTAAAACAAAAGGACGAGTAAAAACGAGACGTGTCGTTTTTATTTAACTGAAATATTATCTTCGCGCCTTTTCCCCCCTGTACGACATAGAGGTTACACAGTTCTGCTTATTCCATATCAGTAGTATCGTCACATCATGCATGCGCACTGAGCACATGAATACGTTCAGAAGGCGTTGTTCACGACGCGAGACTCACGATAGCGAAGTCAAATGCGATCCTTGTTGTTTGCCTACGACAAACTTTGCAAACAAGAAATAAAATATGAGCTTACCAAAATGCTTCGTCCAGGTTGGTGGTGGAGTTCGTTGGCGTTCACCGTTGCGCATTACGCTGTGTTGTTAATCACGCCGCCTTCGCTTGTAGGCGTGAGAAGAGCATCAAAGTTATTATTTTCTGTAAAATACTGCTGCCTCGTAAGTACAAACAGAAAATTTTGAGCTGTCTAGCCTACCCCGGCATACCTGGCACACAGCAGCTTCCCGCGCTCAAATCTCGCCGTGGATTCGAATTCGCGCCGGGTGCTTTTCGATTAGCTGTTGTGGCGCCACCTAGAAGAGCTTAAATATGGACGGAACGAAACAAAGTTCTATCATATGTCCGTCTAGATTTCTTTTATGCGAAGCATATTACGAGGGCTCAACCCAGCTCCTCAGGCGCGGCGGTGACCATGAAATCACGTGACACCGTGACGTCACGACAGAGGAGAAGTGGCTTTGGCTCAACTCTTGCAAGACGGGCTGGGTGGGAATCGAACCAGGGTCTCCGGAGTGTGGGACGGAGACGCTACCACTGAGCCACGAGTACAACGCTTCAAAGCGGTACAAAAGCGCCTCTAGTGAATGCGGTGTTGCCTTAGAAACGCGCTGTTTCTAAGGCGTGCGTCTCTTGCTCAGGCGCACATTTCGTTGCCGCGCCGAACGCTGCTTTGCTCGACGCTCACCGCGTCCATTGCGGGGCGCGTAGTCGCTGCCCTGTAGCCCATTGTCTTACACCCCTTGGCGGGTCGACGGGAACGCTGTCGCGTTCCACTCTTGAAGGCGAAGAAGTAATGCATGAGTTGTTTCTTCGTCTAGCCGAACCAAATATAGCCAAGCAACAGCAGTTCACCAGGCTAAACAGTGGTTCAACAACTAAAATAAAGGCTAGTATGCTTCGCATCCTGGGCTTAACCTTACCTAAGCCACAGCCATTTTATATTTATTTATTTCAGTCTAGATTTCTTTTTATTTATTTATTTATTTAAGATATAAGGCACATGCTCTTTAGAAAATACTCACGGCAAACAATGTTTTAGTCTAGTTTCTTTGGCCCCTCCGATTTATGTCCATTGTCAGCTGGCCTGCGGCCTTTAAACGATATTCCTTACATATTGTGGCTCACTATTGAGGGCACTGAACCTGGTTGAATGGGGTTTAAATAGAGGGACAATATTCCGTTCTCTAGAGTATTGCTGCTGGGGATGGAGCGAGTATTAGGCTGCTTCTCGTCGGCAAAAGGAGCCGGACGAGTCACGAAATGCAAGAAAACGAACGGCTTGCATGATTACTAGTACAGTCTCGCTTGGGTGACCAGTGAGAAACAGCATAATTAACAACCTAACAAATACAATGGACAGCCGCCAAATCGTTGGTCAATTAGACATGTCAATGATGAGTCAGATTGGTGATTCTTTCGTGTTTGTCCATTTGTAAACGTGTTGTGAAAAGCTTCGTTTATTCGATGTTATGCCCCATTTTCACCAGAAAAAGAAAAGCGGCGTGTTTCTGTTGACGCGGCACGCGCACGGATTTACGGGCAAGCCGCGCGTGTCACGTTCACACATATCGCTCAATAAAGCACTTCGGCGGTATCGACATAACGGCCGCACCACTGGTGGTAACGGCTAGTGGTACCGGTGGTAAGAGGATCCGAAAGGACCCAGAACCACAGGGCACTACAAGAATATATTTCATGGTTTCACACCTGCTTACTGCAAAAGTGTACAAAATACATGCATGGTAGCGCACTGTACTCGTAATGCAAAAATAAACGAATTAAAATTAATTTGTAAACTAAGAATTGAAGGTGAACCTTCAATAATTCACGAACAGGTAGGTTCACACTCAACTGACTCATGAAACAGTACGCTAGCTGTGTCAAGAATCTTAATTAGTCGAGCAATTAAGGGTGGTGATGTGCATTGCCTTGGGGAAATGCATGCAGAAGTAGGACAATATAGCTGTTGCCCTGTTTTTGCTCATTCCCTATCAGCCGATTAATCACTTATTCATTTATTTATTTTTATTTTCACATACTGCAGCCGAATTGGGCTATCACAGGAGTGGGTTTGTACACTGCATATAACAAAATATTCTTCTGCACGAATCAACTTTAGCAACTTAAGAAACATGATACCTTCAAAATAAAAGATACAATCAATATAAAAAACACAGCATGAATCAAGTTAACTTAACAAAAATTTCTCTAAAGGCAGTGACCAAGTTTCACCTGGGAGTAATTAAGTTCCATTTTTCAATTGTATGAGGAAAGAAGCTATACTTAAATAGGTTAATATGCGGTTGAAATGGTGAAAGGCTAAGTTTGTGGCTATTCCTAGTAGGTTTCAATTTATCAGGACACAGATAGTTGTTCTTTATTGAGTAGCGTGGGGTGTTAATTAGATTATGCAACAATTTAAGGCATTCATAATCACGCTGCTCAGACAGAGGTTGTAAACCGAGTTGTTATTTATTTAAGTCATTATTCCAAAAATTGGAGAGTTGGAATTTCCCCTCACAAGGCACTACTGGAAATAAAATCACTTTTAGTGCTTCTCGAATGGTTGCCGCAGTGTTACAGTTGACCTGCAATGGCGGGGCCGAGCCGTTGCTCAGAAAATGGAAAAGAGGACGGACTCTCTCTAGGCCCGGGTAACTTTGAGCACTGACTGTGCTGATCGGTATACTATGTATTGTACTACCGCACAGTACAACGACATATATTAATGGTTAATACAGTAATAATATATGTATATATAATTATGATAATGATTCAGATCTACATCTCCTTCCTTCATGCCACAGAGAATGTCTATGGAATTCTTGCTGTCAAATCAATGAATATACTTCAGAGCATTGTCGTGTTGTCGTGACAGTGTAGAATAACACACTGGCAACATCACTTCAAAGCATTAACTCTTTATTGGTCAAACCTGTGCCCAAAAAAACATGTGCCACATAAAGCACAACAACCTAGCGGTGAGCATGGTGTGTCAAGCGTGTCACATGACTTGTCAAAGGTCGTAACACAATCACTGGTGCTACATATATATATATATATATATATATATATACATGTATATGTATGTGTATATATATATATATATATATACCTTCCACAAAGTACAACGCTATTTTCATCTCACGTTGACTGATATCTTTCAGTTGTTAGAAGGTGAAATGCAATCCACAGAAAAAGGACAAACAATTGTATGCATATGTGTCAGTATAATCACACAGTATCAGGCTGGGCACCAACTGAACTAATTCCTAATATCTGTAACTGTGATGAGGAAAGCATATGTCGTCTTGAAGAAGACAAGCCCACTTGTTGAAATGTTGGCGCCTGCTTTCACCATGTTCTCGTTTTGCTCATCCTCTTGAATTTCCATCTCCCGCCTTCCCAATGTTTTCCCTTGGTTTGTATTCATGGTATTTTAACACACAGCCTAAAAGATTGCAGATTCTTCTTCTATATGCATAGTTGGTATATAATTGTGGATCAGCAACACACTAAAAAACGTTTTCTTATAGCATAACACTGAAGCATACAGAGCTGAAAATTTATTGTGCCTACCTAGGCGTCATTTCACATATTTAAAAGGTGAATCATTTTCCTTTGTGTACATGTGGATTGGGCCAGCTCCCACATCGAATTATATGTAATCAATCTGCACAGTTGGCACAGTAGGAATTCACAAGACAAATTTTAGCACGGTGCCTTGTTTACACGTTTCTACATTTCTGTATGCAAGATATAACACTACAATTTCCACTGAAAATACTGTGCTTGTTACGCAGGCCATGTTTTAATGCTAATGGATGGTACCTGTAAAATCATGTAAGACTTTTGTGAATATATTGGCACAGCAGCACCTTCTGTTATTTTGTATGTATATATCTGACCAGCAACACAACCAAGCAGAGGTATTTTGTATTGTAGGCGAAACAGGTGGCCACTTAGGTTTGGCAGCTCTAGATGGGCATATCGCACCTAGTCGTTCCTCACCCCACTTTACCATCTACATTTCACCAATGGGCAAAGGACAATGCTGGATTCCATAAAATATCCAATTTCAAATGCACTATGGATGACTGACTTTTGAAATAACAATGACGTGATGCCTGGAAACCCATGCACCAACTTTCTTCCCATACTAGTTACCAATGCCTTACAATGTGCCTTAAAATTATTTGTATGATGCGCCTGAATTTGGTACTAGAGTGGAGAGGAGTGCAGTAGTTAACTTTACCTGGGGTGGCAAAATGCCTCACAACACTGCTACATCAAAGTAGCAATGCTGCAGTGCTCAATGGTGCCCTTAAAGCATTCAGTTGAGCACGTTACATAACAAGGGAGGGAGGAGTACAAACATAAATGAGATTACAAAGTAATAGTTACAATAAATAATAGGACAAAGTACAGAACAAAAGTATGCTAACATTGCTTAGCTATTAAGAAACAGAGTGTAAGAAATCATAAGAATTGCAAAACGAAAGTTATGCACACAGCACAATCAAATGTTGAAAATATGCATGCCCACATGAACTACGGTATTAATACAGGTATTTATTAGTAACTCACAAAAATAACTAAACAAGAATGTAATAAAAAAGGCAACTAATTAACAGTGCGTAGCACGTCGTAAAATTTTAGTGTAAGATTCTGTGGCAATATCAGAGGGAAAGCAGTTCCATTCAGTGATGATGCAGGGTGTAAAAGAGCATGCATATTGTAACGTATGACATGGTGTGCACTTGAATTTGAGGTGGTGATCCCGGCATGAAAAGACGACAGGTGGTGACCGAAAGAAATGATTGTGAAGGGAAGTATGATTATAAAGTTTGTCAAGCAGGCAAAGACGCACTGATTTGTGGCGAAGGGATAGTGCTTGTAAATCGGTACGTGCTTTTAATGATGACACGCAAGTGTAAGATGAATAGTTCGAAAATATGAAGGTGAGTAGCCCAGTTTCGAACAAATGCAATCTCGTCAACAATGTATACCTGCCACAGTACTATATTAGTGATGCGTATTCGAGCTTTGCGTGGATTAGTGTAGTGTAAGCAAGTTTATGTATGTTGACAAGAGCATGCGTTAGGTTTCATTTGATGATGCCAAGAGAGTGACCAACTGGTGCAAAGATGGAGTAAATGTGGTGGTTTAATGTTAAGTCGTAATGTAAATGAAAACCTGTGCTGGTAGTTGAATGTTCAACTGGGATCTTCGAAATAGTCGATGACTTGTGAAATAATAATGTGTTCCATAAGTTTGCAAATTGTGCTGGTTGATCTTCATTGGTAGTTAAGAGGTGAGAAACACTCGCCGGATTTATAGAATGGGATGACTTTAGCCACTCACTAGTCTTAGGAATGGACCCAAGGGGGTATGTCGAGACACTGTGACACATTCTTGAGTAGCTTGTTATTACATTTGCTGTGACCTGATGTAGATGAATTTTTTAATCTGTTTAGTAAGGTAAAAATGCCCGACTCATTAATAACGATTTCAGACATGTCAGATTGCATAGGGAAGTCAGGGCATGCAGTGATCTCTTCGCAGGTGGACACTCAACAAAACATGTCATTTAATGACTGCACACACTATAACTCGGGAACTACGTCACCACCAGAATTAGGATTATGTCAGGCTGTGAATAGGGGTTTATTACGTGCCATAATCACTGTTATTCATAATAAATCATAGCTGTAAACTTGCTGACGTGTGGATTTTAGTAGCATCTGGCATTCTTTGTCACATAATATGCATCTTTGCCATGCCATGTTTTCTTTTTTGTTAAAGATAAGTTAAGCAGACATACTATAACTGCATGATCAGACAGCCTGTCCAGGTGAGTAATGCCGGAACAGATTAGAGGATCGCTCGTCGAGATGAGGAGGAGGAATAAACATTTATTTTTGAAACAGTATCCGGGTTAAATCCCAGTTCTACTCTCGGTGGGAGGTCTCCTCATTCCAGGAACCCTCTGGCCTTTGCTGCCTCCTTGGCCCTGGCGACGAGGTGTCATTGTTGTTCCAGGCCCTCGGAGACGAGCTTGCCCTCCCACGTTTCAATGAGGTCTTCACTTTCTTGTCTGGCGTTATATTCTTTCGGTGAAGGCGATGCATCTGTATTTAGATGCCATGGACACTCGAGAATCAGGTGCGCCAAGGTGTCTGGTAAGTCGCACATTGGGCAGTGGTATCCTTGTAGCATTGGGTATAGTCTGTGCATGAGTATTCCGTGGGTGTAAGTGTTACTCTGTAGTCTTCCGAGTGTGGTACTTTCTTCTTTGGTGAGGTTTGGGTGAGGTGGTGGCTACACCCTGCATTCCACCCTGTGATGTTGAAGGATCGCTGAGTAGGTGACGGGTACGGTCTCTGTTCCTGCTGACGCAGACCGGGCATCTTGAGAGTAGGAAGGGTTGGGCCGGCAGGTGTGGCCTCGGGCCGCGGCATGTGCTGCTTCGTTCCCCTCCAGCCCGTCATGCCCAGGAACCCAGGTCACACAGGTGTAGGGGATCAGAGTGCTGTTGTGCTTCAACATCTTTAGTGCTTCTGTCGACACGTGACCCTTAGCATAGTTCCTGACAGCTGCTTCAGAATCAGAAAAAACGATAGCTGCGTCCGTGCACGTGGCAGTTGCTAGGGTGATTTCAGTCTCTTCTGCAGTCTCAGGGTTTTGTGCATGGACTGCGGCAGACGCTAGCTCTCTACCCTGAGAATCTACGACGTTCAGGGAGTAAGCATTTCATTGTGGGTATTTGGCTGCGTCGATGTATCTGGCATCCGGATCTTGCTTGTGTCTTCGCCGTAGGGCATCCACTCGGGTTTGTCTTCTTGTCTTGTTGTACGTGAGGTGCATGTTGCGTGTGATTGGTGCTTTGCACAGGGATTTGCGGATGTTTGGAGGAATTCTTCCTTTTCGGTCCATGGTGGCTTATAAAGGTTTCACCGCAGCTCGGCCGTTGCAGCACTGATGTCCCGGTGGGCGTGAGGTTAAGTCATTGTAACTGACTGGCTTTATGAGCTTGCTAATTCTTGCCAAGGGTTGTGTACGCCCATCTTGAGAAGTCTCGTAGTCAAAGCCGTAGATGGTAGGCCCAGGGCGATTTTGATGGCTTTGCATATTTGAATGTTAATTTGTCTACCTCTGATGAGATCTAGAATATTGGCCAATGTACATGATGAACAGGTTGGGAGAGTAATGAGTTGAGGTAATGGGAAGTGTAGACAGGAATGAAGGAAAACGTGCTATTGAGCATGAGCAGCTGCAACAGATTCTGTTGTCCAGTTAATAATGGAGAAATTAAAATTGCCATAAATGATCAGAGTAGAATGCCAAAATAGCATATGCACTTCATTTAGAATGTTTTGAAACTCGCTTGAAAATGCTTAATTTACATCTGGAGGGCAGTAGTATGTGCTTATGATAACATTCTGCTTGAGCATTGAAGTGAAATGAAAATGTGCTCTACGAATGAACGAACGCCAGTTGGAACTGCAAGAAATTATTTTTTTAAAGCTATGAGCATGCCACCTTCTATGCAGTTGCATCATTCACAACAAAAAGTATTGTATGCAGATGTGGAAAGAAAAATGTTATTGGGGATGGTATCGTTTAGCCAAGTCTTGATTAGTACAAGAGATGTCGCGCATGAATCAATGAGTGATGAAAGTGACATATATTTTGACATCACACTTCAACCATTTGTGCATAAGAAGGACAGGTTTGTAGAAGTGTTATGGGTGTGTGGTTGCATAAACTGTCAGTTTCCACACTTGCAGATGATGAAGGTTTGGCTTGTCATTCCAAAGAATGCCGAGACAGATGCACTGCACAGTTTACTTCAGAGTCCCAAACATACGTGTCGTCGTTGACCAAGAGCTTGTTAAAAAGCGAGCAAGCTAAGTGTGATCTGTCTCATAATGAATACAAATTTAAAAAATAATAAGAAAATTAGTATATCTGTCCTGATTTGCTGTTCCTAAGTGATGGAGTAGTGCAAAAGTGACATAAATATTTTGTTTGTACATTGTACTCAACCCACCACAACAGTAAAAGAAAAGGAAAGAAAGGAAGGAAAATGTAATTATGCGAAATTATACAGATGGAGCATCCATTTTTTTTAATGCTGAAGTAAATAATCAACATATGCACATGTGAATACGATTTATGTGCATGCATTAGAATAACTTTCACCAGTCACATTATGTCAGTAAGACTGCAAGGCGGGCGAATTGCTTAGTATTTATCTTAATTTTGGTAACAGCTAGCGCAAAGGTCCGATGAGTAGAAAATGTTATTAAATACACGAGCAGGGCTGTTAATGCTTTGTGAACACCTTTCTGTAACGCTATGTGTCATATCCGCGACCGCAGCGACTAGGCCGGTATGGATAAGCGTAGGTTATGATCGAGCTATTCCTTCTCATTTCACGCGCTGATAACCACGACTTATTACAATACGGCAGTTTCTCGCCGTTTACTAATCCGGCTTGGGCAAAGCTTCCGTCGTTGTGTGCCGCCTCAGGTCCGCCGTGCGCGATGCCGGCCGGGCAATAATAGATTGACTTTTGGATGGTATGCTCGCTGCGTGAGGGAAGCCCGCAGGTGAAGGGCATGGGATAATAGCCCATTATTACGACGCGGGGTTCGATATATGACCTGTGATTAGCCCGAGGGTTCTTAGATTAACTGCGTAGCTGTTGCGAGGCCCAATGCTTCGCGCTGCCCGATTGTAGACGGTGGATATTGTAAATATGTAGTCGAAATGAACATATTTGAATTTCGCTTGCGTTCCGCTCGCGCAAGAACTTTCAGCGACTCGCTGACTTTCCGGCTGTCGCCAGTGAATGTTCCCCGGCTAGACGCACCTAAGGTCCAAGCCCGGCCCGGGCCCGAGTAATTGCTTGCCCGCCCCGAGCGTCTTCGGACCGAGTTTGGCATATGCGGCCGACAACGCTTCCTGTGTGGCCAGCGCTAGTCGTAAAATCATGTTTTGTCAACATTAGCGTGTTGACGGTACGTGAAACGTCGGCCGCTTCCGTATCACAGCTCTGTTAATTGGCATTCGCTTTGTTTTTCTTATTGTGTTACACAGTAGGTGCGATTGCGATCACTTTATTCCGACGGTTATGCTTAAAGCCAATATATATATATATATATATATATATATATATATATATATATATATATATATATATATATATATATATATATATTTTTTTTTTTTTTTTCCTGCGACGTCGTCGGCGATAGAGCAGGCAGGCCGGATCGAGGTGCCGTCCTTACGGTGCTGCCCGTACGCTATCACCGATAGGTCGTTTATATGCACGGTAGGTAATAATAACAATGGTAACCCCGAGAAAGGAATCCATGTGATATACTGGCCCTGAATATAGGTTCGTGTATGCCGAATCGCGCCGTATGTATGTATGACTCGGTCGAATTGGCACGTACAGTTGAGAGGCTCTCATGAGATATATATTGCTTGCCGACGACATAACGATGAAATGATGTTTAGTATTTTTCTCGCACACAACTATAAACGAACTTCCTATTAGCGTGTAGACGAATGATGAGCGCGGCATATATGTACAGTACCGTACATATTGCATATCCCAGTCAAAAAAAGTGAATTGGTCCAAGTGGTCACAGCAGTTGATATCAATTGGACCGAAATGGAATCAATTGGAAACCAATTGGAGTACTGCACTTGAACTGGAAAAACCAATTGGACTTCACAGTTCCAGTTGGTTATTCCAATTGGTTCACCATTTCCATTTGGTATCCCAATTGGAATGTTTGTTAGTCCAATTGGTTGTACACATTCCAATTGGAGGCCCATTGGAACAGTGATTTCCAATTGGTGCCCCAATTGGAATGCTTGTATGCATTCGGTTATGCAGTTGGTCGTACATCTCCAATTGGAGCAGACCCATTGGAACATCGCTCTTCCAATTAAAATTCTGGTTGTAATATTTCTTGTTAACATGACCGCCTGATTAAAAGTGTATCTAGCTCCGGTTAGAATTCTAGACCCATTAATCGTTTAATTAGTTCTCGCTTGACTTCACACGTTTCCAATTTAAACCCATATAAGGTGAAAGCATATTTAGCGCCAGCAAACAAGGACGTAAGGAAGACGACAACACAATGCGCTAAATCGCTAAATATGCTTTCAATTTACCAACACGCCCAACACATGGCAATGCTACCATATAAGGTATTTCAAGAGCTGCATGTCCTATGTTTGGATTCCTTAGGATTTTTGCTCGATCTTTAAATGTACTGTAGGGTCCATGCTATCTCAAATTTGGACAGTTGGGCATTGCGAGCTGACAATCAGTTTCTATATAGTACAGTGTAAAATGTAGCTAGCTCTAGAACTTTGTGTAATCTACAGTTGTGCTCCCAGAAGCTTTAACTTCTGTATCCTGCAAATGCCTAGATGAAAATAGGCCCAAAGCTACAAGCAAACTTTGTAACTTGTGTAATTTTGTCATTTTTTCTTGGATATTTTGTGTATAGACATATCAGTGTTCACTCACAGAAACACGAACTTACCGATTTTAAGTAAAAAAACTGACTAGGCAATGTATAGAATAAATGTCATTTTTAGTGCAAAAATAAGTGAGTTTATTGGAAGAGGACTCATCTGATGAATCTACAAGAAATGTATACCATTGATGACAGCCTTGCAAGCTAGTAGCAAGGGTGTGATAATTCTTATATTTAATTAAAGTACACCAGCACAGTCACAAATTTAAACGTTGTGCATAAAACAAGACCACCAAACATTTAAAACAAGTCAGCGGCATCCCAGCATGGTATATTTATTGACATGGGCACAATTACAGCAGAGTTCAGACATAAGGGCATAAAAACAAGGCATAAATTTATATCCACGGAATGTATATACATACTCATCTTAAAACTTTTTGTGTGCTAACAAACAGGGACGAAGAGTAGGGGCAACACAAGGATGAGCGCTTTCTAACAACTGGTATTTTTTTAAGAACCACCTGCTTAAATGCCCACAGGTCTGCGCGATCTAGTCAACAGAGCACGCCTATAGCGCATATGATACCCGAAGATCTGCGCGATCAAGTCAAGAGAGCACGTGAATAGTACATATAACACTTGTGATAAAAAGACGTGTACAAAAGCCACCCGTTCAACATAAAAACAGCAAGGTGCATAAAACAACCACTTACAAAAAACAAAAATGTGTTAAAGATGTGATGATAGAATCGAATTTTCTCTATCCAACAATGAAACAGAAGGATGGCTGATACATTTTTCTTTTTGTTTTTCAATCCAGTGTGCTTCCACAATTTCCCTAGCGGTTTGATTCCTATGGCTATACAAAATGTCTGTGCTACTAAGACAAGGTGAGCAATCATGTTCTTGGCAATGCATTGCCAAATGCGTACTAGGGCGACCTTTCAGACTAGACAAGTGCTCCCTTAACCTCGTGTTAATGCATTTCGCAGTCTGCCCTACGTAGACATGACCACACGTCACAGGAATCTGGTAAACAGCGTTCTTCGCGCAATCAACAAATTGGTTCTTGCGCGGATGTTTAACACTACATTCTTTCTTTACATCACCCTTACTTTCGAACTTCTTTTTAACCTTAGAACACACACTACCTATTTTGTTTTTTGCCGAAAATACCACTCTTACTGCATAACTACCAGCCACCTTTTTAAGTCTGTGTGAAAGGCCGTGCACATATGGAATCACTGAAACCTTGGAAGCTACATCCTTCTGCCTTTGATTCTTTGTGCATTGTCCTTTATCCTTTTTAAGTTCTTTCATTAGTCTAGCGCACGATGCCAGCATCACAGCGAGCGGGTACCCAGCCTTTCACAACCTATCAACTTGCTCAACTTTCTCAACTTTCTCAACCTATCAACAGTGTGGTGACATGATTTTAACAACGCTGACCGGAAACACGAAATGACTAACCCATTCTTCACAAGCCTGGAATAGTTTGAGGCATAGTTCATTAGCGGTTTTCCAGCTCGGGGTGAGAATGACCAACACACATGTGCCGGTAGGAATTTCAAATTGACATCAAGAAACTGTAGCTTATTATCTACCGGTACTTGCGAAGTAAATGTTAAGCCCTTGTCCATGTTAAGTCCCCGTTTGTTTGCGCACAAAAATGTTTTAAGATGAATCTGTCCCAACTAGGCCAACTCGCAGTTATGCCTCAATATATACATACGTTGCGAAGCAGCATGCACAAAATGCACAAAATTCATACACAGCAGCTTTTGAGATTAAAACAGTGAGCTACTTCATACTACAAATTAACAGTGCACAAAAGTTTTCACAAGGTAGAGCAACTAGAATTACAAAAACCTATTGGACACTATACACTGGCCACAAGAAACAATTTTCTGGCTAGAGGACTTACAAAAAAAAACCATGGTACAAAAAGAAATAAGGATGAGACGAGAATACAGGTAAACAGGAGGGTCGCCACAAAAATGATTGCGATTGTATACAGCATACCATGCATGTGTAAATTTAGAATATGTGAAAGTTGTTTGTGGTCCTTTTAACTTTGGAATGATGCCTCCAAAGATAGGACACAAATACAATATACATGAGAATGCTTATGTAAATTCGCTACAGTGGCCCCGATAACCTCGACATAGATTCAAGGAGCACATTACAAACTACAAATCATAGAGCAGCATATGGAGACAAAACTTTAGTGTGTACATCAACACAAGCATGCAAATACTGCTGCTGAGCATATGGTCACAAGTTTAATTCCAGATTACATTTTACAAACATACCCGAAAAAGCCCGATTTCACACTGGATGCTCAAAAACATGAGAACAAGACGTAAATAGACATGAGCACAGATTTTAAAATTCAAAAAAAAAGAGAAAAACTCCGCAGACGAAAATTAAACTGGGAACCCTGCTAATGTGGTTCTCACAGCCTTGACATTGCAAATGGGAATGTTGAAAGCAAGCAACCACGTATTACGAAAGACTTTTTTTTTATTTAACCATAAAACAAAATAGGTCGCGGGATCGAATCCCGGCCACGGCGGCCGCATTTCGATGGGAGCGAAATGCGAAAACACCCGTGTACTTAGATTTAGGTGCACGTTAAACAACCCCAGGTGGTCAAAATTTCCGGAGTCCTCCACTACGGCGTGCCTCATAATCAGAAAGTGGTTTTGGCACGTAAAACCCCAAATATTATTATTATTATAGAACAAAACATATTATGGTTACTCCCATAGTGCTCGCCAAGCAAAACGACTAAAGGGAAAGTGTACTGGGAGGAGCACATATGTATGCAGCACTTTCCAAATTGATGAATACACAAACACTTCTTATATCTGCAGGCTGCAGAATTACTGTGGATGACTCCTTGTGAAGCACTTCTTGCACATGATTTAGTGTCACGAAGTGATACTTTAATGGCCTGCACCTAAGCTTTTTAACACTTATGAAAGTCTTATCACCACTGAAAATGATTTGTTCTATGATGGCAAATGAGTTGTCAGAGAGCTGCACGGCTGAGCTGTTTGTCTTCTTGCTTGATGCGTACAAGCTGTCAGTAAGAATTGACCCATTTAACATTATTCTTCTGTATTGGACAGAATGTGGTGGGATCTCTTGATCACAAGGCAATGGACAGGCTGGTGGAGTATACTGACAACTACTCCCAAAAAATCGGGTACCATCACTGCTGCATACACTTTTCTGCGTTACTTTAGTATCAAAAGAACTGCAGTACTGCACCACACTAGGGTTACTAGCCAGGTCCTGCAGTTCCATTACAGTATTTTCAATTTGCAAAACCCTGCACAGCTGATGGGGAATCCCATTTGCAGCTTTTACAGATTGCTTGAGGCCGCCGTTCCCAGATTCAAATGGGAATGCAGAGTGTGCCCAGAGCGGACCCCAGCAACGAATACTTTTAACAATATGTGTGAGCTGGTGCATGTTAAATGTCATAAATGCTTTGCCAAAAAGCATTTGGGAACGCACATGAAACTCCAGCAAGAGTTGCTCAGCTTGAATTAACTCGCAAGTTTCTATTTTGTACTGCAGCATAATATGCAATGCTTCAACTAAGCATGCCCAGTGCTGAAGGTATTTCTTGTCAAGAATGCCATCAAGCACTGGAATGCTGTAATACAATATCCAATTTTCCAGCTCCTTAGCTTTCCACCACTTTCGCTCTTTCGTAGGTCTGGGCAATCTTTTCAGATCCCTCGGTGGCCTGATAGCCATAAGCCTCTCATCGATTTTGTGTTGCTCACGACTTAGCGAGTACGCACCACCAGAAGACTCGAACCATAAAGCTAAGAACTGTCGTCCAATCCCCAGCAAAATAAAATGCATGTAGTCGGGAACAAAGCCCCATACTATGTTAAAATGTTGAAGACTTATCAACGGAGACACTGTTTTGACACCATGAACAGTCACCCCTTCCGTAACTGCTTCTTGCATATCTTCAAGCATCTGGCTTTCTGTCCTCTCAGAGGAATTAACTGACTCTACTGGGTATTTTGTCGATCCACCAGCTCGTTCACCTTTCTGTAGGCACCAATTACACCCAAAATACCCATTAAATTGAGTCACACCTTGCATGGGTGCCCTGGCAACAGAATCAACTGCACAGCAAATGCAATAAGCTTTAAATGTCTGAAGTTGCCCCTGTCGCTCCAAGACAAAGCCATTTTCACTTAGCTGGTTCATTTGCTCGACAAATGTGCTTTGAAAAAGCTCCATGTTTGGCTTCTCCTTCCAGAACCACAAGGCTGCAAGAACTCGTTTGGACATCCTCTGCTTAGCAGGAACCTCATTTACTATCAACTGAATGGGCCAAATGGCCGTCCCACTTGACTTGAAAATTGGTGTTCCATCAGCATTTAACGTGAAGCTGATTCTAGGCCCACAGTGTTGTGCTGCAGCGGCAAATCTTCGGTACATTTCACCATCCCATATATCAGCAACTGAACTATCATGGTGAAGTGGCTTTGTCAGGTCAAGACGTGTACAGTCCTTTAACAATCTTTGCAACTGTGACTCCACATCGAGAGTTACAAAAAAAGGCAAATCTGATAGACTGGAAACACTGGTTTTGTGTCTGCACTGTGTGCACTGAAAAGAGGAATTAGCTTCAGCATTTTCTATATGTGTGTAGCATTTAGGGCAAAAACAAAAATATGACATTGTTGTGCCCGTTTTGCTCAACAGTTTGGAAAGCTGGTATCGGGAATGTGGCAATATTGGACATTCAAAAATTCTGTTTATAAGGTCTAAGATGCTGGTCAGCCCTTTAAATGATAAATTATTTTTTACAGCATGCTTCAGCACCATGAGGAGAATATCCCCTTTAGACACAACCACTCTTTCAGTGATAACATCATTAAATAAATCCCCGAAATACGGTTTGCCACCATGACCGGGCCCCATGGAGCTGTCAGGAGTTTGCTGCTGAAAGTAGAAAAGAAATAACCACCCAAAATGGAGCAAATGCACAGCTGTCAACATGTACTGTTGGCTCTATAGAGCTTGACAGTCAAGCACTGGACCCGAAAAGGAGCTAGAAGCTGCTGTATTAGATGCCTTCACTGAACAATGAGCAGGTAATTTAAAGCAAAACATTTTATAACCTAATGTGTGGACAACATGATTGCAATTGTTACTAAATATTTCACATGCATGTAGCAATAAACTCAGCACCACAACCTTCATTCTAAATGACACCAGTTTTCATGTTTAGTTTCCAGCTTTACAATATGGCTCACCAAGTCCCCATCATATGTATTATCCATAGACAATTGTAATACATTGTTGGGAAAGCGAACTCCTTTAAAATTATCGAGCGGCCTACCAATGCAACTATAAGTAAATGAAATTCTGATGTTTCAAGCAATGTTCCCCCTTGCAAGAATTATCCCCCCCTCCCAACTTTATCAGCGTATATAGACATTCCCCTCAATGAAAGCACACCAGAATGTTTTTGCAAAGACCCTATGCAAAAAAAAAAAGAATTAAAGATTGGTTAAGAGGTGATCAAATGTGCACAAGCTTATGGAAAATTTTTGCGAACTAATATGAACCAAGCTGCCCAATAAATTACATTACTAAACTTGAAAACTAAATATAGCCTGAAATTGAAGTCTATAAGCTGCAACTCGAGACTATACTCCTGTGTTTAAGCAGTCCCTTCATCATAAAGCAAATGATGAGATGCAGTACATCTCGGGAAAATTCTTGTGCCTTTTGTATAATTTCGATTGCACTGCTTAGTGCTTCTTCCAAAAGACATTAATTGGATTTCAATTCAAGTGATACTTCAACATCTTTTTATGGCAAACATTGCTGTAATATCAGAAGTGATCGTTATGTTAGCTACACTGAACTATTTCCAATGCCCTAGCCTGGTGAGTGGCCTACCAACAGTTATTGGCCTCAAACATGTTTGGATAGTTTTTGTAAGCTCTGATGGACCTACCATGTCCTCTTCTGAAGTCAGCTCTCCAGGAACTTGTTGCTGTGAAGCGTCATCGTCAGACATGAACAGCTGCAAGAGAAGAAAAGGACATCACTTAGTGCTTCTTCGATAAAAAAAAAGGATTACAACTGGAGTGATACTTCAACGTCCTTTTATTGCAAGCATTGGTGTAATACCTAGCAGAGATCGTTATGTTATCTACGCTGAACTATTTGCGATGCCGAAACGTGGCGAGTGGCCTACCAACAGTTATTCACCTCAAACATGTTGGTGAAGTTCTAGTAAGCTCTGATGGACCTACCATGTCCTCTTCTGAAGTAAGCTCTCCAGGAACACATTCCTGTGAAGCATCGTCATCAGGCATGAACAGCTGCAAAAAAAAAGGAAGGCAGAAAAATAATGAAAGAGAAAAGGGGAACTAAACAGAGGTCGGACCCAGCTGTTATAGATGCACTCAGTGACATGCAAGATCAAAATCTTGCTTTATTTTAGTGCAGAATCTACAATGCCAGCACACACAGTTAAAAGAAATGGTCAAGTGCTTTCATGTCTTGTCATTTTAAATTCTGCACCAAAAAACCAAGCATAGGGATTACGAAATAGCCTGCACTAACACATTCGCAGAGAGTTTGGTCAAGATAACATGCATGGGATATACTATATAAGGCAGCAGAGCATATTTACACACACACACACACACACACACACACACAACTGCGAGACTTTTCTTTTGAGGAACCCGTATGGGTTTCCTTTGTAGCAATCGCTACGAACAGGTGGATGTCTGATTTTCCCTTTATTATATGCCCCTATTCATCATTCAGCGATTTGTCATGGGAAGTTATTGGGCTGGCATGCTGCAACCTATCGCCAATTGCTTGCAGTTCTGAAGCAGCGTTATGAACCACGGCAGCTGTCGTGCTGCTGGCCGTTGCACTACAAATGTTGTTAATAGCCTCCTGCGATGAAATAGCTGATTATATCATACACTTAAGATCTCAAACATACTACCTCACCTGTTCATCATCACTACCAGATGCATCAGCTCCAAACTCGCAGTTTCTTTCTGTCGAGAATCGGGTTCTATCTGCTGCTTGGCTTGGTCCGGCTGCTGTGTCGTTAACAGGTGGATCGTCATCAGCTAAGGATGCATCTGTTGACAGATCCTGAACATAGAAACACATTTTAGGAACATGAGTGTGCATTAAGAGGAAGCTTCGCCTCGGTAGCTGTCATCTAAACAATTAGGAATGCGAAATATTTTTCTCTGAGAACCATAGCACGGGTTTATAATAGAAAAGGTCTGTTGCATTTAAATGAGAAAATAAAAATCAAGCAACTTTAGCAGAATATTTTGAATTCTGGGGTAACATTATTTTTTATTTCATGAAAACAGACAAATTTCAACACGCCAACTCTGACTCAGCCATGAAAATCAATACCATAATTCAGTAAACTGCACCTACTGATGCATCTAAAGCAGGAAAAATTGATGTATTCATTATGTACAGCCATAAAATAAGACACTCGTCTGTAGGTAGGATTTTTGCAAGGTTCTTGCAAATGTTGTAGCAACTTCACATAACCTCTGAAATCATACTGCTCGCTTTAGACGTTCTAATAGATGCAATTTACTAAACTACGACAGCTGCTTTCGGTATACAGAATGATGGGCTTGTGAACTTCGTACTTAATTTTTTTTCCTGAAACATATCGAGGCCCTAAATCAAAATTCTGCTTGTCCCTGTTGCTCGAACTTAGCTTTCTAAAGTGCAACAAAGTTCGCTTAAATCGGCACAGTGGTTCTATAAAACCAGTTCCGAGTTTCATACGGAAATCCGAATTGGGCCTTGAGATAAAGCTTCTTCATCGAAGAAAATGCAGTACACGGTGTCTAACTAACGGTTGCGCCGTTTACCACCGCTTTATTTGTACTCAAATGTAACAGCAGTGGCACTCTTTTCGGTACGCACTTTTTAATAAGGAATCTTTTAAGGCGTAGCTCGGCATGACTTCGCGTTGTAGGAGCGAGTTCTGCTGCAATTATTATTTCTTTATTATTCTTTTTTTTTGCTGCCCCTCGCGCGTTCGGACAAACAGAGCAAGTAACGATGCTGGGTGCTTTACTGAACTACCCAAACCAAAAAAAATGCAGTCCCGTATAAATTTTGAACCCAAAAATAAAACAGCGCGACAAGCGCACATCGAAGGTATCATGCAGAATAACAACAAAGAGAAACTTACACTGCGTTGGTGAGCCCTCGAAGTACTTCTCGGTAGCATGAAGTCTGATCCATGGTTAATGTACTCTTTATATGGGCCTCTCTTCTTTCTTTTTGGAGCATTATACATTATTTACGAAGTTTTAGGCTCCCCAACGACTAAGCTACACACTCCACGTGGGAATCGCTCGGTGGAAACGGCGATCGAAACATGTTCGTTGTTTCGTATTTTATTATTTTATTTAACAGCAATTTACTTCCCGCTTTCTATTATATATATTTAAGAAAAATGAAGTCAATAAATTAAATTTGGTAAAGTAGAAGTCACGTACGTCTACGCAGCGCGACGTTTTTAGGTGTCGGCATGCGGCCGGAAGTACGAGCACGCGGCTAGTATGGCTCTTCACATCACGTGTGCTACAGTCCAGTGCCTTCTAGACGTGCGATCCGCTGTACCTACACGTGCGATCGTGTTCAGCTAGTTTTCGGTGCACGTGTCTTTCAGTTCGGAAAAGTTAACACAGATTTTCAGATGATAACCCACGCGAAAGTGCGTTATGAGGATGACCGGAAGCTGGCTGTTGTTAGCATTGATGCCATTGAAAACTTCAGTCCTCAGCATACAAAGGATTTCAAGTCCAAATTCTTCTATTCTGTGAAGTGGACGGATCCTGATGGGACGTCGGATTATTACCGGGCTCGAATTCTCGCCTTGGGAGGTGAGCTCATTATTTTAAAGGCTAGTGTACATTTCATTTGTTTTCTCAAGTTAAATATTCAGTGTATCTTGTGTTCCGCGATGCGCATATGCCGATTGCTGCTGCTTCCCTGTGCGTGCGCTCGATCGCCCGGTATTGTACCATCACAAGTACTTTTGTCCTGAAATTAGGGTAATAGATGTATTGCAACTTCTGTAACATTCAAGTACGCTTAAGAAAAGTAATTATGGAGAAATCTTTTATAACATACGTGCAATTACGGTTGGTATCGGCTGCAAAAATAACTATGAAAATGTTTCTTGCTTTCTCTGAAACTATGCACAGTTGTATTTTCCCCCTGCTGTTTTCGCGCAGGTTTGCGGGCAGATTGAGCATGGCGGCTTTAGCACACATGCAGCTAGACTACTGAAAGTTTTGATTTGCCTCTTATACGAATAGAAAGCGTATTATTTAAGCATGCACAATATAAGCATCAGTGTGTCAACTACTAAATGTGTTGCAACGTTTTATTTTTCCTATGCACTAGTGGCATATAGCCCCGTCGGACATGCGTAGCACATAATGAAGTTATTTCCTCTCGATATATTCCAGAATCTTAGGGTGACTTTGAAACTGACAACGAGAACAGACCGAGGCTTCGCTTTGAGCGAATAGCATATTCGCAAAACGACGAGTAGGAAGATGATGATGTTCCGCCAGAGGTATCTGTTTACTCAGTGCTGTGTCAATGCTTATGGATTGTATCTCTTAAAGTAGACTTGTAAGACATTTTCTGGTTTTATGTGCAGCGCCCTGCAAGAAAGCAACATCGGGGGCCGAAGCATGAACTACTTCAAATTCTGAAAAAGAAAACGAGTGACCTGAGGAAACGAGAGGTGGAGGCCTCTTCGCAAAAACTAAAAAGGAAGAAAGAAGATTTTGGTGACCCCCGTGTTCTTCATCTCCGTGAGAAGGTGCAGCGACTTGAAGACGTAATAGAAAAACAAGAGCGAAAGATAGAAGTAGTTCTAGCCAAGAACAAAACCCTCGAGCAGGAGGCAAAGGACCTCAGGCAGCTAAATATGAGGCTGCAAGAGAAAATGCTGATGATGCTCGACAACAAAGGTATGCAATTCAGCTTTCCATACTTTTGGGGCTGCGACATAGTGCTATTTAATATGTATGCACTATGTTTAGCTAGATTGTTTAAAATATGGTTTTATTAAAATTTATATATATTAACATTTTCCTAATGCTATTTAACATATAAAATTTTGAACAATGGGTGATGCCATGCTGTCTTGAAGTAACTGCATTCTGCTGTTTGTAATGAGCCATATCTCATGTTGATAATGCAGGCTACTGTGGAGCTCCACGCCATAAGAATTCATTTGATGATTCTGTCGTTGAGGAAACGCAAGCTAATGAAAGCTTAGAGAGAACTGAACAGTCCACGCCTCCACTGCCACCACCAGCCAGTTGTGCCAGGAAGGAAAACAACATGGTAAGATACCAATCTAAAGGGCAACCTCTGCAGTTTTTTTTTATTATTATTATTGCTATGTGCTTGTCATCGGTTAAATTTTTTTTGCAACACATTCCTCTTGTGCAGGTGGATATTGGCCGTGGTTTGGCAATTAATGCGCAAGCGTGGAGCCACATCCAAGGCCACCAGAAGGATTCACTCTTTGTGAAAGATCTCCTGCTGGGCATTTGGCCAAAGGACCAATTAAAAAACCGCTCTTTACAAGGTGCATAACTGCACATTAAAGCTTATAGCATTTTTAAATAGAAGTTGCAACATTATGGTGAATAGTCCATTTCTGTCTTGCAGGTAAGCGGTGTCCTCGATACCCAGATCGGCCTGCAAAGGCGCCGCTGACACCTTCGAAGGTGGAAGTGATGCGTGTTAAGTGGATAGTGTTACAGTCTTTATACTCATTAAAAAAAAATTTTGTTGCTGCCAGCTAGTGATACCTTGTGAATTTTTCTGTTTCAGACTGTTACAGACAAATACTACGGCGCCAAGGTGTCCCAGAACATCTTTTGCCTGCTGCACTGAAGCAGCTGAACCATTTTGTGGTGGAGAAGCTGGCAGACCTCGAGAGGCTGGCAAAACGGTAAAGTGCTGTTGGGCATGTTTGGCGACTAATTTCGAAAAGCTTCTAAATTTGTCTAGTTTGGGAACAACATGCGGCCCTAACCTTCAGATAGAGCCATCTTTTAAGTGAATATAGTTTAGCAGCACGCAATTGCTAAAGAATGCGCAGCATCAGCTCCCTTACTTTCATTTCTTTATAATTAGTTATCATTAATGGAAGTGCTGCAGCAAGAAAAAGACAAATACATAAAATGTGAAATGACTGCTTATTGCACCACATCTCCACCTAGGCTTATAAGATTTGTTACCTCCATGTCGACTGTAGACTGAATTAACTGTAATGGTTCCAAACACTGTACGTCACCCAAGTGAGCAAGCCAAGCTAATTTTCATTCTAAACCATTAATAGCAGCGCATGAACGTGAGTGTGCAGTGTGGTTGCTAGTGCCGGCTTTTCTTGTTCCAAAAGCTGTTCCAAAACACCAAAAGTCACTTCCAGCACTGCATTACAGCAACAGGAAACTTCTTTGAGTACTTTTTGTGGCGCAGTTATCAGAATAGTTTGCATAGTTTGTGTGAAAGTCTATGAGAATAGCATTTTTGCAACAAGCGCGCAGCCCTCTTGCTATAATTGGAATGCGCTTCTCGGCATAGTAAGACGAGTGAGCATCACGCATTCCACACAACTAAACTTTTATTAGCTGCAATCCTCTCGAAGATAACCCACATTGTTCTGCATGCATGTGCTATTGACACTACCCCCAAAGTGCCGTTTTCCATTGCCACGCTATCATCTGTTACAGCTACAACACATATATAATCATAATGTACTGCGCGGGCAGCACCATCATTTTGCTGCAGGATGTGCACAAACTTGAAGCTTTCCTGCCCTTATGCATATTTCGACATTTTTCAGGGGAAAGGACAACCATGACCCTCAAGCAAGCCATGAGTGAATGCAGCATGCTTCTGTAGTGGAAATTTATTTTAAAATATTTTCAATATTTTCACAATAGTCATTGTAATAGTGATCCATGTTCTGTTTTAGCAGTAATTTTTTATTTAACACATCTCTCATTAAGCATATCATAAGAAGCCAACAAACACTGACACCAAGGACAACATAGGGGAAATTAGATGTGCTTAATAAGTGAAATGAAGAAATGATAAATTAATGGAAATCAAAGTGGATGAAAGAACAACTTGCCGCAGATGGGAACCGAACCCACAACCTTCGCATGTTGTGGGTTCGGTTCCCACCTGCGGCAAGTTGTTCTTTCATCTACTTTGATTTCCATTAATTTATCGTTTCTTCATTTCACTTATTAAGCACATCTAATTTCCCCTATGTTGTCCTTGGTGTCAGTGTTTGTTGGCTTTTTATGATATGACTAACAAAAATCGGGCCCTTCGGTCAACTCCCTCTCTTCTCGTTCTGTCATTAAGCAGGCATATCAGTTTTACCTAGTCATACTGATTCATAATCTCTTGTTTCAGTGCTAATTTATTTATTTACTACTAAATACTTCTGACTTTAATGTTGTGCTTTAGGTCGGAGCAGCTGTTGACTTCATTGATGAACGCGTTACCTACTTAACCTAGTCATTTTTTATTATGTTCCGCACAGTATCGCTTATGTTTATATTTTTAACGGCCCTGCTACGACAGCAAAGTTATTGCATGCTGACCAGTTTTCTGTTATTATCTTTTCTGTGCTGATGTAGAAGATCGAGTTACATTTTAAAAAGAATTGTTGGTATGAAAGTACTTCATACCAGGTATTTGTACTTGGCAAATAAATGAAGCCTTTTGGAACAGTCCTGTTGTCATTTTTATGCGTCCCTAATATAGTTCGTTTAGTTAGTAATATAGTTCACTAGTTGTTCACTCTATGGTACATGAGATTTTGTTCTGCAGTTCTGATGGTTGCCTTCTGTAGCAATCAAAAATGTATAAAGTTTAATTTAGGACAGTATGATTTATCATTTTATGTACACCACATGCAACAAAAAGGTTGCTGCTTTTGGTCATTCTCACTGCTGAAGCTGCAAGCTGTTGTGAACAATGCCAACAATGCTACTTTTCCGCCACCTCCCTGTGTAATTAGCCTGTGCCAAGGCTGTGCTCCGCCAGCTGAGAGGTTAGATGTTGCAAGCAATTTCCTTCGAGGACTCTTAAGAAGAATGCCGCCAGGGTGTTACGTGCAATTTCTAGTATCCTGCCGTCGGGACCACTTCTATTCCTTTGGAAATTGTCTTAATGAACAATGCCATACTTTTCACCTACTTGGTGCCCCATCACAATGTATTTAAGTGTAATTATTATAAGCAACAAGTACCTTTGTATGGTTTTTATTTCGTGCATGTGCACCTGGGTCTGCGTTACATGCTTACCACCAGTTAGTTTCAATTGGATGACCATGTGTGTTTAACTGGTTAAAATGTAGGCCACCAGTTTATGTCAACTGGTTAACCTGTTGCGTACCATTTAGGTTCAATTGGATGTCCAGTTGGCTCCAATTGGATAACCATGCGTGTTTACTGGTTGACCAGTTGGGCACCAGTTATCTTCAATTGGACGACCGTACATGTTCAACTGGTTGACCATTTAGGCTCAATTGAATGGCATCTGTGTTCAACTGGTTAACCAATTGGGTACCAGTTAGCTTCAATTGGACATCCATATATGTTCAACTGGTTGACCAGTTAGGCACCATTTAGGCTCAATTGGATGGGATCTGTGCTCAACTGGTTAACCAATTGGGCACCATGTTACTTCAACTGGACGACAAGTTGGGCACCAATTAGTTTCAATTGGATGACCAGTTAGCTTCAATAGGTTTATCAACTGGTTTACCAATTGGATGTAATTGGTGCCCTCCAACTGGTGCCGAAATTCCAATTGGTTGTAAACCAATTGGGCCCAATTGGTATTTCTCCAATTGGACCCATTAATTTTTTTTGACTGGGATGTGCAAAACATATGTGCATAAGGGACAGGAGTTGGCTCTGTCTGAAACCCACTGATGTCTCCATTATAAACGTAAGCAGCAGTGCTTGTGTTATGCCCTGCTGCTTAATTTCAAAGAGACAAAGAGATAAATGAAAGGCATAGATAGAAACATTGAGATGAGCATTATTTATGTTCTTTTGAAATATCATGCTGCACTTACCACGAAATATAAACACTGCATTAAACACTGCAATAGTTGTCTCTAGCTTGCTCATTTTAATAACTTCCATTCACAGTCTCAACTGACAGCGTTACGTAACATATTAACTTAATTATTTTACTAAAGTCTGAAAGTGTCTTGGTTAGGCATGCATTTATCAACACACTCAGTGCTGCTCTCCAACTGAGATTATTCGATCCATTGAGCAACCTGACTTTAGGCCTTCGCAGGTGAATGTTCAAGTCAATTAATGCATATACATTTGCCCACATCTACTGTTTGTTCTATATCGATTTCTCTCTTACGAGTAATCGCGGTGGATTATATGGGATATTACAGTTTTAAACATTGAAGGCCACAATAATGAAAATAATATAGCCTTTGAAAACAAGAAGCATAGACAGGCCATCAAAATGACAGCAAAAATAAAGAATAAATTAATTGTTTGTTAAAAAGAGCCTAATAAACTCGTAACCCAGCATGGAGGAGATACTACCTGTGGTGTCCACAATTTAGCTAGTGGGGAGGCCTGAATGGTCGGCTCAACAAAGAACGCCACTGGTCAGGCATTTTGGAGGCTATACTACACAAAACTACCACCTTTTCACAGCTGTACTGATGATGAAATGCTTGTACACAGTTTTAATGTGACAATTCCATCTGACTGAGAAAATGCATGATTTAATCACCCATGACATGCCTCTTGGCTCTTGAAAGTTGAGCTCCAAGACTGGTATGCTCTGTATATCACCGACCGTAAGCACCAGACTAGCAATACCAGAGTAACAGGGAAATCACCCACTGCAATCACCTCTGAAAATTTAGTCAATGGAGTTAGAGAGCTCTTCTGAATCACCTTTCTAACAGCAGAGTAACACTGTACCATTTTGGAACAATACATTTGTGTTTCTCTGACATGACCCAAACACCTCAAATGGATCCCGGCACATAAGGGAGAAGTAACCATGAATAGCCCTCCCATTCTCACGAGAAGGCCCATCGAGCCGCGCGAGAACTAACTCACTGCGGCTCGGACAGTGACAGCCCAACACCCCGCAGCCCCGAGGGAAAGAGGAAGGACTGCGGGGAGGCGACGACAACAAAGTAGCAATACGAGACAACAGGGACAGACTGGTCAGGTACCACGACATACTGACACACTATACGAAACAAAGAGAAACATACCCACAACACCGCAAACAACTCGACAGGTCTCAAGAAACAGATTGGAGAAGGTTGCAAATCAGAACGTTCCAAAACCCAGTACATTTAAACATATTAAATTCAACACAATACTCGGACACGAGCTGCAAGCTCTGCAAGCACGAACACGCAGACATGGCACACATCTTATGGAAGTGCGCACAGATCAGATCAGTATATGTAGAGGACAAGATAGAACCAGGCCTTCTCGAGGAGCGATGGCTAAGCGCTCTGACTAGCTCGGAACTACACAACCAACTATGGGCTATCCAGTGGGCCCGGGCAGCGGTGGAAAGGCTATGCCTCACCGCACATAATGCCCGGGTGGCCCGAGTCCAGGCTGGCAACCTTGCAGAAGCTTCTCTCACTAAAGTTCTTTCCGTATGTCCCTCCCTGGTAAAAAAAATTTACCTTCCTAAACGCCAAGTGCATCTTTAGAGGCATGACTTATAGAGATACACTGGCAATTTAATCTCTCCACCATGGATGCTAAAAAGTCTCAAAAGGCAAAATTCTACTTGCTGATAGATGCTCCATTTCAAAGAACATTTGCCCTTTTTACACACAATGCTTTGTTTAAGGTCACATTCAGAGCAAGCGAAAAGCACAATTAGGCCTATAATTCCCTGCCTGTAATGATCTTTTGTACAAACTTGCTGTGATACAGTATTGCATGAAGCTACACTGACTCTCTACAACCGCAGAAGATTACTCTCTTCATTCAGGCAGCAGTGACATTTCTTTCCATTCATAACAAGTGCCTGCTCTCACATTATTAAAATTACGTATTTCCTGATGATAAATTGCAGTTAAGAATACTGTGTCCTTGACAGTGCTGGCAAAATTGATGCAGCAAAGGCTGTCGAATTTGAGTGTAAAAGCATGTGCCGCATCAGAGCAAACTTTCCGGGGTAGAAACACGGTAAGTGAGCCTGGCACAAGAGGTGCAGGTAGATACATGTCGTTGATGTTGTTGTGTGCTTTGTTATCTGCCATGGCATTGAAAAGGCCAGAGATGTGTCCCTGTACCTAGTGTAAGCAAGCATTAAAAGTGAGTAGTTGTGAAGCTTGTGTATCCTCTGACAAAGCTATGCGGCTTTACTGTCTTGCTTCAGCTGTTAAATGACACTCAAGGAATTGGTGTGTGTCTGTATTTGGGCGATGTTTGATAAAAATGAGGCTGCCTCATTGGTGTCATGTGTGACTACCACGTACCAGCCCTGCTCTGCAGACTCTTTTCATGTATGGTATGAAGCTCAAGTAGAGTTGCAGACATCCATTGTATATTCCTTATTTTTATAAAGACAGTAGTACTCATACTATGCTTCCATCTCCTGTACTAGCAGCGTCTGTACAAAATACATTGGTCCAAAGGAACATCAGTGTACAGCCGTGCCATAGCCTTAAGTCTGTTCTTGCACCCAAACAATCAGAAGTGACTGCAACATGCAACCTCTTTAATTCACATGCTCATTCCCATTGAATCAGCAACGCTGCCATGGTGTTCACCTGGGCATGTTCTTGAGTGAACAGAGGGAGAGCAGCTATTGTCCTCATCCCATTCTGAATAATGATCTCAATCTGGTCCTTCTGCTTCGGTGAGAGCCAGTAAAACTGAGCCTGATAAATAATACGTGGCTGGAATGCAGACCAAACAGCATTACTGGCTACTTCGGTACATGCCCCTCCATATTTTGAAGCAATCCTTCATATCAGCTGGAAGGTTGACATTGGCGTCTTCTTTACTTTGCCTAGCCAATTTTATCGTGTTCCAGATTGGCGAACATTGAGAGAAAGGATCTGTACTTCTATTTCGTCTAACAAGGACCAGTGCCGTAGCCAGGAATATTTTTGTACATGTGTTGGGGGGGGGGGCGAGGAAGGCAGGGGGCAGGTGAGGATTGTATGCACATCATCTTATGCCAGGTAGACAGAAATTTTGGGTTTGGGGGCAAGAAGTTACGTTCCCGGTGTCGAGCATGCTGCAAGGCAATGCCGGTCTAGTCTGGTGTGGTTGGAAATGCCTCTCTCAAACTAATTGCCAAGAAGTGTTAGAAAGCTATACTGTGGCTCCATTTCCTTGCAGCAAGGTGTGTATTGTCCAAAATGAGTGATGCACGAATGATGGATGTCGCTGCACCTATTGCTGCCTGCAAACGTGAGCTACCATTCAGGAGCACAGCAGTACTGGGTGGTAATGCTAGTAAATTGACATAAGTAGCAAGGCTTCATTATGCGTGCACTGGAGTTAAATGTATTTTTGATTAAAATGGCTGTGACATATGAGTAGGCTTTGTTTTTTGTGGCTATTATCTGGCTTTCATGCACCCCCTACATGGGCTGTATTATTCTTGCATCCCTCTGACAATAAACATTTGCTTGTGAGTACTTCTTGCTACCTTCATTATCGATTTTTTTTCTTGATACTCAGATCCCCGTCTTTGCAATGTGGCCTCTGGTTGTTTAAGTTCTTAGGAATGCAGACTTGTATGATGTTAACATACCTGAAAAGAAGCAGTATACACACTGAATACTAGAATTATAGAAAGCCACTGCTGTAAAATTAATGGTTAGTCTTGAAAAGGGTCAGCTGAATTTGCCACAATGAATAATTTACTGAAGCTATAAAAGCTGCTTGCCTGAATAAATTTTCCAAGACAAATACAGCAATATGTGTGTCACGTTTGAATAGAATTCACAATTACTTGAAACATATTTGCTTTGAGAATTTGTCCCAGGTGCCAGAAGCACACTTATTGCAGAAGCTTAAAAGCAATACAATGACAGCCACACACCTCTACCACGTGGAATAAAAAAAAACCCAGACGGTAGCACACTACTCAGCGAGAAAAAAAAACAAACTCATGTTGTCATTTATTGAAACTGCTCTTTATTTTTAAAAGTTCAATTCAGAACAAGTTGCTGCAGAGTGTACACTCTGCAGCAACCGACGTAAACATTAATACGTATTAATGTTTACGTCGGTTTCCATAATACATGCCCTTCTGTGGCAAAAAAATGTTGCACATGAACAATCAATCATGCATGCCCTCCAACAAAGAGTGCATTTTCTGGATGGAAACTGAGTGAATCAAGTGACATGTGGCTCATATGTAATTGCACGTAAACTTGATGGCTGATAGCACTAAGGGCAAGTAGTAGTAGTATAAACTTTATTTCTCTTAGTGGTTTGGGCGGTCGGTGCGTCCCTCAGTCCAGGGCTCCACTGGTCTCTGTGGTTTGCTGGGCTTGATCAAGAAGAGCTCTCTGGCTCTCTGCATCTTCACTAGCAAGCCATACATTCCATTGTCTGTTACTTGGCACTTGCGTCGTAAGGGCGAATTGGAATTTGGAGACTGTAGTTTATACATTCATGTTACGTGGGGAAGAGTTGGCAGCTCCCCGCACCAAGAACACATACTTTCATAGAATGCAGAGTGTATCTTACTGAGTATTTGTAGGTGTAGATATGTGTTAGTCTGTACACAGCACTAATCCCTGGCCTGTTCTCCCATAAGGTTGGGGTGCGGACGCTTGTATTTTTGTCTCTCTTTTTCCTGGTTTTCGACGGTGTCACATGGGTCAATGGGGGGTTCCTTGAAAGGACCGACTAGTGCTTGGATGCTTATTGCCCGAGCAGTCGGTCTGCCCTCTCATTTCCCTCGAGTCCGGAATGCGCCGGGCACCAAATTACCACCTGGTGCAATTCTGTGAGTTTTGCGTGGGACGATACCCGTCATTAACGAACAGCATGCTGCCTTAGAGGTACACCATAGCCAATGCAGATTGTTTCTTTTGGGAGCTCTGCCATCCGGAGCTCAGAATATGCACATCAAACTTAGGCTACCCACTACATGGCCTGCCCAGCTCCACTTATTTTACTTAATGACAATTAGAATATCGGCTGTCCTCGTTTTCTCCCTAATCCATACCGCTATCTTCCTGTCTCTTAACGTTTAGAATATGCACGTCAAACTTAGGCTGTCCAGAGAGCCCACGATGCGGCAGTTAGGCTCGGCCTAACATTCCCCACGTGGGAGCAGCCCGCAGCTCTGCCCTAGGGCAAAGCTTCTCAGGACCTTGTCATTAAAGTTCTTTGTCTGTCTGTCTGTCTGCACCTCGAAAGGCCAGTGCTATGGCTGCTGCATCCATGGTACAGGTTGAAGGGTTACGAATGGAGGTTATCACTGTGAACCGATTGAAGGCCACTATTGTGAATTTGTCTGCTGCCACTCTACACGCATTTGTGTAGTATATGTCTGGATTTCTTTCATACTTCTTTAGTAAAGCCTTTGATTGCGCTTTCCTGCTTTGGTGGTGTTCCGTGCTCATATTCTTTGGGATTGGTGAAACTAGAATTTTCTCTCTTGTTTGTCTGGGTAGCGAAACTGTTTTTTCCCAGCCATACTGTGCTCTCAGGGGATATCCCACCTTTTGCAATAGGGCCTTTCCTTGTTTTGTCGAATTCAGACGTTCTGTCTGAGGCGTGACCACTGCTGTGGCATGTTCTTCATATGTGTTGTGAATACGAAGAGCCTCCAGATTTTTGGCACTTGTGTTTTTGGGAGCCCTAACTGCCCTGATGATGGAGCTCACTTTAGACATGTTCTGCAGACTTTAGTTCTGCTGAACTACTACGTCAAACACTTGTCTTTGCTTCGTGTGTTGTCGACAAATTCGACTTCGCCCTGCCATCTGCTAGCCGCCTGGTTAGCTCAGATGGTAGAGCGGCTGCCCCGGAAAGGCGGTGGTCCCGGGTTCGAGTCCCGGACCAGGACGAATTTTTCTTCAACTCTGAGGCTTTTCTATCGAGGAACACGTATGGGCTTCCTTTGTAGCAATTGCTATGAACGGGTGGATGTCTGATTTTCCCTTTATTAATTAAGAAAAAGAAATTGTATGCTGTAACTGCCTGAAATTCATTTCTAATGCACAAACTTCTGTGCATAGACAATTTGGTACAAAAAAGTGCTGGTACAGATTTCCCAGTGAAAATGCATGCATGCAGTTTTAAGCTTATTTCACAAAACTGATAAAATGAACATAATTGTGTGCACACACTGCATGCCTCCATTTAACACAGAAACAGGCCGGCTGTTCGCATTCTTCATGCTGCATAACAGTAATTTGCCGCCTTAGAAATAATGTTGCTGTGACACAAATCGCTGTCACAACCTATATCGACACTTAGGGAATGGTTATCAAACACACTTCATGACGAAAATACAACACTCTTTGACCCGCCGTGGTTGCTATGTGTCCTTGGCGTTGTGCTTAGTATTAAGCACGAGGTCGCAGGATCAAATCCTGGCCACGGCGGCCGCACTTCGATGCGGTGGCGTGCAAGAACGCCCGCGTGCCGTGGCTGTGCACGGTAAAGAACCCCAGGAGATCAATATTAATCCGAAGTCCCCAACTGCATGCGGCGTGCCTCGTAATCAGATCGTGGTTCCGGCACGTAAAACGGGAGAAATTGAAAGAAACAAAACAATGTCTCTTTTTCGTGCGGCACTAGCTCCTTGAGTTTTCTTCAGCGGACCGACGGGTCTCAACACCGCAACATAAAAGGTGTGAGCATTATGTGCATTACGCAATGGGTCCGCGCCGTACTCACCACCGCAGCTGAATATATAAGGCCGCGTGAAACATGAGGCAACTGGGCAAGCGGTAATCCGAAACGCGCCGTTTCCAAAGCAGTCCACACCGTACGCGCTCCGATTTTGTGAGGACTGTGGGCGAGGTTTCACTAGCCGCTTTCATATCGTGGCGCAGTAGGGAATGCCCGAGCACGGCCGCGCGAACCACAAAAGTGTATTATAGTACACAGATCACAAGGCGATGGCTACGCGGTGGCCGATCACCGCCGTGCTGCGCAGGGGGCAGGTATCCTTGTGAGGTTCCACATATTACACGCAACACTCACCGACGGCCGCCGTAATTCTCTCGTAAGAACGCACATAGACACACGCGCAGAACTACGAAGAGCAAAACAGGTGCCGTCACCGGCGCCGACGACAGTGGCGCTTCGAGGGCTTTGCCTTGAGTTTCACTTTTAGTAGATGGGAAAACAAACAGAAGCGACGACATTCTACGACCGAAGCCATCGAAGTTTTGCATGGTCGCGCTTCCGACGTCAGGTCGTCAGGTGCCGACCGGTGGTTCTGGCAGCGCGACAGCACATATATGATCAACGAGACGAACAAATCGTCTTTTATATCGCCCTAAATAAACTGGCTTGCACTCTGGAAATGTATAAATTTGCAGAATTAAAAAAAAGAAAAGCAACCACGTGGACAATATATCTCTCCTTTCTCGTCTCCTTCTCACAGATGTGTATACTAAAATAAAATAACGCATAAAATAAGAAACAGAGAACTCCTTTTACGCTAAAGGGAGGCCTCTGTCTTCGAAACTCCCTCTTAATAAGGATGTAGAATTGAGGTTCTTTCTCCTTTTTCATCCCCATTTTGCGAGGGAGCGAAATGGAGGATGCCGAACATTTCTGCACCACTGTAAGGGAGCACGGTTTTCAGGCACGTAGTCTCAAGGGAGGTGACATCCCTTAATATGCCCTTTTCGGCTCATTTGCGTTTACAGTGTAGCGTGTGGATCGGCAGTTCAAAGAGGAAATGATTTCTCTGTCTTTTCAAAATCACAGACAAAGATTTTTCTCCTTCAACTACAAATTGTCAATTATAGTATTGCTGAGAGTTAGCTCGCGACCACCAAAGCAGCAAATAGCCTTTAGTGGGGCCAACTGCTTGCCATGACGCCGCATGATGACAATGTATAAGCGACAGCAAGTAATATTTCACTGCTTTTGACATGAGACTGAAATTTACCTGCTACATGCAGTGCCCTGTTATTTG
This sequence comes from Dermacentor albipictus, assembly GCF_038994185.2. NCBI lineage: Eukaryota > Metazoa > Arthropoda > Arachnida > Ixodida > Ixodidae > Dermacentor > Dermacentor albipictus. Next base: position 440,990,679 of record NC_091821.1, read on the forward strand.
GCTCACATTATGAGACGAGCCTCTTCTACAAATCGGCAATGTTTGCCTACTATGTTCAATAGGCGTTTCAGCGCCCCTTAAAGAAAGAAAAGCTTCTTAGCCGTAATATGCCAAATTTTCTAACTATTATCCTCTCTGTTATGTAACCACAAAAGGCAGAGTAGACTTTAGGGAACTGCCAAGCACGGCTAGTTTTACTACTCTTATGGCCGTTGAGGCTGCCGGTCATGTTGTCTAAATATTCATTCAATTGAATTATGAGGTTTTTACGTGTCAAAAGCATGACTGCATCATGAGGTCAGCCGTAGTGGGTGACTCCTAATTAATTTTGACCAGCGCACGGGATACTAAACGTGCACCCAATGCATGGGAGATGGGCGTTTTTTTCGTCCGCATCGAAAATGCGGCCGCCGCGGCCTGAATTTGCTCCCGTGACCTCGTGCTTAGCAGCACATCATCATAGCCGCTAAGCCACTGCGGCCGATCCAAATATTTTTCAGTAATAAAGCAAAACACATCTAGAATTTCTCATATCAACAAATAAAGGTCATTAAGAGCGCCAAACCTTTCAAGCCTATCTATACTTTCTTTCCTGGCCATCAGGTTGGCACAGAACTGCAAAGTACCACCATCTTGCTAGTCTGCCTGATGCTGATAGCGCTCCGTACGTGCTATCGCGCTCAGTGTGAGTTGAAGCAAGAGAATACACACGTCAGTTCTTTCAATACTAAAAATGGCAAGGAACATTTTTTTTTTTTGTAAAGGGGATGCCACGAAGAATCGGAATGGTGTTAAACAATTTTCTTGTCTACTTCTGCCTTGCTACCTACCATACGGGAACTGTAAGGCAACGTGGCAGTGCCTACACAGATACAAAAAAAGATGAATTATCGTGTTGCTACTCTGATTGAGGACGATAGTACATTGAAAAGATCATAGGCGGGACGTTCATAAATCATTTTCATGTTAAAATTTATAATGACTCTGCTTGTTTCATAATAATTTTAATTAGCGTTTACCAATTAGTGCGCCACGTTTATTTTCTGACACACACTGGAACAGACAAGCAACAGCATGGTTTGAAGGTCCATTTAGCGTAACGTACGTTATACTCTAAATGTCTCGGCGGAATAGTTCGTGTGAGAGAATTTCTCGACATGTAAAGCAGGAACTATTAGGAAGAAAGCGCGTTTACCTGAAAGCAGGCAGGGAATGCGGACGAACGTAGTCAAGCAAAAAAGCGTTTAACTGAGGTAGGAAGAGAGAAAGAGACAGACAGACAGACAGACAACAACGATAAAAGCATTGTGCGAGTTCCGTGAAATTGGGTTAAGCACTTTTTGCTGAAGATATAACGGTAGTGTGCCTCCTAATGAGTCGAGTGCATTCTGTGGATTGCTTTTACAGGATCCAACCTTGTTGTACCCTCCGATTAACATTCGTTGTTTTCCTCTTTACTTTCTTCTTTTCGAGACATTACACAGCTTCACTTCCGCTTAACGGGCTAATCAGCATTGTAAATAGTGAATGCTTAACATGACTGCGTTGCGCCTAGCGAGAGGGCACTCTAAGCGCCCGGTGAGTACTTTGTTTTTACTGTTCTCATGTCTGTGTCCTCCTTTGCGGTGGGCGTAACTTTCAAATCAAGACAAAAATGACTGTGTCGCCGCACAACTGATCGCTAGTGCCTTCACGGTTTTCCCTTCCTCACGTATAGAAAGTCCTTCTGCGAGGTGCTTGCTGCTTTTCGCATACTCCTTTCAAACCTACTTCTATTAGTTACTTAGGCTCCTTGGAAAGATAGAGGTGCTGGTGTATTCCACGATGGCTAGTGAGCTTTCGGTATTTCTGAGCTCATTCAGAAAAACAATATACTACTCATATATGCTAGCAAGAAACAAACACTGAGAAATGGCACTTGTTTATCATAGAGGCCCTGGAAGGCTGCTTGGCGCAGTTGCCCTAAAGTTTTAATCTCAAGAATCTTTGTAGCACGCTAAATAAGGTATGCCATTACGAGAGTGAGTACATTCACTGGGAAAGCATCGTGCAAGAAGAGCAATGCCGAACAGATCTTTTGTGATAGCTTCGCATGAACCGTGAGAAATAATTTTAAAAAGTAGTAAGCTGAGGACATATGTAGCAAGGTGAGGACACGTGCTGCTAGGGCGGGTACCGAAATTGGCGCAACACACGAAGTGAAATGATATAAAAACAGATAACATTGGGGCGAGGATGCCTACAAACTTGAATTTGCTAGCTGGAATTAAGGTATACCTCCGCATCTTCCCCGCACCACAGAGCATGGGTGCCGACAAGAGACCACTCCGGCTAACCTCTATATTTTCCTACAGATTTTCTTTATTGTAGCAATAATATCTGCGATAACTAGTTTCTCATTTCACTGTTCTAAGTTGTGAAAACATTTTTTTTAACTTGCTCGCACCTGAGTAAATGCAAGAGTGCAGCAAGGAAATTATGCTGAAAGGTTCGGTGATGCTTCCATGCTATCTAAAAAGAATAAGACGGGTAGTTAATATGAGACATTCAATGATTCATAAACATTTATCAGCCCGCATCAATTCACATATCATTAGTAGCTTCTTGATTCGTATGACTAATTCTATGAGAAGCTATATCTTCGGAACGGCTTGTGGAAATGACAGAAATCAGACAATGTGGGCAATCACGTAAAAAACACTTTAAAGCAAAATAACGTGTCTAGAACTTTAAGCAGTCTGAAAGATTATATTTACGGATGTTTGATTCTAAAACCCAATGTGGAACTCACGCGACATGTCTTGCCTACCGACGAAATTATTTCCGGTGTGCCAACTGCGCCGCGCAGTTTGCCCATAAATTTGCGGATGACGTTTCAGGCATCTAATCATGACGAGACATATTTCTTTAATCGCTTGACGCTTACATGCACCCGGAAGAATAAGCCACTAGCCGCTTCCTCGGACGATGGTCAGCGGCGCAAAAGCGGAAGAGCTCCATTGATGGTGATGTGCCGTAGTTGAAAACGGGCCTCTACATGTAAAACCAAACTCGAGGATTCTTGTGCCAAAAGCTGGGAAGCTGAAGCTCTGCGGCGATGACAGCAGACGTAATCGTGGCGTCTTTTCTGTCACCAGGAATAAGAGCAGCGTCGTCCATGGAAGTGTTAAAAAAAACGAAACGTAAATGTCCTGGGTCACGACTTGGTGGGAGCTTGGTTTAGCGGAGGCAAGTAATACATGTTTTGATGTGTTTAGAACGACGAGTAGACTGGCTTTATTCCGCAGTAAAACAGGTTTGTCGAGTGGCAGCGGTAGCGCCCCTGTCAGGCAGCCACCTCAGGTCCCATGAAAGAGCAGGGGTGATGACCCCCACATGAAGGCCAGGCGAGGCAACGGAATTTCACAGAAGCGGGGGACAAATCACAAGTACCTTCAGCTTCAGTCCGTCACTTCTTTCAAAAGAATACTGTTACCTCTGTTGCGAAAATCCTTCATTTTAGCATCCCAATCAAGTAGACATTGCACAACTTTAGTCATGAACAGTGAGATGAAGACTGCAATGGAATGAGGCAGTGTGTCGTCCTTATAACAAAACAATGGGACAGCTAGGGTCACTTGTGCGATGACTCCACCAGGCGAAGCTGCGATTGAGCGGTGTGCCTAGCGCGTGATTATGTTGTACAAAACTTTCTGAATTCAGAAACTAAAAGACCACGAAAACACAAGTGAAATCATTATAATTTCTAAAAAAAAAATAATACAAACTGTTATGATACGTCAATGATGCATTTGAGCTTGCACATTTTCAATCACAGATTTTGCAGTGTTCCTCATCGTCCCTTCAGCGTTTCGGTTGCGGAAGACAAGCAGACACTCGTCTGCTCGTTACGTTATGTAAGCACATATATTTGTTTTTTATCAAATATTTGGAAACACACGAGGATGGGAAACACGGAAAAAGCAGCTGAACTTTCCCAGATGGGCTCCCCGAGATTCCTGTGATGATGCGTCAGCCAAAAAAGCGATGACCAGGATTCACTCCAGAAAAAAGAATGCTCTGTGACGAATGAAGCCACTATTGTTTGTACATTTCGGTCCGCAAAATGGCGCTGAAGGGCAAGAATACAGCCTATGTTCCCAATGTGCCTTGTCAGAAGAAGCCTGGATTGATAATCATCGCTGTGCAGGAACCACCAATGCACAAAAAAACGCCCTTTACAAACCCAGCGATCGCCGTGCACATAATTGTAGGGATGGGGCAGAATAAACCACAGCAGAAACCGGCTAGCTCCGCAGGGACACAGAATTAATTCTGTGACAACCATAACGGCGGATCCCGGAGGCCCTTTGTTGCACGTTTGCAGCTTCGCTAGCGATCTGTGACTCCCGGCTCTAGCCACACACGCGGCTGCAGTAGAGGGGAGTGTTCCAGGGCCTCAGGCCGTCATCGAAAAAAGAGCTACCTTTTCGACACTGCACGATACACTCCCTTATTTCAGTAGACTGTGGATAACGCCAGACATTGCAACCGGGCAACGGGTGTCGTCTGCTACGAATGTCATCTGCTGCAACCACCCACTCGAGCGGGCGATTTGCTTAGCGATGCCCCTGCCACGTGATCATAACGCCACTGCTCACGGGCGCTCCGCCATTGGTTGCCGCTTTCCCCATTCGCAAATTTCTCCAAATTTCTATGTCAATATCGCAGCAGGCACTGCTCGGAAAACTGGTTTGGGGAAACTAGAATTGCTCACGCGACGGCCGCCGCGTTTTTCTGGCCCAAAATTACTTGCGTATAAAACCGGCTTCCGGAGCTACCAGATTATTTCAACCATATTCTTCCCCTCCCCATGTGGGATAGCGAAAATAAAAAAAAAAGGGGGGGCGGGGCAAGAATTTAGGGGAAGCGCGACAAAGAACGAAGGAGGTGAAGGAGATAGCCCTTGGCTACTAGAACGCGTTTGAGAGCTCAATCGCTGACTTTACGCTTATAATAGCTCTTCAGATAAATCTGAGTCACCGAAGCCAAGTATAACTGCGAACTTCAAAGATAAAAAATGAACGCAGGAATGATGCCATGAAGCAGTAATAAACTTCTTTCCTTACGGGCACTATATACCGTGGATTTAGCGGTGACTGTTAGGTTTCATATTATTTTATTTATTTGAATTCGTTATCACCGTGCCGGAAGAGATAACTGTGGTGTACGAAAGAAATAAGATGTCAGACCACCAGGAAGCTGAGAAGGGCATTGACTAGCATGCATAGATGCGTTAAGAAGCACTGGTTCAGAGATTTATTAGGGCAGATCAACACGAATAAGCAGCGGGGAAATGGAACTGCATAACAGTGTGAAAACATGAAGCTCAAGTATAAAGAAACACTGGCGCTGGGACTTCATTCGTGTCGGCGGTACACTGAAAAGACGCGCCAGGAATTTTCAAAGTTGATACGCACGCTGACTACCTGAGAGTGCACAGCACAAAACAGAGCAGGAAATTGAAGTTCATTCATATATGGCGGTTTAAAATTTAAGTATAAAAATAAACCAAAATAATACATCCAAAAAAAAGAAAGCATGGTTGAGATAAGAAGAATAAGTAAAGCCACTTCCGTGCACTCCGCGACGAGCATCTCGGCAATCCAAGCTCACCGTATCGTCGTCTTAGAGAGTGGCATCGGCTGCACCACCAGGAGGGACGGTTGGGACGATATTGGTTTCGTGTTGCTGCAGTGAGTTTCATCTTTTGCCTCTTTGCGCCGCCTGTCACATAGTCTTCGGGGAATTCTTCGGTTCTATATCAACTGCCCGCTCCCGCCATGTAGAAAGGGAATAGCAAGCACAAACATAAATATTGACCAGTGATTTGGTCGCCTTACCGCGAAGGGACGCCTTACCGCGAAAGCGATGGTCAGTAGCACATATTAAACTCCAAATAAACAAGTATGTGCGCTATCGTGCACTCAAAAAACGTTTCACACGCTGTGCGGCGGATCCTTTTTTCCCCACTACAATTATCGTGATCTATTTTGCGCACTTTTGCTTTTGGGTAAACGCCGTCGTGCTCGCTACTTTCGTGTCACTAATGTAATGTCACGCTTATAACGTGTATGCCATTAGTAAACTGTGTTGACCTGACGTTCGGCGCTAACGAAAACAGGGGCGCGCAAGATAGATGACAATAATGTGTGTGTGCGAGGGTGGGAAATCGGAGGTGTGGTAATAATATATATATATATATATATATATATATATATATATATATATATATATATATATATATATATATAAATATATATATATATATATATATATATATATATATATATATATATATATATATATATATATATATATATATATATATATATATATAAAGAAAAAGAAATGGGCATGGGCAGGACATGTAATGAGGAGGGACTGCAGAAGGAGCCAGAAAGTTAGGGGGGCGGATGAGATTCAGGAGTTTGCAGGGACGCCAAGGCCACAATCAGCACATGACCGGGGTAGTTGGAGAAGTATAGGTGAGGCCTTTGCCCTGCAGTGGGCGTACCCAGGCTGATGATATATATATACGTATTGACAGGGTACTCAAGTATCGAGAAGCCCACATCTGTGCGGGCGGGAGTCAGAACCCTGCGCCCAGCCCAAACCGGCCCGTGCGTGGGCGCTGGTGAAGCGTCTGATTGTCCCGCACTTCATCTGTGCGGCCGGGGTCAATCCCGCCATTGCGAATTGAGTAGCGCAGCACTACGACTTTGTTATCGCACAACGTTGGCACGTGTATCTCGGAAGCCACAGTAGGGAATTTTGTAGAGTGTAAAAATGTTTAGACCATTAAGGGCGTTTTCTTGTCGCACTCGTGACACCCTTGCCGTTAGAGGATTACAAAAATTTATATAGGGTTGCAACGGAGCGCTTATTAGACATGCGATGACAAAAGGCGTACTTTAAAGCTGCGTAATCATTCTGAGAGCCTTGGGTGCACCGAAATATCCGATAAGCGAATTTTAGAGAGAGCGAGATATGAAACTCTCCTATCGGATATTCCCTTACACCCAAGGTTGTCACAATGGTTACATACCTTTAAACTATGCCTTTTGTCATCGCATGTCTAGTTAAAGCTCCGTTGTCGTCCCATAAGAATTTTTGCAAACCGCTATAGGGGTGTTACCAGTGCGACAATAAAACGCGCTTAAGGGTGTAAATATTTTTACAGTGTAGGAAACGACAACAATCGGTTGCTCTCCCAGAGAATGAGTTCAGAAAAGTATCAACCAACGAAGCGCGTCCATTTTCAGTTACTTTTAAAGACCGGTTTTTGCCGGACTCTCGCATACGAGTGTCGTTATCTTTCACGTATATTCTAGCGAATGGGGCCGTCGCTGTTTGTTTGTGGTCACTGGGGAATACCCATATTGTATTAAAGATATGCGACAACTGGGCAAATTTAAGCACTCGTATTCTTACAACACGCGAAGTCAAAAGAATTTCTTACGCGCGTCCTCCATTTAGCTGCGCCGCTTTGTAGAAAGTATTTTGTCTCGGGAATGATATGCTTGCTGCGCTCGGGAGTACACCGGCTGTGAATTCAGAAAATAAATGTGCGTTCGGAAAAATTCGAGACAAAGATTTCCATGTAATTGAAGAGAACCAGGCAGCAACTTGAGGTACAACAACTTCATTAAGGAAGCGACGTGCTGCATTAGTTTCGCTGAAAAAAAAAGTCTAATAAAATGGTATGTAAGAAAGAAAAATAAAATTAAACTAGAGGTCCAGAGGAAGTGCGCAGTAAAAGACATGTTATGTTGCCACCACATATGAAAAAAAAACACACACACACAGCATTTAGGGAACGAAAGGAAAAACAAACGCAAAACAGGAGATTACCTCCTTCACCAAATTTCAGGTCGTGTACGAGAACCTATGAGACCGCCAGCTGTCAGAGAAAAGGTACGTGATTCTTCCTCCTGTCGACGCCTGCGTACGGAATCGACGTGAAAGAGAAAGATTCCTGTTTTCTGTTGTCACTACTTGGATCTAAGAAAAAAATGCGATGAGAAACGAGCCTACCAGGCTTCAAAGAGCGAGATCTGTGGTTTGACGTGTCAAAAGGAAGAACCGCGCGAGTGCTACCCCACGTACTGTACTTGACAGCCATAGTCGATCCAATAAGAAGCATGCGCCTTGAGGCCATTCCCAAGTTTGGAGCGCAGGAAGACTAACCGAATCAGACATCAACAACGTCGAATGCATGTAAAGAAATCTTCATTTAGTGGTATGTTGTTTTCCGGTCTCGTCGAGAGACACAAGCAACGTGAGCTTGCTCCCACTACCCGCGAACCAAGTCAACAGGGCGTGCGGCGCATCGTCCGTATGAATAATGTCAGAAATCGAGTTTACCTTGTAGAAAAGAGCATGCATCTGTACACATCAAACGCGACAAGCAACAATGACCTCTTTGTTAGAGGAGCAAGGAGAGACGGGACGTCGCTTGTTTGCTGGTTTCTCCGTGCACTGAATAAGCGGACTATTCGCTTCCGGCACGCAAGCGCGCAGGGACGCCTCTGGTGATCTGCGCTGCCATAGTCGCATCTTACCTCAAATTTAATGCGTAAATAATTATTCATTAATGTATTGTATCGGTGTGCCTCTAACGGTTTAGTAGTCTTATAATGCTTGTCACTGTGATGACACGCAACCAGCCATCTCAGTAAGGCTTGGAATATCTGTTTTCTTTTTATTCTTCATTGGTAGACCTTGACAAAGGATAAACATTTCATGCCAACTTAAAGCCATGCACTTTTTTTTTTAATTTCGAAGCAGGGCCCATACCAATCTATATATCCAACTTTCCTCACAGTGGAGCTGCCTGAGGCTCTATGATGTCTGAAAATACTGTCTATAGAAAGAATGAAATGGATATAAAAGCTTGTTTTCCACCCGTACGTCTTTGTCAACGTCGGTTTCTGTTTATCTGTTTGTGGTGTAAATTTCTCCACTGCATCGAGGCCGATCCCCCACTGCGGTACATATGTTAGCGATATACATGATCTTCCAACGTGATCTTCCAACGTGATCTTCCAACGTGATCTTCCAACGAGATATACGTGACCTACCAACTTATATTATGGTTTAAGTGCTTTGAGAGCACGCTCAAGTTCACGGAAAAACAAATTACGGCACAATCCTTCTCATGAAGGCTGTAGATGACAATGCGATTAACATTTTTAGCTATGTAGCGACACAGTCGATTGTTTAAGTCACATTAATTTATTACCTGTAATGATAATCCTGGGACATTCGTTGCTTTGACAAGACGGCACAGAGACTGCCGCCGGTATCAGCCCACTTCGCGATGGCACCAGGTTGCCGAAGTCGACCATAAGAATGACAGCATGACGACGACTTAGTGCTGCATACAAATAATTCACTTACACTATCAGTAAAGTACCACTGTTATCTGTTATTCGGTATGAATGCCTAGGTGCCATGTTCACGCTAACTTTATCTTGCTAAGGCCACATTAGATTTTTATACCTAAGGTGTAAAATGAAATATTTTTATTTTTCATTTTAGTCGCACCAGCAGAATTATTACGACGTGAAGCCATTGCAACTACTTGTGGCCATGTGGCCATTCCTTTCTTTATGTTCTTCATAAAGACAACCTATCTGCTCTGGGGATTTTTACAAAGAATACCAGCGCAAGCGGCGTACATGAAAATCGCTTGGAGCGTGAGCCCATTACATCGGTCACTGTAAGATGATAGGGAATGGACCACATGCTGGTAATTGATGACGAATTGCGTTTCCTAGCCCACTTCACGTAGCCTGCAGCCAAACCATCAGTCACAACTCGCCCACTTGGGAAATCAGGCTCTTCGAATGATCACAGAAGAAGAAGAAAATAAACTTTACTAACAAGAATGATAACAGAAACTTAGTTTTATATGTTGGCATTGAAACTTATGGCAGGGGTGCTATGCAGGAAGGCAAGAGGTTTGCAAAGTTCTGTATATCCGTCAGCTGTGATGGCGCCATAAGATATCGCGCTAGTATTATTAAAAGAAAGTTCAACCCTCGGCACAACTCCAATCTTATTGGCTTATGTAGGTTCGCTCTTGGGTTTTGATGATTTCACTGTAAAAATGTTTTCACCGTTAAGAGCGCTTTCTTGTCGCACTGGTAGCACGCTTACCGTTAGGGCCTTACAAGAAATTATGGAGGCCGAAATCGGAGCTCTAACAACACGTGCGATGACAAAAGACGTAGCTGAAAACTACGTAGTCATTCTGATAGCCTTGGGCGCACACAAATGTACGACAGAAGAATTTCACCTGGATAAATATGAAACGGTCCTGTCGGATCATTCTGTGCGCCCAAGGCTCTCAATACGATTACATAGTTTTTAACTACGTATTTTGCCATCGCACGGCTTGCTAGAGCTCCGTTTTCGTCCTCCATAAATGTTTGGGAGGCCCTAACGGTAAGTGTATACGAGTGTGAGAAGAAAGCACCCTTAGGGTGTAAGCATTTATACGATGTTGGGTGCTACCTTTTATCGCGGCCTAACAATACCGTCGGCGCCCTCTTTCATTTGTTTATCGCTCCATTCAGTGCATTATCTGTGCAAGTACGTAGGAAAAGAAAGGCGTCTTCTCGGGTATTGATGTTGCGCAAACCATTCCAAGTATGCAATACAGACAAGGAATGGACTTTAAAATAATTTCACATATTGTCACGTCATAGTGACAAGGTAGAACACAGCAGAAAAAGTACGAATTTATTTTTTACTGGGACAACCCATGCCCACAAAAACAAGCTACACTCAAAGCGCAACGACAGCGGTGAACACAGTCGGCGTTCGTCAAAATCTGACCAGCGGTTCAAGCGCATCCGCTTTTACAAACCATTGTTCGAAGGTTCTAGTGTAATCTCGGGTGCCCCCGTGGTTTCCCGAAACTACTACAGAATTCATGCGGCACATGCAATTTTATAATACTAGGTGCGGCTAGGACATGCACAATGGACAGAATGAACAATAACAGTCGCTTTAGTTGCAAATCATGAAGGCGCGTCTGCGCTGAGCGGTAACGTTTAACATTCCTTAGCCGGGGAACAGTGGTCACAGGAAAAAGGTAAACAAGGACTCATGTCATTATACTAAATTCAGAGTTGTGTCGTTAGAAAACGACGTGTAGACAGATTGACAACTGCCCTACTTCCATGATCAAGCAGAGTGACCTCTCGTGAGTGTTAGATGACAAAAATGAGAAAGAAATTTAGTTTTTAGACAGCACCGGCTCGTTGAACTCACAGCAGTAAATAAGTTGGCTTTAAAACATGTAGCAGGGGTGCTATCAAAAGGATCAATGTATAGAATCAGGCGAAAGGCTTACATTACGCCTGCCTTTGTTACATCCAAAGAAAAAAACAAATTTTTTCTGGACGTCACGTTACTGCTTCTAAGAACAAACATTAGCGTGTAGGTCGCACAAAGCGTCTCTGATTATTCGCAGATTGCGATAGTGGGAATGCGCACGGAGGAGATGAAGAGGACGCTGCCAACGTTCCAGCCACACGGTTTCTTTACTTAAATAGTAATTTTTTTTTTATCTAAAACATATGTATAATGAAAATCTGTTTATTCTAACAAGTATTTTATTTCGTTTACATTTCTACTTTCGGATTTTATTTTTCAACTAGTCGGTTCTTGGTTAGTCACTAGGAATGGGCATGTGCGAATAGCTTTTCTACATGAGCATCTACCATTCTACCATCTAGCATCTACCACACAGCAACCAAACTGGTGGGAGCGCGAGCGAGGCGCAGCAGAATACATGTACCGCTGAGTCATATCGAGTTAAGGCACACTCTCACGGTTTTTCGTTTATTACGCCGCCGTTACCCTGAGTTAAATTGTGCCCGCGCTCCAGCTGTTGCATTTCGGGTAGGGCTACTGACAGAATGCGGTTTCCATGTGGCACGATGGCCTCGACTGGAATAAACGCACACGACACCAAAGATTGAGTAAGCCTGAAAATATTTTATTTGCATTTTACAAGTACAACAAAAAGCACACATCTACGCATCCACAGAAACGCGGTTACATAGTCCAGAACATAGTCAAGAAATGGCTCATTAATAATGGTAGCACAAACGCACACGAAAGAAGACCTAAGCTACAAAACGTACGGTCGGCTGCTAAGTATAATAATTTCCCTGTCACCGCGTGTCACTTTTATACAGCACCTTTACAGCACTACCAGGCCGGGTAGTTTGGCGGAAAGAACGAAACAGCTTATGCGGCCGTCAGCTGCCTCTTCATTACGGGTGTCATAATTATCCTAATCTCCGCATCAACGTCGTGCAAGTCCGCACACAGGTATCTGTATCTGAACCATATGTGCCAGCTTAATACACGTGTAGTGAAATTATGATAACCACTGCGTCTTATCAAACGTATTGGTTTTGCAAATGCGCATTACAGCTGACGGAACGACATACTGTAAGTGGAACACAAGAGAACAAGGACAAAAGGAGGATACAACACTTGAAGAAATGAAGAATTAGTAGGCTACAGCAAACAAGCGATGACGGAGAACACACAATGATGCATCGAGTGTTCTGTGACATCGGTTTGCGTACTTATGGTGTTGTGGAGATCAACGGCATGAAAACGTACCTTCAAGCGTACTCCCTCAACCTCCGCCGCATTCATTACGATAATCAACGCCTAAACAAAATGAGGCACTATTCTTTGCCAAGAGTAGACCTTTTTACAGCAAGTCTATGTAATGACTCGCAGACGAAACCAGCATGCTTTTGAAAATGTTTTACCGCCGTAGTATTCGAACGCCAATGGCCAGGAAACACATCGATCCCAATAGGCTGTCGGCTGGCGGTGGTTAATGAAGCACAAAAACCTTGACGCTATGACTAAAAAGCAGCTTCAACAATTAAATTTTAAAAAATCAACTGCCTATTTGCCTGAGGTAAAAAAGCATTCTTAGACACCTCGATTGTTCATGTCAATGGTCTGTGTAAATTAAAAAATTCAGCATGTTCAGCGCCCCTAGCAGAGAAAGCACAAATTAAAGTATTCGACAAAATTACAGTAGCTCCACTTGCGCGCTTACGCTGAAACGTGCCTCGATTGATTTTTCGCCCTCTGTGGCCATTTGTTGAACTTGAGAGTGTGCGGGGCCTGTGCGCGCCGTAGGCTGCTATCTTCGGAGCATGCGCAGAAGGTTCGCGAAGTCGCGCGCCGTCCGCAAAAGCCGTCTGCGGAGTTTTGTTGGCGCCTTCGCACGCAATGTATTGTGTGCCAGAGCTCCGCCGACTTCGACGCGCGAATGGCTCCGGAGCCATATCGGCGCCGGACCCGTCGGGGCGCGTTGGAGGCCGCCGGTTACGTTAGCTGCGCCGGTGCGCCCGACTATACAGGCGTCGTTTTCATCGACGTGACGTAGCGTGCGCGCGCGGGCGTTACGCCGGACTATAAACGGCCCTTAAGTGATCGCTGCGCCGTAGCGCATTGTCTTACACCCCTTGGCGGGTCGACGGGAACGCTGTCGCGTTCCACTCTTGAAGGCGAAATTAAGCGTCCTCTAATTTTAATTTTTATAGTCGTGCACTAGTTTGCTATCGCAATCGATGCTTCGCCTTCAGGGCGAAACTGTGACTTTTTTAGAGAGAAGCTGTTAAACGCTACTTTCCCCACTTTCATGTCCGCGTGTAGCAAAAAATCGCGAAGCAGTGCAATGACAGGCCGCCCCGTGGCGGAGGTGATGCAAGGGTTTAGCACTCCCCACATGTGGGCAGTTCTCGAAAACAGTAGAATAGTCGAACGAGCCGCGGCAGAAGTGAAGCAGGCGGGAAACACTCCGCGTATACGTGAGCCAATCCCAAAGGTTGGCGACTGCATCACCTTCACGCGTGGCGGAGGTCATGCAGGCGTTAAGCACTCCTCATACGTGGGCCGATGCCGAAGGTAGTGCAATACCAGGCCGTCCTGCGGGGGCGGTACAGATCGCCATAAAGGGGCCCAAATACAAAGCTTCGCTGGTCATCTGGGGCACTGAGATTTTTTCCAGCCCCGCATGCTTCGTTCGCCAGTCAAGCCACCGCATGAAAATAACGTCCCATCTGGCATAACATGTTCAGTGTTTATGTGTTACTACGTCAAACATAAAGAGAGGCGACGCCAAGGACTTGAAAAATTATAGACCGATCAGTTTACTGTCCGTTGCCTACAAAGTATTTACTCAGGCAATCACAAATAGAATTAGGAACACCTTTGACTTCTGTCAACCAAAGTACCAGGCAGGATTCCATAAAGGCTACTCAACAATAGACCACATTCACACTATTGATCAGGTGATAGAGAAATATGCGGAATATAACCAACCCTTAAATATAGCTTTCATCGATTATGAGAAAGCGTTTAATTCAGTCGAAACCTCGGCAGTCATGGAGGCATTACGGAATCAGGGTGTATACCAGCCGTATGTAAAAATGCTGAAAGATATCTATCGCGCCTCCACAACCGCCGTAGTCCTCCATAAAGATGGCAACAAAATACCAATTACAAAGGCGTCAGGTAGGGAAATACGACCTCTCCAATGCTATTCAAAGCAAGTTTACAGGAGGTATACAGAGGTCTAGTAGCCTACGGTGAGGGGCTAGTTGGTATGACATTATGAGATTGACATTATGACATTATGCGCCTGTGTCGTGTGGTTCTTTCTCTGTCTTGTTCTTTTTTGCGCAGTTTTTCTTTGTTCTCATAAGGTATACAGAGACCTGGATTGGGAAGAATTGGGGGTAAGAGGTAATGGAGAATACCTTAGTAACGTGCGATTCGCTGATGATATTGCCTTGCTTAGTAACTCAGGGGACCAATTGCAAAGAATGCTCACTGACATGGAGAGGCAAAGCAGAAGGGTGGGTCTCAATATTAATCTGCAGAAAACTAAAGTAATGCTTAACAGTCTCGGAAGGGAACAGCAGTTTACGATAGGTAGCCAGGCACAGGAAGTGGTAAATGCTCACATCTACTTTGGGCAGGTAGTGACCGCGGAACCGGATCATGAGACGGAAATAATCAGAAGAATGAGAGTGGGCTGGGGTGCGTTTGGAAGGCACTCCGAGATCATGAACAGGAGGTTGCCATTATCCCTCAAGAGAAAAGCGTATAATAGCTGTGTCTTACCAGTACTCACCTATGGGGTAGAAACCTGGAGGCTTACGAAAAGGGTTATACTTAAATTGAGGACGACGCAACGAGCTATCGAAAGAAGAATGATAGGTGTAACGTTAAGGGATAAGAAAAGAGCAGATTGGGTGAGGGAACAAACCCTAGTTAATGACATCTTAGTTGAAATCAAGAAAAAGAAATGGGCATGGGCAGGACATGTTATGAGGAGGGAAGATAACCTATGGTCATAAAGGGTTACAGACTGGATTCCAAGAGAAGGGAAGCGTAGCAGGGGGCGGCAGAAAGTTTGGTGGGCGGATGAAATTAAGAAGTTTGCAGGGACAACATGGCCGCAATTAGTACATAACCCGGGGTAGTTGAAGAAGTACGGGAGAGGCCTTTGCTCTGCAGTGGGCGTAACCAAGCTTATGATGATGATGATGGTGATGATGATGACGTCAAACAAAAAAAGATATAATTAGTTCCGATTATACGCTATTTTCAGCATTAGCCCTCCGCTAGTGGTCATAATGTTATCAGGGTGCACCCACTTCCCCTATGCGCAAAATCGCGAAATTTCACCATGTCAATGTGGTGTATACGCACTGTAATGAATTAATATTCCAAACAGAACTGATTTTAATGCGCAAGCATTCTTAGGCGAGCTCCCCAGCCGAGTCACGCGAAAAGTGTAATGCCTTCTATCTGCACAAAACTAGGCAACTTGCAAAGACATGTAATTGTTATGATAAGGTAAATGTAGACGATTGGTAGCGATCAGGTACTACTTAAATTTTAAAACTAAAACATGAAGAGAATACCCATAGAGATGCATGGCTTCTTAGAAAATGCATGCGGAAGTTTATAGTAGGGGTGGGCTAACTGAAATTAGAGAATGGGCTAATTTGAAATCTGGGTTCGGGCTAACTGAACTTTGAGGGGGGGGGGGGTGGCAAGTTAAATTGGAGGTGGGCCAACTAAAAATTTAGGGGGGGGGGGGCAAATTACATTTGGTAGTGGGCTAACTTGAAATTTCTGTGTGGGCCAACTTGATATGTTGGGGTGGCAGAATGTCTACTTGAACGATGCTAAGCGTCCCTCGCGTTATGAACACCTCGCAGGCAAGCGAGACGTTTGGCCCGTTTCATTGGGCCTTATCGAGGCGCACTCGGAACGCGGGCGAGTACTTCCTAGACAAGGGACGCGCTCATGACACGTAACTTAGGCGTCTTGCGACAGCGACCGCGAGGGTGAGATTGCATCCCGGCGATGCACCTTCCCCTCACGTAACGCTTCACGCACTACTGGACTGCTCTGGTCCGTCGAGGCGGGCCGGTGCCCGGCGTTCCAGCTCAATTGGTACGATTACATTGGTACGATTACAGGCCGAACGCGAGGAAAAAAATCTGAGAATTGTCTACTAAAACCTAAGCATTCTTTCCCTCCGGAAATGCCATACAACCGCGTAAACTAAGAAAAGCAAGTAAGCAAAACTAAGGAAGAACGAAGTCACCACCGAGCCAAAGAATGCTTATGCATTAGTAGAAAATTCTCAGAATTTGTGTAGCTTTTTTTCCCTCTGAATAGGCGAACACTTCCGGGTTAGGAAAGCAATAGAAGACGAGACCCTATACCATAAAACTATTACAATCAGTTCTTTTTGGATCTATTGATGTAAAATTGACGTGACTACTGACGCAAGCATGGGATGGTGACCTGCAGTGTTGTTTGAACCCCTCAATCAAAAGCTCTCTTCATTTATCGACGGAGGTTTTGTTTGATTCCCAATAGATTGGCGATGCCAACCTCGACGAGTTATTCTTATCTTAATGCCCGAAGGCGAGGATCACGCAGAAGTGGAGAGGGTTTCTTTGGGACTGAGCTACCGCAATGAAAGGAGTGAGAGCAGTATAAATGGAAGGCGGGCAGGTTAAGTAGTTTTGAGCTCGGTTAGCTACCCTGTAGTGGGGAATGGAAAGTAGATGACCAGATGAGGAGTGTAGTGCCGGCGTCTCCGAGTGACCCACTTCCCCTTGCTTAGCTTGCTGTGATTGTTCGACAATCACGGCGGCGGGCAACAGAAGGTTAAAAACGGCGTCTGAAACGGATGGTTAGCAAAGAAGAATTTGCATAGCGATGTCGTATAAGTGCGAAAAAGCTTGGGCAGCGTTACGGTGCCATAAAAATAATTTATTATGCGCAAAAAATGTCGTTCTCCCCGGCAGCTCCAACTATCCTGTGCCGGAGCCTTTGGTATAGCAGACATCTTCTATTCTTTTCGTAAATAAACAGTCTTCGGCTATTACGAAAAAAAAAAAATCTGCGTTGTACGGCACGTTAACGCTTCTTTTTGAGTACACGATACTTTCAGGAGGCAATTTTACATTGTTTTGTGACGTCGTGTGTTATGAAAGTGAAGTGGGCGCAACACGACAAATCATGGCGAACAGAGATAGGCTCAGTGACGAAATACGTGTGAAATCAGAAATTTTGTTTTGTCTTTTCATACATAATCACTTATGTATTCACAGATTAGAAGGAAATTCTCACGCTTTTCTTGACGTAGCATGACGGACAGCCGAAGCAGGGGTAGCCAGAAAAAGATTTACCGATCGTTGAGGACTGATTGCAGAAGTGGAATAAAAAAAGTTTGGCATTGCTTACCGTTAAAACACCCATAATTTCTCGCCGATCGCGCTGTCATTGGCTACTCGGAGCACCGGCGAGAACGCATTTTGTTGCGCATAATACATTTATTTCGTGGCAGTATAATGTATGGAGCCCTTTCGACGTACATATGACATCGCATCAACAACTCTTCTTCGCTGAGGGCCTATTTTAATGGTCTGCCTAACAGCCTGCTGGATGCCGCCGCAATTTTCGTCTATAGCCACCGCAACCTAAACACGGCGAAGTGGACAAATAGACGCCAGGACCATTCTCATCACCCGGTTATCTACTTTCACTTTGGCAGCTCGGCTTCATTAGCCCCCTTTCCCTATCTAAGCGCTTGCCACCTCCTGTCAGCCAATTAGTAAAGACCAACCTTTCAAGGCACCTAGTGCCACTCGATGTAAAGGCATGCACACTATATGGCACACTATATATGCACACCAATGAGAGTTTTTGATTTGGTTATCCAAGAAACATTGCGGGTCACTGCCCGATGCTTGCGTAAGCGGCTCTGTAAGTTTGTTGTGTAACGACAAGACTAAAATGAAAATGTAATTGCTTTACGTTGTACGAGACCTTGTACGCTGTCGCCGTAAATGCTGCTAGACATCGCACTCAGCACGTACTTGGATGCATCCCTCAGCATGCATGTTCAAGCTGGCACCGGAAGGTAGGAAGGGGGTGATATTCTGCGATGTTCCGCAAGCAAGGTACGTGAGTAGGTTGTAAATGTTGTGGTGGGATTTGCGTGCTGTTGCCTGTCCTGTAGTTATTTTTAAGTGCCCTGTAAAACAATTCTAGAGCCCAGCTCTTAGGCGCCCGTCGCTGTGGCTAGCGGCTGTGTCCATCGGCGTCCCTCGTAGGCGAGTGAATGCGGAGCGCAGCGGGGGATGAAAGGCGGTGATAGCGAAGACAGCGCGAGGAGAAAAGCGCAGGAGAAGGGTACAGTGTAACCATGAGGCGGAAAGCGGAGGAGGAAGGTATGGCGAAGGCATGAGAAGAAAGGAGTAGTGCCGCGCCAAACACGCTCTGCGGCGACGATGTCTGCGAGATGGCGCCAGAGGAGCACGCGTCAGCCAAATGGACACAAAACGCTGCATGAGCTGATTTCTCTCTGCGCCGGCTGCTGTGAATCGCCCCCACGCGTCACCCAGGCGCGGCCTCTCGCGATCTGCCGATTAGCGAGGCAGTCGCATAACACTTCGATCCGTTTGTAATGTGCCGCACGAGGTAGATTGTCCGTGCCAGCTAATATATCGCGAAACGAAAACACGTATAGAGCTGAGCTCAAGCTTTGCCCTAAGAAGTATCGAAATCATTGGTGATTTTTTTTTCCGCCTTCCTGATTGTACGAAATTGTTTGGGTTCGTCTGGGGGCAGATATGTCCCAAAGATGACCGTGTATTGCCACTCCCACTGTCACCCGCAAACCAGCTATGAAAACTATGCGTTTAAATGTGAAGTGAGGTATAAAGAATGCGCTTATATTGCTTTCATAGACAACCAGTACATGTATCACATGGTAGAGATATGTTTACAATTTTGTCTATATTTTGTACAAGAGTGAACGTTACAACTGATTATCTAGCCGTGAAACCTGTGCGAAGTGAAAGTTTTCTTTTATTTCAAATAATACAATCGCGAAATCGCGCTTCTTTTCTCTCTCACTATTTATTACGGAGCATGCTAAGTGGATCGAGTGGGAATTTCACCGAATCGTTGAATTCAAAGAGCAAAAGGAGAAATTTGCAATATTTTCTCAAATTTTAGTCTAATAAAAACGTGAGTGCTAAGGTTTAGCGTTGAAAACCGCTGCTATATTCCTGTATTAGGCGTTAATCATCATACTGGCGGCGTCATATAGCTGTTTTCCCGCCTATGGTTGGCCAACTGCGCATGAATCTGCAAAGAAGGCCCCTAGAGACCTGTCCTGTCGAACTATGCCGGAAAAGGTTTATGGTGCGCGGGCTACGAAGTGTTCATACTAGTGCAACAAACGATTTGTTTGCGCACTTGGTAAACGAAATTCCTTGAGGGAATGGGTAGTCTGGGGTTATGGCATTCATGCTAGATGCACTCAGGCGAATGCCGCCATTGTCGAGCTGGCGAAACTATCTGAAATTATCAACTTTTCGTTCGCATGCGGCTTTGTAGGAAACGGGCATAAAATTAAAGAAAGTTTATCCAAACAAGAACTCCTTCTTTGTGGGGGAGAGATATGTAAATTATCATGTGTTCAATAGAACTGCGTTTGCGTGATTTTTCCTTTGTTTACGAATATTTGTATAACTACTACTGTACAGTAGCCGCTGAAGCGAAGCACGGCTAGACATTGCCAATAGACAGAGCTAGTAAAGTAGACGCAGTAAGCTTTGCACGAGATTTCACGATTATTTTTTTATTTTTTGTTCTTTCAGAACAATATACGCAGGCCATTTTTCACTGATTGCTCAGGCAGCAAAGCATAAATCAACAGCGAGAAAGCTTTCACAATGGCCGAGTGCCATATAGGGAGCCCGTTTTATTTTCGAAACCGTGGCATATACATGTCACAAAGATGGGCAGATATAAGTATAAACGTAGTTCAGTTCACGCATTCAGTAGGCGTAAATTGGATTAGGCCTTTGAGACCTTGTGTTCAGGACGCTACAAGTTAAAAAATAAATTTATTGGAAAAATAAAGCAATTTTTCCTATTTGTTCAGGCAGTCTGCTAAAGGTAAGATATTATTCGCGCTATAAATCGCATTGGTACCGTGCGTAGGCAAAAAGATAAAAGTGTAGAATGAAGAGCTTTCGCAACATGATGCCGAGGGAATATTGTCTATATTGAGTGAGAATTCTCAAACTCGAATATAACGAAAAATTCCCGGTAGGTAAACCAGAAACCTGTCAATAAAATTTGCTTCCTTGTTCATAATTGTTGTCTAACAGTTATGTTTCTTCACAGTGACAATGAACCACAATTACATCGAACGTATATTGGACGAATACGATACTAGCACCATGCCCTCATACGGATAGTCAGTATAGGCACAGCCTCACTCTAAGAACGTTCTGAGACACTAAATCTAAACTAAAACAATAAAGCAAACTACATCAAATACTAATGAGATCAAAACCGTCTCCTGCTTTGTTCTAGTATTTCTGTTGCGGGATCCTTCAAAACAGTGTATTTCAGTATTAATAGAAGATGGCACATATTACTTTGTGCATTTACTCATTTCCTCAAAAAATTAAAAAAGAAACGCGCCATTAATATACGTATTACAACAAAACCAGCGCCACAAGATTGACAGTATGCCAGTTGATAGGGAAAAAAATGAAAAATAACGCTACAGAATGATAAAACAAAACAGTAACTTCACGTCAAGTCGCATATAAAAAGTAAAGTGTTGTCTGGTGCAATTTTCTGCCATACTGAAACAACTAGCACAATTAAACATCTTGTTCCTATGCTCAGTTGCTGCATGCAATATTTCTTGAGAGACGAAAAGCTTAAGCTTACATAACTATCGTGCGTTAATGTAGTTTAGGCAACTTTAGTCTCGAACAAATGCTTCTCAAAGCTGTGCGTAGTAACTTGCACAGAACACCACTTACAACATGAGGGCAAATTAGATTTTGCTTAGACTTTTAGATTTTTTGCGACAGATGTTTCTAATCCTAAGTAGACACCGCTGATTGACTGATTTCCGAGAAATGCTAAAATGGCCTCTGTAAACTCCTACAAAAACCACTTCGGTAAGATGGATTCCACATAACTTATGGTTATATCGGCGACAAGCGCGTGATTTTTCTACTTGATCGAAGCAAAGCGGGAAAACGTATCTAATTAGACTCGACGGAGACACAAAAAGCAAATAGGCAAACATGTACTTACACAAAGCGCAATAGCAAAGCACAGTGAAGCCATAGAGAGAGAAAGAAAGACGGGAGGGCATTTCGTTCAGTATACTCACAAGAGAAAAAAAACAGGAACAAACAAAAAATTGAAGCACTACACAACTGAGATCACTTCATTCCAAGGTCTTATCGTACGAGGATCAGTGCACAAAAATAAAATAAATTCCAATGCTTTGTCAAAGAATGTATCTGCGATAAAAAGCAGATTGTTTTTGACTGATGCGACAGCGATAACAAACTTAACCGGGTTTATTGCCGGGTCGGACGACGAAGCCTTGAGCTTCAAGTCCACCGACGACGTATTTACAACTGTGCCTCCCAGCCCGTATCAGGACTTACAATGGCGTGAGCGTCACTTTGTAACTTAGCTCGAGACAAAAGTAGAGGCACCAGGATAACGTGTGTCCATTCTTGCCATCACTTCTGCGCCGATAACTGTTTAGTCGATGTCGTCGTTTTTTTTACCGTTGTTTCCTGCGTAGAACTCCTTAGAAGAGTCTGGTGCTGGGCATGTTGGTACATAGCTTGACAAACAACGAAACCTAGCTGAGAAGGCGCCGCGTACACAAGAGGAGAGAAAAGACAACGACACACGCTGGGACAAGCAAGAGCTTAATGAAACACTTGGGTCGAAAAAAATGAAGATCAACATGTGCGTGCGCCATACAAAATAAGGCAGTTAAAAAAAAAACATCGGTGAATGACACGTTCTCAAGTGGCATTTTTCCAAAGAAGCCATTTCTTGCACTTAGCAAACAAGTCGGGCTAAGCAACCCCTCGGTCTCTTCCACCGCCCACCCTCGCTCACACTGGAAGACCGCTCTGCTCAGCTCGAACCTGACAGCACAGCACTAGGCCATCCAGCGAGCCGAGGAAGCCGCTCCGAGACAAGGTCTCGGAACCCCGTCCATGACAGGTGCCCAGACGCACTAAAAAGACGCGGGACTCGAATCTCATCGATTTGGAAATAAAGTTTACGCTCTTGCAAGATAGCGATAAGGAGGGTGTGCTCACGCACAGATTGTGTTGAGCAACGTCGTCTGACACCCTACACGTGCGCAACAGAATTCAGACTGCGAAAGAAAGTACTCGGTAAGAAAACAAGGGCAGGGCACAGATCCTCGTTGATACCGATTACAAGGCCGATTTACACAAACCAGTGAACAATGCCACCCCCGCGAGGTTTCCTCCACCTTGGCTGGCCTACTGGAACTTCACGGTCGTTCTTATTTGCTGTAACCGAATTGTGTTTTTGCCGAGGACATAAAAATATGCCTTCATGTTCAACGGAGTGTGTAGAAGCTTCATCCTAGCTTACCTGCTATCATCATCGTCATCGCCACTGCTGTTCTAAAAAGAAAAAAAGACACCACTATTGCGCATCAAGCGCTCTTCCTGTGTGGTCTTTCGGGGGTCTCTACAAAACACGCGTCTACTGTTGCTCAGCTTTAGACTACAGTACAGATGACTAAAACGCGAAAGTCTACTTGCAGCTCGAAGTATACCCTGCATTTCTTTGTGGCAACACGCAAATGCCTTCTGCGACTTCAGATTCAGCGTGCTTAAATCTATGCATATTTATGGTGGTAATTATTATATTAGCAACATAAAGTAATAAACGTTACCTGTGACACGTGCATATGGCGCTTTGGTACATTCAGTTGAATTGGCTGAAGAATGACACGTTACTTGCCCCACATGTCACAATGCCCAAAAAGGTAAGGAAAATTACTGAGCATTTAACTTTCTTATCAATAGCAATAGGGCACAGTTGCAATTGCGAGATGAAAGACGAGCTGTAGTGATCCATGTATTTCAGCAAAACTTTTTGTTGGGCTAGTTGGTGCATTACTGAAGTACTATAGCGCCAAACAGACGACACAGGAAGAAGAGACACGGACGAGCGCTTACTAACAACTGATGCTTTAATGACGGAAACACACAATATATATACACAAATTTGGCGGCGCAACTCGCGCATTGTCAAAACATCACATGGTAAATGGGCAAAAGGCGATAGAACGATTGTGAATGTGACGTTCGTGAAGATGACACGTGGTGTACAGGGCCAAATGACTATAAGTGATAATGGTAACGTGATACACAAACACCGCCGTAAGGGAGTACCCCTTAAAAAACTAAAAGATTAGGAATGTTCACCAGGCGCGGGCGGCGCAGCAACATGCTCAGATTTAACTATGGGCTTCTAAAAATGACATCTCACTTTTATAAAGAATTTTCGATGGTCCGCTTACGCATTCAATGCCCTTCCTTTTAATGTGGAAGGCTTCCTTCATTCAGCTCGCGGGCCACGCTGTCTCGACTTCTGTTCAGAATGACAGTCTCTCTTAGGCGAGGCTTGCACCCGCACTCTTTGCAGTGGATGGCCATATTGGAACCTGTTCCTTTCTCCTGTAGCCTTTCGTGTTCTTTCAGCCTTTCATTTAGACACCTCCCCGTTTGTCCTATGTAAACTTTTTTGCATGAGAGCGGAATTTGATATACTACCCCTTCCTTGCAACTGACAAGTGGATTGGTATGCTGGGTTCCGCAGGTCACGCGTTCTGTTTTCTGGTTGTTAACGCGGGCGCACAATGTAGCAAGTTTTGAAGGGGCTGAGAAAAGAACCGGGACTTTGAATTTACTCGCGACCTTTTTCAGGTTGTGGGCTACGCGGTGGGAATACGGTACAACTAAAGGTGTTAATCTCCTGGTTTGTTCTTGCGTGTTTTTTCTTGTTTTCCCTTTTATCTTCTGGAGCAGGCTCTCTACTACAGAACTTATAACTGTCTGTGGGAACCCCGCCTCCTTTAGCCTTTCAATCTGCTGATGGAAGCTGCTCCGTATGGCATGCTTACATGACTTCCTGATAGCCGATTCCAATGCCCCTTTGGTTATCTCTCTTTTTACGGTCTTAGAGTGGGCTGACTCATAACACAAGAACTCTTTTTGCGCTCGGGATTGGTACTTCCAGTGCACTTCAGCTCCCAGGCTGAGCTCGAGGTCTTAAAACTGTAACTTATTGTTCTTTGGTAGTTCAAAGGTGTATTCTAACCCATGGCTATATTTCATAAACACATCTAGCATCTCTTTCCCAGTTTCTTGGTGGCCTGGTGGATCCTGTCTGTTTAACACAATTAAGAAGTCATCTACATATCTAAATACTTTCAAAACCTTCTGTTTGTCAAGCATGCTGTCCAAACCTCTAGCAACGGCCGAAAGAAAAATGTTGCTTAAGATAGGGGCTACGCAGGACCCTATACAGATGCCCTTCTTTTGAACATAAACCCTATCATCAAACTGAACAAGCGTGGAACTGAGATAAAACTTAAGAAGCCTAATGAAATTATCAACTGACATGCCCACAGAATTCTGAAACGAAATGGTCCCTTTCTTTCCAATACATGCCTGGGCAGCTGAAAACAGTTCCTTGTGTGGGATAGAATAGAAAAGATCTTTAACATCGACCGAGAAAAAACCACCTACGGTACCGCAAGACTGTAAAAATCCTACCACATCATAGGAGTTCCTTGTTTCGAAAGGATCTTCCATGTTAAGTGAACTCAAATGCTTTAACAGAAACTGGCTAACATGACGTTGCCAAGATTCCCTTTCGCTCACGATACAATGGAACGGAACGTCTTCTTTGTGGGTCTTAGCGGGAAAAAACATGCCCAAAGTATTATTTTTGCACTTACTTATGGCATTTGCTATTTTTCCTAGTTCCAGTTCCTTGCAGAGGGACACAGCTTGAGATTTCACCCTAGCCGGCTTGAGGCTTGACGTGGAGACATTCTTTTCCACAGCTCGGCAGGCCTTCTCCTTGTAATTTCCTTGCGGGACGACAACGAAGCCTCCTTCCTTGTCAGCTTATAAAAGTCGCGTGGTGACATGGAGCAGCAGGACATCTATTCACAAAGCGTTTAATTTGTAAGTACGCTGTGCCATAGATTGGCTGCATTCACAATTGGTAATTCTCGTATGAGGACTTACTGAAGTTTCCTCTGGCCAAGAATAGCGGACGAGTTTTTGTAATTACTGCCCCAGATTGCCCGACCTGGTTGCGGCTATTGTTCGCTTTCACGGCACCCTAACCGCAACTTAAGGGCAATGCAGGTAGCGTTGGTTAAAAACTCAAAGTGCCGAGTATAATGTCATCCACTTCGTACTTTTGGCTGCATATGCATGAAGTGGGCCTGCGGACGAGGATCGTTGGCGTTCTGCGGTGCTGGGCAGGGCAGCCAATTTATAGGGACGGGGAACCAGCCATTGCATCAGGTAAGAAGTCGAGCTAGTTGGTAGCTATAGAGCTTGCATTCAAATTTGCAGCTTCTGCTGAAAGAAACGTACACAAAGAAAGCCAGCACGAGCACTCGTCCTGTCTACTTCGTTTTTTTTACTTTGTGCTTAAAACAGCATTGTTGAACTAACTGCTTTAGTAGGCCCGCATATTGTACCAGGCGACAAAAGTACAAGCAATGGCACTGAGAATACCACAAGGGGCCTTCTGGTCATACAGGGCCCTTTGTTGGTACTTTGTGTTCTCTGGCACCGCTTGCTGCCATGTCTTCAAATTACCGATGTAGATAGGAATACCAGTTATATTGTGACATAAGCAAATGTTTCCTATGCGCATATGTTCCATATATGCGCGTATGTTCATCAAAATGTTTTCAAACTGCACACACACGCACACACACACACACGCGCACACACAGACACACACACACACACACAAGCACACACGCACTGACACGCAAGAACTCTGCATAACTCCTTTCTGGAATTTCCATATTATTGCCACCTTCTCCGGCTACAATGGCTGAAGTTATAAAGCAGCCGTCTATACCTACTCGTAGGAATTTACTAAGCTTTCTATATCTCCTGGTCTAATCAGATGGCGTGTTTCTAAGCGCTATTTAGAGCTTCTGGTTTAACGCTACCGCTGCACATCACATCAGCACAATATGGCAAGCTGCATAATTTATACTAGTTGAAGCAGACTTATGGTGTGTTGTTCGCCTCCCAACAAATACTGTTCAGAATTAATGGCATTATTTCGCACCAAAATATCCCTATGTTTCCCCCAAATTACGGCTTACGAGCTCCCGTCGTCGTCAATGATGAGACTGTGTTGCCTCCCACTATTCCCACCAGTGCGAACCAGTTCATGAACTATATCGTCGCTAGTAGGCTACGTTTTCCTCCTTACTGTTGTGACGCATCCGCACTGCTTCATTTTTTAGTTGGCGCACGCCACCTGGCCCCAATATGCAAACACACCAGAACGCATACCACAGGCATCTGAAGCTCAGAATATTTTTGCAATAAGAATATGCAGCGCCCACTTTGAAGCCTGAAAGGTCAAATGTTACACAGCTGGCAATGCCAATATTAGACATAAGAGTTGAATCAAAATACATGTAGCGATCAGAAATTTGTGGCTGGCCATAAAAGCTCCCACCGATGGCATCGTCTTTTTGCCCCGTGAGCGAAGCCTCTGAGAGGTGCTCGTCGTCCACGAGCTCCAAGCTGTGTTCTGTGTTGCAAGCCAATGGGAAAACGTCGGGCACGCTTTCATTGATAGCCATGGTTAAAATAAACCTTAAAAGGTTTGGAAAGATTGATCATTGGGCGCAGAATCGGTATATTGACAGCAACGTACTCTTGACATTGGTGGACTTCCAGCTACCTTAACAAATCTTTGCGCGTTTTCTTGGCCTTTCTCTGCGCGAGGATTCAGCGCAGGACTCATACTTCGATGTTCTGAGTGGGTATTTATGCAAGAATACAAGTGTGACAGTCTTGGCTCAAGAAAATGATGATGAAATAAACTTTATGAAAAAGTTAGAGCAGCCGAACCTGTGTATGTCGTCCTCAGGTAGGTGGCTTCCTCAGTTTTACGGAATATGCAAAGCTTTCTATCATATGGTTTGGCAGTGCAACGGTGTCACGAAGATTCCAGCGAATAGAGCGCCATCTGAAGAGCGGTGTAGGCACCTGCTGACCATTACTAACCCAGAGGTATAGCTAGGACTCGTGCACCGATCAAAGCGGACAGCCGAGAGCCATGACATCCAGGACTTAGTATTGCTTTAGAAGCCCAGCTTTTCCTGCCCTCAAGTAATCTTTTTGGGTGCATGGACACAACACTTCCTACTGAACCAGCTTATAGCCTTGAATCGTCATTATTAGTGAATATGCCACTGCAGCAGCTCCACGCACGTGGCTCGCGGGTTTTAATTTCCTTTACCTCCGCTAATAGAAATGACGTGGGGGCCTTCGTCAACATGAGACGTCTCTCTAGGAAACATGATGGCCGCGTCTTTACCGTTTGCAGTCGCCATAGAATAATGCACCGCAATTACATTCCGTTTCAAGCAGCGGGAATGCAAAAGCACATCGTCCTGTCACCTAGTATTTTTATAGTTAAAAGGGTTACCGACACGCTCGTTTCTCGACTCGACTCCCACACTGCGCGCCCATTTGGCGCCAACAGCAAGAGAAGGCTGAAAAAAGGAGAGTGCCTTTGAAAGTCCGAACGAAGAGCGAAGGAAAGCGGAGGCAGAGAGTGCGGTATGATACTGGGCACCTTTCGTGATTGGGCCAAATGTGTTGCCATGGATAGGAGAATCAGCGCTCCTATACATTTCACTCTGCAAACCATGTATTTGGTAGAAATATCTTCTGTTCATAGCGAAGGGCAGCAATATGCAGAAGGAACACTAAAACAATTTAAATAAATTTTGTGGCTGTATCATAAAAAAGCATTTCACGTGCAGTTTTATACATCGTAATCTTGTATGCATTTCTTTGTACAACATAACAAAACTAGTAGGCTGGCATTCTTTTGGGCTTTTCTTTGGAAAACAACGAGGCAATGCTTTGAACCGTTGAACGGTCATGCTTTGAACGGCCCCATGAAGCTATCGGATAAATGTTTTAGAGTGGACATCCAAAAAGTGTACGACTTCGTAGAGTTTCAATTTTGTTTTCTGTAAAAGGCAAAATACACAGTTGAAGTCTGTTATGAAATAAGTGATTTGTTAAGGCTACCCATACAAAAAAATATTATTGAGAAGGCATTGAATTATTATTGGTCAATGTTGAGTTTTTCATTGAGGAATGGTGGAAATTTTGTTGGAGAATTCTTGGGCGGATTGTTCAGTGGTCTTGAATATTGGCCACTGAAATTTAATTGGAACACCATTGGGTGCCTAAATGTTGAATAATTGTTAAGTTACCATTGAAATTCTATTGCGCTTAGACGGCTTGTGTTCATTTTGTTGAATGGTTGTTCGGTTACCATTGATCATGCATTGAACTAACGTTGTGGTAGTTCTGTTGACCCGTTGTTGAGTTATTGTTGTCACAGCACTGAAAAGTACGTTGTGGCTCAGTTGAGATGGCACTGAGATTTCAGAAGTGGCCATTGAAATATGATTGACATTTTGTTGGGTTAGTGGATTTTTCTCATATATTGAACTTGCTTTGCTATTCACACTTGCATGCCCCAGTGCCTGCTCATCACTTTCACAAAGAAAAGCAAAGGAGAGACTTATCAATTTGAAGTACCTTTATTTACCCTAAAGATGCGTACCCATGAAACATTATTACAGTACATAAGGCACCACTACATCGAACCTGGAGACATAGGCTAGTACCTACAGCACTCTTAACAGTGTAAATACATCTGAAAAAGCCTATACATATGAATTAAATCAAAACGATCATTGTGGTCTTCTCTTGCGACTTAAGTTTATGAGTAGAAGGCAAAGCGACTCATAAGGCAGGGCTTAAGCATACCCTTTTAACAACCAACTTTGAACACATGAGCACTTGAAGCTGCTTGCGTGTGACCACACACAAGACATTTGAATACGTTACATTAAAATGTTTCGCACACTAACCCATCACAGGAACAGTTACGGCTGATTGTGAGAAGGCAAAATAACAGACTTGAAAGAAATGACTTCACGTAAATATATACAAGCTTTAGCACAGGTCTTTCACCGCGATCAAAATTTAATGAAGTACCAAAGTAGACTTGTCTGAGCTTTTTATCTTCGAGGTGTATATATTTTCAGGTGGCCCAATGACTTTATAAAATGGCATCACTCAACTTAGCTATTAATTGATGAGACATCATTTAGAAAGTTGTCTGGCACGGTGAACACCTGAATCATGTTTCTGACGAGCCAGGTTTGCAAGAACAGTACACAATTTGTATACTTTAAATTGAGGTACGGAAGAGTTTGTTGGTGGTATTTCCTCAATTTAGTGAGCTCATTTTCAGTTAATTTTTGTGGACTTGCCCAAAGCTAATTAGAGCACTTTTTGGGGCCTTTTTCACTATACCCAGCAACTAAGTGGTACTTCTGTCAATAAAGAGATAAGGCAAGGCTAATACCTTGAACGATAAGAGAAAACATAATTATTTAGCACATAAAATTGGTAGTAACACACGGCTAACACCATTCCAAAGAGCCAAATAGATTGTCACCTGCACTTGCAATATCAAGTACCCCAGAAATCGTCATAAAGGATGGGAAAAGGTTTCAATGACTGGACAGCCAGATTCGTGAGACAGGGAAAAACGCAAATAAATGCGTATACGAAAAAACAAGGACCTCAATTGCGCAGGTAAATGTTATTAGAATGCTACCAGATTTTTTTTGCATAAAATACATAAAAGTTGCAAGAAAATTGGTACAAAGCAGTAACAAAGACGGAGCGAGATACAGCACCCGTGTTGAAAAGAAATTTCAAGTGATATACATGCATATTTAAGCTCAAGACAATTTTTTCTCCAATATTTACAAAATGAGCCCATGCACTGACGGCATAAAAGAAGGTTCCTGCGCCTCGAGAATGCAGCACAGTACAAAGCAGCGTCATGAGAACCGAAAACTAGAGCTTAGTATGTTTAAAACGTACGAATACCTGCATACCTACAGGCTTGAGACATGTCATGCCTTGAATGGATGAAATTCATGAATCTCACACAAATGAAGTTACCATCACTCTTATTGGCTTCGTCAGGGGACTCCTTGAAGTTGAACTAGAAAAATGTACATCACTGTCAAAAACAGAAAAGATAAGACCCTATAGCGTTCTTCCTGAAATAAACAGCGCAAATAATTCATGTATCAATTCTATGGACACTTCGCCAATTCGGTGTACATTTATATTTGACGACCACCCAAACAGAAACGAGAAGGATGAATTAGGGTAGGAACACAGATGAACACTGACTCAACTAGAAGTTTATTCGTGAAGACAGATTTTAAACACATTGGCCAACTTCACAAAGAAAAAGCCATGGATGCGCAGCAGAAACAGCCCGGCAGAACAAAAAAAGGACCGAAAGACATGTGCTGTAGAACAAACATGTGCGTTAAAAAGAAGAAAAAGCACATGAAAACTGAAAGGTTTGACCTGTAAGTGATATTAACGTGAAATACTGCAGCAACTCTTTCCCACCATGGGTCACAGAAATCTTGCTTATGAATTTTACTTCGTGATCAATAAATAATTCTTCCATAAGTCCTCTTGTGTTCTGGTCTTTGTGATAAAACAACCGTTCTTTCTGCTCTATACCCCAACACCAGAGGAGTTCCAGAAGCAATATTTATTGATCACAAACGAAACAAATGCATAATGAAGTTATCTGCTACCCTTAGTGGGAAAGACTTGCAGTACTCATGAGTATTTCTCGTTGGGTAGTATCACTCATCGGACAAATATTTCGCTTTTTCGAAAGATTTGTCCGATAGTTCTCGTTTTTCACGCACGTTTATTCTACATGACATGACTTTTTCATAGCTTTTTTCTTGTCGCTCGTGGCTGTTTCTGCCACGCATGCACGGCTGTTTACCTTTGTCAAGTTTACCAGCGTCTT
The DNA here is from genome assembly GCF_038994185.2 of Dermacentor albipictus. Taxonomy (NCBI): domain Eukaryota; kingdom Metazoa; phylum Arthropoda; class Arachnida; order Ixodida; family Ixodidae; genus Dermacentor; species Dermacentor albipictus. Next base: position 441,022,362 of record NC_091821.1, read on the forward strand.
TAATACTCCTGTCTTCAAAAATAAACTTAGCTCAACTTGCTCTCGTGTGTGCTCCTACCTATTTCGTGGTCCGCCTCTGTTCGTGCTGCTGTTTACAGTATCCACGTATCACTTGGTTAGCCTGTAGTAGCCCATCCTTCATTACTAAAAGCCAGAGCAAATCGAAAGTGCGCCTTCACAGCATCCATGCGGCAGCTAGTACACCACATAGCAGCACAAAAAAATAGTTAAAAGTCCCACTTGATGGAGAGTAGCAACAAAGATTCGAGTTTGCTAGTGAATCAGCCATATATCAACGGGTGTCTCTTGCACGACGCCAAGCTGCTCTTGACGTCGAACACTTTAGCACCTGGGCATTTGCTGCATGTGTAACCTGCGAGAAGGGAATGCGGACAGAAAATGAGATTGCGCGGATTCAGATTCTGCCACACACTGCACATAACTGCGCACAAAATACAAGTACACAGTATACTGGCAAGTAAAAATTTGCGGCTCTTTACGAGTGCTGTCTAGAAAAGGAGGAAATGGGTCCCTACGGTAAATGTTAGCTAAGACACGCACAGCGATGTTTCACAGCGGGGAGAAATATTCCCGGCTCTCTCGCAGAACCAAAGATCACGCGACAGTGCATAGCCAACACCAAGCAGATATCGAATCTTTGGGTAGAAGTCCAGAAGCAGGAATGACTTAAAGATACACCGAGAGCGATGCGAACGTGAGCGTGCCTGTACGAGTGAGAACATGCACTGCTTCTTTGAAGCTAGCCGCTCCGGCATGTCTCCGATCATCCCACGCGATTTGTGTGCAGAACGTCGCGTACACGCCCTTACGCGTATTGCGCGGTAGCGCCTGCGCAGTGAGCTAGCATCATGCACGCCCCATTGTTCACCGAGCAAACGGCGCTCGAGGTGACAGCACGCCGAGTGGTGCTCCTTTCGCTTCTGCAAGCAACGCACATTCGGATCGGCCCAGCTCAAAGAGGCCGCAGCGAACGGTGGCATGTTTCGGTTATCGCCATATAAAATTGTACAGTACGCCTTCAACAGAAACGCGCCGTACTAGATAAAGATGCGCACTGCGGTAGTTTTGGCAGTGATAGGCGATAAGGCGAGCCCGTCGGCGGCTGTGTTCTTTGCCGACGTCGTCACCACATCTCTGTTCATTTGCGCTGCGTATCCGTGAACAGTCAGCGCGCGGAAGCTCCGACTTATCGGTTGGCCGTGCTCCGCAAATCCCAAAGAGGCGAATTATAATTTGCGGTGCGCCGCACCATTAGGCGTAACCTAAATCGGGGCACGCTTAACCACTACGGCACAAAAGGTGATCACACTAACGGTATGGTATACGATGAGCCACTACGGATTAAAAAAAATCATTATGATGTCTTACGTGCGAAACCAACGCTCTGATTATGAGGCAGCTCGTAGTTGGGGACTCCGTATTAATTTTGACTTTCTGGAAATTTTCACGTGCATACAGTGCACAATGCACGAACGTTTTGGCATTCCGCTCCTTTGGAATGCGGCTGCCGCATGGATCGTATCCACGACCTCGAGCTCCAAATTACCACGGCGGCCGACATAGTTACGAAATGCGTAAGCGTGACGTGCAACACCGCCTTCCGGTACGAGTGGAACGGTGTGCATAACATCTCACGCTTGTCAATGTCAAAATAGAAAAAAAGCTACGTGCCCAAGAAAACGAGAACACTTACCTATCTGCAGAAGCTCGGCTGCGACTCTTTCGGGGTGCCTTCTCTCCAACAGGCATCATGACCTCTGCCGCGCAACTCATCAAAACAGCCAGGCTGGCACATCAGTCGAAGACTAGTAGCTGAGTCAGCCAACGACTTCAACGGATAAACGTCCCACTTATCGTCGTTAAAGTATTTCACTAAAATGAGCGTCATGATGTCCGAATGGATGGATGGATGGATACAACTTTCTTGTACGTCCGGCAAGGTTTAACGCGACCCGGGCTCAGGTCTCCCATGGAGGAACCTCAAGGCCCTGCCTCAACGCCGCCTCACGGGCTTGCTGGACTGCCCACGTCTGGATTCCGAGGTCTGAGCTGTGCAGAGCGGCGGCCCACCTCGACGACAGGGTCTCCGGAGTAACTACCATCCCTCCTATAACTACATTGCACTCCCACAGCATGTGTTTGAGTGTTGCTGGTCCTTCCTGGCACAATTTGCACGTGTCGTCCTGGTGCTTATCTGGGAAGATGCCTTTGAGACGGAATGGATTAGGGAACGTGTTTGTCTGGAGTTGTCGCCAGGCGACGGCCTGCCTCCTGTTCAATTTGGGACTCGGCGGGGGGTATATCCTTCTGGCGTTCATATATGCACTGGTGATGTCGTTGTATCTTGTGAGCCTGTCCCGTTCTGCTCGAAAAGAAAAAAATACTTTCATCCAAAAGCACGAAACGTGAACCACCACACAAGGCAACCAACTAAATGAGTCCGAAAGCCGTTCACAGCTTCACTATCGTATGGAGTTATAAAAACATTTGAAACACAAAATAACCGCATGGAAAAACAACTAATTCATTGGTAATAATTTTTCGTCCATTAACCTTCACAATGTTTTAAGAACAGCCTAATTTGTAGCGTAAACAACAAATACTACGACCAAAATATGCGGCTACGAAACTAGCGGTAACAATGTGAACTGTTGCAAAAGCGTGCTCAAAACGAAGCTACAACGGCTGCAACCGCATGCGCAAACGCACAGACCCGAACGCGGCCTTGACGTTGGTAGCGCCACCTAGAACTAAAAATTGCTACTAATTTTATTATTTTTACAAATGTAATGCTACTGGAATAGTTTATAGCACCTTTGCAGATGACGAGGTGACAAGTAAGGTGTGGTAAGAGTTCTTTACCTGTATTTCTTCCATTTCCCTTTGGTGTTCTTCTATTCAACTGAACAAACGGGACCTGTTCTGCAGGCTTGGGAGAGGACAACAGTTCGGCGAGGCTCAAATAAATCGCATGCTTCTTGCAAGGCGAGAGTCGGCAGCAGCCGCAGATGCAGCGATTAGCTGTGATACTGTTGCGGCTGTTTCTGAATCAGAAGCTCTTTGAAGTCAATGGTTACAGCGGCTGCGCGCTGCGATCTCAAAGCGTGTTCGTTGTTTTATCTCTAGTACCACGGCCGTTGGACAAAAATAGCTATATTTACTTTCCGGACAGAGGGTGCGTCGCAGGAAATTCTAAGATCTCTCACGTGTGTTTGCAGCGTGTGCGCCGTTTGGATCCTACGGTTACCACAGCGCGTCTAATGCTCGAAGGCAGCGTCGTCGCGTGTCGGCGCCTATCTTATCGCCGGCCGCGCTGCCGCCGTGTCTACTTTTGGGGAACTCCACATGCGCGTAGTCACTGTGTTTGCGAGTGAACTTCGCATTCTTCTGCTCCCCGAAACGTGCTCATTTTGGATCATACCAATTGCTATGTCATGTAGTGTATGTTAAAACTACGATGACATTTGTACACCGGCGAAGAAATAAGTCGTTATGAATTTAGGCGGTCATGAAGCTAGTCTAACGCTGCAGTTTTTAGAGAGAAAACGGCTACGAAAGTGGGGCGGTCCCGCAGATAGGCGCTTGTAAGTGTCAGCTTTAGCGACAGCACGAGGAAGTGGCACGCTGCGCACGCGCCAAGCATTTCAGAAGTTACTGGCTGTCGAACGAGAGGAGCATGCGCACGTTCGTGGCCTAGTGGTTAGAGCACCGGGCTCAACGGCCGACGTTCAATGTCACCCCATCGCTGACACATTATTTTCTTTTTATGAGAACGAGGCGAAAGACGAACCTACCTGTCGCAAAGCGACAGCAATGAGGTTGGAATGCTTGGCATTAAATTTTTGGAATGTATTCATATGCGAGTCCTAATTATTGATATTGGACTCAACTGCTAAACAACAAAAAAAACAAATACAAAAATCAACACAAATTACCCAATAAATAGTTTATTGAGAACACTCAGCGGTAATATTGTTGTGCAAATGTTGAGCGAACTGAATTGCTTTTGAAAATTTGTTGAAGTCCGTTGTTTCAACAATTCCCCAGCAATATATCTATGGTTAATCAACAGTCATTTTTGTACGGGTATGTCCTAAGCAGATCTGTATTAGCATTTACTATATTTGCATGCTAAAACGCGCTGCCATTTACTAGACAAGCCTACTTCATAGCACGAGCGAAGAAAAAAACTGCTGATCTAATAGCGCTAAATTAGGCCTGACTAGATGAAAGTGCTTCATTGCAACAAGTTTGACTCATTGGCTGCCACAATTCATGCAGTAATGCGTAAAAGATTAGCATATTGTCAATGCGTAGCAGCTTTCTTGCGGTTTAAATTGCTGTGCAAATAAATAGACAGCCTTTAGCTCAAGATGTGTGGAAGTAGTGAAGCTCTCATCAGACTTTGGGTCATTACGTTAATGCAGCGCATTAAAAACTGGGATACAAGACGTACCTACTTTGCAAATTCATACACTTAGCTTATATGGATTACCTACGAAGAACTGTTTTTAGTAGTATTTTATTGTAGATAAGCAAGGCATCATGTTAGGTTTCCCGGTGGAAAATGACAATAGCCTTCATGTTCTAATGTGTCATATTTATATGAGCGACAAGCCACTATTGCGACAGGGGTGGCTGTCTTTTCCGCATGATGCAACCTCCTCATTCAGCTCCCGCCACTCTACAGTAAGCGCTTTCTATGAATGTAGATTCGTCTTTTCAAGCACATTTCGCGGTTGAGTCTAGGTCCATGTTGACATCATTATCTCAGTTATTCCTCCACGACGTCATTCATTAATTCACAGAACTTTAATACTAGAGTCCTAAAGCCCGGTCTTTTCAGACCAAGACGGGCCGCGTCCATGTCGGCACCGCCAGGCCGAGCCTGATGGCGCCATCGTCGACCCTCTGGACAGCCCGTAATTGATCTTGATATGAAGAGCTTGATATCATCTTGTGCCAGTAAAGCCGTTTTTCTTCGGGCTGTGCTAGAGTCGCGGGACAGCCCGCCAGCATGTGTCTGATGTCAATGATGCCATCGGGCACGTTACATTTGTAGTGAACACAAAAATGCTGCGGATAAGCCGCGGTGCTGGCAGCGCGGAACAGAGCCGACCGCAGTCGACCGTAGCCAGCCGGCCGCCGAGAGAGGGCCTGCGCACAAAGAATAAAGATGAGTTGGCACCGAGACTCCAAGCCCCATGCCTCGTCTCTGCTTTCCTCGCGCGTGCCAATACATTCTTTCCAAATTTCTACTTCGGGGTGAATTTTATTTATGATATACGGAGTGAGGTAAGTCCCGGTTTGCAGTAAACGTATCGTGACTGCCTGAGCCCTGTTGAATTTTACGTCTGGCAGTGGAAATTGCCTACGCCCCATGCAGTAATATTTAGTGATGTCATTGTAGGTTAGTAAGTGAGCTTTACTGTGCCAGGTCATTCGTCACCTCGCTGAGGTTGGACCGAGTCTCGTCCACTTGTCGCATATGTGCAGGAAACCATTGGATTTCAGTTTTAATAGTTTCGACGATAGTTTTAGCCGCAGTCCTAGCGACATAGCCTTTGTCAAAGTTCTTAATTGCTGCTTTGGAATCGCTACACATGACAGACCATTTACAGTTCCTGATGGCTAGAGCAATCGCGGCTTCCTCCGCCACCGTGGAATCCTTAGTGAAGATGGCGACGGCATCCCGTACCTTGCCCCGGCTGTCGACCACCACACCCGTGTAGGCCTCTTTGCCTTTGACCCAGGCAGCGTCTACAAGGGCCGCCTCTTGTCCTAGCTGTTCAATTTCTTTCAACAAACCTTTCGCTCTCGCTTTTCTCCTGCTAACATTGTGTTCCAGGTGCATATTTCTCGGTAGGGAGGTGGTTCTGATCACGTCTCCAAGTTCCGCGCTCAATTCTACCTCGGATTCCTTCGGGTTCATCGATCTATTCGGGTCTGTCCCTATCGCGTTAAATATAAGCCTGCCCGCTCACGTTTTCGTCGGTATTTACTGCTGCGCCATCTGTTGCGCTTCCGCCATCTCTTCTATCGTATTGTGCACACCTAGCAGGCACGTACCCAGGGGGGGGGGGGGGGCCGGGCCCCCCCGGCCCCCCCCCCCCGAAATCAAGTGGCATACCCCCCCCCCCCTTCCCCACCGACGCCACCACTCCTCACACATTCCTAAAGCGCCGCCAGATTAATGTTGAGACTTGACAGCTGGTCATCGGTCAGCCTTATGCTGCCTTTTTCACTCCTTTTAGATGGCGGTAGTTATCGACATCTCTTGTAATGTGAAGGACAGTTTTCTCATAGATTCCGCACCCGCGCGATTAACTCGAGATGCGCTCAGTTGTCACCATCTATTCAACCATCACGCGCATAGCTGTTGCTTTTGTTAGTTCAACCTTCTTTGTTTAGGCTGATCCTGGGACCAGGAGGGGGATGCGGCTGTTACTCAGCTGGTCTGTACTCTCATGGAACGAGTTGCGGGCGGAAAGAACACCAATTGCGTTTAACGTTTCCCTTTGCTTCATTATTTGCTTGAGTTACGGCTCGCCGCGACGCTGGCAGAGGCCCGGAACCATATACACGTGATATGGGTTAGATAAGGTGGGAAACAAAATTATGTGAAAGAGCGTCCATGATGAAACCCTGCAATAACCCTTAACCCATAAGCAAGATGACTGTCGCCAGTTACCTCGTCTGTTTTTCCTTAATTGTATAGCAATTTTCGTGCAAAATTGGAAACCGGAAACAAAAATCGCAAGGAGTTGAGAAATTAAGCGATCTACTAAGGGAGAGAGCCAACGCAACAACCAAACTGCAAGCAAAAGCGAATAATAAAAATGTTAACCGTTGTTTATGAGAATATTTATGGATCAACATCTTTTTATTTAAAAAGGAAGTAGAGAAAATGCCGCCGGAAGTGGAGAATAATTACTTCCTTTGAATGACGCTTCTACAGTTATCTGTCGAACCGCCTCACGTAGCCACTTCTCTGCTGTGCTTATGTGGGTGTTTTCCTAACCTTTCTCGGTAAGCGCAGTACGTCTAGAATCGCAGAGTCCTGCGCTCTACGCGGTTGTATGGGACTGGTGGCCGCACAGCGTTACGTAATTCGCGGAACTGTCAAAACTGATCCACAAGGCGAAAATAACTGATATTCGAAACTATAACATATGAAAGACTGAAGAAGCCGTAAAAAATGAACGCATCCTGAAATCAGTAAAAAAGAAACCTGGCATAGGACAAACCATGATGTATGCACTAAAAGATAAGAGCGATAATATCATAAGCAATCTCGAAGATACAGTAAAAGCAGCGGAAAAATTCTAAGCTGACCTGTATACAGTACCCCGAGGAGTCACGATACCTCACTTAGAAACAGTAATGAACAGGATACAGAAACTCTCCTATAACTAGCGAAGAGGTCAGAAGGGCGCTGCAAGACATGAAACGATGAAGAGCGGGAGGAGAAGGTGGAATAACAGTTCATTTAATCAAAGATGGAGGAGACATAATGCTTGGAAAACCGGCGGCTCTTTATACGAAGTGTATATCGACTGCAAGTGTCCCAGAAAACTGGAAGAATGCAGACATTATACTAATCCACAAAAAAGGAGACGTTAAAGAATGGAAAAATTATAGGACCATTAGCTTGCTCCCAGTATTATATAAGATATTTACCAAAATAATCTCCAATAGAATAAAGGCAACACTGGATTTTGTCAACCAAGGGAACAGGCTGGCTTCAGGAAGAGATACCTTACAATGGATCACATCCATGGCATCAATCGGGTTATCGCGAAATCTGCAGAGTACAATAAGCCTCTCTACGTGGCTTATATAGATTACGAAAATACATTTGATGCAGTAGAGATACCAGCAGTCTAGAGGCACTACGTAATCAAGGACTACAGAACGCTTACGTAAAAAGCTTGAAAAATATTGCTACATGCGTGTGGTATTTGTTTGTTTGAACGAGGTGCGTGGGCGCCATCACTCCAGAAAAGAGGAGGAAGAACGAACTGGGCTCGCGCTGTGAATCTAACCGGTCAGCGCTGCAACCGTTGTTCCAAACATAATCTGTAAATAGTTTCTCGTCTTACTGGCTCGTCCTTCGCGTAAGAATATATACAGAGGTTCTACAGCTACCTTAATTCTACACAAGAAAAGCAGGGAGATACCTATAGGGAAATGGGTCAGACAGGGAGACACAATTTCTCCAAAGCTATTCACTGCGTGCTTAGAAGAATTCAAGCTATTAAACTGGGAAGGCTTAAGAGTAAAGATCGACGGCAAATATCTCAGCAACCTTCGGTTTGCCGATGACATTGCTCTATTCAACAACAATGCAGACGAGTTAGAACAAATGATTGGAGACCTTAACAGAGAGAGTGTAAGAGTGGGGTTGAATATTAATATGCAGAAGATTACGATAATGATAAATAGCCAGGCAAAGGAACAAGAGATCAGGATCGCCAGTCGGCCACTAGAGACTGTGAAGGAGTACGTTTACCTAGGTCAATTAATCACAGGGAACCCTGATCATGAGAAGGAAATTCACAGAAGAATAAATATAGGTTGGATCGCATACGGCGGACATTGCCAGCTCCTGACTGGAAGATTACCATTATTATTGAAAAGTAAGGTGTGCAATAAGTGCATTTTGCCAGTGCTGACACATGGGGCAGAGACTTGAGAATGAGTTAAGGACCGCGCAAAGAGCGATCGAACGAAGATTGCTAGGCATAACGTTAAGAGAGAGAAAGAGAGCGGTTTGGATCAGAGAGCGAACGGGTATAGACGATATTCTAATTGACATCAAGAGGACAAAATGTAGCTGGGTAGGTCATGTAATGCGCCGGTTAGATAACCGTTGGACCATTAGGGTTACACAATGGGTACCAAGAGAAGGAAAACGCAATCGAGGACGACAAAACACTAAGTGGAGCGATGAAATTAGGAAATTCGCGGATGCTAGTTGGAATCGGTTGGCACAGGACAGGGGTAACTGGAGATCGCAGGGAGAGGCCTTCGTCCTGCAGTGGACATAAAACATGATGATGATGATGATGATGATGATGATGATGGAGGTGGTGGCCCCCCCCCCGAAAAAAAATCCTGGGTACGTGCCTGACACCTAGGTTCATGAGCGTCACTAACTTTCTGATCATAGTGCTGAGCTTGTTCAGCTCGTCCTGCGACCATTTAAATCGACCTGCCACGTAGGTTAAGTGACAGAGAGCGAAGGCGTGCACTAGCCTTAGAGCGCTGTCCTCATCCAGGCCTTTGTGTCTGTTGCTGATTCTCCTTATAACTTGATGACTTGGTCCGCCTTGTTTGAAATATGCTGAATGGCATTGAGGTTGGTACCTCCCGATGCTATGTGGAAGCTTCAAACTCTAATCTTTTCCACCTGCTTGATCGCGGATCCATCGTGACAGCGTAAGATAATCTTGGGTTCCTCCCCGGAGACGTAGCCCTTGGGTTTTCGACTCCTGCGCCGATGTTTTAGGACCAAAAGCTCCGACGTTGCCGCCAAACAGTTGAGTCCCACCTCACCTAGCGTGCTTTCCACGGCATGTATGCTCTCCTGCAGTCTCGTCTCCGTTTGGCCTACATTACCGTTGGCGCTCCATATGGTTATGTCATCGGCGTATACTGCAAAGTGTATACTTTCTAGACTCTCCAGTTTCCTCGCGACTCTGGTCATTGCTAGATTAAATCACATAGGCGAAAGTACGGCCCCTTGCGGGGTGCCCCTGTTTCCCAGGTTCATCACCTTCGATTTTAGTTCTCCTAGCGTGAGGATCGCTTGCCTACCGCCCAGAAACGCCTTGACTACGCTGAATAGACTCTCGCCCAACCCCAGCTCGGCCACGACCTCGAGGATGGCCTTGTGCTCTATGCGATCAAAAGGCTTTTCGACGTCTAGTCCGAGAATCGCTCTCGCGTGCTCCGGGCTAACGTGTATGAGCTGGTGTTTGATCAGGAGCATGGCGTCCTGAGTCGATTGTGCGGGGTGGAAACCGATCACGTCATACGGAAATATGTCATTTTTCTCGATGTATCAAGTGAATCTGTTGAGAGGAACGTGTTCCATAGCTTTACCTATGCACGATGTAAGCGAGATTGGACGTAGGTTATCCAGATGGAGCGGTTTACCCGGTTTTGGTATGAGGATGGTGTTGGCCATCTTCCATTACTCCGGATAGTCTCCCTTTCTCCACAACTCGATGAAATGATCCGTCAAAAAAGCGATCGACTGATCCTCTAGATTCATTAAAAGTTTATGGGCAATACCGTCGGGTGCGGCTGCCGATCTACTACAGAGACAATAGAGGGCGGCCCGTACCTCACCTTCGGTGAAATCGCGGTCCATTTCCTCGCACGGTCCTCCCATGTACTCAACGCGTTCGTCGCTATCGCCCGGTTGTTTGAGCGGGAGATATTGGTCCACGAGCTGTCTCATGACTACCTCCTGAGTCGTGCACTGGCTGACTTGATGTACTAGCTTTGTAATTGCCGTTCTCTTGTTTGACTTAGTGTCGCGCTCATTAAATAGATGTTTGAGGATGTTCCAACTGCCTCCATGTTTGATTCTGCCGTCTGCCAAGTGGCAAACTTCGTCCCACTGCTGTTTCACGAGCGTTCTCGAATACTCCTCGATCTGTCTGTTTAGCAACGCTAGCTTTTTCCTGAGCTTGCAGTTCAGTCTTTGTGTTTTCCATCTTTGCAGGATGGATTGTTTGGACTCGATCAGATGCGCGAGCCTACTGTCTATGCTCTCTAGGTTATCTTCGGTCTTAATTTCTTTAGTGACCTCCGTGAGGTCCTCTTTGAGCTGGTTGATCCAGGTCTGGAAGGACTGTATGCCCGCTTCTATCAGTTCCAATTCCAGTCTCTTCGCTCTAACTTTCCTGAAAAGGTTCCAGTCTGTGCACCGAAAGGTTCTAGCCTCTTGTTTCGGCATACCTATACCTATGTGTATGATATAGTAGTCGCTGCCTAGATCGGTGCCTGAGTTTTCCTAAGTAGCTTGTTTCGAGTTGTTGACAAAAGTTAGGTCGGGTGTAGAGTCCCTGCACGTGGACGTGCCACAGCGAGTGGGGAAAGCCGGATCGGTGCACGACTTAGCATTCATTACAAAAGTAAAGCTTCGAAGAAACGAAAATAAGATTTGTGTAATTGCAACCAGTTATTGTGGCCGAAGGAGCCCGGCCAGTGATATTGTGCGTTGCAAGATGCTGATTATTGTAAGTGTCCCTAGCTGTAAGAGTGAGTGTATTCTGTTGTTATTTTAGTGTGTTATCACTATAAAACCTTTCATGGAACAATAATGAGCCCTGATTATATTGAATCATGTTGTAAAACCTTTGTGCCATTCTTTATATATTTCAGAATCACCTTCGCACATTCAAAAGAAAAGAAGGAAAGGCTCAGCTCTATTTTCAATACGACCATCCGCCCAAACGCTGGCTTCTACTCAGTCTTTCTCTTCTGTGGAGCATTATAGCAGCTTTAATTGCACGTGGAATAATGATATTGAACAATATTTGTGTAAATATTGTAACGCGTTGCAACCGCATATTATTTGCATCATCCTGATGCTCAAATTTCGATTTTTAAAACAAAAAGTAGCGAGGGGATCAATGATCAGAATCATGGATCAAATCATGGGTGAAATCAATCTGGTGAACGCGGTTTAAATCATTCATCAGGGACCCATAGGTACCAGATTCATGATTTAAGCCGCGTACACCACATTACAAATTGTTGTTCAGGCATTAGTAACTTTAAATGTTGGCTCAATAATAATGAATAATGTTGTCCAGCGGTTGAATTCGTAAAAGAATATCTTGTACAAAAGCCTGCTATTCTAACGATTACGCCACGGCCACTTTTCCCCCAAACAGCGTGTTTCATAATCGAATCGCAGTTTTGACATGCTAAGTCTATAAGCTTACTTAAGATTCATTAACAAGTCACCATATGTCAAAATGTGGGCTTATCCTTAAGATGGTGGTGGTTCTCCTATTCCTCTCACGCGAGTAATGTACCTTTGTTTGTCTTGGCTCTTAAACCTTTCCTAAGCAAAGCACCCCTGGAAGACCGGTCGCACGGCTGGAGGGCGGTGTGTACCCGTCTCAGAGACCGGTAGGTGTCCGGTGGTGGGGATCGAACCACGAAACTCCTGCAGCCAACACTGGTGTCCTTCTGACTGGACCATGTCTGCGGTGGAGTAGTGACAAAGTCCGTTGCGCAGTGATTCCGCCCCCACCTCAAACCGAAATCGCCTAGTTTGACATGATGGACAACACGGGAAAAGCGCGAGAAGGAAATTTAAGATGATGAGCAAAACAAGAACAAGGTAAAAGCGGGAGTCAAAGTTTCTAAAAGTGGACTTATCTTTTTCCAGCCGACATATGCCTTCCTCGGCAAAGTATATAGGAGAGCGCCTTCGAAAGGGGAGAGAAGTTAAGGCGGGTGGGCGAGACAACGACCGAGGGTGCGTCAGCGGCGAAAGTGTAGAATTAAGAACAAAGGTGTGTTATTCAACGTCGGTGGAGGAATTCGAGGAAGCACCGTGTGTCAGCCGGTGGCACGTCAACCGTCTCCGCTAACACACTCACGGTCGTTGCCTCGCGAACGCGCCTTAACCCCTCTCCCCTTTCGAAGAAGCCCCCCTATATGTACTCTGCCGAGGAAAGCATGTAACCATGAAAATGAAAAATCCACTTGTCGGAACTTTGGCTCTCGCTTTTACCTTGTTCAAGTTTTGCTCATCGTCAGTAGGACTTCGTATTTCATCGACTTCAACTGGAGGTTGAAACGCCTTCCAACTTTTTTTTACTGGGCATCTGCACGCAGTTCGCGAATGCAAGCAACTGTAAGCTACGCATCGTCAAAAAAACCCACAAATTAATAATTTTAGGCATGAAATGCTTTTAGTTCCCGTTGTCGGTGACTTCCAAGTTACCTTAAACCAAAAGTCAGAGCCGCTATCCGGCCATGTTGGGAACACAAAACGAGATCATCCGGGTAACCAGTCAAAGCTTAAAAATATGTGGACTCGGGCCCCCAACCTCTTGTGCATGACCCCATTAAGTACGCAAGCTACACGCCAAAGAAGTTACAAAAAATATTGCTTCCGAGTTCTTCCTAGTGTTTGTTTATAATAAAACTGAAGCTGTAACTTCTGGTACGCTGCATCTTTGTTTGTCATTTCCAAAGGCAACGTTGGAAAGGCAGATACAGGGCACCACACACTTCGTGGTCATCTTTCGGCGCTGAGCGTTCAACGCTAGCGGTCCACGAGTTTGATGGTGCGGGTTTTGCGTCGCCTCGGTAGATTGCGCCACGCTGCATAGGGTCTCCTTCAGGCGCTTCTACCCGTCGCGGTGGCTTGGCGGTTATGGTTTTGCGCAGCTAAGCACAAGGTCTTAGGATGAAATGCCGGCCACATTTCGATGACGTGCAAATGCAAAAACGGCCATGTCTCGTGCGTTCGGGCACGGTAAAGATTCCTTGGTAGCGAAAATAAATACGGAGTTGCCCACAACGCCGTGCCTGGAAAGCAAATCGTGGTTTTGGCACGTAAGTGTCGTTTGTCTGCCTAGCGTCTTTCGCTGCCTGTCGTGCGATCTTCAGCCTTCTAATTGGGCAATGTGGTGCGGTGTTGCGTGTTGAGGTGTGTCGTTGCGAACATGCACTACACACATTCAAAGAGTGTGTCTAGTAACATCTCCACCGAATCTGCTTTGCCGGTTGGCATTTCATGCTTACATCTACTCTCGATTATGGAAGAGCCAGCAATTTATTGTTTACGTTTAATCTCCTGCCAAGTAAAGATTACTCAAGAAAAAGTTTTGTGTTTTTTGCGGCTCCTAGTTTTCCCGCTTTCTGGTGTCCATGTTTGGTTTTCGTCGTCCTGTAAACAAATATGCACCAAAATTAAAAAGTATATATACGCAATACTAAAAAGCAGGGGTAACTCGCGAAAAAAGACAGTTTCTTTAAGTGTCCTAGTAGTGAAGGCGGGAGGATAGAGCATTGATTTGCGAAAAAACAAAAACCTATTCATACAAGTGTTAATGCTACTCCTCTTACGAGAACTTTTCTGGGTGCTGAGAAATGAGAACAGAAGAACCACAGCCAGGGCGCATGATGATGAAGTAGCAACAAACCGACCAACGTAATAAAATGTGAATTCACATTCTGCGAAGCAAAGAAATGGAGACTGTCAAGGTGTTGTTGTCTAAACCATGCTTTATCACCGTCAACTTGGAAACTGAAAGCATCCTGACATGCATAGGAAGAGAGAGAGACGAAAGAAAAGAAGGTACGCAGGTTAACTAGATCTTCAGTTTGTTGACATAAGCGTGGTGAGGGGGATGCGCGAGCAAAAGCGATAGAGAGATAGAGAGCAGATGCGTACAGCTCATTCACACGCCCTAAGCAATTACCGTTTATCTACTACAGTCGGGCACTCTGTAGCCTTCAGGGGCTGCAGAAAAGCTCGTCTGCCTTTCTGGGCTGATTAACTGAGAGGCCAGGGTCTGAACACGCTTGCTTTGGTAAAAGGCCGATCGTGCAATCTACTTAAGGCACACTGGGGAGTCTAGTATTTGTTCAAGACGGGTCAGTGGCACAATGAGATTATCAATGGTCTCTTCACAAGTTGGCTGAGCGCATATGGGTTAGGCAGCCATTCCTTTGCGACAGATATATGATTTAGATAAGGTTATTTCGTCCCACAACGGACAAAGCACTGTTGTTTCACGTTGTGAAAGATTGGTGATAACTGCAGTTGTAATGATGGATCCAAGCTTTCCAGGCGACGCTTTGAGTTATGTGGAGTACGCCAATGCCTCAACGCCATTTTACGCGCAGTATGCATGAAACTAGTTAAAGATACATATTTATCAGCAATATCAAATAGCAGTTCGAAAAACTTGAGTTGCTTTAAAGCTGCTAAGCAGCAAAACTGCGCTTCAAGACCTAAGTGACGAAGTCCACAATCATTTCAGTGATGTAAAAGCACGTGCGCTACAAACGATAAGCCAAGGTATAATTCCCTCTGTACTACCACCATGACGGCAGTTTAGACTTATGGAGTCTTGCGCTGCAGGGATCTTTAGCTTTGCCTGCCGGCACAAGCTTGAATATCGTAGTTGCTTGTGATGATGCACTACAAGATCGACTGGGCTTCACAGGGCTGTAATTTTTATGCGATTGGGGCCATGTTTCCTTTGTGATTTTGGGAGGCGGCGCGAAGAAGCCATGGTTTATTTAGGCCGGCAAGCCATGGTGCCGCAGCATCTAGGACGCGGCCGACAGCACGGACGCTCAGGTCGATTGCGCCAGCGTGTTCTATTCTCCCGATACCTCCCGATTCTCCCGATTCGCTTTTATTGGAGGACATAGTCGCGCCACTAAAAGCCACCCCCCACCCCCTGCTAGTGCGAAGAGTGATTGAAATAAAGTACGGTGGTAAAGTCCAAGTAAAGTGTGCAGCTGGTGTCGTCGTTCGTAGTGTTTGGCTCACGCAATCCGGAAGAGGTGTACCAGGCAATAGCGGCAGCGAAGGTTGTGAGCGAGGCGCAACCATAGTGATCCCGTAGGGTGAAATCACAACCAGCCTAAGGTTCTCGTAGATGCCCGGGCCTGTAGAAGGCTTCAAAAGTAGACAATCAGGCAGCTCGGGATTTGCGTAGAGATAGCGCAAGTGTTTGTCACTCATGATGTATACGTAAAAGTGATGCTCAAGCTAAAGAAAACAAATAGCAGAGCTGTTCCTGTAAAACTTCCGTAGGCAATGCATCGGTGAGTGGTGCAAGCACAGGACACCGGAAGGCCTGCCTCTGCTGCTTGCAGCAAACTTCCGAGTGCCGATGGCATCAGGGTTGCGGTGGTCGTTGAAGGGATCGCGAAGGTGGTTCTTCTGGCTCCTTCACGCTTTCCAGAGTTAAATTTCTCCTATTGGAGCCCATTGGAGAGCCTATTAATCGGTGATGAGTGAGGTTCCCCGGAATGGAAAACGGGCACCGCCGGGAGCGTCCAAGGAAGCAGAGCGGCGTGCTGGAGAGTACTTGAAAGCGGTCGCGTTTGTTCCAGTGAATTCCTTCGAACGAGTCATCGTGCAGCTGCATTTCCGCTTGGGAGAACGCTCACCAACCGAGAAGAGGTTTCATGCTGGGACCGGCGCATGCTGATGATCGGCAAGGGTGAACGCAGGCGATGTGGGCCGACAAGACGCGGACAGACGCAACGGCTGAAATGGTGAGAGCTGTGGTGAGTAAGCGCTCAAGCTGACGTAGTGAGCAAGGACGGCTGCCAGTAAGTCCGGTAGACGTCGTGACCGGGGTTTGAAAACCGGAGCCTAGAAAGCAGAGCCTTGTTGAGAAGGAAGTGGCTGTCCAGCTGGATGAACCAGATGTCCGTGATGCCGACGTAGAATTTCCTGACATCCTAGAACCATGGGACGTCTCCTGGCCCACGGGAGTCACGTCACTCACGCCTTGGTACATTCGGTGCACTGACGCTGGCGTGGCTGGGCTCGGTCATACGGGCCACCAATTTGTGGGAAGTGGCGCGGAGAGGTAGCCGCAGTAGTGGCGGTTTATTTAGCCCATATAGTTTCCTACTATACATTACATGGAACTCTGGCGCTGCAATAATGGGATTTGTTCGATCTTCGTGCTTGTGGATTCACGCGCTCGTGTGAATTTGTGTATTGCGTTTTGTAAGCCTTCAGTGTCGTAAATTTTAGAGCAATCTATAGGAGGAGGAGGAGTAGATTTTAATGAAGAGAAAGGAGGAGAGGTCGGCCTGGAGAGCGTGTCTCTAGCCTGCTACTCCAAACTGGGGAATGGGAAGTGGGAAATACAGGGAAAGGTAGGTGGCGGTTGATTATGATATGGTACAATGAGATACTATATACACGTTGTCCAATATGCGGATGCGCACTGGAGACACAATACACTAACATTATTCTTGTCCATACAAAAAGTAATCTTGCCACAAAAAGTTTTTGCACAAACACATTTCGCACTGACTACACGTCTCACAGCTTCTAGAGGCGATCGTCTAAACCAGTCTCACTTAAAAAGTTCACAAGTGCTTTTATGGCACGTTGGGCACAGTCAACACTCCTCCACGCGCCCAAAAGCTTTTCTTCTGAAAAGGGGCGGGAGTCCAAGCTGTCAACAGTAGATTTGAGTTTTCTTTGTTCGGCCGCATATTGAGGGCGCACGCAAAGTACGTGGGCTATTGTCTCGAGAGTGTGACAGACGCTACATTCAGGGTCCCGTGCTTGTCCAATCTTGTGAAGGTATTGGTGGGTGTATGCCAAACCCAGCCGTAATCGATGAATAACTGTTTCCTGGCTTATCCGCAACCGAAGTGGAAGCCGGAATTGTAATCCAGCGTCAAGTCTATATAGGCGCTCTTGTCGATGTTCGGGGTTGTGCCAATGTCGCGCCGTAGAAGTTTTAAGGGAGGTATGGAGCAAGGCGTTAATGTCATACCGGGAAAAATGAATTTTTATAATAGTTCCGTCAGGGTGCGCCTTTTTTGTTTCCGCGTCAGCCTGTTCGTTTCCAGCTATTCCACAATGGCCAGGAATCCACTGCAGCACGATGGTGTGCCCGGAATGAGACGCCTCAGCAAGCAGAGACATGATATCATAAACCAGAGGCCTATATGCGGTTCTGTCACTCATATAATTGCGGATGAGTTGCAGTGCTGGTTTTGAATTACAAAACACTGTCCACTTCTCGAGACTCTGTTGCAGTATGCAGCGAACTGCTTCTCGAATTCCGGTCAACTCAGCTGCTGTAGACGACGTCCTGTGTCCTGTCTTGAACCGCTGTGCGATCCCCATTCCTGGCACCGTGTAGGCAGCCGCGGAAAGGTCCGTGTCATGGAACCATCTGTAAAAACATGTTCATAATGTTCATACATGCAAGCAATGTATGATAGCGCGAAATGCTTGAGACCAGCAAGCGGCATTTTCGACTTCTTCGTTATTCCAGGGATTGAGAGTCTCACCGTTGGCTTTGCCATCGTCCAGAGTGGAACTTTGGGTATGTCATACGGTTCGAAGTCCGACGGCAATAAGTCTTGCTGCGACAACACGGCTTCTGAGTAAGCGGACACCGGCCGTACGCTTGTGATGTTCGCGAGGGGGTGATTCCTGTGCCTAGTCAGTAGCCTTAGATGTACTCGCAATGGCTCATGTTGCAGATAAACTCGAGCTGGGCACGCACAAGCCTCTGCGATAGTGCCCCAAGTAGACGCACATCATGGTAGACCTAGGCAAATTCTCAGTTCGCGAGCCTGAGCACTTTCAAGCGTGCGTACAGCAGTTGTACTAAGCCGAGAAAGTACAGGCGCACTGTAGCGGAAGTAGCCAACACAAACTGCCTGGTAGAGCTGCAGAAGAGATGACTTGGATGGCCCCCATGAATTTCCAGATATATGTTGAATGATCTGAGTAAAGCTGTCCAGCTTTCTTCTTAATCCAGAGAGGTGCTTCGACCAAGATAAGTCACGGTCGATGGTGACTCCAAGAAACTTGTAGTGGGTTACTGAAGGTATAATCTTCCCATTAATCATGATGGGTTAGCAGGCCATTGACTTCCGTGTAAATGCCATGGTTACACTTTTTTCCAGTGAGAGCTGCAGTTCGCAACTGTTTAGGTATGTCGACGTTATTGACACCGCGCGTTGCAGCTTCGTTTGCACTTGCAAGCGCGTTAGGCTCGTGGTCCATATACAGATGTGATGATGATGTGTGTTGTTTTGTGGCGCAAGGGCCAGGTTTGGCCAAAGAGCGCCATGATTGGTGGTAGTGTTAAGGATGTATTATGGAAGATGTGACTTGGCTGCAAAGTGGCCTAAAATAGTCGCTGTGAAGTGCGTAAAATCTACGTGCTATAAAATTATGGCGATGACTGGCGACGGATACTATGAACTTTAAAATCCATCGTAAAAGAATGATACAATGTTTAAAATATGCGAGATGTTAAATTGCTTACAGCACTACTGCCTCGCCAGAGCCCTTGAACCATAAGGGCCTAGAGGCATGTGCTATTTAAAATAATTATCGCAGCGGCATCCTCTGGAGAGAGGACCCGCTACGAACACGTGGGACTAAAAACATGCAAGACAACATCTTTCAGAAAGCTTAGTACAGCGTTGGTGTCAAATAAAGGTTCTGGGCCGAGTAACATAATAGGATGAAGGGGTATGTGCTGTCGGCATGCTAAGGGAAAATGTTTCTTTCTTTCATATTCGGCTTCCCGACACTCCAGGAGGACGTGGAGGACGGTCAGCCTCTCCCCGCATCTACCGCAGGTTGGAGGCTCGTTTCCCGTGAGTAAAAAGTTATGTGTGCCAAAAGTGTGTCCTATTCTTAGGCGACAAAATAGGACATCTGTCCGGCGGGATTTTATTACAGGAGGCCAGAAACCTAATTGTGGCTTTATTACATGCAGTTTATTATTTATTTCTTCGTCCCACATGCGTTGCCAGTGGCTTCGTAGTTTCCTTCTTAAGAAAGGCTTCAGGTCTGTGACAGGGACCGAAGCAGTAGGATTAACTGCATGCAATGAGATTGATGTGGCCATCTGGTCAGCTAGAACGTTTCCCTCGATGCCCCTATGTCCAGGCATCCAGCATATGATCACATGTTGGTTAGACATATATGATTTGCACAGTGCGGAGTAGAGCTCATTAAATACTGGATTTTTGTGATTACAGAAAGACTTCAAGGCCTTCACAACACTGAGGGAGTCCATGTATATAACTGATTTCTGGAGTTTTGATTTATTTATATGCTTTACGGCCGACAGCAGTGCATAGGCCTCAGCCGTAAAGATACTAGTTTCCGGGTGCAGTACGTCGGATTCCGAGAAGGATGGACCGACGGCTGCATAGGACACCCCGTCGTGTGACTTTGATGCGTCTGTGTAGAACTCCGTGCAGGAGTATTTGTGCTGGAGTTCCCGGAAATGCATCTTGATTTCAATCTCTGGAGCATGCTTTGTGACTTCCACGAAAGATATATCACATTGTATGAGCTGCCACTCCCAAGGAGGTAGCAGCTTGGCTGGATGCATTAGGCGAAGCTCGAGGAGTGGAACGTGCATTTCTTCGCTAAGCTCCCTCACACGCAGCAAGAAAGGCTGTCTTACGGAAGGACGATTACGAAATAGTGTGGCACGTGTCATGTCATTAATGGTGTTAAAACAGATATGTTCGGTATTAGAGTGGACTTTCAAAAAATATGTTTGGCTGATGTATGTTCTCTGGATATGAAGTGACCACTCATTCGATTCTGCATATAAACTTTGTACGGGACTCGTTCTGAAAGCTCCTGTGGCTAAACGGATACCCAGATGGTGAACAGGGTCCAGCATCTTTAGTGCGCTTGGGGCGGCAGAGTGATAAATGACGGCACCATAGTCTAGTCGCGATCGAATGAGGCTTTTATATAGATTCATTAAACACTTCCTGTCACTACCCCACGTAGTCTGGGATAGAAGTTTCATTATGTTCATTGTTTTCAGACATTTTTCTTTAAGATGTTTAATGTGGGGGACGAAAGTGAGTCTGTAGTCGAGTATGACACCTAGAAATTTGTGTTCTTTGTTTACAGGTATCTGTTGTCGACACACTTCTAAGCAGGGATCCGGAACCAGGCCTCTCTTCCTTGTAAACAAAACACAAGAACTCTTATGAGGATTGATTTTGAATCCATTTTTCTCTGCCCACCCTGACACCTTGTTCAAACCATGCTGTACCTGTCTCTCGCACACTGCAAGGTTACAGGATTTGAAACCTATTTGAATGTCGTCCACATAGACGGTTTTTAGATGATATTGTCCTATTCAGCAACACTGGGGACGAGTTGCAACAGATTATTGAGGACCTTAGCAGAGGAAGCATAGCAGTAGGGTTGAAGAATATTATGCAAAAGACAAAGGTAATTATTAACAGCCTGGCAAGGGAACAAGAGTTCAGGGTGGCCAGACAGCATCTGAACACACAGCGTCTTTCACAGTCAGTCAGGGAAATAATACGTATACCTATGTCAAAAACTGCAGGGTACCCCCATCATGATAGGGAAATTTACAAAGTAAGAATGGGTTGGAGTGCATCCCGGCAGGAAGCTTATCATTATAATTAAAAGAAATGTGTAAAATCAATGCATTTTTAGATGCTATATGTCGGGCAGAAGTTTGGAGACTGACAAAGAAGCTTCAGAACTAGTCAAGCACCGCGCAAAGAGCGATGGAAGTAAGAATGTTAGGCGTAATATTAAGAGCGAGAAATATAGCGGTGTGGATCAAAGCGGAAACGGGTATAGCTGATATTCTAATTGACATTGAGAGAAAAAATGTAGCTAAGCAGGTCATGTAATGCATAGGTTGTGTGACCAGTGGACGATTAGGGTTACAGAATGGGTGCGAAGAGAAGGAAAGCGCAGTCGAGGACGGCAGAAGTCTAGATGGGGTGAAGAAATTAGGAAATTCACAGGCGCTAGTTGTAATCAGTTGGCGCAGGACAGAGGCAATTGGAAATATCAGGATGGGACCTTCGTCCTGCAGTGGGCATAAAATAGGCCGATGATAATGATGATGATGGTTATTATTATTATGATGATGATGATGATGTGTGCACGTATGGACGCTACACAGCGTGCATGTCACGTCGTGTCTCTACTCGCACGCTAGGACACGTTTATAGGGTATTTTTCCGCTGCATGCTAGCACGCGTCAGCATGGCTCAGTGGTAGTGTAGCTTTCCCCACGCCGCAGGCCCGCGTTTTATGCGGATGGGAAACAAGGTATCTTTGACTCATGTCAGGCGATAGCTGCTACGGACACCAGACACCGGCGGCGGCAGTGGCGGCGGACATAATCACCAACCGAAACGGCTATTTGAATGAGCTAATAACAGCTTACGCTGTACACAGGAAATACTGCTATATCAGAATTATTTGACATCATCACACCTGTGGCGACTTAGCGCATAATGGAAGCAAAAGTGGGGGGGGGGGGGGGCGACCAGGTGGGCACCTAACTTTCGATTGTTTTTTCTGCTTACAAGGATATCCAACAGATATAAGTATGCGCTGCAAAGCATGCTAAAAATCTTCAAATGCGCACGAGTACACCCGCCCCGTCAGGCTATCAATAAATCCTCTCTCAGCAGGAACGGGAGCAACTGGCGCATAGCTGATACCACACGCACTTCGCTAGCTAATATGAAAGGCGTCTAGTTCACGTGCCGCTGCAGCCCTAGTTCTGCCAAGAATCTTTATCTTCTGTATTCGTGGCTCACGTTCACGTGAATTGCAGTGCGAAGCCAAAGAAGCGCTGCGCCTTCACGTTTTGGACTCAGCTCATATTCCCCCGCAAGTTCGCTTACGGAGTGCCCTACCTCGCCGACATAGCTCTTGCCAGAATACAGCTGTCTTGTAGACAACTTGTTGGGCACATTTTTCAGTACAGCCATCCATGCTTCTTAGTGCAACGAATCCCTTTTTCTACTATGAAGTAGTATTCAGAGGCCCAGCTGGGTGAGCTAGCGTGAAGCAGGGAACAAAATGGGCACTGCATGTCTTCCGCTACCTTCTTTGGGTTGTGGGATACATGGTGTATATTACGCAGTACTTCACGCCTTAGGGCTCCCTGCGCTGGGCATTCATTTTACCTTGGACCACCTCGCTTGAATTTTGAGAGGAGCGACTCAGCAATGGAATTGAAGAGTGCGCAAGGAAACGCAATCGAAGACAGTCGATGTAATTTACTCATAACATATAACAGGAGAGCATGACTTTACGAGAGTGGACTATGAAAAACAGGCCGTGGCTCTGATTTGACCCTTCGAAGGCGCCGACTCGCATGACAGCAATTTCTTCGCCCGCGGTATGTACCGCCTGCAGGCGTGACCCATCCGCGAAAGGATGTGGACTTCAAAAACTGCAATTAATTCTCTGACTTGTTAATGCGTAAAAACCATTTCCATGCCGTGGCAGCAATGGTCAGCCAATTGATGGTTTGAATTTGTTGAGCATGAAGCGACAAGTCCAGCAACTCCTGCAACTAAAGTTATTTCGGCATCAGAGCACTCACGAAGCTATAGCCACGCATTCCTTCTCTGACCCGAGTGACCGAGCACTGACCAGATTTGATTACCAACAAAATGTTAACATGTTAATAACATGTTAACAGAAACAAACGACATCAGGAAGCGGCAATACTAGAGGCTGCTACTGTGTGCGCCATGAAAATAACGCACTGTTAATTTTTGACTGGCACAGCAACGGTTAAGTGTGATTGTTTATCGTGCTACCAGTGCTACAAGACCTTGCTCTCTTTCAAGGTCATATTACCTGCACCGTGATTTGGGCAGGCCGGCCAGTATGTGGGCGCTACAAAAAGGTTGATTTCTTTAGCCTGCTTTGCGGGAAACAGAGCGGAAGTTCTTTCCTGGAAGAAGACTGCTGCTGACCCCTGTACTTTGGTATGCAAACGGCTCCCTCGAAAGGACGTGTCCCCCGGGTGCGAGCATTTCAGCGCATGGCAGTCGTGTACCGCTGGCTTTGCGTATACATAAAGTGCGCGCTACGAGCAAAGGCCAGTATAATTTCCCGCGAGAGAGGATTGATGCAACGCAGCAACCGCTCCGACACTGCTGGCCTGCAGGCTTCTCTTTTAGCGTGGTCGAGGCATCTCACTGAAAGATTCGTGTCCTGCAGACCTTACGACGCAAGCCTCCAGGATGTTTATTGTAAATCAAAGAATAAATAAATAACCCATAAGACTCGCAGAAAGAACGAATACCATAAAAGTTCATTAGGAAAATTGCACTGCATCTTGTGGATAAAATATTCGCATGAGCAGAAATACACAAGGTTCTTGCAAGATTCCGCATACTGCGCCAGTACAGGGGCTAGCATGTCCACATTTCTACCACCTTGCCTGCCTGAATCTTGAATTTTGATTGGATATTAATTAACAATGGCAGTAATGCAGAGCCGCCACATTAGTGATTTTATGCGCGACAGTGCCACGTCTTGCAGTTTTTGCGTGCAAGAATATAATTGCTGTGCGGCAACATACGCTGCAGTGAAAAAAAACACTTTTATAGCATTAGACATACCGGGGCATAACGATAGTATTACTTGACATTGCTTATATCATGTGCATTGGATATGCATGATTTTTTCCAGAATATGGTTCAAGTTATTCATGTTGCATTCTAGAACTTTCCGGAATGTAGTCACCTTTGCTGAGACAGCTATTGTGCAAAGGAAAACAGGGCCAGTGAACCGCACTGCTCCACAGTTATGTGACTATATGCTTAGCTGGAACGACGTTGCTTTGCAGAAATGCACAAAAGGCACAATAAAATTGCATATTTCCTCGTATGCTTCAATGCGTACCATTCAAAACCTTAGCGTACGTGTGTGAATCCTTTCGAAATATATTTGACAGCGAACAATTTTACCTCTAGGCACAGAGTTTCATACTAGTATAACAAGAGGGGCATCTGGCGCTGCGATCATTCAACCGTCATGGGAATGATGGGAAGTAAGGCTACGGATTGGCCCTCTGTTGGCTGGCAAACTAGTCTACAAGTATTTTTGGCCAGTTTTGGTTTTGCTCCAAGTGAAATTGCTATAATCTGCATTGGTACAGTGCAACGCGAAGCTCTCTGCCTTTGTTATGTTACTCGAAGTGACGATAGCACGCTGGGCCAGTGGCTAGGTCGGTGTTTGTGTCGCGGTGCGGTGTCGAAGCCCTTACCAGAAAGCGACGGCATCGGATACGTTGAAAGAACATGTTTTGACCATTTGGACCTTGGTTTGTTAAGTGTGTTAGGTTGGCGCTGTAGCGTTACCTGCTTTATGAAACTTGAGAATAGGAAAAAGAATGCACTACTGATACAAGAGATAGACAGTTGTACTCCTAGTGGCTTGACAATCAAAATTTATTCATTGCTTCATTACGCATTGCTCATGTATGTGCTCATTGAAATGCGTGTTTTAGGACATTGAGAACACACATTTACTTGTGGTAAGAAAGGTTGCTGCTCTTGGCGGTAGTCTAGTGTCGCAAAAAGGGTAAGTGCAAAGCCACGCCGTAACGGTTCGGAAGCGTACTTCAACCTAAAATAAAATGAAGCATACTCGTAGGAGGCCTCAAGCATCCCTGCTAGCAGTCCAGCAGATGTGCTAAAAATTAATTGAACACGTTCAACAATCGTGACCGCCGACGCAGCCTTTCGAAAGAGCGAGAGAGTTCGCGAGTGCCTGTTGTCTGCGAGAAAGATCTAGCGTTTTCAGCGAGCAGGCGTCATAGCAGGCGACACTTGTAGCATCCCTCTCAAGGGCGCAACACTTTCTCACAATACAACATTTTTATTTCCATAAATACTTGATGAGTATTTTTATAAAAGCACATGCACAGTTGTTATTGCTTTTGTAAAAATAAATAAATAATTATTCTCTGGCGGGAAATGGAGAACAGAATCGCACAAGAATGGATACTCTGGTGTGTCCCGTTGTAAACGATAGTAAAGCGTGCTTCAATCTCAAAGCCATACAAAGTTCATGTAACGTGTTGTGCATTATACAAGTCACTGCAGAAATAAAATTAGATTTTATGCGATAATATTTGAGTATAGCTTGGTTTACGGCGCCGCAAGCAAACGCCACTAGTCTAAAGATCGAAGTCAGTCCGAAGCTTGTACTTCCGATCATTCCCACGTAGGTTGATGCAACGCTCAGGTGATGATGATGATGATTTAGGATTCTTATGGCGCAGCAGCCGTGCAGACTCTAATGCGCCAAACACATGTTTTTCGGATTAGCTTATTTCTTCAAATTCTGTAAAATGGTGTAAATGGCCAAGTAAAAATATCAAACCTCAAATGTGCTATAGTTCTTGTAGAATTCCTGTGGTTTTTAAAAAGTTAAAAGTATCTTCATATGGCACGAGTGGTTCGTCACTCAATAAAAACATGGGATGGATAGGGATTCTTTTCTCGTAAAAGATCTTAAAATATATTTTCCTCCATTTTTCTAAGCCAGGACATGTTATTAAAAAGTGTAACACGGTTAAAATTTCACCGCAGTGTTGGCATGTTGTTTGTTGTTTGTTACTAATTAAGTAACTATGCGTCAGCCTTGTGTGACCAATTCTCAAGCGACATAATATAACCTCATAAAATCTTTGTCTATGGCGACAACTCCGCCATTCTATTAAAATTGGTTTAATGCAATGAAGCTTGTTAAGTTTTTCTTGATCCCACACTTTCTTCCCTTGTTTCTCAACTGCTATTCTTACAGTGGCTTTATAATCTTGCCAAGATAGGCCAAGATCATGTAGCTCCAAGTCTTTGGTACGGGCTGCCATAACTTCTGCTCTTTCATTCCCAGGAATTCCTACATGACTAGGAATCCAGCAGAAAGTGACATTTAAAGCTCTCTTGTGGCATTTTGTGTATTGGTTTGGTATTTTCTTCAGCAGATTATTTCTACAAGGTAACCTAGATGCGAGAGCTTGAAGAGAGCTGAAGGAGTCGCTAAATATAACAGATTGATTATTTCCTCTTTTCAGGATGTCTTTAAGAGCTAACGAAATGGCATGAAGTTCTGCAGTAATGACAGTAGCCTGACTTGGAAGTCTTATTTGTTTTTCAAATTGATTTGATGTCACTGCAGCGCCTACATTGTCATTGCTTGTTGATCCATCTGTAAAATATTTTGTGCAAAAATTATATTCTGATTCTATTTCTAAATATTCACTTAGTAACGCCTCTCTTGGTGAAGATTGTTTTCTGTTTTTTGTTAACCTAAAGTCGAATTGCACATGTTTCATCTCCCAAGGAGCAAAAGAAGGTTCATCTTGCAAGAATTTATTCCTTACGTCGTAACATATGTCCGCATTCAGCTTTTGGTACCTGATAAAAAAAGGAAGGAATGATTGCCGGTTTGTTGCTAAAATGTATTGCAAAGCGCGGCCTCGAAAACAGTAGCCTACAAGGATGCGTTGAACAGGACAGTACTCTCATTATGTACATGTTTCCAAGAAAAGTCTTCTGTGTTCCAAAGACAGATGGTTGGTTTCTGCATACAAGCTTTGTATGGGGGACGTACGAAAAGCGCCGGAACACAGACGTAGTCCAAGATGATGCACCTGATCAAGAACCTCTTATGCCGACTTTCGAGCTAAGCCATAGACAAAACATCCGTAGTCTAATTGTGACCGGACAACTACTTTGTATATTTGGAGCAGACATATTCTGTCTGAACCCCATGATCGGTGGGATAGGAGCTTTATTAAATTTATGGATTTCAGAGATTTCTGTTTTGCGTAAGCGATGTGCGCTTTGAAGTTGAGTTTCTTGTCAAAGATTATACCGAGAAATTTGTGTTCATTCTTTACTGTGATTTGTTGTCCTTTAATATGTAATGTTGGGTCTGGTGTGAGCCTTCGGTATTGACTGAAATGTACGCATAGTGTTTTTTCTGCGCAAAATTTAAGACCATTTTCGTTTGCCCATCGCACTATAGAGTTTACACCCAACTGGAGTTGGCGTTCGCAAGTAGCCATATTACAAGACGAGAAACAAAGTTGAATGTCATCGACATATAAAGAATACATTAACGAAGAAGGAATAACTGTAGTTATCGAATTGAGCCTCACTAAAAATAGTGTAACGCTCAATACTCCACCTTACGGCACTCCATTCTTCTGCATAAAACAGTTGGAGAAAGTTGGTCCAAACATCACCTGAAAAGTTCGGTCCTCCAAATAGCTTTTGATTATAACAAGCATGTGCCCTTTTATTCCGTATCTGTGCAGGTCCATTAATATGCCATGTCTCCACGTCGTATCATATGCTTTTGACAAGTCAAAGAAAACGGAGACGCAATGTTGCCTTTGGACGAAAGATTCACGGATTTTTGTTTCCAACCGGACTAATTGGTCGATTGTACTGCGATTGACTGTAAAGCCACACTGGTACTGATCAAGTAACCCGTTACTTTCCAAAAGGTGTACAAGCCGTTTGTTAACCATTCTTTCGAATGTTTCTCCTAAACAACTGGTTAAGGCAATCGGGCGATAACTGTTTGGGTCAGAGCGTTCTTTTCCAGGTTTTAGAAGTGGTAAAACTATCGCCTTCTTCCATGATTTTGGAAAATAACCTTCCGCCCACAAACTGTTGAAGAGGTGAAGGAGTGTGTCGTACGTGTTCATGTGTAGGTGTCGCAGCATTTCGTAGTGTATGTTGTCCGGACCTGCTGAACGGCTCTTTCCTAAATATATCGCATCGAAGAGTTCAGTTTTTGTAAAAGGACAGTTGTATGGCTCAGTACTATTCAGTGATAGCCGAAGATCTTTCTTTTCTGCAGTGGCCTTTATCTTAAGAAACTCGGGAGTGTAATGAGCATCACTCGAAATTCCAGCAAAGTGCTCGCCAAATATATTTGCTTGCCCTTTAAGATCCGTTTCCTCGTCAAATATGGGGAGTGTGTATTCTGTATGAACACCGTCAATTTTTCTCACTTTCTCCCAGATTAGTTTACTTGTTGTGCGACTGTTTATTGAGCTCACATATTTCACCCATGATGTTCTTTTTGCTATCCGTCTTTCCCTTCTAGCCTCACTGCGCTTCTGTTTAAAAAACAATAAATTTTCAAATGTTGGGTACCTGTTTAGTCGAGACTATGCACAGTTTTGTTTTTTACGAGCTTTATCGCATGCATCATTCCACCACGGTTTTGGTCTACGTGGAAGCTTTCCTTGTGAAAGTGGTATGGAGTTTTCAGCTGCATCTAAAATTTGTTTCGTTATTGCCTCACATAAGTCGTCAATATTGAGTGCGATGACATCATCAATCCTTATTTCAGAGCTCTCCAAAAAAAGAGACCAGTCTGCTTTATCCAGTTTCCATCTCTGGCTTCGTGCTGGCATTGTTGGAGGCGCTTCGATCGGCTTGAGTAATATAGGGTAGTGGTCGCTGCCACGTGGGTTTTCCCTAACGTCCCAAGTAAAAAACCTAGCAAGTGATGGCCTGCCACAGGAGAGGTCAATGCTTGACGTAGATTGTGATTTTGCAATAAAATATGTTCGCTTTCCATCATTAAAATGGTACAGATTGCAGTTGTCTAAAAATTCTTCTATCATTTTCCCTCTCGCGTCAGTGTGGCTACGGCCCCAGATGTTCTTATGAGCAATAAAATCACCCAATAAAAGGAAAGGTTGCGGAAGTTCTTCCACGAGATTCTCCAGTTCTTTTCTTGTGATATTCTTACCTGGTGGTAAGTACTGGGAGCATACTGTTATTGTTTTTCCTATCTGAACCTTTACTGCAACAGCTTCTAAGTTAGTGTTAAGCTTCACTTCACGTACTGGGACTCCTTGAGCAACCACTATAGCGACTCCTCCGGATGCGACTGAAGACTGTTCCCTATCTTTTCGAAAAATGCCATATCGACGCAGAGATTGTTTATGGCAACCTTTCAAATGAGTTTCTTGCAAACACATAACAGAAGCTTCAGCATCCTCGAAAAGATCGTAAATGTCATCAATATTAGTTCTTAAACCATGGCAGTTCCACTGCACGCTAGTAGCCATATTTGATTATTTGGATGATCAAGTATTTCACGAAGAGATTCTATGTAAAAGGTCACAAAGATGACATATGTAAATGAGCAAGAAACTTGCTAAAATGCTTTTTAGGTCACGTCTCCTTGGCCGGGGGAATGACCGGAAGTCTACCTCCTTTGTGTTTTGCAGGGGGGATACCCGACTTTTTGTTTTGCTCTGCCTACCAGATGTAGGCTCTTTTGTTTGATTCATGTCCGGTGGACACACTTCCATCATATCATCGCCCTTTGGGCGTTCATCGTTGATGGTGCTTGAAGAAGGTGGCGACTTCTCGGAAAGAAAGCGGTTCTTCGGCACCGATGATGATGATGATGATATGTGGTGTTTAATGGCGCAAGGGCCAGGTTTGGCCAAAGAGCGCCATGACAAGTGGTGATGTTGACGATGTATTATGGAGATGTGACTTGGCTGTAAAGTGGCCTAAAAAATTGTCGCTGTAAAGTGCGTAAAATCTACGTGCTATAAAATTATGGCGATGACTAATGACGAATACTCTAAACACTAAAATCTATCGTACAATAATGATGCAAAATATAAAATATATAAGATGGTAAAATTACTTTGAGCACTGCTGCCTCGCCTGAGCCCTTGAACCTCAAGGGCCTAGAGGCATGTGCTATTCAAAATAATGATCACAGCGACATCCTCTGAAGAGAGGAAGCGCTACGAACATGTGGGGCTAAAAACATGCAAAACAACATCTTTCAGAAAACTTAAGACTGCGTTAGTGTCAAATAGAGGTTCCGGGCCGAGTAACATAACAGGATGAAGGGGGATCTGCTGCCGGTATGCTAAGAGGAAATGTTTCCTTCTTTCAGATTCGGCTTCCCGACACTCCAGTAGAACGTGGAGGACGGTCAGCCTCTCCCCGCATCTACCACAGGTTGGAGGCTCGTTTCCTGTGAGTAAAAAGTTATGTGTGCCAAAAGTGTGTCCTATTCTTAGACGGCAGAATAGGACATCTGTCCGGCGGGATTTTCTTACAGGAGGCCAGAAACCTAATTGTGGCTTTATTAAATGCAGTTTATTATTTATTTCTTCGTCCCACATGCGTTGCCAGTGGTTTCGTAGTTTCCTTCTTAAAAAAGGCTTCAGGTCTATGACAGGGACCGAAGCAGTAGAGTTAACTGCATGCAATGATATTGATGTGGCCATCTGGTCGGCTAGAACGTTTCCCCCGATGCCCCTATGTCCAGGCACCCAGCATATGATCACATGTTGGTTAGATATATATGATTTGCACAGTGCGGAGTGAAGTTCAATAACTACTGGATTTTTATGATTACAGAAAGACATCAAGGCCTTCACAACACTGAGGGAGTCCGTATATATCACTGATTTCGGGAGTTGTGATTTGTTTATGTGCTTTATGGCCGACAGCAGGGCGTAGGCCTCAGCCGTAAATATACTAGTTTCCGGGTGCAGTACGTCGGATTCTGAGAAGGATGGACCGACGGCTGCATAGGACACCCCGTCTTGTGACTTTGATGCGTCTGTGTAGAACTCCGTGCAGGAGTATTTGTGCTGGAGTTCCCGGAAATGCATCTTGATTTCAATCTCTGGAGCATGCTTTGTGACTTCCACGAAAGATATATCACATTGTATGAGCTGCCACTCCCAAGGAGGTAGCAGCTTGGCTGGATGCATTAGGCGAAGCTCGAGGAGTGGAATGTGCATTTCTTCACTAAGCTCCCTCACACGCAGCGAGAAAGGCTGTCTTACGGAGGGACGATTGCGGAAGAGTGTAGCATATGTCATGTCATGAATGGTATTAAAACAGGGATGTTGAGGGTTTGAGTGGACTTTCAGAAAATATGTATGGCTGATGTATGTTCTCTGGATATGAAGAGGCCACTCATTCGATTCTGCATATAAACTTTGTATGGGACTCGTTCTGAATGCGCCAGTGGCCAGACGGATTCCTAGATGGTGGACCGGATCTAGCATCTTTAGCGCGCTCGGGGCTGCAGAATGATAGATCACGGCACCATAGTCTAGTCGTGATTGAATGAGGCTCTTATAGATATTCATTAAACACTTTCTGTCACTGCCCCATGTAGTCTGGGATAGAAGTTTGATTATGTTCATTGTTTTCAGACATTTTTCTTTAAGATATTTAATGTGGGGCACGAAAGTGAGTCTGTAGTCATGTATGACACCTAGGAATTTGTGCTCTTTGCTGATAGGTATTCGTTGTCCACACAGTTCTAAGGAAGGATCCGGAACCAGGCCTCTCTTTCTTGTAAAAAGAACGCAAGAGCTTTTGTTAGGATTGATCTTAAATCCATTCTTGTCTGCCCACACTGAGACTTTATTCAGACCATGCTGTACCTGTCTCTCGCAGACTGCGAGGTTACAAGATTTGAAAGCTATTTGAATGTCGTCCACGTAAACAGAGTAAAACATGGCGGGTGGTAAGGATGCACGAAGCGTGTTCATCTTCACGATAAAAAGCGTGCAGCTGAGCACGCCTCCTTGGGGTACGCCCGTTTCTTGGGTAAAATGGCGTGAGAGTGCATTGCCGACTTTTACCCGGAAGGTACGGTTTGACAGATAGCTTTTTATTATATTAAACATATTACCGTGGATGCCCATTTCTGACAAGTCTCTTAGGATTCCGTAACGCCACGTCGTATCGTACGCCTTCTCCATATCGAGGAATATGGATAAGAAGAATTGTTTGTGTACAAACGCGTCCCGGATATTTGCTTCTACACGTACAAGGTGGTCAGTTGTGGAGCGTCCTTCTCGGAAGCCACACTGATAAGGATCAAGAATTTTGCTCTGTTCAAGGAAAAAGATGAGTCGCCGATTTATCATTTTTTCGAACACCTTACAAATGCAACTTGTGAGGGCTATCGGGCGGTAACTCGCCACTGAGGAAGGGTCTTTTCCTTGTTTCAAAACAGGGACCACAATGGCTTCCTTCCACGCAATTGGAAGGTGCCCTGCATTCCAGATGGTGTTGAAGAGTGTGAGTAGTGTGACTTTCGTATCATTGTGTAAATTTTTGAGCATTTCGTACATGATTCGATCCGATCCTGGTGCGGAGCTCTTGCATGCGCTCAAGGCAGCTCTCAATTCAGCAATACTAAAAGGACGGTTGTAAGGCTGATTTTCTCGATCTTTTGTTGTTAGTGGCTTGCGTTCTTCTGTTTGTTTGTATTTGAGAAAGGACTGTGTATAATTTGTTTCACTTGACACGCTCTCAAAATACTCCCCAAGTGAGTCTGCCTGGTCTTGCAGGGTATCGCCTTGTGTGTTTACCAGGGGGAGTGAATATGTTTCCCGCCCTCTAATCCTATTAACTCTGTTCCAAGCTTTGGCCTCATCCCTAAACGAGTTAATACTGGATAAAAACTTGTGCCAGCTTTCTCTTCTGGCCTGTCGGCGGGTTCGTCTGCCTTGGGATTTTACTTTTTTAAAGTTGACAAGATTCTCAGCGGTGGGAGAAGCTCGCAGCAACCCCCACGCCTTGTTCTGGTTCTTACGGGCGGTCCGACATTCACTGTTCCACCACGGTACACGTGGTTTGCATGCCAAACCACTTACTTCGGATATGCAATGTGATGCGGCATCTATTATGAATGCTGTAAGATAATCCACAGCAGCATCAATTTCTAAAGAAGATAGGTCAGCCCATGATATGCTAGAGAGTGTTCGAAATTTCTGCCAGTCGGCTGTGTCTATCTTCCACCTAGGAGTTTGTGGAGGACATTCGTTTTCTTTAGATGTTCTTATCAGTATGGGGAAGTGGTCGCTCCCGTAAGGATTTTCCATAGCTTCCCATTCGAGTTCAGGCAATATACACGGGGAAACTAGGCTGAGGTCAATTGATGAAAATGTTCTGTTGGCGAGAGAATAATACGTGGGTGCCTTCTTATTCAGCAGGCATACACCAGAAGAGAAGAGGAACTGTTCAACAAGACGACCTCGCGCATCTATACGAGAGTCGCCCCACAGGCTGTTGTGCGCATTGAAATCCCCAAGTACAACGTACGGTTCTGGCAATTCATCTATGAAGGACTGAAATTCATGTTTGTTTAGTTTGTAGTGTGGGGGTATATAAAGCGAGCAAATAGTGATGAGTTTGTTTAGCAGAACAGCTCGCACCGCCACTGCCTCAAGGGGCGTACGTAGCTGTAAAGATTGGCATGCTATACTTTTATGAGTGAGAATCGCCACACCACCCGATGATGCAACGGCATCATCGCGATCTTTGCGAAACGTAACATACGTACGGAGAAAGTTTGTGTGTTTGGATTTTAAGTGTGTTTCCTGTAGACACAGCACTTTTGGATTGTGTTTTTGAATGAGCTCTTGCACGTCATCAAGGTTTCTGAGAAGACCTCTGACGTTCCATTGAATAATTTGTGTATCCATATTGGGTGATAATATGTGCTGTGTGTACAGAAACAGAAGTAGTGTTTATGGAAATTACTGTGATTAAATTACAGAGCCCTTTCGAGGCCCTGTAACGGGAGTTTTGCCCTTTCTGGAGCGTTCGAGTGAACCTCGCCGCTCCTTAGGCGCTTGGCGCCCCTGGAGGATAGGTGTAGTGTCCATTGCCTCTTGTGAGGCGCCGGACACCTGCTCTTGCGAGCGAGAAGTCACCAGGGAGAGTCTCGCCTTGGAGGGCAAGACCCCTGCGCCCACCAGCCCGGAGGTCGATGGGGTTCCCTGGGGGATTTGGCTGCGCCGGCCGTTGCCAGCGCTAGAAGGGACCTGGGAGGTTGAGGCAGCCTCGGCTGCACCCACCTTCGGGGTCGATGGCCCCTTTTCCTCGGTTGGCGGAGCAGCGCTAGCTGCAACCGCCGTGGGGGCAGATGGCGTAACTGCCGACTCACTGCGTGTGGGTCGGACAGTCGCCGGAGACCGTTGTGACGCTGCCCCCTGACGCGCCACTTCGGCAAAGCTTTTCTTTGGCAGGTATGCAACCCGCCTGCGTGCCTCCTTGAATGATATATTCTCTTTTACTTTTATAGTTACTATTTCCTTTTCCTTCTTCCAGGAGGGGCACGATCGCGAGTACGCGGCGTGATCCCCGTCACAGTTTGCACAGTGGAGAGGGTTATTACATGCTTCAGTGGCGTGTTCAAGGGCACTACATTTCGCACACGTTTGGCGGCCTCGGCAGCTCTGCGAGCTGTGGCCGAAACGCTGGCATTTGTAACATCTCAAGGGATTTGGCACGTATGGTCTCACACGGAGCTTGATGTACCCGGCCTCGATTGAGTCGGGCAGGACACTTGTATTGAAGGTAAGTATTAGGTGTTTGGTCGCAAGTTCTTTTCCATCTCGCCTTATCTTAATTCTTTTGACACTTATAACATTCTGTTCGCTGAAGCCCTCTAAGAGCTCAGCCTCAGTGAGCTCCAGCAAATCATCGTCAGAGACAACGCCGCGGGAGGTATTCATCGTGCGGTGCGGGGTTACTACTACTTGGGTCTCCCCAAATGATACTAGCAGTGGCAGCTTTTCAAATTGCTTCTGGTCGCGGAGCTCCAAGAGGAGGTCACCGCTAGCCATCCTTGACACCTTATATCCTGGGCCAAAAACTTCGGTAAGGGACTTGGATACTAGGAACGGGGAGATTGTTCGTACTTGTTTAGCCGGTTTTTCTGAGTGGATGACATGAAAACGTGGAAAATTGTGGACTTGGCGTCCGAAAAACTGAAAGACCTCTTCGGTGCGCCCTCGTTTGTGAGGGCGATCAGGGAGTTTAGGAAAAGCGTTTTCCATAAGTACAATTGGGTTTTCGGCCGCGATGCCGACCACCCACCATGGAGCCCAACAGGGGGACGTGACAGGAGCTCCTGCTATAGAAACCCTGCCAACGCCAGCCGTACATCGCTGCTATAACCAAATACAGCATAACCAAGGCTGGTTAGCTACACAAGGTTAACCCTTGCCGCCGGGAAACTAGGAAGTGAGGAGAAGTGATGAGAAGACAGGAAAGATGAAAAAGGCGAGAGAGAAAGACGAAGATTGGAGAGGAGGACAGGAAAAGGCGACTGCCGATTTCCCCCCGGGTGGGTCAGTCCGGGGGTGCCGTCTACGTGAAGCCGAGGCCAAAGGGGTGTGTTGCCGCCGCCGAGGGGCCGTAAAGGTCCAAACACCCGGCATTGGCTCAACCCCCAGGATCCCCTTTTCCCCGGACACGGCTAAGCCGCGCACGGCTACACGCGGGAGGGTCCAACCCTCGTGTGCTCGGGTCCGTGGTGTCGCAACGCACCAAACGCCTGCTGACGCAGACGCCCCTGCGGGGCTTCGGCACCGATGTTGAGACCTTTGTGGCCTCTACCGCGTGCTGACCGACGTCAGCCCCAGCAGAAGCTTCTGGGCCTCTTGGGAGAGGTTTGCTACGAGCGTCTGTTTTTTCACTGGGTGTGGGGGGCTGGAGTGCTGACACTTTGTCCAGCAGCTCCACCTGTGTTCCAACTGACACCATCGGCGGCGCACGCCCTCTTTGCAACGCCTCTGCTTAAGTACCTCTATCGGCAAACGCAACTCTCTTTTTGGCTATGTTCTCCCGTACCTTCAATGCAATCACCTCTTTTTCTTTTTTCCACTCAGGACAAGATCTGGAAAACCCCGCGTGCTGACCCACGCAGTTTGCACAGCACAGCTCGCTTGCGCACGTTTCATCACCATGGTCTGGTTGACCGCATTTAGCACAGGTTGCTCTTCCGCGACATGACTGGGATCCGTGCCCATATTTCTGACACCGAAAGCACCGGCGGGGATTGGGCAAATATGGTATTATTCTAAGGTACAGGTAAGCGGCCTTAACGGCACTTGGAAGCGTTAAGTAGTTAAAGGTCAGCACAATGTGTTTGGTCGGAGTTTCAATGTTATTTTTCTTAAATTTGATTCGTCTTGCACATAGAACACCCTGATCTCTCAAGGCTTCTTCGATTTCCTCGTCTGTGCACTTTAGGAGTTCTGTATCTGAAATCACACCCTTCGCGTAGTTCAGTGTACGATGTGGTGAAACCGACACACTGTTCTCACCGATCTTTTCAGGTTTCTTAATCTGCCTGCTATGCTCAGCCGTCATAACTTCGAGCAAGAGGTCTCCAGAATTCATTTTCTCTGCTTTGTAGGTATCACCAATACACTCGTTCAGTGCCTTGGCAATGAGGAAAGGGGTCATGTCTTGAATTTTTCGTTCAGTTTCAGACGTGACGACAAAACATTTTGTAAAGCTATCGCTAGGTTTACTGAAGTTCATT
This sequence comes from Dermacentor albipictus, assembly GCF_038994185.2. NCBI lineage: Eukaryota > Metazoa > Arthropoda > Arachnida > Ixodida > Ixodidae > Dermacentor > Dermacentor albipictus. The sequence continues at coordinate 441,059,308 of NC_091821.1, forward strand.
ACTTCGGTCCGGTGCCTTTTCGGCCTCCGATCAGATTTTGCAGAAGAGGGGGTTCTATCCATGTAATTACATATACGTTCGGCAGCTAAGCTGGCCGCCCACCATGGAGCCCAACATGGGAGTGTTTTAAGAACCACTAGTCATACATAACTGCTATAACCATATAACCATGACCAAGGAAGGCCACGCCCACATGGTTAACCCTTGCCGCCTTGAAATTCGGAAGTGACAAGAAGTGATAACAAAACAGGAAAGAAGAAACAGCGAGAGGGAAAGCAAAAGATTGAATAGAGGGACAGGAAAAGGCGACTGCCGATTTCCTCCAGGTGGGTCAGTCTGGAGTTGCCGTCTATGTGAAGCAGAGGCCAAAGAGGTGTGTTGCCTCCGCCGGGCGGCCTTAAAGGTCCAGACACCCAGCATCGGCTCAACCTCCCGGATCCCCCTTTCCCCAGACACGGCTAAGCCGCGCACGGCTACACGCGGGAAGATCCAACCCTCGTGTGCTCGGGTACGTGGTGTCGCAACACACCAAACGCCTGCTGACGCAGACGCCTCTGCGGGGAACGCTCAGGTGAACCGCGGCAGACACTAGCGTCACATTTCCCTGTAGCGCATTTATTTGGAAATACTATGCCACTAGGTATATGCATAGCCACAGACGTTTGGGTCCAGCCCGAGCGGTGTTCGTCGTGCAAAAGCGCTGGAAGGCTGACCCACTGCACTCACGGACAACTTTCTGTGACAATGAAGGGAAAGCTACGGTCACGTGGCTGCCGCACATGTGTTACGGCGCCACGTAGTCCGCCAGCGTTTGATAGTGCTTTTGATTGCTCGGAAAAGACGCTGAATCGACGCAGCTTCACGTGCGGAGGTGTCGTGTTTGCTCAGACACGGAATGGAAAACCCACAAAATAAGTAAGCTTCTACATTCAGTCGTATGTTTTATCTTAATAAATTGTTGCTAATAAGGTGTCTGTGTTTTCTCTTCCCCAGCTCAAACTGCCGTGTATGAAAACACGGAAATTTTTTCAGAAGCGCTCTCATTGTGCGTGCTTTACCTCCGTAGCTTCCCTTTCATTGCCACAGAAAGTTATCCGCGAGTATATAAAGCGCTGTTGAGGATGACCTACTAAAGCGTCCCTCTTTTTCCCTACAAGGACACCCGGGAACAGAGCCGGAGCCGTCCGGCGACCTAACAGTGCTTCACCATGAGTGGGTTGAGGCGCTGAACGCTGATAATGTCTCGTTAACGACGGCGCACGATGAAGGTTCAATGGGTTCGATTACGTTGTTGACGGGAACTGCGCTTTCGACGACACGGTAGGGTGCTTCATACTGGGTAGCAGTTTTGAACAGAGAGCAGGTGCAGCAGAAGAACCCGAGAGCCACAATAGGGCTCCAGGTAGGAAGGTGGGCACTGAAGTTCTGTCATTATGAGTGCTCTTCTGGCACTCTTGGTCATTGGAGCTTAGGGCCGAGCGAGATCGCAACACTCCTTAGCATCTCTTGCCGTGGCAGAAATGGGCGCACATTCAGATGTATCCGGCCAGTATGGTAGAATTGTGTCGGTGGTTTGAGCCGAGTGCCGACCATTAGAGCAGGTCACAGACTCCCAGGACGAGCAGCGTTCCCGAGCAAAAGTGCTGGAGAGGATGGCACAATATAGCGTCGCTCTTCTTCGCTACAGCCCAGCAAAACAATTTCTGGTAAAAAAATTACACTTACAAAAGCCACTGTGGTATAGTACTCAATAGGGTGAGAAGTTGCTTTTGAATATTCATGTCATGTCATTCCTTGTACGCGCATCATTGTCCGGTAGTTCATTGTCTTCCGAAACAATATTGGACAATAAACAATAGAAAAGAAATGTGAGTATCAAGGAAACGTTCGGGGATGGTGAAGCATGGGGGGGGGGGGATTTCTATTCAGCAAAGTATAGCGCCGCATAGTTTGTCCACACGCATCAGTTGACCAACTCTTCCAGTTCTGTTCTTTTCTTTTTTTTTAATTGAAAAGCTGTAACCTCCCACAACCCAATTAGGGAAAGCTGTAAAACTGTTTATGATTTCCGAGGAAGCGTATCTAAAAGAGCTAAGCGATGAGCGCTTTACACGAAAGCTCTGCATATTTGCGTCTATAAGGACGCTAAGAAAAAAGTTTGCACTAAAGCTCAGCGCAAGGTGAAGGAAGCATAAATTTGTTATAAGGGCCCCAGAAATATAACAGGTTTGCATCGTCGCGGGTACATTTAGAATATCTTCTCTTTTAAAGTGCTCTACAAAAAAGGTATTCGAAATAACAAATAAATCATTTGTTTTCCCTTTGGACAATGAACTGAGTGCCACACCTAAATATGAAATTACCCTCCCAAAATTACGATGTCTTATTTCACACTGATGTTTTTTTACAGAGGCCTTATTTGGCGCTGTCCCTTCTATGACGTATCTGCAGTGAACCTGACACCATTGACAAATTTATCAACCTGCCATCGATTCGCAATCCAGAGAACAATGAACTCCGAAATACCATTCTGAACATTAGGCATTTCCGTAAACACTGAAAGCATTCTCTCCCTTGGGGCATCTACATTGGGTTATAGGCAAAGTAACGTATGCATGCCCGTCTGTGAATTCCTTAGCGACACAAGGAAAATATCTGGTTGATTTACCTAATTATTAATAACTATGTCACAAAATTCTAATTTAAGTAGAGCAGAAATTATTACATTCTGGCGTGCTGACCCTTCAAATGGGACACATTTTCCTCTAAAAGTATGTCTCTAACACTAGGGTGTCTACTTCAATTCATTGTACAATTTCAACTGTTCCCCCACGTATAACTTTTCCATCAAGTTTTCTACCAGTGCCACAGCCGTTCCCCTACCGGATTTGTGGCCATTCCCCTAAGGAGGTACGCGCCACAATATAGGAAGAAAGAATGCAAGCAAGCAAGCAAGCTGCACAAAAGGCCTGAAGTAATTCACATATAACTGATACCGTTTGGAAGCCTCGGCATGGCAGTTTAGAAGTTGTTAAAAAAGGAATAAGGCAGGAACTCGCGATGATTATCGCTGCGCAAACTTTTGAGAAGAATTGAAAACACATCTCGCGAAGAAGTGCCCTGAAATAAACACTACGATGACACTCCTAACGAATTTATCAAAACTACAAGGGACGTTCCGAAAGTAAGTTTCGTCATTTTGAGGAAGAAAAGACAGTGCACCAGTTGAAACTATCGCCATAAAGAACCACGCCCGTGGCTCATTCAAGGACGGAAGGATCGACAGCGGATGCGGAGTGACGGATGCGTGGGCCGCCGAATAAGAAAGATTGCAAGCAGACCAGCATGCCTGAGGTTATTTCAGAATGGAAGCGCGTGCTGTTATCCCGTATGAATGGGCACGTGGGATTAGTGTGTCCGTCATCTGTGAATGTCTACGGATCATGTACTGTGAAGAGGTCATGTCCAATTTGTCTGTCTGTCTCAAATTTGACCAGAGTGGTTTCTTCAAAGTGAGTGCACCCTACGAAAAATGTCACAATGCCGATGGCAACTACGTGGAAACATAGTGCGAGGTGTATAGTTCATGATGCCATGGTCTATTTTTTATGACAATAAAGTTCCGTGTGAAAATAAACGACGAAACTTTCGGAACGTACCCTGTGCATAGTAGTAAGCTTCAATAAAAAAGTTTTTCAAGGCACAAACGCCCATTCATCCTTTTCAACTTTGACGCTTTTTAACGGCCGAGCAATAAGGCGAAAATAAATAGTTTCTTTTTTTTTCACTCTAGCTCCGCAAATTACATTGCTAACTTCTAGCCAATACTCACAAGGAATGGTTGCATAAAAAAAAAGATTCACTGCGCATGTGCTTAGATAGCTCTGGAAAGCTTGCATCTGGCCCTTTTAAAAAACAATGCACCCGCACAATTTCACTCAAAATTCTAAGATCATCACAAAAGAAGTTATCTACGTCTGTCTACTGAACAATTTTCTTCAAAGAATTCAACATAGTCTTACGCGTGGCGGACTTGTCATTACTGCAGCCATGCCATCAGGTTATTGGCGGAATAACTTATCTCTCTCATCCAATATACATTTCATTACCTGAATACCGCTTTTTCATCTCTGTTTCTTTGTTCTCAAGCGAACGAGAAGAGGTGCTATCTCGTGTGCACGGCGATGGAATGACCGTATTAGGTAGCACTGTAGCCTTCATGCTATGGCTTAGATAGCATTGCTCTTTTTACTTTTCTCGTATTGCCTCTGCCTGAATCCGTGTACTCCCGGTGGGGAGGTCATTATTACTGTGGTTCGACTTCTTGCGCACTCAAAGAATGGTGTTTATGCCTTCAACGTCTTCATGCTAGCGGGCCTTTTTTCAGAATAATTAGCCTTCTCATGCTGAAAATGGACGTTGTTTGCTACATACGCAGGCGGCCCAATGAGCAAAGCTTTAGTTAAAGACGGTGGCGTGTCTTTCTTTGACTTTGCTGCCTAGAAGAACAGGAGTCGGAGTCGGATTCCTAATTAATAAGAATATAGCTGGTAACTTAACGGAATTCTATAGCATTAACGAGGGGGTGGCAGGTCTTGTGAAATTTAATAAGAGGTACAAAATGAAGATTGCACAGGTCTACGCCCCTACATCCAGTGATGATGACCAGGAAGTCGAAAGCTTCTATGAAGACGTGGAATCGGTGATGAGTAGAGTGAAAAGCAAATACACTATACTAATGGGCGATTTTAATGCCAAGGTAGGCAAGAAGCAGGCTGGAGACAAAGCAGTGGGGGAATATGGCATAGGCACTAGGAATAGCAGGGGATAGTTATTAGTAGAGTTTGCGGAACAGAATAATATGAGGATAATGAATACCTTCTTCCGCAAGCGGGATAGCCGAAAGTGGACGTGGAGGTGCCCGAACGGCGAGACTAGAAATGAAATAGACTTCCTACTCTGCGCTAACCCTGGCATCATACAAGATGTGGATGTGCTCGGCAAGGTGCGCTGCAGTGACCACAGTATGGTGAGAACTCGAATTAGCCTAGACCTGAGAAGGGAACGAAAGAAACTGGTACATAAGAAGCCGATCAATGAGTTAGCGGTAAGAGGGAAAATAGAGGAATTCCAGATCAAGCTACAGAACAGGTACTCGGCTTTAACTCAGGAAGACGACCTTAGTGTTGAAGCAATGAACGACAATCTTGTGGGCATCATTAAGGAGTGTGCAGTGGAAGTCGGTGGCAACTCCGTTAGGCAGGATACCAGTAAACTATTACAGGAGACGAAAGATCTGATCAAGAAATGCCAAGGTATGAAAGCCTCTAACCCTACAGCTAGAATAGAACTGGCAGAACTTTCGAAGTTAATCAACAAGCGTAAGACAGCTGACATCAGGAAGTAGAATATGGATAGAATTGAGCATGCTCTCAGGAACGGAGGAAGCCTAAAAACAGTGAAGAAGAAACTAGGAATTGGCAAGAATCAGATGTATGCGTTAAGAGACAAAGCCGGCAATATCATACCTAATATAGATGAGATAGTTCAAGTGGCTGAGGAGTTCTATAGAGATTTATACAGTACCAGTGGCACCCACGACGATAATGGAAGAGAAAATAGTCTAGAGGAATTCGAAATCTCAAATGTAACGCCGGAAGAAGTAAAGAAAGCCTTAGGAGATATGCAAAGGGGTAAGGCAGCTGGGAAGGATCAGGTAACAGCAGATTTGTTGAAGGATGGTGGGCAGATTGTTCTAGAGAAACTGGCCACACTGTATACGCAATGCCTCATGACCTCGAGCGTACCGGAATCTTGGAAGAACGCTAACATATTCCTAATCCATAGGAAAGGGGACGCCAAAGACTTGAAAAATTATAGACCGATCAGCTTACTGCCCGTTGCCTACAAACTATTCACTAAGGTAATCGCAAATAGAATCAGGAACACCTTAGACTTCTGTCAAGCAAAGGACCAGGCAGGATTCCGTAAAGGCTACTCAACAATAGATCATGTTCACACTATCAATCAGGTGATAGAGAAATGTGTGAAATATAACCAACCCTTATATATAGCTTTCGATTATTACGAGAAAGCGTTTGATTCTATCGAAACCTCAGCAGTCATGGAGGCATTACGGAATCAGGGTGTAGACGAGCCGTATGTAAAAATACTGAAAGATATCTATAGCGGCTCCACAGCCACCGTAGTCCATAAAGAAAGCAACAAAATCCCAATAAAGAAAGGCGTCAGACAGGGAGATACGATCTCTCCAATGCTATTCACAGCGTGTGTACAGGAGGTATTCAGAGACCTGGATTGGGAAGAATTGGGGATAAAAGTTAATGGAGAATACCTTAGTAACTTGCGATTCGCTGATAATATTGCCTTGCTGAGTAACTCAGGGGACCAATTGCAATGCGTGCTCACTGACCTGGAGAGGCAAAGCAGAAGAATGGGTTTAAAAACTAATCTGCAGAAAACTAAAGTAATGTTTAACAGTCTCGGAAGAGAACAGCAATTTAAAATAGGCAGCGAGGCACTGGAAGTAGTAAGGGAATACATCTACTAAGGGCAGGTAGTGACGGCAGATCCGGATCATGAGACAGAAATAATCAGAAGAATAAGAATGGGCTGGGGTGCGTTTGGCAGGCATTCTCAGAACAGCTATTTATGGAGGCTCTAAGGCCTATAATGCCGGTAACGTTGTTCTCCATATCGTGGGTACAGCTTGATATCTTGCTGCTCTTGAAGAGACTTTTGTTTGCTTTCTGCTTCTTTTTTGTTTTAGTTTGCCGCACGGCACCCCCTCGACTTTTTATGCCGGACATGACATGATCAAAAGCTTAGCATTTTGGGCGAGTCGGTATGTCATAAATTTTGAGGCTTTTCGCGCAGCTCATAACGAGAAAAAAGGAAGGTGGAAGAGGTAATGAAACGGAACGGAGAACATGGTGAGTGCTGACCCCGTTTTCCGTTCCTTTTCATCTTCCGCCTTCCTTTTTGCTCGTTCTGAGCTGCGCTACAAGCCTAAAAAAGGAGTGGCATGATCACTTTTCTTGAGGTGCTACTACCTGTCATGGGAAGAGTGACAGGCAGAGTGACAGTCACACCCTGAGGCAAATCGTATTGATTTTACCTGATGATGAGTGAAGGAAGCAAGGTTCTCAATCTCTGGTATTATGTAAGCAGACGGAAGAGCATGAGCCCGTAAATTGCACTCAGGCACATTCGGACCAGTAGAGACACAGTTGTACAAGGCAGAGTGATGATCAGGGACAATCTTTTTATCAGCAGAGTTGTATATCTCTATCCTTCCATACGTTTTTCAATGTCCATGGCCTCGAAGCTCCCGCGTCCTCCTTGAGGAGGCAAAGCAAACTATAAGTACGTGCTGACACCTGTCGTAGGATGAGGAAAGCTGAAGGGCTACCCAAAACATAGTTCCGTACAATAATTACTAGTGGAAACTCTGGCGCAAGTGTCTACAGGACCTGCAATCGGCGTGGTTAAGCCAGCAAGAGAATTATGGGAAGGGCATGGATTTGCCTTCACTTCGTCCTTCTTGTTTTAAAAGCCACTTCAACTTTGTATATTCATCATTTTCAACAGAGTACTGTGTAATAAACAAACATTATTAACAGCGTCCGCCGGCAGGATTCGAGCACAGGACCTTTAGCACAGATGCCCGACATTGAAGCCATCAAGCGACGAAGGCGTGCAACAACAACCGGAATAGAACGCACCTATGAATGTATTGTGGGCTAGCCAGCGTCTTGAGACGCTTGGCACGTTTGGAGTTGGACACCTTGACAAGTTGAGCCGCTATTAGTAGCGATTGCGCACGTTCGCAGGGTATGCTACACACGCGGAAAAAGCAAAGCCCGAAAACAACTTAGATTTTACACTCACTGGTGGGCTTTGTCTTTTTTACAGCCCCGCTGGTAGCTCACATTCTCATTGTAGACTGGCTGCGATTTTGTTTTTAGTAACATCAATGAGCGCTTATCATAAACTCAGCGGAGGGTAGATAGTTTCGCTAGTTTGCACACCGTCGAAAGCCGAATAACTTAAAACTATGTTATTTTTACATTATTTCTTTCCAGATGTCAAATTTTCGTAATCGTTGAAGCAAGCGTTGGGCGGTGACCCGCAGCGTTGTTCGAGCTGCCAACTGAAACATTTTCATCTTTTATTGGAGATCACTATTGTTTGCTTTGAAAGCAGATAGCATTATATCCCTTGACATGTTTCTTTTTATTATTATTTTAACTTGAATTGGTCGCAAGAGGCGAGGAGCGCGATAAAGTGGAGCGGGGACTGGTGGGTCCGTCCCAGCGAAGTGAAAGTAAATAACCCGATCGGGAGGGTTATGCCGGCGTCTGGGTTTGTTACACTTGCGCTTGCTCGCGGTGGCTGGTCCAAACTTGCAGTAGCGTGCAAGTGAAGTGTAAAAACAGCGCTAAGATTGATCCTCAGCGAAGAAGAATTGGCGGAACAAGGTCGCATACGCACAGAAATGGCTCGATTACTCCATAATGACATACATTTTATTTTACGAAGAGAATTTAAATTTCCGCAGCACATACGAGTAGCCAGTGCCAAAGCGATTGCTGAGTAGTCACAGTTATCCCTCGCAGAGTTGGGCAGTCTACGTCTATTCCGATAAAAATTTTCGGTGTTGTTCGGCATATTAATGCATCTTGACTGCGGAAGTGCTACATTGAATTGGTGGGTTTACGCGGTTCTCTGACATTGTGTGACAGACAGACGAAGTGGGCTCAGCAGGAAATCTTTAAAGCAAAAGCTTAGGGCTCAAGGCGAAAAATTCAAGGAATCCTAAAGAATTTCGTTGGTTTTGTTCGGCGTAATTATGGGGCCTACTGAGTATGTACACGTAAGGACAGAGCCTTTCCGCGTATTTCATGAGGTTGCGTCGCAGGCAGATCAAGTGGGAGTGTCCCGAAAAATTTTATACCAATTGTGGAGGACTAGTGTCTGAAATGAAACAGGAACAGATTGTAATATATCGACGTTATAACGGCCCTGCATTGTACCACTCAGCAGAGCTCAACGATACGCATAACCACTGTAGTCAGAAGACAATATTCATGAGAGTGAGTTGAGAGCAGTAGACTTACACAAATGAAAGGAAATGTAGAGAGACGAACCTGGCAGTAGCCCACAGAGTTCGTGTTTGGATGATTTACTCAGTCTTTTCCTCAAGTTTTCTTGATTTTTTATATGGAGAGCAGCAATTTATGGTCAACGTTGTCTCTCTCCACAAGATTCCTCTTCCCTGCGCGTCCGCATTTCAATGGCCGTCATTAGGCGAAGAAGCGATTGTGATTTTCCCCGGTGTGATCGGTCGATGTTAGCCGTGATGTGGCTATGTGTGCGTGCGTGTGTGTGTGCGTGCGTGTGAGAGCACCTGCATGTGCTTTTTTTTAATGTGGTAATTGTGCACGTGGGAATGTAAGCTCGCGAAAACTTGGAAGTTTCTTTGGAGCAACGCTTCCTCCATCAAATGCGCTCTGGTGACAGCGGTGGTGTTCACAGCTTCGCAGCGGTCCGTCAACTAACCATCTGTAGTCTGCGCCTGGTGCTTTGCAACTGATAACACAGCCGGCGCTTACACACCCTCTGAATTTCATGATACCAAAGGAGTAGGCCTTCAATATTTTCCAGACATTTGCAGGAACTCCTACTCAAGCGATGCGAATTGCCTGTTCCGCGCGCAGAATCTCCAAGACTCGTTCTGCTGAGAATGATTGCTCACTCGAATGCATGAGCAAGGAAACGTGAGCACAGCATGGAGAAGCAACCAGGAAAGATGGGAGGCTTAGTTACTGCAATTAGATGAAAAGTGGGACTAGTTTGCGGAACATTCACAGTTGACAAAGACAGCGCTAAAACAGTCGAGGAAGAAGCAAGGTTGGTATACACATTCGAGCGCTGTTATTTTGGTGCAAAAAAGAGCCCAATGCCTTCTCTCGGGATAGTTATGTTTGCAGTAGCATAGAGCTATGATTGGCAAACACAGGACCCGACGTTTAATCTAGTGGGCACTGCCGGCCAGAACAAAAATATAACAGAATAAATTAATTGCTTGTTTTTGTGGAATAGATCAGATGGGTAGCTTCTCCAAGTCACTTCATGATCAGCCACGCTATCCCGAGACAAAGCAAGCCTCCTTGTGATACGTGGCTTCAGGCAAATCATCGATCCAACTGGCTGTTAAACATCGTAGACAAATGGTTAATACGGCTAAAGTGCTCCGCGATGCTTATTTACTTGTTTGAACTCTCGAAATAAAAACATGACCTAAGAGAGAGTAGTGCTAAGCAAACAAGTGAATTATAAAATTTACAACGGCAGATTACGGAATATAAGTATGCAACTGAAAGTAAGCATGAACGGTTCATACTTAAACACAGAAAAAAACTAAAATAGATATATAGCACAAAAATAACACTTGTTCATTGTTCGTTCATTGGAGAGTGCCAGAACTGCTAATGAACCGTCATTTATTGTCGCGACATTATATGGAAGGTCTTCCAAATCATAGCATGAACGTGGAATACATCAATAAAAAAGGCATTGGTTCTACATGTTAGAATATACAATTTATAGGCTAAGATTCTCGGACCATGGCCCCATTCGTCGCAGGCTTACAAAGTGACGCGGGTACTCCTACGTTTTATGAAAGCGACTGGCGTCAGTAACTGGCGTCGGTAACCACTATAGTTGAAAAGGAACGTCTACAATCAATACATTCTACCGGTGCTAACATATGGGGCGGAAACTTGGCAATTGACAAAGCCGCTCGAGAAGTTCAGGACCATGCAAAGAGCGATGGAACGAAGAACGTTAGGTGTAATGTTAAGACAAAGGAAGATAAGAGAGCAGATGGATCAGAAAGCAAACGGATTTCCATTTTTCTAATTGACGTGCAGAGAAAAAAACGTAACTCGGCAGTCCAATAATGCCTAGGTTAGATAACCGGTGGACCTTTAGGGTCACAGAATAGGTGTCAACAGAAAGGAAGCGCCGTCGAGGACGGCCGATGACTAGGTGGGGTGATGAGAATTGGAAATTCGCAGGCGGTAGTTGGAATTGGTTGGCGCAGGACAGGGGTAGTTGGAGAACGCATGGAGAGGCCTTCGTACTGCAGCGGGCATAATTAACAACGAAGGTGATGATGGCTGCACACATTGCATCTTTCGAGTGTCACAAAAAAAGGAAATGAAAGCAGGTGCAATTTTTGGTGTAATGATTTAGTGTATCGTAGAAGGGCCTATTTTTGCTATTCGCACAGATGCTTTTTTGAGAAACGTTCTCAGGAGGCGAAATTCCAATCTCGGTGTTTTTTTATGGTGCAGCGGTGGCGCAGCGGCAGAACACCGACCTCGCATGCAATAGGTCCGTGATTAGAATCCCAGTGCCGCGCAATTTTCCACCGGATAAAAAAAAAGTCCGCGTGTTGATAAAATTGCATAAAGAGGCCTGGAGTGTGGCCTGATACCGGTGACCAGAACCGGTAGCGCACTCCCTCACCAGAGCAGGATTGGCCACCCTGGTGCAGTACTTGGCCACAACCTCCTATATGAACACAACAATCAAACCCCGGAACTCAGTCCCCAGCAGCTGCGAAGCAACTGACCACGGCTACGGTCAGACCTGCGACACAGCAGAGGGTGCTAAGAATCCCTGGCTCCGGAGAGGCCGCCATTGGTATGTGAACCTGGCAACGTTTAACGCTCGAACGTTATCTAGTGGCCTCACCTATGGGGCAGAAACCTGGAAGCTTACGAAAAGGGTTCTACTCAAATTGAGGACGACGCAACGAGCTACGGAAAGAAGAATGATAGATGTAACGGTAAGGGATAAGAAAAGAGCAGATTGGGTGCGAGAACAGAGGCGAGTTAATGACATCTTAGTTGAAATCCAGAAAAAGAAATGGGCGTGTGCAGGACATGTAATGAGGAGGGAGGATAACCGATGGTCATTAAGGGTTACGGACTGGATCCCAAGGGAAGGGAAGCGCAGCAGGGGGCGGCAGAAAGTTAGGTGGGCGGATGAGATTAAGAAGTTTGCAGGGACGGCATGGCCACAATTAGTACATGAACGGGGTAGTTGGAGAAGTATGGGAGAGGCCTTTGCCCTGCAGTGGGCGTAACCAGGCTGATGATGATGATGATGATGATGATATCTAGTGAGGCGAGTCTAGCAGTGCTATTAGAGGAATTAGAGCGCAGTAAATGGGACATAATAGGGCTCAGTGAAGTTAGGAGGCCAAAAGAAGCATATAGAGTGCTAAAAAGCGGGCACATCCTATGCAACCGGGGCTTAGCGGAAAGGCGAGACCTAGGAGTCGGATTCTTGATTAATAAGAATATAGCTGGTAACATACAGGAATTATATAGCATTAACGAGAGGGTGGCAGGTCTTGTTGTGAAACTTAATATGAGGTATAAAATGAATGTTGCACAGGTATACGCCCCTACATCCAGTCATGATGACCAGGAAGTGGAAATCTTCTATGAGGACGTGGAATCGGCGATGGGTAAAGTCAAAACAAAACACACTATACTGATGGGCGACTTCAGTGCCAAGGTAGGCAAGAAGCAGGCTGGAGACAAGGCAGTGGGGGAATATGGCATAGGCACTAGGGATAGCAAGGGAGAGTTATTAGTAGAGTTTCCGGAAAATAATAATATGTGGATAATGAATACCTTCTTCCGCAAGCGGGATAGCCGAAAGTGGACGGGGAGGAGCCCGAACGGCGAAACTAGAAATGAAATAGACCTCATACTCTGCGCTAACCCTGGCATCATACAAGATGTGGACGTGCTCGGCAAGGTGCGCTGCAGTCACCATAGAATGGTAAGAACTCGAATTCGCCTAGACCTGAGGAGGGAACGGAAGAAATTGGCACATAAGCAGTCGATCAATGACTTAGCGGTAAGAGGGAAAATAGAGGAATTCCAGATCAAGCTACAGAACTGGTATTCGGCTTTAACTCAGGAAGAGGACCTTAGTGTTGAAGCAATGAACAACAATCTTGTGGGCATCATTATGGAGTGTGCAATAGAAGTCGGTGGTAACTCCGTTAGACGGGATACCAGTAAGCTATCGCAGTAGATGAAAGATCTGATCAAGAAACGCCAATGTATGAAAGCCTCTAACCCTGCAGCTAGAATAGAACTGGCAGAACTTTCGAAGTTAATAAACAAGCGTAAGACAGCTGACATGAGGAAGTATAATATGGATAGAATTGGGCATGCTCTCAGGAACGGAGGAAGCCTTAAAGCAGTGAAGAAGAAACTAGGAATTGGCAAGGATCAGATGTGTGCGTTAAGAGACAATGCCGGCAATATCATTACGAATATGGATGAGGTAATTCAAGTGGCTGAGGAGTTCTATAGAGATTTATACAGTACCAGTGGCATTCACGATGAAAATGGAAGAGAGAATAGTCTAGAGAAATGCGAAATCCCACAGGTAACGCCGGAAGAAGTAAGGAAAGCCTTGGGAGTTTTGCAAAGGGGGAAGGCAGCTGGGGAGGATCAGGCAACAGCAGATTTGTTGAAGGATGGTGGGCTGATTGTTCTAGAGAAAATGACCACCCTGTATACGCTATGCTTCATGACTTCGATCGTTCCGCAATCTTGGAAAAACGCTAACATAATCCTAATCCATAAGAAAGGGGATGCCAAAGACTTGAAAATTTATACGCCGCTCAGCTTACTGTCCGTTGCCTTCAAAGTATTTACTAAGGTAATTGCAAATAGAATCAGGAACACCTTAGACTTCTGTCAACCAAAGGAGCAGGCAGGATTCTGTAAAGGCTACTCAACAATAGACCATATTCACACTATCAATCAGGTGATAGAAAAATGTGCGGATTATAACCAACCTTTATATATAGCTTTCATTGATTACGAGAAAGCGTTTGATTCAGTCGAAAGCTCAGCAGTCATGGACGCATTGCGGAATCAGGGTGTAGACGAGCCGTATGTAAAAATACTGAAAGATATCTATAGCGGCTCCACAACCACCGTAGTCCTCCATAAAGAAAGCAACAAAATCCCAATAAAGAAAGGCGTCATGCAGGGAGGTACGATCTCTCCAATGCTATTCACAGCGTGTTTACAGGAGGTATTCAGAGACCTAGATCGGGAAGAAATGGGGATAAGAATTAATGGAGAATACCTTAGTAACTTGCGATTCGCTGATGATATTGCCTTGCTTAGTAACTCAGGGGGCCAACTGCAATGCATGCTCACTGACCTGGAGAGACAAAGCCGAAGGGTGGGTCTAAAAATTAATCTGCAGAAAACTAAAGTAATGTTCAACATTATCGGAAGAGAACAGCAGTTTGCGATAGGTAGTGAGGCACTGGAAGTGGTAAGAGTATACTTAGGACAGGTAGTGACTGCGGATCCGGATCATGAGAATGAAATAATCAGAAGAATAAGAATGGGCTGGGGTGCGTTTGGCAGGCATTCTCAGATCATGAACAGCAGGTTGCCATTATCCCTCAAGAGAAAAGTTTATAACAGCTGTGTCTTACCAGTACTCACGTACGGGGCAGAAACCTGGAGGCTTACGAAAAGGGTTCTCCTTAAATTGAGGACGATGCAACGAGCTATGGAAAGAATAATGATAGGTTTAACGTTTCGGGTAAGAAAAGAGCAGATTGGGTGGGGGAACAAACGCGAGTTAATGACATGTTAGTTGAAATCAAGAAAAAGAAATGGGCATGGGCAGGACACGTAATGAGGAGCGAAGATAACCGATGGTCATTAAGAAGTACGGAATGGATTCCAAGGGAAGGGAAGCGTAGCAGAGGGCGGCAGAAAGTTAGGTGGGCGGATGAGATTATGAAGTTTGCAGGGACAACATGGCCACAATTAGTACATGACCGGGGTAGTTGGAAAAGTATGGGAGAGGTCTTTGCCCTGCAGTGGGCGTAACCAGGCTGATGATGATGATGATGATGTTTTATTACAGCAGATTGGCAATAGAATAATAAAATGGCCTAATTAAGTAGGCATTTAAACCGAGAACATGTATATAAACCGAGAACATGCATATAAACCGAGAACATGTACTCACTGGCTCTGCAGCGGTGAAATAAAACCGCAGCTTTCACACGAGCATTCCTGCTCCTCGTCGTGAGTCATTGCGTAGCAAACTGGCTAGCCAATTCTATGGCTGCTTTAGGTCTTCCGAAATCGCTTTAGATACTGTGACGCTGCAATGACGGGCACTAACAATGATTCCTGACAATGTGTGACTTATACGGGAGCCCAGAATTTGTTAATTTTTCATTTTACTCCTCCTATGGGAGTGCATAGGTATTTTTTTCACATTAATGATCCTAATATTCCTGATGGACAGCTCATACATAAAAAGTAGTACGCCTAATTCCTCCACGAGCATCTTCAGCATGCTGAAACCTTAATAGGAGGTTAGTCTTCGGTCAGAAAAGGTGATTCAATTGTCTCGAACATAATAAAACGAAAGTGCACAATTAGGCGTTATTTATAATACGCGTTTGAGCATGCTTATTCGCCATTTTGTGCGGCAACGACGTCAAAGACCGCCGACCTCAGTCATCAACAGGGGCGCTGCAACGTAAAGCTATTCGAAACTAATCCATTCCAAGGGCTTTATAACGTAAAACTATTCCAGTCTGTTTTTATTCCAATCTCCTGACATCAAATTTACGTAACCACCGGCGCAAGCATCGGGCGGTAACCCGCAGCGTTGCCTGACCAGCCCACCTAAACCATCTCCTCGTTTGTAGCAGGTCCCTCTTGTTTGCTATAAAAGTGAATAACATTGCCAACATTAGATTTTTCTTATCTAATTGGCTGACAAGAAGCGACGAACATGCTCAAGTGGAGATCGTTTCGATGGGGCCGAGCCAGCGCAGTGAAATTAGATAACTAAACGAGGATGTTGGTGATAGCGTCTGCGATTGGCCCGCTTCCTGTTACTTAGATCAGGTCGGTGTTCAAAAATCATGGCGGCGTGCAACGTAAGGTTAAGAACGCCGCTGAAAGGGATTCTCAGCAAGAAACAGTTGGCAGAGCAATGTCATATACGTGCCGAAAGGGTTGGAGAAAGTTATACTGCCACGCAAAAAGTTTTGTCATGCGCTCAATTCATGCGGTCCATTAGGGGCGAGTAGCCAGTGCCTGAGCGTTCGGCGGCCAGCCATCGTCTCTTCTTTTCGGAATGGGGCACTATGCATAATTATTGCTTACACTTCCTATCAGATGGGGAGTTACCGCGGTTTTCGTGAAGTAGCGGGAAAAAAGGCACAGGGGGTGGTCGTGCGGAAGCTTGTTTGATCAATCATGACGCCCTGATAGCAGAATCGGGATAGCTTTACGTTATAATGCACCATTCCTGCAGTGAGCCATCCACGATTGGTCGAAAAACTTTCGAGCAAACCCAACTTAGACTGTTTGGCCCGTGACGTCACACTCTCTTGCCTGTCTGCCACATGACATCATAAAACCGCGAAAACTCACCGCGTCAAAGTTACATGTACTCGTTAGAGTCTCAACGTTATGCCTGAAAAAATGATTTTTTTTTCTTAATAGCCGGACACTACCCCGTTTCGAAAAGAATAGATGATGGCTGCCCACCTATCACTTGGGGCATTTACACGCGAGACAACAGAGACATCTTCCGTAAACCAAACTTGTTTCCGCTAGCCGCGAAAAAATAAGTCGCCGATATCTGCAAAATTGTACACAACGTACAGCCATGACATAATTACCTAATTGGGCGAAGGCCAATGTCGAGATGCCAGCATTAGAAAGAGAGTGGCCACATGCATGCGGACAGCACTTTTATTCTGCTTGATCTAAGCATTTACGGTATCGAAATGAACAAAAAGTGTCTGCCCCGGCTGACGAGCAGAATCGCTACTTCTTGCGGTGACCTTCAGGAGCATCACGTACCAAAAACACCTTGCACATAATTTCACCCTAGATGGACGTGCCCTACGTGACAAGAATCCCGTCCAATCATTGTGCTCTTGGAAGCCGTCGTCAGAAATCAGCAGACTTTGACACGAAGCACATCGCTGTGCGCGATCAAGAACAGACACTTCAGCCCAATTTCATAAGAGCGCCCATGTCGTCCTGACGTTACGGCATGAAAGGCGCTTTTCTTCATGACGGTCTATGATTAGCGCGTGATTGGTTAACGTAGTCATATTTAAACAGTATGTATGTACTTTAAACACATATCGTAACCCAACCAAATTGGTAATCCATCATGCACAATTACAATCACAGGGAAAAATATTCAATGGAAAGTATGCCATAGAACATAAAGAATGAGCAGGATAGTGGTGGAGGCCCTGTACAGCAAAACCTTCAGCACAGTTGCGCTTTTTAGTTTTCATTATACCGTACTTGCATTTAAGTGCAAAATCGATGGCGTTGCTTAGTGCGTGAATAGCACCATTTATGTTGGCTACATCGGAATACACTAAGACAGCGTGCAGCGAGGAAGCGGTGAATGCCCTCTTCCATTATTTTCTCTCGAAGGGCCTCTCAGTCACAAAAGGCCATTGGAATTTCCTTTCAAGCCCCGAAGCCTGTGAAAAACACTCGATTCTTGCTTACCGTTCTGGGAGGAAAGCAAAGGGGCACGTTGTCGAAACAGGAGCCCATCCGAAACCGTAAGATGCAGCTTCGCTTACGCAGTGAATAAAGATGTGTCTGGCAGTCCAAGCGTGAGCATGCATGTTAACATTTTGTACTATCTTCCGAATCATAGACCCAGGTTTGTGTGCATTTGTCTCTTCACGTGGCAGACAGTATCATAAAATCTTAGACAATCATATTCGGTTTTCATAGTTGCTTTTTCAAAGGTTACCGAAACAAGTCATTTCAGCGTAAGAAAAACTGCGCAAACAAAGCACCTGAAGAGAGCGGGAAACAAAACGTTTATGGAAAGAAATACATAAAATGCAGCCCTAAGCTGCTTTTGGTGAGGTACCAATATTAATTCGATAGTGTTGATCATCAATAGGCCAAAATAACAACTGTCATATGTGACTCCACTGAGGGCATGACACTCTTTTTGATACGATCCAGCCACTTAATGTAAGAATAGCGCTGTATAACCGAGGAAGGCAGTCTTTTTTCAGGCCGCTTCTGCCTCGTACGCTGGTTTAGTGGCGGCACCGCTCCTCTACACCTACAACCAAAAGTACGCCTAGCCTGGAAGGCGCCAACGAGATTCGTATTAGCCTCAGCCGGCGCTTCCCTATAGCAGAAATATTACAAGCGGTATAATTAAACAATGCGCGACAACTCCCCTCTTTCACAGTGCCCTCCCTGTCTCTTCAGACTCCCTCGCTCAACGCTTTTGGCTTTAGTTTTCATTATCGCGGTGCGTCACCGAGTGGGCACTTCACATTCATCGCACACGTAACTCTGACGTTTATATTAGGTTGCGCGTTTCGCCGCAGTAGGGACCACGACCCTTGGATTTGTTATTCTTCGTTAATAATTCACGCTGACATACGCCTCGAAAATGTTTATGCTTTTCCACGGCTCCCAATCTGCACAAGGATTGAAGAAAAGATGGCCGAGCTCCGGGCAGTGTCGTTGCTTTTACAGCAATATCTTCGATGTCGCGCTCCGTGCGCTGCACGTTTCATTCCGTTGTAAAGTTGTGTGTGAAACGGTGACTTTTTTTTGGAGAATGTGCTTGACTCAGGTGTTGGCGTCGCACCAAATAGATTACTTCCGGGAAGAAGTTGGTAGCACATGGTGGGAACCACCAAATCCGCTCCAGCCCATATATCAGCCCATAAAAATAATGTCAGCGCAGTTTGCACCGAGTACTTTAGCCTGCGACCATTGCGCTGCGACCAGTGTGCGGCTACCGTCGTTGCGATGACAGGAAAAAAAGTAGTCACGCGATAGCATTAAGGACCCGGCGTCGTAGAAAACCCGGCGCCGGCCATCGTTTCGGCAAAAATAATTTCCAACCACGCAAGCCATCCATGTAGCGCAAAGAAGTTGCTGCACTAATTGAATTTCTCAAAGCAAAATACGTCAGAAAAATTATAGGGTAGGACTTACACATGACCTACAGATCTGATAGCGTCGGATTGGAATTTGAATATAGAAAAATCCTAATTCTGTTGCACGGAAACTCAAACACAAACGCCTTTTTCAGCGTTTCTGCCATTCATAGACATGCCACGGCGTCCAGTATTTGCGCGCTCAAATCTCGGAGGCTACGGAGCAGCGCGCCTGGTTCCTAGCAACACCTCCAGATGGTGCTTGCCTTCACCGCATCGCGACCCACGCAAGAGGCCGCGTTTACACCAGCAAGCTCGCCTTCCTGCATAGCGTTCATCGCCAGTGTTTCGCAGTAAACGTTACAGTTACATAAGCTGCAGTTGCTGGGAAGCCTGAGAAGCAGTGAGTGATCCTTGAACGCTGTCGCGTTCCACTCTTAAAGGCGAAGCTTAAGCGTTATTCACATTTTTTTAATACTGTTACAAGACTGTTTAGAGTGAGTGAATGTGCACGATCTGGTCGAGATGCTGATAGAGGAAAACTGTTCTATTCCTTCTATAAATATTTTTGGAGGGCAACCCATAGGTGTTCCTTACTGCAGCGAGCGTTGGCGGCGGGGGCACCGTAACCGAGCGAACGAACACACAAGATGAAAGAGTGAACGCGGATAGAGAGGTGAAAGACGTGAATCTCGAACGGCTGAGACCAGTAAGAGGGTCGCTTGAGTGACGTGCACGCGGTAAACTGGTGTCATTCACACCCGCCCGACCACTCGAAGCCTACTCGTATCTGGCCTCAGCCGGACCGCTCGTTTCCTAGTAAGGTCTGGTCGCGTCAGCTTTGCTCGCACTTGTTTGGTTTGGTTCGTTTCGACTCGTTTGCGCTAGTTTCGATAGTAATGGTTTGCGACTGTTATTTGATCTGATTGTATGCGTGACGCGAATTGTGTAGTACTTTCTCGAAACCACGCCGCACCAGCAATTACACAGGAACATGCGACGTGCCATATATAAAAGCCGACGCGCTTGACCCGCATATAAGATTTTCGACGATTGCTGACTCTGCTACATGTCCCTCTCAGATTCTTTGCCTCAATAAATTACGAAATGAAAACACATAGAGATGTGCATTCAAAATTTTCCTTACAGAGTATTGTAGTCGTCGCTGAACATTTCCTGTATCGTTTCACCTATATCTGTGAAGTTACAAATACCAAAAGGCGCCTGATATATGACATATGCCTACTACATCTGTTCGTATAAGTTTACTCTAATTCTCGGTGACGCTGTGGATAATACTACCGCGAATAATGGAGCACTCTGACGTAATTCGCAAAAATCCTTGGCATGCTTTTTTTTTGTAATATATGATTGTGTTGCACCTGGAAGCATCCATATGTGCTTGCACTTAAAAAAATGAGGCGTGAAACTTTCCACCAAAGTTCTCTTATTTTGACCCGTGTGATCTGTAGCCAGAAGTACTCTGCCTAAAGTATTCTATCTCAGCCGCGTTGTGTTGTCCCCAACGTTTTGTTCCGCGCACTTGGACTTTTTCGTCGATGCTTCTGAAAGTTTTCATTTTGTGTGTCGTTAAGGGTTGTCCTAAGTGCTGTTACAAATATCAACAACAGTTTGCTTCATTTTTTACCCGTACTGGAGATGCCAACGTGTTTTAAACCTAATATATTTTCGCAATAAAAACTCTTTTTAATGTTATACAAGGTTTATTCGGTTTCCTTTGGTTACCATTTAGTTTTTCATTTTTTTAATTGTATATGTGAATGTTGTGTTAAATGAAAGACGCATACATATTGTGCAATGTTTTGTACTAAAAAATCAGGTCTCAAACCATAACATGTATTATTCTCGCCTTGCGTAAGTTGTTTGAGGACGAAGCACTTCACTTAAAGCCCGAAAGGAATGTACAGTCGCGTTCACAAATTTGGAGACCATGCGAGCCCGTGGCAATGTGCATGCGTGCGCCATCTGGCGGCTCGGTGCCTGCTGTCGAGAGTATCACAGTGCGCATGCGCGTCCATACTATCTCGCTGACCTGCTCGCTGACTCGCTGCGCACCCGCGAGGGCGCCGTTTAGAGGAATTTGCAGTGACCGCCGCCAGTAGTGTTGTTCGCGAATCAGTGGCGCGGCATCTTCCATCCCCTTGGTCCAACCTCGGCGATGTTTTTCGGCTACGGAAGCGCCTGCTTTCCCCGCTTCTGTCACGGCTGTCTGGCCGATACCACAATGCAAAATGTCTACTCTTTAGGTGTAAACGCGCGCATCGGTGGCAGCGGATACCCATCAGCGGTACGAAGCAACACCAAGACAGAAGGTGTTTCATTGGTTTTATGTCCAGTTGGTATGGCAATAGTGCTTCGCGGAAAATCCGAAGTGATTAAGTGACGCGCGAAAATATAATCATATATATATTTATAGGTAACCATGGTGAGGGGAGATGGTGGGGGAGAAGGCATCGCCGGGCTAATGAGCAGATACGGTGACGCGTCTCCGCCTGCAGACGCCTTTCTCTGGTAGGTTGTATTATGCGCGCGTTCGTTGCCTGCGCAAGCCACCGCGTGCGTTCTAACTCAAGTTGCGTCATCCCACCAATAGGTATCCGCTGCCATCACCGGGCCGATGGAAGCGCGGCGTTGCAACCTTAGCTGGTCGATCGTGTCTCAGCAAGCCGAGAAGATTCCCCACCTAAGGAGTACATAAGTTGCACCGTGGCCGAAACACACCACTCGCGCTTTCTGCGGAGCGGGGCGTTCCCAGCACAGAGTGCTATCGCCGGCAGAATGCCACGTTCGAAGAAGCGCTGCCCATTGTCAGGCTTTCACGCTGCTGTGCTCAGATATTTCCACTGAGTTATCGCGCCTCCCTATTGGCGCACACAGACGCTGTTTGAGAAGTCTCATACTGTGAAAGTCTATTAGAGCATTTTGCGTATTGCCGCTTAGTCTTCTGCAAGCATGCCGCCAGCTGGACGGAGCGCGAAACAAACAAAGTTATCCGATCACGCCCCTGTTGACAACGAACGCAAATTACGATAATTGGCCCGCGCGCTGGTGCGCAGCGAGCGAACACGCAGACCAGTGAATACCCGCGAACAATGTCATACATGTGGAAGGAAAACTTCAAAATTAGAGGAGAAAACAAGACGGCACAGCAGCCATCTTATCAAGAGAAAAAAATAAACTAACGAAACGTCATAGAACGACAGACGAGCCGGTGAACGGCCCACAGGCATAGGAAAAAAAATGACTAGAAACGAAAGAACGGGGAAAGCAGACAGCATTGCCAGTGGTCGGCTGCGCTACCGATATGCGATCTGCGCCACAGCACGCCACTGATGGCGCCACTTGTTCCACTCAAAGCAGCAACGATCGAGGTGGAGAGGGCTGGACACGTCCACATCAGCTGCATTTCTGGTGGCTGGTTCACGACATGTCCTGGCGTTGGCCATTAACACTGCATTTACAGCCCCAGACTGCTGCTGCGTGGTCCTAATATAGAAGAAAAGTATTGTCTATAAAGTACACTGCACTTTTACGAGATTTCTATGCGAGAGAAAGTCAGATGTTCAATTAGTCAAATCGTATTTTTATTAATATTCTTGAAGTTGAAAAACTCATCGCTCCGTATTGCAGCAGAAGGGCAACTATTACCTTTGGGAGAAGTAAAATAAGACTTGATTGAACTTTACAGCATTGAAGGTCGCTCATTTTCAAGAAGAAAGACTGTTGTTTTTGCAAGTTGGAATAAGCACAATAATTGGGATTTCTATTACTCGGTGTGAATTGAACTATGATGTCGCTAAAATAGTTGTAGAGTGTATTCGAAAGGCAGCGGTGAAATGTTGGGATAGGCCTATATAGAAAGCGGAGCAGAACCTTTACTGAAACCTTTTATTGCGCAGAATTTTCGACACACACAAAATGGTCCGAAAAACCGACGTACATACCACCAACATTTGCATGAGTGAAATTTAACGCCTCGGCGTAATTAGAGTGACTCTTCATGGCTTGTAACCAACTGAGCAGACCCATTGCTGCGATACGCAAAGGAAAACACGGTGAAACCATTCTTTGATACTACGATTGCATCTTGCACAGAAATAACGCAGACAGTACACTCGAGCCTGCTCTAAAATATCACACGCCAAATGACGTAAAAGGAAATAAGTATTTGCTGTCATGGAAGATTCACGAGCTGCACTTTCTTAATGTGTCTACGTGCGTCAGTTCTTTACCGTACCTCGTGTCTACAGGCAAAACTATGCAACCGCTATGCAACTTAGGCACAACCGCTAATAGTAAGTGGACGTTGATGTCGGTCAGAATTTTTGCTGGTAAAGTTCGTGTCCGTTACATCTGACGCACCAAAAGTAGCCGAAGAGCTGGCTAAACAAAGTAACAGGAGGTTGGCTTTTTCTGCGTTCTCGTTGTTGCTTTACTTACTCATTCTGTGACACCTGTCACATGCAATAATCAAATTAAGAAGTGTTCTTGCTGATGTGCGCCGGTGGTCGGCCATGCCTTCCAAGGCATAAACCAGCAAATGCGCGTCTTCATGAACGTGAAGAGATAATCGCATTTCACAAGTGGACAGGCTGACAGGCTGTCGAGGTAACTCCGGCATCCAGGCCGACAGTAAAACCCAGGAGGGTGCGTTATTCGAGCAACCATTCCTGCAGTGGTGCCACAGGCCTTGCCCATTTGACAGGTTTATCAGTTGGCGTACTGCGTGTGACGAGCGTAAAAAGTGGACAGATGACGAACTGTCTCAGAACAATAATCAACAGCATGAACTTCGGGGGCAGTGAGCAGACGCGGCGTTTTGACGTTTGACCGATTTCTATAAAAAGCGCAGCATAGCCGCGGCAACTACACCCCAGTCTCGTATCATAGAATAAAGCTGTGAGTTGGGCCAGCTGGTAATGCATCGTTTCCGATATGAAACTAAGCGGATTAAAGCCTGAACGTACAGATAGAACGACACGCATTACTGGTGCAGAACTCGCTTCTGAAAAGTTTATTGAAGCAGACACACATATATATAAACAAGCACAAATATGCAGGTATATATGAATTGCCATAGCCGCGTCAATAAATTAATGTTAGAAGAATATCTTATGCATAAAATTATTTCTCTGTCATTGAAACCAATTGAATTGCGCCTAACATCATTTTCCTTTTATTTCTCGAATGTGATAAGCTTCGAACACTTTTTGTGAGATCCGGTACTTATGTCTCATAAATATCATTATGTTCGCCGAAGTTCGTAGGTAGACTCATGATCGGTTGTGTAAGGCTATATTGGCGCAAGTTGAATTTGGGATAAGCAGACTGTGCTCTCCTAATAATAGGTTATTACAGCGTCCCGTCGGTCCCAGATAAATTTTACTACATGACGAGGAAATCTTAGAAACTGCACAACTATAAAAGGTTGCTAACTTTTGCGATTGCTTGCTACCACGCGTAAGAATCCACACCACTCAGTCCAACTCCTGCACTCAATACAACATTAATGAATCTTTACGTCCCTTACGGTGTTGAGTAGCCTGGCTGCTGACAAGAGGTAATATCTGACTGAAGTTAGTTTTGGTATAATGTAAGATGTTGGCGCAATATCGCTTTCCGGTGTTTGTGAGCCCATGCGCTCACTCGCATGATTAAGAAATATTCAGAATTTCTTTAGTGACTACTGATGTTCCACGCGTTCCACCCCTTAGTTGCCGCGCAACCCATTCACTCAATCTTGCTATTACAGAAACAGAGAGCCCCACTTCTCGTAGTCATCGGCCCATGTGAACCACGGAAACATTCTTTTTGGAAAATCCAGAAAGTGCGCCTTGGGTTTCGGGGGTGATTCATAGGTAAACCATAGTCTTCTTCCCTAGTCAAATGCATTCAAGCTTCAGTCGCACGTGTAACGGTTTCTCATTTGGGCAGAAAATTAGGTACACATTGACGAATCTGACAACGGCCTTGATCTTGCCTGTTAGTCTCGCCTTAAAAACCCCTGTCAACTTTTTCGACAAAAATATCATTGAACATAGAGCTTCCTCAATACCTTAGGCATGCCTACTCTTTTAAGGGAGCTTTTCTTTCTTCCTAAATAATGGTTAACTTCATATAAAACCGGATGTTGCTGCCTTTTACTGAATGATGAGCAAGTGGAAAAATTGGACAATAAAGGGCCCGGTCAAGCCACTCATCTAAAATAAGCTTCAGCATTAAGTAATGTACCGAACAGAGCATACAAACAATCAAAAAAGAAAAAAAAGGAAGACTTGGTAGGCGGTTTAATGATAACGTATGAATGGCTGTATCGGGCAGGTAATTGCAGAGAAGGGGGTGGGTGGGGGCACGTTTCGTGCTTATTGCAATTGTTATATTGGTACTAGGGTAAAGAATCGCCGTAATCAAATGCATGAGGTACATTTCTTCATGCATTACAAAGCCTACAGCCTAGCTGGCACTGTTAGCCTAACTACAGCCTAACAGCGCCGGAGATTGCACTGCGCTACTCCAGTGCGCCGCGCTCTTAGGTGGTTGGGACTCGCACTCGCCTCAGTCTGCTACGATTGCCCTCCCTATGGAGACGGACTCGGCCCACCTTTGTCAAAGAGGGTGTACGCTCCTGTGCTTTCCTGCCCAAATCTCTTCGTGCCATTTCTGAACCGTACACGTCGATCGCCGGACGGGGGGGAGGGGGGGGCATATCTGAGCTTTGTGCAACAAATTGCGCACTTATAAGCCTTATAACTCGCAACGAATATTAGTTGCAATTTGATGGAATATACATACCGTGGCTCAGTTAATTCTTTCCAACGCGACCGGTGCCGGTCCGTTGGACAAAAGTACTGCCCACCTATTCTGCCACTTAACGCTGAGCGAGAGCGTGAATTTAGCTCCAACCTGCATGCTTGGAGTCCCAACGGTGCCATTCATACACGCATCACATCCGGTATCAAGTAATGGCTTCTTCCCTCTACACTGCGGAGCCAAAGTAAGATGCGTTAACAGTACGGTTGCGAATGCATGAGCCATAATGCTATGGCATATTTTCGTTACATGCGGTTCTTGCTGGTAGTATTGCAAGCGCCAAATGATTTTAAAGACTTTTAACATCAATGCACAGAAAACGATACGTAAGAACACAGAATAAACGAGGATTAGTGTACAACCTAATTCTGGCATTGCCTGCTACTCATTACAGTCTAGAACCCGCTGTATCGGCAAAGTGCAAGTTCGCAGGCACAGCGAGCGTTATGAAAACAGTCTTGATGTGTACACTCATGGCACAAAAAAAGGTCTGAAGAACAGCACATAAGAAAGTGTGCATGTTCATATAACGTCCATAAAGTCAGATAAAGTGGGCCCTTCATCTGACTTTATGCGCGCTCTTTATGAACGCTACCACTTTAGAAAGAAGTTGATGAAAATAAACACTGTCACTCAGACAGCGCAAAGAAAACGACAAAAAGATTTAGGGCAAGGCGTTGTGTCCATCTCATTTACAACAGCCGTCGTCTGATCTCCATATCTACTACTGCCAAAAACTCACGTGCGGGCTTGTGTTACTCTTCCGCACGCCGAAACAACCATCTGTACTTTGCCTCTTCACTGTTTCTGGCTTGGATTCAAGTCAACGTGGACGTGAAGGTCGGCGTGGGCGCAAGGACCGAACAACATGAATCTACCATGCATCGACTCAGGGGCGTGCGATCTTCACGGCGGAGGCGGATACGTAGCTCCCCTTAGAAGAGCGATCGCTGAGGGACTCGACAACCATCGACGTCAGTATGCTCTCCGGTATGCTAGATTGTTTTACCACTAGCAACGGCAAGCTTTCCAAGCTGAACGCATAACTCATCTAGAACAGTTCAATGAACAGATCGAAGCGGAGTAGAGTTCCACGGCTGGCTATAACGAGTCAGCCATAAGCATGATAGGTGAAATTGGCTTTCCTATCGGCAAACTAGGCAGCAAGAAGCAACCTTATGCATATGCCTGAATACCTCGCACCTAAAAATAAAAGCTCGAGGAGGTCTACTGGACACCGAGAATCAAAATTGTAATTACGAACTTTTAAGGTCGACCTCACCCTGATGATATTATATTTGAGAGAAATTTGAAAATACTTAACCTAAACGATGCCGTGGGGCGCGATTGGAGATTTTTGTTCGATACACGCGTGGAGTTCTTGTTTAGTCTCGCCTGACGCGATTGGCTTAACGTGTGAGACACAACTGAATACAAAGTGAATACGATCAGGGATCTCCAATTGTACCCCTAGTATCTTCCTCCAAGTTTTATTATCGGCGATGTTCATTGGCTGAAGAGGCAGCGAGCAGTAATCAAGGAGCCGCCAAGAGCAGAGGCTTGCCATGGATATGTCTTTGCATTGAATAAATAAAGTTACAGGGACCGCACAATTGCGCAGTACCACTTCACGGCACTTGGCAATCTTTCTAATACGAACAAAATAGCGACGGTACCCCTATATCTGGGGTAAAGCAGGAATGTCCTAAATGAAAGTGGGAAACTACGCCTAATTATTATATGACTCGGAATTCTATTCCAGATTTAGGCACCAATAACTTCCATCAGTGTTCAACCATAAGTGCTATGACAGGTTGGTAGGTTGAAATTTTCGTGGGTTGCAGCTTTCCAGGCATTAGTGGGCAGTCTGAAAAGGTCTAAGGAAGCTGGGTCATTAGGCAATACATTGCTAAGCACTATTGCTGCAGTTTTTAGTATGTATACTGAGTTATAGCAATCTCGGCGATTTGAATGAAGGCTTTGTTGACTCAGTGCACTTGCATGCGGACAAATATATCAAGATACATTGTCTGAGTGCTACCTTAAGGTCCAATACAATAGCTAAGCTCGCTGTGAACAAAATCAAAATAAAGAATACACAGAATATGGAGACCCAAGCACTCTCGAGCCTTTCGTGCAAATAAGTGACAAGCATGAGCAAGTTTCGAACACAAACTGCGTTTTTTTTTTAAATAATATCGGTGAGACGACCCCCAGATGTTCCAGTCTCGCGTCACCTGAAGGTATGTTTATGTGCTCATAATTTATTTATTTTCGAATAGAATGAAACACGGCATATTTTCGGTTGTTTGTTTGCTGAGGTAAAACTAATTCATGGTAAGCTTTGTCGATACTTTTTACAATTCCTCCTGTATTTTCAGTGTCAGTTTTTCTATTATATCACCAATGAAGGCAAGGGCGTTACCACCCGCATATATCAATGGCTCGTCAGAATTGATGGTTTCAGGAATGTTGTTTACATTTGTAGGAAAAAAAAGAGATCGATCTAAGGCTCCTCTTGAGCACCTATAAGTGCCTCGTTAGTAGCAGAGCTATGCTCAGTGATTTCTACATGTTGTATTCGACCGATTAGATAACTCGTGAAAAAACTGCTGTACATTTCCTCCAAACCCATAGATCACTAGTTTATTGAGTACGATTTCATCAGTCATTGTGTCAAAAACGCGCCGCAGTAGCTTAGCGGCTATGGTGTCACGCTACTAAACACGAGGTCACGGGATCGAACCCCTGCCGCGGCGTGCGCACTTCGATGGCGGGCGAAATGCTAAGGCGCCCGTGTCCCGTACATTGGGAGCACGTTAATGATCCACTGGTGGTCAAAATTACTGTGGAGACCCCCGTTGCTACGTGTCTTAAGGTAAATCCGTGGTCCTGGCACTTAAAGCCCCAGTATTCAATTTTATCGAAAGCTTTACATGGATCGAGATAAACTGCAACGACGACCTTGGTATTATAAACTGCTCTATTAAGAAGCTCTGTAAGATTAAGAGTCTCAGTAGACTTCATGTGCTCGAAAACTGCGCTGGGGAGAATTGATGATGTTGCATTTCGAAAGGAAGCTTTTAACTGGATATTGCATATGATTATCTCATAAATGCCAATAATTACGCTTTAAAATGTCGCTAAGGAGACATAATTCACTTCGCGCGCACACAATCTACTGAAAAGAGACAAAGACACAACCAGAATATTTGACAATCAATCAAGCACACTTTCTTATCGGAGGTGTCCTGCACGCCTAATCCCACCACAGGATGGCACCACTAGTTGGACTCATAACACGTCCACACCCGTTGCCATAAAGCTTGAGAATCCTAAGAAGCTTCCCGGCCATCTGTGTCCGCGATGGAGAAAGAAACACCTTTAGGAGCTGAGGTATGTTCACCAGTATTTCTAACTGTCCTAACAAAACCTCCTTGCCCCTTTACCGCCATACCGCATAAAAAAAAAATCTGTTCATTGTTGATATGGACGAACTCCAAATTATAGCGTCAAGACTCACGAATGAGTAAAGGTATTAAGTTATCAATGCAGGGTCTTCATCCATTACGCACGTCACCTGCTCCTTGCATGGGGCAAGATGTAGAAAAATACAAAGCAACTAAGCCTACACTTTGTGTCCATCTCGTTTCCTGCCGGCGCTCTCTGAGTTCCACAGTCACACTGTGTTGTCATTCAAAGAGACTGCATGAAATCAGCATTTATCAAAGTCACAAAGAAGTATGACAACGTGCCTTTGTGTGGGCACGAACAAGGACAAAGGGCATTCTCCGTATCTAATTGATGTTTGTCCAGAAGAGTCAAATGACTGCGCAGATGCTCTCATTGGCGTTCGTGTTGCGGACTGAGCCGATGTTGCACTACGCAACGATTGTAATGGCATCATTGGAATCAGACATATGCTGGCGGGGCGTCCCGCGACTCTTCCCAGCCTCGTTGAAGAATGGACACAGTGGGAGAAAATGATTCAAAGCCCATTGTTTCAGGACCAACTAAGGGCAGTCCAGATGGCCCGTGATGTCGCTGAGAGGCTTGGCCTGACAGTGCCAACGTGGGAGCGGCCCGCCTTGGCTTGAGAAGTCCATTACAATAAATTTCACATTACAATAAATGTTCTCGCGCGCGCGCGCGCGCACGCACACACAAACACACGCGCACACACACGCGCACGCACGCACACACGCGCACGCACACACGCGCACGCACACGCACCCTGCGCAACCGGGCATTCACTGTGGGTGCAAGAAGCGGATGGTCCACCCTCCATGATTATATGCAAGCAAAGAGGCAATTACAACTCGAGCAATAATTAAACTGATAAGCTGCTTTTTTTTCAATCAGCTTCAGCTCATCGTTTTCTTCAGTTAAAAGGTTGTACCTGTGTCAGTGAATATTACAGGTACAGGTCCTTCTCGTCCAACAGCTCCGCGCGACAGTGACGTCAGCGAAGTGCCCCCATCAGTTCCGATAATGGTTCTTAAGGGAACAGCAGCGTGGAGAAACAGATCCTTTGTTATGATAAAACTGGTGTGTAGGAATATTAGGATGCATTTCGGATGCAGCCATTAATGCTACGTAATATCCCATTTGTTGAAGCTAACGGGCAGTGAAAACCGAGTTTTGCTTAATTCAGCTTCACTGGGTGTGTGCGGACACATGACGCGCTAGCGATGCGAAAGCACGTGCCACAGAATGGCTGCTCCTCTTTAACAATAGATGGAATAAAGCGTGAATGGGGCAAGTAATTTCAATAAGAATTCACTCGTATACATAAGTTCATGCTTCGAACAAGCCAGGCTGAAATGCAAAGTGATGCAAAGAAATTGTCCCCTTGTGCTAAGCCGTCCGAGAAACAGGCCTTTCCTTTCAGTCGCCTGGATCACAGAGATCTCCCCGTTTTCTCGCTCGGCTTACGCGAGTGCTTTCACACCCTTTCGCTGTCGTCGCCAAAGGAGCTCGTTGTTCTTGCCGCCTGAACAGATCCATTCTACTCTCCGCGAAGAAACTGCGTGTGAACGCAAACGAATGAATGTGCGTGGTAT
Source organism: Dermacentor albipictus (assembly GCF_038994185.2). Taxonomy (NCBI): domain Eukaryota; kingdom Metazoa; phylum Arthropoda; class Arachnida; order Ixodida; family Ixodidae; genus Dermacentor; species Dermacentor albipictus. The sequence continues at coordinate 441,090,268 of NC_091821.1, forward strand.
GCGACGTAAAAAAAAAAACGAAAAAGCTCGCCCTGACGAATAAAAAGAATGGATTTTAGGAGATGTTGAGAATTCAGGTCGTCAAAAATATGGCGCATAACGAAGTCAAGGACCAGACACAAAGCTCTAAATTAGTAAGTACAACATATGGAGAAGAACACAAAATAAAGAAAACCGAATTACAAATAATTAGCATAGAATTTGGTGAATAATATTAAAATATCTAATAAATAAATAAAATGTTATAAATAATTAATTATAAAACATAATTAAGCTACGAAAGAGTAGCTCGGAAGAATTGACCTCTTCAAGGTCGTTGCACTGAGAAGGTGCCCTGAACGCAACTGAGCAGTGTATCTCAAGTGCCTGGCTATCGGAGTCAATACTCTAGAAGTTAAAGGCATCGTTTTATGTATAGCAACGAAAAAGCTGGGCAGAATGAGGTTTATCTAAATCATTGTTAAAGGGAAGATTGCTGCTCATTTTTGGCTACAGCCATTGCCGATTTGACAGTACCAACTATAGTACAAAGAAACACAGCATAAAGTGCGAATAGAGGTGGCCTACGTCACCAGGCAACGCACCACCACTAGCCAGCGTCCCTAGCGACTCCACCACTAATCCGCGGTCATTGTTACGCCGTCGTCGTTTAATCGCGCTCACGCCATTGTTGCCATTCCTTCGTTCTCCAGTCATCTTCATTACTCCAGTATCTCCACTCTGCCGCTGTCATTGCGTTGTCATGTCGTATTCATCACACTGCCCTCTTAGAGTCGTCGTGGTAATCATGCCATTGCTGTGATTGCGTAGTCATCGCAGAATCATCATCATGGTAGTTGTTCAATCATTGCCAGTTTGTCGTAGTTATTTCACTTTCTTCATCGTTGTCTCATCATGCCTTCGTAGTCACACCATCATGGTCATTGCGTGGTCGTCAGTCCACCATCGACATCTCGCTATCGTCATGTTGTCTTCGACGTGCTGTCGTGATCATACCATCGCAGTCATTCCAGCGTCGCCACACTACTGTCCCATGCTTTTTTTCGTCAAACCATAGTGACACGTGAACTTCTTTATCTTTCTCAGCAGACCATTTTTCACGGTCTAACAATTGTTATCCTTCAGCACAGGAAGCGCCCACATGCATCGGAAGTTTCTCGAATATTATCGAAGGTTCTGTCTGCTGTTTGTTATCACCCTGCCTTGTGTAATTTGATTGTATGCGCGACCCCAAACTGTGCAATACTTTCTGGAAGACGCGCGGGCAACAGTGTTTACTCAGGGACATTCAATGACTGATGTATAGGAGCCGAGGCGCTTGACCCGCTGACCAAATTTTCGAGGATCGCGGACTGTGTTCGTAGTCCCCGTTGTGCTTTGAATCTAGCCGGTTTCTCTGGGCAGACGTTCGCCCAATAAAGACTTAGTTTTGCCATTCGTGGTTCTGCTTCTGTGTTCTTGACTGTCACTACCACGTGAAAATAGTAATCATTTTAGCAATGTTATCCCATCGTCGTCATGTCGTCGTCGCCATTTTAATGCCGTCATTCCTTTGGTCATACCATATTCGTCATGCCATCATAATGATTCCGACCTCGGCAACACGTACCACCGTCCCGCATTTGTCGCCATACTACTGTCATCACACCGGCGCAGTCTTCACTTGATCGTCATATCCTCTTCTTCACAGTATTGCCACCATTCCAGTCATGTTACTGTCGTCATTGCAACGACGTGTATTGTCATGCCATCATGGTCGTTCCAATGTGCTCATATTGTCGTAGCGGTTCCACTGTTCTCATGTAATTGTGGTAATACCATTTCCCTCATGTCATCGTCGTCATTCCATCGCCTCCGTTGGGTCGGCGTCATTCCCTCGTCCTCATGTGTGACATGTGCATGATCGAGCGCAACAAATGCATATTGGGGGAGGTGGTTCCCGATAAGAATGTGTCTAACTGTGTCATGTGGTCACTTGGGGCCCAGATCCGCTAAACAGAAACAGCGTTCTTCAAAAAACATTGAAAAGTTAGTTTCAAACAATTTACGCAGCGCATAAAATCCGCAAAGAATCAGCACAGGATTCGCGCAGCGCATAGGATCCGCTGATCGGTGTGCTCATTTACAAAAGATAACAAATAATAAACGCACACATACACCATCATTACTGCACCTTTACCCGGCTCTGCATCACACTTCTTACTTCTAGTTCTCGTAAGACATAGTCAGGACATCAGTACTGCAGTCAACGTTTCGCTGCTAAGGATATTTCAAACTCAGAAAGTACTAGGTTGGTGCTATTGTGCTAAGCAGTTACATGCTAGCAATTGGCCACATTTAGTAAGATCGCGCAACTTTAGGTGACCACCACATACAAGCGACCTTCAAGTGACAGCGGCAAGCGACGCGGCAAGCAGACGCTGTTGCGCTGTAGCATGAGTTCATGATCTGACCGGTTCCATATTCGCAAAGAGTTATGAAGCAACGCTTTTCAGTGCCTCGTTGCCAGTGCTCCCAACCTCGCCTGTAGGTATACGCAATCGCAAAGTGTGGCTGCGCCGAAATCAACGTGCAATGACTTCCCTCTCCATTCCGCCCGTTACAAAATAAGCACAAGAGCACCTTTCTTCCGGCTCTTTTTAGGCGTTGCGACTTTACCTTCTCCATGCTGACAAGCATGAAAGTTTCTCCGCTCTAAAAGGTTGCGTGCTAAATGGAGTTTTCATTATTGACTTATAAATGGAAGGTATTTAACGCAAGCGGAATTTACAGCTCGCGCGTATACTGCGCAGAATTCATGGCCATATTAGAAAATGGCCTTAACATTATTGACGAGATAGAAAATTAAATAGAAATCCCGTTAACCTATTTATCGACATCTCTTCATGTTTTGCGTGAGCATTTGCATGAACATCCGCCAGAAGGCTCATTATACGTAAGTTGGTATCCCCTTCACGGACAATGCCACCTTCGCGATTATTAACACGAGCATTGTGGCCTAATCGCATCATCATCACGTTCATGGTGGGAATCATCTTCGACGTCCTGAACAGGCATCACTTTTATAAGGAAAAGACCGCAACCATCGTCACCGTTGTAACAATTATCATTATCATGGGCATAATATGAGCGCCTGATCATCGTGGGCATCATATCATTGCATCGTCGTGCCTTGTCGTTGCTTTCGCGCACGCAATCTCGGCTCATCATGCAGCACATATGAGCCCTTTACTAGTACAGATGCCAGAAGTAGAGATTCAGGAAAATTATATAGAGGCAAGTAAAAGTATACTAGTTTCATTTACAGTGCACTAAATCAGGTATTAGAACCAAGTTGTGAAGGAAGAAAGAGAACAGATTGGGCCACGTTATTTAGGGAAAAAAATCGTTTGCAAGCGCCATGGTGAAGCTTATAAAGCCTTACGCGCAGTGCCTCTTCGGATCCTTTCCTGGTTTTCTAATAGCGTAGAGTCATACTATGGAACACAGCTTTCACGGAACGTCAAGTATTCACTAGAAAGCAAAATTTTCCAGGAAGCAAGCCTTTAATGCAGCGATACGCCTTGCTGACGTGTCGTTCTTTCTGAGTCAAACTTGATTCATATGATATCTGCTTCCCGCACACAATATAAGATATCGTACGCACTTCCTTGTCGTCTTCTCCAATCAGCGTCCTTTTGCAAATGTGTCTTTACTGGGCCCTGCTCCACGTGCCGTTTAGCCATTTTCTAGGCCATGAACGCCTTCGGTACGCGTTCCCCAGCAGTTTCCGAAAATGAACACGCTGGTCGACAGAAACGGAGGCGTCACGCTTGATTTGTTAGTCAGCGCAGAGGTTGAAGCCTTGCAGCATATGACCGAAAGGAGGCCTTTGACGCGGCCCGAGTTCCTGGGCTATCGGGTTCAGCTAAACTTATGTTCCTTCCCCGCTCCGCATACTAGCTTCCTTAACATCCGAATGCCCTTTAGGTTAGCCCGTTTAACAGCCCCTCATATCTTTCGGGTGCAACGCGCTAAATCGGTAAACCTTTGCAGGGGAGGTCACGAAAAAAAAGTGCCTCTCCCCTGAGAGCAGGAACTTCTAGAACCTAACATTCATAGTTACAGGCATGTGCAATCCCTTGATTTACGCTTGTCTTCAGTTCGCTGAAACTGTCTTTCAACTGTTGTTTTATTAGGTTTTGTGCAATGCCATTTTTCCACTACTGTTGCTGCATTTTCTCTCTGAGAAAGCGCGGAAGCTGGGATGAGCGAGACTAAGTCCGTGTGATTTATGAGGCAGCTTAAGCCTGTCAGCACGCATTTCTGGGCCGTTCTGTTTAGATTGCTTACCCTATCGAATATTTCTATAGTTTATAAAACTTGTGAAAACGGGCATGATTTACTTTAAACTTACAGTATTACTTTCTTTTGATGATTTTACTCAAGAAAGGCTGCTCTCATGGCTTATAAAGAATGTGCGCCTCATTAAGACATGGTGTGAAGTTCTAGCCTCGTATAGAATAATAGATAAAGGTAAAAAAAATATTCGTCAGTAACAAACTGAAACGTGGCATTGCAATGAACGTGCCTGCGTATGTTTACGTTCACGCCATTGCACTTTAGCGGTGACCTTTAATGACACCGTATTTCTCATCTTTAACTTGTTCCCTATACTTCCCAAAGGAGCAGGGACTCTAATGTTGTCTTTTTCTTATGTTTCACCGATTAAGAAGATCTCGTTGTTTTGCATGGGTTTATGGCAAGAAACTGTTTTCTGCATTCAGCTTCATAAATACGAGTATATTTACAACTACTTTAAAGGAAGTTCTTTAGCAAGGTATGACTTTGTGAAATAATTCCACGTATGTATCATGCCTAAAGGTATTTCACGAACTCCCTGTACCTATATTCTTCGGCCCTTCTGTAAGGTAGGCATCATGCGCTATCTTACTACTGGATGAATATTTTAGTAAAATTTTATAACCTTCGATCAAACAAATACAGTAACGTTATGTCTAGGCGACTCCCTTGAATTTTAACACAAGTGTGCATGCATGACCATTAGGACTGTGACGTTAATGCGGCAGCGGCCAAAGCGTCAATATGCGCCTCTATGTTTTTCAGTATAAAAGAAGTAATTGAATATCATAATCGTGGTCATGTGACAGCCGTCGTTTTCATGAATGCTCGACCAGCATCTACACCACAGCATGTTATGTTTTTTGAACCGCGTACTCAACTGCACGATTAACAAAAGCTGCAGGTTGTTTCTGAACAGGCGCAAACAGGCTTTGCCATTACGATGCTACATTCAGTTTTCCAGTCTCTAACCAGAAGCTGGTCATCTGCAGTGGAAATTCACGTGGCCTTTATTGTATACAAGTGCACCGAAGAAATAACATTAACTGGAAACCCCGCCGTAGATTCAGTGCTTGATAAAATGTGTGCTTTGTCGGCACCTCCCTTGGTAGACATCAAATGTATGGACAGTGCATACTTAAGCATATATTACCATCTAGGGTGGATAGGATGTTGAATCACTGCTTTTGCAAGCTTATCTCTACTGAAAACGTGAGAACGGCTGCATTTGTTAGCAGAACACACTTAGTACATCCTTGCGCTTATTTGATGTTGTTACCCGCCGTGGTTGCTCAGTGGCTATGGTGTTAGGCTGCTGAGTACGAGGTCGCGGGATTGAATCCCGGCCACGGCGGCCGCATTTCGATGGGGGCGAAAACACCCGTGTACTTAGAGTTAGGTGCACGTTAAAGAACCCCAGGTGGTCAAAATTTCTGGAGTCCCCAACTACGGCGTGCCTCATAATCAGAAAGTGGTTTTGGCACGTAAAACCCCAGAATTTAATTTGAGGTGGTTAAAAGGGTGTTACATGCTAAATATACACGTTGCACGAATTTAAAGGTGCTCGGGGACTTAAACATTTGAAGCAATTAAAGATATATAAGTATATTTTCCTGCGCTTTGCGCCAAGTAATTGGTAAAGTAAGTCACTTGGTCAAAGTAAGCTATGGATGTCAACCTGCTACTTCATGTACATAGCGTCTCCAGTGGTGATATGAAAAGACGTTTTTTTTAACATCTTAATCCCTATTGCCTTTGGCTTTTTACCACTGGATTAGTTTCACTTTTTCAGCTGGGTGTTGTTTTCTAGATCTGCTGCGAATCATCAGTGAATGATAGGGCATGAACCAACCCTAGTTTTTTAGGCGCATATTCTTTATGGTTAACGTCGGGGCTGACAAAATATTAGGTACAGTAAGTCTTGCACTGTCTCATGCAGCATCAGTTTGAATAAGCATTCGCAGGGGAATTCGGAGCAATCTACCACCGTCGAGAACACAACATTTATATTTGAGGCGGCGCGCTCCATTCGTAAAGTGGAAAGACACAATTACATTGTCCTCTTATCTCCTTCGTGCCTTTTCTATCTTACGGCTAGCTTCGCCTAAATGAATTTGCAATGGCGCTGATTTATAAGTAGGCAGAGGCAATCTGGAGCAATAAGAACTTCTTTCTCAGGTTCAGCGGACGCAAATAAGTCCCCGGGGAGGAATCTGAGGACTTTCTGCTACGGAGTCTTGCTTGTGCATTTGCCTCTGCCAGGGTGATATGTAATACGACGCGCTTTGCTTGGCGCACCGCCTAAGTTTCAGTTGAAACCAACATGGGGGGCAATACAGAGTCTGTAATTGTGAAGAGTCTGTTATTTGTCGTCAGTGATTGGTACGTGCCACGGAGCGAAAGGGCTTGCCGCTATGTAGTGCATATTTGGCACTGAATGAGCGGCACAGTCATTGGCAACGGGTAAGGTATGCAGCACATAAGCACCCTCGGTGTATGCGCCGCCCGGCCCTGAAAAAGAAGTGAAGTAAAACTTGCAATTGAATTATTACCACTGAAGTATGTCTTTGTCAGATTAAATCAGTGAATGGATGTGCATACTAACTTAAAAGTGTATTGAATACGTATAACGTTTGATAAACATGTTTTAAACAAGTGATCAAAATTCTTATGCGAGTTTAACGTTTCAAACTAATCAGTGATTCACTGTCAACGTTCAAGGCTCTTTGGTGTGATTGCAGGTGACTGGAAGTCGAAATGCACCTACTTGAAAGAAAGAGCCTGGCTGGAAATTGAGTTACAGTACTTCAAGGATGCATGAATCTGCTTTCTTCCCTGAGGACTTAAAGAGCATCTATTTGCCTGCGAGTTTCCTCGCAAGTGACGAAAAAGAAAAACAGCCGTGCTTTTAGTATTTCCAGCTCTTTCACAGGCAGGTTCTTCTTCGTTTACAGTTTATTCGCACGTTGTATTTTTAGGTTAGGTTAGCCTAACGTTACTAAGGCGTATTTTCTTCTTTGTATTAATAGCTGCACTAAACTAAAGCAAATGATGCATTTATGTTTCCTCCACCAGCCGCAGCCTAACTTCTGGCCTAACCTCATATGGCGGGCGCGAGCTGTCGTTCACAATCATTGTCATCATCATATTGAGTGCGCATTCCATCCTCGAGATGCGCGAGGTGGCAGAGGAAGAAAACCAGCCAGGGTGCGGACGCCGTCTGCCATGGGGGAAGGTGAGAACGCTAAGAATTTTGTTCTACGTCGGTTCTTAGCTTTGCATACCAATGTCGCCGCAGTAACAGTGTTAGGCCGTTGTTGGAACCGAGAAATGTGTTGAATTTGTCGGGCTCACCTGACTTTAACCAGCACCAAGACAGCAGAGTTGTCCGAGTGGCTTGACGTTTCCTTTGCTTGCGCCTCAACATAGAAATTAGCACAGTGATGGGAACCGGACAGCTGCTAACTACTCAAAACCACTAACTGACGCGAACAAATGAGTCCTCCGCCTTCACCTCGTGTCGCTCGCCTGCGTGTTTAAGGTGCTGTGGCGCTTCAAGAAAGATACCTAAAACCACCGTACTTTTCCGCACGTACATCAATTTATTGGAAAGCTGAGTATCTATAGTGTAAGCTTGCATTAGTAGGCCACGGGGAGCAAGGAGTCACCATTGACGCGTCGGTATTTGCACCACTTTTCTATACTGTTTCAGCAAAAGTCATCCTATCTTGGACAGCTGCTCTCGGAGTCTTAATGTATCATTAGGTTCCAGAATTATTTTTGGCCCTAAATACTATGATTTCTTATTGAGTGGCTGTACCATGCAAACGATGTGCGCTAAAGTATAATCACGCTATGCAAGATTGTGCCGAAAGCTGATATGTGCGATTAATAGGCAACATTGTGCGAAAGCTGATACGTGCGATCAATATTGAATTTAATAAGTATTTTCGCGGTTTTCGTTCACTCCACTAACGAGGCAAAACACCCATATCATCGCCGACGGGAGGGCGTTCACACGAAGGGAACGTAAAGTTTCCACGCCACGGTGCTTTCTTAGAGTCCACGGTACAGCGCAGGCAATCGGTCTGTTTCTCTGTGAATGTTGCGTGGAGGGCAAGGCCAACCAATTGCCGGGACCGACTTTCGATCACGTGACTGAACGTTTCCCTCTCATTGGCAGGAGCTCAGGCCACATCGCTACGCAGGGCGCTTATTTCTTTATTTATGTGTATTTTTACCTTTACAAGGGCTTTACCTTGACGCCGTAAGGCTAGTTCACATTGGGACATCTGGCGTCTACACAGGGCTAGAAATTTCCTGCCGTTCAAGTACCGCTTTGGCGATACTGCTCGCCTTTGAACTGAAGAAGTTCTCACTTTTCGAAGTATAACGGGAAAAAAATAGGGAAGCATCCGGCAGTTTACTACTAGAGCGTGGTTTCCTCCGCCCGCGTCAGTGTGGTGCGTTTCTTACATTTTGCGTGAGTTCCCCTTCCCAACATTATACTTGTGCTTGACATGGCGCTAGTGGCAGAGAACCCGGACAATTTCTCACATACTATGTTAGCAACGCTGAGATAGCAGCCGTCGAAACAGTGAATGGAGATTACTGCCAAATGCCGAGCGCCAGTGCGGTCAGCGTGGTCACCGCCATTTGCAGAATGCCGCGAAGGATAACAAACTCGCTGACTAACGCTCCAGTTGGTACAATGCGTGGGACTTCGGCAGCAGTGGCGGCAGAAATTGCTGAACCGATTAACAGAGAGAATACGTTTTTAATGCGAAAGCATTATATGCCACAGAAAGGGGAAAATCCGGCATCCGGCATTATCATTTAAAGGGAAGCTGAAACACTTTTCGAAAAAAATGAGTTCTCTGCGGCATTCTACAGTTTCGAGTCCCCTGAACACGAATATCTCGTTCAAAAAGGGCGGAAACAAGCGCAAGCGGCTGTTTTTTCATGAAAACGCGCACCAGCGCCTCAGGGTATCGCGCGAACGCCGCTGTTGCCCGTGATTGGTCGGAGCTGCTGTGACGTCAGTGGCGGCAGTCGCCGGTCGGCGCCGCAGTTTGAAAGCGTAGCACGCTGTTCTGTTCTGGCTGCATAGCTGAGTTGTAAGCATTATGGAACGTTCTCGCTGTCTCGGACAGCTTGTATTTTCGCCGTACATGTTCGAACCGACAGCCGATACGGAAAACGATGGCGGCAACGGCGGCAACGACGATGTTGAGTGTGCCAAAAGCGAGAGCGATGTGTACACCTTCTCGCGCGCTGGAAATCTTAGCTGTTACGTATGCTTTTTTTTTCATGTAGCTGCACGTTCCAATCACGGGAGAAAAAATGCGCTAAAGTGTCACTGGGAACTTGCTGCTGGAAGAATGCCGAAGCACTAACTTCTCATTAGATTGTAAACACGGGTACAATTCCGCGATGTCAAGCACCTTGCCGCTGCTTGTCTGAAGTCCCGTGGTTTTCTGAGCGTTGATACACGATCGCGAACATAAGTGCCGCGTTTCAAAGCGCGCACATGCAGTTGCTTATCATACACATCCAGATCGAGATGGTCAGGGGGATTATATGTGCAATATTCAGAATATGGTTCGACGACTTTGCGATTGTGGCTCGATCAAGCATCGGTATGCGCGCTCCATGCTAGTGTTGACATAAAGATATTAGGCAGTTTTAGCACCGCCGTGTGGTAAACATGATAACTGCAACCGTACGTCGAATGTCACTAGGCAAGCCTATACTCAAATTTATACCTCAGGTGCAACGCTGTGGAATCTACGCACGAAGTCCGGTTACGAAAATTTATTACTGCGCGCGTTTCCGTCTATGGTTCGCAGCGTGCCAGCGGCATTTGCTCGCGCGAGCATGCACGTGAAGCTGCCGCGACGGGCTGCAATTAAAGAATGCCGAAAAGAAAATTGATTTAAAAGAACGTGTTAGCAGCCGTATAAGTACACGGATTGTTTCTATGGGTAAATTCTTTTTTTTCTTCATTCAGAACTGAGCTTATATATTGTTACGTAGGAAGACGCAGACGAAAAGCTATGTACAAATATATTTACAAGGAAAATACGCTGCGCTTGGCCAAGAGGCAACAGCCCGCGCTAGCTTCTAATCGTCGTCGTCGTCTTCATACTGCTGGCCTTTCGTGATCGCACATATTGTGCCGTAGCAATATGAAACGTTTTCTCAAAAATCGGGTCAAGAAACACCGAACTTTTTCTAAGTGCGAACGCAGCCACTGCAAGAAGTATCTCAAGCCTCCACAGCGAAGAAGTATCTCAAGCCTCCACAGCGTTGCACCTGATGTATGAAACGGAGTATAGCAACGCTAGCAACAACGCGTTTCCGCATTTGTCGTAAGGCTATCCGGCTATCGCGGAAATGGTCCGAGCACAGCACAGTTGATTTCGTCGGCACGAACTTATCTCTCCTCACCGCACTGCGCTGCAAGCTTCTTGTCCTTCGGGAACCTGTGAAACACCACATCGTCTCGCCCGCGTGTGTTCGCACAGCCGATTACTGCACAGAACGAGAGCATGTTGGGCGCCCTTGGCTGTAGGCACTCACGCAGCACAGAAGGAAAGAACAGTTTACGAAAATCGCAAAACAAACGTGAGCGGCGGCCGCGGCAAATCTCTCATAGCGTCGTTCAGTAAAGCGCAGGACGGAAAGAGGCATGCCAGCGCATGCCAGCACGCCGGTCCGGCAGCTCGGTCCCCGCCAGTGACGTCACTCTCGCCGGTTCTCTCCTCTGGTAACCTCCTCACCCGGCGCTCCGGGAAGCGATGGGGGCGTGTCCGCGGGGGTGATTTAGAAAGCGATTTCCGCCCCTTATATTAACAAAACGAAGAAAAAAATTTCGGAACCGTAAATTATTAGGTCTGTTCTTCCCAATCCCAGCAATTCATGGACATTGAAAACCGCTTCAGCTTCCCTTTAATGAGAGCAAAACCCACGTGACCAAGCGCTGACGTCGTGTTCCCTGCGCTGGAACTTCTGCGGCTCGCACTGCGAAAGGCCACGCACCCAAAAAACTATGGCCCATTCCACAAATGAGATGAAGCTGAATTAAGGTGGATTAAACTTGACTAATGCCGATAATGTTAGATTAAATTGGATTAAATGTGAATTACGGTTGGTACCGATTGGAGCAATGTAGATTGAGGTGGAGTTATTACTTCAGTAGATAACTTAGGAGAGTGTTCATGCTTTCGCATTCAAATCCCGTAAGGACCCAGGTGACTGTCGACTTTTGGGCGCAATTCTTCTCCAAGCTGAATTGGACGCCGCGCCGCTCTATAGGCGCCTAATGTCCCAGTGGGAACGAGCCTTTACACCGGCAAAAACCGGCGTCGATGCTATTTCCGGGTCCGCGGGCGCGAAAACGTCGCATGCGCCTCTCCTTCACGCGACAGTCGCAATGTGCCATATGACACTATATCTAGGCCATCTTGTAGGATTTTAAAGAGACCAAAGCATCGAACGTCTATGGCTCGCCATTAACCAACGATCTGCATGTCCACTACGTTGGCTAAGGAACTCTGCAAGACAAACAACACCTGTGTCTGCACAGAGTATCTAGCAAACGGTTAACGTACACATATTAGACAGTGTACCATGACATGTTTTTAACTTGAAACCTGAAAAATAGTTTTACACTTACCTTAGTTCTTTTTTCTTTTTGTGGTTGTAATACCACCGTATATTTAGCCTGAATCGTTGAACACGCCCGGAATCCTAGCTTGAGTCATCTGGGCGAGGAAAAGTACCCACCGCCGTTTGTGCAACTCGGAAACGGAGAGGTAAATGACGCTAATTTTCACAACTGCGGGGCTTTGCTCCTTGTACGTTCGATGTGACATTTAGCGAATGCTGCGCATGGTACAGACAAACCGACGTGGTACTGAGAGATGTCCCCTCAGCATTAAACCGGACGCCACGTAGGAATTTTCGGAGGCGGGTGTGTGATTTCACGCCCACCTTAGTAGCCCTACCTTCGTGTTACAACAGGTGATCGTCAACGAACTTACTGCGGGTAACTCATCGGGTTACTCACGTTCGTCCACTGCGACGCAATTAAAGTAGCACATCTCAGTGCCTTGCCGCATGTGCGTCGAGTTGTATAATATGTTATCAGAGGCGCAACTTATATAAAGCAGTCGCCGTACGCTGGTTATAGCACCTGCTTCGAAAGTAACATGCGTTCCTTTCCCGCCCCGACCATGCCGCGGGCTTTTTTTTTTTGCTTGATACGCAGCGCCGTATTCTGATGAAAGCCCAAACAAACAACACGACGGACGTAATTGCGCGAATACCTTCTTGGGACCTGTGCAACTGATATTTCGATAGCGATCATACGGGTGATTTTTGATGGTGAGCGTGACAAAAGAGTCTATTACAGAATTTGGGTAGATTGCATAAGTGATGGTATTCTCTGATCTTCTTGCAGTTTGGTTACACGTGCTTTTGTCTTTACGATGCCTCATTTTTACTCGGTTCAGGTACGGAGCAAAGCTACGCGAGCTTCGCCAGCACGGGCAGCGAGCTATCAGTAATTCAAAGCGAGTACGCCACTTCAACGTAAGTAACAGAGTTTTGCGTGTGAATGACGAAGTATCTCGTTATTTACCATATAATCACGCTATTAGCGTCTGCAGTTATATAGTGATATCGCTCCGACCTCATCGCGTCCTGCGTCCGCTACTGTGCAGGGTAATTTAGCGAAACTTTCGGACGTTTGTCGCAACCTTCGTAAGCCTGCTTGCTGGCAACAAGTAAACACGAAAAAAAAGCGCTTCGCATGATGCTGTAATGTAAAGCATTTCCTACAGAAAATTGGGATCTCGCTTGTACTTCGTTTCATCAACGCATATTCTTCACCTCAGGAAATGGGAATTCACGTGCAACATTAACAAATCGTGCAGCAGGGCTCAAAAAATTGCCTTGATGAAGTCGTTGGTTTTGCTTAGGCGTGATACTATTAAGCCATCTGAAGCGCTAATCTAATGACAGCTGCAGTATCCGGCATTTGCGAAGCTCGTTTTCCTTCTGTTGTTCTTGGCTAAGGGCCCAAAAACTACCCAAAACAATCATCATAGGGCGAACAATACAGCAATCTAGTCAACAGTTATAATTGGGATACGAGAACATGTCTTATAGGGAGCCCGCATTCGGGAATGCGGTGCGCTATGCAGTTTAATATCGTGCCATAAGTGCGCTGGACAATTACTGCAGGGTTTTACACTCCTCAAACTAACTGAATGTAGTGGTATCTGCGGATTTATTCCGGAGGCCCGAAGATCCAAAATTTAGCGGGACTGCATGACATGATGAGCAGCCTATCGAAACTGATTTTCACGAGATGGCGAACCGGTAGAGTGGACATTTACATTTTAATGCTAGTCAAAAAAGTCTGGTGGCACAAAAAATACGTATATTGCAATGATGACGATTATCTTTAAACTTGACACTTACACACAATAAGGTGGTTGCCGGGAAACAAGGTTGAGAGAACTGCTGACGTTGATGGCAACAACGAAGCTAACAAGTTATTCATAGCCTCCAGTGGCTGATATATAGGCACCGCGAAGATAGAGAGCAAAGAAAAGCTGAAATCTCTAACTTTTGGCTTTAGAGTTTAGTGATTCCTAAGTGATTTCTTCAAAACGACTCATGGAGCCTGATACACAACAATAGCAAAAAAAAGACTTCTAACACGGTTACTACCTCATCACGATCTGCCTAATTATTCATGCACACATCACTGAGTTTCTGAAATGCTACCAACAGCGTTAAACACAAAAGCTATCTAAAGTGCTACGTCGTCGACTGTTATTATCTATTTATTTTATAAACTATTAACTATGCTAATATCTAATCTGTTGTAACAATATATTTACTACAAATGTATCGTGCGTTTCTTTAATTCTGAAACTTGTTACAATAGTCTCCGACCGCACCCCTTCCTCCGCAATTCCTATAGCAGCTGCCTTTTTGTTCATTTTTGCGTAGCGGTGCACGTATTCATTTCAGAAATAAAGTAGGCGAGCGAAATAACATGGTTAGCAATAACTGTAGAAGAATGTCCCAATAAATGGGTTCACAATAGCAGAAATATTTGTAGTCCGCTGTCTTTGTTTGCGTTTGGCGTGGCTACACCTATTATGACAAAAAAGGCAACATAGCTGACATACATGAGCGCGACCAATGAGCATAACTTGGCACGAGAGTAAACTGTTGCGTGTACATAGACACCTTGAAGACGAGATGCACGACACATAAACGGCTTCAGGCAAGAGGATTTAGCAAAAATATTGCTACGGAACAATGTGTGCGTTCACGAAAAGGGTGAGCAGTGCGGATACGACGACGACGAGGAGAAGCTAGCACGCGCTGTTGCCTCTTGGCCAATCGCAGAGTATATTCTTGTAAATATACTTGTATATAGCTTTTCGTCTGCGTCTTCCTACGTAACATAACTGGTGGAGGTGGACTTTCCCTGTACCTCATCACAGAGCTTCGCAGTGGACGGTACGTCGAGCCTTCCTTCATGGCTCCCGGCGACGACAACCGGACTCCCCCGGCTCCAACACCTGCTGCCACTTCGACGACCTACATCACTCTCCCCGCTCCCCGTGATCCTGGCGTATTCTCGGGCAAAGATGGGGAAGATGTCGATGACTGGATCAGCCTGTATGAACACGTCAGCCGCAATAACCGGTGGGACCCTACTATAATGCTCGTCAACGCAGTCTTTTACCTCGGTGGCATGCCTAGACTTTGGTATCGCACGCACGAAGATGAGCTCACCACCTGGGATTCACTAAAGACACAGCTTCGGGACCTGTTCGGCAACCCCTACGGTCACCAACTTGCCGCGCAGAAGGCGCTTTCCGGCCGTGTGCAGACGTCAACAGAGCCCTATGTCACGTACATTCAGGACGTCTTGGCTCTGTGCCGCAAAGCTGACAACCACATGACTGAGTCAGACAAGGTTGCCCACGTCCTCAAAGGAATTGCCGATGACGCCTTCAACTTGCTCGTTTGCAACAACGTCGCGACTGTGGATGCTGTTATAAAAGAGTGCCGCCGCCTGGAACTCGCTAAAAGCCGACGCATTGACCAGCAGTTTGCCCGTCTGCCCAACACCGCGGCGACATCTTCCTGTGCCGACACTCCTCGTCCCAACAACACAGCCGATGTTACCAGGATCGTCCGGCGTGAGATCGAGGCTGCCTATCCGCCTGCCTTTCACTCCAGTCCCACCAACACATCTGCAGTCACGGTCTCACTGATCTAGGCGGTTGTCCGCCAAGAGTTCGAAAACATGGGTCTTCACACCATCTGCTCGGCCCATCGTCCTGATACCCGCCCGGCTTCTTCGATTCAGCCCCGTCCCGCACCTTCTTACCCACCACGTTTCCGCAGCCCATCTGAATGGCGCACTGCTGACGACAAGCACATTTGTTTCCACTGCCATCGAATGAGGCACATTTCTCGGCACTGTCACAGGAGTTCCCCGACCCGGTCTACTTATACCGCCTACTCTCGTCCCCCAGGTGGCTCTTCTCGTCCCTATGCCGCACACTCTAATAACGCTGCCGCTGATTCTCCTGCACCGAACCGCTCCTATTCTCGTTCGCCTTCGCCCCAACCACGACAATCTCGCTCTCCCCAGCCCCGTCGCTCCTATTTGCCGACTCCTTTCGGACGCCGCTCCCAGCCGAAAAACTAGACGATGCAGCGCCTCGAGGTGACGCTGCATTGCTCCCTACGCCGCCAAATCCTCTACTGACGTTGCCCACTCATCTGAACCTTCTTGACGTGCAAGTCGACGGTGTTTCTGTGTCTGCACTCATAGACACTGGGGCGCATTTGTCCGTAATGAGCGCTGACCTTCGTAACCAGCTCAAGAAAATTATCACGCCCGCCACGACGCCTGTTGTCTGCGTCGCCGATTGCGGAACAGCCCCCGTAATTGGTATGTGTACCGCCCGCGTCTCCTTCGCCGATCGCTCAACAATCGTGCTATTCACAGTCATCGCCCACTGTCCCCATGACATCATCCTTGGCTTAGACTTCCTCTCCGCACATTCTGCTCTCATCGGTTGTTCCACCAGTACTCTCCGCCTTGACCTGCCTGTTCTGGATCCTGCTGAACCACACCCCCGTCGCCTCCGTTCCATCGACTTCGTTCGCTTGCCACCTTCGGCACTTACCTACGCTGACCTAGCGTCTTCCCCACCAGTCCCCGATGGTCACTACATCGCGGCTCCTATGCAAGACGTCCTCCTTACACACGGGATCACAGTACCTCATACAGTTTCATCTATTACGGCGAATTGCGTCTGCCTGCCAGTGGTCAACTTTGGCTTGACGACACAAGTGCTGCCACGCGGAATGTCTCTGGCCCAGCTTTGCTCACTCGCGGATCACTCAGTAGCATCCATTAAAGTAGACGACACTTCATCCGATGCTCCTCGACCATCGCAGTCGGCAAATTGTACCATCGCTGACTTACAGAAAATGATTGCGCCCGACTTGCCGTCCGCGCACGCTCGTGAACTCTACCGCGTTCTATTTTCCTACCACGATATTTTTCACTTTAACGATCGTCCTTTGGCCCAAACTATAGCTGCCAAACATCGCATTAATACCGGCGATGCCTCTCCTGTTCATCGCCGCCCGTATCGAGTGTCACCAGCTGAGCGTCAAGTTATTCACGCAGAAGTTCGCAAAATGCTTGCCAAGAACATTATTGAACCATCATATAGTCCATGGGCGTCGCCTGTTGTACTGGTCAAAAAGAAGGATGGCTAATGGCACTTTTGCGTGGATTATCAGCACCTTAACAGGGTTACCAAAAAGGGCGTGTATCCTCTACCTCGGATTGATGACGCCTTTGACTGCCTCCACGGTGCTCGCTATTTCTCCTTTATTGACCTTCGCTCCGGCTACTGGCAGATTGCCGCGGACGATCTCGACCGCGAGAAGACTCCTTTTGTAACAACCGACGGTCTTTATCAATTCAAAGTGATGCCGTTCGGTCTATGTAACGCCCCTGCCACTTTTGAACGCATGATGGACTCCATTCTTCACGGTTTCAAATCATCCACGTGCCTGTGCTACTGGGATGACGTTATCATATTCTCCCCAACGTTCGCTACGCACCTCGAGCGCCGCTCAGCAGTCCTGGACGTTTTTCGTCGAGCCGGTCTGCAACTCAACGCATCGAAGTGTCAATTCGGCCGTCGCCAGATTACCGCCCTTGGACATCTCGTTGACGCGAACGGAGTGCAACCAGACCCAGGCAAGATCCATGCTGTTGCGCACTTCCCTGTTCCGAAGTGTGTCAAGGATGTGCGCAGCTTCAACGTCCTTTGTTCGTACTTCCGCCGTTTCGTGAGAAATTTCGCCGCCATGGCACGACCACTAACCGAGCTTTTGAAAAAAGACGCCCCTTTCCAGTGGGGCGATAACGATCGTTATCGCCCCACTGTGAATGCAGAGGCCTCGCGGCCTCTGCATTCTCTCACCTAATCGACATTCTTACAACGCCTCCCGTTCTGGCCCACTTCAATCCTTCTGCGCCTACCGAAATCCGTACTTATGCCAGCGGTCACGGAATTGGCGCAGTACTGGCACAATGCCAGCGTGGCCACGACCGTGTTATCGCTTACGCCAGCAGGCTCCTCTCACCCGCGGAGCGCAACTATTCCATCATTGAGCGTGAGAGTCGGGCCCTAGTTTGGGCGGTTGCGAAATTCCGCCCATACTTATATGGCCGACCCTTTTCCGTTGTCACAGACCATCACGCGCTTTGCTGGTTATGCTCACTGAAAGATCCTACAGGAAGTCTTGGTCGCTGGGCCTTACGCCTCCAAGAATATTCGTATACTGTCACCTATAAATCTGGCCGTCTACACAAGGACGCTGACTGCCTGTCTCGCTACCCGGTCGACGAGCCTGACGACGCCGACAGTAGTAGCGCCAACGGCATTTTCTCTGTGTCTGCCTTCGCTAACATCGCCGATGAGCAGTACCGCGACCTATCGCTGCGAGCACTTATCGTGCGTCTGCGTTCAACACCTACCGACGCATCCGTTCGCCGATATGTCCTCCAGGGCGGCATTCTGTATCGACAGAACTTCCTCCCTGACGGCTCTGATCTTCTTGTCGTGCCAAAACAGCTACGACAGACTGTGCTCTTTGGGATGCTTGACGCACCCACTGCAGGACATCTTGGGGTAACCCGCACGTACGACCGCGTCCGCCGCCGCTTCTACTGGCCTGGTCGCGCGCGCTCCGTTCGACGCTATGTTGCTGCCTGTGATCCCTGCCAGCGTCAGAAAACACCTCAGGTGCTACCTGGCGGTCATCTCCAGGCGATCACTGTCCCTGTAGAACCGTTATTTTGTGTTGGACTAGACCTGCTCGGTCCCTTTCCCACGTCATCCTCTAGGAACAAATGGGTAGACGTCGCGACGGATTACTCCACCCGATACGCTATCACTCGGGCTCTCCCTACTAGTTGCGCCACTGACGTCACGGACTTTCTCTTGCGTGACATTATCTTGCATCATGGCGCCCCGCGACAGCGGCTTACTGACCGTGGTCAAAACTTCCTCTCGAAAGTTATCGCTGACATTGTGCGTTCCTGCTCCATTCAGCACAAACTGACTACCCCATACCATCCTCAAACCAGTGGCCTGACAGAGCGGTTAAACCCTACTCTTACCGATATGCTGTCCAAGTACGTTTGCAAAGACCACCACGACTGGGACATAGCCCTTCCTTACGTAACATTTGCGTACAATTCTTCCCGGTACGACACCGCCAGATTTTCTCCATTTTATCTACTGCACGGTCGCGAACCTACCTTGCCCCTAGACACGGCACTTCCTCCTGCTGCGATCTCAACAAGCGAGTATGCGCGCGACGCCATCGCCCTCACCGCCCATGCACGCCCGCTTGCCCGTGCTCGACTGACGACCTCACAAGCCACTCAGCAGTGTCATTACAACGCCCCCCATCGTGACGTACAGTTTTCGCCTGGTGCGCTCGTGCTCCTGTGGTCGCCCTCTCGTCACGTCGGACTTTCAGAGAAGCTCCCTTCGCGATACACTGGGCCCTACCGCGTGCTGCGCCAGGTGGCGCCTGTGACTTACGAAATTGCTCCTGTGGGTTCAACCGCGTCCTCTCTTCTGGCATCAAGTGATGTCGTGCATGTCAGTAGGCTCAAGGCCTTCTACACTGCTTCCGAGTCCGATCTTTATTTGCTCCGGGACGGCGCTTTTGCAGCCGGGGGTAGTGCTACGGAACAATATGCGCGATCACGAAATGGGTGAGCAGTGCGACGACGACGACGACGAGGAGAAGCTAGCGCGGGCTGTTGCCTCTTGGCCAAGCGCTGCGTATATTCTTGTATATATACTTGTACATAGCTTTTCGTCTGCGTCTTCCTACGTAACAATATTTTACACAATTAACATAACTTGCTATTGTAAGATATCCGCCCCTGAGGATTTCTGCCCCTATTTAACACATTTGAGCCGTTGTGCCATCATTGTGTCGTTGTCGTGGTCGTCATTGTTAATGTAACGACCTCGCTAGTCATCGTCACGATATCGTCGGTGTTGTCGCCATCATCACAGTTATCATCTTAATGAAACTTCTTCTTAGACAAATTGATGCGATTTGGAAAATATGTCGCGTGCTCAGTTCGTTGGTACACTTTGGAAACTATGTAGAGCCTCCCTGAAATCATCATTAAATTTGTTATCGGCCTCTGTGTCATGTTGTCCTCACTTACAGACAAGGAGTTGTCCGACTAAGACATGTCGGCCTCTTTGCGGGTGTGTTGACTCTGGACAACACAATTATTTGAATAGTCATGCAGTAACTATCTTCAGAAATACTTTTCAGTTAACTGTCTATTTCACTTCCATAAACTTCAGAATGATATATAAATGTTCAAGAAGCACCAGTAGACTCAAGAAGCAGGAGTGAGGAGAAGTTTGCAGAGTAGTGGCGCAGAAGCGAAAAATTATGTAAGGCACAAACGCGTGTTGGTTAAGCCAAAGTATTGTAGCCGATCCCGCCTCTCCTTTTCACCTGCGGCATTTCACGTGGCTGCTTAATTTGTTATCTTGTAAATCACTGCGGTTCATGTAGTATAAATTGTTAACTGATAATTTCATGTCAGTGAGTAGACCGCGATTCTTTACGCCTCATCCCGAACTAGCATATATATTAAAACATTTATATGTAGTTTCATGGGTGTTTCTAAAGCACACACATCTCATAATAGAGCAGCGCATGATATAATGTCGGCTCATCAGTGCATACAAAACACCAATCTATTCAGAGAGCATCCCATAATATACGACAACTGGTTTGACTGCATTTACTTTCTTATAAACGCACTACTCATTTTTGTGCCAGTGCCTGTGTGGCGCTCTGGCATACGGGATAGGGAAGATATAAATGCATCTGCATATGGTGTGTGTGCCTACGTCTACAATGCACGTACGTTCTGCATACAATGCGCACACATCCGTTTCTCGCGAACTATCTGGTGTAGAAACACAACAATTGTACAGACGAAACAAGTTAGATAATGAACCAAAACGCGTTGCATTGGATGGATACACTTATGCGCATGACATTTAGTGGTATAGCAGTTAATTGCCCGCTTCACAGAAGCTCCGCTCCAGACAGATTTCAGCATCAGCATTGAGTTCGCGAACTTTTACCGCAAAGGTTTCTTGCAAATCGATAGTGAGGTACGTAAGAGACATTGACTGAAGCTGTTTATTTGCCGAGTGTTCAAGATTCCATCACAGCAAGCTGTGAGGGAAGCATGTTTTAAGCGCGGCATGCCGCCATTTTTTACATCTATTGGTAGAACAACACTTGGTCATCGTTCACTTCTAAGCTGTGGCCTCTCAAACGTTAAATTATTCAGACCCACTGGGGCTTCAGCCTTTCGCAGCCACTGTTGCCCGGTCTCTTATCCTTGGCTAATGGTATATGAAAGCGGCCGCCTCGGCTCCTAGGCGCTGGATGAATTTTGCGACGGCGCAAAGCAAGTAACTAACCTTGTGGGAGCTGTGAACAATGTCCTAAGCATACTTGATGACTGATAAAACAAAGGAGCGGCACCTATATGTTATACTTAGCGCCAAACGAACGTTCGGCATGACCCCGCTGTGGTCTAGCTCAAGCTTCTTTTCAATGTTTTGAAGGTGGCACTAAATTTTGCGGCATTGCAATGATGTAATTTTTACTAGAGATCTCTACATGAACGATGCTTGCTGAGCATCACGCAGCAACGGGCATTCATGATGGATTTCGCTTACGCAACATTTGAGAAGCAGAACAAAACATCAATTCGTGCAGGGAAGCAAACGACTGGCTACTGGAATCTAAAGACTGGCCGAGTCTATGCCTCACACCGGCAGCCAGAAACACTCTTTGGCAAATGACTACATGTGGTTCTCGGTTTTGTGCAAATGCCATAGAAACCTTTTAAATGGGTTTTTACAACGTCGCAGATGTGACCATGGGGAAAAAATGCTTATGGCAAGATTTATTTATGCGAGTTTTGACCTTTTCAGTCAAGTTATCAAAACTAACCTAACCTAGCCTGTCAGTCAACCTATCAAACTAAGATAACCTAACCCAACCCAGCGTCTACAGCAATCGGCTTGTTGCGTGAGAAATACGAAATCGCAAGAGACAACAGGGATGAAAACTAAAAGCGGGCAGTAATAAGTTGCGATGCAATGAAGGGGAGCAAGAAGTAGAAACAGATCACTCACACTTGGGCACTAACTTCCGCAGGCTCAACGAAGAACGCAAAGATGAGGACACTTACCCCGACGAAATTGTTCCCATCATATGCTGCTGCATCCTTATCCTGCTCATCCTCATGATCATTCTGCTCATCCTTATCTCCAACGTCTACGTCAGTGAGTACCGACCTCTTTTTGCGTATAGTACTACCTATACGACCACACGCATAGCACATACAGCGCTTTGCATGCAGTAGATAATCATTTTGCGCTTACTGCTCGCGCTCTAAAAACATATTCCAACTTGTAGATCACCACTACAGTTTAGCGCAACTTAGATTTCGCAGCAATCACGACATCCGGCACCCTGGGTATAACTACGAAATTTAGCGTGACGTTGCCCATTTCCTTTCATTGACGCAGGCAGTTTTCAAAACTAAGGACATTTAGTAAAAATACAACGCCACTGTCCGCGCGCATCGCCTCTGTACGCCTGCTTACCTCCGCTGCGGGTCGGCCCGGCATTGCACTATCTTTGGGATCGGCCTACGTATTGGGAGTGCTTAACGCCTGCTTCAACTCCGACGCGGGTCGGGCCGGTATTGCACTATATTCGGGATCAGCCCACGTATGGAGTGTGCTTATCAGGATCGACCCACGTACGGAGAGTGCCTAGCGCTAGCTTCACCTTCGCCATGGGTCGGCCCCGCATTGCACTATCTTCGGTATCAGCCTATGTACGGGTAGTGCTTAGCCTGCTTTACCTCCGACGCGAGGTGGGCCGGCCTTGCAGTATCTTCGGCATCGGCCCACGTATCGGGAGTGCTTAACGCCAGCTTCGCTTCCGCCGCGGGTCGGCGTGGCATATCAACATCTTCGGGATCGGCCCACGCATGGAGAGTGCTTAACGCCTGTTTCAGCTCCGACGCGGGTAGGGCCAAAATGGCACTAGCTTCGGTATCGGCCCATGCATGGGGAGTGCTTAACGCCTGCTTCAGGTCCACCGTGGGTCGTGCCGGAATTGTACCGCGGTATCGGCCCACGCATGGGGAGTCCTTAACGCCTCCTTCAGCTCCACCGCGGGTCGGTCCGGTATTGCACTATCGTCGGGATTGCCCACGCATGGGGAGTGCCTAATGCCTGCTTCAGCTCCACCGTGGGTCGTGCCGGAATTGCACTACGGTATCGGCCCACGCATGGGGAGTCCTTACGCCTGCTTCAGCTCCGCCGCGGGTCGGGTCGGTATTGCACTATCGTCGGGATCGCCCACGAATGGAGAGGGCTTAACGCCTGCTTCAGCTCCACCGTGGGTCTGGCCGGCATTGCACAATCTTCGGGATAGGCGCACGTACTGGGAGTTTTTAGCTTACCACGCCACTGACACGAAAACTACCTTGGATGGTAGAAGTATACAGCTTTGCTGTAAAACACGCTTCGCACACTTTATAGTAACACGAAGCGCCAGAATATGTGGCTACTGGTGCTGCGGTCACTGATTGCTTCTCTGGTGTTCTAGTATTCCCTAAACTGCAGTATGTATCTACCCTTTTCGCAACGATCCCGTGGGAGCTGCCCTGTTTGATCAGGTGGTGACGCGTGCATTCCTTGCCTCAATAGCCTCCGTTGCCTGCGCGTTTACAATGGGTGCGTTTGACGCCGATGCGGCTTAGCAAACCTCTGTTTAGGGAGATATCATAGACAGTGACTGGGCTGACGACACGAAGATTTGGCCACAGCTTCAACGAACATAGAAAAACACTTTAGAAGCTAATTAGGCTATGTCCAAGCGGCCTGAGTAGCGTATGTGGTGCCTGTTTTATAAGCGAGGCTAAATATTGCCAGGACCTCCACACAGCTGACAGCCACTCGGCGCCATTCGGTGCCACATGCTAGGCATGTTGGGTGGCTTCCAGAAGAAGAAAACGACGAAGGTGCCAGGACCGCGATATATAAACAGATCTATAGCGTCAACCGAAGTCTTTCGTGGTTTTGTCTGTGACAAATTATTGGAGGTGCTGGGTACGCGTCTATGTACTCTGACCCCCAGGAACTGGAGCGGCTTCAAAGACTGCCTCCGGAATACGGCCTGCAAGATCTGCCGAGGATGTCCACCACAACCGCAAGCAAGACACAGGAGACATACGGCACGGGACAGCCTCTTGCGTCGCTGGTTCTCCACACCCCACGCTGGCCGCGGCCGTTCCATGGTGAGCCTTTTGAGGACGTGGAAGACTGGCTCGACGACTTCGATCGTGTAGCTGACGTCAGTTATTGGGACGAGCAGAAAAAGTTAAGGAACGTGTACTTCGCCCTAGAGGACTCTGCCCGAACATGGTTCGCTAACCACAGGCCATCCATCACCACGTGGCAAGAATTTCAACAGCAGATGCGCGATACGTACAGCAGCCCCGCAAGAAAAGAGCGAGCAGAGCAAGCCCTTCAAAATAGGGTTAAAGGTCGAACGAAAGCTTATCCATATTCGTAGAGGACATGTTGTGGCTTTTCAGGCGTGCTGACTCTGGGATGACAGAGGCGAAGAAAGTACGCCTGCTGATGCGCGCAGTGAAAGAACAGCTGTTTGCTGGACTGATGCGATGCCTCCAGATACAGTAGCTGAGTTCGTCAGTGAGGAGACAACAATGGAGCGAGCCCTTCAGCAACACTCCTCGGCCTACGATCGCCAAATCAGCCTGGGATCAGCATCTTCTCTCTCATTGCCCTATGACACCGATTTGCTTCGAGAGCTTGTACGTAGTGTCTTGCGTGATGAGCTCCATCGACTATAGGGAGAGCGATTTCAACCGACCGTAGCATCCCTGACAGATATCATCCGCGAAGAAGTCCGCCAGGCGGCACAGCCATTCGCGCAAACTAGACCAGAAGCCACCCCCGTACTGACTTATGCGCAAGTAGTGAGGCTAGCTGCGCAACCCGGGAACCATCGTATCCCGCCTTCTTCTGACGAACCGCTGTGCCACCTCCAGGGCCAAGCTTCATGTACAAATATGTATGGGTCCACGAGCCCCCGAATCAATGCGCGAAAGTCAGACGTGTGGCGCACACCTTACTCTCAGCCACTCTGTTTCCACTGTGGCGAAGCGGGCCATTTGTACCGTGCCTGCTACTACCGAAGAATAGGACTCTAGGGCTGTCACCTTGGCGCTCGTCGCCCACGTGAGGGAGTGCGCCCGAGAGAAAGCCAGCACTATCAGGCCAGTCGACCTTCGTCGCCGTACGCGCAATTCCCACCGGTTGAACAGTCCCTGCCAACGACCCGATCTCTGTCTCCACAGAGACGCCAGTCACGATCACCACCTCCTCGACGATCGGCGTCACCTAGCCGCTACACTGCATTCTCTGCTTCCGTGGGAAATCGGCCCACGTGCCCAAGTCGGGGAAACTAAGAACAGCGACCTCCGGGGGTGGGGCCGCTGTCCAACGCACATCGAAAGATCCTCCGCTGCGACACCCCGACGACGGCGTCGACGACGATGACGACAACGACGAGGACAACGACAACTGCGTACCTTCGACACCTCCCTTCGAAAACCGTGAACCTGTTTCAGCCGACATACTCGTTTCTGTAGACCACCACCTGGTAACAGCTCTTGTCGATACTGGTGCCGATTATTCTGTCATGAGCGGACGACTGGTTACTGCACTTCGCAAGGTGACGACACTGTGGCCAGGACCTAAGCTCCATACAGCCGACGGTCATGTTCTCACGCCGATCGGCAAATGCACTGCGAGGGTGCAAATTTGTGAGGTCACATTTGCCGGTTCATTTATTATGCTGGCAGAGTGCTCTAGGCAGGTCATACTCGGCATGGACTTTCTTCGCGAGTACCGCGCAATCATAAACCTTCGTGAGTTGCTTGCCACTTTTTCAAACGAAAGCGAAACTCATTCAGACGACTGCCATCCACACTCCACGGTGTTACGCGCTTTGGCTTACTGTGCTACTTTACCACCCCGGAGTACTGCGTTGGTCTCCGCAGAAACAGACGATGATCCTCCCCATCTCGGGATCGCTGAAGGCAATCTGTCAGTCTTGTTGGCTCGACAGGTTTGCGTAGCACGCGCCATCTTGCAGCTGTCGTCACGGAGTGCTCAGATTTTAGTGACAAATTTCAGTCTTGAATATCCGCACTTCGCGCCACGAACTGATATCGCCTTTTGGAGCCAGTCAGTGACTTTCCCGCTTGTTTAACTGTAGGACACAATGATGTCTCGAGATCCTAACTGTGAGGTACAAGCCAACAGCAATATTGATGTGAATTCTAGATTATCAGGTGAACAACAGGCTAGCATTCGAAGCCTTTTAAAGTCTTTTGGGGACTGTTTCTCTTCAACATCGAAGGTCAGTCAAACGCCTATTGCGAAACACAGAATTATTACAAATCCCAACGAAAGACACGTGCGCCAACGTGCCTACCCTGTTTCTCGTAAAGAGCAACACGCCATCTGAAACCAAGTCCAACAAATGCTTACTGACGATATCATACAGCCTTCCACCGGTCCATGGGCGTCGCCTGTGGTTCTGGTGAAAAAGAAAGACGGCACACTGCGTTTTAGCGTTGACTCTCACAAGCTTAATAACGTTACGAAGGACGTTAATCACCTTCCCCGGATTGACGACTCTTTGGACCGCTTTCGACATGCTCGATGCTTCTCATCGATGGACCTTGGCAGCGGCTAGTGGCAAATAGAAGTTGATGAGCGTCACCGTGAGAAAACAGCATCTAATATGCCTGACGGACTCTACGAATTCAATGTCCGTCCTTTCGGATTGTGCTCTGCACCTGCTGCATTTCAGCGCATGATGGACACGGTTCTATCAGGTCTCAAGTGGCAGTTATGCCTTGTCTATTTAGATGATATAATTGTGTTTTCAGAAACTTTTGAGCGGCGCCTCCAGCGCTTACAAGCAGTTCTTGACGCAATTCGTACTGCTGGCCTGTCTTTAAAGCCTGAAAAATGCCATTTCGGGGATTACGAACTCAAACTTTTAGGCCCCGTCATCAACTACGAGGCCATTCGACCAGACCCCGACAAAACCATTGCTGTTGGTTCGTTTCCAACACCTTCAAACAAACATTAACTCCGCCGTTTTCTAAGGCTTTGCGCATATTATCGACGCTTCGTGGCAAACGTTTCACGGGTAGCCGAACCCTTGCAACGGCTGACTAAGGAAAACGTTCCGTTTGTCTGGGAGCAGGACCAACAAGAGGCCTTCTGTGAACTCCAGAAACGTCTGCACGCACCTCCTGTTCTAGGACACTTTCACGAAGACAGTGACACCGAGTTGCACACGGATGCCAGCAACGTTGGCCTTGGTGCCGTCCTCGTACAGTGGCAAGATGGAGCCGAACGCGTCATTGCGTACGCAAGCCGCACTTTGTCTCTAGCTGAAAGGAACTATTCCACCACGGAGAAGGAATGCTTGACCGTTGTGTGGGCAATTGCCAAGTTCCGACCATATTTGTACGGCCGATCGTTTCGAGTTGTGACAGATCACCATTCATTGTGCTGGCTCGCCAATCTGAAGGATCCATCTGGCCGTCTTGCACGCTGGAGTCTTCGCTTGCAAGAATACGATATGACTATAGTGTTCAAGTCCGGGCGTAAACACGCCGACGCCGACTGCCTGTCACGTGCTCCACTTCAACCATCGCCATGCGACGTTGATGAAGAGGATGCATTTCTGTCAATTATCTCAGTATCAGACATCAGCAAGCAACAGCGCTATGATTCAGAGCTCCGGCCTCTCATCGACTACTTTGAGAACCATCTACCAGAGCCGCCTCGTATGTTCATCCGCAAGTTATCCTCGTTTTTTTCTCCGTGATGGCGCTCTCTACAAATTGGGTTTTCACTCCACCGCAACCGCCTGCCTCCTTGTAGTGCCTTCTTCACTACGTGACGACATCCTGCGGACCTCTCACGACGAGCCATCTTCGGGCCACTTGGGATTCACATGGACGTTTTCACGCATACGCCAAACGTACTTCTGGCCTAACCTTCGCCGTGACGTAAAGCAATACGTGAAGATATGCCGCGACTGCCAAAGACGTAAGACACCACCCGTGCCTCCCGCTGGACTTCTCCATCCCGTGGACCCTCCGCGGATCCCTTTTCAGCAGGTTGGCACAGATTTGCTTGGACCATCCCACACGTAGAGGGCTGGTAACCGTTGGATTGCTGTTGCCACAGACTACCTTACATGTTACATTGAAACCCGAGCTCTCCCACGAGGCACTGCTAATGATATTGCGGCCTTCTTTGCGCATGGTATCGTACTCCGCCACGGTGCTCCAATAGTAGTTATAACCATCTTGGGCACAACATTTACAGCGCAGCTCACAGAAGATATCATGCTTCTCAGTGGTACCATTCACCGCAAAGCCACTGCTTACCATCCCCAGACGAATGGGCTTACAGAAAGGCTAAACAAAACGATCGCTGATATGATTTCTATGTATGTTGACGTCGACCACAAGAACTGGGCCGACGTTCTCCCAAATGTTACGTTTGCATATAATACTGCCGTTCAAGAAACTACCGGCTTCACCCCTTTTCACTTCGTGCACGGCTGGGAAGCTGTCACAACGTTGCACGCAATGCTCTCACCCACCTATTGTTCTAATGTTGTCACTGATGCTGCCGAATTCACTCGATGCGCCGTAGAGGCGCGCCAGCTCGCACGAATGCGTATCCGCTACCAACAACACAACGACGCCGACCGATACAATCTTCGTCACCACGACGTCACAAATAAACCCGGTGGCAAAGTATGGGTGTGGACACCGATACGCCAGCGCGGATGGTCGGAGAAACTATTGTGCCGCTACTTTGGACCCCACAGGGTCGTTCAACGAATCAGTGACGTCACATACGAAGTGATTTCTGAAGGAGAAGGCACCGCTCGCCGTCCCCGATGCCCATGCCTGTCCGATATCGTACACGTCTCTAGATTGAAGTTATACTACTCCCGCTGAAGGCAAAGTTCCACACCTCTCTCACCATCTACGTCTCTCTTAACAGCATCCCCGTGGCAATCTACAGTGCATCAATGTTCCGCATCGAGACGATGCTTCTAGGCAGGGGGGTAATGCCACGACCTCGACATAGCTGACAGCCACTCGGTGCGATTCGGTGCCACATGCTAGGCATGTTGGGTGGCTCCCACAAGAAAAAAACGACGAAGGTGCCAGGACAGCGATATATAAACAGATCTATAGCGTCGACCGAAGTCTTTTGTGGTTTTGTCTGTGACAATATGTATTCGAAGCTCCAAACTTACTGTTCATCAATTCAATCAGGATTAGTGTGTTTTGCTACTCGTTCTTTATTTGGCAAATATTGTGAAGCAGCGGCTTGTCACATTTCTCACGCAGTAAGTTTCCTTGGTGCGGTCGCTTTCAGATTATTTCTGCCTAATCACTCGCTGGTGTTCTCGGCTCCTGTAGATTTGTTCCTGCCATGCAAGGCTTCAAAGGTAGCCGTTTTGTACATTGTAATGCGTTGTTGCAAATATGTATTATGGATAGTAATTCGCTTGCTCTTGTGGCCCGTTACAAACTGCTCAATTTTGACCATTTCTGCGCTATCGGTGTAGTCCGTCATTTATTGGACGTATACGATCCGCATATATTCAAGTTTAGCGCCTATTGGGCACGTTAGTGATATAGTGGGCGTAAGCTTCCGTACCATTTGGGGTAGATGTATGTAAATAGCGCGCGAAACGTACTATGACAGGAAGCGGCGCTACTCCCTTTGTCATTGTTTGACGAGCGGCACCCACTCTTGTCGACGTTCCTGGGCTGAAGCACTTTCTTTGAAGGTTAGCAGTACAACGCTTGTGGATGAGTACATTTCTGTATCCTCGAAGAAAGCCGTTCATCTCCAAGTGTCGGTAACACCTATGGGCAGTTGTAGTAACGGTACGAGAACGTTGCTACACAGATTCATTCCGTTCCTTAAAGTGGAAGTCACTATTTTTGCAGCCGGCTACTGCACACGTCTTCAATCCACATGATTAAATCCGGCATGACTGGAGCACAGTGCGTTAGCGAAAACTCCGTTGCATTTCCTACAGCTGATCGCACAGAAGCAAGGTGGAAGCGCTAATGGTTTCTTAATCATGCGCTGTCACTGAGGCGACGTGCGGCGCGCCGCTAGAAGCGCCCTCTCGTTTCTCGAGAAAAAACTGCCCTACGAGAAGGGTCAATACAGCACGGGGCAATATACAGACACGTTCAAATCGATGCTTTGAACCCGCCCTTTGACGTGTTTCTGTTTACGGGATAACGGCAGACCGAAAAAAGACAGATGGACGTGGCGATCTGGAAGGAAATTAACAGCATTGCTTTTTAATTGAATGGGGAAGCATGCGATCAAGCTCATTACATTTAGATTTTTCTTGCACCTGTGCTCGGCCCTTAGAACCCACGATCGGTTTTAACAGATTAGTGAATGCTATAAAATTGTATTTTCCGATTGTTTATTTTTTGTTTTCCGTGTTATTAAGTTCACAAAAATATCCAGCCGCGTTTCACATCTCTCAACTCTTCTTTCTTGATTATCGCTAAAATGCATGAGCTCGGGCAGAGTTATTGCCTCTTCATGCATCTCTAGACAGATATTGCAGCATGCTAATAAAATATGCTGCACGGCTCCAACGCTACTCCATCCACAACACATGTTTAGACATCAGTGGCAAATTTACGTTAATACTGTGACAACCTGATCCGGCTTCGTCCAGTAGATGACTACCATTCAGATTATTGTAAAGCTTAGCAGTATTCTTTGCTGATTGATATACTTCCATTCAAAGACGGCACAAAGTTAGGTGAGGTAATGAAATTGGGAAATTTGCGGAAGCAATACTGATTCACCTGGTGCATGGTCGTTCACCTAGTGCATGATCGCTGGGAGTGGCTTTCGTCATGCCGAAGGCATAAGAGGCGATGGCGGCGGCGGCAGCGGTGCCGGCTGCTGCTGCTGCTTCAGATGATGATGATGATAATGTTTTTCCATCGTTAGCGTTTTCTTCATCGTTACATTACGATTAACCACCTTTTTTTCCGCTCGCCATGCGTATTATTTAGTGCTCGGTGTACAGTTCTGTTTCCTCAACCCCACTGTGGCGCCATCTTGCAAGAATAACAGGTATAAAAGACAACTATAGTTAGAACGGTAACTGCACGCAGAGATTATCTTGTACCCAATACCCTTATATTTCAATAGTTGTTAGAAAAATGGAAACACAAACGTTTCGAAGACATGGCGGTTGAATAAAGTGTTATAATCTACCGTTACCAGCGCCTCTGTTGTCGCAAAAATATTCGATGTTTTGCTATTCCGGGAACTGCTGTGCCTGTTGAGAAATGCAAATTTGTAGATGCTGGAACGTACCTTATGTGACACACGCATGATACGCCTATTTGATCCATTTATGCTGAACATTTTTTACAGCTGAATACGATGAGACTGATGGTAAGTACTTTCTGCGTCTCTTGTAAACTCAGAATGCTGAACCAGCTGTGTGTATCGAGCGCACAAAAATTTTGAATAGGACGTGTTACATTTTGAGCGCCTGTATAATTGCATAGGAAAAAGAAAGATTGCACTCCTCGCATCCACTGCGCCGAATTAAATTGGTTTCAATAGAACAGAACAAAACATTTAAACTATATGCAATGTTTCAAGTAGACTACTTCGTCCGACCATCCGTCTGTCTTAAGAAACGTTGTTGAATATCACTACATTTAGTACAAACTAAACGGATCAGTAAAGGAGACTCTAACTGAGCAAAAATAAATGGCACAACTCAGTAGGTGGTGGCCATAAGCCATGTAAGGCCTTAACAATTTTGTTTTCTGCACAGAAGTGAAAAAAAGCCAGTAACCTGTGAGAAGGATATCAGGAAAATAATGTTAACGATAGCGTCGTTAAGCGTAAAAATGGGCTGGAAGAAACGGAGTGGACCGGACAGGCGCTCACATCAAAGCTTGCGCTTGCACTCCACCATTTTTGAAACGCATCCATTCCAAACGAGTCCAATAACAGACTGGCGAGAGAAATTATTGCGGCCGGCCAGATATGCGCATAATCTGCCACTTGTGTCTGTGTCCCGACAGTTCCCTCGACAGATAAGGGAATCAGTTACCTCCTCGGGCGGTTGCATTTTCTACAATTTTCGCGTGTGATTATGCGTGATATCTGTGTCCGCCTTTCGACTGCGCATTCGCGCCCCTCCGCTCCCTGGAAAACATTTTATTAACCCTCATTTGTAATTGAGCGTCTGTCCTGTATACTGCGTTTCATCCCGCCCGTATTTACGCTCAACGGCACTACGGAGTGCACCAACGGGCCTAAAAGTATACGCTTCTGAATGTTTACGCTGAACGAACTTTACGCAGGCTACTGACTCGAATGTCACATTCCCCAGTTTCTGATTTTCTAACAGATGAAGTCTGCAGAACCGCCACACCTGTTATCTGACAGATATGGATTTGTGCCTTTTGTTTCCCATTTATTTTAAACATATTTAAAGTATCTGTAAAATTTTGTAAATCTTACACTGCCTAAAACGACAATGGCATTGTTTAATATACTAATTGCAACATTTTTCATTCGGATCGTATTAGTGGCTGTTGAGGTTGAGATTTGCCGCGTTTCACTTATGTTTAAGTAAGACGATACCGAGGAACAGAAAGCAGCCTCTATGAAATTTCTTCTGTCACCTTGCAGACACGGTGTCGGCGACATACGGCAAAGTTTTACGAACGCCGCGAACAAGTAAGTTGTTCTTCATTTGTGAAATTTTTATTGTTACCGGCCTAAACCGCGAACGGGAAAGCATTTTTTTTCCTCAGATGATCAGGAGACTCCTTCGAGAGAACCGCAATTCCCTCTAAATGAATAAAGCAGGAGGACCGCAAAGTGTTTAGAATTATGACGTGTCAAGCTTATAGCCGTAATTCTGCTATTCAGAAACGCTTCAGAAAATTCATTCAGAAAAGTTCGCTCTTCATATGAAGACATACCCGCCCTGCTTGCTTAGTGGCCATGGTGTTAGGCTGGTAAGCAGGAGGTCGTGGTATTGGCCTCCAGCGCCACCACTGGAAAAGCTGGCGCCACCGTCGGCGTGACGTGCTAGGAGGGATCACGTGGACATAGCTGCCGCGTCGGCTGCTTCGGGAGCGCCGAATCGAGCTGAAAACGAGAGTTTCAATTCCCTCGCACGCTGGGGTCCTCATTTAGTGGCGAAATTTTCCCGCTTCGAGTGTCTCCTTTACAACGCTTAAAAGCACTACAATAGGTAGTGGCTGCCTTTGAAGGCGCGCAACATGGTAGGCTGCGGCTCGGTGCCACAATGCCGGATGTTGTTGTGCCATTACCACAAGCCCGGATCCCGAATCTGCAAGATGCAGAACCTATCCTGCGAGCGCCATAATTCTCCCTTCACAAGTCAAGATGCTGCGCCTTCGTGCGGGAGAAGCCTCGGCGGAGCAGCGTGTTTTGACGTGTCCGCGTGTGCCCGACGGCCCGGCGCCGCACCTCCCTTGCCTGGAGGTCACCGCGCGCGCGAACTTTGAACCGGGTGGCCAGCGCGGTCGCTGGTTGGACCCTTCGGACGACCGTCGTGTGCTGACTTTGTATTGGGCCGTTTGAGTGACAATGGGCCTCGGGGATTATAAAAGCAGCGACACGCCGCTCGAAAACAGGATCCGCCGACCCCACCTGGAGAGAGGGTCGCTCCCGACTGGGGTGAGATGTGTCACGCGTTTTCGCCGGACGCCGTCGTGCGAGAACAGTCGCGTTTGTGTGAGCTCTCGGCCCCAGTGCCGATCCGTTTATGTCCTGTATGATAACCTGTATATAATGTATAAAGTCCCTTTTGTTATTCTCATCGACGCCAGGCTCGGAGTCTTCGCTACCAACGCTCTGTCACGAAACGGGTGAAGAGCGCTACGGGACCACAAAGCCGTAATCGCGGAACAGCGGTGCAAGTTCGTAACAATGTACGCAACGGAGCCCATAGTCAGCCTTATTCACACGTAGCCGCAGGACAAGCTGCGTGAAGTTTGGCTCGCGAAACATAAAACCGGCAAACATCGGCTACAACTCGGGTATGCAGCAAGCACAGACGCGAGGAAGATTTCTGCTACGTCGCCCGGTCTGCGATGCTCTGAAAACGCGCACTGAGACGCTCGCCCGAGTCCGCTGCCCGACTAATGTTATGACGGTTTGGTCTATGAACTTGTCGATGCTATAGATACTGGCAAGTTGAGTGGAGTGGAAAGGCAGCGGTAAGAAGCACATTTTAAAAAAGCATGGCATATGGTCATGTTTGTGTTATGAATTAATGCATGCACTGGATTACAAAAAGGAGCAGCGGGAAATTGCACGCTGAGAACACCGATAAAGATACAGTGCGACGCAACTCGAGATATAATAATGAAAGGTCAAAGAATCGAAGAAAAAAAAAAGATTGAATCGTAGCGACGGCACATCACAGTCCCCGTAGGCGTCGAAGTCTCTACAATGAAGTTATTTTTGAACAGCTCCGATAACACCCACGCAACAATCGTTGTTTGTATACTGTCAAATGCTCATATTCTGCGACCTAAAGCTCATGGCACGGTGCGAAAACGCGCGCGCGGAGAAAGCGAAACAGTGCGCGGACAAGCATCCAGACGCGCCGATCGCTGGGAATCTGCGCGATCGCTGCATTGAGGCTTCGTTCTATTAGGCTCCATTTAGTTATACAAACACTATAAGAACATATTTCGCATGGCTTGCTCTCAGCGTTTGCCTACCTTTCACGCAAGAAGCCGGTTCGGGAGACTCCATCGCGGCGACCGCGCGCAGTGGCGTTCAATGTATGAATTCGGTAAAGGGATAGCGTCTGTAAACGATTGTGTGCTTTCAGTATGCCCAAGATTATTATTTAGACAGTAAAAACTTCTCTCGTTTCGGAAGTACTTACAGAAATGTCCGGGAGAGCTCGCGCGTGGTGTTTTCAGTGAGCGCTGACAGCAAAACCTATGAGGAGCGCGCCGCATGATCCCTCATACTACGCCAGCGAGGTGCTTCCGCTAGATGACGACTCCGTAACTCCTCGCCGCCAATAGAATCCCAGCCACGGCGACCGCATTGCGACGGGACCGAAATGCGAAAACACACGCGTACTTAGGTACCCAGGTGGTCGAAATTTGCGGAGTACCCCACTACGGCATGCCTCATAAACAGACCGTGGTTTTGGCACTTTAAAACTCATAATTTAATCCCTTTAATACAAAGGCATGAATATATATTGCTTCTCTGCGGTGGCTTCAGGACAGGCGTCATATAGAGCATGTCCTTAAAGTTAAGGTTCATTTGTTATTATGGCGCTATGTTCAAGCTTAGTTTTTTTTTACCGTACCGGTGTGAACAATTTTTATATGAGCTCTCGCTTTATTTAGTTGAAGTTTAGTCTTTTGCATTAAACCTTCCAAAGGCTTGCAGGCAAGGCTATCACGTTCGTATACGTCATTAAAACCACAGGTAACATAACTAACACTCATATAGAAAAAAATAACGAAAGGAAACTGTTTAGCACAGTTGACAAAAAGCTGCTTGGAACCCATAGCTTCTTATTACAAAGGGCACGAAGAAAATAGGCATATCATAGATTGCAGTTAGGATGTTCCAGAGAATTAACCTCCACATTGTAATCAAAACGAAGGGCATTTTAAGTGTCTTCACGCTTGATTGTTTTCATACCAAGAAAAAATAAAGCTGCACGTTGAAAAGATACGCCTCAGCCCCTTCTTTTTCTAAACGAAAGGCAAAAGTACGCGAAATGAAGCGCAAGGTTCATTTTTCCGCTATGCATTCGTAGCTTTTGCTTTTTGGCAAGAAACTCAACACATCTTCATGACAGTGAAACGTCAAGCTCGTGGCTATGCATTTTAATAACTATACCATATACAATGTGCCTCGTTTTGGTGTTAACAGGATTAAAAAACCTTTTGCATACCGCACAGATCTAGTTTTTAAGATTTATTATTCAAAGAGCCAAACATTACATATACTGTAAATTAAATGCATACTTTACTAATGAAGGAAGTTTTCCGAAACAAGCTTTGAGACAAATACTATTACGCGCATATTACCATACCCGAGTAAGGCCACTTATTTCCGAACACACATTCCTTTGGAATAAATTTTGAAACTAACATTAGCTTATGATAAGTGCATCTACACTTGCAGTAAAGGTTATCTGTTGTTCCACTTACATTTATGTTCTGAAACACTTGTTTAGGCACTGAAGCCTAAAAATATACTGGAGCACTAAGGTAGCTACGCGCAAACATTTCGAATAATTATCTCGTAATTGGTATCATCGTTAGGATTCGTTCTAAAGGCATATGCTTGTCGAAGCCACCGCCTACTATTCTTAAATTGCAATATGTTGTGTAAGGTAGGTAGAGTACAAATTAATTAGAGCGCACTTGGTAATTAGTCAAATTTTTATTTTTATTTCTTGAGCAAAAAAATACCAGCCACGAAGAGCATTGCGCTAAAGAAATAGCACGGTGTTGCGTGCCATGGGGACTACTAAATTTCTGCTAAAAGAATAATGAAGTTACAATTTTCTTTCGATGCGAACAGAGCGTAAATACCGCTTTTGAATTTGACAGGGTTGTGTTTTATGAAATTGAATGTTATCTAGTACACAACGCCCCGAGTAGGCGCAGCGCGAAGAATAGGTTGACAAATGTAAAAAGGGTTATTTTGGATACACTCTGTAATACTCATCTAAAAAATTTCCTCCACAGTGTCGCGTTTGTGCGCATGGGTAAATCAATGAATGAGGTCTTCGGGCTGTAATGTTTCTTGGGGAGTCAGCACACCTAGTAGCATGGGTCGGTATACTCATTCCCGGATACACATACTTACTGCCACTCCACACTAAGTTCACATTATTGAGGTAGAACGTTGGTGAGTATTAGTAGGAGTGAGTGGACGTGAGCGTAAAGCAGGCGAGTGCCGTCGAGGTTTAGTCGACTTTGTACTTAAGTGAGGGGCGCCTCCCGTGAGTATGAACGCAACTCAGTGACACTAAGTTTCCATGTGTGCGAACTTGGTTGGTTTTATTCCTGTCATTGGGCGTGACTATGTATGGTATTGTGTTAGAGTTTTGTGATTGCCTCGAAATCTTTCGAATAAGATGCCCTTAAGGTCCTAATAAGGTCATTTAGCCATGTTTTGGCAATAATGATGTTTAAGGTTTTCCTATTTGTAGCAAAGTATGACACCTCGCCTAACAGCCCCTCTGCCAAAAGCGACATGTCCACTATGTCTATAGACATTTTCTATAAATATTCTGTACTGCCTAAGGAAAGAACCTGTGCATAAGTAAATAACAAAGAACGATGGATTGAAAATAAGGTTATAAGTGCATAACGCACAAAGTGAAAACTGTAAACAAGGAGAAAATGCATAAGACATTTCCTGACGATTTGATGTGATAAATATTTGTTTCTGCTGTTATGGCTACGTCTTGGGTGAAGTCAATTTCTCGACACGCTGAGCATACCCTTATCTCGGAAATCCCTTGGTGTCACAGCGCGCGTTAGAAAACTCGCACAGGTCGTGCAGCCAGAGCTCCCTCTGCGTCAAACTGCGAGAAATTTAGAGCGGGTTCCGCTGCAATGAGATGCTAAAGAGGAGCACGCGAGTGCTACCAAGGACCGCACCTGTCAGCCTATATTACTGCACCAGCCAGTGCATGCAGGGCAACCGCAAACGACGCCGTTTGGCCCGCAATGTATAACTCTCAGGCACTGCTCATCAATCGTACAGTTCGAAGGCCTAATAGTAAGGATAGCTCTTCAAAATTGCAAGCAGCGACTCAGTTCATACAGCAGTTCTATTTCGCTTGGGATGTGCGCACGAGTAAGGGTTCTATAGAGTTCTAGCATTATTCTACAAGTGCTCTTGTTGTGCCTAAGCATCTCTTCACAACTAATGCCAAGCTTAACGCAACAGTGCATTACCGGGAGCTGTCATTGCAACTACACAATACATATACGCTGCTAGGCATAGCTAAATTTCAAGGATTATTTTTGGTGAGGACCTCCACGCCTCGTAAGCTAAATACGTGTAATTAGGAGAAAGCGATAAAGCTGTGGAATTCGGCACGTCAACAGCGCCCCATCAATAACCGGACATTGAGTCTTCTGATGATGGCTTCGATATTACCTAAGTGATTTGTAAATGACAATGCAAACGTTGTTTTTTTACTCAGCAGTAGAAAATGCCGTGTGCGCGGGAGGGGACCGCGCTTTCAGATCGAGTCAAGTCGTAAATGCGTGTTGTTTGTAGTACGGCTTGAGCTGCAGCATGGCTTTGGTTAAGCCGCACTTCCGGCAGTAATATGTCAAGATAAGCTGATTACGCAGGAAAGTTAGCATTCAATCAAAGGGAAGAAAGTGCACGGAATAATTAGATATATTTACGTCATGCTCAACCTCGATATTCGCAGGTGAGTTCAAATGAGCCTTTCGTGGTCTTTTCTCATCTGCAGAGGTATCTAAGTGACTATAGCGTGATACCCCTCAACTCGAGGCCACGGCCTCAGTCCAGGCATGGAGCTCACATTTCTGTGCTGGCGAAATATATAGAAACAGCTCCAGGTTGCACAATCCCATGTGCTCAACACAATTCTGTAGGAATTGTGGCATCCACACCCTCTACACTCTTATAAGAAAATCACCATCCACTATAGATCACAACATAGAACATTCTCAAAGCCTCATAAAAAGCTAATCAAAGGTCAAGAGTTCATTCTCGGAGCAGTCCAAACCGACACCTTTCCCCACCAATGTACACTCTACCACTTTATCCCCATCTTGCACTTTTGACTTTACCACTTCTGCGAAGCACAGGGCGCCCTTTAGCACATGGTAAGTGGCTGTACAGAATCACCCTTACACACCCAATACATACCAGAAACCTGAGCTTTGGGAAAGAGCCCTAGCCAGCTTCACTATCACAGAGCAGTGTTGGCTGGTATCGAGGGCCGTCTACGCTGCGACAGCGTACTGATTCCTGCAAAGGGGGAGACCACCCCGAAGACAACGTTTCAACAGTCCCTGAATAGCGATGTTTGTTCGCTCTCTCTGTCTCACTCTGCATGGTATCCATGAGAAACATACTGTGGTTTTGGCAACCAAAATCAGGTGATTTATCTCTGCGCTGCAGCAAGCAACCGTAACTCGATATACATGTTTTATACTTGTAATGTTTATTTACTTGGAGTTCAGAACGGCACATGCGACTGTTGGGAACACAACACCGAGTCCAAGCATCATCCCACTCGATTGGCGCTCCGCAAATCAAGCGGGATAATGATGGGCAACCATTCGCTGTCTTCGCTACAATTATTCCCTGCGCGGTGGAAAAGTTTAAATTGCCTATTATAAAGCCTGACTATTCGACTATAAAATCTTGCAACAGAAATTTTATCGAAAGAGATCACGCAGATTAGTTGTGCCGGCCGATAGCACGAATAGCATCTATTTGTTGTTCTTTCCCACGTTCCTTCGCAACTAATTCCTTCCCAACAATTATATGTGGAAATTCATATAAATGATAAACTCTAATAATAAATTTTCTTCCAATAATAATTATTTCAGAAAAGGAAGGTTGGCCATATCGCATAGAACTATCGTGCAAAACAAAGCGTGTAAGCGTATTCGGGAAAGTCCTCTTAGGTATACCAGATTTTAAAAAAATCACCTGCAGCAAATAGCGTATTTCTGCCCTTGAGGTGAATTATTCTAAGAGGCATACATTACTAGCACGAGAAATCGAAACACATATTCAGATAGTTATTATAGCTCACTAACTAAACTCTTAATTACTTGCTTTAGGTGTATGTCGCAATTTGCGCACTGTAGACGGTAGGTTTGCAAGATGCATCCGCTAAAAAGGAATCTCCATGATGACACACCAGTTTCGAAATATTTCCCGAAATGTGGCACAGAATACGTGGATGTGGCAGTTAATTGTCGACTTCAATTATTGAACGAGTGTTTTGTTAAAAAAGTAAGTGGAACAGCATATTGTTTACGACGAGTATGAAGGCGCGTTTCTTCAAACTGGCGTCATTCGCGAAATTCGTTAATTGCAATATGTGCGGTAAAGTAATTATTCACAAGTTTACCCGTTGAAATTGTTCTTTATTTGATACGTGTTTAGTTTTTTCATGCAAGCAATCTCCACCCATCTCTATCATCTAGCTCGATGACTAGGGTTATATTATCTGCATTCGGTGGTTCTTAAAGTTTCTATAAAATCTAAAAAATCTCCCCTGTATGCTAAGTGTAACGTGACTAAGACAGACGAGCAGCAACGCGGCCTTATATAAGGAGAAATGCGCAGTGATTGGCATTGCAAGCATTATATAGCGGTCCGTCACATCTTCCCTTCTTTAGGAAAAGAATGACAGACAAAGAAGCAAAACAACAGGGAAAGAAAAGCACACTTTTTTATCTGCAAACAAGGCCATGTACACTTTTCTTGCGTTCTGGTAACGGCTAACGATGTGGCTGTCAGTGTATGCGCTATCTTCTGAGAAGGTTGGCTTGAACTGCGTCCCTAGGAGGGCAACTTGACGCAGCGTGTCTTGGGACGCATGTAGAGGCGCCGCTGCTTCTATGGTCTTCAGAGGTTCTCTCACGTAGCCCAACTGCTTTCCATTGTGTGTAGCAAGCACGTATGATCACGTTTGCTCTGAAAGACCAACAACTGTGGCCGGAGCCCACGTTCTCCTGTGTGTGCATTCATGGATACTTGGTTTCCGCTATGAATGTCCGGTAGACTTAGGGTCGTTCTGTTGTGGTAGCGACGCTCCTTGTGTCGTATTTCTTGCAGTCGCTGACGAACGGCACCTGTTGGGCTCAACTACGGCTCCAGTGGCCAGTTGAAGACCGGAATTGGTCTTTTGCTAGGATGCACCATTAGTCTGAGCGGTCAATTGCAGCTATTTGTCTCTTGGTGGTTCCTCCATCCAAATGCCCGCTGTAAAATTCAAGATTGGAAAGCGGGCATTTGTTGAACAATTTGTAGCTTCCCGAATCGCACGTTCTGTCAAGCCGTTTCTCCGCGAGCAGTACGGGCTACACCTAATGTGATTGATATTAAATTGATTTGGGAAAGATTGGAAGGTTAAACTGTCGAAAGGTGGGGGGGGGGGCATTATTGCTGCACAGCCTTGCTGGGATGCCATACGCAGCGAATCTTTCGGCACTTGCACTGATTACAGCGGCAGCGGTAGTCTGATTCAGCTCTCAAGAACTACGAGTAAGAATCTGTTACTCAGAAGTATTCCTTTTTCCCTGGTTAAAAAGACCGACAGCGAAAAAATGACATAGCCAATGCGGTAGCTCGTCACTGAGCATAGGCAGCATTGAATTTTTCTTTTGGAACTTCCCGTAACCAGTGCATAACTTCCCTACAACTGTAATGCCAGCATTAATGCTTGGCCAGTTCGCTACCTGTGTGGCTCTCGCCTTCATTTTACCTTGGCCACAACGTGAAGCAGGCCAAGAATTTCTCTTCGTTTGGCTCGAATAATGACAAGATTGCTGCTTCTGAGAAGCTGGGGCTTCCATGAATTCCTACACTCTGTCGATGTCGAAGGCAAACCTTTATGCCGTGAGGTGGCGGCCCACGTAGTGGACGCAGGACTGCATAAAGTGACACTTTTATTAACCTTCAGACCTTAGAGAACGAAAGGAACTCTTCTTGATTGTTATACGGTGGGGATTGCTGCGAGCTTACTTCCAGGCAATATATAACGCCCTCAAGTTGTTTTAGGCCCTAGAAGATAGCTTAGAACCCCATTATCAAGTCCGCAGAGGCTTCTCCGTTGACTGCATCTACGAAGTCTATCAGGTCCAGTCACTCAGCCACGTGTCTCCTCAACGGCACTGGTACATCCTCAAGAACAGCAATGATCGTAGCTTCTGTGCTTTGCCCCTTGTTACAGGGAAGCAAATTTATCTTTCCGGTTGCTTTTTCTGTGTGACCAAACGCAGTACGCAGCATGCAGCAACTATTTTGCCCTGGCACTGCTGATACATTTTGGAAGAGGTATTTTTTTACGACGCAGCAGTTCGATTATGTCTATTTTACGCCTGATCATGACACAAGATATATTTTCTGTTTCAAGGCAGAGTTCGTCGCTTATGATTTTGAACTTCAAACATTTGAAGAAAATGGTCTTCGTCAACGGTTATTTCTACTTACTATATCTGCCTTCTTTCTGGGTGCGCCTTCGAGCTTGACGTGCGACCCACACTCTCAAAAAGTTTTCGGCCTCTATATTTCTTACAATAACTTTCTCTTATAGGACATCTTCTAGTTTCGGGCTACTGCAAGCAGCAACTCGGGCAGCTGGCGGACTATTTTTGCGGCATGCATGCTTCATTCAGATGCAAAAGACGCGCGGATTGCAGCTCCTATGCCAAAGAACTGCATTTTACCCTGTTTCCTATCACGGCAAAGCTTAGCCGTTTTAGCATAGGACGTATTTACCGATATAAGTATCTGCTGCAGTTCCTTGTCTCTTATCAGAGGTAATACTCTACAGTGTAGGAGCCTCTCCTCATGTTTTCTAACTTGCTTTCTTTGCTAGAACAATGAGCTCTATTAGGTAATAACTTAATGACTCGCCATCGCACTGGTTCCTAGAACCACACTGAAACTCGCTGAAAGTAAGAATTCGTCCCGGTTTGTAGTGCACCTCAAACCACTGAATTAAAGCTGTCAAATACATAGGCTCCTGGTTATCAAGCTCAAACACGTGGAAAGCTCGCCTTGCCTCTTTTCCAATGGCAATTAAGAATGTAATAGCCTGAAGATCTTTAGCTTCAGCTTCGCCGCTGTGGCAAAAAGATGGAACTCTCTTTTCGAGATGTTCCATTTCTAAAAAATCTTCCATGTAGCGTCGAGAGGCTGCGGCTGAGGTAACAGTGTTGAACTCATCCTCGTGGCTTGTGGACGACCCGCTGCCTCGTTGCCATTCTAGACAGCACGTTGACATTCTAGACAGGGATGATCGTCCCTCATTACTGGTAAAGCTTTG
The DNA here is from genome assembly GCF_038994185.2 of Dermacentor albipictus. NCBI lineage: Eukaryota > Metazoa > Arthropoda > Arachnida > Ixodida > Ixodidae > Dermacentor > Dermacentor albipictus. The sequence goes on from NC_091821.1 coordinate 441,133,570, forward strand.
CTCCTCTGGAAAAACTTACTGCATGGCAGAAATCAGTTTCCGATCCCAGTTCTGACACCTTCACAGTCAGGCGAGCAGCGGCGAAGAAATCGCGCTTTATTCCACAACACAGCAATATAAAAGGCGGTTCGCTATACGCGGCAGGTGCATGAGACATACTCAGTGATTGACTTCCCAAGCATGATATTCCGTTTTACTCCCTCCATTTTGCCCGCAAAACAGCGTACAACGGTAGCCGCAGCACTACTCAAAGGGTGTCACCGAGCAGCGGACGAGGCAGCAGAAAACCTGGCGGATATCCTGGTAGTGGACAGTACCCAGGTCGTACTCGATATCCTGGTAGCGGACATACCCCGGGTGGCGGACACCTACCAGGGGGCGGACGCGTGACAAGCGGTGGAAAATACCCTGGTAGAAGACCTGTGCCCGGTGGTGGACGCATTCCTGGTAGCGGTCGACATGTCCCTGGTAGTGCACACATGCCTGGTGGCAGACAGATTCCAGGAAGTGGATCCAGACCTGGTAGTGGTCACACTCCTGGTGGTGGACAGGTCCCCGGTGGGGGTCGAGTTCCTGGGGGCAGACAAGTACCTGGTGGTGGCTTTGGTCCTGGTGGCAAACATGTCCCAGGTGGCAGACCCGTTCCAGGCAGCGGACGTGTCCCTGGAGGTACAAGCGTCCCAGGTGGAGGACAGGTGCCTGGTGGTGGACGCGGCCCCGGCCGCGGACAAGTTCCCGGTGGCGGACGCACGCCAGGTAGCAGACAAGTCCCTGGAGGAGGACACGCGCCAGGTAGCAGACGCGTCCCTGGAGGACAAGTGCCTGGAGGCAGACAGGTCCCAGGAAGTGGGCGCATACCTGGAGGTGGAAACGTCCCTGGCGGTATGCACATCTGTAACGAATTGACTCGTGTGGTATTTAACAGGCTGAGGTGTTGCCTTCATTCGCGAAATGTACAAAGCTAGCTGCAACTTAAGACACGCGAAAAACACAGTTTAACCACAAAAGTCAAAGCAATGGTAAACCGCTTTATGGCGTTGAGTCCACAAAATTCCAACACAGTGATGAAAGTGGCATCTCAGCATGTAAGTACAACCAGAGCGCATGCAAGAAATCTTACAATGTCAAGACATACTTGTGGATTAACGCAGCCCTGGCAAAGGTACAAGGTAACTAAAGAGTCTGTGTTTATCTCATCAAAAGTGTGGAAAGAAACAGTTTGCCGGTTGTTTCTGTGTCCCGATCGGAATTCGGTACCGCGTAGACTGAACAGGTACGCTCGCAGACGCTCGAGAACGGCTTAGCCGTGCAGCTGTCAGAATGACGCCCCCCTCTCCGTAACACCGGGAGAGACGCCACAGGTAGTTACAAATCCACAATGAGTGTGGTGGAGGCCTGTGAGAGCCCGAGCCTACGAGCCCATCAAGCCCGTGCCTCTGCACTGTCGCTGTCGCAAAAAGTTGGAGCTGTCTTTTCCAGATGTTGCATTTGTAGAAAATCTTGCTCGTACGGTCGAGAGACTTTGGATGAGGTAGCAATGTTGAACATACACTCGTGGCTTGTGGTCAATCCGCTGCCTTGTTGCCGTTCTAGACAGCTCGCAGTCAGGGACTGGGGGCCTCAGGGACAATCGTTCCTCATTACTGGTAAAACCTTGCTCCTCTATAAAAGCTTACTGCATGGCAAAAACAATTTTCCGATCCCAATTCTGACACCGTGACAGTCAGGTGAGCAGCGGCGAATAAATCGCGCTTCGTTCTACAACACAGCCATATAAAAGGTGATTTGCTATACGCGACAGGTGCATGAGACATACGCAGTTGCTGAATTCACAAGCATGACACTGCGTTTTACTTCCACCGTTTTTCCCGGAATACAGCGAGCAACGGTAGCCGCAGCACTACTCAAAGGGTGTCACCGAGCACCGGACGAGGCAGCAGAAAACCTGGCGGATATCCTGGTAGTGGACAGTACCCAGGTCGTACTCGATATCCTGGTAGCGGACATACCCCGGGTGGCGGACACCTACCAGGGGGCGGACGCGTGACAAGCGGTGGAAAATACCCTGGTAGAAGACCTGTGCCCGGTGGTGGACGCATTCCTGGTAGCGGTCGACATGTCCCTGGTAGTGCACACATGCCTGGTGGCAGACAGATTCCAGGAAGTGGATCCAGACCTGGTAGTGGTCACACTCCTGGTGGTGGACAGGTCCCCGGTGGGGGTCATGTTCCTGGGGGCAGACAAGTACCTGGTGGTGGCTCTGGTCCTGGTGGCAGACATGTCCCAGGTGGCAGACCCGTTCCAGGCAGCGGACGTGTCCCTGGAGGTTCAAGGGTCCCAGGTGGAGGTCAGGTGCCTGGTGGTGGACATGGCCCGGGCAGCGGGAAAGTTCCTGGTGGAGGGCATGCGCCGGGTAGCAGGCACGTCCCTGGAGGACACGTGCCAGGCAGCAGACCCATCCCTGGAAGACAAGTGCCCGGAGGCAGACAGGTCCCAGGAAGTGGGCGCATACCTGGAGGTGGAAACGTCCCTGGCGGTATGCACATCTGTAACGAATTGCTTCGTGTGTTATTTAACAGACCAAGCTGCTGCCTTTGTTCGTGAAATGAACAGTGAGCTGCAAGTTAAGACACGCAAAATAGACACATTATAAAAGAGAAGTCAAAGCAGTGGCAAACAGCGTTATGGCGTTGAGTCCACCAAACACCAACATAGTGACAAAAAGAGCATCTCAGCATGGAAGTGCAATCAGAGCACATGCCAGAAATCGCACAAGGTGAAAACATAAAATCTTTCTTTAACACACTCCTTGCAAAAGTACACAGTCAACTAAAGTGTCCGTGTTCATCTCATCAAAGTGCGGAAAGAAAAAGGTTCACCGGTTCTTTATCGCGTTTGGATAACCGTACCGCGTAGGCCGAACAGTGACCCTCGCAGACGCTCGAGAACGGCTGAGCCGTGCAGCCATCTAACCGGTGCGATCCTCTCCGCTACACCGAGAGACTCCACAATTCGTCAGGAAACCACAATGTGTGTGGGTGGAGGCCTCTGAGAGCCCGAGTCTACGAGCCCATCAAGCCCACGCCTCCGCACCCCAGCAACCTTCCTCAAACGGTCCAGCTTACGTCTTGTCCGTTAGACACCAGGCCATCGGGGAAGCTTCAATGAGGCTGCGTGAAGGCCTTGTACGCTGGGGCCCTTTGGCCCCACGAGCGTAAATCTCCACAGCGCAGGCTACCTTCCGTCGAATCTCCTCTGCCGACGTGTGTCTCTCGCTCTCCTTTTCTTATTTTGTTCTCTAGTCACCCGTGGACTTCTGTTACTGATTATTCATTTTCTATCCTGTTTTTTTTGTCCTTTGAGCTTTCTACCCGCTCGCGCCAATGCCACACGACAACTCGTCTCCGTCGTCTTGATCGCAAACAAAGCTCTCGCAGCTCCGTGAACTCTCGTGTCCTTGATGATCTGTACATGGCAACTCTCAAGTCCTTGATCATATGTACATGGCAACATAGCGAACATCATTACAGAGCCCCCTTTTTCAGTCTTCGGCAGAAAAACGCAGTATATGCGCGCGTGATACGTTGAACATGATCAAATGTACATAACGTAAAGAGTCAATCATTGCTTTAACGCTCACGATTGTTCCGAGTCCTATCTCAACTAACAATACACACACTTCAGACATCTAGCGACACAGCACACTTCTTGACTTCACCATGTAAAGACAACTTAGGCGCGTAAAGCACACACACATTGTTGCTCAGCCAATATAACTGTCGCGCCTGAAGGTTCCAACAACCACCTAACCATTATCAGCTGGCATCTGGAGCATATGCAGGTTTTTCTTAAACGCACTATCAGGTATGCAGTAATGGCTTTCGGGCATTCCCGTCAGTGTACAACATATGGTGCGCCTGACATCTTTGCGTCTGTTAGTCTAGTGCAGCAAACTGCTGCCGCATTACTGCCAGATAGGTGAGCCATAGAATGAAATGATTTGCTAGTGGACCCCTCCGAAGGACCATGATGTTTAAAGAAAGTGTTGTCATTATCCAAGAGTTTCCTATTAAATAGATCTAATTATGGGTCACCTCTGGGCACAAGAACGTCCTCAACTTTGTTCATGCAGCTGTCAATTAATACAGTGCCATTCTCTGTGACTCTGCCTTTCCTTAATGGACGGCACAATGGTAGCCGACATGTACAATCCCCATGTAATAACACAGGTAGTGCACCCTCGATAACTCGGTATCCTTTCTTTCAGCGAAGAAACTGCCCCTCCGAGCTATTTTCGCTACTTCAGCATCAGTTTATCGATTAGTTTTTTTGTATTATACACAATCTCAAGGCCTATTATGCTAAACACAAACGAGCGGTGGAAATATGCAATATTTGCAGTACAGCGCAAGAATAGTAAATCCAACTTTACGGTACTTTGAACGGTGACATTGAAGTTAGTGCTGTCACAAAGTGAGACTGTGGAGGTGGGAAGTCGGTTCCATAGAATGGCTGTTCTTGGCAAAAAGGAAGTTTCAGGAATGACGGCATTTATTGGTGTCACTTTGGGCTTGTCACCAATGCACAGACTCGGTAGTGTCATAAAATAGTACATTTCACGTTCGCTCTCGCTGCTCAGTACGAGCACATGAGGGATTTAGTAGCACTCGACTTGAATCAGTTAATGCTCCATGTAGTAGGACATTTTGTTCTATGCAGGCTATCACGCCTTTCTATCGAGCCTTTCACATAATTTATACAACCGCCGTGCGCTCTACCCTCGGAACACTACGGTGGAACTTCGTTGTCTGTATTCACTTGCGCATGGTCCTTGTGTAATGAAATGTCATGCAACTTTGCCCATAGTTGCTCTGCAACCTCCTCTTTCTCTTTCATCTGTTTTGCAAATGATTCATCCAAAATATTTTCCTCTGGATAGCTATCAGCTCCTTTATCTCTATTTTTAGCGTCATCCGAACCCATTCCTTGAATTCTTCCGTGAGCCGCAACCTGACTCCTTTTTTGGTCAACTCAAGGACATTTATATTGACACTAGTACGAGTTGGTATTTTACAATTACAATCTTTTCTTTACAGCTGGCTTTGTCCTGTCGTGGATGCCACAAAGCTCGCTCAACGCGGTGAACTCTCAAGTCTTGGATGTGTATGACAACTTAACGCACATCATGACAATATCCCAGGCCGCGGACCTACCCCTGGTACTGGGCGTGTCCCAGGCAGTGGACAAGTCCCTGGCGCTCGACAAGTTCCTGGACATGGACAAGTGCCTGGTGGTAGACCCACTCCAGCTGGTACTCGCATTCCTGGTGCTGGACGTGTTCCTGGTGGTGGACGCGTACCTGGCGGTGGGCAGGTGCCAGGCAGGCGCCCTGGTGGCAGACCGGCTCCAGGAAGTGCGCACATGCCTGGAAGTGGGAGAATCCCTGGTGGCGGACACATGCCTGGCGGCAGACCTCTTCCTGGTGGTACGCGCGTCCCAGGCAGTGGAAAAATCCCTACTGCTGGGCGAGTTCCCGGAGGTGGACGAGTGCCTGGTGGTAGACCCACCCCAAGCAGTGGTGGCATCCCTGGTGCTCGACCTGTTCCTGGTGCTGGACGCATGCCTAGTGGTGGGCACACCCCTGGTGGCCCAAAGGTCCCAGGAAGTGGCCGCATGCCTGGTGGCGGCCATGTCCCAGGTAGTGGACACGTCCCTGGTGGTGGACATGTTCCTGGTGGCAGACACGTCCCTGGTAGTGGACGCGTCCCAGGTGGTGGACACGTCCCTGGCGGTGGACACGGTCCTGGTGGTAGACGCGTTCCTGGTGGGGGTCCCGTTCCTGGCGGGGGTCGCCTTCCTGGTGGTGGACACGTGCCAGGAGGTGGTAGTGTTCCCGGTGGTGGCCACGTCCCAGGTGATAGACATGTCCCTGGTGGCGGACGCGTCCCTGGTGGTGGACCCGCCCCTGGTGGAGGACGCGTCCCTGGTGGTGGACAAGTCCCAGGTGGTGGACATGTCCCTGGTGGTGGGCACGTACCAGGTGGTGGACGTGTCCCTGGCGGTGGAGTCGTTCCTGGTGGTGGACGCGTTCCTGGCGGGCGTCCCGTTCCAGGTGGCGGCCATGTTCCAGGTGGCAGGCAGGTCCCTGGTGCCAAACCTATTCCAGGTAGACACCAATATTATCCGGCAACTGGCCTCCACGTAAAAGTTTGCCACCATGCTAGGCCATCTGGTGAAAGCGGAAACCTAAATGGCGTTGCGTGTATATTCAGTTACCTAAGCTTCAGTGGCAGCAGACAAAGCATAAAACCATCACTGACGGTCCAGTAAGTTTCAGTCATGCAAACACGTCTTGCGCTAAGCAATAAAAGATGTTAGTGGGTGATGTGCAGCCCCGAGAAAAGGATAAGGACAAGTGTCAATGCCCCCTCTCAAAAATATCGTCCCGATGCTGCAAACACGACAGAAACTAAAGTACATGCAGTGACGACAACTAAACAAACAAAAACGTCTGGCTGATACTCGACGTAGCATCGTCGAAGATTGCAGTATTGGCCATCGGTTCTGGGCTGGTTCTTCATATGCAGGCCGGAGAGCTGACGGGATTGTTCGGCGCGCTGGAGATAGGCAGCGACGTCAAGGTTTTCCTCACCGTTGACGTGCGGCAGCATGGCGTCAAGAGTCGTCATTGGGTTCCTACCGGAAACCAGCTTGAACGGAGTGATCTGACTTATTTCTTGCACTGCCTTGTTGTAAGCGAAGATTACATACGGCAGAACAACATGCGACGTCTTGTGTTCGACGCCACGTACATGGCTAACATGTCGACGGCTTGTTGAGACGTTGTGTCAGGCCATTCATCTGCGGATTGTAGGCAGTTGTCCTCTGGTGACTTGTCTCGGTATGCGGCAGTATGATTTGAGTAAGCTCAGCTGTGACAGCCGTTCCTCTGTCAGTGATGAGGACTGGTGCACCATGTCGTAGCAGGGTGTCCTCGACGTCGGTGGTCAGGTGCGGTCAATACTACTTTTACTGTGTTCTTCAAAAATACGAGAAAACCCAGGGTGCCCGGCTGTCTGATTGTCGTGCAGAATGGGCATGACTTCTGGCCGGAGTGTTGGTGGCACAACCAGGTACTTTCGCGGACAGGAGAGGAGTAGTTTTTTACGAAGACGTCGCTGCAGAAACAAAATGAGGACAGTCCACGCCGAAATACCCTAGGGACAACGTTGGTCTTGCCTTATCAGTACTCCACAAGGCTTTGTAACTCTGACTGTATTTGTTGCTGTTCGGTGAAGTCGTCTACAGTTCCTAGGAAGGCGCATCGTCCCATTCACCTTGTACTGGCAGTTCGATAAAGGCGTGCGACAGGTAGTCGGCGTCAGGATGCTTTCTCTCAGACTTTTACATCGCGGCGATGTCAAATTCCAGGAGTCTGAGAATCGATCGAGCAAGGTGACCTGAATTACCCTTCAAGTTTGCAGGATAAGGCATGATATTGTGGTCGATTACCACTTTGAAGTGCTTGCCATATATGTAAGGCCGAAATTTCCGCGTAGCGCAAATGATCGCAAGGCACCCTTTCTCCGTCTTAGAATAATTAGCTTCAGCTTTTTACAGTGACCGGCAAGCGTAAGGAATGACACTTTCAACTCCGTCCTTCTTTTGAACTAACACAGCACCGAGGCCTACGCTACTTGTGTAGGTGTAGCTTTCTGTCTCGGCGTGTTCGCGGAGGTGTAAAAGCACCAGCGTAGCCGCTGTTTAAGCTCCTCAAATGCATCTTTCAGTCGTGTTCCTCATTTAAATTTGACATGGGTTTTCGCGAGATGAGTTAAATGTTCCGCAATTATTGAAAAGTCCTTTACAAAGGGACTAATAGGCACAGATGCCAAGGAATCTGCACGCAGCCTTCTTGTCGACAGACCGAGGAAACTTCGCGATGGAGCCATATGCTTTGAGTCAGGACGGACTTCCGATTTACTGATTACGTTACCTAGGAATACACGTTTTTGGTAATAAAAGCAGCCTTTTCGGATTTCGGGGTGAGTCTAGATCGCTTGATCACCTCTAGTACTGTCTGAGGCAGCCTGTAATTACCTTGGAAACTTGTGGGAAAAGCTACAACTCATCCCAGTCGACGAGACAAGTCTGTTACTTGAGCCCTGCCAAAACTGTGTCCAACACGTGCTGGAATCTTGCCGGCACAGAACAAACTCCGAATGGCATCACCTTAAACACGACGGGACCGTCTGGCATGATAAGTGCGGTATTCTCTCGATCTCTTTTGTCCACACGAATTTGTCAATCCCCAGTCTTGAGGTCCATCGATGAATAGTACTTATCGTTGCAGAGTCAATCTAACGAGTCGCTTATTGGTAGGGTGGCGGATACACCCTTCTTGTGATTTTGTTCAAGCGGTGGTAATCGACGCAGAAACGCAGCCTTCCATCGTTCTTCTTCACTAAGACCACAAGAGACGCCCACAAGCGTTTCGACGGCTGGATCACGCCGTCGCGCAGCATTTTGGCGACTGGCTGCCTTATAGCTTTTCGTTCTCGCGTCGACACTCGGTAAGTGCTCCGGCCTAAAGGTCTAGCAGATTGTTCGGTTATTAGAGAGTCTTAGCAGAGCGTTTACTGTCTGCTCCGCTCAGACCAGCCTATCACAACAATTGCCACGCAGCCACTCAGCAAAACGCTACCGGGAACACTGACGCGCGCGCGCACAGCACACATAGCGGCAGCTAAACGTGGGACGCTGACCATGTTCCGCTCGGAACCTGATTTAGCGGTGCGTCAGGGAGCGTGTAGCTTCTTTCGTAATCCTTTTACCACCAAGCTTAGAGCGCGTCAGTGACTTGTCTGGGAGACGCGCTTGTTAGATAAGCGAAATCAATGCATTCTATGCAGCCACCGGTGCGCGTGAGACGTGTGCGGAGCGGAGCGCAAGCAAGCGCTCTGCTAAAACTGTCTATCCTGCGATGCCTCGCAACTGATGTTTGCCGCATTTCCGATGACCTTGAAAAACAGTCTTTGCATCGTCCTAGAAGACTTTCAACCTATTGTTGCTGTGACGTGGTGGTGACGGTGAAGAAAGCAGCAAAAATGAATAACGAAACTTGCGTTTTAATGGGCGACCTGTGCCCTCAAACATAGGCTACACTCAAAGAACAACCACAGCGTCGAACACAGTCGGCGATCGCCAAAAATCTGATCTGCTGGTCAAGCGCGTCTGCTTTCATACATGGGCCATCGTAGTTTCCAGAAAAATCGCTGGTGCCCGCGTGTCTTCCAGACAGTACAGCACAATTCACGTAGCGTATGCAATCAGATTATGCAAGCTTCGGTGACAACAGACAACGCATAGAACAATCGATAGTATTACAGTGAGTTCCAGTCATGCAGGCGCTTCTTGCGCTGAGTGATAACTTAAATTTGTTAGTGGCTTAAATGCGGTCCCCATGAAAAGGATAAATAAGTACACGTGTCAATATAAACAGAAACAACAGCAACATAAATACTATTTACTGCTGCATAAAACACGTAAATCGTGATGCAGGAATTAATCATGGAAATGAAAAAAAAATGATATTGCAGCTAGTGTGAAAACACTGGGGGTAATCTTCAATCAACATGAGCATGCTGAGCGCGTAGGAATAATTTGGCTACAGCATCTGTTATACTTAGTACATTGCGAGACACTCATCCTCAAAAAATAAAGCTACTGCCTTACAATTCTATATTCACTTCTCATGCAAGCTGCTGCATCCTTTTGCGGGGAACGGCGCAGGAAAAAAAGTTAAGAAGCCTATCTGTCTCGAAAAAAAAGCAAAAGAAGCTTTGCGCTTAGGTTGTGCATGACGCTCACACAGGACATGTATTTTCGTTGACTTTCCACACTTTACGTGCGTCCCTCTCATCAGCTTTATGATTTCTGTCTTCCAATAAATTACGGGACTAGCACGAGATGCAATTATAACAAGTTTGTCTTTGCAAATTAGAAAAACATGGCGAAGTTCAATACGACATTGTAAATTGCGAAATATGGGCGGTTCTTTTTTCACGGACCGGACAAGGACGTAATAGATTAGAATGCACACTGCCGAGGCGGCTGAACAACATAAAACAGATAATATTGTGATAAGCATAATCACCCGGCAGCAATCTAAAATCGAATATGCTAACTGTGAATGGACAGCTGCATAGGCCATAAATGCAAGCTATCTGCCGAACACTTTGTTTTATTTTTTATTATTATAAAATATGCCCGTTGTGTGCAAATAGCGTCGGCGATTCGAATGCATTTAAATTGTACCAGTAAATTGTTTCCTGTAGCCACATGTTCGTATGCCCTTTGGGTGCGTAAAACGTACATTTTGTCGGAAGTAATATTGTTGATTACAACGTATTGTGCTAAGTAATAATCATGAGTAAATATTATTATTACAATGTAATTACAGGTTCAGATGTTATATTATATTTGGTTATTACAATGTCAGATATGCACACGTTTCATGTATATCATGCATATGTTTTCCATTAGGAAATGTAATTAGTGTCGGAGCCCTTGTCTAGCTGCGGGAAAGCAGCCTTTTGCTTGAGTCCTGGCGTTTTGCCTTCTTTGTAAGACCTGAATGCGAAATAAACTTTCTGTCTGTAAAGAAATATAGTGGGAAAAGTACAAATTATAAGGGAACAACGCAATCGATAGGCACCCAATAGCTTATAATTGTCCTACGGCACCCAGTAAGCCCAGATAAAGTGAGGGGTCTCATATTCCCTCTCAGGAATGGTCACAAAAGAGCTCTTCACGTTTTCTGTATTTTATTTAAAAAGATAATCTAACATGGGCTTAGCACTTCAGGGCAGCCGCAAAATATTCTGCTATGTGACAATTTTCTGCTGACACCACATCGGTATTCGAAACCGATTTCGCTATCAAAACAAAATATATGACGAGTGTATCGCGGCATTCGAACTTGCTCAGTGCCGCCCTTTTTTATGCGAAGTACGTGCGTCACAATTTTCAACACGTGAAAATATCTAACCTCTTCTCGATGGATCCCTCGAATGTGCCCTGTTAAGAAGAAATTTTCTGACACGGTGAAAGGTTTGATGACCAATTTCGGGTGCTGCCTCTTAAGGGAGCTTCAGGTAAAGCCACCATCACGATACCTGCGTATTTGTCCTATGGGCTGTCTATTACGTCAGCAAATTAGGTTAACGACTAGAGAAAATGTGTAAGTTCAAGACTACAGTGAAATAAGTGGCGGTTCTCAGAAATGAGTGTAGCAGTAGACAAGAATTCGAAGTACGCTGCATAACGAACGACGATCTTCGTATGGTGGAACGCACTTCTTAACCCACGTATTTATTTGAAGTATGCCAATGTTACCGTGTTTTGTAGATACATTTTGTTCGCACATGATCAATTAAAGTGCGGCCACCCTTCTGCAGGCGGTCGCCCAACGCCGAGACGGCAACAACCGGGATCTCCTACTGGGCCCAGACGTACCCCTGCGGCTCCCAGACCTACGCCTGCAACTCCCAGACCCACCCCGGTAACCACCAAGCCGACCACGACCCCCCGCCCGAGTGAGTGCACAGAATATTTGTTTGCAGCGGAGATTGTGTCAATGTCAGTCTAACAAATGTCGCGCGCGGCGGAAACGTGTCATGTTCACGCGTCGTAGCCCGCGAGGAGGCACGCGATGTGAGATGAGCGACGCATAGCGTCCATACGAGGACACTTTGCATTGCATTTGGGTATTATTGCACCAGGTGGCACACCATGTAGCAGTTGCGTAGGTAGCGGCACAAGTGGACAGTGAAATGTTGAGAAACAAAATGATTAAGGAGTTGTATACGAAAAGGCTAGAATGTAGAACATATATACCATGCATCGATAAATAATCAGGATAGGTTGGTATTTGGGACCGCGCTCAGATCCCGATTAATGACCAGCAGCAGTATTGTATCGTGCCCATCGCGTAGCGTCTCATCGTGCAAACTTTTCATTGAAGTTGCGTTGTATTTCACCATGTGTCACGCCGCGAAGCAGTTGAATCTTATCGTGCCACGTATCAGGGAAGGTTACATGTGCACCGCTTAGTCTCGATAGCTGTATTTACTCTTCGGTACACGTTATGGCGCCTGCTCGCAAGGTACGAACTGTACGAGCTGCTGTACGAGGTACGAGCTGAAGAAACGAATCGCACAGCAACGCGCGCGGCTGCAAATAGGTAACGTCCGGCTCAGCAGAGAGCAACACAAGCCGCAACTCGCCTTCGACGCCGGGCGGAGAGTTAAGTTGGTTCTCGTGAAAACGACGCAAAGAGGCATGGCCGCGAAGACCCTTTAGTGCATGCTGTCCAAAATGGAGCTCCTATGAAGCCGCTCCTCCAGCTTACGCTGTGAATGCGTGTGTCACGCAGGCCTGTGACTTTTTTTCGGGTGCCCTGTCTGCATGCACTTTTTATTCTGTGCAGCGGTCCTAAAAGTGTCTGTATGTCCGTACGCAAGAATTTGAAATGGACGTCGAAATGGAAATGGAACTTCGCCACTGTGGTGGGAAATCATAGGAGTCCTTCTCCGATTACCCTTATTCCACGTCCGTATTCCGCCACGATCGACGGTTATAAGCTCCAGAATGGACTTAGCGTGTCTATCATGAGCGGAGCAGATTGCATGCACTATGACGAATACACTTGAATCATTACACGACGAATTGATGGAAGTTTGGAGAAATGCTAGTGGTGGTGGAGCTTGTGGTGGTAACCACAATTGCAAGTGGGCAGTCAAATTCAAGGCCGTCTACCACATAGGCGCTGACTACACGGGAGTCCGAGCCCCCTCCGAAGTTTTCAAGTGGTATGTGAGCAGAGCCCGTCCTCAGCGATTATGAAGCCTAGCCCACCCTCCCCAAAAGTCTGATTATGAGAGTTCTGCTACCCACACCATTTCAGTTTTCTTTCGATTTGCTTCGACCTTCTCGCTTAATATTTTATTCTGGCTAAAAGCGTACTGCATCACTTTCGGTGCGAGGTGCCGAGCTTTTCATTCATAGTTGGGCTTTATTTTCTGCATATCCGGACAATTAGAGGACAAGCACATTAAAAGCACTACCGGCGGCTATCTCATCCGTATTTTCTCATTTCAACATCATTTTTTTTTCATTTCCACAGTGAACACCATGTTCACACATAATGTATAAAATACATGCAAAGGACAAAGTTATATTTTTGAAGTGAAGGAGGTAGCCAAGCAACAATTATTTTTATTGGGTTGGATAGAATTATCCTAGAGAATGGATATGTTGCAGTATGTTCACCTCGCTTCAAATTGCTTTGTGCGCTTTTTTTATCCTGAAAAGAACCTACAGTATTCAGTGACCCTTTCTGCAGGCGCTATCAACGGCCTGTGAAACCGACGTGAATGATATGTGTCTCGGTATTGCTTCTCTGTCCAGTAGGCAGTGCTAACTGCTCATGGAAAAAAAAGAACATCTTTGATTAATTTGCAACATTCATTAGGGATGAAAACATCGCAGCTTGCATGCTGAGGTAATGAATATTTATATGATTCACTCAGTAACCTAATGAGGCCAAGGTGCATTCACTGAAAATCAAAATAAGTAACAGTCATACGCAGCAGCGCTTATAGTTGGACTCGCAGTAAAAGATAGTGAGATGCCGCAGTTTCTCCGGAAACGTGAAGCTGTATTACTGATAGCAAAGTATAGGATAATTACACGCAGGAAAATTCTTACCATATAAATCCAGGTAATGGCCGCAGCCTTATAAGTACTGCACCCCCAAATTGACAGCCAATATGAAACAGCCAACTGAAATGCAATCTCGTTCGGTACGCTGATTCTGATCACGCTCGACAGGGAATTTTCGCGCGTCGCGACTGGGGAGCGAGAGGAGGCGATCGCGAAAGCCTAAGGCGGATTTCATATACATATCTGGATACATTAGGTCACATAGCCCGGTCCCATGCAAGGCTCATCAAAATGGTGACAAGAAAATGCGGCCCGTACATGAGTCTATATGTTAGTTATATCGGCCATATAAATTGTAGTAAACATTCACTTACTCATTAAAATAACCAGCATATATAGTGTAAGGCATGGGCCACGTAAACATGTAAATATCTCACTAGACGACTACGAGCCCATACTATCGCAAAGCTGGCATTGTGAAGAACGCCGGCCGCGGGGGCGAACAGCGACGATGTTCACCACGAGTCCGCAAATTAGATTATTTATCATCAGCTGCTTCTCTTTATGTTCACCAACCAGGACGGCCACTATCGGCGATTTTCAATTACAACTGTCTCTGAAGTTAGATTACGCGATCTGCAATTTTTGGGGCGCGGAAAGACAGCCCGGGAAGGAAGACAACACGCATGATGTTAGCGGCAATCCCTGCTCACTCTTGATAATTGCACCCACAAATCATTACCAACAATTAGATACCGCCCGAGGGCCGGGTAGCATTTTTACAATTTCTAGTAGGTACAGCGGGGCGTGGTGTTTCTCGATGTGCCCGACGTTTCTGCGCAAGCACCTGTAAGAGCGGGTGCGAGGGAAATAATCTGGGGACGTTCGCTTCTTGAATATCCGACTCTGCCTAGGCAGTATATATGGTGTAGAAGTTTGTTTGCGCCTGTTGTATGCGTTTGTTCCTAGGCGTGCCGGCATTTCGGAGTGGGGCAGAGTTTATTTGCGCTTGGACGCTGACTGCCGGCACGATGAAACAGGTGAACCAGCGCACACTGACAACCTATTTGGTGACCGCTATGTGCAAATCTACGTCGGACAGGCGCTGCTGCTGAGTCAATGATGCCGGATTTTAACTTTGTCGCACCTTAAGGCACTTAGAAGAATAAGATTGGGCTCGGGTGCGTTTGGCAGGCATTCTCAGATCATGAACAGCAGGTTGCCATTATCCCTCAAGAGAAAAGTGTATAACAGCTGTGTCTTACCAGTACTCACGTACGGGGCAGGAACCTGGAGGCTTACGAAAAGTGTTCTACCTAAATTGAAGACGACGCAACGAGCTATGGAAAGAATCATGGGTGTAACGTTAAGGGATAAGAAAGGAGCAGATTGGGGAAGGGAACAAACGTGAGGTAATGACATGTCTTAGTGGAAATCAAGACAAAGAAATGAGCATGGGCAGGACGTGTAATGAGGTGGGAAGATAACCGATGGTCATTAAGGGTTACGGACTGGATTCCAAGGTAAGGGAAGCGTAGCAGGGGGCGGCAGAAAGTTAGGTGGGCGGATGAGATTTAGAAGTTCGCAGGGACGACATGGCCACGATTAGTACATGACCGGGGTAGTTGGAGAAGTATGGGAGAGGCCTTTACCCTGCACTGGGCATAAGCAGGCTGCTGCTGCTGCTGCTAATGATGATGATGATGATGAAGGCACTCTACCTTAAAGAATGAAAACAAAAAGAATTTTCTTTGGAGAGCAATAGGGCCCTAGTATAGGCCGGACTTGCTCCCCTGGACTTTTCAGGAGCAGTTTTCAGTGGACCCCTTTGAGTGGAATATGCGCACAGCGCCTTAGCAACCACGGTTGAATGCGATTGCCTGATGTGACGCCATGAGGATTATTGGCTTTGCGTCTCGTTCACGTTAGGTCGGCTTAGCTTAGCTTTAGGTTAGGTTTATGTTACCGTTATATATATCATATACTTTTTATGCTGAAGCATTCCAAGTAGCCACGCGGCCATCGATTTGTCATTGTCATAGTGCTTTTCCCGCTGTTAGGCCTGCGATCATCCCGTGTTTCTGCGTCATTTACGGCTACATTTATGGTGACCCGTAACCATTCTCCCATTTCCCTTATTTATTCTCATGCACCACAGAAAGAAAAGGAGCCGCAGTACAATTTTTTGAGAGGAACTCTTTGAATGATCGCACTAGCTTAGTCGTGATGCTTTGCCTGTCACTGACCGCCGACACAGAGGTCAATGACCATGTCACAACAGCATATCTGCCAAGCAGTGAACATCAAAATTCATGATAAAATTCCCTGCAACATGAAAGGGGGAGGGAAGTGCAAGCATTCCAATAAAATTTGCCTTGAGTACTCACTTTTTGCACGATACATATAACCATTTATAGCGGTAATTTACCACCCTCAGGAATGTCTCAGAATAAACTTGCTCGAAGGAAGCACATCTCTGTTATGTGGCTACCAGTGCTGCCACAAAAGGGCGACACAGAAACAATCGAAATTTCTTTCTTGTAGGAATTTTTTTTTGTCGTCTAACACGGCCCAATACTTCGACATCTTTAAAATGTTTTCGCAGATCCAATCTACTTTTTGTTATACTTGACGGAGCATTGGTAAAATCATCAAACGAACCCAAGTTCGTAAACATTGGCAAAAGCTACAACTCATCCCAGTCGACGAGACAAGTCTGTTACTTGAGCCCTGCCAAAACTGTGTCCAGCACGTGCTGGAATCTTGCCGGCACAGAACAAACTCCGAATGGCATCACCTTAAACACGACGGGACCGTCTGGCATGATAAGTGCGGTATTCTCTCGATCTCTTTTGTCCACACGAATTTGTCAATCCCCAGTCTTGAGGTCCATCGATGAATAGTACTTATCGTTGCAGAGTCAATCTAACGAGTCGCTTATTGGTAGGGTGGCGGATACATCCTTCTTGTGATTTTGTTCAAGCGGTGGTAATCGACGCAGAAACGCAGCCTTCCATCGTTCTTCTTCACTAAGACCACAAGAGACGCCCACAAGCGTTTCGACGGCTGGATCACGCCGTCGCGCAGCATTTTGGCGACTGGCTGCCTTATAGCTTTTCGTTCTCGCGTCGACACTCGGTAAGTGCTCCGGCCTAAAGGTCTAGCAGATTGTTCGGTTATTAGAGAGTTTTAGCAGAGCGTTTACTGTCTGCTCCGCTCAGACCAGCCTATCACAACAATTGCCACGCAGCCACTCAGCAAAACGCTACCGGGAACACTGACGCGCGCGCGCACAGCACACATAGCGGCAGCTAAACGTGGGACGCTGACCATGTTCCGCTCGGAACCTGATTTAGCGGTGCGTCAGGGAGCGTGTAGCTTCTTTCGTAATCCTTTTACCACCAAGCTTAGAGCGCGTCAGTGACTTGTCTGGGAGACGCGCTTGTTAGATAAGCGAAATCAATGCATTCTATGCAGCCACCGGTGCGCGTGAGACGTGTGCGGAGCGGAGCGCAAGCAAGCGCTCTGCTAAAACTGTCTATCCTGCGATGCCTCGCAACTGATGTTTGCCGCATTTCCGATGACCTTGAAAAACAGTCTTTGCATCGTCCTAGAAGACTTTCAACCTATTGTTGCTGTGACGTGGTGGTGACGGTGAAGAAAGCAGCAAAAATGAATAACGAAACTTGCGTTTTAATGGGCGACCTGTGCCCTCAAACATAGGCTACACTCAAAGAACAACCACAGCGTCGAACACAGTCGGCGATCGCCAAAAATCTGATCTGCTGGTCAAGCCCGTCTGCTTTCATACATGGGCCATCGTAGTTTCCAGAAAAATCGCTGGTGCCCGCGTGTCTTCCAGACAGTACTGCACAATTCACGTAGCGTATGCAATCAGATTATGCAAGCTTCGGTGACAACAGACAACGCATAGAACAATCGATAGTATTACAGTGAGTTCCAGTCATGCAGGCGCTTCTTGCGCTGAGTGATAACTTAAATTTGTTAGTGGCTAAAATGCGGTCCCCTTGAAAAGGATAAATAAGTACACGTGTCAATATAAACAGAAACAACAGCAACATAAATACTATTTACTGCTGCATAAAACACGTAAATCGTGATGCAGGAATTAATCATGGAAATGAAAAAAAAATGATATTGCAGCTAGTGTGAAAACACTGGGGGTAATCTTCAATCAACATGAGCATGCTGAGCGCGTAGGAATAATTTGGCTACAGCATCTGTTATACTTAGTACATTGCGAGACACTCATCCTCAAAAAATAAAGCTACTGCCTTACAATTCTATATTCACTTCTCATGCAAGCTGCTGCATCCTTTTGCGGGGAACGGCGCAGGAAAAAAAGTTAAGAAGGCTATCTGTCTCGAAAAAAAAAGCAAAAGAAGCTTTGCGCTTAGGTTGTGCATGACGCTCACACAGGACATGTATTTTCGTTGACTTTCCACACTTTACGTGCGTCCCTCTCATCAGCTTTATGATTTCTGTCTTCCAATAAATTACGGGACTAGCACGAGATGCAATTATAACAAGTTTGTCTTTGCAAATTAGAAAAACATGGCGAAGTTCAATACGACATTGTAAATTGCGAAATATGGGCGGTTCTTTTTTCACGGACCGGACAAGGACGTAATAGATTAGAATGCACACTGCCGAGGCGGCTGAACAACATAAAACAGATAATATTGTGATAAGCATAATCACCCGGCAGCAATCTAAAATCGAATATGCTAACTGTGAAAGGACAGCTGCATAGGCCATAAATGCAAGCTATCTGCCGAACACTTTGTTTTATTTTTTATTATTATAAAATATGCCCGTTGTGTGCAACTAGCGTCGGCGATTCGAATGCATTTAAATTGTACCAGTAAATTGTTTCCTGTAGCCACATGTTCGTATGCCCTTTGGGTGCGTAAAACGTACATTTTGTCGGAAGTAATATTGTTGATTACAACGTATTGTGCTAAGTAATAATCATGAGTAAATATTATTATTACAATGTAATTACAGGTTCAGATGTTATATTATATTTGGTTATTACAATGTCAGATATGCACACGTTTCATGTATATCATGTATATGTTTTCCATTAGGAAATGTAATTGGTGTCGGAGCCCTTGTCTAGCTGCGGGAAAGCAGCCTTTTGCTTGAGTCCTGGCGTTTTGCCTTCTTTGTAAGACCTGAATGCGAAATAAACTTTCTGTCTGTAAAGAAATATAGTGGGAAAAGTACAAATTATAAGGGAACAACGCAATCGATAGGCACCCAATAGCTTATAATTGTCCTACGGCACCCAGTAAGCCCAGATAAAGTGAGGGGTCTCATATTCCCTCTCAGGAATGGTCACAAAAGAGCTCTTCACGTTTTCTGTATTTTATTTAAAAAGATAATCTAACATGGGCTTATCACTTCAGGGCAGCCGCAAAATATTCTGCTATGTGACAATTTTCTGCTGACACCACATCGGTATTCGAAACCGATTTCGCTATCAAAACAAAATATATGACGATTGTATCGCGGCATTCGAACTTGCTCAGTGCCGCCCTTTTTTATGCGAAGTACGTGCGTCACAATTTTCAACACGTGAAAATATCTAACCTCTTCTCGATGGATCCCTCGAATGTGCCCTGTTAAGAAGAAATTTTCTGACACGGTGAAAGGTTTGATGACCAATTTCGGGTGCTGCCTCTTAAGGGAGCTTCAGGTAAAGCCACCATCACGAGACCTGCGTATTTGTCCTATGGGCTGTCTATTACGTCAGCAAATTAGGTTAACGACTTGAGAAAATGTGTAAGTTCAAGACTACAGTGAAATAAGTGGCGGTTCTCAGAAATGAGTGTAGCAGTAGACAAGAATTCGAAGTACGCTGCATAACGAACGACGATCTTCGTATGGTTGAACGCACTTCTTAACCCACGTATTTATTTGAAGTATGTCAATGTTACCGTGTTTTGTAGATACATTTTGTTCGCACATGATCAATTAAAGTGCGGCCACCCTTCTGCAGGCGGTCGCCCAACGCCGAGACGGCAACAACCGGGATCTCCTACTGGGCCCAGACGTACCCCTGCGGCTCCCAGACCTACGCCTGCAACTCCCAGACCCACCCCGGTAACCACCAAGCCGACCACGACCCCCCGCCCGAGTGAGTGCACAGAATATTTGTTTGCAGCGGAGATTGTGTCAATGTCAGTCTAACAAATGTCGCGCGCGGCGGAAACGTGTCATGTTCACGCGTCGTAGCCCGCGAGGAGGCACGCAATGTGAGATGAGCGACGCATAGCGTCCATACGAGGACACTTTGCATTGCATTTGGGTATTATTGCACCAGGTGGCACACCATGTAGCAGTTGCGTAGGTAGCGGCACAAGTGGACAGTGAAATGTTGAGAAACAAAATGATTAAGGAGTTGTATACGAAAAGGCTAGAATGTAGAACATATATACCATGCATCGATAAATAATCAGGATAGGTTGGTATTTGGGACCGCGCTCAGATCCCGATTAATGACCAGCAGCAGTATTGTATCGTGCCCATCGCGTAGCGTCTCATCGTGCAAACTTTTCATTGAAGTTGCGTTGTATTTCACCATGTGTCACGCCGCGAAGCAGTTGAATCTTATCGTGCCACGTATCAGGGAAGGTTACATGTGCACCGCTTAGTCTCGATAGCTGTATTTACTCTTCGGTACACGTTATGGCGCCTGCTCGCAAGGTACGAACTGTACGAGCTGCTGTACGAGGTACGAGCTGAAGAAACGAATCGCACAGCAACGCGCGCGGCTGCAAATAGGTAACGTCCGGCTCAGCAGAGAGCAACACAAGCCGCAACTCGCCTTCGACGCCGGGCGGAGAGTTAAGTTGGTTCTCGTGAAAACGACGCAAAGAGGCATGGCCGCGAAGACCCTTTAGTGCATGCTGTCCAAAATGGAGCTCCTATGAAGCCGCTCCTCCAGCTTACGCTGTGAATGCGTGTGTCACGCAGGCCTGTGACTTTTTTTCGGGTGCCCTGTCTGCATGCACTTTTTATTCTGTGCAGCGGTCCTAAAAGTGTCTGTATGTCCGTACGCAAGAATTTGAAATGGACGTCGAAATGGAAATGGAACTTCGCCACTGTGGTGGGAAATCATAGGAGTCCTTCTCCGATTACCCTTATTCCACGTCCGTATTCCGCCACGATCGACGGTTATAAGCTCCAGAATGGACTTAGCGTGTCTATCATGAGCGGAGCAGATTGCATGCACTATGACGAATACACTTGAATCATTACACGACGAATTGATGGAAGTTTGGAGAAATGCTAGTGGTGGTGGAGCTTGTGGTGGTAACCACAATTGCAAGTGGGCAGTCAAATTCAAGGCCGTCTACCACATAGGCGCTGACTACACGGGAGTCCGAGCCCCCTCCGAAGTTTTCAAGTGGTATGTGAGCAGAGCCCGTCCTCAGCGATTATGAAGCCTAGCCCACCCTCCCCAAAAGTCTGATTATGAGAGTTCTGCTACCCACACCATTTCAGTTTTCTTTCGATTTGCTTCGACCTTCTCGCTTAATATTTTATTCTGGCTAAAAGCGTACTGCATCACTTTCGGTGCGAGGTGCCGAGCTTTTCATTCATAGTTGGGCTTTATTTTCTGCATATCCGGACAATTAGAGGACAAGCACATTAAAAGCACTACCGGCGGCTATCTCATCCGTATTTTCTCATTTCAACATCATTTTTTTTTTCATTTCCACAGTGAACACCATGTTCACACATAATGTATAAAATACATGCAAAGGACAAAGTTATATTTTTGAAGTGAAGGAGGTAGCCAAGCAACAATTATTTTTATTGGGTTGGATAGAATTATCCTAGAGAATGGATATGTTGCAGTATGTTCACCTCGCTTCAAATTGCTTTGTGCGCTTTTTTTATCCTGAAAAGAACCTGCAGTATTCAGTGACCCTTTCTGCAGGCGCTATCAACGCCCTGTGAAACCGACGTGAATGATATGTGTCTCGGTATTGCTTCTCTGTCCAGTAGGCAGTGCTAACTGCTCATGGAAAAAAAAGAACATCTTTGATTAATTTGCAACATTCATTAGGGATGAAAACATCGCAGCTTGCATGCTGAGGTAATGAATATTTATATGATTCACTCAGTAACCTAATGAGGCCAAGGTGCATTCACTGAAAATCAAAATAAGTAACAGTCGTACGCAGCAGCGCTTATAGTTGGACTCGCAGTAAAAGATAGTGAGATGCCGCAGTTTCTCCGGAAACGTGAAGCTGTATTACTGATAGCAAAGTATAGGATAATTACACGCAGGAAAATTCTTACCATATAAATCCAGGTAATGGCCGCAGCCTTATAAGTACTGCACCCCCAAATTGACAGCCAATATGAAACAGCCAACTGAAATGCAATCGCGTTCGGTACGCTGATTCTGATCACGCTCGACAGGGAATTTTCGCGCGTCGCGACTGGGGAGCGAGAGGAGGCGATCGCGAAAGCCTAAGGCGGATTTCATATACATATCTGGATACATTAGGTCACATAGCCCGGTCCCATGCAAGGCTCATCAAAATGGTGACAATAAAATGCGGCCCGTACATGAGTCTATATGTTAGTTATAACGGCCATATAAATTGTAGTAAACATTCACTTACTCATTAAAATAACCAGCATATATAGTGTAAGGCATGGGCCACGTAAACATGTAAATATCTCACTAGACGACTACGAGCCCATACTATCGCAAAGCTGGCATTGTGAAGAACGCCGGCCGCGGGGGCGAACAGCGACGATGTTCACCACGAGTCCGCAAATTAGATTATTTATCATCAGCTGCTTCTCTTTATGTTCACCAACCAGGACGGCCACTATCGGCTATTTTCAATTACAACTGTATCTGAAGTTAGATTACGCGATCTGCAATTTTTGGGGCGCGGAAAGACAGCCCGGGAAGGAAGACAACACGCATGATGTTAGCGGCAATCCCTGCTCACTCTTGATAATTGCACCCACAAATCATTACCAACAATTAGATACCGCCCGAGGGCCGGGTAGCATTTTTACAATTTCTAGTAGGTACAGCGGGGCGTGGTGTTTCTCGATGTGCCCGACGTTTCTGCGCAAGCACCTGTAAGAGCGGGTGCGAGAGAAATAATCTGGGGACGTTCGCTTCTTGAATATCCGACTCTGCCTAGGCAGTATATATGGTGTAGAAGTTTGTTTGCGCCTGTTGTATGCGTTTGTTCCTAGGCGTGCCGGCATTTCGGAGTGGGGTAGAGTTTATTTGCGCTTGGACGCTGACTGCCGGCACGATGAAACAGGTGAACCAGCGCACACTGACACCCTATTTGGTGACCGCTATGTGCAAATCTACGTCGGACAGGCGCTGGTGCTGAGTCAATGATGCCGGATTTTAACTTTGTCGCACCTTAAGGCACTTAGAAGAATAAGATTGGGCTGGGGTGCGTTTGGCAGGCATTCTCAGATCATGAACAGCAGGTTGCCATTATCCCTCAAGAGAAAAGTGTATAACAGCTGTGTCTTACCAGTACTCACGTACGGGGCAGAAACCTGGAGGCTTACGAAAAGTGTTCTACCTAAATTGAAGACGACGCAACGAGCTATGGAAAGAATCATGGGTGTAACGTTAAGGGATAAGAAAGGAGCAGATTGGGGAAGGGAACAAACGTGAGGTAATGACATGTCTTAGTGGAAATCAAGACAAAGAAATGAGCATGGGCAGGACGTGTAATGAGGTGGGAAGATAACCGATGGTCATTAAGGGTTACGGACTGGATTCCAAGGTAAGGGAAGCGTAGCAGGGGGCGGCAGAAAGTTAGGTGGGCGGATGAGATTTAGAAGTTCGCAGGGACGACATGGCCACGATTAGTACATGACCGGGGTAGTTGGAGAAGTATGGGAGAGGCCTTTACCCTGCACTGGGCATAAGCAGGCTGCTGCTGCTGCTGCTATTGATGATGATGATTATGAAGGCACTCTACCTTAAAGAATGAAAACAAAAAGAATTTTCTTGGGAGAGCAATAGGGCCCTAGTATAGGCCGGACTTGCTCCCCTGGACTTTTCAGGAGCAGTTTTCAGTGGACCCCTTTGAGTGGAATATGCGCACAGCGCCTTAGCAACCACGGTTGAATGCGATTGCCTGATGTGACGCCATGAGGATTATTGGCTTTGCGTCTCGTTCACGTTAGGTCGGCTTAGCTTAGCTTTAGGTTAGGTTTATGTTACCGTTATATATATCATATACTTTTTATGCTGAAGCATTCTAAGTAGCCACGCGGCCATCGATTTGTCATTGTCATAGTGCTTTTCCCGCTGTTAGGCCTGCGATCATCCCGTGTTTCTGCGTCATTTACGGCTACATTTATGGTGACCCGTAACCATTCTCCCATTTCCCTTATTTATTCTCATGCACCACAGAAAGAAAAGGAGCCGCAGTACAATTTTTTGAGAGGAACTCTTTGAATGATCGCACTAGCTTAGTCGTGATGCTTTGCCTGTCACTGACCGCCGACACAGAGGTCAATGACCATGTCACAACAGCATATCTGCCAAGCAGTGAACATCAAAATTCATGATAAAATTCCCTGCAACATGAAAGGGGGAGGGAAGTGCAAGCATTCCAATAAAATTTGCCTTGAGTACTCACTTTTTGCACGATACATATAAGCATTTATAGCGGTAATTTACCACCCTCAGGAATGTCTCAGAATAAACTTGCTCGAAGGAAGCACATCTCTGTTATGTGGCTACCAGTGCTGCCACAAAAGGGCGACACAGAAACAATCGAAATTTCTTTCTTGTAGGAATTTTTTTTTTGTCGTCTAACGCGGCCCAATACTTCGACATCTTTAAAATGTTTTCGCAGATCCAATCTACTTTTTGTTATACTTGACGGAGCATTGGTAAAATCATCAAACGAACCCAAGTTCGTAAACATTACGCAAAATTCGGGAGAGTTGATAGGTATGCAAAGCCTCGTATGCACGGCTAAACGCATTGTGTGCGCTTTGCACTCACGTTGCAACAAGTTCGCTTGAATCGAATGGATTCCTAAGGTTATTTCGTACGCTCTCGTGGCCGTTGGCTGGAGTATCTACGCGGATGATAGATGCTCTCGTGCAGTCAATTTGTCGGGCTTGCCACCGAACGCCAACGAGCACATTGAGACGCGCGCACCGCCGCGCGATGGCTCATTACGTAGCGCCTGTAGGTTCTGTGCCATGGGTGCGGTTTTGTCGAGTTTCACTGCTGCTTGCGCTGACAATGACCGGGCGTGTTCGGCGCCGAAATTCAAAGCGTGTTACTTGCCGAGATGTACCGTTTATTCTTGCCAGCTCAACACAGCTTCGCTCGGACAGACTCCCGCTTGGCTGTACTCAGCCATCTCCATGCAATCCTCGTCACGTAGCCGTAGTTCGCGTTGTCGTCGTGCCGCCTTAGTCATGTTGTCGTCGTAATCGTGCTGCTATCATGCGCATCGTCACGCTGCTTTCTCGTCGCCGTTACGTGGCCACGTTGTCTTCCAAAATGCGATGATAATTTATGTAGCCATCATTAGTCTCGGTTATCTATGTCCGCAGTGTATATACTTCGCAAGTATTGCTAGTCCGGTTATTTCATTTCTCTGGTCCGTATTAACTATTCCCTTCCATTGACACTATCTTTAATCTATACCGCAAAAGATATATCAATCTACTTCCACATTTTCTTGCATCTAACGCGGTTTTGGGTTCGTGAATAGAAGGGTGGTGGACAGTCGTGTCATTGTTGCAACTTCTGTGTCCGCACGGTTCATACGAAGCATCGCCGGTCAGCAAGCGAATGCCTAATTGAAACCTTGCTTTCAATATTTTAGATGTACGAGTATTTCGACATGGGTTTGTGCATAATTTAGTCATTCATTTGAGTACGCTTTTTTCTTCTTTCTTCAACGCAGCAACACGTAGTCATGAAAACCCTCAGTAAACAAATCTCTCCCTTCGTCAGTAGTTTTTTTCCTCTTTTATTATTTTTAATTTGAAGGAACAAAGAACGTTAAGATGTCGTTAAGACCACGTTCTCCCGTACGAATCACCGCGACTCCAATTTAGTTGCAGCAATGAAAGTGAATATTAGGAAATGTCAAAAAACAGGCCGATTCCCTTACACATTCTTATTCAGCCAATATATAGAAACTCTCTTGATGTAAATGTCGTAACTTTGTAATGTAACTGCAATGTATAGCTGTTGATGTAAAACTGTGTTAACGTACGATCTAAACGATGTATTCAAACTCTCGTCTTTAATTGTTTGGTTTCGTACCCGTCGTGCTCTTTACAGCGAAGTTCACCCTCATCTGTGTCTTCGAATACCTACCATTCGTACTTCCTGACGACGCCCCCCAGTGCACGGATTATGTGTACATCCGGTTCTTCGTGTACTCGCGACTGGCTAACCAGGAGCCGCTTGTGTTCGAGAAGAAGAAGCGATACGGTGAGCCGCAGCACTGCCGCTATATATATATATATATATATATATATATATATATATGTAAAATACCACGTGCATTTTGGTCAACGCTTTCTACCGGCGGACGGCTTTTCACCAGGGTTCCCAAAAGTAACGCTTCGGCTCTGATAATGCCGACTTGGAACGGCGCGGTTGGCAGTTGTTTAGAAGAAAACGGCTATGAAGAGTCTGAGAACTAAGTCAAACAGAAAAGGAAGCAGTGGTGATAGCGACTGACTGCTTCTTGGCGCTTTGTCAGCTTTAGAGTGAGCTCATCGACGAGGAGCTGGACAAGATGAGGGAGGCAGAAAAAGACGGACGGAGCACGAATGAAAGAAAGGCAGCAGTTTGGCCACATTGGGGGCCAGGCAAATGCAGACTCGCCTCGTTCCGGCGTCTTGTCAGGTACACTTGCAGTCCAGATAAATGAAAAGAAAAAGATGCATATAGATACGTGTTAGAAAGCGGCTACGTTATTGAGTGCTCATGCTAGCGTGAGACATGAGAACACGAAAGCGGCCGTTTTACAATGTTTAGCGGACATTAGGCACCAAGTCTGTCAGCGCAGATACCCGACTTGTACAGTAAGTTACTTGAAATGACAGATTCAGTGACACGGCGAAAAAAATTTCAAGTTAATGGTTTTATTGTTAGCCCCTGATGCATGCGATGTTGGTGCTATCTCTTAATCCCTCTTTAAGATCCACTTGTATACGTTGCGCCATCTGACGTTCCTATGTGCAGCCATTTTCTTAATTAGAATTAGTTCACAATTACGCCACTCCTTCCACACTGTTCCTAGCATGTTCAACAAAAAGTATAAACTGCTTGCGCGTAAAAGAGCATCTTGGAGCAATACCACACGAGATAGTATGCGGACGCCATTCTTGCGCGGGATGAAGCACTGCCATGGAGGGCGGGAATCCTCCGTGGTATGGTGTTGTGGCTGCGTCGACTACACGTGTGAGTTTGAGCGCTTTGGAATGAGGTCTTTGAATGCCCATTATGCGCCTTGAGTACCCATCACAGGAAAATCTTTCAAAATATAGGTATCTGTAAAATCGCCACATGTGGCGTAATACAAACGAGAAGAATAGCTTAATGTAAGATTACTCCACCTTGAACCAAGCATTTAGGAACTAAGACCCTAGGTCAAGCAAGGTATTCTTACAATTTCTATATAACGCATTTCCTTTTCTTTAGTTTTAAATCTGATATTTCTCGCTCTCCGAGAAAATTTGCAGCGTGGCCGTACATTCAGTAGTTTTCTCCAAGTGGATTAAACTTCGAATAGGTTATTGCCACAGCCACGATATGGGCACTCGAAGCGCGTTTTTGCCGTCTACGTCGCCCAGATGTTCCGCATAAAGTCCAAGGGCGGTAAGAGCGTGCCGGCGCGCCCTACGCTGTGTGTGCGAGATAAAGCATGCGAGGAGAGCCCATGATCGCGGCTCAATCTCACGCCGGCAAGGGAGGAGAGCGGCGAGGAGGCGAGCCGTCTACCGCCGCGCGCAAACCATCGGGGGGAGGGAAGCGAGGGGCGGCGGCGTTGCACTCCGACAGCAACTGTGCATTGCGCGGACAAGGCCGCTTTATCGTGAAAGCGATCTGCGTTTAGCGCAAAGTCTAGGCAGTCTACGTGCGCCGACGGTTCGTACCTTTGTTCGTGCTTCTTTCTCACCACTCAGTTTGCGTTGAAGCTATAGGAAGCGCCAATTACACTTTGCTCACGGCTGCTAGCGCGCTTACTCACGCGAGCGTTTTGACAGCGCGTGTCCGAAGGCATCGAGTGTGATGCGTTCATGTTCGCCGGCGTGCTTACACCATTGTTGTTAATTTTGTTATTAAGGGAATGTTGGCAAATTTCCTCGGCCGCTAGAACTACAATCCTTACTCCGTATCGTTGTCTAGCAATATTTATCGCACCCAATGCTTCGGCTTTGAGACGAAATTGCGACTTTTTTTTATGTAATAATTCAAGGTGTTCACGCGCAATGTCTGTAGCATTTTCCATGGAATGACTTAAAACACGTGGTACTGGATAGTACTTAGGAACTGTGATAATTGCTGATATTTTTTTATTATTTTAGCATTTTTATGTCGAAAATATTACGTTAGTGCCCCTGTACAGGGTACTTCACCATGTCAGGGAATTGCACACAGGCATATGTGGAGCGTACATAACGCGCTCGCAGTAGCGTCCGCAAAGTAATAAGCGGCTGCACGGCTCGGAAACAGACGAAATTTCAAACAGCGCGTGCGTCCTTCCTCTCGGGAAAGTCTTGCTTCCAGCCGGACAGTCAAGCTCACAGGCAGAAATTCGCTTACGTTAGACTCACTGTTAGCAGCGTCCCCAATGAGGGCACATAGGTCCTCTAAGCTGATCACTGTAAAAAGTGCAAATCCGCTTTCCGCAGCGCGATGTGCAGCAGCGCAAAAAATGAAGAGAATGAAACAAAAAATATGCACATCCAATGCACATCACGGAGCTTATGTAAAGGGAAGATTTCGTTAAGTGGGTAATGAAGTTTCATTCAGTTGCCTTTGGAGTAGACGAAACCGGTGCGTAGGTATGTGCTGTCGTTCACCCGGGCTATACGCAATGCGACATGCAGCGATCCTCCCCAATGAGCTAGTCGCCATTAGCACGATAGTTGTATGCGTCTGACGTCGTGACACATGGCTCGAGCGTCGAGCGGCCAAAGTATGAGCTCTCCGGCAAGACAGCCGCTGCGCCCATCATTCATCGTCAAGAAAATGTGGGATAATTCGCAAAAGAAGCTTCCCATTAAAGAGGGAGCGGGTGTACAGAGGTCAACGTGACGCGGTCTAGGGCTCCGGTATTGGAGGAGGCCGGAAATGAACGCCATTTGTGGACGCTGGTGTAAACAAAGGATAATTGTATGCACAGCCAGTCTGTGTTAACGCGGCGCGGACCTAGCGTGTCACGTACTGCAGACCGGCCGTGGTCTACGTTGGTAGAGAAGCCTGTCTCCGGGTAGCAGGGCTATACGGCATTTTTATTTCTCCTATCGCACCACTATCTCACATCTAGTCGCTTGAACGAAAATTGTTGCGATAATACGCCCCTATAGTTCACGCTTTACAACCTCCATTAGATCCTAAAATAATTTACAACATTCATTGCATCAACGAAATAATTGAAATAAGGAGGCCCCTTCAAGTATCCTCTTTTGTGCTGTGTTGCCGCTCGCAGATGGCAGGGTTAAGCTGTACTACGACGACACCACTGAAGTATGGCGCAAGCTGAGCGACTACAAGATCCTGGACAACTACGTGAGAAACAGCAAGCGCGTCTTCAACAACTCACGCTGGTTTCTCGGCATGTGGGGCGCCACGTTCACCCGCCTCATGTGAGTGTATACAGTGCCACGAAGATTGCCAAGCAGTACCCAGCACATCGACAACTAATGCACTTCTAAAAGCGCGGCACCAATATTAATTAAAAATGAAAAAAGAAGAAGCATGCTGTTTTTCTTAGTATGCTATTTTGTTTGAAAGGTTCTTGGCAAAATGACCAAACTGTAGTCTTTGTCAGATGCATGACGTCGTTAATTTGTTTTTACAAACATATACAGATAAATATTGAATACCGCAGGCACAACTGTGCGTGTAAGCAAATTTTTCTTGCTAGTAGGCGTTATCTAAGTATTAGAAAAATGAATATCATAGATTATGATGGTGTAACATTGCACCTATGGTGTGTTAAGAGCTTTGTGAAAAAGTGAATGCAGGTGTATCTTATGAAGGTCCATACTATATAAGGACTTGCGCGTACTCAGTGAGCGTATGGTGGTTGTTGCCTGCATTTTTGCTATATATAAAGGAACAACGCTGTTAACAGGAAAAGGAAGGCTCTTAGCAATCGTTTTCCAATCTTATCCACAGACGCTCACCAATTATAGCATCATTTTCACTTGCGAAGTATTGTTAAAAAAAACAAGATGATTAGTTATACAACTTTTGTGCGTTTACTAACATAACGTGGAAGTTATTGAAATCTTAAGGGAAAATACGGGCACGCCAGACCATGGAAAGTCCGATGAGCAGACGGCACTTTATTGACAAAGCCGGTTAACTTCTTGGTACATAGAAGTGTACAAGTGACATTGTCGAGCGCGGAGGCTGTTGAAAACCGTGATCGTGCGGCGCGTCGAAGAGGTTGAAGTCAACACAAGGTCGTCTGCTGCGAATTTCTCACCCTAGGAATTGCAGGTAGCGTTCGCCACGTTTGGCCCATTGAGCGATGTGCTCCAATAAATCCTCCAGTAGTGTCATTTCCCAGAGGCAATGCTTATTCATACGCGAAAGCGTTGAGGGCCTCGTGTCACAGAATATCCGTAGTCGGCGCCGGCGTCGGCTTAGTTGTCCGCGAGCGAAAATTTCCCTATATATTTAGCAAAAGCACATGCCATACCTTGCTATTTCATGTGTGGTATATGCCAGCTATATTGCCACACCATTCTATCACTAAAGTTGCTGATACCTTGTCTTACATTCTTGGCAAGGTTATTCCTCGGAATTTTGAGGATTGCAGACCACACACAAAGGTCAAGAAACAAGATTTTGAGGAATCTTAAAGGGGACACTAAAGCGAAACAACAAATCAGTTTAGACTAATAAAGCATTTTTTGAGAACACTGCAGGCAGCCATTTAAATATAGCTTGATAATTACATGAAAAAAATGAAGGTCGAAGTATCAGTATTTGAATTTCGCGCTAGAACCCCCACGCTAGTACGTCAGTGGCACGTCAGGGATTCCAAAGTATGTCTTCGCATTTCGGCCGCGTTGGATGTGTAAAAGTTCCCAAAACTTGCCATGTCTAATATTTTGTTCCTGTGGAACACAATGTAGTCACTCGGTACCGCTATATAATTAAGTAGGCCCTCGAAGATGCCATCAAAACCCGTGACGTCAAAGTGACCATGTGCGGGAACCTAATGGAGGTGTCGTCACCCGTCTTTCTTTCTTGCATTTTTTCTGGCTTACTAAGACCCTTACAGTGCTAAGAGTGGTGTTTTTGCTGTCCTAGAGGGGTAATTTACTGATGCAGTAGAAATAACTTTTCTCTTTAGTGTCCCTTTAAGCTTCGCCTTTAAGAATGGAATGCGATAGCATTAAAAGATTCCTGACTGCTTCTCAAGCTTACCGGCGACTGTGTCTTATGTAACCGTAATGTTTTCCTGGAAATGCTGACACCGAACGCTATGCACGAAGACCGGCGTTCTGTTTCTCTTTTTCCCCCGTGTAACACCATTGCAACACCATCTGGATGGTGTTGTAACGAACAGAGTGGTGCTCGCGGCTTCTACTGAGAGAGACCTCAAACAGCAGATGGAAAAGCGGTTTGTGTTTGAATGTCCGGGGAACAGAATTATGTTTTCTCGAATATTCAAATTAGAGACCGACGCTAGCTTGACTGTACATTGTCTGTACGTCATAATTTACAAATTTTGTGACACATTTGCCATTGAGAAATTCAATTGGTTCCATAACGCCTATGTGCCAAACGGAGGATCTGCGTGAATCGGGGTAATTTTTCGCATGCGGACATCGCCGTCCGCACTGACTCCTGCACCGACGACGGATATTCTGGTACTCTGGGCCCTTAATAAAACACCAACAGCGCATGCCTTTTATGTTAAATATTCTCATACTTAGATAATAAAAGTGCGCAACAGTAAGAGAAACATTAAAACTATGTAATTTTCTTGGCGCGCGTGGGCACTACCTCCGGGATCAGCGTATGCAAGACGCCGCATTTCTAACAAAAAGCTCGCCTTCGTGCATAGAAAAAAAAAACATTCGCGGTGTAAAAAATAGATGGCGCTTTCTCTCTGATTGACCTTTCACAAGCACGGGTGGAAACACACCAACTCCACAGAGCCTTTCATAGTTTCCAAGGAATCACAACACAGCTAGCAGAGACGCTTAGGGGCAAGTATATCTGCCAACAGCAGGATCCGCGTGGCCCGGACTCTATGAAGACAGAGCGAATCCAGGGTTGTATGCACCATTCCAACTGCACGACCTCAAAGCGGCTCTTGCAAAAATGGAAATGCACAGCCACTGGTAGGGACCGCAGCATGGTCAATCTTTTTTCTAACCTACCAAATGCTTTATGCATGCACCACGTCGAATACATCACCTCCATCTGGCAAGGGGAAACTTCTCTTCCAATAGAATGGAAAATGACCTTTGTAACATTCATCCCAAAGTCAGGCAAACCCAAGAACACCGACAATCTCAGGCCCACTTCATTGACTTCATGCGTGCGGAAACTGGTAGAGACAGAGGTACGGGATCGCCTATCGGGATACCTGAAAAAGACGGACGTCTTCCACACCACCATGTTTGGCTTTAGACTATACAAATCGGCACAGAACATCCTATTGCAGCTCTACAGAGAAGTTCTCGAACCAGTAGCTATGCCTCACAATGACCGAGTAGTACTTGCTCTCAATCAAAGGGTTTTTTTTTTACAATGTGAAACACAGTCTCATATCGAAACACCTCAGTGCCAGAAACTGTGGCCCCAGTACATTCAATTACATCAAAGCCTTTCTTACAGACAGATAAGCACTGATTTGTTTGCAAACCGAAGAATATGGTCCCTATCACATGGGCACAACGGGCACAGCACAAGCCGCGGAAGTGTCGCCCCTGCTATTTAGCATAGCAATGACGCAGCTCGTCACTCAATTGGCGAATATCAGATGGGTACAGCATGCGTTGTACGCCGAAGACATCACCATCTACGCACCCGCCAGATCGGAGTTTGTCCACATTAGGGCATCGCCCAAAAATAACACAAAGATTTCCTCATCCCATTCTGCTCGAACTATCAAAGATGCGCCGGAGATATGAATTCGACGATTATACATCCATAAAAAATTGCGGGTGGGCACAGCACAGCACTAACTCCGCAATATTGGAGACCAGGTGGACCGTGTGGGGCACCGCATCTGCAACCAGGCATATTTTCTCTTACGGAGAAAATATGACTTACGAGTTGCACGGGCTTTTGTAAGAGCCGAATATTCTACTCTGTGTCCTACCTTCATGATCAATGTTATTTGCACACCACTGGGAACGAGGACTGGGAAACGACAGACACAAGCTCAATTTGCACTTGTGCGTGTCGTTACGTGTCCTCATTCCAAGTGGTGAGCAAATAACCTTGATGATGAATTGTAACCAACTAGCCTAAACCAATGCGCTACCTTCACCTGCGCGAATACGAAAATGACAAGATAGACGTCATAATACGAAAACTGATAAAGAGAGCACTTGACCTTCCAATAGCCACCTCGAACACTCGTCTTGCGGCACTAGGGGTATTCAACACGTACCAGAAGCTCGAGTAAGCTGATCTTACAAATCAGTACACGCTGATTTGTAAGGTCACATTCCTTGTGTAGACACTGATTCAGTACACACTGATTTGTAAGCAGTGCCTGACGCTCGGTCAGGCGCTGCTGGACAGGCCACATATGATGTACGTGATGTAAATATCCAGGAAAGTGCGGGTACCTGAACTAATGCGCCGCGCCACATTATTTCACCCTCTCTGACGAGAATAGAGAGAAGAACATGAGGGCCGACAAGCCTCGGGCACGCGTTCCCTAGAGCGCTATTATGGTGGACAAGACAGCGTGTACTACGTTGACATTGCTGAACTGAACCATACGGGGTGGTACACGGCTGCAGTAGTTAACCAACAACGACTGCTTGATGGGTTCACCTTCAGAGCTCATCGCCGAACAGAGGGGGAGGAAGTCGCCATTGCCTTGGCTGCTTCCATCCCTTCTTCCAAACATATCATTAAGGAATCGCGAGGGCCGTGTCGTAACTATGTGGCCGGGTGGATGACACCTTGCGTGAGGGAATAAATAAATCAGATCCTCCGACAAAAACACAGTCTGGACTGCTGGGCACCAGGTTCTAGGGGGAAAAGAAGCCGCGAATGCGGCTGCCCGAGCACTCAACTCCTGGGTACCTCCCACAAATTCCATGGACCAGGATGAGGGCCAACTCCTAAACTGAGCTAGGGAAATTCCAGATTGCTATAAAGATAGTCATCGCCGATACCCTATGCCCGCTAAGAGACTAAGAACGGTGAACAAACTTGTGCTCCTGAGACTTTGCACTAAAGCAATGTTATCCCCGGCTATTATGAAACATTTTGACAGTAGGTCACCGGCAGCTACCAGTGCTGTGGCGAGGTATCAGGTTCCTAGCCCATGGAATGGGCCTGGCAGCGCAATTCAGCTTTAATCTCGAACGCCAGCCCTACATGAGTGGACTGGGAGGCGGCCCTGGAGACCTTTAAGCCCAGAGGGCCTTGGTCCAGAGAGCCAGGATGGCGGCTTCGCTCAATGGAGTCCCGGTCTAGGGACAC
The DNA here is from genome assembly GCF_038994185.2 of Dermacentor albipictus. Classification (NCBI taxonomy): domain Eukaryota; kingdom Metazoa; phylum Arthropoda; class Arachnida; order Ixodida; family Ixodidae; genus Dermacentor; species Dermacentor albipictus. The sequence continues at coordinate 441,168,239 of NC_091821.1, forward strand.
TACCTAGCATGTGGGTTCTGACAAGGGGATCCACACTTATCTTTATTGAGCAATAAATGTTTTTCACTACCCCCATCACCACTGTTTCAAGGTAAACATTACGGTTACATAAGCTGCAGTTCACGGGAAACGTGACAAGCAGTCAGGGGTCATTGAATGCTATCGAGCTCCACTCTTAAAGGGGAAGCATAAGCGTCCTCCAATTTCTTTTTATTTTTTTTTGCGATTATGACAAATGATTTTGCACTGATTGGCGTAATGAAAGTTTTTTAGTTTCTCTTGGGCGAGGTGTATGTCACCGCCTCATATTTGTGAGAGATCGAAAATCTACAATTGAGAACCCGCCTTAACCGTGAAGGCGCATCGCTGCTCAGGTTTCATCTACTAAGCATTTGGCCTTTGCATGCTGGTTACTGCGATCTGTGAGTTCTGACACCTCGAAATATCTAAATGGACTTGAAAAACAGTCTCCCTCGAAACGAAATACACTGGCATCGCTGCTAATCGCGCACTGATTTCGTGCCGATAGACTTTGAGTCTCATAGCTAAACAGCAGAAATAGCAGCATGCCAAGTGAGAAAAGCGTTCTCGGGAATTTACCACCTTCTAACAAGCAGAACATGCTATTGACTAGTCCAGTACGATCGAATCGTATCTAAGTCTATCGGTGAATCAGCGTGTGCCATCACGAATACGCAAGCCTCTCGCTTACTTTCATGTATTTTTTGCCAGCCCATACTTATCTTTTCGACAATTATGTTGCAAACATCTAGCATTTTGCTGCGACAGTGTCAACTGCGACAGCTTTGTCCTAAGGCAAAAAATATAAAAATAAAACGCGGCAATGAATTCCTGTTTTCGCACACGGGAATGTACAGTTTAAAGGGTAATTATCCTCATCCCTATCTTCAGCTCCAACGTAGAAGTTATTGGATGCATTCTTTTGGTGACTCCCTTCGGGCTCCAACTCCGTGCTGTTGTGAATCCTACAGGTCAGGTCTGTGGGACGCAGACAAATTCCGGGAAGCGCTTCATAGCACGCTTCGGAGCCGCAACTTCAGTGCCAAGCTGAACATCACTGACTTCGACGGGTTTGCCATAATCAACACCATCATCGCGGACACAAGGCCACTGGGCCGTGCACAGCCGTTCGGCGCAGTACGTACGCAGCTAATGTGTCTAATACCGATCACAACCAGTTTCTCTATTTGCTTGAGAAACATTACACCTTCGCCAACTTCGATGTCTCCATTCGAATAGGAACGTGCAAAATTTTTTCACGAGAGAAACTCTGAATCGAAATTCACGATTTTTTTTCGTGTAATAGAAAAAAGATAGTTCTACTCAGGCTAGTAAAACAAATTCGAACCGATTGCCTCGACTCGCATTAAAAGCCGCAGCTCCCAGTCGGAAATTTATATATTCTTGAAGGTTAATCTTTACGCGAGCTAAACTTAGCGTCAAAGGATGTGTCATATTTTCTATAATGTACTTATAGGAGCACCTAAATTGCAGCAATATGATAAAGTAGCTCACAGCTTGCATGACACTTCGTCTACAATGGGGCTACGAGAGACGCCGTAGCGTAATGCTGCAATTAGGTTTGACCACCTTGAGCTTTATATTGTACAAAAGCTTCCCGCAATGCATTTCCCGACATGCCTTCTCGAGACGAGAGAAAAAAAAACACTATTTGTTTGTTTTGTTTTCCAAAGTAAATACAGACTGCTAGATTGCCCCTCTGTAATATAATGTACACTACTCCAGCGTTACACTGGAATACAAAATACACCTGATTGAACTTTGTATTGCAGTGCATTTCGTATTTCAAGATGCACTAGTCTTGCTTTGTAACTAATATTTTTGTCCAATGTCCCTTCAGTGTAGTGAGACAGAGTCACTCTTGAACTTCAGAAATTTAATGCTGCTAGCAACCTTAGCATACTTCACGCATCAAGGAATCGTTTTCCCGTCAACTTGAGTCACCGGGTATTCGGTGGTCGAATGACGCTACATCGCGCGGCTTTGCTTGGGAACCGGCTTCTAAACCAGTCATCACACCAACTTGGGTGGCCGGCTATGTGACACTGCGGCTATGTGCTGCTCTTGAATGTCTTTCCCGACAATTTATGTCGCTGGGTATGTGTCGCTCTTTACTGACAAAAAGTACTTTAATTTTCTCGGAAGCTAGGTGTAATCGAAGCAGCTTCATATATATATAGGGGCTTCTGAAAAATTAAGCACGCAGCCCCTGACGTAACGTATGCAGGGTAGAGATTAGGAACCTTTTGGAAGTAAGACGCGTGTATGCTAACGTTTTCGGCTGGTGAACCAGCCCTGACCGCTGTACTCTGACCAACAGAAGTGCTAAACATGAATAAATCTAAAAGACGTTTCGGCTTCGCTATGGAAGCCTGATAAATATATATATATATATATATATATATATATATATATATATATATATATATATATATATATATATATATATATATATATATATATATATATATATCACATAAGCTTCTGGAATGTATTTTCCCACTCGCATCGCGCGCAGAGTTGGCGGCGGTGCCGCTAAATCGTACGGTGTACGGAGGTAAGCGCATCAGAGGAACCTAGCTGGTTATAGGCCTCCCGCGCGACGTCATTCGGTGGTGGGAACAGGCTTTGTTGCGCCATTTCTTCCGTGCTAATCGCATTAACATCGACATTTATCATGAGACGGATTCTGCTAGTATTTCTTTTTTAATTTTTCTTTCACGTCTCTGAAGTATGCATCCATAAGAATAACGATATTTTTTTCTTGTTCCCGCGTTCTGATGCAATACATGGACACGCGGTATTGAAACTGTCCCTCTCGCTAAATCTATCCTTTAACTTATCTTGATTCATGTCGTCGTTTGTCCGCAGGCCTTCCGGTCAGTAAAGGATCCGATACTGGAACCGAACTGGGCCTACATTCACACGGCAGCCATTTGGCCAGGTGGACCGTCGTTGGTTCCAGAATCAATGGTGGCCAACATACTCAGGTACGATTGCATGCTGGGGCTGTTCCAACTGCATTTCCTTATTTCAATGGCGCACGAGAATTCGGAGGATATCGCTTTCAAATACAAAAAGCGTACCAAACCAGAACTTAATTTCGAAGAAAAGAAAAAGAAATAATGGTACCAGACACATGACGCTTTCGGCTCTAAATTTATTTACTGAAAGAGGAGCAGGATCTCGCTGCGGACCCCACCACCTTCTGAAGAATTTTCCTGCAATTCAGAATGTGTCGTCTACATCGCTACATTTTCATTTGCGGCTGCCCCCGAAATACGTGCACAGGTACCCCTACTCTCGGAGCCTATGCGCGTAAAACTCCACCTAGTTCACGAAGTACCGACACAGCGCGCAGCGCAGTGGCTAGCGCACTTAGCGGCCGAGTGGCGCATTGCTGCAGGCGCATAACTTCAATCACAGTAGTGGCATTGGAGAGACAACAGTTTCATTTTCTTTGTGTATGTCTTTTGGCGGTAGTGAAGCTGTACCTGAAGACGTGGTAGCTTAACGACGAAGACTGCACTACGACCTTTGTCGTTGGTTTAATAGAGAAATGAGGCACGTAAGGACACAGCCAGCCATCCTGAAAACGCAGAGCTGCCGAGGCTGTAGAAGAAAACCCTATAAAAGAAGCAATGGAAGCGCTGATTTAGTCTCCTTCAATTCTAAATTCCAAAGGCTGCCAAAGTCGTAGTTAAGCGAGCATAGCTTACGAGCACACACCATGTTGTATGGTGTGAGCTTTCTATTCAATAACGGTGGCCCATTGGGCTAGCTGGCTTTCCACTATGTTTCAAGGGGCAACTGGTCGTTTCTGTGTGATGTCATCCCGTTATTACTGGTTCCAGGCGTGCGCCCATGCAACATATTCTGATTCAAAGCATTGAATATGGCTTTCGCTCGACCCCAGATAGCACGGGCCTAGTGCTCGTATCTGATGAATGGTTTCCTTATGACCTATATTTCACCCATAAGGCGGTCAAATAATTAAATAATACATTAATTCATTATTGCCCATAGCCTGTTTGAGCAAGTGTAATGCGATAAAATGTGGTAGTGGAAGGCACCATATTTTCCTTTACGAGCTCAACGTGAATTTCGCAAACATGCATTTAAAGCCTTTTTTTAGACAATACTGCAGGCAGCAATGCTGCCCAAGCAGGAGAGGGTTTACAAAAGATGCTTTTTAAACATAGTTTCAAGTGAAACATAATATGTGCATTCAACAACACATTCCGGTAAATGATTCCGTTCTTCGCTCGTAAGTGGAAAAAATGATTTCTGAAAGATTTTAGTGCGGGAAAAGCACGACTGGACTACTTTAGAATGAAAAATATGTAACGACCTGTGTGGAGCATGGGCAATATACGTGGCATTTGCTAAACCTGTTTGGTTACGGAACAACGAGTAAAAAAATTCAGCCTTGCGATAATATGGCGCACGTGGAGCAGATCCAGTCCAAGTTGGCCTAACGTGCCAGAAACTGATGATGATGTTTTGTAATCGGGGCAAATAAACAATGCAGCCAGGCGCTGAATTCGTTCAAGTTTCCCAATTTCCTTATTAATGAACAGGTCCCGCACTATGGAAGCATACTCTAGGACTGGGTGTACAACGGAACGATAAGCTTGCAGCTTGACAGATGAAGAGGACTTCTCTAGCTTTCTGCGTAGAAAGCAAAGTTTTATTAAAGCTTTGTTGCACATGTTGTTAATATGGGTGTCCCAGTTGAGACTACTGTTAATTGTTATGCCTAAGTATTTCACAGAGGTAATAGATTCATGGTTCCGATTGCCAATGTGGTAAGTATAAAGTAGACGTTTTCGTTTCAGCGTTATTGTCATTGAGACGGTTTTGGAAGTTTATATGCATTCCTCTGTCGTCGCACCAGTCCATGAGTTTACAAATACTTCTGGTAACTGTATGCTGGCATGAAGACCTCCTGACAGCAGAATAAATCCCACAATCATTCACCTTGAGATGGGGATTCAAATATTTAGCAATATCATTTACATGGATAGGAAACAGCAGGGACACTGGCCCCTGGGGTACACCGGATATGACAAGCAGGCTATTAGAGTTCACACCATCGATTTCCACAAGCTCAACACGAGTCTCTAAATAAGCTTGAATCCAATGCACTATATTTTATGGTAGTCCAAGTCATTTAGGAATTTCAATTTAATTTGCATGTGGCACATGGTCAAATTCATTTGAGAAGTCTAGAAATATTGCGTCAATCAGAGGCAATCATCTATGGTACTGACAAAGTCAGCTACAATAGACAACAGCAATTGAGTTGAGGTTGAAAACTTCCTACGAAAGCCATGCTGAAAATGAACAAAAAAAAAGTTCGCTTCCGAGTGGTTAGATATGGGATTAGCGATAATATGCTCCAAGAGCTTACAACATGTGCTTATTAGAGAAATAGGTCTGTAACTGTTAGGAATAAGTTTATTACCTAATTTAAACAACGGTATTACCTTGGCCGTGAACCAGTCTTTTGGTACTGAGCTCTGTTTAACGGATGCATTAAAAATAATGTATAGGAACTCAGAAGTTATTTCGGAGTAGCGTCGAAGAAAGTTATTAGGCAAACCGCCAGCTCCAGGCGAGTTCATTACGTCAATATTTAAGCAACATAGAAAGAATTCCTTCGGGACTAATTGAAACGTCAGGAATTAATTGAGATGCAGAGGGTGTATATAATTTATCATGGGTGTTGGGACCTGAAGGTCGAGTGAATGCTTTATAAAATGTCATTTAATTCATTGACGATATCATTAGGATTACAATTTACGCTGTTGTTTATTCTGAGCTGCTGAACATTTCGGTTAGAGTCGGACAGGGAACGCCGAAACTTGTCTGGGGAGTTTTTAAAGAATGTAATCATAGCCGGATTATGAAAATTGTCATGGGCGTTACATAGTTTGATGAGTAAAGCATTCCTTAAAAAGCGGATTCCGGTATTCTGAGCTATAGCTTATACTTGCGTTTGTGCTTTTCTCTACGTTTGAGATGAATAGTTTCACTAGTGATCCATGGACTATGATGTTTAGCTTTCATGCTACGCGTCGGCGCGAACTTTTCTATACAATGCTTAACAGCAGAGTTAAACTTACCCCAGAGAAGCGTGACGTCAGCGCGTTTAAATTCATCAAGGGAAAGGTGTAAGCAATCCAAGACGGATTCGTGATCAGCCGATGAAAAATCTAGAAAGGAGTGCGTGATGGGTGTATCTTGGACGCAGTTTTGTATTTCTAAGTCCGCGTGTACAAGCTTGTGGTAAGCTGTACCTTCAGTTAAGATAATAGCGACATTTTCCGACAAGCCTATGATAAATTCAAGATGAACAATCGATTGGGTCAGGTCTGTGACTTATGTGGGATGTATTACAACATGTTTAAGATCATGAAAGAACATAGAATCAAGAAGGACATGTGCACTATCATCATCATGAGAGCCAGCGATTGATAGCTCTTCCCAATCAACGCTACGTAGATTCAAGTCACCGGCTATCAAAAATTTATGGTTAGGTTGGAGCGTGCACTCTAGGTAGACAGCAAGAGATTCCACAAATTACGCTGGGCTTTTGGGAGGCCTGTACCCGACCCCGACTAAAATAGCAAAATCTTGATATTTAACTTCACTCCAAATGCTTTCGTGCTATGGTATGTTTGGAAGCTGGACACAATTTATTTCCCTTTTTGCGATCAAGGCAACGGGCCCCCTCCTCGCCCAGTGCGTTCGCGTCTAATTATTTCGTGAGATGTGGGAATAATTTGCGAATCATTTATCCCCAGTCTCAACCAAGTTTCTGTGACTGCCAAGATGTGTGGGTCATAGAGGATGAGGATATCTTCTAATGGGTTTGACTTGCTAGCAAGACTTCTTGCATTAGGCAAGATAAAACAGAGCGTCTCTGTTTGCAATCAAGGACCAGCTCTATGCAAATTTTACTGAGGTACCATACCAGGCTGCGAGGAGGCCCCATCCCAAACGTATACGGTATCGTATACCCGAAACTACTCATAGTAAAGATAAACTTTATGACCTTTAGCTTTAAACTGTGTGCCATCTAGCCATAGTTTGTAATGTTTCCTTAAAGTATCCACACAAAAGTCGTGGCTAACAGGAATAGTTGAGCCTTTCAGTTTGAATGAATATGTAGGGCGCGCAATTTCTCATTGTAATTAAAGAAGTTCACTATGACTGATCTAGGTTTCTGAGGCCGTTTTTTTTTCCTATTCTATCCACCTTTTATAAGGTACTGACCGGTACCGATAATCCCAGCTTTACGCGCATTAGGTCTTCAGTAATTGCGTGCTTTGAACTGCTCGGACAAGCGCGATCAGATTCAGGAAGGCAAACACAACTAAATAGCGGCGCCGCCTTCGGTCTTCGAAATCGTCTAATTTGTTGCGCATTGATCAGTTTCCTTAAACAAGTACCTTCAGTTTTTAATTCGCTGATTGCTTCTATATGTTGCGCGATAACGTTTAGTGTATCATTTAATTCATTGCAATGTGTGCGCATCAATGTTTCGAGATCGGAATGTGACGTGGCTAGCTTAGCAATAGATATTTGTAAGGATGAGGACATATCGGAACGAAGGAGCTTTATCTCATCTCTAGAAGGTCCGGGATTTAGTCCACTATCCCCAGCAAGCAACAGCGAAAGCATACCCCTTGCGTCATCAAGTAAACAATGGCACTGTTCAGGGCAAGGCAGGATGATAATACACCTTTCATCACCACGAAAGCAGCGACAGGAATAATAACGACGAACCTGTAAAAAGAACATAAGGCAGTTCAAGGCTGCATCTACGATGGTCTCGCCGTGGCCTCCGAAGATATGCTTGAGTTGTCCGGGTATTTGTACTGTGAGCAATAATGGCGCTGTAGGTCGGGGCTCATGAGCAGATTGCGCCACCAAGCCTCGACTGATATCTGTTGATATCCTGCGCGTCCTTTGTATATGGCGTGTACATTGCGGTGGCACCGCCATTATTATCACCCGCTCATCGCCACGAGTAATAAGAAAAATAAATATTACAGAAAACAAGTTTCTTCACTTCAACATACGCCCAATGCATCGTGGCTTTTAGAACGGGCAGCAAAAGCTTTGTGCAAGAAAGCTTTTGCATTCCATGTCCGTCGAAACAGTAGATGTCGACGTGGCTCGGTTCCCTCCGTTTTTGTTTCAAAAAAAAGAAAACACTTTACTGGTAGCTTTGATTGAACGTGATGCACTCTAGCACGGAAAATGGGACACAATGTGTTATATTCGCTTTTGGTCATGTGTGTCACATTACATGAAATCGTGCTGGTTTTCTCGCTCATTTGACAACGTGGGCCTCGCACTCGTCACCTTCGATGCCTCGGGGCAACATACAAGGGTATATTGGCTACCCGTACGATTGCAAATTCTCGCACTGCGTCACGCCTGCAGTTGAAAGGATGTCACATATCTGTTGCCGCAGTCACGAGTGGTGCAGGCTAACATGCCAAGGGCACAAGATACTCAAGAGACCGCATGCGAGGACAGCTTTCCCTGCGAGATTATAGCATCTCAAGCATAATTCGAAATATGACAGCTGGTGTCTCACTTGCGGTAGGTTGTCTTTTCTCCACCTGTTTCATTTTCGTTATCTCGGCATTTCATTTACCAGTTATTTATTTATTTATTTATTTACAATACTGCTACTCTCATTTGAGAGCGTGGCAGTTGGGCGATACAGTAGACATGTATAAGAATACGCATTAAGGCAGAACAGTAATTGAAAAAAAGGAAGAAAAAAGGAAAATGATTGCCCAAGGATGGCACTATAAGAAAGAAGCTGAGTTTGGAAACAAAAATGCAAGTTTTCACATGACAGTTAATTAACATGATACTGGCAGTTAAGAACACATAAGTAACTAGTTATACATAAAAATATGTAATTGCTAACATATAATTGATAACTGATAACATATAATTGATAATTGATATAATTGATAATAATTGATAACATGTAATTGCTAACGCTGTTATTACAGCGTTAGCAATTATATGCACAGTTCAGGGTGCACTTCCGACCTCGTCGGCAGCCTTGTCGTCGCTGTGATATTCCACATAAAGTTTCAATGCGATAACACCGTGCCCGCGCGTGGTATTCTGTAGGTGCAAGTCAGAACGCGCGAGTGTGAGCCGAAGATAGTGGCTTGATCTCGCGCGTGCAAGGGAGGAAGGCAAGGAAGACGCACTTGGTTTTCCATCACGCGCAAGGCACCGCGAGGTGGGGGGGGGGGGAGTACTTCGACTGCTGATGCATATGGTGCGGCTGTGCACGGCCGTTGGGGCCCTAATTTTAAAGGGCCTGCGCTGACTACAGAGTTTATGTGAACCGAGGGCTGATAACTGCGTGTGTGCTGTGTTTTAGCCGCTTAGTCCGCGTGGAAACAAGAGGCAGCACGAAGTTCGATTCCTTCGCTGCAGCTGCCGCTCTTCGCCAGGCCAGCGTTTTGAGAGTGAGTGTGCGCGTTCATCGGATGACATGTCTATATTTGCCTGAGCGCGCATGACACCATGTTTGTTAATTTAGTTAATAAGCGAATGTTTAGAAGTTTGTAGGGCCGATAAAACTACTATCCTTACTTCGGATATCTGTCTGCAAATTTGCCATCGCAATACATGCTTGGCCTTTCGGGAGAAACAGCGATTTTTTGCCTGGTGTTTCGTTTGTTGCGTTATGTATTTTCTCAGTATTAGAACGCCACCACGGATAATACGAAAATTGATTCCCAACATCACACACGATAAAACGCTCCAATTATAGTGCATTGCTTTGCCTTCCGGTAGACTTGTTTTCTGGTGGTGCTCAGTGTGAAAAGTACCCCTCTACCTTACTCTCTACAACCATACACAGCTATTTCTCATTTTGCAATGTCATCCTACAGGACACTGGCAATTGACGGAACATTAAGCACGCAGATCACAGAGGCAATGTAAAAGAAGGGGTGGGACTATGTGCCTCCCTCTTCCCCCCCCCCCCCCCGCGCCCTGTTGCTTCCTAATAATTCAGTTTCAAGTACACTGTTCTCCAACTCACTTACTTACCTCAGTATGCTGGTTTATTCATCATCATCATCAGCCTAGTTACGCCCAGTGCAGGGCAAAGGCCTCTCCCATACTTCTCCAACTACCCCGGTCATGTACTAATTGTGGCCATGTTGCCCCTGCAAACGTCTTAATGTCATCCGCCCACCTAACTTTCTGCCGGCCCCTGCTACGCTTCCCTTCCCTTGGAATTCAGTCCGTAACCCTTCATGACCATTGCTTAAGTGATAATCTGTGACATAAAAACGACACGGACGTGGAAGAAGACGACACACCAAGCGCTTGGTGTGTCGTCTTCTTCCACGTCCGTGTCGTTTTTATGTCGCGCAATATCACTTAAGCAATGGATTACCAACTAGCCCGGAATGCTGCTCTCCTTAATGACCATCGGTTAAATCCCCTCCTCATTACATGTCCGGCCCATGTCCATTTCTTTTTCTTTATTTCAACTAAGATGTCATTTACCCGCGTTTGTTGCCTCACCCAATCTGCTCTTTTCTTATCCCTTAACGTTACACCGATCATTCTTCTTTCCATAGCTCGTTGCGTCGTCCTCAATTTGAGCAGAACCCTTTTCGTAAGCCTCCAGGTTTCTGCCCCATATGTGAGTACTGGTGACACACAGCTGTTATACACTTTCCTTTTGAGGGATAGTGGCAACCTGCTGTTCATGATTTGAGAATGCCTGCCAAACGCACCCCAGCCCATTCTTATTCTTCTGATTATTTCAGTCTCATGATCCGGATCCGTGGTCACTACCTGCCCTAAGTAGATGTATTTCCTTACCACTTCCAGTGCCTCGCTACCTATCGTAAACTGATGTTCTCTTCCGAGACTGTTAGACATTACTTTAGTTTTCTGCAGATTAACTTTCAGACCCACCCTTCTGCTTTGCCTCTCCAGGTCAGTGAGCATGCATTGCAATTGGTCTCCTGAGTTACTAAGCAAGGCAATATCATCAGCGAATCGCAAGTTGCTAAGGTATTCTCCATCAACTTTTATCCCCCATTCTTCCCACTCCAGGTCTCTGAGTACCTCCTGTAAACATGCGGTGAATAGCATTGGAGAGATCGTATCTCCCTGTCTGACGCCTTCCTTTCTTGGGATTTTGTTGCTTTCTTTGTGGAGGACTATGGTGGCTGTCGAGTCGCTATAGATATCTTCCAGTATTTTTACATATGGCTCATCTACACTCTGATTCCGTAATGCCTCCATGACTGCTGAGGTTTCAACTGAATCAAACGCTTTCTCGTAAGCAATGACAGCTATATATAAGGGTTGGTTATATTCTGCACATTTTTCTATCACTTGATTGATAATGCGAATATGGTCTATTGTTGAGTAGCCTTTACGGAATCCTGCCTGGTCCTTTGGTTGACAGAAGTCTAAGGTGTTCCTGATTCTATTTGCGATTACCTTAGTAAATACTTTGTAGGCGACGGACAGTAAGCTGATCGGTCTATAATTTTTCAAGTCTTTGGCGTCCCCTTTCTTATGGATTAGGATTATGTTAGCGTTCTTCCAAGATTCCGGTACGCTCGAGGTTATGAGGCATTGCGTATACAGGGTGGCCAGTTTCTCTAGAACAATCTGACCACCATCCTTAAACAAATCTGCTGTTACCTGATCCTCCCCAGCTGCCTTCCCCCTTTGCATAGCTCCTAAAGCTTTCTTTACTTCTTCTGGCGTTACCAGGCGGGATTTCGAATTCCTCTAGGCTATTTTCGCTTCCACGACCGTCATGGGTGCCACTGGTACTATATAAATCTCTGTAGAACTCCTCAGCCACTTGAACTATGTAATCCATATTAGTAACGATATTGCCGGTTTCGTCTCTCAACGCACACATCTGATTCTTGCCTATTCCTAGTTTCTTCACTGTGTTTAGGCTTCCTCCGTTCCTGAGAGCCTGTTCAATTCTAACCATATTATAGTTCCTGATGTCCGCTGTCTTACGCTTGTTGATTAACTTAGAAAGTTCTGCCAGTTCTATTCTAGCTGTAGGGTTAGAGGCTTTGATGCATTGGCGTTCCTTGATCAGATCTTTTGTCTCCTGCGATGGCTTACTGGTTTCCTGTCTAACGGCGTTACCACCGAGTTCTATTGCGCACTCCTTAGTGATGCCCATGAGATTGTCTTTCATTGCTTCAACACTAAGCTCCTCTTCCTGAGTTAAAGGCGAATACCTGTTCTGTAGCTTCATGCGGAATTCCTCTAGTTTTCCTCTTACAGCTAACTCATTGATTGGCTTCTTGTGTACCAGTTTCTTCCGTTGCCTCCTCCAGTCTAGGCTAATTCGAGTTCTTACCAACCTATGGTCACTGCAGCGTACCTTGCCGAGCACGTCTACATCTTGTATGATGCCAGGGATCGCGCAGAGTATGAAGTTTTCATTTCTAGTCTCACCATTCGGGCTCCTCCACGTCCACTTTCGACTAACCCGCTTGCAGAAAAAGGTATTCATTATGCGCATAATATTCTGTTCTGCAAACTCTACAAATAACTCTCCTCTGCTATTCCTAGAGCCTATGCCATATTCCCCCACTGACTTGTATCTAGCCTGCTTCTTGCCTACCCTGGCATTGAAGTCGCCCATCAGTATAGTGTATTTTGTTTTGACTTTACCCATCGCCAATTCCACGTCTTCATAAAAGCTTTAGACTTCCTGGTCATCATGACAGCATGTAGGGGCACAGACTTGTACTACCTTCAATTTGTACCTCTTATTAAGTTTCACAACAAGACCTGCCACCCTCTCGTTAATGCTATAGAATTCCTGTATGTTACCAGCTATTTCCTTATTAATCAGGAATCCGACTCCTAGTTCTAGTCTCTCAGCTAAGCCCCGGTAGCACAGTACGTGCCCGCTTTTTAGCACTGTATATGCTTCTTTTGCCCTCCTAACCTCACTGAGCCCTATTATATGCCATTTACTACCCTCTAATTCCTCCAATAACACTGCTACAATCGCCTCACTAGATAACGTTCTAACGTTAAACGTTGCCAGGTTCAGATTCCAATGTTGGCCTGTCCGGAGCCACGTATTCTTAGCACCCTCTGCAGCGTCACAGATATGACCGCCGCCGTGGTCAGTTGCTTCGCGGCTGCTGGGGACTGAGGGCCGGGGTCTGATTGTTGTATTCATATGGGAGGTTGTGGCCAAGTACTGCACCAGGGTGGCCAATCCTGCTCTGGTGAGAGAGTGCGTTACCGGTTCTGGTCGCCGGGATCAGGCCGCACTCCAGGCCTGTTTGTGCAATTTTCTCAACAGACGGATTTTTTGTATTTTCCGGTGGAGAATAGCGCGGCACCGGGATTTGAACCACGGCCCTCTTGCACGGGAGACAGATACTCTACCGTCCCCACAGTAGTTAAATTATTAAATTAAATTATGGGGTTGTACGTGACAAAACCACTTTCTGATTATACGGCACTCCGTAGTGGGGGACTCCGGAAATTTCGACCACCTGGGGTTCTTTAACGTGCACCTAATTCTATGTACACGGGTGTTCTCGCATTTCGCCCCCATCGAAATGCGGCCGCCGTGGCCGGGATCCGATCCCGCGCCCTCGTGCACAGCAGTCTAACACCATCATAGCCACTGAGCAACCACGGCGGGTCCCGCAGGAGTTGTACGCCTCATTTAGCCTGCAGTGGTGCCCTAATTGATAAGTCAAGGTTGACCAATCTGAGATCGGTTATACCGCACGGATGGCACTCGACTAGAGAACCTGGTATTTATCACTTGCACATGTGTCGTCATACCTAATTGAGGATGTATATATATATATATATTTTTAAGAGGGTTCCCATACAGTCATAAAATAAAAGAAAAGACATTAAAAAGAAAGAAAAAAATAGAAAAAAGGGGGAAAAAGGAACATGACAGGTTATTTGAACTCATGACCCTTGGATGTTGCCCAGAAAGATAGCTCAGTCGGTTGGTTCGTCAGGCCCCAGGTTACTTTCTAGCGCCATAGCTCCTGCTCCGAGCCTCATACTTACGTGGAAAGGGACTGATGTCCCCCCCCCCCATTAGGGGGGGGGGAAGATGAGGGGGGAAATATGCGCTTACCGAGAGGTCATCGTCAGCACGAGACCACCACCAGGCACCTTACTGAGATTTGGGGGGGCTTCGCGGCCGGAACGAAGCCTCCCTTCTCCGCCGGCCAAGAGGGGGAAACGCGCTTTCCGATCGCTCAAGGTTGCGCGGGCACAATAGTATAGCTCTAGCGTCTAGGAAAAGCTTAAAAAGGTGCGAGGGCGGCACGCATAGCGTGGGCAGCTAGCCGCCAGACTAGCTATCTCAAGGACTGCTGCTGACGAGGGCGAAATACCTTCGTGTAATTATAATAACCCTAATAGGACTACTTTCGAAAGAACAAAAAAAGAAAGGAAATGGCGCAGGGGGCTATACTACGAGAGCTATGACTGATAATTTTCTATATATATATATATATATATATATATATATATATATATATATATATATATATATATATATATATATATATATATGTATATATATATATATATATATATATATATATATATATATATATATGTGTGTATTCATCTCATCCATGGGATTGCATGCGCGCGTTGTTGCTTTGTCTCTCTAAGAATCAAGGAAAAGAAAGCAAAAGTGCAGCGCCGTGGTTTTAAAGCGCACCCGTGGTAGGGAAACGGAAGGCGATATAAGCGTGCGTGGCTATGATACGCACACGAAAAACTGCCTCAAAATAGTTAGACTTGAGGGAAATCTTCGTTAACAAACGATAGCACAGCAATCAGCATTCGAATATAATTTTAGCCCTAATAATATTTGTAAATATTCATCTCATCTATGGGATCTAATGCGCGCGCTGTTGCTTTGTCTCTGCGTGTAGTAGTTAAAAGAGCCAGTTTAAGGCGATATAAGCGTGCGTGGCCATGATACGCACCCGACAAACTGCCCTAAAATATTTAGACTTGAGGGGAAAGCTTCGGTAACAGACTATAACACGGCAATCAGCACTCGAATACGACGAGAGAAATTATTATTGAGGCATTTTATTACATTTGTTCAATTCTGTGACGTCATGGCCGAGGACAGTGTCTTGAACACCGGCGTCTCTCGAGCACTGTGTTGCGCCGCTGCAGAGAGCACGTGCACTGCGTTTCTGTCTGATGTGATGGAGTGGAATACCTAGATCGTCACCTAGTATGGCGTTTCATGTCTGTATTCACAAGTATTATAGAATGCGGGCAGATCTAGGTGGCTGTGTATATAAGGACGTACTTGGAACCGATCCTTTTACTGCTGTCGGTGATATTTAAAAATGCAGTCGCAAACGTACTGCTCTCCGAAACACCAAGAGAACACGTACAGACCCACCAGAGTGCTCGAGTTACGCTTCGGATACGGTGGCCCCCAACCCTGGTGTCGGCAACCTGGTTCTAGCTTTGAGTCCATCGCTGCCTCTTGAGTGCCCCAGATCATGCGTGCCCCCCTTACTGTAATCTAGTGTTATCTCCTAATACCTCCTTTTCCTGGTAGCATTTTTATTGTGGCATGCCACGCGTTTCCCAGCGAGCGCAACCAAGGAGTTACTAGGGGTATTCGTCATCATCATCATCATCATCAGCCTGGTTACGCCCACTGCAGGGCAAAGGCCTCTCCCATATTTCTCCAACAACCCCGGTCATGTACTAATTGTGGCCATGCCGTCCCTGCAAACTTCTTAATCTCATCCGCCCACCTAACTTTCTGCCGTCCCCTGCTACGCTTCCCTTCCCTTGGAATCCAGTCCGTAACCCTTAATGACCAGCGGTTATCTTCCCTCCTCATTACATGTCCTGCCCATGCCCATTTCTTTTTCTTGATTTCAACTAAGATGTCATTAACTCGCGTTTGTTCCCTCACCCAATCTGCTCTTTTCTTATCCCTTAACGTTACACCTATCATTCTTCTTTCCATAGCTCGTTGCGTCGTCCTCAATTTGAGTAGAACCCTTTTCGTAAGTCTCCAGGTTTCTGCCCCGTAGGTGAGTACTGGTAAGACACAGCTATTATACACTTTTCTCTTGAGGGATAATGGCAACCTGCTGTTCATGATCTGAGAATGCCTGCGAAATGCACTCCAGCCCATTCTTATTCTTCTGATTATTTCTGTCTCATGATCCGGATCCGCAGTCACTACCTGACCTAAGTAGATGTATTCCCTTACGACTTCCAGTGCCTCGCTGCCTATTGTAAACTGCTGTTCTCTTTCGAGACTGTTAAACATTACTTTGGTTTTCTGCAGATTAATTTTTAGACCCACTCTTCTGCTTTGCCTATCCAGGTCAGTGAGCATGCATTGCAGTTGGTCCCCTGAGTTACTAAGCAAGGCAATATCATCGGCGAATCGCAAGTTACTAAGGTATTCTCCATTAACTTTTATCCCCATTTCTTCCCAATCCAGGTCTCTGAATACCACCTGGAAACACGCTATGAATAGCATTGGAGAGATCGTATCTCCCTGCCTGACGCCTTTCTTTATTGGGATTTTGTTGCTTTCTTTATGGAGGACTACGGTGGCTGTGGAGCCGCTATAGATATTTTTCAGTATCTTTACATATGGCTCGTCTACACCCTGATTCCGTAATGCCTCCATGACTGCTGAGGTTTCGACAGAATCAAATGCTTTCTCGTAATCTATGAAAGCTATATATAAGGGTTGGTTATATTCCGCACATTTCTCTCTCACCTGATTGATAGTGTGAATATGATCTATTGCTGAGTAGCCTTTACGGAATCCTGCCTGGTCCTTTGCTTGACAGAAGTCTAAGGTGTTCCTGATTCTATTTGTGATTACCTTAGTAAATAGTTTGTAGGCATCGGACAGTAAGCTGATTGGTCTATAATTTTTCAAGTCTTTGGCATCCCCTTTCTTATGGATTAGGATTATGTAAGCGTTTTTCCAAGATTCCGGTACGGTCGACGTTATGAGGCATTGCGTATACAGGGTGGCCAGTTTCTCTAGAACAATCTGCCCACCATCCTTCAACAAATCTGCTGTTACCTGATCCTCCCCAGCTGCCTTCCCCCTTTCCATATCTCCCAAGGCTTTCTTTACTTCTTCCGGCGTTACCTGTGGGATTTCGAATTCCTCTAGACTATTTTCTCTTCCATTATCGTCGTGGGTGGCACTGGTACTGTATAAATCTCTATAGAACTCCTCAGCCACTTGTACTATCTCATCCATATTAGTAATGATATTGCCGGCTTTGTCTCTTAACGCATACATCTGATTCTTGCCAATTCCTAGTTTCTTCTTCACTGTTTTTAGGCTTCCTCCGTTCCTGAGAGCATGTTCAATTCTATCCATATTATACTTCCTTATGTCAGCTGTCTTACGCTTGTTGATTAACTTCGAAAGTTCTGCCAGTTCTATTCTAGCTGTAGGGTTAGAGGCTTTCATACATTGGCGTTTCTTAATCAGATCTTTCGTCTCCTGCGATAGTTTACTGGTATCCTGCCTAACGGAGTTACCACCGACTTCCACTGCACACTCCTTAATGATGTCCACAAGATTGTCGTTCATTGCTTCAACACTAAGGTCGTCTTCCTGAGTTAAAGCCGAATACCTGTTCTGTAGCTTGATCTGGAATTGCTCTATTTTCCCTCTTACCGCTAACTCATTGATCGGCTTCTTATGTACCAGTTTCTTCCGTTCCCTTCTCAAGTCTAGGCTAATTCGAGTTCTTACCATCCTGTGATCACTACAGCGCACCATGCCGAGCACGTCCACATCTTTTATGATGCCAGGGTTACCGCAAAGTATGAAGTCTATTTCATTTCTAGTCTCGCCGTTCGGGCCCCTCCACCTCCACTTTCGGCTATCCCGCTTGCGGAAGAAGGTGTTCATTATCCTCATATTATTCTGTTCCGCAAACTCTACTAATAACTCCCCCCTGATATTCCTAGTGCCTATGCCATACTCCCCCACTGCCTTGTCTCCAGCCTGCTTTTTGCCCACCTTGGCATTAAAGTCACCCATTAGTATAGTGTATTTAGTTTTCACTCTACCCATCGCCGATTCCACGTCTTCATAGAAGCTTTCGACTTCCTGGTCATCATGACTGGATGTAGGGGTGTAGACCTGCACAATCTTCATGGTATTCGTGTAGGAGGTGAAATGCGTAACTCTGTAGGTAGCTTGTATCCTCCAAGGTGCGGATACGCGACGGTGGTGTGGGCACGAGTGTTGTGCTGGCTCAGACTATAAGCATGCTAGCATTCCTTCTGAGGCATTGCGTCTGTGAGCTGATCCGCGTGGAATGGAGGGCAAATGTCAAGGCTATGCTAATATTCAAGTGGCATCGACTAACGCGAACGGCTTCACGTCTGCTTCATCTCGTGCGCCATTGAGGTTTGCGACGCCTGCGATGCCAGTGGCGGCGATCCTCATCGCGCCATCGTTGCCATACGCTCGCGTGATAAGGACGCTGGTGTGATGAGGAATGCCATCCGGGGAGTTCTATTGAAACGCAAAGCCTTGGTATCGCGGTCAGTGCTCCACCCTTCACACGAAACTGCCACGTTTTCTTTAGCACCGCTCCTGGCATCCCTCAGCGTTCTGTTGGCTCAATGTGCAGGGACGCCGACGTGGTGGGGATAAGCACGAGCAATAGCACCGACGAGAGCAACATCATCCTGGACCGAGCGTCGGGCAACGTCGTTCCCTACAAGGCCGCTTCTCCGCCTAACCCCATCATGCCAGCCGGTCCAGGCACCCGAGGAATGGTGAGGAAAAAAAACAGCTTTTTTTTTCTTAGTACTGCGTTAAGCGCTCGAATGCTACAGTGACATCTGGACTTATTATTGAATAGTTATTTTCTCCTTCAATTGATTCAGGCAATTTTTGGTTGCATTTATTGGCTATCAAAGAAATATATATATATATTCATTCCTTTACTCATAAACTACTCAAGCAGCACAGGGCATATGACAAGTGCCATAGTGGAATTCAAATTCTTTATTTTCCAAAACAAGTTTTGTGGTTGACAGGGCTAAAAGCTGCGGTCTGCAGCTTGACAGAGGCCCGGACACCATGTGCACGGCAGGGCATGATTTCGACGTGAATGTCGAACCGTTAAATAAAAAAGCATACGAAACAGAAAATAACAGGTCATCAGAATAAGACTACACAACACTAGATATAATGTTTTATATACAGAAGCAAATATATATATATATATATATATATACAATTTATGAATTCATATATGAATACACAAGAACACATGCAAGAAATCAGTAAAAGATATCACATTCTAAAAACACTACGAATTGAAATACAGGCAGACACAGGAGGATTTAGCTTCTGTTAAAAAAAAGAAGAATTACGAAAGTACGCAGCTTCACGACACTAGAGGTAAGTATGTTTTTCTTGTTAAGAAAAGAGCTGTTAAAAGTATTGCTAGTGTGGGCTTCACTATATCTTTGTACTTATTGAGGATTAACGGAAGGTTATATTTCAAAGACTGCAGTTTGTAAAAAGTGCGAAAAGGTGGCATTATCCAAAAGTCAAGACGATCCGTACGAACATAGCTATTTTGCTGAAGCAGTGCTATTGTACTAAGAAGGCTTTTGAAAGTGGGTGAAGACACATAGAATGAACGCAAAACACGAAATTCGTACATATACTGTATTTTCATAATGTTGTGCAATCTAAAATAATGTTCTGCATGATAGTATTGAACACGTGGAATTTTTAACCGGTGTCGCAAACGAAAGCAATAACCTTTTTAATATACGTTTCTTTGCCTGGCTGCCTGGGGCCCGATGCGTCATGCTTGAGCGGCCGTATAAATTGTGGATATCTATCGGATAGTGGCTTAGCGGCATGCTTCTTTGCTTCCTCGTTTCTTAATACAGCGCCCACGTAGATCCAGCTGTAATTGATTGGTGCTTTCCAAGCATGATTCGATCAGGGCTTTCGAATCCTTGACCAACCGATCTTTGTTGAGAAAAAAAAAGCACGCAGAAACTCCACTGGAGTTTTTTTAAATATGCGTAAGCATACTCTCAGGTTTCAGTTGGCCCACCCCCAAATTTCTAGCTGGCCCACCTCTCAATATTTAATTTGAAGGACTCCCAAATTTCAAGTTGAACCATCCCCAAACCTCATTTGGCCCACCCCTACTATGGTGTGTTGGTTCTTTAGCTACACCAATATTATTTTAAAGATTGCCCATGGCAGATAGCCCAATTCTGACGCTGGATCTGAATTACGCGATGAAGCAGCCCTTCTCCATCTACAAGAAATCAAAATGTTCAATCGAATAATGAACCTAGTCACGCTAATTTACTTTGTAATTATTTACTTTATGCCACATATTTCAATCTGTGAATTAAGCGGCGGAGTTCGCACGGCGTATCCACTTGGAACAATTTCTCTCTAGAGCACCAGTTCCGAGATAGTAATTTTAAATGTGTCCGATGAAATGTATTGGCGTTCCAGTTACTTTAAGAAGCCACTGTTTTATGCATTGAAGCACACAAATAACTGGAACACCCATGCATATCGACAGATACTTTGAAAATTAACTCTCTTAAGACAAAAAAATATTACCAGAGGAAATATTTGCAAGAGGATCAGGCAGCAAAAGGACCCAGACGGCTTAGCGCATTGTAAAGAAACGTCAACATTACCGCCCAGAAAGAACCATTGAAAATGATTACCAAATGAAGCTGTTGGTTTCAAAGTGAAGTGAAGAATTAACTGGTCAGCAATCGAGATAAGTAAGAGACGTTTAGAGTATTGGTGGAAAAGAAGTTGAAAGATACTGATATAGCTTGGGTCATTACAGGCATAATTGCCTATACAATATACCCGGTTCTGAAAATGATGTTTTATGATTTTCATAAAATTAGGCACTGGGAGGCAGACGACGACCACCTGTGCAAATAAGTTATGTGGCCAGGGGGACACAAAGTGAGATGATAATTATCACTGTCCGCAGTCCAATTAATTAAAATTGAATAATTGACATTTTGTGGACTGCAGTAGGTGGGTATGTATTGAAAACTTAGAGGCAGTCGAGTTTCTACTCATGTTATCAGTTGGAAGAATTCTTCTAGCGTGTCTGTGCTCCGAGATATCATATTCCAACTTCCAGTTGTCTTTCGCATGATTACTACAATGACCAATGATTACTATGATTACTACATGAACTACAATTGAAATTTACAGTCCGATATCTCAGAGCACAAACACGCTAGAAGAATTCTTCCAACCGATGGGGTGTAGAAACACGACTGGCCCTAACTTTTGAACACATGCCCACTGTTGTGCAATTACCACAAGCCCGGATTCCGAATCGGCAAGATGCAGAATTCATCCTGCGAGCGCCCAAATTCTCCCTTGACAAGTCATGATGCTGAGCCGTCAGGAAGTGGTGTTCTGCGCAAAAACATCGCCGGGCAACATGTCCGAACGTGCAACCGAGTGCCAGACATCCCGGCGCCGCACCTCCTTTTGCCTGAAGGTCACCGCGCGCGCGAACTTTGAACCGGGTGGCCAGCGCGGTCGCTGGTTGGACCTCTCGGACGATTGTCGAGTGCTGGCTTTGTATTGGGCCATTTGAGTGACAATGGCTCAAGGGGATTATAATGCCGGGAGGCTGCCGCCTCGAAAACCGGATCCGCCGACCCACCGGGAGCAGAGTGTCGCTCTCGACTGGGGAGAGGTGTGTCACGCGATTTCGCCGGACGTCGCCGTGCGGGAACAGTCGCGTTTGCTGTGAGCTCTGGGCCCTAGTGCCGATCCGATCCTGTCCTGTATAATGACCTGTATATAGCGTATAAAATCCCTTTTGTTATTCTCACCGACGCCTGACTCGGTGTCTTCGCTACCAACGCTCTGTCACGAAGCGGGTGACGAGCGCTACGGGACCACCTCAAAGTCGTCATAGTGGTGCAGCGGTGCAAAGTTGTAACAGTGGTGGCAGCGGTGGGATGTCGTAACAGTGGATGGCAGCTACGGGATTGACCGGCATCAGCTACCTCGGCGTGGTGATTGCCTGAACTTTACCTCAAACACCAGACTTTCTCTGACACAGGTTATAGTAGCTTAGGGAAGGATTTGGGGTTGCATTGTGTTAACCTTGTGTGTTTCAAGCCTAGTGAGAGTGTTTTGAAAACCAGGGGATGCTGAGGGGGTAAACAGGGCAGTGTGTCAAATACTTGCATATGTCTTACTAGTAGCAATATAGTAGCGTACGGCAGGTATATTCAAGAAGGGTAAACAGCAGGAGGACAGTGTGAACGATGGAGAAGTACAAGGTCAAGGAACTTCTCCCAATTTGTGAGGAGTTGGGCATTGAGTTGGGCTCAACCAAAAGAAAGAATGCGATCCTTGAGGTCATGAGGACTGGGGACGTAACGGCTGAGGAAGCCGAAGAGGCCTGGGCGGATATCAATGAACGTCGGGAAAAGTAACGTCGCGAGGAGTAAAAGAGGGAGAAGGAACGTTGCGAGGGGGAAAGGAAAGAAAAGGAACGTCGCGAGGAGGAAAGGGAGAAGAGGAGAGAAAAGGAACGTCGCGAGGAGGAAAAGGAGGAAAGGAGAGAGAGGGAACGTCGCGAGCACGAACTTAAAATGAAAGAGTTGGAGACCCGAAATAACTCGCCAGCGCCTAGTCTCACTTCTAACGATCCAAGAATACGCGATCAACTTCCACCCTTTGTCGTCGGAGAGGATATGGCCAAATACCTCGTGAAATTCGAGCATGTGTGCGAACGGAATAGCATTGCGCGATCACTCTGGGCACAGAATCTGTTAGCGTTGCTTCCTGGGGAGGCATCAGGCGTAATACCTTGCTTATTGAAAAAGGCGTTTGAGAGCTACAGTGATGTTAAGGAAGCGTTACTGCGGAAGTACAAATTGTCGCCCGAAGCTTTCCGGCAGAGGTTCCGGTATGCAAAAAAGGGCAAGGACTCGAATGTTGACTTCGTGTTTCGTCAAAAAACCGACCTGGTGGAATGGCTGAAGGGCGAAGAGGTATACGACTACCGCGACAAAATCGTCGAATGCATCGCGTTGGAGCAGTTCTACCGTTGCATTGATGAGGATGTCCGGCTCTGGCTGCAAGATAGGCTAAAGGAAGTTAAGCTAAGCAAGGCAGCAGAGCTAGCGGAAGAGTATTACACCCGCCACAGCTTGCACAGCAAGGCAGTGCGCGTAGAAAAAGCTGATAGGAAGGATGGGTTTTCCAGGGAGCCCGACGAACGGAAGGAAATCACGCGTCGCGAGTTTCGGGAAGACGAATCCCTAACCAAAGAAACTGTAAGGGAAGGACATTATGCACCTCAGAATGATAGCGATAGTCCCAAACAGCGAAACGATACGACGCGCTCTATTGAAAAACGGAAACCGTTAACCTGCTACAATTGCAAAAAGCAAGGGCACATCGCTGCGAACTGCCCAGAGAAAATTACTTATGCAACACTACAGGAAACGCACAAAAACATACGACTATTGGAGCCCTATGTGCAGGAAATTAAGGTAAACGGTAAGAGGTGCCGAGCACTTCGGGACTCTGCAGCAACTATGGACGTTGTCCACCCGTCTTTCGTCTCCTCGAGTGATTTTACGGGAGAGTGCGCTAGGATACGGCAAGTGGCCGAGGAGGAGAGTGTCTGTTTACCGATCGCAACGGTTATCATTCAAGGAGAGTTTGGGAAACTTAACACAGAAGCCGCTGTGTCTGCCGCCCTCCCGGAGCACTTTCCCTACTTCTCAAATAGCTCGGAGCAGCTGCTGAAGGATCAGGGCAAATCATTCTTTGCCGACGTGGCGTACATGGCCCTCACGCGATCGAAAGCGCTCCCGCTGTCGAGGGAACTTGACTTTGCGTCGGTGAGTGAACAGCGGTACGGCAGACGGACAGATCAAGGTAACTTGAGTGGCGAGCAGACGCGGGAGAGGCAGAGCTCGTAGGCTGGCCTGGGCGAGCGTGTTCTGGAAGTGAGTGGGAGTGACGCGTGCAGTGCTAGCCGCGATATGGACGCGACGCCGCAATTCGGCGACACGGGCTCCACACTCACTCCGGTTTCCGCCAGCCGGCAGAAGCTGGCTGCAGTTGAAAGAGAAAGTCTGATTCGCGGGCAACAGGAAGACTGTTCATTAGCCGATCTGAGGAAGAGCGTCAAACGGGGAGTGGAAAAAAAGAGGGTTTCATTTTACAAGGAATCTGGCTTATTGTACCGCCGCTACACGGATAAGCAGGGTCGCAGATATAAGCAGCTTCGGATTCCGCGAAAATATCGCCGGGAAAAATGAATGACCTCATTTGCTTCCTCAGTAGTATGTTTTCGGTCCAAGTGATTTCAAGGGGAGCATTATATTTGTCATTATTATTGTTGATTTTAAATTGTTCCTGATATTTTGGTGTGTTCTTAATTTGAAAACTGGTTGTATGAGCCTTGTCTATGATCGTACACCTGCGTCTTGTTGCAGCGGGAGCAAAAAGGGGGATAGCAATTTAGTTAGGTTGGTTTGGATTATGGCCTTGTCTGGTGTTTGACGGGAGACAGAGGGCACTTGTTCGTGTTGGGTGTTGCCTTTTGCCGGTCGGTTTTGCAAGCTGCAGAACGACCAACCGGGACCAGTGGCGAGAAGCAAGGGCTTAGTAACGACCCGAGTGGAGCTGGTCGAGGTGCCTTGGCGACAACGCGGTGAGCAGAGCTCCTGTCCTGGCGAGTCGGACCTGGGCACGTGAAGTTACCTGGCGTCCCGACACTGGACGTGAACTTCGACGAGCCTGACGAACGTGCGCGCCTGGCATCCGAGCCACGTGGAGGCAGCCCGTCTTCCCGGTGCCTTATCCGAGGGCGGGGATGCTGTTGTGCCATTACCACAAGCCCGGATTCCGAATCGGCAAGATGCAGAATTTATCCTGCGAGCGCCCGAATTCTCCCTTGACAATTCATGATGCTGAGCCGTCAGGCAGCGTTGTCCTGCGGAGAAGCAACGGCGGGCAACATGTCCGAACGTGCAACCGATTGCCAGACATCCCGGCGCCGCACCTCCTTTTGCCTGGAGGTCACCGCGCGCGTGAACTTTGAACCGGGTGGCCAGCGCGGTCGCTGGTTGGACCTCTCGGACGACCGTCGAGTGCTGGCTTCGTATTGGGCCGTTTGAGTGACAATGGTTCTCGGGGATTATAAAGCCGCGAGGCGGCTGCCTCGAAAACCGGATCCGCCGACCCACCGGGAACAGAGTGCCGCTCTCGACGGGGGAGAGATGTGTCACGCACTCTCGCCGGACGTCGCCGTGCGGGAACAGTCGCGTTTGCTGTGAGCTCTCGGCCCCAGTGCGGATCCGATCCTGTCCTGTATAATGACCTGTATATAGTGTATAAAATCCCTTTTGTTATTCTCACCGACGCCTGACTCGGAGTCTTCGCTACCAACGCTCTGTCACGAAACGGGTGACGAGCGCTACGGGACCACCTCAAAGTCGTCATAGTGGTGCAGCGGTGCAAAGTCGTAACACCTCCTACTGCAGTCAACAAAGAGTTATTTATTCAATTTTAGTTAATTTGGCTGCTGACAGCGATTGATATAATCTCACTTTGTGTCCCCCTGGCTGCATAACTTATTTGCACAAGTGTCTTCGCGTGCCTCCCATTGCCTAATTTTAAGAAAACCATAAAGCTTAATTTTCAACACCTTTTATGCAGTGTGTCTGTAAAGTGATGGTGTACTTTTTACCGGTCATAGGAGATAACTAAACAAGATAGAAATGTGAAATCTTCCTGAAACAAAAGGAAAACTTTCCACGTTTCATACCTCTTCAGTAAAGTGGGATGTTGCTTCCATTTGTTTCCCTACACACATCTCAACGATATTCAAGTTCTTCCTACATCCCGTTAAGGACGTCAGGTGTAACAGAGTGAATCACGTCTGTGATTCTCTGTTTGAAATGTGTAATTTTCTTGATACGTTCACTCTACACATGTTGCTTCACATAACCCTACATGTTCGTGGTGCTGGGTCATCACCTGTGCAGCGGAATTCTTGGTGCTGTGTCATCAACTTTGTGCCCACACCCTTGTACATAATTCTGCGGAAACTTGAAGGGTTTTCCATTTATTTTGTGAAAATTTCAGATTTCTATCTTATTTTCTTGTTTTCCTGTGATCTATCAAATGTTCGCCATGACTTTACGGACACACTGTGTTTACGTGTTTTACTGAAGAACGACAAGATCAAGGGAAGATTGACAATGTGTTAGACCGTGATAGATGTAGTAACATCTGATTAGCTTCAGTGCGGTGTATGACTATTTGTCATCGCACTTTTTCAAAGATGATGCTAATAGCATTTATTATTATAATTATCCCCATCAACGGAGACTTTAGTAGTGACTGACGAAGTTATACGAGTTTTGGCAGCACTGCAAATGGACGAAATGTTCTGAACTTCTTCGCACCACCATCGCCCTTGCTGGAGTCGAAGTCGATGACCTCGCGACCTGCTACCTTCTCTCTTTAAGCTGGACATTCTGAAGGACTTTCCGCACTGGAAGCAGGTGCTTCATCGCCAGAAGCTCTGCTTCTCCGTGACCTCGGCCATCAACTACGCGCATAGCAGCGCAGATAACATCGATTTTGTCCACCCTATCCGCTTGAAGGAGGACGTGCAACGATTCAGCCGGCTAAGGGTGAGCCTCTCCGCAGCGTTCATAACACACGCACGAATACAGTCAAACCTGAATATAACGAACCTCGGTTTAATTAAATTCGCGATGTAATGAACTTTCTGCATTTCCGTATCACAGTTTCATTGAAAACAGTGCATTAATTTTTTTCCCGATTTAACGAAGTAACTTCGCAACACAGTTTTGATTTAACAAATTTTTCGGCCATTTCAAACATGTACTTGGAGCCTGTACGGTAAGGAACCCTATAGTAAAGGGCTATGTCGGCTGAGGCGAAAGTTTCAAGCGTCCCTCTGCATGAAAATCTAGAGCGGCACAACCGCTGTCAAAGCATGCGCGCCGTGACGCCGTAGACAGGAAACATGCACCGCTGTGCCATTTGTCTCGTAGATATAAAACTCGGAGAAACACAACAGTTCACGATTCCTTCTGCGCAAAAAAAAGAGGGCAAGGGTGTGAACGCGCTGTAATGTGATCAAGCACGTGCTGAAGAGGGGGTGTGGAGGGGGGGCAGGAGGAGCAGGAACGCACGATTGGCTGCCTTCTCCTCGCGAGCGTCCATGCGCGGTCCACGCGCCTTATCAGTCTTGGAGGTAATCTCCCCGCAGCAAGTTGAAATATAAGGCGCCTTAGCGCGCCTTTTGTTTGCCCGCGTGTTCTAGTGTTGGCGGTTGCGTAATCTCGTTGCTGAGACAAGGTGCGAAGCCCTCCGTCGCATTGTGATGCGAGTTCGTGGTCATTGAGTGAGATGAGCTAATGTTTGCCTGAGCGCACGTTGTACCGAAAAACTACGAACCTTACGTCCTGTAGTCTTTTTACTATCACCATAAAAGCTTCACATTTCTGGCGAAACTGACTTTCTTTTTTTTTTAACTCAGGACCGACATCCGTATCTTTTCCCACTCTTGTTTTTTTTTATTTTTGGTCGCCGGCTGCGGCACTAAGCGCGGTCACCTATGGCGTCCAAGATTTATGGCGCCGCGCGGTGCAACACACGCGTATCTCGGACGCCGTGAGCCACGTACGATCATTACGTACGATCTGCACCGCTCGCGCTGGCGCATATAACCGCGATATTATGGCCCGACTTTATTGCCATTTGTTTATAAGAGCCTACTTACAAGATATTATCCATCCGGAGTGCTGTGGAAAACTGTAAAGTTGTTCTAATGCTGAAAATTTGGAACCTCGAATTAACGAAATTCACGAGTTAACGAAGTTTTTAGCTGCCAGTACAACATCGTTATATGGAGGTTTGACTGTAGGTGTTGCTTTCTCAAATTCACACCCAACAATAAACAATAAATTATAACGATTTTTTAAACCTAGAACAAGGTTCTCTAGAAGCAGAAATGGCTAAGCCCTAAAATAAAAAAAAAAAGATTTGTGCCACGAACAACCAAGCTATCATTTTAATCAATAACATTTAGTGAAGCTATACCAATTGAAAAGAATATATAGTGCAAATAAACAGCCATGTAAGGAGCAATTTCAGCATCATTATTGAATTTATCTGACTAGTGGTACCTCTTCATGCAACTCTGCCTGCACTCTAATGGTGTATGCGGATGGTCGTTTTCGAACTCTCTAGAGGGCTCTGAGAAGTGTCCACGTGTTTGGGTGGTAGAAGTCGAGCGCTCAGCAGACTACGTTCGGATTGTTCTTTCGGAGCGTCAGCCTCCCGATCCAACCGCTCTGACCTCGAAGTGCGAGCGTTGGCGCGATCTGGCCCAGAGGAGTGTCACGTGACACTAACCACCATTTGCCTCGGTTCCCGACAGCTGACAGCGCCAGCGCACATTTTCGACGACGGGAGTTTTTGGAGTGTCGTGAGGGTTTGTTGGATTGTGTTCGTGGCGTTTGCGTGTGTCAGCGCGGACAATTCGCACCCACCAAGGCATAATTGCGCCATGTCGAAACGAAGGTGGCTACTAAGGGCGGAAGAATCATCAGTGATACTTTTACAGCAGCTCGCAACCGACGTGGTTGAAGCTAGCACCTCCATCCACGCCATTTGTTAACGACGGGCACAAATTTTACACGGCGGCTTCCCGCGTTTCCTGAGCAGTGGCGCCACCGTAGCGCTGCTCCGAGATCGCTTGTGCATTCGGTTGGTGTACACTGCGTCTCCCGCTCAGATTGAACCCTGCGCGCGGATCTGCCGACTATGTGCCAGAGGACCAGAGCGGCCAACCGTATAGACTATAATAACGAGAATAAGCGAGCTCAGTCTTGGTGCCTACATATACGTGAATTTTCCTTTATAGAAAAACATACGAATATTCTCTAGGTCGGAGCATGGTACAAACAATGAAACCAAAACATGTATATAAAGAAATGCCACTCTAATAACCTTTGGTGCAAGCGGAAATAAAGTTAAATCACTAGCAGTTCTAGAAAAAAAATGAATGCATTTAATGTTTTCTACGCATGAAGTTTGGAGTCGTAGCATGGGCAGGCTAATATTGAGGGTATCCAGAAGTTGACAATTAGAAATGAGAATATCTAGATAGGTTGCTGTTTATGAACGCCCCGAAAAACTCTAACCAACATGGACTTCTGCGCTTTGGAAGCACTTCTGGAACGTTATTTATTCCAAGCTGATGTGGGAAGTCGTTCAGAAAAAAAAAGAACAAAAAAAAACAAGCGCAGCGGCTTATTGCAGCAGTTATTAGGACAGCTTAGCGGAATACCAGGATTGAAATGAGCATGCGCATAACACTAGATGACACACATTGAAAGTTACAGTCTCTGCGTGGTTTAACGTAGTTTAGGTATCCCGACCGCCTCAATCGAACTCAATTTGGCAATGATTTTGTAGAATTCCCTTCGTTCGATGCCAAAACTGTGTAAACAGTTTTCGGTTAGTATGAGACCTCTTCAACGACAGACTATTGTGGATAACCATGCGGAGTTTTCGAGATCGTTTCTCCTTTCGTGCGCGTCGGGGCCTTACTAGGGGGAAACATCCGGGGTGATAGCGCCATTTATAGATGAAGTTCGGAGGTAGGCGCATTGACATATTTCCTCTGAGCTTGTCAAACCTCGGGGGCCATTGTCGACAGCTTGTGCTACTTGTACTGATTTCGCTGCGGATCAGCAGACGTGGAAAGTACACTGTACAATGGGCTCCCGGCTTTCATTGCGCTGCTTCTCCCTCTTTTCGGACGCACACGCAAAGCTTACCGATTAGATATAAGCGCTTAGTACACTTAGTATGGTAAATCCAAAGTGCAATAGAACAGAGTCATGCGCGTACACTGCGCTATCACGCTATACCAAAACTCGCTGTCGGCAAATGTCGTTTGCGGAATGTAACGCTATTTGCCTCAACCCCGCATTTGCGGTAACGCGAAGCTAAATCTGTCTTTTGACGAGGAAGATAACGTTTACTGAAGGCTTAAGCGCAAATATTATCAATGTGCAAGTCTTAAGAAACGTTAGTCATAATACTCAGTCTCTTGTGTAACTTAAAACTCCCTGTAGAAGTTATGGACCCATTGTTTTGAGTATTAGTAAGTGGTTCTTTCTTGCACAACAGTTTCTTTTGGTGTTTAGTAGCATACCCCATTAATAAACCTTTTAGAATCGAATTACATTGTTTAAATCAATATGGTAGCTGCGATTGAAAATAGTGCCAAACTTAGCACAGTTATCTGTAGTCTCACGCGAAGTCGTAAATGTTAGGATCAACCTAATTTAAATTATTAACGCAGAAGAAACATAACGGTTCAACTGAACTTTCTTGGTATCCTCCTGATGTCACTGGTGGGCGACGTAGTTGTTTCGCTTTCACCTCAACAAACTGTTTGTGGTTACCTAAGGAATCAGATAATCATGATACCCAGATATATAAAAGGGCACTGTTTTATACTTTTTGAGATAAGAAACCATATGGATTACGTTGGAATGGCTCAGTATAGTAGAATATGATCATGTTTATCTCGCCGTTATGTTTGATATCTGAAACAGCCGTGGTAGCATCCTGGCACTGGCGTTTCGCTGCTGAGCGAGGACAATATAAATGGCAACACTGCATCACTCCGCATACGCTGGCCTCTGCGTCAGTCGGTCAGTTGGTCGCTTCGATTAAACTATCAGTACTTCATTCGGCTAGTCGGTCAATGACATAACTCGACCAGTTTGTTAGTGTGTTAAAGTATATTCGAGATTATTACGCAAACATTCGAAAGAATTTGCATTGACCTACATAACCGAGGAGCTGCCTATCAGCTGAAACCCCAAAATCCGCACAATTGTCTGTACTATGTCTGCAAACTAACTGAATGCTCCTTTTTTTCCTTGGCTGCTTGGCAACCCTGTTTGCAGTTCACGAAGAAGACCAGGAGGGGCAAGTACCCGGTAGAGGAAAAAGGAGGGACCTCCTATTACTTCGACAACAAAACGCACACGCACTTTTGGCGTTTCGTTCGCAATGACAAATTGTTGACCTTCTTTGCGTACGACACGGGATCGACGCTGTCATACAAGGTACTTCAGCTTTGACATAAGAGGCCACATGGTGCAGATTGTCAAAAAATGTTGCCATTATAGACGCCTTACAGTAGCCCAACATCGGCTCGGCCACCTCAACGGGCGTGGCCGCGCGGTAGTTGTGCGCCTTTGGGCCTCCCAGCACAGAAAGGCGCCAATTTCGCTTTCTGTGTGAATCATGGTTGTTCGCTATGGGCTCAACACTTTCGGCGTAAAGCTCGCCTGTTGATAATTTGCAATGACCTCAAGATTACGTTTTGGCCTGATGACCGACAATGAATACTTCGAGTCGGTGCGTGTTCGTTTACCAACAAAGCGATGACCGATTACGCGTCAGTTCATTTAAAGCGTGCAGGATTCTTTGGCCCTTTCGCTTATTTGTGTGGTTGTCAGAGGCAGGATTTCATCTGCTGAGTGTTCGTACTGTCGAGAAACCGACTACTGTGTGAAGCCAGGCGAGGGGTTTGCCGCGTTTTCAGATGCCGTGGTCGGTGGTGGCACTGTCTCGCTATTCTGCCTAGTGTGTACCAGTGCTCAGTATCGCTTTTCCTGAGCAGTTTCCCCCACATACAGAGCTGCTCTGTACATACATACATACATACATACATACATACATACATACATACATACATACATACATACATACACCATGTATATCTGCATTATACCATACATGTACTTATGGATGCATATATGTATGTATGTACGCGCGGTCGAGGAGGCGCTCTCTTGCATGCATGGTTAACTCGCTGTCTGGTTAGCTCACAGGATGGATGACTGGTTGGATTGATTTAAGTTGATTGGTTGGATTATCACCGCCCGCCATCACCTGTAAATTGTGGCGAGCATACATTGAGTAATATTCGCGTAGAAGGGCAAACACAAGTTCTCGTATTGCATGGACAGTGCCTTTTAGGTAGCGCAGTTCTTGATTACTACCCATGTGCAATACGAATAAGGAGCTCTCTCACAGATTCAGGGGTATTTTTGAAGGTTTAGCTACTAAACCTGTATGCATGCGTGATCAGCACTAAATAGCATAAGTTATCAACTATAGGCTGCACTTCCATTTATATTTGCGAAAGCATATTGTGTCACATGAGGCTGAAAATCCGGTAGTATGAAGCGATGTTCCCAAAATTGGCCAATGGCGCAAGAACTAAAAACTCGTCAGAAATGCTAGAATCGAGGTAACATTTATCCGGGTATTTCCTGCATACAAATGAAGTTAACGGTTTTGGAAAGAAAGTTTGGTGAATTTTAAACTGGGGTGGAAATCGAACCCAGGCCTCCAAGTTACGAGACGTGCACGCTTACCCGACGCCAAGGCGGCTCCACGAGTCCAGTTGACTAACGATGTTTTAAGTGCGCGCATCATTGCACACGTTACATCACATCCATCTGGCTAACTAAACGTTTGGCCTAGTGCGTGCGTCATTGTGCACATGACAGAAAATCCAGCCGCGATGAGGTGACGTCACCAGCATCGTGCATGACCTCAGTACTAATAGAGAAGATGGTAAATGATATAACAAGGTAATTATTAGTAATTATGGGTGACTAATGCCAATTAAAGAGAAGTAAGGAGAGTTCGTGCGAATTACAGTGATTTACAGTGAATTAAGGTTAGAACAAGTAAGATTCAGGTGATCTAAGGTAAAGTGAAAGAAGGTGAATAAAGTGGATAAAGGGGGATTAAAGTGCATTAGGGCAGATTTTAATGCGAAAGCATTCAAATATACCTTTCTTTCGCATTTGAATGCGATAGCATTCAAATCACCTAAGGATACTAAAGTGACCGTCATTTTTTCTTTTTTCATGCGTGTCGCTGCTCTCCTATGATTACTAATGAACATATCGCGCCTGCTGAAGCGAATGTTATTTTTTTCTGAGAAAGCTAGTCAGGACTGATACGTACGCAAATTGTTAGTGGGCTGAGCATGCGTTCATGAGGAAAAACTGGGAACACCTCGTTTCCCCTGTAACAATTTTGTGGCTATGTTGTGGGGGAAGTTCATGCTAAAGCAGAGAATAAAGGGAACCGAGGGGCTTGATTTTATTAATCATATAATATATAAAGCCAAAGGACAATGAAGCCAAGGAAAGAATCGAGGAAACTAACTATGGTTTAAATTCCAATGTAGCGAATTGCGAAGAAAATGGAAAAAGTGGAAGAAACGGTAACTTGTCGCCGCTGGGAGGCAAACCCACAACCACCGTATTGAGCGTCTGTTGCACTACCAGTTGTGCTACGCCTACGGCTATGAACTCGTCCGCTAAATTGGGTGTTTACGTTTTCTAGATATAGCCACAGGAGTGCTAGCCACTGCCACTCAGAGCAAAGATAGGCTGATGTGTAACATCCATTTAATGCCCGATATCGTCACCTAGCACGTTATCTTAGGAGAGCCGGCACATGGCACATGGCGCAAGCCGAATAAACCCTCGCATGCTACCTAATGACATCGATGCCATTAGATTACGGAATGTCAACATATTTTTATACGTTTTGGGAGCATGCCTTTGCATGCACCCACATTTCCCGTTTCTTTTTTAATTCTGTGCGCTAGGAAATGCTAGAAACTTTTTCAGCTAGTGTTTACAAAAGTTCTTGAGAAACTGATTTTAGTTTTTTTCTTACGCCTTCAAGTGTTACAAAAATTTTTCATCTCTACTTCCCCGCCCTCCCAAGTTACTATAACTTTAGCACTACATGTGGGCAGACCGTTGTGCTATATTAGAGTATTCTTGCTCCTTATACATGTCCGTGGATTACCCCTTCCCTGCATGTTCTGACGGGTCGAGTGTTTCAAATGCAGTGGAAGGATCAGAAATGCTTTAGTTGCACTGAAAACAATATTGTGCACAGATTGCGCCCGAAAAACCACTATCACGGGACAAGGCACAGTATTCGAGCTTGGTGCGAAAATTCCGTGAAAGTGGGTATCACTTCATCGCAACGCGCACACGTTCAGTTTAGGCACTGCCCTTCAGCCATTAGTTTACAATACCAAAATTTTAAATAAGCCAGTACTAACGCGCCGTTTGTACTTTTTGGACAAAGCTATCGTGTGACTGAAGAATAAGATAATTCAACCAGAATGCGGAAAACCGCTTTTCTGCATACAGTAGAACGTCGTCAACAATTGCGAACGGGCGGCCAGAAGCCGGTAGATGGTGTTGGTGTCTCGAGTTCAAAAATGGCAGCTTCATCGACTAAACTGCTGATTAATCAACCATAGTCTCAATCGCGGCCCATGAATGAGTACCTCCCTCTTCTAACTGTACTGCTAAGCATGGTGTCATAATTGAGGATGTACTTTGTTAGCGGAAGCAGCAATGCGCGTGCGGATGTCCCGTAGCTACCCATTAATCTGAGTGAATCTGAGTTCGATTAATGTAAAAAAAAATTAAATTATGGGGTTTTACGTGCCAAAACCACTTTCTGATTATGAGGCACGCCGTAGTGGAGGACTCCGGAAATTTCGACCACCTGGGGTTCTTTAACGTGCACCTAAATCTAAGTACATGGGTGTTTTCGCATTTCGCCCCCATCGAAATGCGGCCGCCGTGGCCGGGATTCGATCCCGCGACCTCGTGCTCAGTGAGTTCGATTAAGTATACCTGATAGAATTGGTTTCAGCTTAGTTCGAAAACGTGCGAGCCTGATTTAGAGCCGACCGAAGTATACGTCAAAATTTGAGTGACTCCAAGTCGCAGAAAGACACACGGAGACGAATTAAGTATGAGTCTGGGTCCAATGAGTCCGAGTATGTGCGAGTATGAATCTCAGTTAAAGTATGTCCACCTAGGTGTGGGAGTCAATCGGAGTGAATTGAGTAGAGTTGAAACAGTTTTACGATTGAGTAGAAGTCCGTAAGTACGAATTATTTGCGATTCATACGGTTTTTGAATCGAGGAGAATAAGTGCGAGCCTGCGTGCACGCGAAATCGAATCAGTATGATCGTTCCCGTGAACGAGAAGGGTAGAGTCCAATATTCCGGGAGTCCGAGTATCGGAGTCTGAGTTTGCGATGTGTGATTGCGCTGGAATGAAGGTCAGCGTGAGCATGGTATTCAGTTAGGCCGCGTAAACTTGCTTGAGTGATCTAAGCGAGTGTGAATGCGTTTGGAGAGGTCGGACATTAGGGGATTGAGATCATAGGGAAACCAGGTCGATACTGATTTTGGTGAGTTTGAGAGTGAGCCAACTGTGTATGACTCTGGTTAGTGTGAGCCTGTTTGATCCATTACCCTATGATGTGCTTTCTGAATAAGTCAGACTCAATTTTCGCTTGATCGAGATTTGTTCACTATGGATTACATTTACCGGCGAAGGTGCGAGACTGAATTTGAACGAACATGAATACGTAATCCCGTGAATTTGAAGGAGCTTGACAACCCCTAATTTAAGAGCTTGCTAGGTCTGCCGACTAAGGGGCCTGCTGTTATCTGGCTTAGTATCCGCGGTAATTGAGCTCTTCATTCTGGTGCTTTTAATTTCGTGTGGTGCCAGGCCAGGTCTAACGCTGCAGAATTTTGAGTCCTACTGAGTCATACTGTCCATGCTTCTGTTGAATGTGAGCCTGACTGAGCATTTTCGCTAAACGTAAACTTTGCGAATGAGTCCAACCTCACTCTACGTTGACGATCAATTGTAATCAGCTGAGAAATTGTTCTGCAAGGCTTGTCAGCCCCGTTCCCATTGTACAAGCTGCTGTCCATTAGCATATCTTTCGGCTCACGTCAATGGCTTCACCATGTGTTATCGTAAACAAAATAAGTAATACCCACATTCAGTTCTTGCCATGTCTGCCCTGCTAAACAACTCCCGGTATTTGTACCAGCCGTCCTGTAGTGAAACTGGTGGACGAGATTTGTGAATTGACATAACGATGCATACTTAATTACAGATGACGGAGATGCTCAAGGCTTACGGAGATGACAAATGCGTTGTCTTTGACGATTATGGAGAAGACGCCGTGGCTGGGAGCTTCACCGTCGGTGGCAAGAGTGTTCACTTCGGGAAGTTCGAGTTGATTTCGGCCGTGCAGGCTGCAATGCACAAGAAATACGGAGCGCAGTCTCCCGGATAAAGAAGATGACATGAACTAAGTTCAGGCTGTACGTCACTCAGCACGCGGTAAAGAAAGTGACGTCTGGGTCAACAAGAAATGACTATTTCCGCGCAGTCTTCACGAGCAGTGACCGTTTTACAATGATACAAGATGCCCTCTGTTTATTGATGTGGTCGGCAACTGCAGTTGGCCACGTCGTGGCTGCTTTGCTTTGAATTATTTCTCCCAATTGCAGTCATCAAGTCGACGTGAATATTTGTGTTTACTTAGTTTTTTCTTCCACTATGAAGGCACTGATTTTTATCGTTACAATGTGATCACTTTGGCTATGGTGTGTACATTGCTTTTCAGAGTCGCCCACCTTATGCCGCTTTGACAGTGTGCATAGTTTCATGTTTTTTCTCGTGACGCTATGAAACATTCGACTTCTGTGAAACGCGATACATTGACGACTCATCGCGAAGTGTCGTTAACGATTGGAACCAACACCAAAGTATGGCTGAGCATGCTCGATGGGTGTGTAGACAGTGGTCCACACAACTACGCGCCATACGGTCACATCACGTGAATAGTGACACTTGTATTGTTATCAGGTTACGAACATAATCACCCATGACGTCATTGCTTTACTGTTGACGAGCTGGACAGACTCACTTCATCTCGCAAGTGGCAACCTGTGGCTGCGCCATAAGGAGCGATTTGTTTTTCTTTCTTGTATTTTATTTTTTCGTTATAATTCTTTCTCAATACCATCAATTATGTGTATTTATATTGTTGGAAAACATGGGTATAGAAGGATAATTTTATTAATTCAAGTATCGATTTAGGACTCGCCCTGTCTTCCCGCGAGCCACAATAATTGGCTTTTGGTACTGCTGATAAGAACGCACTTAGCGTAGGTGCGACGACATGCAAAATTTTGCACACGTATATAAGTTGGAACCTTGTTTGAGAAAGGATCACAGAAGTGGTGATGGTTTGAAGTGCCGTGCAGGAGAGCTGCGGTGGTTGCACGCAGACACTTTCTGACCAAATGTGCGGAGCAGATCACCTTTGCTGACTTATTTACAATATTTGAATAATAATATTTCTCTTTCTGCTAGCCCCAAAATATTTTTTCTAGATGGATTTAGTTTGTCATTATTGATACTGCCAGTTTTACAACGTCTGCGTGCGCTCTTCTAAACTTTCAGTATTGCCACTTCTTGATGAAAATTACCACCTTGCCTTTTCTTTCTTGTAATTATCAGGGAATCTGTTCTCATGTGAAGCTGTTATCGGTTAAATTGACACCCAGTAGTACATGCTAGAAGAGATGTCTGTTGTTTTTTGTAAACAATTCTTTTTTCCCAAAGAAACTCCTCGCCAGTTGTAAACAGCACTTTATTGAGAATTAGAAAATTTTGTCTAGTCGATTCACTACGGGGGGGGGGGGGGGGTTGCTTTTCAGAAGTATTCTATTCGAACAACCCCCTTTTCGAACACACCTATCGAGTGAAATACTGAGAGCGTAGGGCACGTGAAATGTTGTTGTCAAGTGCAACTAATTTCATCATGGTTGAGAGAAACGTATCATAGAAGTGAACTTCAATTTATACGGCATACATTACCTGACGCCACTAAAGTATGTTCCTTTTTAACTGTGTAAGTGATATTTTCGATAACCTCACAGCACTCTAGCAATATTTTCGGATGTTGCAGTTTCACCTGAAAAGCGGCGCATTGGTTGCGATATAAAAAACTTATTGGACGGCTATGCAAAGTAAGGATAGTAGCTTTATCGGTTGTATAAACTTGTAAACCTTCGCTTACTAACATAATTAACAAGACTGTTAACAAGCGCGCAATGGCAAACGTGAACACGTGTTACTCGTGGACCACAGATATTTGCGATCATAACGCTGGAGTAACGAAGCGCGGCAGCTGCAGCGAGCGAAAAGTCCTTCGTGATGTTTTTCATTGTAACGCGAACTAAGCGTCGAGAACACAGCGCGAACGAAGCAAAAAAGGCCCTCGGTGCGCTTAGACTCTGTCCGTATCACAGATCGCTTTAAGGTAGAGCGCGCACGACCACTCTCAGGCGCGGCATATTCAGCCGCCGCCGGAATAGTACTCCCCCCCCCCCCCCCTTAAGTTAGTGCCCTGCGCCCGACTGTGTGCGTCCCCTCCGCCTTCTGCCTGTTTCACATGCTGCGACTGGAACGACGAAAATCGGTGCTGTCGCACGCGTCGCAGAGCGATTTTTAGAGGGCCCATTTCACATGATTGCGATTTTAACAATGCGACTGGTGCGATTCCCAGGGTTGCTTACTGCCAGGTTTCATGGCACACGTTGCACAATTATTTTATTGTAATGAAAAAAAACGTTTAACTTATAATATTGTTGACTTTTCTTTATTAGGAGCAAATAATATGCTTGTTTTGTACTTTAAAAACGTGTTGAAGTTAACATTTGTTTCGGAGTGCGCGACGGCGGTTTCTGTAGTTCAGTGCGACATCGCGCACGTAAACAGCTGTTCGCAGGTGGTTCAGCGATTCTTTATTCTATGGTTCAGCGCTGTGTGTTATTTTATCTACCTTCTATGACCGTTTCGTTCTGCCTGCGCTACAACAATATACAAGATGACCTATCGACAAGTTCATATAGCTACCCTCACCGTATATGCAGTATTCGGAATTCGGCTGCCACGAAGTTGTCGTGTCAGCCCAACAAGATCCTCGCGCTACCCGTGCTCGGCGTCAGCTTCTGGAGAAATGATGCGTGTATATTGCCCGTCATTGCGCATATGTGGTGCCTGCTCCTAGCCATATTCTTACGCCAAACGCAACAAGAAGCACCAACCCGAACGCCCGCGTGTGCCCCTGAACGAAGCCTCAAACGATCTGTGTGATTACGACGTGGAATGAAAATTGTGTTGTGAAATTCAACCTTAGCGCTAGCCTGGTTCGTCCATCGCCGCGCTCGCGCTGCGAATGTATATATGGGAGCCCTCTCTAAATATTTCTAAAGGCGCAAAAGCCGACGCATCAAATGTTTCGAGCAGTTACCGTCACTTTTGTAAAAACCTGTACGTTGTAACATAGCATTCTAAAAGACACGCTTCTCGTCCACTTTGTTGTCCCGTGTCTCGTGCTGGTAGTATACTAGGAACTTCTAACAAGAAGACCATATCAATACGCGCTATTCATAACGCAGGATCGTAGGCCCACGGCAGGCGGACTTGCCGTAGAATTTTTCAGCTTTCTGCTCAGCCTCGCACGCCTCTCAAGGTTAGCCTGTTTTGTGGAAATAAATATTATTATTATATTATTAATGTTATTAGATATTATAGCTTCTTCACTGTAATTTATAGCAATCATCCGGATTTCTTAAGCTAGTCATGCATTTAACCTGTATTAGATCAACATTGTTACGACGTGTTTACGGGAGTCATTTAAAACTAGATTGCTCAGCCAGAGAAAGAACAAATGCAAGCCTCAGTGTTTATTCCAATTTGGTATTCCTAAACAGATTGTATTGGCAGAATTTTATGCCTGCTTGCATTTCCTGCAATTCAATGTTCAGAGCTGGAGAAACTTATTCCTTTTCTTGCTGTCGAAAGGCTGCTTCAATGTCGATAGCAAGCTATAATTATTCATTTCGAAAGTGTTAAGCAATGACTATATGTCTAAGCTTATCAATGCATTTTTGTTCTACGAACACAATTAAGTTTTCTCTCTCCCTCTCATTGACAGCCATGGAGTGAAACTGTTCACTTTCATAAGTATCCGGATGCAAACATTCTGGAGTTTGTCCTGAGCATTTATCTGCATCCTATAGTGTGCATGTTTGTATCAAGTTTTTGTGTTACAATCGCAGTGATCTACACATATTGTTATATTGCAACAAACAAATTTATTTCACTTTGTTTTCAAATCTACAATGTGGCCATGCAGTAACGACTGCATTAATAAGCAAAGAAGAA
The DNA here is from genome assembly GCF_038994185.2 of Dermacentor albipictus. Classification (NCBI taxonomy): domain Eukaryota; kingdom Metazoa; phylum Arthropoda; class Arachnida; order Ixodida; family Ixodidae; genus Dermacentor; species Dermacentor albipictus. The sequence goes on from NC_091821.1 coordinate 441,208,614, forward strand.
AACTGCAGATTCAGTGTACGTGTTGGAATCTATGCGAAGTGAAGTTTTTGTCAAGTGGTCAATTAAATACTGTTAAAGTAACTGCGATATATACAATTTGTCTTATTTTCAACAATCCAACATGTCATATTTTGCAAGGTTTGCTTATGCACCGCATAGGTCACAACCTTAATGTAATGTAATTTTTATGCATTACACTGTTCACAAACCATACCGAAACGCAAATGGCAGTTAATGTAGATGGACGCTGCGAGACATCAATGCAGTGACGTTTGTTGAGCAAGAAATGATGCGAGGTATATGCAGATAAATGAATGACATGTGCTTATATACATATTTATTTATATACCTCGCAGGCTGCAAGGTTGGAGTATTATGCGAGGGGGAATAGAAAAGTAGCTACAGAAGGAAGAAGGGCACAACATAAAAAAACATCAAAAAAGCAGTGCCAATACATTGCACCAACTAGTCCGTGTTTTACTGGCACAACATTATACAATACTTAACAAACAATAACAGAAAAAGTTACTGCCCGTGCACCCTGTACAGACAGTAAACCAGCAAAGCTGAAATGTGCAGCCCCGGTGTTTATCACTGGGTTAATTTCAATGGTTTATTCAAGTCTTTCTATATTATTGGTTATGTCTGTGTTTCTTAATGAGGTTATGCACATGTTTGGCTTGGGTTTATCACATTGTTTATTTGGAATGCCACACATTGCACTTTGCAAGATCACTATCATGGAAAGTGCAATGAGTGGTTCATTGTGGTATTCCAGCGGGTCCATCAAAGTCTTTCTGAATTATGTTACACACTTGTGTTTTTTAATGCATTAATCATAATGTTTATGACTCAGTTATGCACTGCAGTTACGAAGTGACACACCCGGGCTGCACATTTCATTTAATTAAATACAGGGACACATTTTCGAACCTATTGGGAGGTCGGAGAGAGACTGCTGCACGCGTGCTCTGCTGCTAGAGAGAAACGACGTCACTATCGGTCTAGCCAATGGCCCACCACACCTTTGCTGTGAGATAATAATGACATCATGATCTTGTCTTAACCCCGTCCCCCTCTGTGTCCCTTCCCTGCAATAATACGCAGATAAATGTATGTTTGAAATGCATAAGCATTTCTGTCTACCCAAAAAGAAATGTCGCCGTCCATCATGCAAGACGAATGCAATGGCTCACACCCCCTTAAACAATGGCTCATACCCCTACACTAGGGTTTTTGGGATCGGACCATGAGTGTTTCGCCTAGGCATATACAGCTTCACTGTAAAAAGAATGAACACCTTTCTGCTAGAAACCAAGGCAATCATGAGGTGTATTAATATATGAAAGTTTATTGAACATGCCGAGTAAATGCTGTTCGACAAGCAATAAACCGAATTTACACAAAAAGCAGAAGCAAGATCTGATGTGTGTCCATACAGATTCCAACAGGAAACGCATCCATCTCTGAAAGTGTAACAGTGGCCATGCTGACACAAGATTCTCCCAGTGTGTTTGCATCTACAACATCCATAATTTCTCTAGGCAGCCGATCTCCACAGAATGCTAGCTTCTTCCTCTACAATGCACTCTCCACATCTGAGCGTGCATTGTAGAGGAAGAAGCTAGCATTCTGTGCAGATCAGCTGCCTAGAGAAATTACGCAAGCTGTAGATCTAAAAATGCTGGGTTAATCTTGTCAGCACGGCCTCCGTTAGAAATGGATGCATTTCCTCTCGGGAAACACACATGAATTTTTGATTCTCCTTTTTGTGCATGTTCAGTCTATTGCTTGTCAGCGAGCATTTACTCGGTGTGTACATTAAACTTTTGGTTGTTAGATCATCTCGGTTTTCTTGTTTGTCCTATGTGTTCTCTGGTGCCATCTGCAGCCAGGCTATTCGTTTTTTTTTTTTAGACTGCAACAAGTCACTTTAATGGCCCTCATGATACCTTATAAAATCTTTTATTTGGCCAATGTAGCAAGAATGTACAGTGTGAAGCAGTAAGAACAGGGTATGCTAACTTCTGATTAAAAGGTTTATTGTGAAAATGCAGTGATCTATAAAGGTTACCACAAAGTAGTACAGCAATAAAACCTGATAAAGACTAGTGCTTGATGAAACCAAACATAAAAGCAGGAAAGGGAGAAAATACATATAGATATACAAGTCCAGGGAAAAAAAAAACATTGTGATCATCAAGTGTGCATGTGGCTACCTTCCAGGAAACTCATTTTTTTCCCAGTGGCATGGAACTGGAAGAATGTGCTTGCATAAACAAGCTGTCAGTCCGTCTATTGGAATAACAACAAAGTTTCTTGAAAGGTGCTGGCATGCAGGATTGGCAATTGTAATGATTTTTTTTTCCTGCACTTGGAATTTTTCTATATTTTCTTTCTGTAGCATCTTTATTTATGTTCAGTTCAGTTCAGTTTATTGTCCTTAAAGACCCCCGGAGGGGGTATTACATAAGGGGTGGGTTTAACATAAGTTCCACATTCGGTACACTTCATAAATTATATTCAAAGTGATCAATCGCACGCTGTAGGAATGAAGACAGGCAAGTGATGCTAACAATGTCAGCAGGAAGGCCGTTCCAGTCTTTAGCTGCTCGAGGAATGAACGAGGCGGAAAAATGAGTGGTTCGGGCACGTGGCCGTGCGACTTGCTGCGGATGACTGGTGCGGTGAGAGATGCATGCTGCAGGAACGATGTATGGCGCCTGTCATGTTTGCCTGTATCAAGCACCAATTTTTATCTATCCTTCAAAGATGTCTTTCTTTTTCTGGGGAAAACTCGGGGAAGGCAGGAGATGGAAATTCAAGACGATGAGCAACATGAGAACAAGGTGAAAGTAGGAGCCAACGTTTTCACACGTGGACCTTGAAGAAGACAAGTCCACTTGTCGAAACGTTGGCTCCTGCTTTCACCTTGTTCTCGTTTTGCTCATCGTCCTTTTTTTTGTGCTAATTTATATAACTCGCCACATTTTTACAAATGAACCTCAGTTGAAAGTTCGTCCTCATCCATATCTAGTGTCATCCTGTTGATACTGCTTCATGCTATGCACTCTTGCAACATTTGTGTGTGTGTGTGCACACGCGTGGATTTGGATGTGAGATCGGGCCCTTGGGCAGAGGTATCATTCTTCTCCTGTGCAGCCTTATGAATTCATTAACTATACTGCAACAGAAATTCGATGGACAGGAACGAAGTGAACACACCGAGTACTTCTTTCTTGTCTGTTGTCTATCTGTAGCACTTTAGTTAATAATGAATATACACAAACTCATCTAGTTTTCAGTTATTATGTCAGGCTTATAAGCCCGCTTGTTTCCTGAAATATCTGCATGGCTATGTATTCTGTAATTTAATTTCTGGCTATGTGCTTGCAAGTCGCGTGTCAATCTCCTGATTTTCCCGACAATCTTGTGTGATGTGCAGGCCCAGACAGTTTCTGGTGAATCCATGCAGGGTGTAATCTGCACTACAAGTGCTGCTTTGATTGCCTTCAGTTCAGCTTTTCTAGGTGTAGGATGACCTGGAATGGTACTCACTTATATGGCGTTTAGTTTTATGTAGTGTCATACTACTGTTACACTGGTATTGCCAGATGAGTGTACTATATGTGCCTTATGTTTGCTTGCATTTTCATGATTAGCAACCTCCTCTGTGTGTTTGGCAGTTGCATATAGTCTCCTGCCCTAATTGTTTGCCCCCATATTCCACGGTATGGGCCTGTTGTGTTTCAAGTTCAGGTACTCCCGAGGTTGTGTTTCTGAAGGGAGGGGTAGTCGTCTTTGCATCTCGTATGCTAGCTGGCATAGTTTCTTGGGACGAGGTTCTGAGCTCTTGAGACAAAGAATTTGTGCTGCAGGCTGCAACTCTACTCCGTGTAGGAGCTTGTTCGTCAGCTCTTTTTCATAGAGGTCATCAAGCATGGTACAGTTGGAAAGACCTGTTATTACTACCCGATGCCTGTATTCGATGAGTTGTCTTTTTTGTGTGCTGCTGGTAATTCATACCGTGCCATACCTTGGACACAAGCACAGCATCTGCGATTTTCTATAGTATGCACTAGTCCACCCCCATTATTTCGAGATTATTCTTTTCACCAGGTGTGGAAGTTGCGTCCAGGCATTGCATAATTGTTTCACCCACGTGCTGGCTCTGCCGTCACGGGCTTACACTAGCTGAGGATTTGTGGATGTTGACTTGCGGGCATATTTGTCCAGCTATGTGGATCACAATGTGCAATCTTGGGTAGTTCTTGATTCTAGTCTTTCTTTTTTTTTCCGACGTCCATATGAGCTGACTTATCAGAAAGCGAGAGGCCAGACTGGCCAAGAAAGTCTGCAGTGTTGTCGAGGGCTTGTTGCATCATTCTTGATTTCTGTATAAGATAGCTTTCCCATGGACTGTAATACACCATAGGCTGTAGTGTTTCTTGTAGTATGCCCGTGTTGTTGGTGTGTGTGCGCCAAATGTACCTCCAACTCTCACCTGAAATTTTCTGTCTTTCAGAAAGTTGCTGTTTAAGTGCTCTACCAGAAATGTTTTTGCTTATCGTTCCTCTTATTAGAGCAGCATGAGGTACTGCTGTTAAAAGCCTTTTCACTCTCTTCACTCTTTCATAAGCGGTATTACACAATGTCCTGCAATAAAGTTTCTGCTGCTTATGTCCCACTCATATCTGCCAGAAGGGACAACTCTCGAAAAAGGTTTTCTTTGTGCTATGTGTGCGACGTAGTATGAGCATTCATGCCTTTTATACATCTGTAGAACCAGCTTCCTGACAGAGTACTTGCTACACCTGCTCATGCTTATTTGTGCAGTGCTGTTGAACAATACATATCGATGCAATGAATATTTACACACTCGAATTATCACGAAAGATGGTTGGTTTACAATTCTGCCCTTTGCTTTCTATTGGTGTTAGATTTTGCATAAGCATGCCCCCCTATGCAATAGTATTTTGAAGTGTAAGGGTTCAATAAAAGGTGATGAACTAAATCTAAGTGCAAGAGCTTTTTTTCTCACCTACAACTCCCATCGAAATGCGACTTCCATGGCTGGCAAATCAACCCCTCGCCTTGTGTTGGCAGCAGAATGCTATAGCCACAGTGGCAGGTGAACAAATTGAAGAACAATATTTCTGTCTATAATTTTTTTTCTTGCCTGTATGTAAGTAAAGTTTGGAATAAATTTGTCATGGCAAAAAAGCCCAGTTTATGGTCTTTTATTGAATAAGCCACATATTGTGTATAGTTGAAATGCAGAAATTTGTTCTGAAATCCTTGGGTGATATATGTTCTTGGAAGTAGCATGGTATTTCATTACTTATAAAAATAATAATCGCAGCGGATATCGTTATATGGATTTACACACTAATATATGTGATCACAAACTTATTAGAAACTTACTAGAAACATGGAAGGCATGTTTCTGCACACTTGATCCGCTGTGAATGTGCAAGAACTGCTTGTACTGGCTGACTTCACTGCACAGTTTTGATTTACTTTTCTTCAGCGTGTCGTTTTATACTGTTTTATCCCCACAAGAACAGGCCGTTTGCCTGCTTTTCGCATTGTTGCACGAGTTCTACATAATTGTGCTGGAGGGTACGTTGTCACTTTGCCTCTATAGCAAGCAATTTAATTAATCTGCTAGCTGTACAGTTGATTACCTTGCAGAGCAAGTGTTCATACAGATGCAGTAAGGATACAAAGTCCGCAACATAGCCTATGTTTATTGGTTTCTGTGCAAGAAAAAAAAAGTCTCCAGAGAAGAGGTGCAACTTAACGTGCATGTAATATTTTATTCAAGCCACGGATTTAATACTACCGTAGCAAATTCATTACGATAGCCTACACTTTTGCTCTGTCAAATTTAATAAGAGGCAAGATAAGCTTTCAAGATGAATCGGGAAATTCATGCTTGAAAACCGACAAGAAAATGCAACTGAACGGTACCGCGTTCAGGGCAACGTAGAAACTTCGGGTACTTTGCTGTCTTGTCATTTGCCCTTGCCGAGGTTGAAATAATTCAAGCTGCTCCGTAAGCGCGATTTTTGCATGCTACTCAACAAAAGAAAATTGTGACGACCTCGTCGTCTGCTGGGGATCGAACACCTCCTAGGACTGACAACTCGCAAAGGCGCACGAAGCAAACGTGAAAATGCACTTCATTTGCTGTGTAGCGTGTCAACAAACGCATAGCAATAGGAGAATGCAATCTGTACAAGTTTTTTATTCTCCCTTAATTCGCGCACGTACCTAATTCGACGATCCACGTCTCCGCGATTGCACTGCTCGTGCGAGACGCCATCAAAACATACCGGCGAAATAGCTCCGTTGACAGCTCTCCGCGCAATTTCGACGGAAAATCGCAGCGATCGGTGCGACGGTGCGACTGTGCGACCAACCGGTTAGTCGCAGCCGAAAATCGGGGGGTCGGCACTGCGACTGCGATTTTCATCGCAAACGACGGAAATCGCACTTCCGGTGCGACGAAAATCGCATCATGTGAAACAGGCTTTCGTCCCTTGCGCACGCGAGATTGAGCAACCATCCTCGACCCACACTCACATGCTTTCACTCGCACACAGCATACGCTTGCGACCAAGATGATATCGAATTTGAACTTCATATGAATCTATAAAATATTTACCAAAATAATCTCCAATAGAATAAAAGCAACACCTGATTGTAAACAACCAAGAGAACCGGCGGGCTTTAGGAAGGGATACTGTACAATGGATCACATCCATGTCATTAATGAGGTTATCGACAAATACGTAGAGTATAATTAGCCTCTCTATATGGCTTTCAGGGATAACCAAAAGGCATTTGATTAAGGTCGAGATACCAGCAGTTATAGAGGCATTACGTAAGCAATGAGTACATGAAGCTTACGTAAATATCTTAAAAAAGTATCTGCAAAGTTTCCACAGCTACATTATTTCTCCAGAAGAAAACCTTTAATTAAAGGGATACAGAATAAAAATCGAAGAATATAAAGAAAGCCCTACAATTGCATTCCTAAGACACTATTGCTATAGTAAATAGTCATTATTCGGGTTACTTTTGAGCGGATGGCGTTATTTTTGACTCTCTACGAGCGGCCACCGCGTCACTCGCAAAGCGCTCCCGACAACAAGCCGGCGGAACTGACGTCACACCTACCCTCAGCAGCCGCGGAGCGAGCTGGCCGGCTGCGCAGTTTTGTTTTCCTCGCGCTGCGCAGTACAAAATGCAAAGTTCTAGTGAGAGCGATAGCATGAGCGGAACTTGTGACTCCGACTTGAATGAGCGGCCTACTGAACGACCACGAACGATAAAGGCGTATGCCTGCGATCCGTCCGCGTCGTCAAGCGAAGACTACGACCCGCGGTAGCAGTCCCCTTCCGCGGTGCCGAGAGAGTCTGGACCAGCAAAGTGGTGTTTACACTGTGCATTCCATGTGCACGCGTTCGCCTCGAGAGATCAGGGGCGGCATCATAGGTGGAAGCCAGATATAAACGCGGTTCCTGCTGCTCGGATCGCAAGCTCGCACCTGTCACGAATGAGTTAGCGTGACCAGAGGCGCACGCCTCATTGACAGTGTTGCATCCGTGGCGTCGCGCCCAGCGTGATTCACTCACGCAAACGCTTTGCCATGTTTGGCTTCAACAGAGCGAAGACGCTTATGCCTCAGGGTATGCAATGTCAGGCGACGTTAGGAATTTACTCTGCGTTCTGCGCAAAGCGGCTTCCTCCGCCCGCTTGGATGGGTAGCTGCTAGCGCGTAAAACATGAAAGCCATCAATGCACAATACAGGTGCCGTGAGTACACACTGTACAAAAAAAAAAAGAAACTTAGAAATCGTTGAAGATATTGACGCGTGTAGACCTCCCTGTACCTAGGCCATCCGAGCAGGTGTGGCCGGCGGCGTGAGCATAACAGTCGGCTGCCGACTCTCGCGCGGCAGGTGCTTGATGCGCGCAAGTAGCTGTTTTGAGAATAGATGCAATGAAGCAACGGGTGAGGATTGAAGCCAGGCATGTGCAGTGACTGAAATGCGCCTCTGTGAGCAGGGAACGTCTTGTTATTCACGGAGTGAACGAGTACATGCGCAGCGGTTTCAGCGTCCCGTTGTTCCCTTGGTGCACACGAGATGGCGCCACCAGTCTCATGTCGGCGAATTTTCTTTCGTCAGCCGTCGCTTCAGACGATGCGGATTTCGATTCATTCTGGCAGAATTGGCCAAACATCTGGCTCAGAACGTCGTACAAACGACAAATTACGGTCAAACGGCACCTGTGCGCAAAACTACGGCGTGAACAAGTACGCGAGAAAAAGACTACCGCTGCCTGCCGTTTTCACATGCGCACAGCAGACCCTCGGCATTTTGCGGCGTTGACACGGCTGCTCCACATATCCACGAGATGAAAGACGAAGTTTTCGAACAGCTCACACGAGGAAGCGGCACGAATAGAACAGTCGAACAAAGAAAGCGCGTTGCTGCAAACGTTAACTCGCCCCTTCGCGCGCTCAGTGTGGTGTGGACGATCGCTCGCAATGGGCCTCTAGGTGGGTAAGCGTGACGTGACATCCGATTTTGCCAGAGCTTTCGGATGAGGCCGGTAGGTGCTGCGATTTGAGAAATATTCATTAAAATAATTACTTTTCGCTCACTTCTCCTCAGAAAGAGTCTTGTTTTGGTCGCTCTCAGTGCGACAGCTATCACTGGAGACAGAAATCTCGGCGACAAATTTTTTATTCACTATCCCTTTAAAGAAAGGGATAAGACAAGTAGACACAACTTCTCCAATGCTATTCGCAACTTTCACGGCCTATAGGGGGCGCCACCTTAAATGCAACATGGCTGTGAAAGAGATTAAGAACTAGCGCAGCCGGTGCAGTGTTGCGGTCGTCTTGCTCAGTGTCTTGTTAGTTCGCATCGTCCGTGGAAGTTGCGAATAATGGATCTTCAATTTACACGCCCGCTGTCGTTAGCCTGCATAATGGACCACATTGGGCAAGCAGAACGCAGGATTCGATGCTTGATTGAAGGCGAAGAAGTCTTAAACGCTGGTCATCTTGTGTGCTGCGGCATGAAAGCGTGCACGTCGACGTCCGTCACTGTTGAAGGGCTCTGCATACAAACTTCGCAGGTTCGAAGCAAACCACATGAGCTGTGGTTTCGATTTTACAGCAACGGCGTTATAAAGGTAAGTCACCGTGCTTAGTTTTTGCTATTTTATTAATTTGACCGCTTTGAACGGGTACCATAACCTTTGTGGTGCTCTCTGCAAGTTGTTACTTCTACAGCTTGAATAAGCCACCGTGTCGAGAAAAAAAATCTTCTTCGTGTTGCGCGACCGAAGTTCTTTACATCGACGGCGTGAAAAGCAGCCTTAAAGCAGCGTTTTCTGTGCGAAAATTTTTTTGTCTAGTTATCCCTGCCTTTGTTCACAAAGCTGGATGTTGAACACGAGAAGTAAACAAAAAGCCATGCCTGACCACTTTTTCGAGTTATTACGATAACCGTTCACCCTTGCAATGCTGTGCAAGCGATAGCCTTGCGGTAGTTTTACGGCCTGCGTCAGTCCTACCGCGACTTGCCTAGACAGGTCAAGCGATATTACCGGTCCGCGGCAATGCTCGCTTCATTCTTCGAGTTATCTTTATATAATAAACTGTCAAATAAATTCACCGTGAATCAGCTGAGGGTTCGCTACGCGACCACTGCACAATTGTTTAACGTTTGTTAGACAATGATTTGTTACCTTACGAGTGCAGTCCTGCGCGCCTGTGCTCACGTTGCAGCCGCGCATCGAAGTGGAGTGGCAGTCGACAACAAGCACGACCTTCAGGTCCCTTTACCCCTGTGTCACATTGCTTCGATGCACGGCCTTTGTCGGACACACTGGCCCCTTGAACATGCTCTAGATAGGAGTGGACGACCATGTACAAAGGTTTGAGGGATAAAAGTGTTCCTGTACTGTCAGGGAAACCATGTCAATAAAAAGCTAATAAGTGTAAGTGGTCATTGCGTAGGCAAGGTGATGGAACACGCCTTCTTAGCACGCATCAACAGTCACCTCGAGGACAACTCTCTCTATCCCCACACCATCATTGGATTTCGCCCTCACCTTTCTACTCAAGACGCTATGTTGCAGCTCAAACATCAAGTGCTCAACGATCGTTCTCGTAACATGAAAGCCATTCTCGGACTCGACCTCATTCAAGCCTTTGATAACATTTCCCATGCAGCTATCCTTGATCAGGTCTCCAACCTCCAGCTGGGAGAGCGAGCCTACAATTACATCCGTGACTTTCTCTCCAATCGCACGGCTACCCTCTCGGCCGGGGATTTACGATCAGACCAGCTTCCCCTTGGCAGCAAAGGCACCCCGCAAGGTTCCGTTATCTCTCCCATGCTCTTTAACTTAGTCATGATTGGCCTTGCCAAGCAGCTACAGCAAGTCGACAATATCAACCATACCATCTACGCCGACGACATCACCATCTGGTCGTACCGAGGCAGTGATGGTCAAGTGGAATCGGCCCTCCAAACGGCGATTGACACGGTTGAAGCCTATCTCCAAGGGACTGGACTGCGCTGTTCGCCGGCTAAATCGGAGCTTCTGCTATACAAGCCCATTCAGCGGGGTCGCCCTCCCAAACACCAATCTGATCACCGACCCTGTGACGCCATCACCCTACGCCTTCAAGATGGCAGTCCTATCCCAAACGTCCCTAGTATCCGGGTTCTTGGTCTCACCATCTCTACCAACGGCTCCAACGCCTTGGCTCTCAACAAGATCTGTGCCCAATCTCAAAACACCCTACGACTTCTTAAACGTATATCTAACCGTCGAGGAGGACTCAAAGAAGAAAGCCTTCTCCGACTCGTCCAATCCTTTGTCATATGCCACATCACCTACGTTGCTGCGTACCTCAACTGGTACCGGGCTGAGCAGAACAAGCTCGACACCCTCATACGAGGGGTCTACAAGCAAGCACTTGGTCTCCCACATTGCACCAGCACTGAACTCTTCAACCAACTGGGAGTTCACAACAACCTTTCCGAACTCATTGAAGCCCAACAACGCTCTCAGCTTGAACGGCTCACCCATACTGAAACGGGGCGCTTTATTCTGTCCACGCTTGGCTTCACCTACCATCAGCAACAGGGCCCCAAACAACCGATCCCGACCGACATCCGTAGCTGGATCTACATAGACCCTATCCCTAGGAATATGCACCCTGAATATAACAGGGCCCGGCGCCAAGCTCGGGCCGGAGCTATCATAAAAGCCCTTGCCAACGTACCTGGCGTCACATTTGTTGATGCAGCCCGATACTCCCATGGCACACGATTTGTGGCCGTTGCCACACGTGATGGAGCCCTACACCATGCCTGCAGCGTCACTACCCCCACTGCAGAGACGGCTGAAGAAGTGGCCATCGCCCTGGCCACTTTAGATCCCACCTGTCACACCATAGTGTGTGACTCTCGCTCAGCCGTTATTAACTTCAGCAAAGGGCGTATTTGTCCCCAAGCTCTTCGCATCCTCTGCCAGGCACCACATTCTAAAGACAGCATCATCTCCCTAACATGGATCCCGGCCCATGCGGGCCCTGTCCACCCACACCTCCCCAATCTCAACGAGGTCACCCACTCCATTGCGCGAGGCCTAGTCAACCGCGCCGGAGTCACTGGAGATGAGTTGGACACCAGGGACAGTCTGACAACTTATAACGATCTTGTTAAGGCCTTTTACCTGAGTCGCCGAATCTTCCCCCCGCCTCACCCAAAGTTCAGCCGGGCGCAGGCTACCACCCTGCGTCTACTACAAACAAACACGTACCCTTCACCCGCCCGCCTCCACCTTATATTTCCGGACGTCTACACTACCCCCAACTGCCGGTGCTGTGGAATTCACCCGGCTACGCTTTCGCATATGCTATGGGAGTGCCCAGCACAGTACGCACAGACTAACACCACGACTCTCTCGTCGAGGTTGCATGAGGCTCTGCGGAGCTCCACCCTCGACGACCAAACCTGGGCGACCCAGCACGCCCGCGAGGCGGCGGCGAGGCAAGCCCTCGACGTCCCTTCGTGGGAGGCGTAGGCCCGGCCACCATAAAGTGCTGGTTCTGCAATAAAAGTTTATTCCTCCTCCTCCTAAGTGGTCATATGTGCTTCATATGCTGGAAGTGAGGCAGCACAAGAACAATTTTTTGTCGACTGCCAATCCATTTCTGAATTTTGTCTGACTGTACTAAGGAGCAATAAATAAATGAGCAAAAGTAATATTAATGTATTTTATAATACAGGCTGTACCTGATTCTATAGTTGTTGGGCAAGTGCAGTGATTGATTATGCAAAATACCTGTTGTTTCAGGGCCACTGTACCTGCAAGGCCGGCAACTCGGCACAGTGTAAGCACTTGCTTGCACTGTTGTTGTCTGTTCACAGGTAAGGCTTTTCATCAAAACAGTTAATTTTTTAAAATTTGATCCAAGCACACTGGTTACCTTGCTGAAGTTGCTCGAAAAGAGCAAAATTTCAAGACATAAACTCGTTAACAAATGAAAACAGAAAAACAAACTTTATTCAAGATTATACGGACATTCACTTCATGCAGCCAACAAATTCAAAGATAAATGGAAACACCGCGCCAGTCAGCATGTCAACACAGCTAGAGCAAAGGCTTGAATGTATTCCTGGAAGCATAATATAAAACACCATAGAAGTGCTGAGGAAATTTTGAAAAAAATAATGCACCTGACAAGTGTTGATACATTAAAAGCAATGCTGATGACACAAGAATGAAAACGAGTGATCAGAACTTTTCCTTGAAAGCAATTTGATATCATTTGTTAGCGCACATTCCATTCCCTTGCCCATTGAAGGATTGCCTTAATGTGTCAGAATAAATATGTGAGGATTATTCTTTACTTTCTGTGTGTGTTTCTTATTTTTTTTTGTCCAATTTCAATTTGCAGCAGCACTTAGCGCTTCACTTAGAACAAAAAAGAATTTAAGGTGTAAGAAATGGGCTCAGCTGCTGACAGCAGGGAGACATACCAATATCACTTGGAGGGTTTGCAATATTATAAATCAGATGTTTACGTACCCAGTCTCATTACTTTCCCTTTTGTCATTGGTGGCAATTATGCACTGTTATGCATTCATGAGCTTTGTTACGCATACAGCTGGGCTAGTAGGTTGCCTGTGTACAAATCTTAGGGAAATGTGTGCACCTTTCAGACTCAAATGGAGTCAAGTATTGCACGTGTTTAACCAAACTGTTTCCTTCAGCATAATTGGGGACGTTACAGCTTGTTTATTTGCAGCTTATGACATTTACATTACGACTAATAATGCTCAACGATGTTATGTTTTCCTGAAAGCAATGGTGTAGCTTTGATTTATAATGTCATATTATGTAGTACTCTTTTATGTTTAATCAATATAACTTATTGCTTATGTGCCACACAGGTCTGGGATCGAAAACCTTGAGCAGCTTACCTCAACAGACTTGAAACAAGCATGGGGAAAACTGAAATCGATGCGCCTTTATGAGCCAAGGAGGACAAGAGATCTGTGCCATGTACAAGGTGCACCACGACTCCATTTAGACAGCGGGAAGCTTGACGAAATACGTAACAAGATGATTGCTGTTGCTCCGAACAGCACGCTTGCACTGCACAGCAAAGGGCGGTGCTCATTTACCCACGACAGCGCTCAAGAACACAGCATGGAAAATGCCAAACCAAATGTAATAAGCCCTATATGCAGGGTAGTGTTTCATCACATGGATTTGTGCCAACAAGTGCGAAAGTATGAGGAACTTCAGTTCCATGGTGTCGCCTTTAAAGATGCCACCACACTGAAGAGCCAAAGAACACCTCGCTCGTCCTGTGTATCGCTTTTATTTAACGCATACTGCCGTGACACAGGAGGAGGCAGTTGAGATCTGTTCGAGCACAGTGAGCCAAAATGACACCAAGTGGCACCGACAGAGGATGCTAAGGATTACTGGCAGCAAGTGCCACAGCTTATACAGATTTCTGCCGAACAAAGAATGCACATGGAATCAAAAGATCTTGAAATACTTAACTAAAACCTTTAAGGGTAATGATGCCACACGCTGTGGGAAATCGTGTGAAAGGCCAGCCACTGAAGAGTACACAAGAAAGACTGGAAATGAAGTAACAGCACTTGGCTTTGTCATTATTCCTGTCGTTCCATGGTTAGGCTTTAGCCCAGACGGTGTTGGTTTTAAGAATGGACAACCTTCTGTGCTGCTGGAAGTGAAGAGCCCCGTTCGGGGAAAACATGCAAAAATTTGTGAGCTCATCAAAGAGAAGAAGCTACCATACATTATTTCTGACAAAGAAAACTTCTCTCTTCGGATAACACACTCATATTTTTCGCAAGTGCAGCTTGGACTGTTTCTTCTAAACCTCCAAGTGGCGCATTTCATTGTTTACAGCCGAGTGGAATCCCTAATGATCTGTGTGAAAAGAGACGACCACTTTATTGACAATCTTGTGCGTCGATTGCAATATGTTTACTTTGAGCATTTATTGCCGCAGCTCGCCAAATATGAAAAATAAGGTCATGGCCCTCAACCCTATGACGACCTAAGTGACTGTACTGGTCACTTCAGCCTTGTGCATTGTCCAAGGTCAGCTTAGACGTCTCGACTATGCTCATGGCTTCCTTTGACTGTTTGTTCTGCTAAAGTTGTCATTCCTTGTTCCTTTTGAACAAGTCGCTTGCTTTGTTTTTGTCAACAATTGCTGTCACGAGCTGAAGTAGAAGAAAAAGAACAAAGAAGGAAGAGGAAGAAGGCTGACGTGGCCTACAAGGAGAGAGGTGGCAAATGGCAGAACACCGCTAGAGGAGCAGAAAGAAGTCGGCTAAAGCACTGGGCGAAGAAGGCGCTGAACCAAGGACGGCTAGATTGAAGGGTTGAGCTGGAGGAGGACACTGGTGGCTCTGCACCAGCCCCGTTCGATCCTACACGCCTGCGGCTGTAGCAAAGGCTTGGTCCGAGGACAACGGTCCCGTCCTATGCTATGTGGACAACCTCGCCCTCACCGACGACAACGCTCGACAAGCTCGACCTATTCTACGGAGACAGCCCTCAGCAGAGATGCCACTGGTGCACCGAGCAATGCGGAGGAGCTGCACTGACTCGGACATGTAAGCACCACACCGCACGTGACTTATTAGTACTTGAGAACTTGCGAGACGATTTAAGAACTCTGAAAAGATATTAGTGTGAACGAGAGAGATCAAACTCAGTGTAACCATTGTTGCGGATGTATGTAAATGTGTTGAGGACTTATCGGTGAGATACATTATGTATGTGTTTGGTGCGTCGGTAACCGTGACACTTGCGCAGAGGTATTCATCTCAACACTGACTTCGGAAAAGCTGTTATTTTTATTTTGTGTATGATCTTTCTTTTGCTCATGTATGCTTGTATGCTTATGTTACTGAAAGTTTTATGTAACACATGCATACTTTTTGCACTTGAATTATGTGTGTCCATGAATTAAAATATTTATTGCTGCTCTACTATGTATCGTTTACTCATCTTTAAAGTTTGGTGTTATACGAGCTGTTGTCGAAAACGTTGGGGCAGTTGTCCAGTCCAGCTGCTGCTAAAGCAGCTCTTTTGTGACTGCCTCATCCTTAACAAAAATAAAGGTGTGATCTGGTTTGTTGTATTTTTTTATTGTACAAAAAATAAATATTGAATTTTTGGTTGTACAAGATATTTGTTGTCTAAGCTTTAAATAGTTGGAACCTTTTCTCAGCTAATGTAGGGGCTGACAAATTTACCATCCCGGCAATTATGATGAACACTTCATCAGCTACAGCTAACATTTCCCATGGCAATGGGCCCTTCAAAATTCGAAACAGTTTCATGCGCTGTATCGCCCTCTCTACATGGACCCTGGCCCTTGTAATCTGAACAGTCTTCATGGCGCCTTCTTGGGAGAACTGTGTTTGTTTCCTCAAGAAGGGCGGCTGAATCACGCCAACAGCAAGCTCGGTGCATCTGTCATCAATGTTGAAACCCTTGTCAACCATTAGGTCATCTTCAAAAGGCTGCAACTGGTCGAGAACACCAGACGCATAAACACAAGCCTTATCAGAAGCCCGCCCACCAAAAGTGTCGCTGACAAACGTGATGAGAGCACCAGGGACACGCCAATTAGGACTTTCACTATGTGGACACCCTTATAATGGGACTATGTCAGTATACGGCATGAGGCACAGTGCGATTTTTCAACTTCCACCTCTGTACAGTCAAGTACAACCCTGACGTCTCCGAATGCTGCAAAGCAATGCGGCTGATTTTTTTTTTTATCTCCTCAGCAGTTGGCCATGGAACTGCTGCCTCGAGGACAGCGGCCAAAGGGCGAACAGTGCCGTAAAAGTACCTGTGTACAGTTGCTTCGGAAATTGCAAACAACACCGCCAGGCACTTAAACGATAAAAACATCTTGAGGCGAACAAGAACAAGTATTACGCGCTCTAAGACACTACACTCGGTGCTGAGTGTGTCAAGTTTTGCAACGGCCTCTGACAACTACATTAACAATTCCGCAGTTTCTACACCTGTGAAGGCTTTTATGGCAGCATCTGTCGAGAGAAAGTCAACCAATGTGTTCCTTCTGGCTGGTGATGAATCGGTGCAGACTTGAATGCCAATGTCAACACACCGACAACGCCTATCACTGAGGGCAAGGAGTGCATCCAATGCAGTGCTATAGCGGCGCCTTGGTCAAGCTCGGTGACTGGGTTGCTTTCAAGCTCTGTTGGTACCTGAATCGAACAAAACCAGCAATGAATGAACCAAACTACCCTAGTAAATGATGTAATATTCTAAAAATACTTCCACTAAGCAGAGAGTAACATCCATAAACGAATTCCTAGGGATAAAGTTCAGCATTAAATGAGTGATGGGTGATAACATGGCACGTGAAATGCACAGAAGTATACTTACACTAACAAAAACTACAATTGTACCACAGCAAGAAGTGCATATCGTGAAGCTGGAATAAGCTTTCTAGTCCATGTTTAATTTATGCTGAAACTGAATTAATTTCTCAACATGGTTTAGTCAGCTTACCTTAGGATTTTGTTTTCTCTATCAAAGAATGAAATATATTCGGGCTTACAATTGTGAACTTACATTTTCCGAACTTTCGATGTTCGGCTGTTGTGCTGTACATGACCCCAAAGGCACATTTGACGGCCCATTTTCGGTTCTGCACACAGCTGCAAAATAAAAAATTCCAGGCTTTTTGAAAATTACACCTTTCTTGACATGTAGTGCTGTCAAGTTATGAACACAATATAAAGGGAATTGAGTAAGTGTGCTTGTTCCTTCTAGTCCAGCAAGCATGAGGGCAAATAGAAAATGCAAACTCGTGTCTATACCAATATACATTTCACAACGTTCGAGGTCTGCACTTGCCGTAAACAACTTAACGTCTCTCGCAGATTTAATTGATGCGTACATAGACTTCTAAATTCTTTCTTAAGGAGAACTTATTTAATTTGTGTTAAGGATACTTCTGCAACAAAAGCATGCTAATGGTACTATGTGCCACTACTTATTTCAGGAGAGAAAGAGAAAAACAACATTATTTATCCCATATTAAAGGGAAAGGGGCTACAAGAAGAAGGCGAGGGAGGTTATCCTACTCGCGGTAGGTTTCCTCTACCACTCAGCCCACCTCAGGATAGCTTCCTGAACTTCGGGGTTGTAGCTACGCATGGCAGCCTCCCACAGCTCCCTACTACTTGAAACAGCCCAAAGGTTAGGGGGAGTGGAGCGGTTCTTGCGTTGCCACATAATGTGGTTAAGGTCCGCGCTGCTAGAAGGACAAAACTTGCAGGCTGAGGTAGGGTATATTCCCGGGTAAATTTTGTGACCTAATGCAGGAGATAGAAAAGTGTGAGTCTGTAGTTTAGACAATTCTGCCTTGCGGAGACCTCCGTGCTTAATGTACACCCTTCCTATAAGCTGTGTGGTGTTGTCTACGCTGGCAGTAACCGATTGAAGTGTATACGTATTGAGTCGGTTAGATTGAATGTGCATGCCAAGTACACAGATTTTGTCTACTACGGGAACTTGCTTCCCGGTAATGTTAATCTGAATGTTGGGCATATCTCATCTATTTGCGGATAGAAGCAACAGCTCAGATTTGGCTCTTGTAGCTCTTGAACCCGGCCCTTGTAAGGTATCTTGAATGTAGCCATCCGAGCTACCCTTAATCCATAGGGTAGTGTCGTCTGCATGTAAAGAACATTGAAGATCCGGTATTTGTGCCAGCGTCCCAGCAGTACACTTCATAGCTAGAAATAGAAATAGAAACGGCGAGAGCATGGATCCTCGAGGAATGCCAAAGCTACCTAAGGTGATTGGGGGAGAAGTTTGATCATTGAGACTAAAGACAGCTGTGCGATTGGTAAGAAATTTGTTGATGTATTCTTGCATTTTTCGGCCACAGTTAATAATATTCAATTCACGTAAGCTCTATCCATGATCTATGTTGTTGAATGCACCGTGAAGGTTGAGTCCTAAGATGGCTTGGGTATCTTTACTAAATGTAGCAGTAAGAAGGTCATGCTTGAGCCTCAGCATGGCATCATGCAGGACAACTTACGTTCAACGCAGAACAAAGACAAGACGGGTTGGGGAACCTCAGTTCAACTTAGGCGAGCAACTTACATGCCCATGATCTTGCTGATGCCCGCAAAGATCTTTCATGGGATGCTTGCTTCGAAGCTTCATCCACAGCGTCAAACACCCAGACAGGAAGGCACCTAGATGGAATTGCTGTCTTGTTTTGCGCTTCCGACGTGGTGTTCAAACAGCTGGGCCTTGGGAAAAAAAAACGCATGTACTGGCGATATGCACTTACAGGGATGCATTAGACTCTCTGAACTGCAATCAATCGAAAAGACCACAGAAGCCAGAATAAATTGCAAAAATATGCCTCCCAGAATGCCACCAAACTTGCTGCCCCTCACATCTCCGGTAATTGAACATTCGTGAACCAGCCATTCTACTCAAGACAATTGCGGCTACAACAAAAGGTACATGAAGAACTTCGGTGCTGAAACTGCTTTTTCTCTTTGCTTGCGTTGGGCTTCCCCGAATCTGGCTATGTCTCGTTCGAAGCAGCACACCCGCACTTACGTCGCAGTAACTGACGGCGATAAATGTCTCATGACTCTGCACAAATGAGCAACTCATCTCTGTTCGAAAATGGGTGTAAAGTCAAGCCGACGTTACAGAGCACAAATTAAACGAATGAGCGGTGCATTCGAGAAAAAGAAATTTTGAAGCAGGTACAAGGCTTTACGGAGAATGTTTGTGCTCCAACGTAGCCGCAATGACACGAGTGACAAAAACGTAAACATCAATCATTCCACAACATATTCGAGTTACGATTCTGTATTATTTCTTTCCCTGCTATGCCTGCGCCTTTATGGAGGTACGTCTATTCGCGATTTGAAGTGGTCGGAATCGTCACTCACCTGTCGTATTCCAAAAAAAAGTCCTCCGGCGTGAAGTGCGCGCTGCAAACCTTCATCGCTTCGGTAACTGCTTTACCGATCCGCAGCTTAATAATCCATTTCTTCCTCATGGACACAGCCGTTGGGAACGAGTGTAGACTCACATCACCTACAGCATAATTTTTGCATTGCGGCACACAGCAAATGCGGTTGCTTCTATGTTGGCTCATTCTGAGCACGTTCAGTGTCCTTCAGCATCCCACTGGAGCTTCGAACGCGCTAAAGCATCAACGAAAAGTAGAAGAAAAGCGTAGACAACACCAACACGCTACGAGAACGGGCGGCAGCCATAATCGTTCGATTAGTACCGGCCGCCGCCGCAAGACGGCGCCACCGTACGTGAAAGTTGCGAATTCACTGCGTGCTTAGGAGAAGTATTCAAGCTATTAAACTGGGAAGGCATAGGAGTGAAAATCGACGGCGAATATCTCAGCAACCTTCGGTTTGCCGATGACATTGTTCTATTCAGCAACAATGCAGACGAATTACCAGAAATGATTGAGGAGCTTAATGGAGAGATTGGAAGTGTGGGGTTGAAGATTAATATGCAGAAGACAAAGATAACGATAAATAGCCGTGCAAGGTAACAAGAGTTTGGCATCGACAGTCGGTCTCTAGAGTCTGTGAAGGAGTAAGCTTACCTATAGGTCAATTAATCACAGGGAACCCTGATCATGAGAAGGAAATTCACAGAAGAATAAAAATGGTTTGGATCGCATACCGCAGACATTGCCAGCTCCTGACTGTAAGCATACGATTATCATGGAAAAAGAAGGTGTACAATCTGTGCATTTTACCAGTGCTGACATATTGAGCAGAGTCTTGGAGACTGACAAAGAAGCTTGAGAACAAGTTAAGGACCGCGCAAAGAGCGATGTAAAGAAGAGCGCTAGGCATAACATTAATAGACAGAACGAGAACGGTTTGGATCGGAGAGCAAATAATTGTTGGACCATTAGGGTTACAGAATGGGTACCAAGAGGTGGAAAGCGCTATCGTGGACGACAGAAGACTAGGTGGAGTGATGAAATTAGGAAATTCGCGGGCGCTAGCTGGAATCGCTTGGCGCAGGACAGGGGTAATTGGAGATGGCGGGGAGAGGCCTTCGTCCTGCAGTGGACATAAAACAGCATGATGATGATGATGATGATGATGATGGGATATCGCGTTGACGCCGACGGCGGAAATGTGCCTGCAGTGTCCCTATATCAGGAATCCCATAGCGTGCTGTGTGATGACTCGTTAAAAACGAAGCAAGTCTTCATTGCACACCAAATAAATGTTTATCTTCGAAGCAACGGAAAGCAGCTTTGTTGGATGCAGCAGTCTCTAGAATTTTTTTTTTAACGTAGAGGTAGTAACACAAGGATTAGCCAAAATAAAAACATTTCCTTCTAGTGCGGATGAATCGAGCGAGGGCGTGAGATCTACAAATGATTGAGCAAGCTGAGGTTATGTTACTGTTGCTTTCACTGCAGTCTGATAGCGGGCTTCGGTGGTCAAGCTTGGAATATTGAAACAAATGGGTTGAACATGGCACTGCAGCCGCCAGCAATTACTCCGCCTGCAGTGCCTCTTTCATGATGCGTATATATACAGGTGGCCCCAACTTGTCATGCACCAAGGTATAAAAATATGCAAATGTCACGTAGCTGTACCAAACTAAGATAAGGTTGTTGACCGCCGCTTGGAGATTGTCAGATTGTTTTTTTTTTGCGTTCCGCCTTAATTCATTATTCTTCAAAAATCAACTCACACGCTCGGGAGAACACTTTGATGTAGCATGTATTGAGAAAAAGAAAGCTGCATCGGTAGTTTTTCAAGTAGCCCTGGAATTTTCCCATGGACGCCTACGCCTTTAAGCTAATTGTAATATTAAGAAATTAATTAGGACTAAATATGTTATTAGGCGAAGTGAAAAAGATATTGTCAGTATCTTCAAGCGACGGAAAAAACATTACTTTGGTTCGGGGTCCAGCTACGTTGTATTCGCATATTTTTTTAAATATTGGAGCATGATAGTGGGGACACCCTGCATATCGCCACGGGCCTTTTGAATGACCAGTGTTATTGCGTGTGTCTGTACAAATACCAGCTTCAGCCCAATGAAGGGCCTATCGTTCCAAGCAGGGAAACTTGTGCTATCTCTCGTGATATTTCTACGTGTGTTCCTTGACAACCTTTAAATACTGCCCACACATAGGTGATGCTCTCTGCTTTGTCGATCTCCGTCCGCGCTCGCACATGTTGCAGTTACGGAATACTTGGTTTTGGTTATGCGGGGCACAAGTGCGCCCAAATGTCTCTCTTGGCGCACGCTCGTCTTCTGTAGTTGTGGGTTCCTAGCACCACTCGTGACTAAACATACGTGTACAGGGTGTCCCAACTATCATGCATCAAGTTTTAAAAATATGCAAATGCCATGCACGTGGACAGAACCCAGGTAATATTGTTTATCGTCGTTTGCGGATACTCGCAATATATTTTGCATTCCTTCTAATTACATAATTAGTCCTAATTATCAACTTCTGAATTGTTATGATTAAATGAAAAGTGTGAATGCTAAAATTGTAGAGCAACATGAAAAACTCCCGATAAAGCTTTCTCTTGCTCAATACGCGCTACATAAGAGTGTTTTTCCGAGCGTACAAATAACACGCGAATTCATGCAAAGTGCCTCAAGCGGGCAGTCGCCCCCAATTTCGTGTGTATTCGCGGGCTTCTACGGTAGTGATAATATGCTTTATTTCGTACACACGGGTACGAAGTCCCGCGTATAGGAAGTCTCGTGACTACAAAGTCCCCTCTTCGTAGTCCATCTGGGGAGGAAAGGCATGTCATTGTTTGGCAGCGGGCTGAGAAAACATGGCATTGTTTCTGCCACACCTACTCCTCATCCACACGGGGTCGTTACTGCAGCTGCATATCCTGCCATTATGCTTGCCTTCCAGTCACATATTGGGTCAGTTGCTCGCTGGCATAACGAGACGCTTACTTACAAATTCGGGTAAACACTCGGAAAATGCTATAGCAATGAACAACACATGTGAGGGTTAACGTTAATAGAAAACGAGGGTTACCAAAATTGCAGTTTACATTAAAGGACAGAAATGGAGCCTGGCAGGTCATGCGATTGGTGTGACGTGAACGGTTTTACATGACATACATCACCCTACACATTGAATGGGTGGCTTGTGGATGACAGCGGGAATCGTATATCGCTCAGAGTGGCCTTCGTCGTGCAATATATATAATGATGGCGATTACGATTATGATAATACTTTGATGAGGACGCCTGTATCCCTGCGTGTTGTCCGGGTTTCCTTCATGAATGTAAAAAAATGGTCCTTGCAATGCGAAATAGAGAAGCCGTAGACAATTAAGCAGCATAATATATCTGTGCATATGCGAATACGAATTTTATGCTACAAGTAAATGTCGGTTGATTAACGGTGTCGGTATCAGCCTCGGCACCAAGTCACTATTCATTGACGCTAACGTTTCTTCGGCCATTACCTTGTCACTCGGTCTGCATAGGGGGTTAGATTGTGCAAGCGAGATGGCATGCCAGCGTTTAGAATATTCTCGTCTGTGCGGCAATAAATAGGCTCTCCATTTATTATGGTTGAATTGATGGCTGAGATGGAGGCCGCTAAGAAACACACTGCTCAAGGTCTTGATACGCCACCGCACGAGGCGTATCTGAATATGACGGACGCGCAGATGCAGCACGTTTGTGTCAACACTGACAATTCCAGAGCGTGCGTGGCGACACACACTCCAGCATATGGGCTTGTGTGTGTGTCAAGAGCTACATCGATACCGCCTCTTCACAAACAGGCCCAGACGAACACTTTTCAGGAGGTCATCGACCAGTGGAAACGCAACACACGTTACAGCTGACGACACTCTAGGCAAGGCAGTCGACTGATTCAGTACGTGCCCGAAATGAAATCGACACTCGAGGAGACTGCGTCATGATGGCAGCCTCACCATGGACATAATGCAACGTATGGAGCAACAAATATATATGGTGCCGTAAGTCACAACCTTAACCTTTCCAACGTTCAACCGTTCGAAGACTATCAGACCAGATTCAGTGCGTCCAGAATGGTTATGATGGCTTAATACCAGACGCGATATACACAGTGGTAACACTTGTCCTCACTTTGTATCACTCAAGCAAACAGACAACTGGAATGCGAACACCGGCCATTAGAGTACAATGATTCCATGCATTACTTTATGTAACCTTGGACCTATTCCTGACACTGAAAGAAATAGAAGCTCATGTGCGTTTCAACGTATGCGTCCACACAGACTCCTTAAGGACACTGAGTGAAATTAGAAGAGTGAAAAATCACGTTACCCTAGCCATGCGCATGCTCTAGTTCGCTGAAGAACTCGCAGAAGGCAGAGTCAACATTAGCGAAGAAAAAAGAGCACTGTTCACATAGGAATACGTGGAAATAAACATGGCTAAGAGCTTGCTGCTGCACTGTGAAGAAAGGAAACGATACCGCACCCTGATTATGGGACCAGAGCGGTAAATAATATACAGAATGCAAGGAGGTAACCCAAGACTATGGCTGGTTGGCTACCATGCACTGGGGTAAGGAGAAGAAAAAGTCCACTGTTTATATCGTGAGGTTCTCTGTGGCTCCTCTTGGTGCTCCACGTCCGCCACATCAAAGGGGCAATAGCAGCCTTCACGAATCCGCCACCGTTCAGGGCCATATGTAAAATCGGTGAAGACTCGGGCTAGAGTCGACATGCAATAAAGTATCCTTCCTTTTTTCTGCTCTATATCACTGATAGTCGCATAATCTGGTAGCCTTCATAAATTGCAGCAGCGCTTTTTTGGCCTTTTGTAACTGCAGTATGCGAAACCATTGTTCTGAAATCTTTTTCAATGTTTCAATGTTTTACGTCCAACGGATTTAAGTATATGCGGTGGTAAATTTTTTTTTAATTTTCAAAGGACTTGTAGTAGCGGAGGAGGTGTTCTATCTTCTCCTCGACAACTGCTATTCACTCTGCGCAATCAGCCATTAGAGTAAGAATGAGTACGCGTTGGTGAATAGAATGCCCATGCGTAAGCGACACAGCACTGCTTCGTTATTTTGAGGTAGCCCAGGTAACAGTTGCATTTGCATAGATGGGTCGAGACAATGCAAGCGACGGTGAGTCACTGAGCTCTGCGCCACTTTTGCACTGTCGCACAACGCGGTAGCTTGCTTAGTGTTCGGTTGCATCAGTCCTGGATGTAAGCAAGGAAACAAAGTTTGTGCCTTCATGTGCTTTCCTTGTAGCTTCGTCAGCGATGTCGTTGCCGGAAAATCGCAATGACCCGTCAGCCAGTGTAACATGTGCTTTTGTTCTTTTGCAATCATATGGTGGTGCAATTCTCATATCTCCGACACAAGTTTTCCACAGGAGCTACGGCGAAGAGATAAGAAAAGGCAGTGCTGGGCCGCCTTTTAGTCACAGAATATTTCCCACCGATTTTTCGTTCCATTGTTAATATCATGAGCGGTGGCTCTGAGTTCAAGAAGCACTGTACCGGACGATGTCGTGAAGTGAGAAGTCTCGTATCTTATGCTGATATATCGCGATGGAGTACCATCCAAGCACCTTGTCCTGTCGTCATTCTCATGTCCCATGTCTTGCGCTAAACAAAGTAGTGTGTTCAATGGGGCTGGTTGGTCCATCTTTAGAATAAAAACAGGAACAGTGCAACAGAGGATGAGCGTGTAAAAGGCACAGGACCGAGCACTAACTAGCAACCAAATGCTCTATTTGCAGAAGCAGCCTATAAAGACATCATTGAATGTGACATAAAGAACAGACAAAGAAGGATGAGAAAGATGAGCGGCAGCCACGGAGATAATTCAGTTCTTTCGTTGAGAGCGTGAGGGACGCAGAACTGACGCACGCTTCGCCACTTTTGAATATGCACAATGCCTCAAAAAAATTCCCCACGTGCTTTTCGCTATATCTGCCAATTATTTCCCACCTCTAAAAGATCAGGGTGCAACCACACGCATTACAGTGGGCAGCTAGATGACAGTACGGGTAAGTAGCATGCTCGCGCAGGCGATCATTAATGCACCTCCCCGTTAGCCCGATATAGCAACGTTTACAAGGATGCGGGATTTTACAGACGACCTGCGTTGTACAGTCAATAACGCAACGAACATGATTCTTATAGCAGCTTTTGCGTGCGACAGTATTCTCCCTGTTGACTATTTTGTACAAACCACTCAGTTTATTAGGGGCATTGCACAGCACTCTCACTCCTGCCTTGGCTGCAGTTTTCATAATGTTATGGGAAACACGGTGTACATAAGGAATGACGGCAAGCCTAGATCTTGAAGGCGGTGACTGCATAGTTTGTTTTCCCGCGTTCTTTAACTCTTCTACAAGGCCACCAGCAACACTGCACAACGCGCTGGTCGGGTAGCCTACTGATGTTAGTCTGTTGACTTGCACTGAAACGCTCTGTTAAAGAGAGTGCTCGCACGAGCGCTTCAGAACCACTCGCAAACATGCCTTAGCGATACCTTGTTTAATAGTTTGGAGTGTGCGGACGAAAAGGAGAGAAGCCATTTCTTTGAGTGAGGCGAGTAGCTCCAGCACACGTGATGAGGTTTACAAAGAATTTCGATGTCTAAAAACTTTAAACGGTCATTAGTGGGCTTTTCTATTGTTAATGTAAAATCCTTCATTATCTCACTGAAGGCTTCAGTAATTGTCTTGGAGGTTAGCTCCGTGGTACAAGGGTCAACTGGATTAAACACTAAAAAGTCGTCAACAAAGCGAAATATTCTTATGGTCGTCAGCTGTAGGCGAGCGAGTAAGCCCCTGTCATAGCGTGCCAACAAAATGTTGCTAAGTAAAGGTGCCAAGCACTAACCTACACAAACTCCCTGCTTTTATATGAAAAGCTTATTGTCACGACAAATGTATGTGGATTTTGTGTAGTGGGTGAGCATTTCCATGAAGCTGCCGACGCGCGTTCCACAGGCATTTTGAAATCTAACTACGCCTTGCTTATCGATGCTATCAACAACTTCTTCTAAAATCAGGTTACTTGGTAACGAATAATACAAGTCTGACATCAACTGAGAAGGCGCGGCAGTCCGATGGGCACTCATTTTGCAATAAAGTAGACACTTCATGCGGCTTCCGGATGCGGAAAGGGTCGTCCACTTGCCGATTTCCCAGGGAATTTGGCAGGAAAGTACCTGGGAGTCACTGCCAGGTTTCCCGCTCCGACACAATCGCACGAAAAGGAATTTCCACTTCGTGTGCTTTTGTCGAGAAGAACGCAGTCAAAGTTACGCCCTTTGAAGTCCTCACAGAGATCCGTCGATTTGCACAGTTTGGCTGCTTCCGCCTTCGCCTCTGCTCAAATTTGCATTTGGTTCTTAATCAGCGCTCTGTGTTGCGCTGTTCCTGTTTTTTTTCTAAACAAAATAATTATGGGGTTGCCGCTTCGCTGGTGTGGCTGGTTTTAGTGTGAGCACCCTTCATGTATATGTGGACTGGGTGAACGTAGAAGTAATACAGGCAACTCACAGTTGCTTGCTTCAAGACCTTGTCAGGCAGGTGAGTTTTTCTCTTTAGGGGGGACAGAAAGACGCCCTTCACGTGCGCCTTCCTGTCCACCAAACCACAAGGCTGACGTGGAACGTGACTAGGATATGAAGCCTTATGGTAGGGCTCACGGTGAGTTGACTACTTTGCAATACGATGACTTTGGCTGTCGTTCTGGCAGGTAAAGCTAATTTTACTGCATCCAAAAATGTGGTGGACATGCGCCCACAGCATTCGGTAGGTTTCCGCAATCGTGACCAGACTCTCTTGAGACAATATATTTGTGCAAGCTGCTTAGGCGCTCTGCGGAAGGCCCAGGCAAACACGTAGTGTCTGTCCTTGCGCACTCTGAAGTGCTCTGAGACTTGACTTGCATATTGTAACAAGCACGGCAGACCTATAGCGTAGAAATCTGATAAAATGTCCACAGCAAAGCTATAGCGTGGAGCTCACTGGTGATCCACATGTGATGCATAACATCCTAATATCTATAAGGACGCGGACAACATATGTGAGCTTATCCTTCAAGTGGCCAACCTGAGGTGTTGTGATGCACATTCCTGTTTCTTTAAGCTTTCAAACGGTTTCCTGAGGCAGAGCCCCAAGGAACCCGACCGAGGACAAAACCGTTCATTCCAAAAAGCAATCAATAAATTAATTGAACTGACGCATATGTAGTCAACATTTATTGAAATATTCACAAGACACAAATACAAATCATGCTATAATGCACCAAAACTTAAAGACTTAGGGAACATCGCCTTAGGGCAAGCCCAGTTCCGCGTTAAGGCTTAGCGTCATAGAAAGCGATGTCAAAATTATCACCTAATGCACCTTAAAATCACGGAAGAGAGAACAACTAGAAGCACGCGCCCTGATTCGAGTGTGCTCCTTTACCATCCCACGGCGCCTGACAAGAAAGAAGGAGTGATTTGAAACGTCCTCAAAACTCCGAAGAAAAAGAGAAAAGGCTGCCCCGCCCAAATTGTAGCAACAAAGAAGAAGCGGTTGATGCGGTCCATCTTCCTTGGAAGTACACAGCCACAGAAAATATTCCAAGGCATCATTCTCGAGGACCAGCCTTTTAAACCGGCTGGTCTCAAGGAACTGGCTCAGGGCCCCCATTTTAATTCACTCCTTTCGCGGAATCTAGCCTACATTCTCTCATATAGGAAATGAGAGACGAACCTAAACCTGTAGCACCGTATCTTATTTTTGAATAAACACGATTTTTTCAGCGCCACCACTGATGATCTCGTTAACTACCTAGAATGCACTAATTGAATTTCCTTTGTTAAACTTAGGATACACCTTGAAACTGTAAAACTGACGCAATACACTAGCGAGAAGATGTCTGCTTTGAATAAATATTACAGCTGCATCACTTTTGAGATATGCGACCTAAAATCCGCTACAAAATGTTTGGTCATTGAAGATCAGCATGCAGTTTCTCTAAAACATGTCTCTAATAGTTCGGGACAATTATAAATACTGCGACGCCGTGGATTCCATTAGCAGATTTTCGGGACACATATCTCTGAGACGTCAACTGGCGCAAGACCAGGACGATAAAAAATTGCTGGAAGAGAAATTCATTCTTCAGTGGACATAAATACGCTAACTATGATAATGATAAATGTGATCTCAGTGGGGAATTGGGAGAAGTCAGTGGGGGAATATGGCATAGGCTCTAGGAATAGCAGAGGAGAGTTATTAGCAGAGTTTGCAGAACAGAATAATATGCGGATAATGAATACCTTTTTCCGCAAGCGGGTTAGCCGAAAGTGGACGTGCAGGAGCCCGAATGGTGAGATTAGAAATGAAATCGACTTCATACTCTTCGCGAGCCCTGGCATCATACAAGATGTAGACGTGCTCGGCAAGATACGCTGCAGTGACCATAGGATGGTAAGAACTCGAATTAGCCTAGACTTGAGGAGGGAACGGAAGAAACTGGTACACAAGAAGCCAGTCAATGAGTTAGCGGTAAGAGGGAAACTAGAGGAATTCCGCATCAAGCTACAGAACAGGTATTCAGCTTTAACTCAGCAAGAGGACCTTAGTGTTGAAGCAATGAACGACAATTTCATGGGCATCATTAAGGAGTGCGCAATAGAAGGAGGTGGTAACGCCGTTAGACAGGAAACCAGTAAGCTATCGCAGGAGACGAAAGACCTGATCAAGAAACGCCAATGTATGAAAGCCTCTAACCCTACAGCTAGAATAGAACTGGCAGAAATTTCTAAGTCAATCAACAAGCGTAAGACAGCGGACATCAGGAACTATAAAACGGATAGAATTGAACAGGCTCTCAGGAACGGAGGAAGCCTAAAATAAGTGAAAAAGAAACTAGGAATAGGCAAGAATCAGATGTGTGCGTTAAGAGACAAAGCCGGCAATGTCGTTACTAATATGGATGAGATAGTTCAAGTGGCTGAGGAGTTCTATAGAGATTTATACAGTACCAGTGGCACCCACAACGATAGTGGAAGAGAGAATAGCCTAGAGGTATTCGAAATCCCACAGGTAACGCCAGAAGAAGTAAAGAAGGCCTTAGGAGCTATGCAAAGGGGGAAGGCAGCTGGGGAGGATCCGGTAACAGCAGATTTGTTGATGGATGGTGGTCAGATTGTTCTAGAGAAACTGGCCACCCTGTCTACGCAATGCCTCATAACCTCGAACGTACCGGAATCTTGGAAGAACGCTAAGATAATCCTAATCCTTAAGAAAGGGGCCGCCAAAGACTTGAAAAATTATAGACCGATCAGCTTACTGTCCGTTGCCTACAAAGTATTTACTAAGGGAATCGCAAATAGAATCAGGAATACCTTAGACACCTTAGACTTCTGTCAACCAAAGGACCAGGCAGGATTCCGTAAAGGCTACTCAACAATAGACCATATTCACACTATCATTCAAGTGATAGAGAAATGTGCAGAATATACCCAACCCTTATATATAGCTTTCATTGATTACGAGGAAGCGTTTGATTTAGTCTAACCTCAGCAGTCATGGAGGCATTACGGAATCAGGGTGTAGATGAGCCATATGTAAAAATACTGGAAGATATCTATAGCGGCTCCACAGCCACCGTAGTCTTCCACAAAGAAAGCAACCAAATCCCAATAAAAAAAGTGTCAAGCAGGGAGATACGATCTCTCCAATGCTATTCACAGCATGTTTACAGGAGGTAATCAGATACCTGGAGTGGGAAGAATTGGGGATAAAAGTTGATGGAGAATACCTTAGCAACTTGCGATTCGCATATGATATTGCCTTGCTTAGTAACTCAGGAGACCAATTGCAATGCATGCTCACTGACCTGGAGAGGCAAAGCAGAAGGTTGGGTCTCAAAATTAATCTGCAGAAAACTAAAGTAATGTTTAACACTCTCGGAAGAGAACAGCAGTTTACGATAGGTAGCGAGGCACTGGAAGTGGTAAGGGAATACATCTACTTAGGGCAGGTAGTGACCACGGATCCGGATCATGAGACTGAAATAACCAGAAGAATAAGAATGGGCTGGGGGGTGTTTGGCAGGCATTCTCAAATCATGAACAGCAGGTTGCCACTATCCCTCAAAAGGAGAGTGTATAACAGCTTTGTGTTACCAGTACTCACATATGGGGCAGAAGCCTGGTGACTTACGAAAAGGGTTCTGCTGAATTCGAGGACGACGCAACGAGCTATGGAAAGAAGAATGATAGGTTTAACGTTAAGGGATAAGAAAACAGCAGATTGGGTGAGGCAACAAACGCGGGTAAATGACATCTTAGTTGAAATCAAGAAAAAGAAATGGGCCTGAGCTGGACATGTAATGAGGAGGGAAGATAATCGATGGTCATTAGGTGTTTTGGACTGGATTCCAAGGGAAGGAAAGCGTACCAGGGGGCGGCAGAAAGTTAGTTGGGCGGATAACATTAGGACGCTGGCAGGGACAACATGGCCACTATTGGTAGATGACCGGGGAAGTTGGAGAAGTATGGCAGAGGCTTTTGACCTGCAGTGGGCGTAACTAGAATTATGATGATGATGATGATGATGATGATGAGTGGTACCGGTCTTCGTATTTCTTTTAAGCTTGCATAATTGCACCACTTCACAACTTTATTTTACAGTTAAACCACGGACCCTAAGGCCAGAAATTAAAAGAAGATCAGCTCATTGGAGGAATTATTAAGCTTAACGTTAAAATGTAAATTTTGTTGGTACTGTATTCCGCATACCCACGTATCCTGGCCAAAAAAAAACGGCAAGTGCCTAGATATCCAGTTTTAAGTCGATTCATTCGTTTAAGAGTGAAGGCTTCTTCGCTTGCACGCGGGCGGACAGGGTATCTCGCGGTTAAAGTGGACCTAGAGCAGTGATATTCCAGCCTAAAATTACGTGGCACAGAAGCGATTGGGTATGTACCAGTGGATTTTAGTTTCCTTTCAATCTTTCACCTCTCCATTGAACACCTCCTCTCAGGCTTGTGACGAATGTAAACATCCCGCAGCATATAATCTATACATAACCTTTCGCTACACAACATACAAATTACTTATACCAATGTTCTATATACAAATCATGAGGACTTCGCATTACGTAGACGTCTACTGCAGTCCAGCCTGGCAAATTTGCTTAGTTGTTTCGCCTAAATAAAACGGACATGGTAGACAGATAAAGCTACATGCACCACCTCAGATCCAACGACACGATAAAACATACCCCGACGTGTTTTCCAAGTGCAGCTTTCCGTTGGTTTTCTGCTATAAACGGAGAAATGCGTGGTACCTCTTGGCCTCACCCTACTGATATTTTGCGTAAAACTGAAAACATTCGCCTGTTTAATGCCTGTCTTGTTTCGTTTTGCGCTTTTTCCCTCTCTTCCGAATATGGAAAAAATAGTGGTTTGCTAAAATTTTTTGCCAAATTGCGATTGTAGGTACGGCATACACCATCTCTAAGACACGAAATAAGTGTTAGAGAACATTAAAATGGTCAACACCGGATATTGTGTAGTCTAAATGAGTTGCAAGCACTAAGCTGTAGATGCTGGAACAAATGGTCCCGACATATATTTATGGACAAAATTGTGCCTACTGCACAGCACGACTTCCAGGGTTGCGTAGGTGTACGCCAGGCTTGGCGACGCGCAATATAGCAAAAAAATGATCAGGTAACTGCTACACATGCAATACAAGAACCAACACGATATTGCTGCAACGCGCAGTGATGATGAAAGACAATTCCCGAGCAGCTTCACAACATATGCGAACTTTTAAAGCTGA
Organism: Dermacentor albipictus; assembly: GCF_038994185.2. NCBI lineage: Eukaryota > Metazoa > Arthropoda > Arachnida > Ixodida > Ixodidae > Dermacentor > Dermacentor albipictus. Next base: position 441,241,096 of record NC_091821.1, read on the forward strand.
TACCAAAAAAATAATATAAAAACGAAGCTCTACTGTGGAAGTGTTAAAATATTTCTTCTGCTGATTACCAGGTCGTCGCCTGTCAGCTGGGGTCTGTCAACCCTCTTAAAGAATTCCGCAATTCTTTATTACTCTTTCTTTCGTTCCGTTCTTTTTCTCTAATTCCGCGATACCACTTAAAAATGAAATGCGCAGGCGGGCATAGGTAAAGCCGCAGGGAAATGAAAACACTCGAGGAGAATGCCAATACACAAGCAAGGACATACAGGATATTTTTGTTTGTAAATGCAATCCACTTTGATGCGCCGTAAAGTAAAAAAAAATATTTTTGCGATCAGACCTATCATTTGAAGAAAGGTTATTGCATGAGATGCCGCCAATAAACGGCAGAAGGCACCGCTAGGATTTCTGTGTTTCTTTCCCTGGCAATGAATTGGAAACTGGCACACCTGACGGCAGGAAAAGAAAAAAAAAACAAATTTACCCATGACACGCTTCAGGTACTATAATTAAGTACTGACGTAAAAGACAAACGAAAGAAAAACATTTGCTTTGTAAAGAAGTCAAATATAAGGTGAAGTATTATTTACGAGGTTTAAGTCCTTTTGCCGTCGGCGTTTTGACAGATCCAATTATTTTGAGCGCGCATTCATCTGGGGCTTCCTTCTACCGTTTTTTTCCAATCCCAAGCCCTATGAAGATTGGCACTGCTCTAAAAATAAGTAGTATTGATCTGGAAAAGCAGGCGGCCTAAGCACAGCTCTACAGTATATCAACGAGTCTGATGTCGAAATGGAATCACGTGCACTTCTCGAATAGACTTTCAATCCTCAATTAGGCAAAATTAGATTTCTCCAATACGAAGGGCTTGCTGGTGCATTTTATAGCAAGTAGTGTTGCTAGATTGATACGGCACAGTTATGAATTTGCTGCGGCAGCTCAGGTAAATGAAGTGGTATGAGAAGGGTGCCGTTCTGTCAAGCGTGTTTCTGATCTAGTGGATGTCTCTCTACGTTATAAATTAAACTATATGCGATCAATCTTTCCTATTAGATATGCTCCTCGTTGTGAGAATGATTTTGAGCCACCGCGCCAGAATTTAAGTTTTTTATAGCGTTTGGATGGTTGGCTACAATATTTAGGTATTGAACTCTTCAATTACCTCCACTTAATTCCACTCTGCAATATGAAAGGCACGGACTAAATCAACCAACAATGCAAATGAATACTACCGTACATTCTCTAATAGGAGCACAACGTATACGTCATTCTTCCAGCTTAAACACCTTAACGCTGCACGTTCGGTTTATTATTTCCTACAGTGGAAGCATGTCGTGTTGGTTTCAGTTCAATTTAACGCATTCACATGCACGGCTTGCATATTTTCGCCCATACCAAACCGAAGTCAACAATCTACGGTGATGCCCATCAAAATATGTCTATTTTACTGCAATAGAATGATGGCGTAGTCTGTCACCGCTGCAGTTAACGTAGCTTCGAGCGTTCACGACAACAGCTTTTCTAGGGTAGTGTCAGTGGATCGTCAAGTGGGAAGGTACATTAGTGAACACGTTTTGCAATTAATTGTTAACTAAACAACATATGAACATTTTTTGCAATTTAATTCTGCTTGAAATATTCTCTCGACGTTGCTGTTCTTGTTTTCTCAAGATCCTTAACGCAGTCCGCATTCCCGTCGTCACCATGACTAACAGTGTTACCATAACACACGGTGTTACTATAAAATTAATCAATTGGGATCAGAGTAGTGGACCACTGATGCAATCCTCTGGAATGCATACGTGCCGAGTTAAGTATGTTACTTATCCAAATCAATAGCGAGAATAGTACGGGTGTGGGAAACGAAGATACCACCGAATTCTTGTCCGCCATTCTAACTCAAACTATTAAGTGAATCTTGCGCATGATGCAGGGAGTTAGTAACAGGAAAAGCAGACTCAGCCAGAGTAGTTGATAGGACTAGTACAGGACTGATTGCGATACACATAGCGTATTCGGCATGTATCTAAATATTGACAAAGTGGAGGTTGTGGCTCTGGACAGGGTGATACGCAACTTCTAAGACTCTCACCGAGGATTGCCGTCTCTCTCTTCAAGGAGACGGGTGTGGTCAGCAATGAAATGAATTCAGATAAGAACACCAGGTATACCACACGGAAAGCACAAAAATGGGGCGTTGCGTCATGAAACATCTCAAATATATTTCTGCTCGGGACCCACACACTGACAAGAGTCCCAACACACATATGCATACACATACACTCAAACTTACACGAATAATGGCGGTAGGCCAGAGCACAGGCACTCGCAAATAGGTAAAAAAAAAACGCACGCCAACGTTTCTTACGGGAACACGCCAGCATAGAAAAAAAAACGCGTTCGCCACCAAAATAATCGACAATTAAGGGAATGGAATAAGTACGTGGTCGGCTTCCGTAAGAAGTGTGGCGGAGCAGAGTAACTAGCTAAAGCGTTAGGCATCACGGTAAGACCACATTGAATGGGCTCGATACTCGGTATGGACTTTTAGAAGATGCGCAGAAACTGTTCCAATTTTTAAACTTCTAAGACCACACATCGCCTCCCTGCTCCTACCTCCATACACATTGCGTGTAGCCTAGGCCAGGAACCCTTACGCGGCAATCAGCAGCCACACATTTGCGTCCAAGCGCATGCTGCATATACACTGGGAGTAGCTAGAGGAACGTGAAGAGCAGGTTCATCTCAGAACCGGAACCGCTAACCTACACGCACATCCTACAACAGTATCTCCTGTCCGCACAACGCTCAAACGGGAGCGAAAGCCGTAGCGTGAAACAGACGACAAACAGACATGTGCTCATAGTTAAGTCTCTAAGAGGTTCTACACATTGCACTATACTCTTACGAATGCCCACACTGCATACAAGTGCATAATATTCCAACACATGGAAAACACATGCGCTTACACCCACACTGCGTCCCACAACATTAAGAAAGGTGGCGCTTTCCATTTGCGATTCAATAAAACAACTCGTGCCGATCGACCGAGAGGGAAGGCAAGCTCAGGCGCCGCTAGAATCGTGAACTTAAGTGCCAACCACTGCAGTGCGTAAAAGCTACCCGGGCTCGCTTCTCCCGCGTGATGTGTTTATTAGAATGTTTTCCCATATTTGCACGATTCTATCGCACCACCGATTGCAATGCGCATTTATATTACCACCAAAATCACAAAAACATTACTTGTTACCGATTCTACTACGCAAGTAATAAAACCTGAGTCGACGCGCACTGTGTTGAAACGATTTTATGGATCATACAAAGGCACACAGACACGCACACATCTGAATCTTAGCGGCCAGTGGCTATCGGAGACCGACGACACCGCCTTTTCACTGTCTACCGACCACAGAAAGTCATATTCAGTTCAATTTAATACACTAAAAATGCCACACTTCCGGATGCGAGCGCAACCATTGTCCCCGACAGTGCATCGCATGCACCATGGGCCCATCTCTCCAGGTCTCCGAGCGTCGCTTTCTTCAGACGGCCCATTCGATGGCAGTGCGTCTGGCTACCTTGCATTGCGCTTTTACTTTTCAGTAAGAATCGGTTAATTTTTTTCGTTTGGAGTACCATTAGTTACGATTGTAAAGTGCCTGCAAATTTGATTGCAACTCTTATTTTAAAAAATGCGCATTAGAATTTTGCAAATACGGGACCTATGTTGGAGTTGATGGTTCCCGGACAATCTTATGTATCGAGAAAAAAAAAGAAGAAAGGAGACCTTGGAGAGGATACGAGCTGAATAAAAGCTGTATTCTTCACCCTGGACTGCTTTAATATGCTTCTATATCTTATCTCGTGTGGACATTAGGTGTTCATTAACGTCTCTTCAAGACTCGCCTTACTTGTGCTGCAAAGCGCGTGAGATTGTGGTAGCGAGAGCAAGAAGTCCCTGAATCGCTATGAAAACACTTAGACGAAGGAGAAAAATTACATGTGAAACAATGGAGAGGAAGGGGGGGGGGGGGGTCAGGCTAAAAGAAGTAGGGATGAAGAGGGAGAAAATGTGAAGAACAGTGCTAGCTAAATACAAGCGAATGGTAAAGGTGCACTGGTGGAGAGACTTGCCTTAATGTTCCTTCGAAAGCACACTTGTGCTGAGTAATCATTTCCGGTTCGACATCGACATGTGCAGCCTGCGTGGTGTGCACGAGCACGTGCCCCGAATTTCAATTTGCTTCATGCTACTTCACTTTCTTGGTCTCCCCGCCAGGTTTTCTCTTGCTTGCGTATGCTTAATATGATGAGTTGCATGAACTTTTCTTTAGCATTTTGACCTTCTTGAACCGTTTCAATCGGCATAGCTTTGGAACCCTGAAGCGGAACTATTGCTAAAGAGCTCTGTGCCCTTTATGGAAGGAACACGACAGAAAAAGAAGGAAAGGAGAAGTGGCTTTTTGTATTTGAAGTAAGAGCCAACAGCTGTTTCGCTACGCTAACGAAGCAAACAAACTCTGTTTTCTGCACAGCTCTCTATCCTCTCTTTTCTACACTATCGCTGCTTTGGTACGGCCGCCTGAGGACTTATCGACTTCTCTCTCTTCCTGTTTGGTGTGCGTACTGACCTTCAGCAACAACGCATCTGCTTCGCAGGGTTCTAACGCCACAACTCCTGGCGTTGTTTCTGTTCTTGCACATTCACTAAGCAGCGAAAATTCGCTACAGGAAGGAAAGCCGTATGTTGCGTCACATTTTTAACAAAAAGAGAAACCAATTATGGAGAGCCCATGTTTTTTACTGATGTAACTAGTTCATTAAAATGTAATTCGTTCCCAAATATCACAATGTCAGCGCATCAACGCTTTCTTTTTTATTCTAAATTATTGCTTTGCACGAAAGGAGGTTACACCCTTTTTAAGCGCAGTGCACCTAAAACAGGAAAAAATGTTTAAGGACAATGCTCAATTCAACAAACATCCCAGGCAGCACACCAGCATTGGTCCAACCATGGCCCAATGCTGGCAAAAATTGGTACCAATGTTGGACCAATGTTGGCATATTGGCAAAGTGCAACCCAATCCAATGTTGGCCCAGCGTTAAAGCCAAGATTGGACCAATGTTATGCCAATGCAGCAGCCATCGTTGGACCAGCGTTAAAGCCAAGATTGGGCCAATGTTATGCCAATGCAGCAGCCATCGTGCTGCCAGCGTAGGACCAGCGTTAAAGCCAAGATTGGACCAATGTTATGCCAATGCAGCAGCCATCGTAGGACCAGCGTTAAAGCCAAGATTGGGCCAATGTTATGCCAATGCAGCAGCCATCGTGCTGCCAGCGTAGGACCAGTGTTGAGCCATATCGTTGCCATTATTAATGCCAGCTTTGAGCCAATGCCCTTTGCATGACGAATATTCTAGATATGCTGGCTTTAGAGCACGCACATATTCTTACCGCAAACATTTTTCTAGCGGCATTTTTTGTACCAATTGTCCCCTTACTGTCTTCCTCAATAGTAGCTAGGAAAGCTCGGCAAAAAGATGTCAAGAAGCAGAAGTCATATATGATTGGAAATAATAATAAAAGAATACTGAAATTGACGTTTATGACAGTTTATTTGCGAATAAATTTTCACAAACAGGCATTTTCCGTGGACCTAGACGGGTGACGCTCGGTTATCTTCAAACAGTTTATTTACAGGCACTGCCCTCAGGATAGGAATTGGGCAAGGTGCCGAGGACGGTGGGCTGGCCAGGGGTTTCAGGGCAGGGAGCTGACGTCGGTAGGCAGGTTTGTCAGTGCTTGGATGACAGCGGGCTTATCAGGCCCCCGAGGACCACGATAACGCGCTGGTTTCGTTGATATTGCTACCATATCCCATAGCGACTTCACCATTACTTGGGAGGAAATGTTTGCACTGTAAAATGAAAAGAAACAATGTCAGAGATGTTGGTATGACAAATGTATGATGGAGAGTTTTCATTTGAAAAATCGCCATACTGCAACAATATTATAAATCGGAGCAGAGAGTTCGAAGGGGTGAATCAAGAAACTTTCTTGCAAGAGATTTGTCAAGTAACACTTCTTAATATTTCGACATATATGGCATACCTTGTACAAGATGTAACGTAATATTTAGAACAGACATAAAATGCGCAGGATCCGTCCGCTTTGTTTACAGCTCACACCTAGTCAGCGTAGCACTTTAAAATTAAAAATTGCAGCAAAACCTGCTGCAGCACAAAAAGCCTAGTTTCAGACTGTGTAGACACAATGCGGCCTTCCTGCGAAATTTTTAATGTGGAAGCCGAGAAGTTCCGTCAAGAAACACTAGTAAAAGAAGCATTTATTATACGAAAAGAAAGAAATACTGTCAGCTGGAAATGATGCTTGACCTATACCAGTGAGAAGAAGCGTGGTTCCTCGGTATCACTAGCAGGATCAGGCCGCACGCGTGGCTTGATAAAATCATATTCCTGGAATTTGGGTGAAATTCACAGAGATTTACACGTGGTTCTACTCCAGGCACTATTCAAAGGCTGCAAATAAAAAGAGCTATTTAATTACAGGCATTCTACATTAGCCAGGCCTGTTTCACTAATATATATACCGCGTGATATTGCTTGGGTGATATAGCTTGGGTGATATTGCTTCTGATAAAACTTATAACATGCGCAAAACAAATGCACTCACCATTGTATGATCCATGCTTCTTTGTATCCGAGTTCATCCCACATCGAAGACGGTGCCCACGAGCGCCGACTTTTTTTCTAATTGTTGTTTCGCCTATATTAATTCTAACACTCACAAAAATTCGTGGCCACATTGCTGCGTATTTCAAGATGTAGGCTTCTCAGTAGGAATGACGACCGCAAGCAAGCATTTTTCACGAGAGGAGTGCTCTGGCAAGAACGGACGGCAAGCACTCAGGCGGTGTTGCACCCAGTCGGCGTGCTAGCGACGCATAGAAGGAAAGAGTGAAAGGAAAGGGTGAACGAAGAATACGGCGTAAACGCCACTTTCCCCCGCTGGACCTAGCCCGAACGGGTTTTGGGGTGGCAGCGATGGAGGGCGACAAGGAGGACAATAGTGACCCCGCCGCTTTCCCCCATGCTTCCGAGAGCACCCAATTCGACACAGCAGCTTATGGCTGTCTGAACGCTTGACTGATAGCATTGACCAGGCTCACCTGGGTGCGTGAAGGAGAGGCAAGGGAGGGCTGAAGGACGAAAAGCTAGGCCGAAAAAAAAAATCCGGAATGCGCCGTGCCTACTAAAGGCAACGACAAGAGGTTGTTGACACGCAAATGCCAAAACGTGCAATTAATTTTTTTTTATGTCAGGGGCATTCATACAAGGAGCTTACTACACATGCACGAACAAACAAATATATTAGAATAGGAGCATGATGTCGCCGCAACATGCCATGCATGCTAAACAAACAAACAATAGCTTCACTAATGCATATCCGCTCCATCTCGATGCAATATAAAACGGTTCCATCAGCTCTGAGGCACTGTAATTCTCGATTCTCCTCAGAATCCTGGCCCACTAAAGCCGCCGAGCGTACATGCAAAAAATACAATGCGCAGGCAAATTCGCAATACCGTTGCTTCTTATGGAAAGCTCAAGTTCTTATTCATGATCAATAAAGCAGCGGCTAAATTTATGCGACTTCCCCTGCTTGCTACGTGGTACACTGGCTTTTCTCTTTAGGGGACACATTTCGGTAAAGGAGAAGTGCAATAATGGCGGTGTACCATTCATGGAGTTGACATGGGAGAACATATTTTTGGTTCCTGCGCAGTGTGCCTGTGATCAGTGCGTTTGTCTTCAAAACACGTTGTTCAATCTCAGCAAGTCGTAGAGCACTAAAAGCCGACAAGGCGAAAATTAGCTTATTACGGGCCAATGTCCTCCAAAGAAAGCCAACTAGTAACCCATATTGGCAAATCCATACGAAAGTCGGTCCAATAATTCCCGCCTTGTTGAACGGCAGTGCCAATATTGTTTACTGACTGTGTAAAGTGGGCCAACATTGGATCTCTATCAGAATGGCACAGCCAATATTGTTTACTTACTGTGTAAAGTGGGCCAACATTGGATCTCTATCAGAATGGCACAGCCAATATTGTTTACTGACTGTGTAAAGTGGGCCAACATTGGATCTCTATCAGAATGGCACAGCCAATATTGGCGCCACGCTGTTAACCTTAGGCCAACATTGGGCCAGGAACCAGAATGGCACTGCCAATATTGGAACCACGCTGTTAATCTTAGGCCGTCATTGGGCCAAGAAGTGCCAATATGTTTCCAACGTTGGCCCAACCTGACGTGCCGCCTGGGATGCAGCTTGTGGGAAACATGCCTTGGCTACCTGACTTGATGCCTTGCTTTATATTGCGCATTAGCCTACTGTAAAATTGTATACCAGATGATTGGTTATGCACCTTATGTAGTACAACTGTATAGAACTAAAAAAAGATGTGTACGATGAAAAACAAAAAAAATTCTTTGATGATCCTTTCAGGTATTGTCATTTCAACAGACAGAATAGAACGTGCGTCGACGTGTCCAACTGTCACGTTCCAACATTTTGCTCGAACTTTCCCAAATATGTTAATGCTGTTAAGCTACTCTGTTTTTATTTTCGTTTGAACAAGTATTGTGCACAGATTTATATATGCTCATGTGATGAACTGAGAGTTTTTTCTATATTCATGGTGTTCTTCTCACTGTGGAGACGGCGGAACTTAGCGACCTCTAAATTACGTCCATTACAATTTGACAAATGGATATATTGACACAAATGACTACTGATAAATTTCGCCTCAGAGCTCGTGCGGTGAAGACAACAAGGAATACAATGCAGTGCCCATTCCAGTTGATAACCATTTTGGTCGTGTTTGCACTATCATTGCAATTACAACTTGTATATAGTATTCTGCTTCTGTTGAACCTAAGATTCTTCAAGCAAGTGAGGATTCTACACAATGTATTACGGTGCATGAATGCTGAAATCTTACCAACGTGCTCATTTTGAGGCTGGCGTAACGCTATTTCCGCTTTTTGGTAGAAGCGAAACTATAATGTTACATTTGGCAGGTTTTCCTTGGCATATCTAACCACTGATACAACTCTCTCCATTGAATTTGATGAAGCAAATGTCTTATTTGCGGTAGTGTTAATCTACAGAAAAAGAATTGCCGTCTGGCTTACATATTACAATTGGAGCGTGCATGCTCAATCTGATAATGTTAGAAATAATTAGCGGGCTGTTGCACGCTACCCAGCTGAAGACTGGCTACGATCGTGCGAGTTTGTCCCTCTAAGCAATCTCTCATCCCAACCATAACAGCATTATTGATAAAAAAAGAACAAGAACAAAACAGAATAAGTGTGAGACAGCGGTAAAATGTTCCCAAAGGAAACAAAATGATTAGGAAGCCCACAACCACTAGTGAGCAGTAATTGCCAGTATTCGCCTGCAGGCACTATTTGAACAAGTGATCACAAAGCGGCTCTAAAACCGGTTTGCGCTGGTGGGATCGACTTAGGGCATGGCACAGGCAAGCCATAGCGATGTTTAGGCGATGATGTTTTTTGAGAGAGGCTCTATTTTCTAAAATTTGATCTCTTATTTGCATTTACCTAGGGTGTGAAATTCCCAGAAATAGGGAGAAAATCTTACGCGCAAACTAACTAAAATGAACAGTTTAACTAAGGCGCTTCTGCCTAAGGACTGAAAGATTAGTTTTACATAACCGTATACATCAAACCCAACAAAATTATTAATAAGCTTGCGGAAGTCGTATTCGGTACTTAGGAATGAGAACAATGCGACAGAGAAGAGCTCCACAGTTGGCATGTAGGCCCGCGGCGCATTTTTCAAAAGGCCGCTAAAATAAAGGGAGAACGTAGCGCGTAAATATAGCATTGTAACGTGTCTAGTGAGATACCCTTCGGCCAAGGTAATGCAATGAATATGGCGAATTGAAACGAATAACGTAGTAATGCAATGAGCATTCTCTGAAAACTTCACCCAGTGTACAGCAACGACAGCAAATGGTCTTTTCCCTTGCAAATATCGCTAAGAGGCCGCTATCAGACGAGTTTCTTTTACACCCTTGGCCTAATGCAGAAAGCGCAGCCCTCTTACCACGTTCAGCTATAGCGCTTCACCATGCCACTGGGCTGAACGCACGGCTTTAGAGATGCTACTACTCTGTGAATTTGTATATACGCATCTCTTCCTTAAACCATCATCATAATTTATCAGCCCTTTCCCTCTCCGTCCCTCTTCCGCAATGTAGAGTAGCTGGGCAGAGCGAGTTATAGCTCAGGCCGACCTCTCTGCCTTTCTGTAAATAAATTTATCTCTCTCTTCACCCAGTTTATGGTATGTCTGCCGGATGCTATTTGGCCTGTTTACCAGCACCTTGGGTCACTGGGTTGTCCATTCATAGTGCGTAGTCCACCAGCCGGCTGTGCTGAGGAAACCACGCTCGAAAGCAACCACCCGACCAAATTGAGTCACTCGGTATGTGACATTGCTTATGAACCACTGGGTACGTGCCGCTCTTAATGAAACTCTTTGGCACCAGCTTGAGTCTCTGGATATGTCGGCGTCGCTATGTGCGGTATTTCAATAAACGTCGTTCGCGGAACCTGGGCTCACGGGGCATGCGTCACTCAATATGTACCTCTCTTCAAGTGCAAAAAAAAAATCCTTTAACATTTTTCCGCTGTTGGTCAGACTCGAGCCATATATACTCAAGTAGTCTTGTCTGAATCTAGTCTGGCTGCTTTTGTGCGCTTAGAATTGCGAGCTGATGCGTGAAACCTCACTGTAAAACTTGTCAGGCGTTCATTCACTACTTCATCGATTCGCAAACTGCATGAACAGTTGCGATTACCCCGAAAGGTGTCGTAGAAACTGTCTTAGCGCCTTCACGGCATCGTTCAAGCTCACTGCAGTCGAGAGTACCAGACTGAAAGCTTATCTAAGAGATATGTTACATTCTGAAAGCGATGAAGACCCTGATGAGGCTTTTGCCGAATACTCCACGCTTGACTTACTTTTGTCCTTGCAGCCCCAACTAGAGTAACTTTGACGTGCTTCAGGAGCGACTGCTATATATGCAGTCTAATAAAGCGCCCCCACTTTTAATCGTTCATAATAAACTCTTTCATTTTCTCCTTTTTGCTGGTTCTTAACTGCGGACTCTACAGCGGGTGCGGACTATATATAAAGAAAAGGAGTTTTAAAAGGCAAATTTGCCCCTGCAAAACATACACCAATGTGGACTTTATTCAGGAAAAAACAGTATGTTAGGACGCGCATAGTGCGTGGAACTGGTGGCTAGACTAGAGGTAGCGGCGTGCCCAGAGGGATGGGCGGAAAAGAAGCCCAGCTGATCTATGCGCTTCATACGTAACGCGTTTTGATGGTGGCACTATGGTGTGTCTCTACATGGCTTCAATGCTAATCGTATTAACATATAGTCATCTTGAGAGGGCATCTTTATTTATAATACAACGAACTGGAAGCCAAATGATACGGCACCTTGTCTTTGAGCAAGAGCCAATATATATAGTGTTACTCGTCTTTCTCTAAGAGTGGGCATGGAAGTACAAGCAGGATGACAGTCTCATGCCGTATCTTCCTATTTGTGCAGTTTCTGGCGATGCTCACCGAATGCGGTAGGAATCCTGCAGCCCCCGACGTTGACTTCAGCAGCATTTCTTCGACGAACACAGTTTCCAGGCGCGTCAACGGGGTGCAATCGCACCCACCTAACCGTGAGCATCTTGGATTTCACACTTGGAGCGCGCCTGACGCCCTTCCCGGACACTGCCAGCACCGCCACCTAGGCAGAGTGACGTCAACCCAGATATCGCCAAGCATAAAAGCGGACATCTCCCGTGTCGTCACCAGTGGGCATGGAAGTACAAGCAGGATGACAGTCTCATACCGTATCTTCCTATTTGTGCAGTTTCTGGCGATGCTCACCGAATGCGATAGGAATCCTGCAGCTCCCGACGTTTACTTCAGCAGCATTTCTTCGATGAACACAGTTTCCAGGCGCGTCAACGGGGTGCAATCGCACCCACGTATCCGTGAGCATCTTGGCTTTCACACTTGGAGCGCGCCTGACGCCCTTCCCGGACACTGCCAGCACCGCCACCTAGGCAGAGTGACGTCAACCCAGATATCGCCAAGCATAAAAGCGGACATCTCCCGTGTCGTCACCAGTGGGCATGGAAGTACAAGCAGGATGACAGTCTCATACCGTATCTTCCTATTTGTGCAGTTTCTGGCGATGCTCACCGAATGCGGTAGGAATCCTGCAGCCCCCGACGTTGGCTTCAGCAGCATTTCTTCGACGAACAGTTTCCAGGCGCGTCAACGGGGTGCAATCGCACCCACCTATCCGTGAGCATCTTGGATTTCACACCTGGAGCGCGCCTGACGCCCTTCCCGGACACTGCCAGCACCGCCACCTAGGCAGAGTGACGTCAACCGTGATATCGCCAAGCATAAAAGCGGACATCTCCTGTGTCGTCACCAGTGGGCATGGAAGTACAAGCAGGATGACAGTCTCGTACCGTATCTTCCTATATGTGCAGGTCGGTCATTTTTCTATGCTGCCTACTAAATGTTTCAGGTCTGAAGACCGCTTTATAATTGTGCTTCCATGCCCAGAAGCAGTGTGTGGTTCTTTTTGCAAATTACTGTTGTTGTTGAGTGGCGACATAGAGCAAAACCCTGGTCCCGATGATAACGTTATGGCCGTATTGCTTAAAACTGTAAAAGAAACAAACGCGCGTTGTATTCGCATTGAAACAAACCAAACCAGTATGTCACAGGCGATAGACGAGCTTAAACTTTCACAGCAGTCCATCACACTTAGCATCACCAATATGAATGAACGCCTACAAGCTCTAGAATGTCAGACTATTGGCTTTGAGACGTTGCAGCAAGAAATGAGTGACACATGTCAAAATATAAAACGCGTGCAGCGAGAAAGCGCCACGCTTCGTGGGCGACTTGACGATGCCGAAGACAGCTCACGACGAGAAAATCTTATATTCTTCGGTATACCCGGTGGCCCGTCTGAGAATGCGCGTCAGTGCGAAGAAACAATTATCTCTATCGCCTCAGACAAACTGGATATACGTTTACCACTTGATAGTATAGAGCGTTCACATCGAATCGGGAAATTTGTCAGCGGCAAAAATAGGCCTCGAGTGGTGAAATTTACCACATTCAAGACAAAAGAGCTGGTGTTCTCCAAACGGTCGTCTTTCGCGGGAACTGGTGTCAGCGTAAGCGAAGACTTGTGCGAAGCCACACGTCACGCTCGGAAGAAACTTTTGGAATTCGGTAGATGCTTGAACACTAACTTCAAATTAAACTACAAAATGCTATTTTCGTAAGGAAAGTGCTACATGTTCAATGCCGACGAAAATTCCGTTATTGAAGTGAACACTGGCAGACAAACGAGCAATGCTGTGGCCATATCCCAGGGAGCAACGCGTTCTGGACGTGTCTATGCGGGAAATAAATAGGCTCACGCGAGGGGTGGAGGCCCATCGGCAACAGCATCCGTAATCTTTACTAATATTCGGAGCGTTTTTCCTAAAAGAGGTAGTTTGAACAGTTTAATTAACGATACTGGAGCTTATATTGTTGTACTAACGGAAACCTGGCTCTCTGACAAAATAGAGACACGCGAGCTCTTTCAATGCAACAAGAAATTTACTGTATATCGGCTAGAAAGCACCGATAGAATAGGCGGTGGTGTTTTTTTTGCTATTAACTCTAGTTTTGAATAATTCCTTTTGAATGTAACTACTAATTTGGGATTGCTCTGGTGCTGCCTATCTATTGGTTTCAAAAAAATAATCATAGGGGTCTGTTATCGTCCCCCTAATCCCGATAGTGATTTTGCAGACAAAATTCATGACACCCTAAGCGAAATATCCGTTCGATTTCCTGGATCTCCTATGTTTCTTTAGGTGACTTTAATTTCCCCACTATCGACTGGTCGCGTTCCTGCCCCTTTTCTAATCCGACATCAGCAGAGGCTACAGGATTTCTTAACGTTTGTGTAGAATTTAACCTTGCACAGCTCGTTATCAAACCAACATGCGTCACATCTACTACAAGTTCATTGCTCGACTTTATTCTTACCACTCATGCTGATAAATTTCATCAGTAACCCACGTGCCTGGCTTATGCGACCATGACATCTTACTTTAACATTTCCATCCCGCCTACAAAAGTAAAGAAATGCACCAAGTATATTAGGGATTACAAAAAGGCTAACTTTAACGCTATAAACTCTGAGCTATCATCCTTTCTTGACTACTTCCTTATAACACATGTAGACTTATCAGTTCAAGAAATGTGGTTGTCTTTTAAAACTACAGTAATGCATCTTATCTACAAATATATTCCGCTTAGAATAATTCATCAGTCTTCTAACGCCCCTTGGTACAATAACCATCTGAAAAGATTATCCAACAAAAAATCCCGACTTTTTCGTTCCGCCAGAAGGTCATTAAACGCTGAAAGATAGTTAGCATATACATCCGCTGCGAAAGCCTATACAAGTGCTTTAAAGACGTCCATATTTAACTGCTTTAACTCAACCCTACCGTCTCTGTTGAAAACTAACCCAAAACGCTTTTGGAACGTTATGAAATGTACCAAAGATAGCGCTATAAGTCTCGTAAACGATTCAGGCCATCAAGTTCCGAATCATCTTTGCGCTTCTGTACTAAACAACACGTTTGTCCAATCATTCTGCACAGAAAATTTAAGTGACTATGCGCCTTTTACATCCCTTAACTTTCCAGCGATGGATCCCATTACCCTGGACCCAGCAGGTATCCGAGCCAGAATTTTCACGATAAAGCGGTCATCAACATGTGGTATTGACGGTATTAATTCCAGGTTTCTCCAAAACACTGCAGAATACAGCTCCATCATACTTACCTTTATTTTTACTATATCACTTAACGACAGTGCCCTACCCATTGATTGGAAAACCGGTAAGGTTACCCCGCTTTTTAAATCGGGAAACCCACATCACCCTGTGAATTACAGACCCATCTCGTTAACTTCGGTACCCTGCAAAATTTTTGAGCACATCATTTTCACTCACCTTGTAAACTTTCTTGAATCAAACAATTTTTTTAGCCCTTATCAGCACGGTTTCAGAAAATATTTTTCTTGTGAAACACAACTAATAACATTCACTAATGACTTGCATGCGTTCTTGGACTCGGGTTTTGCGACGGACTGTATTTTTTAGACTTTTCTAAAGCCTTTGATAAAGTTAATCACTAGTTCTTATCTATCAGCTAAGCCTTCTAAATATTGACCCTTTAATATTCAAATGGATTTGCAGCTTTCTTTGTAATCGTACCCAATATGTAACCATCAATGACAATGACTCACCAGAGGTGCCAGTAGAATCAGGTGTACCACAAGGCTGTGTGTTGGCGCCTTTACTTTTCCTTATTTATATTAACGCCCTGCCTAATCAAATCACTAGCTCTATTTGTTTGTTTGCCGACGATTGCGTAATTTACCGAAAAATAACTAATGATTCTGATATGGTTACATTACAATCGGACCTTGATATCGTTACAACCTGGTGCTCCCGCTGGCACATGAATCTTAACCCTTCAAAACGTAAATTCATGAGAATCTCACGTAGCCAAGTATCTTTTTATACCTACCATCTTAACAAAATGGCACTTGAATCAGTATCTTGTTATAAATATCTCGGAGTGCACATTACAAATCATCTGTCATGGAAACGACATATCGAACACATTACATCAAAAGATAACAGCATGCTGGGCTATCTAAAACAAAATTTTTCACTCGCACCTTCTTCCCTGAAAAAACAGCTATATGTCACCTACATTCGGCATAATCTAGAGTATGCATCCTCAATATGGGACCCTCATCAATTAACATTAATTAACAGCTTAGAAGCTGTGCAGAATCGGTCCGTTCGTTTTATTCTTAACAATTACCAGCGCACAGCAAGCGTAACTACCATGAAACTTGCCCTCAACATATCTCTCCTTTCCAAACGCAGAAAAATCGCTCGCCTTTGCCTGTTCCATAAAATATACCACTTAATTCCTACACTCAAATCACGATTTATCGAACCAGCCTCTTTTACTTCTGCACGCTTGGACCATCGTCATAAGGTGAACATCCCATTCCACAAAACGTCTACCTATGGTAATTCATTTCTTCCAAAATCATGCCAGGAATGGTATCACCTACCGGATCCACTAGTCTGTATAACTAACACAGATAACTTCCGTAAGGCACTTACTAATATTATTTAGTATGCCTTGATATGAATGTATAACGAAGCAATTCCGTTTTCTCCTGAACAGTATTGTTAAGTTTTCTTTTTTATTACCTACCTAATCTGCAAACATTGTATATTGTATTATACTTTATTTTCTATAATTCTGTGCTTATTGTCTCACTCTAACCTGTCCTATACACCATGTATTTATATTTAATCTGTATTACTGAAGTTTTCCGTTTTTCTTTGTATAATTATATTTTTACCGCATTATGCTTTTATTGTGTCGCTCTCGAATGATTTTTACGTTGTACCATGCATTGTAATCTGATTAGTATTCGTGTTTCCTTTCTCCTTTCTTGCATACTTATCTGTATTTATTACCCCCTCCCCTCTGTAATGCTTCATTGTAAGCCCTGAGGGTACTATAAATAAATAAATAAATAAATAAATAAATAAATATTACGAGTGCCGTGAGAACAGAAGTAACAGAGTTGAGTACTGCTGACCTAATTAGGCTGCGGAAATGTAAGTAGAGGTGGTAAAACACAATAACCTGTTCTCTCTGACAACACTTCCTCTCTGATTCGCTTGTGTACTGTTCGCAGACCGATATTCTCCTCCTGACTGCCTCATTTCCACCTTTACCCTGTGTTACAGTCAATATCTTCCCTTTAGCCATGGAATGGCATTTTGTTTTCTTCATACCTTCTCCTTTTCTCGATAAGCCCTCGAGAGAGCTGCTCTGCACAGTGTGTACAACAGGCAGATGTTCATCTTCTAAAGGTGGTTTTCTAGACGTTTATCATGTTTCAATTTTTTTTGTGTGTTCCTGTTTATAGAGTAGTCACATTTCAGTCCCACACCAAGAAAACCCAATACTTCCCCTAAAGACAGCAACGTAGAGATTATTGGCTAGTTCTGGATAGCTATTTGTACAACGTAGGTAAACGTTTCTTGTTCAATGTTGCTTTGTTCGTGATCGTAGTGACAATGTACACATAACTAATATTAAGCAGGGAAAACACAGGGAAAGCGGGAGCCAACGTTTCGCCAAGTGCACTTGTCTTTTTTATGTTGCCTTGAAAAAGGCAAGTCAACTAGTCCAAACGTTATCTGCCGCTTTTACTCTCCTCTCGTCTTGCTCGAAATAGGAAGCAGGTGTTTCAGAGCAGAAGGTGCTTACAGCAGCAACGACAGATATCTCCTATAAACTTTTGTAACGCTACAGTGTCAATATTTACAGTTGACTTGCGGAATTTTCATGCGGCGTTCGAAAAAATAAAGGGTGCTGGATGCATGGACACGGAAATTTTTTGTTTATCACGTACGAGGTATTTGATTGGGTTTGCCATATCGAGTATTTCTCAGAAATTTAAAACTGAACCTTTTATATTTATAAAGTTATTTAAGGTCCATAACTGGCAGTTACCACATTAAGGCATCTGACGAAAAGCGTGCCATACGAGGTCACAGAAAGAAAACTGAAACTATTGGTAAAACAGACAAAGCTTCTTTTTTGACGGAAGTTGGTCACGGTTCTTCGTTATTCAAGTGGTGTGCCGGGACAGGTCGTCACCTATTCAAATTCGCACTCTCGTCACATGGGCGGCCTCTCTCTGACCCACTTGCACAGCTGAGCGTGAAACTTGTGCTGACCCTCACGTTACCCCAGTGTAGCACCGCTCTGTGGGTGACATGGCGAGAGTCTTCCTGATGATATGACTACAGCGTCTCAACCAACGTTCTTATCTTGTTATAAGCAATAGGATTCGCTACCTTCTGGTTTGCGGGCGGTTTCGTACATTGCACAACTTGTAACTATCTGTTGCTTGGCTGCTTTTATTAAAAAGTATTTTGGCATTATTAATGGACCTATTACATGCATCTACTAGCCGTGCAGTTACTTGCAGCAAAAAAAATTATTAGTACTTGGTGACTGAGATGCACAATTATTTCACTTTGCAGACTAACACAGAATAGACAGGCTAGCCTGTAGCGCCGCACTACAGCGTAATTTGCAACTTCCGCAGTCAATGAATATATAGCTTTATGCCACGAAGCGTACGACAAACGTTATGCATGGCCTAATTAGTGGAATGGAGAGTGTACAAAAAAAGTTTAAGTGTGGAGAACGAAGTATGAAAAATTTGTGAAAGTGTAAGCGTAGGTTGCGATGACTCTAATGGGGGTAGAATAGAAAAAAAACGCTCAAGTGCAATCATCTGCCGGCACACCAAATATTCCCAAATAGTCTCAATTAGCCTATAGAACGCCTCTCCCTCCCCCTTCTTTTTTTTCGGCGTCCCACAAAAACCTTGCGTCTCTTCGGGGGTAGAATACATAATTCCAATATACATTCGCAGAAGTATGAAATTCTCACACAGCAACTGAATACGGATGGAGCAGTTTTCCGCAGTAATCCTGCATGTGCATATCATTAGGAACCAATATTAGAACACAGCGATTGCCTCCTCAAACTCTTTCTAAACTCGCACTGAGCCTACAAAGAATACAAGTACCAAAAGTGGAAACATGATATTTCTGTTTTGATCTGATTTGCAGGTCTGTATCTTGCAGAAATATTCTTGGTCTTGTATGCTGCAATTTGGAAACCATCGATATATTGTGAACACATTAAGGCTTTTGCAAGAGCGACCGAACACGGCGTTGCAGTGCTGCAATTCTAAACGGACCTCCACTTTCCCTTTTTTATGTAAAGAAGTGCACCAACATACAACGAAGCAACGTGGATAACTAAGCATCACAGTTTACAATAATAAAATGCACACATGAAATGTTGATCGCCAAGCAAAATGGTAGTTTAGAAGTGCAGGCGAGTTCATACAAAATTTGTCAAGAATTAGATTACGCATTACGGAATGCATAAAGGAATGCGAAACAACACGAGCGCTAACTAGCGACTCAACTTGCACTGGAAACCACGTACTTACAAGGATTTTCCATTTGCTTTACATGGAAGGTAACTCACATGTTTAAGTGCTAAATTTGCTCTGCCTTGTGTATTGCCCTAATTCTTGCTCGACAAAGCAAAATTGACAAAAGCCAATGTTTTCCAAGACAATATCCGAGGCATATGTTGTTGCCATCTGAACAAAAAAAAAGAAAGAATACGGAAATCAGCTGCGTTTCAAGCTGCCGAGCGGTTATTTGAAACTGTACTGTAGCCATATTTTCTCGCATCTGTTATCTACTAAGTATTTACAGAATTGTTCAAAAGGGCTTTCTTTGTATACTTGTTTGGTTAGGGCTGTATTGCCAAATTGAGGTAGGGGCAATACGAAAATTACATTTCAATTCTATTCAACTATATTTCCTTTGTGTGCTTCCATAGTTCTCCGAGCTCCGCACCGGCTATTTTATGACCAGGAAAGGCCGGTCGGGAGTGGTAGCATATCAAAAAAGCAAGCACGCCAGGCAGAACCAACCGTGGGTTGATACCTTTGCAAGCAATATCTCATGCGTTTTAGATTTATTGGATGAACGTCTCCCTGAACTACCATGGCGGACTTTGCGGAAGAACTGCTGCTTTTATTGATCGGTCATACTTCTTTAATAACAAGACACAACGTGATTGACCATTCAGAAACACACCACAGTACAATGAAAGCCGCACCGAGAATTTCGACGATGAACACGTTCAAAGGTAAATGTATATACGTGGAAGCGAAGTTTGCATAGAAGCCCACGCTTTGAAAATATGGCGGTTCGTCAGTAGTTTATGGGGCTTAGCGCCATCTATGTGGTGTGCGAACATCTCTGGTAAAAAAAATTAAAAAAAAATAAAAATGGAAGTGATGCTAAGTCTGGTAAAAAAAAAGAGTATCATAGGCTTTCTATTGGAGCGGTATTTTTAAACATCCGGTAGCTCAAGGGGAGTCCGCTGTGTCCGAAGCATTGTGAATCCCAAACTCCTCTCAATCGGTCGTGTGCTTTAAGTCGATGTCTTCTTTTTACATCCAAAGCCTTATAAAATACGGACATATGGCCAGTGGGAAGTCACTGGGATTTAAGTATGCTGCCTTTTCACGTTGCTTGTCCTGTGAGAGTTAGTACTCTGCGTGTTTGTGACCTTTGCATAAACTGTGCTCTTGATCAATATTCCTTCCACATTCGGCTGAGCTGACCCGGCTACATACCGCATGTTATTGTGTTATTTCGTTGTCCCTTAGGCATTTAGGGTCTCCAAAGTGTAGAGTGATGCTCCTCATTGCTAGCGAGCTTCCGTTGAAACAAAAATAATTCAACAGTTCAGTTTTATTGGCTCAAAAACCGAAAACAAGAATTGCTCAGTTGGCACACAGTCCACACTAAATATGGCAACGAAAAAACGTGAAGATCAGCGAGTTGTACTCCCGCAAAATCTTGCCCATAGCAATCACAAAGTGCACCAAGCATTCTGATACAAAACTTGCTCAATACTAGACTGACTAGAGAACATGCTAACTTACCCGTACTTTCTGCAAAAACCAGACTGTCGTAAAGTTTTCGCTCAAACTTCAAACCTTTATCCTACCTTGCATGTCTGTCATAAATACGTGCTTTTTTTTCTCGTCATGCAGGTGGGACGGTCTATATTTATCTTTGCGTTCCATGCATAGTACCATTTGTACAATTAGCATTACAGTATAGTGACAAAATGGATGTGTGTTTTGAAGAACTTAAAACACTTTATATTTGCGCCCCTTTTTAGGATCGCAGATCGAAGGGGACGATCCTTCGAGCAGACGCAACATAGAGCTTATCTGCTAGTTGTGAGCACCACGCAACCTGCGGTACGTTCGGATATTATGCAATTTCTTCTTTTGATCCCTCATCCCCTCTCGTATGTGCACGGTAGCAAACTGGAGTTCGCATCGGTTAACTTCCCTATATCATTGCGACAGCAATAATATCATACAGGCCGTGGCCGTAATGTTCCCTGTAAAGTACAAGGGCGGTAATTCTGTCGCCTCACGACGTATGCTGTATGTGCAAGTGAAAGCACGCGAGGATTGATTGATTGATTGATTGAAAACTTTATTGTTCCACCGAGCTGGGGTGCCCGCCTCTTAACCTACACGTAGGTAGGGGAGGAGGACGAAGCAGACCCCGCGCGTTGAGGACGGTGAGTCTTCACGGCCTCAACGGCCAGGCGGATTGCTCGACGCTGGTCGTCTTCAGCCTCGCTCTGGAGCAAGGCCTCCCAGGCTTCTCTACTGACAATGTTTTCCTTGGCCCCTGGGGAGCCAGCACACTCCCATATTATATGGTCTAGTGTACCTTTTTGCTTACAAATTTTGCAGAGGGCGTCGTTATAGTCCCTCGTCTGTGTTAAGTAGATCCAATGTGGTGATGTATAATTGTTTCCCTGGAGCACGCGAGGAAAGCAGTAGATTGCGCTTCAATCTGACGCGCACGAAGGAAGAAAGCGGAGAGCAAACGCGCCGTCTCCTGTCGCGCGAGAAGCTGTGAGGGGAACGGATGGGAGAGAGAGAGAGAGGGGGGGTGCGCTTGCGGCGTTCTTCTCCGGCATCAACTGTGCATTTCGCGACCGGGCGCAAGGGGAACTTACGATCGTGGCACAATCTCGTGCGCCATATATGGAGGAAAGCGGAAGGCAGCACGGTAGGGATTGGCCTCTACTCTACCAAGTGTCTAAAGGGTTCTGTAGACGGCTCATAACTTTGTGCGCGTTGTGTTTTCGCCGCTCTTGCGTTTAAGCGATAGACCGCACGTAGGTCACTCCACTCGCCGCTGCCACCGCGCTTGCTCACATCAGTGTTTTGACAGCAAGTGTCCGCGCTCATGGAGTGCAATGCGTTCTTGCTTGCTTCTGCGCGCTCACACTATGCTTGTTCATTTTCTAAGTAAGCGAATGTTCCCAATTTGATACGTCCGATATAACTACTACCTTCAATTTGTATAGCTGTCTACTAATTTGCTATCACAATCGATGCTTCGTCTGCAAGTCGAAAGTTGGACATTTTTTCATGTTTGTCCGTGTCTGTCTTGTTGTGAAAAGTCACAATGCAACTGTGACATGTTACACCACCACACAATCAATCAATCAATCAATCAAGCAATCAATCAATCAATCAATCAATCAATCAATCAATCAATCTGTTCATAAATCAATCAGTCGTTTTGTGATCAGGGCGAAAAATACGGAGCGTATAAGAGAAAAACCACTGTTACAAATAGGCTAAAGACTCGCTTGTGTGGAAACCCGTCGCCTGGACGGGCCCTATGCGTACTGTAGGTAACCTTAGACGATAAACTTTCGCACTTCTTGCCTGGCTTGATGATTCAATGCTGTACTTAATAGTTCAGAATTCTCGCGTAAACCCCTGAAGCCAAGAACTGTCGGGTATTACTTAACGTGAAAACTTTTCGCTAGCGCGTTGCCTCACGATGTAACACATCTGGGAAACAGCGTGCTCAGAAACCGTATAATTCACGCCAGCGGAATTCAGGAAAAACGCAATGGAGCAAAACAAGAAAAGATTTAAGGGCTGCGTATTCTGCGGTGGGCGAACAACACCCGCGGGTTGTACCACATAGGCGCAAACGTCAGTTTTTTCTCTCATGGGCGCTAATGAAAATATTTTAATAATGCTAAAATAAAGGGCAATCATGCTTTCCTTAGCGATTCATATGTCTATCTAAAACTAATTAAAGGTCACATTTTGTTTGAATAAAGTGCAGGTCGTCTTATTTTTTGTTTTATTTAAGGGGAGTTTTTTTTTCTAAATGATATTTCTCCCCTCCTTAACTAGTCGCGCCTCATTCCCAACTGTCCTGAGCATGCCGCCCACAATTATTCCTGGACCACTCTTCGCCCAAAGCTTCCCTACCGTGTGGATTGACTTTGCCCATCCCGTAACTTCTCTCTTCCTCGCCTGGTAGAACAAGCGTGCACTTACTTATAATAAGAAAATTGTTGCTATGCGACGCCCCTAGCTTGTCAGGCTTTTCAAGCACTGGCTTCCACGCATTTATTCCGCCTCTTGCGGCATGTACTACTTACTACTCGTCGTACAAGGCATCATCATGATCAGTGTCCAACTCCATGCCACGCCAAAATAAACGCTTTTAAGTATTCTTTTTTCCACGCACAATTGAGGAATGGAACAAGCTGCCTTCTGATGTGATTATGACAATTGACTCTATTGAAAAATTAATTGCTTCTTATTCCTAGTCATGTTTCACAGTATAAATGTTCTCCTGTTACTATACAACTTTCCCATTGTAAATGAGCTCTTATGTTTTGTGCTGATACTACGCTTAATTCATATTGTGCATTGTTGTATTTTCATGCTACTCCTGCTAGGGGCCGCTGTGATGGCCTGCAGTATTTGATGAATAAATAAATAAAATAAATAAATAAATAAATAAATAAATAAATAAATAAATAAATAAATAAATAAATAAATAAAATGTGTCTGTGGTCAAATGTGTCGAGCATCGAGCTTCTGTGCTGGAGGGCAATGTTCAAAAGCGGCCACAGAAGATCTTTATCGACTTAACTTCCAGTGTTACTTAGTGTTATATGCTCCCAAAATAAGCTAAATCAATAGCTGAGCTATGGGCGGCTGTAAATGTGCGAACCACAGAGTGAGGGAGGAGAGTCCGAGAAAGCTGGTACGCTAATAACAGCGACCTTTCAGAATCCTTGTGGCTTTCAGGCCCTCATTTTGCAGAGAAGCCTGCACTTTAATGAGAACAATGGCCAAATGCTGATGTGGCCAAGACAATCGCGTAGGTTTCGGCGCCTTATACGAGGTCGAAATTATTGCCAATCTGGACACAGTAGCAAAATAGAGAGCCCTTTATCAAAATATAATTGAAAACTATAAGCCCAAACACATCACTGCTCCTACACTTTTTTTCACTGCAATCGATGGAATAGGGGAGAGCTGGGTAAAATGCACAGCGCTAACTTGCGAAGAAACTGGCACCAGCTCCATAGATGGCCATCGCTTTGTGGCAGAAACATAATCTATTTGGAAAAAAGTGCGGACTCTCAAAAAGGGGTAGGATAGTTAAACGTAGATGTTAAGCGTTCCCTGCGATTTTCTTCCTCTGAAGCTCGATGTCCTGATGCATCGCAATTCTAAAATTTTTTTACAGAGTAACATGGCTTTTGTATACAAGCGCCGGCAGGTGAAAAAAATCAGCCGGAAGAAGTGTGCGAGGTTTCCGAATTACAGCGCTCCTTCAGTCGAAGCATCTAGCTGCAGCCACGCGCATTGAAACTCTTATTTCTGGAATGTAGTGCCTTGCTTGCTTGAGGAAGACAAGAAGGTTCGGACCCGTCCTGGTGGCGTTAGCGCTGCGCGGCTAAGACCGAAGGCGCGGAACCGAATCTTGGCCGCGGCGGCCACATTTCTTTGCAGGAGAATTGTAAAAGAAGAAAAAGAAAACGTCAGTGTTTCGTGTACTGGGCGCCCGTTAAAGGAACTAAGGTGGTGCAAATAATACGGAGACCTCCCCGGCGTGCCTCAAAATAAAAGCTGGGCTTGGCGCGTAGAATCCCAGAATTTCTTTCTTTTTTTAAATAAGGTTCCGCGCTTAAAAACTCTTCGCTGCGGTACTCGATTACTGGTTGTGTATCGTATTTGGCACGTCTTTTACCATTACACTTTCTAACACATCGAATGTTTCCGAACTTTAGCACTCCACCTAAAGAACCACAAGATTGAGGAGGATTGAGGGCCTCGATTTTTTTGTTCAGATCTTATCGACCGAATAGGCAGTAATTCCCGGGGACGCATAGCGGCATTCGCCTCTATTCTTTGCTGTACTCAAACTTATCAAAAATAACAAGATAGTTTAAAAAAGGCTAGCCTATCTTTAATCCACTTAATCTTATATTAAAGAAAACAGGAATAAAAGGGGAAGAATGTACCACTTCATAAACACTGGTAGCCGAACTTACGACCCCGGCGTAACGCTCTGCGAATGTACATACACACAATCACGCAACCTCACCTTCTTATCAGTCGGTACATCCATCTATCCATTTAGCCGTCTATCTATACAGTCATTATTCAAACATTGTATCTGTCAATACACCTGTCGATCCCTCCTCCGGTCTCGGTGTCGGGCTGTTGCTCTTGAGCGCTCTTGCGACATTGGGACAACCCCGAACATCGACAAGGGCGCCTGTATAGACTTGACGCTGGATTACAATTCCGGCTTCCACTTCGGTTGCGGAGAAGCCAGGAAACACTCATCCATCGATTACGGCTGGGTGTGGCATACACCCACCGATACTTTCACAAGATTGGACAAGCACGGAACCCTGAATGTAGCGTCTGTCACACTCTCGAGACAATAGCTCACGTACTTTGCGTGTGCCCTCAATATGCGGCCGAACGAAGAAAACTCAAATCTACTGTTGACAGCTTGGACTCCCGCCCCTTTTCAGAAGAAAAGCTTTTGGGCGCGTGCAGGAGTGTTGACTGTGCCAAACGTGCCATAAAAGCACTTTTGAACTTTTTAAGTGAGACTGGTTTAGACGATCGCCTCTAGAAGCTGTGAGACGTGTAGTCAGTGTGAAATGTGTTGGCGCAAAACCTTTTTGTGGCAAGATTACTTTTTGTATGGACAGGATTACTCTTAGTGTATTGCGTCTCCAGTGCGCATCCGCATATTGGACAACGTGTATTTAGTATCTAATTGTACCATATCATAATCATCCGCCACCTATCTTTTCCTGTATTTCCCACTTCCCCATTCCCCAGTGAGGAGTAGCAGGCTAGAGACACGCTCTCCAGGCCGACCTCTCCTCCTTTCTCTTCATTAAAATCTACTCCTCCTCCTCCACTCTGTGGAGAAGGATGACTAGCGAAGTTGTGTATGTGGACCCCTTAATGGCGAACTGCACCTCCGCCGCGGGTCGGCCCGGTATTGCACTTTCTTCAGCATAAACGCACGTATGGGGAGTGTTTAACGCCTGCGTCACCTCCACTGCTGATCGGCCCGGCATTGTACTATTTTTGGGATCGGCCCATGTATGGGGAGTGCTCACCGCCGGCATCATCTCCGCCGCGGGTTGGCCCGGCATTGCACTATCTTCGCGATCTTTTTTACTACATGCGGACACGATAGTGGGGAAAGTAGCCTTTAGCAGCTTTGTTGTAAAACTTCATAATAATTCAAGCACTTCAGTTAAAAGACGCACAGCCTATACCAATCCATGCACAAGAACAGCTGATTTGCCATTGGCGTGATTGAAGATGGAAGTGCAATAGACGTACGCACAGGGTTTCCCACCTAACTCTTCTCCAGGTTTAAAAATTAACGTGTGCGTTGCGAGAATGCAGACAACTTAGCAGTGTACTTTGTAGTTTTGAGCTAG
Source organism: Dermacentor albipictus (assembly GCF_038994185.2). Classification (NCBI taxonomy): domain Eukaryota; kingdom Metazoa; phylum Arthropoda; class Arachnida; order Ixodida; family Ixodidae; genus Dermacentor; species Dermacentor albipictus. The sequence goes on from NC_091821.1 coordinate 441,267,808, forward strand.
TCAAAAAGTGTTTGTATGAACGTAATCAGGTATTAAGGAGTCAAAATTAAGGACAACCCTTGAAAATATTGCTTTAACCGCGAAACCCTCTATGGAGAAATTCGGCAGTCTACTAAGAAGTATCCAAATACCTTATTTCCGTGATCATTGCTCCAATGGTTTCGATTGCTTTGATTGTTTGAAGCACGCGAGACTTGAAGTACCAAGTGACTGGGCACTGCTGCGCAGATTCAATGCGACATTCAACCCCTTCAACGGGCATATAGATTTTTTAGTATTATTATCAGCTATTATTAAAGACAATAGCGCTCAGCAGAATGGTCAGGAAAGTACAGGGTAGATGTTCTAGGAAAGTTTCACTTTAAAATAGTGCATTATCAAACATCCATACAACCCTCGTAGGAACTAAAAACGTCGTTGAACTGCGGGAAGTAGGTGTCGTACGGTTATAAGGGCGTTTGAAAGCGCGCGATGGTGTCTGCATTCGAAGATCGCACAGACAGCAAGCAAAGTATCCGCCGCATGTGGGACAGCCAGGAAGCTTTGATGCAAGCTCCATAGAAGAATCCATATTTGAGCGCCTGCTACGTGTTACTCTAAAGAGCTAGTACTGGCAGGATGACCGGCATCGATACTTGAAGCGCGTTATTGGGATAATTAGCACTCCTGCCTATCTTAGTCTTAATGCTGCTGTATCTTACCCAAGGTTGCACAGTGACCTTAGGTAAAATACAGCGGAATTAAGTGTACCTTGCAATTGTGAAACCCACTGAAATGGTTTACAATCAGGAGCTTTTTCGCTTGTTATCGCTGCGCCCTACTTGGCAACATATGATGTATCAACCCCTTAAGGGCTCACCTTCTTTATATGAATGGTGACACATTGGTTAATATTTTTTTTTTACGGTGCAAAGCTTTTCATAAACTTATTTAGGGTACCCGAAGATAAATTAAGAATCTTTATTGGTAAAGAGAATAATTTATTTGTATATATATATAAAGAGCTCCACTCCTGGAAGCCCGCGAGAAATATATATTCCTTAGAACAGCTCTACTGCACTGAGTTATATTGAAATAGACTGTTTTTCATCTAATGTCTCCACGCCTACGGGAGTCTACCAGCAGCGTGGTACTCAGGAAATCCCTCGAGAACAGGGCGAACTCAGCTCGCATGGTACGCCTCCTGCCTTCTAGTGTGAAAAAATAAACTCAATTAAACGCACCGCAAACAAAAGCACTAATACCATATATGTACTAAACGGCACAACGAACTTTGACAACCATCCCGAGCCATTGACGTGGCGAAACACCCACGAACAGATCGTCTCGTCCTAAACGAAAAACGTCGCATTTCGCCGGGAAGGCGAAACGTCGATTGCGATAGCAAATAAACTTTCAACGCTCGCTTGCTAACTAAACCAACCAGCGTGATGTCAGGGCACACAGAGGAACAGGCACAAACAACATTCGATGACCACAGATACTCGTTGTCAAAACGTTGGCGTGAGGAAGAGCGGAAGCAGCAGCGAGCGAAGTGACCTTCATGCTGTCTGTCGCTTCAAAGCAAACTGAGCAGCGAGAACACAGCACATGCAAAGCTACGAGCGATCGGCCTACCTCGATTCTGTCCCCAAAGCGGATCACTTTCAAAATAAAGCTCGCTCATTGCTGCCGAGGTGCAACGCAACCCCCTACCAACCCTCACCCGGTTTCGTGCGCGCGACAGTAGACGGCGCGCTTTCTCTCCATATTCCACCCTTGAGCGCCGATCTTCAGCTTACCCTCGCACGCTTTCACTCGCACATGCAGCATACGGTGTGCGTCAACGGTATTATGCCCTTGGACTTTATAGTGAACGTGGTGGTGACGGCGACGCCGAAACCGACCGCAAGAATGAGACTGGAGTGTCCTAATAATTGCTAGTGAAATAAAATGTCAATTGCTCGTGACAAGCTGAGGTCGTGAAAAACCCTTAATGGATGACGACTAAGCTTGCTGCCAAGAAAATATTGCGGCCATGGCTCGGCATAAACCCTGCCTATGCGTCAGGGCGATGTCTGGTAATGTGTGTTCCAACAGATATGCAAAAAGAAAAAAAAAAGAAATCAGTCGTCATGGAAGCAGAAAAAATTACAAAGGAAAAGATAATTGCGTGTTACTAGCTGAGGGCAGGAGTGAAAACGAATGTTGATGTGGTAGATCGCCGTCGGATTTGAGTGAAATTGGAAGAGAACCCATTCTAATAAGGTTGACGACTGGGCGTGTTGGTATAGGCTATTAGAGGTTGGATTGCGCAAGATTTTGACGAGACACACAGAAGAGAAACACACACCACAGAGTGCTCCGTGGTGTGTTGTTTTCTTCTGTGTGTCTCGTCAAATGTTGCGCAATCCAACCTATAAAACACCATTCTAATAAACAAACAAGAACCCAAATTTCTCGCAAAAGTAACTACCGAGCGTGGCAAACATTCCACGTAGGAAGAAGATCGTTTGCGGTAAAATGATAGTTATTGTGAATACTTTCTTAAAAACAGGAGTAAGGTGGCACAGAAAGACTGGCTGACGTTTCGAAAGGAGGGCTTATCTTCGTGAAAGGCGGCCTTCTCCTCCTCGGCAGGTTAGTTTTAACAGGTTAGTAGAGTGACGTCACGTGCGGTCGTTGTCGGTGGCGGCTGGCTGTAAAGGGAGAGGCTCAAAAAATGAAAAAACAGAAGCGCTGTCACCTGACGTCTCTCGGCGTGCTTGTTAAGACGAGTGGACTAGAGTGGGAAAGTGGGAAGGTGGCCAAGAAATAAAAGAAAAAAAAAGAAGTAGCAGAGAAAAAAAAAAACAAGAACAGAAAAAAGAAGGACATAGGATGGCGTTGGGGGAGCGTGAGTTTACGGAGCCTGTAGGGGTTTCGTTGGCGGCGTGCGCTCGTTTGTTTAGAAGAGCGGATCAGCCGGTTAATGCACCAGTAAAGAAAGACATGAGGTGAAGGAATGACTTGAGTAGCTTAGCAGCAATGCGTCAGGTAGTATTGAAGGTGTTAAGACGGTTACACGGAATCTGGTGGCATTGGGATTGGTTAGTTGAAAGTTCGCGGATTCGTCTTTCAAGGGCCTCAGCATTTCAGGAAAGGCGCCGTCACGGCGTTGTGCAGAGGTGGCGTGACCCTGTGTGATCGAGGCGCCGAAGAAGGTAACCTGGCGTCCGGAGCTTTTGAATGTGTTGGTGAGGGTCATTAAAAAGAAATAAAAAGAAAAAAAAGTTAAGAAAACGAAGCGGAAGAACAACTAGGAGGATGACAGGAGAAAAATCGGAAAGGGGCAGGTCCACATGGGAAAACGGTAAAAGCGTGGATGAGAATATTAAATTGAGTAGTAAAACAGAGGCAGGGAAAAACTAGAAGTGGAGGAATAGGTGAAGTTAAAAATCGATGTTAGCTGCGGCACAACGCGTTTATGGCCTTTGTTAATGATATCAGAGTTTCATGTTTAGGTTAGAGATTCAAGCGAGTCTAACTTCCCACGTACCAAATTGATTCCCGTCTGGTGTAGGCATTTACGGTTGTGTATGAGGTATGATTCGGTATATTTGCTTTCTCAAGGTGAACCGAAATTTGTTTGTAGTATATAGAGCCTTGCTTTATCGAATATATGACTAGGTAAATTTTGTTTTGTATGTGCGCAATAGCCGTTGAGTCTTCTTGAGTTGAGAAGTGGTCTGCGAAATCACCAAAGATCCGTCATTAAACAGCCGTTTCTACAAGGTACTCCTCCCCCTATTGTGAATTATGGAGGATATTCACAGTCACAACACATAATTTTCGCAACTGTAGACGTCACGGCTCTGTATTCCAACATTCCAATCCCCGATGGTTTATCTTCGCTAAAGAAACCGCTGTCTAAATACAATCCACAACACTGTATTGAAGTCTACGTGTCTATTCTGGAATTTGTTCTAACGTATGAGTACTTCAAATTTGAGCACAATAATACCTAAAATACATGGGAGAAGTATGGGCGTACCTCTTATACCAATCTACGCGAGCATATTTACGGGGACTCTAAAAACAGATTTCCTGTCGCGCTGCACAGACAAACCCAGCACGTGCCTAGGATACATAGAATACATATTTATAATATCTGGATACGGTCACGATAATCTAGACAGATTAGCCACATTCCTAAGTTCACTTCACCCATGAATAAAATTCCCATCGGAATCTTCCAATGAGCGCATAAACTTTCTGGACACAACAATATATATTGACAACAGTACCTAAAATATGCAAGTCACCATCTCAGGCATTGCAAGCAAGGCACCTTTAAAGATCAAGCCACAAGCCAGCGTCGCATTCACGTTGAAAACTGAGACTAAGTAGATAGACTCGATCACCTTAAAAAAAAAACCTCCCAATGAGGAACCGCCTAAAGAGTGAGCTTCAAAAAGTCTGCACCGATGTAGCCAAACTTGATCGAAGCGAGGCACTCAAACCCCGCCCTAAGATCGCCAGAGGAACAGCGGACGTTCTTATTACTAAATTCGCAAATGCACTCCCAAACATAAACAACATACACACATTACACAGTGAATAATACGAAACTCTCACCGGCAACTAAAAACTTAACATTTTTCATTACCCGCTCAGAGTAGCTGGTAGCAGAAAGAGTAATTTCGTAGAAGTTCTCGTACATGCCAAGCTAAAGACTACGACGAAGACAACATCCAGTCCCTGTGACCGCCCAAGTGTTCTACATGCTTACATATTCAATATATTACTATGCTAAAAATTACAACGCCAGATAACCTTACCAAGGTAATTTCAATTTTCACATGCACGTCAAGCAACGTAGTCTTCTGTCTAGAATATCTCGCCTTTACGAAACAATACGTAGGTGAGACTGGACAATACATTTATGCAATACTCAATGACTATCACGCAGATACGAAGCCCAATTTACCCAACGTAGGAGCCAGCCACTTCAGTGAACATGGCCATGTATTTGATAAAACAAGGCTCTATAAACTACAAACACGTTTCCGTTCACCTCGCGAGAGGATGCACACATGTTTAAATTCCTATACGCGACGGGAATTAATTTGACCCGTGACAACATGGAATCGCTAAAAGCTGTAACTTAAATCTGAAATTCTCATATCATTAACAAAAGCACAAAACACGCTGTTACCCGCCGTGGTTGCTCAGTGGCTATGGTGTTAGGCTGCTGAGCACGAGGTCGCGGGATCGAATCCCGGCCACGGCGGCCGCATTTCGATGGGGGCGAAATGCGAAAACACCCGTGTACTTAGATTTAGGTGCACGTTAAAGAACCCCAGGTGGTCAAAATTTCCGGAGTCCCCCACTACGGCGTGCCTCATAATCAGAAAGTGGTTTTGGCACGTAAAACCCCATATATTATTATTATTATTAAAACACGCTGTTCTACCAGCAAACTCGATTGTTAGCCTCACTTAGCTTATCACTCGATTCAATATTTCTTTCCACGCTTTTACGCATATATCAACTATACAAGTCGTTTTCCCATGTGCACCTGCTCTCTCCCGCTTTTTGTTCTCTCACCCTATTTTTTCTTCCATTTCTTTTCCCGCCTTTCTTTTTACTGTCCATATATTTTGAAGACCCTCACTGACACATTACAAAGCCCCCGATGCCAGGATACCTTTTTTGGCGCATCGACCACACAGAGTCACGCCAGTTCTGTATATCACCGTGACGACGCCTATGCTGATCTACTGACGTTAACGTCCCTTGAAAGACCAAGCCTCTACCTTCCAACTACAGCGGCAATGCCCCCGAGCTCCGTGTAGCCGTCTTAACCCCTTCGATATTACCCGACACATTGGTGCTAGGCTACTCAAGTCATTCTTTCAACTCGTGTCTTTCTGTTACTCGCTGACTGACCGGCTCTAAAACTACGGACGCACGCTGCCAACGATACTCTTAAAGGGTCGCTAACGTAGATGGTTGAAAAAGGCGTAGTGAAACGGAAACATGACAAAAGAACACAGACGACAGACACATTTGACGCTAACTTTGAACAACGAGTATTTATTGCGGGATCACAGCATAGATACAGGGTCTTTCAGCGAACAATTTCAAACATTCTTTAAGGTTGCCTGTGGCAGATAGCTACATTCCAGTTTATGAGCCGGTCTATTAGAAGGGGCGGACAGTAGTTGCGCAAAAAATTGAAATGCAATATCGACTAATTAACAACAATTCGCTTATTGACTTTTAAGCTAATTATTTTGTGACCCATATTGGAATTTACAGATTCTAGCGGTGGACCCCTCAAGGTGGATCCACTTGGAACGAATCCTCAGGTCGACACCAGTTTCGAGATATAAATTCCCGAACTTTGTGGAGAAATGCTTGGCGTTCCAGTTAATTGTGTGCTTCAGTGCATGAAATGACGATGTGTTTGCAAATAAATTGGAACGCCTGTTCTCCCTCATGCATTATAACATGTGCAAGGTATATGTGAACCGAAGCTTCCATAGAACTCACATGCCAAGAAAATAGGGCTCGTTGTAACCGTCACCATCTTCGTATCGTGGAGACAACAGCAAGAAAAAAAAAATAAAAAAAATGAAAAAGTGACATCACAGCAGGGAATGGCAGTGACGTCAAGATCTTACGCTGCTTGGTGCGAATATTCGAAATTCTTTAGCGTCCGGAATTACGGTTGCTACGACAGCAGTTATGTTTATTTTTTCAGGCTGAGGCGAGCTTGAGACTCGTCTCACCTGAAACGTCAGCGCGTCATGCAAGTACTAATAGTGGTGTATGTCTTAATGTGAACGTAATTAAGCTGTTATTGCTGCAATGGCTCCAGTAGCTTCCTTAGGAAGGTGAGTGTATACGATGGTAGTAGATGACACAGCTAAAGGGCTTTCAAAATCCACTTTAATTCCATTCGTCCTAAATAATGCAGCTAATATAACTGACCAAACAAAACATGTTTCAATGATGAAAGGTACTATGACCAGCACGCAGTCGTAATGCATAGCAACCTATGCGAATCATTTTCACGGAATCATTCGTAGTTCCTGCTGACACGATGTATTAATATCCAACAATTATCAGGCAAAGTTTCCCCACATTATCTTTAGAAAGCATTGCACTTAATAATTTTGCTGCCCGTCGGACGTTCAGAGCCTGCGTTGCAGAGAGTAAACAAACATAGCGCAACGTTTCTTCGCGGGCGTCCCGCATTTATCATTACGACGAGACAAGCGCGTCGGAAGCCGCAGCGTTAACTTGCACGATAACCAAAAAAATCTGCACTCACACGTTCGCCAACGAATGCAGTGCAGTCGATCACGGAAAGTTTGAAGTGAAGCGCATACCCACTTTAAAGAAACATGCAACGAAATAAAAAAAAGAACTCGAACGATACCGTCGCGTTCAAGTGAGAAACGCCTTTCCTCGCGACAGAATAGCTGGCTTGCACAGCCTTGCCATGACTTGCGCCAGAATCACTGTTTGGTATGGGTCGCCAAGAAAGTACTAATTAATTGTGAAATAGAAAAAAAGATAACATCTGTTCCTTTAGTGCCGCAAACAATATGTGAAATGGAAAAGTTACTCTTATGCCAGCATTCTAGAGCATTTAGAGCAATTTTAGAGCATTTTTTTGCCCACAGATTTTCTAGTTTCAGTGTTTGTCCCTCTCCTCCCCTAGTCGCGCTTCAACCGTGCACCACTAATTGATATCCTTGGCGATAGGTTTTCCCACACTTTACGTTTCAAGTTTCGCTACCGATTTAGATGGACCTTGACATGTGCTCCGGGCAACCTGACAGCGTCTCTCGCGGCAGAATGGGAAATCTGTGTTAACGAATCATGCCAAGCGCATAAATTCCACCTGTTTTCGTGATAATGAGATGGATGGTTTGCTGATACAAGACCCACTAAAGGTGGCGGTGTGATAAGCTTCAACGATAAGCCTGGACATCTCGCTAAGGTTTTTCCCTTCCTTTTGCCTCCATCATGATATACCAACAAGCGCAACGCACAACTTTCGGTAACCTAGCTCACTCCCCTCAACACCCTCCTATGCTTGTTTGTTTATTCTTTTGCTGCCCTCCCACGCTCCCGCTCTTGTCTCTTCGTCCTATAAACCAGGCCTAGAGACGTCAGGCGACAGCGCTCATTTTCTCTTCAGTCTCTCCCTGTACAGCCAGCGACCACCGACCACGACTGTAATACGTGACGTCACTCTATTAACACGCTAGAGCTAACCTACCCAGAATGAAAAAGCCGTCTTTGAAGAAGATAGGTTTTTCTATCGATACGTTGGTCAGCCTTTCTGGCACCACCACCCTTGTGTATAACCTTAATACCACAGTGTGCTACTCCATCTGTCAGCCCCATTCTTGATTTTGCAAATACTTTGTGATGCACACATGCATGCACACAACTTTCATGCCCAAGCTCCTCGTTTTTGTGTTGCTCGCATAATTTGCTCGGCAGATGACTGACGACTTTAATGCGTGCTTAATGTCTTCAAGCGTGTCCTGATGCAAAGGTGCATAATAACTAGGCATATCACGGCGCACTCGCCTTGGCGCCAATAAACGTTCAGCGAAAGCTTAAGAAATCTTGAGACAGATTCTTTGACTTGTTACTGCCGACGTAACTTGTAAAGCCTCGACCACAAAGTAGGTCAATCAGCACGCAGTACACGAATCGGCGATGTTATTATGCATGCTTATACTGAGGCTGCCGGCTTTGCTCACGATGCTTAGGAAGCGCGCCATTGAAATGTATTGACCTTCCTCTACAAGTAAAGCGTCCCTGCAAGTGCATCTTACAGATACATTGGAGTTGTTTATTTTGAGTTTACTAGGTCTTGACGGCAAAGTATTGAGGTGTTCCCAGCACAGAAACATAAATGACGGACAGTTCGTTCGCGTAGTCACAATTGCTAGGCACCAGTCTGTTCGTATTCTTCTAGGCCTCGATAAATACACCAGCGCGCATCCACGGATCGTAACATAGCATAATTCTTGCGTATTGCTTCCGCATGAGATCGCAGAGCCTGTATTTCGCACGTAACTTTAGCATAAATTTCTTTCGGTGTATTGAACGTTTCTATGTGCCCTATGAAAAAAAAACGATAAAACTAATATTCGGGACATATTTGGTAGGCTAGTCGGCATCTTATGAAAGGGAAGTTACTAAAATTCATCGTTAATTTTCGCTGCTGTGTATTGTGTACGACATAAGGCTTTTCGTCGTTGTTATCTTCAACAACAACGACGAAACACCGCCATCTTTCTCGTCGTCCTTGCCGTCATCGTTGTGCTAAAACCATAGGTTTTCTCTCACAGGAAAGAACAACAGCCGGTTTCTTAATTGGCGGCTGACGTAACAAACCAGCTTGTGGTCGTTTGCGCCGTCACCACCTCGGTTAGTTCACAAACAGCTGCGATAGCAAGGAGGGAGGCTCGAAGCACGTAGAGGGATTCTTTCCACTCAAGCGTGACCGTCCCTTCATCGTAAATTTTATCCGCCACTTTTGCTACTGCTCTTGGCTGCAAACTAAGGCCGCCACAGCAGGGCGGAGAGAACGCGACACCTCATCGTAAGTTCCTTTCAAACAATCGGCCGCCGATTCGAAACAAAAGAAAAAACTGCCTTTCTCATCCTGGTCCGTTTTGTGAGCCTTTCTTTCGCAACAATTGAAAGGCATGACGCTGGCAAAAAGCGACTTCGAGAGAAGGAGCCTATGGTGGGGACACAGCAGTTGGTATGGAAATGAGGCGGCGTACGACAAAAAGAAATAAAGAAGACAGCTACTTCTTAGCAGCCAGCCCAAACAAGCTCAAGTATGGAAAAACAAGTAAGATGGCTTATCGGGGCGATACGCAGCGGTGCAGTGGCAGAGAATATAGCGACAAGGAGGCAGCACGCACGATCGTGGTAACTGCAGTTGGGGCAGACGCTGTCCAGAGACGAATGCGCGAGCATGTCCGCCGAGAGAGAATTCTGCGGGCGCCTTGCAGTGGTCAGCGGAGGAGGCGGCGGCATCGGTGGAGCCATCTGCCATGTGCTCGCCGAGAGAGGTGCCCGCGTCGTCGTAGCCGACATCAATTTCGAAGCGGCTCAAAAGGTCTCGAACTCCCTGCCTGGTTCGTATTGTCACACCTCTACTTTGCTTTGTTCTGACGCTTTTAGGTGAAGTGTACCTGCGTATGGAAGCCTCGCACAAGTGGCACGTAGCGCATTATCGCGCGATTATTTGCTGAGAGACAGAGTAGCTGTATCGTGTATTATCACGCGTGCTGTAGCCGTTACATGAAACGCTCTCGCGCTTAGATTACTTGCTGTGCGAGTGTCGCAGAATTGTCGACCCTATGTTATGTGATGCATGGTGTGAATGTTGTACAGTCGCGCTCAAAAACAAGCGGCTCACGGCTCTGGGCGCAGGAGCGGCTGCGATGTCTCCCCGCGGCGCTGCTATCTCCATCGGGCGCCACCTATCTTTGCCCTTACTCTCGCGCGGCCAAGTCAGACGCTTGATAAATTTCAAGTGCGGCGTTCGGCTGTTTCGTAGCTGACGTCCCGGTCAGTTGGAAAGAGGGTTCGTCTGTGCGCGCTTGCCTTCCTTCTCGCGCCATCGCCTGCTCGCTTCCCTTGCATACACGGACCGGCTCCGCCAGGCGCGCGTGCGAACGTTCAGCTAAGCGCACGGCACGTATACCTAGCAGTGTCCAATTGGGGTTCACACTTCACGTTTACGTGCTCCTCGGGCCCGTGCCTGGCGCTTGAACGGACGGCGCACGTGCATGCAGGCTCTCAGTGAAAGACGCCATGGCAAGAGAGAGAGAGAGAGAAAATAATGCAGAGAAAGGCAGGGAGGGTAACCATAGGTAGTTCCGGTTGGCTACCCTGCGCAGGGGGAAGGGTTAAGAGGGATAAAAAGAGAAACAGAGTAGAAGGGGGAGATAGAAAGGGAGACAAGCACAAACAAAGCGCGTACACTACAGAGCGGTAGGAGGCGGCATTCTTAGAGTCTGTCGTGAAGCCCCGTAGACCGCAAGAACCTTACTAGCGCGTGTAAGGCCTTCAACGCGGATGTCCTATCGGAGCATTGGCCTAAAGCCTTTAGTTCTGAAAGTGGACGATTGTCCAACTGGTCCAGTACACTGCACATCACTTGTCTCTCAGCACTGTATCGCGGGCAGACACAGATAATGTGTGCGAGCGTCTCGTCGATGTTACATGTGTCGCACGTGGGGCTGTTGGCCATTCCTATGAGGAAAGCATAGGCGTTTGTAAAGGCAACGCCTAGCCAGAGACGGTAGAGCATGGTCTGTTCACGTCGTGGTAATCCAGGCGGGAGGTGCATCCGTATGTCCGGAGACAATGAACGCAACCGACACATGGTGAAAACATTTGAGTCCCACAGGGGCAAAGTACACTCACGGGACATCAATCGCAACTCAGCCGCAGCGTCTGTTCGCGAAAACGGAATGACGACTCGCTGACCACTTTCATGTGCAGATCGGGCGGCTTCGTCGCCGTGGTCATTCCCGCTGATGTTACTATATCCTGGAAGCCACTGAAATATTATGTCGTGTCCCTTGTCATAGCTTTGATGATATATGTGCCGAATTTTTGAGGCCAGTTGTTCATTCGGTCCGTGGCGCATTGGGCTTCGTATGCACTGAAGGGCTGCCTTGGAGTCACTAAAGACTGTCCATTGTTGCGGATGCTTCTGCTTAATGAAATCAAGTGCAGCACGGAGCGCCGCGAGTTCTGCACCCGTCGATGTGATCACACATGAAGTTCTTAATTTGATTTCCTCAGATTGTGCCGGGATGATGACTGCAGCAGCAGAGCTGTTGAGTTTCACCGAACCATCTGTGTAGACATGTTGCCGGAATCTGTGCACGTTGTGAATGTGCTCCAATGTTGCTAGTTTCAAAGCTTGCAATGGCGCTCCAGCTTTTTTTCCGATTCCTGGAATTGTCAGTTGAACTTGGGGCTGGTGCAGACACCACAGTGGATCTGACAATCGTGTAGCGGGCGTAAATTCTGATGGCAAGTACGATTGATGTCTTGCAATAGTTTTAGCAAAAGTTGAAAGTGGCCTTTTTGCTGGCAAGCAAGCAAGATGGTGTGAGGGGATCCGAGTCGGGTGTCGGATGTGCGCTCTCAGGACATCTGTATCAATGTATACTGTCAAAGGAGCGTCTCTGGCTATGGCCACTGTCGCAATCGATGACGTTGTTTTGGGAAGACCGAGACAAGTCCTGAGTGCTTGGGCTTGCACGCTCTGGAGTTTGCGAATATTCGTAGTGCAAGTATTTCCTATTACAGGTAAGCTGTACCGCAGGAAGCCCAAAAACAGTGCTTTGTATAGCTGCAACATTGACGGTACTGTCGCGCCCCAGGACTTCCCGCCGAGAAACGCAAGAAGGTCCACAATGGCGGCCAAACGCTTTGTCATGTACGAGATGTGAGGGCTCCAAGACAAGTCTCTATCAATGATGACGCCAAGAAATTGGTGCGTTCGGCTATATCGTATAATTTGGTCATTAATCCGCAAAGCATAAGGGGCCATCGATTTGCGAGTAAAAGCAACGAGTGCACATTTCTCAGCGGAAAGCTCCAGGCCTTGTTTTCTTAGGTATCTTGACACAGCCGTTGAGACTTTTTGAAGTCGTGCGCGGACTTGTACACGTGTCACGCCTGAAGCCCATATGCAAATGTCGTCTGCATATATGGAGAGTTGAACGGTTTGCGGTAACGAATCAGCGAGACCAACGAGCACCAGGTTGAAAAGGGTAGGGCTGAGTACTCCGCCTTGCGGTACACCACGACTGGTATAGCTAGGCTGCGTTGGTCCATATTCAGTCAAAATAAAAATAGATCTCCCATTCAAATAGTTGCATATCCAGCGAAAGGTGCGTCCACCAATCCCTACAGCTTCTAAGGCGTCCAGTATTGCACGATGAGCTACATTGTCGTACGCACCTTTAACGTCAAGGAATAGGGCCGCAGTGATTCGTTTCAGATGTTTCTGGTGTTGTAAGTATGTTACCAGGTCGATAACGCTATCTATTGACGAGCGGCCACGTCGAAAACCAGCCATTACCTCTGGATAGACGTTGTAAAATTCCAAGTACCATTCTAACCGTGCGAGGATCATTCTCTCCATTACCTTGCCGACACAGCTGGCCAGTGCTATTGGACGGTAAGATGATAATTCCAGTGGGGATTTGCCAGCCTTGAGGAGTGGAACTAGCCGACTGGATTTCCACGTTGTAGGGACCAGGCCATCACGCCATGATGCGTTGTATAGGCCAAGAAGGGCATCTCTGGCTTCTTGACGAAGGTTTGCAAGCGCAGAGTATGTGATGCCATCGGGTCCTGGTGACGAAGATAGCCTGCACCCAGCAAGTGCGGCCTCCAGTTCTTCGAAGGAGAAAGCAGCGTCCATACGAGGATCTCGGGAGCAAGGGGGCACAATGGGAATAGGTGCGCAATGTGAATACGTGAGCGCCGGACGCGCGATCCTTGCGCAGTAATCTTCGCTACCTCGACTTCTCGGCGTCCTTGATGTAGGGCTAGAGACTTAAACGGACGACGCTGTTGAGGAGCTGATCGAAGTCCACGGATTGTTTTCCAAACAACCGACAGAGGTTTACGCGGGTCGAGAGACTCACAAAACGATTTCCAGCGTTGATTTTGCAACGCAAATTTTCTTTTGAATGTGTCTGGCCTCTCTAAGGTCGTATAATGATTTAGTTCGTCTGTACCGTCGCTCCGCTCGCCGGCGGATTGCACGGAGGCTCTGTATTTCCGAATCAAAGTCTGCGTATTTCTCTGATGGCCGATATGAGCACATAGCATCCTGCATAGCCTTGGCGATCTCAAATTCTAGGGTGGACGAAATGTCTTCGTGACATGCGTCTTCCATAAGTGATTTAAACACGGGCCAATCTATTGTTTGTTTAACACTTGATGGAACGGATTTGGTGAGGCCTTTTATCTTCAGGTAGGTAGGAATGTGGTCGCTTCCATGGGTTTCTATATCTGCGAACCAATGGGCGCTGTGAGTGAGGCATCGCGAAACAAAAGCTAAGTCTAAACAACTGCTGTACGTCCGGCCACGCAGAAACGTGGGACTGCCATCATTTAGACAACAAAGGTCATGGTCGCAAGCAAAGGACACGAGGTTTCTTCCTTTGGAAGTAATCTTGTTGCTTCCCCAAAGTGAATGATGCGCGTTGAAGTCCCCAACAACAATCCATGGACCAGGTGTCGCATCTATAATGTCACTCAGTCTCTGCCTATCGAAACGACTCGATGGAGAAAGGGAAGCGCCCACTAAAGTAAACGTAAGTTTTTGTTTTTTCACGGTCAAACACACATACTGATTAGTGTCATGTGGCCGCACTGGATGAACAACATAAGTCAGTTCACACCGTATGTAGATGGTCACTTTGCTAATGTCAGCACAAGTGGATGACACATGAGGTTCATAGCCTGAGATCCGGACGGGTTTCTGTAGTTTCGGTTCACAGACGACCACAATGGGGAATCGATTGGTGAAAACGTAATGGTGAAAATCACTGCGGGATTTCAGGCCACGGGAATTCCATTGCATAATAGATGCTTCCTTGACTTGTCTGAAGAACGGCTGACGCGATAGAGCCATTGTGCTTGCTACTTGGGGCTCGCAAGAAGCGGATCCAGGTCGTCCAGCACTTGTAGTGCACTTCGAGCATACGGCGTCTGCATGTCGTTTATCAACACGCGAATGACTTTCATTAGAGATTTTATTATGGCGATTACTTGGTTGTCTTGACCTCGCACGTGATCTGTGCCCTCATCGGTTCGTCGGTAGTCCACCGTCGACATTTGTTGGGCTGGAGGACTTAATGTCGGAAGTGCAGGCCAGTCGTTTGCAGTAGAGGCATTCACTGCGTCATCAGACACCGTGTTAGTGTGGGTCAGCGCCTTGGGAGCACCAGCCTCAGGAAGTATCGTCTGTCTTGCGATGGTATCAGTATTTCTAGTAGACGAGGATCGTCTACGGTGACGGCGGACACTACGCCGTCGTACTTTGGCGGCGGCCTCTCTGTGAGTTGAGTTGTCTCTCACCATTTGTTTTAGGACTTTCCGCTCTGTCTTGTGTCTCGGGCAGTCTTTCGACGATGCTTCATGGGGTCCGGAGCAATTGGCACATTTGAAGTGAGTCGCACGGCAAGCATCTGCGCTGTGCTGCTTAGAGCATCTTGCGCACACGGTCGAATTTTTGCATGTGCCGATGACATGCCCGATCTTCAAACAATTACGACACTGAAGTGGTCTTGCAACAAACGGTCGCACTGGATGACGGAAAAAGCCAACTTTCACGTGGGACGGCAGGCTACCTCCCTTGAAAGTTATCCTCACACAGCGTGAACGTCCTAGGCGACGGATTTCAATAATAGGTACATCTGCTGTGGCGGGTTTGACCAAAATAGGCAGATCGTTGTCGTCGATTGACTCATCGACATCATAAATCACACCTGATATAGTATTGCTGTCCTGCGGTATTATGGTGCGAACATTTATCTTGCCCAGCATTTTCACTGTACTCAAGATGTCCAATGCTGCTCTGTTCTTGACATCAACCGCGAGAATGTTCTTACGGGTGTTAATTCTCATATCCGTGATCTCATTTGGAACAAGCGCCTCTAGTGTTACAGATACAGCTTGCCTGTTTAGCCGATTCAGGTTGTCGGTCGGCGTCTCGGGTTAGAAGAGGATGGTATGAGCCGTGTCATGGGCCTTTGCTGACGCCGTCGTCCTTGTTGAAGACGATGATGCAGTGACGATTCTCGTCTTTCCTTTTTTCCTCACAACTGTCAAGTAGTCCCCGTCATCGGACAAATCTTCTTCGGAAGCAGAGTAGTACATCAAGGTGTCCTCGCTGCCTGTGTCGCTCATCAGGTGATTGCGCTTCCTCGGAGCGCACGACGCTGTGACGTCGGTCTCCTCCGGACGTCTAGCTGACTCCACTTCCATCGCCGAAGGTCTCGGAAGCGGCGCCTCCCGAAAACAAGCAAAAATACTCGCAAAATGAGAGCAGTAGAAAACGGGGTTCCACACAAGAGCCACTTCTTCGTCTCATGGCAAGGTACTGGCGCGTAGGAGTAGCAAGCAAAAAGCCACCACTTTGTTGGTGCCAACGTTCGTCCTGTCTAATGTAGCATGCTCGTTTAAGGCGATAGCGTTACTAGGCTCACATTGCAGAAACTGTGCGAAATTGCCACCAATGCCCGGAAGCCATCCGACGCCGCCGTGCTAACAACTACGGCAGCGCGGCAAACGAATCAAAATGGAAGCGCCCTCCTGTGCACTGAGCCTGAGCAGCCAAACAGCTGAGCGTTGCACTTGAAATCTATCAAGTGGGTAACGCGGCCGTACGAGAGTGAGGGCGAAGTTTGTCGTCATTCGGTGTGCCCTCAAAGCTGGCACCCTATAGAGATATCTGCGCCGCGGTGCGGCCGCGCAGCCGCTGCTGCGTCCGGAGCCGTGGCCTGCGTATTTTGACCGCCACTGTACATTTTCTAGGATTCGTGCCTGCCGCCGTCAGATTTAGAACACATGACGACTCCGCATACAACGACATTCTATGAGTAGTAAAAGGAGAATATTTCAGGCGAAATGACGATAATTATTTACAAATGTTTACAGCAGCACCTGACAGTAAATCATACCCTACAATATTGTCATTAGTGTTAAGAATTTTTCAACTAAGAATCTTGTACGTACCTGTTGTTTGGTGAATTTGGGGACGGTTTGTTACTCGACACAATGTAAGTAAGCCTTAGCTCAAAGAATAAGATTTTGCTAGAAACTTCCTGCCACGCGCCAGGCTTGATAAGTAAGTGCGTGCGATATGCAGCGAAATTCAAGTTACATTAATTCAAACAGTATTAACTGGAACAGCATTGCATATCATGCTACAGTTTAGTGCATGTTTAACGGGATCGCCGCAAAAAACGTTTCCAGCTCAGTGATCTGCTCTGAGTATTGGTGTCTTCAAATACAGCAATTACAATATGCCCGTTATTGCATTTAGTTAAAAGTTAGTTAGTAACAGCTTTGTTAAGTCTAGTCACATTGGCAAATGACAGGTAAAGGCTGATGTCCTTCATTATTGAGCTCGGTTAACGAACAAATTACTCTATTACAAATTATTTATTTTTCAACATATCACGCAGTCCTTGCTTGAACATGCGGCGTACGGCAGCGATTTTCGAGGCACTATGGTGACCGTCTTAAGCCTATTTCACACGGCGCGATTGCGGCAAGAAAAATCGCTTTGCCGCGCACCTCGCAGAGCGATTTCCTCTGACAGCTTTCACATGCGTCTACGACAGCGCGAGTTCCGTCGCAGCGACGCACAAGGTGGCCACCTGCTCACGAAGTACCGTTGCCTCCACGCTTAAGTCGTTAAATAAAAACATGGAAACTAGTCAAATTTTAGAATGTTCTTATTATTTTTTTTAAATAGATTAGGTACATCATGTTTTAACGTTTAAGGGTGTGGAGACTTTACGATAGCTTAGTCTGCAGCTGCAATGAGTGAAAAAATATTGCACAATACCGTAAGTATGTTTGTGGTTGTGGTTTCAAACGGCCTTGTGGCTATGATATTGCACTTGGTCTGCCTTCATTGGCCTAAATTTCAAAACAATGTATACTTTATTTAAACGAAGAAAATCAGACTCTGCACAATCGTTGATGATTGGAACAGTTCCGCTTCTGCGAGCGTCTGTGGCATAATGATTTCAACATAGGCCTTCTGCGCCACAAGTTCTGTGTTCGAATCTTTCCGTCGGTCAGTTTTCATGAAGTATATTTATATATTTGTATTGCAGTTCTTTCTTGGATATGATTATATTCCAAAGTCACGAAGCCGTTTAAAAGCCAGAAAGCTGGAGTTGTAGGCAAGTCCATGTACTAAGCATAATTTTCATGGTGGCTGAACCAGCTCCGTTTGCCGTGGCAGTAATAGCCTCACAGTTCCCTCAAGTAATTATTGTACCAAACTCTATGTGTTCCGCACCGCGGCACCGTCTAGGACTACTTAAAACGGTCTGCAGTAAGTAACACTAAGTGCGGCAGCTCTAGTGTGAATGGGGGGGGGGGGGATGAACAAAGTTTTTCTAAGTAAGCCTGCGTGCAACCACTGCACCGTGATTTCGAGATATGTAGTTTTTGCTATTTTGTGAACGAAAACTGCGTCAATGTCGTCTGCGTGAGTTCTCCTAATCTGATTACATGCACACGACATGTGGTGTGCGTTGTCTCGTGCTAGACGCTCTACATAGAGCTTACTCACCAGTGATATCTAATATCTCATAGTTTTCATACGTGATATATTGTGGAGTCCTGGCCCGAATGAAGCTTTTGGATGAAAATAGCTAAAACAAATACTGCGATGATTATGGCTGCCCAGCATTAATATCTCGCGGCACAATGTTATTTGAGTGCTTACCCATTTTTTTACGCCCTATACGTCAGGTTATACAGCCAGATATGCCTTAATGATATTCCTAAGATATATGAACTTGGGTCACCTCTTCCGGGATCCGATTTCACGGCTAAAAAACGCGTGCGAAAATTTCTCTTGTCTTTAAAGGGTGATCGCGAGGTTTTGTAGCGTAAGTCGGTTGCTGCAGTTACCCATTTCGATCAACGACTGTGAGATTAAAATTGTTGCAGGTTAAAAACGTTAAGGAGCCATTCCACTCTGTAAAGGTGAAAGACCAGCGAAGCTGTAGTACATCTGAAAGGGTTAGAGAAGCGTACACGTATTTATTTTCGTCAATTGGTAATGTTAGTGGTCATAGCTTTCTGGTTGCTGTGATATACACTGCTTGGTTCTGTCACAACCTTATACTGAATTTCGGCAAAATTTAAATCTATACAGGAACATTGTACAGTAGTTGAGTGACTTGGACTGGTGTGGTACATCATACCAAACTCTTCTAGCACAAACTGAGTGATCCATTGCTTGTCTAGTTTTGAAACGTTTCGATTGAATGCTCGAACGATGATCCCAGGAGTATCTTCAACGCGGCTAAACCATGCAAAATGCCTGGTCATGAACTTCTCGATATCACACTTGGGTTGGCCTGCAGATAAATACAAAGTGTATATCAGAATTACGTCTTTCGTTTGTATGGCACACGCATCCCCACAATCGGCGGCATTTTATTCTTGCGAGTCGAGGGTGTGTGGTCGTACATACATCTTCTTTCGTTTGCGTACATGGCAATGGCACCTGATCGTGAGTCCATGTGCTGTTCACAAAGCATTACAGTTTACGCATTGACTTGGAACTATGCATCCTCATTGAGCTATTTCCTTTATATTCATTTATTATTATTGTATTAGGGGCAGAATGCTTGATGCCTGGTTCCGCTCCACCATGGGCCGGCCAGATATTGCACAATCTCCGACATCTGCCCACGATTATCGTTGTCATTCTTGACGCCCAAACAGAAAAGACGCATGGGCATATTTATTTATTATTGTTCAATATTCTTTTTACTAGCGGCGGAGTGCTTGAAGTCTGCTTGACCTCATCCTTGGGTTTGCCCGGTATCGCACAACTTCCGTCATCGGCCTACGAAAGAGGCTATTTTTGGCCACGGACACGACAAATGTATTGGAGGGTAGAGGTGTACAACTACGCTGTAAAATACGAAACGAAATTGTTCTAGGCACGTTCAACGCTCGGTTCGTTTGCGGTGACGCTTTATTCCAATAATGGTGCGCGGTTTCGAGTAATTGCCAGGCACAAAGCACACGACTCGGTTTTGAACGAATTCCAGATTCTTCCGTACAATTTCCGTAAAGGAGTCCGGAGTAGTACAAGCGTAGTCCAGTATCGGTTGACTAATTATTCAGAAGATATATTTTTTTTACTGTAATTGGTACAGCGTTGAAATTCCTGTTTTTTGGGAGTGTGCCTGCGCTCAGTGGAATACTTAAACAAGATCAATACAATTTAAGTAAGAAAATAGAGGTAACAACCAAGTACTTGGCTTTGTTAACATTTACTAACGCCTGTTTCAGCACGCTTTACCTGTACTTTGTGAAAGTATTGAAGCATTTTTGGTGGAGAGTGGTTGGTGCTTTTCATTTGTACCAAAAGCAAGTCGTGTATAATTTGCTCAGCTGTTCTCATCATGACTTTTGTTCAGTCCAATAGAGTGTGACAGTTTCGCGCGATGCATTTCGCGCACTCCATCGCAGGTGACAAGGACCACCGCGCTGTGCAAGTCGACGTGGGTGAATCAACGTCCGTCGAGAAGCTGTTTGAGGAAATTCAAGGGTTCAGTGATGACACGCCGGTCAGCATAGTCGTCAATAACGCCGGCACCGGCGCTCGCTTCGCTTCAATTGCTGACGCTAGCGAAGAGGACTTTGATCGCATAATGAAAACGAATCTCAAGGTGAGGATCAAGGGTAGACACATTTGCTACATGTGAGTGGGACACCGGCGTCGATGCATCACGGTCGAGATTCTTGCACTGGTCAAGTGGTATACATTTAGAACATTAGGCGCGGAAAATAAACAGGTTTGTACGTAAGAGCTGTTTACTGTTTGCTGTCACATTGGGGCTTGTAATATGTTTTCCGTCGTAATTGACCGGTGCCCGTGCCAACGATCCATTCTAAAGGTGCTGTAACATAAAGCTATTCCAAACGTTTCTTTTCTAATTCTGAAATCAGCCGTCCGCCATTGGTCAAACACTTTTTGAATCACTTGCACTTCGCCTGTCAATCACGCGACGCCATTAAAACCGCGATAGCTCCCCATCTGATATGAGGTCAACACATTGATTATGCATGACTGGAAAGAACACAAGAAAAATGTTATTTCTGATTCAACGATTTTTCGCCATTAGGCTTTGGTTATTGAAAAACGTTGTCGGCGGACACCTGCATCACCTGCCTATCACGCGATGTCGCAAAACCGCGAGAGCTCACCACGCCATACTGATGCGTACTCGTTAAAGACGCATTAATATGCCGAACAAAATTGAGTTTTCTTTTCAATAGCCGCCGGCTGCCTCGTTCCGTAAGGAATAAACTGTGGCTGCCACCGATACCTCAGGCAATGGCTACTCGCACCTTCCGGAGAGCATGGGTTTATTTGCATGCAATAAAGCTTTTTGTGGGGCCGTGTGACGTTTTCGACTACTTTCAGCATGTTTACAACCTCGTTCTGCCAACTATTCTTTGCTGAGGATCCGTTTTAGAGGCATTTTTTACCTCCCGCTACATGCCCTCACGATTTTCGACCCGCCACCGCAACATAAGTAAGGGAAAGCGTACCAATCACAGACGCCGACACCACTCTCTTCATTCGGTTATCGAATTTCAGTGCATTGGCTCGGCCTCATCGAATTCCTCTCCACTTGAGCGTGCTCCTCACCTCTTCTCAGCCAATTACATAAGACAAGCGTCTCAGAGTAGGCAATGTTATTCGTTTTCAAAGCAAACAAAAGTGACTTTGTATAAAAGGGGAGAGCGTTTTAATGGTCC
Source organism: Dermacentor albipictus (assembly GCF_038994185.2). NCBI lineage: Eukaryota > Metazoa > Arthropoda > Arachnida > Ixodida > Ixodidae > Dermacentor > Dermacentor albipictus. The sequence goes on from NC_091821.1 coordinate 441,289,390, forward strand.
GTCCAGACAACTCTGTGGGTCACGGTCCGACGTTTACGTCGGCGGTTACGCAAATTTGACTTCAGGAGATTTTAATGAAAACATATTTTAATACTTTTACGTTATAGAACCCTAGCGCATGAACTGTTTCATGAACCTGCTACTAGAAATTGCATTGCTTGTTGCGGTTGTTTCTAAGTATCACTATAAACATGCAACATTTAAATTGTAACGTGCGCGCCTATTTGTAATTAAGGTGAAAAAAAAATCTACGGCGGTTTTGGGTTCTGAAAGTAGGCATAATAATAAATCGGCCAAACGTGCATTATGGCACGCTCAACGCCTGCAAGCCCTCAGAATCAAAGTCGACATTGGGAAATCCTACTCCATACAACCTCGCGGCTCATAAAAGTGCTGTCGCTTGCACTTTAGGTTAACCTATCTACAGTAGGTGAGTCTGTTCAGAAAACGACGAACAGTACAAAGTATAAGTTTTGAAGATATTTTGCCGGATGCTTTTCTTGTGGCACATCGTGACGTATTACTCCCACGATAGTTTAGTATTAAGAAAATTTCTTTGCTTTCGTTATCGCTTACGTCTTAGCGGACATTTCTGGCTTAAAATGTAATGCACACAGGAAAAAATGTTCATTCCATGTGTGCGAAGTCTACACGCCGTTTCGCCAGTTGTGCCAAGAACTAGGGGCGTTTTACTGGATGTTCTTGATAAGGGAGCATCGCAGCGCGACATGAGAGGAAATAATAAATTAACACAGAGGGACATGACTTGCAGTAAACATCTGGAGCGTGATAAGCATACCTATACACAATCATATAATTAAGAAACAAATACAAACGCTAAAAGCAGATTTAGAGCTGATAAGGGAACTAACAAAACAACACTTCCTTTCTTGCTGATTTCTTCCTTCTGCGTGCCTCTATGAAGCTGTTTCAGTGTATCCAAAATAAATTGTTTGAAGTCACAGCTCGTGTTCTTCGTACGTGTTTTTTTGGTTGTCTTTTTCTGTATACTCGGGCAGCGATTCTCACTTTTCAAGTATTACTTTTGCTAAAACGCTGACATTTCGATTGGAAGTTATTTGCGGTATACTTGTATTGAATTTATTTATTTATTTATTTATTTAATTATTTATCTATTTATTTATTTATTCATTTATTTTTTATTTATTTACCTATTTATTTATTTATTTATTTATATATTTATTGAACATTCACAGGCCGGAGGGTTAGGGTGTTTTATGATAAATACATATCGCTGGGCGTTCCGTAATGGGCCACGATGGTGGCAAAGCTCAGCCAAAATTTCTATTGTTGGCTTTATTGCATTGCTTATCGCATCAACCCTTCAGAGCTTCCGAGCAGTGCATGATCGGATATTAGATATCGTCATATAAGGGTCAGCTCGTAAGTGTGGGCACCGTGCTTTCCGTTTTTCTTTTTCGCCACGAAGGTTGTATGCTAGAAAACATCTTCCTCGAGAAAAAGCTGCAGTGGTGATGATGAAAGTATCAATTCATTCATTCATTCCCTTAATTCACCACATAACACCGGGTGGTAATCTGGACTAAAAGCTGTATAGACAGCTTGACAGAGGCCCAGGCTGCCTTTATAAGGCAGATACAGCAACCAAGCAAAAAGCAGATGCAACATGAAGCCGATACAGTAGTACAAATGTGCTGGTAATGACCCGGTATTTTCTGGATTATCCGAGAGTATTGTCGTGAAAAATGGTCGCATAATTCCTGCTAAAAAAGAAACCGTCAGTAATCTACACCATACCAAATCTCCGCACTCAAATGACGCTCAAAAGAGAAAATTGTCGACCTTACCTGACGCTTTCTTGCTTCTACAGAGGTATTAACTTGACTTTCCTTGCAGGGAACGTTCCTTATGAGCCGCGCAGGCATCCGCCTGATGCTGGCAGCCGAGGTGAAAGAAGGAGCCGTGGTCAACGTGTCGAGCCTCGCGGCAAAGGGCGGTATGAGGGGCATTGCTAGTTACGTGGCCTCCAAGTCCGGCATCTTGGGACTGACCAAGTCAATGGCGCTAGACGTTGCAGGCACGGGCATCCGCTGCAACGCCGTCCTTCCCGGCTTTACGAAGACGCCCCTCTCCGACAACCTCACTGTGGAAGAGAAGGAGCAACTTATCGCTAGCATCCCGCTCAGTCGCCCTGCGCAACCACGAGAGGTGGCGCAGGTGGTGGCGTTTCTGTGCGGGCGAGAAAGTTCGTACATGGTCGGCTCCGCCGTTGAAGTCTCGGGAGGCGCGATGGTCTAATAAAGGCGGCACCTACGCCACGTGAATGAATTAAATTCGCACCTTGAATATTAACAGAACAGTGTCATCGATTTCCATACTTGCCCCTTTACCATTACAATCAGTCATGCACCACTACCGCCGCGGGCAGAAAAGAGGAAGCTTGTCACGGCACCTTTGGCAAAGGACAAATTTTTTAATTAGTTTCTTGCCTCAGGCTGTCATAATGACAAACAAGGTAAGTATAACGTTCGTATAATCCCATTATGCCATGCAAGAGGCATTTATTGATTGTGCTTAATTAGCATACTTTTTGTTTTGTCGGGAAGTGGATTCGGAAGCTTTTTTTCATACAGATTCCGCAAAAAAAAACTAATTTTACCGATAATGATTAGCACAAATGTTCTCAATTGTTTTATGCTCCTTTGCATAACCCAAGGATCATTAAAGGAAGACAGCTGCAAATGATTCTAAGCCGAAACTTAACAGTTAAGTATTTATTTGAGTGCTGTCTTTCGTGTGCGATATTCAGCAAGATCGCAGCACCAGCCGCGGTAAGCGAAGTATGGGGAGGTTCGAAAAAAAAAAAACTTTCACTTTAATACACTGAGAAGGGGGGCCCGGTAGAGGTGACGCATCGTCGAAACCGTGTGGCGTGATAATGGCGAGAATTCCTAAGCTATGTTCACTTAGCGGAGTGCAAGTATTTATTTTTTGTTATTCTCTTTCATTTACGCTAATTACTATTGCACTGCTTCATTATTTCTCATTCATTGCCTTCTCGTGTCTCATCTCGTGGTGGGCATAGTTCTACAATTACGCCGAAAAGTTAGAACGCAAGTTCCAGTCAGGCAACTTCCAAGTTGGGAAGCTAGGAACAACTAGTCAGCAAACTGCCACAGACGTCCTACATGGTAGGCATATGAACGGTGCTGATAGTTGCACGCCACCTCGTGAACCATAAGACGTCAACATCATTGAGACGCTCCTCTTCCTCCCTCTGCTATTTTTCGGGTGCATAGCAACTCAGTCTATTTGGTGTGTGCCACTGGCCCTATGTCACTTCATATGTGCCAATGATATGTGCCACTTGATATTTGCCTGAACGGACAAGCAGAGCAAGAGTCAAGAAGAAGTCGCAAACAGACGCAACAAAGCGGGATTAAAATTGGCGGGTACAGTGGAGGACAAGAGTGGTAGGGTGAATTCGTGCTACCCCGTTTTCCTTGAATAAACGATTTTACGGAACTTGCGTCATTAGCGTTACACTTGTGTAAAAGTTTGTCACATTTACCTGGAGCATGGTTATGTTGCAACTTGCTACCAGCTACTTTCAATTTGCCTAGCCTAACGACGTTCCATGTTTATGCCTTTAATGCTAGTTTCTTCGCTGATGAGCCGTTCTTTCGCAGAATTATTGTGAAAACTCGCCATTGCCTCAAACTTGCGCGCTGTAGTGCTCAGCGTTGGCAAGAAGACCGCATTCTCCCGAATCAATAAAGAATAAACTCAATCTCTGCAACCGCTAGGACACAAAAGTATTACTCTAGCGCCTGTGCGCTCGAGTACATTGTGTTAGGTTTGTCAGCCGTTTTCCCCGACCCGCAAAAGTTCATCGCGCAAACATTCTCTGCGAGCTTTTTTGTCTCATGTCTGTGCTTCCACAGACTTTTATGATCGCGTGAAAAACTGTACACAGCGTGTCTCAGAATATGCGCTGAAAGCTGAAATGTAACAAACGCGATATAAATAAGGGAGTTTCTAGTGATTGTTTTTACTATAGAAGCAGTCATTTTATGACTCAAGGTAATAATTACGCAAGCAATTATACAAATTACACAAATAATGTTAACGAAATGACCAAGACGATTTGTCCTTACGCAAGCCCGTCATCAAAGCTATTGAATTTGTTTCACACATCAAAGTAGATGAAGCTACCAATTTCGGCAAGGAACATAATTCCGCTTGTTTTCAACCAGAAATATTATACTTCAACGGCGAAAAGCGCAACTCGCAACCATCTACCATCGTCCTCAAAATTGAGCGCAGTATGAAGTGTCCTTTTTTTCTTTTCCTATTTTTTTTCTGACACAACAATTTCGCTCACTACATGCTCGACGAGCCAATGACGTCTGCTAAAGTTCGTGGTATTGCGTTCTCTGGCATTTAGGATTGAGTTTCTTGGCTGACATTGGAGATAATTTATTACGTGGTTCAATGTTCCCGGACCAGAACAAAAGCACTAAACTCGGCACATAGCTAAGACTCCCGAGGACCTGCGTGAATACGAGGAGCGGCAAGAGGCAGAAAGAGATAGAGAGAAATAATTTATTTGAAAGGGAGAAAGAGCCATGGCAAGGAAGAAAAAAACGGCAGTATGACAGCGGCCGCGTGCTCTAACAATTCCCATTAGTCCATTACAACCACTATTCCAAATTACCATTACTACGATTTCTTCAAAGAAAAAGTTCGGAAGCGTGTTACACTCTTGCAACACGTGAAGGAGAAAGCCTGCTGCACACTTGGCAATGTGCCGCCTGGCATCGTCGCGTTGCTGCTTTCACAGATCGGCTTCTTCGGTTCATTTTCAACTCTTAGCTGCTGCTTCGCGCACTCGTATAGCGGGGTCAGACTTGCGCCACCGACGTTTCTCTTCCACTCTACGTTGCAACCTCTCATCAGGAGGTAGAAACGTATGCTGTTCTTTGTGTTGTATGGGTGATTTCAATGAATGCATGCACTGTTTGCTTCACGTTGCTGAGCGCATGTAGATTTAGCCTTAGACGGATGTGAGCCGTTACATTTTTGTTTGCTTGCGGTGATATGAGGCATTGTTTAAGGGAGTAGGAGCCATTGAGGAGGTCACGCGATTTTTTGCAGAACTAAACTAGACGCGCGTTTCTGCACGTTGTACCCGTGATGCCGATGAATGTATGCGCTGTACACTTCACTTTGCCGAGTGCTAGCCTCTGCATTACTAGAGGGTTGAACCATTGCAGTTTTTGCATGCTTAAGGGGGAATGAACCATTCCTGATGATGACAGTTTTTGTGCCATCGGACAGGACGACGCGTTTTTTTCAAGGCCATCGGGGGTATGAGCCACTTAAGGCTTTCGCCCTAATGTAGCATTGTACACACCCCTTAGCAATTACAGTGGTGGTTTTCGGCAACTTCGTTTTACATCCATTTTCGCAGGGTGAGGATGACGAGTCATTTTTTACACCTTGTGTCTAGCGAATCAGTTGGAAGGGATACAGTCGGGCATTCAACAATGCACCACTGGCGCAAAATTCATCAGCATGTGTTGGAATACAGGAAAGGGAAGCTCGGTCATGGTAAAGCGCATCAATACATCCAGGAAATGTGCAAACACTCGTATTAGATAAAGGGGATAATTTTAAAATTAAGAAAATGTTTGTGCTAATCGGCACTCATATGGTTTTTAGGAGAGTATGAAAATCCCAATAGATCTCTTATGAATGAGCTTCTCTGATTAGCATAAACCTTTGCGAGTTTGCATTTTTTGACTCGCGGTGTTGCTGTGTGCGCGTTGTTTGCCTTCAAAGTAGAACTACGCGTATGCCCTCAGTACCAAGTGGGTCTGGAGCACCCTAGACGTACGTAGCAGGTGAGCCCCGGAATGAAGAATTTCTGTATAAAGACAGGCCACTACTGGAAACAGAATTTTGTAACGCTCACCATGTTAGCTGCCTAGAGTAAAGGTAGCTAAGCAGGGAAGTTGGAGGAAACATCAAGTGTTGAATGGCATATCTAATTGACATTAGGGAGGTTAGATCTGGTGGTGCCTCTAGAGCACGGACTAATGGGTATTTTCTCTGCTACAGAGGCATTTCAGGTAAGAGAGTATACGGCTTTGGATTTTTATGACTGCCACGAGGCGATTATGAGCAATACTTATGAATTCCCGAGCGAAATTGAAAAAGCAGTAGCTACTGTTTGAAAGCTAAACAGGAGGTCCAAAATAAAGCTGGCTTTGCTGAATGAGTTGCTTTGATTTGCGCGCGCACAAGCGCCCACACACACACACGCACACACACACACACACACACACACACACACACACACACACACATATATATATATATATATGTATATATATATATATATATATATATATATATATATATATATATATATAAACGAGAAGAAAGGGGGTTAACCGAGGGACCCGATATTTATTAGTCATATAATCAGAAGCCAACAAACACTGACATCAAGTACAACATAGGGGAAATTGCATGTGCTAAATAAATGAAATAAAGTAATGATAAATTAATGGAAATTAAAGTGGATGAAAAAACAACTTGCCGCAGGTGGGAACCGAACCCACAACCTTCGCATGTCGCGTGCGATGCTCTACCAATTGAGCTACCGCTCCCAGGGTTCTACTAGTACACATAAATACCCAAGAAAGTGGATGGGGAAACGCCGCCGCGGTAGCTCAATTGGTAGAGCATCGCACGCGACATGCGAAGGTTGTGGGTTCGGTTCCCACCTGCGGCAAGTTGTTTTTTCATCCACTTTAATTTCCTATAATTTATCATTACTTTATTTCATTTATTTAGCACATGCAATTTCCCCTATGTTGTACTTGGTGTCAGTGTTTGTTGGCTTCTGATTATATGACTATATATATATATATATATATATATATATATATATATATATATATATATATATAAGGTCGGTTATATTAGTTGTGTAAACACATTTGCAAAACAGAAATAGGGAAACACAGTAGAGTGTAGTCACCCAAGTCAATACAAAAGTAGTACAAATCTGGTACCAGATCGAGCAAATCGCAACTATAGCGTCCACTCTATACCTAAAATTGGACACGTAGGGGAACATTACAGGGAAATGCAATAATTTCGAATAATGAGTAACTTCTTCTGGAAGAGCGATAAGAGGAAGTCGGCCTGAAAAATCCCAAATAGGCAAAAAAGAAATTACAATGATCTATGCCAACTCCACCATTGTAAAGCAGTTAGAAATGTTAGGTAAGTGAAAGACATATGTTACTGAAGTACAGGATTGTTTTTACTTTGCAAAACGCAATAGGAACATTATGTGAGAAAAAAACAGGCCTACTTAAAAGCGAGCATTAGCCTCAATGCATTCTGTCTCCTTTGACTGGTTTTATATGCGACTCAGAAATCTGAGGCTCTAGAACATGATGAAAATACCGCAGAAATACAAAATAACACCCTAAAGAAACAATTTAATGCCGCAATTGAAGCTTAAGGTAATTCACTAAGTTAGAAAACACTCAAGTTCCCCAAAGCAAGGAAATGACGTAATAAATCTACAGAGTAATAAGGGGTCCAACACCATAGAAGAAATTGAGTTGCTCTTATGTGAAAATGAAGACAAAGCAAAAAAAATAAACATTTATACCAGAAGTATGGTAGCCTTCGCTAAGCAATAAACAATGTAAAGTCGCAAAATCGGTAAAGAAGGCATAGCAGGCAGCCCAAACTAAGAGCCCGAGGTCATAAGCAATTTCGACCATCTATAAAAAGGCAGTAAAGGAAGAATATGCCGAGCTACAGCAATGAGGTTAAAATAATTTGGTACATATTTGCCGGAGAGAAGTGGCAGGAGAAGTTGAAAATTGAGATTATATCTTATTTAAAACGCTTGCATCCTCTTGTTCACGACGTCTAACTAGTTCATATGTACTAGACACGTTGAAGGTGGCCAACATCAGAAGGAGGGAAAAGTCAAAAGAATAGAAAAATTATCGATCCATTAGCTTTGTGTACTGTTAAAGTTATTCGCCAAGGTAATTTCAATAGAATCAATGCAACAATCAATCTCGATTAACAACAACAAAAAAAAGAAAGATAGGCTGGCTTCAGCACACAATACGCAACAACGAAGCGTACCCATATCTTCAATCATGTGCTTGAGAAATGTGCTGGGCATAAGTAAACTCTACATAGAAATTTCGTAGATGATGGAAAGGCGTTCGATGCATCATATATATAAGCAGGCATAGAAGGATTGCTTAGTTAAGATATACAGGAAGCGCGCTTAAGCATATCGCCAATGTACATAAAGGTTTTAGTTACCCAATTCTTCACAAGTTGAAAGGTGATAACGACATTAATAGCGAGGTGACGCAAGGAGAAACAGGTTGGACAATGCTATTCACGAAATGGTTAAAAGCATTAGGTCTATTATGGGGAAAAGATTAAGTGTGAGGATCAATGGCGAATATATCGGCAAACCGCGGTGTGCACTTTACATGGTCCTTCTATTCCGATGCATTGTAGTCCAGGCAATCTCGGACGAACCGAACGAACCGGTTTCCGATCCTCCGACCTCGCACAAATATATTACTTCAGTGAAGGCAGAGAAAACTAATTCCGCATGAATTAATCAATATTTATGGAGTACCGTTATGCACGAAGTTCCAAACCGCGGTCAACGAAACGCCCGTGAGAGTCATGCAGCAGCCATGACCTCGGAATCTATTGATACTTGGACGCACAACCGAGGCTGGCATCGATAGAGAATGGGCTGCAGTCAGCTCGCTCATTCATTTGTACAGCACATGCTGACGCTTGCGATTTACAGTTTGGTCTATTTGCTTCCAGTGAATACGCTCCAAACACTTATTTTGTGTGCTTCGACACTCTTTTGTTCCTAACATTAGTCAGCAGCTTCTCAGGAGAATCGATCGGCGGGGCCGCAAGGGACAAACACTCAACAGAAGATGCGCCTGCCATTTTGCCTTTGAGAAACGCGTAAGACGAGCGACGGTATCGAGTGTGTGAAACCTCGCAAGGGCTAACTAAATATACAATAAAATACCAGTACCTGAGTGCTGAATGTTGCGTATTGATGTAAATTATGTGCTTGGAAACAAGCAAATTCTTTCTCCTTCCCACATACGAAAACATGCAAAAACTGCGAGGCTCCTTCAAGCGGGGGTGAAAGAGGCACACTCTGTTTCCGTTGCCTTCGATTTACAACCATAAAAAGGAGTCGGATAGCATCGGTGTCCGCTATCATTGTCGTAAGTATTGTCTTTCTTCGGTTATTTGTCATAAATGCAAAACATGCAAACGTTATTGCAGTAGGACTAATTATTACCAGTAAGATTATATCCAAGGGTTCATTCTTCCTTTGAGGGCTAGAGAATGCGTGAAGCCATGTTGAAGACACGACAAACATCCATATGCAGGCATCCGTGAGGATTTCACAGCAGTATTCTGGACACTTCCTGTGGGCGCTCGAGCCGGGTTTTCATCTGTTAGTGTTGCACAGAGCTCTTTATTTCCAGTGATTGATCTTCCTGGGTGCCTTTGTGTTTGAACAGATATCATATTGGAATCCTCTATTGTCTTCCTTTGAATAGGTCCTCTCTTGTGTATTTTATATACAATGATGTCGTACGTAATAACTTTAGTGCAAAGTTTAAGAAATATGGCAATGACGCCAGCGTTTCCCTTTCAGGTAATAGCATAACTTTATAGGCATCTGTAACGACACGGTACAAAAATTACCAGCATGGTAACTTCCTAGTGGAATGATGAGCTTCAGTGAGAAGAAAACAAAGGCAATTATCTTTAGACCACAAATGAAGAAATACCTCCAAATGCAGATATGTTTTGAAAAGGGTGTGCCATTGAATTCATTGATCTCTTTAAGTGCGTAGGTATGTTGCTTTCTGCAATGTCTTCTTTAGAAGCCATTAAAGCCAACCGGACGTTATTCTGGTTAACCTCCCTGCCTTCGGCTTTTCTCCTTCCTTCCTTCCTTCTCGCCTTATATAATAATGCAACGTAGAATTGTACCTGACAAAACGGGAATTTGTAGCGCTCGCGCTTGGCAGCCATACTTTACATGAGGCCACGGAAAGTGGTGAAATGAGAGGGCGAAGGTGCCTGGCCACTGGTGTTCGCTCATCATGGCTACCGTGGGCTGCTTCGTGGTCAAGCAATCAGTACCTGTTCGGGCCGTGCCGACAGACGGTGACTGGAGTCGAGTTTACGCATAATTGCTCTAAGCGCGTATTCTACAATAAAGCCTAGCTGTCTCATCTTTAGGAGACGAGCTTCGCCACACCACTAGCAGGATTCAAGCGCGCGCGAGGCGTGCTCGTTTAGTCGTAACACCACAAGCAAAGGCATAAAGTGCGGTGAAACCACTGAACGCGCCGCATGATGATTACAAAAAAAATGGAAAAAGCTCCAACCAGACATTCTGGTTTGTCCTTAAAACCTGGATCAATTACTTACCGCAAAAGATTTGAGTGAATCTGCACAAGGAAGACCGGCTGCACGGTTATAGCCATTGCCGGCCGTGCCGTCTCAGTCGGCTTGTTTCTCCATGGCGCTGCAAAAATCATCAGACCAGATTCAGCGAGCCCACGTCTACGTTGCGTGCTTGTTTGCCGCCTTTAATCTATAAATATCGGCAGCAGAGTCTGTCTGGGGATTCTTGAATGCCCTAGGGATGATTCCGCACAGAGCTAAAGGTTTCATGGCGGCCTGCTGAGTAACCTGCCCCAACGCCGTACACCTAAATAACGCCTTGGCACTATAGCTGTATGAAAAGTTCTTTTGGCCCCATATTAATTTCAATCCTTCGCACGTTTTGTCTCCTTCGAGGATTTTCTCTGGAGATGAATTTCAGCTTCGCGACCTCTTTCCCTAATAAGCAGTGCTTGTGATTGCAGTCCCATTAGTGGCACACCAAAGGAAATTAGGCTCTGAAAACGCGTACCGTGGCCCTCGGCTATGTACCTGAAACACGACTGCCCATGCAGTGGCAAAACTACCTTGGGACGACACCACATTTAGCTGCGAATTAAAAGTTTACAACCGAATTTTAAAAACACGGTTCATTTCAGGGCGTTGGAACAATCGCAATGCACCGGATACCCCAAAGTGCCCCAATATCATCGTTTCAAGGGAACGGAATCCACTTCATGAGTGATGCGTCTGCAACTTTTTAAGAATGTCATGTAAGACAAACCTAACGAACTAATTTTTCAAAGAAGGCTCGAAAGCCTTATACGGCTGTTACCATCAATTCAAAATTAGCACATGGTTAGGGGCATGCTCCGCTGGATTATGCGCCGGATGTGAGGTTTGGCTGCTAACGGAGGTGAGTTGAGTTTGGTTTTCACTACCATGTGGCCGCTTTCTTCAATTTCTAGGTTTTCTAATTAATAGAAATAGTTTGCCCTATGCTTTCCTTATCTTCATTGTTTCTCGGATTTATGCGGTTGGTGTTAACAGAAATTTTCCCTTTATTTCTCCCTTTTTTTTTAATGCGCGATGTTTCCCCAAGAGCTACGAGAACTATACACAATACTGAGTTTCGCTAAAATCGGGGCCGTGTAAACGGTAACTTGATCACAAAGTTCATTTATGTAATTAGTATGATTTTATCAAAGAACTACTCAATAAATCTTTCTATTCGGTCCGTTATGATGCGCTCCACGAGGCGCGTAGTAGGGTTTTCGTTGTCCTCCTCCTTACACTAGCGCAGGAATAATCGTATTATATATAAAATTATACTATATATAATATTATATAGTATTAGCATTATAGGATATATATATATATATATATATATATATATATATATATATATATATATATATATATATATATAGAGAGAGAGAGAGAGAGAGAGAGAGAGAGGAAGGCTACAGAGCGTGTTATGAGAATGAAGGTAGTTGAACTGTGCAGAATTAAGTGCACGTGTCGTGGAAGAACAACGACCATTGAGATAAATATTAGAGAAAAACAAGAGCACATCATCGTCAATGCGCAGTCCATATTTAATGTGTATATTTAAATTACAGCATCTTGAGTGAGTGAGTGAGTGAGTGAGTGAGTGAGTGAGTGAGTGAGTGAGTGAGTGAGTGAGTGAGTGAGTGAGTGAGTGAGTGAGTGAGTGAGTGAGTGAGTGAGTGAGTGAGTGAATGAGTGAGTGAGTGAGTGAGTGAGTGAGTGAGCGAGCGAGCGAGCGAGCGAGTGAGTGAGTGAGTGAGTGAGTGAGTGAGTGAGTGAGTGAGTGAGTGAGTGAGTGAGTGAGTGAGTGAGTGAGTGAGTGAGTGAGCGAGCGAGCGAGCGACTGAAAATTTTATTGAGCTCTATTATTGTGTGCTTCTGCGGCTAGGGTGGATTCATCATCCCTCCTTGTGTCTTCCCCGGAGGTCTTCACCCGCTGCTTCATCCGTCCTCTATCGCATTGGGCACCTGCCCTCTGTCCAGGGCTCCGCTGGCTTCTGCTGTCCATCGTGCACGCCACACTAGACCTTGTTGGTCTTCGCAGCGGTCAGTGGACATCAGTTCCACCCATTGCGCCGCACTTGGGAGTGATATAATTCGGACTACATCAGTTGGTTAACATGCGCATGGTATGTGGTATAATGTGGGTATCTCATTACACCATGCACATTTGTCTTTATCTAGTGAAAAGCATTTTTCCGACGAGTGCTCGAAAGCGTGATGGAGCCGTTGCGCAGTATGTTTACCATTGTCCTTGCCAATGTCTGCGCCACACTGAGTATACGCTAGGTGAAAGTAGGTGGGGGACATGTTGTGTGCGTTAATTTCTTAACATTCGTTCAAAAACCTATTTTATTGTCATGCGTTTCACGAGTGTGTGGCGCGAATGTATATGCGTTCGTTATAGTGAGAGCTAGACATTCTTGCTCTCAATGTCGAGTTGCCGAATTATTGGAGGTTTGAAGGCTCTGCTTCCTCCACGATACTTTAGCGAAAATATTGTTTTATAGTGTTGCAAGTTACACTAATATTGTCCTCTCCGATACCCGAGTATTGGTCGGCTTTCTACACCGGATAAGAAGGATCACGTTCACCGAGCAAGTGATGCCGGCCCATTATGCCCATTAAAAAATTAATACGCCTTGATTGTAAACACAATTTGCTTAACTTGATGCCACTGCAAATGCCCGCACTGCCACCCACAGGCGAAAGGAATGGTGAAGGGTGTATGTTGCATGGCAAACTTTTCACGGCACTGAGGGCGCATTCCACCAACACTGACGATAGTGATGATTGTCAACCCCCTCTGAAATGGGGGGAGAGAACCAGATACTTATCCTGCCCAATTCGTTCACGTTTCCCCACACTTGTTGTCAACTAGCCTTCTCTCAATCTGATCTCGATATTAACTTTCGTATTCAAACCTCTATCACTGTATTGCCCTGTTCCCTAAGCTTCCAATCACTAAGTTTGCAACAACCTCTTCCCAATTCTTTTTCCAGCATTGCTCTAACCTTCTCTGACTTATCTCGTCCGCTCACCAGTTAACCTTTCCGTCTTCTTCGAATCCCAACGCTTCTGGAAGGTGGACACTCAGTGGTGATCCCGGTGGTTCAATATCTTGGCATTGCTCTACGATTAGTCCATTCGTTCCGCGTATATTTATTTACTTATTTTTGCAGGCCGCGCGTGCCTCGTCTTGCGGCCAGTATATTTGTTCCTGCATTCATTTGCCCTCAGGCAGCCAGCTCGGGCATTTTGCCTCATGATTTCTTTCTCGTCGTATTTTTGTAAATCCCTGTGGTATTTTATTGTTTCCATCCTTTCCAACGACTTTCTCAATCTCTATTCATATCGCTTTCTTTTTTATACCACCTGCTTTTCTACTGAAACTTCCAATTATCCTTTTTCTGCATTCCATGACGACGCTTTTGAGGTACATATATTTGTGCACATTAGCAGGCCATTTCTTTTTCATCATGCATGTCCCTTAGTCTTTCTTGAAAAATAAATTTTGCCAACGCTTCTCTGACTTCAAAAGCAGTCCAGCCCATGACACCTTGCATTAGCTCATCCGTGGGCCACCGAGGAGCAGCCGGTCTATCATCTGGTTATTCTAAAATCGCGGCAAAATTTATGATTTAAGGCACAGAATTGCATTTGCGAACGTTATGACGCTAACACCATAATATGTTTACGAGTTACTCTCACACGTCGTATTTATTGTAGCCGCAAAGTGCTCTGCGTTTTATTGTTACTGCATTCCGCTTACCCTTCAAGGTAAATTATCTTGGTGAGCGCTTGATTAAGTATTTTCTTCATTTATGTATATATCAATGTATTTATATTGCTTGCTCATTTCTATACCTTCCTGTGGAATTAATACCACGTCATTACATTTCTCCGAAATAAGCCTTAAAGGCCAGAAGATCAGCTAAGATCGTCCAGCGCATACATGCAACAAATACGAAATATGAAACCAGCTTGGCTACAACTTTTTTGTTGGTCTCTTTTAAGCCGGTTTGAAGGCTATTTGAGCGGCTCCATTTATCGGTGCTTTTTCCAAACGACATGCATTTCTATGTGCTCATTGTAACCCACCTAAAATTCGGAAAGAGCTGTTGAAGAGTAGAATTCGGAGCATATACTGGCTTGTGTGCTGGGAGGCCCGCCTTTGATACAGACTAAAACGAGTTTCTTTCTCACAAAATTTACCTTTCTCACAAAAATGTTGCGCGTGGTCTTTCTTTATATTCCCATAACAATCGTATGCACGCAAAGAAAAACGACTATCTTCCGCATTATTTTTTAAAATGGTGTTACCCTCAGCAAACGGGTAAAAATTATAAGTATCAATTTGTCTGTGCTAAACCTATACTTAACATTGCATAGCCACTTCCACTTGCAAGACTCTGCAAATTTGTTGCACTATACGCTAGTGAGATTACCTTGGACAGACGAAATATCGTACGTCACACGCTTCATTTTTTTCACCGCAACACAAGCAACAGCGCCCCACATAGTTAACAGAGGGGACCACGAAAACAAGCTACACGTCTCGTACAACGCCTGAAAACTGAGAGAATACTAGAATTTAATTATTACTTTCGAAGCACGTAATTTATATAAACACTCAAACTTTCGGCACACGTCACGAATTGAATAGGTTCCATTTTCTGCATTTATTTATTTGCTGCCGTTTTTTTATATCTCCGGAGGCAGCTAGAAACTTTGTAAATAATTTATGTATTGCCTGTAAGTAGAAAACTAGGACTTCCCAAATTTAATTATTCCTAATTAGCCCACAATCTCACTTGATATGACGTGCAGGCACGTACTTCGAATTGTGCCTGCATATCACGCTAACATTCCCCACACAACCTCGAAATATATGCTTTGTGGGATGTAACCTTTTACAAAAACATGAAAACAGGCATATAACGTCTTTGATTGTTTCTAGTTGTACTAACAGCTTCGTTGTAAAAATTCAGAAGCGGCTATAAAAACACCGCAAGCGAAGTTTATGAAGAGGAAATTCTTGGTGCAGCGCTGAGGTTAGGTAAGAATTGAAGAAACGTATTTTCAACATATTGTGTGCCCATAAAGATCTAGAAATTTAGTCTGTAAATCAAATGTCCGCGATAGGAAGCTCCTGGTGTCTGCTGAAATAACTCCCAGTTCAACCAACATGTTTTGTGACCTACCAACGAGAACAATGCACTAATTTAGACACCTACATCTTAAGGACTGGAAAGCAAACTCTAATTTGAAAGCACAAGCATTTTAATTCTTGACGTGTGCCATCCGTTGTTACTATTTGTAAGTTAAGCATAAAGCATTATCCCATTTGCTTTTAAGAAGTGGTCGCGTTTGCCTTCAATACGTATTAGAACATTATTATTATGTTCTTCATTATCACATTATCTCTTCGCGACAGCATTTGTCTAATGCTTCGAGAAGCCAAAGAAGCACTTGATTTTACCCAAGCTCACGTTAGCAAAGAAACGTATGAGAGAATGAAACATGAATGCACAAAGTTATCAGATAATACTGAGACAACACGACAAAAGGGCTAAGCAAACTTTTAAAGTGACTTGGAATTGGGGGCGGAGATTTTAAGCTCTGTGATAAATGACACCGACTTTCTTCCTCCTCCTTTAGTTCCTGACCTTTATTTCTTGAAAAAAGTAGAGTTTCTGTAAAGTGTGAATACCCTGCAACTGGGAGTGTATGTAAAGTACATTTGGAATCTGACCGCTGGACAGCGAAGAAAATCAAAAGCCACGTAAAGGCATGGCATAAAGGCGGTGCACAGAATTGTGTGCGCGCCGTGGCAAAAGAACACACGCACACTGGGATCATTAAAGTGATCACGTGCAAGAACAGAAGATCGCGCCACGCACTGCGGAAAGCAAAGATGCTAAACGTCGAGGAACTAAAGTGTAGGCGGCACAAGAGAGAAATAAACTTGAAGGACAAACCGGGGTGCCAAGCTTAGCAGTGAAGTGTGCCCACCGAGTAACGCAAGAAACAGGAGCGGCTTCACTTGGGCAAAAACGGTTTGTCCCCAGAGGCGCACAGCCGATCAAGCATGGCGCCCCCGCTTACATACGGTGGGGCTCTCTTCCCGTTTTATATTCCTCGGGGCGAGCCTACCTTCGAGAATGATTTATGACGCGGAAATAGGCTAAAGCGTGTGCGTAAGGGCCCTGTGGAATAGAGCGCACCGATCGGATTGGGTAAAGCGGGGAAGAAGAGCACGCGTTTATTACAATCGAT
Source organism: Dermacentor albipictus (assembly GCF_038994185.2). NCBI lineage: Eukaryota > Metazoa > Arthropoda > Arachnida > Ixodida > Ixodidae > Dermacentor > Dermacentor albipictus. Next base: position 441,306,205 of record NC_091821.1, read on the forward strand.
CTCGCGTGCCGGCCGGTCATAACGTGTTAGACCCCGGGCCTTCCAGCATAGCTGATACCCTTGACCTTTGACGCCTCCGAACGGTCGCCTTCGGGGATGGGCGTAGTGCATGGTGAAAATCATAGTACAGATCAGCGCCACGACGCATGGGGGATACAAGTGTCGGGAGGAGGTTGCAGAAGCTGGTAGCCAAATTGAGATTGAGTCCGACGGTTCCTTTGACTGCATCACAGATATAGTTAAAGCGCCCACAGATAAGTTAGGTTTGGTGGACCACATTACTACACAAAAGGGAAATCACAGTCAAGCAAAGGTTGTGCGAAATATGAAGGTACACTGCATCAAAATAGTTCTACTCATTATGTAGGATAACTCACTATTGCCAGGATTATTACTATTAAAAAATGCCTGTGACACAACATTAGGGAGAAATAACCTTTCTGGTCAGACAAAGCCTAAAAGACAACTTTCGTGAATTCTGCGGAGTCCTACCAGTGTGACAGAGTAGTAAAAGTCCCCATGGGCGAAATTATCGATGTTGTTTTGTGCCCACAGTTTACAATGAAGTAAGCCAGGCAATATGGACCGATACAACTGCCGCTGCCGTCAGGGTGCTGCAATAGAACGCAGGAGATCCTTAAGGATCGCCTACGTATCCCCCCCACACACACACGCGCACGCGCACACATACACACACACACACACACACACACACACACACACACACACACACACACACACACACACACACACACACGCACGCACGCACACACACACACACACACACACACACACACACACACACACACACACACACACACACACACAGGATGCCGGCGTCTTCGGTATTCGTGGATCACTTAGGTGCCACGCAATTCCATCTGCCACATTCAAACAATGTCAACTACGCAACTGCGGCGTTATAGTTTCGTATTTTAGTGCCTCTAACTTTTAATAACCAGTGGCAGTTTCTCGGTAAACTCACAATACAAGTCCGCGCTCGAAGGTCTAAGCAACAAAATAGCAAGAATGAGAGACTAGTTTTTCCGCACAGCGTAACTCCCCCAGAAGCTAATAGGCACCATAGGTACAGTCGACCAAAAAAGTTTATGGACTAAGAGATCTTACACAAAGCTGAATATCTCTTCAGTCTCAATACACAGCCTGGTATTCCCATTTTCAGCCTTTTGTGGCATAGGCGAACAACATTGTGACGCATAATTTTACTGGCTGCTTTTAATGGCTGCTCGTATATTTTGAATTTACTGTGATCTCGTCGTCCGTAAACTTTTTTGGTCGACTCTACATCTGACGCTACCGCGAGAGCGTAGGTGATGAAGCTTCGTCGTCGGAGCTCCGGCCACATCAAGTGTGCGCGCCCACATGTATGTTTCAAGGTGAGCAATGGCGCAGAAACCGCGTAGAGACTCCACAGTGCCAACTAACGGTGATGGTTGTCGGAAATTACCTTAGGAAATCAAAGGTAATCGCTAGAAACGTGCCGGCAACGCTGTCGTCCATAGAAACTAACTGCGTGAGCCAAGTTATGCATAATATAGCGTTATACTGCAAGAAACTACCGAGCGCTACCATCGTTTACACATCATAGTTGTGGAAGGTGTCGTCAATCTTTCTCTACTCAAATACATTGCAATAAAACAAATGGTGCCTAAACATACTGATTGAAACCAATATTTGTCCCAAGAGTGTAATTACTTTAGAGTGGCGCCACAGAATTTTTTCTACTAGTCACGTTCTATAGAGATATAAATCCGGCAAATGACTCCTTGGAAGCTTGGGTGTAGAAACTGGACGTTACAACTACGCGACCTTCCGAATCTCTTGTCACAATTTGTTTAGAGTACTTCAAGCAGAAGTTGAGTCACACGTAGTTATCACAGTGCCAGTTTTATGTCTCTTTTTCTCTCCACCAGCTCAGTGGAAGCTACACACGGGAAAAGCCAAGGGAATGAAGCACCGTACAAAGGATGAGTCTCGGCGGTGAGCGGACTCGTCATGACCCCCCGTGGTGGTCTCAGTTGAATATATACTACGCAGAATGCCGCTGCAATCTCAGCCATCACGCGCAGCAGGTGCGGCTACACGCAGATGCAGCGTGTGGATCGGCAGTTCAAAGATGCAATAATTTCGCTTACTCTTCGAGATAACGGACAAAGCTTCTTCTCCTTTAACTACAATTTATCAATTATAGTATTGCTGAGAGTTTGCTCGTGAAAGCCAAAGTAGCAAATAGCCTTTAGTGGGGCCAACTGCTCGCCATGACGCCGCATGATGGCAATGTAGAAGCGACAGCAAGTCATATTTCACTGTTTTTGACACGAGACTGAAATTTCCCTGGTGCATGTAGTGCATATTTTCTGGCTCACATTATCAGACGAGCCTCTTCTACAGAACGGCAACATTTCCCTGGTATGTTCAATAAGTGTTTCAGCGCTGCTTAACAAAAAGCAAAGATTTTTAGCCGTAGTATGCCAACTTTCCTCACTATTATCCTCTCTGTTGTGTAACCACAAAAGGCAAAGTAGATCTCAGGGAACTTTCAAGCACGGCTATTTTTACTACTCTTATGGCTGTCCGGGCTGCCGTTCAAGTTGTCTAAATATTTATTCAATAGAATTATGAGGTTTTTACGTGCCAAAAGCATGATTGCATCATGAGGCCAGCCGTAGTGGGGGGCTCCTAATTAATTTTGACGAGCGTGCGGGATAATTAACGCTCACCCAATGCATGGGAGACGGGCGTTTCTTTTTTTTTGTCCGCATCGAAAATGCGGCTGCCGCGGCCTGTATTTGCTCCCGTGACCTCGTGCTTAGCAGCGCATCAGCACAGCCGCTAAGCAACTGGCGCGGATCCATATATTTTTAAGTAATAAAGCAAAGCACACCTAGAATTTCTTATATCAACAAATAAAGGTCATTAAGAGCGCGAAACTTTTCAAGCCTATGTATACTTTTTTTCCTGGCCATCAGGTTGGTACAAAACTGCAAATTATCACCATCTTGCAGGCCTGCCTGATGCTGGTAGCGCGCCGTCTGCGCTATCACGTTCAGTGGCAGTTGCAGCAAGAGGATACACACGTCAGTTCTTTCACTAATAAGAATCGCATGGAACAGTTTTCTTGTAAACGGGGTGCTACCAAGAATCGGAATGGTGTTAAGCAGTTTTCTTGTCTACGTGCTGCCTTGCTATCATATGGGAACTGTAAGGCAACGTGGCAGTGCCTACACAGGTACAAAAAAATGAATTATCGTGTTGCTACTCTTATTGAGGACGATATTACATTAAAAAGATCATAAGCGGGCCGTTCATAAACCATTTTCATGTTAAAATACATAATGGCTCTGCTTGTTTCATAATGATTTTTAATTAGCGTTTACTAATTAGTGCAGCGTGCTCATTTTCTGACACACACTGGAAGAGACAAGCAACAGCATGGTTTCAAAGTCCCTTCAGCATATACTTTAAATGTCTCGTCGGAATAGTTTGTGTGAGAGCATTTCTCGACATGTAAAGCAGGAACTATTAGGAAGAAAGTGCATTTACCTGAAAGCAGGCAGGGAATGCCGATGAACGTAGTCAAGCAAGAAAAGCGTTTATCAGAGGTAGGAAGAGAGAGAGAGAGAGGGACTGGCAACAACGATAAATGCATTGTGCGAGTGCCGTGAAATTGGGTTAAGCACTTTTTGCTGAAGATATAACGGTAGTGTGCCGCCTAATGAGTCGAGTGCATTCTGCGGATTGCTTTTACAGGATCCAACCTTGTTGTACTCTCCGATTAAGATTCGTTGTTTTCCTCTTCACTTTCTACTTTTCGAGACATTACACAGCTTCACTTCCGCTTAATGGGCTAATAAGCATTGTAAATAGTGAATGCTTAACATGACTGCGTTGCGCCTGGGAGAGGGTGCTCTAAGCGCACGGTGAGCTCTTTGTCTTTACTGTTCTCATGTCTGTGTTCTCCTTTACGGTGGGCGTAACTTTCAATTCAAGAAAAAAATGCCTATGTGGCTGCACAACTGATCACTAGTGCCATCACCGTTTTCCCTTCCTCACGTACAGAAAGTCCTTCTGCGAGGTGCTGGCTGCTTTTCACATACTCCTTTCAAACCTACTTCTATTACTTACTTAGGTGCCTTGCAAACACAGAGGTGCTGGTGTATTCGATGATGCCTAGTTAGCTTTCGGTATGTCTGAGCTCACTCAGAAAAACAATATACTACGCAACGTTGCTAGCAAGAAACAAACACTGAGAAATGGCACTTGTTTATCAGAGAGGCCCTGGAATGCTGGTTGGCGCAGCTTCCCTAAAGTTTTATTCTCAAGAATGTTTGTAGCAAGCTAAATAAACAATGCGCTTCGAGAGTGAGAAGATTGACTAGGAAAGCATCGTGCACCAAGAGCAATGCCGAACAGACCTTTTGTCATAGCTTTGCATGAAGCGTGTTAAAGAATTTTAAAAAGCGGATATATAGCAAGGTGAGGGCACGTGCTGCTTGGGCGGGTACGTATATTGGCGCAACACATTAAGTGCAATGCTTTAGAAACAGATAACACTCTGGAAACCATGCCTGCAGACTTGAATTTGCCAACTGGAATTAAGGTATACCTACCCATCTTCCCCTCACCACAAAGCATCAGTGCCAACAAGAGGCCAATCCGGCTAACCTCTGTACTTTTTGTTAACAGATTTTCTTTATTGTCGCAATAATATCTGCGATAGTAGGTCCCTCCTTTCACTATTGTAAGTTGTGAAAAATTTTTTTTTACATTCTCGCACCTGAGGCAACGAAAGAGTGCAGCAAGCAAATTATGCTGAGAGGTTCAGTAATGCTACAATCCTATCTAAAAATAATAAGACGGGTGGTTAATATGAGACATTCAACGATTCGTAAATATTTATCAGCCCGCATCTATTCACATATTATCAGTAACTTCTTGATTCGTATGAACATTTCTATGAGAAGCTATATCTTCGGAACGGCCTGTGGAAATGACAGAAATCAGACAATGTGGACAATCACGTAAAAAAAAAACTAAAATAACGTGTCTAGAACTTTAAGCGGCCGAGCTGTAGTTGAAAACGGGCCTCTACTTGTATAAACCAAACTCGAGGATTCTTGTGCCAAAAGCTGGGAAGCTGAAGCTCTGCGGTGATGACAGGCGATGTAATCGTGGCGTCTTCTCTGTCAGAAGGAATAAGAGCAGCGTCGTCCATGGCAGTCTTAAAAAAAAAAGGAACCGTAAATGTCCTGGGTCACCACGTGGTGGGAGCTTGGTTTAGCGGAGGCAAGTAACACACGTTTTGATGCGTTTAGAACGACGAGTAGACTGGCTTCATCCCACAGTAAAACAGCTTTGCCAAGTAGCAGTGGTAGCGCCCCTGTCAGGCAGCCACCTCAGGTCGCACGAAAGAGCAGGGGCAATGACCACCATATGAAGGCCAGGCGAGGCAACGGAATTTCACAGAATTGGGGTAGAAATCACGACGACAAGTACCTTCAGCTTCAGTCCGTAACTTCTTTAAAACGAATGCTGTTATCTCTGTTGCGAAAATTCTTCATTTTAGCATCCCAAACAAGTATACACTGCACAACTTGAGTCATGAACAGCTAGCTGAAGACTGCAATGAAATGAGGCAGTGTGTCGTCCTTATAACAAAACAATGGGACAGCTAGGATCACTTGTGCGATGACTCCACCAGGCGAAGCTGCGATCGAGCGGTGTGCCTGGCATGTGATTATGCTGTACAAAACTTTCTGAATTCAGCAACTAAAAGACCACGAAAACATAAATGAAATCGTTATAATTTGTAAAAAAGTAAATAATAAAAACTGTTATGATACGTCAATAATGCCTTTGAGCTTGTACATTTCCAATCAGAGATTTTGCAGTGTTCCTCATCGTCTCTTCAGCCTTTCGGTTGCAGAAGACAAGCAGACACTCGTCTACTCGTTACGTTGGTAAGCACATATATTTGTTTTTCTTCAAAGTATTTGGAAACACACGAGGATGGGAAACACGGAAAAAGCAGCTGAACTTTGCCAGATGGGCACCCTGAGATGCCTGTGATGGTGCGTCATCCAAAAAAGCGCTGACCAGGTTTCAGTCAAGAAAAAAAGAATTCTCTGTGACAAATGAAGCCACCATTCTTTCTATGTTTCGGTCCGCAAAATGGCGCTAAAGGGCAAGAATACAGCCTATGTTCCCAATATGCCTTATCAGAAGAAGCCCGGATTGATAATCATCGCTGTGCAGGAACCACAATGCACAAAAAATGCCTTTTACAAACCCAGCAATCGCCGTGCACATAATAACTGTAGGAATGACGCAGAATAAACCGCCGCAGAAATCGGCTAGCTCCGCACGGACACACAATGAACTCTGTGAGAACCATAATGGCGGATCCCGGAGGCCCTTTGTTGTACCTTTAGAGCTTCGCTAGCGATCTGTGATTTCAGGCTGTAGCCACACACGAGGCTGCAGTATACGGGAGTGTTCCAGGGCCTCAGGCCGTCATCGCAAAAAGAGCTACCTTTTCGCCACTGCACGGTACACTCCCTTATTTCAGTAGACTGTGGATAGCGCCAGACATTGCAACCGGGCAGCGGACATCGTCTGCTACAAATGTCTTCTGCTGGAACCGTCTACAAGAGCGGGCGATTTGCTTAGGTGATGCCCCTGCCACGTGACGATAACGCCACTGCTCACGGGCGCTGCGCCATTGGTTGCTGCTTTCCCCATTCGCGAATTTTTCCAAATGTCTATGTCAAGATCGCAGCAGGCGCTGCTCGGAAAACTGGTTTGGGGAAACTAGACTTGCTCACGTGACGGCAGCCACACCTTTTTGGCCCAAAATTACTTGCGCATAAAACCGGCTTCTGGAGCTACCAGAATATTTCAACCACATTCTTCCTCTCCCCGTGTGGGATAGGGAAAGTAAAAAAAGAAAGGCGGGGGGGGGGCGAGGATTTAGTGGAAGCGCGACACAGAATGAAGGAGGAGAAGGAGATAGCCCTTGGCTACTAGAACGCGTTCGAGAGCTCAATCGCTGACTTTACGCTTATAATAGTTCACCAGATAAATCTGAGTCACCGGAGCCGAGTATAACTGCAAACTTCAAAGGTAAGAAATGAACGCAAGAATGATGTCATGGTGCGATAATAAACTTCCTTCCTTACAGGCAATATATACCGCGGATTTAGCGGTGACTTTCAGGTTTCATATTATTTTATTTAATTGAATTGGTTATCACCGGGCTGGAAGAGATAACTGTGGTGTACGATATAAATAAATAATATGTCTAACCATCAGGAAGCTGAGAAGGGCATTGACTAGCATGCATAGATACGTTAGGAAGCACTGGTTCAGAGATTTATTAGAGCAGAGCAACACGGATAAGGAGCGGGGAAGCGGAACTGCATAGCAGTGTGAAAATATGAAGCTCAAGTATAGAGAAAGCGAGGCGCAGGGACTTCATACGTTTCGGCGATACACTAAAAAATACGCGCCAGGAATTTTCGAAATTGATACGCATGCTGACTAGCTGAGAGTGCACAGCACAAAACGGAGCAGGAAATTGAAGTTCCTTCATGTATGGCGGTTTAAAATTTATGTATAAAAATAAACCAAAATAATACCTAAAAAAAGGAAGCATGGTTGAGATAAGAAGAATAAGTAAAGCCACTCCGTGCACTCCGCGACGAGCATCTCGGCAATCCAAGCTCACCGTATCGTCGTCTTCGAGAGTGGCATCGGCTGCACCGCCAGGAGGGACGGTTGGGACGATATTGGTTTCGTGCTGCCGCACTGAGTTTCATCTTTTGCCTCTTTGCGCCGCCTGTCACATAGTCTTCGGGGACTTCTTCGGTTCTATATCAACTGCCCGCTCCCGCCATGTAGAAAGGGAATAGCAAGCACAAGTATAAATATTGACCAGTGGTTTGGTCGCCACAGACAGCGTAAGATCGTGACACAATTTTCTTTTCGCTTCTCAATCTGAAGAAAGAAGGGACGCCTTACCGCGAAAGCGATGGTCAGTAGCATATATTAAACTCCAAATAAACAAGTATGTGCGCTATCGCATTGCACTCAGAAAACGTTTCACATGCTGTGCGACGCATCCTTTTTTCCCCACTACAATTATCGTGATCTATTTTGCGTACTTTTGCTTTTGGGTAAACGCCGTTGTGCTCGCTACTTTCGTGTCACTAATGTCATGTCACGCTTATAACGTGTATGCCGTTAGTGAACTGTGTTGACCTGACGTTCGGCGCTAACGAAAACAGGGGCGCGCAAGATAGCTGACAATATTGGAGAAAAGAAAGATAAGCCCCACGCGGTGTAAGACGTATTTAGAGTGTGTAAGTGTGGAAACATTTTCCGAAGCATTGAACGAGAATTTTTGTATACCTTTATTTTTTTAATGAGGAGTGTCAAAGTTGAAGAATGAGCGTGTGTGTGTGTGTGTGTGTGTGTGTGAAGGGTGGAAAATCGGAGCTGTGGTAAAAATAGAGAATATACATATATATATTGACAGGGCACTCAAGTATCGAGACGCCGACATCTGTGCGGGCGGCAGTCAGAACACTGCGAGCAGTCCAAACCTGGCCTGTGCGTGAGCGCTGGTGAAGCGCCGGACTGTCCCACACTTCTGCGCGGCCGGAATCAATCCTGCCACTGCGAATTGAGTAGCGTAGCACCACGACTTTGTTATCCCACAACGTTTCCACGTGTATCTCGGAAGCCACAGTAGGGAATTTTGTGCAGTGTAAAATTGTTTAGACCATTAAGGGCGTTTCTTGTCGCAATCGTAACACCCCTACCCATTACAAAAATTTATATAGGACGAGAACAGAGCTCTAATTAGACATGCGATGACAAAAGACGTAGTTGAAAGTTACGTAATCATTTTCACAGGCTTGGGTGCACAGAAATATCCGACAAGGGAATTTCAGAGAGAGAGATATGAAACTCTCCTATCAGATATTCCCTTACCCCCAAGGTTGTCACAATGGTTACATAGCTTTAAACTATGCCTTTTGTCATCGCATGCATAGTTAGACCTCCGTTGTCGTCTCATAAGAGTTTTTCTAAGTCCTTGACGGTAGGGGTGTTACCAGTGCGACAATAAAACACACTTAAGGGTGTAAATATTTTTACAGTGTAGCAAACGACAACAGTCGGTTGATCTCCCAGAGAATGAGTTCAGAAAAGTATCAATCAACGAAGCGCGCCGATTTTCAGCTACTTTTGAAGACCGGTTTTTGTCGGACTCTCGCTTACGAACGTCGTTATCTTTCACGTATATTGTTGCGATTGGGGGCCGTCGCTGCTCTTATGTGGTCACTGGGGAATGCCCATTTGGTATTAAAGATATGCGACAACTGGGCAAATTTAAGCAGTCGTATTCTTACAACACGCGAAGTGAAAGAACTACTTAAGAGCGTCCTGCATTTAACTACGCCGCTTTGCAGAAAGTATATTGTTTCAGGAATAATATGCTTGCTCCGTTCGGGAGTTCACCGGATGGTAATTGAGAAAATAAAGGTGCGTTCAGAAAAATTCGAGAAATATATTTCCATGTAATTGAAAAGAACCAGGCAGCAACTTGAGGAACAACAACATCATTAAGTAAGTGACGTGCTGCATTAGTTTCGCTGCAAAAAAAAGACTAAAAAATGGCATGTAAGAAAGAGAGAAAAATAAAATTAAACGAGAGGTCTATAGGAAGAGCGCAGTAAAAGAAAAGATATGTTGCCACCACATACGAAAAAAAAAGACACTGCATTTAGGGCACAAAAGGCGAAACACACACAAAACAGGAGATTACCTCATTCACCAAATTTCAGGCCGTGTACAAGAACCTAGGAGACCGCCAGCTGTCAGAGAAAAGGCACGTGATTCTTCCTCCTCTCGTCGCCTGTCTACGGAATCGACGTGAAAGAGAAAGATTCCTGTTTTCTGCTGTCACTACTTGGATCTAAGAAAAAAAAATACGATGAGAAAAGAGCCTACCAGGCTTCAAAGAGCGAGATCTGTGGTTTGACGTGTCAAAAGGAAGAACCGCGCGAGTGCTACCCCATGTACTGTACTTGGCAGCCATAGTCGATCCAATAAGAAGCATGCGCCTTGAGGCCATTCCCAAGTTTAGAGCGCAGGAAGACGAACCGAATCAGACATCAACAACCTCGAATGCAAGTGAAGAAGTCTTCATTTCGTGGTATGCTGTTTTCCCGTCTCGTCGAGAGACTGACAAGCAACGTGAGCTTGCTCTCGCTAACCGCGCACCAAGTCAACAGGGCGTGCGGCGCATCGCCCGTATGAATAATGTCAGAAGTCGAGTTTACTTTGTAGGAAAGAGCATGCATCTGTACACGCCAAACGGGACAAGCAATAATGAACTCTTTGTTCGAAGAGCAAGGAGAGACGGGACGTCGCCTGTTTGCTGATTTCTCCGTGCACTGAACAAGCGGACTATTCGCTTCCGGCACGCAGGCACGCAGGGACGCCTGCGGTGTTCTCCGCTGCCAGAGTCGCATCATACCTCAAATTTAATGCGTAAATAATTATTCATTAACGTATTATCTCGTTGTGCCTCTAACGGTTTAGTAGTCTCATAATGCTTGTCATTGTGATGACACGCAACCAGCCATCTCAGTAAGGCTTAGAATATCTGTTTTCTTTTTATTCTTCATTGGTAGACCTTGACAAAGGATAAAAATTTCATGCCAACTTAAAGTCAAGCACTATTTATTTAATTTTGAAGAAATCGTGTGGTTTTACGTGACAAAATCACTTTCTGATAATGAGGCACGCCGTAGTGGAGGACTCCGGAAATTTCGACCACCTGGGGTTCTTTAACGTCCACCTAAATCTGAGTACACGGGTGTTTTCGCATTTCGCCCCCACCGAAATGCGGCCGCCGTGGCCGGGATTTGATCCCGCGACTTCGTGATCAGCAGCCCAACACCACAGCCACTGAGCAACCACAGCGGGTACTATAATTTCGAAGTAGGGCACATGCGAATCTATATATCCAACTTTCCTCACAGTGAAGCTGCCTGAGGCTCTATGATGTCTGAAAGTACTCTCTATAGAAAGAATGAAACGGATATAAAAGCTTGTTTTCCGCCCGTACGTCTTTGTCAACGGCAGCTTGTACTTATCTGTATTGTGGTGTAAATTTCTCCAATGCCTCGAGGCCGATCCTTCACTGTGGTATATATGCTGGAGATATGCGTGACCTTTCAACGTGATATACAACGTGATCTTCCAACGAGATATACGTGATCTACCGACTAATTTTATGGTTTGAGTACTTTGAAAGCACACTTACGTTCACGGAACCAAAAAATTACGGCATAACCCTTCTCACGATGGCTGTAGATGACAATGCGATCAAAATTTTAGCTATGTAGCGACACAGTCGATTGTTGAAGTCACGGTAATTTAATACCTGTAATGATAATCCTGGGATTTTTGTTGCTTTGACAAGACGCGACATAGGCTGCCGCCGGTAGCAGCCCACTTTGCGATGGCACCACGTTTCCGAAGTCGACCATAAAAATGATAGCATGTGGACGACTTAGTGCTGCATACAAATAATTCACTTACACTATCAGTAAAGTACCACGGTTATTCGGTATGAATGCCTAGGCGCCATGTTCACGCTAACTTTATTTTGCTAAGGCCACATTAGATTTTTATACCTAAGGTGTAAAATGAATTATTTTTATTTTTCATTTCAGTCGCACCAGCAGAATTATTACGAGGTAAAGCCATTGCTACTACAGTGCGGGACCGGAGTTCCAATCCACTTGGGACCATGTGCCCATTCCTTTCTTTATGTTCTTCATAAAGAAAACCTATCTGCTCTGGGGATTTTTACAAAGAATACCAGCGCAACATGAAAATCGCTTGGAGAGTGAGCCCATTACATCGGTCACTGTAGAATGATAGGGCATGAACTACATGCTGGTAAATGATGACGAATTGCGTTTCATAGCCCACTTCACGTAGCCTGCAGCCAAACCATCCGTCACAACTCGCCCACTTGGGAAATCAGGCTGTTCGAATGATCACAGAAGAAGAAGAAAATAAACTTTAGTAAACAGAATGATAATAGAATCTTAGTTTTTATATGGCGCCGGCACCGTTTAGTCACAGCAGTAAATACGTTGGCATTGAAACTTATGGCAGTGGTGCTATGCAGGAAGGCCAGAGGTTTGCAAAGTTCTGTATATCCGTCAGCTGTGACCACGCCATAAGATATTGCGCTAGTATTATTAAAACATTCAGGTGAACCCTCGGCACACCTCCAGTCTTATTGGCTTATGTAAGTTCGCTCTTGGGTATTGATGACTTCACTGTAAAAATGCTTACACCGTTAAGGGCGCTTTCTTGTCGCACTGGTAACCCCCTTACCGTTAGGGCCTTAAAAGAAATTATAGAGGCCGAAATCGGAGCTCCAACAACACGTGCGATGACGAAATACGTAGTTGAAAACTATGTAATCATTCTGATAGCCTTGGGCGCACAGAAATGTACGACAAGAGAAGTTCACCCGGATAAATATGAAACGGTCCTGTCGGATCATTTTGTGCGTCCAAGGCTCTCAATACGATTACATTGTTTTTAACTACGTATTGTGCCATCGCACGGCTTGTTAGAGCTCCGTTATCGTCCTCCATAAATGTTTGTGAGGCCCTAAAGGTAAGTGTATACGAGTGTAAGAAGAAAGCACCCTTTGGGTGTAAACATTTATACACTGTTGGATGCTACCTCTTAGGCGGCCTAACAATGCCGTCGGCGCCTTCTTTCATTTGTTTATCGATCCGTTCAGTGCATTATCTGTGCAAGTACGTCAGGAAAAGAAAGACTTCTTCTTAGGTATTTATGTTGCGCAAACCATTCCAAATATGCAACACAGATAATGAATAGAGTTTAAAATAATTTCCCATTTTGTCACGTCGTAGTGAAAGGAAAGAACACAGCAGAAAAACTATGAATTTAGTTTTTACTGGGCAAACCCGTGCAGACAAAAACAAGCTACACTCAAAGTATAATGACAGCGGTGAACACAGTCGGCTATTGTCAAAATCTGAACAACGGTTCAAGCTCGCACTGCTTTTATAAACCACTGGTCGAAGGTTCTAGTGTAATCTCGGGTGCACCCGTGGTTTCTCGAAACTACTACAGAATTCGTGCGGCACATGCAATTTTATAATACTAGGTTCGGCTAGGACATGCACAATGGACAGAATGAACAATAACAGTCGCTTTAGTTGCAAATCATGGAGGCGCGTCTTCCGCTGAGCGGTAACGTTTAACATTCCTTAGCCGGTGAACAGCGGTCACAGGAAAAAGGTAAACAAGCACCCATGTCAATATACTAAATTTAGAGTTGTGTCGTGAGAAAACGCCAGGTAGACAGAATGACAACTTCCCTGCTTCCATTATCAAGCAGAGTCACCTCTCGGGAGCGGTAGATGACAAAAATGAGAAAGAAATTTAGTTTTTAGACAGTGCCGGCTCCTTTAATTCGCAGCAGTAAATAGGTTGGCCTTAAAACATATAGCAAGGGTGCTATAAAAAAAATCAATGTATAGAATCAGGTGAAAGGCTCACATTACACCTGCCTTTGTTGCATCCCAAGAAAAAAACACAATTTTTCTGGACGTCACGTTACTGCTTCTAAGAACAAACATTAGCGTGTAGGTAGCACAAAGCGTCTCTGCTTATTCGCAGATTCCGATAGTGGGAATGCGCACGGAGGAGATGAAGAGGACGCTGCCAACGTTCCAGCCACACTGTTTCTTTACTTAAATATTATTTTTTTTATCTGAAACATATGTATAATTCAAACCTCCCAGTTGAAAATGACAACAGAGGTTGTGTTCAGTACTACAGAAATTTCTGTTGTACAACAGGATTTTTCTGTAGTAACTACAGATTCCTGATGGAGCGACAGACTTTTCTGATGTACAACAGACATTTGTTGTTGCTACTACAGAAGTACAGTCTGTCGTATGTCTGTTGTTACAACAGAAAGCTGAAGCTCTACAACAGATTTTTGTAGTACTACAGAAATTTCTGTTGTACAACAGGATTTTTCTGTAGTAACTACAGATTCCTGATGGAGCGACAGACTTTTCTGATGTACAACAGACATTTGTTGTTGCTACTACAGAAGTACAGTCTGTCGTATGTCTGTTGTTACAACAGAAAGCTGAAGCTCTACAACAGATTTTTGTAGTACTACAGAAAAAATTGTCATCACTACAGGCACCCTGTTGTCCCAACAGAAATGTTCCTGAAGTAACCCGAAAAACTTCTGTAGTGCTACAGAGTGCTGTTGAAATACTACAGAAACCTATTGTGGCAACAGGCCCCCAATTGTCACAACAGAAGTGTTCCTGAAGTAATGCGACCAACTTCTGTTGTACTACAGAAAAATGTTGTTGTACGACAGAAGCCTATCATTGCAACAGGCCCCCAGTTGTCATAACAGAAGTGTTCCTGAAGTAATGGACAAACTTCTGTTGTACTACAGAGAACTGTTCCACAACGGAAACCTATCGCCGCAACATGTACCCAATGATGACAACAGAAGTGCACTGAAATTGTGTGATGCGACAAGCTTCTGTAGTGCCCGGTTGAAAAAGACAAAAGGAATTCCTGTCGCGACTACAGAAATTCTGTTGTACGACAGAAGTTGTTGACATTTCTTAATTGGGAGACATTTCTGACATTACGACAGAAATTCTGATTTCGCAACAGAAGCATTCTGTCGCGACAACAAGAGTTCTGAAGTCGGAACAACAGCTTTATATCCTGACAGCGACTCCGACGTTACGACACCAATTCTGACGTCGCAGCAGAAACTTTCGGTCGCGACGGCCAAGAGTTCCGAAGTCGCAACAGAAGCGCATTCCGTCGCGGTCCTTTAAAATTGTATGTTTTCGCATCGGTGGTGTACACTGTACTTTTCTCTTGCGCGGTATTCAATCGCGCTTCTCTGAAGCCGGCAATGCTGATGGCACCGACCCCGGTAATAAAGTCGACGTGGCGAAGAGTTATAATTGTGCCGTGACGACGCGGCACCAGCAACTCCCTACCGGCCTCCTCAAAATCGGCCGCTGATCAAAATCATACCATCTGCGGGAATGGCTGCGTATCCATTTTTTTTTTGGTAAGATGTGGCACACAGGCCTGTGGACTTACATGTGCTGTTACACTGACACATTAGTTAATTTCCCAGGAATATTTCACAAGCTTATGCGAAGCGGAAAAGAAGATTTCGGTTGTTCCACAAAGTTGCGTGGAAAGCTGTCTCCCTAATTAATCTGGTACAGCGCTGCCGTGAGAAGCGAGTATGCTGTCAGAAAGAACTCTCATCCACGAATGTTTATGTAGCTATTTTGCATTGAACACACGAATTATATGCGCGCTCAAAAGTGTAAAGAATGAGAGACGACTGTCGAAACTAGCAGTAATAACCCTAAAAGTCAACGCGTTGTCTATTTCTGAATGTCTTATTTAATGTGGATATCGTACATCGAAATCGATGTTCTAGCACTGCACGATGTACCTGTCGGTGGTACGAACACTCTTGCTCTTCTAGAGATGCGGCACTTGACGCGGTGGAGTGATAGCGGATCTTGGTTCTCAAAATGCAAATGTAAACAGCAGCGCATCAGCACGTCGTACTGTTCACATGGCCAAAACGTACACTCGAAAAGCGTGTCAGTGGTGGTGCAGTGGTAAGATGCCGGACTCGGAATCGTGAGGTCGCATGTTCGAATCCTAGGCAAAGACGTTTTTTTTTAAATTTTTTTTTTACTTTTATGTTTTTCTTTTTTGTGCTAATAAATTTACATAAACTTACGGACGTCTCTGTCAATTTTTAATTAAATATTGATCAAGAACTACAGAACTTTCTACTACAGGACGTCACACTACAGACAACAGAACTACAGGCAACAGAACTACAGGCAACAGAACTACAGGCAACAGAACTACAGACAACAGAACTACAGAAACAACGTCCCAAAATACGACAGACTGTTAAAATTTCCTGTTGTGTTTTTCAACTGGGAGCTGTTTATTCTAAAAAGTATTTTACTTCTTTTACATTTCTACTTTCGGATTTTATTTTTCAACTAGTCGGTTCTTGGTTAGTCACTAGGAATGGGCATGTGCGAATAGCTTTTCTACACGAGCATCTACCATTCTTAAGCAGACATGCCCTTCATGCGCGTGCCTAACGTACTCTCCGACCTGATGGCAGTGAGGTGGCCACAAGCACACCGGAATAGTCGCGACCGTGATACCACACATGGACTAACTATGATTCCAAAGATGACTCCATTCATGATGACTCCTAGCCGGCTCTTGACTTTGTCCGTATTCCGACCCTGCGTGTCGTCTTCACGGGAATGTGGCCGTCACGCTACTCCGCTCTTAAACAGGTCATATCCCTGGGGACCAAGGCAGCCTACGAAATCTCTCCGGCCACGCCTCTAGTTTTCTCCCCTTAGGTTTCTAGAGATAATGGGGCGCTCTAACGTTAATCCAATAACATGTGTTTCTACTCAATATCTTCCATTAGACCGGACCCCAAATTCATCGCGATAGTGATTATACGGGCACTCCAAGCGCATTCCTGCCGTCGTTGTTAGCGTCGCCACAACAGTTACCTACAGTAAAATAAGGCAGAACACAGCACTGAGTGTAAAGGTTTACTTATTTTGCCGCTTTTCCCTTCTGCGTCTGGGAGAACCCAAAGCCGTCGCACGGGAAAGCTGCGTCAATTCAGCGTCTGCTCCGAGCAAAGAAAAGCATTGCCAAACGCTGCAGGACTTCTTGGCATGGGAGCACTTGCGCAGCAGCCTCGTACCAGTAGCTTTCCCATTGTAGCCACAGAAAGTTGTCCGCATGTAAAGTATGCCTATAGTTACAAGTTTATACGCCCCATGAAACTACTAGTCTGACTTTTTAACGCGATAGCGTTAAGGAGCTCGTGTCGAAGAAAAGCCGGTGTCGTCGGCGTCCGCGGCGTTGGCCGTGAGCGATAAATCATGGCGGGCACTTCATAAATAAAAAGCAACTTTGAAGATGGGCTGGGTGGGAATCGAACCAGGGTCTCCGGTGTGCGAGACGGAGACGCTACCACTCAGCCACGAGTTCAATGCTTGAAAGCAGTAGAAAAGCGCTTCTAGTGAATGCGGTGTTGCCTTAGAAACGTGCCGTAGAAAGTTATACTGCGGTGTATATCGGTAATTATGAGCATGTAACTTACAGAAGTCGCATTTACACGAGTAGTGAAGTACGTTTCCGCAACATTTCTTCTGTGCTTATCGCACACGCAGAGCCATCTTGCGGCAAACACAGAAGACCCCCTCCTCTCAATGTATGGCACGGCCCGACAGGTGGTGCGCTACGCGAGCATTGTGGCTGTGCGCGGACCGGTGGCAGGCGCGTCGCAGCCCCGACTCCCTCTCCCCTGACGACGCTTCGCCGTTCTCCCACACGGGTTGCAGAATCAAGCGCCGTTCCTTTCTTTAGATTACTATCTATCTATCTCTCTGCCCGTGCCGATCACGACGTTCGGCTGGCGTAGATCGTTTCCCCCTCCGAGGTACCGAGTTCTTTGGTTCTTTCCGTTTGCTCAGGCGCACGTTTCGTTGCCACACCGAACACTGCGTTGCTCGACGCTCACCGCGTCCGATGCGGGGCGCCTCGTAAGTGATCGCTGCGCCGTAGCGCATTGTCTTACACCCCTTGGCGGGTCGACGGGAACGCTGTCGCGTTCCACTCTTGAAGGCGAAGCTTAAGCGTCCTCCAATTTTATGCGAAGCATATTACTAGAGCTCAACCCAGCTCCTCAGGCGCGGTGGTGTCGCCTTCAAGGAGGATATATATATATATATATATATCCACCTTGGTCGCCTTCAATGACCTTCAGTACTCATGCCATGCCCCGTGACACCGTGACGTCACGACAAAGGAGAAACGGGGCTCCAACTCGCGCCGTCGCTCGCGGCGTCGCCTTCAAGGCTGACCACGTGACACCATGACGTCACGACAGAGGAGAAACGGGGCTCCAACTCGCGCCGTCGCTCGCGGCGTCGCGGCGGTATATAAGCAGCTGCGCTTGCTTTTGCTAGACACTCACGAGGTGATATGCCTCCTGGAGACAGAGCTGCTCGTTGGAATGAGAAGCGAAGGTTGCGGCGTGCTATAGAGACTGATGAAGAGCGGGAAGAACGTCTGGCCAAGCAACGCGCTCAGTATGCGGCTCGGCGACAAGTTACTTACCAAGTTTAGCCACCAATATGCTTCGCATCTGACTAGGCTTAACCAAGCTAAGCCTCAGCCAATTTTCTATAGTCGTGCACTAGTTTGCTATCGCAATCGATGCTTCGCCTTCAGGGCGAAACTGTGACTTTTTTACAGAGAAGCTGTTAAACGCTACTTTCCCCACTTTCATGTCCGCGTGTAGCAAAAAATCGCGAAGCAGTGCAATGACAGGCCGCCCCGTGGCGGAGGTGATGCAAGGGTTAAGCACTCCCCACATGTGGGCCGTTCTCGAAAACAGTAGAATACTCGAACGACCCGCGGCAGAAGTGAAGCAGGCGGGAAACACTCCGCGTATACGTGAGCCGATCCCAAAGGTTGGCGCCTGCATCACCTCCACCCGTGGCGGAGGTGATGCAGGCGTTAAGCACTCATACGTGGGCCGATGCCGAAGGGTAGCGCAATACCAGGACGACCTGCAGCGGAGGTACAGATCTCCATAAAGGGGCCCAAATACATAGCTTCGCTGGTCATCTGGGGCACTGAGATTTTTTCCGGCCCCGCATGCTTCGTTCGCCAGTCAAGCAATGGCATGAAAAGTTCAACAACGTCCCATCTGGCATAACATGTTCAGTGTTTATGTGTTACTACGTCAAACATAAAGAGAGCGGACGCCAAGTTTGCAGGAACAACATGGCCACTATTAGTACATAACCCGGGGTAGCTGAAGAAGTACGGGAGAGACCTTTGCTCTGCAGTGGGCGTAACCAAGCTTATGATGATGATGATGGCGTCAAACAAAAACAGAAACAATTAATTCCGATTATACGCTATTTTCACCATTAGCCCTCCGCTAGTGGTCATAATGTTATCAGGGTGCGCCCACTTCGCCTATGCGCCACGCGACGTCACAAAATCGCGAGATTTCACCATGTCAGTGTGGCGTATAGGCACTATAATGCATTAATATTGCAAACAGAACTGATTTTAATGCGCAAGCATTCTTAGGCGAGCTCCCCAGCCAAGTTACGCGGAAAGTGTAATGCCTTCTATCTGCACAAAACTAGGCAACTTGCAAAGACATGTAATTGTTATGATAACGTAAATGTAGACGATTGGTAGCGATAAGGTACTACTTAAATTTTAAAACTAAAACAAGAAGAGAATACCCATAGAGGTGCATGGCTTCTTAGAAAATGCATGCGGAAGTTTATAGTAGGGGTGGGCTAACTGAAATTAGAGAATGGGCTAATTTGAAATCTGGGGTTGGGCTAACTGAACTTTGAGGGGGGGGGGCGGCAACTTAAATTGGAGGTGGGCCAACTCAAAATTTAAGGGTGGGCGAAATTACATTTGGGAGTGGGCTAACTTGATATTTGTCTGTGGGCCAACTTGAGATTTTGAGGTGGCAGAATGTCTACTTGAACGATGCTAAGCGTCCCTCGCGTTATGAACACCTCGCAGGCAAGCGAGACGTTTGGCCCGTTTCATTGGGCCTTATCGAGGCGCACTCGGAACACGGGCGAGCACTTCCGTAGACAAGGGACGCGTTCATGACACGTAACATAGGCGTCTTGCGAGAGCGACCTCGAGGGTGAGATTGCATCCCGGCGATGCACCTTCCCCTCACGTAACGCCTCACGCGCTACTGGACTGCTCTGGTCCGTCGAGGCGGGCCCGTGCCCGGCGTTCCAGCTTAATTGGTACGCTTACATTGGCACGATTACAGGCCGAACGCGAGGAAAAAAATCTGAAAATTGTCTACTAAAGCCTAAGCATTCTTTCCCTCCGGAAATGCCATATAACCGCGTAAACTAAGAAAAGCAAGTAATCAAAACAAAGGAACAACGAAGTCACCGCCGAGCCAAAGAATGCTTATGCATTAGTAGATTGTGTCGCTTTTTTTCCCTCTGAATAGGCGAACACTTCCGGGTTACGAAAGCAATAGAAGACCAGACCCTATACCGTAAAACTATTACAATCAGTTCTTTTTGGATCTATTGATGTAAAATTGACGTGACTACTGACGCAAGCATGGGATGGTGACCTGCACTGTTGTTTGAACCCCTCAATCAAAAGCTCTCTTCATTTATCGAAGGAGGTTTTGTTTGCTTCCCAATAGATTGGCGATGCCAACCTCGACGAGTTATTCTTATCTTAATGCCCGAAGGCGAGGATCACGCGGAAGTGGATAGGGTTTCTTTGGGACTGAGCTACCGCAATGAAAGGAGTGAACAGTATAAATGGAAGGCGGGCAGGTTAAGTAGTTTTGAGCTCGGTTAGCTACCCTGTAGTGGGGAATGGAAAGTAGATGACCAGATGAGGAGTGTAGTGCCGGCGTCTCCGAGTGACCCACTTCCCCTTGCTTAGCTTGCTGTGGTTGTTCGAAAATCACGGCGGCGGGCAACGGAAGGTTAAAAACGGCGTCTGAAACGGATGGCTAGCAAAGAAGAATTTGCATAGCGATGTCGTATAAGTGCGGAAAAGCCTGGGCAGCGTTACGGTGCCATAAAAATAATTTATTATGGGCAAAAAATGTCGTTCTCCCCGGCAGCTCCAACTATCCTGTGCCGGAGCCTTTGATAGGCAGACATCTTCTATTCTTTTCGTAAATAAACAGTCTCCGGCTATTACGAAAAAAAAATCTGCGTTGTACGGCACATAAACGCTTTTTATTAAGTACACGATACTTTGAGGAGGCAATTTTACATTGTTTTGTGACGTCGTGTGTTATGAAAGTGAAGTGGGCGCAACACGACAAATCATGGCGAACAGAGATAGGCTCAGTGACGAAATACGTGTGAAATCAGAAATTTTGTTTCGTCTGATCATACATAATCACTTATGTATTTACAGAGTAGAAGGAAATTCTCACGCTTTTCTTGACGCAGCATGACGGACAGCCGAAGCAGGGGTAGCCCGAAAAAGGTTTACCGATCGTTGAGGACTGATTGCAGAAGTGGAATAAAAACAGTTTGGCATTGCTTACCGTTATAACACCCATGGTTTCTCGCCGATCGCTCTGTCATTGGCTACTCGGAGCACCGGCGAGAATGCATTTTGTTGCGCATAATACATTTATTTCGCGGCAGTATAATGTATGGAGCCCTTTCGACGTACATATGACATCGCAGCAACAACTCTTCTTCGCTGAGGGCCTATTTTAATGGTCTGCCTAACAGCCTGCTGGATGCCGCCGGAATTTTTGTCTATAGCCGCCGCAACCTAAACACGGTGAAGTGGACAAATAGACGCCAGGACCATTCTCCTCACCCTGTTATCTACTTTCACTTTGGCAGCTCGGCTTCATTAGCCCCCTTTCCCTATCTAAGCGCTTGGCACCTCCTGTCAGCCAATTAGTAAAGACAAACCTTTCAAGGCACCTAGTGCCCCTCGATGTAAAGGCAAGCACACTATATGTCCTATAACCAATGAGAGTTTTTGATTTGGTTATCCAAGAAACATTGAGGGTCACTGCCCGATGCTTGCGTAAGCGGCTCCGTAAGTTTGTTGTGAAGCGATAAGAATAAAGTGAGAATGTAATTGCTTTACGTTGTACGAGACCTTGTACTCTGTCGCCGTAAATGCTGCTAGACATCGCACTCAGCATGTACTTGGATGCATCACTCAGCATGCATGTTCAAGCTGGCACCGGAAGGTTGGAAGGGGGTGATATTCTGCGATGGTCCGCAAGCAAGGTACGTGAGTAGGTTGTAAGTGTGGTGGTGGGATTTGCATGCTGTTGCCTGTTCTGTAGCTATTTTTTAAGTGCCCTGTAAAACAATTCTAGAGCCCAGCTCTTAGACGCCCGTTGGTGTGGCGAGTGGCTGTGTCCATTGGCGTCCCTCGTAGGCGAGTGAATGCGGAGCGCAGCGGGAGATGAAAGACGGTGATAGCGACGACAGCGCGAGGATAAAAGCGTAGGAGAAGGGTACAGTGTAACCATGAGGCGGAAAGTGGAGGAGGGAGGTATGGCGAAGGCATGAGAAGAAAGGAGTAGTGCCGCGTCAAACGCGCTCTGCGGGGACGATGTCTACTAGATGGCGCCAGAGTAGCGCGTGTCAGCCATGTGGATACAAAGCGCTGCATGAGCTGATTTCCGTCTGCGCCGGCTGCTGTGAATCGCGCCCACGCGTCACCCAGGCGTGGCCTGTCGCGATCTCCCGATTAGCGAGACAGTCCCACAACGCTTCGATGCGTTTGCAATGTGCCGCACGAGGTAGATTGTCCGCGCCAGACAATATATCGCGAAACGAAAACACGTATAGAGCTGAGCTCAACCTTTGCCCTAATAAGTATCGAAATCATTGGTGATTTTTTTTTCGTTCGCCTTCCTGACTGTACGAAATTGTTTGGGTTCGTCTGGGGGCAGATATGTCCCAAAGATGACCGTGAATCGCTACTCCCACTGTCACCCGCAAACCAGCTATGAAAACTGTGCGTTTAATTGTGAAGTGAGGTATAAAGAATGCGCTTATCTTGCTTTCATCGACAACCACTACATGCATCACATGGTATACATGTGTTTACAATTTTGTCTATATTTTGTAAAAGAGTGAACGTTACAACTGATTATCTAGCCGTGAAACCTGTGAGAAGTGAACGTTTTCTTTTATTTCAAATAAAACAATCGCGAAATCGCGCTTCTTTTCTCTCTCACTATTTATTACGGAGCATGCTAAGTGGATAGAGTGGAAATTTCACCGAATCGTTGAATTCAAACAAAAAAAAGGAGAAATTTGCAATCTTTTCTCAAATTTTAGTCTAATAAAAACGTGAGCGCGAAGGTTTAGAGTTGAAAACCGCTGCTATATTCCTGTATTAGGCGTTAATCATCATACTGGCGGCGTCATATAGCTGTTTTCCCGCCTATGGTTGGCCAACTGCGCATGAATCTGCAAAGAAGGCCCCTAGAGACCTGTCCTGTCGAACTATGCCGGAAAAGGTTTATGGTGCACGGGCTACGAAGTGTCCATACTAGTGCAACAAACGATTTGTTTGCGCACTTGGTAAAAAAAATTCCTTGAGGGAATGGGTAGTCTGGAGTTATGGCATTCATGCTACATGCACTCAGGCGAATGCCGCCATTGTCGAGCTGGCGAAACTATCTGAAACTATCAACTTTTCGTTCACATGCGGCTTTGTAGGAACCGGAAATAAAATTAAAGAAAGTGTATCCAAACACGAACTCCTTCTTTGTGGGGGAGAGATATGTAAATTATCATGTTCTCAATAGAACTGCTTCTGCGCAATTTTCCCTTTGTTTACGAATGTTTGTATAACTACTACTGTACAGTAGCCGCTGAAGCGAAGCACGGCTAGACATTGCTAATAGATAGACCTAATAAAGTAGGCGCAGTAAGCTTTGCACGAGATTTCGCGTTTATTTTTTAATTTTTTTTTGTTCTTTCAGAAAAATGTACGCAGGCCATTTTTCACTGATTGCTCAAGCAGTAAAGCATAAATGAACAGCGAGAAAGCTTTCACGATGGCCGAGTGCCATATAGGGAGCCCGTTATATTTTCAAAACCGTGAAATTCACATGCCACAAAGATGGGCAGATATAAGTATAAACGTAGTTCAGTTCACGCATTCAGTAGGCGTAAATTGGATTAGTTTTTTGAGACCGTGTGTTCAGGATGCTACAAGTTAAAAAATAAATTTATTCGAAAAATAAAACAATTTTTCCTATTTGTTCAGGTGGACTGCTAAAGGTAAGATATTATTCGCGCTATAAATCGCATTGGTACCGTGCGTAGGCAAGGAGACAAAAGTGTAGAATGAAGAGCTTTCGCAACATGACACCGAGGGAATATTGTCTATAACCAGAAACCAGAAACCTGTCAATAAAAATTGCTTCCTTATTCATAAGCGTTGTCTAACAGTTATGTTTCTTCACATTGACAATGAACCACAATTACATCGAACGTATATTGGACGAATACGATACTAGTATTATGCCCTCATACGGATAGTTAGTATAGGCACAGCTTCGCTCTAAGAACGTTCTGAGACATTAAATCTAAACTAAAACAATAAAGCGAACTAGATCAAATACGAGTAAGGTCGAAACCGTCTCCTGCTTTGTTCAAGCATTTCTGTCGCGGGATCCTTCAAAACAGTGTATTTCAGTATTAATTGAAGATGGCACATATTACTTTCTGCATTTACTCATTTCCTCAAAAAATTAAAACAAGAAATGCGCCAATAATATACGTATTACAACAAAAACAGCGCTACAAGATTGAAAGTATGCCAGTTGATAGGAAAAAAAGTTAGAAAATAAAGCTACAGAATGATAAAACGAAACAGTAACTTCACGTCAAGTCGCATATAGAAAGTAGAGTGTTGTCTGGTGCAATTTTCTGCCATACTGAAACAACTAGCGCAATTAAGCATCTTGTTCTTATGCTCAGTTGCTGTATGTAATATTTCTTGATAGACGAAAAGCTTAAGCTTGCATAACTATCGTGGGTTAGTGTAGTTTAGGCAACTTTAGTCTCGCACAACTGTTTCTCAAAGCTGTGCGTAGTAACTTGCACAGAATACCACTTACAACATGAGGGCAAATTAGATTTTGCTTAGACTTTAAATTTTTGCGACAGATGTTTCTAATCCGAAGTAGACACCGCTGATTTACTGATTTGCGAGAAATGCTTAAATGGCCTCTGTAAACTCCTACAAAGCCCCCCTCGGTAAGATGGATTCCACATACCTTATGGTTATATAGGCGACAAGCGCGTGATTTTTTCTACTTGATCGAAGCAAAGCGGGAGAACGTATGTAATTGGACTTGACTCGACAGAGACACAGAAAGCAAATAAGCAAACATGTACTTACACAACATGCAACAGCAAAGCACAGTGAAGCCATTGAAAAAGAAAGAAAGACGGGAGGGCATTACGTTCAGTATGCTTACAACAGAAAAAAAAAACGGGAACAAAAAAAATATAAGCACTCCACAACTGAGATCACTTCATTCGAAGGTCTAATCGTACGAGGATCAGTGCACAAAAATAAGATAAGTTCCAATGCTTTGTCAAAGAATGCGGCTGCAATAAAAACAGATTTTTTACTGCTGCGACAGCGATAACAAACTTAACCAGGTTTATTGCCGCGTCGGACGACGAAGCCTTGAGCTTCAAGTCCACCGACCACGTATTTACAACTGTGCCCCCCAGCCCGTATCAGGACTTACAATGGCGTGAGCGTCACTTTGTAGCTTAGGTCGAGACAAAAGTAGAGGCACCAGGATAACGTGTGTCCATTCTTGCCATCACTTCTGCGCCGCTAACTGTTTAGTCGATGTCGTCGTTGTTTATTTACCGTTGTTTCCTGCGTTCACGCTGTAGAAACTTCTTAGAAGAGTCTGGTGCTGGGCATGTTGGTACATAGCTTGACAAACAACGAAACCTAGCCTGAGAAGACGCGTACACAAGAGAAGAGAAAAGACAACCACAAAAGCTGAGACTAGAAAGAGCTTAATGAAACACTTTGGTCGAAAAAAAATGAAGATCAACATGTTTATGCGCCATACCAGACAAGGCAGTTAAAAAAAAAAAACATCGGTGAATGACACGTTTTAAAGCGGGAATTTTGCAAAAAAAAAGCCATTTCTTGCACTTAACAAAGAAGTCAGGCACTGCCGACCCCTCGGTTTCTTCAACCGCCAGCGTTAGCTCGCACTGGAAGACAGCACTGCTCAGCTCGAACCTGACAGCACAACTCTGGGCCGCCCAGCGACCCGAGGAAGCCGCTCCGAGACAAGGTCTCGGAACCCCGTTCACGACGGGTGCCCAGATCCACTAAAGAGACGCGGGACTCGAATCTTATTGATTTGGATATAAAGTTTACACTCTTGCAAGATAGCGATAAGGAGGGTGCGCTCACGCACAGATTGTGTTGAGCAACGTCGTCTGACACCCTACGCGTGCGCAACATGATTGAGACTGCGAAACAAATACAGCTGTGCATTCGGTAAGAAAAGAAGGACAGGGCACAGGGATCCTCGTTGAGACCGATTACAAGGACCATTTACACAAACCAGTGAAAAATGCCACCCCCGCGAGGCTTCCTCCTCATTGGCTGGCCTACTGGAACTTCACGATCGTTTTTATTTGGTGTAACCGAATTGTGTTTTTGCCGAGGACACGAAAATAAGCCTTCATGTTCAACGGAACGTGTAGAAGCTTCATCCTAGCTTACCTGCTATTATCATCGTCATCGCCACTGCTGTTCTAAAAAGAAAAAAAAAGACGCCACTTTTGCTCATCAACCGCTCTTCCCGTGTGGTCCTTCGCGGGTTTCTACAGAACACGCATCTACTGCTGCTCAGCTTTAGATTACAGTACCGACGTCTAAAAGCGCGAAAGCCTACTTGCAGCTCGAATTATACACTGCATTTCGTAGTGGCAACACTCAAATGCCTTCTGCGCCTTCAGATTCAGCGTGCTTATGTCTATGCATATTTATGGTGGTAATTATTATATTAGCAACATAAAGTAATAAATGTTACGTGTGACACGTGCATTCGGCGCTTTGGTACATTCAGATGAATTGGCTGAAGAATGACACATTACTTGCCCCACATATCACAGTGCCCAAAAAGTTAAGGAAAATTACTGACCATATAACTTTCTTATCAATAGCAATAGGGCACAGTTGCAATTGCGAGATGAAAGACGAGCTGTAGTGATCCATGTATTTCTGGTAGAAATCTTAACATTAATATGACTGTAGATAGCTGAAATCATTTATTTACTACCAGGTTTTATGTCATCATCAATATTACATATCATTGATCAATAATAATTTTTTCTCTTATCCGCCTACAATTTAGAGAAATTCGGCGGTATTGTCGCTTGGTGACATGAAACAACAGGACAGCTATTCACAAAGCATTTCGTTTGTAAGTACGCTGTGCCATACATTGACTGCCTTCACAATTTGTAAGTCTCATACGAGGGCTTACTGAAGTTTCCTCTGACGAAGAATAGCGGAAGAGGAAGAGTTTTTGTAATTACTGCCCCAGATTGCCGGACCTGGTTGAGGCTATTGCTCGCTTTCAAGGCGCCCTAACCCCAAATGAAGGGCAATGCAGGTAGCTTTGGTTAAAACTCAAAGTGCTGAGTATAACTTCATCCACTTTGTGGTTTTGGTGCATATGCATGAAGTGGGCCTGCGGACGAGGGTCGTTGGGGTTCTGCGAAGCTGGGCAGGGCAGCCAAATTATAGGGACGGGGAACCAACCATTGCATCAGGTAAGAAGTCGAGCTAGTTGGTAGCTATAGAGCTTGCATTCAAATTTGCAGCTTCTGCTGAAAGAAACGTCCACAAAGAAAGCCAGCACGAGCACTCGTCCTGTCTACTTCGTTTTTTTTTACTTTGTGCTTAAATATGCATTGCTGAACTAACTGCTTTAGTAGGCCCGCATATTGTACCAGGCGAAAAAAGTACAAGGAATGGCACTGAGAATACCACAAGGCGCCTTCTGGTCATACAGGGCCCTTTGTTGGTACTTTGTGTTCTCTGGCGCCGCTTGCTGCCATGTCTTCAAATTACCGATGTAGATAGGAATTCCAGTTATATTGTGATATGAGCGTTTCCTATGCGCATATGTTCCATATATACGCGCATTTTCATCAGAATGTTTTCAAACTCACACACACACACACACACACACACGCACACATACACACACACGCACGCACGCACGCACACACACACACACACACACACGCACGCACGCACACAAACACGCACACACACACACACACACACACACACATGCCCACACACGCACTGACACGCACGAACTCTGCATATCTCCTTTCTGGAATTTCCATATTATTGCTACCTTCTCTGGCAACAATGGCTGAAGTTATAAAGCAGCCGTCTATACCTACTCGTAGGAATTTATTAAGCTTTCTATATATCCTGGTCTAATCAGATTGCGTGTTTCTTAGCGCTATTTAGAGCTTCTGGTTTAACGCTACCACTGCACGTCACATCAGCACAATATGGCAAGTTGCATAATTTATACTAATTGAACGAGATCATGCACGCCGAGCCATCTCCGACGCGCAGAGAACGCGTACCGACGACTGTGAAGAGGATGAAGAACGCATATCCAAGAAGTACTCGGATATCTTGGCGCACTACAGGAAGCAGAGGCGTCGCTACCCGCCCGCGCATAAGACGTTGAGTAGGGACCAAGCGGTAACCTGGAGAAGACTACAGGCTGGAACGTACCCACACGGAACACTGCTGCACGCCATGTACCCGGGCATCTACGGGCGAGACTGCAAGTTCTGCCCGCCGGACACGCCGAACACCTTGCGCCATATGGTGCTGGAGTGCAGAAATAACCGCGAAGTACCACCGTCATCATCGCCACCAAGCGATAACAACCAGGAAGAAGCGGATATGGAGGAAGAATCGAAAGACCAGTGGGAGGCTCTGCTGGTGACGCAAGACCTTGACAGCCAGCTGCGGTTGGTGAACAGGGCTCGGGCGGCGGCAGCGAGCCATGGCTACCTGGACTGAGGAGGCCACCCACCTTTGGGCTCAAGAAGCCTGGTCTCAAAATAAAGTTTATTTCTCTCTCTCTCTCTCGCCTCCCAACAAGGACTGTTCAGAATTAATGGCATTACTTCGCACCAAAATCTGCCTATGTTGCCCCGAAACTGCGGCTTACGAGCTTCCGTCGTCGTCAATGATGAGACTGTCTTGCCTCCCCCCAATCCAACCAGTGCGAACCTCTTCATGAACCATATCGTCGCTAGTAGGCTACATTTTCCTCCTCCACCTGGCCCCGATATGCAAACACACAAGAACACATACTACAGGCATCTGGAGCTCAGAATATTTTTGCAATAAGAATGTGCAGCGCCCACTTTGAAGCCTGAAATGTCAAGTGTTACACAGCTGGCAATGCCAATATTAGACATAAGAGTTGAATCAAAATACATGTAGGGATCAGAAATTTGCGGCTGGCTATAAGAGCCACCACTGACGGCATCGTCTTTTCGTCCCGTAAGCAAAGCCTCTGAGAGGTGCTCGTCTTCCAGGAGCTCCAAGCTGTCCTCTGTGTTGCAAGCCAATGGGAAAACTGCGGGCACGCTTTCCTTGATAGCCGTTGTTAAAATAAAGCTCTAAATGTTTGGAAAGATCGATCGTTGGGCGCAGAATCGGTATATTGACAGCAACGTACTCTTGAAATTGGTGGACTTCCAGCTACTTTAACATATCTTTGCGCGTTTTCTTGGCCTTTCGCTGCTCGAGGATTCAATGCAAGACTCATACTTCGATGTTCTGAGTGGATACTTATGCAAGAATACAAGTGTGACAGTCTTGGCTCAAGAAAATCATGACGAAACAAACTTTATGAAAAAGTTTGAGCAGCGGAACCTGTGTATGTCGTCCTCAGGTAGGTGGCTTCTTCAGTTCTACGGAATATGCAATGCTTTCTATGATATTTATACCACTTCCGTGGCGTACCTTATGTTCTGTGGTTTTTTGTAATTTGGTTCCTATATATGTGTGCGAACTTCCTGAATAAAATACCAGTTGTGAGTCAGCGCCTGTGTTGTCGTGTTTCTACCTTTTGTTCATCTACCTTTGCGCTGTTACCAGAAGCATAATGAATTCTGTACACGCATGTTACTCTGGGGACGAGATAAATAATCGAAACTGTAGAAATGGCTAGGCGCGGGTGGGTTGATGGTTGGAGAACTACGAATGTAACAAGTCATTTTGCCATGCATATAGCGAAGCTCCCTCACCGTCCTACGAATACGCACCTCAGAACAAAGCCTTAAAAAGACTACGTCGGGTTGATAATACTGCCGGATCACCTGGAGGTACACTTGAACTAAAGTAACAGGGGTACCGCAGGTGCTCCTGCTCATTCAGTAACAGCATTACAATGCAAAAATAGCGACAATTGAACCAGGCTTAGGAGCGTTGTGATTTATCTTAAATTCAGAACTCAGAATAAATGTATAGTGTATAAGGCTCAGGTCACTATTTACATGTTTTCTGAGAGAAGTGTCTCTCGTTGAGTCCAAAATGCGTTCGATGAGGGGGACACGTTATAACAACTCTGGAGCGCACCTAACTCCTGGCCTCTTGCGCAAAAGCTGAAGTGTGGCCGTCATTTCCCGCTAATGGGCTGCGCAACGAACCCGGATGCAGAAGCGTTCGTTGACAGGTGCTTATTCGCAGAGCGGCACGCGGGCAAGGAAGAACCCGTCAAGCCTAACACGCAAACACAACCAAACTGCGTGATAAGCCCACGACAGAAGCGAATGCACGGTGCGGTGGGTAGACAGCACCGAGGCAGGCAAACTAGGAGCTAGCCTCTTTTCCGAAGGGGTGGAGCACCGTCGCAATGGCCATCTGTAGGCTCGCCAGAAACGCTCTGCGTTGCTTTTAGCAAGCCTTTGTTCTTGCATTCTTTCTATATTGTTGCAACAAAACGTCTCTTGCACGCTTTGAGAAAGGTGACGAAAGTTTTTGTAGAGGGCAGACACGCTTTATGGCGAAGCTTAGCATAATCGATGACTTTTGCTTCTCTACAGGGGCAATGCTGTCCCCTTTATGCTTAATATCGTAGACATTTTTCAATAAAATAATACGTGTGCTGGTGACATTACGTTTCAAAGTCACTTGAATCTGGGCAACTTGAAAATCGTGTTTGACAAGAGGCACGTTATATAGAGTTTTAAGAATGGAAATTTAACTAATTCAGAAATAGGTTCATGTTCTCTTAAGTGTCTTTTACATGTTTTGTTAGCTTGGCCGCCATTCTTCTAGGTGGCTCGACTTTACAGGCCTGCGAGCCCATGTGGCTCCCTGACTGTGGCATTTTCCTGGCCGAACAGAAAGTCGTGCTTTCGATTCCTGGTGCATACCAGGCAAGAGGGGTGGGGAGGGGGTAAGTATGCCAAATCTGTGACGCGTGCCGCTTTTTCGGCTGGGCGTACGTCCTAGACAGTGAAAGTGCAACATTATTAATCAGCCATTCAGTACTGTCCTTCTGATTTCTCCCGGTCCTTTCTGGACAATAAACTTCATCAACACACACAAGCAGACCACATGTTTTCAAAGCAGTGACACCTGGGCAAAAGAAATAGGATTCATAATGTCATCAATGTGGCCATTTCCGCAATTCTCTTACATGCCCTGAAATTATAGTGAAACAATGACTGACAGTTGGCCAGTGGCACAGCACGCCTGGGAGGGCTGGCATCCAGGGGTGCGGCGTGCTGCAACCCAGGGTGCAGCACGCTGACGGTGTGCAGACCCTGTGCCAAGGTTGCTACTCGAGTCTTTGCTTTCTCCGCGGCTCGTAGCCAAGTGTGGTGAACGTCTGCGCCGGGTGTAGCTGAATATGCCGATGAAGAGGATGGGCTGAAGCGAAGAAGTGCTGACGGAGGAGCATCCCTGCTGCAAGCTTTCAGGCACTTGTACACGCGGCACCAGTGTGAATCTGTTCGCGACACACGTCTGTTTTATCTCGCAGTTGAACGTATAATCTTAGGAGTCATTGTGATTTGATTGTGCTTTCGATTAAGCTTAAGCTATACATTACCGACCCAGACGGCGAATTCAGTTTGCCCTCGTAGGTTGCGTACACCAAAACGTCATTGCTACACAGGATTCGTTTGGGTACCCCGTCCCCCGTCGCTACGCGCAGATCATCGGCCAGTCGAACAGCCCTGATTGTGAACACTGCCAGCCACGTGAAACGCTGGAACACATACTCTATGGTGGAGCGAAGGACGTTGGAACGTTCCCTAGCTAGCGTTGGCAAGGAACCACTGTCGGAGGCTGCTATCCTCGGTCCATGGCCTGACACTGCAACTTCAATACGGCCAACTAAAGTGCTAGTTGAAATTTCTGCAGGACACTAAGCTAGACGAGCTGCTCCAGCAGGGCAACTATCTCATATACAGAAGCACTCACCATTTATCTTATCACCATCACCCATCCCAGTACTATCACACCCCATCCCTCTTTCCCAGTGCAGAGTAACAGATTAGAGCGCACTAGCTCAAGTCTTTCCTGTCAATAAATTTTATCTATTCGTTTAGCTTGATCTTCTTTATGCCATAAATACACCCTATGTGTACTAAGGTCCATTAAAATTGTTTCCTCAATATTTTTAAACGATCATTTGTGAAATGCAATTGTTCCCGGTTATAAAAATAGTAACTATGTTTTGAAATAAGCATTAATGTATTTATCATGAAGGGCACTCTTAAATTTATGTCATTTTATTCTATAATTTAAGCTACTAACTGTGGGCTGTTGGTTTTTAACTCTGAGCAGTGTCTAGGCGCAATATTTCTTTAACGGGTACAAAATGCCACGTTGTAACTAAAACGTTATTGATTTTTAATCTCTACAAAACTAAACCTCGTATTACAGTCGAAAATAGAAGCATTTGCCTTTTAACGTATTTCGAACTGACGAAAAATTGTCTTAACTAATAGAAGGTACTGGCAAGAGAAAACGCAAGGGGGAAGGGGCGTAAGGCGACACGGCGACTAGCCGCACCGGGTGGCGGGACTCTGAGTGGTGCCACTGTAATTGGTAGAGCAGTCCGCATAAAAAATTCAGCACCTCAGAGAAGGACATGAATTATCTGAGAAGAAAGCCTAAATATCGTTCTGTGGTACGTTAAGAGGTCGAAATGTGGGCAAAAGTGTTCAGCACAGTGAGCACATACATGTGGAACACTGTTGCGAATAACGCTGGTTATT
Source organism: Dermacentor albipictus (assembly GCF_038994185.2). Taxonomy (NCBI): domain Eukaryota; kingdom Metazoa; phylum Arthropoda; class Arachnida; order Ixodida; family Ixodidae; genus Dermacentor; species Dermacentor albipictus. Next base: position 441,339,291 of record NC_091821.1, read on the forward strand.
TCACGGAAATATAGCGCCAACATATTTACCGCTTATATATGCAAAAAACTGAAAATTCGAGTATATGGAATGCCATTCCCCATATTTCGCAACGTTTAGAGAAACGCCCTTTCAGTTAGGTAAGGGTAATTTTTTCTTTGATAGGCACCCAAACGGAGTGAGACTGCGGGTGCGTAATTTGCAGTTCCTTATAGTTACTCCTGTGGAAGAATAATTCTAGATACGCACATGACCGCCTAGATACATAGGTACATTTTAGAAACATGCTGTGGTTCAATGCACGCACGTTAGCCTAACTATACGCCATGGAAAGTAGCTGCAGTAAGATACGTGCAGGCCAAGAACCATCAGTGAATGCAAGAGGAAGCAGGGAGGGCTCCCATAACAAGGGAGTGCTCTAATAAGCAGCCCTACCAACTCCGACGGCATAAATTGCCCATCGTTGAATTACGGCTCTTTGAGGCTGGCGCTTAACCGCAGTGTCTAATAGGCGATAAAGAGCAATATGCGGGACATGCGAGAGATAGGGATGTATTCGTCGACGCTGTTGGCAGTTGCAATTTTAAACACGCCGACACGCACGTCCTCCGCGCTTGTTCATCATATAGGTATTCCAATATAGCCAACCCTGCTTTCCAACACTATGGTACGAAATACGGGACGGCGATCGTACGCTGGTCCGCTTGAGCTCGGCACTGCCCAATGGAGCACGCACTGCGCGGTGGTGTGGTAATGATGCGTACGAACGAAGCGGGATCGTATCGCAATTCATGATTTCCCTGCGGACAAGGTAAGAGGTACGCACAGTGTGCCTGACCCGTTAATGTGTGCCTTATCCCCCATCCCCCACATGATGGTTCGACTCGTCGTGCATGGTGTGCTGTGAGCGTTATTTAGCGATGGAACCGCCTCGCAGTTTACAGGTTACACAGCTTTGTCATCGTGGATGACTGGATCTTGTACAACGTTATCTGCAGATCACCGTAGGTTTCGGTATACTGTAACGTAAAAACTGTTCGCATTGTCATTGTAGCAAAACATTAGATCCACCCCTAATGCAATGCAGAGACGCGGTGGTTAGCGAAATATAATAGGCAGAAAAACTTGGAATATGTCGTGTGGTGGTTCGCGCAGTGTATAATCACACTTGCGTGGAACAATCTCCTTTCGCGAAGAAAAATAATTTCAATAAGTCTACTATACCTTAAAATAATATGGGCGCTGTAATGTAAAAATATTCCAATGTGTTTTTATTCCAATCTGCTGACGTCAAATTGTGCAAGTGCCGACGCAAGTATCGGGCGGTGACCCGCAGGATTGTCCATACAGACCAATCAAACGCTCTTCTCGTGTATAGGAGGTCCCTTTTGTTTGCTTTAAAAACGTCTAACATTACCTACAGCGAGCGGCTGTAGAACGCAGTGGCAGACCCAGCATCCAGACCAATGATAATGTTGAACAAGTGAGCCATAAATTGCGATTAGATCGACAACTGATAGTGAGTAGTCTGCCTAATAAATATACTCATGTTGGGTGCAGCAGAATTTACACAACAGTAACAGAAACGCTCAGATATCAAAAAGTGTGTGCAAAGTAGGTGCCAGAAATGCTTACTGACCAACTCCAACAGCAAAGAATGGAGATTGGAAGATCGTTTCTGGACCACTACCGACTAGACGGAGATGAGTCGTTTTTGCACATTATTGTAAACTACGAAACTTGGGTCTCCTACGCCCCTGCAGAAGTGAAACAACAATCAAGGCAATAGCGCCACTACTCTTCATTAAAACAGAAAAAAAATTCAATCAATCTCCTTAGGCGAGTCGGAAAAAGATGGCTACCGTTTTCTGGAACGTGGGACCACAGTTACAGCTCACATATACAGCGAAACGCTCACGAGACTGAGACGTCCGATCAAAAATCAACGGCGCGGGATACTATCGTCTGAAATTGTCCTCCTGCATGAAAACGCGCGCCCTCGCACCGCTGCCCGAAGCAAGGAGAAGATGCAAGATTTTTGTTGGGAACTTTTTCATCACCCAGCCTGCAGTCGGCACCTTGCGCCAAGTAATGATTTCTTCTTCGTGCACTTGAAATGATGGCTTGGGAGAAAACGGCTTGAAGGCAAGGAGAAAGTCAATATCGCCGTTGTCAACTGCTTCAATTCCCAGGCGGCGAATTTCTGTGCAAAGGTGCTAAAGAAACCATGGCAGCCGCACGCAAGGTGCTTAGAAGATAACGGTGAGTATGTAGAACCCTCCTATATATATATATATATATATATATATATATATATATATATATATATATATATATAGATCGTCGTCAGCATCTAAACACAGCAACACCACCGATGCCTTAAGTGGCAAAGGACCCGGTTTATTTAACACATAGCAGGTGCATTGGAGAGTCCAAAAGGAAGGTGGGTAGAAGGATACAGGCCATCCGATGTTATAAATGTAGTCTTCTGCGCATGGTTCTGCTCGAGGCCGACCTGCCAGCAGCCGGAGAGAAGGTCGAGTATAGTGAACTATCTGGTCCGTGAAGCTGACCTTAGGCGTCATCGAGGCGGAGAAGAGAGTGTACATCCAGCTTGGTAATGCTGTTTAGGCGTGATAGTCTTCGCGAAATCTCGTAGTGCCGTCTTTGTTTCTCACGAGAACTACTGGGGACGACCAAGGGCTCAACGAGCGAGATATGATGCCATACTGTAACATATCTATCATTCGAGTTCGGATTTCAGCGCGTTCAGAAGCAGAAACAGGATGAGGGTTGCGTCGAACCGGTGCATGGGGGCACGTGTTGATCTTGTGATGTACAAGAATAGTGCAGCCAAGTTCGCTCGGTGCTAAAACGAAGCACCTTTGAAATTTCACCACAAATACTTGGATATGGAACTCCTCGGAAGACCTTAGGTTTGGGCCGAAACGGAACACATTCAAGCCGGCATAGTAATCGCCACTCTCTGGAGAGGTGCAGTGCTTCATCGTAGCAAGGACAGACCAGGGCTCAAGGGTTACCCGGAGGCCAACACATTTCCAGAGTGTAGGCGTGGCGGGCTGTCTGATACATTAAACACTAGGACAGGCAATGGAGAACAAGAGGAGCACGATAAGGATCATGGGACACCAAATGCATTGCCCGGTGGCGAGCAGAGAGCGCTTCGAACAATGACACCCACATCTAAGCATGCTTCCATGTCGCAACGTAGCAGAATAAAAGAGCATAATTACCGTAGATGTTGCCAGCAGAGAAAAAGAAAGCAGCTGTGGTGGGCGAACACCTCCATTTTTATGTCCCTTCGGTAGAAGCATAGTCACTAGCGCATTTATGCATGTTGAGAGAGCGTGTTCTCTCGTGTGAAAGTAATATAAATGCATACGCAACGGCGATGTGTCATTGCTTAGAAAGGAGCGAGCAGCTGTGGCTGGTTGGCTGTCCCACTTAAACATAGAAATCACGCACAATGACAGCACTCTATTTGCAACTGTGTTGGCTGCGAGTTCAGGCGCGGCATAGTGAGGGAGAGATCTTATTATGCACTCAAGCATGCTTAAATTCTATGCGTGTACCCAGTGTTGAGCACCAGTTGCAGTCGAAAATTAAGGGTGCACAAAGCTTTCGCACCGAAATGAATGGGAAATTTACACTACTTCAGAAAGCAGTCGCAGTCACCAAAATTTCTGCAAGGGATTAGACGGGTAACGTCAGGTGCGAGGAGGCCGGCAGATTCAACCGTAGCCGTATTCAGGTGGCACTGAATGGGGAGCGAATTTGGTGTTATGAAATTAAAACCTGCACCGGTGTCCACTAGGGCTTCAATGCTTTTCGCTGGCTCCCCTAGCTGAACTTGCAAGGTGGGTATACCTGTTACCGGCCACAGTCACAGGAGAGGGACTTACACGGGGTCGTGCCCTCGGTGGCCCGCGGCGGTTTTCCGACGAAGGGGCACCACGCACACAGTCTCGACTATAATGGCAGCTCTCGGTGCATTGATAGCAGCACATGGTTGGATAGCGCTGGAAAAATGTGTAGGAGAGACCGGCTTGGCCCGCTGATGCTTGTTGACTCGAAAAATGGCGGGGGCGGTGTACTGCAGTGGAGCGTTTCTCTATGTGAGCCTCTAAGGCAAGAGCTAAGGCAGTGTAAACTGTAGACGGGTGGGCGAGGCAGACGAAGCGTTGAACGTTCAAGCCGGTGATGGCGTCTGTGAAGGCTTTGGTGGCAATGGAGTCATCGGTGGTGTTCAGACAACCAGCCAAGGCCTTACACTACAGGGGCTCGACATAAGCACTAAGCTCTTGGAGGCTGTAGTGGTCCCGTTGCACGCGCTGAAATTCTGTAAGATGCAAGTGCTCAAGAGCATCACCCTAGCTAGACTCGAGTGCCAAGACGGGACTTGCGTTGTTGGGACGGTCAGATGCCGGCAGGAACTCTAGAAATTCAGCGGCAGCAGAACGCAACTGAGCCAAAAGGATTTCAGCTTTATGCTGAGATGGCCAGGAGTTGAGAGAACCGACAGACTCGCACTACATACATAAAGCAGGCCATAACGCGGTAGGTCTGCGTAAAAGGCAGTTGATGAAAGGGTCACTGATATTGCTGTGTGACGGAAATGAGAAAGCGAGATGAAGGTGCCGAGACAGGTTTAGCTTGAGCAGCGGAAGCAGGCGACATGAGGCTCGAAACGAGTGGGTGATGTCAATGTTGCGACTCTACGCCGAAGGAATAAGCTGGACTAAACAGTTCTCGACTAAGAGCAGTCGGTGGTCAAGGCGTTCTTCAAAAGGGTCCAGCAGAGCCGCAAGGTCGGGCGCAGGCTGCGGCGAATAGAATCCGAATCCATAGGGGGAAAAGTTGAAATGTTTGAAAGTATCGTACCAGAATCCGCAGCCTGAGATGGCGGGGATGGTTGCATTGTAATGGCGTCACTCGCAATAGGGGCGTGGTGCAGTTGAGTGTCCGCTGACGGTGCCGACATAGACTGCAGCACCGGTGCGAACAAAGGCATCATACTAGGGGATTTCTTGCGGTGGGTTTACATGACCGCTATCCCAAAAATATAACAGAAATCGGTACCTTGAACAGGTTCCCAGCAATACAAGACACAGCCAAATCTGAGCTGTTCCATCGAAAACCAACTATTCCCTTTAACCACCGCTGTTGTTGTTGTTGCTGCTTCAAAATATGCCACGTACTCACGAGGAGGACTGGCCGCACAGAACTTGATTCTTCTGCTTGCTCTTCTCATTCTCCTCTTTCAGTGACTGCGTTCTCCATTATTGTTACTATATATATGCTAAAGAAATTAAAAATAAATGGAAAAGAATATGGATGAAGAAACAACTTGCCGCAGGTGGAGAACGATTCCACGTCTACGTAGAAGTAATTTCCCCGCTGCTGTTCTTGGTGTCTTTGTTAGCTTCTGATTATATATATATATATATATATATATATATATATATATATATATATATATATATAATCATAGAAACGCACATAACATTAAAAGGTTGGTAATTATTTGTTTCATGAGTAATTATTAGCTCCACATTGTGTCTCCATAAGCGCATAAACCACCTGTGCAAGCAGATTTTGCGTAGCTGGCACAGCGCTTGTATTAAAGGTACCGGAATTTTCACTTTCCATATCCTGTAGAGGTTTGTAGAATGGCGGCGGAAAATGTGTAACTATTACAAATTCCCAGCACTTTACTTGACACAAAGAAAATTACTTACTGTTGAACCTAAATTTACCTAAAAGTTCCGTAAAGAGCAAATTTCTTGCATAAGTCTTAACAAATCTGGATATAAGAACTTTTATCTTACGTAACGAGTAAATTTGCATAACCTTGACAAGCTGAATTCAGCTTCAAGAGCACTCAGCGCTGCACGTGAGAGAAGCCACATAAAGAAATAGACCACACGACACTAGGCACAATTAATGTCACAAAATCTTTACCGAAAACAAACGGAGTGATAAATTTTTATAGTCGAATGCCTTGGGTTAGCTTCGGCTTCTGCAGCGTGCCGTTGTGCACTTTGTGCAGTGGGCTCTGTGACCACCTTTGATTGCCTTTTTGTCCCTATTGTGAGCACGCGCCCATAATTTGTTGCCCTCCTATTTCATCTCTTTTTTTTTCGGTTTCTGTTTAATTCTTCCTGTTTTAGTCCAGGGTAGCAAGCAAGATGGAACTCAGATGAATTGAGCTCAATTTTATTTGCAACGATGTTTGCGAGTGCAACCTGGTTACCCTAGTGAACATTCTTTCATTTCGTTTCTTTTTGCGAAAGATTATTTTCCTAATTCTCATCCTTCTGCGGTAGGTAGGTTCCTGTCTCACCTCGCTTGAAGACTAGAGAAATGAACGTTTAGTTCTTGCTGGTTTGGAGAAAGAGAGAGGAAGAGAGAGAGGAAGAGAGAGGAGAGAGAGAAATCTTCTCTCTTAACACCCCGGTGGGCGGCTTCCTCCTTCCAGAAATGTGTGAGCTCCCGCTGCCACCCTGGCCCGGTCCATTAGCTTTCGCTAGTGATCTAGCCTTCGCAAAACGGCATGGCGTCCCACGATTATTCCTTGTCCTCTTCTGTGTTGTCCTCTTTTTTGGCTGTCGTTTCAAGAGCTATGATGTAATTTCCGACCGATGTGGGAATAAAACTTCGGCCTTCAAGCACAGTGTCCGGGCTTTCCTGGTTCCAAAACCAGACATTCCTTTGAAACACCCGGCTCGAGCACTCCGTTTCACTTTGTCGTCTTCTTTCCTTCTGAGAGCTCGCTGTTCGAGATGCTGTGTTAGTCCATTGCTACCTTTGGGACCAGCCTACTTTGCACCTTATGATCCTCATAGCAGGTTTCCTTATATACAAACTGTGATACGTTCGGCAGATTTCTTGACCAGCCAAGTTAATCATGTTTTAACATTTCTACGCCGAAGTGCAAGTGCCATCAATGTTTTCCCAAACACCACGTAAAATAGCCATGTGTACATACAATTCCATAACACGTAGTGAATGATGATGCCAAAATGCGGCTTTCTTTTGCGTACGCTCCTCCACTAATTACGTGGAACCGAACAATCACCATGTCGCAAGCTAGCGTCAAATGGTTGGCGTAGAAACAATGACACAGCCACCGTGCGATCGTTCACAATATGGTGGTAGCTGGGCTGCTGTTGCAGTGCACACGTACTCTCGCAATTGAAGCACACCAATTCTCAATTTACTGGAACAAGTTGGCCGCTCTGGTATCGTTCTGGGGAACTCTAAGCAATGCTGAATAGCAAGGCGTACCTGAAAAACGCTTCGCATAATATAGTTTCTCATAACGCCTCCAATCTGCCACAATTTTCTTTCTTTTCACTTCAGCTTTGACACTGATTTATGAAAAATATAGTTTAAGAGCTTACTCGGTTTTGTCAATCATGTGTGTCTGAGTTTGTTTTAGTTTATTTCTACACACGCACGCGCCTATATCCTAAATAGAGCAAGTGATAATGTTAGTGCTCTTAAGCAAGTGGACAGTTCCAGTGCGACATTTGGTCAATCTTAGCAGAATTTAGGTACAATTTATAGTGACTGCAGACGAATGATGCAGCAAACATGTGACATTAGTAGACGTTATAGAGAACCATTGCAGAATTGCAACCGGAAATGAAATTTTTATGTGCGCCGTGGATGCGTGGTGCTGTAAGAGAAAAGTACAGACAGTCACATTATGTGAAAATATAGGCCTTTAAGCAATGGAATCAGCGGACAAAATGCAGCAGCCGGTGCTTCAAGACGTCACGCAACAAGTCAATGAAGTACATGTTTCTCATAAAATCTACAGCATATCTAGCCTGTGCAATTAATAGTATTAAGTATTTATGTTGTCACTTTGACTTCCGCCTGTTAGTTCTGGGCTATTCACGCTGGAAAATCACTTATGAGCTGCTAACAGCCTAGTGTATCTACCATGCAGCCGGTAGAACTGAACGCTATATTAGATGGAATAATTAAAGACGACAAATTGAGCTAATAAGAAACAAATAAAACAAGCGCAGGTATCTTGCTAGATTCTAGATCAATTCTTGAATGTCGCTAACGAGGAATGACTTCGTTTCCAAGCATCAGCAGTGACGACTGCCTTTCTGACCAAAAAAAAAAAAACAGGGGCAGAATGAAGTGTCTTCAGCCACATGCTGATGAGAAAAAAAAGAAAACTGCTGAGACTGATTTTTCTAGCGTACGCGTTATATATGCATATATATTCGCGCAGCCAGTTTTGCTGGCGAAGGTTTCAATCTTCTCTCAGAGTGAGCTTATTTTTCAATGACGGCGCCAATCCTGGCAGCCGTCTCCTACCATCTGTGATAAACCATCGAGCTGTTGGGAAGAGTTTCTAATATGATTATTTTGGCTGCGTGGGTTGTAAAAAAAGGAGCATAAATGAAAAGCTTGTGCCGTCACGCCTCTTACAATAACCAACACAGCTACGCTGTTTCTAGAATTTTTTATTACCGCAGACGCTCCTTTCGTTATTGCGAATGGATTGCGTGAGCAGCACGTGGCCTTCAGAGCTCACAGCTATTTCGAAATAGGAATTATCCATGTGCTACCCCGCCACACTTTTCTTTTTTTTTATACCCAAGAATTCATCGTGGCCCAAAACAAAAGTGTACACATGCGGACATTCTTCGCAGCGCATCTTGGATGTATGACGATGATAATGAGACCCAGAAAAATACATTAGCAATCCTCGAGGACACGCGTTTAATTTCGCGATACATTTTGTTATTCACACGAATTTTAAAAAATGGGAGTCCGTTTTGACGATGAAGAATCACCGCGTCGCTCCGGTAGAAACGAAAATATTGTGCTCTTTTTGCTCGCCGCCATAAATTAGGCAGGCTAAAAAAGTGTCAGTGACTTACACGTAAGTCAAGGCATATAATGAAGAGCAGCCTAAAAAAGCAACCCGACGACCGTGTTACAAGAAGACGGAGTGGGGAGCTCGCACCATCGGTCCGCTAAACACGGCGAATGATTATGCTGTGAAAACAAAAACGGCACCTCCTGTGCCAGTATGGATAACCGATCATTAAACTGTGATGGAAGCGCAATCTGTAGGTGCCCACGGCCGAAGAAAACTCACTGACACATAAAGCAATGACGTCGTGGTAAGTGCTCAGGATAAAGCAGAGCCCTGTTTGAAGCGCACGTTCGCTAAACTCCGTAAATATGCACCAGTAAGAGCTTCATTTCGGTGAGGTAAGGTGTCATTGGTTGTGAACATACCGTTAAATGTAGACACATGATCAGAACGCTGCCCCAGTTCCTGCAACATAACAGGCCATCATGTGAACACCAGGCAAATGTCCTACGAGCATACACGGGAATGTCACAGGCTGCGTACGCATTTTAATGAGAAAATATTGCGAATATAGGCAAGTCTATATACTGTTATGCTTTTTTCCACAGAAACCAAACGAGTGGGCTGTCTTTTTTTGCGCACGGTTATAGCTTCGTAACATTGTAGGTAAAGCAAGAAATAATTAGATTTTTCGGGGGAGTGTGCCACAGCAATGGCTTGTGCTCGTAAGTGAAGGTACCGCTGTGACGTACACGCTCTTCGTCATCAATCTGCGCTTCAAGTTCACGGTGGCGAACTTGCACTCCTAGCAAGACTCACGTGTAGCTCGCCTAAGTATAGTCATTTCGGGTAATGTGGCACCCCCTAGTGGAAAGTAGGCGAATGGCGACTGTTACCTCCGACATTCGGGTACGCACTCTTGAGTATTTTTCTACCAATGAGAAAGCATGTTGTTTGTTTACAGGCTGCGCCTAAAAGTAAAATAAAATTATTAGAGCACGAAGAAACATTAACGAAGAAAAGAGAAACACGAAGACACAAATCACAGATGCTCATCAACTGCTGTTGTTTTGCGTATTTAGCATGTGACACACAAGTGACTTCACTCAGATAGGTTGCGAGACGATTTGGTATATCATTCTTGAGGCCATCAGCGGGGAAAAGTTATTACGAGGGCAAGAAAGAGGCGCTGTACATAAAATTCGAGCCAAAGTGTGCATGCTTATGCAAAAGAATGTGTATGTACATAAAATTCGAGCCAAAGTGTGCATGCTTATGCAAAAGAATGTGTAGAACTCAAATATCGAGGTCTCATTGTAGATTAGGAAATTTTGGTGAACCAGTCGATAATGTCTGAAAAAAGGGCCGTAAAGGTTAAACGATTTTCCTTGAAATACTAAAGCGAAATGCATGAAATTTTTCGCTTCCTTGGAATCCATGAGTTTTTGAAATAATATAGACTATATTTTAGAGTTGGGGGTCAAGATCTGGTTTCTGGAATACCAATTAAATACAATCAGTAAATGTCGAATATCGTATAGCATATTGAATAGTCAAGCGCATATACATAAACAAGAACGCTCATTTAGTTATAACTTGGCAGCGCGCTCATATGGAAAAGTTAAAAAATGACAGCTAAGTAGCAGGAACAACTGGCACGAGTTTTAAACGCAACACTACCAACTGTAAAAAAGAAATAAGCCATACAAACGGCATCTCAGCATCTTTGGAGCTGAACTGCAAGCAATCCTTCCAAAAATATATTGCTCCTGAATAAAGCTGAATAAATGATATCGGCTAAATAAATGGTTACCGATACAAGATAAAAAATTTGGGGTGAAGACGTGCTGAAGGACTTTTGCGACGTTTCCAAATATATAAGAGCTCATTGTGAGGAAAATCTCAGTGGCGGTTGTGTAGGCGTGCTTCCGCTGTATGATGATAAAAAAATCTCATTTTGTTGTGTCGGCTGGCGCTGATCTTGATAAGAGCACTCTGCGAAGTGCGCATGCGCCACTAAGTATTAAAAGCAGAGTAGCCCTTGCCTGCGCCCCTCTCTTTCTGGCAGAGCCTCAACCCACAAGCATGGGTTAATAAACGTCGTTCATCCGGAACTTGTCTGCTCCTTTCGACACGCCTGGCGCAAAACGTAATACGTGGCGACGAGGGTGGGACTTTGAAGAGCTGTGCAGCGTCAAGGAAGGCAAGTGTTCTCGGCATTCAGACTCTGTTCAGTATCGACGATTGAAGAGTGCTGCTTTTTCTTTTCTTCGCTGACTGATATCATGAACGAAGAAGCCAGTGCAGGTTCGATGCAGTTTGCTGCTCAACTGGGCCGCATGGAACCATTCGACGCTTCCACGAATGATTGGGCGTCGTACGAAGAACGGCTGACGTCGTTTCTTATCGTCAACCGCGTTCCCGAAGGTGACAGAGTACATGCATTCCTGAGCATCATAGGCCCCAGTACCTACAGTCTTCTGAAGCCGCTGGTTGCCCCGGAGCTGCCTTCAGCCAAGAGCTTCGAGGTACTAAAGAAGATGCTGGGGGACCATCTGTCGCCGAAACCGGCGGTCATTGGCGAGCGAGCAAAGTTTCACAGGAGGCAGCAAGTCGACGGCGAGTACATTTCTGATTACGTTGCCGAGCTACGGAAGCTAGCACGAGCCTGTGATTTTGGAAGCGTGTTAGATGAATCCCTCCGGGATCGCTTCGTCTGCGGCTTGTTAAGAGAGGATATACAGCGAGTGCTGTTCACGGAGGATAGCAAGCTTACGTTTCAGAGAGCGGTAGAGCGCGCTGTGGCTATGGAGGCGGCAACGAAAAGCACTGCGGAAGCCCGTACAGGTGTCTACAACCAACCTCATGCATAAGGTACAGGCGACTTCGAGTGTCCGGTCGCAGGCATGTTTTCGCTGCGGGTCACCAAAACATTCCGGCAAAGCGTGTCCCCATGTAAATGACAAATGTTATAAATGCAACAAAAGGGGGAACCTACAACGAGTTTGCCGTAGCACCTCCGACCAGTCGCGTGGGCAACGCCCCATCAAGGACACTGCAAAAACGCTATCGGTGGTATCCCGCTCGGAAGTGGCAGCCTTAAAGGGCGTATGGGCGCGCAGTATTGAGCCCTTCATGGTACCGATGAAAGTAAATGATGTGACAGTCCCTATGGAGCTAGATACAGGTGCCGCCGTCACATTCATGCCTTATAAACAATACCGCCAATTTCTTTCATCAGCCAGGCTCAACCCGACAGAAGTAAAGCTCCGCACCTATACAGGAGCCCTGGTGATCCCAAAAGGCGTCCTGCAAGTCAAGGTGCAGCACGATGGCAACACGACGAGCCTTCCTCTATACGTCGTCGACCAGGAGGGGCCACCGTTGCTGGGTCGGGAATGGCTTCAGGCAATTAGGCTGGAGTGGAGCAAAATCTGGAACGTCCACCATCTGCCAAGGTCAGAGCTGCCTTTTTCTTGTCGTTTAGAGGAAAGGCTGAGCGCTTTGATCGCAAAGTACGACTCTCTATTTAAAGATGAGTTAGGCATGATTACAGAAGAAAGGGCCGAGCTGTATTTCAAGCCTAATCAGGCACCGAAGTTTCTCAAAGCAAGAAACGTGCCGTTCGCACTGCAAAAGGCGGTTGAGCTTGAAATTTCGAAGATGGAAAACATGGGCATCATAACGGCCGTTGCCACATCAGATTACGCAACGCCAGTGGTACCCGTTATCAAGAAAGACGGTGGCATACGCCTCTGTGGCGATTATAAGGTGACAATGAATCCGTGCCTTGACGTCAAACGTTACCCGTTGCCGAAGTTCGATGACTTATTCGCGGCTCTGTCTGGAGGCACACATTTTTCAAAGATCGACCTGAACCGCGCTTATCAGCAAGTGGTCATGTCTGATGCCTCAAAGCAATACCTAACCTTGAACGCGCACAAGGGGATTGTTTGTCATCAACCGATTACCTTTTGGAATCGCTTCCGCGCCGGGGATTTTCCAAAAGATAATGGACAAGATGTTGAAGGACCTCAAAGGTGTTTGCTGCTACCTAGATGATATTTTGGCAACTGGGAAAACACTAGAAGACCACTTAGCTAATCTCGAAGCGCTGCTGGAGCGTCTTCCTAGAGTGTCAGGGTAAAGAAAGAGAAGTGCTCGTTTTTTCAAAGCGAACTTCACTACCTTGGGCACAGAATCAGCGCTGAGGGCATTTCACCATTGTCCGATAAAGTTGACGCCCTTCTCCAGGCACCAGAACCGAAATCAAAGAAGCAGCTTCAGTCTTTGTTTGGCGTTGTCAACTATTACAGCAAGTTCGTGCCCCAGTTAGCAACGATAGCTCAACCATTTTTCAGACTTCTGCGAAAAAAGCTAACGTGCCACTGGGACGAGCATGCTAGAAAAGCGTTCAACCAAGTGAAAGCGCTATTGGCACAACCACCTACGCTCGCACACTATGACCCTGAAAGATAACTTAGGCTGTCATGCGACGCGTCTCACTATGGTGTAGGAGCAGTCCTATTTCATGTCTACGATGACGGAAGGGCACGGCCCATTGCTTACGCTTCACGAACGCTATCTGAAGCGGAAAAGAACTACAGTCAACTGGAGAAAGAAGCGCTAGCCATCATTTTCGGTGTAAAGAAGTTCCACTTCTATCTTTATGGGCGCTCATCCACATTGGTCACAGACCATAAGCCTCTTCAAACAATATTGGGCCCGACAGCCGGTATTCCCACCATCGCAGCTGCTCGTATGCAACGCTGGGCCGTTATGTTGGCAGCCTACTCCTAGAATCTTATCTTCAAGAAATCGAGCGAGAACGCGGAAGCCTATTTCTGCTCGCGTCTGCCGCTGCCAGATCTTGAAGCGGAAACCAAAGAAACAGAAGAAACATTTTATTCGTTGCGCTTGGACTCGTTGCCTGTTTCTAGTCGAGATATCGCGGCTGCTACATGTAAAGACCGAATTATTTGTCAAGTGAAGGAATTCACAAATGTGGGATGACCCGCGTCGATCAAGGATGAACAGTTGAAGCCTTTTTTTCGCAGGTGCAACGAACTGACGGTGCATCAGGGATGGTGAGGCATTCCTTTTCAGTCGTAGAACAATTGCCTTCCACTTTTGGCAGTGACCGGCTAGCATTAGATATCAGCCGTTCAAGTCCGTCTTTCCTCTGGACTAGGATGGCACCAAGGCTTAGGCTACTGGCGCCATTGTGGATTTCGGTATCAGCGTCCTCGTCGAAGTGGCGCAAGTACTGGTGGCGACTGCATGCGTCGTTTGAGTTCTTGAAATGCATCGGCCTGCGGCGGTTCCCACTTGAACTCGACATCACATTTGGCTAGATGTGTTATCGGCTTCGCGATGCGTGAAAAGTCCTTGACAAAGCGCCTGTAGTAGGCACACATACCAAGGAATCTACGCACTGCCTTCTTGTCGATGGGCTGCGGGAACTTTGATATGGCAGCTGTCTTCTGTGGGTCGGGGCGGACTCCAGATTTGCTGATTACGTGGCCTAGGAACAGAAGCTCGTCGTAAGCGAAGCGGCACTTTTTCGGCTTCATAGTGAGCCCTGATGACTTGGCTTGTGATATTGTCGCAAGGCGCCTAAGGTGATCGTCGAAATTTCCGGCGAAGACAACGACGTCATGCAAGTAAACAAGACACGTCTGCCACTTCATCCTGTTAACACCGCGTCCATGACGCGCGGGAACTTTGGAGGCGCCGAGCACACTCCGAATGGCATGACCTTGAACTCGTAGAGGCCGTGTGGCGTGATGATGACATCGAAAAGGAGTCTTTGTATCGTCGGAGCAGACTTCTGAGCTATTGCTGCTTAATCACGGGGAGACTTGGATTTATTTCGTACTCTGGTTCGGGAACTGTGGTCATCCGGGTAGATGCGGCAGAATCCGAGAGGACGAACTCATTGCTGGTTTCCACAATTTCCTCGACGTGTGCGATTGTCGTGCCTTTGTTGATGTGCTTCAACTCCTGGTTGAAGTTTGTGAGTAACACATTCGTTTTTCTTCCGTGCAGTCAAGGGAACCCTGCTGCGACGCAAATTTCACGGTCATGTAGTATGCGTTGGTCACCCTCGATGGCGCCTTCTACGTCAGCGGGTGTTTCGGTGCTGACGGAAATAATAATGCTGGAGTGAGGCGGGATGCTCACTTGATCTTTGAGCACACTCAAGGCGTGGTGACTACGAGACTTCTCCGGCGGTATCGCTTCATCTTCCGGCAGTGTTATCAATTTCGACTTCAGCTCGATGATTGCGACGTGTTGGTTCAGAAAGTCCATGCCGAGAATGGCGTCTCGTGAACGCTGTTGAAAGATAACGACGGTGGCAGGGTAAGTCCGGTCATGAATGGTAATTCTTGCCGCGGAGATTCCAGTCGGGGTAATGAGGTGTCTTCCAACGGTCTGAATTTGAGGGCCTTCTCAAGCAGTTTTAATTTCTTCAACTGGGCGGCGATGTGTCCACTCATGACGGAGTAATCAGCCCCTCTTTTGAATAAATCGGTGACTGCGTGGCTGTTGAGAAGCACGTTGAGGTCGGTTGTTCTTTGTCTTGCTTTACAGTTAGGTCTTGGCATCGGATCACGGCTGCGTCGCGTTGACCTGTGGCTGCTACATGGCGTCGTCAGGTCGTCTTTTGTCGGCGTATTCTTTGCTTCTAGACTTCGTCGGGACGGCGGCTTGTGGTTGTTATGTGGTCGAAATAGCCTCTTCGGCGTCTTCATCGTCGGCGGAGGAGCTTTCTCAGTTCGACGAACAGCAACGGCACCTCCATCAGTTGCTTCATTTAGTTTTCCGAATATGGGCTGACGGACCGGCTCAGGGCAGGCCAGTGTATTGGTCGTTTCTGTGGCGACAGGTAGCGGCCATGTGACGGCGAACGGGACGGTCGTCGTGAGTTCCACTGAGTGGCGGCTAGGTAATCAGCGATATCACGTAGGCGCTCCCCAAGCTGTGGACGCGGCGCGCTGACGGCGAACCCTTTCATTCCCAAATCGTGGTATGGGTATCGGCAGTACACATGGCCGGCTTCTCCACAGTGATAGCAGAGCAGGCGGTGGTCGGGGGCTCGCCAAATGTACGTCTTCCTCGCGTAGGTGTGCTGGGCGACGGTTCGGCGTGCTGGCGGCGGCGGCGGTGGACGACCGAATTGCGGCGTTACAGGGCCCTGGCGCGGTCGTGGAGGAGACCTAGACGGCGTGCGACGGCGGCGTAGGTCATCGCTTCTGACTGCGGCTGCGGTAATTTAGCTTGCACCTCAGGAACTCCAAGCGATCGCTGGACTTTGGCGATTTCGGTGATTGAGGCCACTTGAGACTGCAACGAAGGGAAGAGCTTCTGAAGCTCCTCTCGTACCACTGCTATTTTCTATAAACGCAACCAGATATCCAACGTCTGACTTTTCTAGGTCTCCTGGGCGCGTCGACTCCCATTTGTTTCGTCCTAGCTACTGCAGTGCATACACATCTCGCAATGAAGAAAAACGAGGTTGTTTGCATTCGCTCCATGCTCGCTCAACCCATATATGGAAATTATAATCTAAATGTCAGGTACGCCTAGCTGCACGTAATATTTCAATGCCTTAGTATAATGACAACTTCTATTTAAATCCATCTTCACAGAATGGAATGGCTGCCGAATGTTTAAAATAAAAATTGACGAGATGCGCAAGGCTTGGGTCAATCCAGTGACTCCTGCAATACCTTTCCTGCACAAAGCAAGCCCTTTTTATTCCGTAGCTCCTATGCACAACCTAGTTAGATCTTAGGCCTCAAGTGAAGTTTTTCATCTTTCCAAGAAACCTGAATGAGCTCCTAATAATACAGAAATCAGCCCAGCACACTACACGGATAGTCATTCACCTGATTAGGAACCCTTTGAGAAATATAAAAAATGTATATACATATTTCGTTCATGCCTATTTAAACATATTTTTTTCTCAACGTAAACCTTAAAAACAGCATTCCGGAAAGCAAAAAGAATATGCTATCGACCTTTTCCCCCGAGAAATAAGAACACGTCATGTATAATGGTGCTCCAGCACAAGCCAGAGGCATTTTTCGATATTTCCACGAACTTTGGCAAATGAGCGAACAACAGTAAGCAAGAGTCGTAACATGCAGGATACCGTGGCACGTGATAGAAGAAAAGAAAGAAAATGAGCCGCTAACATATTGTCGGGCACAGTGCTTCACGTACTGTTGCAATTCCACTGCTGGACGCAAACAAATGGCGTCTGTGCAATTGGTTTTCAGCGCACGTACACTACGAAGCAGTCTACACGCCTCGCTAATTTTACAGCGACACGAGATGCCAGACTACGTCTTTCTTCTGATTCCTTTGCAGTCACGAGACTTGTGGTTTATTTGGCTGGCATCGCTGTGTACGCTGGCATCGTTGTTCGTGTTTCATCTGGTTCTAGGTTTGCGCTGCTCCTAGTTCCACCCTCCGTCTGTGTTGGGCTGAAGCATCTCCTTTATGACCTCGTAAAAACGGCACGGAACTGCACGGCTAGTCAGTGTGCAGCTTGACGAAATCCCTGACCGGGTGTACAAAGACAAACTTTCTTCATCTAACTACACTCAGAAACCTTTAAATGAAATTGTGTAAGCCTCACGGCAATTCTTCGACGGTGGGTACACTATAATTTAAAGGGCCCCTCACCAGGTCTGGCCATTTTCAGCTGACAAGTGCCGTGCATACAATGGGCGCGAACGATCGTGTCTGCTAAGTACTACATCGCTACGGGACGCGCAAAGAGCTGAAATTTCAAAACAAACGCCGTTTGACCTTCTGCTCGCAGGCGCCGTGCTCCCAGCCGGAGGGTCGAAATATGTAACGCAAGTGCGCCAACGTACATCGCACTCCTGTGACGTCGCTTGTTGAGACACGGGACTTCGAAAATTACTCAAGGCAACATCTGTTGCTTGTGTAATCTGTTGCTCCAATAGACAGATTAAAGGTAACAGAAATAATAAAACAGCCAAACTGAATGTGTGCATGTTCTTTTACCTCGCACCACAGCAAGATAGGTGTACTTCCGTTTTGTCTGCTTTTTCCCACGTCGTCTATTCACACGCGCAGACAAGGAAAGTATGCAATTTTCTACCCGGTTCCAGTGAGCGATCATGTTTTTATGAGCCGCTTGTGTGTGCCTCACTATTCGCATAGCACCGACTTATACCGCTAAAGAAGTGTTCTGGCGCACACCGCGCAAAACCGTGCGCTGCGCGAAACGAGACAGCGCAACAGCTCAAGCGCGGAAGTGCACCGTGCAGCTAAAAAGCGAGGAAAAAAATGAAGGTGGGGACAGTGACGTATGCGTCACGCAATCCTCGAGATCTGGTATGGGAGACCGCAGGGAAGAAATTTCGCTTGCAGAGGCTAGACGCAGCAAAGAGAGAATGTATTTCTTGGCAGTGGCCCTGGCCTCCTGAAATCATAGGGTCGTGGCACTGAAATATTTTTTATATCGGCACTTAATAAACCAATTTGAAAGATTGGCAATGAATGAACCAATTCGAAAATTATTGCGGCAGAACACTACCTCAAGGGCACCTAACAACTTCCAGCGTAAAACCGACATTCGCCTTGTGACCTGGTGCGGGGCCCTTTAACAGGTCATTTTTACGGATGCATTAATTGTCTAAAATCAGCTGTCATCTCAGTCTGAGCCTCTTTTTATTCTGTTTATATAGTATCGTGACGAGAACCAGGCATTGACGCTCTGTAATCACATAGGTACGTGCCGATGCTATGAGGAGGCGAGTTGCGTAGACAATAGCACGGTCGTGTCCCCGATGGCTTTGGCATAAGAAGATTCCAATCCTTTGACCACTATCATCGGTAGGAACTTCTGTAGGAGACAACGGGCCAAAGTGGGCCAGTATATTTGGCATGGTGAGAGCGGTGGTGAGGGGAGAAAAAGCGGGAGCTTGAGCGTCACCCACGTTAACCCCATATTCTTCTCCACAATATCAAAAAGTTGTCCGACAATTACTGCTAAATTTTTCACGAATCGTCGGAAATAGGAGTTTGGTCTTCCAAAACTTCGGGTGTCGTTGACAAACTGAGGTATAAGACAAGATTTCACAGCACGAGTTTTCTACGCATTTAATTCAACACCGGAAGTATCGACGAGGTGGACCAGCACTGTGATTTGCCGGCAACCAAAGTGACACTTCAATGAATTCAGTTGGAGCCCTGCCTGGCGGAAGAATTGAAGAATAGCTGATAAGCGCTCTAGGTGTGTCTTAAATGTAGGCAAAGTACGAGAGTGTCGTCTAGGTAGCAAATTCATTTTGACCATTTGAACTCCTGAAGCAGGGAATCCATCGTACATTAGAACGTAGCTGGGGCATTACATATACCAAATGGCTCATCTTTAAATTGATATAGATCATCAGGGGGGACGAATGGAGTCCGCTCTTGGTCATTTTCATCCACAGAAATCTACGAATAACCAGACCGAAGGTCTATCGATGAAAAGTAGTTGACACCATTGAGACAATCCAGGGTGTCGTCAATGCGAGGCAAGGCGCTGACTTCCTTTTTGGTAATTCAGTTTAAATGACGATAATCAACACAAGAACGCCAGGTGTCATAGTTATTTTTAACAAGCATGACAGGCGACGCTGAAGCTCTCGACAAGGATCCAACAAAGCCTTTCAAAAGAATCTTGTCCGCTTCATCTTGCGCTCTGATCCGAAATTTGATATGGCGAATATTAGAATCGCCAATAGTTATTTGATTCTTGAAATGTGAAGTCTGACTCACTTGTCGATGATTCAGGTCCAAGGTGTCACGGTAGGAAACCAAAAGATGGCATGACGCTGCTGCTGGCTCAGGCAATATGTGGGCGTGGTTGAAACGGAGCTGGACTTGCAGCCTAGAGCTATCGGCGGACGACATGCGGCACTTTCTCATCGAAGGGTCGTCCGTTGGTAAGGTCGACACTGGATGACGTCGCAGCCGTGTTAGGGAGACGGGAGAAATGCAGAAGGACGCGTCGACTTTCCGTAAGCTCGAAGCGGCGACATTCCTTGACAACGACGTTGACCGTGGAAACATTATTGGAGACGAACAAGTTGAACGCGTCATCACTGATCTCTTTTAGAAGGTGGCGTACTTTGTCAACCTCTGCCATTTTCTAGTCAACTTTCCTACAAAGAACTAGCACGTCTTGTATGCATGAGACATACGATTCAGGGGAAAACTACACTCTGATAACAAGCTCTTCTCTTGGAGCCAGTTGGCGACCAGTCGGATTTTGAAAGATGCCGCGGAGCTTCTCCTTAGAGGTGTCCCAGATAGACAGCTAGTCTTCGTGTGTCCAGAACAAAACACGCACAGTTCCACTCAAGTAGATTATTACATTTGCTAACATTAGGGCATGGCGCTAGCGGCTGCTCTGGCTAACCGTTCATACATGTTGAGCCAGTCATCAAAGTGAAAACTATCTTGGTCGAAGAATACGACAAGATCACGGCGATTAGTAACCGTAAGGCTCGTCGTTGTTGGTATCGCAGGTGTAGATGTGGACGAGGTGTCGCCACCAAGAGCCATGGTGGAAAGCTAGATGGTGCGGCCGCTGTGGAGGTCCGTGGCGAGCATGGCGAACGTCCACCTCCACCAAAATGTGCACGTGCAAAACGGTACATTTTTTGAGCGTCAGCAGCTAAACTTATGAGGACATTTCCTGGCGATCGCTCATACTAGGCAAGCGAGGCACTTCCGACAGATAGCAGCCCCGTAAGTACTCACCTACAATACCGTTCCCATGTATCGGGGAACATTTCCTGCGCATCGGCCAGCCAGAGTTCTTACTCTTTGCTAGCTGCTTCGTGCCCAGTACCAACGTCTTTGCAGGTCAGCATTGTTCTTTTAATTCTATGTATTCTCCCAGACAAACCGGCTTTCTCTGTCTGGTTGTCTGAAATCAATAACCAGAGCCTCGATCAGTTCTGACTACGCTCGAAGACGAGCGCATGGAGGTGACCAAGCTAAAGGTGCGGATATAGTCAGGCTAAACGCGGACGCGGTCCACGCGTGGTGCGGTTAAGCTACTTCGGCGAAAATTCGACGACCTACAGTCTAGCGTAGCCGGCTCGGGAATGAAACATGTCCTAGCAAACACAGAAGCCGATGGTACACGTTGAATAGCGCGATAGCAATGCTGACAAGCGGCATGCTGACCTATATACAGTCGAATTTCACTTATGCGAGCGCGTAGAGTTTCCACTGTATAGGATAGCTAGCTGGGCGAGTCGACGAGTCGGAGCTAGCTGGCACGCTGGGAACAACGGAATCGTTCAGCGATCAAACAACTACCGTCATCTGCAGCAAAGGAAGATAAGTAGCTAAGGCTCGGCATGGCCGGGCTTAGCCTTGCTGACCCCTTTTGCGGCGATCCTGTGGGCGCTGCCATGTTTGATCACGCGGTGACGCGCCCATTGCTTGCCTCAATGTCCTAGTTGCCTCCGCGATTACAATGGGTTTGTATGACGCCAGTGCAGCTTAGCGAAAACTCTGTTTCGGGAAATATCGTACACAGTGACTGGATGGACGACACAAAACTTTGGCCCCAGCTTCAGAGAACATGCAAAAACGCTTTAAAGCTGATTAAGCTATTTCCAGAGAGAGAGAGAGAGAGAAAGGCAAAGGAAAGACAGGGAGGTTAACCAGAGATTATCTCCGGTTGGCTACCCTGTTCTGGGGGAAGGGAAAGGGGATGCAATAGGTGAGAAAGAAAGAAGGATAAAAAAAGGAAAAAAAAAACCTAAGCACACACACGCACGTACACACGAACTATTTCTGTGGGCACTGTCACGCAACCCGCAAAGGCATTCCTAGTCTTACGCAGTGTCACCGTACAGTCCTGCGCCACGCAGTGTACTGTCACAATTTGTCAGAAAGTCCCGTGTCTTTCAAGTATCGCAGCAGCGCCTTCATAGCGGATCGCGCTGATGTTCACGTAGGCCAGGGTCCAAGGATCTTGTCTTCTGTCATTGGGCGCTTGTCCAGTTTGTCTAAGTTGCCTGAGAGGACAGTTCTTTGTAGGTTAAAACGAGAGCACTGACAAAGAAGATGCTCGATCGTTTCGTTGCACCCGCAGAAGTCACACAGTGGGCTGTTGGCCATTCCGATAAGGAAAGAGTAGGCATTTGAAAATGCTACTCCAAGCCATAGACGGATAAGAAGGGTGCAGTCACGTCGTGGAAGCTCGGACGGAATATGGAGCCGTAAATTAGGGTCCAGAGTATGGAGGCGTGCACTTGTGAAATCGGATGAATTCCACTGGGCTAATGTCAGTTCACGCGCAAGTGTGGCAAGTTTTTTCGCTGCGTCGGCTCTCGAAAGAGGAATGGCAACGCAGTTGACGCCGTCATGGGCAGATCGGGCAGCTGCGTCTGCTCGATCATTGCCATTTATGCCACAGTGACTAGGCAACCACTGATATATTATATCGTGTCCTTCGTCAACTAGTCGATGGTGGACTTCTCTGATCTCTGCGGCGAGCTGCTCATGTGATCCATGGCGCAGTGCTGAGAGTACACTCTGTAGGGCTGCCTTGGAATCACAGAAGATTGACCATGCCTGGGATGGTTCCTCCTTAATAAAATGAAGAGCCGCACGCAGGGCTACGAGTTCAGCAGCTGTCGTTGATGATACATGTGACGTCTTTAGCTGTATCTTGACGGATCTTCTTGGTATCAGCACAGCGGCAGCTGCGCTTGCAGATGTAACGAACCGTCGATGTAAACGTGTACGCGGCCACTGTGCACCTCATGTAAATGTTCTAACGTGGCCTGCTTAAGGGCAAACGAGGACATGTTGGCTTTCTTCATGATTCCTGGGATGGTGAGGCGTATGTCAGGTCTGTGCAGGCACCATAAAGGTAAGGATGGTCTTGCTGCAGGCATGTAGTTCGATGGCAATGCGGGGCGATTGGCATCAAATAAACGACTGAAAGTTGTGTGTGGCCTTTCTGTGGGCAGAGCGGCAAGATGGTGAGAAGGTAATCGGGTAACGTGCCGAATATGCGCCCTGAGAGCGTCGGTTGCCAAGTACGTTGATATTGGGTGATCTCGAGCTATGACGATCGTTGCCGCTGTAGACGCACACCTCGGAAGACCGAGACACGTCCTTAGGGCCTGAGCTTGTAGTCCCTGGAGTACACGCAGGTTTGTTTTGCAGGTGTTGCCAATCACAGGGAGGCTGTATCTTGCGAAGCCGAGGAACAAGGCGTTATACAGCTGCAGCATTGACCGCACCGAAGTGCCCCATGACTTTCCGCCGAGAAATTTGAGGAGATGTATTATTGTCAATAATCTCTTCTTCAGGTATGAAACATGCGGGCTCCATGATAGGTCTCGGTCAATAATTACCCCTAAAAAGCGGTGTTTTCGTGCATTTGCTACTGCTTGCCCATTGACCTTTACACTGTAACGCTTCATTTCCTTCCGAGTGAATGTAACAAGGCAGCATTTCTCTGAAGACAGCTCTAAATTCTGTTTTCGCAAGTACAGAGATGTTATCGTAGCTGCCTTTTGCAGCCGTGCTCGTACCTGCAGCCGTGTTACGGCAGACGCCCAAATGCAGATATCGTCGGCATATATTGATACCTGAACTGTGTTGGGCAAGGATCGGACTAGGCCAACGAGCACTAGGTTGAAAAGCGTCGGGCTTAACACTCCGCCTTGTGGTACTCCACGGCACGTTTGGTGTTGAGTCGTGGCGCCATCCTCGGTCATCACGAAGAAATGCCTGTCGGTCAGATAACTGCACAGCCACTGAAAAGTGCGGCCACCGATTCCGGCTTCAGTAAGAGCGTTTATAATGGCATAATGTGCTATATTATCATAGGCGCCTTTTATGTCTAGGAATAATGCAGCAGTGAGTCGTTTCCGGCGTTTTTGATGCTGAACGAATGTAACCAAATCGATGACATTATCTATGGATGAGCGCCCACACCGGAAGCCAGCCATGGCATCTGGGTACACGTTGTAACTTTCCAGGTACCATTCCAGGCGAGTCAAAATCATTCGTTCCATTATTTTCCCTATGCAGCTGGCCAGAGCGATGGGGCGGTACGATGACAAGTTTAACGGTGATTTGCCAGGTTTGAGAAGTGGAACCAAGCGGCTGCATTTCCAGTCACGTGGAACCAAACCGTTGCGCCAAGACTCGTTGTAATGGTTTAGTAGCATGAGTCGTGCTGTCTGCCCAAGATTGGCGAGCGCCGCATAGGTAACCCCGTCCGGGCCAGGTGACGAAGAGCGCCTGCAAGTCGCCAGTGCCGCTTCAAGCTCCTCCAGCGAAAAAATTACATCCATGCGGGAATCCCGTGGCACAGGAGGAGCACATGGTGTAATTGCGCGTTGGAACTGCAAGCTGGAAAGTCTTGAGCAAAATTCTTCAGCAATGTCAATCTCGCTGCGACCTTGGTGCAAAGCGAGGGCTTTGAAAGGGACACGCTGTTGTGGTGATACGCGAAGCCCACGCACGGTTCTCCATATTTGAGATAATCGCTGACGTGGATCCAAGGACTCACAGAAACGTTTCCATCTTTGAGATTGTAGTGCATCGATGCGACGTTGAATCTTCTTTTGCATACGCCTTGCCTCTCGGAGATCATGGATGGATTTAGTTCTCCTGTATCTTCGTTCTGCCCGCCGGCGAATTGCTCGTAGTCGCTGCAGTTCTGCTTCAAATTCTGCATATTTCGGGAAAGGCTGGAAACTACGCGTAGCCTCTTGCATGGCTTTTTGAATTTCGTGTTCCGGACTTGAAGGGTTCCCTTGCTGACATACTCCCTCCATGTGCGACCGAAACGCCGACCAGTCAATTCGCCGGAGCGTCATGGAGGAGTATTTCGATAGTCCCTTGATCTTCAGGTACGTCGGAATATGGTCGCTTCCATGTGTTTTAATGTCTGTAAACCATTGCACGTTTCTTTCAAGAAGCCGAGAAACCAGGGTCAAGTCTAGGCAGCTGCTGTAGGTAGGCCCGCGTAAGTATGTCGGACTACCATCGTTGAGGCAGTAAAGGTCGTGCTGTGTGGCAAAGGATGCTATTCGCCTTCCCCTGGAGTCCATCTTCAGGCTCCCCCAAAGCGGATGGTGAGCATTAAAATCTCCTGTGAGAATCGTAGGGCCGGGTGTCGCTGATAGCACGTCGTGTAGCCGTTTAGAGTCGAAGCCACTTGAAGGAGCAATGTACACAGCAACGAGTGTGAACGTAAGCTTATTCGATTTCACGATTAAACAAACGTACTGGTTGTCGTCGTGAGGCGGAACTGGGTGCAACACGTAAGTCAGATCACTTCTAATATATACAATTACCTTGCTTACATCACCACAGGTAGAGGACATGAATGCCTCATAGCCAGAAATACGTATAACATTCTGCACGTTCGGTTCGCAAATTACGAGGATGGGAAAACGGTTTTCGAAGACAAATTGTCTAAAATCCGAAATTCTTGATTTTAGACCACGGGCATTCCACTGCAGTAAAGATGCTTTCTTGACTTCCTTGTGGAAGGGCAGCGAGGGGCGGGCCATGGTGCTATGCGATGCTTTCAAGTACTGGAGTCAGCGCGTCCAATACTTGCAGTGCGCTACGAGCAGCTGGAGTGTCCATGTTCGTCAGTAGCAGCCGCATGACATTCGTGAGCGATTTGAGCATGGCAATCACTTGTGAGTCCTTGTCTTGCATTTGGTCAACTGTAGTGACATTTGACTGTAAATGGCGAGTCATTTGCTGTGGCTCTGGCGCGTGGCATGTTCTCGGCAGTGCCGGCCACGCATCACTTGATGAAGCATGGCCACTTCTTTCGTTGACATTCGTGCTCTTACTCGAGACAGATGGAACAGGAGGTGGCGTTGCCGGACGAGACATTTCCCTTGAACCGGAAGAGGGTTTCATGGACTTTCGTTTCCGGGAGCGATGTCGCCTTATCGCTTCAGAAGCATCTCTGTGTGACGATCCGTCTCTGGCCATTTTTCTCAAGATTTTCTGCTCTTTCTTTAGGCGTGGACAGTCCTTTGAGGACGCAGCGTGCGATCCTTGACAATTTGGGCACTTGAGCTCTGTTGCACGGCAAGTGTCGGTGTCGTGATGTTCGGAACATCGTGGGCATATCGTTGTATTCCGGCAGACAGCACTCACATGTCCAATTCTTTGACACCTTCTGCACTGAAGTGGTTTTGGTACGAAAGGTCGTACCACATGACGAAAGTGGCCGACCTTTACATGTGATGGTAGGCAGTCACCTTTAAACACGAGCCTTACACAGGTCGACTTGCCAAGGCGCCGAGCTTGTAGTAAGGCAACACCATCTGTCGCAGGTTTGATTAAAATTGGCAGGTCGCTGTCGTTAATGGATGTGTCAACGTCATAAACAACACCGGCCGTTGTTTCGTTGTCTTGCGGAATGAGGTAGTGGACATTAATGTTGCCCAGGAGCTTGACTGCCATCAAAGCATTGATTGCGCTTCGGTTGTGGACGTCAATAGCCAGGATGTTCTTTCGAGTATTAATTCTGATATCTTTGATTTCTCCTGGGACAAGAGCCTCCAGAGAAACGGAAATCGCTTGTCGATTAAGGCGGTTGAGGTTGTCGGCGGGTGCGTCCGGCACAAAAAGAATTGTGTGCGCCGATGGCCTGCGCTGTGGAATGACGGTAGACTTACTTGACGAAGACCGTCCGCTGATGTTTCTTCTCTTGGCCTTCCGGTGTACCACTCTTTCGAAGCCTTCGTCATCTGAGGCGTCATCGCTTGAGTAGGAGTACAGCGCAGTGTCCTCGCTGTCAGCTTGACTCGGTGGGCAATTTCTCTTCCTCGGGCCGGTACCTGACGAAGCAGTCACGTCGCGTCGGCATTCTGCCGACTCCACTTCCATTGCCGTGGGAATGAGAGCGGCGTCTCCCAGTAAAACACGGGAAAAAGCCGAAAATACTGCAGCGCGAAGGAATAGTGGTCTCTACGAGAATCACTTCGTCTTCCTCCCTATTTCTAAACGGCGCAAGCAGCGTATATAATGCTTGTTTCAAAAGCGAGGCTAAATATGTATTCCCAGCAATATAAGATTTCCGCTGATGAATTGAATAAGAATCGGTGTGTTTTGATCTTCGTTCTTCTTTCGGCAAATATTTTGAAGCAGCGGTTTGTCACATTTCTTACTCAGTAAAATTTCTTGGGGCGTTCATTATCAAATAGTTTCTGCGTAATCGCTCACGGGTGTGCTACGTTCAGAGATTTGTTATTGATGAACGTCAGGCTTGAGACGTAGCTGTTTTGTACATTTGAATACGTTGTGGCGAAGACGTATTATCACTGGCAACTCGCTTACTTTTGTGGACCGTCATGAAGCATTCAGCTTTGACCATTCGTGCGCTATAGGTGTAGTCGTCATTTATCGGGCGTATATGGTGCACATATATTCAAATGTGCGCCAATTCACTCATTGACACGTTGGGGATAGAGTGGGCGTAAGATTCCGTGCCACTCGGAGTAGACATGCGTAGATACTGCGCGCGAAACGTGCTATGACATGAAGCGGCACTATTCCCTTTGTCACTGTTTAACGAGCAGTACTCACTCCTGCCGACGTCCTAGGGCTGAAGCACTTTCTTTGAAGGTTAGCAATACAACGCTGGTGGATGAGCAAATTTCAGTACCCTCGAAGAAAGACGTACATGTCGAAGTGTCGGTAACCCGTGCAAACAGTTGCAGCAACAGTGCAGGAACTTGGCTACACAGATTTATTTGATTCCTTATTATGTCAGTCACTGTTTTTATAGCAAACTACTGCACACGTTTTCGATCCACGTGATTCAATCGGGCATGATTGAAGCACAGTGCGTTAGCGAAAACTCAGTTGGATTTCCGACAACAGGTCACACAGAAGCAAGGTGGAAGCATTAATAGTTTCTTAATCATGCGCTGTCACTCAGGCGATGTGCGGCGCGCCGCGGAAAGCGCCATCTATTTTCTTTAGAACGAAGTGCACCACGAAAAGAGTTAATAGGCGGGCCATGGTCTCAGTGCAAAGTGCACGTAATGTCAAAGCCAGGCTGGCCGGACTCCAGCCATGACAATGTTTCGCCCATTGCGCACTTGTAGAATCGCATTCCTGCATGGCTTGCCGCTGCATCCTCACCAGAGCCGCCGCTTGGCGTACTTCTTCGTGACAAATGCAGCATGCGGCTCCTTCTGGCAGCATTTCTGGCGCTGCGTCTGAAATGCTGTCGTTCGTCTACTTCGACCCGTCTGATGTAGAGATGTTCGAAATGTCTGGAAGATGACGCACTACCCCGAACGATCGCACGAGGATATCCCCCTTGAATTGAACGCACCTTTGAGTTTCGTTCTGCATCGTGGTTTATAGTACTTATAGCTATGCCGAGAAAGCATTTTTAAGCAGATCTTGCATGGGTGAGTGATTTTGTGGTTGATATGTAGCTCGTGCAGCTTCGTCAACTGCAGTGTATATGTGCTTAGTGCGCGTTTGCTGGTCCGAGTCGAACTTGCCTGCTGTGGAGCGGTGCAGGCTTGCGCTCTGAAACCTGGACCACACCAAACTGTGTTTGGCCTTAGTCTAGTCAGCCGTGCTTACAGCCCAGCCATCGTTCGTGTTCGAGAACGTCTTCGAGCGCCCGGGGGCCAAGGAAGGCGTCGTCATTTTTGCAACAGCTACAATCACGTGAGCAACATGAAGGCACACCGAGAGAGACGCCCATCAACTTCAACATGTTAATGAACGACGCGCCTGGGAACCTAGGCGCAACTGAGAGATCAGCGGTCGGGTACGGTTGTGCAAGTTCCGATATTTCCGCATCGTTGCCACTTAAAGCCAGGTGCATGCGTTATCTTTTTACGCAGAAGACGGTAGCCGATTAACTCTTATAGCTTTCATAGCTACAACTCAGCTCACAGAGAGATAGATCTCACAGAACTCGGCAATAAGTCTGATCGTTCATGTCTGTGCTAAGTACGTTTCAGCCTGTACTCCAGTCTAGTAGTTGGTAGCTAAATATAACGCCACCTCCAGCTATACTTTTGGTGACATTACACACAACGCACTGTCTAGAGCAATGTGCAGATAGAAGTAACGCCAACGAGAAGTAAGAATTTTTGTGCGCAATTGTGCATAGTGATTGAAAACTTGTGCATCACATTCCGGGCTTTATTGCGTCACACTTGCCAAGTTATTTTTGTCCGTTTGTTCATTGCAATGAAAATAAATAGCGAACCTTACTTTATGCACTGCAACTGCTGGGCCTATTTATTCCTTGTGGCGCGCTATCGCACTTAATTTGTATTTCCAACGTCCTTTTTCTTCATGCTCGAGCGCAAACATTTCCTACGACGCGAGCTTTTTCTGTCCGCTCAAAATAATTCCAGAAAATAATGAAACGATTGTGAAACCTTTCTCGCGTTGATTTAGGAGTTTTCTGATTACTTAATACGAAGAGTTAAGTTATGAAACAGAAGGAGCCATGACCTAAGTGAGCATGGCCCACTTAGCTCGGGTGCGTGGCTAATTTCACAGATTTTTATCTTACTGCGCATATCTATTCAGTTAAATAAACAAGCTACCATGTACAACGTGAGACAAACTGCCGAAACTCCCTCAGAGAATATATTCCTGGGTAAAACCTGCTTTATCTCTATAAGCGATGCTCGATACCTAGATGCATATAGACTGTTTTGCATTTTCTTGTTGCTCTGCTTTGGTGTGCACGAATACACCCCACTCTTTACCTCTCACATGTTGTTCACCATATTGTTTACCTCTCCCGTGTTTCTTCTAGCGCTCCACTGAAATTAATCTCTTGCTCCTAACCCTTACTGCAACATTTATCCAAAGATTTATGGGAACGAATCGTTTATAAGTGCTCTTTGCTAAGGAGGAAACTGGTGTGTGTGTGGGGGGGGGGAGATGAAAAGGAAAATATATAATGAAGAAAAATATTGTAAATGTTCCGTATCACAGCAAAGGTTGTCTTACCGCAACACGGGATCCCACATTTCATGCAGTGCTCCCGCACCGTCGTCTGTTTAACCTGGGAAAACAAATCGATCACGATACGAAATGTGCACTTTTCTGATGCTTTTTGTGTGCTCTTGTGCTTAGAGCTGAGCGCGATCGCGTGTTTAAAGCAGGTCAAGGATAATTGCCAGTGGTGGCAATAAAAATGAAACGGTACCAAAGTGCGACTTCCCTTTCGATGGGCCTTAGGTGAGAGTTAAGCTGCACTAATGGCATTCATCTCAAGGGAGCCGCTTAATTGAGAGATGCCAGTGGACGAGGCGACCAGGGCGTAATGACGACAAAAGGCGACCCCGCCACACGCTCGTTTCAGCCGATGTTTGACGAGGGTTCCCGCAATACATTACTGCCACCCCTTTCTGCACTATCTGGGTCGATGCGTGCGGACCCCCCCACCCCCCTACACACACACAGACACACACACACACACACACACGCACGCGCGCACACACACACACACACACACACACACACACACACACACACACACACACGCACGTCGTTTGGTACGTCGTTTTGTCGCCATAGCAAATAAATGGGAACTCCAGGCGCATTTCAGCAGTCGTCGTCGCCGCGATGGTCCGTACAAAGTCCAAGTACGATAACGTCGTGGCCACGCCCCGCATTCTCTGTGTGCGAGTGAAGGCATGCAAGGGTGAGCCGAGTACGGTCATAGAGAAAGTGATTGAACAAGAGCGGACACTCGGCGAAAATTGGAAACAGGAAACACGTCACGCTATAGAATTAACATCGATGAATTGGGGTCGCGAGCATCGAAAAAAAGAAGAATGAGAAATGAGATTAAGAGAAATTGTTTTATTTTTTTATTCTTTCCCGGAAAATTTAAAAATATCTGCGTATAAATTAAATTAAGCTTTGCGGCTTGCTTCCGTTGTCTAGCGACAGGCGAACCGGCGAATGACGAGCCAGATGTTTGCGTCATTCGTCAGACGCACCGCCGAAGCGAGAGAGACCGGCCGCGCATCTGAGCGTTGGACTGTTCGGGCACCCGTCTGCCTGTTTTTCTATTTTGCGATTTAGCCTGGTTTGGTGGCCTCCCGGCGAATTATTGCGTTCATTCGGAACTTCGACATGGCAGCACTGCACTATTGGACTACGGCAAGGTGAGGAACTTTGTTCGACAGTCTGCGACGCACTTCAAGCAATTAGGCTTACTGCCCGGCACCTAGGCTAGACTTGTGACGCAGTTAACGAAAAACAACATGGCCATCATGGAAAAGTTAATTTGAATTGAAGAATCGTACTGGGAAATGTTTGCGACGCTTCCTATAAACCCCAATATTATTTTACCTAATTTCGGTAGTTTTTGGGCACGCTAGTCGCACAGGGTGCTGTGACGCAGTTTCGCTTGTACTGAATTTTACTGCGACAAGTTTTGGCGCTTTTTCTGACTGCCAACATTATTGAAACTAATTTCATTACTTTTTGGGCTACCTTTCGAGCGCAGTGGGCGCCCCTGGCGCTGTGACTCGGTTAGCGAAAATCAGCTCGGCTTTGGTGCGCGGTTTCGCGCTTTAATGCACTGACAAGTTCATGGCGTTTTTCTTTCTCAGACGCCCAACATTGTTGAAAATTATTTTCGATGCCTTTATGTTATGAGGCCCGCTCGCCGCGCCTGTTGTGACGCAGCAAAAAGGAGCTCCGACGTGGTGACAAAGATAGTTTGGCGCGTACTGAATCTTACTGCGACAAGTTTGTGGCAATATTTGTGGCCCCGCAACAATTTAAGCCTTCTTTCGGTACCCACGCTTGTCGAAAACGCGACGAGCAATCGTCAAGAGTCATAGCACGGGAGTGGCTTGCTTGCGCTTGCAGAACGCACAAGAGATAAGCAAGGAGCTCAAACGCCAAGAACTATTCACTCGAAAATTCTGTCTTCTGGACGGCATCCACGCATTTTGTCTTGAGTGCGAGTAGAAGGAATTCTGCGAGCGTCCAGCATGCTCGGGCTGAGAGCCTGTGTTGTGGCCACCTCTGTGTATTCGTAGTGTACTATCGCGTCGGTTGTAGCCAAGTTCGCGAAACGCGCCGTTGCCCGCGCATTCGTGCTATTAAAGTGCAGGAAATAAGTATTGGGAACAGGAGAATGCTTGGAATTAGAATGTGTTTGTGGTATGTACGGTATTGCTTTGGATGAGTCGGGTATTTTCTACGCCGTGTGTGTAAATACGAACAGCTTTTGTTTGTAATGCCGCCCACTCACCACTTTCGCACGACTCGCCTCTACAGGCATTATTCTTACATGTTAATACCAAAATAACGCTTGTAATTTTTTCAGCTCACGTCGTCTGGTGGAGCTTCCTGCGGAAACTACTGCTGCTTACAACGCTGGATGAATGCACAAAAAGCCCGCGACGAGCATTTACAAAGAATAAAATAAACATTAATTTTACCTCATTTCACAAGGTGTCTTGCGTCTTTATGAAAGTGTACGTGGCACATATTCAATGGAGCCTTGTGAAGATTGATCGCAACCAATTTTACTTAGTGTGATTTGCAAATAAATATGTAATAAATAAAAAAATATATATACATAAATTTTTGCTGCAAAAGCAAAAAAAAAAACGGAGCCGGCGTGACGCGCACCAGCTAGTATTCAAAACGCGCGTGCACAAAACCGAAACCGGAAGTGTGCTTCAGGTTTTAACATCCACGGCTTGGTGCACTGCAGTCAGTTCGGCCGCTGGGCTCTATGGGAGTGTCCGCTTTTGTATTCCTTTCTCTATGGTACGGTGATTCAATTTCGCGCAAGCCAGAATGGTGGCGAGGAAGTGCGTCGTCTTCATCGCGCACAACGCACCAAGGAGGTGGGCGTTCTATTCCGGCAGCGGCATCGTATGGTGCAGTTTGGAAGCATTCTGCGATGAGGACTAACCCTCGTCTTCAGAAATGCATCTCAACTTGAAGCCCATGCTTGAGTTCAATTTATTGACGCCTGTCGCGAACGCACCGAAAGCAACGCTATAAGCATCTTTGGTGCGTTCGCAACAGGCGTCATTTATATCAAGTCAAGCATGGGCTTCAAGTCAAGATGCATTTCTGAATACGGCGGTAAGTCTAGGTGTGCAGAGGCCGATGCCTTCATGTGAGCTGGGTTCTCAACTCTTGCTTCGCATTGAAGCGAGAGACAGCACGAAGGTGAGTTCGCTCGTGGTGCTGGGGCACTTCATCACGCCAGCGCTTTGACAGCGAGTGTCAGCGGTCATCGCGAAAAAAAAAATGTGAGTGAATGAAAGCTTTATTTAGGCTTCTTGTACAGGGCATGTATATTATCTGTGTTTCGCGAGTAAAAAGCAATCTTCATGAATGCTTGACAGGCCTCGCCAACCTTGCAACTCGGCAGCAGTGCCAATAATACAATATAATCAGTGACTACAACATAATCAAATGCAAGTAGCATAATATATGAATATGTTTGGCATAACAGACATGATAGAATCTCAGAACAACAACAAACAGGAAAAAAAAGATTGAAAAAACTAAAAAAATCAAGGAAAGAGATTTCAGTCTACATAAATCTTTCTAATGGTTAGGTTTGGTAGAGAATGCATGCGCTGACTGAACTCCTTGTTTATGCAGTCCCGAAGTATATATTTTAACATTCGGAATCTGTAGTTCGTTCTACATCGATGTATTATAAAAGTGCTTTGTGTGTGCATTCTGTGTGATGTATACCACGGGAAAAGTTTCGCAATACAGTGCGAAAATTACTCATTTCGATTAGTAGTGCTTTTATGCAGACATGCAAACCTATATGGGAAAATGGTATGTACACGCACATTATGATACAGTAGGCGTATGGGACGGGTTGGGGTATTGTGTGGAATGTTTTCGACGGCTCTAAGCATAATCTTTTGGAGAACTTTAGTCTCTTGAATGTTCCTGTTTGTTGTGGTTGCCCAAACTAGGCTACAATAGTTCAGATGCGAGTGAAATAAAGCATAATATGCGTTAAATGTCGCGTTAACAAGCGGAATACCTAAATTTCGGGACAAAATGCCGACAAACCTGGACAGATTCAAAATTGTTTTACCTATTCGTGCATCCCAGCACATTGGGGCCTGAATATTAGACGCAGTGATGTAAATTCATTTCCATGTACAATGTTATTTTCATTGAAGAAAAGTGGAGATGAGTCCAGCACGTTTTTCCCTCGGGGACGGAAAATCATGGTCTTTGTTTTTGCAACATTCATTTTTGCGAATTCACTGCAGACCATTCTGCTGAAAAATTTATGACGGTGTGAGCGATTTCGGTGCCGCGATATCATATGCGGGAAAACACAATGCAGTGTCGTCTGCGTATATAATATATACAGCATCCTTGTTTATATTATTTATATCATTAATGTATACACTAAACAAAAGTGGCCCTAAAAGAGTAGCTTGCAGCAATTCATTCGTAAGTGACAATGCCTTAGTGGAAGGCAGATTTTTGATGAGACAAACAAAATTTGACCACCGCATCGGAATAGGCGATCCAATCAAAAACATCGGTCACTTTTGAGGTCAAAAGTCTGAGCAGCAACAAGCCAAGTTTCCTGTAAAATAATATTATCTGGAGAATACCTGGAAAAACTCTAACGCACTGTGAAAACGCGTCTTCGTTTCGTTTCGTTAATTTTTTTTTCGCAGATGGCGCATACCCCCTGCGGTTGACTGGTCAAGATCTTCCACGCGAAGTCGCAAACTTCATTTTCATTTAGAGCGAAGCTCACTGCAGCTAGAAACAAGGGATTTTTTGGTGACGTAGCGTCGACAGGAACTGCACTTAAGGATAGCCAAATTGCGCGCCCAAAAAAAGGAAGAACGAAACCTAAACAAGCAACCAGTGCAAGAAAGTTTGCCTGAACTCCGAACACCACCACCAAAGCGCACGTCCACTCCCTCGATAGTGGAGCAGAAGGTCGAGAAGACGGACGCCAAGACGCTGCCCAAGCCGGATCGGACAGTGCGTCCAGATACCGAAGCGAGAGTAACGGCTTAACAGAGAGGTATTCAGGAAAACAGGAAAGTCAACCAAGAGCCACATTTGCAAATGGAGAAGAGTTTCGACGCGCTCCGGCAGTTGAAAACGCAACTACACGAGGCTTTCCCCTTTGTCAGGAACGATCAACGCCGTGAGAAGCCGCGAGTCTTTCCACACAGAGAGGCAGCCTTCCAGTAAATGCTACAAGAGGATCAAAATGGTCAGAAACAAGAATAATTAGAGTAAAGGGATCACCGCTTGGCAGTGGAATTGTAGCTTCACTCGCAAAAACCCTAACGCACTACGGAAACCCTAACAGGACGCTAGGAAGCGACCAATTCATACTCGGCATCGTGGTGCACGCGGATAACTTCCCAAAAGGAAGGATACGCTCCACAAAAATCACAGACAAGGCAAAGTTCCCGAGCAAAATAGAAACGCAAGAAGTCCAAGCCATAAGCGATCTGGAGGGCGGAGTTGAACTGTAGGGATCGTTGGCCAAAGACTCCAACAACTCGCCGCTGACAATCCGGCAGTGGCCCATGCCTCTTACACATGTGGGAAGCGCCCCACACAGGCTGCTGAGAAGACGGCGAGAGCAGTGGCACAACCGTAAGCTAAAAATTTTCATCGTAAAGCTCATGGACGAGGCAGAGTGTTATGCAAAGCAACTTGCACGACAGCACCAAGGCCAGGGGCGCTATAACGTAAAACTATTCCAAACTTTCCTATTCCAATTCTGCTATCAGCCCTCCACGATTGGTCAAAAGCTTTTTTTGACCACGCCCACTTCACCTGTCTGTCACGCGACGTCACGAAAACCGCGATAGCTCCCCATCTGATATGATGTGTACACACTGATTATGCATGATTTGCCGGAAAAACGCAAAACAGTTATTTCTGGTTCGACCTCTTTTTGCCATTAGCCCTCGGCTATTGGAAAAAAGTTTTCGGGCTGCACCCACTTCACCTGCCTGTCACGCGACGTCGCAAAACCGCACAAACTCACCGAGTCAAAGTGAAGTGTACGCGATAAAGATGAATTAATATGCCGAACAAAACTGAATTTTCTTCGGAATAGCCGCAGGCTGCCCCGTTCCAAAGGGAATAAAAGATGGCTGCCGCCGATTGCTGAGACGCTGGCTACTCGCACCTGCCGGAGAGCATGGGTGTATTTGCGTATAATAAAACTTCTTGCGTGGCCGTGTAACGTTTTTGAACCCTTTCGGCCCGTTTACCACATCATTCTAGCAACTCTTCTTTGCTGAGGGTCAGTTTTAGCATCATTCTTAAGCTTCCGTTGCATGCCGCCGTGATTTTCCACCAGCTACCACAAGCTACGTAAGGGAAAGCCGACCAATCGCACATGCCGGCACCACCCTCTTCATCCGGTTATCGATTTTCAGTGCACTGGCTCTGCCCCAGTGAATCCCTCTCCACTTGAGCGTTCTCCTCGCCTCTTGCCAGCCAATTAGATACGACAAGCCGCTCAGGTTAGGCAACGTTATTCGTTTTTCAAGCCAACAAAAGTGACCTCCTAGGTGCGAGGAGAGCGTCTGATTGGTCTGTTCAGACAACCCTGCGGGTGACCGCCCCAGGGGCCCTATAACGTAAAACTATTCCAATATGTTTCTATTCCAATCTCCTGACGTCAAATTTGCGTAACCACCGACGCAAGCACCGGGCGGTCACCCGCAGGGTTGTCTGAACAGACCAGTCAAATGCTCTCCTCGTTCATAGGAGGTCACTTTTGTTGGCTTGAAAAACGAATAACATTCCCTACACTGAGCGGTTTGTCGTATCTAATTGGCTGACAAGAGGCGAGGAGAACGCTCAAGTGGAGAGGGATTCACTGGGACAGAGCGAGTGCACTGAAAATCGATAACCGGATGAAGAGGGTGGTGCCGCTTGTCTGCGATTGGTCGGCTTTCCCTTACTTAGCTTGTGGTGGCTGGTCGAAAATCACGGCGGCATGCAACGGAAGCTTAAGAATGACGCTAAAACTGACCCTCAGCAAAGAAGAGTTGGCAGTATGAGGTGGTAAACGTGCCGAAAGGGCTTGAAAATATTACATGGCCACGCAAGAAGTTTTATTATACGCAAATACACCCATGCTCTCGGGCAGGTGCGAGTAGCCAGCGTCTCAGCGATCGGCGGCAGCCATCTTTTATTACTTTCGGAACGGGGCAGCCTGCGGCTATTCCGAAGAAAATTCAGTTTTCTTCGGCATATTAATGCATCTTTATCGCGTACACGTCACTTTGACGCGGTGAGTTTGAGCGGGTTTGCGACGTCGCGTGACAGGCAGGTGAAGTGGGTGCAGCCCGAATAATTTTTACCAATAGCTGAGGGCTAATGGCGAAAAGGGGTCGAATCAGAAATAACTGTTTTTCTTTTTTCTGCCAAATCATGCATAATCAGTGCGTACACATAATGTCAGATGGGGGGGTATCGGGGTTTTCGTGACGTCGCGTGACAGACAGGTGAAGTGGGCGTGGTCGAAAAAAAGTTTTTGACCAATCGTGGAGGGCTGATAGCAGAATTGGAATAGAAAAGTTTGGAATAGTTTTACGTTATAGCGCCCCAGTTCTGCAATTCCAGCCAAGGGGCGCAGGGCACAGCGAAGACGTGCGCCATACTCAGACAACCACTAGATCCGACCCAGAGCAAGAGAGGAAGCAAGCACACGATGAGTCTAGTCATAGAGAAGTTTGGAGCCATAGATGGTCAGCTATTGTGTGCCCTACAGAGCAAATAGAGTGGTCAGCCGACACTCTGTGCAAAGCATGCGGCTGACTAAGGCGGAATGGAAAACAGCGAGCGTGGCCGGGACATAACGCGTTCCGAGCAGACGTGAGTGATTGCAAGACTCACTGGAAACGCGGGCCAAGGACGGAATCACCAAGTTGATACATCACCTGGACGATGCAACTGTGCAGGCAATACTTGAACTCTTGAATATGCAGTTGAGCAGAGGGACTTCACGCGTGGAATTTAATCATGCTGACATTACGCTAATAGCAAAGCCGGAAAAACGCCCTGCCTCGAGAACCTAAGACTATTTCGTTCACGCCTTGTATCGGTAGACTGATGGAACGGGTGATTTTAAACAGGCTAAAGACTTGTATAGACGAACATCTACTGATGAGAGACACAATGTTTGGCCTTTGGTCGAACTTTTCAACCCAAGACGTGCTTCCTCAGCTCAAAGAGGAAGTGCTGAGTGCAGCAACGCCATGCTGCCCGAAAGCAATATTTCACTACACACAAAGAGGGCCTTTGCTAGTGCCCGAAGCCATGCTAGCAAATCTTACTGACCTGAATTGCGGCTGATGAACTTACAGCCGTGTGA
Source organism: Dermacentor albipictus (assembly GCF_038994185.2). Taxonomy (NCBI): domain Eukaryota; kingdom Metazoa; phylum Arthropoda; class Arachnida; order Ixodida; family Ixodidae; genus Dermacentor; species Dermacentor albipictus. Next base: position 441,377,567 of record NC_091821.1, read on the forward strand.
GGGCTTCCCTCGCAGATCATACAGCCACAATAGGGCTGGAAAATGTGAGACCACAGCGAGTAGACACGCCTAATAGAGGAAAGCCACAAGGAGCACCTCTTTCGCCGACACTTTTCAACGTGGTCATTGTCAAACTCCCAGCCTAACTCGAGAAAATAAAAAAAAATTAAAATGAAATTATGGGGTTTTACATGCCAAAAGCACTTTGATTATGAGGCACGCCGTAGTGGAGAGGCTCCAGAAATTTGGACCACCTGGGGTTCTTTGACGTGCACCTAAATCTAAGTACACGGGTGTGTTCGAATTTCGCCCCCATCGAAATGCGGCCGCCGTGCCCGGGATTCGATCCCGCGACCTCGTGCTCAGCAGCCCAACACCATAGCCACTGAGCAACCAAGGCGGGTATCGAGAAAATACCGGGGATCAGACGTGCCTTGTATGCAGACGACATTACGATATGGACGGTCGGCGGGTCCATACGAGAACAACAAGAAGGCTTGCACGAGGCAGTCGACGTCGTAGCAATGTATATGGAGACATGAAGACTGCAATGTGCGCCGAAGAAGTCAGAGCTCTGCATTATCGAGAAGCGCTCACGAGGACGATCAACAGCCCAGGCACCAACCATCTAATTGGGTACAGGTCCTAGAGAAATCCCCAAGGTAGGCAGACTTCGTATTCTCGGCTTACATTTACAAAACGACGGGAGCGGAGGATACACCTGATAGAAGCTATAATACATGGTTACGCAGGTCTTGTGCATGACGCAACAAATTTCCAGCAGGAAGAGGGGACTCAAAGAACAGGACCTGACCCAACAAAAACAGACTCCGATTCTTAGCTGCATTGCCTACTCATCACCATGTGTAAATTTCATTATTATGGAAGCAGAAGTACTTGACAAGCTGACATGCAAGGCATTAAGAAAGCGCTCGGACTCCCACCCGGAACGGCTACTTTTCGTCTCCAGGAGACAGGGGTGTAGAACAACGGACGGGAAATTACATAGGCACAACAACGCACAACACTGGGACATCGCGTCTTCAAACGTCTTGGATATTCCGTGCGGAAGACCAGCGTACTGACAAAAATCCCAACACGAATAAAGGAAACTATGTGCGCCTCAGCAATTTCCAGAAACATGCATGCGAAATTTTACATTGGATGGTGGCATGCCCTATCTCAGGCGCTCGCAAGGAAGTATGACAACTACCCCAATGTCTTGTACGTTGGCCGCAAGAAGTACCGCATTTGTGACCAGTGTAGTCAACTCTCACGGGGCCAAAATAAATGAATCATCCGTGTCCACAGCATGCGCTGCAGAGGCCGAGGAACTAGCGTTGAGTTGAGTTGAGTGGTTGTAGGCTACTGGTGGGATTAGCCTTGCAGTTGCTGCCGGCAATCGTCTTAGCCTTAGCCATCGTCTTAGCGATCGCCTTAGCCATCACGACGAGGCCACACTAGGAGTGCGTCATAGTTCTGACCGACTCTCAGACGGCATGCAAAAATTTTTCCAGCGTCGAGATTTGAAGGACTTCGTGTGGACTCCGGGGCATGAGTCATTACGCCGCGATCAGCGTATTCTTATATATGCTCACACTCAGATCAATGCGCAACGCTTTACCACATAGTAGTGGCTTGCGCAAGCACACCCCTGCTCACACCCATAGCACATCCCACCACGCGACAATGGGAGGCAGCGCCGTCCAGCTATGACTCGACGGACCAGCTCAACCTGGTGAACCGAGCGAGACAGGCAGCTGAGGCCGCTGAATTCCTGGACTGCGGGGACCCACTGCACAGCGGAAGAGCTACCCATGCTGGTGTGCTCTTTGTACAAGTTCTTTCTCTATCGAAAGAGAGAGAGAGAAAACTATCATCTCTGACTCATACCCTCAAATGCAATTACTGATACTCGCGTAAGGCAGAGGCTTCAATCAGTCAGCAAAATAAAGGGATCAGTGCACACTTTTTTTGTAATCACGCATTCGACATACGGAGCGGCATACGTTTCAATAACGATCAACTTCAAAACAAGCACCCAAACCACATAATCAATTATAAGGCGCTCCTGCGCCTTTTTTTTAATTATTGGGTTTTACGTGCCAAAACCACTTTCTGATTATGAGGCACGCCGTAGTGAAGGACTCCGGAAATTTTGACCACCTGGGGTTCTTTAACGTGCACCTAAATCTAAGTACACGGGTGTTTTCGCATTTCGCCTCCATCGAAATGCGGCCGCCGTGGCCGGTATTCGATCCCGCGACCTTGTGCTCAGCAGCCCAACACCATAGCCACTGAGCAACCACGGCGGGTACTCCTGCGCCCTCATGCAATGTGAAGCACACAGGGTACCCCGCTTGCGTTTGCCGGTAATGATCACCGCTGTGCAAGCTGCCACGGTGATGGCAGCTTGACTATAGCATACGAAGTGGGAGTAACGTAACTATACTTTTGTACATAAAAGAAGAACTAGCCTCTCAGATGATTTGTGTTGCTGCAGTGCTATGGGAATGCCACTTCTAGTGAGAACTCCTGAAGAGCGGCTTCCATAGGAGGTGCGGCGAATTTCTCTTCTCTATCATCCACTCTTTATTCGTGCACAGATCAGCGGCTCCATTCGCAAGCCGTCGAAACCTTTTAGGCTAATAATTAGGTAGGGTACATGTGAATATAACCGCTTAATCGATTTCATGCTACGCCGCAATGGGTACTCGTTTTAAATGTCGTTCACAGCTTCGCTTTCCAACCACCTTCATAGCATGTATTGCAGACAGTTTTTTTTTTCGAATGCGATTAGTTCTCTAAGACCCTTGCGTTCCTCAAGGCAGTCATTTTCCTAACACAGATCACGTAGCGAACTGCTGCCGCACAAACACGGGTAGAGGCTTGGATGGCTTGAAGCTTAATATTCTTATTCATTCTTAGTCTATCTGCGCAAAAAGCTCGGACTAAATAATTGTTCACGAGAACAAATTTCAGCCAATTGTGATGATGGACATCATATCATAGAAAGCAGGAGTCCAATAGCGCCAGGGCCTCGAAAACACAGCCTCATGATCATGACCCCCATTTAAAGCAAAGCTTCTTAATGAAAATTGTTTCCGAATGCACGGTAGGATTGCCATTTCCGCAGTTATCTATACAACTATTCTTTCACTTACCGCACTATTGCCGAAAAGGTATCGTCATCGAGAACTGGTAATACTGAGCTGACTCAGATAATCAAGTTGTGAATACTTGAGAAAAGAGCACTCCCCTTGAAATATACGATGTGATTGGAGTGCTATAAATAAAGGATCCGCATCATCATCGATACCACACACTAAACCGAGGATTTAGAGTGCGTGGTTTGAGACTACATTCGCTGCAACATTCGCAAATCAGGTACGAGTGGCTTAATTGCTTGACGTACTGAATCTAATGTCTATGTTCAGACGTTGAGAACCACTTCATTCTGGGCAGATTTTTATCTCCGGAATTACAGAAAAGTTCTAACTGCATTGGAAACCTTCTTACTACATTGACACCTTAGATGGTGGCACCCAGGTTTTAATACAAATGATTTCCTGAAAAATCACAGCTCCGCCCTCGCAAGCGTTGTTCATTTGATTTATAGTTAATTTATTACAAAATGACTACAATGAGTACTGATGGTTTGTTGTGGGGAACGCATGCGTTCACTGTATATCACTGAGAGAAGAGCTAAGATTGCTATCGCATTTTGTCAGGAGCCAAAGTAAGCTAGAAGAACAGTAACAGACGTGTTGCAGCCCGTACCCTAATAATGAAGCCTTGTTGTTGCCTTGTTGTTTGTTCGATTAAGACCCATGCACAATAGTGAAGTAAGGGAAATACAAAGCGGAGATTCTGAGGCCATAAGAAAGTCGGCGTTTTTTAAAGCAGAATTGTATATTTTTATGTAACGTGTAGAACGTTGGCTAAGTAAATCACTATAGACTCATTCGGACAATCTTGGGCGCGTAACAAGTCACCGATATGATATGTTGCCAATGCAAACAAATCGCTGGTGCATGTAAAACAAATTTTCAGCAAATTCTATTTCTCCATGCGTAAATAAACCACGGTTTAATATTCATAGAATGGAACTAAACCGAGGCTATGTCTGTTTCACAGCGAAAGCTGTATATCACCAACTTTCCTTAGTTTTTTCGGTGTCCGGCCACAGAAACGGCCCTTAGCATTTTCTAAAATACACATACGGGTGCAGTGCGTTGGTGAAGATGCCAAATGTGGAACAGACTAGAAAGCTCGTCGTGAACAATAGCGTCACGGAAAGGTACTCGCAGTATATAAGCAGGAGCAGAATCATCGTTATAAACGGCTGAGTTATCAATGAGGCGAACACACATGTTTGGTACACCCGAAGAACAACATTCATACGAGGAGCGCTGGAGGAAACAGCAACGAGAATGTAAATGGCGCCGGCGCAAAATGGCCACCGACGAAGAACGTTCCCGCGATGCTGAACAAAAAAGACAATCCCGAGCTCAGCCAACTTCCAACGAGCAACAACGCCAGGCTCACAAAGTAAAAAATTGGCAACCATTCAACAATAGCTGACGATAGCCAAAGCTCTCAAGCCAAAAACCAAAGTGCTTCTCCTGCCATTCCATCTTATAATGGCAGTGCAATGGTTCTCAATTTCTTTTTTTTTCTTTCTTGCAGGTTTGCAGCCTTCTATGTTCTGTTGGAGATTACGCTCGTCAGGCTTTCCATGCGTAATGTCATCGCTATTATTAACAGGAGGTACAGCTACGCTTATTATTGTGAGTGCGGCACAAATGTAGCCCTAAGGTGTGCGGTGCGTTGACTCGGCACACTGCTTTTTTATTTTGCTGTAGTACGCATACAGGCACTTGCGAGTTATTTGCGTTTGAGTCTTAGAGACCGTGAGCATTTATTTTTCTACAATATAGCCGATGTAGAGAGCCCCAAGTAGTAGTATTACAAAATTTCCTTATTCTGTTTGTCTTTCACCAGAACTAGAGCCAAATTTCGAGAGACATGGCCCTGAAAGTTAGGCTAAAGCGCATACAAAGTACACTTTGTATACATTTTTGTTTTCATTCTAGTATAACAATATGCACGTGATCATTTGATTCTATATTATGAATGGGCGTTGGTATACTTACTTCGCTCTCCTTTTCTCTTTTCTTCACTATCTCGACTTCCGTCTTTGTTATCCTGCTTGGTTCATTCGTCATGTCGATCACAACTTCCTGCCATATCAGCTTCATATAAGAGAGTACAATATAAAACAGACGCCTGTAGTGCTAAGCCACACTTCTTTGTAGGCGCTACACTTCCGGAACGGCGCGCAGTGGCGCAGCTGTCAGTGCCTCGGCAGTCCCCGTTTATTGCATTGTCGCCTCGTCCGACAAGGCCCGAATAGACATTTACGAGGCGCCAACAAGCACCAGTGAGCGCAGTTATGTGTTTGCACGGTGTCTAGAGGATGTGCGATCTAAGAAAAGTAAAATAACGACGAAGCTCCTCTACCACGGCAGTATAGGTTTAGAATATATGTATATTTGTAGACATCGCAGTAAACGTCAAGGTTAGAAAGAGGAATCTGGTAAAGAAAAGCGACGTTACAAAAATCATACAGGAGGCAAAACAACATCGGCAGGTAGGTGCAAAGGGACCAAATGGGGGAAATAGTGAAGGTGCAGGCTCTAGAGAGTGGAGCAAGTGTTAGCAAAAGGAGAAATGTGCTGTCATCGCAAACATATTGCGTTCTGACGAAGAATCGCAGCCGAGGCCGTGGTGCCAACTCCTTTAGGAACGTCGCCAGCGTCCCGGCTTTTTTTTCCTTTTGTTATTCCTGCTTTTACTGAGCGAGAAAAGAAAATGAAATTCAGACGAAAATCAAACGAAGTAAGCCAACGATGCCTACGGGTGCAGGCGGGATATTTTTTTCGCCTATGTTTATCGTGAATGTGTTTTTATCACGACTACCTATTTTTACTTTGGATAGGGTCATAAATTTGATGCGCCTAAATTTGTGAAGATTCAGCTTCACAAACTTGCAGGAACGCGAACCACGAAAAAAATTTTACTTTAAAGCTTGCCTCGAGCAAAGCCGTTTTTGAGGATACGGATGTACTTTGTTACTCATGATTTACGTTTATACGCCCACTCGAGAAGTCACGAACTTACCTCACCAAATAATTACAAGTAACACGTGGTTTTTTTTACGACAGCGATTTTATCGACATTGGAGGCAAATTTCCGTTGTCTTCACCGCTGTCGACGTCACTGTCGCCGTGATGTTCTGTATAAAATCTAAGTGCGATAACATCTCGGCCGTGCGCCGTAGGCTCTAGGCGCGAGCGAAAGCGCGCGAGCGTGAGCCGAGAATGATGGTGCCTTGATGAGGCGGGTTCTTCTCGCACGCGGAAGTGGGGAGGGAGGAGTGCTGGAGGTGTGCACGCACTTGAAGGTGGTAAGGGGCCGGGTTAGTGCGTATCCGCCTTGTACTCAAGCTGCATAGGCTGGGCGCGGCAGCGCGCGTTCCAATATGGAGGCGATCTGCGTTGGGTTTGCGGGCCAGCCGACTTGAGATAGCTGATGGCTTCATGTGCGGTGTGTTCTCGTGTGAATCATTCGTGTTAAAGTGAGATGCTTCAGGAAGGCGAATTCGCTCGCTGCTGCTGCCACATTTTATCACGCCAGCGTCCATAGAGCGAGTGTCCGCGGTCAGTGAGTGAGAGGTGCTCGTCTTTGCCTGAGCATGCGTTACAACCTACTCGCTTATTTAGATAGTTAGTCAATATTTACAGCAGTTTGTGCGCCTGACAAAATAACTAATCTCAATTCGTGTAGCTTTCTAATAATTTGCGCTCGCAATCAATGCTCTACCTGTCGAGCGAAAATGCGACTTCTTCAGTATGTAGCGACTTTCTACAGCGAAATTGCTATAGCCGATTTCGCCTTTTTGAGAACTTTGTATAAACTTGCTCGACGCAGGTGCTTCTCTCATTCATCAAATTACTCAGACCGAGGAATCAGGTTTATTCGTGAACAGCAATTTTACCTTAAAATTTAGATGCAGCATTCGTAAGATCACAAATCAAGCCCAAAGCCGTAAACACTACAAAACTTCGGGACAGTGGGCAGGTGGGCGGCTTAGACATCTATGTTTCCCTGATAAGAAGTTTACTACTGTCATGCAGAAATATAACGCTGCGTTTTCCTTTTCTCGCTCTCACTTGCTTCAAGTGTTTCAAAAACTGAGCTCCGTTCTAGTCTATGTACAGCTCAAAGTACGGGCACAAAGTGTCTCCTTGCCATAAAACCGACGACGCATAGGTCTTTCGCTAATTTCAGAAGGATTTATGGATGCAGTGGCCCTCAAGTACCTGTCGCAATTTGGCGATGTAAACTCGCCTGATTTGTGCACTACCAGTGTCTCTCATTTAACATCTTTAACACTTAACATGTTGCCTGATTGTTTGTTTTTTTGCTTGTTTGTTTGTTTGTTTGTTTGTCTGTCTCTTGATTGTTTGTTTGTTTGCTAAGTTACTACTTCAATTATAGAAAACCAACGAGCCCAACAATCAGCGCTTGTAGTTCTGTAGTTTCGCTAGTTGTAAAATAAAAAAAAAAGTCGACATGGAACAGTTGACTAAGATGTGTACACGTGCGTATTGGAATAAAATAGAACCGAAAAGCAAACGCAAGCGCCCAAACTCCCGGTTCTCCTCTTCAATCCAGTTTCTAGAATTTCTCGTGGCATTCTGACTCGCTCATTTCATTAACGGGTGTCTTTCTAAACGCGTGGAACGTGTCGTTTATTCATAAATAATTAACTTTCTTGACTCAAACATCTTTTTCCATCCATCAAAAATTTGTTTTCGGAAACATCAAATCTCCGAAACTCAATTGTGCATGTTCACCCATGACGCGTGTTGAACCGATGGCCGCAACCTTCAAAGAGGTGCCTCTCCCTGAAATTGGCAACAGCTATCAACAATGCAGTTCACCTAAGATTATTTCTGAAGCTCTCGCGATTAAACCTGCACTCTAAGATACCCAAGTGAATTTAACAATTTCTAACGGATCGCTCTCTGTCTATAGTCATATATAGCTGCACTTCTAACTACCTTTCCAGTCACGTCAGGCGTTGCCAAAGGTTCCGTTATTGGTCATGTTATCTTCCTTATTTGCGCAAACAATTTACCAATCATTTTTTTAGTGTAACACGCGCATCTTCGATGATGGCTGTGTTATATACCGTACTATCACTAACGACTTAGAAAAATTAGCTCTCTAATGTGGTGTAAACCACTTGAAAGAATAGTGTGAGAAATTGCTCATGAAGCACATAACTCTAATAAATTTAAATCATGCCGCCTACACGCTGACGCAGCTCATTTTGTCTTTCCCCCAAATTTAGTAACCTACACTTTGCAGTTCTTGAGTCATGGACTGCACCATCGTTGAGATATTCGCGACCTGATTTTTTTCCCTTTTAGCGATTGCAGTGATTGTAGAATGTGTTGCGACAGACGCTGTTGCCGACCTGGTGGCAAAGTCTGTGATAAGTGAGCACGCCTACCGCAAACTGAAGTGACGCTCGCGGCTGGTCCTTTTCTATGCACGCCAACTTCATACCTCATGACGCCTTCGGTCATGTGTGCCGCTCGTGCTGTGATTCAAGACGCACTATAAGTTGCTGAATTCGTCATGCCATTGTGGGCCTCTCATGTCCTTATGCTGGGCTAGGACTTCATTTCGAAGAAGCTGACTGGCGCGGAAACTGCTAACTGCCGCTGACTCAGCCGCCCATGGCTGGTATCCGTAGCAGCTATCGCCGGCATTGAAAAAAAAATATCCGGGCCCCCAGCGTAGGAGTGAACTACTCTTCCACTGAGCCATGCCCGCGATTGCTACCTTGCAGCGGAAAGAAATACATTAGAAACGCGTCCTAGCGCACGAGGAGACACGCTATGTGACAGGCGCGCCGAGTAGCGTCAAACGTGCACATTCTGCATTGCAGTTGGATGTTATAACACCCGACTGAACGCCACGAGAGCTAAGGCACAGGTAGTGGTACAAGGCAGTTAAGGCAGGTCTGAGAAAGAAAAAAGGACATTAAGAAGATGTAGGCAAAAATGCTAGAAACAATATATACTTCATTAAATGAAGATGGCTAGGTGTTTATTGTGTCATCGCACGTTTCAAAAGGGATGTCAATAAATCATTATCATCCTTAGCGTCATATTGTGCCACTTGCTTTATAATGTGAGTTGCGCTCCATAAAGCGTCTATACGTGCGTCCTTTGCATTGCAGATACATATTATTACACCAAGTGGCACGCCTTGCCGAAGTTGCATAGGTAGCGCTACAAGGTAATTAGAGAAGTCTTGAGGAAGAAAACGATTATGTAGATGTATAAATAGTTGTAATGAAAAACATGTATATCATACCTGATTACTTCAAGGAGGCTAGGTGGCTGTTTGTCATCGCCCTGTTTCAAAGGGTTTGCCAGTAAGTCATGAGCTTCCTCATCATTAGCATCGTATCGTGCCATTTTAAACATGATGCCACATGCGCACCTGGTAGCGTCAATACGTATAAACTTTGCATTGCAGTCACGCTATATTCCATGAGGTGTTCCAAAATGTAGCACTTGCATATAGCAGTTGCACGTTCCATACAGCAGTTGAGCGCTGCATGCAGTTGAACACGGGTAACTCAAGGAGGCTAGGTGGCTGTTTTTTACCACCCTGTTTCGAACAGGATGCCGAGAAAACCGTACCGTCATCGACAACAACAGAAATGTACCATGTCACTGGTTAAGGGGATGCCACATGTGCGCCCCGTAGTCTGCGTGCCTCTGTTTAGTCTTCGCTAGAATTTATGACGCCTACCCGCAACGTACACACCGCTGCTGAAGAAGCCAATTGTATAACTTCGCGCGCCGCTGCAACTAGACAACATAGGGCTCGGAAGAATGCTGTGCGTAGAGCAGGTCAAGCCGGAGCAGAAGGCGCAGCCATGCTTCAACGCCGAGCGGTCAGTTTGAGATCGTTCTCGTGAAAACGACAGGAAGAGTCTTCGCCATGACGAAATTGTTGCGGTTGGAGCCTAAAATGGAGCTTCTGTGGAGCCGCTGCCCCCGCTTACGTTCTGACTGTGCTGCGTGTGCGGCGCAGGCCTGTGATCTTTTTTTGGGGGGAACATGAATCAACTTCGTGAACCCACTTCACGCCGCAATTTGATCTTCCCTCAAGAACGAGATGAAACGTTCAACCCGGTAATACTTGAATTGGAAGAGATACATGATACCGTCCAGTCAATTATTAGGATACGCACTATGACGAGAGCGCAAATTTGCGGAGTCCTTTAATGCAGCGCAACTCCGCAAGGGAGTTACAATGACGTTGCACAACTTCGAAGTAATTGAGACGCTCATCACGTTGTGAGGTCTCGGTATAAAGATTTTGTAGTAGCATGGACAGAGTCACTTCAACCACATGGCAGACTGACTGGCTCGATCGCCTGTACCATTTAACAAACAAGCATAGCTTCGGTCAGTTCGTCGCGGTTTCCATCAAGCACTGCAATCTAAACTCCAGTGGGACAGACGGGCCGTAATCAGCTCGGTTGTGTGATGACTTCATTATAACCTTCCTTGACGCAGGAAGTATATCTTTGGTGGCTTCGCGACGGAGTGGTCCATACATCATCCACAACCTGCAATTACGGATCGACAAAAATGACAGAGGACCTGCCCCATGGTTCGGTTCCTGCGACAAAGTCATATTCGCACTACTTATCTGGATGTGCCCTGGAATGCGGTAATCAGGCTTTGGAAATTAAGAAATGCTGTACTGAAGCCAAACGCACCTCAAATCCAGACACATTGGGTGACGGACAGGAAGTTTGCAGGGACATTGCTGCTCTTCCTTCACGACGCAAAGCAGGAATATTTTGTTGACTTAGTGTATTCCCATAAATCATCCAAATGAAAATGAAATCGTCCAAAGGCGTAAGCCTAAGTGCGAGAACAAATGTTGTTAACGCAGATGTATAAAAAATGGCTGTGGCTTAGCTAAAGTTAAGCCCAGGATGCGAAGCATACTAGCCTTTATATTAACGCGACAGCGTTAAGGAGCTCGTGTCGCAGAAAAGCCGGTGTCGTCGGCGTCGGCTCAGGCGTGCGGCGCTTGCTCAGGCGCACATTTCGTTGTCGCGCTGAACGCTGCGTTGCTCGACGCTCACCGCGTCCGATGCGGGAGGCGACGCCGGGAGCGACGGCGCGAGTTGGAGCTCCGTTTTTCCTCTGTTGTGACGTCACGGTGTCACGTGGTATTGAAGGCGACACCGCCGCGCCTGAGGAGCTGGGTTGAGCTCTCGTAATATGCTTCGCATAAAACTGGAGGACGCTTAAGCTTCGCCTTCAAGAGTGGAACGTGACAGCGTTCCCGCCGACCCGCCAAGGGATGTGAGACAATGGGCTTCGGCGCAGCGACTACGCACCCCGCATCGGACGCGGTGAGCGTCGAGCAACGCAGCGTTCGGCGCGGCAACGAAATGTGCGCCTGAGCAAGCGACGCACGCCTGAGCCTTAGAAGAGCTCGTTTCTAAGGCAACACCGCATTCACTAGAGGCGCGTTTGTACCGCTTTGAAGCATGGAACTCGTGGCACAGTCAAGACGCGTCTTGGCTACCGAAGAGGAAGGACGTGTTATCATGTGCTCCGAAGGAGCGGTGTTGGCGGCCGCGAACGGCCGCGGTAACAGGAATGCTGTTTTTGAAGACGAGGATTATCAGGTGATTTTGCCGCACTTGCCTACCGGTCGAATCGTCCTTAATACTGTTTTTTTACACGCGGACGTCCGTGGAAGACCGTACAAGGTTGAGGATTTCCGTGACGCTCTGGTTCGTCTGGAACTGCTCCCCGAAGTAGTTGCTTTGGGGGCGTATCAGATGAATCACGTGTGGGCGGTCATGATGAAGACGACTGAAGCCACAAAGAAACTGCTTGCTATCCGGAGCATCATTGTCAAAGAACGGCGCTGTATTGTCGTTGACCCCACCAATCAAGGCGTGCGCTTGAAGTTACACTGGATGCTGCCAAACGTGTCAGATGAAGACATCAGACAAGCTCTTGCCCCATACGGAACGGTTACGGACGCGGCGAGAGAACGGTGGCGTGTTCAAGGGATTTTGGACAAGGGCTCAACGACGCGGTCGGTGACCCTGCAGCTTAAGGCAGGTACTACAGTGGACGATATTCCGCACCAGCTACGCATAGCAGGGGAGCTCGTCCTTGCCGTCATTCCGGGCCGCGCCCCTCTTTGCCTGCGGTGCCATACAACCGGTCATATTCGCCGGGACTGTCGAGGTCTGCCGCCGCTTCGGCCATGAACGATCTCAGTGCGTCAAGACATACGCCGTCGTCGCAGGACCAACGAGAAGAGAAGAAGAAGTATCTGAACACCTCATGGATGAGGCTGAAGTTGAAGATATTTCTCCGGTTAAGAGCGACAAGGTTGGCAACACGGTCACACAGAAGCAGCCTCTCCACCCCAAAAACTTGTGCCCAGACAAGAAAACCAACGACGAGGCTGATACTCGGAAAAAGACTGAAAACGAGGCGCCTGAAAACCAGAGTTCCGCGACAGAACAGAGTGATGTCCCCTCGAAGTCGTCGCCTGCCACTACGTGTGCGGAGGCGTCTGCTGCGACTGACGTCGACATGTCAGCAGCCACTAGCATGCCTGCGAAGCGGGCACACGAGGAAACGATCGGCGTAACCGAGACCTCTGGAGCAACGACATGCAGCGAACCACCTACAAAGGCGACTCATCTGCGACGTACGCCTTTCAAGCCGAGGCCCAACGTCCAAGTCGAGCGGAGACCCGAGACGGGGCCGCCCCCGTAGCGGCTTCGTTTCGGGTAGTGAAACCTAGATTTGGCCACTACATGTGATACCGCCAGCTTGACTGGCGGAGCCATGTACAACAGAATAGAGGACACCACTTTGTGCATAGTGCATGGGTCGCTCAAGGTAAGCGCTATGCGACCCGATTGTTCTTGCTCATAATGGAGGCCGCAATTAACACCGCGATTCGTATTGCCACGCTAAATGTCCGAGGACTAAGCACGAGGCGGCGGCAATATCAATTGAGTCGTATCTTTCTGGAAAACAATCTCGACATAATCGCAGTTCAGGAAACCAAGATAGCGAGTCAGGAGCAAACGGATCGCATGGTGCAACAATTCGTTCCCCGTTACAATGTATGCGTCTGTCATGCGGCCGGCACATCGGGGGGCTGCGCTATTTTTTTGCGCAATAGCCTAAATATAAGTGTAGAAGCAGTCACAGTGTGTGAAACGGGACGCCTGGTTGTTGTCGATTTTACCTTGAATGAAGTTTTCTGGCGAGTTATCTGTATTTACGCCCCTAATAGAGAGAGCGAGAGACAGTCTTTTTTTGAACGAGTTGAGGATTATTTAAAGGCCGATAAGCTTTTGGTTTTACTTGGCGATTTCAACTGTGTCTGTTTTCCGGAGGATCGCGTGAAAAAACTGCCGCTGAATGACCGTAGTGCACTGCTATTGAACAATCTTGTCAGTGAATACAATCTGGAAGACGTCGGCTATGTGCTGTACGACCACAGTGTTCCGCGTTTTACTCATTTTCAAGGACTTAGCCATGCTCGGCTAGATAGAGCTTATGTGTCACTGGAACTGGTGCCGTTATGTAAAACGTACGAGAACAACCAAGTCTCTTTTAGTGACCACAGTTTGATTGCCTTCACAATAGGAACAAAAGAACGAAAAACAAACTTCTCGTGGGACTTGTGGAAATTTAACGATAAGTTACTCAACGATGACTGTTTCGTAAATGACATTAAAGAAAAACTTGGACGATTGATTGTAGCTGAAGAGAAATATGTAGTAACCATGTGGGAAGATTTTAAAAATGAAGTGAAGATGAGTGCTATAGAAAGGGCAACTAAACTGAAACAAGAAGAAAAACGGAAAGAAAAAGCCCTGAGGAGTAAACTCGACTTTCTACTTAATGTAGAAAGCACAGAACCTGGCCAAGTCATGAAGGAAATCAAGAAAGTTAAAAGCCAGTTAGAAATCATTGATACAGAGAAGTACCGTGGTGCCATGATAAGATCCCGTGCAGAAAGATTGTGGCAAGGGGAAACACCGAATAAACGTGCGCTAAGTGACGAGAAAGCTTACGCTCGCCGCAGTGATATAAAACAGATAAGCTACAATGACGAAGTAACGAGTGACCGCAGGACCATTGAACGCGCCTTTGTTGAACACTATGGAGACTTATTTGGCGAAAGAAAAACTGATCTGGGTGGCTTCATAAGCCACTTCCTGCACTTTATGCCACGATTGGAAGAAAGCGTTAAACAAGGCCTCGAAGCGTCTATAACTGTGCGTGAAGTTGAAGCTGCTATAGAAGAACTAGGCTCAGGAAAGGCACCTGGGCCAGATGGATTAAGTGCAGCTTTCTACAAAACATTTAAAGCAGAAATAGCACCAATTATGAAGGAATTTTTAGTGCAGTCCTACAAAAACAACCGAATACCCGCGTCATTCCGAATAGCTCAGATGGTCCTGATACCAAAATCTGACGATCCTGTAAAGCGCTTGTCTGTTGCATCGTACCGCCCCATTAGCCTTGCGAACACTGACTATAAAATTTTTATGAAAATACTGGCGAAAAGGTTACAGAGCGTAATAAAAATTTTAGTTGGAACCCACCAAACGTGTGGGATTAAAGGGCGCACAATAACTACCAATGTACACGTCGCCAGGAGCATTCTAGAATGCGTCGATGCTTTCGAGGGTAAAGTTGCAATGTTGCAGCTAGACCTGGAGAAGGCATTTGACCGTGTGGCTCATGATATTCTCTTCGAGATTTTAGAATACACGAACATAGGATCAGTGATTATTGATGGCTTAAAAATGGTGTACACAGATTGCAGCACACGGCTAACTATTAACAAGAGTCTCACGAGAAGCGTCAATGTCTGCTCATCTCTGAAACAGGGGTGCCCAATTTCGTCATTGCTTTTCGCAATATACCTGGAGCCTTTTTGCTTAGCCATTAAAGAGAACGAGAAAATAAGAGGTTTCAAATTACAGCAAAGTGAGGTGAAAGTGCTTTCCTATGCAGACGATCTAGCAGTGTTTTGCGATGACTATGACAGTGTCAGCGAAGTGGTAACTCTGGCGAAAACTTATTGTGAAAAAACAGGTAGTGCCATAAACTGGGATAAGTGCATCGGGTTTTGGCATGGCGCATGGCAAAGCAAACCACGCAGTTTCGCAAAGATACAGTGGGTGACCACGCCTGTGAGATATCTTGGCGTGCCGCTTGAGCATTACAAAGACAGTAAGCAGTTCTGGGAACAGGAAACACAGACGGCGAAGGAACAAGCGCTGGCATGGCAAGGGCGCAATCTCTCAATGTTCGCGCGCTCCACTGTGTGCAACATTTTTCTGGTTGCAAAAATATGGTACATACTACAAGTGCTATTCATGTCGCGAGTGAATGTACAAAAACTGCATCGAGTGTTTGCTGTGTTCATTTGGAACTCAACCTGGGAACGCTGCAGCCGCTCTAATCTGTTCAGATCAGTTTGCAGCGGTGGTCTTGGACTATCACACCTATTTGTACGCCAGATTGTATCGCGGTTTATGTTCTTGCGGAACCACAGTGATCCATTTTTGCGCACCATGACACAAGTGCGATTAGGTAATCTGTTACCTGACTTCCTTGTTTCGTGTTCGACTGTTCAGTCCCCTCCAGTAAAAGGTTTCCTTCAGGAAGTAGTGCTATCTTTCCGTATGCTTAGTGTTCGATTCTCGCTAGAATATTTAAGTTCCGTCAAAAGAAAGAAATTGTACCATGATATGATAGACTCATTAATGCCAGTTCCAATGTATAGGTTAGCATACTATGGAGGTTCAGGCGATGATGTCCTCAAAAGGGTCAAAAGAATGCCTGTGAAACCATCGGTAAAATCATTCTTCTTCAAACTCCACACAAATACCTTGCCTGTAAAGACTTGGCTGGCCGACAAGGGAATATATGTGCCGTGGACCACCGATTGTATAAAGTGTAAAAAACCAGAGACTGTCGATCACGTCTTCATTGATTGTTGGGATCCCTTTTTTCATTGGGACATCTTACAACGAACATTAAAGAAAGCATTACCAATAACCCCACGTGGTATCAGATACTTAGACACAGGCAATAACGATATTCCATATGACCTTATTATGCTGCTGAGCCTCCATAGTATATGGTCCACAAGAATGTCGGTATGTCATGCTGATGTGAATGCCCATTCTGTACGAGAAAACTTTATTGAAAGTGTCGTCTACATGCGTGAAGTGTACAAAGCCCAGAAAGAACCGCCCGATTGGTTGCCGCTGTTCGATGAGTTGGCGAAATTCAAGCGATATTAATTTCAGAGAGTCAGCATAAGCTAAGCTGATTCTCTTTTAACAATGTATTCGCATGGCAATTCTGTGACAAGGAAATAAAGAAAAAAAAAAAAACTCGTGGCACAGTGGTAGCGCCTCCGTCTCACACTCCGGAGACCCTGGTTCGATTCCCACCCAGCCCATCTTGCAAGTTGTTTTTTATTCATGAAGGGCCTGCTGGGATTTATCGCTCACGGCCAACGCCGCCGACGCCGACACCGGCTTTTCTGCCACACGAGCTCCTTAACGCTGTCGCGTTAATACGAATTAATTGTGAAGCCCTTCATGCATTCACACTCCTCCTGCGACTTTGACAGGGTGATGGGCACTATTTTGCTGAGTCTTAAATGGTGCATGCATCCCTGCTACTTAAACGACACTGGTGTCTTTTCTACAAAGTTCGCAAGTCATCGAGCCTACCTTAAGCATGTGCTTGTGTCTCACAGTCGGCGGGTTCGAACTAATTTAGAAAAAAGTACGTTGCTGTCACACGTAAGCTCACGGCCCTTAGGAACGTCATTTCGAAAGAAGGCATTCCATTAGTTCCGGTCAAACTTCGCGTCATTGTCAACCACCATGCTTAATGCCTGCAATTTTCATTGAAGGACGCGATTGTTGGTTCAGTTCCATGAGCTTCCTACCTTCAAGAATAGGACATTGATGTCATTTATTGTTCTTAACGCATAAACTAAGATGTCAACGCCATGCTCCGCATTCCGCTGCTTTCGACCCAATTTGCTCACGAAATTCCACCTATCATTTGCTGCGTCTCTCACCATCACCGGCTGGCCGACTGAGCAGCGTAAGGCTCCTTAGATCGCTTCACTTCGTGTCTAATGACGCACTGGGGTCCGTCTCACGCTCCATTCATCGTAAAAACAGCACTTTGTCATACACAAATGCCTGTTGTACTGCAAAAATTACCTAATCCATGGCCGCAGGTGGCTACTCATTATCGTCCGTCATCTGCACTCGGAAATATGGGCAGCTTTCAAACATCAGCTCTGTTGCGGCCACACTGGCGTGCTCAAAACGTATTCCCGCCTTTGCCTGAAGTGGCAACTAGGTACCACTTCGTTTCAGTGAGTACCATAAGTTCCCCTGTATGTCTGGTCAAGCCCTGCGTGTCAACGTCGCAAGGCCACTCCTCACAGCTCCACTCCCCTGCAACCTTTAGTCAGCCTTCGCCGACCATTCCACCCTGTTGGAATTTGTTTACGGCCCCCTACCAAGCACTCCAGGCGACAACCGGTGCCTCATTGTTGCCGTAGACCAGCTCGCAAGGCGCACCGTCAAATGTGCGCTGCCGGCTGCCACGACGGAAAATAACGCTTTCGTTCTTCTTCATCTGTTTATGCGGCATGGCGCACCGCGTGAATGAATAAGCGACCCTGTTCGTGAGTGCGTGCGTGCGTATGTATGTATGTATGTATGTATGTATGTATGTATGTATGTATGTATGTATGTATGTATGTATGTATGTATGTATGTATGTATGTATGTATGTATGTATGTATGTATGTATGCATGTTTGTACTGTAGTCGCTAACTTCATTGTCATAGATTTTGAGGGTAAGGCCATAAACATTCTAGTTTGGCTGTGATTTCATATGCGCGCGACCTTTCCCATAAGTTAAAAATGATTGCAGGAAAATCTAAGGTTGCATTTTCTTCACGCACTAAGTATCCCCCTCTTTCACGCAGAGTTAACAAAGACGGTTAACAAAAAGCGCGAATGTGATAAGAAGCATGCATGATCTTTTATTACCTGCACATGTAAAGTCGTATATATAAGTTACCGGTTACGTGCGGCCGCTGCTTCGCAGGGCAAACTGGCCGATGTCTTAATGATCGTTAAAGAAAAAACAAGCACAGTCGCATGTCACCTGAAAGATCACTGCAAGAAACTGAAGCTGCACACCTTATCTTGAAAAATAAACGCTAGTGGGATGCTACCAATAGAAACATGCTCGTGAAATACGTGAAAGATAGGATAGGAATAAACTTTATTTGTCCAACGGTTATTGATGTTAGTGCCCGGGGCTATGCTGCCAGGGGTCCATCGCCCCAGGAAAATCTTCTGAGTTCCTGGGCAACGGCCCTGGCCCGCTGGACGGCCCACTCCTGGTCTTTTGGTGCCTCGCTCAGGATGGCGGCTGCCATGTCTCAGTGAGGAGGCACGCTTCAGAGGGTCCTCTTTTTGTCTTCCCCCTTCCTCCTTGTCCCTCTTCATCATGGCGTTGGCATTCCCAAAGCACATGGGCCATATCGGCCCGTTCGTGGAGATTTTGTAATCCACGAAAACGGTGATTCTTGGGTTAGTGTGCCCTCTGTATCCTTATATTGCAGCGAATTGCGCTAGTTATAGAATGTGCAATAAGCCGCAGAGAACAGTGATGCGTATATATATATATATATATATATATATATATATATATATATATATATATATATATATATATATATATATATATATATTATTTGGGAGCACTAGTCACCATCAGGTTGTGAATGGTGGCGCAGGCTAACATTCCCAGGGTTAGATATAAATACCCAAGAAAGTGGATCGGAAAATGGGGCCGCGATGACTTAATTGGTAGCGCAACGCACGCGTAATGCGAAGACATGGGATCGTTTTCCACCTGCGGAAAATTGTTTTTCAGTCACTTTCATATCCATTAATTTATGATGTTTCCTAATTCAATTAGTAAGTACAAGTAATTTCTACTACGTTGTCCTTGGAGTTATTGTTTGCTGGCTTTTTATGAGTTGATTATTAAAAACTGAGCCCTTCGTTAAGAAGAAGCTTTAGCCCAGGCCCAACTCCAACAGGGCCTATTGAAATAGATGTAAAACGCAAAAACGCATCTCTAAGATAACCGGTGGACCGATTTTAATGCAATTTGCTGCATATGAGAGAGCAAGTTAAATTCCAGTGACTGTTACAAGTGTAATTTCAATTTAGGGCATAACTTTTAATCAATAAATTTTCAAAACTCGAAGGTTTAAAAAAAATAGAAGCATGAAGTTTACAACTTATTCGCTCTGCATCAAGAACAGATATCGCGGTTCTGTAAATGGCATCCATTAGATCGTTCAAAGCGGACAAAATCGGTATGTCAATTTATATATCACGTGAATTTGT
Organism: Dermacentor albipictus; assembly: GCF_038994185.2. Lineage (NCBI taxonomy): Eukaryota > Metazoa > Arthropoda > Arachnida > Ixodida > Ixodidae > Dermacentor > Dermacentor albipictus. Next base: position 441,397,213 of record NC_091821.1, read on the forward strand.
TACGTGCGATACAAGGGTTACTCAAAAGCTGTGTTTACTCATTACAAGTTTTTTTTTTAAATTTATGTTACCATACCCGTCTCCTTGACATGTACTATCAGGTGCAATTCATATATATATATATATATATATATATATATATATATATATATATATATATATATATATATATATATATATATGCTTTTCTGGGCATAGGGATTTCCAGGTGTTGTAGCTGAAAATGCAGTAAAGGGTGGTCGACATTCAGGCTGTGTACGTCGCCTCTGCTTGAATCCTGTCCATCGCGCTTTTTTTACCCCTTCGCCATGAACGAACCAGCCGAATTCAGGACACTCCTGCTGTGACGCCGTTTCCTGCTGCATGTTGCGTTCATTTACAACGCGATAATCTCAAAAAGCAAAGCACTTTTATTTTCTGAGTAGAGGCACCTGTGAAAGGGATCTCTTTCTATACTCTTCAGCCTCCTCGTGTAGCTTTACGGTGGGCATAGCTCGTGCTTTACGTCTCCACTAAGTGCACTCGAAACAAGTACTTTCTTTTTAAAGGTTCCGTGGGTATTTGGTCTTCCCGCTTTCGCATTGCAAGCCACCGTGTCCTTCGTCTTCACGCAGTATCGAGAATGCGAATCAAGGTACCTCAAAACTGTCGCGGCATAGTGCTTCTCTGCAATCAGGTTTGTGCTTACCTCGTGCTAAAGCATGTGTTTCGCGTCTCCCGTTTGCCATTAGTGAGGCTGCTAATAGTTGTAATAGTTGGATCAGTGAAACCTCTAAATAGCCAGCCTGTGCGCTAGGGACGCTATAGTTAAGCGCTCACCCTTGTTTTCATTTCATACCGGCGTGCCATTATTTGCGAAAGGTTCGATTTAGAATTTCAGATCCTAAATTCACGCTTCTTTAAGAGAGAATAATTCCAACCACGATCTTTCTTTCTTTGGAAACGTCCATATATGCACGTGTTGCATTGTCTGCGCCAATGTTATGTACGGTAGACGTAAGATTCCGATTAATTGCACCTAAATATGAGAAAAAGCTCTAATGAGCAATAATTTGTAGCCAAGTTGAGATTCTTCATTCAATTCTCCTAAACATTTTTTTTTTTTTACGTGAACGCACCAGTGATTGCTGTCGTTGTGTATTGCGCAAAAAGTGAAAAATACTTATACTTGTTCTATGCCTCGTGAGCACACATGCAGCGGCTGACTATAGCTCACGCAGAAAAAGCCCTGCAGCATGTGATGCCGAAACGCTGTACTTTGTATCTTGTTTATGTGACGAGGGAAAGCAAGACATTTGAGGTATGAGAATCGGTGTGTACGCATATTAAACATCTCAAGTTTCATGTGCGCCTCCGTGAACTCATTTCAATTTCCCCGCGAGGCATGGAAGGTGCTCTTTCGTGCGAATTTTAAGCATTGCCACAAACATGCAATGTCCAAACAGTTTAATATATTGCATAGTGCAAAGAACGCATAGACGAGCAACGCACATTGCGCAATGCGGTGCCGCCTAAAGCGTTTAATTATGGTAAATTGAATACGTCCTGCAGAACAAACGCATGCTGCTTAAATTATGCCCACCGGACAAAAAAAATCTATGTTGTTTTTGCGATTAAGACGTTCCACGTACGGGCGGGTTTTTGCCATAATTTAAAAGAATCGCAGTCCATGTCTGCTAAGGAGGCTGTTATTACGTTCCAGAACCTTGAGCATAGCTCACCTATAAGTTTTCTTTCAGGCCGATGTCCCATTTTTTGTAAGCTGCGCGTTGTGTTCACACTGTGGGAATATTATTGCAGCACGGTGGGAAAAGCATTGTTTTAGCTGCGGTTTGACGGAAGCGTCGCAAATTCGCTGGCAACAGTTCGAGGAACCAGTGGCATTTCAGTCAGTTAGAGTGACGTTCCGCGCAAGTGATTACTGTGCAGTTTGTGGCTGAATGTGGCACACACAGAGTTATTCGTTCCTCCCTGGGATGAATGACATAACTTCGGGCGACAACTGCCGGTGTGAACTGCCTACCTAATATCTTCGCCAGTAGATCTGTCAGAGCTATGACTGTCATAGCAATCTACACCACACAAACTTAAGTAACCTGGACAATCCACAGTGACACAAGCACTTGGACCATGTCGACATGCTTAGGCGCGTCGTTACTGCAGTTCTCGAAGTAGACTGAGCTCATTGATTGACTGTAATGTTTCAATGTGCTCTAGAGGGTGAAGTAACAACCCAAGTATGTTCTACTTTGTCGCTTTGTTGATTATCTAATCTATTCTCCTCTGCGTAAGGTAGCAAACAGGGCGTGCGCCTCGTACACCTCCCTGCCAATTCGTCTCTTTTCTGTCGGCCAAGCTGTCCACTACTACACGAAGTCAAGAAGTACATTTTGCATAAGTTATCTGAAACTTATCTCTTAGTGAGATGTTGAAGCGTTCCGCAAAATGTTCTCCAATAAGTTGCACATATCAATATGCAAAAATAAGAATTGACAATATAGTGAAAAGAATTCGTTTTTAACTTAGCCTAATACCTTAATTTGTTGTGATTAATGGGTCGTGATGAAGATAACACCTACAAAAAACTGCAATGAAGAAGCCTAATGATCATAGGCTATGGGCATTACAAATACACAAAGCTCTGCACTGTGCTCTTCAAAAAAATATACGCAGTGTTTTGCCTTAAAAATCAGGTAAGCACTGCACGAGTGCAACAAATTAGTATTGCCAAGTCTCCTCTGGAACAACTTAAATTGTTCAAGAGGATATCCTTCAGTGTTCAAAAGGAGCGCCGTTGTGAGCCTAGCTCATCTGAAAAATTGGGAAATATTAGGAAGGTTGAATATGAACGTAGTCAATTTTTATATTATTCGTGTATGAAATGTGTAAAAAAAACTTCAGAGTGTAGATCTGAAAAATATGCCGCTGTCTCAGTGTTTAGAGCGGCTGTAGTTTTCACTTTTCTGGATTCAAGAAAACTGCGCCAGCTAGAAAAATGCAGACCATACTGGGCTTTTCTGCACCGTAACACTTGTACTAGTTTATAGCTTTAGAATAAACAATTTGTGATAAACATAAACCTAGCTCATGAAAAGGCCGCAAGCAAACACGATGGTTGAGAGGCGTAGCTGTGACTGTCGTTTCTTCTGCACCGCCATGCGGTGCCAAAACATCATCACCCTTAATGCAGCCTGGAAATGGCACAAACACTAACAGAGCATTGAAATTCGCCATGTGCTCCATCGCTTTAGCTAAGAACAATCCAAGACCACTACTTTTCATCGAATCGAATTTTCATTCTAGTCGGATCTGATGTTCTCGATTGTGACTTTGTGTTTTGTGGTAAGATTTGTCACTGCGTCAAGCTTTAAATGTAGGAAAAAAGTAAATCACCGAGCCTAACAGCCACTTTACTTTCCACGATAATGTGAAAATATCTGCACTAAACATGGGTCACTGACAAAGTTTTCAGCTGCAAGATGAAGCATGCTACATGTGCTCAGTGCAATAAAAAGGCGCTTTTATATATTTCAAATAGGGGTGTCAACAACATTTTAGTAACAAATTTGCATGCGTCAGATATTGAATGTTTTGTAATTGTTGTGCGTTCAGCGTGTATCCAGTCTATTTGCACGCGGTGACATGAGAGGCCATGGCGCTAGGTAAACCTCTGCAGGTTCCATTAAATTGCTTCTCTCCCTCAAATGACCTTTATATTACAAAAAAACCTTAAGCGTAGATTAGCCGGCTTATAGAACTGAAGTTTACTGAAAGAACAACTTGTTGGCTTCGTTTTTTTAAAGGACGGTAATAATAATTACATATATAAGGCATGGACGTGGCTAATGGGTAAACTCTTATGCTTGTCAAGTAACAAGCTTAAGTGGGACCCTTTTAGCAATTAGAGCTCCTCCTTAGCTACTTGCCGCCAACCCCTCACCTGGTTTACCCGAGCACAAGATGTGCCATTGTTGATTGGGCTGTGACAGAAAAATACATCATCTAGTACGAATTGTCATTGCAATTGGAGGCATATTTCACTATCTAAAATTTTGCTGCAGATAACACAGCACAAAGTGTGCTTTTTTGTGACGAGCTAGAAACCTGTACCCATTAGTAACACTCAAGAAACAAGAAGCACAAAACGGTATTGAATGTTTTAATTTCCTGGAGCCTTGCTCCTGAATAAGCACGACAAATTGGCATATCCTTCTAATGTAAAATTTTTTGTCTTCACACGTGAAATTTACCATTGCGCACTTGAGAAAGGGCATGACATGGTATTCAAATGGTGGCCATGTCATTGTGGTATCCTTGGAAGCGAGCAAGCCGACCGAGCCGCTCCATCTTCACATAGCAGTGGCGATTGTGTCGCTATCCCACTATCAAGAACAGACGAAACGGGAAAGGTCAATTCGCTTGCTTGCGAGCTTACGTTGGCCCAACCGAATTCGGCAGACTTTAAAAACCAGCGCCTTTGCTCCCTGGATCATGATCTGAAGCTCTGACTTACACACGGTTCATCCGTCGCCTATGGTTTAGAGTAGCCTTTACCAATGTACTCTTACCTCATCAGAATGGCCACAAGTCTATATTGTGAAGTTTGCGGATGTAAAGAGACGATAACCCACCTTTTGGGGGATTATCGTTGCTTCGATGCACAAAGTCATCAGGACCGCGCTCAACAGGATTGACAACCGCTCCCTTAGGAAGGCGGAATTCTTGAACCCTACTTAGTTCCAGGGTGGGCTCCAAATTCCTAGGATGGAGACAATCGATGAGCACAAGCGATCATCATGTCGTTGTCAGGGCGAATGTCGCCCACATCAAAAATGGGCAGGATAAAAGCGTCGGTGTCATGCATGTCATATTCAAGGCTCTCGACTCGACAACGGGAGAGGCAGTCGGCGTCCTTGTGCAAGCAGTACGACTTGTATTAAACAGCAAATGCATATTCTTGGAGCCGTACCGCCCTTCTAACCAATCGTCCAGTGGGGCTTTTAAATTACGAGAGCCAGTACAAGGTGCGGTGATCGATAACGGCGGAAAATGTGGGGCCGTAAATATAGGGGCGAAATTTCGCTACTGCCCAAACTAACGCCAGGCACTTGAGTAATTGAAAAATTCCTGTTGCTTGACGACAGGAGGCTGCTGGCATATGCAATTACGCGCTTTGCGTTACGCTGCTAGTGAACGAGTAGAGTCCCAATTATATGGCCACTGCCATCCGTGTGATATTCAACGGTGGCAGAGGGATCATGATGAGCCAGCAATGGGGTGCAGTAAGCAAGCGTACGGTGGCAGAGCAGGCTTTGGTTTTGGCAAGGTCCCCTGCGAAAGCAACATCCTTCTTAAGTAAGCCAGTAAGTGGGCGAGTGCTGTCGGCGAAATTTTTCTGAAAATTTTAAATATGAGCCCAGTCTAACAAAGGTTCTTACGTCTGTTGTGGAAGACAGGGAAGGAAAGTTGTGGACAGCGCGGATCTCGCCTGTGTCGTGCTGAACGCCAGCGGCAGTGAAGCGATAGATGGCCAGAAACGGCAGTTTGCTGAATTCAATTCTAGGCCGACGCATCTGAAAACAGCGAAAATGACTGACAAACACGTTAGATGACTTGTGACAGTTCATTAAAATAATGTCACCTTGTCTAGATGACTCAGATATGTAGTTCATTTATAACCACGAACTAACGCGGACGAACAGCAGGTGAGGATGGAATAACAGTCGATTTATTCAAATATGGAGGAGACGTAATGCTTGGAAAACTGGCGGGTCTCTATTCTAAGTGTTTGTTGACTGCAAGGGTCCCAGAATACTGGAAGAATGTAAATATTATGGTAATCCACAAAAAGGGACACGTTAAAGACTTGAAAAATTATAGGCGCGTTAGCTTGCAACCAAGTATTATATAAAATATTCACCAAGCTAATTTGCAATAAAATAAGGGCAACACTGGACTTCAGCCAAACAAGGGAACAGGCTGGCATCAGGAAGAGGTACTCTACAATGGATCACATCCATGTCATTAATGAGGTGATGGAGAAATCCACAGAGTACAATCAGCCTCTAAATATGGCTTTCATAGATTACGAAGAGGCATTTGATTCAGTAGAGATACCAGCAGTCATAGAGGGATTACGTAATCAAGGAGCACAGACCACCTACGTAAATATCTTGTCGATCATCTAGAGATACCACAGCTACCCTAATTCTGCATAAGGAACGCTGGAAAGGGTGTAAAGAAAGGGTTCATACAAGGAGACGCAATATCTCCAATGCTATTCACGGCATTCTTGGAAAAAGCATTCAAGCTATTAAACTCGGAAGGGTTAGGATTAAGGATCGACGCCGAATATCTCAACCTTCGGTTTTCCGATGGCATTGTTCTATACAGCAATACTCCAGACGAGTCAGAACAAATGATTGAGGACCTAAAGAGAGAGATTGCAGGAGTGGGGTTGAAGAATAGTATGCAGGAGCGCAAACCTATTGATGAATAGCCGGGCAAGGGAACCAGAGTTCGGGATCACCAGTCAGCTACTAGATTCTGTGAAGGATGAAGGAGTACGTTTACTTAGGTCAAATAATCACATGGAACCTTGAGCATGGAAAGGAAATTCAGAAAAGAATAAAAATCGATTGAATTGCATACGGCAGACATTGACAGCTCCTGACTGTAAGCTTACCATTATCATTGAAAAGGAAGGTGTACAAATAGTGCCTTCTACCAGTGCTGACATATGGGGCAGAAACTTGGAGACTCACAACGAAGCTTGAGAACAAGTTAAGGACCGCGCAAAGAGCAAAGGAATGAAGTATGCTAGGCATAACGTTAACAGACAGAAAGAGAGCGGTTTCGATTAGGGAGCAAACGGGTATAGCCGGTATTCCGATTGAGATTAGGAGAAAAAAGATGGAGCTGGGCAGGTCATGTAACACGCAGGTTAGATAACCGCTGGACTATTAGGGTTACAGAATGGGTACCAAGAAAAGGGAAGCACGGTCCAGGATGGCAGAAGACTAGGTGGGGCGATGGAATTAGGAATTCACGGGTGCTAGTTGGAGTCGACTGGCGCAGAACAGAGGTGATTGGAGATCGCAGGTAGAGGCCTTAGTGCTACAGTGGGCATAAAATTGGCTGGTGATGATGGACTGCATCATTCTTTCAATGGTTGCCGAGGTACCGCAAGGGCCGAAGGGCAAACATTTGAATTATTAGAGGCCGTCAGGTGTAATGAAGGCAGTTTCCTCACGGTGGATGTCATATACCGACATTTGACAATAGCCTGATTGAAGGTTTATCGACGAAAAGTACTTGGCTCCATGCTAGCTGTCGAATGCGCCATGAGTACGCGGCAACCGCAGAATTTCTTGCGCGTCATATTGTTGAAGACAAAATCGCCAGTTGACGTCCTTTGTGCAGACAAGCACAACAGCGGACTTCCTCGGTCTGCTTAATTGCTCGATAACGCCTTTAGACAACATGTCATCGCTTCTCTTTGTGCCACTTGTCGTTCAACATGTGAAACACGGTACGGATGTCGGTGTATCGTATTGGCCGCTTCGCTGAATATGTGATCGGTGACGGTGTCTGGGCTAAAGTGTGGCCGTCAAGGTCAAGAATGTCGCCGTAAGTTTCGAATAGATGACAGAGGTCAGCAGCTTGTGCTGAAGGAAGGTCAGGCAGAATCAGCTGGCTAGGTTCGTCTGCGACTAGAGTTGGCGAATCGGAGGTTCCCGTAGAGGGCGACGAAACTTCGGCTTCAAGCGCCGATAACTAGAAATTGTTGAAAGCCAAGATGTCACCCGAAGGCATCCCTCCGGGAACAATTTAAGTCGAATGGTGAAAATTAAGGGGAGGGCGCGAAATCTGATTGCCTTGAACAGTTAGAATGGTATAGGGAACGGCCAGATTGCTTTCAGCCAGTATGTCAGCGGTGGGACATAGCACATAGCCGATGTCAAGAACAGATGGAATTGACATTACAGTGACGTACGCAGGGGCTTGAAGCGGGAGGCGGATCTCTTCGGGAGCGCATAACTGTGGTTCTTTCACTGGTGGACTGTAGGAGTCATAGGGTAGTTCAAGCTGAATGAGACTCGACGCGCAGACTAAAGGGGCTGAATGGGACAATAAAAGTCTAACGCCAGTATAATTTCATAAGGTCATTGTTCTAAAACGGCACACAAAACATCGGTTAGGCGCCCCGCGGCACCAGTGCGAGAAGTGCACATACCAAGCAGGGAAGGCGCTACTCCGTCGGCGAGGCGGAGTGTGTGCCAAGCAGCTTGATGGGAGAACATTGTTCAGGTATCGGCCCAATCGGGAACTGATCACGGATATGTGCGCGCCTCTGTAAATGAGTGTTGTGAGTCTGACGCCATCGAGCACAACGTCCGTGAACTTCGGTGCGGTCGGCAAAGTCAACAGAAGATTCCGCGGTCAAGTCATTCATTCATGCAGCGTCACCTTCGGGAGCTACATTGCTTAGTTTCCGGAAACGGGCGTTGGTGCAGCATCGGGCCGGGTGCGCGACGAGCCTACGACGATAGGGACGATGGCTGAAGAGCTGGTAGCGAACGGGACTGGCGACGTCGGAATAACAAAGACATATACTGTCCCAATCGGCACAAGCATCATTGTTTGGCTGTTGTGGTTCAAATGGAGGCTGGTATAATGACGCTGTCTTTGTTCGGAACGATAATAACTGGCCAATGGCAGGTGCAGAGGCACACTCGCAGTACGTGTATTACAGTGGAGAGGAACGTGACCGAAACGTCGCCAGGCAAATGAGATTGGCCGATCGGCTGCGGTTCGCCACTCGCATTGATGTTGGTAGCGTGAATGATACCACTGACCAATGGATGGACAAGGCACATCAGACAGCTGTGCAGAGACAACGGCGCATACAAGATTAACTCCAAGATCAGCGAGCTCTTCGCGGACTATTGCCTGCGCAAATGGTACTGTAAGCAAGTTCGGTTCACTGCGGCGGGAAAAATGGGCTGCAGGAGCCATGATTTCAACTTGCCGCCACGCTATCTGGGTCAGGTCGTCTGGTGACAGTCGCTGCATTTCTACCTTGTCGTCACAAGAAGATGTCACAGCTGTGTTTGGCAGACGTGCGAACGGTGTTGCAATGGCCGCATTTGGTGTGCTAAAAACTATGACACTCCTTTATGATGTCCCAAACTGTTTCACAATTTTTTGCACTTGAGCAGTTTGAAAGCATCGTCAGCAATCCTCTTGAGTACATGCCCAACCTTGTCTGACTAAGTCATATCACTATCAGCCTTACGGCGCGTCCTGGATGTAATAGTCGTATGATCCTACTGACGTTTGGACGCGGGCCGCTAGTTATTCCTTAACGTCGTTCTTCCGCCCGGCGTAACGGCAGAACAATTATCTCAGCTTCTGCTTGACCATGTCCCAGTCATTAAGCCCTTGCTCGTGGTTACCATACCACACGTTCGCCATGTCTTGTAAGCAGAACACCAAGTTATCCAACAGAATCGTCAGATCCCATTTGTTGTGGGCACTTACACGCTCATACGTGGCGATCTAATCTTTCATGTCGAGGTTTTCGGTGCCGCAGAATGTCCCTAGATCCCGTGGATGAGCTACAACCACATTCGGGGTAGTAGGCGTCGACGTGGGCTGTGCCGTTCAGGGACCTCTTTCGGCCTTCATGTTTTCAAGTCAGAAGTGATGACCACTTGGAAGCTCCATTGTTGTCTCTCGTGGGTACCTCGCACCACTCACCAAATTGTTACGTTGAGGAAGTTACATGTAAAGGTGTAGTAACAATATTCACAAGAAAGGCAACGATGCATAAACAAGATGGCCGTCGAGGCCAATTGCACCTCTACATGTGAACTCCTCTTGTTCTGACCAGCGCCACTCTTCGTGACGCCTTAGCAATATTTTAGCAGTGAGTGGATGTACAGGAGAGCCATTTAGCTAGGTTGCCTCAGCTATCCGTACACGAACGATTGTAGATAGATGAGGAACTGGTGCTCCATTGCGACGCTTGACCATATGAAGAAGTCGCTGTACCACAACGAGCCGCAATACGGCGTACAATAGTTGATGGGTTCAATAGATTACTACGGTTGCACTGAAGCAGACTAGGCATCCAATGCACGTGTTGTTAGTATGGTCGTGCACTTAATTTTGCAGCTTATTAAAGAAACTCGCTTCCTTACATAGTTGATACATTATTGTGAACCTACATCGCGTGCTTACGCTATTATGAACCACAATGAGCTTACAGATACGGTCTAGCAATCTTTACTGAAGAAGCGAATGTTCCTTGTGTAACTTAAGCATTGAATATAAAAACATTACAACGCGGAATTGAATGGAGGCAGTGGTAAAGAACAATGTGGTACATTAAAAGAAACAACTAAAAGGTTACTTTGCGCAGGAACTATCAATTGGAAATGATGCATTACGCGACCACGTGCAGCAGGTAACCGTGTACTCTGGAAGGGCACTCGGTCCAGTGTGCTCAGGATAAAGCGGTGATTTGTTGATTTTGTTATTTTCAGAGGACTGTTCATAGGCTGCCACCCACTACATGCGTCCAAGTTCACACAGTGCAGGCGAAAAACCTTAGAGGTCCTCATACATCATTCGAATGACTGAAAAGTAATAAGCATTAAGAGATGTCATCATTCAATGATTATTTATTGGCATGCGTACGAACTGACAGAATACGATGAGAATACGTTATGAGAATACGATGTGCTCATCCTGTCCAACTTCGCATGTGTACGGCCGCTTTGTATTAGTCTGCGATGTTACGTGAGCTTATCCAAAACGCCACAGCACAAAAACTTGTTGAAGTTTACGTTTATCGCAATTAAATAAGACATATGAGAGCTACAGCTATTACAATATAGTAGACGATGCAGCTGCTGTTGTAAAACTTACTACACACTGACCACGCCTCTTATCCTAAATGACAGCATACAGATAAATATACCATAGGTACGAAATGGGACGGCAAAAGTGCTACTGGCATTGGCTTTCTCTGAGCCTCTCAGTCCTTATCGGTATATTATTTTGCTCATATATGTAACCAATGTACTTTGAATTTTCGGCACGTTCGCATAGGAACATTTCAACACTATATAATCAGGTATAAATCTCCAATAAAAACATAACAGCTCGTGTCGTGCACCTACAAGAATCATACACGGGACTACTTATTAGCAATCACTGCAGTTCTACTTCTTCAGCTCTCTTCGCCTCCATTCTGTCCGTACCCGCCGTGGCTGCTTAGTGGCTATGGCGTCGGGCTTCTAAGCACTAGGTCGCGGGATCGCTTCCCGGCCACGAGGCCCGCATTTCGATCATGGCTAAATGTGAAAACACCCGTATACTTGGATTTAGGGGCATGTTAAAGAACCCCAAGTGGTCCACGTTACTACAGAGTCCCCTACTACGGCATACCTCATAATCAAATCGTGGTTTTGGCACGTAAGACCACATAACTTATATTAATTTATTTATTCTTTCCACGTGTATCCCTATCCTTTTACCTAAGTTGCAGTGTAACAAGCCAGACACAAGCGTCCCCTGCCAACCTCTCCACCTTTCCTGTAATTGAAATTTCCCACTTAGACAGTCTTGTTTTTAACAAGCGTCTTCTTTTTAGCCTCTTCATATTGTTTCAATAGTTCCCCATTTTCAATACTTCAGTGCGCACGAGACTTTTACAAGAGTTCTGCCGCAGCACAGGTGGGAGAAGAGGCACAATCAAAAGGGCGCAATCCATATTCCTGGGTTTAAGTTCTTCTCCTGCTATATGGAATGGCACGCTGAAAAAAAATGTATTTGAGGCGTCCAATCCGTGCATTTGTCCTTGACAAATGTAGGCAGCGAATCATGAAATTTCATAAAATGTAGAATCACAATTGGCACGGAACATTCAAGAACTCTGTTCTTGTGGCAAACTACATGCGGTTGCAATAAAAACTCAGAAGAGTGACGTGTTTCTTTAACTATTTGGTTGCGAACAATACTATGCGGGCACTTGTTTCTTGCTATAGCACAGGTGAAACTTAAGTATACAAACGCAAGCAAAAAATATTTGACTATGTGCTATATGTGTGCTATATGGCGTTTGGAAGGTAAGCATTCAAACCGCGCTTCAAAAAGTCATTTAAGATGTAAGTTGGTCTTTAGGAATTCTTGAATCCATCAAAACTGACATGTACGAAAGGGAACAATTGATTACTCCTAGTCAAATCAGCGCTAACTCAAATGCTTGCCGCGTTTCCTGATAACTTTTCCGCAGAATAGTGAAAGAACGTTCATCGGTACGCCAGTCAAAGCCCTATCGCTCAAATGAGCGGAGCAATCTTGTACAGAATAGATCTAAATAAACATCACAAAACGGGCACAAATACTCGCTCACCATTAAAAGCGTAAGCTCTCGACTCTTGCTTCATATATCTTCATGAATCGGCGCACAGTCCTCTTTCCGTAAATCCATGTTCACTTCGTTGAAACGTGTGATCGGCAGCGATCGCGTGCAGCACCTCTCGAAAATGCAACGCAGATACGGGAGATGCATTTTGCCGGGTGCACATTTAGGCAACCTACGCTCGACTGGATATGTGCCTAACCGTTATAAATGGCGGCACTAAAGCGGGGCCGGTAGCGAGGTCAATTCATTTACGGATAAGCCTAGAACCACTCAGTCGACGCAGAAATTGATTCCCGCGAATTTTCAATGAACCTGCAATGCACCCTTTCTCCTAGCGTCTCGCCCGACCATTCGCATTCCATGTGCGCCCTTATTTGCACTGACACAGAACGCACGTGTGCGCCACATCTCTACCGGTAGCGGTGCTGTTGCGTTGAGGAATTTTGCGATCGCTCCATGGAAAACGAGAGCGGTGATCGAGCTTTGTCGAACTATTTTAAGTTAATACAATGGACGCCGGCATATTAAAGCGAAAGCTTTACTGGCCGCGAACTTGCGATTTCGCCATGGCGGTGTTCCGAGGAGGCACATGACGTCACAACGCACACCTCGCTGCGGATATTTCTCTCTCTCTCTCTCGCTCTCTAGTCACTACTGCGCATGCGCCACTGATAGCACCGAGCCACGCGTGTTCCGCCGCTGCGCAGCGCCGTGCCTTTCGCTGCCGGCATTTGGTTTGACGTCACACCGTGTTCCTCGTAGCTGCGCTCACCACCACTCGCTTCGCCAGCTGCGTCGCATGCCTGATAACATGTCGGAGGAATGAAAAGGAGAGCTTGCGTGCGCCGCAACCACAGTTGAGGCGGCAGTATGGACGGCGAAATTCTGATAAACAGGAGGAGGTCTGGAATCGACATCGGAACAGTATGAAGAGGAAACGAATTGCCAAGGAAACAGACGAACAGCGCGCCGATCGACTCGCTAAACGACGCAACATAGCTAGACAACAAGACTAACCTGGACTTGCAATCAAGATTAACCAATGTTAACCATGCTTAGCTTTCACTACGTATATCATGGAATAGCCGAGCTAAGCCACTGCCAATTTTCTCCTGGCCACGATCTGTAGGCGAACTCGTTTTAATCACGTTTTACGGACTGTCGTCAGTGCCTTGCGGCTTCGCTTTTCTGCGTTCAGTGGTTGCAGCGCCAAACATTTACAGCGAATTTTGTTTAGCACGACTCCCCTGGTGTTGGCTAGGCTGCTAGGTGCTCTAGCTGCTGGCGCCTAAAGTGGCCCGATTACAGAGAGAGTGAAATTGCAAAGTGTAATAGCAATAGCGATGACTGCGATCCTGGAGATAGCGTAATGGAAACTAGGCCGAAGCTGAAGACTGTTATCCTCAGTCTCCTAAGTCGCGGCAGAGAAAGAATGTTTAAAACCGAGCATTAACAACCCGCGTTGGGGGGGGGGGGGGCAGTGGCGCATTTGCACTCGTGCTGCGCTCCCTATGATAATTTACATTTGAAGATGATGCGTCTTGCCCAGATGGCACGTGTATCACCAGGTTGCAAACCAGGACGCAGAATACGGAATAGTTTACTGCGTGTTACTGCCAAGTCAACAGTTATAAATGGACTGTAGATTTGCGAAAGCATGAACGTAGAATAAAACGAACACATCAACGACGAAACAGCCTCTAAAGCGAAGGCAACTACCGCAAATTTTTCGGTACAACGAAAAAATATGGTGCCGCTGAGGACTAACTTGCGGCTTCACAACTAACGATCGCGGCGGCACCACCTATCCCCTTCTCAGCCGCTACAGAGTGGTGGCGCTCATGGTAAGTGCCACCTTGGGGGAGGATTCGAATTCCGTAGTAGCTCGAGCATTTAGCTAAATTGCTGGTCTGATCCAAAGTGACGACTGTCAACCTCGCCGAAGCTATGAAGTACATGAAGGTCAAGATTGATGGAGGAAGCAGGGCTGGTGAGCGCTACAGCTAGCCAAAAATTTTTGCGCGGCATCCAATAGCGGCATTTGATTTTCGGGACCCCTTTGCTGCGCCACTCCCGGATTTCTCCTCGAAGGATGCCGCGATCGCCAGCTGCAGTCTAACATATCGTAAAACGAAGTATGCAGAAAAACATTCTCAACCTAATTCACTGTCCTGATGTGATACGGGAAGGACAGTAGTTTAAGAGGTCGTGAGGCACATTACCGGAGTGCGCGGTGCTCGAGGTGTTGGCCTGTTCAACACGGTGCGTCTTCTTTTGTGTGGTGTTTAGTGATGCTGAGGACCAGAAGAACCCCCTCGGGAATGCCGACAGAAGAGCTAACTGCATCCTTTCGTGCCGCGACGCCAGCCTTCGACATTGCGCCGGTCTTCACTGTAAATATGTATGATTTGACGTCATCATAGTCTTTCACTGCTAGCCCTAACCTCTTCATGACAAACTGACGGCAGCGTGATGGGACTGGAAATTTGATATCACAGTCTATGGCCAGTCGTGCTTAAAGTGACGGCTGATCGTGACACCTGTGCGTTAAGCATCCAAATGGATTTGACTGGGAAAGAACCTTACGATTGGGCCGAGGCACAGAGGAAGCAGCCGTGATAGAGATTACATGAGAAGCTGATGAACGTGAGCGCGAGATTTACCAACTGAATACTAGGCTACGAAAGGCATCACAACGTAACGCACAAGCGGTAACGGCAGATGAGCCTGTCGCTCCAACCACCACAGTAGTTAAACCACTGATGCTCATTCCAATGTTAAATGAATGACGCGATGACCTTATCACGCTTATTCTAGTCTTTGAGCGTATAACTTCTGCGCTGAACTGAGCTCTGAGAGAAGTGGGCAGCGGCTGTTCGAATGTGTGTACCAGGCGAAGCTCTCAATGCCACTGGGTGTCTCACAGCCACCGAAACGCTTGGTTACGATACAATTAAGAAACCTCTTCTGCAACTATTCCAGGTAGCAGCTCACGCTTGCCAAGCAAAGTTTCAGAACACCCAACCTGAAAATTATGAGAAGCATATATTTTCTGCAATGACAGATTCTTCGGTTGCTTTGAGGGGGGGGGGGATCCTTAAATAGAGCTAAGAGTTGCCAACATCTAGATAGAAGCACAAGTCAATACAGGCAACATTTTACTGAAGGGTAAAATTTTTCCTGATAAAAAGTAAATATTTTATTTACTGATATGACTCATAAGTATCGGGGCCCTGATTTTCATATTGCTAACAACCACTCACATCTAGAAAAATATTTGTCCTAATGTATGTGCAAGCCTACAATCCTCCACGTCCTCTCTATACGTTTTGGCTTCAGTGCGTAAAGAGGAGCGTTGTCCAAAATGTTTGCGCAGTCTCATAGAAAAGAACATTTTCTGGACCAATTTCAAGGGTCGCATTAATTAAATTAGCTTCTATGGCACAGGGTATTTTTAAAAGCATTGTGACGATGTGAAAGACTGCATCGTTGTCTGGCGTTTCATCTTCATGACCAGTTTTCGTGATCTCAGCTACCTTTTCCCCAGTGAACAGCGGCTAACCAGAAAGTCATTCTGGCTAAGCTCTCTGCGCTTCATCTCCTATTTCCTTCTTTTTATCTCTCTATCAGATTACTGTTTTAAAAACTGCCACCATGCTTCGCGTTGGCTGCAATGTTTTTGTTGTGTGTTTCTTTGTTCTTTTTGCCGATACCTACTTCTACTAATTGTTCGTGTAGCAATCACCTACGGGCGCTTGTATAAAGCGTCATTTAAGGTTTAAGGTTTAAGGTCTGTGTAGTGAAAAACACTACACAGATGTGAGATATTTTCCCAGAAGCGAAATGAATTGCGTCGGCTCAACTTGCCGCACACCATTTTTCAGTGCAATCCACGAAAGACTAGCTCTACCAGTTAGGCAACTAGATATGTAATATTCGTTTTCGCCCACCACAGCGCCACCACAAGGAAATTTTTAGAAAACACTTCGGATATTATTGAAAAATCAAACATACACATTGCGGTACGCAGTTCATACCTGGAACGCGAAGAAAGAGTCAGATATGCGATGAAGAGAATAGTCGCTGACCTTTTACGGAGAAACAATTATGCGATAAATATCCAAAAGAAAGCTATATGATACGCCGTGAGGTTATTCACACAGGTGTCCAATTTGCTACAAGTCGTAAGGAGGGAGCATTCACAAAATTAAAAGGAAAAACAAAAAGAAGCGTGAGTAGGACGATGAGCAAAACCACAATATAAAAGTGGGAGCAAACCTTTCGACAAGTGGACTCGTCTTTTTCAAGGATGAGTAAAAGCATTTGAAGTAAGCGCATGCAAAAAGAAGTTCCCAAAGCATTTACGCAGTGATGAAGGTGCCTCTCCACTTGAAAAAGTGCGATACCGAAAATCGTTATTAGAGTACTGAGCTCACGTTTTTTCAGAACCTGTCGCATGGCTGCCACCACGCCCTTTCCGCCACCCATCTCAAGATATACCGAGTACTAATGAAGAGAATTTGCCATTAGCATTTACACATTTACTACTATGATACCATTACTGAGAGGCATATGCGAACTCGGATGAGTTACTGTAGTGAAAATTGCAGGAAAAGCTGGCGCGCAAAAAAAAATGGTTGCGCTGACGAAGCAGGTTTTCTTCTGACTATTTTCTCATTCTAGCGTCTAAGATCTTGCTGGTTTGCAGCAGAAAATAATTTTCATAGTAAACAAAAGAGTTACGACTTGTTGGGAAAGGGCTGTCGTTTGTTTACCGGCTTCAATGTCAACGTATGCGGGAAGGAAATTAATGATTTGGATATACTTCTTGGCCAAATCATGGCGCAATATATAAAGGGAGGTCATACAGGTTTGCAAAGGTTCCGTCACTCATCTCGATTCTATTCTGCGGAGCTAATTTGAGTCTGCCTTGTCTTGGACGCTGCCTATATGCCCAGAGCCTCTTGGCGCAAGTTGCAAGCGTTGAAGGAATCAAAGATGGTCGAAACATAGGTTTATAATCTGCAGCGACGGAAACACCAAAGCTTGTTTTGTTTTTCTTATCTTCCATGTGAGATGCTTCATCTATGTGCAAACACCATTGCGATACGTCTATAGCATTCCATTTTGTTGCAAGAGTACCTGAGATGAAAAACCGCATTACTAATCAAGCAATGCTTTAAAATTACTCACAAATCAAGTGATGTTTTCCCAGAAAGAGCTTCTGCTGTTCAACATACGATATTATACACGGAACAGGAGTTTGTCTTCTTGACTTGTTTTTCTGCAAAAGTCATAACCAATGCAGAAGTAGAGGGTGGTAGGCTGGCAGCCAGTCCTATACTGCACTTACAAATTTTCTACGACATCATATGCTTCAACGTGGATGCACGCTATGGTCTCTAAAGCAGCAGCAAGTAACAATAACCACGAGATTACGTGGGCATGTCCTTCGGGCGGGCACTGAGCCCCCGCCAGGCGGCAGGCCAACGCTGGGTCAGCACTATGGAAGCAGCCGTGCGGCCGAAACTTCCTTTGCATCTTAATAAGCGCTTGGTGTGAAGTGCGGCAGCTCAGTATACGGCCACTGTTTGCCTTGCTCCCGTTACTTTATGCAAACGCTGGTTCCCCCTGGTGAACATTTTGTTGTCTCTTTAGTAGTGCGTAGGTCCCTTTCCTTTTTTTTTGCATATCTGGCCGGTGAAGATCAAACCAGAAAAGAGTGACGCCCCCGCGCCACTATATACACGAGAAGGCCCAAACTTTTCTGAAAGTTTTGTAGAGATATGGAGGGCAGTACGATAAGGGTAGACGAGAAGGTAGATAAATATTTACGGCGAGCGTGCGCCAACAAATGTTCGCCTGCATGTACAAACAAAAGCCCACGTAGGCACACTCGCATGTATACACACGTGCTCATACACAAAGCTCTTCCAAATCTACGCCCCTCCCTCCTCCCCGTCTTTCCTGACTGTTGCCGACGCGCACTCCCGTGCCCTCGCCAAACCTTTATTGTTATTCTCTGGCCGCGAAGTGTGACACTTTGTACTCACGATTCTCGCGGTGTTTCAGCGGCGACACCTGTGTCGCCCTGCCGACCATCGAGTTTACGTTCCCCTTAGCGTATGCTGTTTGCTTGCAGTGTTGTCCGTCGTCATGCCACTTTGTCTTCTGGGTTCTTCTTGTATCGCTCCAGTGTGCTGCATTCAGTCCTTGTGGATTGTATTTACTATTTATCTATTTAAAATTTACTTAGAGGCCTCATACTTAGAGGCAATTTACTTAGAGGAAGAAGCAGCGGTGGCGTAGAGGTAGAACACCCACCTCGCTTGCAAGAGGTCCGTGGTTTGAATCCCGGTGCCGCGCATGTCCCCACCGGATTAAAAAAAAACACGTGTTGATAAAATTGCATAAACAGGCCTGGAGTGTGGCCTGATCCCTGTGACTAGAACCGGTAACGCACTCCTACACCAAAGCAGCATTGGCCACCCTGGTGCCGTACTTGGCCACAACCTCCTATATGAACACAAGTGCTTACTGGAAGTATTCAGAGACCTGGATTGGGAAGAATTGGGGATAAAAGTAAATGGAGAATACCTTAGTAACTTGTAATTCGCTGATGACATTGTCTTGCTTAGCAACTCAGGGGACCAATTGCAATGCATGCTCACTGACCTGGAGAGGCAAAGGAGAAGAGTGGGTCTCAAAATTTATCTGCAGAAAACTAAAGTAATGCTTGACAGTCTCGGAAGAGAACAGCAATTTACAATAGGCAGCGAGGCACTGGAAGTCGTAAGGGAATACATCTACTTAGGGCAGGTATTGACGGCGGATGCGGATCATGAGACGGAAATAATCAGAAGAATAAGAATGGGCTTGGGTGCGTTTGGCAGGCATTCTCACATCATGAACAGCAGGTTGCCATTATCCCTCAAGAGAAAAGTATATAATAGCCGCGTCTTACCAGTACTCCCCTACGGGGCAGAAACCTGGAGGCTTACGAAAAGGGTTTGACTTAAATTGAGGACGATGCAACGAGCTATGGAAAGAAGAATGATGGGTGTAACGTTAAGGGATAAGAAAAGAGCAGATTGGGTGAGGGAACAAACGCGAGTTAATGACATCTTAGTTGAAATCAAGAAAAAGAAATGGGCATGGGCAGGACATCTAATGAGCAGGGAAGATAACCGATGGTCATTAAGGGTTACGGACTGCATTCTAAGGGAAGGGAAACGTAGCAGGGGGCGGCAGAAAGTTAGGTGGGCGGATGAGAATAAGAAGTTTGCAGGGACGACATGGCCACAATTAGTACATGACTGGGGTTGTTGGAGAAGTATGGGAGAGGCCTTCGCCCTGCAGTGGGCGTAACAAGGCTTATGATGATGATGATTATTATTATTATTATGATGAGGATGAGAGGCCTCATGTGAGCCAATGGATAAAGGGGGGGGGGTGTCAACGAAGGGCTAGAGGAGCATATACAGGGTGCGCCATGTAAATTTAGCCAAGATTTTGAAAATTAAAGGTTCGTGGAAAGCGAATTAAACCAAACGCATTCTATCCGCACAGGCCTATAGTACCTCAGGCATTTTTGTTTTTCCCAGAGGTTATTCAATAATTAACTATAATTACCCAACTTTTTTAATTATTGACTAGGGACCCCTAATATAATACGCAGATTTCTAGAGCACCTTAGGAAACCACCGATCGAGTTGTCTCCTGCACGAGAAATTGTGTTATTTACTATAGGCTGTTGCGAATAGTATGCGTTCGGTTCAATTCGCTTCCGACGCACCTTTCATTATTAAAGCCTTAGGTGAAGTTGCGTGGGACATCCTGTATAAGGGGCATGTAACAAAACATAATATACGTACATGAGTATTAGACAGTGTAAAAATCTATGCACAACATTTTATACAAATATCAGAGAAGTGCGCAATAGTAATAGGAGTCGGTGCTGTACATATTAAGAAAAGTCGAAAGATACAGTTCTATCAGCAAACAATGTTCAAAAATAGCCACTCCAATACTATATGATGGAGAACACAAGACTAATAAGCAAAATAATGAACTCATAAAAAAGAGAACACGCAGATCATATTTAACTAGAAAATTTTCAGAAAAAGACATCAAGCACTTTGATGAAGTTAGGCAGTGGAACATGGACATAGGAGTTCGCGGAATTTATCAAGATTTCTTCTGGAGACGATGAAATCAGGAAGATCATTTCATATCCGAAAGGCAGGAGGAAGCACCACCACTTGTATGCGTAAGTGTTCGCGTTGATGCGCTTGAAGCTGAGCGGATTATGCAATCTGAGTGATGTGCTAGGTGGAATATCAGGCCGTAAGAAGGTTTTCGAGACTCATGAGCGTATTTGTGAAGTAACGATAACAGTGCAAAATCACGTCGGGTATTTAGAGGTGGAATTGAGTGATATATAAAGTTTTACTCCGGAGATGTTTGATTTGTAGGTATAGTTACGTGAAATAAAGTTAGCGGCCCTATATTGAACTGATTTTAGTAAGTTGATTAGGTTGCTATGATAGGGTCACCAGAGTGTACAGGCAAATTCGAGCTAGGTGCGAACAAACATCTGATAAGCTAGCTTGCCGATTGTTGACGACAATTTACGTAGGTTTCGGTGCAAGTGCCCGAGTGGTTTTGAAGCATTAGCGCATATACTAGTAAGGGGATAGGTCCAGAAAGGGCTAGTTGCGAGATTAATACCTAAGTACTCGTATGAAGCTGGCGGGAAAATCGGGTGAAATATTTATGCGAGATGGGAAAATAGAGATTGAGTGTGTACGAGTGAAATACATTAGTTTGCAATCAGCTGAATTTAGAGTAATTAACGAAGTGTTGCACCAATCGAAAATAAGCTCAAGGTCACATTGAAGTAGGAGGTGGTCACGGGGGGCTGGTTATAAGGCGGTAAATAACGCAGTCTTCTGCGAGCTTTCGCCCTCAGGATGCTAAGCTATTGGGAAGATTGCTTTACTTTAAATTTACTTTCTCTGCCCACTTTCTCTCCGTGTCTTTCTTACGCTCGGCTACCTCCTTTCCACCTTTTACCGACCTATATCGCACCAATGCGGTGGGCGGCGCAAGTTGCCCATGCGTGGTTGCCTTCTTCGTTTCAAAAGCGACCGACGCTTACCACAGGTGGGCCTCGTTGTCCAATGACCAGGCTTCCGATTTCACTGCTCTTGAAGTAGCTGCTTCCACACGCATTGAAGTTGAAGGACACCAGCATCATTGGTCAGCTAACGTTATGCGTGTCGATGCAAGTGTGCAGGGGCACACATCTCGCTGTGTGGTACCATGTTTTTTGGCCACACTTCACATTTCATATGTTATTCCAGATTCCATCCTATCATTCCCACAAATATTTTTTTTTCGTTCACCTTAGCGTCTATTTATTGAATTCTCAAGTTCGTCCGCACACTCTATCATGTCTTTCTGCTTCTATTTTGATTTTGTGCGTTAAGAATGTGTTATTGATGTTGACCCATTTTTTCTTTCGTTTGCTTCCTCTTTGCACAGGTTTTGTAGTGCTTATTTCTTATTATACTCTTGGAGATCTGTATTGATCTCTTCGTTGCGATTGCTCAATTATAGGAAAAGAAACACACACCACGTCTTCTAGACTAACAAGAACGAACGAGAGAGTAAAAACAATAATGTTTTAAATGCTTGCTCCATTTAGGAAGCTTGCAAGTGTTAGGGAATAATATGTTACTTACTATGCAAGCTTGACATATAAACACAGGCACTTGTGTGCGTCTCTCATGTCCGTGTTGTGTCCGCTGGTGTGGCATTTCTATGTTGACTTAGCTAGTAACCATCCCGGTTGAACTTGTTGTTCGCTGAAATAGATAAACTATCTGGAATATCTGACAGCGAAATTATACAAGCCATATTTAGCGAAAAGAAATGAAATAAATGTGAGTGTCGATTTAACGGCGACTGCGAGAGAAATCGTTACGATTATATCGCAGCGCTTTGAGTTCGCAGATACAGGATTTGAATGGCGTTCACCACGTTGCAGCGCGTCGTTCAGGAGCCGCGCACACAACACACATCCTGCCTCTTCGACGATTTTATATATATATATATATATATATATATATATATATATATATATATATATATATATATATATATATATATATATATATATATATATATATATATATATATATATATATATATATATATATATATATATATATATATAATTGTAGCATAAGAAACCCACAAACAAAGAGACCAAGGACAGCACAGGGGAAATTACTTGAGCCTAATAAATGAAATAAGGAAACGATAAATCATAGGAAATGAAAGCGGATGTGGTTTTGGGATCGTTCCCCACTTGAGGCACGTTGTTTCTTCATCCACTTTCATTACCCTCTCTCCCCTCTCTAACTCAGCAACGTGGGACGGGCTTCCGGCACAACATACACCTTTTTCCACTTTGACATTCCTAACGCTGACGCATTCAAAGAGCAACACGCCGTTACCATTTTCCAATAATTATTAAATATTTCGAGGTTTGTCTACTTTGTTACCCCCGCTTTATCCTTTCTCACTCATTGTCCTCATTTTGCTTCCCTTGTCTGCTCCCTTCCTCCTTTCTGTTCTTTTTTCATGTTCGCCAGACAACGCGCCTGCTCTTTCGCCGCCGTCCATAAACTGTTATTTACGGCCGCAACGACTGCGTGCTTACTCACTTATGCACGCGTGAGCCCGTCCTCTGTCACCTCATGATACACACTAAACATTTTTACACCCTTATGGGTGTTAATAGGGGTGCTTTCGGCATTTACACCCATGCTCACACCCTTCTAGCACCCTTTTCGGCCAAAGCACCCTATCACAAGGGTGGATACCACACATAAGGTGTGACTTTGCTCAAAGAAGGGTGTTAAATCGACGCCTGAAGGGTGTTGAACGTATTGATGCATAAATCTGAGTAACGTGTACACGTCCACGCATTGAGCAATGTGTGTATGTATTGCATTTTTAATGCGAAAGCGTTTCATGGCCTTTCAGGTAGGAAAGGTGGCGTTCTCCGCAACAACAATCCATACGGGACCCTGCTCATGCCAATCTTGCCATTTCCCTTGAAAGCATTCAGAACCGCGCCACCCGTTTTATTCTCTCAAATTATTCACTTCATTCTAGCGTCACGTCCATGAAAAGAACACTAGGTGAAGCTGACCTTTGGTTACGTCGCAAATACTTTCGTCTCTGTCTTTTTCATAAAATATGCTAATTTAACCCTTCTCGTAAAGAAAATCTTTTTACCACGCGAAGTTCTCGTCTCGCATCGACCATCAACACAAAATTGATGTGCCATTCTTCCTTTTTGCCAAGAACAGCCACTGAATGCAACCGCCTTCCCGACTCCACAGTCTCAAGTTGTGACACCACTAATTCAAGGTCGCCGTTCAAATTATCCTATGGTTTGATTTTCTATTTTTGCGCTGCATTGCAATTATTGTATGTTTTCACCACTTCTTTCTGTTGTGCCTACTAGGCCTTGAATGTATATAATAAATAAATAAAATGTGAAGTCATCACCGTCTTGTATGAAGTCAGTAGTGATACAGAAGGTAGTAAATACAACAACGTTAAGTATGAGCAATTATGGGTAAATAATGTGAAATAATGTGAATAAGGGTGGAAAAATTGCATTAAGGTTCGTACAAACTATAGCACGGTGGATTACGGGAGATTAAGCTAGAATTGTGAAGAACACGTGACAATGTATGAACTAACGTATCATGGTCACGTGACAATTGCAAGTGTAGATGCGTGAAGCGATTAAGTTTTCCCATTCCTAAGTGACTGTCGATATTTCTTCAAGGATTCTGATGTTACTGGCATGACGGCCACTCCAAAAATGTATCATCCAGAAAACGAACGCCCTTTCACTTACAATTCCATTATCATTATTTTTCGTGCTCACAGGAATATTAACAAGCAATTAAACACTTCTAGAAAAACTGCAGTAGCAGAGCGAAAACACGAGAGCAACTTGCGCAATTCTGCACTAATATTTCGGTGCCCTTAATAGCCCAACAAAAAGTGGTGAAATGGAAGAAGCTGTTTGGATACATTGCTGAACAAACAGGGACGTGCTGTTGGACGAGCCTCTGCTGTACAATGGCATCAACGTACAATTTGCATGGTGAATCCATAAAGAAGACTTATAGAGCCGAGATCACGTTGGAAGTTCTCAAACCCGAATTTCCACGTACCTTGCCTAATTCATTCAGAGGTTTACTAAGCTACTGATCTGCTTTCTAAGTCCTCAAATACAGCTTGTAAGGCAGAGCCTATATATTAAGGGCTGGTGTCGTCAAAGCTGTAATTTCTTATCCAGAGCATACGCACTTGCAAACGCAGTCTTCAGTCTCCTCATGAAAGTTTACGCGTCGCTGTCGCACGACCAAGATGTGAGCGTCTTTATCGAGCCATGATATCGCTGAAACTACGCTGTGACCTCGCAAAGTTGCTTCGTTCGGACGCAGCGAATAATCTAATCGCACCAGCAGAAGAGCGCCGATCGTCTCGCTCACGGTCCCGATTTGTGTACTGTACCCTCAGTGATGCAGCACAGACTGCGCCCCCCACCCCAAAATAAAATGCCCGGCACGAAACGTAGTAGCAACTACCCGCCTCACCGCTCTAGTTAGAGACCACAACGAAGCAGCAGCAAACAGGCGGCCATGCGTGCGAGCAAACCTGTCAGAATAAACGTTCAATTTGCGCGGCCGCCCCATGCCCAATGAAAAGCGACCGGAAGTGACGGCCAACGCTGTACCATCACTTCGGCGCGCGGCAGGACGGGAAGGCGGAAGCTGCGCCATCATGCTCGTTTTCGTGTGCGTTCGCGTCGCGCGCTGTGCGAAGTAATTTTAAACGTGTGATTAGTTTTGCGCGCGGGGTAGAAAAAGATGTGGCCCATACTTTGTGCATTACTCGTGCCCCACTTCAAAGCAAAGCGTTCGTACGCACTGGAAGATGGATCCACGAAGGCTGAAACGAGAAGTTGCAACGTGCCCGGTCGGTACTACTGGCATGATGGAAACTTTCAGGCAAGTGCCCGTTTATTTGGTATTTGTTTTGTTCGCTTTAGAAATATCTCACTGTGATCTCGTAGCATAATTCATAATTGGCTAATGTAAGAGCAAGAGCAGCTGCACTCCTACTAGGGCAAGTTAACTACCTCGATCGCGTCCCGTGTGACTAATGTTTGTCAAATCTACATCGGGCGTGGTGCGCCTGCATAGTTACGCTTTGTTTCTCAGCGCTTGAACGTTCATTGATGTGATTCTCTTGTGCGTTCAGCGCGGCTGCTGGTAATACGGTCGTTCGCACTTCAGTTAAATGTGGTCGACCACTTTTGCGTCGCGTAGAAAAAGGACTGGCTTAGCCACCTTTCGAAGGAACCGGCGCGGTATTGGTTCTCCCTGATGCGGTCGCGTGCTGCTGTTGCTGCTTGCTGGACGCCTTCAGCATTTTTTCGGCTCGCTTTGTCTGTGCGTGTGCGCGTGCTCGCGCTCGGCTTGATTTGTGTGTGCGCTCAGGTCAGCTCGCTTTGTGTGTGTGTGTGTGTGTGTGCGCGCGCGTGTGTGTGTGTGTGTGCGTGCGTGCGCTCGGCTCGCTGTGTGTGTGTGTGTGTGCGTGTGTGCGCGCGCGCGCGCGTGCGTTCAGTACATGCCGGTTTGTATGGGCCGGCGTGTTTGCGCGTGTCTAGTGCGTACGTGTATTGTGAGTGTGTTGTCTGTGGGTCGCTGTGTGTGCGCGCACGTGTTAGCGTGTCTGCCTGCATGCATGTATGTGTGCTTGTTTGTGTTCATCAATGTGCGCGTGCGCGCTTTTGTGTCTGCGCTTTGAGAGTGCGTATACTTGTGTGTGCGTGTGGGTGCGTTTTGTGTGCGTGCGTATGTATTGCATGAGGCCGGTAGAATTTTACTCGCAATAAAACTCTTCCGATTTGGTGCAGCGAGTGTTCCCGCCTGAAAGCCGAGTTTGGTTTCAAGCCACCCTGGACAACTGCTGTATGAGGCGCCGTTTCTCGGGAGGACCAGTGGGAAGGCGCCAGGTATACGCTTCGTCCTTTTTCCTCCCATGCCCTGATGAATCGATATCCTTGTTTTTTATTGTGAAAGGAACGTTACATCCAGAGCATAAATAAATGATTAAGAAATCTGGTAGTGTGTTTCGCCATTACAATAATTCCGATCTTAAAGACGTGGATTTCCCATTAGCCCACATTTCTTTTGATGCAGACAACCGCTGAAATTGTTAGCGGCAGGTTATTCGAGACGTTCTACGTATATAGCAATAGTCTTCAGGAGCTTTAATGAATTTTGAAAATTTGAAGTGTTGTGCTTTAGAGGTATCATATACAAGCTTCAGGTCTCCGGGTAATTTGCATGCCCTTCGAGAGCTGTCGCCCATAGCCCTATTGAAATTCGTAACTATAGTTTGGAGCACTGGGGAAGCTAGAAGGCTTGTCCTGGCTCTCGAGAAAGTGGCTGGAGGTGTAGGTTGAGGAGTTTGGGGTTGGTAACACAAAGTATTTTTATGCCTTAGCAGTAGGAGTGACACAGGATAAAAAAATGTGTGTGTCAAGCACAGGAAGCTGCTCATGTGGTAGAAGCATGTGTGTGCGTGTGTGTGTGTGCGCCCATGCATGCGTGCGTGTGATGAATTCTCTCCTCAAAAGCGAGTATGTGTGTAAGTGAGCTATTTCATTGCTGGTCTGTTTGCCGAGAATTGGCAAGAAAACACAATAATCAATTTAACGTGAAATAATAAACTTCAAAGCATACTGGCGTACTGGCGACAGCAGCATACAAGCATGCAGCTGTGTGACAATCTTAATGCATGACTGCAACATCTGGAAGGAGGCTTGCTTCTTCTACAGTAAGCAGCACAAAGTCCATATTCTTGGCTTTTCTCGTGCAAACCAAAACGAGGCTCATTGCCAATGATCTTGTCTTTTGCTCTAATAGCATTTGTTTATCTTGTACATAGAGCGTCGCTTCTCGCAGGTCATGCAGATGGTAGCAGCAATTTCACAATGCTCAGCCTTGGCGCCCCCCATCAAGAGCAAGGCACTTGCGTTCGCCTTCACACAGATGGTTAATGTCTTCTTGAAAGCGGTTGAGAAGACAACATTGTAAGTAGATATAGTTGTGTAGGTAATATAATAAGTCAAGTTATAATTTAAAACTCAGGCTCCTTGGCCGCCTAAGCTTGATATGATGTGCAGGTGTCTGTGGTTGTAAATATTGCCGATGGTACAGTGCATACTGCAGGTATGACTGCTGATCCAAAGTATACATTTGCATTTTCTTGGTCTTTCATAATGAGGATTTTCTTTGTGCAAGAATATTCACAGAATGCCGGGGCATCGTAGCATCATATTCTTTATTGCGCGTTCACTGCTAATTTCGTATGACCTTCCTGCTACCAATTTATTTGCAGGAAAGAAATATTTGTTTACTCTCTGCAATGAGCTTGTTATTTGCTCATTGCATTACACTATTCTACCTTTAATTTATTCCCATATAATTATCAAAACCTTAAAATTTCAGCTGTTTTTATCTTGAATACAGTATCAAAATCAAAATGCACCGGATTGCAATCTAGACTGCAAGGGATTTGAAGAAATTACAAGAAACCGGGACCTCTCGGGAGCGTTAAACAAACGTTTCCGCAGGTAATGTGCCTAATTGTACTGAGCTAGCTGCTCACGAAAATTGCAAGCATATTTTATTTCACATAGTTTTGCAGAATATAGCAGGCCTATCATAGTCTCTGAGCACAACCTTACCTCATTTGCATCATGAAAATGTCTCATGCTTAATTTGGGACAAGTTTTGAAAAATGAATGTATCATAATTTTGAAACTACACAAAGTATTGGTTGAGGCTAGACAGTTTTCAAACAACTTGACCATGTTGAACTTAGCCATTACAGGACGGAAAAAAAAACATGCACAGGAGCACTCATTCAATGAAATGTGATGCTTGTGGTTATTTTCCACATGCAAAATGTACTTTCAAGCGAGAGAGGGCAGGTAGCCAATATACAACCATTGTGACTCATGCGGGTAGTAGCAACACAGGATGAGAAATGGTTATGTCTCTGAGGTTCATTGAATATGTGCAAAACTCATATACAGTACCCCCCCCCCCCCCCCCCCCCTATGAGGGGTAACCGTGCAATATGTTTTGGGCAAGAAAGACGGTTGTTCTAGGAGACAAGAAATTTCAGGCTCTAGTTGAGAGGCTACAGAAAGAAGGACCATGTAAATAGTCACAGATTAACATAAACTGCATCGGAGTGGCATCACAGTTTAGAGCATGAAGTGGGAGCATGAGGAAGGATCATAAGTTTAAATAAGGGAATACTACTTGTCAGTGCATTGCCAAGCTAACCCATTGAAAGAAGGGGGCGTGCTCTAAGAAAAATAGTTGACAACACATGCTAAATCTTCGAGGAAAGTATGCCAAAATGCCCATTCTTACTAAATTAGTAAATAAGAAATACACGATAAATTTTAGGATGCAGAAAGTGTCTAATAAACTGCATTGGCGAGTTGGATATTGTCGGGCTGGATGCATGTATTGCAGGCCAAATGAGAATGCCAGTGGGGATTCCCTCATTTTCATTTTGTGTGCACTCTCTGTAACACAGTTCTCTTTGTCTCCTAGTGTAATAATGTTGTGTAAAAAGTCATTTTTTAATGCCTTCTGCATTTCACTCTTAATGTGCCATATCCCGTAAGCTTCTCACCTGCAGTACTTATAAAGTGTAATGCAGATATATTGCAGATTTCATAATGTCAATTTTGTATTAAGGTCACATACACACTCTTGGACAAATGTCTCTTGTTGAGAGATGTCATTGGTAGTCTTTAAACTTTATTCACTCTTATTTTCTATGGTGAAAAGGCTACTGTAAATTTATGTTTTTGCTGCTGTATGTGCCTTGTGTTCACAATGACATAGTGGTTTAGCATTCACAGTAACATGCAATTCCTTAATTTGCAAAATAGAAACTTCTCCTACCTTTCACTGTCTTGCCCAGTTGCCTGAGTGGTGCATTCTGCCCAGTCACATTAATTAAGTGCGTTACTTTGAGGAGCTTGTTGCTTTTTCAAATTTTCTGCAAAGTACGTGTGTAATTGCACGGACTGAATTCTCATGATTCTCTTCTTATTTTGCTAATGCAGGATGCAAGATTCCAGCAATGCCGTGCGCTGCATTTATTGGTCAAGATGCTCAGAGAATGGAGTCCCTGCACCTCGTGGTTAACCGTGAACATTTCTTTTTCATTTGGAAAGCTAAAGGCCATTTGCTGCATCACTTGCATTTTTGCAGCTCAGATGTGTACTATATTTTTCTAATTTTGAATCAATATTGGCTGTTCAGTATAAAAAATGACGTACAGCGTGAAGGACAAGGACTGCGAGAGACACACTCCACTGACTTTCAACAATATTTTATTGCGTTGCCACATCGTGTGTGTATACACAGAGGGGTCATGCGCAGAAAATGAAAGCCAGTCATAAGGGGTGTTCTAACAGCAAGTCATTGTACAAAGAACATGGTCACTTGAAAAAAAAAACATCACAATTTCTATCTGTTTAGATACAAAATTTCACTAGGGGTCAGCGTGATAGAGGGGGCACTAACACACACACTACCCACTTTTCTGGTGAAATCAGCTTCAATAATTTACCGGGTGAGCTGTGTCTCGCTAAAACTTCCGTATGTTAAAGAGGGGCATGCAGCCGCTGTCCCGGCAATGAATGCCCAAGTGGCCTTGAACAGTCTTATTGACGTTGTTATAGTGCTCTCTTAAACGATCATTTAGGCGCCTGCCTATCTGTCCAATATATTTACTGCCTCAAAATGGGAATTTGGGAAACCACATTCGTTGCACACATCGCAAAACGTTTTCTGTGCCCGGCAGAGCAACAACTCTGACGTGATTTAGGCGCGTTTACACACTTACAGAGCCTTGCCAGCTTTTCCGGGGCTGAGAAAAGGACTGATTTCTGCAGGTTCCCTAATCTTTTTTAGCCTATGGGAGACATCATGAACATACGGTAGCACTGCAAACCTGTGTCTTTCAACCGGCTGGTTCCTTGACCGAGCGCGCTCATCATGTTTTGTGCACTTCAGAAGCTGTTCCGCTATGGCTGAAATTAAGGCCAAAGGGTAGCCAACCCAAGAAAGGCAATCAGCCTGTGCAGCAATGCTATGTTGCATCTCGTGTGAGCAAGATTTATTGAGGCTGTTAAAGAGGCAAAGCTTTACAATATCTCATTTGACTTTGTTGGACAGACAGGCAGGCGCCTAAACAATCATTTAGGAGAGCACGATAACAACGTCCATAACACTATTCAAGGTCACTTCGGCATCCATTGCTGGGACCGCGGCTGCGTGCCCCTCTTTGAAGGTACGGAAGATTTAGCGAGACACAGGTCATCCGGGAAACTATAGAAGCAGATTTCACTAAAAAACTGGTTAGTGTGTGCGTTAGTGACCCCTCTATTGTGCTGACCCCCTATTGAAGTCTTGTATCTCAACACATAGAAATTCTAATGTTTATTTTTTTCAAAGGACGATGTTCTTAGTACAGTCACTTGCTGTTAGACACCCCTTGTGACTCATGTTCTGCGCATGCCCGCTTTTGTGAAAATACACATGATGTGGCAACGTAATTAAATATTGTTGGAAGTCAGCGCAGTCTGTCATCTCTCGCAGTTCTTGTCATTCAAGCTGTACGTAATTTTATCTCATTAATTGCAAACTATCCCAAGAAACTACCCTTGTTCAGTATAATTATAATGTTTGATACGACCATTTTCTGGCAAATGTTAACAGTGTGATATTTAACTTGAACTTTTGCATGACTGCCTATGCCTGTGTTCTTTTAGTAACCAGAGTATGGCTAACTTATTAAACCATATTTGCTAATTTGCATGCTCACATGCTATAGCATGCCTTAGTCTTGAATTACTGCATCTAAGTGCAAATAATTTAGAAATTTACTATGTATTTTAAAACACTGTCCACATTTTGTGCTCAGCAAAATCGTTAAAACAGTGCTTTGTTTTTATCAGGTCTCCTACTGCACTTTGCACCCAGGCACTAGTAGATGTGGAATATGCACTCTTTTGATTTATAGTAAGAAAAGAACCTATTTTCAAACTACATATTGTATATGTACCAGTGCCTTAGAGTTACAAAACAAAAATTTATAGAAACTGGTATTGTAGTTAGAAAAACCGCTACACAGCACCCTTAGCCCAGAGAACTCTCGTTTCACAACAGAGGACAAACTATGTAGGCACTAAAAAATTCTACGTATTTTTTGTGCTCAAGTAATCTTCTTGGAAATAGAAAATTAGCAATAAGGCTCCTGGCATAAACCTCACTTAAAGCATGTCTATGCTTGGAAAGTATTGTTTCAGTCTGAAAAATGTTGGCCAGTTATGCTTTGCATCGACTTTTCAAACTTTTCATAATGCTTTGTGATTACATTAGTGTACAAAATAACAGGTGTCTTTCTTGTGCGTTTGCTCTGCATTTCAATTGCTTCCCTAATTCACCTTTGCAATATGCCTTTTTTTAAGGCATCAAAACTTGAATTTTCGTTCACTGGAGCCTAATACTAAAAATTTAGTCCTTTATGTGGCCCAAAACACTGCGAATCAACCCAGGCTCTTTCAGAGCCGCTATACATAGTTTCTTCTCTAATAACAGATTTGATCAATACATATATTTTAGGTACCTTTGTGGGGAATGTACATGTTCTTGTACTTACCGATGTGTTTGGTGATTGTGCATGTTTATATTTCATGTGATTTATGTATATGTTGTACTCTGTATTGCAGCATGCAATAAATATATTTCCGTTTTCTTGAAAATGCAGCCTATATCTTACCAGTCTGTGTTGCATGTTATTTGGATATGGAAATCGTGATAACCTTGGTGTTGATATACGTGCTCAAAAGTGTCAAGTTTGCTAGGTTGTATTTGTGCAGCGAAGACAGGTTTTCCAATATACACCATGAATTACTAATATGTAATGTGATCCACACGTATAGGTGTTGTGTATGCCCATCGAAGCTTCAAGGCCGGCTGTTCGACAGTGCGTTTGGTAGCCGAACTTGAACCTTCTGGCACACGCAATAGTTGTGCGTGGATCGCTGTACATAGTAGTAATTGAAGGCGTGTACTGCCGAATCTGCCTTCCATACACGCTAGAAATAAAAGGGTGTACACCCTTCCAACACCCACACAGATGGGTGTAAATTTGGACGAGCACCCTCACACCCTAAATTTATTTTGCTGGACACCCTACCTTTAGGGTGCTATAGTGGCACCCCAACTGTAGGGTGTCGACAACAGCACCCTTAGGGTGTTCGTCTGGCGACAAACTGATTTACACCCTTAAGGGTGTTAAAATGTTTAGTGTGTAGCACCGTGCGCGTGTTGGTCTGTGCGGCCAAACGAGTTTCCCAAACGCTTCAAATGCACGCCCTCTTCTGAGAGTTCCGTGCAGCCCCGTGGTTGCGGCACACTCGCGTAGAAATGCCTTATAATGAAAACGACAGTGCTCTTAATGGCTGGCGTGTCTTTCTTTCCGTCATGTAGTTGCCAGTGTAGTCCCGTTACGCACTTGCTGCTACACTAAACAATGGTCTCACACTAAGAGTGCAGGCAATCTTAACCTACGCCGATGAAGCGAACGAGAGTGCTAGATAAAACGCGTTGCCAAATGTGAAGTCGTCGACGAACTGGTGATATGTAGAATAACATAGAAACAGTATCCTGGGTTTGAGGCAAACAACACAAGGAGTAACCGATTACATACGACTTTTGTATTGGCCTGTAAGCTTTCTGCACATCAGATTACGGGGCTAACGTAGCAAAAGTCGTCGACGAAACGGTGATATGTAGAATAACATAGAAACAGTATCCTGAGTTTGAGGCAAACAACACAAGGAGTAACCGATTACATACGACTTTTGTGTTGGCCTATAAGCTTTCTGCACATCAGATTACGGGGCTAACGTAGCAATGTGGGAAAGGTAGCGTTGACATGAGGCTGAGGCATTCAGGCGCTTACGTTTAACCCGCTATTTGGAAACGTTGTCCCCAATTTTTGTCTTCTGGTAGCCATGAAGCCTCAATTGGAGTTTCGTGTAGCAGAATTCTTGCTATGTGCAAACTGACATCGACCTGATGATCCACCCTGTCTCAAGACGAAAGATTCTCGGCACAGTGAGTGTACATAATCATTGCAGACTGTCATCTTTAGTTGTACAACATGGTAGGCATCTTATCTTATTCTCGTTCTTTGTGATTGGCCAAATTGCCAGTTGTCATTGCTGTTCAGGAAATGAAAGTATTTCCTATAGCTGCGTGGCTTATCACCGCAAGGGTGACGATGACCGCTCTTTATTTTGAAATGTGACGAAATAGGCGACATGAATACACTTGGCACCCTTGCCCACGGCTGTACGGAATACGAGAGGCGCCGAGCAGAACATGCATATTTGATATCCCTTCAGGGACAACTAGGGAGGACGTTGAAAGAGCGCTTGTGCGTCCTCGTAAGGTAAATGAGCTTGCCGGCATGTTCGGAGAAAAGAGCTGATGAAGCTGCAACACAACTTTATTGGCCTTTGTAATGTGCCATTATGCGCGGTTATATGAAGCCAACAGATAATCAATTGTAGGAAAGCATAGGAAAGGTTATTTGTAACGTTATTGGAAATGTGAAAATGACAAATAAGCGAAATTGTGTGTGGACAAAAAAAAGTCGCTTGCAGCCAATGGAGGTAAAACCCGCAATTTTCGCATTACCTGTTGTCCAAATCCATCTCTTCACATCGGTCAAAAGGTTGTTTCACATCCTCCTTCAGCCTCCTGAGCCTCAACAAGGCTCACACGTTTCTTTTTTTTTTTCATCTGGCAAACTATTAGCGAAATATTATGAAGGTATATAGCTTTTGGGTTTCTACGACTGTAGATAGCCCTGCCACCCTTCAAAGCACGGAGTGGTGTTGCAAAAATAATTTCTAGGAAGTTTATATGAGAAGTAATTTTCAGGCGTCTTGATAGACAGCCTACGCCCCTCCATGTACAGGCGTTACTTTCGATCTTTGATCAATCCTGAAGGAGAACCATGATTATCTCGTAATGACCATTTATTTACCATAATATCTTAAACCATGCGGCACGTAAATTTCAAACGCGTATTGTGCAGAGATCTCACCTAATTTTGCTTGCATGGTGATGTATTTGAATCTTCTAACCAAGTTTAGGAGGTTTTACTATACGAGTGACAAGACCGATTTAATCCACTGGGATTTTATTGAGCAGCGATTTTTATGACAGTTAAGCATGTGCTTAACTGCGACATATATGCGGTGTTTTGATACAAGTGTGGAGTTGTAGATCCATTCTCTAGAGGGTGCAGCTCTTATGCGCCCGTTCTTGAGATGGGCGTCGGCGTCCGTCGGCGTACCTCTGCGTAACCGAGCAAACAAGCACGTCGAATGATGAAAGAGCGAACCCTGGGAGCAGCGGCGGATGAAAGAAGGCGATGGTGAGGAGAGCACAGAAAGAAAAGTGAAGGAAGAGGGTATGGCGAAAGCACGTGAGGAAACGCATTGCCCCGCGCAAGGCGCGTTCTGCAGCGATGATCGCTATGAGATGGCGCCAGAGTAGCGTCTGTCCTCTATTCACTGATGACGCCATGGATAAGGCATGTGGCGAGCGCGTTCGCCAATACCGTATATGAAAACAAAGCATTGAATGAGTGGATGTCTGTCTGAGGCGGGTGCTGTGAATCGCACCCACGCGTCATCCACGTGCGGCCTCCCACGATCACCTATAAATGAGGTGGGAAAAATTAATCAACGTTCGTTTCGCGAACCATAGCACGAATTTTTCAGAAAAAAGTTCCTATTTCTCTAAAGGTGCAATAGTGTGTTTCGACAATTTGCAGATTTTTCTCACTCGAAGGTACTTTCATTCCAATTCCTATTCGGCCTTGAGGCATGTAACTCGGCCACTCTAAGATAACGCATTGTACCTCGCCAGATGTTTTTCTCCGCTATTCTACACCGCCAGTACTATTGACCACGGGAAAGTTAAATGTATGCTAACCAATGCACGCTTCTAAAGAATTTCGTAATTGACTTCTGAGCAACTACTCAGATTGATCCCGAAATAAGGAGGTTTTTTGGCCATTGAAGCTAAGTCAATGAAGCTGACGAATATTTCTTCCAAATCTTCGAAAGGTTTCTCGCAAAATAACAAAGAAGTATGAAACTACACCACCCACTTATTTAGTTGTAAAATCTCCGATATGCCAAAATTGCAAGAGTAGCGAAAATCGAAACAATTTACAGACGCTCCAAAAATATCTTCGTCGATTACTTTCATGAAAATTTTACAGTATACTAAACCAGGCCGCGTAAATCAAGTACCTCAAGAACACGTCGCTTTATTTCACTTTAAGAGAGAAAATTGAGCCCACATTCGGGACAATGCATGGTCATCCCAAGTAAATGTCTCCTTGACATAACAAAAGAAAAGTCACACTCATGTTGAAATATGAACTCATTTTTTTGTCGTTTTAAAGAAGTGTTATTCAGGCTGTGCTTTTTCTGCTTCCTCTTAGCCATAAAATGAGTTGAGATTTAGTCAACAGGGCTCCTCTATGCGTATTCCTACTAGAGTACGTTGAGATAGGAACCACACGTGATAGTGTACAGCTAGTTTTTAAAGACTAGTCGCAGAAACCTATTTATGGCCTTGATATCTAATTACACCTTCATTCTTTAATGATCCCCGTGTATATGAACGATGCACCAGCAGCCCTTTGGAAAAGCGCGATGACGACAATGCAGTGGACGACCCATTTGGGTATTTTCAGATCACAACAGTGGTAAAATGTGTCCCGATTATTTTCGTTTTCACCGGGATTTTTAGATTAGGCATAAAAAACCTTGCACAGCGTGTAACTGCGACCACTTTTCGAACACACGTTCATTTTTTGCACGAAAGAAATTTGAACTGAGCCCATGACGTATTTACCATTCCTAAAGGAGTTTCACAATGTCACCGCGAAATGGATTCCTCATAACCACATAAGGCGCACGCAAGCAAACGCCAAACACGAAGGAAACCAGCATTGTGAAAACGGGTACCATTGTTTTTCTCTTCGACTGCTCAGAAAATTAGTCTATCGTACTGCCGGATCTAGTGCAATCATATTACTGGTCAAGTTCGCAAGTTAGCATCTTTACTTGCATTGTATTGTGAAAAATCGACATGGAACTATGCCCTCATTAGCGGCGACACCTGCCAAGACTCCGCTCATGCTTGCTTGGCTCTGAGAAAAATCAAGGCACACATTGCGTATTATGTTCCAATTTACACCCAACAAACACACTTGAGTAATGGAGCAACCGCATATTTTAAGTATTGCTTTCAACTGCGCGAGTTGCAATGTAATCAGTTCAAGATTACCGCGTGGCTTGTCACGTATAAAAGGCATCGCAAAAAAAAAGAGCCTGCGAAACGTGTCTGGGGGCTTGTCATACGCCAAGCCACACTACATAACTCGCGTCGCCAGCCACGGAGGTCGTTCAATGCGCAACTGATTTTCACAACATTGCAGTTCGTAAACTTAAAACGTTTTCATTCTGCATATAAGGAAGGATCAAGTAGAAGCCTTTAGAGAACGGGAAGAAAGAAGAATGGAAACGTTTCAGGCGGGTGCAAGAAATTCAGGCCACCCACATGCAGAAGAACGCAAAATTTGACGGAGGAAACTCCTTGCACATATTACGGTGCGCAAAGACAGAATGGAAGGCACTGTGAATCAACAGTTTGCAAAACTCGGTGGCCCGAGTGATTCTTACTGGTTGTGGATAAGGCAGTCATGCTTTTCCAGAAATGCTAAACCTGAAGCTCCAATTCTTGCAAATTTATATGACTTCCTCACGCCCTCCCTTTCAATCCACATTGCGAATGATAAATTAGTCAACCTCTATTAGCCTCGTGATAGCTTCTAAATAACCCCGTATTACGATAATGCTCGGGTTGACTGTACGTTAATTTAATCAAGTCCAGCCACCATGATGTTCATTTTTTGCTAACAAAATCAGCATAAGTACGCCGTTGACCATCACAATTACCTATACCGCTGAACCTTGAAGCGGCTAAAAATTCGTACTGTGCATCAGAATCCTTTATTATGAATAGAGTACACGTAACACATTTTTACAGGAGGTTCATGAAGACATGGTCCTCAAGTAATTTCACAGAAGCTGGAAATTTTTCTTTAAAGAAAATACATAGGCGTGAAAATACTTGTCAAGCCCTCTTCTTTTTTTCATTTGCCACTAAGTCTCAAGCAAAAGCAAGAAATTGGTTAACGCGATATTTTAAAAATTGTGCTGAACTTAACGAACAACGGAGAGAAAGAAAAGTTGAAGTTGAACCCTTAATCAAAGAAGCCTTAAAACATCCAAATCAGCCTGTAACATTTTTATGTATTGTAAGGCAAATGTGATTTCAATTCATTTAATTCAGTGTGATAAATGCTACAGATGTGGAGTAAAATAGGTAACATGCAGAAGACTGTGTGTTCTCAAGGCCACGCGCTGCTTGCAACGTTTGCAACGTTTTGCAGCTCGCTAACGAGATTCTTTCGCCTTGTCTCGGTTAAGATTTCTTGTCTTTGAAAAAAAAAATGTGTGTTGGAAAATAATTGCAGTTTCACTTGTGGGACCATTTTTCGGCCTAATACAAAAGAAGATCCGAAGACATGTAAGCACTTGTGAGTTGTGAATGCAAAAGCATTAAAGTCCAATTGAATGCCGCTGACCGGTTCTTCGAGTCATGAACTCCTCGCTGGCAAGCGAGTGCATTCGAGGATCACTCAGCAGCATCTACTGTAGCGGACGAGACTTTATTCGACCCTACTAGACCTTCGCAGTCTGCCTCTTTACGATCATCAACTACAGGAAATGATTGCTCTACACTTGTCAGAGCAGGCTCATTGACTTTTCACACTGCGATATCTTTTTTTTTATCTTAAGAACCATCCTTTTGCCCAAGCTACAGCTGCTAGACATAGCATAGGTACCAGCGATGGCCCTCCTATTCATTACTGCCTGTATCAAGTGTTCACGGCTGAGTGCCCAGTTAATCACGCAAAGTTCGAAAAACGCTCGGCAAGAAAATAATCGAAACATCGTGTAGTACGTGTGCGTCACCTGTTGCCTGGGTGGAAACGATGGATGATTTATGGCGATGTTCTGCGAGTTATCCGCACCTTAACACACTTATAAAAAAAGAACCTGTGTCGTCTACCTCAACACTTGGGGTGAACTGCAAAAAAATATTGGGGACCATAACCGAGGAAGCGCAAGAGAAGAGTTAGATATTAATATGCCGAATACAATTTATAATTGTAACCGCGCGAACAAACCAAGGATGTGGGAAGTATTCAGGATGCGGATGATCAAAGTAGGACAGGCAGCATGAATTCTCCTTGCGCTCGAGTGATTGTGCGCTTGTGTCTGCGAATTGCCGACAATGCAAGCATAAGCCACTGCTCAAGGATACAGCCATTCTGTACAAGCATACAGATGTACACCTTAGATTAGTCATGGAGGTAGCCCACATTGAGTAGAAGGGCAGGAGTTGTGCATCAGTAAACTTAGTTGTGAGTCAGCGCTCGTCCTGTGTTCTTCCCCCGTTCGTCTTTTTGTTCGCGCTGTTACCATTATAAATGCTTACAAACACGCCCACCTTTGCACTTTTATACACAGGTAATATTCAATAG
Source organism: Dermacentor albipictus (assembly GCF_038994185.2). Lineage (NCBI taxonomy): Eukaryota > Metazoa > Arthropoda > Arachnida > Ixodida > Ixodidae > Dermacentor > Dermacentor albipictus. The sequence continues at coordinate 441,436,562 of NC_091821.1, forward strand.
CACGGCAAGGAAACAAGAATAATGATCACTAGTCTGCCTTTAGAGGTTGCGGCATTACGGTTATATCAATAGCTCACAGGGGTCCCTGATCATAGGAAGGAGACTTAGAGAAGTACAAAAATGTGTTGGAGTCTATACGTGAGGCGTAATCAAGTTTTGACTGGGAACCTACCACTCTTGTTGAAAACAAAACCGTACAATAATTTATTTTCCCGTTGCTATTATATGGGGCAGAAACTTGCAGGTTAATGAAGAGGATCGAGAAGAACCTAGAGGCCACGCAAAGAGCGATGGAGTGCGAAATGTTAGGAGTAACGTTAAAACACAAAGAGAGTGGTGTGGATCACAAAGCGGATGGGCGTACCTGATGTTCTAGGTGACGTGAAGAGGAAAAAAGTAGAGCTGGGTAGCCCACGTAATACATAGGTTAGATAACTGGTGGATCATTACAGTTGCGCAATGGGCGTTTCCCAGTGCTTCGTCGGTCTCAGTCACGTCCTCGTTGTTTCCGCAGTTGCTCGTTTTCTTCATACAATGGGTGCCAGTGCAAGGGAAGCACAGTCGAGGATGGAAGAAAATTAGGTGGTGTGATGAAACTAGTAAATTAGCAGGCGCAAGTTGAAATCAGTTAGCTCAAAACAGTGGTAATTGGACCTCACTGGCAGATGCCTTTGTCCTGAAGTGACAGTGAAATTAAATTACAGGAGAAGGATCAAAACATTTAATTGCTTCAAACTATCCATCAGTTAGGGGGAAACCAGAGAGGAGTCAATCTTTCATTGCGCGACAAAAACGCCAAGCAAAAAAAAATGTAATCCAGAACGGCAAATTAAGTAAGATATAATTTGCTGGACGAATAGCTAGTAGATTCTTTAGTTAATTCTTGATCAGACTGGAAACAGAACATTATAAAATATTCTCGTAGCAGTAATATAGTACCGAGATCTGAAGAAAATAATAGTCGCAAGCAATGAGCACTAGTCTAATGCTACATAATTAAAACAACATATAAAAAGAAATTACAGTACATCTCAAATCTTGTATAACGCACGAAAGTTTCGGAACTATCATTATTATGGTCAGATGCCCTCACCGAACACACAGGCCAAGGTGTTGCTCAGAATAATGGCGTCTTTCTGTCCACCCTTTCTAATGTTTATAAATTTTATCCGCTCTCCATTTGCGCCGTAAAGTTCATCTCGAGTTTTAATAGTTATTCCACAAATTCTTCTTTTTAATGTCTCTCTTGTTAGAGTTGCCAAGCTCGCCAAATACCGTCGTCTGAAATGACGTCGAAATTAAAATTGCGAGCATATTGTCGTAAAGCTGGTGGCGAAGCTTTTCAGGAAGTGTATTACATCTTTATTTGTTCCTTAAGGCACCGAGGAAAATGTCGGGAGATATCGATGTTAGGGTTTCGTGTCGTTTTGCTTGAAGGACCTTCTGTTGACGTTTAGGCCTTATTCGGAAGTTCTGCAGTAAATTTTCATTAACACCGAGATGAAACAGTAAATGCATTGCTAGCAGAGAGACAAAATGGCCGAGTTTTTCAGTCACCATGCCTGAATACACAGAGAAAGTGGGAACAGTAAAAAAAGAAAAGAAGTAGCAGTGAGCGCTCGACTGTAATAAACCTGCCAATTGTTGACATTTTCCATGGCTTATAGACCATCTCCTCAGAGTAACTGCGAACAGCTGGATATCCACCTGCTAAGTGGTTCGCGATGTACTTACACATGACAGTTACAGTGCATTATTTTTAAAGGCAACGTACACGCAGTGTGCTACACTTCGTAAGTTACTCCAGAACACGCCCATTACGGCTGATTTTCTTTTTTGTCGCCTGCCCTCAGCGCTTGTGCACCAATCAACATTTAATGCTTCATAAGGATACACGTATTCTTCTTTGTCGATATAGGTCGACTAAATACGTAACGCAAACGAAACCGTGTTAGGAGGAAATCAACTTTTTAATAAACAAGTGATCAGCCAACATCCGGACACTTAGCCGGGAACCACCGACCGCAGAAACGGCGACAGCTTCGTGTTAAGTACCAGTCATTTGTGGATTCGTTCATTTACAGCACGCCTTTAATAATGCAGCTGGAGCAAGTGCTACGGACACCTCCTCACCGACGCTTATACTCACGCTAAGAGGCTGTAAGCCGGTCGCGCCACGGTGAAGAAGCGCGTGGGCTTAGTGATAAGACGAGACTGAGCAGGGGTTTTTCATGGCGTAGTATTTCTCGCAGTTATGTGCAGTGACATTGCAGTGCACCTTCTGCTTTTCTTCCATCTGGAATATAGAAATAAAACAATGAGTAATCCGATGGGCTAGGGTGTATCCATGGTTCAGTGAAGGCTTCGGCCAGATCTCTGCGACGTTATTATATGTAGCAATATTAGTTAAACAGAGCAACCGTAAAAAACACATAGGTTTCAAATATTAAGGCAGAAGCTCTCTACTGGAGCATACCCTTGTCCTGTGGTGCTTCCTTAGCTCAGTAGTGTGCTGCATGGCATTGCAAGGACGGAGTATTATTGCCTGACTGTGTTCTGATTACATACTTGATGGTTAGTTCTCTAGTGGAGCCAATGGAAGGAACCATACGAAGCAAGCCACAAGAACAACCATCTCCGAATCATATTCACTTGGTGGTAAGAAGGTTTGTTTTGGCCTTCAGCTCACTGCACTTCCATAGGACAGTGCTGGTGGGGTCCTCTAAGATTACCTACACAAAAGGCTATGCCACTAAACGTACTCTCAATTTATGCCATAATACCGATACTCTAGTTTGAAAACTGGAGATAAGTAGTTTTTAGGTGGGCGCTTCTAGTCAAAGGCTGGTGCAGAACACTTTACTAAGGCACTCCTAATTACCAAATTCACTAGACTGATAACCAATGCTACGGCGAGCTATACGGCAATCTTTGTGGATTGTTGGCCTTGAATGGCGGCCAGATTATGACTTATTGTCTTTGTGCTGTTTTGCAGGTAGATATTTTGCTAACCTGATTGAAGGCGTGCAAGTCTGAGTTGTGTCGAACGCCATGGAAGACGTGCGACGTGAGGACCTTTAAAAGGATTTTCCCTTTTAGAGCGAAGGAACGCTCCATTTTCTTTTCTGCAGTTTTCGTCGCATTGCTGTGGTATGATCATCCGAAGTAGCACTCGTAGCGCAGCCCGTGTACGCTCCACGTAAAGGGGAGCTGATGGTGTCATGGTCCAACATAAGCGCTCCTCGCGAGGTACTAAGAAGTGATCTGTTCCAGAGTAACGTAATTTTTAGAAACTATGAAGAAGGCGTTGTGGTCATCGTTCCCTAATAGCAGAAGTACCATACTCATAAAGAGTGACATTCCCACGAAGTAGAGCACGATTTCTCGCAAAACTGGCTTCAGCTGCGTTCATACAGGAGCAATGCAAGGTTTACCAGCAATTAGCGCAGTCTTGCACTGCAATGTCGGACGAATTCAATTTTCTCATTGAGAAGCCTGTAGATCAAACGCTCAGTGCGAGTCGATGTTATGCGAAGCAATGTGGAGGGAGCCTACCCTGTTAACGCAACGACCATGACAGCACCAAGACGTCGGCCGCTATTTCATGACCTACAGGACACGCACGTCATGGCATTCATGTCCTTGCCTATCATTTATGTTCGTTATGCACTCTTTCATACTATGCCAATTTTGGTACATACCAAGACATAGGCGGCTGTTTCATTATCTACAGGACAGACATCTCATGACATTCATGTCAGGACCTATAACTTATGTTCCTAATACCTTCTTCTGACAGTATAGCAATTTTCGTACATAGAACACGTAAGCGGCTGTTTCATCACCTACATGACACGCATGTCATGACCAATCATTCACGTGCGGCATACAATCTTCTCATACTATGGCAATTTTGGTACATACCAAGACGTAAATGGCTGTTTCAGGGCATGCATGACACGCATGTTATGCCTTTCATGTCATGACCTATCATTTACATTCGGCATACAACCTTTTTATACTATGCCAATTTTGGTACACACGAAGTTAACGAAACGACCATGAGAGCACTCGACGTAGGCGGCTATTTCTTGGCACAGATGTCGCGGTATTCATGTCATGACCTATCATTTATGTTTGTGATACATTCTTGCCATAGGATGCCAATTTTCATACCTGCCAAATTAACTAAGCGTCTATGACAGCACCAAGACGTAAGTGGCTGTTTCGTGACCTGCATGACACACGTCATTATATTCATGCCATGACCACTCATTTATGTTCCCTATACACTCTTCTCATACTCTCTCAATTTTGGTTCATACCAAGTTAACGAAATGACCATGACAGCACCAAGACGTAGGTGGCTAGCTAGGTAGACAGATACTGCCAAAGGGGCAAATGTTCGCCAAGAAATACCCCGCATTGAATAACTTGTGCTGCGCCGAATGCGTTTCACCTCGTCTGAGAACCATTAAAAAGCAATTGCAAAAATTTAGCTTTTTGACAGCCATAACTGGTCGCCACTGCTTCGAGGTCTGATAACCCTGAAGTTATGGAGGCCATTCCTAGAATAGTTCAACCACAGTAACAATTCTGCTGAAATGTTAGCCCCATGATTAAACGAAGACGCTTTTATTCAATAACAAGCTGCAGAAGTCAGAAGCCTTGCTTTGCTGGTACTTTACACATCACCATTAAGCATTGCACATAAGTGGAGGCAGCAAGCAAGAAACAGTATTAGGTAGCGTGCAGGTGGAAATCACATTCCGTGCTTTATGCAGCGTTCCTCACTACATGTTATCCGTTGAGTGACTAGTACTTACTATGATCCTCTGGAAGCGCTCATGTAGATGTCAAATGAAGTAAAAGGAGATGCCACTGGTTACTCGCGAACTTACTGTGGTGGCGCTATTGAGGTCTAGAGCTACAACTTCAAGCCACACGAAGAAGGAGGTGCTAGATTTTTTGCCCTACAACTAAGCCAAAGTCGGCATGGTAGATTTACTAAGCCGCTGTTTTACTACTGTTTTATACGCATGACCTTTACATCTCTTCCTACCACCGTCACTCACAAGTTTTTTTTTTACTTGTCATCCGTCTGCACCACGGCATAGCATAAGCTGACATGATTATGCTATCTTGTGCCAAAGCCCTGTCGCTTTCCTGCTAGGTTATCTCTCTGAAGACTCAGCTTGTGGCACATCGCCGCCCGGAGCGCACCACCATAGTCCTCCTAGTGGTTGGTCAGTCTCGCGAAAGTAATATAAAGCTGGTATATTCAGCACATTCGCAATTTACGATTTGTGCCTACTTCTCGCCATCTTCCTTTCCGTCCCGAAATGCACACGAATGATTGCATGACGGCGAGGACACGAGCAGTACGCGGAAGTGGCTTTCAGTCGTGGTGGCATCGTAAAACGGGAAGCTTTCCGTGGCGTAGGGGTGAACGGATTGCTCAGCCTGTGTGTGCTTTCGATTTCTGTCGCAGAGTACTTGCATTGGGAAGGAGTCGCTAAAGCCTATTTGAATCCGTGAATCTCACGAAGGGCCCTCTGTCCATTCGACTGGGGAACGCGATGCTACTGACAGACAGGCTTTTGGGATATGAGAGTTCCGCAGTGAGGCTATTCGTCGGAGGCACTTAAAAGTTCACATCTAGAGGTCCCAATAAAACGAAGAGATTTTTCGGGCTTCATCGCGTCCCAGCAAACCCGCTGGCTGTCAGGGACACCTTTGGTAATGGTATTTTCTTCAGCAAGGTGCTGTGATTGACCAAGTAGCATCAGTTTGGACGGACCCAGAGAAAAACAGACGGAGGCGGGAAAGCTTCAGCGCAATGCCGCCGCGTTTTAAAGCGGTCGTTTACTTATGGACGCTAAAGCAGGCAACTTTAGCATTGATTGTTTCAGCTCCTCTTTCCAAGGAAAGTGTTAGTTCATTGTTGCTTTAACCTACAAGATAAAAATAAAATAAACAAAATAAGTAGGTTAGGGAAACATGACAAATGTCATGTTCCATCGGAATGTTGCGTAAATGCAACAAGGTGCAGTACAGGGTTACGAAATGTGCAAGCACAGCAAGGACTGCCCAGTTGAAAAACACAACAGGAAATTTCAGTCTGTCGCACTTTGGGACGCCCTGTTTGTCGTTTTGTTGTCTGATGTTCTGTTTTCTTCATTGCCACTTGTTGGGCGTATGGGTAAACTGACTTGAAAAGCATATTTAGCGCCAGAAAACAAGGACAGAAGGTAGACGACCCCACAATGCGCTAACTTCAACAAATTGATTTTCAGGAAACTATCCTATTCAACCCATGCATGTGCGACACCTATTTAACCCATGTGTTATGTCTTGTAGTCGGAATTTCTGTAGGTTTTCATCAATATATAACTAAAAACTGACAGAGATTTCTTTAAGGCTATGTAAGTTTGTCAGTTCAAAAAATAAAAATACAAAAGTTTAAAAAACTAATAAAAATTGCTCGCCGGGGATTCGAACTTACAACCTGAATATCCCGAACCCAGTACCTTACCACTGCACCCCGACGAAAATGATTTTAACTGCAAAATTTTGACTATGTCAACAGTAATAATCTGTGTCGGCGTTGACATTTTACATTTGCATTTTAAGAACCTGGATGCGCTTTCGATCTACCGCGTCAACCGGCGCATCTTTAGAAGAGCAAACGTGTTGTTACCATCGACAAGTATATCGTGGAATTACAGAACATCGATTTTGCTGAACGATATCCATATTAAATAATATATTCAGAAGTAGACAACGGTGACCGGTGACACTGTTATCGTTGTTACTTCTAACTTCGACAGTTGTCTCTCACTCTTTACACTTTTGAGCGCACATATAATTCGTGTGTTCAATGCACGAATTATTAATACTAAGTGGGAAACGCCGCAGGCCGACGCATTTGAAGAACGCAAACAACTCATGCAGTCGCCGCCGGTACTTGCGCACTTCGACGAATACGCCGATACCGAAATCCACACTGACGCCAGTAGCCTAGGCTTCGGCGCCGTTTTAGTCCAAAGGAGAAATTGAGTGAAACAAGTGATAGCTTACGCTAGGCAGTCACTGCCAAAAGCGGAAGGCAACTATTCTACGACCGAAAAGGAATGCCTCGCCATCGCTTGGGCTACAGCTAAATTTCATCCTTATCTATATGGCAGGCCATTCAAAGTCGTCAGCGACCATCACGTGTTATGTTGGCTAGCAAATATAAAGGATCCTTCAGGACGACTGGTGCGGTGGAGCCTCAGACTACAAGAATATGACATCACTGTAACCTACAAGTCTGGACGAAAACACTCCCATGCCGATTGCCCATCACGCGCCCCCATTGACCCGCCACCGCAAGATGACGAGAATGAGCACGCCTTCCTTAGAATCATAAGCGCGGAAGACTTCGCTGAACAGCAACGGGCAGACCCGGAGCTAAAAGGCCTCGTCGAAAATTTGGAAGGGCACAGCGACGTTGTCCCCAGGGCATTTAAGTACGGATTATCTTCCTTCACGCTTCAAAACAATCTGCTCGTGAAGAAGAAATTCTCACCAGTCCGAGCCAACTACCTTCTTGTTGTTCCATCGGCGCTGCGTCCAGAAGTACTGCATGCTCTACATGACGATCCGACTGCCGGGCACCTCGGCTTTTCCCAGATGCTATCGAGGATACAAGAACGTTATTACTGGCCGCACCTAACCGCCGACGTTGCCCGTTACGTCAAGACATGCTGAGAATGTCAGCGACGCAAGGCACCACCCACAAGGCCAGCTCGATTACAACAGCCGATCAAACCTCCTTGCCGACCTTTTCAGCAGATCGAGATGGACTTGTTGGGACCGTTTCCCACGTCAACATGCGGAAATAAGGAGATAATCGTGGTGATGGAATACCTCACCCGCTTCGCTGAAACTACTGCTTTGCCGAAAGGCAGCGCAGCCGAAGTGGGAAAATTTTTCGTCGAAAGCATTCTGCTGCGACATGGCGCCCCAGACGTCCTCACCACCGACAGAGGAATGGCCTTTACAGCGGAGCTCACCCAAGCCATTCTTCAGTACAGTCAGACAAGGCAGAGGAGGACAACTGCCTACCACCCACAGACGAATGGTCTTACGGAGCGCCTGAATAAAACACTCGCCGACATGCTAGCAATGTAAGTCGACGTCGAACACAAGACCTGGGATGCTGTCCTGCCGTACGTAACCTTCGCTTACAACACGGCGGTGCAAGAAACAACACAGATCACGCCGTTTAAGCTGGTTTACGGCAGGAACCCGACGACGACGCTCGACGCCATGCTGCCGCACGTCACTGAGGAGAAGAATCTTGACGTCGCTACTTATATCCAGCGCACCGAAGAAGCCCGACAGCTCGCCCGCCTACGGATCAAGAACCAGCAGCGTACCGACTGCCGACACTACAACCTCCGACGACGCTTCGTCGAGTACCAGCCCGGTGACCGTGTTTGGGTTTGGACCCCAATACGTCGACGAGGACTCAGTGACAAACTATTGCGACGTTATTTCGGGCCCTACAAGATCATCCGGGTGTAGGCGAACTGGACTATGAGGTCGTCCCAGACGGCATTTCGCAGTCACAGCGGCGCCGGGCATGATCTGAAGTGGTCCACGCAGTGCGTCTGAAGCCCTTTTACGCACGCTGACGAACTTCCTTATTTTGTTGTTTTCTTTACTACGAGTGCTTTTCTTTATTACTTTAGTTTGTTTGCAGCATCGGGTCGATGCTTTTTAAGAAGGGGGTATTGACACGTGTACTTGTCTTTATCGGGTGACACGTTTCACCGCCTAACAAATGTTATCGCACAGCGCAGGATGCGCCTGCATCAATCGGTAGTTTCTGGAATGTTATCTATGGTTCCATCCGCTGTCTGTGACCGAACCTTACGTAAACTGATTGCATGTGTGCGCGACGCGAATAATGTAGAACGTTGTGGAAGACACGCGGGTCCCAGAGATTAGTCTGGAACATTCGACAGTTGATGTATAAAAGCCGACGCGCTTGACCCGTTGATCAGATTTTCGCCGCCCGCCGACCGTGTTCACCGCTATCGTTGTGCTATAAGTGTTGCCTGTCTTGTGGGCACAGGTTCGCCCAATAAAAGTTACTTTTGTCGTTCGCAGTATTCCCACTGTGTTCTTCAACGTCACCACCACGTGACAATAGCTACATAAACATTCGTGGATGAGTGTTCCTTCTCGCAGCATAATGGCTTCTCACGGCAGCGCTGTGCCACAATAATGAGACCCCAGCGAGACAGCTTTTCACGGAACTTTGTGGAACCCCCCAAAACTTTTTCGCTTCGCAAAAGCTTATGCAATATTTCTGGTAAGTCAACTAATGTGTCAGCGTAACGGTACATATACGTCCACAGGCCTGTGTACCACACCTTACAAAACGAAAAAAAAAACAGATCCGAAGCCATTCTTGCAGATGACCCGCCGTGGTTGCTCAGTGGCTATGGTGTTAGGCTGCTGAGCACGAGGTCGCGGGATCGAATCCCGGCCACGGCGGCCGCATTTCGATGGGGGCGAAATGCGTGAACACCCGTGTGCTTAGATTTAGGTCCATTTTAGTCCTCCACTACGGCGTGCCTCTATCAGAAAGTGGTTTTGGCACGTAAAACCCCATAATATAATTTTAAATTCTTGCAGATGGCATGATTTTGATCAGCGGCTGATTTTGAGGAGGCCGGCAGGGCGTTGCTTGTGCGTCGTGGTCACGGCACCATTATAAGAATCGGCCACGTCAACTTTAATACCCATGCCGGTGCTATCAGCATTGCCGGCTTCAGAAAAGCACGATTGAGCACTGCGCAAGAGAAAAGTACAGTCGAGCGCGATTTGAAGGTTATCGCGCGAGCGTCGACCGGGAACGCGAACAGCGCCATGGCCCAGAATTCTCTGCCACGGCGAGAGAGGTATCAGGTCTGCTTCCCTCACTCTTTTTGCTGTTCCTTCAGCAGCCGTCACTCCATGCTGGGCTATCAGTTTCTTTCTTTTTCTTTTTTTTTTGGTTCTGCGAACAGGCAGTGATCGTAGTGCGCACGACGTATTCTTCGGTATTATCTGAAATTGGACGTTATGAAGCTGTATCTAGCCTATGTAATGGCATTGCTGCTGAGCCAAGAAGAATGGGTGACCAAGAACATTAGCTTAAGCGCGCGAAGATACGAGTTAACCAAGTCCACACTTTATCCCAACAAATGGAAAGCTTAGAATAGAGAGAAAGGGCGGTGAGCTTGTCGCGGGGTGATGGTTGTTGTTTGTAACAGCGAACGAGGGAGAGAAGAGTGCGAAATCATGATTTTTCCTGTCCGGAAACCGGTCGCCAGGTGCCTGGAGTGCTGGGCTTGTTGACGCTCGCGCGATAACCTTCAAATCGCGCTCGACTGTACAGTGTAGACCACTGATGCGAAACTGATATACAATTTTCAAGCGTCGCGATGGAAAGCGCTTCTGTCACGGAGTCAGAACTTATGTCGTTGCGACAGAAAGTGGCACATTTCTAACGCAGCGACAGAAAATATGTAGCCGTAACAGAGAGTTCTCTTTGCGCCGTCAGAATCGCTGTCTCGATAGAAAGCTGTTGTCGCGACTTCAGAACTCTTGTTGTCACGACAGAATGTCACTGTTGTGACTTCAGAACTTTTGGTCGTCGGGACAGATTTTTTCTGTCGCTACGCCACAATTTCTGTCGTAATGTCAGAATCGGTGTCACAATAGAAAGCTGTTGTCGCGACTTCAGAACTCTTGTTGTGGCGACAGAATGTTTCTGTTGCGACTTCAGAAATATTGGTCTTTGCGACAGAATGTTTCTGTTGTGACATCAGAATTTCTGTCATAACGTCAGAAATGTCTGTCGCAAGTGTAGAAACCTCAAGAACTTCTGTCGTACAACAGAAATTTCTGTAGTCGCGACAGAAATTTCTGTTGTTGCGAAAGAAATTTCTGTAGCCTTTTTCAATTGGGCAGCGAGGAGTAATTATATACCGCTAGAAGAATGAAAGTCAAACATACCTTTTCTGCACGTAAATTTCAAGCTACTGCTCACTATACCGCTAAGTGGGAAATATTCTGCGAAATAACAAACTCGTGTGCATTAGGGCTGCCTTCGAGTTATCCTCTTTCGAATAAAGGTATACAGATGTTCTACTGGGCAATAGTGACACGTGTACATTTTGATCTTTCTCGGGTGACCAGGTTTCACCGCTTAACAAATGTTATCCCACAGCGCAGGACGCACCTCCATGTATAGGAAGTTTCTGGAATGTTATCGATCCATCTATCCGCTGTCGGTTGTCGCCGAACCTTGTGGTATCTGATTTCACGCGTGGCGCGAATGGTGTAGAACTTCGTGAAAGACACGCGGGTCCCAGCGTTTAGTCTGGAACGTTCGACGACTGCTGTATAAAAGCCGACGCGCTTGACCCGCTCATCAGACTTACGATGATCGCCGTTCTTTGAGTGTAGCCTGTTTTTGAGGGCACAAGTTCGCCCAATAAAACGCTAGTTTCGTCTTTCTCAGTTTGGCTGGTTTCTTCAAAGTCACTGCCACATGACATTTGGTGGAGGTGCTTTTGCGTTCATGGACCGAACACCCTCACAAAGCCGCGATCCAAGCCCGAAGCCCGAGGACCAAACAGACATCGATCAAGACCAGTGTGCTAGCCGCAGACTGCAAGGACTGCCCCCAGAGCACGGACTTCTACCTAAGACTACCAGGAAGATCACCACCAAGTGCACCCCAATGGCAGCCCCAGCGTCTCCCATTGTGCTGCAGCAGCCCAGGGAGCCTCCGACGTTCCGCGGTTCACCGTTCGAGGATGCGGAAAGCTGACTTGAGACATACGAGAGGGTCGCTGCTTTTAACAACTGGAACAGCGACGACAAACTTAGAAATTTCTTATTCAAACGGGAAGACGCTGCTAGGACGTGGTTCGACAACCGAGAAGCCACCTTAACGACCTGGAGCTGTTCCGAAGCGGCTTCCTGCAGTCATTCGCAAGCATCGTACGCCGAGAACGAGCCCAAGCACTATTAGAAACCCGGGTGCAGCTACCTAATGAGACAACCGCGATCTTCATGGAGGAAATGAACCGTCTTTTCCGCCACGCCGACCCTGAAATTCCCGAGGAGAAGATAGTCCACCTACTCATGCGTGGTGTGAAGGAGGAACTTTTTGCCGGAATGGTACGAAGCCCACCGAAGACCATCGTCGAGTTTCTTCGCGAGGCCACCAACATCGAGAAGACACTCGACATACGAAACCGGCAATTCGGCCACCGCACGAACTCGACTAATTACGCCGGAGTTCAGTCACTGGCCACAGAAGACCTGCGCGAGACTATCCGAGCAGTCATGCGGGAGGAGGTACAGAAGCTGTTCCCGTCATCACAGTCTCAAGTGGCTTCGATTGGCGACGCCGTACGTGAGCAGCTCCAACAACTCGGAGTAGCCCCTGAATCACCACAATCTCAGCCGCAAGCGATGACATACGCTGCTGTAGCCCGTCGTCACGTTCCCCCTTCACGCCCATGGCAGGGCCCAGTGATGACACAGTTCCGTCGTCCACCACCACCCCCGCCACGAGCACGCCAACCGGTCCCCTCACGCGGCTTTCCAAGGAAGACTGACGTTTGGAGCGCCTCCGACCACCATCCGCTTTGCTATCACTGCGGAGAAGCCGGGTGCATCTACCGCTGATGTCCATACTGGGAGAAGGGACTCCGAGGGTTCACCATTAACGCACCGCGACCACAGATTGGCGAATGACCTCGCGATATCGCCGACTACCTCGCCGACAGTCAGTGGAGCCCTCGACGACACCGTCACCAGGCCGCTACTTGTCACCGCAGCGCCGACCATACACTGGCCCAGCCCGGTGCCGGTCAGCGAGACCATATCCGAAAAACTAAAACCAGCAACCGATTGAGGTGCAGTTGCTGTTCGTCGAACTGACGAAGATCCTCCGCCACCGACGAAGTTGCCGAAGAAACTACCTCGACGACATAACGACACGCCGCTATCCCGACAAGTGCGGAAGCAAAGAATATGACGACGAAAGACGACCTGAAGACGTCACATACAAGTCACAGGTCAACGGGACGCAGCCATGATCCGACGCCAAGACCAAACTGTAATGCAAGAGAGAGAACCACCGACCTCGACGTGCTTCCCGATGGCCACGCAGTTACCGCCTTAGTCGCCACAGGGGCTGATTACTCCGTCATGAGTGGACACATCGCCACCCAGTCGCAGAAATTTCAGGCTACATGGGAAGGCCCTGAAATTCGTACCGCTGGAGGACACCTCATTACGATGACTGGAATGTGCACGGCAAGAATTACCATTCACGACCGGACTTACACTGCCACCTTCATTATCCTCCAACAATGTTCATGAGACGCCATTCTCGGCATGGATTTCCTGAACCAACAAGGCGCAATCATCGACCTGAAGTCGAAGTCAATAACGCTGTCGGAAGATCAAGCGATACCGCCGGAGAGCGTTCCTAATCACCGCGCCTTTAGTGTGCTCGAAGATCAAGTGAGCATCCCGCCTCGCTTCAGCATTGTTATTTAGGTCGGCACCAAAACACCTGCTGACGTAGAAGGCGTCATCGAAGGCGGCCAACGTCTACTGCGCGATCGCGAAATTTGCGTCGCAAGAGGAATCGCTCGACTGCATGGAGGAAACACGAAAGTGTTGCTGACAAACTTATGCTAGGAGTTCAAGCACATCAACAACGGCACGACGATCGCATACATGGAGGATGTTCTGGAAACCAGCAATGCCTTTGTCGCCTCGGATTCTGCCGCATCAACCGAAGTTCCCGAACCAGACTTCGACATAAATACAAGTCTCCCCATTATTAAGCAACAACAGCCCAGAAGTTGAATTCGACGATACCAAGAGTGTTTTCCGACGTCATCAAGGATTCGACAAATGCCAGTCGCAAAGCATCGCATAACAATGGAAGAGTGTGCTCGACCACCCCGCCACTGCCCTTATCGAGTTTGTACGCGAGAACGTGAGTCTATAAGACGCCAAGTCGACGAAATGCTGCGCGACGACATCATCCAACCGTCAAAAAGCCTGTGGGCATGTCTTGTAGTCTTGGTGAAGAAAAGGGACGGAACCATACGTTTCTGCGTCGATTATCGTCGTCTGAACAAGATCACGAAGGAGGACGTATGCTGCCTCCCCCGAATAGACAACGCCTTGGATCAGATCGCCAACGCTAAATACTTCTGGTCGATGGGCCTCAAGTTTGGCTATTGGCAAACAGAAGTGGAGGAAAGAGATCGCGAAAAGACTGCCTTCATCACCCCAGGCGGCCTCTATTAGTTCAAGGTTATGCCATTCGGACTGTGCTCGGCGCCTGCAACCTTCCAGCGCGTGATGGACATGGTTCTAGAGGGACTGGAGTGACAGACCTGTCTCGTATACTTGGATGACGCCGTCGTCTTCGCCGGAAATTTCGACGATCACATTAGGTGGCTTGCAACAGTATTAGAGGCCATGAGGTCATCAGGGCTTAATCTGAAGCCGGAAAAGTGCCGCTTCGCTTACAACGAGCTTCTGTTTCTAGGCCACGTCATCAGCATATCTGGAGTCCACCCCGACCCGCAGGAGACAGCGGTCATCGCAAAGTTCCCGCAGCCCATCGACAAGAGGGCTGTGCGTAGATTCCTGGGCATGTGTGCCTACTACAGGCGCTTTGTGAAGGACTTTTCTTGCATCGCGGAGCCGCTAATACATCTAACTAAAGGTGATGTCGAGTTCAAGTGGGAAACGCCGCAGGCCGATGCATTTCAAGAACCCAAACCATGCATGCAGTCGCCGCCGCTACTTGCACACTTCGACGAGGACGCCGATAACGAAATCCACACTGACGCCAGTAGCCTAGGCGTCGATGCCGTCCCAGTCCACAGGAAAGACGGGCTTGAACGGGTGATATCTTAGGCTAGCCGGTCGCTGTGAAAAGTGGAAGGCAATTATTCTACGACTGAAAAAGAATGCCTCCCCATCATTTGGGCTACAGGAAAATTCCGCCCTTACCTATATGGGAGGCCATTCAAAGTGGTCAGCGACCATCACGCGTTGTGTTGGCTAGCTAACTTAGAAGACCCTTCAGGACGGCTGGCGCGGTGGAGCCACAGACTACACGAATACGATATCACTGTAACCTACAAGTCCGGACGAAAACACTCAGATATCAATTGCTTATCATGCGCCCCCATTGACCCACCGCCGCAAGATGAGGAGGATGACGATGCCTTCCTTGGAATAATAAGCGCGGAAGATTTCGCTGAACAGCAATGAGCAGACCCGGAGCTAAAAGGCATCGTCAATTATTTGGAAGCGCACACTGATGTTGTCCCCAGGGTATTTAAGCGCGGATGGTCTTCGTCCACGCTTCAAAACAACCTACTCGTGAAGAAGAACTTCTCACCAGTCCGTGCCAACTACCTTCTTATTCTTCCGTCGGCGCTGCGTCGAGAAGTACTGCACACCCTACATGACGATCCGACTGCTGGGCCCCTCGGTTTCTCCCGGACGCTATCAAGGATACAAGAAAGGTATTACCGGCCACTCCTAACCGCCGATGTCCCTCGTTACGTCAAGACATGTCGAGACTCTCAGCGACGCAAGACACCACCCACAAGGCCAGCCGATCAAACCTCCCTGCTGACCTTTTCAGCAGATCGAGATGGACTTGTTGGGACCGTTTCCAACGTCAACATCCGGAAATAAGTGGATCATCGTGGTGAAAGAATACCTTACCCGCTTCGCTGAAACTAAACCTCTGCCGAAAGGCACCGCAGCCGAAATGGTAAAATTTTTCGTCGAAAGCATTCTGCTGCGACATGGCGCCCCAGAAGTTCTCATCCCCGACAAAGTAATGGCCGTTACAGCGGAGCTCACCCAAGCCATTCTGCAATACAGCCAGACAAGCCACAGGCGGATAACTGCCTACCACCCGCAGACGAATGGCCTCACGGAGCGCCTGAACAAGACCCTCGCCGACATGCTACCAATGGACGTCGACGTCGAGCATAAGACCTGGGTCATGTTTAGGCGACTCCAGACAATCACATACCCACAGGCAAAGTAGAATAACAAAATCACAGGGGGCAAGGAAAGCGACCTGCGTAGGTTCTGTTCGCAAACTGGGACAATCAGACACCAAATGTTGGAACGCACCTCGTTCCCGTTTTCTCGTCTCCCCGTCAGCAGCTAGACTGATTGGACCACCTGGCTCAGGTCCGGGGACGTCGACCGACAGCTTGAACTGGTGTACTGGGCGGAGAAGGCCAAGCAATCCCAGAACCTTGAGCCCCATCCCTCATCCACCTTTCCCTAAAGTTTACCACCACCACCAATAGTGAAACCTTTACAGCAGTGTCCCTCCGTAACTGAGATGGGCCAAGGCGCCGCTTTAGTATTATTAGATTAATGGTTTTCTGTCTAATCCATACGAGACACAAATTTCTCCCAGCAACAGCAACAGCAACGACTTTGTCATACATGTTACGTAAGGCTGCGTTGTTCGCTGCGGATGTCTAAACAAAATAACAAACAATCTTTAAGAACCAGGCGCAGTACAGCCTGCACCTTTGTCGAATGTATTGCTTTATTTATTTGCATGGTAATACACGGAAATGGCCTCGCACTTGACAAGCCCTTTCGTAAGTATTTCGGCCGGCAGTGCTGACGAGCACTTTTGTTGGTCTAAGTATTGTCGCATCGCGGGTATATTGAGCGCCTTTAGGCAAACAATGAGCGCCGAAAATAAAAACAAAAAAGAAAAGCCAAGGGCAAGTCTCTTGCTCTGTGTTCCTCTCTTTCGCAACTTCTCTTTCGCAACGCGGTGATCGTTCCATAATGGAGCTTGGTATTGCGCTGTTCACAGAACAAAACAAGGCAGCCTACATATGCAGACATAATTCAGATGGAAGCACATGCCAACGCGAAGACGACCAGCCGTTTTGTCGTGAGCAAGCTAATCAGGCAGGGTGAGCTGCCATCTGGACATTTCTTATGGAAGCGCCCGAGGTTCAAGAAACATAACTGTCATCGTCGCCAGCGGCTTTGCGCTTCATAACTGGATCAACAAGGGCCGTGCACCTGGCGAACGTGAAGATATGGGATGCTAATGAATAATTTCTTGATACAAATTCAAAACGAAGGAATTTTGTGGGTGGAAGTGGGACCTGTTTGTGTTGGCATTGCAGACGTGCCATTTGCTCGGTAATTCCTTATTTCATCCTGTGATAGGTACTGCTTCGCTTTCGTTTCAGCATATTATGCAAGCGTCTCCTAAAACTCAGGCACCAATTTTCACTTACATAGAAAAGAATCGGTATTCGAACTTAGGCTGCGGGTAAAATGAGCTTAACGGCAATTTCAACGTAGTAGCAACAAGTGCCGCCGCGATGGACTAGCAGTTTGGTGTTGCGGTGCTAAGCACGAAGTCGCGAGATCAAATCCCGGCCGCGGCGGCCGCATTTTGATAGGGCGAAATGCAAAAACGCCCGTGTCCCACGCATGGGAGCACCTTACAGATCCCCTGGTGGTCAAAATTGTTCTGGAGTCCCCCACTACGGCGTGCCTCATAATCAAATCGCGGTTTTGGCACCTAAAATCCCAGGATGTCATTCAATTCGCTTGAGCATTCAAATAAAGCATACGTTTTGCGAGGCCATCGACAACATTTTTTTGCGGTAACATCCACAAGCCTTAAATACGACTGAATGCACTCGGAAATTGTTAAAGGAAAAGTAGTAATTGAAAATGTTTGCAGACAGTTGTCCTCTAACAAGTATGTACCATTTAGAAACGTGATCGGCGTGCTCGCGGCTTTTGTCCTGGTCAAGAAATTCAAATCTCGACCACTAAATGCTCACCGCACACGCGGTTAGAAAAACTACCTCAAATTAGTACTGACCGGGCACCCACAGGTTTTGATACGGTAGGACGTGGCTGGTAACGTTGGGGGCAATTGCAATGTACGGGTTGGGTACGAACTTCATGCCTACAGGGTCGGAAATAGCAGTTGCGTGTGCTTGTCGCTCCGATATGCACCTCTAGGTCCGTAAAAACTTAACGTTTTGCTTCAAATGAGCAAAAATAGAGCTGACAACGGACTGACTGACAGATATAAAATTTATGAAAACAAAATCGGCACATTACTCAGTTGTAGCTCTGTTGGCTATCCTGCACCGTGGAAAGTGAGCTAGAAGGAAAAAAAAAGAATAACAAAGAAATGGAAAATAGGTCGACACAGAACACATACATGGTCAAGCGTTCGCCCTGTCCTCTATTTAGAAGCGATGCATGTGCTTGTTAGTGTTACGCAAAAGTCCGGCGTCTACGTTGCTCTGCTTCTTCCAGGTTAAGGCGACTACAGCTACAAAATAAAAGCTTTCTAAGCTAAAAATATAAACGTGTCAGGAAAGGGGAGCCTGTAATCACAGAAGGGCTGATATTTAAGGTTATGTTTAAGCAACTGTGCTTCAATTAGCACTATCCGCTGCTCAACTTAGGCAAAATATATAATTGTTCGCAAAGCGGCACCTAAAGGCAAGTGACGCTGTAAAGTTTCACGTTGTGGAAAACAGGGCAAAAGTCGCCTGGATTCATGCATGGTTTTCTTGTGTCAGATTTCGGGGCAAAAGGAGGGGGGAGGGAGAGAGAACTTGAGAGATATTCATCGTATTTGGCCCACTGCGTGCCAAAACTTCCGCTCTGACACTTTTGCGTGCACGCCTCCATTGCGGCATAAGTATTGAGAAACATGCGAAGCTAGCCAGGCCCAATGCGTGGCTTATCCGGCTTAGTGCACAAAGTGCGCAAAGTAAAAAAAAATAGTACCGAAGTTATGGAGGCGTGCTCACCACCTAGTTAGTATGGGATATGGTAAGCGCCCGCTATGAAGAGCTCATGCCACCCGCGTGGGCGTGTTCTCGTCTCCGCATCAATTATCGAGTTTGCGCACCGAGAAAATGGGCCGAAATGCGGGCCAAAGGTGGGGAGCGCATAATTCGCAGGTGCGCGCACCTGCGGCTACCTACGTCATAAAAGGCGACACTCGTTAGATTGGTGAAACAGTGAGGTATGCTGCTCATCCTGGGCTAGATTAGCAGGACTTGCTTTACTTTACTTTTGATGCACCCGTTTGTGTACACGTATTAGCGGCATGATTATAGGTTCGGGTTATACGATGGCTTTTTGTTTCTGCAAACAGTGGCCTTGTGCGAGATTTTGTCAATACTGCACCACGGAGGAATTTTATGCTCCTTAAGAACGCAACTACAGCAGTCACACGTGCAATAAACTTGCAACAACTATGGAAGAAGATGAAGTTGAGGTAGTAATTTTTTATTATATAGGCATACGCTTTGTACCAGCAATATAGTCATAATCTTTAGCTCAGCGACTAGGCGAATAATTTTTGCGTAGGTAGAGCATATGAATAAAATAATATGATTTCGTTTATTTCGATAGAATGTGCGATAAAGCACGAACTCCAGTTACTATCAAACTTACGTGATTTTTACTAAGATGTTCACTTCGTTGCGTATAAAATTTTCCCACAATTATTAGGCGTAGACGGAAGATTGCTTGGATTCTAGGCAGAAACGACATGCTGTTGTAAAGACAACGTAATTGGAATTCAGACGACAAGGCTCAAATATTGCCGAAGATTACCATTGAATACGCTTACCTCGTGTTCCACGTTAGCGCTCGTGGTTTTTGTCGCTCGCTAAGCTTGCGAAATCCAACCTGTCATTCTCAATACTTCCGGAGAAAATTTCTTGCAGCAATACGGCCGCTAGCGCTTGTTATTGTCTTGGCGTCTTCTACACCATGTCTCTTGCTTAGTAGCGCCTATGTAGCAAAGATATTAAACTGTGTCGGTGCTTGTGGGCAACATAGAGCGCAACCGTGATCGGAAGAACGGAAGTCATGGTTCTCGGCACTTTGTTGATGAGTACATCCATTGGTAAGAAGGCCACACGCAAGGTGGCAGACGCATGTCGTTCGTCACGCCTGACGGAGGTACGGGGATGAATGGACTGGGCGAACGCCCCGTTGACACAAGCTCTGCAGCTACACAGCAACCCTGTTTCACCCCTGACAGGCCACGCATGTCGAAAGCCTTATTGGCGCACATTTACGGCTGCTGTAGCTTGCCCACAGCATCGATCCCTGAATACTGCCATCTCCTTGATAGGTCTCTGTGATCCTCTCTCTGGGGGAGATAGGACAGGAGGAAGATGCTCGCAGCTATGAAGCGAACGAGCAAGGGTCACCAAGAAAACAAGGAAGAATCAAAGGCGGCATGATTAGATGCTTCTGCCATGAATGTGTGTGCATTTACCGATCGTTCCATGGGTAAGATGCACTAAATTGTGGGTGACAAAGGGTGCAGATTTTTCGCAAGCGCAACGTTGGTGCCTGCAGCTTTATGGGAAGGCATTTGATGGGACAGTGAAAGGAAGCGTGCCGACATAAATCCTGCGACATTTATTTTGCGAGTTCAATTTGCATAATCACATCATATATCCGAATATAGTTCCCGAAGTGTACAGTGAGCGTCAGAAATTTACTTACACTGGCATACCTAAAAAAAATTGAATTTCCGAGGTGATGATGACTGGAGCTACAATGTGGTGTTCGCGTATAGTAAAAAACCAACTGTAATCTACGCATATAGCTGCACGCAAACAACCGTTTACCAAGTAATTATTTTATTCTTTAATTTTTATTGTGTTCGTTGCAAACAAAGTAGAGATATTCAAGGAAACTGAAAAAGGTATGACAGATGAAACACGAATGACATAACGACGACAACAAAAAGTGCTTTACATAAGCTTAGTTACCGACTCTCGCTAGTGACAGCGTCAGAATTCGGCTAACTTTACGCCACATGTGCCCGTCTGTACCTATACATATAAATCAGCAAAAGAAGAAAGCAGGGATGATAGAAGTCTTGCCACAAGTAACCAAAAGTCACGCCAGGTACCCGTGAGTCCTAGGGGGATGACATCACTTAACGGAGCGTATTCTTCAGAATGAAGTGCGCCATGCCGTCAGCAAGGCGCCGAGTTGTGCTAGCACGGAAACACTGTTTCTTCTTTCTTTTTTCTCTTGCGGCAGATATTGCACGATTCGGATCTAGTGTTCTTCTCAGCATCTGCCGCTTCGAGAATTAGGCTTCCCGCTCCTAAAATAACAGACGTACACGTTTGATTTATTGTCATTTCCATATATGGTAACCTTATTCTCGTATACATTAGCTCTTAAGCTATTTTAAACATGCTGACAAATGCACAGTCCGCAATTGAATATGATCCTTAAAACCTCGTGAATTTTCGTGGATCGGTACCGAAAGAGGAGTAACATGGCGGAGCGGGTAAGATGGGGAGAGCTATAAAGGCGAAAGAAAATCGCAAACAATCTAACCTACTAGCGCGTTTTCAGTGGCAGACTTCACCTAGCTTTCCTTTCTTTTTCTTTTTTTTCTGTAATCTACCTCTCTTTCTAAGCGTGCGGATTTGCTTTATCTTTCTGTCTACCCTTAGCCTTTCCCCAGCGCAGGGTAGCAAATTGGATATCTATCTTCCGGTTAACCTCCCTGCCTTTCGTATCTCAATATTTCTCTATCTCCTTACACCCACCTGCCAGAAAGCATCTCAGAGGAAAATGCTCCTTCTGTTACGAAGAAATTGGTGCTTGAAACTGACCTTCATATCACTGTGGTGGCCACCTTGTGGCTTCAGCAAATTGTATTCTCTATTTACTTCCATTTGCTGTAACATTCACTGGCGGTAATTTTCACATATAACGTTTTGTTATGAGAGAAACACTTCAACATCTTTTTGCTGGCATGTAAACATTGTCCTGTATTATATAATATTTATTGTTACTTGCTACAAATTGTAAACAAAGCCAATATTAGTTTCTATCTACGTAGGCTTTCTATATTTTCTATGATAAATTAAGCCCGCAGAAACACATATTTGCAATAAAGTGAAATTCACAATTTTTCTTGAGTACTTCGCAGAACGCTGCCGTAATATTAGCTGATCAACAATAAAAAAAAGGAGCAGTTTCTTCCGAAATGGGAAGAACCGTTTGCGATATCAAATTAGTAGATAGCTACACGAAGCGAGGATAGTAGTTTTATCGGCCGTATTAACTTGTAAACATTCGCTTACCACCTAAATTAACAATGATATACCGTTTAAGTGCGACTTAAGTAGGACGTACAAAGAAACAGACATACAAAGACAGCGCGGTCTTTGTGTCTCATTTCTACCTCCTTATCCAATCGCGCTTGCCCATTCTATCATGCATTCTAAGCAACTAGCCTGCCAACATGTCTTAACAAAATGAACAAGCACGGTGTCACGCGGCACAAGAAAGCATGGACACAACTCGTTCGATGAACGCGGAAATTCGCTGTCAAATGCGGGAGTGAGAAATCGCGGCAGCAGCAGCGATCGAATTGACATTCATGCGTCTCTAGCTTCAGCGCCAACGAACCGTTTCAATCAAAGCGCATACGAAGGTACCGGCACTACGCGCGCTCTTCTACCATCGCAGATCGCTTTGAAGATGAGGTCCGCGTAGGCATGCACTTGCCCCTATACACGTGCCCCTATAGCGCACGTCGCAGATCACTTTCAAGATACTGCGGACTCACGGCTGTGCCTTAAGCAGCGGCCGCCTACGGCCGCCAGAGGAGAGCGCCCCCTCCCACGCCCCTCCCTCGCCTCACCCGTGCGCCTGGCCTGCGACCTAGCCCACCTTCCTCACTCGCGCACGCGATATCAAGCAGCATTCATCGGCTGACACCCGCATGCTTCCACTCGCACACACAACATACGGCGAGTGGTGACGATTTTATAGCCCTTGAACTTTATACGGAACATCACGCCGACACCGATGGCAAAAATGCGCCTGGAGCGCCCATATAATTGTTATTAAAATAAAACGAACTATCCGCCAGAAAATATACATTGCATTATTCGAACGCACGTTATAGATTTGTGCTCAGATATGTACAGTAACTATCGCTTTTATTTTATTTATTTTTTAAGTTTCCTAGAACGTAGTTACATTGTAGTCAAGCTATGTCACCTCGTGGCTTGCTAAAGCGAAATTCTTGGTGGCAAACTTCCGCGATTTCACGTTTCTGCTGCTTATTTCACTGCTGCTGCTCGTGATCATAGGTCGCTTGGTAAAAACATGATGCGCCGGCCTGTTCTGTAGCACATAATTTTAACCAAAAACGTAGCTGCAGTGAGAGCGTATCGTAGCGTCAGAATGGTATGATGTTGTGTACACAAGCGACTGCAGCTACTAAAATATTCTGCTCTCAGGTTTGACGCCTTTCGAAATATTCAGAGAGGACTCTTATAAATAATTATAGCACACGCGCCGCGATGTACGAGAGAGGCTAGCGCAAAGATTGAAGATCACAATGCAAATTCAATTCCAAGTTCAGTAATCATATACAGATCATCCTTGAGGGCTAGTCATGAGTTTTCGTGTTGGTACTTGCTCCTGCATTTTGCGCGGGGTTAAGCCCAAGAGTAGGCACCGTTTATATGCAATTACGAGCGATATAGGCCTACCATTTTGTCAGAAGCTGAAGCTAAGCAAGGTCATAGTGCCAGGATCTAGCTACGCTGACGCGACGACTTCGCTGCAGCTGAATTCCGAACACTTATTATGCGATGAGGGTGGCTATATGGACTTGTACGGTGTTGCGTCCATTCACAACTACTAACAGCTACATAGGGCTTCCTGCTGTCGAACCTTACTGAACGCGCCCACGTCAGATGTGGATGCGCCTTTCTTGAAGAAGAAAACCTACTGAGGCGTCATACTGCTGCGCGCTCAATTCACGTCGCGGTCGTGTACGTTCATGACCTGTAGCACGTACAGCACGAAAGAAGAACCCGGTCATGCTTTCACCTTCAGCAGAGGTTGACCTTTTGCATTAGTGGAAAATTTACTGCATTACTGCATTACTGAAAAACTGTTGTTCAAGTTTACATGCCTTAACCGTTGTTTAGGTAAAACAGGCTTTGTGTGTGTAATCAAATGCCCACTTGCTGTGATCTCAATACGAAACTGGCTGTATTGTAAATAAATAAATAAAAAAACTCCATGAAAATCTCAGGTAAATATCGCAGCGCCAGTTGCAACGGGATGAAAAGGCTACTGGTGTACCGCTAGCCATACGCGGGAACAATGTTGTACTCCATGAACCACGTACACTTATTGCTTGTTAAAAAGTTATTTTTCCCCCTGGAACAAAGTCAAAAATGAACCCCCGTGGAAGTTGCCGCAGTCCCTACGAGGATAATTTTCACAATCCGAATCTAAAGCAAGTCGACATTATTCCTAGTTTAACTCGAATACCATGAAGTAAACCTGTAGTTTCTCAGCCCGCAGTAGAACTTAATCACCAATGATGCAATGTGACAGATAATACCATAAACCTGTTTGCGTAAAGGAAACGGTACCCACAATGAGCCTACAGCAAAGAGACAGTAGTTTTGCCTGTTCTACCGTTGACCTCGGTAATGAAATGCTAGGACTTTGTCACCACTACAAGCGATAAGATAGACGCTCGAACGAGCAAAAACTAGAAAGGTGCATTTAAGAATCTAACTTGTCCCAATAGCTAGCATTCTGTTTCGAATAAAATCTTCAAGGGCTCAAATGTAAAAAGGCGGCCAAATATAGGCGTTATTATAAACAACTGTGCAAAAGGATAAAACAAAAAGGAAGCTAAAACCAGCAGCGAGTCAGACAGCGCTCCTCCTGCATAATCATTCCACCACGTGATGTAAGAGCCCGTCTGCGGTCATGAGGTGAGTACAACAGCAGCGTGCAGCAACACCAATTTGTGTAACAGCCGAAGCCGGGGAAAACGTTCTCCGAGCGGGGTCTCACGAGGTTTTACGCGAGACTGGAAGAATCAGTGTATTATTACACAAATAGGCAACATCTGCCGAGGCCTGCAGTTTTAGGCTCTTGCGAGGCGAGCATAACGTAGTCAAGCTTGCGCAAAAAACCAGTTGGTTGAGACTGCACAACGAGAAGACGTGTTCGAAGCAGAATTGCATAGCATCAGATCTGGGCAACAATTTTTCATCTAGCCTAGCTGCTCCCTTTCTTGCGAAGAATGCGGGGCACTAGGCTGCCTTTTGTTCTCCCGCATGGAGGTTTCGCGAAACGATCACACTCTTTTGCATGATAGCTCGCCGCGTGCCATAGCGTTAGGAACGCAGACGTCGAGTTAGTCAGAGCGTGTAGTGGTAGTGTAGTCAAAATAGCGCACCAGGAAAGTTGCGCTTGCAGTTCCGAAGCCGGACAAGCCAGCCGCCTGGTTTACGCGCGGGCACTGAGAAATAGCGTGGAAACGTTTCAATTCAGTTAAGTTCAGTTCATTTCCTTAAAGGCCCCATTTCAGGGGATGTCACATAGGGGTGGGATTACATTTGAAACAGCGAACATTATTTAATATTGAAAATTATCAGTTCCGCTTTCTTGGAAAGGAGTCTATGTAGCGATGGAGACGATGTAGTAAGGCAGGCCATTCCAGTTTTTAGCCGCTGTAAAAATAACGAAGCAGGAAATGCAGTAGTTTGCGATGGCGGACGGGAACTAGAAATTGATGACTTGTGCGGTAGGATATGCGTGCTGCGGCTGTAATATACGGTGCGTGGTTTAAAGAAGAATAGAAAAACAACTTCTGAATAAGGGCAAGGCTATAGTAATGCGGCGACGATAGCAGAGGGGCGGTATTCGAGATTGTACTTTCATGCACGCATCATGCATTTCATGCATTTTTGCAAGCATAATAATTATAGAATAACGCCGTTTCTAAAACCCTGTGTCAGGAATGATAATGATTGATTTCTACCATGTCCTAACACCAGCCGTTGTTAATGCAGCTCAATAAAAAAAACGAATGCCAGCAGTGCGGCGAATGTGGGCGATATTAGATTGCCTTGTGCAGAATGTTGGCAGAAGGCAGGGCGGGAAGATGGTTGGTACTCCAGTTATCAAAATGGTGCAAAGGACCTTGTTAGTTATTGATTTTTCTTTCTTTTCCTTTCCATGCTAACTGATGGCGCGGGGTAGAACTTTCATAGGTGGGGCATGAAACGCGTTGCTTGCAATATTGCACAGCCCAGGAAATGGCTGACATGCACAGAATATTTGAGAACAGCAGAGGCAATCAACGCATCTGGTTACCATCTAGAGAGTGGTGTTTTAATTTGCAACTTCACAGAGACAATTGTCACGTCTGCGTCTGAATGGAGCCTCGTAGATCAGGCGCATCTGAACAAGGCAAGCATGACGCATGCAGTTGAAAAGAAATCTGCATATTTCTACAAGTGCTTTTGCAGGAGGTGAGTTGTGGTGGTCATATATCTAGTGCATGTAACCTCTGTACGATGATAATGATCATAGTTTTGAATGCACTTCGCTTATCCACTAGCAAGTATAGTCCCGTGGTTGTCCACACGAGCGTTGGTGAAGACTACAAAAAACATTACCAAGCAGGGCGTTTTCCTCAGTGCGAGGAGCCGGATATATAAGATGGGCGACATGGTCCTTGTGCCTGAGGCTGTGACACCGCATATAAGCTAAGCATAGAGGAGCACTTGAACTCCTCGCTCATCACAGACACGAGAAACCTTGCTAGTCTCAGAAATCGTGAACTCAGCACGCAAATGTATGGGCATGAGGGGCAGTTGTACTTAGAAATAAGCCCTATGATAGTACTGCGAGGGTGTGTCACAGCAGATACATACTTGCGAATTCTTAACATGGCATAAAGGCTCTTTTACTTGGTTTTAAAGCACTGCTTTATGCGAGTGTGGCTCAAGGCAGCTGCATGATCTCTTCAATATCATTTGGTGATAAGCCAGAGCTCCTCGATGAGGTGCTATTCTTTCTGTAGCCTAAACGTTTCACACATAATTAAAAAACTTACGGCAGTCCGGGATGATAAAAATCACTGCCATCACTTTTTTTCGTGCTGTACTCATGAGAACAATATAGCCTAATGAGCTGCGCTCATTCGTATGCAGGGCAATAATTGTAGGAGTTCGTGAAATAGATTTAAGGTAGATAATTATTTCCTCCAAGAGGCCTTCCGATGTTCTGCTGACTATTCATTGAGAAGCGAATAATTCCTCTGGTATAACTTGAACAGCCAATTTCTAAATTTATGAGTGATCCTAAGAGTGATTACGTGCCAAGCTACGAACGAGCGTATAAGGGATGGCGAGCATAACCATCTGAGACAGTCAAAATAAATAGAATTTCATACTTCGTGGCGTCAATATCCCGGTATCCTAAAACCACGCTTCAGAGCCGAACTATGAAAAACGGTTTTCAGCATACAACTCTTCGTAAGATCAAGCAATCCTGAAGTCGGACATATAAGCGAAAGACGCCGATCTATAGCAAACAGGACTTCCGAACGAGAAGCTCGTGGATTTGATTGCATATGTACAGACACGCAAATTTCAGTGCGATAACGATTATACGGTTTCTCGAGGCACATTTGTTCCGATTCGAGCAGTACCACCATTTGCGAACTCCATTATGCTGTCATGGTATTTACGCAGACACCCGAAGACTTGGCATCAAAACGAAAAGTGAGCCGTCATCTCGCTTCCCTCACTCAGCTTCTCCAGCGCCAAGGAAGCGTCCTCGCTTCCACATCTTTCATGAGTGTTGTGCGCATATGCACTAGCATTCCCGCCAACCAGCTGTGTGCATTACATGGCAGAGGTAGCATAGACTTGCCAGCGCATACCTACCATATCGCTGGCAAGGCTTGACGCCAACATACTGAGACGGTTCAACGCTTCGCTATCGCGCAGAACATTTTTTTTACCGAGCTATAACGAGTCGAGATTATTGCGGCTTTTACCGTGGTAAAAAGGCAGAAATCCAGAGAAGCACACCACTTTTTCAAATACAACTAGCCTGTGAAAGCGGCGAGAAATTATTTTACTCTTTTATTGAGGGCTTCTTGTCCCAATGACATCACCCAGAAGTTCCAGGCAGGCTTAAATTGCTACGCAATCCTTAGTAACGGCTCCATTCTCTTAGTTTTAGGTCCCTTCCTTTATAAAATCGAGGTGTACAAGCGTTCAACATTTTCAGCCTGTGTAATTAGTCTCTTTTTCATATGATTGTTTTTAGGACGTTTTCAACTCTTCAACATATTACAGTAATAGGCATGGGCACACTGTATCGCTCATAAAGTAAGAAACATATTCAAACAGGAAATTGGCATCTTCAGTTATCTCTTCTCATAGAGGCTGATTCATTTAGAAGGCGGGACACTTCTGTTCCCGTAATGCTTCTTTTGACAACTATAACAGCTACTCAACTTACCAATAATGTCTCCCAAATGCCGCAGTAGCTGAGTGGCTATAGTAGGCTGTAGTAGCTTAGCTGAGTAGCTGAGCAAGAGTACGTGGGTTCCATTCCGCTCAAAATGGTTATAGTTGGAAGGGGGCGGTGTGCAGAAAAGATCGGGTTCCACGAATGAATTTCTGCCTGAATAATCTCAGGTGGTTAAAATTAAGCCGCACTCATTCACTGCGAGACACTTATAAGCAAATGTTCGTTTGTTGGAGGTTAAAATCATAAACTCTGGATGTCTTTACACAGTGAATACCTTAATACGTGATATCGTAATATCTAATACACTCAATTTCAATAGGTATTATTTGGACTTTTTGTCTTTTATATTGTTTGTATTATTTGTGTCATTTTATCAAGCACCGACGTGAGGCTGAGTAT
This sequence comes from Dermacentor albipictus, assembly GCF_038994185.2. NCBI lineage: Eukaryota > Metazoa > Arthropoda > Arachnida > Ixodida > Ixodidae > Dermacentor > Dermacentor albipictus. The sequence goes on from NC_091821.1 coordinate 441,465,461, forward strand.
TGAGAAAAACTGCTAAGTACTGCCAGAAGATGACAGAAAGATGCTCCAGCGTATCAAAATGTATTTTCACCTCCGTATAAAGTACTTGATTGTGATAAGGATGTGACTATTTATACTGTATCCTATATGTGCTTTTCGTATCAATCATTAAAAGCTTGAGGCGCGCGGAATGTGCTCGAGAAAGCTGATCCGGAAGGCGTTATTCGAGCCGCCGCATAATTTGACTGCGGCGATTACGTCGGCACCACAGGCAGCGTTGCTGCACAAGGCCCATTCGGGATCAAGCGTTTCGCTCGCGAGCGCCGTAATTACCCTTACGCACAGCGGGAATGCGATGCATAATGACAGTGGTCGCTATTACCACGCCTGATGGTGCGCACTAACGGCACACTCCGCTGTGTTTACCAGTTGATCCAGCTGCGATTACTTATTTGTATTTGCTTCGCGGGAGTGCCACGAGATGCCGTATTTACCCACGTATACGTGACATAGTGACACCACGGGTATTTTACCTTCAAGCAATACTTTACATATATTCCATTTTTGCCTGTAAAAAACACAATATTATAAAAAGAAACAAAGGAAACGCATACACTCGCAAAGCTAGATCACTGAATGAATGTATAAATATAAATACACGAGAATAGAGCCTGACTTCTTCCTTCTCAAGCGCCGCATGCTCTAATTTTAATGTAGCGCAGGTGTGTGATATGTTTCTCTCATTTCCGCATAATGGCTTCCGTAGAGCGAACAGATGTGATGTATTGCACAAGCATCACAATTTATCTGCTACAGCCTACTAAGACCCGAATGCCGCTGATGCACATGATTCCTTGTCAAGTCGTTTCTCCTTGCCGACTTGTTACAAACGTGAAGAAGCATTTTTTTCTTCTGTTCAAATATACCAGATAGACACTGCAGAGCAAGTTCCTCAATGTAAGTTGAGAAAGTGACCGTTTCAATATTACCCTTGTAGGTAAGCCTACGTTTACTGTCTCAAACCCAGGGGTTTGGGCCAGTAAACATTCAGTTCAGCCTAAACCGCGCAATCCTGCGCGGTTTAGGCTGAACTAATGATGTTGCATTCGAAATTCTCGAATCAACTCGCAGTATATATGAAAGACACGTTATGGTTGTTTTCGTCATCTATGACTACAAGACGATCAAGACTGCGGTACTGGGAGTTTTCACAAACACTGACCGCAATATAGCTCGTAAACAACATCCGCACAGTTCCGCCTGCACCGGATTTCGCCTAGCGAAGAGGTGTTATACGCTATCACTCCCGAGTTTATTTCGAAAAAATAACAAAGACACAGTGCCCAATTAGATACTAAGTAACTGAAGATGATAACAAACAAGTTGCATACTTCCCACTTTTCCCGTGCACAGGACGAACGTAAAGCGCAGGCGCCCACAAACTAGGCTAATTGCTGACGCATGAAATATTTTCTACATTAAATGGCCACGCAGAGGCGCAATAAACAAGCCGTTGGAAGTAAAAACGAAGCAATGACAGGAATCTAGCTGACTTCAACGCACAAACAGAGGAATAATGCAAATTGTAGAGTGTGGACCATCACACTTCATTCAAATTGTCAGTCATATGACCGCAGTGAGCTTTCATGGATTTGAATTGTCACTATCGCTGGATGAGCGTGTCTTTGAAATATGCCATCATTACATCAATGCTGGATACCTTTGTTCTATTGCAATTGATGGCGACCCTCATTCTAAGTCTGTTGATCAAGGAAAATATTGTTATTCTCTTAGGACATAAACCAGACATATAGCAAAAAAATATAAGTGTATTTTAGGCTACGCTTCAGACCGATATTGAGGGCATCGAATTTAGACTTGGTCGTCTTATCTAATGTGCTAAAAACATGTACGTTTACGTTTCGTTGCTGCTTCATGTGTACCCGGCCTGCGAGCATACACAGTAATGGCCGTATGCCAATCACAAAATTCCTCCATTCGCCTACATGATACCCTTACATGACTGAATTGGACTTTGGAACTGCCCACCCGAACTACTAAATGGATGTGTGTTGTTTAGTGGCGCAAGGGCCAGGTATGGCCAAAGAGCGCCATGACTGATAATGTTGTGTGAAGCGCTGATTTGTGAGTGGTCATAGTGGGATGTAACATGGCTGTAAAGTGGCCTAAAATCAATCAGTGTCATGGAAGGGTAGAATAGTATATAGCATAAAATTATGATAGTGATACGTGTAGTGGACTGTGGATATAGTACGCGTGATAAGTGGACATTGAGCTAAAACGCAAGAATATGTAAATAGCACTTATGCCTCCGAGGGGCCTTTGAGCCCAAAGGCTGGGAGGCAGGTGCTTTCTTTATTGCACCTACCGCAGCAGAAACCTCTGTTAGAGGCTGTGCTACGGATTTCCTGGGGCTATAATATGGAAACTATGTACATCTCTTAAAAATCGAAACAGGGATTCATGTTTAAAGAGAGGTTCTATACCTACAATCATTTGAAGATGAAGTGGAATTTGTTGCCGGTGAGGTAATGGAAAATGCTTTTTCCTATTTGCATCTAATTCTCTGCATTGCATCAGGATGTGAAGCACGGTAAGTGGCTCACCACACTTATCACACATGGGTGGATCACCACCTGACAAGAGGTATGCGTGTGTGCTTTATGTATGTCCTATTCTAAGTCTGCAAAGTATTACTTCCGTGTGGCGGTTCTTTGATACCGGCGGCCAGTTGCCAAGATATGGCTTGATAACATGGAGTTTATTTTCTGTTTCTTTATCCCAGAACCGCTGCCAGAAAGCCCTGAGCGCTTTTCTTATGGAGGGCTTAAGGTCCATTACAGGGACAGTCGTGGAAATGTCTGCAGCGTTCGCGTGGATGGATGTGGCTAGCTGGTCAGCCAACACGTTTCCTTCAATCTCGCGGTGCCCCGGCACCCAGCATACTACGATATGCTGCCTGGACGCATAGGCGGTGCATAATGCTGAATAGAGAGATACAATTATAGGATTTTTATATTTCTTCACAGTTTTTAATGCGTTTACGACGCTCAAAGAGTCTGTGTATATAACTGCCTTTGGGATATTCAATTCTTTAATGTGTTTAACGGCAGCCAATATGGCGTAGGCCTCTGCTGTAAAGATACTTGTGCTCGTGTGCAGAACACCGGTATCCGAAAAGGATGGACCGACTGCTGCATAAGATATGCCAGAATTACACTTTGCTGCGTCTGTAAAGAATTGAGGACCTGAGTATTTGTGTTGTAATTCCAAGAAGTACATTCATATATGCGCGAGAGGAGCGCGCTTTGTAACAGTTATGAAGGATGTATCACACTCTATTGGTTGCCACTGCCACGGTGGGGGCCGTATATCAGGGGGCATAGGATGGTATTCAAGCAGGGGAAAACTTGTTTCTTCAGCTATGTCTCTGACACGCAGTGAGAAAGGCTTTGCCACTGTGGGCCGGTTGCGAAAAAGTTGACAACTGGACAAATCATTTATAGTGTAATACGCGGGGTGCTGACTGTTTCCGTTTACTCTAAGAAAATACATGAAAGACGAGTATGTTCTCTGCAGTTGAAGTGACCATTCATCCGATTCAACGTACATACTTTCCACTGGGCTTGTTCTAAAGGCACCTGTGGACAGGCGAATTCCTAAGTGGTGGACGGGGTCTAGCATCTTTAGAACAGTTGGAGTAGCCGACTGGTAGACTATGGCTCCATAGTCTAGTCGTGTGCGTATGAGGCTCTTATACAAATTCATGAGACATTTTCTGTCACTGCCCCAGGTTGTGCGTGAGAGCACCTTTAAGATATTCATTGTTTTCATACATTTGATTTTAAGATACTTTATGTGCGGTACAAAGGTTAATTTCGCGTCTAAAATTATGCCTAAAAATTTATGTTCCTTGTTTACAGGCGGACGCTCACCATTCAACAGAATTTCAGGATCAGCGTGCAGGCCCCTTTTTCTCGAGAAAACGACACATGTGTTTTTTTGTGGGTTCAGTCTGAACCCGTTCACATCAGCCCATTTGGAGACCCTGTTAAGACAAAGCTGGATCTGTCGTTCACAGATTGCAAGAGAACTTGATTGAAAACCCATCTGCACATCGTCAACATACGTCGAATAGAAGATGTTATGTGGTATGTGTAGACGAAGAGAGTTCATTTTTACTATAAAGAGTGAGCAGCTGAGCACCGCGCCCTGCGGCACTCCAGTTTCCTGTACAGATTTCTGTGACAGAACAGTGCCCACTCGAACACGGAATGTCCGATTCGACAGATAACTTTCGATAACATTGAACATATTTCCGTGTATACCTAACAGTGAGAGGTCTCTCAAAATCCCAAACCGCCACGTTGTATCATAGGCTTTCTCCATATCTAAGAATACTGATAAGAAAAACTGCTTATGGACAAAAGCTTCACGGATACGTGCCTCGATACGTATGAGATGGTCAGTGGTGGATCGACCCTCCCGAAACCCGCACTGGTATGGGTCCAGCAATTTGTTTGATTCTAGGAAGTGTAGTAGGCGACAGTTAAACATTTTTTCGAATACTTTGCATAGGCAACTTGTTAATGCTATAGGCCTGTAACTCGATACAGAGGAAGGATCCTTTCCGTGTTTTAGGATTGCAATTACAATAGCCTCCTTCCAAACAGAGGGGATCTCGCCGGAAGACCAAATAACGTTGTATAGGTAAAGGAGGGTTTTCTGTGTTTCGGATGGTAGTTGTTTTAACATCTCATATATTACGCGGTCTGAACCTGGGGCGGATGTATTACAACAGTTTAGTACTGCCTGCAGTTCTGCTATACAGAATGGATCATTGTACGCAGCACTTTTAGCAGATTTTCTTTCTAATTATTGCTGTTCTATTTGTGTTTTGTATTTTAGGAAGGTTTCGGAGTAGTGTGAGGAGCTCGATATGTATTCAAAATGTGCACCGAGAAAGTTGGCTTGGTCTTCAAGGCTTTCTCCGTGGCTATTTACTAGAGGTAAGGAATACCTTTGTTGCCCATTAACTTTCTTCACTCTATTCCAGACTTTTGTCTCATCTGTGTACGAGTTGATGCTTGATATGAACTTCGTCCAACTCTCTCGTCTTGCTTCTCGGCGCGTTCTCCTTGCCTGGGATTTGACATGTTTAAAATTTTCCAGGTTTTCAGCAGTTGGGGAATCGCGAAATATCGCCCACGCTTTGTTCTGGTTCCTCCGTGCTTGCCTGCATGCATCGTTCCTCCAGGGAACACGCCGTTTGGAACTCATGCCGCTCACTTGAGTGATACATTTGCATGCGGCATCAAGTATAAAAGCTGTAAAATATCTAACAGCGTCATCTATGGTTATACCGGACATCTCAGTCCAAGTCATATGTGTAAGAGTTCGGTATTGTTCCCAATCGGCTGAGTCAACCTTCCACCGAGGGACCTGCGGGGGAAGTTGATCTTCTTTCGGGGTTGTTAGGATTATTGGGAAGTGGTCACTCCCATACGGGTTGTTAAGCACATTCCATTTAAAATAGGGTAAAAGCGTCGGCGATAAAATGCTAAGATCTATGGCAGAGTATGACTTGTTGGACAGGTTAAAATATGTGGGCTCCTTCGTGTTCAGCAGACATGTTCCAGAGGAAAAAAGCACCTGTTCAATGACGCGACCTCGCGCATCACAGCGTGAATCGCCCCACAAAGTACTGTGTGCATTAAAATCACCAAGAATAAAATAGGGGTCCGGGAGCTCATCTATTAATGACTCTAAGTCGCGTCTGTGAAGGTGATGATGTGGTGGTACATACAGAGAACAGATTGTAATGAGTTTATTTAAAAGTACGGCTCGAACGGCCACGGCCTCAAGGGCCGTTTGGAGCTTTAAATGCTGACATGCTATACTTTTGTCAGCAATAATGGCTACACCGCCAGATGCTGCGACAGCATCCTCGCGGTCTTTGCGAAACGTAACATACTTTCGGGGAAAGTTTGTGTGTATAGATTTTAAGTGTGTTTCCTGTAATCACAGCACTTTTGGATTATGTTTGTGGATGAGTTCTTGCACATCATCAAGGTTTCTAAGGAGACCTCTGACGTTCCACTGAAATATTTGTGTATCCATTTTTATAGTAAATTGGTGCTGTGCTTACGGAAACGGCAGTGATGTCTTAGATTACAGAGCTCTTTCGAGGCCCTGTAACCGGGGTTTTGCCCTTTCTGGAGCGTTCAAGGGAGCCTCGCCGCTCCTTAGGCGTTTGGTGCGCCTTGAGGACATGTGTAGTGTCCATTGCCTCTAGTGAGGCTCCGGACACGTGCTCTTGCGAGCGAGAAGGTTTCAGAGAGAGTCCCACCTTGGAGGGCAAGACCCTTGCGCCCACCAGCCCGGAGGTCGATGGGGCATTTTGAGGAATTTGGGTGCGCCGGCTGTTGCCAGCGCTAGAAGGGGCGGGGGAGGGTGGGGCAACCTCGGCTGCACCCACCTTCGGGGTCGGTGGCCCCGTCTGCTGGGTAGGCGGAGCAGCGCTAGCTGAAACCGCCGCGGGGGCAGATGGCGTAACTGCCGACTCACGGCTTGTGGGTCGGACAGCCGCCGGAGGGCGTTGTGACGCTGCCCCCTGACGCGCCACTTCGGCAAAGCTGGCCTTAGGAAGGTATGCAACCCGCCTGCGTGCCTCTTTGAATGATATGTTTTCTTTTACTTTGATTGTGACTATTTCTTTTTCTTTCTTCCAAGACGGGCATGACCGCAAGTATGCGGCATGCTCGCCATCACAGTTTACACAGTGGAAAGCATTCTCACAAGATTCAGAGGAGTGTTCGTGCGCGCTGCATTTCGCACATGTTTGGCGGCCTCGGTGGCTCTGCGAACTGTGGCCAAAACGCTGACACTTGAAACATCGGAGGGGATTTGGCACGTATGGTCTTACACGGAGCTTGATGTACCCGGCCTCGATTGACTCGGGCAAGACACTTGAATTGAAGGTGAGTATTAGGTGTTTGGTCGCAAGTTCTTTTCCATCTCGCCTCATCTTAATTCTTTTGACATTTATAACATTCTGTTCGCTGAAGCCCTCCAAGAGCTCAGCCTCAGTGAGCTCCAGCAAATCATCGTCCGAGACAACGCCGCGGGAGGTATTCATCGTGCGGTGCGGGGTTACAACTACTTGGGTCTCCCCAAATGATACTAGCTGTGGCAGCTTCTCAAATTGCTTCTGGTCGCGGAGCTCCAAGAGGAGGTCACCGCTAGCCATCCTTGACACCTTATATCCTGCGCCAAAAACTTCGGTAAGGGACTTAGATACTAGGAAAGGGGAGATTGTTCGTACTTGTTTAGCCGGTTTTTCTGCGTGGATTACATGAAAACGAGGAAAATTGTGGACTTGGCGTCCGAAAAACTGAAAGACCTCTTCGGTGCGCCCTCGTTTCTGAGGGCGATCAGGGAGTTTAGGAAAAGCGTTTTCCATATGTACAGTTGGGTTTTCGGCCGCGATGCCGACCACCCGCCATGGAGCCCAACAGGGGGACGTGACAGGAGCTCCTGCTATAGAAACCCTGCCAACGCCAGCCGTACATCGCTGCTATAACCAAATACAGCATAACCAAGGCTGGCTAGCTACACAAGGTTAACCCTTGCCGCCGGGAAACTAGGAAGTGAGGAGAAGTGATGAGAAGACAGGAAAGATGTAAAAGACGAGAGAGAAAGACGAAGATTCGAGAGGAGGACAGGAAAAGGCGACTGCCGATTTCCCCCGGGTGGGTCAGTCCGGGGGTGCCGTTTATGTGAAGCAGAGGCCAAAGAGGTGTGTTGCCTCCGCCGGGGGGCCTTAAAGGTCCAAACACCCAGCATCGGCTCAACCCCCAGGATCCCCTTTTCCCCAGACACGGCTAAGCCGCGCACGGCTACACGCGGGAGGGTCCAACCCTCATGTGCTCGGGTCCGTGGTGTCGCAACACACCCGAACTACTGGCAACACCGGCTAAAAAGAAGAATATCCCTTGAAAAATGGCTGACTACCTTCAAAACAATTTGCAGCCCTTTGCATGTGCGTATTATCTGAAGTAAGAAGCTCGGAACACCTGGTTGCGCTAAGAAACGAAAGTCTACACCAAGACAAAAGACAAACGCACGACACAAGTGTTCGCGTTTCGCACCCTTTTACAGCATAAAAGGAGATGGGCTCATTTCAATAGCCGTCTCGGTAGGCGGTGGAGTTCTCCGCCGCGGTTGGTGTCCAGTTTCCGTAGCAGCTATCACAGGGAATGATAAAAAATGCTGGCTCTCCTGTAATTGCGGATAGATGTAAGCATCAAATGGCAACCGGCAAAGCACATTGATTGGAAATTATGCTAGCCGCAATCCTAAAATTGTTGTAATGCATGCTAGCAATGGCACGCCCCACTACACCACACCCCACCGCACCACACCACTACATACAGTGCACTGCTCTGTATGGACGCTGCCCATCTAAAAGAAAAAAAAATGGCTGAAGGTTGCACAACAGGCAGTGAAAGATGCTAGGGAAACAGCGCACTGCCAAGCTACAAGAAAAGTGCCTGAAGGATGTGCCACGCACCATGGCGCCATAGCTCTAGGTGACGTGAAACCCATTCTCAGAATTGGCGGACCACTGGCGTTCAAAAGAGCACAGGTTACCCTCTCTCAGTACCAAAAGAAGACAGTGAAGTGTATTGCGTTCCCCGTATAGGCCTTTTCAACGTCGTCCCCTCACCCCCCCCCCCCCCCCATTAGAAATGACAAATAAAACTCCAGTCTTCTAGAAGTTGCAGCTTCAGTGATATTGGGAACAGACATTAGGAAGAGCTCGGTAGCAATATTGTTTGTAACTTGTTCGGACAGTAACCAGCGCATGTAACGCGGCCCTGTACATAGGTCCGGGGGCCAGACAACGCATTGTCATAAGTTTTCACTGGATGCCTGGTTGTCCTCGTTTGAGTGACCGGATAACTGCTTTGGCTTCAAGGTCGCTTGAAGGTCGCCATCAACAGAAACTAAAAGCATTGCAGGCTTAAAAACATACCCCTTTTCGCAGCAATCGAAGCCGGGTCCGCTGCGCGTGGGTCAGCTACTCAACCACTCAATCACGCCAGCGTTTGCTAGCTTGCAGCGGAAAATGCCCTATAAACACTGCCTGACATGCGATGTGACATGCGCGCCGCCTAGCGTTAATTCGTCGGCACTTTGCACTGAGTTTGCATATTATTACATCAGGTGGCACGCCGTGTAGCACGCCAGGTAGCAGTACGAAATGTTTAGATAATGAGTGGGGAAGAAAAATAAGTTTGTCGACGCAGGGTGGACAGTGGAGACCGTTCTTGCGAAGAGACAGCCCGGCAGTGCTTATTGCCGACAATGGAGCTCCTACGGAGCCGCTTCTCCAGCTTACGCTGTGACTGGAACGCATGTGCCACGCAGGCCGTGACATTTTCTTTGTCCTTCATTTGGCCAGGAGTTGCGAATAAAAGGTACCATCAACCTATGGACTTCAACAAAATGATTCCAACCTTCTTTGACAAGAGAAGTTTGAGAGTACTAATGTCTATCCATATACGTAGGTATTTCGAACTTTACAGCATGCACTACTATACGTATAATAGAAAACTGCGCACACGACAGAACAAATGACACCTTCACCAACTAATCAGTTATTTTCTTTAAGAATAGCAGAACTTATAGATATGGCTTAGGTATTGACAAGCATGCACAAACACGAAACATTGGTGATTAAAATCTTCACTGAAATTTTCTCATTGCAGGGACCGTGAATGTTAAGACGTCCGCTTCGAATGCGCGAGACGCTGATTCCGATTCACGGTGGAACCCAGAAACCCACCGTTTTTTCTAATGGCTAGAGATGTACTGCGACCCGGCGTTCGGTTGTCTATATAGATTCTCGTCTCCAAAGGCCCCTATGGAATTTTCGACAAAGTCTCTCGGTGCATGTGGTCCCACCACAGCTTTGGCGAAAATAGTTTAGCTTTTGCCGCTGTTGTGGTAGGGATACGACTGCTGCCGTCAGTTGCCTGCCACTAGAGCAGGCCCCAGTGTACTCACGGTCCGGTGCTTGGCAACTACGGGTATTCAAGACACCTGTGGAAGAATGGCCAGCACGGGACGGCCAGGCTGGTTTTCGAAATTTCTTGGTGTTTTCTTCTTCATGTTTATTGCACAGCAAGCGTAGGGATCTGTACGAACGTGTCCCAAGCAACACAGCAGTGAGAAGTCGATTGCCTAGCCGGGGGCTGCTTGCACCCGGCTTATATATCGGTGGGCCTTCAGTGTCGGGATCGACCAACGCACCCTTCGCCGCCTAGACGGCCGTCCTACAGTAGAGTCCCCTATGGCTGCTTTCTAACGTTTGGTACGGGGATAATTTATTTCTTTCGTTACAGCTTCAGCGCTAACCGCATGAGTGAGGCTATCATAACGGAGTGCCACTTTTGGAGCTTTTGTTCGTGACATGGAACAGCGTTGCTAAATTGCGCATCCTACTACTAATAACCAGTCAGAATTTGTAGGCGCCGACAGGACTAAGCGCTGCAGTGAAGTCTTACACGGTACGTTAAAACGTATTTTGCTTTGGAGGCCTTACGCCTCTTCAACAGTTCTTTTCTCGAAGTGGACAGAACAAAAATGGCTGTCTAGGAGCTTTCGTAAGGACAGATTCTGCCAGCAGTATGCTTGAATTTCGTTAAAAAAGGGGAATGCGAGGAAATGCAAATAATACGCTCTCATTTAAGTCAAAGTGCCGACTGTTGGGCGGCTGGTGATTGTGTAACGTCGCCAACTGGTACTTCTAGAAAAGTACCTGCAACAAATTTCTCACAGGTTTTATCGCGCTTGCACCAATAGCAAACCCAAGACGTTTTATTGTTGCGCCTGCTGTGCACGCCTCGTGCTTAACGTTCCGTGATGCTGCTTTTACGGTCTACCCCCCCCCCCCTCCCCTGCCCCGCCACCGCCGACCCCTCTCTCTCGCTTCAACAACTGCTGATAGGCGCACACATGGATGGATAAGGAGGGTGGCGTCTTTGTATCCCTACCGCCATATTCTTGCATTTGTATTAACATCCACGGCTCTGTACCGCCTTCTGACCTTACCATCAAACACTTCTCATTTCGTATATATGCCCTGTAGTATCTGTACTTTTTTCTTTTTGCTTCTTGGCCATAGACGCTTGCCCACACTGATATTGACGCCCGCAAAGAAGTTTCATATTAACAGTACGTATTCTACAAAAATAAAACCTGTGAGAAAATCAGCCCGTATAAAGAAATAGTAATGTTGGATACATTATACATCAGCCGCCGCAACTCGGACTCCTTTTCGCTGCTGTCTCTAAATGTGCGCAGATGTTGCTATTCGTGCAGTAATATTTTCGATATTTCCCTTAGAATTGCAGCATCGCTGTGTCAGGCAAGCCGTCTTGATAAAAGCAATGCCTTAAAATTGATGCACATCCAACGCAAATCTTCGAACATATAAGAAGCGAAGCTTTTACAAACCTGTGAATAGTACGCTATGAGTGTGCCCATTTCGTTACTTTGTTTTGCGCGTGACGGAAGTTGGCGTGATCGCATTCGCTGTCGTGAAACCATGCTACGCTAACTGACCCACGTGGCGATTATTTCTAAGACGTAGTTGACCTTGGTATGATTGAAGTGGGCGCGTGATTGGAGCCTAATTATTACATCGTCAGGCTGCAGTGTTATAAGAGCGACGTTCGATCCTGCCCTAAGGCACATAATTCACTTTTCTTTATGATAGCGATTAAATAATATAGTAGCAGTGACTATACCTGCCATGGAAGTCCAAAAACAAGAAAGGGGCTGGCAGATGGAATGGCACACTGTGGTATAAACTTTTTTAAAACAGGGTTGAAGTGCCTCAGACAGGCTGGCCATCGTTTCGATAGGTGGACCTATCTTCGTCAAAGGCGGCCTCGTCATCCTCGGCGTGTTAGTTTTAAAGGGTTAGTGCAGTGACGTCACGTGCGGGTGTTGTTGCTGGCGGCTGGTTTTAAAGAGAGAGATTACAAGAGGGAACAGGCGCTGTCGTCCGACGTCTGTGAGCCTCATTCTCAAGACGAAGGGACAAGAGCGTGAGAGTGGGCACGCGGGGAGGAAAGAAAAGAAATAGAAGCAGAAAAAAGGGGAAAAAAAAAAGCAGGGGGGTGCCAGGGCCGTACCAAGACACAACAACGGGGGGGGGAGTGAAAGAAAAAGCAAGAGAAAAATGAAATCTTTAAGAAATATGGGGGCTTGGGAGCGTGTTGGGGATGCGAACGGTTAGGAGGTAATCCGAGGGAGTCGTTGGCGGCATGTTTTTGAGGCATTAGAACGGCCGGTCAAGCAATAGGTCGAGTAATTTTGAAATAGTTAAGGTGGCGACGGGGAGTCTGCGGTGCAATGTGTGGGGAGAATGAAAGGCAGCGGCATGGTCTTTCAAGGGGCACTGACCCACGCGCTTAACGTAGGTGTCGTTACGGCGGCATCCAGAAGGCGATGGTTGAGGCGCCGAAAAAGGCATATTGACTTCGGAATGTGTTGTCGAGGGGGTTTCAAAAAAAAAAGGACTAAAAAAGGGGTAAGGGGGAAGGGGGGGCGAAATCGGTATAGCAAACAGGAGGGCGACGCGTGCAGAAGCGGGCGCGGGCAAGTGTACATGGAAGAAGGGGATCGTACACTTCGTATAGACGTAAAATCCTGAAAGAGTACATTAAATTGAGTAGTAAGCAGGATTTTTTTTTTCTTTCTCCCTTTCTCCTCCTCCTCTCTCCCCCTCTCCCCCTCTCCCCCCCCTCTTTTCCTCCGAAATGAAAGAGTAGGTGAGGTTAAGAATTAAAGTTGGCTGGTGGCCTAATGTGTTTTGTGTATTGGTTGATGATATGAGAGTTTCAGATTTAAGTTACAGCTTTTAAAGATTCTAAGTTGCCGCGTGCCAAATTAATTCCTGTCGGGTGTAGGCAATTAAACTTGTGTATGAGGTATGATTCCGTGTACTTCCTTTCGCGAGGGGAACGGAAATTTGTTTGTAGTATATAGAGCCTTGCTTTGTCAAACATATGTCCATGTTCATTAAAGTGGCTGGCTACTGCTTTGGGTAAATTGTGTTTTGTGTCCGCGCGGTGACCATTGAGTCTTGTATTGATTTGTTGTCCGGTCTCACCTATGTATTGTTTGCTACAAGCGGCGCATTCTAGACAGTAGACTACATTGCTTGATGTGCAGGTGAAAGCCGAAGTTACTTTGTGTGTGTAATTCGACGCTGTACTTTTTACTGTAGTAGTGGATTGAATGTGTTTGCATGTAGAGCACCTGGGGCGACCACAGGGATTGGTTCCCAACTTCTTCTTTTTCTGTAGTTTGGCGTGCACAAGAACATCTTTAAAATTAGTGTTGCGTCTGTAGGCTACTCTGGGAGGGTCGGGAAAAATCTTCTTAAGTTTCTGGTTGCTGGTGAGAATCGGGTAGTATTTACTTAGGATGTTATTCACGTTTGGGAGTGCGTTTGAGAATTTAGTAGTAAGAAGAGGCGTTGTTGTTCTTGTGATCTTCGGGCGGGGCTTGAGGACCTCGGCTCGATCAAGTTTGGTTGCAGCGATGTAAGCTGTTTGAAGGTCACTGTTTGGGTGGTTCCTGTTTGATAGCGTTTCTTTAAGGTGATCGAGTCTATCTCTGTAGTCTTGGTTTTCAACGCAAATGCGACGTAGTCGTGTGGCTTGGCCTTTAAAGATGCCTTGTTTGCAATGTCTGGGATGGTGGCTGGTATATTCTAGGTACTGTTGTTTGTCGAAAGGTTTCCTATACAGCGTTGTCTTTAGTTCACCATTGTCAATGTATATTGTTGTGTCCAGAAAGTTTATGCGCTCAGTTGAGGATTCTGATGTGAATTTTATTGTTGGGTGAACAGAATTTAGAAAGGATACGTATTTATCTAGACTGTCTTGGCCCTGTCCCCAGATTATGAGTATGTCGTCTATGTATCGTAGGTATGTGTGGGGCTTGGTAGTGCAGCGCGATAGGAAATCTGTTTCTAGAATCCCCATAAATATGTTCGCGTAGGTTGGTGCAAAAGGCGTACCCATGCTTGTACCATGTATCTGTAGGTAGTAACTCTCTTCAAATTCGAAGTAGTTATGTGTGAGAACTAATTCAAGGAGAGACAGGTAAACTTCAGTAGAGTGTTGTGCACTGTGTTTAGACAGCGTTTGTTTTATCGAAGATAAACCATCAGGGATTGGAATGTTGGTGTACAGCGCCGTGACGTCTAGTGTTGCGAGAATTCTGTTGTGGGGTAGTGTGCCTTTAGTATTAATGTCTTCTATAATTCTCAGCAGGTGGGGCGTATCTTGTACAAATGACGGAAGTGTTTTCGGCAAGTTACCAAGGTAGTGGTTAAGGAATGTGGAGATGTTCTCTGTCGGGGTGTTGTTGTTTGATACTATCGGACGGCCTGGGATAATAGCAGAGTATAGCTCAGCGGATGGAATTTTATGAATTTTCGGAAGGAGGTAAAAACGTCCGGCAGTTTTGTTGCTTGGTTTAAGAAATTTGTATTCTGATGGTGTTATCAATTCATCAGCCAAAAGTGATTTCAGCCTGTTGGTAATTGTCACTGTATAGGACAATGTCGGATCGTTATCTAGTTTGCGGTAATGTTCTGGGTTGTTTAGTTGTCTGTAAGCCTCGTGCTTGTATTTTTCTATTGGGTCTTGGTACGGCCCTGGCACCCCCCTGCTTTTTTTTTCCCCCTTTTTTCTGCTTCTATTTCTTTTCTTTCCTCCCCGCGTGCCCACTCTCACGCTCTTGTCCCTTCGTCTTGAGAATGAGGCTCACAGACGTCGGACGACAGCGCCTGTTCCCTCTTGTAATCTCTCTCTTTAAAACCAGCCGCCAGCAACAACACCCGCACGTGACGTCACTGCACTAACCCTTTAAAACTAACACGCCGAGGATGACGAGGCCGCCTTTGACGAAGATAGGTCCACCTATCGAAACGTTGGCCAGCCTGTCTGAGGCACTTCAACCCTGTTTTAAAAAAGTTTATACCTGCCATGGTAAGGAGACTCTTGAAGGGTACAGAAAGCTTCAGTTTAAGATGTGCTTTTATATAGTTTTTGTTCACTACGGACGCAAACGGTGTTATCGTACGCTATGTTCTATGCATTAAGGGTGATGCGTGTGGCGCATTCTTAAGGGTGCTATTTTGGTTGAGCGTAAGCCGCATAGTCACACGACACGTTGTGAGGTGTGCGGCCTCTATGTGGAGCTGCTAAGCAGTGAACGCCGAACAGCTATAATAACAGAACTGAATTAATTGGATGTTTCTTGACACACTATGCAACTTTTCTCTCAAACGTTTTATGTGAGTTTCTTAAGCATTTTAGACGTAAATAGTTTTATCTCAATTTTATATTTTCGTATTTGTGAAGTGTCATCGCAACATATCCGGCAACAGCGGTCAACTTAGTCTGCTCAATAGTTTTAATCAAATGTTACTGAATAGCACATCTAATGCTGCTATGTCGCTTACATCGTCGTTGCATGCACCTACATTTTCTTTTTTGCAACATCACAAATTACATGAAAAGCGTTAGCGTCACCTAAATGGTTTGCGTTACGGGTCTGCTTTCAATGAGTAGCCGTTGACTTTCCGGCACCTTGTACACACTCTTGCTACTACACTTTCCTTAGAAACAGAGCATTTGCACAAAACTGGGACATCGAAATCTTGCATGTTTCAACGCAATGCCTTAGCCACTTGGTCACCGTGGTGGGTCAAGAGATAATATTGCCGCAGCGCCAATGTGTCGACGCCCCGACGACGACGAAATTCAGGAGTGGAGCGCTTGGGCGCTGGAATAATAAAGAAGTTGGTTGTTGTATTTCAATGTAACAGCACCTTTTTCCTGCATCTGCCACAAAATAAACAACAAACAATTGCCTGGCAAACATGGTACAGTGTGAAGAACGTTATTTAGGTCCTGAGGAATAAGTCTGGTGATTGAGGTTGTTTCGTGTCTTACTTTTGCTAGTGTAGACTTTCGCGGTAACCTCTATACATTAATAAGAACCTCCTTGCTGATTTCACTTTTATTCACACTTAACTCTGCAGCACAGCAGCATCCTTTGCCCTCGTCGTGCCGGATGAAGCGTCCTGACGCAGATTCCAACCTGAGGATTTTGTACTCTGCAGCGATAGGCTGCAAGGTGCGGTACGTGGTATGGACTTACAAATATTCAGTGCGACAGGCAATTATGATGCCAATATTTCGTAGGCCCGCATTTATTTGAAACGGTTTCCCTCAACCCGGCATGAGCGCACATAAATGGAACTTTCTTCCGTCCCCTTCGGGTAAGGTTCCCAGCAATATGTTCCTTTAGACGAGAACCAACCATAATAGCTGTAAGGAATGTGTAATTTTTCCAGAAAACGGCGCTATTGGGCGAGGATATAATTTTGTTGGTTTGGGGCAACAACCTTTTTTTATATATAGCAATGCAGGAGACAGAAACTTTCAAAAACCTGTGGTTGAAGGCTAGCAGCTTAAGCGCCTTTGGAAAACTTGGAAGTATTCGGACGGTCGCTAAATGCTGTCTCGTTATGCGACTATGTTGAAGCACATGCATAAAAACTGCTCAAGACATGCGCCGAAGCAGGAATGTAAGGCTCGTTATTAAGGTCGTCGCCGAGCTTATCCATTAGGCCCACCGTAAAAAGTTTCGCTAAGGCTGCCTGCGTAGCCTTCCATTAAACGAGTACATAGCCGTGACATAGGAGGGCAAGGAATAGGCGTGGGAAGTTGAGATGGGAAACGGGGTGCCGTAGATTGCATCATTACACAAGAGTAAATTTGAAGAAATGACCGAGATGACAGGTCGATTTGTAACGCCTTTCCCCGAGCGACTAAAACGCGTCCTGGGTGGTGCGCTACATTTCCCAAGTGTAAACATAGAGGAAGAAATCACAGAAATGCGTTGAGGGCCTTCGAAGTAACTTTCATGACAAGAACACGTGGGGCTGTCGACATTGCGGGGAGAGCATCACTTTTTTTCCACTGACCTGTGACCTTTGCACCACTCGTAGTTGATACGGTATCGTGAAGTGGATTAATATTGTCGTACTCTGTGTCATTATTGTACAAACCACGGTTGTTTAAGGAGTTACATCTTGAAAGCAGGCAACGCCAGCTTAAAAAGAAACACACACACACATCCGCACTCACACACACAAACCTCGTCAAATGTGGTTAACGTTGGTGAACAAAACGATGTCGTAGTGTCGAAAAATTAATATTAGCGTATGTAAGTACTTCGACAACACCAATAAAATCCATTACCGCACATATGAACTGGATTTGTAAGTAAATAAAGAGATAGGGGTCAAAAATGGTAGTTACACTAAAACGCTAGTTTTTCCTCTACAGATGACTACAGCGTGAAAAAGGATGGAACAACGAAAGTGTGCTTCGCTCAGAGAATTGCATATTTGTATGCTTTTTTTATATATATCATTATATATTTTATCCACCCAGCATCTATTCCTGAGAGTTTTTGATGAGCTCTCGTCTTCGGTCACCAAACCGGACAGTGTGCAAATGCTTAACAACCACAAGGCATTCCAGACCGACATATGGCGGACTAACGACATTCTATTTTCAAGATTCTTACTTCGCTTTATTGTGTAGTAACTACCTCGAAAGTGCGCTCGTTGTAATAATGTTATAAATATGGCTCAATAAATGTAAGGCAAGAACAGGAATACTTCTTTAAAAACTACTCTAATTTATTGCTCCCGCTTTTATTCTGGCTTCCTGCCTGTCATTTCCACGTTATGCTGCACAGGAACTGAGCCGTTGTACATAAAAGCACGCGCAAACTTTTGTAATAAATATTAATATTAGGAATAGCAAAAATAGTGTTATAAAATAAAATAATAATCAATCAATCATTTATTTACTGTGCACCGGACGAACCATAAAGCCTCAGTGCTGGCGCTTGAATACACTGAAATAAAAACAAATCAAGAAAAAACGGCAAGATATTATAGGGAAAAAACAACAATCAATAAAAAGGCCATTTTGAAAAGTAGAGTGCATACACAAGAAAGCGCAAAGTGAATACAAAAGAATAACGACGAGAAGGGCAGGTGAACAATAGGTGAAAATATGACAACGCAAAGCTCGGAAACAATACTGATAGCAAGTTATGAAAAATAC
Source organism: Dermacentor albipictus (assembly GCF_038994185.2). Taxonomy (NCBI): domain Eukaryota; kingdom Metazoa; phylum Arthropoda; class Arachnida; order Ixodida; family Ixodidae; genus Dermacentor; species Dermacentor albipictus. The sequence goes on from NC_091821.1 coordinate 441,483,700, forward strand.
GAATATAATGAAAGTAACGTGATAAAGACATTTGCCTGTCAGCAATTGAGAGTTGGTGATAACAGGCACAAACAAGGAGAGGTGTACGTTCTATGGCGACCTTGCGCGGAATACGAAATATGATGCAGCCGAGAAATTCGAGGCGCGGGAGTTACCGTGAAGGAGTTTGAAAAGAAACAGAACGTCACTGCCATTAGATAGGCAGCGAGGTAAAGGCAGTGATAATAATGCAACAGGGCTCGGACAAGGACTGATGTCCGTGTTAGCAAAGCGGTGATGATATCTGCGTAGAAACCTCTTCTGAACCCCATCTATAGTGTCACTTTTTGGTTCCAGAAATGGTAATCCGGGCGACCAACGCGTATACGAGTTGAGGAAGAGAGCCTGTTGGGTAGAGCTTGCGGAACGATGTATAAGTATTGAATTCCCACGATAGCGTCTGCAAACAGAGCAAAGCGAGCGCATGTGCCCCATTGCAACGCATTTAGTGTGAGAAGAAAGTGTAAGGTTTTATCAAAAAGCGTACTGAGGTGATTGAGCTCACAGACCTTACAAAATGGTACATAATCTGCAGAATAAGAAAAAGAATGCTTGCTGTTTTGAGTGTGGAAGTCATGACTTTGGTCTTACCAGCTTTCATCATCAGGTTATCTTTGCACCATTCAGACAAACTCGAGAGACTGCAGGCTGTGACAGACATCAGCAATATGAATTTCAGTAAAAATCTTGATATCAGCGGCACATAGAAAAACCGAAAAATTTGAATAATGAAAGAAAACGCCATTATTAAAATAAAAAAGGAGCGCTTGTAATCCTGATGCTTGCGGGACGTGGCTAGCTGTGATGCACAAATAAGGCGTTTGGCCAGTGACGTTAACATACCATGATCCAGCCAAATTTAATTGCACTGGAGGCTGACAATTGACGAGTGAACAACAAAGTGCGTTAGCTTCAAGAAACAGCGAGTAGCTAACTGCAGCTAAAGCATTGCTGAGGTCACAGTAAATGTTGTCGACGTGCCCCCTTTGAAGTACCCGCACGAACATCTGTGCCATGGAACTTGCGAGATTTGTGACAGTTGAGTGCCTGGGGAGAAATACATGCTGCTTCGGAATCAATGAGCTGTTCGCAATAAAATAGTACGTTGTAAAGAGCAAGCTCATAAACGTTAGACCTCGCTCAAAGAAAATAAACCGGTCGAGAAATCGAGACATTGACTTCAAAGCCAGACTTAAATACAGGAAGAACACGAGCAGTTTTACACATGTGAGTTAAAGGGGAAGTATTCAAACAGTTATTAAATATAGATGTCAGTAATGGGGTGAATATATTGTAGTGGGCCATCAGGAAGGCTTTGTAGGGATGGCTTCAAGCGCGTAAGGCATTCGCTTATGCGTTTTTATCAAACAACACAGCACTAGTTGTGGGAAAAGTCATGTGCTACTGACGCAAACCAGCATTTAAAACTGCAGCTTTGTAAAAGAATGCCATATTGGCAGCAAGACATTCCACGACTGCTTGCCGTTCTGCTCCACTAAAGTTGAGCAAACGAAAACACTATCCACATTTACTAAATCGCTTGCCGATATACTTCCCGAATTGCGCCGGCCGTTTGGGGGGGCTCTTTTTCTAGAATGCAGTATATATACATCGTGATCCCGCTTATAGAGATCCTTACAGATAGTCAGAAAAGGCGGAATGCTTCTCTTCACTCATAACGCACATACTTCTGGATTTTCGGTACGCGTTATATTCATACTTTAGGGCAGTTGTAAGTTCGGATGAGAACCAGGGATATTAGAGCGCTCAATTCTGTACTGGGGTATGTATTTGCGCATACAGCTCGAAACAAGCTCCGTAAACTGATATATACTTGGTCATCAACATTGGTTTTGTCGGTAATCAGTGACCGATAGGTGTTGAACAACAAATGATATAAACCAACATAATCACAACGTTTGAAAACAAGGCGAGATGATTCATTTATGCCACTGGAGGAGCTCCGTTTCAGGGTTGACCCAGAATCAATTATATTAGTGACGGCTAAGCATTTCAGCTGATAAGCTTATCTCGGACCCACAAGGGAAATGTCCGAAGGAGAGACGCCTATAACTTATGCATTCGAGAGGCAGAGATCGAAGACGTTGCCACTGGAATTGACAATGAAGTTATGCTGCAAGTTAGCCGGTTATGCTGCTGAAGGGAACAGAAGAACAGGATCCGTAAGCAGGCTGCATTTCTTCTCGATGTAACGATTGTTTCGTGAATGTATAAGCATCTTCAAATCAATTCGAAGTGTATTTAAATCATCAAGAAGGATTAGCCCTTGCTTGCTATAGGAAGGTATTACACTTTCACTAAAGAAAATGACCTCATCAACCCAAACAGGGAAAACATTAGAATGTGCATAGAGATTCAATAAACAATTTTTCGAAACGTGTTAAAGACTTACTTCTAGCCAAGCTGACTCCTGCAGACTTTCAATGTCGCTGCGCCTAATACACCTCAGTTGTGTGTCAACAGCAATCAGTACGCCAACACCTTTTTCTTTAGGTCGGCTCAAGTCCCGGTCACTGCGGAAGACATTGTAGTGGGAAGGAAAAAAGTGGGAAGAGCAAATTTCCCTTGAGAGCCAAGTTTATGAATAGCAAAAACAGGAAAATAATATGAAACTGCATTGGAGACAAATTCACGTGCTTTGTTGTGAAACCCATGATCGTTTTCATAAAACGTGTCCAAATTACACGCCCATATGATCCTTGGGGAGCGGCTTGAACAGGCACCCATCGATGGCTATATGGCCATCAATGGCCACTGAGGCCATATGAACCCCATGGAGCGGCTTAAACAGGCACCCGATTGGCCATATTTAGAGGTCGTTCCGCAAGAACAACATGACCTTTCGCAGATATTTCCAGTCAGGCACGTACCCAGAAGAGGGGGGCTGTCCCGGCCCCACCCCCGCCGAAATTAAGCGGCATACCCTCCGCCCTCACCGCCCAGGCCACCACTCCTCACACACCTTCCTAAAGCGCCGCCAAATCAACGTTGAGACTGGACAGCTATTCGGTGGTCAACGTTTTCCTGCCTTTTTCACTACTTTTGGATGGCTGTAGTAATCGTCGTCTCCTGGGGCGGGAAAGCAACCTTTCTCGTCGATTCAGTGCCCGCGCGATTAACACCGGGTGCGTTCAGTTGTCATCATCTATTGAACAGTCACGCACATAGGTGTCGATTCGTTAGTTCAACCTGCGTTGTTTAGACTGATCTAGTGACCAGAAAATAGATTCGGTTCGTGGTCAGCTGCTCTGCATGCTCGTGGAGCGAGTTGCGGCGGGACAAAATGCCAGTCGCTTTCAGCTTTTCCGTTCGCTTCATTATTTCCTCGAGTGACGGCTCGCCTCGACGCTGCCAGGTCCTCGGAACCATATACCTGCGATATGGATTAGATAAGACGGAAAATAAAATAATGCGAGACGGCATCCATCATGGAACCCTGCAGTAACCCTTAAACCCAGCAGCAATATGACTGTCACCCGTTACCTCATCTAGTTTTTCTCTAATTGTACAGCACTTTTCGCGGAAAATTGGCTACAGGAAAGAAGAGTCGCAAGCAGTACAGAAACTAAGCGATCCACTAAGCGAATAAGCCAAGGCAACAGCTAAACAGGAAGGAAAAGCGAAAATTAACAAAGCTAACCATTGTTTATGAACATATTTATGGATCAACATCTTTTTATTTAAAACGGAAGTAGAGAAAACACAAGGGAGTAGAGAACAACTACGTGTGTTTTGAATGACGCTTCAACAGTTATCAGTCAAGCCGCCTGACGTAGCCACTACTCTGCTGTGCTTATGTAGGTGTTTCTCTAACCTTCCGTGGTGGGCGCAGTACGTCTAGAACCGCAGTGTCCTGCGCTCTACGGGGTTGTATGGGACTGGCGGCCACGCACTGTTACGCAACTTCCCAAATAACAATACTAGTCGGTTTGGCACTTGGTAGAGCAGTAAACGAGGGATCCAAAAGAACTGTGATTGTTACGCAAATATATATTTCCACATAATTCTTCCATAGCTAATTAAAAAAACTCAACTATAGTCGGATACAACTTAAGTCTGCAGTGAAGCCCCGCCCACGCTCACCTAACCACCAGCCACTGTTCCTGCGCAACGCTGCAAATAAATCGCACTTCCAACTTTTCCTCTTACCCAAATGCAGCGGTAATTCTAGTATAGTAATCTTTATTTTACGCTTGCGCTTCTTTACTTGTTGGTGGCATTTTTATTCAGGCGCTTTTTTCTTGCGCGAGACCATTTGACGTGGTTCCTTGTTTGCAGAGTAAAGGAGAGTTGTATCTCCCAAGCGTACCTGTGAGGTACCTTTATTTTATTTTTATTTTGCGGTTTTATGCGTCCTTATGGCAAATGGTGGGCGTTAGTCACATTTGTGCGAGTAAAGGTACCCCCCACCTCATTTGCATGGAAAACTTACCTTGAGTAACGCCCCCACGCCCCAACTCCCCGGAAAACAAATACTGGGTATGTACCTGCCTTCAGTTACTTTTGACGCGATCCTATCACTGAAAAATAATTCTCAATGCAGAACCCCCACCATCCTTTCGAAATCCATGGTATTGCACAAATACACTATCCTCATTATGCTACCGATCAAGAGTGTTTTCCATTGAAACCTTGTGCCATATAATTCCTCTTCCGGTACAAAAGTTGTCTTTCGCGTATCCTCGCGGAATACTGAAAAGCAGAGTGACCACCAGGAACATCGCTTTAAGTGCCAGATTAGTTCCCTTCATTTCCGTTACCAAATGCAAAACTTTAAAACTTCCTCTGAAGGTTTGAGCGTCAAGTGGATATAAGGATTGTGTATGGTATAAAAAATGTTCTACGTGTCGTAGTTTTAGGTTGTTGTGATCCTCCGCTATGCGGCCAGGGAGTTACAACTTCCTGTCCCAACGTGGCAGTAGCCCGCTCTATGGGGCCGTGCGCCCCGTAGCTCGCAGGCCTTTTCATTAAACTTATTCTATCCATCCATCCATCATTCTCCTATATTTTCTTCTGCATTGTTTTACTTTATGAGAAAAGGAGTGCCATTTGGATACAGTATGTCATTGCTATGCCTGCTTATGGGTCGGGTGTCACTATGGATACTGGAACGCCATGTTGCGTAGCGCTCGGCATGGTTTATCTGAAAGAGGTGGTGAACCCAGTGCTCCTCGACGACGCTGCGCCCCTTCTCCCCCGTCCCCCAATCCGCCGCACGCGCCTCTTTTCCCCCTCCAGGTACGCTCCTTTTCCGGGGCTTGCTTCCCCCTCCCAGCTAGGCCGCTTTCCACTTATACCCTTGTTACACGCGGATGGCCTTAACCACAATTAGCGCAGTTACATAGTAGGTGAAACACCGGCTACGTTTCTAACCGCGGTTGACTGCAAACCGAGCTGGACAATATTCACGTAGATTAACCAACATTTTGCAAACGGCCAAGATGGCGGAAGATACATCAACAGAGTGCCGTGCGGGTCTTTCGCATGCCTTTTAGAAGCGTGTGAATTGACCTGATGGCATTACTGATGTCATGAAAACCATTCTGGAAAATAATCTGACCTCTCTGCGCAAATATACTCACACTGTGCACTTACACTCAGACATGGCGCGACGTTCGCCTCCCGCTGACTTAGGGCCTTAGAGAAGGAGTTAGGCGGCGGCTGAAACATGACAACGTGACAAAGTGCTACCGCTAACGACTTACGCCGAATAAACTATGTGAGGGACACGGTTAAGAAAACTTGCACGACGAATTACGCGCAAGAAAACCTCGAGTGCTTAATTGACGCTACGTCTGTTTCAGCTTTCTGAGCAGATATAGTAATCGCGCCGATATCACCTGGAAAAGGAGCTGATTAACGGCCTGCTATTCACGCTGTACTCATGCAAGTGTGAGAACTAGCGCGACTTTCGGATGGTACGTTTAGGAATTTGTTCAACATTGCGTTAGAATTCCATTTGAAATGGAAACTAGTGGTGCTCCTTATTCATTGGCACCGTGAATAGGAACGACCAAACACCGCGGCAGACTGCGGTTGGTGTTAACATTGATTAACTAGAGTAACCGCGGTCATTTGCGGCCGTGTAACAAGGGTATTGGACTCGTCGATTTCATAGACGGGGCATACACGCTTGCCCGCAAAAACGACACAAAAGGTCGCCCGAGAAATGATTTTAAAGGCCCGCTCAAGCTGGGCTGACGTGACGCCGATTTCGGTCTGCCGACTTTACGCGGGAGATGTATGCGTGGTGTCGACAGCCCTGTCATACGGCACCACTGCCAACAGTCTGACGGCGGTTCGGTGGCGCATTGGCGGAGGCGAAGTCGTCAGCAGTCAGGTGACTATCAATTGCGACTATTTACACCATTACCCTTTACCTCAATAGCCCTTACCATACTACCCCTTTGTCCCATCGCGAGACAATGCCCATTCCCACAAATTAATTTTGCCCAACCGGGGCAACAAACCATCAAGCTCGTTACTTTCGGTGTTTCTACACGAATTTACCAGATAGGCGCATTTGTTTACATCAGACGTAACGGCCACCGCTCGTCGTTTTCTTCAAATAAGGTGCAAAACAATACGCTACCAATGACACGAAATAATGACAAATTATTGCAAGGCAGGCCGGTTAGCGCATATGATCAGCGCTGCGTTACACAGGAAAAAGCTCGTGCGAGTGCCCACGTTTCTTCCAAGACGGCTGCCACTGCTCATTTTGACAGCGGGTTCTCGCTTGTCGTGCTTTTGAGGCTTTGGCGGCACTGCCCGCTTCTTGTGTGCGCTCCAGACTAAGTGAACGGCGCTTTAGTTCCTTTCGCTATTGCAAGAAATGAAATATAGTTAACTCGGCACAACAGCGGCGTAGAGCGAGACTTCTCCTCCATAAACGGTAAAGGCGCGTTTATGCGACGTTATGCGTAGGCCTGGTTATTGCGTCTTCAACATCACCTAGCCACGTTATCAACAGTTACGATCTGACCATGCTATGGGCAGGACGCGTTTTGTGAGGACCGAGGAAGAGCAGCGTGCCCTCCAATGAGCGACGGCGCGCGTCTGTCGACAGGCCTCGACCGCAAAGAAAGGATTCAACAAAAGCGGACACTGCCATAGAGCTCAGCGGCCGCATTGACTGCAGTGCACCGTGCCGTCGGCGTTAATGCCTAATCCAGACTGCCGGCATAGAGAAAGAAATTTCAACAAGAGCGCAGACTCCCATAAAGCATAGCGGCCAAATTGACTGTAGGACACCAAGCGGATGGTATTAACTCCTTCCGGTTTCGGTTTTCGGCGCGCGCGTTTTTGAACACCAGTCGGTACAAGCCACGCCGGCTCCGCTGTTCGGCGCGGCATTTATTTATTTTTGCTTCTGCTGAGCCCTGCGTGGCCTTGGCGCAAAATCCTTTTATTATTTAGTAAAAATGATTGCGAACGACCTTTACAAGACTCTGCCGAATCCGTCAGGTGCAATTTCATGAAGAAACCGCAAGACGTCTTCTGAAATGATGAAATGTTTATTTTGCTCTCTATATATACTCGTTTCGGACTTCTACATTCATCCAAAGTTGGGGCACCAGGCAAGCAGCATTCGTTGCCGTACGAAGGTCCACCGGATGCCATCAACTGAAAGAAATTAAATTACAAGCATGTATCCTTTTGCTATATTGACCTAACAGGAGTATTGCATGTATAGGCGAAACGTGCGTAAGTGGTGAATGAGCTGCATTACAGATAAATTCACTTTACATTTCGTACATTCACATACATTCGTAATTTCATAATTCACGTACGTTTCGCAGCAAAGACTCCTCCCAAACAATGCCATAAAATCTGAACAAAACATCCGATTTTCAAGCACCGCTTCCTTCCCCGGCATTATTTCCTGCACCTTAAGTGCACAAATACACTGGTGACTGCACGTTTCCAAAACAACTTGGCCTCAGTCGACGCGATGGTACGCCAAGTACACAGAAGTGGCTACAACACAGGCTCAGCCAGACCATGTTACACGCTCGCAGAATGCCTTCTAGTCGCACTCAACACAGATTCGTGGGTGCAAAGCCTGTTTTCAGTCGCTCAGAATACATAAATGTCATGTTCTTGAGCTGCTCCTCCGTGTTATCTTTTACGCGTCCTGCCGGCACATGCAACACTCCCGTGTTATCACTCTCGGCTATCGTTCATCGCGTTTTCGAGAAGCGTGAGTACCGAAATAAGGTATATGTTGTTGCAGGGCTATAAAATGCGTCACAAACTTGTCCCAGTAAAATTCAGTACACGCAAAACTAACTCACTATGGCCGGCTTGCTTTTTTGCTAACAGCTTCACAACTCCAGGCGCGGCGAGCATGCCTCAAGATATCCGAAAAAGTTACCAAATAAATTACAATACTTTTTCGGGTCAGAGAATGCGTCACGAACTTCTACCAGTAAGATTCAGTACACGCGAAACTGCGGCACACAGCCGAGCTGCTTTTTGCTAACTGCGCCACTACGCCGAGCGCGGTCACTGTGCTTTAAAGTACCCCAAAAGTAGTGAAATTAGTTATAATAATGTCTGGAGTCAGAGAAAGCGCCAAAACTTGTCCCGGTAAGATTCAGTACACGCGAAACTGCGTCACACGGCCAAGGTGCTTTTCGTCAGAAAACCAGGTGCGGCGAGCGTGCCCGAAAACTACCGAAATAAGTTATAATTATGCCTAGGCTCATAGAAAGCGTCGCAAACATCTCCCAGTAGGAGTAATTACCTCATATTAACTAGGCTTGGACCGCGGAGCGGTTTTTCGATAACTGCGTCACTATATAGGTTCAGTTTTGTGCAGTAAGCCTAAATGTGCTTGAAGGGCGTCGCAAACTGTCAAACAACGTTCCTCACTTTGCTGCAGTCCAGTAGTGCAGCGGTGCCGTGTCAAAATGCAGACGGAACACAAGAGAACGCCGGGAGCCCAAAAAAATTTATCTACATCCTAAAGAGACGCGTCGCCGAGCACGCGAGCTTCGCATGCGCAGCCGGCTTCGCTCACTCCTGTGGCTTGTCTGGCGCATGACGTATGCACGCGCGTGTGGCGTGCCGCTAGCTTGTTGCTAGGCAACGCAACAAAAAGTTGCAAAATATAAGTTCATTTACACGCAAAACTTTTTCACTTTTAGTGGGAAGGAATAAAAAATATAAAACGTTGTCTGGAAGTTTATTTCACATTCTTTTTTTCTGATGCTCGCGTCAACTAACGGATGGTGTTGAAACTAAGCGTGACGTGTTTCCTGTTGCCAGTTTTTGAAGAGTGTCCCCTCGTGTTGAATTTCTTTCTCTATGCTGCCGGTTTCAGTTTTGGACGCGCGCGTTTCGAACGCTAGCTGGTACGCGTTGGGCGGGCTGCGCTCATCGGCGCATTCTTTTCTTTTTGCTTCGACAGCTCAAACACCCAGGGTTTTCGTGCGTAATCGTTTTAGTATTAAAAATGATTGCGAGCGATCTTTACAAGCCTCCATCGAATATGTGCCATGTGTCTTGTCATAAAAACGCAAGACGCCTTGGGAAAGGAGGAAAGCTTTTGTTCTATAAAAAAGCTCGTTCCGGCCTTTTTGTGCATTCATCCAACATTGTGGCAGCAGATAAGCAGCAGTAGTTCTCGTACAATGCTCCATTGGACGACGTGAGCTCAAAAAAGTAAATTACACGCATGTGTCATATTGGTATTAACACATACGAATAATGCATGTAGAGGCGAAATGTGCAAAAGTGGGGAATGGGTGGCATTACAAACAAAAGCAGTTCGCTTTTACATGCACGGCGTACAAAATACCCGACTCATCCTAAGCAATACCGTACATACTACGAAAACAACCTATCTCCAAGCATTCCCCACTGCTCAGGACTTATTTCCTGCACTTTAAGAGCATGAATACACGGGCTACTGCGCGTTTACATAAGAACTTGGCTACAATCGACGCGATAGTACGCTACAAATACACAGAGGTGGCCACAACATTGACCCTCAACCAGACCTCACTGGACGCAAGCAGAATTGTTTTTCGCACTCAAGACAAATGCGTGGGTGCAAAGCCTGTCTTCAGTCGTGCAAAACACAGAATTTTGGAGTTACAAGTTTCTAGTGTTTGAGTTCCTTGGCGTTATCTTTTGCGCCGTCTGCCAGCGCAAGCAGCACACTTCCGTGTTATCACTCTTGGCAAGTGCTCGTTGCGTTTTCGACAAACGTGACTACGAAAGAAGGTTCAAGATGTTGCAGGATCATAAAAAATGTCACACACTTCTCGCAGTAAGATTCAGTACACGCCAAACGAACTTAGTCACCATGGCTGAGCTGCCTTTCGCTGCGTCACGACAGGCGCGGTGAGTGTGCCGCAAATTTATCCCAAAGTGCAACGAAATTAATGACAATTGCCTTGGGCGTCAGAAAAAGCGTCACGAACTTGTCCTAGAAAGAATCAATACATGCGAAAAAACTGCGCCACATAGCCGAGCTGCTTTTCGCTAACAGCGTAACAAGGCCAGGCGCAGTGAGCGTGCCTCATAAGTAACAAAAAAAGTACTGAAATTTTCAACAATGTTGGGCGTCAGAGAAAGCGCGACAAACTTGTTTTGTCAGTGCATTAAAGCGTGAACCTTAATTGCGTACTACGGCCAAGCGCCTTTTCACTAACCGCGTCACAATTCCAGGCCCGGCCACTGTACTTGACAAGTACCCCGAAAAGTAACGAAATTAGTTACAATACTGTTGGGGGTTAGAGAAAGCGCCAAAACTTGTCTCAGTGAGATTGAGTGCACGCGAAACTGCGTCACTGCGCCCTATGCGACCAGCGTGCCCAAAAACTACCGAAATAAGTTAAAATAACGTTCGGCTCAACGAAAGCGTCGCAAACATCTCCCAGTACGAGTAATTAATTCAACTTAAATCTGTCACGATGGGCGAGCTGTTTTTCGCTAACTGCGTTACAAGTCTAGGTTCCGTGCCGTAAGCCTAACTGCTTGAAATGCATCGCAGACTGTCGAACAAAATTTCTCATCTTGCCTTAGTCCAATAGTGCAGTGGGGCCGTCTAGAAGTGCAGAAGGAACGGAAGACTCAGGCTAAATCCAAAAATAGAAAAACAGGCAAACGGGTAGCCGAACAGGCCAACGCTCAGATGCGCAGCCGGTCTCGTTCGGTTTGGCGGCGTGTCTGACGAAGGACGCATGCATCTAGCGTGTCATTCGCCTGTCGCTAGGCAACCGGAAGAAACATAAGCCTCAAAATGTAATTTAATTTATACGCATATATTTGTAGTTTTGCGAGGAAAGAATAAAAAATATGAAAATTTCTGTTGACCTCATTTCACATTCTCTTCTTTTTTCCATGCTCGCGGCAGCAAACGGTTGGCGTTAATACTAGCGTGACGTATTTCCTGTTGCAAGTTTTCTTCGAGTGTCCCCTGTTGTCAAATTTTTCTCGTTGCCTCGATTGTCGCGTATCTGCCCACCCTCCGACGAAGAACAACAGCGTCCCCCTGAAGATCGCCTTCGCGCACAGAAGCGGGAGTAGGCAGGGCGGCTGCGGAAGACCATCGACGACGGGCGGGCCGCCAACACCAAGTGCATGCGCGATGCTCGTCGGGACCCCGAATACCTCGAGGAGGATATGTTCGGCATTCAGTGGCAATTCATCAACTACGCATCATCGGTAATGTATAGGCTTGACACCTGCTAAAAATCGTTGCAGCATCGTCGCTCAGCCCATGGCTGTCTACAATAGTTACCATAAAGCGATGATCACTATGGTAACAAAATAAAATAAAAGGCGGTAGAATCCGGAAGTCACGTGTGTGTCTTTATTCAGTCGATATGGTAATCACTATACAGAGCGTCGCTGGTCATCCACCTTCACAGAGTGGAATGGCACTGATTTTCTTTTTGCATTTTAATATTGCAAAACGAACCAACCCTAATGCTATTGCTACATTGGAGAGGTCATTCCATATAAGTGGCAATTCTGTTTAAGCGATTTCCGTATACCGAGATTCTACTATTTATATACAAGCGTAATTGCTGCGGCTATCGCGATGCCTTCTGTCAAGGCCCGGTCACGCTAGGCCGAAACGAGGCCCATTTTGTCTGCCTCCCCGCGGCAACAGTCTGAAGTGTCGGTGCCCCTGTCACGCTGCACCGAAGCCAGCAGTCAGCAAACTGCTCGCCGACAGCGTTATTTGGCATCACGATTGCAGGAGCACAGTCATTGATAGGCAGTCGAACGATTTTGTTATCACACTGCAATGACACGACAACGCTATCCCTCCGTTCACACTGCGACCATAGAGTTTTCTATGCCCATTTCTCTCATGATGCTCGCTTTATAAATCTGTTTTGCCCATGCATTCTCAATAAAACCTCTCGTGCATTCGCTGGAAGTATTATCAGCGGACAAATTTTCGTGTTTGAGTACTGATTCACCAGAGCACTACGTTTCTTCACATTTGCAAATATATAGCAGCCGCTCTGGATTTGCTTGGTATAGAGCGGCAACCGTGCAGCACTTACGTGGCGAAATGCTGCCATATACTCGGGAGACGTATTCCCGAACGATTGGTTTTGGCAATCTCACTATCGGTGCGAGCTTTTAGCAGGGTTTAGCAAAACCGGATGAGCTGACTGGCTGGTTGAGCACTGCGTCACGTGAAAGCAACACGATCGTCCAAAGCGATCGTCCGAGAATGCGTCCCCAGGTTGGCTCGTATGAACCGCGTCGCATACAGCGAGGCGAGCTCTGATAAGATTGGACGGGCTTAACAAACGGCTGTTGCTGTCAGTTTTGATATTGGGCTCTTCTTTCTAGTACGGAGTCGCGGCTTCCCGTTTCTTGCGCGCGCATGGCACGAAATGTAGTTGGTAGCATAACATAAAACTATGACCAGTAATTAGCTAAAATTGAACTCCTGGGTTTTACGTGCCGAAACCATGATTTCAATATGAGGCACACCACAGGGAAACGCGAGTTAATTTTTACCACTTCAGGTTTTTTAACGTGCACCCAAACCAGGGTACAGGGACGTATTTTTTTCATTCCTCCCGCATTCAAATGTAGCCGACGCGGCCGGGATTTGATCCCCCACCACGGGCTTAGTAGCGCAATGGCAGAGACGCAACGCCACAACGACTACACCACCGTGGCCGGGTCAGAACTTACCTATATTGAGCTTGGCAGTGCGAGTTTACTGTTTAGATTACGTCAAGTGGCACTTTACAGCAACTTGACGAAACAGGCCACATCTGTTTGCTTCAGATAAACAGAGATCTCCTTTTTTCTTTAGTCAAATGCTTCGTGAGGAACAGCGTGTGAAAAGCTTTAATAATAAGAGGCGCCATCCAATTTCAAATACAAAAAAATAAGGTTTGTTCTTTTTTGTTTTACGAAAGTGGAAAGTAATATTTACAGTTCTAGTGCGAGAACAGCCACCTCAAGAAATCTTCAGCCTCCTAAATGCCTGAAGGATATTTGTTCCCTTAGCGTATTAAATGTAGAAATGCATCGCGCATGGTGCTTTTTGCAGTTTTGAATTTGTGATTGACAGAAAAACAAATATTAATCTTAGAGTAGAACTCCTGAACGAGGACACTTTGTGAACATGATATTTCTTGTACTTAACAAAAGTACAACTGAGAAAACATTGACATATAAAACAGCTTACACACGTATTCCTGAACTTTTGCGAGCGATAATATATTCTGGTGGATTAGCTCGCTATCACGTACCTCATATCAAAACCTAGTCAAATTTTTTTCCGGGGAAGAGCTGGAAAGCACTCACAGGAAAAACTGGGAGGCTTCAGTAAGTGTTATTATTGCAATAAGTTTGAGCTTTTCTGGCAGCCTCCGCAATGTTCTAATTGCTCTTCTCAAAAGTAATCTGAACTAAAATAACTGAGTTCGTGTTATTAGGTATTCTGGATACGCTGCTAAGGTTGTTGTGGTGACCTCTCTTAGCTGGCTTACTTCAGCGCAGTTCACTGAATTATGATGGGAAGCAGAGGCATGAGCCTCAGCTAACCGAGACAGAAAGAAGCTTTGAACATGTGAACAGCACGATATACAACACAAAAACAGCGATGGTCTCTTGATACGGAGGAGGATTGTATTCACTGAAGTGAAGGCGATGCGCATAGAAGTTGAAAGAAAAGGCACATATTGGGTGGCTGCAGCCGTATAGTGCCCGCGGAAGCTCTTAGACCTGTTGCTTCACAGAGCTACCTGCAAAGAGATTAATTACCACGGTGGCGAGGCCAAACGCGCACTCTTACGCGGCTACGGATATTAGAGAATCATGTGAGAGGAATCGGAGTACCTAATGTAGACACCAGGTGCGCGGGCAATGGTGTGAGCCCTTCACTCTAACAGTCACCTAGAGCAAGCTATATCACGTTCAATACACTTGTGGGCCAGGTGCGACAGGAAATACAAGGGCCTGTATACGTATTCACCTACAGTTCACTAAAAAGCGGCACTCCCAGCACATCGTTCGCTACATGGTGCCCAGACACATAACTGTCAAAGCGGGGAAAAGAATAAAGCAATCCAATGGGCTGCATCTTTCTTCAGATGAGAAACACTTGAAGCCATCAATGAAATTCAAAGAATCGTCAAAGGGAATCAGTGATCGTTAGTTTATTGTTTAAAGGGTGGTAAAAATGATAATTCTGAGGAATTGACTGAGTATAAAATTGAGTCACATAACAAAGAAAGAGGGTGAAAATGTGAAAGAAATGACAATGTTGCGCCTTGTGGGAGCTCACCCTACAACACTCGAACAACTGCCTCGCCATGCAATTTCTCAGACCACTTAGATACATGAATGGATAGGTTATTCATTTGAGAATCAACAATTGCAGCCATCGGGAGCGGTGGCAATGCTTTGTCATCCCAAGACAGATCTTCAGTTAAACGGGGAAAGAGCTTGCAATTACACATACACACAGAAAGGAGAGATAAAGAAATAAATTGGCTGAAAAAAAAGAGAGGAACTTAAGCAGAACAGCGTCCGGTTTGCTACCTGAAACTGAGACATGGGTAAACCTAAGACAAAAAGAGTAAGAACAACGAAGAGGTAAAGCAAATGCATGAAAAAAGAAACTGAGCAGGTGGGGAAAGCCTGCGAAAACTATAGTCCTTCAAATAGGCCACTTGAGCGTAAGAACTTCAATAGTGCTTTTAACGACTTGTGGTGTGACAAGTGTACAGTTCGGTGTTACCGGAATATGTGCTCCAAAAGCGGTCGGTCGTGAAGACGCGCAAGCGCGCTTTTTTTTTTACCTGCCAGGTGCGCTATATGAAGGAAAACGGCAAAAAGTATTTTGGATGATAAATCTCGTGATGCTCGCTACCCGAGAACTACATGCAGCACTGTCTTACGAAAATGACGTCAAGCACTATCTGACGAAAAATTACGATAGCGATGTCCAGCCACAGCCGGTAAATTACTGTTGCCTTGGGTCTGGATAATTCTGGCGGATGACGAAGTAGAATACGTAGGTCCAGTATTCTATTTGCAGACCTGTATACTGGAAACTACCTGTGCTAGCCGAGAATTGTGTGGATTCATTTGCAAGCCCTCAAGGGTTCACAGCTTGCATGTGTACTTGACAGCGGCATCGGATCTTGAACGTTCTCTTCTTGAAAAGACCGAGCAGCTTCCTCCGCATGTTCGTTGCCCATTGCACCACAGTGCCTAGTGTGTCACTTAAATGTCACGTAGTGTCATTGATAGACGGGGCAACGAATGTCCTCTAAGATATCTAGAAATAGTTGTTCGTAGTTGTTTGTAAGGTTCACCGCTTACGGCGGAAAGGGAGCACTGTAGAGCTACCTCGGAGTCAGCGGAAAGCTCCATTTTCAGATGGTTCCCCAAGAAATACGCGTAGATGGAAAATCGTCTACCTTGGCAGCTATCTCTTCTCGTGAGATTTTTGAAATTTACGGTGGTGATTTCAGGAGAAGAATTCACTAACACCACAGACCGATCAAGGGTGTTTGAAAGAGCCGTCTAGAGATGAGTATAATCATTGTATTTTTCGTAGATGAAGAACAGTGAAACTCATTTGAAATCTGGTGACGAGAGTTGTTCCTTTCTTCGTAGGCCTGGAACTGTCAGTCGAATTGTAGCGGAGCCAACCACTAAGGAGGACGTAGAACTCCCGCTGCAGCTGTGGAGCTGTTCAGCTCTGGTCTGTTTTCGTACAGTTAGGAGAGATAGCGGAAATTGGAGCGAGAAAGCGCCAGACTCTTCCTCTGCTTGCATTCACAACAATGTGAATCGTGCCTAGGCAATAGTATTTAAGTGCAATGCTATTGATGAGCATCGCGGCAGCCCTAGACAAACCCTAAGTACAAAGGCCTGAGTACTTCTGATTGTACAGATGTTAGTTCGGTCGGTATTGCTCAGCACTGGTAAATCTATTTCGCAGATGAACGACAACTCCAGTCCTGTAGAATTGCTTCAATGTGCACACTGAATTATCCCAGGTTCCTCCTCCAAAAAACTTGAAAGGATGACAAATGGCTTTCAACTATTAGGTATAAGTTATTAGGTATGTTCCGTGGGTACTTCAAGTTAGGTGAGTTTATGGTTGCTGATTACGCCGAAGAATCTATGTGTCCTGATATGAGATATATCTTCTCCTTTGATGGGTATCGCCTACGAAGTCAAGGCCTTTTGGCTAACCGTGAACAACACGAATCGTCGTGATACTACCTTGGTCATTACACTGACTTAATTACTTCTCGATCAAACAATCGCAATCCTGCTGACCAATGCAATCGTGATTATTGCGTTGTGGTCACATAAGCGTTGTAATGTATCCGTAGTCGTGCGGTCGTCGTCATGCCATCCTGGCCTTGCTTTAGTCGTCATTCATCATCATCATCATCATCATCATCATCATCATCAGCCTGGTTACGCCCACTGCAGGGCAAAGGCCTCTCCCATATTTCTCCAACAACCGCGGCCATGCACTAATTGTGGCCATGCTGTCCCTGCAAACTTCTTAACCTCATCCGCCCACCTAACTTTCTGCCGCCCCCTGCTACGCTTCCCTTCCCTTGGAATCCAGTCCGTAACCCTTATAGACCATCGGTTATCTTCCCTCCTCATTACATGTCCTGCCCATGCACATTTCTTTTTCTTGATTTCAACTAAGATATCATTAACTCGCGGTTGTTCCCTCACCCAATCTGCTCTTTTCTCATCCCTTAACGTTACACGTATCATTCTTCTTTCCATGGCTCGTTGCGTCGTCCTCAATTTGAGTAGGACCCTTTTCGTAAGCCTCCAGGTTTCTGCCCCGTAGGTGAGTACTGGTAAGACACAGCTGTTATACACTTTTCTCTTGAGGGATAATGGCAACCTGCTGTTCATGATCTGAGAATGCCTGCCAAATGTACCCCAGCCAATTCTTATTCTTCTGATTATTTCCGTCTCATGATCCAGATCCGCAGTCAGTACCTGCCCTAAGTAGATGTATTCCCTTACGTCTTCCAGTGCCTGGCTGTCTATTGTAAATTGCTGTTCTCTTCCGAGATCGTTAAACATTACTTTAGTTTTCTGTAGATTAATTTTAGACCCACTCTTCTGCTTTGCTTCTCCTGGTCAGTGAGCATGCATTTTCATTCAAGATTCGTCATCTGGTCTTCGTAGTAGTGTCGTTATCACGCCATCATCATCGAATGCTCGTCGTGATCCCATTGTGATCATGCTGTTATCTTCACCTTGTCGGTGTTGTAACGTCGTCATCATTTCAGAATTGTCATTTGCTCGTCGTCATGTCTTCGTCGTCATACCGCATTTGCGCTTTCTATGAAAATCCTTCCTCCTTCGTCACCACTGCGTCGTCGCCGCACAGTCGCCGTCGTGCGCTCATTCTCATTGGTGGTTTCGACAAGCAAATGCCATAGCCTAGAGGACCGATACCATACACAATGTATGTCGGCTATAGCCACGCAATGGAAGTCTGGGAAGGACCACCAGCGGTTTTTTCTAGTCCGATTGTTACCTATCTTTTCCCTCTCCGTTGAGTATGTATGTTTTCATATAGATAATCGAGCACAAATCTGTGCGTGTTCGGTAAATAATGTAATAAAGTAAATGTTTATTTCATTCGTAGTTGCAGAGCGGTAGTAAATAAGGGGCGCAGGGCATAAAGCTGCTTGCTGCAGCTTGAAGTCCACGGCTCCCGTTGATCGCATGATAGTGTCTTCATAATAACCGAGGACTCTACCTGGCTTCGTAGAGGCTCAATCGGTTATGCCAGGGGGCGGAAACGCCTTATGCCTTCTATGGTACGTCGAAACCAGCTTACCGCGCTTAGGGTTGCCGCCGTTAGGGCCAGTTGCATCTCCGGCAGTTGCCGGGCATCCTACTGGAAATCAATCACAAACAAAACAAAACTACGTTAACTTACACCACTGGGGACCTTTTCTAGAGAAGGTGGAGGGGTGCGCTTGAAAAACGCCCTTTCGCACGACATGCGAGAGTGTTTTCTTTTTTTTTGGGGGGGGGGGGTTGCGAATCGCTTTCTTTTCAATTCGTATTCTTGCTTTCTTAGTTTATTTATTTCCGTTCTCATAAAACAATGGAAGTGGAGTCGTATCGAATGAGCAAAGAACACAACGTAGCGCCCCCATCCGTGTAGCATCATGCATTTAGCGGCACATCTATTGCATATTACTTATTTCTGAGCCAGTAAAAGCAGCATACATTTGCCAACTGAAAGTTTTGATTTCTATTGAAACATTTTCTATGCTCGATCAATCGATGCAAAGTGAGAATGTGGGAAATTATATGAGCAAATAATATTTAGTTCTCTAGTTGATACATAGGAAGTGAACATAGGTGCAAGGATGCCCGAACAAAGAGTAAATATGTTAGCGTTTTTTTTTTAGCCTTTGAAACGAGAGGTTATGTGGAAACCAGCGAGTATTGCTAAAAGTTGCCCAAGCTGACTTTTTCCCACAGGTCCTACCATCGTGTGTGGTAGAAAATTTTTCAGAAACGTGTTGCTCATAGTTGCATGAAAGTCACAATAGCGGCAGATGAAATCTGAGCTAGGAATTGTGTTCTCGCAGAATGTCGTCGTCACTGCTCTCACAGCCCCATAAAATAGATTACTTACTCTTTGAATCATTTTTTAGTCATGTCATCATACGACCAGAAAACAAAGTGTGAACGTAATGTGTACCCCTACTAACATGAGCCCAAGTCCATCGACATTACGAGTATTTCATTGGCATATCAACGACTAGTTAGAGTCGAATGATGCAGACAAGCAACGCTGCTATTATGTCAAGCAGGATTGTTAAGAGATTAGCGCATCTACAGCACTGTTGCATTCATGCAAACTGATTATTTGCTGGAAAAATGTGAAAGACTTCTGCTCACCTAACGTGATTAGCAAACCTAAAAAAGACATTGGCAGGACTAGAAGTTCTGGTGTTCGAATGCCACATAGCTGTACATATGAGGCTTCTATTGATCCATGTTAGTGTAATGCTTGGCTGGCTAGCTTTTTTGCATCTGCCGTTACCTCACGCCTATCAATGTGTTTTATATTTCTGATCCTTATACATAGTTCCACAACGGGACGAGGTCACCGGGTGTGAGCCGACCTGTGTGTATAGTTGAGCAAGTGGCCAGGGTGAGTGGACGCAATGGCGACAAAATCAGCAGTACAAAAGCGAGGCAGAGCGAAGAAGTGATCTTTTCCTTGCGATCAGTTTTCTTCGCTTCCAAAAACAATTGATTGCCAAAAAAATGCGAACAGCCACTTCTACTGTACTTCATCGGACTATATATCTTAGGACGCCTTGTAACTGATAGGGTCGCGCACGTTTCTCGAAATCGTAACTAGTGCTCGCTTTCTGGGGGTTGCCGATGGGTCGAACCATACGGGGCCAGGCGTGCTACGGGCCAGGTTTCTAATAGCTTGGCCGTGCTCGAGCGGGCCGACACGTGGCATCGTTCGGGCTCAGGCTGGGCCTGGGTCTCAAGAAAAGACCCGTGCAGTCGTCTGCGTAGATGTTCCGGATTATCTCCAGGCATCGCAGTCTTAGGAAAATGTGGGATGATGAGACAAAAAGCCATGCCTTCATCCAGAGGTGATGATACGTGCGTGACAGAGTTCTTAGCCTGGCAAGATGAACTAATCTGAAGAAAATACATTTGTCCTAGTCACGAACACCAGCATACACTCTGCATGTACTAAATGAAGTCCCATTGCAATGAAGGTGAGCCTATAGAGTTTAGTTGGCTTTATTGTACGCACATATCAGAACAAAAAACGACATCAGAAAATAATTGCAAATGGAATTTCCAGTTGTGAAGCTCATCAATGTCACAGTAATATACTATAAGACGCCTCAAAGAACAATGTATTTCCCATTGCTTAGGATCCTTTACGGTAAACGCATATAATGACCTGGCTGCACCTTTTCAGCGGTGCTTGGTGCACGGGCACCGTTGTCCTACCTAGGAGTAACAGTTGTGGTATAGTGCATTAGCCTTCTACTTGGGCTAGTGTTGCTGCCTCGTTATGCTTATTGTCTAGTTGGTATTTTCTTTCTCACCTTTGGACATCAACAGCGTTCCACTTGGACAGAAAGCCTCCATGCCTCTTGGGCCATCAAATATAACGTAGTGGTGGTGGAACGGTGCGGAGAGCAGGCGAATTCTCGAAAATAAAGGGATTACTCAGAACTTTATTTCGCCAAAGAAAGTGAGTTGACAAAGTTTAGATCTGAGATTGGATTCTATTTAGATTCGCCTACGTAGTGGGAAATTTCTCTGTGCGTAGGAAGTTCAGTTCTCGTAAGCTCCTTAGATGTTTATTTTATATGTCTTCAAAGAAATTCTAAAGAATAAACTTAATTGCCTTTCTCACCTGTGACCTATCTGTCCATCGCGAAATGTCCCTTATTCGTCGTACATTTGATTTGCTGCGAGACAAGTGTGACGTTACGCGCGCGATATTGTTTCTTTGGATACGCTGACGTAGGTCTCGAAGGAGACACAAGGACTTCCAGAAATGCTCCTGCTGTTAATGCAGCCGCCTGTAGGCGACTTGTAAGCTAAAAAGAAAAAAAAATGCCTCGAGGATTGCACGTAGTTTCTGGTCCAAGTTTTATTTTGTTTCTGGTGTGTTTATTTTAATATAGACAAGACACAGAGCAAGACTAGCAAAAACAATAAAGAATAAGATATGTGCACTCTAGTGACCATGTCCACGTTCGTGGCCATGACTTTTCGCCGGTTCTGTCGCCTGGTGGACAAGAAAACGAAGAAGAGATTTAGCTTCAGGTCACTTAAGCATTCTGCATGCTTGGCGTGCTTTCATTTTCCTTTCAATGTGCCCTGTACTGCTTCACACGACACTTTTGCGTAAGGCATTTCTAAGTTTGACGGGACGGTTGATGTGGCATGATCCGGCAGCAACCTAGAAAAGTATTCTTTCCTGAGTTGTCGTGCACGCCGTCAACAATAAAATTGTGGATTTGCTTCGAACCTTTCAATGAAGCTTTTCATGAGGCAATGGCGCATATTGCTCTCTGAACAATACCATACACAATTATTCACACGCTATTTACGATGACACACAAGAAAATTCACGAAGCAGCATCCTACGATTTTGACATATTTGCAGTAAAATGTCTAGTGTTTCCGAATGAAGTCGTACAGAGTTGACACATGATAGACAGTCCATCACATTTGGCACCTGAAGAGGCTATTTCCGTAGCAGAGGTGACACTCAGTGATGATGAGCAACACGTTATAGGTGCATTTTGTCAGCAGTATGATAAAAATTGCAGAAACAAGTGGACATGCAGCTTTTTTTGTCAGTTTTTCGCGTTTTATTTTCCTGTGTGTATTTCGCCGACTTCCTGTAAAGAAATCTGTCTATTTTGAGGAGCCTATGCATTCATGCTGACTTTCGCCAGAATCGCAGAGCTCCACAATTTTCCCCATCCCCAGACATGAGTGAGCAAACGTATTAAAAAGCTGGGTAGTATACATTTTTGTTCATCTGCATTGATCTACATCTAAAAAGTTGTTAAAGACTCTTAATTTGAACAACGCCACCATGCCTACCGCGCCAACTACGGCAGGTCACACACAAAACTATTACTGAGGTATTTATCCCGCCAGATACCCTAAACAGCGGCTTAATTTGGTTGCCATATCAGCCGTGATCTGCCAGCGATTATAACTACCAGCAGTTCCATAGCCTCATGGCAAGAGTCTTCACCAGCACGCAATCTGGCACCTTGCTCGACTGTCACGTAACCGTGCCCGCAGCACCGCCATGAACACAGACTAAAACACAAATGCAACAGCTTTCCTTTTTAGAAAGATGCCATGGAGAAGGTAGGCATATGCTTGAAGCGCCTTCATCGCGAAACTATAATTTTAAGGGATCTATGGTCTCCCGGGCGAATGAATTATTCAGTTCAACAAGGCTTGGCCGTCTGCGGTTCAGCTTGGCCGTTGGTTCCGGGGTGATAAGGTGGAAAGGTCCCGGATCGAATTCCATTGTTCCTGTAGAATTCTTAAATGTCCTCAAAAATAAATGCTATCCTGTTATCGGAAACCACCTTGAGAGATAGGCCAAATGTCGCAATAAGGGATCTCAGCTCGCCAATGACCACTGCAGAGGTCGGTTGGTTCAGTATCCTCGCCTCCACCTACTCGGTGAAGGCTTCCAGCACCAGCAAAACGGTGGGTCCTTCTATAAGTCCCACAAAATCGACGTGCAAAATGTTCCACGGCACTGATGGCTGCGTGCACTGAGAAATCGGAGCCTTGGCTGGATCTGTAGTGCGCAGTTGCACGCTGCTCAAGAGACAAAAGATTTATCTATGCCTGCATCCAGACCTGGCCTTCTAAATCTGCAACAGCGCAACAAGGCAAGCAAAAAACAATTCAAGCCGGCTAGAACAAGGAACAGGGTGCTGAATTCTAACTGGTTTTATTAGCAGATTGGTCAAAATATATAGCCACAAGATAGCATCAAGCAATGTCCTCATAGCACATCACTAAACGTCACACCGAGAGAAGAACACTACACCATCACAAGTCGCAGAAAACGCGCATTTAGTTCATGCACGATTGAACTGATAAAGAAGTCTTACTTTCTGTAAAAGCACTCACAAAGATGGTGCGCTAACGCATGTGCAGCCAGCCCTTGCTATGAAATCGGCCTCAATAATCTCCCCCGTAAGTTGTGATCGGCGCCCAGTGAATAACCACAGTGAATAAGAAGCTACTAGCAATACACGCACTCTGCAAACACCGCAGATTGCTTTGAGCCTAAGGACTGCGCGGGCACGCACTTTAGCACTTTTGGTCACGTCGAAGATCGCTTTCAAAATATCGCACCCGTATGGCCGCGCCGTAAGAGCAACGCCCCGCCCCTCCCCTCCCTCGCCTCAGCGCCGTGCCTCACCTGACACGAGAGGGCGCGCGTCCGGCCCACCTTCGTTTCTCCCACACGCGAGATTGACCCGCATTCGCTGGCTTACCCTCGCACTTACAGCATGCGGCGCGTGGTGTTGATTTTAACGCCCTTGCACTTTATACGGAACCTCACGGCGACGGCGATGCCGACGGCAGAAATGTGCCTGTAGTGTCCATTTCATTGCTATCGCAATGATATAAATCTTTGGTGTCGACTACATAGCTTGTAAGCCCTTGTTATTTACTCTGAGAAAGTTTGTCGAAGTGTCTGAGTTTCTTATAAGAATAGGGTGATCGACAGTCAGTATGCCAACTTTCTCTTGTAAAAACAATGCCGCATGTTTTTGCCAAGTCCCTCTTTTTGTAACTATAACCTGCCAATGAACTTTATGAATTTTGGCCTTGAAAAATATGTGAGGGTTATGTTTCATGCATTTATAGACTGCTTTGGACAGTTTTTATTTAAAACCCAACGCACTGCATAGGTATTTAGCTTGAGATTCACCTTTGGACAGTGGATTGTGATAGTAAAGCATTAGGCAAAACACCAAATGCACCTTCTTTGTTTGGAAGCAGAGTAGGAAAGCAATGCTCCTTAATCTAGCCATAAGCATTCTAAATTGGCAGGCTTTTGTTTGGAGGCGTAAAGCTCAAAATCTAATCAACAGCGTCAGCTACGCACCTGTTCACCATTTACGGGGGAGAAAATTGAAGCTGATTTTATAGCAAGGTCTGGCAGCAAGTGTTTTAGCCCGCCATCTTCATGTCTTCCTTCAGAGGAAGTAAGATTTCTTTATCGGTTCAACCGTGCACGAAAGAATGGAGCATTTTCTCTCACTTATGATGGTGTAGTCTTTTTCTCTTGGTGTAACGTTTTGTGGCGTGTTATGAAGACATTGTCTGATGCTTTGTTGAATAAATGAAGTTTTAATAATAGTAGACAAGATACAGTACAAATAAATATTACACACGAGGAGGTGCCGATGTCCAAGACTTTAATAGGACTTCCTGTACAGCGTATTGGTGAAAATATAAAGAGCAGTTTAAACAATTATTGTGAAAAAAATTTAAAAGCGGCAAAACATAGCATTGTTTAGGTAAAGCAGTAGTAACACAAAGCATCTACAGACAGGCTAGTAAAAGAGCATAATAGTTATTCAGAGCCAGAGGCACAAGTATCTATAATTACAGGCACAATCACAGAGGCACAAGTATCTATAACGCCTATATGAAAGTAATTGGATAATAAGACATAGCCAACAGAACTTTCATTTTTGTAGTGTGAGTGTAAACAAAGTGCAAATTTAGAGGTATAAAAGGAAATAAGGCGTAACTATGTGGTTGCAGATGATAAAATATGGCCTTTAAGTTTTCGTTTAATTTCAAAGATTTACATGACCGAACTGCAGGTGGTCGTGTGCTCCACAAGGAAACGGACAAAGAATGGATACTCTGCTTACCATTATTGGTACCTTCCTTTGGAAGAGTAAAATCATTGTTTAATGCAAATATCGCAAAACTAGTATTTGTTAGACAAGCTCGAGGAATGATACTGTTGCGGTGAGCGTTTTCTAGTTGTCGGTATAAAAACGTACCGAGAAGAAAGTTAATAAGTTCGTGTACAGTAACAATGCTATAGTTATGTAGCAACTGTTTGGCATTGAAATGGCTGGGAGTAAAAATAATTATTCCAAAAGCCTGTTTCTTAAGACTTGTAATGATTGTAAGTGTGTGGCATAGGTATTTCCCCAGCACCGAATGCAAAACTTTATATACGAATGGATAAAGCAGTAGTATGGAGAGAGTAGTGCTTTATAGCTAAATACACACCGAGCTTTTTGGAAGTGTCTTTATTACGTAGGTTGCCTTCTGTCTAATGTTGGCTATGTGTTGAGAAAATACAATGTTATAATCAAGTTCGGCACCCAGACGGTTACAGGAAGCACTATGGGCGATAAGATAATTCCCAAGGAAGGCGGCAGGTATGAATGCGGCTGAGCGGTGGTGGGACGTAAATAAAACAAGTTTATTTTAGACGAGTTCATATCGAGTTAGTTGATAGTACAACAATTCAACATGATGATTAAGTCAGCATTAAGTTTAGAAGCTATGTTGTGTACAGAGCTGTCAGAGTTAAAGATATTTGTGTCATCTGCAGAAATAATGTAGTTAGAGGAAAGCATGCAAAATATTGCGTGCAATGCACTACTAAAACCAGTTGGAAGTTAGCGCTCTGCTTCTTCTGCTCGCCTGTTCGGCTTGTTTCTTCCTTTTCTGTGCTGTGCCAGTTTTAAAATGCAATACCAATATGCCCAATCCTCAACCATAACAGACATGGCCACCACACGTAATTATGCGCCCAGGCTTTCATCGCAACTACTTCCCAATAGCCTGCATGAACAACAAACCTAGAGCCTAATGTATTACCCCCCTTTAAAATGGCGAGCTGTACATATGTCCTTTCTTCTATACCAGGAGGAGTCTTCTCCTTCGTGCTGATTCAGAGTGTCTTGTTGAACAGCAGTATCGTAGACTCTCGAGAGAACTGCGTAATTCTCAGTTAAGGGGGCTAACTGCCATGAAGTAAGAGGTGGCATTGGAGGTGCCTCGAATAAGATTATGTCACGGGTGGATGCGGTTGCTCGATGCATGATGGCAATAGTAGCCTGTTCAGCGCATCCGCATTCCCATGTTTCCGTGACCGGCATTGCAGTTCGTAATCGTACGCTGTGCGTTTCTGACACCATGTAGGATCCTAAGACAACATAACATCAAGACAGGCGTCACTACCAGCATCCAACCTCGATCCGTGCTCCAGTGAGACGTGACCACGCGCGTAAAACCGCCACGAACACAGACGTACACACAAATGCAACGTAAACATTATTGTTCGACTTACACAAAAGGCCAGACCAGTACGCACACCCATTACCAAACAATTTTTAGCAAGAACACAGGTAAAACAACTGGTAGGAAAATGCCATGAGAAGGTTTAGAAATTAGATACGCTTTTCGTTGTTTTCTTGTTGGCTGCGTAGTAGTCTCGCGAGTCATCCGTTCATTCAAAATATTACGCAATGTACATAGTGCCGATCCCATCTATTGATTAACCTTTGTAAACATCAAATTTGCACTACCAGTTTAAACGGCAGAACTAAAGCCGAATTGCCCAGAAGTCACGCCTACTCAACCAAAATTCTATGTCTAACACCACTTTCCCTACATTTGTGCCTAAAATGTACTGCGAAATAGATTTGCGATCAACTTACAGTTTCTTCAGAACAACGCTGCATTGTTTTGGCAGCTGCAATGTGGATTGCGGTGAGGGGGGTTATCTCGAAAGTGGTGCTTGTTAAAATGTTATCGATTCAGCTGTGAATTCCCTAGTCAGCTGGTATTATCGAGCTATCACTTTCTAGCACAATATATCTTTCGCAGCACTGGAGGCGCCGAAATGTATACAGCGCCGATAGCGCGTTTAATTGTCTCTAAATGAAGTTATCAAGCTGGGTGCTGCACCAGACACCTTATCGCCCGTATCGATCGTATAGGCCAACGCATTAGCTGCCGAGTAACGCGAAATCTTGCTTAGGCGAAAGTGTCCATACAGATGTTCGCTTAAGAATACTGCGCTTCGACTAAAATTGCACGTTTCTGACATGTGCCCTAATACGCATAAATTACAAGCCAACTGTCAATGATCTTAAATTACCAACGGTTTGTAGAACAGGTAATCATTCACTTCTCAGTGAAGCAGAATTTCTCTATTCTAGGCAAATAATTAGTAAAAATTGGTTCGAACATGGAAAAGAAAGAATTCACAGCAGTTCTTTGTAGTGCTGCAGTCGTAACTAATGAAGTGGATCCCGTGAGGCCAACAAAATGCACAAAACGGTATAATAGGGATAATGGTATAGATAGAAATACCAAAAAAGGATTACGATAGTAAGCGGCAGCTACTTTATTCAAGTTGATATTAGGAAAAAGAAGTGAACTTGGACACGCTGTGAATCTGTGAAAGAGACAGCTGGTATTATTCTACATTAATGGAATTCCTTCAATTGAAAAGAAAGCACAACAATTGACTGGAAGAAATCCCAGTGTATAAAGTGATTAAACACTACATTATAAGGCAGTCGTGTGTGGTTCATGGGAGCCATTAGTTTAACGTATCTGTAAAATAACATGTACCGTAAAATACATTGTACTACACTTGCGATATTTACTATTTTCAAATAAGATTATAAACCAGACGTATTTTGGCTGCCGAAATGTCTCCTGGTATCTAAATTAAAGAAAGTCCGACTAACTCACTTCGTTTTCATTTTCCTTATAGAACAATATTCTGAAATGGATGTTAGAACGGCGAACACTCATTTGTCGAACATCTTCGATATACAACCCCCGGTAGGTGGAAAGTACAACATATGCATAGATTTCTTTGCAATTTTGCAATCCAAGTAGAAAGTGCCGGATTTAAAATCAAGGCGAACAAAACCAGGGATCATTCTGTTTGTGTATAAAAGAATAGGCCAAGCTTACTATATGAGAAACTCTTTCTGTCTGTCACGACCTGTTGTCGACTCACTAAAAAAGAATTGCCATTGGTCGCCTGAGCTATTGAACAGTTTCCTGAGTAGCACTGAACGCTGTGAAGATGAAACAGTACACTCTACACCATTGCACGCACATATTGAAGAAATATTTCACATCATAACCGTGCTTCGGTGCAGATGTTTACGCTGCCATCCATAACTCAAAACAAAAGCCTTCCCAACAGCCCACAAATATAAGAATTACCAACTTACTGCCCCAGTGTAGATATTACATTCTGTGAAACGGCAGTCAACAAAAACATTCTACAAGCCGAAAGCTTGCAATCTTAGTTCTACTGTTGATGCCCCTATCCCAGCATCTACTCCCATCCGTACTTTTATATTCAGTTGTGTTTTCTATTTTTATTTGAATAGGGGCCTTTCGAGTTCCATAACTATTTACACATATTGAGTAAGAAACTACCAACGTACGCATAAAATTCATGAATTCTAGTGTACAAGAAAACGAATGTTCCATCTGCAATCATGTTTTGAAGGAAGGACATTTGACGAGAATGCTACATAGACAAGCGCAGGAGCTTCTGTGTGTAGCCTGCTGAAGTTGTTTTTTGACAATCTTAATGCTCGGTTTATAGCGCTGTTAGGCACAAAGATAAACAACAAAGGCCCAACAAAAGGTCGTTCTAATGTTACTCGAATTAAACCAACGGATTAGTCACTCCCCTAAGATCCCTTAACCTTCAAGAAAAAACGAAAATTTGTTAGTCCCCCACATCCTGTTAAATTGATTACTTCTGGTAAAGATCGTCAGTACTGAATTTCTCTTTAGTCCACGCACTCTCGGTACATTCGAAACAACTGCTTGAAACAAGCATGGACATCATTCTCAATAGTTGTAGGCCTTTCTAAGAACGCGCACAAAGAAAATTTTCCCCAAGAAAAAAAAAAACATGTCCGATTCTTCTCGAGCGTTCCGCCGTCTTAGTAGGTTACTGACCTGAGCAAGACAAAAAGACCCTGCTGCCGGAAGGCAGAGCCTACTGGGAGGGCTGTAAGAAATTTCCTTCGAACCAACCTTGACCACACGATGCTTTAGCCAGCCATCGTTTTGCTTTGTTTCGTTCCATGGTTTCTAATGGGAAGCCAAAGATCTAAGTTGGAACTCGGCAGTTCACTTTGATTTGAAGTTGAAGGTGTCTTGTCGTTTTTATTACATGGTCCCGCCTATCTTGAACTGCCGCTCCACTTTATCGTTAGCTTTTTCTTTGAAAGTGTGTACGTTCATCATGGTGTGCTTCCATAACAGGGCCTGCCCAAAGGCGAATCTTACGCCACACTCAGTAGCCTAACCTAATTTTAAATCTAGAGCCTCTTGTGGAGCGCAAGCGTTTTGGAGGAAAAATGGACAAAGAGAGCACTGACCCTGAACACATTCCTGTTAAGAGTTATTGCCCAGAAGTACGGTCTTAGCAACAAATCTTACCATTGGGTATTACCAATATTTACTGCTACTCGTTCGTAAAAGTACTGAATAGAAGAGCGGTTCATAGCAAAGAGTCCATAAAGCCTTTTATTTATGGTGCTGTACGCGTCATTTTGGGTTAAAATGGGTATCATCGTCTCGTTGATAGAACACTTTCTTTGTCTGTTTAAACGCGCCACTGCAGTAATCTAGCGGACGAAAAAAGCTGTCGAAACTGTCAGTACAGAGCGTGTCCACTCGACGCTACCTTCTCTATATTTATCCACGAAGGGACAAATATGAAGATGGGTCAATATGTTTCACTTTTGAAAGTAAATTTTGCTTGCCAAGATTTGAGATAAAAAATTTTTTCATGTGTAAGACGAAAAGAAAAGGAGGGTCATGTTCTTTTTAGACCTATGCACGACTTTGCCCCTTCGTTTATGTAACGCGTTGTTGAACTGCTCCCCTGCATACTGCAAATCATATAGGAAGCACAACTTCTCGGTCATGACTGTGTTCCGGGTGAAGCCTTCCAGTCACAATCAGCCGGGAAACCTCGTCAGCGTGGCGGCAGAATTTATATATATATATATATATATATATATATATATATATATATATATATATATATATATATATATGTCTACATATGTATATACATATATATATATATATATATATATATATATATATATATATATATATATATATATATATATATATATATATTTAGTGTGTCCCAGCTATCACAGACCAAGGGCGCTATAACGTAATACTATTCCAAACTTTTCTATTCCAATTTTGCAATCAGCCTTCCGCGATCGCTGCAAAACTTCTTTGGACCACCCCCATTTCACCTGTCTTCCAGGTGACGTCCAGAAAACCACGATAGCTCTCCATGTGATGCGGCGTGTGCACACTGATTATGCCTGCTTAGACTGAACAAAAGAAAATAATTATTTCTGATTCGACACCTTTTCGCCATTAGCCCTCGGCTAGCGGTCGAAAGTTTTCGGGCTGCACTCACTTCACCTGCCCGTCACGCGACGTCACAGAACCGCAAAGACTCACCGCGTCAAAGTTACGTGTACGCGTTAAAGAAGCATAAATATGCCGAACAAAACTGAATTTTCTTCTGAATAGCCGCAGGCTGCCCCGTTCCGAAAGGAATAAAAGATGGCTGCCGCCGATCGTTTGGCACTGGCTACTCGCACCTGTTGTAGAGCATGGGTTCATTTGCGTGTAATAAAGGTTTTTGCGTGACCGTGTAACGTTTTCGAGCACTTTGGGCACGTTTGCGACCTCGCTCTGCGACTTTTCTTTGCTGAAGATCCGTTTTAGCGTCATTTTTAAGCTTCCGTTGCATGTCGCCGTGATTGACGACGAGCTACCGTAAGATAAGTAAGGAAACGTGGACCAATCCCAGACGCTGGCACCACCCTCTTCATCCGGTTATCAATTTTCAGTGCAGCGGCTCGACCCTATCGAATCTCTCTCCATTTGAACGTGTTCCTCGCCTCTTGTGAGCCAATTGGATAAGACAAACCGCTCAGTGTAGCCAATGTTATTCTGTTATTCGTTTTTCAAGCCAACAAAAGTGACCTCCTATAAACGAGGAGAGCGTTTGGTTGGTATGTTGAGATCACCCTGTGGGTAACCGCCAGATGCTTGCGTCGGCGGTTACTCTAATCTGACGTCAGGCGATCGGAATAAAACCATGGGCCCTATAACGTAAAACTATTCCAATATGTTTGTATTCCAATCTCGTGACGTCAAATTTGCGTAACCACCAACGCAAGCACCGGGCCGTTACCCACAGGGTTGTCTGAACTTCCAATCAAACGCTGTCCTCGTTCATAGGAGGTCACGTTTGTTTGCTTGAAAAACGAATAACATGGCCTGCACTGAGCGGCTTGTCGTATCTAATTGGCTGACAAGAGGCGAGGAGAACGCTCAAGTGGAGAGGGATTCGATGGGGCCGAGCCACTGCACTGAAAGCCTACGATTGGTCGGCTTTCTCTTACTTAGCTTGCGGTGGCTGGTCGAAAATCGCGACGACATGCAACGGAAGCTCAAGAATGACGCTAAAAAGGACCCTCAGCAAAGAAGAGTTGGCAGAATGAGGGGGTAAACGTGCCGAAAGTGCTCGAAAACGTTACACGGCCACGCAAGAAGTTTTCTGACACGCAAATACACCGTGCTCTCCGGCAGGTGCGAGTAGCCAGCGTCTGAGCGATCGGCGGCAGCCATCTTCTATTCCTTTCGGAACGGGGCAGCCTGCGGCTATTGCGAAGAAAATTCAGTTTTGTTCGGCATAATAATGCATCTTTATCGCGTACACGTCACTTTGACGCGGCGAGTTTTTGCGGTTTTGTGACGTCGCGTGACAGGCAGGTGAAGTGGGTGCAGCCAGAAAACTTTTGACCAATAGCCGAGGGCTAATCGCGAAAAGCGGTCGAGTCAGAAATAACTGTTTTTCTTTTTTCGGTCAAATCATGCATAATGAGTGTGTACAGATCATATCAGATGGGGAGGTATCGCGGTTTTCATTACGT
This sequence comes from Dermacentor albipictus, assembly GCF_038994185.2. NCBI lineage: Eukaryota > Metazoa > Arthropoda > Arachnida > Ixodida > Ixodidae > Dermacentor > Dermacentor albipictus. The sequence continues at coordinate 441,515,823 of NC_091821.1, forward strand.
TGCGTAACAGACAGGTGAAGTGGGGGTGGTCGAAAAACGTTTTTGACCAATCCTGGAGGTCTGATATCAGAATTGGAATAGAAAAGTTTGGAATAGTTTTACGTTATAGCGCCCCATATTGGAATAGTTTTACGTTATAGCGCCTCAAGTTTAAAAGTAAATGGAAGGAGTTTTATGTGAATTAAACCAATTGAACGTTGTCAGCAGCAAGCTGAAGGTCCCGTGTTTACTGTTTTTCATTGATAATGAAAATGTAGCGATTATTAAAAAAACTTATTTTATCTCTGTATTTACGACAGACATGTCAATATTGGGAATTCGAACGACACTTCATAAACATTAATTTCGATAATTTTGGACACGCTCTACGTTGCGCGGCTCTTTTCTGGCATGTTAAGGAAAGCATGCCCTGTAGTTGAGAAGCAGGCAAAAAGTGCTGTTTTTTCTTATTTGCAGGCTTGTTTTAACACGCGCGAAAGAAAGCTGTGCAACAAATATGTCGCAGACAGTTGAACTTGATGCATTCGAAGTTTCGGTAATGCCTACTGTTGACATAACTGCCACTGATATAGTGATATTAAAAAACTTGTTGATTAATCACTACAAAATTTAGTAATTGAGAATAACCGAAAAAAAACAACCAATTCTATTTCGTAAAACTAGATGCTGTTTAGGGTTGCTGCTAATGACATGCACTTTGTTTCATCCGCATAGAGTTCTTCAGTTTTGTTTTAACGTTGTGCATAATAGTTGGGACTACTGGCACATGAAACTGAACAAGAAGATGCTAAGAAGTTGGAGCCTTGTATTACGGACATTGCACCGTTTCACACTCGTCACATCATAGTTAAATAAGTTTGCTTCACGTTATATTATGTGAAGTAAACACATCATAACTTCTCTCGTACTCGGAGATTGCTAGGAAAGAGGAAGAAATTGTGCTTATTATGTGTGATGCTAACAAAAGAAAACTTATTTAGGGATATCTTCAAGAGATATGTTACATCGTGAATCCTCGTCACTTGTATGCTTACGAGTGCATAAACGCAAGCATACATACATACATACATACATACATACATACATACATACATACATACATACATACATACATACATACATACATACATACATACATACATACATACATACATACATACATACATACATACATACATACATACATACATACATACATACATACATACATACATACATACATACATACATACTGTGACATGGAAGTGACATATACAGAACACAGTAGCAATGCAGTAAACGACGAAACTAACTTTTATTGCGTGAAACTACCCACAAAAACAGGTTACACTTAAAGAACGGTGAGAACGACGAATGCAGTCGGCAATCGTCAAATTGCGATCAAGGGGTCAAGCATAGAGAAAGAAATTCAACAAGAAGGAACACTCGGCGAAGGCAACAGGAAACACGTCCCGCCAAGTGTCCACCCCATCCGTTAGTTCACGCAAGCATCGGAAAAAAAGAATGCGAAATGAACTTACAGACAACGTTTTATTTTTTTTATTCTTTTCCGCTAAAACTAAAAAAAGTTTTGCGCATAAATGAACCTAAACTTCGCGACTTATTTTGGCACGCCTATGGCATGCATATGGCACGCCAGAGGCGCCATATGCATGCGTCATTCGCCAGACATGCCACCGAAGCGAGCGAGGCCGGCTACGCATGTGAAGTTCGCCTGCTCGGCGACCCGTCTCTTTTGGATGTAGGTCGTCTGTCGGGCTCCCGGTGTTTTCTTGCATTACGTCTGCATTTCGACACAGCACCCCTGTACTACTGGACAAGAGCAAGGAGAGGGATTTTGTTTGACAGTCTGCGACGCACTTCAAGCACATTTAGAAATGCTGCACAGAACTGAACCTATATAGTGACGCAGTTCTCGAAAAACTGCTCCACCGTCCAGGCCTTGTTAACTTGAGTTAATTACTCGCACTGGGAGATGTTTGCGACGCTTTCTATGAGCCCAAGCATTATTATAACTTATTTCGATTGTTTTTGTGCACGCTCGCCACGCCTGGCTTTGTGACGAAAAGCATTTCGGCCGTGTGATTCAGTTTCGCGTGTACTAAATCTTAGCGGGAGAAGTTTTGGCGCTTTTGCGGACCCCAGACATTATTATAACTAATTTCGTTACCTTTTGGGGTATACTTTCCAAGCACAGCGGCCGCGCTTGGCATAGTGGCGCAGTTAGCGAAAAGCAGCTCAGTTGTGTGCCGCAGTTAGCTTCGCGTGTGCTGAATCTTAATGGAACAAGTTCATGACGCATTCTCTGGCGCCTAAAATTCTTGCAATTCATTTCGTAACTTTTGGAGATACTTTTTGAGGCATGCTCGCTGCGCCTGAGGTTGTGAAGGTGGTAGCAAAAAAGCAAGCTGGCCGTGGTGAGTTAGTATTGCATATACGGAATTTTAGTGGGACAAATTTGTGATACTTTTTATAGCCCTGCAACAACATATACCTTATTCCCATACTCAAGCTTGTCAAAAACGCTACCAGCAATTGCCAAGAGTGATATCACGGGAGTGTGTTGCTTGCGCCGGCAGGACGCGTAAAAGGTAACGCCGACGAACGAAAAAACATGACATTTCTTTTGAGCGTCTGAAAACAGGCTTTTCACTCACGAATTTATCTTGAGCGTGACTAGAAGGCATACTGCGAGAGTGTAACATGGCCTGCTCAGAGCCTGCATTGTAGCCACCTCTGTGTACTTGGCGTGCCATTTGGTCGATTGAGGACAAGTTGCTTTGGACACGCGCAGTCACCCGTGTATTTGCGCTCTTAAGGTGCATGAAATAATGTCCTGGAAGGGAGATATGCTTGCACGTCGCATGTTATCTTGAGATCTTATGGTATTTATGGTATTTTATGGTATTTATGGAGGAGTCTATTTACTACGAAATCTATGTAAGAGTGAATTTATCTGTAATGCCGCTTCACTACTTACGCACGTTTCGCCTGTGCAAGCAGTATTTCTGTTAGGTCAATATACCAAAATGATACACGCTTGTAATTAACTTGTGTTCAGCTGATGACATCCGGTGCAGCTTCGGACGGCAACGACTGCTGCTTACCTGGTGCCACAACTTTAGTTGAATGCACAAGAAGCCTGGAATGAGCATTTATATGGAGCAAAATAAACATATCAATTCAGAAGGCGTCATGCGCTTTTTTTATGATATCGCACGTGATACAGATTCGGTGGAGGCTTGTAAAGATAGCTCGCAATCATTTTTACTAAATGATAAAACGATTCCGCACTAAGGCCGCGCGTGGTTCAGCCATAGAAGCGAAAAAAGTAAATAAATCCCGCGCCGATCAATGGAGCCGGCCTGGCGTGTACCAGCTGGCATTCAGAACGCGCGTGCCCAAAACCGAAACCGAAGGATGTTAATACCACCGGCTTGGTGCGCAACAGTCAATCCGGCCGCTGGGCTCTATGAGAGTGTCCGCTCTTGTTTAATCTCCTTCTCGAAAGGTCAAGCGTATCGGATTTTATGCCAAACTCATCGAATGTTCCCGAGTAATCTCTGGGACCCACGTGTCGCGCATACCTGCAATCAGATTACACGTGGTTCGGTGACAGACAGCAGATAGAACCATTGAGAACATACCTGAAACTTCCGATACATGCAGGCGCGTCCTGCGCTGTGCGATAACATTTGTTAGGCGATGAAACCTGACACCCGATAGAGATAAACAAGTACACGTGTCACACGCACACTTTACATACATACATACATACATGCACGCATACATATATACATGCATACATATATCAATGCATGCATGCATGCATACATACATACATACATACATACATACATACATACATACATACATACATACATACATACATACATACATACATACATACATACATACATACATACATACATACATACACATGCATGCAGGCACAAATTCATACGCATGCATGTACGCAGCAATAATAGTATGTGTTAGGTTAGTCTGAAAGCGAGACAGCAGGGAAATAGTTATGCATACATATACGCACGAAAAATTTCGTACAATTGTTTATAATCGACGACCCACACAGGAACTTCAACTAGGAGGCATTCCGAGTTTTACCAGCCTGTTCGTAACGAATGCAAGACACACGGAAAACTGCCGTTCCGGTCCTACATTATACGCCTGCACTTTGCAAACAAAAGAGATGGGCCATTACTTAAAGGGAGAAGCACACAAAAGCAGTCTGCCACTTTCGCCTTCTCTCCGTTCTGTTTCGGAAGAAAATGTTCGATGATGTACAGAAGCACCCACGAGGTTAGCCGAAGAAACAAGACATTCAACTTTCTCGAAATGTTCTCTTTCTATGTCTGCGTATTGAATACCCTAGCTAATTTTTCCTTGCTCACTTCTTTTTTTTTTCTTTTCAGCTAACATATTTTCATAGTAACGGGAAATAGAGGAAGCAGGCTGGAACAATTCTACGGTAATGATCTCATTTCTATTCACCAAGGAATCTTCGCAAAGGCTTCTAGGGGCTGTGCGCGGTACGTAAGGCATTAAGGAAGAAAACGGCACGCAAAGTAGTGCCTGCTAGCTGTAGTTACTCCTTCTCCCTTTGTGCATTTTCTCAAGGTGGTAGCCCAATTTGTCTTCTTGGAGAATATTTATTTGACTGATTCATTCTGAAGCACATCAATGTTGTAGAAAAATTCGAAAACCCTGAGCACTTTTGAAACTAATGGTCAAGTGGGAACCAGCGATTTGTATGCAACATTTTCTTCGTAAAAATACTCATGGGAATGCATCTTGCCAATCCGGAAACGACTATTGTATTTCTTTTTGAAAGTAACTATCAAGAAGGATGCATTTTGATACCAAGTAGAATTGCTTGGCATTTCAATGTTGTATACCACGCACAAAGAGAAAATGGGCATGCAGGTGAGCTACATTCCTTACAATTCAATAGGTGGAACCTCAGTTTATTTATTGATTCAAAATACCTTACAGGCCCGAAGAATGGGCATTGGGTAAGGGAAAAAAAAATTCTACACAGTATAAAGAGCAAACAATCATATAAAATTATACAATTATACAATGCTTTGTTAATGATAATGCAACGAAGAGTCAAGTTTACACAAACTCTAAAATGCTAAGACAAAAAGAAAGAAAGCATACAAGAAGCAACGCAGACAAGACTTTTTTTTTTAAATAAGAAATGAATGTTTATGTTCTGACGGAATTTGTCTTCGTTAGCTTCAGCTACCAGGATATCGGGAAGGTAGTTCCACAAGCGGATGACACGTGGAAGTGCAGATGAGTTAAAAGCGTCTGTTTTGCCGTAGATGCGTGTGAAAGAAAGATGTTTATGCAATCTTTGTGAGGTGAATGGAGAAACTTGCAGAGCTGTTAGTGATGGCCTCGGTCCGTGAACGTACTTGTGAAACAGCAATATAAGTGCTACATCACGACGAGTGTTCAAAGAAGGAATTGATAGATTGTTTTTTTATTTGTGTTATACTTTCGTTCCAGTTGTAATTTTGTGAAATGAATCGAGTGGCTCTATTCTGAACTTATTCTAGCATAGTGGTAAAATAAATGTAATGAGCGGGCCATATTGAACAAGCAAATTCAACTTTAGAGCGAACAACTGTAAGATAGGCTATTTTGCGGACATTTGTCGGCGTCTTAAGGAGGTTCCGGCACGAATATCCCAAGAATCGGAAGGCATTTCTGCAGATGTTGTCGATATGTGTAGTGCAGGAAAGGTCCAGGAAAAGTTATGAAAACACGAATAGTTTTCCACGTTATGTGACCTTCTAGCGTAACTTAACAAAGCTTAAGATTGAACTTAAATTAAAGTCTTGGCACCTCAGAAAATAACAAATGTTGAATGCGGCGAAATGAGTAAATGAATTTTTCTAGCTATGCACCTTCTTTACATGTGTTTCCTCCAGATGAGAATATTTTTTTCCGCAGCATACAACACGTGAAATTTCGCATCTGATCTGAAGCGCTAGGATGTATATAAACAGATGAATATGACGGACTTTTTTATACGTGAACATAGTTTTGTATGTGGCGCTGCAGTGTTTGTCAAAGATGCGTTAAACACGACAACCCTTAGCGTAACTTTAACTTGTGCTGAGTCGATGTCACTGCCACTTTGCCTTACTTCCTTTTTTATCCTTCTACTAACTTTACATTAGTATTCTGATATTAAACGTTCTTTCTGACTTCAGTATTTAAGCTGCACGTCACTTCGCGACCCGCATAGAGTTCTTGGGCGATACCTAAGTATAATCACGCATTCATTATTTGAACATATGCTCAGACCACAGTGCATACTTCTCAATAATTGTTGGGCAAAGAAACCTCCAATCACTTTTTCACCGAGGGCCGATTCCTTGACCAAACACACAATGTAATCGATGTTTTGTCATATCTGCGGAGTGGAAATGATTTCGAGAAATTGTTTGGACTTTCGCTTAAATGCTACAACTTGGATCCCCTGGTAAAAAACAAACAAACATTAGCTATTCCACACTGTCAGGGTTGATGACCGGCGAAGTGGTTGAAAACCACCACTACAACAGCTGAAGGTGGTATGCAATGCTCTATGGCTTTAGAGTAGTGATAATAGTCCTATGTTATATTAACGGTAGGCAACCGTAATTTTGACAACGCAGAGCGCTTCATGGTGGCGCTGCAACAACATTCGAATTAGTTTCTAGGCTTGTTATTTTATACACGAAAAGCTAGGGACGTCACACCTCATGTCGAAAGCTGCCATGGCCGTGGCAGCTTGTGCAACAGTAATCTTTACCGGGAAACGTTTGCGCGGAGCGCTAAGCGCTTCGCATTGCCATCACGAGCGCCTTGTCATCAACTATGTGGTTCGGGTGCTTTCTTTAGCTTGTCTTTTTATTGAATCGTATGCTGTTCTGTATGTTGTATTGCCTGATTTTCTATGTTTCTTTCCATTCCTTTCTCAAAAGTAGACAGAGGTTGTGCCACTTCCAGTGGCAGTTGCCAGCCTGCTCCTCGCTTTCGCTTTCCTGTCAAGTGTATGAAAGTTTTTAAAAGAGGACAAATAATGTGTGCACTGTTCGCTACACTTTCCTGAGTGCTTGTAGCTTCTTTCTGCCTTACGGGTGTATGAGCCATTGAATTTTTTGTTTGTTTTCGGGGCATTGAACTATTGATAATGACAGTTTTCAACATGCTGTTCAGTAAGTTTTATGCGTGATTCCAATACATGTCCGCACTGTCCGCTTCCTATTACTGAGTACTTGTAGTCTCTGGCTTTCGGGGCTATAAGCGATTATAGCGTTTCTATGCTTATGGAGGTATTACCCATTCATGATGATAGTTTTGTTCACGGAGAATAAGAATGCACGGGACTCTAGCCATATACAGCTTCGCTATAAAAAAAACACGCTGGAAGACCGCCATGTGCGATGCCTTGATAACTGTATTTGGCGAGTCATTCTGGTACTAAAAAGCTTGCGAGTGATTTCATTGATGGCTGGTGCTATAATCAATGAGCTTAATGGCAAGAAATTGAGTTATTTTTGTAGAAGTACTTATACACTGACCGACTCCTGCAGTATTTCATTTCATTCATTTTCACCCTAAAGGCCCGCAGGCATTGCATAAGGGTGAGCTTTAATCCTTGTGACAATGTCAGAAGAAATGTTCGGAACACTAAAGAAACCACAATAAACAAAAACAAGCCAGGAAAAATTGTGAAAGAAAGGGAACATTGTGTTAGAGTAAGGGTAGGTGGGATCGGTAATTAAGCAATGCGGTTATTTAACGTTTCGCGGAAGGTTTTACGGTCAGTGCATGACACGATATCGTCTGGGAGATGGTTTCAAGGGATCATTGCGTCGGGGAAGAATGAAGTGTTCATAGCAGTTGTGTGGGTGTTAATGTTTGCTATAGTACAACTGTGGATTAAGCGAGAGGATGTACGTAAGGATGGAGTTAATAGGGAATGCCTGGAGTGTGAGCGGTAATAAAAGGTGTGAAGCAAGCAGAGGCGAGAGATGATCCGCTGGGAAGCAAGTGATGGTAGTTCAAGTGTACGTTTTAGTATGGTTATGCTGGTTTCACAAGAATAATTGTAAGTTATAAGACTGGCACTGTGATTTTGCATTGCTTCTGTGTCATAGGTATGATATGATTGAGAAGGATGCCAGATGGATAACGCATATTCTAACTGTGGACGTACGAATGTTAGATATGCTAGCTTTCTTTATTTCAGGTGATGCGGCTCTCAGGTTACGTTTTAAATATCCAATGGTACCTGAAGCATTAGAACAGATGGTGTCAATATGAGTTGCCCATAATAGTGTCGATGTCATGTGAATGCCGAGATATTTGTAAGATGGGGCATGATTGACAGGAGCTGAATTTAGTGTGTAGGTGTGATTGATTAAGCTGTGATTGCGGGTGAAAGACAGAGCTCTGCATTTAGTGAGGTTAAGCAGCATGAACAATTTCTCGCACCATACTGCGATGGAATAGAGATTCTGTTGTAGTGCGGCGATGTCATTCGAGCCTTTGATAGGGCAACATAGGACACAGTCATCCGTGAAAAGACGTAATTTATTCCTAATGTTAGCAGGCAAGTCATTGATGCAGATGAGGAAAAGTAGAGGCGTTAAACCAGCGCCTTGTGGCACACCCGATGTTACGCTTCTATGAGATGAATTATGGTTATTTGCGCAGTAGAACTGTGCGCCCTTTTAAGAACCGTTCAAGCCAAGTAACCAAGCCACTTGGTATTCCGATAGATGCGAGTTTTTGAAGAAGGTGGTTATGGGAAACGCGGTTGAATGCTTTCGAGTAATCCTAGAAAATGGCATCAATCTGCAAATGAAGGTTCATGAATTGCAGAATGTCATGGGTGAACTCGGCCAGTTGGTTCTCGCTTGAAAATAGTTTCCTGAGGCCGTGCTGGTGAGGGTAAAACAAGTTGATAGATTCCATGTGAACCATTAGATTGGATGAGATTGTATGTTCTAGAGGTTTAGAAGGAATACTGGTCAGAGAAACTGGGCGATAATTTATAGCACGGCAATAGTCGCCCTTCCTAAAGAGTGGTACGATATGGGCCTTTTTCCAGTCGTCGGGCAAGCTTTCAGTCTTTAAGGATTCCGTAAATATTATGTGTAGTACCTGGCTAGAAATGTTACTGCTGTTAACAAGTATTTTAGTGTTAATTCCATCACACCCAGCTGAGGTGGTTAGTTTTAGTGAATAAATGAGGCTACATATGCACTCAGGGCTGATCTTAATGTCTCGCAATAATTTACTGAAAGTGGTGGTATTGGTTCAATGAGTGTCATTAGTGTAGGAGAAAACTGAGGTAAAGTGGTCGTCCAGAGCTGACGCGCATTTCTCAGAGTTAATAAGATTACCATCCGGATCTGTTAGTTCAATCTGTCTAGTATGCGTCTTTACTGAAAGTAAGTGCCATAATTTATTGGGGTTTGATCGTAGAATCGGCAGAAGGTCACGAGTAAAGAAGTTGTCTTTGGCCATCGTCATCTCCTGAATATGTTGGTTAGCGCACAGTTCGTATTTTCCCCATGTTTCTGAGTTATTTGTAAGTTGTGAGTTATTGTAATAAAAAGCTTTTTCTTTTTAGTAATGAGAACTTTGAGCCGTTTATTAAAGCATTCATTATTAGAGTCGGATTTCACGAGAACTGTTGGTACGTATCTAGCTTCCAAGTTGAGCAATACATTATTATAAAGCTACCAGTTGCTATCGGCAGTTCTTAATAAGTAAGACTGCTGAAAATCATAAAAAAATGTTCAATTCGTTATTTATGGCGTCAAAGTCTGCCCTTTTGTAATCGTTGTTTATTATTTTTATTGTGGGTGACTTTTTCTTAAGAGCTATTGTCATGCAGGTTATGATCGCTAAGACCGGGTAGCGTGGTAACGCTCTTCAGGCTGTCAGGGCAAGATGTGAGCATAAGGTCAATGGTGTTATCCCCTCTTGTAGTACCTAATATTACCTGATGCAGGTTGAAGTCTAGAATAAGATCAAAAACCTGTTTAGCTTCGGATAACGGTGACCTGGTGGTTACAGAAAGCAGAGGCCAGTTATTGTTAGGGTAATTGAAGTCGCCAATGAGGTTAATAGGTGCGTTAGGGAATGTTCCAGTGATATCGGTTAGTGCTTTAGGCAGTAAATCGCAGAATGACGGATTGCTGTTCGGCGGCCTATGGCACACGCCAAAAAATTGTGCTTCCAGGACCGTTGTAAGCGCATGTCCAGAACAGCTCGAGATTATCATCCCGACTGATCAGGGAAGGTGAAAAGGTGTTTCTGATAGCTGATAAAACACCCCCTCTTCTCCGGCTGCTCCGATCATGGCGATAGAGAGCATAGCCAGAATTTGGAGGGAAAATTTCGCTATTCCTTACGCCTCCGTTTAGCCACGTTTCAGTTAATTCTACGATGTCGGCATCAATGTCGTGAGTGAAGCTGCGAAGTTCTCGTTTGGGTCGCACGCAGCGCATATTAGTGAAAACTATGTTAAGGAGAGGTAAAGATGAGGGCCGATTGCGGGATGAAGTTGAAGTGATAGGCTTCACTGTCCGTCATTGCACGCTTTCGTGTCTTGTGAATTGGGATACGCTCTTTCCATGCACCTTTATGAATGGCCTCGCAGCCTCAATCACGCTGTCAGAAGTAAGGTCCTAGTGATAGCGCTTATTGTTGACAAGCAACTTGTCTACGTGTAGTTTGAACGCACATTTTTGTGGTGGTATAAAATTTAACAATTTCGCACGTGCGATGCGAGTAGCAGGAGTGAAATATTCACGTATAGCGAAGTGTGTTGCTTTCCTTTGACTTGAAGTGAACCAACTTGTAAATTATCGCGCGTTTTCTTTCAGGATGGTATTTGCCTATGCGAGGAGCCCGTTCAATAGCGCTTGGTTCGAGGTGCATTTTCAGCTTGCTAGCGCAGAAATTGATGATTTTTCTTCAGACCCTTTCCATGTTTCTTTTTCGTTGTCTTCTAGTCCGAGGAAAATCAAGTTATTACGGCGCATTTTGTTGTTGGTGTCAGTTGTCTAAGCTTTCAGCGGAGCTGAACCGAACGCGGCAGTGACGACGTGTCGCTGGATTTTGGGGGGGGGGGGGGGCACCAGCACTGTAACAGCAAACAAAATAAAACATGTGTTCGTCGGCGAGACACATGATCTTCCAATAAAGAAAGCGCATGAAGAAAGGATAGCAGAGAGAGAGCAGCGATGGTGGCGGCGAAACCGGGAGATTCGAACAAGCAAAATCAGCTTGGTTGCAAAGGTGCGAGCTTGACGAGTGAATTGACGGTTGTGGTGCGTTTGGCATGAAGCGCTCGTGGTGGGCGTTCTAGTTCTGTGTCTTTTTTATTTTGCGCTACCACCAAATTAGCTAGAAATGGGGCTCACAAGGCCTCTACCTAGCTTGTTGAGGTTTTCGTGAAAACCTGCGCCTTTTCGTAGCAGGCCGCGGTACGCGCCGCCGACAAGAATCTTCAGAAAGTATGCGGTGAGGCACGTGGAAAAGCGGGGTGCAGGATGCCATGACCTTGATTCCAGACTTGTACTCGGTCATAGTGGGCCTTCTGAAACCTGGGGACGTCAGACACTGAACATTTCTCGACGGCAAGGTGACAGACGAGCCCATTAATACATAGGCCACAGGGTACTTCTTCTTTTGATCTAACAACGCATCATTTGATACTGTTCTCTTCTATTAGACTCTGCAAAAACTATTTTTATATTTAAGAAGTGAACTCTTTGTTACTCTAGCTCAAGTTTCTGCGGTGGTAATCTGAGAACTTGGTTCACTTTTCGTTTCCCTAAATTCCTTGTGATGCTCGTTTTTTACTGATGTTCATCCATATATCTCAATCTGTATCCTAGTGAATATGAAGCTTCAAATTGTGAGTGTCTTTTTCTTGTATCGATACACTTCTTTTGGGCGTGTTGACAGACAGCCTTGTCTCCGTGGTAGCACGTCAGATGCACATCATTGCAGTCTCAAAACAACTTGTTCATAAAACACCAACACTGTGCGATGCAACAAAAAATTATGGAAGTCTGTATGAAATATTTGCCGAAATACTTGGCAAGAATGTTGACCACTTGAGTGCCGTACTGCTCATCCTCATAAACACTCTCATCGAAACTCTAGAAGTCCTCGGCGGTATAAAAAGGCTATCTTGCTTTGTTTGTGTAAACACAAATAAGTATAAAGTAGAACATTATATCTATAGCTATTTCGAAACTTAGTTGTAGTGCCTTCATTTTTGAAGAACTGCTCCCTTTCATGATAGCCAGCCTCGTAGGCACTCACTAATTTGTTCTAAGTAATGGGTTTTGTTTTATTAAGTGAGGTGGTGCAAAAAAGGTCTGTGAAAAGTAAATGATGCAAATAATCGCAATGAATTTGCTACGTTTCCTATTTATGCTGGCCAATCATTTGATTCAGTCAACCCGGATATGTTACTCGATAAATGTTTACAATTTGGTTTCCGAGGTCCCTTCAATCACTTCCGAGAAGTGACACCAACCACTGTACAAGTGCGTTTCTCTAGGCCAACTCTGAATCAGGGAAATACGATTTGTCGGTGGCCGGTTCCAGAGATCCACGATTGCACCACTTATATATGTTTTACTTCAACGACAATGGGTAGGCGCGTCTGTAACTATCAAGTCATCGGACACGGTGATAACACCAAACACATTTCCTGTCTCAAAACTTATATTATGGCCACTGCTCATATGCAATGAGGTTCTTTGAAAACAATAAAAGGGTGGCGCAACAATCGAATTATTGTGAGCCAAAATAGAGAAAATTGGGCTGAGCCCGTCTCACGATGACTGTCGTCAGTGATGCGTTAGCGTGGAATAAATATAGCAAAACAACCTATTGCCACGGTCGGATCCTAGTGCGAACGAGGTGTGCACTGCAGCGCGCCTCCTCTTTAGTGCTTCCTGAAGAACACTCGGCGTCGTCTAGCGAGGCCTGTGCGCTACTTGCGAAAGGTATGGCACGCCTGTGCATGTCAAAGCTGAGATACGCGTCATGCGGCAACCGGGTTCCTCTTTTGCTCGCTTTTCTGAACAAGCTGCGCCATCAAGTGACACTGCCAAGTAGTACGTCCATGGCCTCCGAGACCAGTAGCATGTAGCGGTAATGAGTGTGAAGGCTGAGAACTGTTATGTCACCTCTGCTCATTCAGTGACACATACCTATTAACCTTAGTTGGTGGTACGTGCATTGAAGAGCCGCACGTACCTAATACATTCATTTCAAGGCTCGCTAAACCGTTGGCCTGACAGGCGTTCACTCAAAAGAGGCACGTACACAGTGCATTTGTGGCAGAGCCTGCTGATGTGTGGGGCTGCTGCTTTTGAGGAGCCTTTTTGACGTTGGTTCGATTCCACTTGGCGTCTGAGAAATTTAAGGGATGTTTTTCGTCATTGAAGAGCGGCACATTCCTAGCAGCACATGCCTTGTTAACCAAGTTGGCCTCGAATTCATTTTTTGAAGAGGCACACAAACATATTGGTACATAGCCGGCAAGCCAAATGACATCAAATACGTTCATTAGAGATTAGCCCATATCGAGTGGTCTATATGCAGCACTCCAAGTCGGCGTCCAATAGTTTCTTCGAGCGACGACATCTACCGAGTCCCACGTCTACAGCGACTCACGTAGGCGCGAAAGAGGTTCATTGAAGAGCGGCACGTACACACACATTGCCACATACTCAGTGACCTAAGTTGGTCCGATGGTTGGTTTCGAACTCTGTTATCTCCGCACAGAGGTCCAATATGTTACCCTATTTATTCACCACTGGCTAGCGAGTGACGAAGGCAATACGTTACACACAACCATACATAGATACATAGATACAAACATAGAGATAGCCCCAGGAAAGTGTGCTGTATCCTAAACATACAAACGAACAAAAAATAGGCTCGTATGTTTTCATTGCACTCGAAAGCACGTTTTTACTTATATTCCTCAATTTCTCCATTCTCTATCTTGCTAACAGTGTAGTTCTTCGAGTGAATATGTCACATGAGGTAAATATATTCGTATACGTTTTTACTAGATGTACTGTAAGAGTCACTCGTGAGTTTGCGGTTGCAAGAAAAAGAGTTTAGAGTAGTTGAATAGAGAAACTGGCAGAAAGCCGTTTGCTACACCTTAATATAGCAATATTACACTTGAGTGAATTCATATGTATCAAATTATTTCTCTGTAAAGCCTGTCTCCAAATGCATACAGAAAATAAAGGGATTTACTACAGACGAAGTTACATGTAAAGCCCCTGCTGATGGCTGGTTGTTTTTCCCCCATTTAGGTTATTTATTTTCATTTATATATAAATCCAAACTGGAGTTTTCATACCTTATTTCTCGTTTTCTTTTATTTGTTAAGACCTCTTTTGTGACACACATTGATTCACTACGCGATATTTATTTCCTCTTTTGATGCTGGTTCTGCAGGATTTTCTAGTCGATGAATATTGAGGAACACAGTGTTTTCGAGCTGCCTTGCTATCGTCATTATGCCCACTGATACATTTTGTGGGCAACAATCTTGTGACAACACTTTTCTACCATGTTCACGTCACAACCAGGTGACAGTGAAGCAGGGTCCGACGTAAGCAAGACTCACGCACTCACGAAAAGTATTGAGGGCTTCTTTTCGAGAACATATACCTTTCTTCATGTGCGTGAGAACATATGTCTCTTTTTTCCTATTTTTATTGTGGAGATAGCGACACTTCGGGCACATGTATATTAAAAAAAAAGCTGTAGCGGGCGCCACGCACAGGCATTAACGTGCCTTTAAACACAGCTAATATCCCAACCTTCTCTTCAGCTTAGAAAGTGGCAGCGCAGCGATGTTTTCGGGTTAAGTCTCATTATTGATTTAACGTGCTGCCAATGTTCTTCCTGTGGACAGTGGAAGTGATACTAATCGCAGACGTGAACTTCATTCCAAGGTCTCTGAGGCGTCCTTATCGTTTTATCTGCGGCAGCACACTAGACGTCCTGTCTGACCTAAGTTTCCGACGTGCTGCACTTCGCTTTGAGTTTCACCAGTTCAACAAGACGACATATGCACGTCGTCATTCATTTCCCTCAGTGAAACGAACGAAGGGCTTTCGTGCAGGACGAGTTCACAGCATTCTCTGTGCTCTTGAAAAAAGGTAGTGCAGCGTTCGTATACCAGGTCACGTGCCAATTTCGTAGAAGCAACTGCTGGCACTGAACTGGTGGGAAATAGTTCGATTGCGGGGTGAACTGAGTGGATCTTAGGTGTAAAGCTTATTCCTGGACGCGAGACATGTCTGGAAGAAATGGCGATCGCGTCCCCTAAGCTACTTGTCTGGCCGATTGTTTTATTACATGTGATGTTTTTTTCCCTCTTGTCTTATGACATAGAAACATCATGACCTGAATTGTAAGTAACTATATATTGATGAATCAATAATTACTCAAAGGTCCCGGGACATTTACATTAGAAGGTTATTACTGAATTTATTATTTTCAAGGTTAAATAACTACTTTTCAATAACTGCACACTTACATTGTGCAAAACATAACGCTGTGACGCTGCACATTGTGGTGAACAGAAGGCGTTTCGTTGCGGCCGCCTATACGGTAACGACCAGCAGTTAAACTGAGGGAGACAAGTACACTTTTTATATATATATATATATATATATATATATATATATATATAGGATTTAGCGAAATTGCATCCCCCATTATTTTTGTCGAGTTACTTATAAAGCGGTGTTCGATAAATATAACTCCTGAATTGTGCTACTATACCTCTGTGAAATTACTTTGTCCAGCTTGTTTTTTTTTATGCCACTGCTGATAATAAGAAAAAAATTTATTTTATGTTCCCCTCCTATAAGCAAGGTAACAGAGAACTAAGTTTGCAGAAGTGAAATAAAATTATCTTTTTCGGTGTTTGTACTCTTTACAAAGATTATGCACCACATGTTCGAGGCGTGCTCATGACCGTAACGCGTGACAGCGCTTCTGCTTCGAGTTACTGCTTCGTGTGCTCGAGAACAGCGAGCAACCTTCAGTTCCTATAGCGGCGGTCACTATTTCTCCTTGGCGCTAAGCAAGTGCGACACGCCAAGCGGGACAGAAAAATACACTAGACTTAGCTTGCCTCGCTCGTTATTTATAAAGTGGCAGAGCTCTGTAGCAGTACGTGCTGCTACGCAAGCACTGGAGTACAGGCGAAGAGGGCATTTCCGTATGTATGGTCGTTATTTCTCGCCGCTGAGTGAATTGACTTGGACGTCGTTTCTTTTTTTTTCTGTACGCGATATGTTTTTACTACTTGAATCGAGAGAGACAAATTTCGGGTAAAGATGGAAAGGTTCTGGTGCTGGACGTGCCTCAGTGTTCGACCATAACCTAGAAAGCGGCTATATGCTTCACGTCCAAGCTCTCATCCTGGAAGTTCATAAAGAAGGCGGATTACTCAACGCGCATGCGTTGAGTGTTGTTGAGGAAACTGCAATAAATATTTTTACGGGAATCTCAACATCAAATCAGAATTAATTCGCTGGGTTTATAAGTTCTACTTTTTATTGTCAGCACGTAAGATTAAGGGTGCTGTAGAGAATTGTAGAAAACGTCAAATTGAGGTGTGCGACAAACAAAATTAGGAGGTTATACGTGTGGTGACGACGACATAATCAAGAGGCACGCCTAAGCGAGGGACTCTTGAATAATTTTGTCTACCTGGGGTTCATTAACGTGCACCCTGTGCAAGGTATATGAAATTTCTTCTTCTTTTCTTTTTCTTTTTTTACTTCTTTTTCCGTTAGCGCCCGCCGAAAAGTGGCCACCAGAGCCGAGATTTCACCCCGCGTACTCGGCCTTACGACCCCTACGCCAAATTCACTATGTCGCTGCGGTGGGTCATGAAGTGTTTCCATCGAGGTACACATCGTGTGGTACGTTTTTCTTGCGAAGAAAGTAAGCACACGAAGTATAAAAGGGCTGTCCAGAAACCATTGACGTCGATTCTCAACGTAAACGAATAGCTAAACTGAACGATCAAATGAACGAAAGAACCGATTGTGGTGTCTCGGATCTCTCAGCCGATGGTTTTGTTTGTTCAAGTGGATTGTGCAGTGCGCGTCTACGGGTCATGCGACCAGGTAGCATGACGGCACGGAACTCCATATTCACGGTGTGCCAGCTATGTTTAGCCAGAGTTTTAAAATCTGCAAATATCAGGTAGCTGCACAGAACAAAAGGTA
This sequence comes from Dermacentor albipictus, assembly GCF_038994185.2. Lineage (NCBI taxonomy): Eukaryota > Metazoa > Arthropoda > Arachnida > Ixodida > Ixodidae > Dermacentor > Dermacentor albipictus. Next base: position 441,533,159 of record NC_091821.1, read on the forward strand.
AGGTTGTTTGCCGTCACTTGGGAGATACTCAAACAAATATTTATTTCATTCCGCCTAATAAGAGAGCACTGCTTCACGCCATGTATCCGGGCACCTACGGGCGAGACTGCAAGTTGTGCCCAACGGACACGCCTAACATCTTGCGCCATATTGTATTGGGGTGCAAGAATAATTGAGAAGCACCCCCGTCATCATTACCACCAGGAGATACCATGCAGAAAGAAGTGGGTTCAGAGGAAGGATTGGAAGACCAGTGGCAGGCTTTGCTGGCGACGCAAGAACCTGAAAACCAACTACGGTTGGTGAACAGGGCTCGGGCTGGGGCAGCGAGCCATGGCTACCTGGGCTGAGGAGGCCGCCCACTTTTGGACTCAAGAAGCCTGGTCTGCCGATAAAGTTTATTTCACTCTCTCTCTTATTAGGCGGAATGGAAAAACATGATTATTTTAAATAATAAACTCCTCCAATATTATAATTAGATGAGAAGTATCAATGCGAAAATTGTAGAGGGACATGAAAAACTCCCGATACAGCTTTCTGTTCCTCAATATATGCTACGTAAGTGTTTTTCCGAACGTGAAAGAAGCCCACGAATGCACGCAAAGTGCCTCGAGTGGACAGTCGCGCGGCTATCTGGCGTGCATCTGCGGATTACGTTGACGGCTTTCCGTATGGCTGCTCATGAAACAGCTCTAAATTAGTGTGACTTAGATAAAGGAATATGCCAATACAAAAGCGAAAGGCAAGCTGAAGGATGACAGAAATGTAATGTCATCTTTACTGTTGCTTCCGGATATGAGCTCAAATTGATCCACGCCAGAAAGATATACAGAAGGAAAAGGCATTAATCTATGGGGCACTGTGGGCTGTGGTCATGGATGCGGTGGCGAATACTCAATATTGCAGGAATGTTCAAAACACGCGCGCTGCATTTCTCAACACTCAGAATAATATTAGTTTATTTATGTTCATATGTAATGCAAAGGTGTGTAGAGCTATTCGCTCTTACAAGAAAAAGAAGTGATTTTTCGCTTGTATACAGAAGGCCTCGTAAATCACGGTTCACGTCGCCTTTCGCATCTCAAGGCATTTATTATAGGAGGAAAGAGCACCTTGGAAATACAAGCACTTTAAATTGTTTCTCGGTTTCAGCGAACACTTCCTGAACAGCTATATGGACAAAGTTTGGAAGCGATCACTAAGTAAAGCTTTCACGAAGCAACGTACGCGATAGCAACATTTTAGAATGTTACACGAAGTGCAAGGCTTGTAACCGTGGTGGCAGTATTAACTGCAGTTACTCGTTGTCGCCTTGTGTTGTCCTCGCGTTCCCGTGTTGCAGCATGCTAACGGCGGGACACGATGTGCGCGGCCGCTTCGCGCTTATGAACTGCAGGGTTTTAACGCGACAGCGTTGAGGGCCCCGTGTCGCAGAGAATCTGAAGCCGGCGTTCGGCCTCGGTGCTGGGCGTCTCCTGCGCGAATGATTAATAATTCTGAACCACACATAGCGAACCGCGCAGGCTGTTCGCGTGGTGCAGATACGTTGCTGAAGTAATCTAATTTCTCAAAATAAAATACCTCAGACAAATCATGAAGAACGACTTACGCACAATTTACAAACACGCTAGTGTCAGATTTGAATGCTAATGTACGAGAACTCATAATTGTGCTGCACGGGAACTCAAACAAAACCCCTCTTCGAGTGTTTATACGGCTCACCAAACGGCGTGCCCCGCTGAGTTGCTAGCTAAACCATTCAGAGGCTGCTCGCCTTCACGTCTCTGCTGCAGCGGCACGCGGAGGCGGAGGATGAGAAAAATAAAGATTAAAGGTCGCCTTCGTGCATAGCGTTCACCGCCACCATTTAGACATTACGGTTACATAAGCTGCAGTTGCCGGGAAGTGTGAGAAGGAGTCGGGGTTCACTCAATTATTTCGCGTTAACCCTCTTAAAGGCGAAGCTGAAGCGTCCTCCAAGTTTTTGTCGACATTGCCGCTTTGGATCGGCCTCTTGTTCACACAGCGCCACGTCAGGGTACCTCTGGCATCGCGCTGCAGCGTACGCTACACGTGAAGCAGCACATTGCTTCTGCATCTGAACTAACGGAGGGGCCTTTGCGCGTGTGCTCGTCCATCTAGCTTCAATGCGATTGGCGTTTCACCGGAGCTTCTCGTCCGGCGTTCTCACAAAACGCGGGGCACGTTTGCGCGTTGTGAAGGACTGGATGCATTCCTTCGGAAAACACACACCGGCAGGTACTGTTCCAGTCACAATACCTTTGCTGCTACCTGTGAGGAAACGATGGCACAAGAAGCTGACAGGTTCAGCATGGTCTGCGTAGGCTGTCTTGCAATTCGTTCCAATAAGCGACGTTGTCTAACAAGATATCTTGGGATACAGCTTCTTATACATGCACCAGTCTCTGCGATTGGAACACGAACACACCTAGACAGCTTTGGCTACCAGGCGTTAAAATTGTGATGCAAAAGGAAGCTGTTTAGTTAATATAAGTAATCTTGTGTAGAAAACACCTTAGAACTAATTGAGTCACTATCCTTGTCTGGAAATACTTATGCCGGCCAAAAAGCGCGTGAAGGATTCATAAAGCACACCAACCGTCCTAATGAGCTGGCATCCACGCGGGACATTCATAAGGATGTTCTCTTCCGCTTGCCGTGGTCTAATGATTAGAGGATCGAGCTGTTGTTCTAGAGGTCCTCTTTTCGAATACTCGCGTCCGTCAATTCAAATTACGTATATTTATGAGACACAATTGAGTCTTTATAATCTATTTATCGCCACTTTTTTTTATCACGTGCATTTCAAGCTTTTTTTCGTGGGCTGATCATTGAGATAGTTCAGGCTAATAAGTGCCGCTCCAGGTAAATTACAGCGCTTTCTGGTTTGAGCTCTGATATTGTTTCGCACTTTTAAAATATATTAATCTGAGATCATTTAATATAACAGGCATGCCCAGTGCACGTAATGTTTCTCGAAATTTGGCTGTGGGCTGCTTTTCTCAACATTCTGAGGAACTATTTTCTCAGGGATATAAGACACAACTTGACCAACATACGTGACCTGGATATACGTACCCCTGTACAAGCTGTAGAGCTCAACTGGTGATCATGAATTCCAATCTAGTTCCAAGAAGGTGTCTAATAAACCGACAAGCCCTTACTGAGTAGCGACGAACATCATTTTACATGTGTGATGATGATAAAGTCCTGCTTTTCTAAATTTCTAAACCTGTGAGCTCTTAACGAGGAGCAACTAACACCATTTATATGTTTACGTGTAACTGCGCGTTTCTGTGGGCATGCGTGGTTATATGTTAGTGAGTGAGGACTCGGACACTAATTTGAAAGCATGCTATCTGTACAATGCTTCGTACTTTGTATGTGCTGGCATCCTGGTGGCATTGCGCCACGTTTGTGACTCAGCGTCCGTTTCGTCTCTTGTTGAAAAAATTTGAAAAAGACAGAGTGTTTTCCAAAACACTCTGTCTCCTGCATAATAATATTCGATCCCGTGCTTACACTGTATTTCATGAATTCCTGTTTTCAGCCTGCCTGACTCTGTCTGCCGCATAATAATCTGCAATCCTGCCTTTACACTGTCTTGGTTATAGTCCTCAATTATGTATTGCAATTCCTCGCCAGTGTTGCCGAATAGGACAATGCCATCTGCGAACCAAGCGTTATTGGTACATTCGCCGTTGATGCTCACTTCCATGCCTTTCCTGTCTAATACTTTTAATACTTCTTAGTACGCAGTGAATAGTATTTGAGAGGTTGCCCCTCCTGGCCTAACTTATAAGTACATATTAAATAGCATTTGAGAGATTCGTCTCCTGGCCTTACTCATTTCTTGCTATTTAATTTTCTGCTCTTGTGCAGAATCAAAGTAGGTGTGGATTCTTTGTAGATATTTCCCAAGATGTTCACGTATGCCTCCTGCACTCCTTGATTACGCTATGTCTCCATGAGTGCTGGCATCTCAACTAAATAAAATTCATTTTGATAACTTACGAAAGCCGTATAGAGAGGTTGATTGTACGACGCAGATTTCTCATTCGCCTGATTGATTACATGGACATGATCCATTGTAAAACATTTCTTCCTCAACCAACCTGTTCTCTTGGTTGACTGAAGTATTGCTGTCGTTGGGTGGAAAATTACATTGCATGGTCAATGTTTTACACAATCCTGAAAAAAAAACTAATGGGTCTATATTTATTCAATTGTCTAGCGTATCCCTTCTTTTGAATTGGTATGTTTATGGAATTGTTGCGTCCCAAAACGGCAATGCGCATATTTGCGGGCTCTCCAAGATGCAGGCCCTTCACTAGCACCTACTGGTACGGCGGCGGGGCCCAATTCAGACTTTGGCGGGCAAAGAAAGGCGCTCCCGTGGAAGCGACTACAACCGGCGCGCTCCGAGGAAGTGCTAACGGCCGTGAATGCCAATCTCATTACCCTAACAAGATGACCGTCATGGCGAGCTATGAGACTGTGGCGACGACATCCATAGGAACAACGCGGACCCCGGTTTCCATATTGTCTCGTCATCACTTTGTAGGCGGGTTCGAACGATAGACACCAGAGGCGGTGTCCGGCAAGGTAGGGCGACCATGGGCGGATTGCTGTTAACAGTACGACCACTCTGATTGGCCGAAGCAAGGTCAGGGAATTCCCTTGTAAAAGGGTTGACATCCGGGCCAGTTGGTACATAGTAGAAGCAAAAAGCAGTCACAAAAGACAAGAATAGAGGTTCCCACGACAACAAATGGACTATCAAGTGAGATTTATTCCTTGAATTCCCTTGTCTAGGAAAATTGATTAAAATATTTGCTTAGTAAGCACCTCTCCTCTGTGCTGGCGGGTGGGTGCTCAGACATGTTGTGCGCTCACTCATTTAAAGTTCTCCAACATTCAGTGTTATCCAATATCTGGAGCGGATGTGTTAGTATGCAAAATAAAACCCTTCCTCGTTTCCTTCAACCTCACAACTTCGGCTCCTCACCAAAAGACCCCCGCAAGGGCGTTTGCGTCAGCATGCGTTTGGTTAGTTGCGTCAACAACGTACCCGAGCACACGAGGATTCGCCCCTCCCGCGTGTAGCCAGTCGTGCCCTGAGAAAAGGGGACCGTGAGGTTTAGCCAATGGCAAGTTTTCGGACCTTTAGGACCTCCCGCCGGAGTCAACATACCTTTTCGGTCTCTGCTTCATATTGACGGCACCTCCAGACTGACCCAACTGAAGTAAATCGGCGGTCACCTTTTCCTATCCCCATCTTCGATCTTTTTCTTTCCTATCTTCTTTCCTTTACTCTCCGATAGTCGCTTGTCTTGCCCCACTCCTTAACTTTCCTAGTCATATCTCCTTTATTTTACTCTCCTATCGTCTCTTCTCTTGCGCCACTTGTTAATTTTCCTAGGCGGCTTGATTTACCCTCGTGTATGCACCCTCCCTTAGGTATATATTAGGTTATAGCGGCAATGTGCGGCTGGCGCGTGCAGCCTTACGCGTTAAGCGCTGCAGCGTCCCCTAGTTGGGCTCCATAGTGAATGACTGCCATTGGAGCCGAAAATATTTCTAACTGCTATGGGAACACCAAGATTTCCTCTCGTGCTTGGTCGTCACCCTCGAAAGAGGAGACGACCAATGAACTGAACACATGTTTCAACCGACCAAAAGAGGGCTATCCGAAATTTCATGTAGTACACAGTGAGAACTTTGAAAAGCTGGCCAGATCCATTTCTCCATTCACAGTTGCTAAGTCGATGACAATATCCTTGGGTAGAGGTTGTAAAGGGGTTAAAATTGCCGGGAAAAACCTTCTTCAGGTCCCTCAGAAACATCAGTACGAGAAGCTCTGCCGTTTTGTGACATTTGGCAACATACTAATTTCTGTATCACCACACCGATCAATGAATAGCTCACGCGAAGTCGTTTGAGAAGCTGGCCACCTAAAATTCTCGGAAGCTAAACTCCTGGAAGGGTGCAAAAGCAGAAACGTCGCCAATGTAAAACGCATCATCATTACACGGGACAACAAAGAAATTCCCAGCAAACATCTTGTCCTAACATATAAATCTAGCATTATTCTTGAAACCATTGAAACAAAAAACATTAAGTTAATGTTCCGACCATATATTCATATTCCTAGACGGTGCTTCCCATGCCAAAGGTTCGGCCATGGATCGCAGATTTGTCGTGGTTGAACAACCTGTGCAAAGTGTGGAGTGCAGGGCCACCCTTCAGACAACTGTAATGGCACACTTCGCTGTGCTAAGTGCAATGGTTATCGTGCAGCTTACTCACGTTGCTGTCCAAATCGGCAAAAAGACACAATCATCCTGAAAGTCAAGGAAAATATTTTTTCAAAGGAAGCTCGTAAGAGGCGCTCACCTTTCCACAGAACATCGATGAGGCACGTCGGGGGCCAGTGTCGCATCTGTCAACGCCAAGTGCCCAGCCCACGTGAAGCAAGCTGTCGCTTTTGGCTCCTGCCCACGAGGTTGAAGTAGTTAAGCCTACTGCACCAAACCAGCAAACAGGCAGCCTGCGCTACTCGTAGGAAACTCCACAGGAACACCAGCAGCCCCACGGTGGGCGTAGTCAAAGCTGCACCTCCCTCCCTGGCTCTTGCTGGTGCTGGCAACACCCGGTGCAGCTCATACCCAAAGGCAGTCCCATCGACCTGCACGTCGGTGGGTGCAAGGCTCTCATTCTCAGAGGCTAGGCTCTCTCGCGGAACTTCTCCATCGCAAGAGCGCGTCTCCGGCGCCTCAGAAAGGGCAATAGATACCGCACCTATCCTGACGGCGCATCAAGTGCCTAAAGAGCGATGAGCCTCCCTCGACCACTCCAGAAAGAACACACCCCGCGATGCACGTCCTGGAAAGGGCCCTTTAATTTAAACAGCACTTCCTCCTCTTCTACGCACAGCACTAATTTACTTTCAAAACGGATACACAAATTATACAATGCCACGTTAGAGGCCTTCATAGATAGCGCGATGATATGCAGGAACTCCCCCACAAACACAATCCCGAAGTGCTGTATGTACAGCAAACGCACACAACCTAAACACATAAAATTTCCCCGACAGTACTTTGTTTTTCGTAAAGGTAGTGAAGGTGCTCTCGCTTCATCAGACGGTATTGCCATTGTAATTAACAAAAGCAAAGCATGTCAACATTTACAGAGACAAACGCTTCTTGAAGCAGGGGCAGTTCAACTTTTCCTTCTAAACAAACTCATCGCCATTTGCTTGCTTTATATACTACCACACTACCACTTACAGAAACGTAAATTTCAGTCATTTATAGATCAGTTGCCAGAGCCTTAGCTCGTTCTCGGCGATTTCAATGCGACTTTCGTATCGATGCGCGAGGTCGTCATGTTGAGCAGTTTTTCTCCTCTGACGCGTGTCTCCCGAGTAAGAAGGACCGTACATATTACTGTCTCGCATATAGAACTTTTTCGACTATTGATTTTAGCATAGTTTCCCCGTCTTTATTGCTGGAACTTTAGTGGGTGTTTACAAAAATACTTACGGGAGTGATTGCTTCCAAATACTACAAAGAACACAGAAAGTAAACGAATATCCACCACAGGCTCATCCGTGCTATGTTGGTACAGCCTGCTGGGGGATATTTCGAACTCTTACTAGTAATCTCTTGCGAGCTGAAATGTCTGCCTCAGGAACTGATACTGCTGGGGAGTATTTTACTACCTTCATAACAGATGCCACGTCTAAATGCATATCCGATGCAAGTGGCGCGGCATGCAAACGCTGCGTCCCGTGAAGAGCCAAGAATGAGAGAACACTCTTAAGAAACATAAAAATCATGGGCGTTGCTACGCGCTTCTCTCACTGCGGCGAATCTCATCAATTTGAAGAAGGTGAAGTCCCAAGCCACGAGACCGCGCCGACATGCCTGACGAAAGAGTTGGCAAAAGATTTTATCAGGTATCAACACGCATACATATGGGACCAAAGTCTGAAACAGGGTAAATAAGCCAAATGTCCGACAAACATATTCACTCCCTTTGGTAAACACACAGGGCGACAGCTTGGAAGACCGAACAAGAGTCCTGGGCGCACATTTTGAACATATGTTCAACTTGTAGCGCTGTCCTGGAACATTTGAACGAAACAAATACAGAATAGAAGGACAGAAGCTGTAACGAAAATGAGAAAAAACGCAGGGCATATAATGAGCCATCCAGTTTAGCAGAGCTACAGGCATTACTTAACTAGCACAGTAAATCTGCCTCAGGAGCTGACCGTATGATATATGAAATGTTGAAGCACCTAGTGTCCTAAACACAAAAACCCTCTTTTCCCTCTACGACGCTGTATGGTCTTCCGGCGAGATCCCGACTGCCTGTAAAGGGGCCAATATAATTTCTGTTCTTCAACAGGGCAAGGATCCATTGTCTGTTTCTAGTTAACAGCCTATAACGCTAAAAGACTGCCTTTGCACATTCCTCGCAAAAATGCTTAACCACCGCCTACTGCATTTCCTAGAATCTAAAAACTGCTTGACCCATACATTGCGTCTATCCCGGGGGTTCATGCGCCACTGACCATCTGAACGAATTGAGACACAAAATTATGAAGCTTTTGTCCCCGAGCCCTCAGTTCTTTCTGTCTGTACTCCTAGATATTGAATAGCTCTACGACACAACATTTTGGCTAGGAAAACTAAGAGACCTCTCGCACTTTAGCATATGTGGTAATATGTGAAATATGATGGAAAGTTATTTGTCGAATCGCAGATTCCGTGTTCGAGTTGGCATCATTTTATCACACCCATTTGTGCAGGAAACCATAGTGCCGTGGGGCGGGGAACTCAAGTGCACTTTCCTTATTACAAAAAGGAATTCCTTACTCCTGACTATACCAGGTAACAAATTTTATTCGACGCTTGCTGGTGATCATCCAATCTTGCAAGCTATGAGTGGCAGGTTCCGCTTAGTTTGAACAAGGTCTCTAAATGGCCAGACCAGAATGGGCTTTTCTAAATTGACTATAGCAGGGAGCACCTGCGTCCTTTTTCCAGTGAAGAGAGGACTGCACCCCGATGCCGACATTGATTCGCAGGGACAGCGTCTACCTGTCAAACCAAAACATAAATATTTAGGCATAATTCTTGGCACAAAGCAAAAATTTACAACACTCCTAAAATATCTAAAAATGACGCGCATGAAAACAAAGACTATTTAAAAAATGTTTTCACGCACGACATAAGGTATATGACAAAAATGTATGTTGACGTTGTATAAAAGCCTCATACGAACGCTCCTAGTCTAGTGTGCCGCAGTTTATTAGTCAGGAACCCAAACCACTACCCAACTTTCCTGTTTCTGTTCCACCTTACCCTTCCCCCAGTGTAAGGTAGCAAACCAGGCACTCGTCTGGTTGACCTCCCTGCGCTTCCCCTCTTTGCTGTCTCTCTCACCCCAACTGCTTTGAAAGTGCAGGGCCCCATCCACTATCCAGGTATTCACATGTTTACAAGTGCCTTAAGGACAAGCCCTGTAGAAAGCCTCTGCGTTGGCTCTAATGAGTGGTTACTCCACTTGCAGAGGTCTCATGTATTTCCTTTAAGTGAACGGGAACAGTGAGTATCCCACACATTCCAGCGTAAAACATTAGTCCAACTCTCACCTCTTCCATAACTGACCTGCAGTAAGAGATTCCTTCTCGCTGCGTGTGAAAAGTCTGGCTGAGGAAATGGGTGTCCCGCTCTTTGAACGTTCTCTGTTGAGCACCGCTATAAAGGTAGGCGTCAACGTGGCAGTGGTCTCACCGCCTGCAGCGGTAACAGCAGTGGTGCTGGCGCCCGCCACCACCACCGCTCTCGCTTCAGTAGCTCCTGCTGTTGAAGATGATCACTTCCCATCATGCCAAGGGAGAGAGATACTTAGTTCCTTATCTAGTAAAGCTATGATAGGCTTACTTACGGCTCTACCATTTTCTACCGCCCCAATTTGCATAATTTAGAAGGCCAGGCCACTCGCCTGTCTTGATATTACTGCGGTTTAACTCAAGAGGGGGATGCAACCACATTGAGAACAGTGTGGAGCGAAAAAAAAATCGCCAGTGGTTACGATACTCCCTAACGCGAAATTTGAGGGCAGCTGTATATGTGTTTCCATTTAGCCATATATTCAGGCAAACAATTTCAGAGAGACATGTGGTGGAATGGACAACCAACGAAAATCCATCTCCGGGTGGAGCGCGTCGGTATTTATACATGACATGTCACAGGTTCTAGTGCAATCACTGGTGCCACTTGGCTTCTAGAAAGTACTGCACAATTCACGTCGTGCATACAAGGAGATTACAAAACAATCGCAAACCATAACAGTCGAAACAAGGGCGACCGAGACCAAACCAAGCAAGTGCGAGCGAGAGCTTACGCGTGTTGACGATAATAGGAAGAGTAGTCCTGCTGAGGAAAGATACGGGGATGCATCGAACGGTCGGGCGGTTCCGCACGAAACAAGTTTCGCGCGCGCAGATCACTGATTGGTCTTTGCCGTTCAGGGCTTCCATCTTTCATCTTCCACTCCTCGTTCACTCTTTCATGTTTCGCAGTGGCGCTCGTTCGCACGATTACGCCGCCACCGCCGCCGCAGGAACATGCGATTAGGAGCTACGCTCTAAAGGAACCACTTGACTTCTGAACGGTTTTATGGTGCTATTGAAGACCCACGTTAAGACACTGACCCGTTTGCCATGCATACTTATGACTCAACGAGAGGGGGGCGTTACACATGCAATCCTTACAGCAGTTGATTATTCGGTCCCTATATTTATATTGAAAACTCCTTGCTTTCTGAAGGCGAAACATTCATTGCAATCTTCAGGAATCTATCTATCTATCTATCTATCTATCTATCTATCTATCTATCTATCTATCTATCTATCTATCTATCTATCTATCTATCTATCTATCTATCTATCTATCTATCTATCTATCTATCTATCTATCTATCTATCTATCCATCCATCCATCCATCCATCCATCCATCCATCCATCTATCTATCTATCTATCTATCTATCTATCTATCTATCTATCTATCTATCTATCTATCTATCTATCTATCTATCTATCTATCTATCTATCTATCTATCTATCTAGGCCGGCGCGGCTGGCAGTTCCTGCAGATTCGACCTGCTGGTTCGTGTTGCCGGTGTGGTCGTGGCATCGCCTTCATTACAGCTTCGGCATCTGACTCAACTTCTGATTTTCGTGCAGTACCTGTGGCGAGCCAGATGGCGTGCGTAAGATCCGAGTATGCCAGCTGCGGAGCACCGGACTGTGGTTACCTCAGTACGAACAGCGATTCAAAAGCAAGTTTACCACCCCGTGCGCGCCAACCGGTTACTGACGCTGACAAAGCAGCGCTTGGAAGACCGCAGCTTTGTCGAGAAATGCGTCAGCTTGGACGTTGTGTCCCTCAGAGGTTTACTTGAGCAGCTCGAGGATGGCGTATGACTTGGGTACTGCATTCACACGCCTTTGAAAATCGCGTGCATGTGGTTAGGCTTTAAATTCCCATTTGCTACGACGCCACGTCACAAGCGCTCCTCGACAGAGCTGAACAGGTGAGAAGGCACACCTGCTGCCGTTTTAGCAGGCCAAGGTTTGCGTGAACGCAAAGGTCATCGCCCCGACGCCGTGTCACCCGCAATCTCGTCCTCGGAAGCTGGCGCGTGGTCCGTATCTCCCTCTTCTTCACCCCCCACCGGGCTTTGCTGTTGCGTGTGCCTGCAGGCTTTGGTTGCCTTGCCTTTTCTGCTTCCTTGGTCTCGGGGCGCAGGACGTCGGCGGCATGCAGCGTAATTACCGCAGGCTACTACTGCTTTCTGGCTTGGGCAGCATGTATACGTTTATGGTTCATTACTCGCAGCGCAAAGCTCAAAGCACCGTCAACGGCGCTGAATTGGACATTAATGCTTTTCCATTCACAACTCATATGAAGTGCTTAGGTGTCCTCGTATTCTTTTTGCCAAAGTACATATGAAAACGCTTCAGATCGTTAGTGGTTTACAAATGACGCACAATTTAGTCCACTTTTCTGGAAGAAGCATTTTTCGGATAACATGTGCAAGTACGGGCACAATGAGTGCTACTTGCTTTTTGTAAAAGTTCGCCACCACGACGTTATCGTAAGTTGGCACTACACATGTCATTTTGTTTCCATTTATCGAGCATTTTGGAGGCGTTGTTTGCGTACTTACACTTATTTCGTAACGTGTGCGACTGGCGTTCGCATTCCGCACTAAATGAGGACACGACGATTGCGGCGCATTTTTAACCCAATAACGACCAGCGTGACCATATGGTCACGTTAGTCTTCACAGCGGATTTCAATTATTTAAGAATAACAAAGCGGCACCAAAATCGCCTTTGACGTGCCATTTGACAGATTAGAGTTCTCTTTATGGATACCAAGTGGCAGCAGCTTTCAGCCGTTTTGTGGGAGCCCCTCGCAAAGCCCCTTGCATAAGTGTTGCTTTGCGAGTAGCGTTGTCATGCATGACTCCAAGGGGTAAGTGTGTTTTTTTTCACTAATTATTTAAACAATAGTCAGATATTCTTACCTCCGTATTGCTCTTTGAATATGTACCTTTCGATGAGCATTTGTGAAAGATTAACGTGTGATTTATCCATGAACGAACGTGTTATCTTGCGCGTTGCCATACGGTCACGCTGGGCTTTTAGGCTACCTAATTTTTTATATTTTTTTAACTGCATTCTCATTTATTGCACGTCTGCTGGCGCGTTCTCGCAGTGGTTATTCCTTATTTTATTGTCTGAATAGGTTGCTATTGGAAAAATAGCGAATATAGTCGTAGAGGAAGATGACGTCATGTCAGTGATTTATATCGAGCCGCCATAGGCTAGCACCTATTCGGATGAATACTCGGCCGATGAAGAATCAGGTGGGCTCATTGACAATCTAAGCAGGTGACAGCTATGGGCCGGCGCTGAAACGCGGAAAGCCTATCCGCTGCGAGTATAAAATGTGGTGCCTAAATGCCAAGAACAGGCACCTTGCAAACTTCAAAGTGTATCAAGGCGAGCAGGGGAGATCCCGGAGCATCTGAAAAATATGAAAAGGACTTCGGAACAGCAGCGGCGCCACTTCTTCAAATGGTGGAAGAACTCGCAGCAGAGACGCACGACCTTCTACGTTTTTCTATTTTGATAATTTATTCACAAGCATGAAGCTACTGAGGCATCTCAAGGCACAGGGCTACGAAGGCACGGGCACAGTGAAGCAGAACCGTGTCCCCAAAGAGTGCCCTATCGCTTCACCGGAATTCGTCAAGTTCCAACCTCGCGGGCAGGAAGATCCCGCGCTGAACGACAATGAAATAATTGCTGTCCGCTCGATAGACGATTCTGTAGTAACGATCGTAAGCACCATTCACGGCGTAGAGCCAATGTCATCTGCAGACAGGTACTTTCGTGTTGAGAAGAAGCGAATCAAGGTGGCCCGTACAAACACTGTTGCTCAGTACAAGTTTTACAGGAGGTACGGACCAGATGGATGCAAATTTAGGCGCCTATAGGATTGCAATCCGTGGCACAAAGTGTTTGTGGCCGATTTTCACTTGACTTTGTAATGTATCTATCACCAACGTTTGGGCGCTAATTCGTAGTACATGGCTCAACGTCACGCAGGTGGAATTCCGCAAACAAATTCCACAAAGCTACCTGATGCGATGGGACAATAAGCCTAGAGGACCTGGTCAACGCAGAATCCCAGAGACTGCTGATGTCCTAAATGGTACACGGTATGACCAAGCGGCCCACTTTGCTGCAACAATACCTAATGGCAAGAGGTGGAGGTGTGCATGATATAATTGCAACGGCGCGGTGCACACACAATGCACAAAGTATGACGTCGGTGTGTGTATTCCATGATTTAAACCATATGGCACTAAATAAGTGCTCGACTTTTCACTATGTATGTTTTTGTGATGTTTCATGGTTTGAAATAAATGTTTTTAGCTTCGCGTATTTTGCAGTAGCGTAAGGGCCCAGTGTGACCATATGGTCACGGGCTATACTTCAAAAACTAATTAGGCAAGAGTAATAAATTCTTGCATGTGAATTATTAATATAAAGGTCAGGTGATATATTAGATTTATTTCAAGATAGCAAGAAAAAATTAAACTGGTCCCTAATGGGTTAAACCACTGGTAAGACTTGCATATTCTAATTAGAACGCGTTGAATGAAACGGTAACAGTACTTTACTGACTGATGGTTCACATACCACGAGAGGATTCGCTTAGCACTTAAATGCAGTCTTCATAGAATAGCGAGCACGTGCGTGGCACGCGACAGCGAGCCGCGTTATCGTGTTCTTTCTGTCTCTAGTTTTCGCAATTTAGTGTGTGCGCTGATCTTTTTTTCCTGAAAGTTGCCATCTACCAGCCGATGACTGTTCTTTACTGTTGGCTTGCTTTTTGCATTCTCTGTTATGCATATATTCCATCAAACGCCAGACGCAAATTAGACATGTTTGAAGTCTACAATCATGTAAACAGGAACTCCTTTTTTTTTCCGAACTTAAAATCACATCTATGCTACCACAATGTCGTGTTCCGTACAAGAGATACATACGGCGTGGATGTCGTGTTTTTCCTACTTAAATCATTCACAGAATCCCCGAAAAATTAGCCACTGCAGACCAACTTCTACAGACTGCCGCAATATTGTTGTAGCTTATTTCTCGTCTCACTTTAGTGCCACCATGGGGCTTGATCTGTAGAGTAAAATTTAGCAGTATTTAATGTTACCGCTTGTTTTACTTATGATTGAGTCAAATTAACAGGAGGCTCTAAGTCAGGCCAAACTCCGGTGCCACCTATTCAACTACATATAACGCTCAGAAATGTATTTCTGAGATACCGCTTCACCAGATCTAACTTATACTTGTTGCATTTGAGCGAGAAAGGTAAATAAGTGCGACCGC
The DNA here is from genome assembly GCF_038994185.2 of Dermacentor albipictus. NCBI lineage: Eukaryota > Metazoa > Arthropoda > Arachnida > Ixodida > Ixodidae > Dermacentor > Dermacentor albipictus. The sequence continues at coordinate 441,548,180 of NC_091821.1, forward strand.
TGAAGCGGAATCTGAATTTAGGACCCGAATTTCTCTACAGGTATTGCCTAAAATATGTAAGTTCGGAAAAATATAAGCACGAAGCTTAAAAATCTATCTATGCACTAAAAAGTGATATAGCAGTCCTTTAAACCGGATTTCTTAGAACATCCAAAGCGGACCGATTTGTTTTAATATTTAATTTCTTACGTGAGTGTGTTACAATCGTTACAAAGGATTTCCAAAATCTTGCTAACATAAACTGGTGTATTTAGGAGCAGTGTATATTACATTCAATTTGTACGCTTTAGCTGCACTAATCAATTCAGTGTAGAGTATTGTGATATGTTTTTATTGCTGAGGTTGAGAGTTGTAAACATCATAGTTTAGTTTTCTGAACATTGCGATTTTCAGCAATTGTTCGTAAACACATCAACGGCCAAAATAAAAAAAAAACCGCTAATAAGAGTCACTAGATTTGAACGTTTTATTTTAAATCCAACAAATATTCATCAAAATTTCTGCAATGGATGCCGAGAAAAGTAATTTCTGCGTTACGGTTTATTTAAATAGGAGCTTCCGAGCTAAACCTTTCTTTACGTTGTTCCGTGCGTATGTGTGTAATCGAGAGGCCACGTAGCATGCTTGTCTTAAAGCGCAATGGTATATACGTTGGAAAAGGGACAAAAGATGACACAGCCCCACTCCCCTAAAAAAAATGCAGGTCGCGAAAGCACTAAATTGATTCCTCAGGAACATTTCTAAGAGAAGGTGCCAACTGTGACAGTCATATCGCGCTGTGTAGCTAATAGAAAAACCTTTTGAATAAGCTAGATAGTCTAGCCGATATAAAGTCAGAGCAGCCGCTGTTACTTGAATTTAGGCGCCGCATGCTGAACTCAATTCTAGCCGCGTTCCCGGGCCATAATGAGATGAGAAATGCTTTCTCAGGGCCTCATATATCTTACAGCCGAATACGCCAAGAAAGAAAGATTATTTCCGCCCCAGCGATGATGCGAAGGAGAAATAATTCCATTCGAGAAAAGGTCATGCGCACAAGAAATAACAGAATATAAACTGTTTCATGAATGTGAGAGCAGTTACTTCCTTCTCATTCCAAGATCCACTGAACATGAAAAACGCACAAATGCGAATACTATCCTTTTTTTTTCTATTGGCACCGCGCAGATAAAAAGAAATCTTAATGCATTGACTGTAGGTGAAAGATATTTTTAGTGGTTTTTACAAGAAATATAAGAGGGTTAACAAGCCCCATGTACGGATTATCCTATATCTATGTCTAAGGAAAGCTCATTGCTGCGAGTTGGGGTGTACACAAACGTGAGAATTGTCCGAGGGCTGTTGCTCAGTCCAAACTCATGTAACACTAATACGCAACAAGTTGTATGCTAGTTTCTGGTACAACTGACACCTCCTCCATCACAGTAAAACAATAATAATGTTTAGGATTTCACACGGCACACCAAAACATTAAAACGTGCAATAAACTGACCAATAATGTTCAGCGACTATTCATACCGAAATGATCGCAGTGTCATAATATTCGCTCTTTATTGGAGCTCTTACGGATACCCTTGTCTATAGCCAACGCCATGCCCACTACAGGTCATAGGCCACACACATCAACTTTCTTTCTTCCGGCCTCTTTCGTCAGGAAGTTTCCAGTATCATCTACTGGCCCACTAGAAATACTGAGGTCACACACTGATATCACTCAAACTTTTTCATTGAAATAAGCATTGGAGATGGCGACGAGCATACAGCGATGGTATACATCTGCATTTAGTCTCTTCCTACAACAAATAAAACTAAATACGTCAGAATATGTCACACAAGTTAGAAACAGATCAGCCACAATATAAAAAAAAATCTGACAGCCTACCAACAAACGTCGACGGTGCTGCAATGCTAACAAGAAGCTGAGGACATCGGAAAAACTCACAAAGGAACCATCAAAAAAAGGGGCAGTAGGAAGGGAACCACATGTCTTCATGCCTGCCGTTATCGCACAAACGAAAGCCTGTGCACCACGGCGGGATCATCAGGTCTACTAGGAATACGACAGGCATCCCCCAAATTGAAAGATTGTTCATGCCAGCTGCACTTCAAGGTCACGAGGAGTCGAAACACCGAGAAATTGGAGGTCTACTACAAGAGAACTTTCTGCTCCCTTGTTTTTTTTTCCTGTTTTTACTCTTGAAGACGTAAGATACATTGCTGCACGCTATTTTCATCCCCTTTATTCTTGTTTATTTTTAAATATTTCAGTCACGCCTTGTTTCCTTGTCTTTCGACATAACATATTTTGGGCCTTTGAGTTAAGTACTCTTGTTATGAGCTGGACCAAGCATCAGAGCGAATGGATCAGTGAGGGCACGCGTGGATGGAATCGGACGACGAGGACACGTATGATGCCACTCGGTTTCTCTGTGTTCGGCCATGCGTGGGACGCCAACATTATTGCTTTTTTGCTCTTTCAGTAATTGTATCCTATGCATCCAACAAGTTGTTTGTCTAGGCTTGACCATTTGAGGTTTGCATTCATTGCAGCGCATATTCCCCAGTGTGTGTGAGCAGGTATTCTGATAAATGAGGCCCATAGATCGGAAACAGGCATCTCTATATATCTAACTGTTCTATAGCAGCGACCCATACAGCCCTCTATGCGGGAGTTCCGCAAGGCCATTCCTTCGCACCCCTTTATTTTTGCCTAACTGGCGGTATGTTTGATGGTGCTGCATTTACTGGGAACCTTGGAAGTGAATGGATGTTACAGGAGAATTACTCTTTTAATTTTGCGAAGGACATTTCAAATATAGTTTTTACCTTAGCGCACTCGTAAAATGTTCGAAATTCCTGTCTTACCAATGCCTACTATTTCTGGAATAGAAACCTTCAGCCTCTCATATCCGTCAGCACAAGTCAGTTGCCCAAAACTCTCCCTTGACGAAAGCTCCACAACATGCCCAACCCGCCGTGGTTGCTTAGTGGCTATGGTGTTGGGCTGTTGAGCATGAGGTCGCGGGATCGAATCCCGGCCACGGCGGCCCCATTTCTATGGGGGCGAAAGGCGAAAACACCCGTGTACTTAGATTTAGGTGGACGTGAAAGAATCCCAGGTGGTCGAAATTTCCGGAGTCCTCTACTACGGTGTGCCTCATAATCAGAAAGTGGTTTTGGCACGTAAAATCCCATATTTAAAAAAAACATGCCCTACTGGACGAGTTGAAATTCCTAAAAATTCTAGTGCACAAGTAATATAAACATGTCAAGAAAAAGACGCAATACACACATAGTTCACCGCTACGTAGCCCTGCTTCTTGACGCATTCAATCCCTGGCTAGCTAGCTAGCCAGCTAGCTAGCTCGCTCGCTCACTCGCTCTTTCGTTCACTCACTCACTCACTCACTCACTCACTCACTCACTCACTCACTCACTCACTCACTCACTCACTCACTCACTCACTCACTCACTCACTCACTCACTCACTCACTCACTCACTCACTCACTCACTCACTCACTCACTCACTCACTCACTCACACAACTGTCCAACTAGTCATCTTATTGAACCAGGCCAGCTACGCCTTACATACCTAACTGCTTCCAATGAGAAAGAGCATTACACAAAACAAGCGGTACTCATCAAGAAATCACCTAATTGAACAAAGTGAAGAGAACGACCACAGGTGCTTCACTTGCTCGGATATTTTGGTACAGCCTCTCCGAAGAAAAGATTCCTGGAGCATGGCCTATGCATTCTTGCATGCAAAAGGTCACAAAAGCCATCTCTGCTTCTTGAAGGACATTACATTGTATGAATGTTGTGACAGTGAAGATTTCCCTGCGAGTGGCTGAAAGACTATTGTTTATATTTTTCTTCTTATCTGTTCTTCCCTTCTTCCCCTGCCAATGTTTAAGGTAGCCTTCCCTCCCAATGTTTAAGGTAGCCTACAGGGCACGTCCTTGGTTAACGTCCCTACCTTCCCCTCTTCGTTTCTCTATCTATCTCTTTTTGCCACAGCGACGTCTTAGTTATCCTTATTACTCGGGAAGCGGCCTTGGCGATGACAGAGGTTATGGCGTCTATTGCGCAGAGCATGTCTATATGCACTTGGGCACCTGTACTGTGGTGGTAGGCTCACCCCGTCAACAAAGAGGAGTCAGACACCTTCTTTTTCGGAAACAGCGAGTTCGAAGGCTGTGACAGTAACTACATTATCGTGAATGACCGAAGAGCCATGAACAAATGCACATAGCAAAAGGCGTCATTGGCCAAGGTGCCACCGGCTTGCCTACTCTTACATATACGATTGACTTCTCTCGGCTACTTGATTGTTCTCTCAGCCACATCCAGCATATGCATAGAATGCCAGTGACAACTTGTGCATCGGAGAGCAGTGCAGGAGCGTAAATCAAAACACTATAAGGCGTCCTTTACATAAAACTGTCATGTAGGTAGCAAGACTCTTCCGACCCCCAAGCCATTCGTGAGCTCGAGATTAGGAAGCGCAACCACCCCCGTTGGCGCGAAATCTTTCGCGTTAGACGTTCACATCCGCCACGTGGATTATTTTTCCTGGCTAATATGACCATTACCTTTTGTGGAGTGACCGCGTTCATTGCGCAGATAATGCAAAATGATTGTTACCTCAAAGCTTAAAGTGTGTGGAGCATTTGCTGTTTTTTTTTACCAGTCAAAAGTTGTAAAATTAGAAGCCTAAATTCATCACAGCGTTTACACCTTTGCGGCACATTTTTCAATCGCACTGCCAAAAGGCCACAAGGATTCGAAGATTTACGTAGACTAGATATTTTCACAGGAGGGGTCATGTATACTGGTGATGAGGAAAGAAATTAGCACCACGCAGGGACAACTCTACTTTCGGCAAACTCTACTTTGGAAACTGTTCACAGCGAGGAATCGTTTGGAGTTCATCGTTTGAATTGATTTGTAATATGCTTTTCTGGGTTATGAAATCGCGTTCTTTCACGCGAAATTAAGGTGGGTAGTTGTGCTATCTCTCAACCAGTGGGCTTCGTTAGAGTAGCTTGTTAAGATGTCGCAATTTGGTAGTGCGAGCTTTATATATTTAATGAAACCATGTAGGTGGCGAATTTGCCTCAGTGGTCATTTAGTCTGCGCGGGGTCACTGCTTCAACCTGCATGCAAAATGAAAGCAACTTTGTTAATAGAGAGAGAGAGAAAGGCAAAGGAAAGACAGGCAGGTTAACCAGAGATTATCTCCGGTTGGCTACCCTGTACTGCGGGAGGGGAAAGGGGAAGCGATAGGTGAGAGGGAGAAGGATTAAAAAAAAAGAAACTACACACACACGCACGTACACACAAACTGTTTCTGTGGGCACTGTCACGCAGCCCGCAAAGGCGTTCCTACTGTGATGTAGTGCACCGTACAATCCTGAGTCACACAGTGAAGTCACAATCTGTCAGAAAGTCCAGTGTCTTTTAAATACCGCAGCAGTGCCTTCATAGCCGATCGCGCTGATGTTCGCGTAGGCCAGTGTCCAAGGATCTTGTGTTCTGACAGTGGGCGCTTGTCCAGTTTGTCTAGGGTGGCTGAGAGGACTGCTCTTTGCGGGTTGAAACGAGAGCACTCACAAAGAAGGTGCGCGATTGTTTCATTGCACCCGCAGAAGTCACAAAGTGGGTTGTCGGACATTCCGATAAGAAAGGAGTACGCATTTGAAAATGCTACTCCAAGCCATAGACGAACTAGAAGGGTACAGTCGCGTCGTGGAAGTTCGGGCGGAATACGGAGTTGTAAAGTAGGGTCCAGGGTATGAAGTCGTGCACTTGTGAAATCGGATGAATTCCACTGAGCTAATGTCAGGTCGTTTGCCAGTACGGCAAGTTTTTTCGCTGCGTCGGCTCTCGAAAGAGGAATGGCAACGCACCTGACGCCGTCATGGGCAGATCGGGCAGCTGCGTCTGCTCGATCATTGCCGTGTATGCCACAGTGACTAGGCAACCACTGATATATGATATCGTGTCCTTTGTCAACTATGCGATGGTGTACTTCTCTGATCTCTGCGACGAGCTGTTCATGTGATCCATGGCGCAGTGCTGAGAGTACACTCTGTAGGGCTGCCTTGGAATCACAGAAGACTGACCATACATGCGGTAACTTTGTTAATAATAATCACGATGGTCAATAGATTCGTTATCCTGCTTTTAGCACTATAGTTGAACATCTTGAAGGGGCAGCGCAACAGGACGAAGACAGAAGGCAGGAATACACAGGACAGCGCTGAAGTCACAACTAGCTTTATTCGAAGGCATACACAAACTTATGTACACAACCCATAGTCACGTGCTCTCCCATCGATGGGGTCATTATCAGTGCTTAGGCAAAAAACGCTAGTTTTTTAAGGTTGTTTGTAAAGGTTGTCGTAAAGGTTGTAAGGTTTTTGTAAAGGTTGTAAAGCTAGATGTAAAGGTTGTTTATTGCCCCTAACAAGATGGTCAAAATTTGTGGTAAGATTGATAGGAAATTGGCCCAGGCTGCCTCTACTCATGCTGGGAAAGGCTCTACTGTTAAGCATACTTTCCCGTTTGTGCACTGTAGAATGGGAGTTGTTTACGAGCTTCCATTTTCCTGCGGTCACGTCTATATTGATCAAACAGGTCGTTGCCTGAATATTAGATTATCTGAGCATAGGCGCTCGCTAACGGGCAATGCCTACTCGCATGTCGCGCGGCATTGCTCTGAGCATGGGTGCACTCCAATCTATAAAAAGACCACAATACTTTCCGCTCATAAAAATCAGACCACGAGGGAGATCATTGAGGCCTACTATATCAGGAAAGAAGGGTCGCGTTGTGTAAGCATGTCATCGTTAAATTTGCATGACAGTGAATTTGAAATTTTAAGCCGCCTCATAGTGTAGCATTATATTACAGGGTTTTTCGTTTTTGGCCTGCGGACTGATAATGACGCCATCTATGGGATAGCACGTGGCTATGGGTTGTGCACATAAGTTTGTGTATGCCTTCGAATAAAGCTAGTTGTGAGTTCAGCACTGTCCTGTTTGTTCCTGCCTTCTGTCGTCTTTTTGCGCTGCCCCTTCAAGATGTCCAACCGGTACCAACTCGCACAAATCTCGATCCTTCTACTAGTGTTGATATCTCTCCTAAGGCATATTGCGCATAAATAGAAAATAAGTGTATTACCGCTCTTTTCAGGACGATAAGAATCATGCTTTTTCAAGTTCGTTGAAGTAATAAATTTGAATTTGCTCTTGGACACACCACTTTGATGGAGCTTTAAACAAAAGCTGCCTCGATGAAGGGAGACCACATGGGTTTCATACAGTTGCCATATACTTGTGTCTGCTACAATCGGCTACAGGAAAATTTACTTGAATGTGTGTCAACACCTTCAAAAACGTCTTTTCTAAAAAAGATATCGGCTTTGTGCCCTTAATTGTTTCTCTTGTTATTCTCTTGTTAATCTAGTTCTCCTCGTATTCTAGTATATTTTGCCACAAGAATTAGGTTTACATCTTACGCCGTTGAAAAGTAATGGATGTTTTTCCAACACTTCTGCTGGCATCCGATACCAAAACTGAACTTTTTTTTATTTCAATACATAAGGAATTTATTCAACGATATAGCTTGCTTTGAAGATTGTACAATGTTAATTTGTATTAGTACGTTATAGAAGTGTTTAGAAGCATCTTGGAACACTTGCTGTTTTCGAATAAGGTAAAAACTTTTACTCGAGGCGTTTCAATACCTACACATCTGCTTTTAGTCAAACCCCTTTTTCTCGAACTGCCTTTTGTGCGTGTGTTTGGGTGTGTGTGTGTGTGGGGGGGGGGGGGGGGGGTGTGGGTGTGTGGGTGTGTGTGTGATAAAAGACATAACAGGTGGACAAATTGCCGAGCTGTGCTGACAACATTTTATACATGATTTGCAAAACACCCTGGAATAGAACCATAGCGGGTGCGTCAAGTAGGTTAAAGGTATGTGATTTTTTTTTACCTATTGAGTACGTGCATCCATGCACCCGGGAAAGCTTTGTACCATGTTATCGCACACTGGCTTAGCAAGCGCACACACTACGGCGTCATAGACTCTTCGCAAAAAAAAAGAGAAACAAATGAAAAGCCCGAGCTCTTTGATTTTTTGCGCTATGTATACAAATACAATTCGCGAGAGCGCACTGAGACCTACCTTCATTAACATATTCATATTTGAGCAACCTTCGTTCTCACAGTCAACAGTGCACCGCTATTCAGTACTGCCTACCGTTGATTTTGCCTGTGCGGTTCTAATTGAAGCATGCAATCGAGCAATAAGGGCTTGAAATTTTTGCATAAATATAGTGTAAAAATAAACTTGAAATTTTCTACAATACAGCAACATGGACGGAGTCGACCAGTTTTGACAAAACGCGAACGTTCTGCCTTGCAAGGGCTCATCGGTGAGTGAAGCCATCCTCCTTCATATTTCATTTTCGCTCACTTTCGCATCGTACATCTGGCCTTTTCAGCAGCGCCAGGATAATATTTTTTTGCGTCCTTTCCCTGTCATTTATCTAGACCAAATCTGTATATTAGTTCACAAAACTCTTTGTTCACTTCGTAAGAGCTGTTTCGTATTTGTCTGAAGCTATCGACATTACGATTCCTAGCATCGTCATTGGCTACGAATTGCTCTTAGGACTAGTCCAAGTAAGCAGAAAATTTGCGATTAGGGGCTATTGAAGCTTACTAAGCGAGAAACTTCATTGGCAATATTTCGGTTTTGTTTAACTTAATTCATGATTGAACTGCACTCACGTTTGCCGCAATTTTTATGCGAAGCATATTACTAGAGCTCAACCCAGCTCCTCAGGCGCGGCGGTGTCGCCTTCAATACCACGTGACACCGTGACGTCACGACAGAGGAGAAACGGGGTTCCAACTCGCGCCGTCGCTCGCGGCGTCGCGGCGGTATATAAGCAGCTGCGCTTGCCTCTGCTAGACACTCACGAGGTGAGATGCCTCCTGGAGACAGAGCTGCTCGTTGGAATGAGAAGCGAAGGTTGCGGCGTGCTACAGAGACTGATTTTCTAGGTGGCTTTGGCTCAACTCTTGCAAGATGGGCTGGGTGGGAATCGAACCAGTGTCTCCGGAGTGTGAGACGGAGACGCTACCACTGAGCCACGAGTACGATGCTTCAAAGCGGTACAAAAGCGCCTCTAGTGAATGCGGTGTTGCCTTAGAAACGAGCTGTTTCTAAAGCTCAGGCGTGCGTCGCTTGCTCAGGCGCACATTTCGTTGCCGCGCCGAACGCTGCGTTGCTCGACGCTCACCGCGTCCAATGCGGGGCGCGTAGTCGCTGTGCCATAGCCCATTGTCTTACACCCCTTGTCGGGTCGACGGGAACGCTGTCGCGTTCCACTCTTGAAGGCGAAGCAGAGTAACGCATGAGTTGTTTCTTCGTCTAGCCTAACCAAATATAACCAAGCAACAGCAGTTCACCAGGCTAAACAGTGGTTCAAGAACTAAAATAAAGGCTAGTATGCTACGCATCCTGGGCTTAACCTTAGCTAAGCCACAGCCATGTTTAAACATATACCGGAGCAATGCGTTCTCGATGAGACCGATTGGCCGGCAACCGTGTACGTGAAGATACAATTAATGTGCTCCCTGTTACGTTTCATCCCCCCAAAAAAGGGGGTCTGAACTGGCGCCGCTTTTATGTAAAACTCGCGTCACTTTATGTGCATAAATGTTGCTATTTCATTTTTATGTATTACAGGGAGCACTTTTTTATGTTTGCGACCAACGTCGAAGTTACAAAATAAAATATGAGACTTTCAATAAAATCTGAGACAGTCAACAGAAAAGTGATTTGAAAAAAGCTCCTTATGCAGTATTGCGATAAACATACATAATGTAGACGTTAATTGTTGTTTATTAAAATCAATTGATATACATCTTCCCAAACATGATATCTCAGAATACATCAGTAATAATATATCGGAATAAAATCGGTCTCCCGAACCTGCTCTTCAAACAGTATGTTTATGCGGAAACATATAAAGAAAGCACCCGAGAAAGCACTTATGCCGCGACAGTATCAACGCAAAGATAACGTTGAAAGAACTCCGAACGCACGCCCGACAGAAAAGCATGGGAGCATTCATGCTGCAAATTCTACAGCAGGCTTACTTATTAAATTAAGGAATGGAGCCAGAAAGGTAGACCAGAATAAATGAATGAATTACTGGGTTTTACGTGCCAAAACCACGATTTTATTTTGAAGCACGGCGTAGTGGGGGACTCCGGAATAATTTTTGTCACCTGGGGATATTTAAAATACCTCGAAATGCACGGGACACCGGCCGGCGTTATTGCATTTCGCCGTCATTTTGGTACGGCCGCCGCTGCTAGGATTCAATCCCACGACCTCGTGCTTAGCAGTGAAAGCTATAGGCGCTAAGTCACCGCGGCGGCTAAAGCAAGGCTTTATCTCTGTCTAAAGAGTGAAACTAACGAAATGACTTCATTATGTCCGATATTACATATAATCATGGTGGTCGTTGGTATATCTTGCGTTTATGTTAGCGTACTTAATTATCTCCTATCATTTTCACGCTTGAACTGTTATTTCATAATTCCCACTATCGATCCGTCAAGTCGCTCCACTACTGCCAGCTAATCACCACGCAATATTCCGAGTATCTCAATAGCACAGCGCCTCAGCACTACGGGTAGAGCCTTTTAGAACGAAGTATGTTTTCTGCATTCTTTAATACTATTCATTTACTGATTGGACGCTGTCATAAAATCAGTTGAGACCCACCGCCTGTGCTTATCTGCTGCTTTACGCCCTTCAGAAATTCAACTCCACAGTTAATAACAGCACGCATCCGTACCAACTTCCCAACAGTTCTATACGTGTAGGTGTTTTAATCCTTTTCATTATACTATCTCTTACATTTTATTTTCTTGGTTCGGCGTATGATTACGTTCATAAGGGCAAAGTGTCTTTAATTTAAATTTTCCTTATTCCTACAAATTATCTTTTTTTATAATAAGCAATTTCATATGGCGGTGCCTTCTACTTAGCCTAAAACGTTCTTTACAAAAAAAGCGTAGCTTACTTTAGGGCATAAAGCAGTAGCGCCAACGTTTACGGTATACAGCTCCCTCATTGTTGACCACTCTAAAAACCCTGGCATCTTACTACTGAATGGGGGCTTTCATGCCTGATATCAGCCGTTTAGTTCTAAGGTGACTCGAGTATTTCTTCCTGTCTCCAAGGTAAAGACAAGCAATCACAATTAGCAAAAATTATTATTTAGATTCTTGAATGTAGGTGCAAACGCTGCCGATCTGATTATGAAGCAAGCTGCTGCGTGGAAATTTGGAATAATTATGACCACCCGGGTTACCTTTACTTTCATCTAAAATATAAATGCACCGGCGCCTTTTTCCTTTTTTCATCTCCATCGAAATGCAGGCCCCGCGGCCGGTACCGACAGCGTCACCTCGAGATTTGGCAGCGTAATGCTATAGGCACTTAGCTACCGCGGTCGGTAACAAAAAAATTATGACATGGCGCAAGATAGATGATCCTCTGCATTACGAAGTTTTTACTAAGTTTCCACTGTGAGCCCGTGAGCAAAATGTTTTAGGTAATTCAGGCCGGATGTAATTTCCACGATACCCAAGAGCATTACCTCGTCAAAGGCGGCGAAAAGTCGTCAGCACGCCTTGGAGGAGCCGCACCTAACGCAGAGCTCCGAAAGGCAAAGAGAGAGAGCTAAAGTGCAGCAAAATTTGTGCAGGACCGTAAGAACGCGCGCTGAAACCCACATTCGCTGAAACGCGCACCGCTCGTATAGTTGCAGCGGTTCTTCTCATCTAGAATTTTGTGCGACGCATGCTCACTACCTGTATTCAGTGGCAGCGTGCACTTTTCTACTCGCTTCTGCACATAGCGAACTCCAAATGCCACAGTAAGCTACAGTGTCTGAGGTCTTCCCTTAAGAAGGATATTGAAGCATCTCTGTGGCACTGCGAGCGTGAGCTGCTCTCTGAATTTACACGTTCACTTCCTCCTCTCACCTTTGCCACCTTTGAACCACGAGGAGCCCTGAACTCTTTATTCGTCTACAGAAGTTTCGCATTCTTCCGAGATAATGCTTTTTCCTCATGGTTGTATTTGTTTTCCCTTCCTTGGCTGTACATATATATTTTCATTAATTTTGTGAGTGGACGACGACTAACTCGCTCTCTGACGGACTTGCGCAGAGGCATTGGTGAACAGCTATTACTTTTCACTGTTGGGACCTTTTGCCATTTATGATTCTTTGATCTTTACATTGCCGTTATTATTTGATAACCGCGTAGCTTTTCACTTGGGCGTGTGTGCTTGTAAGATCTACTGAATGTTCTGAATTCAGGTACGTAACGCAATCGCGTTAGTTTTCTTGTTCAGAAAAATTCAGATACTTCTGCGATCTAGGCCAACCGCCTACTAACAGCTGGTATGGCGCGTAAAGAGATTGCAGTTACACTGAGCCTCTATGAATCGCCAGGTGCCTCAAAGGCTGAAGAAAGGTATGAGTGACGAGTGCTGTGAAAATGCGCCGGCGTGCCAATAATTACTGCCTCGAAGCTTCGAATATGTCCCATCGAATAACAGGGTTGGGTTCCTGGCATGAAGTGAGATTGCATTCAGCAGTTACTGAAGCATACCTATTTATGTCTTCGTAGCAATTTGGCTAGAACGCAAGGCTGCTGTATTTACTTTAAATATGCTCAAGTTTTCGCAACACCAGAACGTGGACGCGCACACACATAAGCACCTATTACCATCTTTTCCTACGCCTGTCGAACCGAATAAAGTGCTAAATACAACTTTGTTTCAGTGGCATCCAAAAATAACAGAAATAAAACGCAGATATAAAATGCAAGCTGGTGGCTTCAGTAGATAAAGGAGAAAAAAAAAGTCTGGTACCACTAAAGATATGCAGATAGAACGAACATGCTATAATTTATGTGCATGATCGAGTCGCTGCTTTTGTGAGGTGGCTGTTTAAATGATAAGCAATGTGCATTTTTTTAAATGCTGATATGTCCCAGAAGCGGGCAAAGCATAATCAGCATCCGCGACAACCCTACTGCACGATCACCTCAAGTATTCTTTCCAAAGATGGACTTACGCATCGAATGCTCTCGCAGAAGACGAAAAAATTGGAGGACGCTTAAGCTTCGCCTTCAAGAGTGGGACGCGACAGCGTTCCCGTCGACCCGCCAAGGGGTATAAGACAATGCGCTACGGCACAGCAATCACTTACGATGCGCCCCGCATCGGACTTAGCGCCCACCTATCACGCGGTGAGCGTCGAGCAACGCAGCGTTCGGCGCGGCAACGAAACGTGCGCCTGAGCGAACGAAACGAACCAAAGAACTCGGTGTCTCGGAGGGGAAACGATCTACGCCAGCCAAACGTCGTGATCGGCACGGGCAGAGAGATAGATAGTAATCTAAACCGGGAGCACGGCGAAGCGTCGTCAGGGGAGAGGGAGTCCCGCGACGCGCCTGGCAGCGGTCCCAATGCGCGCGCGGCGCGCCTCCTGTCGGGGCAGCGCCGTACATTGAGAGGAGGGGGTCTTCTGTGTTTGCCGCAAGATGGCTCTGCGTGTGCGGAAAGCGCAGAAGAAATGCAGCGGAAACGCACTTCGCAACTCGTGTAATTGGGACTTCTGTACGTTACATGTTCATAATTACCGATATACACCGCAGTATAACTTTCCACGGCTCGTTTCGAAGGCAACACCGCATTCACTAGAGGCGCGTTTGCACCGCTTGGAAGCATCGAACTCGTGGCTGAGTGGTAGCGTCTCCGTCTCACACTCCGGAGACCCTGGTTCGATTCCCACCGGGCCAATCTTGGAAGTAGCTTTTTATTTATGAAGCGCCTGCCGTGATATCGCTCACGGTCAACGCCGCCGACACCGACGCCGACACCCGACGCCGACGACACCGGCTTTTCTGCGACACGAGCTCCTTAACGCTATCGCGTTAAAAAGTGCCACATGACACAATATAAAACAGAATTCATTAGGAAAACGCAGATACCTTTCACGTACGCATGGAAGCAACCTATGCAGATCTTTTACTATTATTTTTAAATCCACCGTTACCATCACTCACAGCGGAATTAAAAAGAGTGGCCTTAGTACGTAGTTTCGCCGCCAAACGCCATTCTGTAAAGTCGACGTGTCTCATCTGTAAAGACACGACGTGTCTATTCTGTAAAATGTTTTTGTAAATTTGCTTCTAATGAACGTTACGTAATACCTTGATCAGAAATAAACGAGCCAGCACAGCTGCGAGTTTTGGGTGCCGAAATCGAGGGCAATCTATAGGCTACTCAGCTGAGAGCGTATCTGGAAACGAGCCATTTCAAAGTATCAAAGTACAACACTAGCTTTTCTCCTGCCCGGCTCATGACGGCAGTTAAAGCGCATTGTTCAATAGAAGCAGTCGCATCGAGTATCGATCCAGCGAAAATTGCACGGAGCAACGCTGGAGAAAGAGAAAAGTTGATCTCGTGTAACTGTAAAGCATGCACGACGTCCGATCATTCACTAGAAATATTGCTAGTTATTTCCCACTTGGCCTAAATAAGTAGGAACATCGTTCGCAGGCAGCCCCCGAGTAAGGATAGATTGCTACAAATCCGCTCTTCTTCGAATGAAGCGAACTGACGAGCCGGATGATAGGACACTAAAAGAAGCAACGAATAGACCGCTGTATGCATAAGACACCTGAAGCCAATAAACGCCAGGGAATCCGTTTTAACGCACTGGAAAGTCCACGTTGCGCCACTGACTTGAAGCTGCACGCGAGTCATTCTCTCCTCCGCTCCGGCCTAGTCTCCTATTAGCAATAAGCAGAGAAACGCCAATGCGTGGAGTGTGCCACCGTATATGCCACTATGGAAGAATTTTCGAACGCGGGAATTTTATGAAGAAAGCGTTTCGTCGCTGATGACCTCATTGGCTTGAGAAACTTTGGTTTCTCCACTAGTCGTAATGAGCCCTCGGAAGCGATCATTAACTTGTGCTCTGAAGCATCGTTTCGCCGTCGATAGGAAAGCCTTGCGCGTCGCTGTGAAAGGAGATACACATCATGGATGACACGAGAACACAGTAGTATGCAAGTGACTGATAGGAAGAAGTGTTACCCTACAAAAAGAACCTCTCATTACGAAACGGATCAATCAATATTCACACAGGAAATATCGACAAAATATAGAACCATCCGCAGTCCCCCACAACGTCGTGACCCATAATCAAATTGTGGTTTCAACTTCTCAGCCCACCAGAACGTGATCAATTTCTTTTACTGAAAAGTCATGAAACGCCGTGACACAGGAACCTACCTGCCTACACCTAAGTGCGTGGTCTGAAGCAAGAAATGCTGCCAAATAAAGGCAATGAGGGAGTAGGGGTTGCGCCCGATGCGCCAACTCGCACAGAAAAAAAATGAAAATTTAGGCAGCAAACTATGCGAGGTAACGGTGAATAAATGAAGTTATATACGTTTTACAAGGAAGGATTTAAGGGAATTGACAGTGACCCGCTACTTCTATAGCAGCGCCTTCGTATTTGCTTTGCGGACGTTTCGGCGTGACATCTTACAGCTGCAGACAGTGCAGCTGCTCATTGATGTTAGGACGCTACACTCCAGTTTATATATATATATATATATATATATATATATATATATATATATATATATATATATATATATATATATATATATATATATATATATATATATATATATATATATATATATATATATATATATATATATATATATATATATATATATATATATATATATATACCGAAGTCGGTTGCGGTGCCCTATGGAAGGGTCTATTCTTGTCCTTGTATGCACGCACCGTTTCGCAGCCTTCTCCTTCTGCCGAGACCATCCTAAAAGACGGACATGGTGTTTCCAAAGGCCCAGACCCGCCGCCGCCGGCAGGCAGGTGACACGCGCGGCCGGCCTTTATTGCGAAGTACAATCCCGTGATCCTCTTACTCCTGGCCGCAGCTAAAATTCTCCTTTTTATTGTGTCAGACTCTGCTGCCTTGAAGGTGATGCACGCGAGCGCAGTATTTTTGATCACGCGTGTAAACTATGCTGATAGGGAGGTGCAGGTTCTTCGAAAGTGTGGTCCCTAATAAGATATTGTCAAGGCCGAAATGAGCATGAAAAATACTTGAACTACGTAAGGCGACTAGCAACACCAACTAAATAGTGACAACGTTTATAACGTATTATTACGTTAACATCTTCGAAGAAGACAAAGTGCTGTACAGACTACCTCGCATTTGTATGTGTACACAGGGTAAGGCAGCAACAATTTTTCTTGTGTTACCAACGGCTTCATAGCTTTCTTCTTCCAAATAAAAGAGCTTAAACGAGCATCATGGCGCTGAACAACCTATAAGTTGCAAACAAAGAAAAAAAACTTCTTTAGATGGTGAATAATAGCACCAACTTTCAAGAAGCTAACATCTCCCGACACAGCATATGTCAGTAACACGTCATTATGTTTGATAAAAACATTACCAATCACTACTGCCTTCAATGAGCAACGAATTGACTCAAGTGCTGTTGCTGGTGCCCCTGCCGGAATGAAGTGATGTGGGAAGGGATGCGGTACGCCCGAGACGTGATCTTTGTCATGACCGAGAAAGCCATTCTTTGCTGAGCCATCTACATGCCACATAGAATGTGACAGTTTTACTTGGTAGAATATTGGGCATGCTTGAAACAAAAATTTTTTTTTACTTTGGCAGTGCGTTTTTTCTTCGGCATCTCACGATGCAATGATGGTGACCTGGCCCATGCTGGTTTATTTTTTCTAATACGTGAACTGACATATGCATTTTTGGTTTGAATGCTTCGTCCCCACAGCAAGCTAAGTACAAACAATGGTGGTGCATAATGAAGGATTACAAGTCACGTGGGTCCTCAACACTCAAAATTGCAGGAAATACAGACAGTGCTATCTGGGCAGCCATTATAAGATAAGTGTAGGATTGATGCAGCAGATTGACATAGACAATACTATTCAGAATATGCCGGAGGCGCAGAACAAGATCTCCCGTTGCACTTGCTGAAAGCATCATTGAGAGTGAAGAACCGAAGAAACGTGGGTGATCTCCAGAATTTGTAGTTGAGTGACAATTGAACATTCCTAATGCTTCATTCAGTTGGGGAGGGGGGGGCTTTCTCATAAATAGCGGACGGCTGCGAACTTGGTGATGAAGAAATAAAGGAAACTTCTGTAGGCAGTACACTTTCTAGGAGTACATGCATAGGGTCAAAGTGTACATTGTCAGTCCATGAGAACCCTTTGAAGAGGCGGCAAAGCACCAAAGGACCGTTGATGTCTGAAGCTGCTGATACTTACATTCGCTCAGCCGAATTATTTGATTTCTTGAAAAGTTAAACTTTCTCTTGAATTTCAGAGTCAAAGGGGAAAGGGCAATTTCACTTCTTAAAGGGCAAAGGGCACAGTGTAAGAAAATCTTGAATAAATCACTCGTGGGTGCATTGCAGCGGCGGCAAGCATAACGATTACTTGGCGAAAACAATTCCTTGACGCAAGCAAAGTTATGTGCTGCTAAGCTATCACCGGGAAATGCAAGGAGACAGTCGTAGGTCTTCTTTTCTGTTTTGTCAAACTTGAATAGGATTCCGATGGTCATAATAAAAAAAAACGCAGAATTGGAAACGGACTACACAAGGACTGGCTCGAAAAAAGATATGAATCTAGAAGAATCTAGCCCACCGTATAAGATGTGAATGCTACAATAAAAGTCGGCCGCGCAAATCGGGAAGGTGCAGCCGGCGCATTTTCTTCCTGCATTACTTTTGGATTACTTTCTGTAGCAGCACCTCTATGGCACGCAGAGACGCGTCGCATGATATATGAACTTGGCCTCGGTAAACCAAGGGCCTTATGGCAGCCATACTGCCAAGGAGATCCGTTCGCTACGTTTTCCCCTACAGTGCTTATGTCTGGCTGTAAAAGAAACAGCAGCCGCCTGTGAGGGCTATGGACTTCCGCAGCGCGCCCCTCCACGAGAGACCACCGCCTCGCGTGCATGAGCACCGATGAAAGCAGTGTCTCGGAAGCCATTACGTGGGTTGCCTGGAATGGCACTCTGCGCGGCGATGCTTTTCTCTCGCGTGTGTATCAAAACACGCTCCCAACGTTTTTCTTCTTATGTAAGCGATGGAGGGTCGCACGAATAATACCGTGCTTCACAGGAATAGAAATCTGCGTTGAAGAAATGTACTCGCAGGAAAACTAAGTGTTCAAGACTACCGCGGAAACGAGAATCAGTACTGGAAATATCTCAACTAGAGAAACATGCATAATAGGCATTTGGGAGGTGTTAAGTCCGGGAGCTAGCTGAAAAGAAATCTGAGCTGGCTTCCTGAATGAGTTTGTGAGCTAGCGAGAAATGACTGAGAGTGTGCAAAACAAGCGAGTTAAATTCTTCGTAAGGCAAGTGATTTGTATAAGCGAATAAATAGTCGACTAGTCAAACGATGTATGTAGTGATGCGAGTTGAGGCGAAAGTTATGTAGCAAGTGAAATGACAGAAAACGAAATGTGAAAGCAAATATGTTGGTTATTACTAAACTCAAAGCTCTGCAAAACAAGTTCAGCACATGTTCACGGCACGGTTGCCTAACAAAAAAAAAACCGTGAATGAAGACAGTTAAGAACATTCTCTCTGCTCTCGCTCATGTGAAAATGAAGCTTGTGAGAGCACAGCGCAAAGTCTTCCAAAGCACACAAGAAGCCTATCACACTTTGAAAGGATAGCATACAAGGAGGTCAGCTGCGGTTTTTCATTCGCGCAAAGAACTTTGAAGAAAAACGACAGATAAATGTTAGTTAAGCTTTCAAGTACGTTACGCTTCTACAGAAACACAGAGGCCATCCGTACCCTGAGCGGAGGCTTCGAAGTTTAAAGAAGACGCTTGCAGCTGGCCATTCTGCGGCATTTAGTGCGGCCTAAATTGATTATTAATAAAGGTCGACTACGATACATTTTAAAGGAACTAGGTTCGAGCAAGCATGTTTCCACAACTTGGACTCAGTCAGAAAGTCAGAAACTCAATGAGTTGATTAATTTTATGTAACCCCTCATAGAAGCTTGAGTGCTGAGGTTGCGAAGGTAAATTTAACAAAATAAACGTTTGTTACTATTTTTGTTTAGCTTATCTTTAGCACGCCGGAAGCCATAACAAGGCTTTGGAAGAAGATTAACTTTGATGCGAGCCTTCCATGTATCCTTACGAACAGTGTGCTGAAGGCAGATGGCATGTTGTCACTTGTCCGCCTTTTATTATTTAAAATCGCACAGCCCAGTAAGGCATTTCACTCACCGGGGTGACATGCCAGCTATCGCATTTTTCCCTAGCAATAGTAACTCTTGAACCACCACCATAAACAGGATTTTATGTGTAGTTTGTTAAGTATCAGACCATTTTTTGGAAGGAATTTCGCCTTTTCTCGTACACGCAACAAGCTCATTTCAAATTGATGCAGTTGCGTAATGAGAGCATGTATTTAAAAAGTATTTCAGCAGCATAATCGCAGTTGCCCATGAGCCAACATTTTAACATAAATATGACCCAAGGCCAATCTGTACTATTGTTTGTGTGATGTATGAAAAAACTTAACTTAATAAAGTCTGGTAAACAATGTTGCACAATATGCAGTCATAAATGCATCGAGCCGTATACTTATTCCTTTAACTATCATTACTATAGACCTGAAAATGCTTAAAATGCAGGGAATATTTATCATAAAGCCGCTAAATCAGCTTTTAGAATTGATTTCGCAAAAACGGCAAATGTACATTAATTGTGAAGGTTTTTCTGCCCATATAGATTCGCGAAGGTTTATTATTAGGAGTCACTAATATCCCTCCTACATTGAGACACAGACTTGAAAAGGACACGAGGTTCGACAATAAAAGCTGTCTTCACTCCAGCACGAAATTGACCAGGAGGAGGAAATAACTTTAATGTGTCCTGAGGAACCCCTCCCCACCCACTCTTGGTTTAGTGGGCGGCAGGGGTCGCGGGCCGCACCCACGTTGGGACGGGAAGCCCGTGAGCCTCCGCCCTTTCGTGAGCCCTCTGGACGGCCCGGAGCTGGGTCTGGTGGTCGTCGCTTTGCAGGGCGTCCAGCCAGTCTTCTTCTTTAGTGAACACGGTGCCGCTTAACGCGGAGCATTGCCAAAGCATGTGCGCTAGCGAGCAGTAAGATTCGCCACAATCCGGACACTGCGGCTGTACTTCTGGTGAATAACGGCTCAGTCTGCCTCTCGAGGGGAACGACCCTGTCTGAAGCATTCTGAATACCGATGACTGTGGTCTCGTGAGTTTAGCGTGGGGGAGTGGGAAGGTCCTCCTCGACAGCTGATAGTGTGTTGTTACTTCGTTGAAGGTGAGCAGCGGGTCTCGGTGCTCCCCTCCCTCCCCGCCACCTCGCTCGCCACGATCGCCGCGGTGCGTGAGTCCTCGCGCGCGTCCGTGCGCCAGCTCGTTGGCGTTGGGAAATTCGGGGTGCACGTCGGCCCCCATGTGGGCTGGAAACCATTTGACGAGGTGCTGACCCGCGGCTCCCTCGCTGCCGAGGACGGCCGCCGCCTCCCGGGATATCGAGCCCGAGGCGAATGCTCTTGCCGCCGATCGCGAATCTGTGTAGACGTGAGGACGTTCGGGGTCTCTCATTGCCATGGCTATCGCCACCTGTTCGGCCACTTCGGACGTTACCCCCTTGACCGATGCTGCGTTAATTATTGTGCCATCCCAGCGTACCGAGACGGCCGCGTACCGGTCGCTGCGCCCATACTGGGCCGCGTCTACAAATGCCGCCAGGCCCGGGCAGTTGGCGGTCGATTTCAGCAGTGCTCGGGCCCTCGCCTTTCGGCGCCCCTCGTTGAATTGCGGGTGGACGTTTCTCGGAAGCGGTTCTACCTTGAAAGTGCCCCTTACCGCCGCGCTGAGCGCAATCTTGTGTGCGTTGCAGTCTGCCTCGGCATTTATCCCTGCTTCTTCTAGGATGCGCCTGCCGGCCCTGGTGGTCGACAGCCGCACGACCTGTGCCTTGGTCTGCGCTTCGATGATTTCTGATAGTGAATTGTGGACCCCTAACCGATCGAGCTGCTCCGTGCTTGTAGTGATCGGGAGACCTAGCACCCTTTTGACGCTCTTGCGCATCAGTGTCTCTATTTTGGCCGCGTCTCTCTTGGTCCATTTTAGCGCCGAGGCTACATAATTGACGTGACTCATGAGGAAGGCGTGGTAAAGTCTGATGAGACTGCTCTCGCTGAGCCCTCCTCTGCGGTTCGTCACCCTGAGGATCAGCCGGAGCATGCTCTCCGTTTTGGACGTTAGTTTCATGACAGTTTGTGTGTTACCACCTTTCGCCTCAATTAGCAGCCCCAGGATTCGTATAGTGTCCACTCTGGGAATCGGCTGGCCGGCATTCGTATGTAATTTGATCGGTATTTGATCGATCGGCGTCAAATTCCTCATGCCTTGTTTTGAGGGCCTGTACAGCAACAGTTCCGATTTGTTGGGTGACAGACGGAGTCCCGTTTCCTTCAGGTACTCTTCCGTTGTGTCCAGCGCCTCTTGAAGAGCCTGCTCGACTTCTGCGTCGGACCCTCCCGGGCACCACACCGTAATGTCGTCTGCGTACAGGGCGTGATTGACGTTGGTCACTCTCGTCAGCCGGTCAGAGAGCCCTTTCATTGCCAGATTGAATAATAGTGGGGAGAGCACCGCCCCTTGTGGGGTGCCCCTCGCGCCCAGCGTGTACCAATCGGACGTGGCCTGTCCAATTTTGATCGTGGCTTTCCTGTCTCTGAGGAAGGAGCCTATGTAAGAGTGGAATTTCCGGCCGAGCCCCATCATCGAGATCGTTTCCATTAGAAATCTGTGTTTGACCGTGTCGAACGCTTTCGTTAGGTCCAGGGCCAGTATGCCCCTGGTGTCTCTGGTCATGCCGTCAATTATATGCTTTATGAGTAGCAACATTACGTCCTGTGTGGAGAGGCCCGGTCTGAAGCCCACCATGTTATGTGGGAAGAGGCCCTCTCTCTCTATGTACCGGGATACTCGGTTATGTATGGCATGTTCGGCCGTCTTGCCTACGCACGAGGTGAGCGATATTGGCCGCATGTTCTCCGCCGCAAGTGGTTTACCGGGTTTCGGTATAAGTATGACCGAGGCCTCTTTCCACACCTCTGGTACTTCTCCCGTTTCCCACACTCTGTTGATTTCTTCGGTGAGCTTCTCGACCGACCTTCCGTCTAGGTTCCTCAACAGTTTGTTCGAGACCCCGTCCGGGCCTGTAGCGGAGCGTCCGTTGAGGCCTTGTAAGGCATCCCAAATTTCTGATTCCGTGAAAGGCGCGTCGAGTTCTTCGACCTCTGCCCCGGCGTATTGGGGATAGTCGCCGTCGCCTGACGGGCCCAGTGGCAGATACGTCTCCGCCAGCTCCTTTAGGAACTCGCTTTCCATTTTGCCCTGCTCCTTTTGCTTTTGTAAAATCCTATCGATTGCCAATCTCTGACTTCCTTTGGATTGTTTGTCGTCTAACAGTTGCTTTAGGAGGTTCCATTTGCGCCCGGTTCTCATTTGTCCGTCTACCGACGCGCACACCTCGTTCCACTGTTGCTTGGAAAGCTCGATCGAGTGCGCTTCGATTTCCCGGTTTAGTGCCGCTACTTTCTTTCGTAGTCTGCGATTCAGTCTTTGCGTTTTCCACCTGGCCGTGATGGAATTCTTTGCCTCTAATAGGTGTGCCAATCTCGCGTCCATCCTTTCCACGTTCAGTTCAGTTTGGACAACCCTCGTCGCGGTGTTAACGTCCTCTTTGAGCCTTCTAAAAAGACTGTCTAGATCCGCGTATTCGTTTGTGTCTTCCTTCCTTATTTTGCGGAAGGCGTCCCAGTCGGTGACCTTAAATTCTCTCGGTGGTGCCGCCCTGATGGGGATCGTGACCGCCAGTATGTAGTGGTCGCTGCCGCGGTTCTCGTGCAGGTTGCGCCACTCGGCCCCTCGCACGTTCTTGACGAAGGTCAGGTCGGGCGTCGTGTCCCGCACCACCGACGTGCCTAGTCGAGTCGCATAGCGGGGGTTCGTCACCAGCTCTAGCGAGCACGTAGTGACTGCCACCAATAGCCGCTCTCCCTTAGGCACTGGCCTTGCGTAACCCCATGCTCCGTGGGGCGCGTTAAAATCTCCTGCCACTATGAGAGGGGCCCCCCTGGCCATTGAGGCCGCCTTCGTTATTATCGATGTGAACGACTGTCTGTGGTCAGAGGGCGGGCTGTACACGTTCACTACGAATACGCTGTTTTTCAGCCAACTGTTCGGTATGAGTTCGATCACGGTTACCTCCGCTTTCGCGTTGCCTAATTTCAAATCTCGTTCTTGGAAGGAGCATTTGTTCGCGACGAGGGTCGCCACTCCGCGCTTACCCTGTTCGAATTTCGACGAGGCGACCCGGTAGCCGGGCAGGGACACCTCGCTACCCAAAGTTTCTTGTAAGATTATGACGTGCGGTTTGTCCGCCTGTGAGGCAACGAACTGTAGCAGCGGAGCCTTGCGCTTTTTGAAGCTAGCGCAATTCCACTGCCACACTAACAGCTCTCTAGTTGAGTTGGTCGCCATGATTGATGCCTTGGATTTGTTTAGCACCCACAGGCGCCACGTGTGCTTCGATACGCGTCACTCTCGCCGCGAGCGCTACCATGCTCTCCGCTAGTTGCTGGACCATTAGCTGCAATGAGCTAATCGACTGCTTAATTCCCAATAGGACGCTACTGGACTCGGGTTCCGCCGGGTTTCCCTCCTCCGTCAGGGGAGGGGCCCTGCGTTTGACCGAGCGAACCGACTGCTCCCCTTGCGGGGTCGGTGTACTTTGCGGCACCTGCTGCTGCTGTTGGTCGACTAGCTGAGGAGTGGAACCGTGTTTCCGAAACGATTCGAAATCCGCCCTCATTTGCTGAATCTCCGCCTTGAGGCGCGCGTTTTCTTCCGCTAGCTGAGCTATTCTAGAGTCTTCCTTGTTATGCTTTGGCAATGCTACCTGCGTTACCTTTGATTGTGAAGGCGGTTTTGGCTTGGCCCGGTCCGCCCAGGTCGGCCCTTCTTGAATGCGCACTTGGGAGCGGGAGCGCCCCCTGGAGCGAGAACGGCCTCTCGATCGGCTGCGCTGTTATAGTGTCGGCATTGTCGAACGTCCTCCTCTGGGGGCACTTGACACGCTGGAATCACGTGATCTACTCTCTAGCTGTTGCGGATGGCTTTGCAGCTGCGATTTCTTCGCATTTCTGCGTCGGCGCCTCCTGCGCCGCACGACGTAAGGGATTTGGTATCGTTGCTTGCACTTGCTGTCCGCCGTCGGGTGTTGGCCCCCGCAGAGGGCGCACTTGGGCGAGCACTGGTGGTCTGCAGCCGGGTCGTTGGCTCTGCAGCCGCGGCACCTCTTCTTGTCAGGATTAGGACAGACGTCGACTCTGTGACCTAAGTCACCGCACCCGTAGCACACGTCGTTCTGCCGCTTGTAGAGCGTGCAGCGTATTAGGCTTACGCCACACATGACGTAGTTCGGCACTTTCATGCCGTTGAAGAGCACTACCACCGTCGAGGTGTTTTTGATCCGCTTGGCTTCCAAGGCCATGGGATTTCTTTGGTTCACGATCATGGCCTGAAGCTGGGCCGCGTTGATTTCGGGGTCCACTCCTCTGATGACCCCCTTGCACGTGTTGTCCGGCGCCGCGATGTATGCGGCCACATTGTATGCGCCTTCTCTTAGGTGAAGCTTTTGAACTCCGGCGTATGCGTTCGCGTTCTTCTCCGTTGGCGTGGACACGACGAGAATGTTTTGGGTTGCGTTCGGACAAACGATGTCTTCCTCGGT
Organism: Dermacentor albipictus; assembly: GCF_038994185.2. Classification (NCBI taxonomy): domain Eukaryota; kingdom Metazoa; phylum Arthropoda; class Arachnida; order Ixodida; family Ixodidae; genus Dermacentor; species Dermacentor albipictus. The sequence continues at coordinate 441,573,196 of NC_091821.1, forward strand.
CTCGTTCGGCGGGAGTGAGGCCGCCATTGCTAGCGCTTGCGCCAGGCGAATCTGACTCACTTTTTTTACGTCGAGGCCGTCTCTCGGCCTCACTATGATGCGAATGTGGTCCCTCGGTAGCCGGGGGAGCCTCGATGCGGCGACGAGGCGCTTGACCGCGCTCTGCGGGCCGGCCGTGCGGCGGCCGCCCTTCGTCTCTGCTCGTCCCTCGTTGCCTCGGTCCGAAACGGTCGGTCCCGGTGTGGCCTTCTTTTTTCTGCCCATGGCCGTCGTCCAGCCAGGGCGATTCGCTTATTCTTGGGAGATGTCCTCTCCCAAGCTTCTTCTCTCCCAATTTCTCTCGAAATTGACCAATTTCTGCGATTTTAGGCAAACGAAGATACTGTCTCCCCATTCGACACGTTTCGCTTTCGCCTACGCTTAGGCTCAACCACACGCTGCAGTCATTGTTTTGTATCAAAATAAGAATGTCTCCGAATTAGTCTCTAGGATAAGTCTCCGGATGTCCTGAAGCATGTTAAAAAAGAATGACCTCAATATGAGCAACAACCACGTCTTCTGCGTGACCATTTTAACATCTAGTGACAGGCGCTCTGACACAGGAGTAAAGTGCATGAACTGCGGTCATCCCGTTGTAGGCATAGGCCTGCCGTGAGTGCCCTTTGCGATATTTTAGTGGAAGCTAATCTTATAGAATGCTATACGTTATATTGCGTGTTTTATCTTCTCTATTATGCGCTTCTTTTCTAACTGGCTGATGGCGCGGCCGTGTGGTCATTAGATATGTAGCACGCTTCCATTTCTGGATGGTAGGTTGCCGTCCTGTAGTTACCGGACTTTGGTTCCTTTGCTGGTGCCCATAAAGGCACTCTATGGGTGGTTCAGTTCACGTATGTACAGTGCCTGCGGGTATTTTGTCGTGGTCTTTCTTTTTAGTTTATTCAGTAACACATTTGGGGACTTTTGTATTTATCTCGCTCTAACGTAGCCTGACTTACCGTGTTCCCACATATAAAAAAAAAACATTTGTTGTATAATTCCATTCCATTCGTTTGTTTATTTTCACAATGAAACCTCGATGGCACTGCATAAGGTTAAAAGCAGGGGGAAGGGGAGGGAGGCTTGAGCAGCAGGTTCACTTAAATGATTCAACTAAAAACACTGTCGAAAGCACTCAATATTTAAGGCAGTTTTTGTAGAAGCAAGTCCTTACAGTCAGGGAAAACAGCTTACTGCAGAGACGCCTGGAGGTTATTCGGAATGAAGCATCGCGGGTTATGTTAAGTAAGCTTACTGCCAAGCAAAATATTCTTCATCTGTCTTGCGTAATTCTCACGGTCACTGCTAAGAACCTGCACCGCAGTACTCTGCCATAGCACTAGTGACCTCTTGGTGCAAGAGCGATATAAAACGAATGGTCCAGAAACGAGTTTTGTAAGTTAGACACTCGTGATGAAATCCTGGAGTCAGAGTGCATAGAAAAAATGAAGTCACCCTTAAATAAATAATGCAAGACGAGCGTACGTAGCAATGAATACTACCGACGCGTATGCAACATACAGGAAGCTATTCTAAACTGCGGCGAAGCCGCATTGCTACCATAAGAAGAGAAAAAATATGCAGAAGAGAAGACATAATGTACAGCTTCTATATGTTCACTCATCAAATTTCGTGATACAGTGAGTACTGTAGCGAGAAATTACTGATGCAGGTGGGGCATAATTCAAAAGCAAGGCACACTCCAACTACCCTGAAGTTCTCATTTTGCCTTTTTAGGAGCAAAACGAATGGGAAATGCAAAAAAATGCATTGCAAAATTAGTGGCTTATGCGGACAAAAGTTGAGCGATGGCTTTAAGCAAGCACGAACAAGACGTAACTAGTATGCTTGGCGTAACTAAGATTCGGGAGCGCATGAGGCTTGAAATCGAGGGACCAGGCAACGAAATATAAAGAAAAATGTGGAGGGGGGGGCCGCGGTTACACAATCCGCCAAGAATTGCACCAAGATCCCCGGCGGAGTTCCTGTATATGGGGTCTAGAGAAACAGGGAAAGATGGTGCGCTCTTGTCTGCATTAGTTGTTTGAAGTATGCAGCGCTAGAACTGGTCGGCGGAGCCTGGAATAATGAACCGGAGGCGCCCTGTCGGGCCATTGTAATGTCCATGTACATTAACGTATGTTGGAAGAAGTGTGTGTCGCAAGGAAAGCAGGCTAAGTTTCTATTCGGTTTTACAACGCTCGTTCGTCTGGTGAAGCAAGCCTTGCGTTCCCTTGTGCCTCCCTTTCTGTCAGCTAGTTTTCGGCTAAAGAGTGTTCTACTAGTGAGAAAAGGAATACTAGCCCAGTACTATTTCGCAACGCAAATAGTAAAAATAGTGCGTGGTCGATTAGATTGGTCTTTTTGTCTGAGAAGAAACAAAATGAAAGCAAGCTATCTCTTAATAATTCTAGTTTCGTGAAAAACTTATTTTACTCTGACCATGCTCACGTACTGTATTGGTGGCAGTGACTGTTACGAGCATGTCACTTTTTGTTCTGCATTCAAGAAACACCCTGCGTAGCAGGGAAAAATGCACTTTGCTTGTTTTTGTGACAGAGAAAGCGCACAAATGTTCACTTCGTTCGCATCAGCACGAGCAGAAAAAATACTTAACCGATTCAATTTGATTTGATATTTGGTACCGTCGCTAGGTGACGACACCGTCGACGCTGGATTGTCTCATAATGGGGCATATAATGAATTCCAGCTATATCTCCTTTGTATAGCGCAGATATTAAAAACAGATTAAAATGTTCGAAATGACGTCACATTTCTCAGGGAGCTTTCTGAAAAAAGAAAGGCTTCATGAATCGCATTAAAAAGAAAATTTCGCAAATATTGGTTTGCGTTGGAATCGAAATCGGGCCTCCGGGATGCGAGACGAGAGCTTCACCGACGCCACGGCAGCATTTTTTTTATTTTGTTTATTGCCTGTTTTGTACAACTACGTGAACCAACAAATCGTATTTCGGAAAACAAGACATATTAGTAAGTTTTTAGCACCAAGTGTCAGTATTAGTGGGCTGCCTATTTTACAATTCTTTGAGCGTTATAAGGGTTCCACCCTCGACAGCCATTTCTACACCCTCGACAGCCATTTTCTACAAATCTGGACATGCAGTCTCGAAAATACATTCGTGCAGGTCAAACATCCAGATCACAGGGAAACCCCGTCATACGGGCCCTGTTGTTGTCCCTGCAAACTTCCTAATCCCATCCGCCCACCTAACTTTCTGCCGCCCCCTGCTACGCCTCCCTTCCCTTGGAATCCAGTGCATAACCCTTAATGACCATCGGTTATATTCCCGCCTCATTACATATCCTGCCCATGCACATTTATTTTTCTTGATTTCAACTAAAGTGTCATTAACTCGCATTTTTTCCCTCACCCAATCTGCTCTTTTCTTATCCCTTAACTTTACACCTATCATTCTTCTTTCCATAGCTCTTTGCCTCGTCATTTTATGTAGAACCCTTTTCGTAAGCCTCCAGGTGATGGCCCCGTACGTGAGTACTGGTAAGACACAGCTGTTATACACTTTTCTCTTAAGGGATAATGACAACCTGCTGTTCATGATCTAAGAATGCCTGCCAAATGCACCCCTGCCCATTCTTATTCTTCTGATTATTTCAGTCTCACGATCCGGATCCGCAGACACTACCTGTCCTAAGTAGGCGTGTTCCCTTACCCCTTCCAGTGCCTCGCTACCTATCGTAAACTGTTGTTCTCTTCCGAGACTCTTAAACAATACTTTAGATTTCTGCAGATTAATTTTTAGGCCCACCCTTCTGCTTTGCCTCTCAAGGTCAGTGAGCATACATTGCAGTTGGTCCCCTGAGTTACTAAGCAAGGCAATATCATCAGCGGATCGCAAGTTACTAAGGTATTCTCCATTAGCTCTTATTCCCGATTCTTCCCAATCCAGGTATCTGAATACCTCCTGTAAACACGCTGTGATAGCATTGGAGAGATCGTATCTCACTGCCTGACGCCTTTCTTTATTGGGATTTTGTTGCTTTCTTTATGGAGGACTATGGTGGCTCTGGAGCCGCTATAGAAATATTTCAGTATTTTTACATATGGCTCGTCTACACCCTGATTCCCTAATGCCTGCATGACTGCTTAGGTTTCAACAGAATCAAACGCTTTCTCGCAGTCAATGAAAGCTGTATATAAGGGTTGGTTATATTCCGCACATTTCTGTATCACATGATTGATAGTGTGAATATGGTCTATTGTTGAGTAGCCTTTACGGAATCCTGCCTGGTTCTTTGGTTGACAGAAGTCTAAGGTGTTCCTGATTCTATTTGCGATTACCTTAGTAAATACATTGTAGGCAACGGACAGTAAGGTGATCGGTCTATAATTTTTCAAGTCTTTGGCGTCCTCTTTCTTCTGGATTAGGATTATGTTAGCGTTCTTCCAAATTTCCGGTACGCTCGAGGTTATGAGGCATTGCGTATACATGGTGGCCAGTTTCTCTAGAACAATCCGACCACCATCCTTCAACAAATCTGCTGTTAGCTGATCCTCCCCCGCTGCCTTCCCCCTTTGCATAGCTCCTAAGGCTTTCTTTACTTCTTCTGGCGTTACCTGCGGGATTTCGAATTGCTCTAGGCTATTCTCTCTTCCACGATCGTCGTAGGTGCCACTGGTACTATATAAATCTCTGTAGAACTCCTCAGCCACTTGAACTATCTCATCCATATTAGCAACTATATTGCCGGCTTTCTCTCTCAACGCACACATCTGATTCTTGCCTATCCCCAGTTTCTTCTTCACTGTTTTTATGCTTCCTCCGTTCCTGAGAGCATGTTGAATTCTATCCATATTATACTTCCTTACGTCAGCTGTCTTACGCTTTTTGATTAACTTCGAAAGTTCTGCCAGTTATATTCTAGCTGTAGGGTTAGAGGCTTTCATACATTGGCGTTTCTTGATCAGATCTTTCGTCTCTTGCGATAGCTTACTCGTTTCCTGTCTAACGGCGTTACCACCGACTTCTATTGCACACTCCTTAATGATGCCCATAAGACTGTCGTTCATTGCTTCATCACTAAGGTGCTCTTCCTGAGTTAAAGCCAAATACCGGTTCTGTAGCTTGATCTGGAATTCCTATATTTTCCCTCTTACCGGTAACTCATTGATCGGCTTCTTATGTACCAGTTTCTTCCGTTGCGTTCTCAGGTCTAGTCTAATTCAAGTTCCTACCATCCTATGGTCACTGCAGCGCACCTTTCTGAGCACGTCCACATCTTGTATGATGCCAGGGTTAGCGCAGAGTATGAAGTATATTTCATTGCTAATCTCACCGTTCGGGCTCCTCCACGTACATTTTGGGCTATCCCGCTTGCGGAAGAAGTGTTCATTATCCGCATATTATTCTGTTCCTCAAACTCTACTCATAACTCTCCCCTGCTCTTCCTAGTGCCTATGCCACATTCCCCCACTGACTTGCCTCCAGCCTGCTTCTTGCCGGCCGTGGCATTGAAGTTGCCCTTCAGTATAATGTATTTTGACTTTACGCTTCACCGATTCCACGTCTTCACAGTGGCTTTCGACTTCCTGGTCATCATGACTGCATGGGGGGGGGGGGGGTCATTAGACCTGTACGACCTTCAATTTGTACCTGTTATTAGAAGCTACGGCGACAGAAGCCGCTATAAAGTTTAATTTTCAATATGGACGCTGCAATTTCATTCCACGTGTATACTGCATATTCTAAACGCAAATGTTATAGAGTAGAACAGTAGGCGTAAATGCGATTTTTTCGTCTTGTAGACGACCGCAGAACCTAGAAGCAACTAGCTCAAGTACTTTTTTTTATAACCTAAAATTTTCTTTTGGAGCGAAGTTGTTCGCGACTAGGCTTCAGTGTATATTTTTTCTGCGTCAATACATACTACCACCATCAGTAGTGGGGCTTACCTCCATAGGCAAGCAAAAATGCAATGACTGATTCGCTATCGTAATCACACACACACACACACACACACATATATATATATATATATGCGTGTGTGTATATTTTACTGTTTATATGCATTTTCTAAATAGTCCACGCAATTATATACACATAATTGTGTTCATACCTTTGTTCAATAGTCTGTGTCACCTCTGAGCCGTGTGCTAAACAGCTTCGCTGGTCATCCACCTTCGGAGAGTGGAACGGCTCCTGATTTTATGCGAAGCATATTACGAGGGCTCAACCCAGCTCCTCAGGCGCGGCGGTGACCATGAAATCACGTGACACCGTGACGTCACGACAGAGGAGAAGTGGCTTTGGCTCAACTCTTGCAAGACGGGCTGGGTGGGAATCGAACCAGGGTCTCCGGAGTGTGGGACGGAGACGCTACCACTGAGCCACGAGTACAACGCTTCAAAGCGGTACAAAAGCGCCTCTAGTGAATGCGGTGTTGCCTTAGAAACACGCTGTTTCTAAGGCGTGCGTCTCTTGCTCAGGCGCACATTTCGTTGCCGCGCCGAACGCTGCTTTCCTCGACGCTCACCGCGTCCAATGCGGGGCGCGTAGTCGCTGCCCTGTAGCCCATTGTCTTACAACCCTTGGCGGGTCGACGGGAACGCTGTCGCGTTCCACTCTTGAAGGCGAAGAAGTAATGCATGAGTTGTTTCTTCGTCTAGCCGAACCAAATATAGCCAAGCAACAGCAGTTCACCAGGCTAAACAGTGGTTCAACAACTAAAATAAAGGCTATTATGCTTCGCATCCTGGGCTTAACCTTACCTATTTCTGTAGCAAATACCAATTTTATCTAGCAATGTAATGTGTATATTGACTCCTGCAGGAAGGTCACAGATTATTCTTGTGTATCCCGATCATTCCACGCATGGAAAACAGATGAGCGACCGGAAATATTTTCAAAAAGAAGGAGCCGCTCACCGCGGTCAGAAGCCACCAAAGTAGGCATTCGTTCGCTCAGCTTTTTACGATGTGTCTTATTGTGGTAAAAGAAATAAAGGACATAGAAGAGTGACTTAAACGAGGGTGTCCTCATGGTTCTGCATCCTTTTATTTCCAGTCCACCTTACTCTAATGGTGTTTCGTTGTATAGTCAGGGTCCAAACCGTGATAAAAAAAAGAAAAATGATGCCACTATTGTGAGTGAGCGAAGCCTGCTTTGAGCTTAATGCTTGCGCTCCATTCTGGCTGCAGTATATATTGTTTTTCCGCAACGCTCATTCACCCCTGAGCATCTTCACAAATGGCGCCACTGGGGTATAATCCCATTCATGAGGAAGCTACCCGAAGGAGGATTGAGAAAACTGTTTTTTTATGACACAACAAGATGAAACAACAGTGTCCAATCAGGATTGGAAGAAAGGATGCTGCAGTCATCTATACTGGAAATGAACCTGAAAAAAGAGGAGGTCTCCTGCACGAATTCGCGGCATTTCTTCGGTTCAATAGAGAGGCATAATATTGACTAGGTCTCACGACTGCACTATACCCAACAAATTGGCAACAACAGCTGGCAAAACGTTTATGGACCACCCAGTAAAGGTACCGCTTCACTGAAATGAAATGGCTGTCTTGCTGTCGGTTAGGTAATGACGAAGATCATCGTAAATAAAAAAGTAATACTTTAACTGGATTATGCAGAATGTAATGCAATTTATCGTAAAAACTGCGCTGACTTTCTTGCCTTCAAAATTTTTCTACTGATATAAAGCCGCTCATTACAGGATTGCATCTATGTACGTAGAAAGCATGAACGTTTTAACTCTCAGCTTGTCACAGAGCATCGCGATAGTCACTACTACTAATATAGAGAAAAAGTCCTTGTATATCGAGTTGATGGACACAAGCGCGAAATACTGGGCTTGAGCAAGTGCCTCCAAGCCGCCCCTCCCCCCGCCCCTTGGCCTAAAAAAAATTTAAACGACAGAATTTGCGATTGCAAAGTCGCATCTGTTCTCCTCTTAGTGTGCAGGAAAAGTTGCACGTGCAAAATTATTATTCAATCTCGCAGTTAGGCTGTTACTCGTCGCAAGAAGGGGCCAATATCACAACAACTTTTGTTCCTAAATGTTCTTTGTCATTTTGCTGCGCCTTCACTATTGGCATGCTCATCAGCATGATTGGTTGCAACTGTTGCTTAAGAACTATTCTCGCGTAACAGCTCTTCGGTGGCCACTGGCCCAGGTCTGTGGCCACGTTTCTGCTAGACGTTGTGACGCTTGTTTCAAATATGGCACTTCCGGGAAAACATTCTAGCACGTTAGAGCCGAGCTGATCGATTAAAATAAAATAGCCGTTTGCAAGGTTAATGTATTTTCTTTTAAGGATATTACTCTGGTCATTTTTTAATTCTTGACGAAAAACGTTTTTCTTTATTTTTTTCCTGTAGTTCCCATATAGCCTGTCACATAGCTACACCTTCAACGTGGTAGTTCCTTCCGTGTACTTCTATATACGATATTCTGATGAGAAGGGAACAGACAAAAAATCCCACCAGTTTGCGTCTAGGCGTGTCCCTCTAGCAGATAATGGCCACTGTCGTTCGTACCTTTTGTGCATTTGTTTCGACGGACCGAAAGGGCCTATTCGATCGCGCGTAGACAATGGAAACTTCTTCTAGTGCTTTTGTCTGGGCTGGTGTCCTTTGAAGAAAATTGTGAAGAGTCTTTATAAACAGCAGATGTTGTTTCTTTATTAAGAATTTCCTGGCGCACTTTATTTTTTAGCAGTATGGGAGACGTGGGTGATGGCAGCAGCATAGATCCTGTACTCTAAATAGCAGAAGAATAGCTACATGCTCATTCAACCCACGCGAAGTTGACTGATTCAGTTCCCGCCTTTCAAGGGGTTTGTAATAGTCTCGGCGAGCTACAGTTTCCCATCGATACAGTTAGCCGGGTGCCTTGCATGGCCATTTACGTGTCACCTCGTGACTGTATAGCCCTCAGCTGAAGCTGTAGCCCTCGTTGATAGTGCCTCTGCAAATAAACAGTTTATAGTTACAGCGCATCCGAATCTGCGCCTTTTTCGACGAGCGTTATGCGGTTCTGACTTGATGTCTTTGGGAGTTGAACTGTAAGCAGATGTTCACGTGCCTGCTGAGCTGGCGCTCTGCATTCACCACCCTGCCCGTTGTGCGTGTGTATGCTCATAAATGCTCTCATTGTGACCTAACAAACAACCTTACGGCATTTTAAGGCTATCTTATTGCTTCGTTTTGAGTAGCACCTATACGTAGGCGTTAAAATAGCACAACCGGCTTGGCTTTGCTCTTTTAACTGTCGTCATTTTTTTATTTGGTGATATAAAGAGCCGCAGATTCGCCCGAAAGGCAAAGCATCGATTGCGATAGCAAATTAGTGGAACGCTACGAGACGTAATGATAGTAGTTTCATCAGACGCATACACTTGTAAATATAAGCATACTAAATAAATCAACGAGCATGGTGTCACGCAAACCCGAGCCAACATGAACACGTCTCGATCGATGACCTCGGAAAGTGGCTGTCAGAACGCTGCAGTGAGGAAGCGCGGCAGTAGCAGCGAGTGAATTGACCTTCGTGCAGCAGCTCCTAACAAGGCGAAGTACGCCGCGAAAACAAAGCGCGCGACGGGCCGTGTCCCCGTCGCGATTGCTTTCTAGATGCATGGGCCCGGGCGCTGGCGGCCGCCCGGGCCACCCGAACTACAAAGCCCCCCTCCCTATCTACCCTTCCCCTAGTAGCCTTGTCCGTCACGGGGGACGGCATACTTCCTCCCCACTTTCCTCCATTTCGTACACGCCAACACCTAAACACCAATTGCCTCCATAAGCGCTTTCATTCGCAGATACAGCACACGGCGTACGGCGACGCTTTCACAGCCCTTGGACTTTATACGGAACCTCACGAAGACGACGGCAAAAATCCGCCTGGAGTGTCCATATAATTGTTATCGCACTACTACTGCTACATACAGTGGCATGGAGATATACAGTGACATTAAATACAAGGGGATTCAGCGGCATGGAGAACGTACATACAATGGCTTTGAGAAAAAAAAAAAAAAAGACGCAGTGTCCCGTCTATTCGGGGCACGTTAAAGATCCCCTGCTGGTTAAAATTATTCCGGAGTCCCTCCCTGCGGCGTGGCCAGTAATCGAATCTTTGTTTTGGTGTGTAAAACCCCAGGATTCATTCATTCAGGGAAAAAAAGAAAAAAAAGAACACAAACACAGGTAGGTAGCTTGTTAATAACCCACATGTGAATAGATGCACATTCAATCGTGTACACAAAAGAGGAAAGACGTAGCCACTGGAATGTAGGGGACAGGGGTCATACGTTAACAAAGAGCACACGGATCGCAGCTGCCAGGATAGCGTTTCTTTCGTTCTTTGTTAAAAGTTCCGGCAACTTTTGTGCTGCCACGAAGACAGTCAATACACTGAAACGCTAGAAGTGCCTTATTAGAGGACACCTGTACTGGGACTTCCGCTTACTTCTGAGTCTACGAAATGCGTACCATTGCATTTTTTGCACACGTGTAATTCTTTGTGTTTACGGAAAAGCAGCTTTTTTATCAAGTCTGTGCGTGTATGAAAAACAAAATAAAAGGTAAGTGAAAATATATATGAGATAAATAAGCATCAACGCAACACAAGGACGAGAATAATTTCTGACAAGTGATGCGGAAATATATATGTCATTTCATAAACATGCCATGTAATGTATTTCATACATAATCGTTCAAAAATGGAAGAAGCCATTACGAAAAACATTCATTGGTGCACCACACAACTAAAAGATGTCTCTGGGTAGCTAGGCATACATGGCAGCCTACCTATTCTTTAATTTATTCGCCTTAAAGTGGGCTGAACTTGTGTATTGAAAATAACTCGCAAGCTTCTTTGTCATAGTGAATCCGAGTCCTGGTTTCAATATTGGGGCCTTAAATTTTTCGAACAGTTAGCCTAGTGTGCTCACATGTTTGAAGGGGGAGAGAGAGCTGCGGTATATATTTTAAATGGTATTTGTGATTTTTAAAGCCCGGCCTAGAAGGAGCTTTCGCTTTTTCGGTGTGTAGTGCGTGGCAAATGGTGCATTTTTTTTATTATGGGGTTTTACGTGCTAAAACCCCTTTCTGATTATGAGGCACGCCGTACTGGAGGGCTCCGGAAATTTAGACCACCTGATGTTTTTAACGTGCACCTTAATATAAGTACACGGGTGTTTTAGCACTTCGCCCCATCGAAATGCGGCCGCCATGGCCGGGATTCGGTCCCGCGACCTCGTGCTCAGCAGCCCAACACCATAGCCACTAAACAAACACGGCGAGTGAAATGGTGCATTCGAGAAGCTATTCAACATTGCCAGTGTCGCAGTAGTATTCTCCTTGACTTTTTGAATGAAAATGAAGGCTAGCTACTCTTGGCAACATTAGCGGTACTCAACATGTGCCGGAGCCTGAAACGAGGTTTTAATGGTGGTGCGCCTCCATTGAAGTTGTCTGAAGGAATTTTGGAGGATGTTACAGCGTTTCTGAGGTTGGTGGCCCATCTGAATATCACCCGCTGAGGTTCAGGAACAATTTGGCGCATTTTATCGGTCTTTAGGAGTATGGTGTGATGTTTCCGGAGGATGCGATGTATGTTAGTTGTTGAGGTTGAATAGAGGAAGATAAAGTTAGTCCTGAATTTGGAGAAGCTGGTTCGCTGTTGAAGAGCGTGTGGCGATCAAGGCTGTCTGATTTTTGAATCGCGTCGTTAATAACTAAGGGAGGACAACTCTAATGTATCAAGTCGTAGGGGAATGGTTCACAGTTCGATGCAAAGTCTTTTTTAGGGCATATCCGCTTGAAACGAAGAGGTTGGCTGTACGGGGTTACTGTTTTACTATGTTTTACATGACTACTGTGCACATATAAGCATTGATACCTATCGGTCCATTTTTTGCGCACAGGTGTGATAAGCATGTTCCCGCTTACACCAACATCCATAAATGTGATCGCGGAAGCCGAATATGTATGGGCGAACGAGATGGTTGTATTAACTGCATTGAAATAAGAAATAAAGTTTAATAACTCTTTTTTTGCCGTGGGGCTGTGATATATCGTATCGGTATCCAGTTTCGCTTTCGAATGTTTATAACCCCTAGCGCCACTCCCCGCCCAATGTTGGAAGTGTACGCTGTGGTGTTTGCTTTCCCCTCACTGGCGTAATCGCATTCTTTGTCGGGTCCCCAACATGAGCAGTCGAGCAGTCCACCGTAGGTCTCCCGTCCGGCGACCCTATCGAAGCTAGCAAAAAGTGGCTACGAGGATAAACCTGTTCTGCTACTAGGAATTCCAGATCCTGCCCGGACGCCACTAGCTCTGTACCTGTGCCACGTCCGGCTGTACAGCGCATTCCGTCGTCATTCACCTACTACAAACTGGCGACGAGTATCAACGCTCCCATACCGTTTTGCTGCCGCAGACGCCGGTTACTGCCCACATGCTGCTAGCGTTCCACTTGTGCAACGTCCAGCTGCGCAGCGCGCTGCGTCTTCATTCACATACTACAGCATACTACATACATACTACAACTGGCAACGAGCCCATTTGTTCTGCTTGCTAATTGCCTTTGCCGTTCCACTACTTCCCGTATATGGCATCCAGCATGCAAGACGCTACGACTACGTCAACTTCTACTCCGTCAACCTAACGCTCCCGCCTTTGTTCCCGGTGGCCCGCATGCCATTCGCACCCCCCATGCAGCCTTTCCTTGCATTAACCGGTGCTCCTACGGTACCGTGGTTGACTTGGATCGTTCTTTTAGCACGTTTCTTCAGGCGATTGGATGCATTACAAGACGAGAGGAAGAAGGCCATTTTACTCAGTAATTTTAGCTTTGAGGGGCAGCGTGTCAACTACGACCTGGCGTTGCAAACGGACCTGGCAGCTGCAACATTCGAAGATATTCTTCGCATCTTCGACCGATATTATGAGGAAGGCACAAATCCTCTCGCACATCGTATTCAGGGACATGAAACAACGACCCGAGGAATCCTTCCAAGACTTCATCACCGCAATTGAAAGGCTAGCGCCTGCTTGTGTGTTCGGCGCGTCGCGCGATCAGTCCTTTTGCGACCAAAGATTTCAAGCCATCGCATCAGCAAGAATACAAGAAAGGTTACTCTACGAAGGATCATCCTTCCCTTTCAATAAAGCCTAGGAAATCGGATGAATATGGAGCAAGTTGACAAAGAACTTCAAGTTTTCGACACCTCGTCTGTCCATCGCGTCTCGACGCAACGCCAAGATGGCGTTGACAGCCACTACCTTCTTCAACCGGGTGCGCAAGATGGCGGTCCCCGCCACCCTTCTCCCTCGACACTATGGGCTCAAGACGGCGCTCAACGGCACGGCGGAAAGTCGCAACCTGGGGAGGCCGGCCAACATGGCGCCCGGCCCGAACACCGCGAAACCAGTCGAGACATCGCAGTCTATTGCTACCGAGGTGGTTCACCGACCCACATCGCATCTGATCCAGGCTGTCCGGCCAAACACTTTACCTGTCGTGCGTGCGGAAAAGTAGGACATTACGCTACAGTTTTCCGATTCATGAACCAAACGAATCAGCAGTCCCCTCCTCGAGTGCAGCTTGTCCATTCTATGTTGCCGCTGTACGGGGCACTGCTTCACCGACCCCTACGTTACAGTCTATCAGTTTAGTCAAATACATGCAAGGCGAACAATTGTGCTTTGGAGTGCATACAAGGTCAAGTCCTACGCACGCGTTTAGTGCTGTCTCGGTGCACCTCAACAGCAGGAAGAATTGTCACAGCGGGAGACCATATGATCCAGGCACACGTAGCTGTCGACTCTCAGAGCATACATTCGCCATCTGTCTAGGATCATTCAATTAATTTGATCATCAAGGATCAAATTCGTTGTGGTATGTGTCTTTTCTTTTCAATCAATATATTTATTATCCACATGTTTTTCACCATATATACTTCTCCGCTGGTTATCCACCTTCACAGAGTGGAATGACGGTGAAATTTTTTGTTTCCTTTCTGCTGTTACCATGATCGGCACTTGAGCAGCAAAGACAAAAAATTATCAGTAGGCCAATATTGCTAATTGCATTAAAACATTTCAGACCTTGTTATGTTGGTCCCCTTATAAATGTGCAGGCTCAATACTGCAACCGCCCACTACATTTCCCCGCTGCTTCGCTGGAGTTCCACCGGGATGATTAATGAGGGTGCTAAAGAGTTTCCTTCAAAATATTATTTTTCTACTGAGAAAAATGAAAACACTGCTAGGTCATCCTTTATCCATTCTTTGTCATGCTGTAAAAATGCACATTCTAGCCGCTCCACGTTTCCGATGGTGCGCTCTGAGTCATCAATCAGGTTTAAGAAAAGTGTTTCCACTAAAACGACTACGGAACGCCACCACAGCTTCTATTTTTAACCATGTATGGGCGTTTCTTTTTCCCGCGACCTCCCAATATTTCAGGCAGCATGCGTACGATGACGGCATATCGTTTTCAATACCGAAGGCACCTATAAGATTGGATGGCTACACGCTCTCCTTAAAGAAAAGGATGTACAGATGAAAGGGACCGGCGTCTTGGAAACGAAGCACGAGAAAGGAAACAGTGCTATTGCCAGCCTCACGCGCAGAGAGAAGCCATATTTTATTCTTCTGTATTCCCGCTGCTAATGAAGTTGTCATTGCGGTCCGTAAAAATTTGGGTATCTTCGTAACGGCAAATATATTCATTCATGCCATGAATATTTCCTCGTGCGCTCGGCAAATAACAATTATGAATCGCAACTGCTCTCGATCGAGGAGACCCTGTGTGTGTATTAGGAATGCTACAGAAATGTATGACATTTCTCATCAGTACTGCATTCCTGGAAATTTGTGTGCGTTCAGTATTTCATCACGTTATATTGATATCATCATCATCGCCATGGCTCGTTGTCGGTGCACACACGCCCGCGTGAAACGGACAATTTCTCGCTATATATAGACATGTTGCACCATCTAGTAATACATTGTGGAAGCCCAAACAACAATCATTAGCTGGCTTCTCGCAGTGCAGGGGGCGAAAGGAAAATAACGGTTCTCGTGAGAAAATGCCTCCCAGCAATACCCGGTGCGTCACTTCACGCGTAAGTCAGAGTTTTTCGTTGATGTGAGCATAGCGAACGCAAGTGCTTAGTCAATAGTTGGTAGAGAGGCGGAAATAAGGTAGGATAATATTACCAGAAATTTACATTGTTGAAAGTTGTACGCCAGTACAATGTATGACACCTGTCTATCAATAAAGATCATGCAGTTTTCGGACATATTGACTACACAGCCTTTCGGCACGTCCATTCGCCACGTTTTTCCTACTAAAATTACCGGAGGAAGCTCTGGCGGTGTTATTGTTCATCTGGCATGGGAATAAGGTTTAACACGCGGATTTGTCAAACATTCGTGCATGCAGTTTCAAACGCTTTTGCCGCCTACACTTGGAATCAATACTATATTTTAAAACGCAGGGTGCGGTGGGCAACTGCGCACCTTTAGAATTATTGCGAATTGGTACAATTACAAGGCAGCTTCTATTGAAAATGTACAATCTGCCAAGCTGCAAAGCCACTTGAAGCCAGAAGGACGAAGGTTCGATATCTATCGCGCTCACCAGTGAATACACCTCCCATCAAAATTCTCCCATCCACAAGCATCATCCATCGCCTTCGTCTTCTTGATGCAGACAACTATTGGGTACAGCTGACGGAGCTGTGCTGGTTTGATCCGCTACTGCTGCTATCTCACTAACCTACAAAAACCACGGCATCAATTTTTTAGGTTAGAGATTGCCTGAATGTGCTTTTTTTTTATTTTTGAAGTGAAGCTTTCTTTGTCTCTTCCGGCCCGCCCACCTCACCTCAACTTTGAGGCCCTGGCTGGTGGCTGTCTAGCAGGATGGACCAATCCTTGATATAGTGCAAACCAGTATCTGGAATAGTGCGAAGTGAGGCTGCTAAAGCCAGCTGGTGATGTTTATAAGCTCGCACGTGAGCTACAGCTCAAACATGGCGTCGTCCTCATGCCATCATTGTTGTTTTGTCGCCTGGATGCGATTGTGATTATTCTATGATTGCCATGACATCGTGATCGTTCCATCGTCATTCTGTTGTCATAGCATAGTCATCGCAAAGTGGTCGCAATGCATTTGTAGCCGTTGTTATTCTAGCTTTGTTGTCCCACCATGCCAGGTCATCGTCGTAGCGCCATCGTCATCGTAGCCTCCACATAATTCCTGCACTGTCATACTATTGTCGTCGCAGCGTCGTCGTCATGCGAATAACATTATCCTATTCTCATCGTGTCATCGTTGTCATTCACAGGCCGCCATTCCTCTACGAGATGTTTTGTCATGCTTGCATCGAGGTTGTCCGTTGTCGATGTTCCGCCGTAGTCACCAGAGCGTCGTCATCCCATTGACATCGTGCCACCGTCATCAACCTACCGTCGTGATACAGTAGTCATAAACCCTTCGTCGTCGTGCCACACATTTCTGATCGTGCCGTCACCGTCATGTCATCATAGCCATTCCATCGTCGTCATCACAAATTAGACCTAATTGCAGCACTGTTGTCCTATATCATCCTGCCTTCGTCGTCTAGCCATCACCGTCGTTCCAGCAATGTCTTCGTATTGTCATTATGCTATCGCCGGCGTTCCTTCTTCCGCATTTCATCGTCGAAATGCCATTGTCGTCGTTGCGTCGTCGCTGTGCAGTTATTGTCGCACCATCTTCGCCGTGCCATTGTGGTCATTCCATGGGTGTAATTCTGTCATAGTGATTCCACTGTCGTCATACCATTATCGCCTTGAACCTCGTCGTCATACAGTTGTCAACATGCGATCACAGTCGTTCCATCATAACCGTTTCAGGGTTGTCACGCCGTGATCGTGACGTCGTCGTTGTCAAATCATCGTCGTCATTCCATCAACGTTATCACTTCATCGTCTTGCGAGGCATCTGCTTCCTTGAGGGACACAAGTTTATGGGGAGCGAGACGTATCCTGCTGATCAAGTTCCAGCATGATCCTGTGCTCTGTACTTGTAAATGGTTCCCAAGAAAGAATATACCTCTGCGCAAACACCAACGAAACTTAATTTGTAACGTCATTGTTAATGAAGTGACAGCGCCAATCGCTTTATCAATTAGAAGCATGTGCAGCCGCACCTGAGGGGACATAAACCCCACTGAAAGTTTCATTCAAACAAACTTTCACATCATGCTGAATCCGGAATTCGTTTTTTTTTCCTTTTTTACGTTGTTTTATGTTTTTTGCGTTGTTTTTTGCGCTTGTACCTCGGTGCATTTCCTGTTAGAGAGCCCCAGGGAAGGTTTTGCGCACTCTACCACGGGAATGGAAGTTTTTTATCGGAATCCGCGAAAACAGCATGCCTCCTGATAACGTCGTGGCTTGAACACGTAAGAGCCCAGAATTATTTGACCGCATTTTTATGAAAAAAAAAAACTTCCGCAGCAAGGATAAATGCAGTGAAAGTATTTACTGCAACGGCTGTTTTTATTTTCATTTCCCATGTGGTGTACCTTTAAGCTAAGACACTTTCGCTGTGATAGCGTGTTCTGTATTTAATGCATGCCTCTTTTGCTGGTTTCATACGGAAAGAAAATATTTCTCCACTGAATCCTGGGGCTAATAAAAATCAGCTGAAAATAAGCGCTCTGTGTGTTGATTGGCCACTCGCCTTGTTCAGTCTTTGACACCGTTTTGTTGGAAGTTGTTCCGGTAGCAACAAGCTCGGAAGAATAATGAAGGAACGACCTTTATCGTAATGGAGAAGGACGGTGTAATGTTCGAGCGCCTCCTTCTGTTTATGGAGAGCAGATCTGCGAAGCTTGTCCAATTCCCTCAATGCGCCCTGGTAGAGAAGTCGATTTAACGGTTTAACGACTCTGAAATGGAGGCATTGTCAGGAAACAAAAATGAACATAAACTTTCATTTTATTTTACTTTATTTTCTGTTACAGAAAAAGAGTCCATGCAGAATAAGAAAAAAAACTAAACAATATATTAATAAGAAAAGTCTTCTCCTCGGCATGCAGTCCAAGTGGAAAATACATAAAAAAGCAAACATAAGCAAGTATCAACCTAGCACAGCGTATAAAACGCATATCCGGACAACATACTACAAAATAGTGCACGTATCCTTATCTAGCTCAAAAGAGCACATCACAACATAAAGCAAAAGCAAACCCAGGAATTCAAAATTCGTACTTTCATATGTGTCCCTTGCGTGTCGTATACCGTCACACAAACTGCAAATGAAGCACCTATGCAAAATGCATAGCCGCACCCGCCGCGCTGACTTAACAGCTATGATGTTGTGCCGTTAAGCACGAGATCGCGGGATGAAATTCCGGCTACGGCGACCACACTAAAATGGGGCTAAATGCACAGACGCCAGTGGCTCGCGCAACGGGGGAACATCAAAGATCCCCTCTCTGGTGGCCAAAATTAATCCGGAGTCTCCCACTACGGCGTGCCTCGATATGAAAGCGTTGTTTTGCCGCGTAAAGCCCCAGAATTTATTTCAATTCACTGCAAAAGCGGTAAATAGCATAACATATTTTGCTGTATTGAGGATAATTTTCTATTACTTCATTCAGAATTATTTTTAACCGATGAACTTGCAAAGTTTGTTGAAAAGGGAGAGAGAGAGCGGAGGAAGGGCTGGTGGTACGAATGTACCCGGTTTTCCACATGAAGTATATTATGTAGTGCATTCTCGTTTTTTGGCGTTTTAGATCTCTTTCTGCTAAACTTATGCAGGCTACATTTGTAGGAGCTACTGCTCCGCCCATAGAAGCTGGCCTTCCCTAAATTTTAAAGCGATGCAGCCTTGTTCGTTTGGTAAACCGCGCTTATTATTAGGGCTCTTCCCGCTGTCGTTTGGATGCTACGAAGGCTGCATACGATTGGATGCATACGATCGCGATTAGTCCACCGTTTTCACTTCACGGTTGTAATGCAGTTGACATCACACCATCGTCGTTATGCCATGGCCGTCACTTCAGCGTTGTCACACCACCATCACGATCGTCGCCATCAGCCATCGTCGCCATCGATGCACGCCATGCTTGATAGTCAAAAGAAGCGCGTAGTGCTAGCCTTTGCTAAGTGCATCTTGGCATTCCGAAGTCTAGTCGTTCTGATATTGACGAGGGCGGCCCATTCTGGAATTTCCAGGACAGATCCTCCCACCACTTTGCTCGAAAGAATCCGAGCGGCGCAGGCTTTTCTTCTCTTCTTTTTGTGATTTTCTTCGCGAAAGCACAGTATCTATGGCAACCGTATGGGGGCGGGAGTTTGCGTCTTCTATACCTTTCGAAAATGCCTCCCATTGCATAGGTAGCCATCAAAGATGGTTTCTACCCTAATTAATTTTAGAGCGAAGCATTGTTTGGCACTTTCCTGGCTTTGGCATGGTGGCGCGGCTGTTGAGTCAGTCTTTATGTTGGCGGGTATAATTTTGGATATTTGTATAAAGGTTGCTTGAAAGTGCAAGCGAAGTCATTTATACTACCCTAGTTTGCTGACCAAGTACGCCCCCTTCTGGTCGCGTAAGTAATATGTTCCTATGTAAAACCTGAACCTATAATGCCAGCTGGCAGGCGTCTCTATAGCGCACTGATAAGTTAATGTAATGGTGAAATATATTTAACATAATCCTTGATTACCGTTCTTTACTTCGATTTAGAAACGAAGTGTGTGTACCTAGTGCGGGCCAGTTGTTCGCCAATCCTCCAGAATGGGCATGTTCCACTCTGACACATGAGATACACAAGCCTCATTGTTATCGTTACGTGTCGTACCTTTCTATGCGTACACCTGTCATCCCTATTCTTCCCACAACAATTATCATACGGCAAATTCGTCCTTGTGAGATATCGGCGTGTACTTCTTCCAAAGTCCTTCCGCTTATTTGGAGTTCGCATTGTGACATTTCTTGTCAACAATGCAGTGCGTGAACATAAATGATGCATGGCAATCAAGTTGTGACCTTTGTGGTGCATGCACATACGTATTTCATGAGATTACGTGGTGCATAGGATGAAAGTAAACAATAGATGTTCGGATCGCCGTTAGTTGAAGAGCATCGTTGAACAGCTTTTGCTAAAGCTTCTCTTCAGAGTCCGACATGTGCGCTGGATCTGCACATGTTGCACCTCAACTGTCTGTTAGTATTTCGTGTCCATGCTTTTAGTAACGTGCTAAGGCATAAGAAAGTGTCAAGAGCTAACAACTAGTCCTTTTCATAGCACTCTTGAATATTTTCTACTTCAAAGGCCGTAAGGAGAAAAGAAGCTGCTCTGATGTACTCATAGCTCCTTGATCGCAGATGCACCCTGATGAGTTTCCATGCCACGGGGGCACCAATGTTCGTAGTTGTGAAAAAAAAAGGGGGGGGGGAGATTTTACGTGCCAAAACCACTTTCTGATTATCAGGTATGCCGTAGAGGAAGACTCCGGAAATTTCGACTACATGGGGTACTTTAACGTGTACCTAAATCTAAGTAAACGGGTGTTTTCGCACTTCACCGCCATCGAAATGCGGTCGCCGTGGCCGGGCTTCGATCCCGGGACCTCGTGCTCAGCAGCATAACACCATAGCCACTGAACAACCGCGGCCGGTTGTTCCTCGTTGTAAGCGTCATTGCGGACTATGAAAAAACAACAAGCGCTTGGACCATCTTTAGTATTTCATTCGGACGTTGTTCGAAATGAACGAAAATATGAAGTGAGCCAAAAAAGAAAGGACAGGGAAGAAGATGCAATCTTTCTGCTTTGAATTCAAATATGAAGTACCAATAATGCAGTAGATGCGATAATTAGGCATATTGTAAAGTGTGGGACGAAATTGTACGTCAACCATACAGTGTTTTGCACAGGATAAATTAAGAGTGAGATTATTTGGGCAAATTTAGTTACCTCATGTAAACCCAGGCAAATATAAACCAGCAGGCTGATTTCATCTTTGCTTTGTAGGTTTCGTAACCGCGTCACATACAACCTCATAATGCACTCAATTAAATTTATAGCTCCACGAGGAAAACCATAAGTATGGTAAATTTCTGATTCCATCTGGAGGAAAATGCAAATGAAAGCCGGCACCCAATTTTCCGCGTATAACAGTTGATAGGATAGTTATGTTTTACACCTATACTTATGGCACAGCAAATAAACTCATCTGCATTGTGCTGCAAGCAAGCTGGGAGTGACAGAGGACTCGTATAGCACCACGTGATTCACGCTGGCCAATTTACAAACTATTTGTTGCAAGGAGACGAGACAGTAAGAGAAAAGAGCACGCGATGTCCATTAAATAGAACAAACATGGATACGTGGAGGTGGATTGATGCAACACACTAGTCGTACTCTAAGCGAAGAATAAGCGTTGTGCTAGCACAGCAGATGTTACAAACAAAAAGAATGGTAGCGCCAGCAGAACACACAGGGACAGGCTTTCGGTGTTCCGCACTCAAGTGACTGAAGTGTTATCAGAGTAACTGGACGTGTCACCATGATACATGGCACCCGGTTGTCTAGGCACATTGATGGCTTAGCAACATCAATAAAAAAGCAGGAGACGACCTATGAAGCACAAGTTGAGGGACAATTCCACCTAAGTATTGAGCAAACATCCCTGGAAGCACTATCTAAGCTACGTTCTTTGCTGGGATGACAAGCACAAGCTTTCTCTTCACTGGTCTCATCTTCGTTGCTGCCTGCGATAAGTGTGCCCCGGGAATTGTTTCGATGTGACCTTGTCGGCACATACCAAAGCGCGGTCAGAAAAAGATCTTTCGAGTAGCGAAGAGTACACAGAGAAGACAAAGGCTGTCACTGTGTTCCCACGTGTATTTCTTTCTCGATGACTGTCGCAGATGTTCTTCGACAGGCACAAAACCAATGAAGCAACAGTGAGCCCAATCTGGAATATTTATATGTCTACAAAATGGTTGGTCGGTGTAGCATAAATGATGTCCACGACACTTGATTTTTGCTTGAACTGCACATGCAAATTCTTCGCTGGCACCACTAAGTTTGCGAGAAGCGTCAAGTACAAGCCTAGTTTCCAAGGCATATGGTAAATTGTAAGTAAACTAGCTATCGAAACTAGCTCTGTTCGTGAATGAAGGATGAAGTCCAGCTAACTTCGCATTCGGGAAAAATGTGCAGGTTGTAAAATATCAGCTCTTTATATCAAGTGCATCCGTTTACTCGATTCCTGTATATCTGACAATGCGCCCGAATCGCAAAGCCGAACCGCTTGCGCCCTCGATGCTACTGCCCTGACCACCTTGGCCAGAAAAATTGCTCGAGATCGCCTCACTGTCTCCGAAAGTTTCTAATGTGCCGTTACATCTGTCGACACAACAACATTCAAGATTCTTCTGGTTTTATTTCATTCTTCTGAAGGCCCTCGAATCAAGTAGTATTCTACAAAAAACTCTTTTCTCGTCACTATGGTTCTTACAAGATTGAAGATCACGAGTTGTGACGTACAAGACTACACCGGCCGGCGTGTCTTCATTGCATCCTAACATAAGCAGTAATCTTGTTCTAGTTACCAGGCTATGTACACACCTTAAGTTATGCTCCATAGCCTGCGCCGGGACGGAGATACCCCTGCGGGAGGGTGTTGTTGCGTTGAAGAGAAATGAGACTTGAGTTACCGATGACAAAGGCAGCTGCTGCTGGTGCTTAGATGATTTCCCAATCTTATTGAAACACACTCAAATTTGCGCAGCAGTACGTTCCATTCTTACTCCACACCTGAGTGTAGATTTGCGCGATTCCACTCGGAATGGTGATAAACCTTTTCCATTTCTGTTGTGGCTTAAGCAGCCTATTCCGTTCTCCCAATAGCAGCACACAAAATTAAAAATTCCTTATCGCGCTTGCGTGCTCAGCGACAAAATACATTTCTGAAATCTCGACAACGTACCAAACAAATGGCTGAGGCTTAGTTAAGGTTAAGCCCAGGATGCGAAGCATACTAGCCTTTATTTTAACGCGACAGCGTTAAGGAGCTCGTGTCGCAGAAAAGCCAGTGTCGTCGGCGTCGGCTCAGGCGTGCGTCGCTTGCTCAGGCGCACATTTCGTTGTCGCGCCGAACACTTCGTTGCTCGACGCTCACCACGTCCGATGCGGGGCGCGGAGTCGCTGCGCCGTAGCCCATTGTCTTACACCCCTTGGCGGGTCGACGGGAACGCTGTCGCGTTCCACTCTTGAAGGCGAAGCTTAAGCGTCCGCTTTGCAGCTGTTATGACGTCATATGATAGCTACGCGGCCGTGCGCGGCGCAGCAAAAAAGAGCGTGGTTGTGTGCGTGGTTGCGTGTGATATCTCTAACATTAACTCCACTGCTAAATTTGTCATCTACGCTGACGACACTAGCATCTTTCTTGCTGGAAATGATTTAGATTTTCTTGTTCGAGAATGCAATGACACTATGAAAGAATTACAAAAATGGTCTGAATCCAAGTGCATGCGTATAAATGAAAAGAAGACACAAGCTGTCATATTCCGCCCTAAAAATAAGCCAGTTCCCTCGCCCCTCGAGATTAAGCTGAATTCACGACGTATAGATGTGGTTGAGCAATTTAAATGTCTCGGAGTAGTTTTCTCCCCCTGTATGTCTTGGGAAAATCACGTGAACCATATCACAACAAAACTGGCTCAAATAACTGGGCTCGTAGGCCGGCTCAGATACGTTCTTCCAAGGCAAGTAAAATTACTCCTCTACAATTCACTTTTTTACTCCTATTTAAACTACTGCCATTTAGTATGGGGAACAGCCACAATTAGCTGTCTTCAGCGCATCTACATTTTGCAGAAAAAGTTCCTTCGTCATGTTCACAATGTCCCCTGGGGCTCACCGAGCGCGGATCTCTTTCTGCAAAGTAGTGTGCTGAAGATCCACAACTTGTACAAATACCGCTTAAGTGTTCGGTTTAAACTGGAAATACGGAGAAACGTAAACCACATACGTTACCTTGCTGATTTACGTACCCGAGAAGCGACCTACAAGACAAGACATACCGAAAATTGGGTAGTGCCAACCCCTCGAATAAATTCCGGTAGAGAACGCCTCCAATTCACTCTTCCTTCCCTCTTAAATGCTTATGTACATAATAATTTCGATCTTTTCAGTGCGTCAAACAGTGCTTTGCGTGCTATGTATGTTAACATGTAGGTTCTATTCTTCTTTGTGGTGAATATTGTCTAAATATTGTATAATGTTGCTATGTTTTCTTTTGTATGTGTTCATTATGTATAAGTGTTATTAGACTGCAATTACCTTTGTTTTAAAAGCCTTGCTGTGAAGCCACTGCCAAGCGAAAGGGGGCTGCGGCTTTGTCAAGCTGTTTCTGACAGCTTTTTCTGCGCCTCCGCTGTCTGTATTTGAACAAGGCAGAAATTAAGAATTTGAGTATGCTTCGCATAAAAGGTTAAATATTATTTTTTCTCGCACAACAACAAGCACGATTGGTGGCCTCTGAACTCCTCAGGGTGTTGCCGCCTGTAATAGCTTGTAGTGACGTGACTATCACCTCTAAAGCAGGCAAGGAAGAAAATGGGTTCACGTGCAGCTAGCGCAAGAATAGAACACACTAACGCGCTCAACTTGAGCGGTGCAGGTGTCGGTCACTCCCGAGATCCCGCTACAGCATGGCTGACTGGCCTAAATAAACCATGGTGGAGGTGGCTACTTCGCGCCGCCTTTAACAAATTGGTGACACGCCAGCCCAGTCATGCAAGTGTCAGCGCACTGATTCTACCACTGCGGGTGACGTGGCCTCACGCGGTCGGGCAGACGTCCCGTGGTTGTTGGGTGTCCGCGAATTCTACATCGACATGCCGGACATCTTATTCATCCAGCAGGGCAGCCATTTCCTTCTCAACGAGGTTCCAGGCTCCGGCTGCGGTCTAGGCTCTGACTGTCATCCCCTGGCACCGACGTCTACGCGCACTTGCACGCAGCCGTCGTTCATCACTACGTCACCTCGAGAGCTCGCTCACAACAGCTCCCACAATTTCAGCCGTTGCGCCATTCCGCGTCTTGTTGGACCACATTGGCTGCGTCCATCCTTGCCGATCGTCAGCACGCGCATATTCCAGCATCAAACCTGTACTCCCTCCGTGAGCCTTCTCCTCAGCTCAAAGGCAGCTGTGCGACTACTCTTTCTAGCCGATTCACTGGGTCAAACGCGACCCCTTTCAGCTACTCTACGGCCCACCGCTATCCTGCCTTGGACGCTCCCGCAAGCTGTCCGCTTTGTGTTCAGGGGTACCGCACTCATAAACAATTCATAGGGTCTACCACCGGCACCACTAGGCGCGAATTTGACTCCCTCAGGCACGGCGACGCCACGTGTATAACGTTAGCAATTCTTTCAGCGACCACCACTACCCTGGTGCTATTGGCATTCGAGATTTCGCCGCAAGCAGTAGCAGGTGAGCCTTTCGTATCTTTATTTTTTTTTTGCTCACACCTTCCGTGGATGCATGTCCTACCGAAGTTTTGCAGGAGCCGCTTTCCTATCTGGGTTTCTCGAGCCCCAGCATAACTTCTATGTCTGCATTATGAGTCAGTCCCGAGCTCCGACTTCTGCAGGCCCGGCCATCTACGACAAGCTTAGCCACATTTTTTCAGCAGTCTATCGACACGGAATGAGTGCCAAGTTATTGCCAAAAAAAGCTCGCGTAATTTGCATATTTAAATCTGGCGGCTCGTTTAACCCAT
This sequence comes from Dermacentor albipictus, assembly GCF_038994185.2. Classification (NCBI taxonomy): domain Eukaryota; kingdom Metazoa; phylum Arthropoda; class Arachnida; order Ixodida; family Ixodidae; genus Dermacentor; species Dermacentor albipictus. The sequence goes on from NC_091821.1 coordinate 441,599,034, forward strand.
CAAATTAAAGAGCAATTTCTTTAACCAGCACGTGTTCAAACTTCTCGAACACATAATTTCATTGGCTGTAATGAAGTTTCTTGCAGAACATAACTTTTTCTTTATCGATCAGCACGCATTTTCACGTGATCAATCTTACGAAACGTAGCAGCTGGAATTAATGACTTGCATAACTCCCTTTATTCTTGGCATCAAATTGATGCGATATTTGTAAACTTCGCGAAGGCTTTTCACGTAGTTCCTCGCTTGTGGCTTATTTAAAATTTGGCAGAGATGAACAAATTTGCGAGAATAATTGGTGGATTACCAACTTTTTAACTAAGCGGTACCAATCAGTTTTCGTTATTGATCATTCGCCTGCGTTAATACACGTCAAATATGTAGTAACGGAGAGTTCCGTGCTTGAGGCCGTCTTATTTTTAGTTTTCATTACCGATAATAGTAATGGTATGACTTCTATAGTCAGACTATTTGATGGCGATTTCACCATCTACAGACGAATTACTAGCACTTAGGATACCTGCTAACTTCAGTCTGACCTAGACAATCTCAGTATATGGCGCAATAAGTTGGAAATGTAAATTAACATTATTGAAATTAAAGCTGTCAGATTCTGGAACGTGTTATGTGATTACATATTATGCAATGTGCCCATAGCCTCAGTATCCACACTAAAATATTTGGATGTTTATGTGTCATCCCACCTATCATGAAACACTTATATTGATGTGACTGTTAGTAAAGCATCCGAATTACTTGGTCTAATATTGCTCACTTTGCACTCGGCTGACTTGGAGACCAAACTTCTTGCTTACACCGCCTTAGTACGCTTTGAAATCGAATACGCCTCCTTAATTTGGAATCCACATCAGGCTTACCTCAAACACAAACTGGAGTCTCTGAAAAATAAGGCGGCTTGCCTCATTACAAATAGCAAATCGCATACATCAAGTGTTACGAAAATCAAATCTTTAATTAATCTAGCTCTTCTCGGAAAACACAGGCTGCTGACACTACTGTCATTCTTTCATGAACTTCACCACAATCAGTCGTCCCACTTTACTCTAAATATCAGGCCAGCTCTCCATGTCTCTTCGCGACTAGATCACCAATTCAAAATTGAGTCAATCTTCGCCCTCAATAATATTTTTTTACACTCACCTCTCCTCTTCGCTATTCGTCAAGGGAATGTGCTTCCTGCTGACATCGCATGCAAAATTAATTATGACTCATTTGTAAATAGCTTAAAATTGTTCCTAGAAATGTGAACTAATGAGTATAAGTAATTATTGCCTGTTCTCTCGCAAAAAAATAAAGGGAAAAAGAAAAAAATTATGATCTCGTGGCGTCATGATGATGATGTTCTGAAGTGATGTTCTGATGTTGAGATTTAATTTATAATTTTGCTTTCATGTTTAGTAAGTTTTACTGCAATTATTTTTCTTATATTTCTTGGGGCTTTGTTATCATACACATGTAATATTGCTCATTATGATAAGTGCCTCAAGTATTTTAGGAAGCTAGATGCATGTAGATCACGAGCATGTATTCGCAACTGCGAAAGGTCGTCGCTACACCTGTAAGGTTTGCCTAGCCGAGTTCACGGCCGCCTGCGCACGTGTGATTCCGGAACTACAAGGCCAGAACGGTTTAGAAATCGTTCTATATTGAGTTGCCCATCGCGATCAGGAAAACCCATCTATCCTGGATAAATCAAAGAGGTTTTTAGGCACCTAGGGCCCTCTCGGCTGTACATGTCGGCGATAAGGTAGCCTCGACGACTACGGGATTGCCCGACATAGCTGTGCCAAATGCTCGATTTCCATAGTCGGAAGTTCGAATCCTTCTAAAAAGAGATTTTTTTTTATTTGATGATGGTGAGGTTCAAATTTACCTCTTCTAGTGCACTACATCTGCAGGCTGAAGTATTAAGCAGCACATGCGATATATATGTCTTCTGTCCTGCCAAGCCCGGATTTTGAGGAACTTCAGCAATATCAAACACCAACTGCAACATGCTCGAAAATATTATGGCTGTGCTATATGCAGTTATGTTTGAAAAGGTAATTTTGTATTGAGAGCGACGCGTATATATTCGAGAACTCCTTCAGCCACACGAAGAGCCACCACCGGAGTGGATACCTGTCCCTTACAACAACCTCAATTTCAAGCAGTTTTAAAACGTTACCGCAGCCACTCTTCCCACGCTACACAAAAGAAAAATGCTGCGCCTCGAAAGAGCGTGCTAATTCCTGCAATTAACAGTTTTATGTATATTTTTATTGTGTTTTTCTTGCGTTCTAACATGTAAAATTTTTTCTTTGTGTTTTCTGTTGTTGTTGTATGACTTCTTTCCTGAATTTGCTCGTACCACTTGTAGTGCACATATATGCTATTTGTCCGAGCTTTGGCGCAAAGCGGATTGTATGTTGTCCGTATTCGTCAACAGTTTATAAGAAATCTTTTTCACGTGAACTGTCCCGATGTACCTAGGCTACACGGACCACTTTCGCCTTGTGTATTGTGAAGCCTTCTACACACCCAACGGCCCGATTCCCATATGGGAATTCTTGGGAACTCAAATAAACTTATATGAACGTAGGAAAAACGCAGGGCCGCGTCGTAATTAGAAATAAGTGTAATTAGGCCTCTGCTGTCAAATGCTGCTCTTTAACAAAAGTGATGCTAGTTGAACCCCGTGCTCGAATTTTGAAATTTTACCCCATTCCCTCACTGGACGCTAGGCTATGCTTCAACAATAAAAGTCACAGGCCTGCGTGGTAGACGCAGCACAACTAACTTCACAAATTCTTCTTCTGTAGATAAGGTACAGCAGAACGGGATAAATTAGGCTGTAATGATTCGTGTGCAACCATGCGGGGATAATTAGTTGACGAGGTGCAGCACAAACGCGGCACATTTTCCGGCTGCCGCTATAAAGAGAGTAGGCTGTCCCTAGTCGTAGGAGGCATGCAGCCCACGTATGTTTCCGATACTAGCGCACGTAGCCAGGAGTGAAAGCCCACTCCTCCATAAAAAAACTACATACCCTTTCCCCTCCTAAACCTCCCCAAAGGAATGATTAATGACTCCACTATGACTGCCCTCGTCGCGTCAAGGCCGGCAGAGCCCAGATTTAAGGACGCCACACCAGCACACTGTACATGTGGTACCAAACGAAAGAGAAGTAATATAGATGGTAGAAACAAGCGAAAAACATCGACTCATCGGGATAGAGGGTGCAATTGCCACTCAATAACTTTATTCGGCATGCCACATTCACTTCAAGAGCAATGCCTAATACGCCCAAAAAGCTATTCGCGTCTCACTGTACACGCACCTTCATTCCTCACTATCAGAAATTCTCCCAGGTCTGCTTCGCGGCCTTTCACACTTTTTTTTTTCCGTTCTTTCGCTTTTTTTTACCTCGTTACTTTCGCATTGTTATTTTGCCATCTCGAAGGAGCAATCGTTCGTTCCATGTGTTCGACCCTTTCGTGTATATACGCTAAACAGGTCTCCATTAGTGCCTAGTTTAAATGGACAAGTTGAATTCAAACTGGCTACTGCTGACGCCAGAGTAATTATTTAATGGCATTGTGGAGTTCTGGCTCGCCAGAATGGCCATGTTCTTTCTGGTACATCGATCAAACCCGCTATAGCTACAGTGGTATAGGGAAATGAAAAAGCTATCATCGCGCACCTAAATTACGCAACAAATTTTCAGAAGGTGGAAATAAACACGAAAGAAGGAATGGAGGTTCACCGATAAAATACGAGGCATACGGTTCGCGCAAAGGAGGGGGAAAGCTACTTGGAAACTGTTTTGGAATGAATTAAGACAGACTATTAGAGGTGCGTATAACATTACACTGGGCAATAAATAACAACTTACCACGAGCGAAGCAGCTTGCTTCATAAGGCTTTGTCAGTCAGAAGCAATTGAAACTAGCAAATGGTCAAAGAAATTTAGGCGCATTCTGATAACATGAATAATAAAGCGACGCATCCAAAGAAAGTAGTGTCTACACTCTTAATCTGGATCCACGTAAGATCCACTTAGTAGCTGGAACTTTTTCGCAAAAAAGTTCCGCTTATATATTTGGAACCACGTTCCACATACTTTAAAAAGTAGATGGAACAGTGCACCACTTATTTTTACTTATTAATTATGTGGATCATCGTTCCGTATAAAGAGTATATGGAACCCTGTTCCAAATAAAAGGGTTCTTTCAGTTACTGGAACGTTGATCCACATAAAATAGCCATGGCTATATCCGGTGCGCCGTTCCAGGTATTTTCAGACCTGCTTTTATATAAAACGGTGTTCTAATAGACAGGAAACTGTCTATGGGTTCCCACTTCTGCAATATTTCTGCTTTCCTTTGTTAATACAAACTGAGGTCATATGCCAAGCTGGCTGATGCATTTGTCAGAAGGAAACCACCGACATTATTTTGACAGCACAGCCTTGGCATGTGGCCTGCGGCGATACCAACTATGGGAAAGTAGAAGTTTTAGCAGCAGTGTTGACCGTGGCAGTTCCGAACAGTTGCCTATTAGAGCACAGTTCTATATAAAAGTAGGTTTGAGGTACCTGGAATGGCAGAGTCGAAACTTTGGCTTGACCTGCCGGATCCTGCTCTGGCCTTTAGCTGCATGTAAAAAAAAGAAGGTATCCAAATTAAAACACCTGTGAAACAAATTATTACACTGCTTTTCAAAATGAGTAAACTTTATTGAGTGGCAGTATTGCATACACTTATGATATGTTCATCTTTAATTTCATAGAAAATGGCTAGTCAACAAGGAACAAATAGCAAAAAGGAAAGGAGACTAGGCACTAAGTGGAATTCACACGTAGGGCCCTATATTTAAAAAGTGGGCAATAACAATGGCCCAAGACATAAGTGCACCACACGCAAATAAACTTGCACATCGGCTGTGGAACAAAGAATCATTAAATAGAGATTATAAAATATTCTGGCTTATCACACGAAATGACGTGACTCAAATGCACAAGTATCTGCCTGCCATTTACCGAGTTTACGCACCCCCGTTCCAAAAGAATTCAGTACTCTACAATTATACGAAAAAGGCATAAAACAATAGGCTTGTACACTCGGATTATCACAAGGCCAATGAAGAATGTAGTGGATGAGTTATTAAAGCGAACAGACAGTGCAAGCCAAAATAAACAATGGAATGTTTGCACACAAAAAACTTGTCAGAAACACGTGCCAAATATAAAAAAAAATATGACCACTAGAAACAATACAGTTGGCTGACCACAGATGTACGTATAATACAAAGCTAATTGTGACAAAAACACTTTATAAGCGCCCTGAAAAAGCCTTCCACTTGAGGCAGATTACTTGCCCCAGCATTATGTAGTTTGGAATAACTCATCCCAAATATTACCATAAAAGTTAGTGTAAATGTACTTTAGAAGAGTTAACTGCTGGGCTAGTTGGTGACCTTGCATACTGAAAAGATTTTGCGCCAAAAAACACAACACACACAAGACACACCACACAACACAACACACACAAGACACACCACACAACACACACACTGAAAATCTTTTCAGTATGCAAGGTCACCAACTAGCCCAGAAGTTAACTCTTCTAAAGTACATTTCTTCTATAGCGCCCGTGGTGTTGTCGTCTTTCTTGTGTGTGTTGTGTTTTCTGGCGCAAAATCTTTTCAGTTAGTGTAAATGTTTACAAAATTTTATGCACAAGATAGCTGGAAGCATGTTACACATTTTAAAGATTCAACAAGGAAACAGCGAAATACAATGGTAAGACATTCTGGAAAACAAGTGAGAAAATTTTAAATAACTAAACAACTCAGCCTTGAAAAATGCAAGTGAAATATCTTAAAGAAAAAAAAAACAAGCCAGCCTTGAAACATACAGCCGGCGCTTTGCCCTGGTGATAAAAAATCGTAAAAGAAGGCACAACTTCACAGTTTTGTAGCTGACATGTCGCTTCTACCTACCATACATTTAGCACGTGAATATTAGATCTGACTGCTTCAGGTTTTTCAACAGAGACTACCTTAAACGACATCAAGCCACTGTCAAATGGCTCACTCTTCACAACAACTGTCTGCACAAGTCCCCAAAACTGTCCAAAAAGCGTATGGGTACGACAAGCTTAAAATAAAATATACAGTCAACAGGAGGCTGACTGCTTCTCAGGTGATGATGCAGGTGGTAAAGCCAGGATGTTTTCCTTGCAGGCAATTTTGATGTTGCCATTCTCTTTCAAATGCATGGGCCTGGTGGAGACCTGTTGCAAGTTTATGTGCCTTTAAAGAAAAAAGAAGCAGCACATTTTAACTACACAATGGCTTTAAATTATGGTGTTCGGGATAATTCCGTTTCTATAAAACTAATAAGTTATTCTTCTTTCAACCCTGCAAAAGGTGCCAGTGTGCACAAAAATTCTATGGGCATGCAGCATCGACGATTGCTTAGTGTGAATGGAATCGCTGCTACATTTCTTGAAAAAGCTTTACCCTTTTCCAGTTGAATGACCTGAACATCTTGAGGGATTTTAGTACAGCAGTCAAACAATATACTAATCTATGCTCATTTCATACTTCATGCACCTTCCCCCTACAAATAAATGTCCGCTTTACTCCATTATGTGCTTTCTAGTGCTGCTATGATGCTTAACATAAGAATGGCAAGAACCTGTTCATAGAGTTTTGTTTCTGTTCCTTGTGCTGTCAAGACAATACCTTCAGCTGCAAGTTCATTCACTGTTAAAAGAAAGTCCTGCAGCAATTCTGTTTGACTCAGTGGTTTTAGGATCGTTTCACTGGCCTACTTCAAAAAAGAAAATTGAGTTCGTTTGTGAACGCTTCGAAGGTGGGAAATTTGCAAACATGATATAGAAGATCGTCAGTTTTGCACAGGCCCCTTGCTTCATTCCCAGTGGGTTAGCTATCTGCACACCATGAAATTAAGTACGAAATTTATTGTTAATGGAAAAACTTTACAGCATTTTCGTTTAACTTAATTCCAAGTACTTATATTTTCAGTTTTTACAAAAATTTCAAAGCTGATTACAGTTGTCAGTTTGCTTCGTAATAGGGCTGGAGGATTTGTAAGCTGGCTGCTGAGAATGCAGTAAATGATATACCTAGGAAACCTCGCTAAACCATGCGTCACAAGAAGGCAAGACTGTGCACAAAGCACAAATAAGCATAACCAATTATAACACTGTAGAACACCTAAAGAAGAATGAGGTAAGGGTGCTTCTTTAGGGGTGCGAGAGTGCTATTTTTTTCATTTTGTGGTTAACAACGGCGCAAGAAAATGGGGATGAAAGGGAAAGCGTACAACACGTGGGTCTTAGAATTTCCAACTGCCGTGCTACCAAAATCTAGCTGGAAGTTCGGCACCAAGTTGCTGTACGTGGACCATTTTGATTCCCGTTTTTTTGCGTCGTTAACTACAAGCATCATGCACGAACTTGCCCACATCAACCTTTTTTGACTTTTCCATCCTAGAAATGGCTGAAGAAGTACACAGTGACAAAGGTTTACTGTATTTTTCATTTCAATAACAGGCCAAATAACAATATTCACTCGACAAAGCATTGAATTTTCCTGTAATTATAGTAGCGTGCTCTTCAACGTCAGGCGTTCTGTTATCAGCAATAAGGAGTCGCTAAGACATTCGCTGGAAACGCTCATAGGGGTTTCAATTTTTTGGTATAATGCCGTTAGCAGAGTAGTAAATCAGAGGATCAAATATGACGTGTGCACGACTCCACCTTTTTCGCTTTTGCAGCATCAGCTTCAATGCACGCTATAGAAATGTTTAGTATGTTTAGTAGTAGTACTAAACAAACTAGTAGTGTGTTTAGTAGTAATGTAGTAGAAATGTTTAGCACTGAGCCTATCTTGTAGAAGAATATGCTAAACAAATAATCATAAAGCCTTCTACAAACGACGCAAAAGAGTCATGCTAATAACAAACAGCATACCTTCGTGTTCCTCGCGGTACAACGCATATGACGCTGTAACTGATGGTGCACAAAAAATGAAATATGATTGTAGTTACAATTAGGTAATATATTTTATTTTAGAAATATGTACTGGTTCTATTGTATTTCAGCAAACAGAAAAACTAAAAGAAAAGAGCAAGACTGAAAGTGAAGGAATGATATCCCACATGTTCTAGATATGAGCAAAACGTCTTGAATTTCCATCTCCCGCATTCCTCGTCTTTTCTCCTGATGTTCTAAATATGTTGCTCCTTTCCATCGGCGGCGGTTTCAAGGCTTTTTTTTTCGTTTACAATACTCAACTGAACCAGTTGCGACTCCACAGACCAAAATCGCCTAGAAGGCTTGCTCTTCATTCAGGACAGGTGGTTCAAACCAACTAAAAAATTGGAAAGGAGCCTTCTTACGAAACAAACAAGAAAAAAAAAAACATGCGCTGCGGAAGCCCTGGTAAGGTTTCACTGCTAAACACTTAGAGACATACTAATATATAAACATATTTTAGGCTCACCTGTAAATGATCCATGCGCAACTGGTGAATGTCCTCATAATATGCCCCACCCAAGCGGCACTCGTTCGTCGCTCATAAGCTCCACAGTGAGCCGGAACTCGTCGCAGTCGCACTTGTCACAACGACCCCTCAGTACGCCCGAGATGTCTTCGGCCACAGTGGATGCCACAGCCATGACGGGAAGGGTTCGTGTAGAGACTGGAAATAATGTTTTCATTTTTATTTTGCATACAAAAACAAGAATATTTGTCAGAATCTATCCAAGTGGACACAGCCATATTCAGTTTCTGCACAGGTTATTGTAGAACAGAGAACGTAGCTATGCTTGCAGTATATTAAGTTTGAGGACGCGCAGAAATCGCATAATTTTTTGGGCACATCATGACGTAAGAACTTAATCAGCACGTACGCGTTGTAGGCAATTGTTGTGTCGTGCTACCAGAACTAACGTCCACGGCATAGAAGTGGCGGCACAATTTTTGATTACCAGGCCAGGCATGTGCTCGTCCCTTTCTTCCCTCGACGAATGAAATATTTTTATTACTAATAAAAGGTGCCGCAAAATGGTCATATTATAAAGCGACAGCAGCGTGAGCTCACGTTACTGCTAAGACAACTACTGTCTGTTACATTTCTCTACGTCAGGGAGCAAGCTAAGTGTAGCGTGAACATAACATTTGAAAAGGCCGACGGCACTGCAAGAAACATGAAACAACTACCTAACGTACACAGCCAAACCTAGGCAGTGCGGCCACCAACAACAAAACAACAGCGGGAATAACCCACAAGTTTTAAAAAATGCGAAGAAGTCCAAGGATGCAAGCTCCTACAAACTTGCTTGGAAGTTACTAAGCGTGTGAGAGCGAGATAGCGAGCGGCAAACACGCGGTCGCACGGTGCTAAGGTTCACACCCGCTGTCAGCTAAAGCGACCGTCAATATCCTACTAAGCAACATACTGTAAGGGGGCATGCAGATAAATGGGAAACTAACACGCGAACCAGCAACGTGGATGGAGTCATGAACGTCGAGCGGATTCCGACGCACGAGCACGCAAATTGACGCGAATTGCCGTTTACCGATTACGTTACGCCAAAACAAAGTGAAGTTGCACGCTACAATTAAAAATTTCCGCGCAGAACTTAAGACAGTATGAATGATGAAGTACGATTAATAATTCGATGTGCCTAATCGCCCTTTGTCTCGCGATCTGCAATTAGGCGGAAAAACTGCCGTCATTCCGTCATCTAGATTGCTCTATTACGAGCGCTGGAAACAAATCCGCCGCAATGGTACTCAAATTAAGCTATCGGACTATATAAGCAGTAATGTCTTCGTAGAGCGAGTTTAGCAGGCGTGCCTGAATTCAACTGAATACATAGGACAGCATAGCGGTATCCTACCCGACACAGTGGTATTCTTGGTTTCACTGAGCAACAATCGTAACGAGCACATAAATACGCAGCACGGACCTTTTTTTTTTTTGCGCCTCCTGGCAACTTCACCACTCCGCTTCGTCCAGCAGCGAATACAGTGATACAGCCACAGGATCAGAAGAATGTCACAGCCATACGTCAACACAAAGTAACGGTTCCCGCCAAACTGGCCGAAACCACACCACCTCCATTTCTAGTAGCTCAAATCAGGCGCGGCACGCGCCACTGTACTGCGCCTGCCACTGGTGGCGTTGGTGAAGTGAACGTTTGCAACTAGCGGAGGAAATGCTGAGAGATGGGGGCGCTGCGATCGTTACAAGTGTTTGCGCATTCCCGTTTTCGCACTTTAGTGTTTTAGCAGTTGCTGCCCCACTGCACTGCGCGTCACAACGCAAACCGCGCCGGCGATCCGGCGAGAAGAGCTCGTCAGACGTCGCGCATGCGCACATGGAGGTATACCGATTATATGGGTGATGTGGCCCATGGCCAGCCCGCGGAACAGCGCGTGAAAACTCCGCGGCCGTCGGCGCTTTTATTTTTCTGTCCGGAAACGGCAACGCGCTGCGTACTCTCAGGGCGAAGTGTTTAGGTATTAGTAGGTTAATACGTGTAATTGCAAATATATCTGCTTAGCCCGTTAATTTCTCCTGAAGTTGTTTCGCGCTGCTGGCCGTGAGTGCGCGCAATAACTGTACGTAATATTTGAAGACAGCTTTTCAGCGTTGCTGTTTACAACAATAAGCACGAAATGTACGCTGCTTCATTTGCTGCGTTTCCTTGACCACTGCAAGTCTGGTCATTACCAAAAAAATATAATGCGACGCTCTTTGATATACACATGAGAAGATTACTCGCATATAGCCAGGGGAAAGTGTAGTACAATTTATTAGAAAGTAATGCAGGGGCCCGTTTCTTTTCCTCCGAAACGCCAGCACTGCAGGAAAATAATAAACAAGGGAGCAGCAGGAGACGGAAGTGTCATTCAGTGAGCTACAGTTACCATGAAGAAACACATGTTTACACTGCGAATTTTTCCTTTGTTGAAGTGCATAATTCAGAAAAATAATATGATATCAGCCTTAATGCACAGAGTTTACTGCAGATACTGTGAAGTATTTGAAGTTCTCAAAGTTTAATTTTGTTCCCTTCTTCTGAATCGTATATAGTCGACTGTTCCCTGCAAGCTTATATTTTTGTTTGCTTGTGGAAATGAAAGAGCCACTACGAGCAGAAAAATGCAACCACACTTGCATGCGTATAAGCATGCGTAATATGCAGCAATGTGACCCAAGGGTTCATTATAACTGAAGGCCCGAAGTCATTAACGTGGTGCTTAAGCGTTGAAAACTGTGTATCGTACTAGACCACAGCGAGCAAATGGCTGAACGTTGAACCGAAGTAGTTGTTTCTATGGTGCTACTTGTTAGTCAAATGCACAACACCCGATAGCCTCAACAATTGTTCCGTAACCGAGGTGTCCAGAAAAGCGCGCTGTCCACCAGAAATTCTTGAGCCCAGGCAGTTATGAGCTTCGTCCAAACAGCAGAGTGGGCACCGAAAGACGCCGGACCTTCTAGAATTTAAGTTATTAATTTTAGACGCACTGAAGTAAAATGGAGAGACGAGCTAGTTGTCGAACATTCGTCATTGAAACTTAAGTGCAAACTGAGACACGCACAATAGAGGGCAACGACACCAACGCTTTGGTGTACTGTGCGTCTGAAATTAGTGACAGCAAGACCAGGTACACAAAGGCCGTTTGAGCACCGCAGACAACCTGACAAGAAGTTCCTGCAAGTTCTGCTTTTCGCTAAGATATATATTTTGCTTGCGTTGTTTATTCTTTTTATGGCGTAGTTGAACAGGGATTTTGTTTTATGTAAAATGACAGCACTAAAAATCCTCCTTAGAAGTTTGTAAATGTCCACTGCTGTAAGATAGCTTCACAGATACAGCCTAAGTTTCTGTAATTTCATACGTCATGTGTGTATGCGTCAAGGAGATCTTCGCCCAAAAGCGCCAAATTCATATGTGGTGCAATGATGTAGTTAACGCACGATACACTGCACACTTCACTGCAGCGCACGAGTTATGTGGAACAAGACGCAAGCAAAAAATAGACAAACGCACTGTCTAGAAATTTTACTGGAACCTAAGTGGAACGATAACTGGATCATACATTTCCTCCTCCCCTTTACGGAGTTCCAGATAAAAACGATAAACATAAAGAAAACAGAACGAACGTTCCACATAAGATCAACTTATATGCCTCGTTCCATTTATTAACAGTAGGGATCCAGATAAATATATGTGGATCACACTTTTAACTGGAACTTACATGGAACCAGATTAAGAGTGTAGACAGGTTGTATATGTGATGCCCCAGGCCATGAGCATGATCTAAATAAAATGAAGCTATCAAAGTGATCCTTCTGAAACTTCACATTGGGTAAGGAGGACGCCCCTCCTTCACAAGGATAAAGGAGGGGCGTCGGCGTGGTGTGTTCCACGTTATTGTGGACCACATAAGTTTCTTAAGTACAACCTCAGGTGATGAGTTAGCATGCTACAAACAAGGACGGTATACGAACTGTCATGCATTCGGCCCCAATCAGGATAGGCCCGCCTGAGTCGGGTGGGTGTAGAGCGCACAACCTAGTTATAACCAAAACACTTTTACTAGTAAGTCAGCATGACAGCTTCATAATTACCATAAAATTCTCATTGTTATAGTGTCGCCAACTGGCTGTGGAAGTAAACACAATTGCGCGCATCGTGTTTAGTTCAGTAGAATTTATTACAAACCACTTGACTAAAGCATTCTCTTACATCGATCCCAAAATGTGCGTTTGATGCGAATGTATTTGTTCCCAGTCTGTGAGCTCTGCAGCAATTATTTTTTTTTTTGCACTTTAAGAATTTTGGCGTCCACTCACCTTCCACAGTTTCCTACATGCGAGTGCGCACAACATTCGCAAGAGCGACGAGAGTGTTAATGAGAGTGTCAAATTTGCGAAAATACTCCTCCGGTCTTGCTCGACCATTTTTACCTAAAACAGAATAATAATTGGTATTGTTTTGTTCTAATAATAGTTCTGTTGTCTTCGATGTTGAGAAAGACAGTAAGGCGAACAAAAGAGCCACTAAAAATTTTTACAACGAAGCTGCCAGCCTCTCGGTAGTCGGCATTTTTCGTGTCCCGGTCCGTTAGGGAAAATCCTGGCCGATCCCGGTGGCAGTGCCGGGCAGGAGCAGCGGCTCGTAGCTCGTAGGGAAGAGCCGTCAAGCACACCGCAAAGTGAAGCGAACAGTGGATACATTCTCTGGAATCACGCACACAACGTACACAACAGAAGTTGTTTCTATAAAGAACAAGCACAAAACAAGCACCTGAATGGCGTATTTGATGATAGAGGGCGCTCATGATAACGAGGCGAAGCACGTAGCGCAAACTGCATACGTTTCCCGGTAAGGTTACTGTTGTGCAAGGTGCGCGGCGACGGCAGCTTGCGGCTTGGAGAGTGACGTTTCTGGCCTTTTCTTACAAAAAAGATCCAGCCTAGCAACTGATTTCATTGGTATTGTAGCACCGCTATCATTGCACAACGAATAGCTGGACTCCAATGGAACAGAGTGAAAGCAAAGAGCAGACAAGCAGAAATACACAGCAACATGACAAAGAGCAGCGTGATGCCAAAATTACCATTATTTATACTCCTACGATTACTCTAAATTACCATTACTACCGTTACTATAAAATGATAAAGCATTGCATACCCCTTTTAGCACTTGTACAGCTGGTTTTCAACGGGTTCTCTCGGCATCTACTTTCGCAGGGCCGGCATGGCGAGTGAATTTATTTGGTGTTGTGTATTCAATACATTTCTCTTATTGACGCCTCGCTAGTTAGTTGCACCCCTGTCAAATATATAAACGTATCCTCCTGTCACTGAAAGACTAATACTGCAATAACAAATTCCTTTAATTTACCACGGCAGCTTTATTTTTGCAAAATGTTGCAGTTAATAACAATCTCAGTTTCTTTAATTATTTCTAAACGTGAATAAAACAACTGAAGTTCCTGAACATCAAGCGCCAGACATAGAATATGCATATGTACATTGGAAACACTGGACATAAAAAAAGAATCCACCTCCATACCACGCTGCGAAAGTGCACGCATAGCAAAGCTGGTGCGGACATTAGATGTCGTTAGACAAGCACCACTAGCAGAAGAGAGGTGCATCACGCGCGCACGTAGCTCATCCTCATTCTTCGAGGCCGTCCGTCAAGCGCAAGTGACTTTATGAATTAAAGGAATTGAAGAAGTAATTTTTTCAGAAAATGCGCTCAGTGCGATTTGCACACAAGCTACAGAGGTGATAGCATTAGATTGTTATTCGAATATAGGAGAGGTCATTAATCTGTTGCGCGGGAACAGCAAGACAAAGCCCTTTTCCAGCTGCCGTGTGGGGTCTGTCTAAGTGGCCTTAGCCGCTAGGTGGTGTTACCGTTAGCACAGAATATATCCTTCTAGGACCTTCTCCTACCGGAAATGCGTTATCGAAATCATTAAATTGCGCAAAGCGAAATTCGCGCAAGAATTTGTAAAGTAAGACTCACACACACCACACATCCTACAAACATTGCGAGCAGAAAACAGCGCTAAAGAACAGGACGAAGATTGGGGCCCAGAACACAGCGCTGACTACCAACCAAGTGTCTGCATTCTTTCAGTAGGCATATATATATATATATATATATATATATATATATATATATATATATATATATATATATATATATATATATATATATATTCTCCCACTAAAGCACGAAAGAAACAGAAATGAAGGATTACGCAGGGGAATTAAAGTGCAATAAATGAGATAGGAATGCTATCTTCTACGGAAGGAGAGAAATCGAGGGGAGGCTTACACATGCTTCGCCGCTATTATGAATCAAAAATGTTTCAGGAATAAGACGTCCGCGTTCATCGCGGTACTTTGACAAATACCTCACATCTTTAAAAGACGGCTTGCAGCAACACTCATTGCACTGCAGTGACAATTGACTGTCTCTAACTAGGACTAGTAAACCGGGCGGCGGCGGAATCAGACCAGGACTACTCGAGAGAGTGCTTGTATACCTTCAGCGAACTGACGCAAGCCCATAGAGACGAACGCCAGCTCTTGCCCCCACTGCACCCAACCCTTACCCACCCCCGCCACATCTTGTGGCGCCGCCTGCAGGCACGAACACTCCCTACCTTCTATATACTATCCAGCATACACCCCGGTGCCTTTACTCCAACTTTCTGCTTGGACTCCCACCCAACCACTACCCTAACAGATATCCTTATGGTGTGCCCGGCTGATCCTCCCCAGCAGGGCTCTGAGCTCTTCACATGGGAGGAATGGGAAGCCAAACTGCGCGCGGTGAGCCGGCACCGGCACAGGACCGCCACCACGCGGACTGCTGATGTGCTGCAGCGGCATGGACTAGCGGACCCCTAAGCGCAGCGGGGCCGTGCCCGGGCCGGGCGCGCAGGCCACACCAGTGGACATTAAAGTTTTGTCTATTTCTCTCTATCTTGAACCTTGTTTGAGTGCTCAAGCGTGCGGTCGCTGATGTACTGCCCCGTTTGCACGATATAGAAACGCTTGCATGAAAGAGGAATCTTGTAAACCACATAATCACAACAGTCAAGAACGGATCTCTGCCTGTGTTGCTTTTTGCAACTTTTTTGTTCTAGGTCCCCTGATTGACTTGGTGGTACAGGACAGCTAACTTATATCTGGCAGTGAACAACCTAGCGCCGCCCCTGCTGACAACCTTTTTAACATTATGCGCAACATGGTGCACATATGGACTAACCGCAACCATTTGCCGTGAGTGATTCCAAGACTTGGAGGATGGCGATTGCTTTCTTTTAAGGCTTGTTGCGAGTCTTTCAGTGATGCTAGTTAGAAGCAGTAACGGGAAACCTGCGAGCTTCAGTCTGGCTATTAGCAAATCGAAGGTTACGTGTACTTGTTGGTCACAAGACCTGATGAGGGCCTCCTACGTGTAATCCAATACCGTGTTTACCTATCTTTGAGTGTGGGGAGGAACAGACAAAAAGTATGTTATGAGACCGAGGAGCATAACCCCAACATAGATGGTTGCTTGAGAACGAGAGCTCTAAGTCTAACAGACGCAGCTTATTGTCTGATAGATTCTCCGTGGTCATTTTAAAGGAACCTAGAGCTGTGCGGAACACGTCAGTTATAGCAGCAGCAGGCTGCGCGTCCTGGAGTGTTAGTATGATAAAAAATTTAAAATCAATCAACGTATCCCATCACTTTTACAGTGCTCGTGTGGCTGAGCTTAGTTTTAAGATTGCGGTCAGAGCTAGCCAATAAATATCACTTTGAACAGGGGCAATGCATGAACCGATGCACACACCTCTCTTTTGTATAAAAAGCTTATCCGCCACAATGATAAAAGAGAAAAGCATGTAAAAATTTAAGAGCTCTAAAAGCCTGTCAACATTGATAACACAAGCATTCTGAAATTTCAGAGCGCCGTATTTGTCAACGTAATGGACAACTTCGATACATAAGTCTTCTTGAGGCAAAGAGTAATATGTCTTCAATACCCACGGAAAAGACTCGGACAGATTTCGGACATTCCTCACGAATAAAGAGGGGGATGGTACCTGGTGTGCTTATGAGGAAGGGGTCATCGATGTCGAGGAGGCATAAAAAATTTTCAGGAGCACTCGCACTTGTCGTTGCCAGGTTTTGCGCTCAGAAACAGTGGCCCGAAAAGGGCACAGTTCTTTTTATCAGTCTTGATGCTGAAAAACACAGAAAGTCTGGTTCCCTTGCAGACCTTCATGGAGCAGGCCAGCTTGGAGAGTCCGGCCTTTTTGCAAAGCTGAACAGCCCTTGTTTTCACCTTCGCGGGAGCCACTCCTTGCACATCCTTGAAGTTGCGTAGAATGGCCGAATCTGCTTTGTTCTTGTACAAGCTGTATCAGAATGAGCTATCGCCCATGTGTGCCGATATCGCTTGCCACTTCTTTCTCTGACTATCCTTTCCCTCGCTGCCTACGCAAGTGCATAAGAGTATGAATAGACGACCAGTTCGTCATTCTTTCTTTGCTCAGCAACAAGTCGCCTCGGCCCATTACTTAAAACAGGATACACAAACCACCTTCTTTGATACCACCTTCTTTGTAAGATTGGAGGAGCTTAAGCCTGGCTTCTCGAAGGATGGTCACTGCTGTGCGGAGCCGAACTATGTTGCCTTTTCGACCTGCTGGTGCGGGCAGTCAACACCTTGTCTGATATATCTGTCAGCTTCATCTATTCTTTCTCTACGAGCAGCTGCCCTGACGAGGCTGAGTAGTTCCGTCTTGTCCAGAACAGAGTGGTCACAAAATGTAGGACCAAGCTTCAGTAGATAGCAGTATTCTTCGGTATAGAGGCGTCTCTCACTAGAGATAGTCACAAGAAACAAGCTAGAAACAGTCAGTTGTCACTGCATTGCAATGAATGTGGCTGCAAACCGTCTTTTAAAGATGTGGCTTCTTTGCCAAAGTACCGCAATGACAGCGTACGTCTTATTTCTCAAGCCTTTCACATTCATATTAGAGGCGAAGCATGTCCAAGCCTCTCTTCCATTTCTCTTAGGTTCAATAATTGCATGGACAGTTTATTGCCCCTTCGCATTGTGAATTTTCTGTTGGTTTTGTGCTCTGAGACAGCGGTAGATAATATATACGCTGACTGAAAGAATAAAGACACTTGACTGTTAGTCATGATTAGCTGCAAACCAGCCCAAATGCGCAGTCTCCTACAGACATGATAACATCAGACTATAAATCTAACATACGAAAAGCACAACGATGTTGCGTGGTAACTCAAACAGAAATCGCTTTTTCAGCTGCCGTTGTTTTTTTTTTTGTGACCATGTCATGAAAAATACCAACCAACTGTAGGCTAACAGCTTCGCTGTAAAATACTTCATTTATAATCGACTGCATTTGAAAGAGTGTGCTATAATATGTAGTCCGCGCATTCAAATGAGAATTGTATTTCTTCTGGGTGAGATGCCTCAATTTTCCAGTGAACTATCGAGCGTCAAGCGTGCAGAAAGAGGTGCGTGTCATTTGCTCGCCGCACTTGCGTCAAATTGCAGAAGATGTTCGTACTGTACATTTACTACACCGCCACTGGTGTGGCGTTGCGGTGAGACCAATTGAACACAGATGAGAGCGATTTGTTTTAAATCACACCGAAAGTCTTCCGTGCGGTCACTTCTGTCATCAGAAGTCGCCGAAACACTGTCAGAAACATCAGAAACACTGTCATCAGATTACGCATGTGACATTCGTAATGGTTCTTGGCATTAAGAGTGTTGTGGTCCGTGACGATGCCATTGTGGAGGGTGGATTGATACCACACCCATTGCACATTTTACGCTAATTAATTAGCGGCGCAATTGAAAGCGAGCCACAATCGAAATCAGCACAAAATACGCGTTTGAAGTACAAAAGAAGAGGATTGTGCTACTTGTTCCTCTGACTCGTTTAGTTGTATAAAGGAAACCCTTATCGTTCATTATTGTTGCTGCCTATTAATGAGTTTTATTTTTCTGTTGAAGTAAGGGCAACACATTTTTGCGGTAAATGTATTTTTGTATTTGTGTGATTGCATCAGCCTAGATTCGATCGATATAAAAGCGCGCTTGCTTCAGCCGCCTTGAGTAACGCTAACACGTTTGCTTCGAAATTTTCTGCAAATTTTCTTGATCGTTCATTCAAAGGGGATAAGACGGTTCCTAAACTGTGCTTTCTACTATTAAAAATATTTATGATCTTTTTCTTTGCCTGTAAGAGCCTTCTTTCTTTGTGTATAGTTCGACCGACGCCTACTGAGATTTCATGTCTGCACGTCACTGAAGCATTTTGCTGACACTGGTTCGCGTTCCTTTCTTTTCCTCGATTTAGAAGAAAATCACTGTTTTATTGCGTTTATATAATTTCACTTTTATGAGAAATAAATGTTCGACGATTTACTATTCATGCTGTGCTACGCAAGTGCAACCCCGATTTTCACTGTCAGATGGCAACTTTGTTCCAGTATATTTAACCTTCCCATATATGTCCTGGACCCTTCTTTTATTCTTTAAGATACTTTCTTTCACTGAGGAGCTCTTTGGTGTGGTCATGAAGTAGGAAAGGCTTTTGAGACAAGTGGAACAGAATATCGGCTCGCGGTGGCGGCCTAGCGTCTTTGGTGTTGCCCTGCTAAGCACAAGGTCGTGGAATCAAAAGTCCGGCCGTTACTGCCGCATTTCGATGGCGGCTAAATGAAAAAAATGTCCGTGTTCTGTGCACTGGGGGCACATTAAAGTTCCCCTAGTGGTCAAAATGATTTCAGTGTTCCCCACTACGGGGTGCCTCAAATTAAAATCGTGGTTGTGGCACGTAAGACCCCAGAATTTAATACATCTGAATATTGGTTATTGAAATTCACAATGCCGACACGCCGTATATAAAGGAATACTAATAATTCGCCGCCCTTATTGTGCCATGTCTCTAAAACTTTTTTCACGTCTTCTGCATTTCATTGTCCCAAATGCACTGCGCATATACATACCTCCAGCAGGATGCGAAATACGTAATTTCATCTCTGCGAGTAGCTGTCGCAGCATGTTGCCTGAAATGGAACAAAGGTGGCAGACTTTGGGCCAGGCACTTTTGTATGGGGCTCACTGAAAACTTACTTCAGGTCATGCATGGAGCATTTCCGCATACTTTCTGCACACATTAGAGCAGAAAACAAGATTATGCGCACAGACAGCACAGATCGCGTCAACAACGATTCAATGAAACACTGCTCACATAGAGCATACATGGCATGCAAATATTCAGCTGTAAGACGCACGTAGTGACAACGCATGCTAGTACAGTAAAGCAACAGTGTTCCTTTTTACGAGCTCATTATTTCATTGTTCAGGAAAAAGCAATGACGCCGCAAGTAACTCTGCTGGCCTATAAAAGAGGAATATTTAACAGATGCAGAAGTCGGAATTAGTTTTAAAGCTATAGCCTTTCGTACGTCCATCTCTGCCTTTCATTTATCTCTATCCTTCCTCTGCCTTTAATTTCTCTATATTCTTCCTCTATCCTCTTTACGCTCTTTCAGATATCACGTTCTTTTGCGCACGAACGCCGCCTCTTGCAGAAAGTGGTGTGCACAGCGAAACGAGCCACGGAACCTGATACTTCCCCTAGTGGTCTCCTTCGCCTGTCGCGACAAATGGTCGCCAAAGGCATACGTGAGGCCCCAGCAGGCAAACTGTAAGGTATACAGTGACATAGGACAATGCTTTGTTTTCCCCCTTCTTTGGTGCAGTGGCTTTGTGCTGGCATGTGCTGCCGGGATAGCTGGAGAAAAAGAGAGAGGAAGAGCTGACACATCGTAAGCAAACGGAAACGAGAAGCCAAACGCCTTGATCGAAGTTGGCTGAGCAGGACGCCGGCCCGCGCTCGGCTCCTGCGAACAAATCAGCTTGCCCGACTGGAACAGCGTGCTTGGCGCCGATTGGACACGAGTATGGGAAAAAGAAGCATGACGACACGCCAAAGTCACCGATCCCATCCGTCTCTTTCCTCGCCTTTCTTTTCGACCTACTTTCATTGCTTTTGTGGTTCATCTTTTTTTTTTCGCCTCCGGCTCCTAGCCGTGTGGCTTGGCTGGCGCATTGAGTGTCTTCCCTTTTTTGCGGTTTCCTGTGCACATAGCATTCTGCGAAATGCTGGAAATAGAGTGTTGAGTGCAGTGAGTTTACTTCTTGTCAATATTTAGAGGCACTGAAACAAGTGATCGCAGCCTGCATATTTAAAGAAGAATTGTTCGAGCATTTCACGCAGCAAATATCCAGCAAGGAAAGTGGTGAGCTCTGATATCTCAAATCAAATGGTCACTCGTCTGCTCGCTGACGGGTTTGCTTGGTCAATCTCTAACCGTCATGTTCTACGGTTTCACTCCGAGGTGGTCTTCGAAGGTTGTCTCGAATCTACCGCATGAAAATTTCAATCCTTCAGATCAACCTAGAAACAGTTGGTGTTAAAATTACTGGAATTTAGGAAAGGTTTCTTTATAAAATTAGGTTAGAGTCTCACAACCAGACTGCTTGAGCAGCGTCATTGTGTTCCCAGAACTTGCAAATGATCACTACAAAAAACGGGTAGAAATTAGAGCTGAAATTTCGCACAGAGATAGCTAAATACTTTAAACGCTCAAGGATGTGTTAGAATGTCCTAACGGCTTTCGCAAGCATTTAAGTGAAACCTTTCAGAATGAGAAAGTATGGCGTGACTTTACTATATAAACAAACAGACAAGCAAACAAACAAGTAAATAAATAATTAAAAAATGGTGGTTCCACCCGAAAGCCGAAGCACCGATTCCGATATTGGATTGGATTGGAGAAACTTTATTTATGCCTGCACTTGGGCGCTCGCACGCCCCTACGAGGGCCTACGTCATCCTCGAAGTTGCCGTTACTCGGCGCGGGTCTCCGCTCCCCGTTGCCGGCTCGCTGGGTCCGTGCCTTTCGAATGCCTCGAGGACCTGCTGGACGGCCCAGAGCTGATCGTCTCGGTCGTAGCTCTTCGCGGCTGCCTCGAGCCGCGGTGGGAGTGTTCTTGATTTAGCGTCCTCTGGATATTTAATGCAGTCCCACAATATGTGCGTGTAGTCTGCGGTCTCCCTCCGGCAGACTCTGCACATATCTGTCGGATATGTCTCGGGGTACATGGGTACATGCCATGTCTCGGGTCGGATATGTCTCGAGTGCGGGGGTGGAAGAGTCCTGCGAGCCAAGCGGTAGGCCTTCGTGATTTCATTGGAATCCGTCATGCGGTCCTTGGTTCCGAACCACGTCGGACGGTCGGTCGCCGGGGCGTGGTTGGTTAGCGCTCGCGCCGCGGCGTGTGCCGTCTCATTATGGTTCTCATTGCTAATTAGTAGATAGCTGTGCGAAGTAAGGATAATAATTTTATGCGCCGTATAGCACTGTAAACCTTCGCTCACTTATTAAATTACCAGTGATAGGATGTGTAAGCCTGACTCAACGAGGACGTAGAAAGAAACAGACGCACAGGGAAAGCTGTGTCTGCTTCTTTCTACTGCCTTGCTCAGTCGTGCTTACACGTTTAATCATGAATTCAAGCCAAGTAGCGTACCAACGCCTTTTAACTAAATTAACCAGCATGGTGTCACGCGCGAACAGGTAAACGTGAACACATATCGCTCGATGAGCGCGGAAACTCGCTGTAAAACTTCTGGAGTGTTCAATCCCGGCAGCAGCGAGCGAATTGACCTCCGTGCATCTCTCGCTTCAACGCGAACGAAACGTTGAAAGCACAGCGCATACGAAGCTACCGGTACTACGTGTGGTATGCAAGCATCACAGATCGCTTTGAAGATGACACCTTTGCGGGCGCGCACTTTGACCATGTCGCAGATCGCTTTCAAGATGCACGAGTGCTAGCAACGCGTCCCTACAGTGTCTGCCATAGGCGTCTACTACGGCGTCCGCGATTCGTGTGGCCAACGCCGTAGTAGACGCCGTGGCTCTCTCCACTCTGCGCGGAGTGGCGGGTGAATTTCGCCTTCCGCCATGGCTTAAGGCACAGGCCAACGGCAACCAACCACTGACTCTGCTGCGACAGTTCAACCGTTGGGTGGTACAGGAACCCTCCCTATACTCCACCGGTAACTTGCTAAAGGTATACGTAGACGCAGCTATCGATGGCTGCGTTTTACACTACAGTCTCGTATTTCCCATGCTACCTGACGGGTAACAAAGATGCTCCTATAATACTAATGGTATCTTCAAGTGGTCGCCTCCATCCCCTGAAGCAGAGTCGGGCAGGTCTGGTGTTCTCCGAGCTCAGAGGTAGAGGACAAGCGGGCAAGCTGAACGTGCGACTCGCTCTCTGAGGAGAAAATGCAGATGCGAAACCCGGTGTCTACTGCCAACGTCCGATGTCTCACCTATCCAAAGCTCCCGGCACTGCCTGGAAAACCGGCGGAGGCGCCGGCGGGACGAGCGTTCGTCGAGACACCAGCATGCAGTGGCCTAGGTTGCCAAACTTACAGTGGGCCTTCGCCAACAGCAGCGACGCGGCGCTGCGATGACGTTTTAATCTCGATGACTGCTCCGACGCTCGGAGCGCCTCAGAGCGCTCCACGATGGAGGAGAGCAATCGAGAAGAACCAGCCGAACGCAGGGCGCACACCCTCTTTCAACCAGCCGAACACAACGCCGCTAGCGAGAGCGCTCCAGAGCGCTCAGCAACGACCGGCTGAAGATGGCATAAGACACCTATTTCCATCCGTATAGGCGGGCCTAGGGGTGATATGGTACGGGGCACAGACAGTAGAATATCTTTACACATTAGTTAAGAACGTGCACTATTACTAGTAGAACTGAAAAATAATGCAATTGTTTTGCAATGCAAAACAAGCATAAATTCAAGAAACTAACAAAGGAAAATACCACCTTATTACGTCACATTATTTTGCTCACAGAAAAAAAATTGATAACACCACTAATACAAGAGCTAGCTGCAATAGGATAAGATAACAGCAGTTATGCCGATACAATGTATCAAGAACCAAACAATAACATGTAAGTTATCAGAAACCTCAGTAATCTGTTGTGTAGAACACACTTCATTGCTAAGGAAGACCGTATTTTGAAAGATGAATGAATAAATAAATTAGTTGTTCGGAAATATTTCACGTAAAATATTTACCGTGGGTTTGCCTAAATCATTATGTTTATTTAGAATAAATGCAAGGTTCTGTTTCCAAGACAGGTGTTTATAGTAGATACAAAAACTGCGTTTCAGCCACTGTCCCACGTTACGAGCATTGAAATCGTGACTGTTGCGCTGCAGAAATGCAGTAGTCTCAATGAATGTTTCAGCGCAGAAGAGCAGATGTAAAATAAACGCAGGATGCGGAGCTCATACATATCTTGTATTTTAGTTATTCTGTGAGTGGGAAACAATGTTGAGGACGAAGAAAAATAACCAATGTTAGCAATATGATGGACAGCTCTGTCCTGTAAAAGCAGTATTGTATTCGTATTACGCTGAGTTGTTGCAAGCCCAACCAATCTGGAGTAGTTTGTGGGATGGAAATAGCGCGTAATATATTCTAACCTTTATTTGTGCTGGGAAAATTTCTCGGCAACGCAATACTACGGCCGTACCTAAAGAATGTGTGTTGCATAAATTATTTATGTGCGTATCCCAACTTAGACTGAGATGAAAATATTTCCCCAAGAATCTTGCGCATATCAGCAATGTCTACTCTATTTTCTGCGCACATAATATCTTGTTCAAGGCTGAGTATTTTGTTTCTAGCTCTGAAAGTTATTACCTTCGTTTTCCCAGGCCTAATTTTCAGTTTATTCGACAGAGACCATGTTTAATGTTACCTAATAATCGATTACATCCTTCTGCCAACTCAACCACTTTTTCATCAGA
The DNA here is from genome assembly GCF_038994185.2 of Dermacentor albipictus. NCBI lineage: Eukaryota > Metazoa > Arthropoda > Arachnida > Ixodida > Ixodidae > Dermacentor > Dermacentor albipictus. The sequence continues at coordinate 441,623,563 of NC_091821.1, forward strand.
CAGCAAGATTGCGGCATCATCAGCATATAATATAAATTGTACTGTTTTAACAGTGTTTAAAATGTCATTTATAAAGGCATTAAGAAGAAGGGGACCTAATGCGCTCTCTAACTCTACCCAACTAGGTTTCTCCGAAGCAGCCGATGACAGTTTTCGACATGCTGTTCTATGGGTTGTATGCGCGATACCAAAGAATCTAAGCACTGTCTGCTTTACTCTGCGGATTTCCTTTAGCCTCAGCCTTATGGGGCTTGAGCTATTGCATTTTTTTGCTTGCTTACGGATGTATGAGTGTTTACGCAGGTATAAGCCATTTTTGGGGAAGATAGTTTTTGTTTGCATACACGAAAATTCTATGGTGACCAACTGAGGAACGTCATTAGTCAACAAAACGAAATGGTTACACAACATGAGGTTCACTTCGCATATGTAGGCTTCGTTCTGCTTGTTTGCGGGACGCACCCTGCACGTGTAGTAACTTGGTTGTCCGAAACTCCAGTAACATCGTGTACATGCCCGCTCTCATGGAGACCTGTCCCTTTCCTGCAGCTGTTAAAGATGAAGTAGCGGCATGGCGCCAGAACAAAGGCAAAATCGCAGCCATGAACCTCAACCATACTTGCTGCAAAGTGTTGTCGTCTGCTGCTGCATCCCGAGCGTACGTTATAGAATGCCCGCGAGGTGGCCATCTGTGGCGCCTCTACAGGCGGTGCACTACGCCTATTGTTCCCTACGGGGTCACTGAATCTAGTACTAAGGAATGTTTTCTTTATTTTAGTTTTAGTCTCGTACATTCCGCGGCTGCGGCTTAGATTACTTTTTAGCTCTATCCTATGGTGGCCGCGGCACACGACGTAGATTTTATTGAGCTGGGGCCGTTGCCCGACTTCTCACGCAGCCAGAATGTGGCTTGGAATGTGGCCAGGCTGATAAGCGACGTCTGAGGCTTCCGGATGTCGACAGCCATCGTCCTTGCCTGGGTCTGCTTGGCTGGTGCAAAGTTGGAGCTACTTGGAGATTGAGCAATGGGGAAACTATTTTGCGCAAGGCTTCCGCTGCTATTGCGACGAAACGCCAAACCTGATCTTTTCGTTTATAAATGTCAACGCATGCACGAGCGCTTGCTCACCGAAGAATGGAGGCGACGTGCGCCGCGTAGTTCAGTAGCCGAAGGAAACCAAGGATATTTCAATTACAAGCACAATAAAGTGTTTTCGTTACGTCAAATGAGCAGAGTAGTATAATAGAAACACACGTGCAAAGAATAAACTGCCAAAGCTGCGTACTCTTTCAAATCGCGAATGCAGCAAAAATATATACGCTTGGCAACAGAACTACGTAAATAAATCGTTATACTTTGCAAGCGCATATATTTAAACAAAAGGATAGGTAGGCAACGACGATTCTTTACGAAAGAAGACACGGTAATCATTCCGTGGATCAGACAATTTGCGCTGTAAGCAACAGCAACCCCTTTGCTAGCAGTATACTTGCATGACACAAGTGCGGAGGCCAATACAAAGCAACAAATAAAAATTAACAATATACAAATGGTTATGTTCAAGTACACTGGTTACACAAAAGAAACAGGTAGTATTGGACATTGCGAGAAAAATAAACTGGTTGGTTAAAACGGCTTTAGCGTTAGAGGCGAATGGTATATTGTGACTCAAATAGTATTTACCTGTAGAGAATTGACAAGTAATCTCGACGAAAAAAGGCTGCCATGCTGCAGTACTTGGTTTATGCATTTGGTTGTGAGAGGCTGGGTGCATGATTTGTCATGCATCACGTTGAGGTATGTACAGCTAACATATAAGTCCGTAAGTTTACAAACAGCTGTACTGAGCTAAATAAACCATCATCTCCTATGCTAAAAATACCACGAAATATTCATAGGTTCCTTGCAGCACAAAATCTGAAATGGTGCATAAAAAATCTGCTGTGTTGAAGAAAGGTTGTCGTCACATGCGGAAATGAGGAAACGGTTTTACTGTGGAACGAACTGCAAAAAATAATGTTCACTTGTAAAAGCCAAATACGCAGTGCGGAAATGCCGTGTTCGGTTCATGCTACGTGCAAATGTCATTGACATGATGTTGAACAGCGACGTTAGCTTAATAGTAAACGGTTCGAATGATCTATCAGACGTTATTAACGAATACAATGCTCCTAAGGTACGTCCTTTTGTTCAACCGTAGGCCAATGACACATATGTCAAGTAAACAAATTAACCTTTGAATGTTTCGCTACCGCAGTTAAGACACACTACATACTCACTCACGTACACACTGTGCCATGTATGATTCTGGTTATCTTAAACAGAAATTACCTTTAGAGTGAATTCATGTTTGACTCCAACGTAAAGTAAATGAATATGTCGTTAATAAGGTCGCTGGTGTAACTTAGGACGAGAGACACAATTTTTTTCTAGCATAGATACACCATAAACAGACATTACAAGATTTTTAACCTGCTTTTTACTCACCGATGGAGAGACGAATGAATTAATAATTAAAAGAATAATTGAGAGAGCGAGTGAGCGAAATAAGTGAATGAGCGAACAAAGAGACTAGCAAGCGCGTGAGTGAGTGACTGAGATGTTGCATGAATTATTGAATTATTTGATTATTTATTTATTTATATATTAATGCGTGAGTCAGGGAGGGATGGAGGGAGGGAAGTGAGCCAGATAGGGAGTGAGCAAGCACGCTACTGAAATTAGCGTTTGGAACATATTCAGAGTGCAGACCTGTAACCTGCAGTCTTCTCACTTCTATAAGTCGTTTTTTTTTCTGAATAATGCAGAGAATCACGCTATTTTGCTCACTAAGGGACATAAAGCTATAGTTTAAGGAAATTGTGGACTCTATCTGGGCAAAATGCGACGTGGAATTGAGAAGTTTACTCAACACTCTAAATACTGTAGGGTTGCGGCCTACAGTAAGCCTAATTGTTTAGAAAAGCAAATAGTGTATTCAACTTGTACCATTCGCGGGCTGGGAGTCTCTAGCCGAACGCGTGAGCGTAAACAAAGCGACGAGGCAGTATGTCTGCGCTTCTTGCAATAGAAAATGTGGCGTACGGTGCTGGGCAGTTCAGGCATATCCGTCAACAATCGACAATGTGTGTGGCTCCCCTCCGCACACAACCAGTTACGCCTTATTCGAGAGTACAGGTGGCTTCAGTCGCTATGTTGGTCTCTTAGTGTGCGAAGCGATTTCGCCTACTCGTGTACGGAAGCAAGCGCGGGTACCGCAGAAGTAATACACGTGCGGGAAGCTCTCGTTGCCATTGCGAAGTGTTTGCCACTTGCCGAAACTGAGAGTTGTTAGAGTTGGCGTCTGGCACCAGGTGTTGAAAGAGATTTCAACCGACCATCTCACCCTGCCTCGTCGAAATGAGGCGTGACTTCGCCTGCTATTGTTGGCGTCCCGATCCACGTGCACAAAGAACTTTCTCTCACCCGACCTTCTTCCACCAGGCCTCGTCGAAATGAAGCGTTACTTCCTAATTCACCATGACCGTTTCTAGTGCCTGCCTGTCTGCCGGAAACCCCGCAGTGTACAGGCCTCTTTTGTGTGCGTATGTGTGTTGTGTGGGTGTGCGAGTTTAAAGAGGCCCTTTCCTCGAATTGGACCTAGAGGAGAACTTCCATGAACCCGCAATGCGCAGAAGAGAGGGACAATCGTCTACGATTCCAGGAGGCGTGACTAACTCCTCTCTGCAGCACCTCCTCTCTGCAGCAACCTCCTCTCTGCAGCAGCTCGTTCTGTGCCGGTCACGTGAGGTCGACGGAAGCAAGATCCCGCCCATGATTGTAGAGAGCTTATTTAACGGGCTCCAAAATGTACTTTTACTCACTTCATGCTCTTATCATTTTCTTTCTTCTACCTTTGAATAAACCGTGCAAGTTTCGCACTAGAAATCGTCTCGCCCTTGCTTGGTCGCCATGATCTACCGTATGCCTGCAGCCCGCCGACAACGTCACGCTACCCACTATGTCGGTCGAGCTTCGATAGGCAGGCGTCACTACTTCTCGGCAGCAGTACGATACGCTATCCTGGAGTACGGAACACAGTCTAGCGACGGCCACACGGTGCCCGTGCACTATATCGCTCTCATCAAAGGCAACGTAGAATATGCAAATGGAACGTGTGCGGAAAAGTGAACGAATCAAACCCTGGCCGTCCAGAGTGCCCGCGATCGGGCCGTCAAGCTCGGCTTGGCGGTCCCTACGTGGGACTAGCCGGGTGGCGCGGGGTCTTCCCTGCGTCTTCTCTGGACCGGAATTAAGGTATTTCGCTCACTCAAGAGGAGATGACGCCCCCTAGCAAAAGCATGAACAATTTGCCGCAATGAAATTTAGTACAGTAATCATTCACCCGAAAAGCAGAAATTGGTTAAAAGCACATTCTCCACAAAGACAAGGTGGAGTGGGAGCGCACTACAGTCAACTGAATTATCCAGAACCGGATAACGTGATGGAGCGTGGAAAAGTGACAGATCTCGCTAGAATTTTGCAAATGAAATGAGTTTAACATGATGAAATATTTACTGTTGATTCTCGTTTAAGACGCAGTCATATTATATTAACACATCTTCAAGTAGAGATAACAATGGCACCCTGGCAAGCTGAAGCGAGAACTGAGATTAAACCAGGAGGGGAAAGTGTCTGTCCCATTTACACACCTGAATGCACGAGTAGGTGCCCCTTCAAAGCGCGCATGCCTTCATGATAGAGTGTATAAGCGCGGCAGAACGAGGACGCAGAAAGAGACAGATACACAGAGACAGCGGTTCACATTCAACTATACATTTTTTTTTCGCATACATCGATAAATATATACCGTACGAGCGGAAACAAGCGTGACAGCAAAAAAGAACATTCAGTGATACATGTCGATGAACCGTAGACGTATACAAGGCATATTGAAAACATACGCTGCAATAGTTACAATGACAAACGAAGGAATCGTATCTTCTTTTCAGATAGCGGCACTGATGGCTTGCTCACGCACCTTTCCTCTAATTTCTAAATTTCATAGGCCTCCACCACCTCCCTTGTCATCCTGGTATGGTGCGTATACAGAATAGAAGTACTTTCAAACATGGGTTTGCATGAACAATCTCGGCAATGAATACCCCAAAAAACCGAGATTACCCTAGCGACGTTATATTGATGCTATTTTAATCTCTCATTGATGCATCTGCCGGCGTGAGCAACATACGCTCTTCGGCGCGAAAGTGTAATGGCATAGACAACGTTATGAGTTCAGGTAAGAAATTGTAGAACATGCTTGCCTTTTGTTATTCTCTTCATTAACCAGTTTGTAAGGCTTCTGTACACGCTCAGGGGCACAAAAGATCAGGTCAACCCCCGATTTCACCGCTATTCTTCCGAGATTATGTGAAACGCAATGCATGCATGGTACCAGAGCCACTGTCTTTGCTCTAGCAGTGGCGCTTCTTCCATTCGATGAATTTTTACACTTCCGTCTTAAGCCCTCCGCGACAGAGGTGAGCATACGCATCGGGTAACCAGAATCTGCTAGGCGCTTTGCCTGATCTCTGGAACTGGCTTCCACTTTGTGGTCACATAACTTCGTCAGAGAATTATTAAAACAAGATGTCACTACTGCGCGTTTTACGAGTTTTCGATGAGTGAAATGAAATGGTAGGACTGGGTTAGTGCCTCTCGGCTAATAGCTCCGCAGGCCTTTTGTGGGGAAAAGTAAAATCGCAAGTCTAAACACCTAATGAAATGGCCTTTGGGGACTGCGTGTGTCAACGACTAAGGAGACAACACTTCAGTGAATCAGGTTACGGTTTTCGAAACCAGCGAGTCAAAATTATCTGATTCGTTATTCAAAATGATTAGAAAATCGTCCACAAATCTGAACACTTAAACAACATCCATGTTATTTTTCAGGCGTTCATCGAAAACCTGGTCGCGGTTAGCTAAATATAAGTAACCTAAGCTCTTATGCACTTAAGTCACTTAAGTCACCTATGCCTGAAACTTTCACGGCCTTGCAACAAGGTGCTGCTGAAGTAAAGACGCAAAAAAGCTAATAATTACTCTAACATAACATTAGTAATCAATACCTGGTACAATGATTGCTTTTCCATATGAAGAATGCTTCTGACAGTGTTTCTGCTTTGCGTCAGTGTTTTATGTGTAATAGAAACGCTGTAGCGCGACGAGCCTTTCAGTTGAAAAGCCAATCCTTGCACCAGTGATGTCACACAATGCTGTGGTCACAGCACTGCACCCGGCACGGTTTTCTATGTTTTCGTTTTTCTACAAGCCACATATTTATTCCTCTTCAGAATAAAGATGCTGGAAGATTTTCACTGCCTCTATGCGTCTACCTTGCATGTTTGTTGTTAATATAAATGCATATCGTTAAAAAATTCCTATTTCTATCATAGTGATTCGTTTGTTCGTACTTAATCACATTTTTTACACAACTTATTCGTGTTTCTGGCTAAATGAATGAAATTGTTTTTCGGAAAGGACAGACTTAATAAATAATAACCCTGATTACTGAGGCTTCTGCTGGTGACGTTAAGAGGCCGCCTCGACAAGCGACGCTATGTCCCTCCCTGGTTGTGTGCGCAATGGTCTAGTCTTACAACTGTTAGCATTGCCTTCCCTTCTAGTAAACGAACAAGATCTTGATACTCGTGTTATGTTCTCAACACATCAAGAGAACTGAAGCAGCGTCGTCCAAGTCTTCCAAGCAGCCTCTTCATTAAAAGAATCAGTGGTAAAGTTTGTGATGAATACGAGTGCACTTAATAATCTCCGTAAGGGGTGAGGCGTTGAAATCAGCGGCTAAATTTGTCTATTTTATTAATCCTGGGTTGCTGATTTCACCGTGACACTATATTTACTGACTGGCTGGATAGTATCTTTAGCGCCGTAGATTGCAGGCAGGATGGGCAAAAGTTGAACGATTGGTTGTTTTAGCAGAGCTCAACCGTGGTACAACGAGCTGCGTGGTTGCGCGTAGAAGAGGTGATGGTTTCTGCGACATTCGGCTGGGGTCGTTGTCTCAAGACATAAAATTTCGACTCCTACCTATTTTTTTTTTTTTGCTCTGAAAGGAGAGATACGCCTCGCTAAGTTTCTGCGAACACGGATGAAAACAATTAGTAGGACAAATTGAGCTGCAAGAACGCACGCATTCTACCGGGAAGAAATTGGACAAGGTTGAACTAGCTATTGGAAGATGGAGAGTCGGCTTTTACATTAGCCATGTCTGCTGAATTTATGTTTCGCCTTAATGGATTGATACATGCCCCGAAATACATATCCAAGTATTAGCGAAGAAATGGGCGGGGAGGCTATTCCAGGCATTCTCTATAAAGGTCAGGGCAAGACACGAGGCTTTGCGCTATGAACGGGATGCCACACGGGCCCTATTTTATCAAATTTTTTATCGATAGCACAATAGCTGCGATGCATCTCTTTTCTTATGCAAGCGTGGGTAAAACATGAGAATGGTTGCACTGGTGTGCTTGAGCTAGGCCGAACGAAAGGCGCAGCCGAGCATTGTGTCTGGCAGCAGCAATATTTGTGGCCATGAAAACAGCAAATCGCCCTGTGTTCCATGATAGCCATAATAAGTTGTGAAGAGGCTGCATTTTTGCGACCCACAATAAAACCAAATGGTGCTTTTTGCATTTTTTAAGACTTTCATGTTGTTTACTGATATTCTCGCTCTTTTTCGTTACCTTCTTGCTTAGTACATTCTTACTTAGTGTAGGAGAGAAATGCCGAATAAACAATGTTAGTGGACATCCATTACAGGAAACATTCAACATCGCTAATGCCCAGCCACAGTCAAGAACTAAAGGTGATATTCAGGGAACACAAAATATTTACCAACGCTTCTAGCGAAGACGTTGTCTCCAGAGGGCGCAATTCCTTTGCAGGGAGTTTCACTTAATACAAAATTTCGGGGCACTGCTTGCCGATTTCCTTATCAAAAAAAAAAGAAAAGCGGAAACCCGCAAGACAAGTCGTCTGCGGCGACGTCACTCAAATAATGTTGGCTCTGCTGCAACAAACAGGTGGCGCCATTTATCACTGCTATAATAAACGATGGTTCCACCATACAACGAACCTTTCTCTACATAGAAGAAGGAATAAAGAACGCATTCCAATCAACACGCTCAATGGGAACGCAGACTTCACTAACTGCCTGCACTGCCCAATTCTCGCAGCTTTGCCACAAGTTTTTCGATTGGCTAGTAAAAACAAAACTTTCTCTGTGATCACTGCCGATTTCTCTCTGAAGGCATAGCGATGAGGAAGTATACCTTTGAGTCGGAACAATTCTTGCCTAAAGAGGACAGCCTTGTCGCTTCGAGCACCTGTCACTACAATTCCAAAAAGTGAATGCTTTACCACCAATATTCATTTTTTTCAATATTTGGAGGTCCTTTTCCAGGACCGGACACTATTGGGAATCGCTCTGTGGTTTAAACTGTAACTTAACAAATACTGCAGCTTCCAAACTCAGCGCAAACGTCCCGAACAAAGGAAGAGTTAAGCGGTGAATTTTAACATTAGGACGATGCTAAAAAAAAGCAATTGGCACTTTAAAGCAGCTATTTCCCGGTTTTAACTCACCTCGGGCAGCAAAAACAGTGCAAGTAATGCGGACTTTTACGACATTGATGGGTGTTCTCTATTAAGGCAAATCAACACTACCTCATGCGTGTGACGTCGTGTACTTGTTTCATCTTCTTTCTTCCTTGCAATTATCAACTCCTTTCTTCACCTCTCTCCAACTCCTTTCTCACGTATTTCTGACAACCAACGTTCACTTTCACCTTTTATCTTTACTTGCACCGGTATTTGAACTATAGATTTTTTTCTCTAGGTATATTTCCCATTTACTGGCTAGTTCACCCTGCGGCAACTGCGCTTTGTTTTGTGTGCCTGTGCCACGGGATACTTTATGTCGTTCGGCGATTGTTTCTGGTACCTCCTTGTTGTACCAGCTTTCCGGTTTCTTTTTTTTTTCCTTTTCAACAAACACGTTGTTTCTCTTTCCGTATTTCTGTCAATATTACGCTTAAAACCTCAATATATTTCCACTTTTCACTTGGCCATTTGTCATGGTCTTCCTCGATTCTTCTGACTATATTTATATTTATGATAGATTGGGATACGAAGCCAAGGGTAAAAGTTCTTGTGCAGTGCGCGCGAATAGGTAAAGGTGTTAAGGGTGCTTTAAGCTTCGCCTAAAGTAATAGTATTGTGTCGAGTAAGTGAAACCATTGAGCAGACAACGTAGAGTAAATGAGGAAAGTAACTTCAAAAACAGTTGTCTCATCGAAAAAGCTTTCCGTTCGTAAGTGTATTTGGCCACTGTCTAGTTGCCCTCGCTGATACGTAGTGCAACTAGAGGTTTGGCATGAATTTTCTTTCCAGAACAATTTTAACTTGATATATTTTAGTAATGCATGCTTAGATGTCTTAATAACTACGAACGCTAACACGTCGACGAAAGAAGCAAACGTATCTGTACTATATTTCAGTGCTGCTGGCGTTCGACGGCAACAAAGAAATTAGATGCCACTTCCGCGACACGCAAGGGAAAGCAACTTAAGTGCAAATTACTTACCACATATTCCGCATTTGACACCTGGAGGCCACCTTTATTGTTGCTCTGACATTCTTGGACAAAGAGCTTGCGAGTAGTTACGTGTGGTTACTTAGTTCGTCATAGTACGAAAAAAAGACTAATAATTTTCGGGGGCTCGAGCATAAGTTGGGCCAGATTTACCGACACAACTCACCGTGAAAAAAATTCATCCTCAAAAAAAAAATTTGAGGAACTCCAGAAAGGAACCATAACCATAAAAGGAACCATAAAATATTGGGAAGCTATGCGAATTAACGTAGGTAGTTTTTCGGGCACATGAAATGCGGTAAACCTTCGCCTACTAGATTGACAAGCATAGTGTCACTCTCGTACAGAGGAAAATGAACAGATCTCACTACATAACCGTAAACACTCGCTGTGAAAACGCTACAGTCATGAAGAGCGCAGATTAACATGAGTGCTTCGTGCTGCCTCTCGCTTTATCGTGTGTGCGAAACAGGCTACGACGTCACCGAGAATAATAGGTGCACAGGAAAACAGTGCAGATGAAGTAACCAGCCTTTTCGGCTTACCCAGTCTTTATGGCGATCCCTCCAAGACAGGGCCTATGCTTGCAACGACGCGAACTAGCATGCGCCGCAAATGCCCGGCTAAAGGAAGAGACGTGCCCTTACTGGATACCTCTCCCCCCGCCCTCGCCTTGTACGATCTTGATCATGCGACCTTAAACATCAGGCCCGCGGGATGCGGTGCGCATCAAGTCACCATGCGTATCTACCTCTCCTTGCAAGGTTTTAACGCGACAGCGTTAAGGAGCTCGTGTCGCAGAAAAGCCGGTGTCGTTGGTGTCGGCTTCGGCGTCAGTGGCGTTGGCCGTGAGCGATAAATCCCAGAAGGAACTTCATAAATAAAAAACATCTTGCAAGATGGGCTGGTGGGAATCGAACCAGGGTCTCCGTAGTGTGAGATGGAGACACTACCACTCAGCCACGAGTTCGTTCCTTCAAAACGGGACAAAATCGCCTCTAGTGAATGTGGTGTTGCCTTAGAAACGTGCCGTAGAAAGTTATACTGCGGTGTATATCGGTAATTATGACCATGTAACTTACAGAAGTCGCAGTTTCACGAGTAACGAAGTACGTTTCCGCTAAATTTCTTCTGCGCTCTACGCACACGCAGAGCCATCTTGAGGCAAACACAGAAGACCCCCTCCTCGCAATGTACGGCGCTGGCCCGACACGTGGCGCGCCACTCGCCCCATGACCGCGTCCGCTTTCATGGCGCGTCGGGGCCCGGCTATGTCTGCCGATCGCGTCGTTTGGCTGGCGTAGCGCATTTGAGTAGGCGGTGCGAACGGGGTGCTATAACGCTATCGCGTTCCACTCTTGAAGGCGAAGCTTAAGTATCCTCCATTTTTTTTTCTCGCATTTTAGCATACACAATGGGGGACACGATAGAGATTTTTTCGCACTTTTACTTTATGAGAAACATCACGGCGACGGCAAAAATTCGGCTGAAGTTTGCTCATAAATTCTACATTAATAAAATTACAAAATCACATCTGTCCGGTTATGGAAAGCTGTAAAATGCCTAGCGGATTCCCCCATAACTGTTTAGCCAGACCCAGCTATGTTCACCTAGGCTGTACACATTTTGTACAAATAAATAAAAGAAGTCACCTCAGGCTTATTTAATTGTTTCTTTTAGGGTGTCTTACATGTAAAGGGCATTAAAACGAGACATGTATGCTATCTAGATCAGTGCCAACCATGTGCTCAGTCAGGATTGCAGGTAATCCCTTAGTTAAAAGAAGGAATTATCATTTTTAGCTAAGATGAGAAAGAAGTGCAACTTGACAAAGCATTACTAAAAAAGATTACGAACTCGCGGTAGTCCTAACATGATATTTTGGTTTGGGAAGCGCGAGGCACCAAAACAGTGTGCCCATAGAGAAATACATTCAACAAGAGCGGACATTTCCATAGAGCTCAGTGGTCGAATTCACTGTAGTGCAGTAAGCTGATGGAATTAACATCTTTCGCTTTTGGCTTTGGGCACGCGCTTTTTCAGCATTAGCTATAGCAGGCTAATCGGCAGTGCCTATTAGCCTCAGCTGCGCTAATCAGTGGGCCATCTCTTTTTTTTTTTCTTTTTGCTTCTGCTGCTCAGCAGCATGCGTTCATAGTACGCAATCGTTTTATTTAGTACAAATGATTGCGAATGGTCTTTATAAGTTTCCAGCGAATCTGAACCACGTGCCATTTCATAAAGTAGACGTAATACACATTTTAAAACACGAAATGTTCATTTCGCTTCATATAAATGTTCGTTCTGGGATTTATGTGCATTCATCTAATATTGTGGCACCAGGTAATCAGCAGTAGTTCTCGTACGAAGCTCCGCTGGACGGCATCAGCTGAAAAAATTAGAAGCATGTGTCATTTCGGTGTTTAGATCTTACCGGAATACTGCGTGTGAACCGTGCGAAAATCGTTAATGGGCGGCAATAAAAATCAGAACAATTCACTTCTATGAATAAAGGGAAAATGAATAAAGGGGGAAATGGTTTCCGCAGAACTACTACGTCAAATTCACTTCTATGTACACATGGCTCAGGATCTACCCGGCTCATCCCGAAGAATACCACAAAATATGAAAACACCTTATTTGGAAGCATTCACCATCCCCGCCCACTATTTATTGCACATTAAGAGCACAAATACACGGGCAACTCCGTGTGTCCAAAACAACTTGGCCTCAGCTGACGCGATGGTAAGCTACTTACACACAAGTAGTCACAACACAGGCTCTCTGTCAGAGCATGCTAGGCGCTGGCATAATTTATTCTACTGGTACTCAAGAGAAATATTTCAAAGCTTGTTTCAGTCATTCTGAAGTCAGAATTTTCAAGTTCTTGGCTTGTTAGCTGCTTGACGTTATCTTTTGCGCGTTCTGCTGCGCAAGCAACTCACTCCAGTGTTATCACTCCTGACATTCGCTCGTCGCTTTTTCGCAAGCCTGACTACCGAAAGAAAGTATATATTGTTGCGCGGCCAGAAAAAGCGTCGCAAACTTGCCCCACTGAGATTCAGTGGACGTCAGGCATACGTTGCATTCCAACGGCAGATCGCGAGCGCTCGGCCGGATTACGAACGGAGCACGTCGCCCCGACTGAGATCGTTCTTACGGTACGGCACGCTACATCGAGGCACCCTAATCGCTTTCATCTGCCCGCACCAAATCTGCGGAAGGAATGCGTCTTCTTCCGAAGGGACACTAAGTACAGGAAAATCACGTGAAGGTCGCTGGAATACAGGCGGAATAAAGAGAGGAACAAGCGCTTGGAGGCGCAACCCACGACCACGTTTCAAAGGAGATGCTTATAGCATCCATCCATCCGTTTATGCGTATCATCCCAGCTATTCCCTGCGTTTGTTTTTCTTGTGGCATTCCGCACGCGCATCGCACGTGCTGTCGCACTTGGACGTATCGAAATAATGGATTAGGCAGGCTGCTTTGCGCGTGTGAATGCCAGCCCACCAGTGAGCGCTTTGGTGAATTCGATGATTTCAGGAGTGCCGAAAGCACAAGGTACGTGTTCATGTTACGGTATCTTTGTGCTGAACAGATGTGAAAACAAAGAAATTGCGAACGGGGCATTGCCGTTGAAATTGTTTGTCGGCAAAGATTCTTTAGTTTTCTCTGTAAGCATCGCGTGTATCGATGACAAGGCAGTTTTCTTTTGAAATTCAACATTCCCACGAATGACCGAGTTCGAAAAAGTGTGGAAACCATGACATCAAAGTGACTGTTTCTATCCGCGTGCCGTCACACGCTGAGCCAACAATTGGATGCCGTCGTTCAGCACTGGTATCTCCCACTACATTGCCTGCGTTTTGCTGGACAGAGCATACTTTATCGAACAAGGTAGGGGTAATTGAGACTGCATTGAGTAAGCAGAAACTGCAGTTACTGCCTAGAGCTGTATCACCGTATGTATCGCAAGCTGCTAGCTTTGACGCAGCTATGGTCCTTGTATAAGGAGCGTTTCATTGACTCGTGATAATGCTGTTGCGCAATTGAAATGATAATTGGACCTCACAGATTGATTTCGAAAATTGTGTATTTCAGATCCCTCTGGTGCTAAATCGACGAATTAAGCTTCTCATGTGGCTCAAACACCGAGTCGTGGTAAGAATATGCTCTTGCAGCAATAGGCGCAACTACCACAAGCAATCGTAAATGTGCACGATACGTCAATGCATGAAGTGAAGGGCAGTGTATTTTTGAAGAACTCAAGCGCCATTAAACTATGTAACTTGCATTTCTCAGCATGCTTACATTGACCTTCCGTGGTTGCTTAGTGGCTGTGGCGTTGGGCTGCTGAGCACGAACTTTCATTTGTAATCAGAATTAACGTCTATTATTTTTTCAGGACAATATCAAGGCGCAAGAAGAAGTAACCGTGGTAAGTTTGTGTTTTGATGAATCTTGCGCTGCTGCCGTGTAACTGCTATGCACTTCAAAATAATACACTACGAAACTATGAGCTATACTGTGCTAGAAAATGTTGTTATACTAATTTGCGTTTTAATGTTTGCAGGCCGTGGTTGTGAGTGGACCGTAGGTGAAACAAAACTACTTTTAGATTATTACAAATCATACTTTGTACGAGTGGAACCCGCCTCTCTGTTGCTCTTCTATGCCTCTTTCATAAACATTACTATAACTCTTGGTCCAGCCGTTAGTCGCTTGAAATTCTTTCTCGTACATCTACTCGACTTCATAACCATTTCAGTTTCAGGCCCATTTTTGGCCTCACACAGTCATTCAATAACTCTGCATTATCGCGTCCCATCGCACTAAGGAATAGCTTTCGAAATACTATTGGCTCAGTAAAAGATCCTGCCAAATTTCATGAACATTTGGAACTTCACATGCTGGCTCGACTATGTTGTACGACTTTGTACTGCATTCGCCTTTGTACCGTTTTCGACTTTATTTTCCATTGTATTCCCTTGACTTTGTATGTATTTCTTCCAATGTTTACCAGTGTTCCTTTTTTTCAAGGTACAAAGATATTTCTTTCTCCTACTATGTAGTTCACTTTTTTTCCTTAAATGATTTTTATTTTTTTTCTGTAACCCCCCCTACCCCATGCTTCTCCGAGCCTGTAGGATATATTGAACAAAATAAAAAAAAATTCTAAACAAAAAGGAAATGCGGTCACAGATAGCCTTCAGGCTGAAGGAAATTCTTGGAGTGATGAGTAATGCAGACCAGTGCTGCAAACGTTATAAGACCTTAATGAACCAGAAAAAGACAGCAGTGGCAAACAACAGCAATTCGGGCAACTCCGCAACATCAGTGCCTTTTGAGGATGAGGTTGAAAAAATTCGCTGGCTTGATAACAACCTGGATCCAGCAGAGCTACAAGACAGCCCTGGGATAATTTAAACAAAAGGCAAGACACAGCCTCCCAACCTCATCACCCACGCTCCGGCCCTCCTCATCAGTGTCGCTATTTTCTCAAGGCAGCTCCGACAACACCGCTGATCAATCGGCCAGTGTTTCGGAGGACTCACAGCCAAGTGCTTCACAAGCATCTTTAAATTCTATCAAGAAATTGTCAAATGCGAAGAGTGCACGAGTCTCAGCTACAAGCGCAGAAGAAATAAAACTGTTCATTGAAGAAATGGAGCACCTCAAAAAGGCAAAAAAAGACCCAAAAGATCCTCGTGAAGAAGAGAGAAGGTTGCGACATGACGAAAAGAAGATGTAGAGAACAGCTGAGAAACGAAAAGGCTGAACGACACGAAGAAAAAAAAATGGAACTACTTAGGCATGTTTAGGATTACCCCAGGTTATTTAGTACACATGCGTCGGAGTGGTTGGGACATATGTGCAATGTGCTAATAAACCCAATTTTTCTATGACCACAGCTTTGTTACGTAGCACACTGTGCTGCTCATTCATATTGTGTTTTGCATAGTATAATGAATTTTTCTTTTTAAGGTTGTTTTCATATATTAGGTGGATCAACCCTTACGTTCGCAGCCTTGTATGTATATGCTTTTCTATAAATATAGGTGGGTTTGGCCTTCTCTGGACCGAATAAATTTCTTTCACTCACTCACTGGAGGTGACTTCCCTGCAAATTTACGTGAACTAACAAGCAGATCATACTCCAATATGAAGGGAAAATTGCCTACTTTGCCTACGGTGTACATGTACGGTAAAGAAGTAAAAGTAGACCAATTTCATATTTGGATATTTTTCGAAACAAGAGAGAGAGAGAAATTTATTTACAGAATGGCAGAGAGGTCGGCCTGAGCTATAACTTGCTCTGGCCTGCAACTCTACACTGGGGAGGAGGGACGGGGAGGGAAAGGGCTGATAAATTATGAAACAAGGATTCCTAAATTGCCAACCTAATAAGGTCAATGGGCTGCGAAAGTGTCCAAGCAACATGGCAACAAATCAATGTCAAACTCAAAGTCAGAAAGTCTGAGACAATCTCCTGGGTGGCACCAATAGAAACGAAACCTTCTATGAGTAACTAAGAAGTACAGCCTAAACAGGGAAAGAAACAATTTAAGATAAGTCAAACGGAATCTACTTTTCCAAGCGAGGTCAGGATGCCTTATAACGCGTAGTTATAAAGCGAGATGCACCAATGAAGAAGTATGTGCTTGCTGCGGGGAAGCTAGGGAAACGATGGAACATGTTTTATATGGATGTGAAAAAAAATTATGCGTGGCTCTGCTGTCACAAACGCCAGAGACCAGTGAAGCTGGGGAAAGTTAAGGCTTCAGAAAAGTCCATGCCGTCTTCCTCTGAGGGGGTTTCTGTTAATGTGGCGCGGACGGCATCAGCTGTACAAGTGAGGAGTATATAAGCGGCCCTAGCCAATCCTGAACGGCCGAAATGGATCGTCCACTAGGTGAACTCTTACAAAATACCTGCCCAGTATTTGCACCACTGCTTACCTTGCTCCTTTTTATTGCTCTCAGCCGGCGCAGGAGTTTCTTCAGAAGTCTCATCCAGGTCATTGGTGCATAACTGTGGGTACCACTTGGCATCTTGAATCGATATATTATCGTATGGTTCACCTGGCTCCAAGTCTCGCAATCAATGCACGTTATGCAGTATGCCACATGCTATAATAAGTTTTTCCGGCCACTCTACAGCGTGGAGTTCAAGGTATATTAGTTGCCGGAACCTTTTGTTTAGTTTGCTAAAGCTGTTTTCTACTAGCACCATTGTTGCTGAAAAGGTTTTGTTGCAGTCCATGTGCGTCTTTCACAACGCTCCATGTCTCTGAAAGCAGTGAGAATGTTTGGCCTGAGGGGATAGACCGCATCTCTAAGCAGGTGGTACGCAATGTCCCCGCATACTTTGCGAAGTTTCTTTCAAACTGGTCATAGCTTTAAAATTCGCGAATCGTGAATTTTGCCGGGGCTTCCAATGCAGGTGTCGACGAATCTTTAGTGGACACAGACCACTTGAAGGGTTAATGAAATGTTACGGTGCCGCTTTAAGTAGTGGAAGAGACCTTGTTGTCTGGGAATTGTATTTTGATATAGGAGCCATCCAGGCAGTCAACAACCCCAGGGACTCCAGCCACCTGGTGGAAATAGAAATATTGCTGACAGTCACTGATACATGCAGAATGCAGAGATGCACTCTAGTACAAAACCTAAATCAATTTGTAGTACAAGTACTTTTTAAAAATAGGTAAATGCCAACCTTCTGGAATTCACTGGACAGTTTTTCCGTGTTGGAAGGAAACGTCACAACACACGGACGCATGGTAAGAAGAAAGTCAGCCACCTTTAGCAGGATTCTGTGAACACAGCTCTCCGATAGATCAAGGCGGCTTGCCACCCCCTTTGGCTTCTTTTATTGGCTACATACCTGCAAATATTTAGAAAAATAAATAAATTCGCAGGGAATAATAGAACGCCAGCCTGAATTACAATGCTTTTGCTTGCAACCTATTAAAGGAGAATGAATTTTGGCTCTTTTCACTCTTCTTTGCGAGGCTAAACACTTTACCGTTTGATATTCCAGTTGTGAAGTTTCTGTTAGCAGTAGCTGAAAGATTACGAAAATGGTGTACATGTTAGCAATATTTCTACCCTGCTTCAATACACAAGTGATTAGGCAATAAGCGTGAAAAATACACGAAGAAAGTAACTGCGAAACAAGTGCCAAGGGGCATTCTTCTGTAGCGCAAGCGGCAGCGACGCTTGGTTACAGTGGGACCATTGTTTCACGTCTACAACGCGGGTGAGCTACAGCCTAATCTACGCCCCATCACTGTGACAGACTTGGGCCGTATGTACACCACTGGTCCCCCGCTGGCGAACAACACTAGTAAGCACATTTTCAAAGAGAAGCAGAGCGTTTACGCCTCGCCTCCGGGATGCGCCGGATGGCAGCCTCCGTGATCAAGCAATAAAGTTTTTTTTTATTCAATAAACAGCGCCAGAAATGGGCACTAGGAAATTACATAAAGATAAGTAAACTTCCCGTATGAAGGTCAGCACATCAGCTTCTGCAGATTTAGCTTGCACTCCGCCATGGCTGCATGACGGGCACGCAGGCTAAGCAGTAAATTTTGCAATCAGTTGCTCCTCTACAAGTGGCGACAGACGGAAGTCCCTTCAGAATTGGCGAAAAAGATTACATTCGGCAAAAAGGCTTTTTTCACACTAGTATCACCTCGAGCTATACGGTACCTCGTCGTCCGAGTATCGCCGAACGACGTCCTCGAAGCCAAACACATTAGGGCTTTTTTCACGCAGGCGGAACATCACATCAAATGCCTGTTGGCACACAGCAGCGTCACACTCACTGTCCGTGTCGGAAGAATCATCTTTGGACTTTTATATGGTAGTACCTGAGACGGAGCTCTCGATATCTAGGAGCAGGAACAAAAGCACATGGCGCGACGCAGCATCCGTGTTTTCCACGTCGTCCATACCTGCCCGCGACCGGAAACAAGCTACCCTGACAGGAAGCAGAGGCGGGTGAAGGAAATACGTCACGCGGACTTCTGGTCAAACATGCCGGTTTCGACGGAGCTAATATTTTCGCTCCACCGATCCATGCGGAATCGGCCACTGGTCCTAATCTGCCATTGGAACACACAAATCTCGCCTCCACTATGCGATAGGAATACGATTGCTCCATAGTGAGCAGAAATACTTCATCTGGATCTACCATTGGAATTCCACGTTACTTTCTCACCACGACCGAGCTGCTTTTCGCTGACTGTGTCACAACGCCAGGCGCGGTAAGCATGCCTCAAAAGTATCCCAAAAGGTAATTAATGAAATTAAAATAACGTTGGGGGTCAGAGAATGTGTCGCGAACTTTTTCCAGCAAGATTGCGTACACGCGAGACTAACTGCGTCACACAGCCGAGCTGCTTTTCGCTCGCTGCGTCGCAAAGCCGGATGTGGTGAGCATGCCTCATAAGTATCCCAAAAAGTTGCGACATTAATAGCAATAACGTTCGGGAGCAGAGAAAGCGCCAAAACTTGTACCAGTACGATTCAATATACGCGACATAATTTCGTTACTTCGTTACTGCGTCACACGGCCGAGCTGTTCTTCGCTAACCAGGTCACAACGCCGGGCGCAGCCACTCTGCTTCAACGGCACACCAGCAAGTGTTGGAGTTACTCGCAGTAATGTTCGAGTCAAAGAAGAGGCCAAGACTTGTCCCAGTAAGATTCATTACACGCGAAACAAACTATGTCACAACGTCTGGTGCGGCGAGCGTGCGAAAAACTACCGAAAAACTGTATAATAATGTTGGAGCTCATAAAAAGCGACCCAAACGTTTCCCAGTACGAGTCATTAACTGAAATTAGCTACGCCAGGACGGCGTAGCTGCTTTTCGCTAACTTCGTCACAAGTGTCGGTTCAGTGCCGTGAACACCGAAATTGTTTGAAGTTCGTCGCGGACAGTCAAACAAAATTACTTGCCTTAGTCCGATAGTGCAGTGGTGCTGTGTCGAAGTGCCCAAGGAACGAAAGAATACGCCGGGGACCCAACATACAGTCTACGTCCAAAAGAAACGTGTCGCCGAACAGCCGAACTTCCCATGCGCAACCGGCATCGCTCACTTCGGTGGCGTGTGTCTGGCGCATGGCGCACGCATATAGCGCGTCTGGGTTGCCGCTAGCTTGGTGATAGACGACGCAAAGAAAAATAAGACGCAGAGTTCATTCATACGAAGAGAGAGAGAGAAACGTTTGTTAAACGAAACAGTGTCCAGGAATCCTCTGGCTTCAACTGCCTTTTTCTTAGTTTCAGCGGGAAACAATATGTCAAAATTAAACGTTATCTAGGTTCACTTCAGATTGTTTATTCCCGATGCTCGCGTCAGCTAACGGATCGGATTAACACTAGCCCTGACGTGTTTCCTGTTGCCATTTCTTGCCGAGTGTCCCCTATTGTTGAATGTCCTTCTCTATGGCGTATACCCTTGAAGTTCTTAAAGGCCGATCCACACGACGGACCAAATTGCTCTTTTGGACCGCGGTCCGCGCATCACGTGGTAGGACGTCACCAGTTCGTGCGTACCGCCGTTGGCCCGCGCAAGACCGCGGCCCTCGCGGTCCTACAAATCGCCGAGGCTTTTCCCGCTTCCGTTTTGGCGGTGGACCACATGCAAACCGCAGCGATTTTGGCTTAGCCAACGAATTTTGTCCGGCAACAGAGTGTCTTCAGCCAAGTCCAATCTAGTTTTCGGCTCAGCAAAAGCCAGTCAAGCCAGTAGTTTCATGTCCACCATTCCGCCTACACGTGCGTGCAGCAGACATATTTTTTAAACACCGTGTCCTCTTGGAGTGACGAGGAGGTTTTTTCATTTTGTATACCTGGTTGAGCAGTTCCCGGCTTTGTGGGGCTCGAGCCGGAATGATAGCAATGATAACACTCTGGCCGAGAGTGTAGCTGGTTGGTCTGCTCTGATGTCTGCTATGCGGTCCGCCGTGTGGATGTGATCTGCGCCGGACCGGACCGCGCTCGGCGGTGACGTCGCATCACGTGACCGAGCGGACCGCAGACTTGGTCCGTCGTGTGGATCGGCCTTAAGCTGTAGCAGTAGGTACATCTTTTTTTTTTTAATATGAGAAACGGCACTGTTCAGCAATAATATATAAAGTGTCTGATACTCCATATTCACGATACGAAAAACAGCTACGACCGGCAGAGTTGGGATGTGATATTAGATAAATATTATTTGCTGAGGTAAAGAACCATACAGCGCAGCGCCGCAGTATTTCTTAAGGTGCGTTCTTACTTTGCATGACCACAGATAAACAAAAAAATATATATATAGAAAGTAAATCTTTTTCGACCATACAGTGCGCTTGTTGCCAGGTCTTTAGAGGGAGATTGCGGGGGCAGATCTTAAAGAGTCTCATCACGTAGACCTTGTACAAATCGACAAAATTTACTCTTATATTCTTCAGTGCATTCACATGCTACGGGCCAATACACCCGTAAAATATGCTTTCAGTGCTAGATTGCACGCTAATGCAAATCTTGTGGCTTGTTCGGAAACTTCACGCCAATTGCAAATTGTGAAATGACGGGAAGCTTACACAGTAATGTGCACACCAGACGCAAATATGGTCAAGTGCGAGAGAAAAAAAAACAGAAAGAGCGACTCTCTCGTTGACTGTGGCTATCGCGCAACAGTTTCATACGTGTCAGCGCATAAAATCACGAAAGAGATTGCCAAACCTCCATGTCAGAAAACCGTACGGTCGATTCGTCAAGCCTGTACAGCAGGCCGCGTTGTGGTCGATTAGAATCAACAGAGTCGCGGTTGCGACATAGCACGTGCGTGTGTCAACTCCTGTGGCGGACCTCAGTGCCATAGCGTGAGGCAGGCACACCGAACCAAACATGACGACTAACGCTGACTGAGGTCACCGTGCTGGTTTTCTCACTCGCTGCAAACGACCCCTCTGGTCAGTGATGCGGAAAACCTTGACGTTTACGACCTGCGCGTTACGGCGCCTGCGTGCAATGGCTCGCCTAAATCGACCATGTACTGTTCTGTTTGTAGTTTTCGTCCCAACACTAACCAAAACTGCTGCTCCCTTTACTTCACCTGTGTACCGTAATAATTCCATTTGTTTGGTGTCTTGCTCAAAGAGTTTCAATGCGTTCGTTTCTCTGAGTGAGTTACGTGTCGTAATTCTCTCGCTGGTACACTCTGTAAGGGTGCAGGCAGGTGATTGCGTCAATTCTTTTCTCTGTGCTACGAGGCACAGAGAATATATATATATATATATATATATATATATATATATATATATATAATGCAGGCACATACAGGGTATTTCAGCGAACACTTTCAAAAATTCTGAAAGGTTGCCTATGGCAGACAGCACAGTTTTTGCTACTGAGGTGGTCTATTTGAAGCGCCGGACACTAACCGCAAAAAGATGCAATGCATAAACGGGTAAATAACGACAATTCACTAATTAACTTTATGACTAGTGGCATTATAACCCATATAGAAATTTACGAATTCGAGCCCTGCAGTTCGCACGGCGCGTCCACTTGGAACGAATTCTGAGGATGTCACCAGTTTCGAGGCATTAACTTTTGGGACAAATGCGTTGGCGTTCCAGTTACTTTTGTGCTTGAAGGCATGAAAAACATTTTGTTAAGAAAGTAACTAAAACGCCAATGCATTTGTCTGCAAAATTCGGGAATTATCCCGAAACTGGTGTCACCGTGGGAACTCGTTCGAAGTGGATCTGCCTCACGAACTCCACGGTTATCATTGGTAAATAGGAATATGGGCCGTAAGGTTATTAGTTGAAAAGATAATTAGCCAATTTTTGGTGATTATTCCCTCATGCATTACTTTTTTTTTTTGTGCATGTAATGTTCGCCTCTTCGAGTAGACCAGCTCATGAACTAGAATTGTGCTATCCGCAACAGTCCACATTTAAAGAATTTTAGTGTTGGCTGAAACACCCGGTGTGCATGCATGCATGCAAACAAGGGACCAAACAACGGCTCTCCAGCTGTGCCAGTCATCTGTACTCACGGGCATGATGTACGCGTTACTAGTCCTGAACGAATCACCTAGTTTGATGGTCCAACTGCAACGAGAACATCGCACTGCACTTCTAATACTTGCATCACCTCGTGAGGCGCAATCACTTGCATTATTCATTGATGCGCATCAGTTACCCCTGAGGCTGCAAGCAGACCCGAGAACTCTATATGAGACTGACCGCCTGCACCGCGCGTCGAATGGTCAATCGCTCCTTGATCGTCTCATTCACCACCCTTTATCTCGTATGGGAAAAATGGCCACATTATTTATGAATATCACGTAGATTTCTGACCGTGCTGCTTCAGTTAGGACTCCGCTTCTAAAGGATATCAACAAACATGTACCTCACAATTCCTGACATTAACAAAAAGTCTGATATGTCCGTTTTGGCAATATTCCAACTGGATCTGAGATTATCTTTTAATATTCCCAGATACATCTGTAAACAGCGACGGTCAAGGCACCGCTTCAGCTCTTTCCTGCCCTTCCACTCAAGTACGCCGTATCTTTCAAATATCTCATTCAACTTCGTCAACTGCGGAGCTAGCAGCGATTAATCTTACACTGAAATACCTGCAAAAGCAGTTACCCACATCGAAGACTGCCATCTTTACGGACTCCTGCACTGCCCTTAGGAGGTTACAACGCAGTCAGAGTGATTGCCCGACTATGCGCAGCATTACTGACTCTGCAACCAAAATTTCATCACGTGGGGTATCTCTCGTTGCTCAATAGATGCATCATCCAGACCAGCACGTCGCAAATGGAACGTTCCCGCCCTGTCTTCACGGTCAAGCCTTGCCGCGTCATGCTAGAGCGCAACTAGTCAAGCTGAGCCTTGGCTGCGTGAAGGTGCGTGAACGTTTATACAGAGAAGGAGGTACGGCCAGTCCATCGTGTACGTCTTGCGGCTGCTGCGAGACACCTCAGCAACGGATATTTGAGTGTCCGGCTATCAGTGCGCAGCGCATGTCGCTAGTGAGGGACTATCACATCCTTGTCCTGTGGTGTACGACACTCGACAAATGTTTGTACCCCAGTTGTTGTGCGTCTCGACGTGATCAGGCTCATCGCACCCTACTATCTTTTCAAGAGTTAACTAACTTAGGTTCACGTTTGTAGCACCGATACTATTTCTTCTATTTACCATTTCATAGTTACGTGACTTTGAGTGACCGACCATACTGTGTGTAATGTGTACTGTGTGTTCTACTTTATCCTTTTAGATTTCTCCTGTTGTTCTTTTTTTCCTCTTCCTCCGCTCCTTCCTATCTTCCATTGCTGTGTCGCTGTCACCTCCCTTCTGAAGAGTAGGCAGATTTTGTGCCCCTTCTGGTGCCAGCTGCCAGCCTGCTCCTTGCTTTCCCAACCAAATATTCACTGATCATGCCTTATGAAAATGACAACACGCCCAACATCCTCCACCTATAAAGCTCACACTCAGATGAACGTGTTGCGAAAGAAACGCACCCTACAACTATCTCTGACATCTTTTAACCGACGCCGACCAAGATTTCTATTGATCGAGGAGTTCATCGCCTACTTCGGTGTAACATATCACATTAACTGGCGAACACGTACACCGGGTTCTTTGTGCCTGGCTTGCAAAGGCTACCTAGACACTCACAAACAATTGTTCGAATGATTTATTTCAGCACTTGTCTTTCGGTTCTGCTGACCAAGTTGCAGTCACTTGATGTTTTGATGAATGGGGAATGGGGAACAGCCGTGAATGATTTCTTATTTTTGAAGAAGTCGCTCTTCAATTTATTATGGTACCCCCAAGGCTCTCCTAGAATTCTCTTCAACATTAGGACGACACTTTCTTTCGTAATGTTCATACACTGTATGTGATGTATTGCAGAGTGCCTTTCTGCTTTTTTATTAATTTATTTCCCTTCACAGTTTTTGCCTCTCTTTTGCGGGTGGGTGTGGTGTCCCTTAAAAAGACAAGTGCACGTAAGCTTGTCTGTATGTTGTGTGGAATATTTGCATAAATAGTATTATTCGATCGATCAGTGTATCAATCGATCAATCACTGAATTAATCAATCGAAAGCAGCTTTTAGTGCCTGGGCACACCTACGGAGCCTCCATGCTCGTCCATTTACAAAGCAATATGAAAGACAAAACTTAGAGAACACAAATATGGTAGACAAAACAACGTGTGGTAGAGAAACAAATAGGGACACAGCAAACGAGGAGCTGAGCGTAAAATAAAGTTGCTCATACAACATGATTACTTTCATCTAAAGATAACACAGGGAATGAACTTTGACATGTGTCACCACAAGCAGAGCATTACATGTTTTTGGAGTGCAACCACAGGACCATCTCGACTGTAACAAGGCGACAAAATAACGCAGAATGCTTCCGCTATAGATTTCCCGCACGCGAAATGTGCATGGTCAAAAGAACTTTGGGCTTTGTACACCTAGTGCCATGAACTACCTCATACAGGAGCGAAAATGCTGATTTATGTTATATTTACTTTAGTTGCATTATTTGAGGTACATTGGAGAGGGGTAGATTATGGTGACAAGAATGGCAAAAGCGGCGCTGTAAAATAAATATCAATTTATTCTGAACACGTTCAGTGAAGTACCAATAGTATCGGCCCGTCGGACTCGAAACTACGAAGGCAAACTATAGCGTTAGATGGAACAGGGTATAACGCAATTTAAAAAAGGCAGCAGGGGAGTGGAAATCACGCGATACCAAGAGCGCGAAGGACACGTTCTTTCGCATAGTTAGCACGTGAATAGAAGCATTGCGTTTTGTCCAATTTACACCGAGATCCTTCTTTTTATCGACCCTGAACGATGGAGAATCACAAAGAGGACAAGAAAGTGGCACGTGGTGTGTTTTCTGCCTAAAAAATAGTGCCATAGTTTTGAAAGCAAGTAGGAGTAGCTCACTGACTCTAGACCAATCCTATAGTGAAAAAACTTATCTTCGAAGGTAGGTGTAGGCATGAAACACTGTTGAATGGCTTAAATAGCATTAGGTTATAATAATTATATAAATCAATCAATATGGTAAATAAATATTTATTATAGTATCTAGGGACACCTACGCAGTCTCCGCTTTGGTGCACTTAAAAACTAATACACAAGACAAAATATACAGAGAAGTCAAACAGAGCGATAGCATATGAGGAGGGGTGCATAAAACAGGTAATTATTTAGCATGATCATCATCGTCATTAACAGCCTACCTTTATGACATTTATGACCACTGCTGGCCAGAGACCTCTCGATGTGAATTGCAATTACCCCTGTCTTGCGCTAGGTTATTCCCCCTTGCGCCTGCAAATTTGCTATATTTACCACCCCTTCTAATTTCCTGCCATTGTCGAGTTCGCTTCCCTTTTCTTCGCTCTCATTTTCCAACTCTAATGGCCCAACATTATCCTCCCGTTATTCATTCAACATAATAATCTGCATGAATACAAAACAGGTGCACCGATTTGGTACACCACTTTTTTGTATACACACACACACACACACACACACATATATATATATATATATATATATATATATATATATATATATATATAGTGTCGTGCCTTCGCAACAGATGGCACTGCCGAAGTGACGCAGGTCCCATGCGACTGATGGCGCCACAGCGCTCTTGCATATAGGTTACATTCACCGGAATAAAGGTGGTTATCGGCATGGAATCGACAGTGGTGTAGCCTCCGTGTCGCTGGGCTAGCGACACGACAATCTGGCGACGAGGATGTTTTACACCGGGCTTTCGCTACCGCCCCCATTCATTGACACCCCTGGCACACCGGCTGTACCATGGCCCCGCTGGATACGCCTGTTTGAGACATTTTTACTGCCGTCCGGAGCGACCGAACTATCCGCACCCCACCGCCGAGCTCTTTTGCTGCACTGTCTGGGGACGGAAGGACAGCGAATTTTCGACGCGCTTCCGCCGAGTACGCCGGAAACCAAGATAGAGCAACCGATCGCCACAGCCACAGCCGCTGCCACGCTCACGTCACATGCATTCGCCGTCAGGGAACCCACCAGAACTGTCACATGACACAACCGCGAAGCCCCACGCTTACCTGATGCTTACGACGTGGCCCTCGATATGCTAATAAGGCATTTCGCCATCTCTTGCAACATTCGCCTGCAACGCCATCGATTCCGTGAGTGGCGCCAACTGCAGGGGCAGCCTGTCATGGACCTGGCTATGGCACTTCGCGAGTTGGTGGCTCTTTGCGCTATCACCACTCAAGCCGACGAAAACATGTGTGAGCAGTTTGTAGCCGGTGTCACGTGCCCGCGGCTCCGGTAGAGATTGCTGCTCGAGGGTGACAAACTGACGTTCGATGATGCTGTCCACATAAAACTTCTGCGTGAGCGGACCTATCGTGAATCCGACGCCTTCACCAGTCCAGTGCACCGAATTCAGCAGCAGTTACGGGACAATCTATCCGGACAGGGCCGATGAGAGGGTCACCCCGATAACGGCATACGCCCCCGCACGTCACCGCCGCTTCAGCTCACGCACGCACTCCGCATCCGCGCCTGATCCGAATGCCGCCGCCACCATTCCACCGGACTTCAGAACTGCCACTGTCTGCGGAAAGTGCGGCGCTGCAAGTTGCTTGCCATCAGCATGTCCGCTCGCGGTCGCACATGGTTTGCTTGCGGACGCCGCGGTCACTTTCGGAGAGCTTGTCGAAGCTCCCGCCGCACACGAGAATCGAAATCACACCGGAGAAGATGCTGCAAGTGTCATTAGTATTTTGGCGGTCCGAACGGAAAAGCACACCCGCGCCTACATCGATGTCGACGTTGCGCCGGTTACCGCGACGACACACGCGCATGCCATGACGTTTCTGGTTGACACAGGCTCGGCCGTGTCCATTATGAGGGAGTAGCTATTCCAAGGCCTGTTTAGCCACGAAGCACAGCACGGTGCTGGACTTCTCACGCAGGAAAATTCCCGTTCTCGTGATATTTCAGGCTCGAGTCTGGTACAAAGGGAAAGCAGCCATGATAACATCTCATGTTACACCATCTGGGACACTTCTCCTCGGCTTGAATGCGGTTCAAGCCCTCAACCTTCGCATTATGGGAGAATAATTGCGCTACCTACACTGTCTACGGAGGGACATGCACAAGTTCCCGCCATGAGCCCCCATTTGCAACCTCGAAACGCCACACCAAAAGCAGCCCTAGGCCCTCCTAAATGTGGTAGGCCACCAGTACTATGGATCATGTTTGACCATTTGTTTTTGCCTCGCTTGGGACTTGTCAAAGGCGAGAAACATAAGGTCACGATGCAAAACTCGGTCACGCCGGTCTCGCAGAAGCCAAGGCCCATACCATTCTCTGTTCACCAGCAGGTCTCCGATGAGATTAAGAAGCTACTTGCAGCAGATGTTATCGAGAGAATTAACGCCTCCGTGTGGGTCTCTCCAATTGTAGCAGCTCGTAAGGCAGATGGTAGCATTCGACTGTGCGTCGATCTACGAGAGCCTGGCAGAGCTGTAGTAGCAGACAGATTTCCCTTGCCTCAGATGGAGGAACTGCTCCATGCCCTCAACGGAGCACGCTGCTTCTCCAAGGTGGACCTGGCATCAGTCTACTATCAAGTTGCGCTCCACCCAGAAAGCAGAGACCTAACTGCGTTCATTGCGCATGAGGGCCTTTTCAGGTTCAAGGGGGTCTGCTTCATTTTGGCGTCAGCACCGGCTGTGTTCCAGCAGATCAAGACGAAGATTCTTGAAGGCTTGAAATACGACTTGTGCTACTTAGACGACATAATCATTTTTGGGAAGTCTGAGAAGGAGCACACACAAAACCTGAAGCAAGTCCTTGAATAGCGTCATCGGTCTAATCAAGCGGATAGCTAACAGAAGGAGATGACTGAGCAAAGACAATCTGATAAGGCTTGACCACGCTTATTTATTATGCCATTTCCCATACGTAGCGGCCATGCACATCTGGAAGAGGTCTGAGAGAGACAAGCTAAATGCCATGATAAGGAGGGGGTTCGAGAGCGCGCTCGGACTACTAAACTACACACGCACTGACCGACGCCTGCGGTTGGGTATTCATAATATCTTGGAAGTAATTACAGAGCCACAAGAAAGGGCGCAGATTCTCAGGCTCTCCGGCACCAGGGCGGGCAGACGACTCCTAACAGAGATGGGCGTCCCCCCGGCCACTGTCGAAGACGCCTACCGGGGCCTTCCGAAAGAGCAGAAAGACAACATTATCATGTCGCTCGCCCCGGGCAATATGCATCCACATCGCAACGTAGAAAGGAGTAAGGCCAGGGTGATGGCGCTCCTACACCGTGCGACAGAACTCCCTCGCGGCATCTGCTTCGTTGACGCGGCCCAGTATGGCAACAGCAACAATTTCACGACAGCGTCGATCAACCACAGGGGTTCCGCCGTTAACGCCGCTTCGGTACGAAGCACGTCGTCGCGTGCATCCGAGCAAGTGGCCATTGCCTTGGCTCTCCTGGACGACAAACATGCCAATGTCTTCAGCAACTTCAGGGCAGCTATCCACGTCTTTAGCGTCGGCGCCGTGTGTGAGGAAGCCTGTCGGATCCCCGATGGCAAAAGCATCGCCACCCACACTCTCACGTGGTTCCCCGCTCACATGGGATCCATCATGGGAGGCACCACAAACCTACACGAGCTGGCCCACTCCAAGGCGCGAGGTCTCGCTTTCCGCCACCATGGAGAACTCCAAGGCCGGCCCGCATTGGCAGAGAACAGAGATCAACCGAGCACATGCAATGAAATTACACAGCACTTTTATCTCGGCAGGAGAGACTTTCCCCTTCTTCACAAGAAGTTAAATAGCGCACAGGCATTGACTCTCATATTATTGCAAGCAGACTCGTATCGCAGCCCGGCTTCATTTCACAAGCTTTATCCCGACACCTATGGAACTGGAACGAGTTCTTGCTGGCACTGCAATGACTTAGCTAGCCTAAACCATATACTCTAGCGTCGGCCCTCATTACGAGGCACGGAACAAATCAATGAGGACAAATGGCTCTCCGCTATCAAGAGGCCCGATGCTGGGGCGCAACTATGGGCTGTCCAGAGGGCCCACGATGCGGCGGTCGGGCATGGCTTGACTATCCCAACGTGGGAGCGGCCCGCAGCGCTGAGTCGCGTACCTCAGCACTTTCATTAAAGTTTTGCATCCATTCATCCATCTCGAACTTGGATCAATACAATCTCTTTTATTGCTTCTGGGCAGAGCAGGGCCGCGGGTGTGCGGTGTATTGCACATCGCAGCTGACCCAGTGTTCCGTGCATTCGAGTGGGTCGGATGAATGTTCACCGGCGCTACATTACGCATATGTCTGCTGGCCTTGGCAGTTCTGTGAAATAAGGTGGAATCACTGGTATTTGAAACATTACAGAGGACATGGCACATAAGACCAACGCGGATCTTGATTCACCCGGCCTCAGTACTGTCAGGCAGTACATTTGAATCAATAGTAAGGACTAAGTGCATAATTATTATCTCCTTCACTCACGCCTCCCCTTCATTATTGCAACGTTGATGATATTCTGCTCGCTTCAGCTTTCTAATAATTCAGTTAGAGCCAATTTCATTGAGTCATCATCGGAGAAGACACCATGAGTGGTGTTCATGATACGGCAAGGTTAGTTCGCTTGTCATGTTGTTTCTTATCGCGGAGTTCCAAACCTTGGGGGACGCTTTAGCTTCGCCTTTAACAGTGGAACGCAATAACATTCAATAAACCCTGAGTGCTCCTCACGCACCGGCAATTGCAGCTTATGTAACCATAATATTTATCGGGAAACAATGGCGGCAAACACTACGCACAAAGGCGAGCTTCGTGGTTCTTTCTTTGATGGTGTACGAGGAACAGGGTGGAGCGGAGGCGCTGCGCCCCTCTTGCTAATCTATCTTCGACTGGTAGCCTCCATCCCCCGAAGCAGAATCGGACAGATGCAGCATTCCCCGAACTCACAGGTAAGGAGAAGCGCGCAAGGCGAACGTGTGACTCACTCTCGGAGGAGGAGATGGAGGATGCGAAACCACGGGTCTACTGCCAACATTCGATGGCTCCGATGTTCTGCCTATCAAAAGCTTCCGGCGCGGCCAGAAGAAACAGGCCGACGAGCCGCAGGAGGAGCGTTCGTCGAGACGCCAGCATACATTGGCCTAAGTCGCCTAGGTTGCCTAGGTACAGTGAACCGTCGCCAACAGCAGTGATGCTGTGCTGCAATGACGTTGCGCGAAACGCTTATCTCGACGACTGTTCCGACGACTGCTCCGACGACAGGGCTCGGAGCGCCTCAGAGCACTCGAAGATGAAGGATAGTGGTTTATAGGGATCGAGAAGAACCAGCAGGACCGACGGGTGCGCACCCTTCTTCAACCAGCCGAAGACAACGCCACCTGCGAGAGCGCTATAGAGCGCTCAGAAACTACCAGCCTAAGATGCCGTAAGAAAGACCTCAAACGGCATCTGGAAAACGCTATCGCGTTAAAGGGATTTGTGTTTGAGTTTCCACGTAACCACAATTGCGTTTTCTCGTGTAATATAAATTACAATCCGACGCTATCTTGTCTGCAGGTTGTGTGTAGGTCGCACTTTACGTTAGGTCTAGGTCTTTAACTTGAGAAATTCAACTAGTTCATTAATTTCGCCTTAATAAAGACTTGTGTTGTTGGGTATGCGTGGTTCGAAATTCGTTTTTGCGAAGTAAAATCCGGTGCTGCACGCTTCTCCTGACGCCCCCGGCGTGTGGCCAGGACGCCCACCTCTCAACCTATGGCGCCTACAGCGTCGTGGACTCCCTCGAAGGCCCAAGTCTTCGATGTTGTCTTCCCTAGGGACCTACTGAGGCCGTCTATTGAGACAGCCTCAATTGAGCCGCACCGACGGTCTCAACTATTGAGACCGTCGGTGCGACGGCCTCAATAGTTGGCCTCTCTGACGTCTACTGCGTTCAGCACATGGGAGGCCACAAGTTCCAAGTCACCACCTAGAGCATGGCTTCCATGACTCTAATCGTCGATGCTAGCTGCCCTGTCATTGACGTAGCGAGCGTTGTCCTGTCGTTCCCGTCGGTTTGCCGGTCACCAAGGTAACCTGAGACTTCTTGCCGTCCTGCGTTCTAAATGAAGTCCTCGTCCTGGCAATATAGCCATACGGGAAGGCTCTGTCCGTTAACACTGGTCTTATGAGCGGACGACATGGCGTGCTCACGGGCACCCGCTTTTTTCGGATGATAATGAGCACCACTAGGCCTGGCCCCAATTAGTGCGAGTCTCTGGTGATCGTGCAAACGAATGAAGGAATGTCTTTTTATTAGGAAAAAGGGAGGACAGAATGTCGCGGGTGGGGAGGAAGTACTTACGAAGCATCGGTAGACACCCGCAAAATCGCGGGAGCGAGGCCGCTAGCTACGCCGAAGTTGCCTAACTTTACTAGGTGATCGGAGTTTTCGAGAATGTCGTTCCGTAAAGCTTCAATATGGCAATGGAAAAATATATTGCTGTCGTCTCGATAATTACTGGATGTGGGACAGTGTAAAATGAAGTTCTGCAAGATGGATTCGCATGCGGAGTGGCAGAAAGTGCATATTCAGGGCGAAGAGGTGTCAATGCCCTCCTTTCGGTCAACCAAGTGCTATTTGTGAATTATGTCAGTGGTAGCGGCTTTGTTGGCAAGCACATTACTTATACCGCTCCAGCGACCACTACCGTGCAAAGTCCACCGCGGTGGTCTGTGGCCGTTGTGGTATCCGTGGCCACGAAAGCCTCGAATGTGGGCACGGCGTTGTGGGCGTTACGAGGATGGTCACCCTACCGTCGCGTGCCCTGTGCAGCGTTCATACTCGGACGCTGCTGCTGAAGCCTTTCCCCCCATTACCGCGTGCGTCAGCTGCGGTCACGACTGCTGCAGAAATAGCGCTTTTTCCTCTTCATAATCGTACTCTCTCTCTCTGCGCGTGATGCCGTAACCAAAGAAATTGCCCTGACACCGCATCAACCAGCGTCGGCAAATGACAAAGAAGAGGCATGCATCTCGGGAAATCACAAATGAATTGTTAGAATTATTAGATAATCGTGCTAAAGGTTTAGAGGAGCGCTTTACAACTCTGCTGCAGGTAAACTTTGTAGGGGCTCGGGTAGGGAATGATTTCGTAGAGGTAACAGCGGTAGAGCTTCAGCACGTTGTTCAACTGCTTCCTTGCACAGCTCCTGGTCCAGATAGCATTAGATCAGGCATCTTGAAAATATTGTTTGACCTCTGCACGCAAGACCTCTGCAATAGGGTTAACTACTCTCTAATGAATGAGGGAATCCCTCCTGACTGGTAACTCGTAAAAATATTCTCCCTGCTTAAAAATCAAGGAGCGGGAATGCATCTAGATAATGTAAGGCCAATCGCGCTAACTTCGAATGCTATAAAATAATAGAAAGGGTATTGCACATTCGTGCCATCAAAGTTTTTAATGGTAATGCACTATTAAGCCGATGTCACATTGGATTTACACCTGGATGCTCGATATGGTGCGCACATGTAGATTTAGAGGGGCGCATTGAGCTTGCTCGACACAGGCGCAAATCTGCCGCTTTAACGACCATTGATTTAGCTAAAGCATATGACAGCGTAGAGCATGTTATACTCCTTAATGGTTTAAACAGCATGAGTTCAATTGCCTCGATATAATTTAAATTGGATATATGAATTTTTAAAAGATAGGAAATTTTGTTGTTCCCAACGTGGCTTATTCACGATAAATTACAGTCAATCAGGAGGAGTTCCCTAGGCATATGTGTTCATCCTATTTTGTTTAATGTTCTATTAATCTCAATCTCAGTGTGCTATACCATACAGGTATATGTCTATGCAGACGATATAGCATTCTTTGCCTCTGCGAGGGATATTTACTCATTACAAATAACACTGCAATCATACTTAGGAAGGCTTCAAGCTTGTTTTGCAAATATTCGCCTGTTGCTTCATGTCAACAAAGGCTCCATGATTGTGTTTCCATTGAATGTACCAGTTAATATCTCTAATACTGGCTCAAAATAGTTCCATAAGTTGATTTCATCAAATATGTAGTTGTATAGTTGACGCAATACTGAGCCGGCAAAATCACGTTGGTCATGTTCAATCCAGGGCAGCATGAACTTTTGGCATGATATGCAGACTTAGACGACATTGCGCTGGACTACACAAGGGTGCACTGCGCTCCGCGGGGTGCGACGCCCATAAGAATGAAGCTCACGTACGTTGTTTTCCTTTTTTTTTTTGAGAGGCATTATCAAAAGTAGTAAAGCCTCTCGATTTTCGTACCTAAGTGTTCTTCTTAGAGCACACGGCTGCTACAACGCACTCGCGTTCAATGTGCTGACATTCTTGAAGATTATGTTTCCGGGTGAGTAAATTCGAGTAGAATCCCTCAGTGCTCCGAAACTGCTTTTGCAAATATGGAAATGACGCAAGTGTCTGCGCAGTACGGTCTCCAACTAATGCGCCATGTCATTTACCGCAGAACCATTATCTTGGTGATTTTAAAAGTAATAAAATAAGCCCTGTCACTTAACCATGAGGCGTGTGTAGACTGGCTCTGTGAAATAATTCACAAATTAAGGAGGAAAGATCGGTAGCCGCAGCCATATTAGGCAGAAGTGGCACGGTTGCAGCGGGTAAAAGAAGGTCATTATTTTCTGCTCACGACGCTAGACAAAGAAGCCTTTGTCTAATCATAAATGTTAGAAGGCCAATCTCCAGGCTATAATCTGTGCTAGCATTGGCATGCGTCGAAGCACCATACTTCATATTCCGCAGGTCAACAAGGTCTTGCTGTTTAACACTATGTAGATACATAAAGCGCTTACTTGCAGTGTGAAAAACAAGTGATCGCCATAGTGAACCGAAATGGTGCTTTTTCATGGAGAAGTTAGACAGCTGGTAGCCATATAGTACAATAAATTTGGTGGCACAATTTTCAATAAAAAGTGCGCAATGTAGAATATAAGCTGCCCTCCACCTTACATAAGACCACGATGCTGCTTTGTCCAACATTGATATTTCCTGCGAGTATGTTGCCACCGATGCTGACGGGTCGTATGCGCCTCGAAAATGATAAGAACGGAGAAAACGAGCGCTAAACAAACAAGGCGCAGAGCTCGCGCTCGCATTCCACATTCTATTGTGCCTTATCGTGATTACCATTCATTCTTTCTTGTGGTGCCTGCCCGATTCTCTTTCATTGCTGGCATCGGCCATGTGGGAGTAGGCCTCGCTTCTGCCTCTACCTTGTTGCTTTCTTGTGGGCTCATATCGAGCGGCGAACCCGGTCCATAAGGAGGGAAACAAAGAGAACAAAGGCAGGAAAGGTGAATGGCTGGTCATCCTTACTCTCCTTTCCCTATAATGGACCTCCTTATCGGCATCTTCCGCAACTCTCTCGGCGTAAGGGCGGCAGCAACGCAAAGCTCCCCGGTCGCCAACAAAGCACTCGGCTACACAGCTCGTTTGAATGGTATACGAAGGGTGCATGCGGTATTTCTCTGTTATCTTTTCTCCAGAGATACAGTGCCATTTCTATGTAACTGTTTAGGGCAGCCTCGCCTGGATTACATTTCGTCGTCTGCGCTTGCGCAGCTGCACAGAGTAGCACCATGGCAGCCCCCTCGCAGTGCCGATTTCCATGCATGGGCGATATGGGAAGCTTGTGCCCTAGAGTTGGTTATATTAACTGTATGGCACATAGTGTTATGGTCATCGCTACTGTGGATTCTGCGGACTCATCAGGACTTCTGAAATTCGAAGTGCGTAGAACGATGGCCCAGAACTCGAAAAGCAATACATCGAGCGAGACATGTGCGGTGATATCGCGAGTAGCAGTTAAGAGGTTGTACTACGAAAGGGCACTTTCTATTGCTAAGAAATTCTTGAGTGCGTAGATGTATTTAGGAGACAGACGTTCATACCTCACAGTGCCAGAAAAGAAGGACAAAATCCTGAGGTGCTAAAAACGTACGCGCACACGCACGCTCGAATAAACACATATAAATTTCGGTATTCTTTACAGACCTATATAGCACATTTTCTGTATAAGCAATATTCTTCCAGCAACTCCAAGATCGCGCATAACTCTTACTTGTTTCCTGCAAGACGTTTTGATGCCCAGGAAGTAAGGATCGTTCATGTACTATTCAAAAGTCTTATCAGTACAGTTTCGTAAATGTTTGGACGTTTGTAATCCCTCTGCATTTCCTATAAAATAGGCTAGCATGAGTGACAGAAAAATAAATGTTTATTTTTCATAGCGGTAACCCGAGTAATGGTCTGTTCACCCTACGTTCGAGAATTCTTTAAGTACCCTCTGGCTTTAGCTGAGCGACGAGACTGCGTTGGTCGTCAAGGTCGTCTGAGGAAAGCTTGGCTACCTACATTTCAGTGGTGGTAGAGCTGTGCGTTGAGTTTGAGGGTGGTTCTTCAGCCTCTATGGGGCGACCTTGTTTGGAGTCGTCGGCGGCGTAGCAGTGTCTGCATGTGTACGAGTACTGCGTAGGATAAAATCTGTGGAGGATTATCCCGTGTGCATAGGTATTTGTCTGTAGGCGGTGGAGGACGCGAACGCGAACGTGGAGGGCGGAAATTTGCGAACTTTCACCATGGTGATGATCATGATGATGATAGTGGGTGACGACTCCTTCCGCTTTGCTCAGGTTTTTGTGTGGTGAACAGTCAGTTCTGTTGAGTCGGTGGTGTTGCAGAAGCTCCGAGTTGTCTAGGGTGTTGTCATCAACCTTGGCCGAGGGCCTGGTGATAGACGGCAGGAAAGCCCGGCTGGTATTCTAGAGGGCAGCGGTGGTGCTGCCTCTGCAGCAGTGGCGAGCTGCTTCTTGGGAGTCAGTGAGGATTACTGCTACTTCAGGACAAGATGTTATCGCCAGAGCGACTGCGTTTTCCTGTATAGTCTCGGCGGCTCCTGCTAGGATGATGGTAGCTGCCAGCACTTGGCCTTGTTGATCCGTGACGCTTAGGGCTAAGGCGTTTCGTTTAATGTACCAAGCAGCATTGGTGTGTTTCGTATCAGGGTCTCGCGCGTACTTCTTGATGAGTACCCGGGTTCTGCTTTGCCTACGCTCACTGTGGTAAGTAGGATGCATATTGAACTGTATACGTGCAAAGCTTATACACCCCCGGAAAAGCGAGCGGGATTTTTGCGTTTTCGTCTGTTGTATTGCTGTAGCTTTTGCTGTAACTTAGGTAGCGCAAAAGTGCATGTCTGGTGAGTGTG
This sequence comes from Dermacentor albipictus, assembly GCF_038994185.2. Classification (NCBI taxonomy): domain Eukaryota; kingdom Metazoa; phylum Arthropoda; class Arachnida; order Ixodida; family Ixodidae; genus Dermacentor; species Dermacentor albipictus. Next base: position 441,660,596 of record NC_091821.1, read on the forward strand.
AGCTTGAGCCGCTCTAGTTGGCTGATTTTATGAGCATCGGCACGCTCTTCCCACGTATTCCGGACGCCAAACTTGAGGAGTTTCTTCGTTGATACTATGAATGCGAGCTCCAACGCTACTTTGATTGTCTTTCGAATGACAACATTTAGTTTCTTGATCTCAGCATGCCAGACTGTAAGGCAATAGTTGCCTAGGTAATATGGGTTTGGATTATTCTTAGTGTGTCTGAAGTCCGCTTCTTAGCGTCTGATTCGCTTGACGAGGTGCGTAACATGTGAGAATGTGCGTTGGAGACACAGGAGAGTGGCCGCCCCTGATCCGCCTATGTGGATGTGAAGTCTGAGTACGCGAAGGGCGTCGACTATATAGAGCTCGGTTCCGTTGAGCAATACGCTACGATCGGGTTCGATATAGTTGGGTTGTCGTCCTCGAGTCCGTGGCACTCTGGTGACGAAGCATTCCGAGATTTCGGGTGTGTATTGTAGACCACAGTCTCGTAGGGATCGTTCAATAGTATCGGCGGCTTGGTGTAGGTTGCGTTCTTCTTGCCCAAAAGTATGTAGTTTACTCAAAAGCGTGATGTCAATCAATCAATTTTATTTGCCAGAAACAAAAGAAATTGGAGGGACACCTTAGCAAAAGCTGTCGCAGCAGCTTGACGGAAGCCCAGGGTCCCTTGCATGGCAGTAGCACTCACATGATATGTACCCAGAAGGCTTTATACACAACAAACATAACACATCGCACGTATGCATAAAAATGACAGCTTACACTTGAATACCTTATAATGAATTGTCGCTATAAGGAAAGAAAGTAATCACACAAACCATTTTTATTTAGCGTAGCTGTGGGCTTATGTTTGTTTAGTATAGTGGGTACATTATGTCTTAAGGAGTGCAGGCCATAATTGTTTCGAAACCATGGTACCTTCCATACCTCGGGGTTTCGTGTAGTATGTTCTGTGTGACTAAAGAGTTCTAGCTCAGCAAGAAATGTCAAACACTTGTTAACATATTCGGACGAGAAGTAAATTGTTTCTTGTAGTCTTTATTCGTATAATTTATCTACGCGGTTTAGTCTGTATTTGATAAATATATTTTCTGTTGGTGTTAGCCGATTAACGTTCTCTATATCGCGATCGATTTTCTTTTGAAGTATCACCAGCTTTTGCAAGTTAGATTTAGGTGTTGTGGCCCAGACAAGGTAAGAGTAATTTATATTGGATAAGAAGACGCCACACTATATTTTGAAGTTTTGCTCTCGTAGGCAAAAATGTGCGGCAATGTCCCATAGCACCGGTAACCACAGTGAGTTTGCAGCAGAGATGTTGGATATGGGCATCCCAACGTAATTTAGAAGAAAAATCTACTCCGAGAATTTTAAACTCTTCAACCAGTTCAATGCCTTGGCTCTGAAAATAAATATCATGATTAAAGTTTAGTGGTTTATATTTTGCGCGAAATATTACAACTTTCGATTTCTTTGAATTTACTTTAGTCCTATTTGTCTGTGTCCACTCGGACAAACTGACGATCACTTTATTACATTTTTGCACAAATGTATTCGCATCAGGACCTGAGACACAATGTGCAATCATCCGCGTACATAATAAATTGAACCTCACTGTTTCTGGTTACGATATCATTTATAAAAACGTTAAACAATAGTGGCCCAAGAATGCTTCCTTGAGGCACACCACATATAATAGGTTAGAGGGAATTATGTTTAATAATAGAAACGTACTGACGTCGACGTTTGAGATATGATTTGAGTAATCCTAGCGGTTTCCTACGAATTCCATACAAACAAAGCTTCCGAATAATGATGCCGTGATTGAGGCTGTCAAAAGCTCTACTAAAGCCTATAAATATGCCGGCTGTGAAGTAGTTCTTTTCGAAGCTCTGAAAAGTGTATACACTTTTCAGAGCTTCTAAAAGAACAGAAATGGCTCTTCTTACGCTGAAAGAATGTATTCTTTCAGCGTAAGAAGAGCCATTTCTGTGGATCTGTTTTTCCGAAAGCCGTGTTCTGAATCAGTAAGCACATTCTTCTCATTGAAAAATTACGTCATTCGAGCAAAAACAAGCTTTTCCATTCCTTTTCAAAAAAATGGGACTACCGATATCGGCCGACAGTTAGACGCAGTATCTGGATCACCACCTTTATAAATAGCCGTAACTTTCGTGTGTTTCATTGCATCTGGAAAAACTGCTGTCTCTAAAATTAAGTTGTAAATGTGCACAAGCGGAAGTACAAATAAATTGCAAAACATGTTTTATAGGTTTTATAGGTTGTAGCTGGAAATTATTTACACGTAAAGCTTTATTGTTTTCCAGCCTCATGAACACATTGTATACTTTATATTCATCAGTACGCACAAAGAATGCACTTTCGCGAACAGCATCGCTATGACAAGCCACCCCTATGCAATCATTGACTTCAGGAATATCGCTTTGTGCAGTTAGAAAGTGGTTATTAAAGTATTCGGAAAGCTCTGTGCCTGTTATCTCACGTGAACCCAGCTTCATTGATGTCAGGTGCGTATCGTCCCTGCGGCGACCTAGAACAAGATTGATAGTTTGCCACGCGATCTCTTGGCATTGTCGAGACACATTTGCGAATAAGTCTTCCTAGTACGCCACCTTTGCATTTCTTAGTTCAACGTTTAGCCTATTTCTAAATTGTTTGAAGGGTAATAATGCTAATTCACAGCGCGTGCGCAAAAAGGAATGATCATTTTTGCAAGCTTATGAGTAACCCAAGGTTTTGTAACTTTTTTGGAATGTTGGGCTGGTTTCACTGGAAAATTGCTGGCGTACATACGGGTAAAAGCTCTGATAAGTTATTTAAATGCCTTATTTCCATCTTTTTTTGTTCAGAACATGTAATCAATTGTGATTGATAACGTCATTTTTGAACTGTTCTAAACTTGCTTGTGTTATATGCTGATAAGTGAACTGTCGACAGGCATCAGCTGTTTTCTTAGAGTAATCGGCGTAGGCTAAATATATAGGGCAATGGTCGCTTATGCCAGACACCAATGTGCCTGTGTTGCATAGAGTAGTAGAAATATCAACAATGAGTAAGTCAAGTAAAGAAGATGTATCACTTTTAATGCGTGTTGGTGTGGTGACTGTATTTACAAAACCTGTAGACTGGACGCACGTGTTCAGTTGAAAGGATGAGTTACTCTGCTTAAGTACATCTATACTTAGATCACCGCCACACACAAGCTTTAAACTGTTCATGCTTAGATAATCTAGGAATGGCTCGAAAAAACCTAAAAAAGTGACAACATTCCCTTTCGGTGGGTGATACACAAGAGATATTATCCTGTTATTGCTCTTCACACTGAGTATTTCGTAGTCATCTGTTACTCTCGTATAGTCGGCTACTAATTCATATCTTGCATAGCTTTCAACAAAAAGTGCAACACCACCACCTTTTTTGCTGGGCCGATTAATAAGAAGCGGTGATAATCTTGTAACGTCAACATTGCACAGTTACTCTAGTCGCATATTTCCGATATCATAATCACGTTAAATTTAAAAGTGAATTGTGCAAAAAATGAATGATCTCGTCACTCTTGTTACATGCTGAGTGCCCATTAAGATGCAAAGGAGCCGTGGCCGATGCATCGTGCTCAGCAATTCGATGCGGGAGAGCAAGCTTTTGATAAGCCATTTTGACGATGGTAAGCAGCCAAAGCTGCGCCTGCCCCAACGTTATCTTCTCGACGTCACTCTCGTTTCTTATCTCGAGAACGGGCGCGTGGTCAATTTGTCTTGCCAAAATTTTGCCGGTAAACGACCACAACGAGTGGCAGTGATGCGCATGTTTTCTTTTCATGGCCATCGCTAAAAGCTTCTTCAGGGCAGGGCAAAGGTATTCATTCACATACACCGAAAAAGAGCCTTCCAACCCAAGATCTGTGTGTGTGAGACGCATTTTTCTGGCTTTGTGGAAAACGCTATCCCGCTTCGCGCGACTCTTGAACTGGACGGCTATATTCGACCGATCACTAGTGCGTGTAGGTACACGATGACACCTTTCAATCTCCGATAGAGCGATTGGTTCATTGATCGTAAAGCCGAGTTTGGAAAGTAGGTCACTCAAGCGCTCATTCTCGGTCTACACTACACCCTGAATTTCTAGGTTGGTCTTACGAGAGTATTGCTCAGTTTGTACGAGTCGGTTGTCTTAGCTTTGAACTGTGCTTTCCAAAAAGCAACACTTAGCGTGCAGAGCCGCGTTCTCACTCTCATGTTGAGCATTCTTTGCAGTACATTCCATCAGCTTTGCTTTCAGGTCATCAGTTGTGTGAAACACAAAATCCAGACTTTTGCCCCATTATTCTGCTCATTTTTGAGCTCGTGGTTTTCTGTTCGTAGATCTCTTTCTAAACTTTCACGAAACAATTTCAGTTCATGCCACATCTCGTCTCTTACTTTAGCGAAATCAGACTTTGCTTCATCCTTCATCTTGGCCAGTTCTTTCGACATAGTTTGGCAGTGGTACTTAGGAATAAGAGGCGAAAAAAATAGGAATTCAACAAATAGTCCCAATAAATCTCACGATACTTGGCAGCAGCGATGAAAAAAGCACGCATATATGCAAATACGGTAGCTTTCAACTAGCCGGCAGGATAAGCAGAACGGTGCTTAGTGTCGTGCACTGTACTTTCGTCGCTACTGCCAAGCGAAGGCTTTGCGGCTTGAGTGGCTTCTTTGATACGGAGCGACCAGTGACGTAGGCTCTGTAGTTGCAAGCCGCAGGCGCAGACGATGTCCGTTCCTTGAAAGGCTAAACTTTTTCTTTGTAGTACCCTATGCGCATGCGCTGTAGCTCAGTGCTTTTCGGGCTCGGTGCTGGACTGTCCAAAAGCACACCTGCAGGATAAGCAGAACATTGCTTAGTGTCGTGCACTGTACTTTCGTCGCTACTGCCAAATCGTAGGCGTAAAGGGTATCACATAGGTTTGGGATGGCGTTGAGTTGTTTTTGTAGCTTGATCATCGCGGTGTTCATAAGGAGGGGCGAAATTAATCCTTGTGTGGTTCCTTTCTTGGGCAGACGAAATTTATTGCAACGGAGTTTGCAGACGCCTACTGTTCCTGCTCGGTGTGTCAAATAGCTGCTTATATAGTTACAGCTCCGGACTCCACACCCTCTATCTTCGCGGTCACTCAGGATGGTTTTGTGGCTCACGTTGTCGAGCATGCCCTGTTCGTCTATTGCCAGGATTGTAGATTTGCGTTGGTTAGCAAGGTAGTTCAGCAGGGTTTCCCTGCGTGGACACATGCTGTCGGATCCGAAGATGGCGTGCGGCAGGTATTTGCTGTCCTCGAGGTATGGTATTGACTGGTGGTGTGCCACGCACTCGTGGAGTTTTCTCCCGCAAGACATGACGGACATGGCACGGAGGTTTTCGATTAGAAAGAGTTTGTTGTGTTTGAGGAACACGGTGACCTCTGAATCCTTCCAGGCTGCTGGTAGGCCCCCTTTTTCCCAGCAGTCAGGGCTGTCCAGAGGGCCCGCGTGGCTGCAGAGGGGCTCAGCCACTCTGTCCGGACGTGGCAGCGGCCCACATAAGCAACAAACTGATCCCTCAGGACCTAAATAAAGGTTTTCATACCATATCATTGCAGTACTGGAGCAGTGCTGTGGAGGCAGATTTGGAGGCTGCGTAAGAGTTTATTAATGATTCTGTCCTTGCCGGAACTGGTGATTCTAGTAAGCTTGGCTAAGGCTGGGTGAAGCTCTTTTTGCGTGAATGGTCTATCACTGTCTGGGTTTGTTGCCCGTCTTAAGCCTCACCGTTTGCCAATGAAGTGGGCTTGTCGCTTCTGAGTTTCTTCCTTTATTCACTAAGGATATCGTGCTCCGGTTCAAAGTGCTTGTGAATGAGTAAACGCATATCTTGCCTCTGTTGAGTTTTGGTGTGATCGGTAGCTAAGAGAGCGCCTAGCAAGTGCCAGATTTTCTTGGTGCTGAGTGTCGCTTTCATACTGTCCCAAAAGGTTTGCCGATTTTGCCTGCTAAGTTGACCCGTGTAGTGTTCAGCCTATATGATGACAGGGGTCTTTGATTGCTTAAATTTTCTTTTGAATTTTTGTCTCTTTTGCCTCTTTAGAAGGCATTTTTTGTGTCCCAGGGATGAAGGAGACGAGGGTCAAAATCGAGGTGCTGGATTTCCTTGGTGCGGTGTAATGCGGTGATGAAAAAGGCCCTTGAGCGAGTGGTTGATGTTGTCGATTGCTGTGTTGCCGCTGAGGTTGTCTCTGAAGGACTTCCATTCTGTTAGTGAGGTAACGCCAGGCTTGGTAGGTTTCCTCTTTTGGGCGATGTCAAGTTGGAGAATGTTGTGGTCACTTCCAAGCCTCTCCGAGTGTCGGCTCTATTCGGCCAAGGGGATGGACGTTGTGAATGTTTGCGCCGGGTTTCTGCCCGTGGAGACACTATTTCCGGCTCATATGGTCTGTCGCAGTAGTCCCGGGGGGTCAGCCTGTGTTGCTGGGCAGTGTTGTGTACTGAGTCTCTCTTCTTGGTGGTCTATGGATAAGCCCATGCCATATGTGAGGCGCTGAAACCTCCATGATCATAATTTCAAAGCACCCGCCGTGGTTGTTTAGTGGCTTGGTGTTGGGCAGCTAAACACGACGTCACGGGATCGAATCCCGGCCACGGCGGCCGCATTTCGATGGGGGTGAAATGCGAAAACACCCGTGTACTTAGATTTAGGTATACGTTAAAGAGCCCCAGGTGGTCCGAATTTCTGGAGTCCCCCACTACGGCGTGCCTCATAATCAGAAAGTGGTTTTGGCACGTGAAAACCCATAATTTCAATATGTTGAAAGCCTTATATTTATTTGCAGCGGTGGCGTAGAGGTAGAACACCCGCCTCGAGTGCAAAGAGGTCCGTAGTTCGAATCTCGGTGCCGGCAATTTTCCACCGGAATAAAAAAAAATCTGCGTGTTGATAAAATTGCACACACAGGCCTTGAGTGTGGCCTGATCCCGGTGACCAGAACCGGTAACGCACTCCCTCACCAGAGCAGGATTGGCCACCCTGGTGCAGTACTTGGCCCCAACCTCCTATATGAACACAACAATCGAACCCCGGCCCTCAGTCCCCAGCAGCTGCGCAGCAACTGACCACGGCGGCGGTCAGACCTGCGACGCAGCAGAGGGTGCTAAGAATCACTGGCTCCGGACAGGCCGCCATTGGAATAAGAACCTGGCAACGTTTAACTCTAGAACCTTATCTAGTGAAGCGAGTCTAGCAGTGCTATTGGAGGAATTAGAGGGCAGTAAATGGGATATAATAGGGCTCAGTGAAGTTAGGAGGCCAAAAGAAGCATATACAGTGCTAAAAAGCGCGCACGTCCTGTGCTACCGGGGCTTAGCGGAGAGAAGAGAACTAGGAGTCGGATTCCTGATTAAAAAGAATATAGCTGGTAACATACAGGAATTCTATAGCATTAACGAGAGGGTGGCAGGTCTTGTTGTGAACCTAATAAGAGGTACCAAATGAAAATTGTACAGGTCTACGCCCCTGCATCCAATCATGATGACCAGGAAGTCGAAAGCTTCTATGAAGACGTGGAATCGGCGATGGGTAGAGTGAAAACCAAATACATTATACTAATGGGCGACTTTAATGCCAAGGTAGGCAAGAAGCAGGCTGGAGACAAAGCAGTGGGGGAATACGGCATAGGCACTAGGAACAACAGGGGAGAGTTATTAGTAGAGTTTGCGGAACAGAATAATATGAGGATAATGAATACGTTCTTCCGCAAGCGGGATAGCGGAAAGTGGACGTGGAGGAGCCCGAACGGTGAGACTAGAAATGAATAGACTTCATACTCTGCGCTAACCCTGGCATCATACAAGATGTGGACGTGCTCGGCAAGGTGCGCTGCAGTGACCACAGGATGGTAAGAACTCGAATTAGCCTAGACCTGAGAAGGGAACGGAAGAAACTGGTGCATAAGAAGCCGATCAATGAGTCAGCGGTAAGAGGGAAAATAGAGGAAGTCCAGATCAAGCTAAAGAACAGGTACTCGGCTTTGACTCAGGAAGAGGACCTTAGTGTTGAAGCAAAGAATGACAATCTTGTGGGCATCACTAAGGAGTGTACAATGGAAGTCGGTGGCAACTCCGTTAGGCAGGATACCAGTAAACTATCACAGGAGACGAAAGATCTGATCAAGAAACGCCAATGTATGAAAGCCTCTAACCCTACAGCTAGAATAGAACTGGCAGAACTTTCGAAGTTAATCAACAAGCGTAAGACAGCTGACATCAGGAAGTATAATATGGATAGAATTGCATATGCTCTCAGGAACGGAGGAAGCCTAAAAACAGTGAAGAAGAAACTAGGAATTGGCAAGAATCAGATGTATGCGTGAAGAGACAAAGCCGGCAATGTCATAACTAATATGGATGAGATAGTTCAAGTGGCTGAGGATTTCTATAGAGATTTATACAGTACCAGTGGCACCCACGACAATAATGGAAGAGAAAATAGTCTAGAGAAATTCGAAATCCCAAAGGTAACGCCGGAAGAAGTAAAGAAAGCCTTAGGAGATATGCAAAGGGGGAAGGCAGCTGGGGAGGACGAGGTAACAGCAGATTTGTTGAAGGATGGTGGGCAGATTGTTCTAGAGAACTGGCCACCCTGTATACGCAATGCCTCATGACCTCGAGCGTAACGGAATCTTGGAAGAACGCTAACATAATCCTAATCCATAAGAAAGGGGACGCCCAAGACTTGAAAAATTATAGACCGATCAGCTTACTGTCCGTTGCCTACAAACTATTCACTAAGGTAATCGCAAATAGAATCAGGAACACCTTAGACTTCTGTCAAGCAAAGGACCAGGTAGGATTCCGTAAAGGCTACTCAACAATAGATCATATTCACACTATCAATCAGGTGATAGAGAAATGTGCGGAATATAACCAACCCTTATATATAGCTTTCATTGATTACGAGAAAGCGTTTCATTCTGTCGAAACCTCAGCAGTCATGGAGGCATTACGGAATCAGGGTGTAGACGAGCCGTATGTAAAAATACTGAAAGATATCTGTAGCGGCTCCACAGCCACCGTAGTCCCCCATAAAGAAAGCAACAAAATCCCAATAAAGAAAGGCGTCAGACAGGGAGATACGATCTCTCCAATGCTATTCACCGCGTGTTTACAGGAGTTATTCAGAGACCTGGATTGGGAAGAATTCGGGATAAAAGTTAATGGAGTATACGTTAGTAACTTGCGATTCTCTGATGATATTGCCTTGCTTAGTAACTCAGGGGACCAATTGCAATGCATGCTCACTGACCTGGAGAGGCAAAGCAGAAGAGTGGGTTTAAAAATTATTCTGCAGAAAACTGAAGTAATATTTAACAGTCTCAGAAGGGAACAACAATTTACAATAGGCAGCGAGGCACTGTAAGTAGTAGGGGAATACATCTACTTAGGGCAGGTAGTGACGGCAGGTCCGGATCATGAGACAGAAATAATCAGAAGAATAAGAATGGGGTGGGGTGCGTTTGGCAGACCTTCTCAGATCATGAACATCAGGTTGCCATTATCCCTCAAGAGGAAAGTGTATAATAGCTGCGTCTTACCAGTACTCACCTACGGGGCAGAAACCTGGAGGCTTACGAAAAAGGTTCTACTCAAATTGAGGACGATGGAACGAGCTATGGAAAGAAGAATGATAGGTGTAACGTTAAGGGATAAGAAAAGAGCAGATTGGGTGAGGGAACAAACGCGAGTTAATGACATCCTAATTGAAATCAAGAAAAAGAAATGGGCATGGGCAGGACATGTAATGAGGTGGGAGGATAACCGATGGTCATTAAGGGTTACGGACTGGATCCCAAGGGAAGGGAAGCGTAGCAGGGGGTGGCAGAAAGTTAGGTGGGCGGATGAGATTAAGAAGTTTGCAGGGACGGCATGGCCAAAATTAGTACATGGCCGGGGTTGTTAGAGACGTATGAGAGAGGCCTTTGCCCTGCAGTGGGCGTAACTAGGCTGTTGAGGTTGATGATGATGATGATGATGATGGTGATGATGATGATGATGATGATGATGATAGTTATTTGCTGAGTTGACGGATAAAGTGGTCTAATTCTGGAAGTAGGTCACAAGGAGGGCTGTATATGCTGGCGATGAATAGTCCTGGCTGCGTGTTTCTGTCTGGTAGGATCTCCATTACGGTGTGTTCAATGGGGATGTCTTCTAGTTTGTGTTATTGCATTGCGAGCATTTTCTTCGTTAGGATGGCTGCGCGTTGGGTTTGTGTATGAGTGGTGTATCCAAGAAGGCGTAGGTTGTGGGTATTAGTTTCTGTTAGAGTGATGGCATCGAGGTGGTCCTGTTTGACGAATTCTTGTAGGCTTGCATAGCGGGGGTGGAAGGACCGACAGTTCCATTGCCAGATGCGCTGGTCTTCTTGCGGACTCTTTGTTGAAGTTTTTGGTGCGGTGATCATTAGGCTCTTCAGTTTCAAATGCAGATTTACGGTTGGGTGAGATCGAGTTGATGCATTGCCACTGTTCGTGCGAGCCTTCTTTCTGCCCTGCTCGGTGGCGTCGAGAAGGCTGTCGACGTAGGACTTGGTGGCCTAATTATTCTTTGCGTGTGCTATGAAGTTGTTTACCTGTGCTGTTAGGCCGGTGACCTGGCTTGTGAGAGGGGCACTTGATTTGCGAGGGTGGTGTCTTGGGTGGTCAAGGTCGCAGCTGTCTACTAATTTGCTATAGCAATGAATACTTGGCCTACCGGGCGAAACTGCGAGATTCTTTTCGTGAGGCCTATAGGGAACCAGTGCTGTAGCTTCGAAATGACATACAGCGCCTTCTTGCGGCCATCGCATGCATTGTTTAGTCACATAAACAGAAGTAAATGTGGTGGTATGGTGGCTGCCGACAATACCTAGAAAGCGGTCGTTATTCCTCTGTCGTTAATCACCACATCTAGAGAAGCCTTAATATAGCCCTGTCTTTTTTTGTGTGTGAAAACTTCGATCACGAGCGGCGGCATCGTTGGATTCATGCAGGCACGATCAGACGCCGTTTCAACTAATAATACTACAGCTTCTCGGTGAACCTATTCATGTACAGTTGGTTTTATTGAAAGTGAAAATGGGAATGACTGAGGACATGCTTCTAGTACAATTATATATACGGTGGGTTTTTTTTTCCTTCGGGTGGGCTGGGTCACATTCGGGACAGTAGGCATAAATGCCCTGGGTATACAGCGCCTGCTGACGACACGAAAAGGCAGAAAATGACATTGCTAATCATAAAATCTCACAGCCAAGGTAAACGGTGATCACTTCGCATTTACTGCATGAACAGCGCATTGACGCTGCATCAGCGCGTCGCTGCAACCGGCGACATAAATATTGGCTTTTTTGGCTGTGCAGTTTATGTTCCAGCAAAATGACGTCTGCTAGACTAAACTGCCGCATAATACTAATTTAAATAAAACCGATGTCCGCTTTCAAGTGCTTAGCACCAGCGAAAGTTCGGACACAGGTTAAGTTCAGCTGTCATGCATGTAAATACCGACAGCGCACGGCGAACCAGCTCGGACGAGTCCTCGTATCACGCCCGGCGACGTGGTAAATAGCAGCATCTTTTCTTATGTGTTTGAAATTATTGCGAGGAGATGATAAAGCGGCAACAAAGGCAACAATACAATTGCGGCGTGGGAGCGTCGGCGGTTCGTGCTGAAGCACAGTGAAGTACATATTCGCAGTGAACTGCAAAAGAGCTAACGACGATATTAGCGACGAGTCATCAGAAGGCGGTGAGGCCGCCAAGGACGTCAGAGCCTAGCCTTGACCACTCCTCTTTCGCTGAATGGTCACGTCGCTGGGTGGCGAGAAGATCTCGCAGGGGGATTCTCTGTGCAACAGAGCGTTCTCGCCGTTTGCCAGCAAGACCGCCATCGGCCGGCTGTCCGCGAACCGCAAACGGCGTGCGGTGTGTTGTCGTGCTGCTAACGTGGAAGCGTCTTTATTTCCTGCCCCATAGACGCTTACATGAGTAGCTCCAAAGCAATCAACGTCAATCTGCTTTCGACGGAACTCCCTTTATTATCGTCTGGAATATAAAGAAATGGAACGAGTGATCGCTTAGTCGAACTCCGGTGTTAAAGGGACACTAAAGACAAATACTAAGCCGACGTGGATGGTTTAAGTATCATTGCAGAAAGCTTGCAACGCTTGTTTCGTGTCAAGAAAATAATTAGTTTACGAGGAAATTGCATCTAAAGGGTCCGAATACTTTTTTTCGAAATTCAAGACTCCCGCCGCCCAACCGGGAGAGGGGTCACATCGCATATGCCAACACCACCCTTTGTGTTCGTCGGTGAGTAAAATGGCGCCTGACAGACGGCGGTACCGAGCCAAGGCAGAGTGGTGGATTCGCCGCCGCAGCTTCTTTTTGGTCAAGTGGCGTAGACTGTTCCGGCATTCAGAAGACGAATTCTCCACTACTTGCAGCTTGTGCGAGTTCCGCGAGCCAGTAAAACGAGCACAGCACTACGCGATAACAAAACTACTGAAACGCAAATGCGCTCGCTGCGCCGAGACGACTGAGAACAGAACCTTCCGGCCGCCCGCGTCGTTGTCATGTGTAATTACAATGAATTCTTTTTCTAAATATCAAATAAAACTGGACTAGTAGCATTTTATTTCGTTTTGTAATACAATAGAAGGATGTTCTTTTGCAAGGAGTGGTCGAGCACTAGCGACAGAATTTGAATGAGGAGTGCTTTCGTCATGCGGAATGCACTTGGATGTCCCCGGGGGGATCTCTAATCATGTCAATCAGTTACCTCAATTTCTCGATTATTAAGGCTCTGCTCGCGGTAGTGTTGCCGCCTTGGAGACTCTCGAGCATTAATCGATCACTTTAGCTTAACATAATATTCCTCTTTAGTGTTCCTTTAACGTCGTTTATATCTTCGCTGCTTGTGAATTGTATTTTGATAAAACCCTGAACCGCAATTGTCCGTATCACTGGCTCAATTTATGCATCTATTAGGCGCCCTTCTCGAGTTATTTTGCATGAAATAACTGTTACGGTAGTGTCGATCCTTCTGAAACCGTGCTGCAGCAACATATATTGGCAGTATACGCTTGCAAGTGCTCGATGCTCCCAGTTTGCTGAGCAGGATACCAGGGCGTTTTTCACAAGTAAATTCGTCCTCGAGGATCGTAGCCTCTTCAAAGTTCTCAATATTCACTCTGCGAAAAATGAAATTGATAAACGCGCCCACCTTTTTAATGTTACAGTTTCGTGAAATGTATGAGTAAGGTACTTTCTGCGGCCCCGGGTTTCTTCGGGAGACTAGATGTCACCGCGCCTTCTGAGTCGTCATGGAAACTATGATCTGTGGCCTTTATTCACAAGCGACCACTCGGCAGCACTAGTTTTCCATAGGCATTTGCATTCCTGAAGCGGTTTAAGAAAAGGGTTGAGACAAATTTTTAGAGTACCAAGGTTCCCTGCTTTTGATTTCGCCGCAATTCATGAGACACCATCTAGCCCATAACACTAAGACAGAAAATAACACTGTTCCGTCTAATAAAACAACAAATTACGCCATAAAACAGGAGACACATTCACTGCAGTATTATAGCTATCGCTAAACACATGACCTCTCAATTTAATAGTGGCTTAAGGTCAAGATTTTCTTTGATTTCCTGAAGTTTATTCAAGCTGGACTTCCTGTTTTGGTTTATTAGGGTATGTGCCACTAACTTTCATACCATATTTCACAGATCCACTCTTCTGCCCTGACAATCACAGCCCACTCTTAAAGCGTAGTAATCAATTGGCTGACAGATTGTGAAGGACATCATGGAGCAGTCTGACACAGTTGACAAGAAAGTACGAAGAATATCAAACGTGCACTGGATTGCTGAAGTAGGACGAATGCTTCTATAAGACAAGACAAGACAAGACAAGACAAGACAAGACAAGACAAGACAAGACAAGACAAGACAAGACAAGACAAGACAAGATAAGATAAGATAAGATAAGATAAGATAAGATAAGATAAGATAGATAGATAGATAGATAGATAGATAGATAGATAGATAGATAGATAGATAGATAGATAGATAGATAGATAGATAGATAGATAGATAGATAGATAGATAGATAGATAGATAGATACCAAGAACCTGTGTATATCGCCAGACCACAAGAATTACAGATTACCTAAATGTACATACGTGTCAACTTTCACTGGACCCTTCAGGTCTCATCACATTTCTTCTGTCAACCTTCGTTATACACAACTGTAGCGCTATTGACATCGCGAAAGAACCGTGGTACTACGAATATCCGCTAAACTCATTTTCGCACCATTTTTCACATCACAAAACCTGATCCCACAGTAATCGCAACAGACTTAGAGACCAGACGTTAGACACACTGCTCGAATATGTGATTGCGCTAGTGTGCAGCGAAAAAGACGATAGCACCCGAACACGGGAAACGTGAAACCTGGCAACGTCGTCTTGCTTGTAATCTGACTTGAGCTTGCATAAGAAAGAAGAGTAGTAGCAACGAGATAGGAGAAAACGTACGTATTAGACGTATTAGACTATGTACGTATTACATAGTAGCAGAGGCAACGTTGGCGACTGTGCTGCGTAGCCGTATTATTTCTGTCGTTGCTTATATGGACTGTGAAGCCCCTAAGCTCAAAGGCGAAGGGCGATTTGCTTTCAGCCGCAGAGCACGATAGCTCACTTATCGACCAACTTCCATCAATGACTTCTTGCTTCTCTGTTCCTCTTCCATTCAACGTGGACTTCCTCTTTCACTCAACTGTGTTTGCTTTGCCTATTTATTTCCCTCGCGTTCTTGATAAGCTACGCACACAGGGGAGTGCAGGGTCCGTCGATCTGCAGTCCAAAGCAGTGCTTTTTCTATCGGTATCTCGTTCTCTCGCCCAGTATGACTCGCGTGCCTTATGCAGCCATTCCGCGTGATTGGCGACAAAACACATTTCCGAGGACTCCTCCTCCTGCATAGCCCATGCATTCGACCTTTTTGTGTGTGCGATTGCCCAAGGTGCATATATATACCAAGTAGCAGTAAATAATTAAGAAACAGAAAGACAGTAAGCTAGAGAGAGAGCCAAATATTAAGTTTACAAGTCAGTTATTGCATACTGATTAAATAATGCAAGGAATAGCTCGCGAATAGTCGAATGCGCCAACACTCTTGGAGTTAGTGAATACATGAATGGGGGGGTAAGCGAGCGAGGAAGTGAATGCAAGTTCTTTAACTCTAGAGGGAACGAAGACACTATGAGGACATGAGTTGGGGGGTCAGTGGGGAAGGGGGGGGGGGTGTGGTTATGGATTAACGATCGTTTCATTGTCAGGGGGCGCCAATCTGTGCACGCAACAATGTTCCAAACATCATTTTCGGTCCTACTGTGTCGCGATTTACGAGAATAAAACTGCACTAGTTACTTGGCTCATACGGCTACCGGCAGTGATACAGTTGATGTGAACGGTTAGAGCGTAGAAAGGAACGGAAACCATGATAAAAGCAAATTAATGTTTATGGTCATGACAATGTAACAGAACACAAAAGAAGGTTGCGCAACGTAGCCGTCAGGCATTGTAAAAAATTCTACAGTTGTTAGTTATTCGGTAGAAAGCAGGAAAATTTCGGACATTTGGCCGTCCCGACTGAGTTTAGTTGGAAGTCGGGACATTTACTGAAACGCCAAGGCTGGCCGGATAAAACATGGCTGACAGCTATAAGTGAGTGAAGGAGGTACATCGCTTGTGCCTTGGCATGGAATGGAAGGTGAGTGAGTGAGTGAGTGAGTGAGTGAGTGAGTGAGTGAGTGAGTGAGTGAGTGAGTGAGTGAGTGAGTGAGTGAGTGAGTGAGTGAGTGAGTGAGTGAGTGAGTGAGTGAGTGAGTGAGTGAGTGAGTGAGTGAGTGAGTGAGTGAGTGAGTGAGTGAGTGAGTGAGTGAGTGAGTGAGTGAGTGAGTGAGTGAGTGAGTGAGTGAGTGAGTGATTAGGCGACCGTGCGAGCAATTGAGAGAGTACGAACAATTGTTTTAGGCTATTGCAGTCAGGCATGTTATAGACATTTGTGAACGTGACTTGTTTTTGCCATTTCTCTGAAATGGTGGCAAAGAAAAAGAAATTAACGTTCAGCTTCAAACAATTTGAGCCATTTTCGTGTATATGTGCAGCGCTACATAGTAGATGAGGGACACACTTTTGAGCCAGGTGCATGCTCAATGTGTTTTCATATCACCTAATTTTGCTCCATGTTACTACGGGCGACCACTTTGCCGAAGCCACTGCGATATTTGAGGGGAAGTTCGACGTGCCGCATTCCAGCAGCAATGGCTAATTAATGGTTCCTGCCTTCTCACAATGCTTGCAGCCAATAATTACCTTTTCCAAGTGATCCGAGCCACAAGTTGGGCCAGTTGGTTGGGATTCATAGTAAGCTTTGTTACAGCGCAACCCGAGACAAGGACAACAGAAGGTATAAAACCACGACACGAGCCGGTTAGTAAATTTAATTCATTAAAAACGCTACAAGGCCGACCGAGCAATTAATAGATAACTGTTTACTTTGTAATCATGCAGCCTGGCTTTATGTACAGAGAGCAATATCCTGTCACCTGATCTTTCTGGAAGTGGACTTTCCTGCGCCTTTGAATAAACTTGCGGAAGTTTACTTCTTCTCATGGCATTATCAGCTACCACTTTGTCGTCAGTATGAGCAGAAGTAACCAACAAAAGTGTTCCACAAAGTATAGGTAGCCAATTACAGTTCTCAAAACGTAAAAAAAGGCTAGTTTATAAAATGTACCACAGTATTCTACTAAAGCAATAGAAAAGAGAAGGTGCCGAATATGCGTTTGAATTTTTGTATTCTGATATTTTGCGTGCGCTACCATGATAAATCTTTCAATTTAGTGAAAATCAATTCGCAGCTTTGTTAGTGGCGACATTCCGTTCACATGTATACGTTCATTAGCGGCAAATAGTTGAAGAGCAGAACATTCTATCTTTCCACGATTCACCAGGAGCATGAACACTTATTCGCTGTCTTCCATTCAAAATAACGGAACCAGAAGAAAAGAAGCCAAATAAGTGCATTTTATAAACTGATTTAAAGGTCATTTTAGCTTACAAAGTTTCAGGTTTGTAAAGTAAACGCGAAACGCTTGCAGGTGCGTCTCAATTTTTGTACTCTCATATTTGCACCACTAGGAATTTCGGTACAAAGAATATAGACCACGTATTAGCACACATTTTTCCTACTGGTATTTATTTCAATTCGCGTAAGGTAGAACTGCCGTTAGGGCATAGGGTCTTCAATAGATTCAACATTACAATGGTTTTCTCAAAAGCTGCTTATTGTCACATGTCAACATGAAAATATTCAGCGCAAGTGGGATTCAGTGTGCAGAACAGTGAAGAACCGTGCAGACAGGCTTAGTATGGTGATTCATGGTGTTGGGGTCAAAGTACAGATGCAAAAGCAACGCACTCCAAAGCACTATGATCGTCCGAAAAGCTTGTGCAACAATACATGAAGCACTAAGACAGTGTTGCCAACAGCGAGCAGGCATCTTGATTATTTATTACATTGTTTCATAACTTGTATTTCTTGACGTCGAATATATACTTTGTTCGAACGCTACATATTACAATTTACCTACGCTATTCTCGATATCATTGTATGGTCAATCTGAACTTCCCGAGATTTGTTTGCGATTACCGTTAATTCTTTCGATGCAAATAAAGGGTGACTAAATAGAGAACAGCCACAATGCGACGCTGGCGTCCTGACATACATGCTTACCTTCTGTGTTGGCGTGCTCTTTTCCTCTACACGCTGTTGTCGTACAGACAAAGCACGCTTTACGGCAAACGTGTTTTCTGTTCTGCTTTGGCTAAAGGAACTTCAGCGTCTCCCTCCAACTTTCTTTACAGGTACGTTAGGCGAATCCGGCAGTGTTCTTTATGGAAGTATGACTGATGTCACTCCTTTTTTTTCCTTGTTTCATGCTAGGGTACGTAAGGCATCAATCGGCGCGCTGAATGACTAAATGCATGGTTCCCTCGCGTCAGCGCTTATGCCTTGTTTCTAGTGGTGCAGCGTGCCAGTTTCGGCGCAGCTTGTGCATATCAGCATGTTGATAACCAAGGGAACAATTACCGCATCTGCTTCCACAGCGTTGATGCGCGCTTTCACAGCAGGAAAAAACGTCATCTATACGGTGCCCCTCGACGTGCTACTATCGAAACGAGTGCTTATCGCGAATATAGCAATGCTGCTATTACCCTTCGCTACGCATTCACTAAGTGGTTGCTGCAAATCCATTCATGTTCCAGCATTTCACAATTATGCTAAAGTAAAAACTGCAATATACAAATTAACGGAATCGTTTGCTAACGAATGCGGACAAGCGTAATACTTCTCCGTACACTTAGCGCCACTGACCTATCTTCAAGTCCCCTTTATTTTTATTTCACAAACAGGTGTGAGTCACCCTTGTCGTACGGTTCACTTCATGGATGAAAGCGTTGGATTAGTGACACTTCTTTGGGAGAGTGCGTTAATCATACCGCAAAATAGGTAACTATGGAAAACTTTGAAATTGGTAGCGCGATGTGCGTAATCCTACCAGACCCCATGATTCTGCATACGTTTAAAGGCATTTTTACTCATGTTAGTAGAATCTACGCACTTCTACGTTGATACAACTTCATTTATCCTAAATGGTGAATCCTGTGTACTCGATGGGCTCAACGCAAAATTGACCGAGTCCAGACTAGTCTAGTTGACTTCGATGATAATCAGTGCCAGCACGACTGAGGTCCTCGCTTTTATAACAACACGTGCACTGCCTGTTTGTGTTCAATACGATATCCAATAAAGGTTAGAGTAAAAGGCACGTAAAGCGCCCAAAAACTGTTTTTTTAGAAAGGTCGAAATTAACTAATAATATGCGGCAGATATTGACCACCTTGCAATCGTTACTATTAGTTACAATAGTACTGTTACGTTATGTTAATGTGTTATTATAAGTAATAATTTTACTACAAAAACATGGCAACTAGGCCGTTTTTCCAGCGTTGTGGTAAAATCTCCGATTGCTAAAGTGGGTCCCTGATTTAGATACGAATTCGTAATTTTTTGTTATTTTGTTTATGCTAGTTTTCGTAACGTGATAAAAGTGTTTTCGTCACTTAGATCTGACAAGGTAAGACAGCACAGCCAGTGCGTCATCACTGCTGCTGTCGGGTCAAGCAGGAATGTCGGGTCAAACATTTAGGTTTCTTGGGCCGTTTTTAGAAGCACTGCCAATCGAATGTAGAAACAGCGGATAAAACGTACAGTAGAAGCAGTACAGTAAACACACCTTTACGATTGACCCGACGGTGCATTAGATCTCCATTTTAATGGGCGTTGAGGACTGGTCTCTAGTTGTCATATGCCACTATCAGATGTAAGTGGTGGAAATAGCACGTCAGACAGACTGCCAAACTAGAGAGAAATGAAAAGTAAAACAAAATAAACCACGGAATAAAAACAAAGTAACGCTTTCACCCGAAAGGGGAAGCATTGATGACGATAGCAAATTAGTAGACATCTATGTAAGGATAACAGTTTTAACGGCCTGTAAACTTGTGAGCATTTGCTTACTATTTAAATTAACAAGCCTGGTGTTACGCGCGCACAAGCAAGCTTGAAGACACATCACTCGATGACCACCCACACTCACTCCGAAAACGCCGGAGTGAGGAAGTGCGGAAGCAGTAGTGAGCGAATTCGCCTTCGTGCTGCCTCTCGTTTCAACGCGAACTTAGCGGCGAGAACACATTGCACATGAAGCTGTGAGCACTCGTTGCACTCTGTCTCCATCGCAGAAGGCTGTCAAGGCAGGGACAAGGCGGCCGTGCCATACGAAGCCACCGCCAGAGTCGGACAACGTCGGCAAAAATGCGTCTCGAGTGGGCATGTAATTGCTATCGGAATAAAGGGCGATAAAGGTAGGTTACAGCAGGGAATCTAGCATGGGACCTCAGTTTGGAAAGCAAAGGTCTTACATCAGCGCCAGCGCTAGAGTATTATTGTTGATTTCGGCGTTTGAAAGCCATATTCTTGGGCGCTTTACGTGCGCCTTCGCTAATCACTTTTGCTCTAACGTGTGTACCGCCTGGAGCTGCTTCTAAACGGCTCTTTTGCATTATAGCGAGCACTTCGCCACACTATTACTGATAGAGGTACAAATTCTCTACAGCACGTACTCTTCCCTCCTCTTTGTGCAGGTTGTTAGCTCACACATCTAATGACGCGAAGGCATGAGCGTGTTATAAGCAGCTCAGTGCGTATTTTTAAGCCTGTATTCTGAAGGTATCGTGCGAAACTTCGCGGAATGCACTTGCTGAAGCGCGTTCACCTTATGGATCTGACATTCTATGATATCTTTAAGCCAAAAAACTGGATGCGCCCTTGTACGTTGTAGATAGCCTTAGACACTTCATTTTTGCATTGGTAATAAAATTTTGAGAGCATAAAATAAGCATATATTGTCGAAACTAATTTCTTCAACGACATATGTTCCTGCTGTGCTACAGCTGAATTGTAGGAATGGCTTGTATTAAGGAAAATAATTATTGGTTTGGCATAAGGTCCACTCGCCAAAACGTTCGATCCACCTGCACCTACTATACAGAGACAATAGAAATGAAAAAGTACAGAGGTGGCCCTAGTAGTAGTAGCAGTCTTCGCACAGCAATTGGTTTATCAGCAGGTCTACAGTTTAGAAAAAAAAATTATGATTATTCAATAATTGAGCTTTGGCTTACAATAATTTATTCTATAAAAGAAAAATAAATGCAATATCGAAATGTACAACTTTTTACATTTTGTCGGCCTTTTCTGCAACTTTTCGTATATCTACTTTGAATAGACATCTTCTGAAGAGCACTCAACTCTTACTCCACAAAGCGATAAAGGATGTGCACTGTCAATTTTTTTTCTGGCCTAAGCAAGCCTAAAACACATTGATCGCTGCAACATTTAAAAAAACAGGTACAAGATCTCACGTCACGGCCGGAGGCACTTTCAAAAGGCATATCTTTAGTAGTTATGCTGTTCCGCATTCCTCGTGCACCATGTGGTTTTCCAAACCTTTGACGTACTGCACCAGCAATAATGGCGGACCGTGTATGGAGGTACTGCTTCGCAGATAGCACATTACATCACTATCTATGTACGGTGGAGTTGCTCCAGCTAGAACTTTACTTTGCCAGGGTAATGTATCTACTGATTTCTACTTAACAGAAACAAGAACTGTTTTGGCGAGTTCTAATTGATTTAGGGCTCATGGGAGGTGGGAATTTCTTGACCTTAATCTTGCAAATTAGACTAATTGAGACCTTGTAGCGCACGTACAACAATAAAACAGGCGTAAAAAACCACTATGAAGGATAAAGACATTATTTAGCGAGGAACTGTGTAAGGAACAATGCTGCAGAGTACCTATTGAGAAAAACCCCCAATTGCACGCTGGTGTGGTCGTTCACGCGAATACTTTGAGCCGTAAGTGTGGCTTTACTCAACGAAAAACATGCGCCGATCCCGAAGGCAGTGTAGTCTCAAGAGACAGAAAGCAAAGGAACGAAAAGTAAATGTGAAGGGCTCTGTATCAAAGTAAGATGGCAAGAAGAGAGGACAAGTTGGTGTACGCGAAATAAAAGCGACTCGCCAGCGGTTTGCATCGAAGTAAGAACGACAATGTCTTCCGGAGGAGATGGTTCTCCCTCCTGAATAACAAACATGGGAAAGAAATGTGGACCAACTAACAACATGATACACACTAATCTGCCGCAAAATGCTTTGTCTTTGTTCAAGGTGAGCCGTTGTTCACTCACCTTTCTTTTTTCAAGTAAGGATCCACTGCTATTTTTGAAGATCTCTGGCAGCACTTAGAAGATTTTTCGTTGTGGGTTTTTAACATGTAACAGAATATCAACATAGGGAAGATTTTAGATTCTGTTTTTGTTTGAATGGGGTTCTTGCGGCCAGGAATGTTAAGTACAGCTTGTTGCTTAAGGCATTAGGCAACAGTGCAGGTGAAAATAAAAGGAACTCACCAGAGCAGCATCATGTTAACAACAACCACGGCATGTACATGAAAAGACACTGCACGCGGCACACGTCGCTACCATTATCGTTTAGGCTAGATAAACTATTTGTGTAGCCACGAAAACGTCTTATGCACCAATTTTACATTATTGACCCGGTACGAGGGCAAGCCATTTAAAATCTCCGCAACGTAAACAAAATTTTTTAATCATAAAGAGCTCTGTACCTTCATATACAGCGGAAAGAGAATTGGAGCGATTACCTCGCTGGCCAGCTCGCGCTAAGCGACCCGAACCCGAGGGCTATCGCAGATATCTCGGAGCTTTACCCGAGTAGCACCGTTCGGCCTAAGAAATGCATAAAAAAGTACAGAGTGGTGGGTGAGTAAAACAATAATTTTACTTTTCGGCCATTTCAGAATGACTCGACCACTTCTTGCGATATTCTAAGAAGTTCTGTCATTATATTACTAAACTTTCCATGCATACGTATCCATCTTCAGGTCTTACTTTCGTAATGTCGAACCGTATACCCGTATATGCGTCAGGTGTTATTGCCTCTGCCAATATGAATTAGGGCTGAATGGTTAAATCGGATTGGCTCAACTTTTTATTGCGCAGCCATCTAGTGTTTTCCGCAGCCATCTTGTGAGATGCGCTCATATTTGCTCATGTACGCCCGACACCATACTTATTAACTTCGCAAACGAATTTTTGCATATTTGTAAGGCCAATAAATCTGCTATTCGTACTTTGTATAGAAGTCTACGAATTTGCTACCGCATTCGATGCTTCGCCTTTTGTGCGAAACTGCTACTTATCCTTTTTCTGTCATTCTTTCGCCATTTGAGGAACTGCCGATCAGAACAGCGAAGCTCACCCGCCGTAGTTGCTCAGTGGCTGTGGTGTTGGGCAGTTGAACACGAGGTCGCGGGGTCGAATACCGGCCTCGGTGGTCGCATTTCGACGCGTGCGTAAATCGAAAACAGCCGTGTACTTCGATTTAGCTGCACCTTAAGAACTCCATCTGGTCGAAATTTCCGCTGTCCTCCACTATAGCGTGCATCATAATT
The DNA here is from genome assembly GCF_038994185.2 of Dermacentor albipictus. Classification (NCBI taxonomy): domain Eukaryota; kingdom Metazoa; phylum Arthropoda; class Arachnida; order Ixodida; family Ixodidae; genus Dermacentor; species Dermacentor albipictus. The sequence goes on from NC_091821.1 coordinate 441,683,848, forward strand.
AGGAAGAGATTCTGGTACGTAACACTCCATAAATTTTGTAACAATTAGGCTCCAGTGCTGTCAAAAGCATCTTTACCGTTTGGTCGGCGTCGAAAACGAGGATCCCGTAAGGTCTTCCTTTAGTTGCGTAATAGTGTTTCAGCTTACTTCAGAACCTTACATGCTCGCAGGGTTATGTGCCCACTTGTATTTTTCGCGCGTGAGTTTCCTCCGAGGAAAGTAGTATGGGTTAATCTTTTGTTAACTGTCAAACACGCGGGTTCACTGAAGTTTACTTGTAGCTGTCCGGCTTAATTGGCTACCTTGTATGCGGTCGGCCATGCAGAGAACAATGAATCTACAGTGAGTAAACCTTTTGCTTGAACACGGAGCTGCTTATTCAAATGCATGGTACAGTCAGCACGGAATGAGAGGATCGATATTGCAAATATATTCTGAAAGCTTAACAAATGCATCGCTTGAGTTGCGGAATAGCGTTTAACTTTACGGCACCACTTAGCATTCCCGCAGGATTGTGTGCCCACTTGTACTCTGTCTGGCGCGCGTAAATTCGTAGGAAAGTTGCATAGGTTCATCTTTTGTTCGTTGTCCATTATGCGGTTTCATTGCATTTTACATGTAGCTGTCGTGCTTAATTTGCCAGCTTGTATTCTGTGGGCACTGCTGAAGACAATTAAGCTGTCACGAGTAAACGTGTTGATTGAACACGAGAATGCTTATTCGAATGCATGGTGCAATCTGCGCGAAATGAACGGATTGATATTGCCAATATATTCTTAAAGCCAGACAAATACATTGCGGCATTTAAAGTGGACCAGAAATTCAGGTGCGTGCCGACATGGTGTTGTTGTTTTAACATGTGGCGAAGAAAAAATAACGGTATCCACCAGGGCACGGTATGCAAATCTTGACCCTTGGCCGATGTGCCTCAGGAAGCAGGGCACACTAAACACTGATTGTAAATCGCACTTGGCAGTTTGTGGTTAATGGTATGCAGCACGCAGAATGAGAGTGGCGAAGTCAGTGAACGTACCCGTATTAAGGAGGCTATTTCATGCAATACTGTGGGTGCACGAGCAGTACAGCGTACTTGGGAAAAATATCGACCGGCCTGAACAATTCCGCCTACCCTGGTAGAGAGTGTCTTCGCCCTGTGGTGACTTCTGTTTGGTTTCCGGCCTATTAGCAACGAATTGTTCAACTAACTTTTTTTATGATACGCTTTGGGATATCGTGCTTTTTTAAATTTTACTGTATAGTCCAGTCTACATTTCCTACCTTAGTCACCTACACGCACTCTCACACGTGCTAGAAGTTATGGTAATGTACACTGCATGGGCGCTGTGATACTGGTCTTAACTACAGTTAAAACATATTGAGGACGCCTAAGCTTCTCATTTAAGATTGGAACGCGATAGTATTCAAAGATCCCTGACTGCTTCTCACGATTCCCGCGAACTGCAGCCTATGTAACCGCAGTGTTTACCGGCAAATGGTCACGGCGAATGCTATGCACGAAGGCGGGCTTTCTTGTAGAAAGGCGGCCTTTTCCTTTGGCCGCGATGCGTCGGAAGCGAGCGCCATCTGGTAGTGTGTGAAGCGAAAGGGCGCGCCGGTCCATGGACTCCGAGATATTAGTGCGCCGGCGCTCGCAAATAGCGGATGCTGCGGCTGGTCTGTGTATGGTTGAAACACTGGAAAAGGGGTTTTCTTGACTTTTCGCATAAGACAATTATGTTTTCTGGTATATTCAGATTACAATCCTACGCTACCATGTCTGCAGGTTGTGTGAAAGTCGTACTTCACAATTTCGGCATGTATTTTAGCTAGAGATATACAATTCGTTTAGTAACTTCCTTTCAAGACGTCGAGGGCCTGGTTAAGGGTGGTTCGAAAATATTCGTGCCGAAACGACGTGTGGCACTGGACGCCAGACGCCGACCTCCCGTTTTCTGTGACACGGGGCCCTTTACACTACCGCGTTAAAAGAAGCTTGGTATTTCTTGCTAAAGAATATGTGGCACGGTTGATCTTTCAGAGGCTTATCTTATCGCTTGCGCATCGTGTATTTCTAGGTGGGGCAATCTCGAACGACATCTACAATTCACATGTTGCAGAGATCAGGAGATAAAATGGAGCAAACCAGTATCGCGGACAAACGAAGCTCTTGTTCAAGAATAAGATGCGTCACATGAAGTACACAAAAAACTCTGCAACTACCGCATCATTGTCTATCACCCCTTCTCTATATTTCCTGCTATGACATGAACTACAATGCAAACATGCAAGGCTATTTTGAAGGTAGCCTAAAATACCCGTTTATTTTAGATGTTGCATGCCTATCACTGGTCAAGAATCGACAACCCGCTACGAATGCAGAAGCACTGGTATCAAGCGAGATGAGCAAATTTAGATTCTTCCCTTGTAGTTTGTTGCGCACACTGCCTAATAAATGGAAATGTGGGCTTTCGGCTTCACTCATCCACTCGATCACACCCTGTGATTACTGTTTTATATATCGAGATGCACCGCCATGAAAAGGAAGTATCAGAACTATTGGAACGTAAATGCGATATGGATTGTTGCTGCTGTTGAGCACGAGGTTAAACGCTGTAGAGCCGGAGATAAATGCGAAAAAAGTTCATATCTAGATATATTTGCGCGCTTTAAGGAACGGCATTAGTCGAAATTACTTCAGAGCAACTACAAAGTTATGTCTAATACCACACATGTTCTTTCCGGGCTCCCCTGCAGTGAGCGTAGCGGGACGTGAATGATTTGGTACTAGAAAACAGAAGTAAGTACTCGTCGGACTTTACATGAACATTGAGCTTGCTGTCTGTAAGTTCATTAAAGTATGAATGGGACAGGTGTCCTCAGCTTGATTCTTTAAAACCTAATTTTTTAACCATGGCGAACTCAATCAAGCAAATCGTCAGCTCGACGATGGCTAGAGTCCGCAGTACTAAACTGTAAATGCCTTTGGCGACGAGAAAACCTAAGCAGCAGGAGTCATACTTCTTTGCGATTGCTTTAAGCAGAAAAGAGTACAACAGTCATCGCCGACGATGTACCGAAGTCCAGAATATGGTACGTTGCTTAACATTGCTTCAGTTGGTAAACTTCATGTTGCAGTTGGAGATGTTCACACTTCAGGAGTGCGCCGAAGTCAATAACTACACGGAAAAGAAAGCACACCTACGCTCGTTAGGCACACATACCAAAACTTTGAGATATATAGACGACATTATTTGCACGACTAAGCCATTATTTTCCACTACACTGATGCTCTGGGCGACCAATATAAGGTATTGCTAACAACCCGGCTGATATTTCAAAAATGTATTACAAGGAACACAGATGGAGATGTGTACACGCGTACAAAATGCAGGTGATATTTGTGTATTGTGTAACACTAAATATATATTTTATTTTTATTTTCTGGATTTCTGAAACAATAAGAAGGTTTGTATTAAGCACTGTCGCCACTGATTCGCTATCGAATAACAGCAGTAATGTTGCAATGTAACGCGATATTAATAGCTAGGTGTCAGAAAAACGAACAAGGAAGAGGTTGAACATCAAAGACAAATAGTACAGGAATGCTACAATAACTCAGCGCCGAAGTAATGGAAGCACGACCATTAGTATGGTGAATTTGGTGCGGGATATGTAAGTTATTTTTGATATTGCTCTGTAGGCTCGTTTCCCGAATTTGGTTTTACCTCCTTCTCCGACCACCTATTAATTATTAGCTCACGTATAACACGCATTGCGATGCCTCTTCGTGACGCAAGACTCCGACGCATTTTCACAATGATCATGCAGGTATACGAAGTGGGAAGTGGTGGGGAATGCTGGTTATTTATTTAGCTGGGCCGGTTAGGATAATACTCAGACTTCTGCCACGTTTCCTATGCAAGAAGACTGCGCCGATCACGGCTCAATAACTCGCGTTGCGCCAGCATACGAAAGGGGTTTTCATTGCGCATGGCCACTCAGCTGTGCGTCCCTCCTTCTGCTCGGCGAAGCATACCAGAGGAGACGAGCTCGGCTGTAGCTTCACTGTGGCCATTGTCATGTATGCAAACAGCTTTCGCACCAGCGTGCATGTTCGGGTACGAGTGCGTATGCGCTAAATTATACCATATGCGGGTGGGGGGGGGGGGAAGTGTATGCACCGAGAAAAGGTCGCATTCGTTTGCAACGACCCACCGGAGACGTGAGCCGCGACGCCGGCACCGCTCTAATACTGCGGGCTTGCAGCTTCGTATGCTTCCGGGCACCACTTCACTTCCGTGTTCGGATCAGGAAGAGAGAGTGCACGCTCTCGGTTAGTGTTTAGTTTCTCTGCGAAGTGTGTTTTGCGGAAACCTGCTACAAGTGCGTTCGCAAGAAAGCAACACACTAAGCTACGACGTCCAAAAATTAAGTAGGTCCGCACATAATATTGCGACGAAAATGAGAAGTCAAGCATGTGTGTCTCCGTGTCACTGACAAAATCATTTTAAATAACTTGTTTCTTTTCAAAGTAAAAAAAAAAACATTGGAGGGCGGATAGTGGAGGGCCGAAAGTGGAGCGATTGAAAGCAATAATCTTGAAGGGTAACGTGTCTTTTCTGGGGTAAAAATATCAACGTTGATGACGAACCGCTCATTTCTTTTCCTGAGCAACGGAATCCACCAGAATAAGCAGCTGCGCTGAACTAAAATTTTACTCGACGCCAGAACTACAGTGTCCATGAGCCGCGTCTCATACACGGATTCATAAATGACGAGTTACACACTACTTACTTGATACACTTGCGGCTATTAGAGATACTCTAGCAGGTAGTCGTCGGTATATTACTGAAGCACACCTCTAAGGCGTCTTCGGGATTGAGACATCAGTTGAGAATTCTTGTAAAGATGGCCATCCTTAAGACTGATCACCATACCAACGAGCGTTGACCAGATTTTCTTCTCGCAGATAATCAGGCAATATCAATAAACAGTAAACGAGCTCCCAGTTAAAAATTTCAATTTTTTTATTGTATATGTGCAGACCAATCGGACTCGCTTTCTTCAAGCCAAATCACTCGACGTAAGGTGCTACTGTTGTATAGTGTTATTCGCTCATACGCCGGAAGCCTTCATATTGCAGACCAGTTTCATTTCCACGCACACGTGTACGTTACGTGTAATGATTGCTGCTGTATCCTATCAGGTAGAATAGGTATCTACACCTAATCTACTCTATACCAGAATAAATCGATCTACATACCTAATAAAAAAAAGCAAACAGTACCAGTGAGCCTCCGATGAACCATTTAGGGACTGCAGGAGGGTGCCAAATTCAATATTATCGCAATGACCTGTTTATTCTCTGTGCACTCTTCTCACATTACTCAATTTATTCTTTTTTTCCTCCTTTTTCTCTCGCTATATAGATCAGCGATAGTCATGTGCAACGTAGTAAATTTGCCATGGTATGTTCCACGTTCTCTGCGTACCTCCATCGCAGTATCCTTCGTATAGAAGTGACTTCCCTCTGCCGAACACGTGAGAACAAAACATGAATTTGCACCCCTATATTTCAGTGTAGCTGTAGAGCGGCACGTTCGTGGTGTAATTGGTAACCTTCGGGGTACAGTTCCTCGTTATCGAGAGGCTGGTAACGGTGCGGGCAAGTTCTGCATTTACAGCCGGCCACGTGCTTCTCTCAAACATTTTATTGCGATCTCAATTATATAGAAACTCCTAGCACATTTCCGCCGTTCTCGCAGCCGTCGCTTTGATCCGCATAACGCGGAGGTACAGTGTCTAGCTGCGCCGAAGGCACATAGCTGAGTGTGTGGGGTGTTCATGCCGCTTATAGAAAGCTCTCGCCCACGTGTTTACGCATGCGAAGATAGTGTGGGCCTAGATCTACCACCGCGTACGTACATAGAAGTAAATATAAAAAGAAGCTATAGGGGCGTTTCCAGCACTCGTTCCATTCGGACGTGTTTTTCCGTAGCTCCAGATTTTCGCCCCGTTTTCTGGTTCCCCCCCCCCCCCCCTACTTGAACTCTCTTGTTTATACACCACTTTGGTGGTTCATAATTACTACTGGCGCCTATCTACAAGGTCCGTCGGCATCTACACCCTCCTGCTGCGTCGCCCAGCTCAAGTTCTTGCGCGGCTTCGCGAGTACGAGTGACCCCGCGGCACTCGCCGCGTCGGCGCGGAGCATCCAAGCTGCTGTCCACTGCGTCGAGGGAGCGCAACATTACCGATGAAACTGTCATCCAAGTCAGGAGCGTCTGCTTCGTGGGGACAAGCGGAACGTAGGAAGGCGGTACCCTGAGGACGGATACCACCAACATTGAGCAGAACAGCCCAGCTGTCATGGCACCCACCTCGGCCACAAGAACGAAGGAAGCTACTGGCCTTCTATCGGATGAAAATGGCGCAGAAAGGCGCCATTAATTGAGGCCACACGTAGGTCGTGGGCTGATGAATCGTGAATCGCTCCTGATTTCCAACTTCTGCGTCTCTGGGCGTCGCTCCGTCACGGAGAACTTGCATTTGAACTTGACCCTGCTTCAAATACCCTTCGCTTAGATGCCCAACGCCCTACTGCAGTAGCTCGGCGCCATGAACACTTTATTAGAACATGACCGCTGGATGGATTGGTGCTCTTCTGCCAGTCCGTTGTCGTCCAGTGCCTCTATTTCCAGTGCCCGCGCCCTGTTAGCATCGGGTCAGACACCAGAAGTATTCGCAGAACCTGTCGGTCACAGCTTTTTCCTGCTTTGAACACAGCACCACCTCACTTCCTTGTTAAAAACTGCATTCCCGTAGACGCAGGCCCACCGCTTACGCTCTCTAACCACGAGGGCATACAAGTTTCCCTCACTTTGGTGGAATTTATAGTGACAAAGACATGTCGAAGCCATGCAGGGCACCAGGACCGGATGACATACCGTATGAACTTTATAAAAACACGGAAGGCAAGGTTCTCGAAGAGCTGTTGGGAGCATAAACGAAGCTTCGGCTACAGAACTCATCACCGATTCTTGGCGGCATGCAGAAATGATCCCTATTCCAAAACCCGGAGAGCCCCATGATAATATCCCTCATATGCACCCAATAGCACTAACCTCAACGTTAGGCAAGATGATGGAGCCTATGCCAGCGACACGTATTGCATGGCTCGAGTGGTACTCATGGTATCATCCTGGCCAAATCGGGTTCCGTGCTCATCTAGCCGCAGAGGATGGCCTTGTTTACCTATGTTCTATGGTTCTCATCGGAGACCACTCCTGAAGAAGTCGCACCATTCTGGCAATGGATATTCGTAGAGCATATGACCATGTAAGCCACGAAGCAATTGTCGGAATTCTCCATTGGCTTCAGTTCCCTAGCCGTGTCTGCACATTCGTCGAAGCCTTCGTACGCGCTCGCATCTTCTCCGTTCGCCTGGCTAACCAAGCAGCAGGTCAGTTCGTCGCACATCGGGGTATTCCCGCATGCATCTGTTCTCGCACCCGACCTTTTCAACATTGCTCTCCTTCAACTTGCTTGGACGCTAGCGACGATACATAACGCACAGTACATAATGTACGCAGATGACATCACTGTCTGGTCAGTTGATTTTGAAATCTGCCACCAAGAACAAGCACTCCAAGAGGCCCTAAACGTGACGCACAATGGTGTGCTCAGATAGGGCTTTAAACTTCCAAGGACAAGATGACGTACATGTCAGTAGCGAACACGTATGGGCGCCGTCTACTGGCACTGCGGCCTCTTCAGTTAACTCTGGATCAGCAACCACTACACGAGGCTTCAGCACTTCGTGTACTCGGCCTTGAAATGGATTCCTCCGGATCTGGGGGACTATGGGTCAAAAATGCAAAGCAGTAGGCCATAGAAACGATACAGTTGATACGTCGCATTGCAAAGAAATCTGGCGGAGCAAGCACAAACATTCCTCGCCTTCTTGTCTGTTCTGTATTGCAACCACGACTCGTCTAGAGAGCCCAGTCTCATCATCTCAGGAAGGCTCAATGAGCTCGCCATGAGGCCATTAATAACGAAACCATGGATACTATACCAGGACTACCACGTCTCACTTTGTTGCCCAACCCTAAAGGCCGAGTCCCAACCGAACACTTTCGACGAACTCGTGCACCAACATCGATGCGGGCGCGCCCTAAAGCCATCACATTTCTGCTCGACTGCTTCACTGGCCCGGAACATGGGACACGAAATAGACAATCCAGCATATACGAGACCTGATGTAGCTCCGTGTAGGAGGGTACAATGAAGTGACAATAAGCCTCTTGGTCGTCGGTATAGCCCGGTTTCTTGCCAGGCGAATGCCCAAGTTGCCCGCCTTCGTCACGCCGATGATAACCAAGACAATGTGACTCTTGTAGCATACACTGTGGCCAGTGTTAATGGCACCATGATTCACACAGCTCTAGTGTGTCCATTGATACCAAAGGCAGACCAGACGTGCTCGTATGTTGCCGATCCTGCACCACCGGCCTATCTTGCCGAGCTTGCTGCCATACGAGACGGCTTGGCCGCGTTGCTACCTGCCGTTCAAGCTGCTCGGTACTCTCAACTTATCATTCGCACAGACTCAAGCCATCCACTATCTACGTATGGTATCTCGGCCCACTCTATTCTGAAATAACATTCACCGTCTTGGTGCCACGAATATGCCACTACGAATATCCTCATACGCGTCCAGTGGGTGCCTCGAGTGGCCCTGCCGGGTCTCCTTGAAGCAGAAATGGCAACCCACGCATAGATTACGACATGCCCACTTCCATATTTACCTGAAGACGCCTGTGGACGACTGATCCAAGAAAACAAAAACCTCCGACTTACCACACGAGATCTCATACCTCCGTGTGGGTTAGACCTCTCTGGTGGGTTAACCCGCCGAGAGGAGGTTACGTTAAGGAGTATACGTGTCGGGGTCGCGCTCACACCATCTGTGACCGCTCTCTTGCCACAACAGTACCATGTTCCTTAGGACTCATTGTGCCCAATTCGTAACACAAAAATCCGAAATGTGACAGTGACACACCTACTATGGACATGCCCAGGACTTCATCTAAGCCGTCTCTACCACCTCCGGGCAACAGGCCTTCGGCTTGTCCACCCACCCGACCTTGAACGTTGGATTCATGGACCACATCATCGTTCACTCCTAGATTTTTTGCACGAGTCCAATCTCTTCTTGTACTTTTAACATTCTTTGTGTTATGCCTAAGGGCAAGCTTTCGCATTTAAGAAAGGAAGCTATGGGGCCCGCCGGAGTGCACAGGCTGAATAACGCTATATAATTGAGGTAGCACAGATCATCTCCTCATTGATGCCAGCCTAGGACCTTATGCTAAAATAAATGTTTGCAGAATGAGTATACAAAGAGTAGCTAGAGCTGCACAAGGAGATATAGCAGTTATGTACAGTAGTTGCCACAGGCAGATAAAGTCAGTAAATGAACAGCATCTTCTGTCAATGTAAGCAGGTTATTTTCTATTATTATTAAAAGAAAACGTTGGATGTATCGAATAAGTGTACGCCGGATTTATTAGCACGGCGCAGCAACAAACAGTCTTACCCTACGTCTACGTCCACTTAAAAGACATCCCTATTCAAAAGAGAACCTGCGCAGTCGATATCAGTTGCGTTTTGGTATCGCTAGATAATGACGCTGGACTTCGAATTCATGCAGTCCCAATGGGGCGTTTTTCATCCGGCGTTTAGGCATAAAGAAGAATACGAAATGCACGCGCCTACAGCATATACAGGGTGTCACGACTATCATGCACCAACATTTAAATATTTGCAAGTACCACGTAGCAAATATCACGCGACTGGCCACTCGATCGAGGCACTTTGCGCGTATTCGTGGTCGTTTTTTGCGCTCCGAAAAACACTTTTAGGCAGCACGTATTAAGCAATAGAAAGCTGCATAGAACGATATTCATGCTGTTCTACAATTTACTCATTGATACTTTCACCACGTGGCTTATATGATTCGGCAGAGCTGTGATTCTGGGCACGTATGAAATTGTGAGCAAGGCTTTGTGAGCAAGGCTGTGAGTAACAGGATTAGTTACTGCCGGCATTTCGACCTTCTTCTGTTGAGGTCTTGCACATGCCAGTTGCCAAGCGCAGTCGGGATTATGTATGGGATCAAGACATTTGATATACGATTGCCTTGTTCTCCCGCAAACTATGCTGTCGTAGTCAAGAAGGTTGCGCATGACATAGCGGTAAAGAGCTAACAAGCACGTTCGGCCGGCGCCTCAATGCTAATGTGATAGGACCTCCAGTACCTTAAGCGCTTTGTTTGCGTTAGTTTTTTAAGCTGTTAAAGCGTGCGATAACATTTCGTCTATTATTGATAATAGTTCACAAGAGCATGTGTTCGTCCTTAACTGTTATTGAGCTTTGATTCATTTTAAGTGCTAGGTTCGGCTGTAAACCATTTTTTTCTGAAAAGATGACTGTTACAGTTTCTTGTGTAGCAAAACGGAAGCCATTTTTATAGGCCCATTGTGTGAACCTATTTATCTTTATCTGTGCTTTCCTTTCACACATAGGCTTACACGAGGCGCCGCATGCAATCTGAACGTCATCGACGTGTAGGCAGTACATAATCTTGAAAGTGTAACTTAATTAATCTTAACAACGAAATTTTAGTACTTGATACGCAACACCCGCGGGGCACCACTTTCTTGGGCATGAACTTGAGACAATGTTGCACGCAAACCGACTTGAAATGTTCGGCTTGACAGAAAATCGGCCAGACAGTTGCGAATTCTGCCGCATATTCTTATTCTTGCTAGAGTTTGTAAAATACCACACTTCCATACCTTATCTATGCCGAAAAAAGATCGCTAGGAAGTGTTTTCTGTAAAGCAATGCCTGATGTATGGCATGTCAAGACGAACAAGATGGTCAGGTATTGAGAAACTTTTGTTGTAACGACACTGGTGAATATCTACACTCTAAAAACTAGGAAGGGTATCGCAGGAGTGAAGCGGCCTGTTCACTCTTCAAAGCGTCGTTTTACTCTCACAAAATGTCGAGGAGAGTGAAATGCATTGTTCACTCTGTCACCAAGCAGAGAGTGAAATGTGCTTTTCACTCTCCCCTTCAGAGAGAGAGAGTAGAACTACTCTTGCGGCAATAGAGAACAAAAAAATTGGAGGACGCTTAAGCTTCGCCTTCAAGAGTGGGACGCGACAGCGTTCCCGTCGACCCGCCAAGGGGTATAAGACAATGCGCTACGGCACAGCAATCACTTACGATGCGCCCCGCATCGGACTTAGCGCCCACCTATCACGCGGTGAGCGTCGACCAACGCAGCGTTCGGCGCGGCAACGAAACGTGCGCCTGAGCGAACGAAACGAACCAAAGAACTCGGTGTCTCGGAGGGGAAACGATCTACGCCAGCCAAACGTCGTGATCGGCACGGGCAGAGAGATAGATAGTAATCTAAACTGGGAGCACGGCGAAGCGTCGTCAGGGGAGAGGGAGTCCCGCGACGCGCCTGGCAGCGGTCCCAATGCGCGCGCGGCGCGCCTCCTGTCGGGGCAGCGCCGTACATTGAGAGGAGGGGGTCTTCTGTGTTTGCCGCAAGATGGCTCTGCGTGTGCGGAAAGCGCAGAAGAAATGCAGCGGAAACGCACTTCGCAACTCGTGTAATTGTGACTTCTGTACGTTACATGTTCATAATTACCGATATACACCGCAGTATAACTTTCCACGGCTCGTTTCGAAGGCAACACCGCATTCACTAGAGGCGCGTTTGCACCGCTTGGAAGCATCGAACTCGTGGCTGAGTGGTAGCGTCTCCGTCTCACACTCCGGAGACCTGGGTTCGATTCCCACCGGGCCAATCTTGGAAGTTGCTTTTTATTTATGAAGCGCCTGCCGTGATTTATCGCTCACGGTCAACGCCGCCGACGCCGACACCCGACGCCGACGACACCGGCTTTTCTGCGACACGAGCTCCTTAACGCTATCGCGTTAAAACGTAGCGTAATCTTCTGCTTCAACTGTATAGGTGGCTGGCCCCGAACATGGCAATGTATCATTCATGCACGCTGAGCAAAGAACACATCGTTTTGCTGCTAAGATGATGATGCTGTGTGGTGTTTTGTGGCGCAAGGGCCAGGTGGGGCCAAAGAGCGCCATGACAAGTGGTAATGTTAACGATGTATTATGGAAGATGTGACTTGGCCGTAAAGCGGCCTAAAAATAGTCGCTGTAAAGTGCGTAAAATCTACGTGCTATAAAATTATGGCGATGACTAATGACGAATACTATGAACTATAAAATCCATCGTAAAGGAATGATGCATTGTTTAAAATATGCGAGATGTTAAATTGCTTACAGCACTACTGCCTCGCCAGAGCCCTTGAACCACAAGGGCCTAGAGGCATGTGCTATTCAAAATAATTATCGCAGCGGCGTCCTCTGAAGAGAGGAAGCGCTACGAACGTGTGGGGCTAATAACATGCAACACAACATCTTTCAAAAAACCTAGGACGGTGTTGATGTCAAAGAGTGGTTCTGGGCCAAGTAACATAACAGGATGAAGGGGGATGTGGTGCCCGTATGCTAAGAGAAAATGTTTTTTTTTCTTTCGGATTCGGCTTCCCGACACTCCAGTAGGACGTGGAGGACGGTCAGCCTCTCCCCGCATCTACCACAGGTTGGAGGCTCGTTTCCCGTGTGTAAGAAGTTATGTGTGCCAAAAGTGTGTCCTATTCTTAGACGGCAGAATAGGACATCTGTCCGGCGGGATTTTGTTACAGGAGGCCAGAAACCTAATTGTGGCTTTATTACATGCAGTTGCTTCTAAGAGAACAGACCGCCGCAGTTCAAAGGAACGCGTAGCGAGCGCTCTACTTTTTCACTCGGATTTGCTCCACCGCGCGCGCGCGCTCAAGATCGCGGAACAACACAGCGCCGGAGAAAGGTGATCCCTACAGAGAGCTGCACCGCCGCTGCGAAGCCCAGCCAAAGGAGATCGTATGTCAGCCATCTCGCGTCGCTACGAAAACACGACAGTCGTTCGTCATGCCTTGGATATAACAGCAAATCCTCCACGGTAAGTGAATTCTAACTTAGGTGCACATTCTACGTATATGTCATGCTATCGCCAGGAAGTCGTCGCTGCGCTTAGCCGACGCGATTGACAAAGGACTAGGCATACGCGCTGTGTCTCTCCATGTCAATCGAAAAAGCCAGTCGTCGCGATAACTGCATGTGATTTTATCACGTTGCCGTTGTCCGTAAGAGTTTTAAAGATCGCAAACGCTACCAGAACTATGGTATGTTCAATAAGACGCCAGGCGAGAGGACGCTTAAAATGGTTCGTTCACCAGCCCGTGATTCCGAGCCTATGCGGAGCGTTATTAGCGTGCGTTTTGTTTGTTTGAATTTATTCAGTTTAGCAGTCTACTGTGTACGGAACGCTGTTGAACTAAGGAATCACATAACAGAAGGCGTCATTTTGCTGGCAGCATGCTTTTTTTATAAATAAACCGCGCGCTTGACGGTGTCTCGCGCAGGGGGAAACTGCGACCACTGAAGTTACGTGCAGCACCAGTGCTAGTTAGAAACTTTGCCGCAGGCATTCAGCTGCATGCTGCAAGAGGTCAGTTGGGCGCGTTATCTTGAACTTACTGAAAACGCATGAGGAATCCATGTTTTATGCTGAAAAAAGTATGAACCCCATATAAGCGATCTTGCGCGCGGCAGCTACAAGCGACGCGATGGAGATGGCTGTCGCGTTCGCTCGTCGCCTACAAGTCGTACTCCGTGCGAGCGACGATATTGAGCGACGCCTCCCCGGTGTTGCCGGCATGAGGGCTGCAATCACGCGTGACGCGTGCTTTAGTAATTTACGTTGATGTATTTTACTTAAAAAGTAGCATAAAATATTTCCGGAGGTCTTGCCGTAGGTTCTTATCCTTGCACGTATAAAAATTGAATCATTTGCTCGTTCCGCGCTACAATCGGTAGTATTTGAGCGATGTATGTAGTACATCTAGTTCCGGCTTCGTGCTATTGGCTAGTCGCTCATAGCACTTTCAGGCAACGAGCGATGACTGCTAGATTTCCAGAACCAAGCCATCTGTTCAAGCGACGGCCCGTTTTGTCGCTCATCGCCGTCGCGCACTAAATCGCTCTCACAGTGTTTATCCCTAAGACTGAACTGTTTTTGCTCATGTATTAAAATGGTGTGGTTATAGGTAGGTCTGGTTTTCTCTCCTGTTGCGGTTTTCGTGCATGGTGCGAAACTGAAAGGATGCTCATGTCTACGAACTCGGTGAATTGTCGAGCAGCTAGTTATGCATCGGCATCGAATATAACGGCTGCTGTGTGGAATTACAATTGCGAGGGCGCTTTGCATACGCTTATTGTTTTGGACATGCCTGTGCATTTGCTAATATGAGTTGGCGTGTCAGAGTTATGTCATATGAATAGCTAAATCAGCCTTCCTTTGGGGGTTACAAGCGTAATGTGTGCATTTTGCTATTGCATGGCAGATCAAAATGTGTTTATCGCTTTAATATTTTTAGTAGAGAAATAAAATATGAAAATAAAATGTTGTGTAACGAAGAAGAGTAGCCGCCTGCGCCACAGCACCATCGCTACCGGCATGAGCTCGTGGTTGCTGTCTTTCGCCGAACGCTTGTGACAGCTACCCGTTCGCGCCCGTTGCTAATAAATCTCTTAGCAAGTGGTGGACGTGCTGGGTTTCGACCACCCTGGAACTTCGGAGTCGCACTCTACCCCCCATCATGCCCGACGACGCACGCACTCCTCCAGCTCCTCCAACGGCGCCGGCCACCTTGGTTTGTGCCGGTGCCTTGCGTCAGCGAGATCCCCCTATCTTCTCCGGCACAGATGACAAAGACGTTGAAGATTGGATCTCGTCTTATGAGCGAGTGAGTGCCCATAACCAGTGGGACGACGTTACCAAGTTGAGAAACGTCGCCTTTTATCTTACGGACGTTGCGAAACTATGGTTTCTCAACCATGAAGCCGACCTCACTTCGTGGTTGGTCTTCAAGACCAACTTTACCCAAGTTTTTGGTCGGCCTGCAGTAAGAAAGCTTCGTGCAGAACAACGTTTGCGCACACGTTCCCAAGAGACCGGAGAAAACTTCACGAGCTACATTGAGGACATTGTCGACCTTTGCAAACGGGTGAATGCGTCAATGTCAGAGGAGGAGAAGATCAAACATATAATGAAGGGTATTCAGGACGACGCATTTCAAATGTTATTATCGAAGAGTCCTCACTCTGTCGCTGAAGTCATCGAATTGTGCCAGAGTTACGACGAGTTGCGCAGGCAACGGCTTCACACCCGACGTCCCACCCCGCCCGCCGACTCTCTATCCAGCCTTGGGGTCGACGACTACAACCATGCTACTCTCTTCATCAAAATCCAGGAATTCGTTCGCGCAGAGGTCGCCCGCCAGCTATCGTTGATATCTTCTGTCCAGGAACCACCCCCTGCTTTGCATCCTACGATCCGCGACTTCATTCAAGAACAAGTCTCTCAAGCCGTTCCTCCAGCCGTTGAGCAGCCACCAGTCACGGCTCCTCTCACATACGCTGAAGCAGTTTCCCGATCTCGTCCACAAGCGCCCCTGCCGCCCTCTATGCATCGACCACCGACATTTTTGCCGCCATCTATGCCGCTTCACGACCGCCGGCATTTTCCTCCTATGCCGCTGCCCGACCGACAGCCTTTTCCGAATGCTCAACCGCGACTCGGACCTTACCCCCACCAGTGGCGCACCTTCGATGACCGCCCAATATGTTTTGCTTGCGGCGGTGCTGGTCACGTGGCGCGCCATTGTCGTCGTGGCATGCCTCCTCTTCAGAACATCCGGCGGGCGCCACCTTTCCCCGCTCCGTTTTCCTCGTCGCCTTCCAGCCTTCCTACTTCTTCCTTTTCCCCTGACCGCCCAACCGCCTCTACTCGCCGCTCACCATCTCCCCGCCGTCGCTCGCTTTCTCCGATGCGGCGTCGTCCCGTGTCCACCGAGCAGGAAAACTGATGGCCGCAGTTCCCGAGGCACGAACTGCGTCCACGTCGCAATGCCCAAGTCCTCGTCCCTCTCCAGCCAACGTCATCGAAGTCTCTGTCGAAGGAATCGCCGTCCTGGCGCTTGTAGATACAGGAGCCGCCGTATCCGTAATTTCCGCCGAACTCTGCCGCACACTACGAAAGGTTTTGACGCCTCTCTCCGACTTCTCCCTTCGAACCGCGAACGCTCAAAATATAACGCCTCTCGCTGCCTGTACTGCTCGCGTCTTCATTCAAGGTCTACTGTATACCGTCGAATTCGTCGTGCTGCCCACTTGTTCCCATGACATCATATTAGGCTGGGACTTCCTTGCAAATAATAACGCCGTTATTGACTGTTGTCACGCCGAACTCGAACTTTCTGCACTTCCAGACGTCGAGCCTATCGACAACGACCCTTCCAGTGTTAAACTGTTTGTTTCCGAAGACAATTCCGTCCCTCCACGCTCTTCCCTGCTTGTGCCTGTGTCGTGCGCCGCTATTTCTGATGCCACTGTTTTCTTTACGCCCTCTGAGCTGTTCATTCGCCGCCGATGTTCTCCGCTGCCCTTTGCTCTCCTTACTCTTCGCAATGGCGTCACGAAAATGGTCGTCGACAATCCCACAGCCTGCCCTTTAGCTTTATCTCATGGTGAATGCCTAGGCCTTGTTCAACCAGTCGACACCTTTTGCATCTTTGACACTCCTGCCGTTTCTACTTCTGCGGGCCTTGGCGCACTTACTTGTGACTCTGCGGTTGATCAGTCACTCCTCGACGCTTTCCACTGCTCCATCGACGATGGCACGTCATCTTCAGAACGAAGCCAGCTTATTGCTCTCCTGCAGAGGTTCCGCGCTTCTTTCGACAGCCATGCTTCCGGTTTGGGCCGCACATCGACCGTTTTTCACCAAATAGATACCGGCAGTCACGCACCTTTACGGCAGCGCCCTTACCGAGTTTCCGCCTCTGAGCGCCGTGTCATTGACCACCAGGTTGCTGACATGCTCAAGCGTGGCGTTGTGCAGCCTTCCAACAGTCCCTGGGCATCACCGGTCGTCCTCGTTAAGAAAAAGGATGGCTCTATTCGATTCTGCGTCGACTACCGACGTCTGAACAAGATAACGCGCAAGGACGTTTACCCGTTACCGCGCATCGACGACGCCCTCGACTGTTTGCAGGGAGCTGAATTCTTTTCTTCGCTGGATTTACGTTCCGGATACTGGCAAGTCCCCTTGGCACCATCTGATCGACCTAAAACAGCATTTGTGACACCTGACGGATTGTACGAATTCATCGTAATGCCTTTCGGCCTGTGCAATGCTCCCGCCACTTTTGAGAGAATGATGGATAATATTTTACGCGGCCTCAAATGGAACACATGTTTATGCTACCTGGATGACGTAGTTGTCTTTTCCGCTGATTTCCAAACCCATCTCAGCCGTCTCGAGCAAGTTCTCAAATGCCTTACTGTCGCGGGACTTCAACTTAACTTAAAAAAATGTCGTTTTGGTGCCCGAAAGCTCCCTATTCTTGGCCATGTTGTATCACGAGACGGCGTCCTTCCGGATCCAGCCAAGCTCCGCGCTGTCACCGACTTTCCGCAACCAAAGAAGTTAAAAGAGCTTCAAAGTTTTCTTGGTTTATGCTCATACTTCCGACGTTTCATTCGAAATTTCGCTTCCATAAGTGCACCCCTGACAGCCCTTCTAAGTGGCGACAAAGAACTTTCCGCTTGGTCGCCCGCCTGTGATGACGCCTTCACGAAATTACGCCGCCTGCTAACCTCGCCACCTATCCTCCGCCACTTCGATCCTGCAGCGCCCACAGAGGTCCACACCGATGCCAGCGGCATCGGACTTGGCGCCGTACTCGCACAACGAAAAGCGGGCTTTGATGAATATGTCGTTGCCTACGCGAGCCGAACCCTGACAAAGGCCGAGGCTAATTACTCTGTTACAGAGAAAGAGTGTTTAGCCATTATTTGGGCCCTTGGAAAATTCCGTCCTTATTTGTATGGTCACCCTTTCGATGTCATCACTGACCATCACGCCCTTTGTTGGCTGTCTACCCTTAAGGACCCATCTGGCCGACTTGCTCGCTGGGCCCTTAAGCTACAGGAATACGACATCCGCGTCCTCTACCGTTCCGGCCGCAAACACACGGACGCTGACGCCCTTTCTCGCTCACCGGTCTCCGCTGACTGCGCTTGCCTATCCGCCCTTGAGCCTACAGTTCCATCTCATGCACTGCGCAACATGCCGTCGGAGCAGCGCAAGGATCCCTGGATCAGTGCTCTCATCAGCATCCTTTCTGATCCATCCACCTCATCACCATTGCGCGCTCTTCGCCGCCAGGCTACCCACTTCTGCATTCGCGACGGCCTTCTTTATCGTCGTAATTACCTCTCTGACGGTCGCAAGTGGCTTCTCGTGATACCCCGCCATCTCCGTGACCTTATCTGCGACGCTCTCCACGCAGACCCTCAGTGCGCACATGCCGGCCTCTTCAAGACCTATGCTCGACTACGCATCCGATTTTATTGGCGAGGCATGTATAACTACGTCAGAAAGTTCATTCGCTCCTGCGCTCCGTGCCAACGCCGAAAATTACCTCCCGGACAAGTCTACCCGTCACAACCCCTTCCCTGCCCTCGTCGGCCTTTTGATCGTGTTGGCATAGACATCTACGGACCGCTACCCTCCACACCAGCAGGCAACCGCTGGATTATTGTTGCAGTGGATCACTTAACCCGCTATGCTGAAACAGCTGCTCTGCCGACTGCCACCGCCCGCGACGTTGCATCGTTCCTATTACGACATTTCGTTCTTCGCCACGGTGCCCCTCGCGAACTTCTGAGCGACAGAGGCCGCGCCTTTCTTTCCGATGCTTTGAAGGCACTACTCGACGAATGCCGAATCGTTCACCGCACCAGTACAGCGTACCATCCGCAAACTAACGGCATGACCGAGCGCTTCAACCGTACTCTTGGCGATATGCTCTCCATGTACGTCGCCTCTGATCATTCAAACTGGGACCAAGTTCTCCCTTTCGTGACGTATGCGTACAATACTGCGACCCAGGCAACTACTGGTTTTTCCCCTTACTTTCTCCTATACGGACGAGAACCTTCTACTACTCTCGATACTATTCTGTCATATACACCTGACGCGTCCGAAAGTACTCCGCTATCTGAAGCTGCTCGTCATGCTGAGGAATGCCGCCAGCTTGCCCGCTCTTTTTCCACCGAGGACCAGTGGCAGCAGCAATCCCGTCAACCTGCCGGCCGTTCTGCACCAACTTTTTTGCCTGGCTCTCTCGTATGGCTTCGGGTACCCGCTACTACACCCGGCCTCTCCTCAAAACTTGTCGCAAAGTACCTAGGACCCTACCGCGTTCTCGAGCAAACGTCCTCCGTCAATTACATCGTAGAGCCCCTCACGCCATCGACGGACCTACGCCATCGCGGCCGCGAACTTGTCCACGTCTCTCGCCTTAAGCCGTA
Organism: Dermacentor albipictus; assembly: GCF_038994185.2. Lineage (NCBI taxonomy): Eukaryota > Metazoa > Arthropoda > Arachnida > Ixodida > Ixodidae > Dermacentor > Dermacentor albipictus. The sequence continues at coordinate 441,703,435 of NC_091821.1, forward strand.
CTACGACCCAATAGTAGTCTCTTCGCCTTGAGCCGCCAGGATGGCGCCTTTTTCTGCGGAGGGCGATTGTAACGAAGAAGAGTAGCCGCCTGCGCCACAGGACCATCGCTACCGGCATGAGCTCGTGGTTGCTGTCTTTCGCCGAACGCTTGTGACAGCTACCCGTTCGCGCCCGTTGCTAATAAATCTCTTAGCAGTTGCTTTAATTCCGTGTAACCAGTCTGTCGTACACAGAACAATAGGTTGGTGTAATAAACCAATTACTGCGGTTTAACTGCAACTTTTACATGCCTTCAAGAATCTAAAATGCTAGATTTCAAACTGCAGCAGTAGTCGGGTCTGTCAAAAATGAACTCCATTGTGCACCTCATACATGAAAATAAGTTCATGCTTTTTAGTAAGCTTAGATGCAGGCCGCAGTGAACTTTCTTGTTAGTATTGAAATGTGGGTAAGCTTGCCATAACAAGCCTCGTTGCCCTTTTTTATAGGAACATCCATATATCCATTGAACTGAAGGACAATATTTTCATCCCTACTGAGCATCATGTTTGCAGCTATAATCCTCAAATTATGGCTTCAGCAGTGGCACAACCAGGGATGGTGCGGGGGGCACACTGGGCACGTGCTTAGGATGTGTCACAAATGGTGTTTGCGATACACCAGGCTCATGGCAGACCTATGATGTCTGAAAATGACCAATATTCTATTCATTAGCAGGAGTATTTTAACATTCGTGCCGAACGAGGATGAACTGTCCGTTATTTCTTTTTTGTGTAAATCTAAAATTGAAGTTAATTTAGCAGTTGACTGTTGCAGTCATTTGGATGTTTTGCATGCATTTCACTAAGAAGACTAAGAGCTAAGACTTTCTTTTATTGCCATGGCCTTTACTGTCTTGATGTTGTTTTGCACCATGCCCTTGTGTTGACTTTTGCATATGATATTTTTCAGGCACCCGCTTTATATAACTCAAGAAGGCAGCTGCAAGAACACGAGGATGTGAAAGAGCCAGTGGAGCGTAGTGCAGAGGAACCAATGCCAAAAAATCAAAATACATTGCCATGCAATTTGGACAAGAAAACTAGTATGTGGGTATATTGGGTGTACCATTTGACCAAATGTAACCAAAATGAAGATACAGTATGTTACACCAAGATGAAAATTCTCACGTGCTCCAGGCAGTCATCTTAACATGGTATACTTATGTAATGTCTCCGATTGGAAAGTCAAATCAAGTATGTTCTCTGGAGACAAACACATAGCAGCAAGTGTCATTGAAAAGTTAGAAATGTGTTTTAAAAAAGCTGATTAGTTCTGAGAAGTGACTGCTTTTTGTCTTGCCTCTCAACAGATACATCCATGTGATAAAAAAATAGTGGTACAATGAAATTGCGTATTTGCTTAGTGACATGATACATACTTGCAATGAGCACGGTGCCTGTGTTTACTATAAAAAGCAACAGCCCATGCTTGGTTAGGTTAGGCCCACTACAACATGCAGGCATGGGTGATTGGCGCTTTTTTTTATTTCTGTGTCGTAAGGTTTATTGACGTGCGTATAAGTGCAATGGCACGCAGTATGGCTAGTACAAAAAGGGGGGGGGGGGTGGGGAGGCAGATATATGTAGCTCACTGTACACGACACAGGGCAAAGGAAATCCGTGTTCAGCAACCATGTTAAATACTATGTACGTAAATTTTACAACGCTACTCATTCGAAGTACATACAGGTGCATACTGAAGAAAAGTTTTCTAGGGTACATAATTTAGTGCGTAATTTACACTAATTTTGCTCTAACCACTAGACATAATAATTTGAATATACTGCACGGAAAAACCTAGAGTGAATTAAATTGTGCGTCAGCTTCGTGTGTATAGATATAGTCTTTCCTATGCATTAGGTTTTTCACGTAATGCATTACCAGTTGACAGCCTATCTTATGTGTACTCTGTTTACATTACAGTTTATTAGTTTACTCATTTGTTTTGCAACTTATGAAATGCCGGTGTATATATATTTTCAACATTTGACATAACCCTGTCTGTTTTGTAGGGACAACCCAGGACGTGCATTTCTCAGCACCCAGTCAACTGCCAGAAGTGACTCGAACACAGGCCATCAGTAAGTGGACATCAGTTGGAATTTCACATTATGCAGTTGGCTGCTGCCTTGTACTAAAGCTTTTTTTTTTAATCAGATGGTGGTGTCTTCTAATGTACATTTTGACCACAAAGGTGCGATCATGTCTCACAGAGGCATATATGGTTGCTATTCTCTGCGAGGGACGTGTTCTCGTGTTCGTGAAGCAGTTGTGTTTGGCAGTATTGTCGCCCAATGAGTCAGATATAAACACTGTAACTCGCCACTGCTGGGAAGTAGTTGCGAGAAACACAATATATTATGACGCTGTAAAGTTATTTCATTAATTCGAAGGAAAATTTTGCAGCAGGAAAAAAAGGTTGCTCTTCCAGGTAAACATGCCTTTTTCTCCCAAGTTATTTAACCAAACCGTGGATGCGTGAAATTCATGACTTATGAATAGATTTTATTTCATCCTTTAGTAATGCTTCCAAAAGAGACTAGAAATAGCATGTGACTACCTCTCCAATCAGCAGATCATACACTTACAGTCATAAGTGGTAGTTCCATGCAGTCTCGCACTCTATATAACCTTTCCTTTCAGCAGCATTGTAACTGGCGGCTGCGTTTTCAGAAGGAGGAGTGCACTTGGAACTGTATATGTATGTGTGAATTCGGTTTTCTTTGTATGTGTCGGCTCACTGACACAAACAGTGCAAAAATCAGTTGTACCATGAGGCTGATGACGCCTTCTGCTGCTAGAAATGCGGCACTTCATATTTTATAGTACTGCATGACATTTAAATCAAAGCTAGCACATAAGATGATCAAGAAAACTAACCGCTGTTATAACTGTTTTCCTCAAAGAAAGCTTGTCCTTTATGGACTGTGTTAATCTGAGCTCTCCACCGATGTTTCAGTAGTATCATCCATCCCTTAGTGAGAGAGATTGGGGGCAATTAATCGTTTTAGTCTTTAAGTGGTGTCCTAATTATGTGTATTTGTTCCAACAAAGTTGTCTAGATTACTTTATTGTGTAGTGTAAAGCTTATGAAACCATCAGCAACTAGTGAGTTGCTAACATGCATGTGCATTTGTCACTATACAGGTGGCACTCGGCTGTACCACTGCAGTGCTGCGGAAATTGCCAGCACCAGCGGCTTTGCAACAGCTGTTTCACAGCATGTCGGTATGTGCTAATCTATAGTTTTGTTGGGATGAGTTAGTATTATAGACCACTGCTACTCTGTATTGTGACAGATCCATATGATAAGTGATGTAATGGGCACAGCGAAAACATGTGAATGTTTTACTATGCTACATAAAAAGGCTCTCCTTTTCGTCACTGGAGCAGGGGAGAAGAGCATGCAGGCACTCCTGAATGTACATATATTTCAAAACATGAGAGAGACATATATATATATATATATATATACACACACATACAATTAAACTAAAATCAGGGATATTCTATCTTTCATTTCGAATTGACTTGTACAGCGCAAAAATACAACACAGACCAGAGAGAAGCCCGCATGTTAACAGGTATGATACACACAATAATTCAACAGGTTTGATACTTCAGGTGTGCTATTTTATGCAAGGGGGAAGGGAAAGGGGATAAAACCAGAAAAAGGAGTGGAGTGGAAAATAAAGGAATCGTGCCAAAAAGCATGAGAAACATTGTGCAGCCAGGATTGCCAGCAGGACATCTAAAAAGCACTGATAAAATTACATACAGGGCAACCTTACGTATTGTTTGTTTCAATAAACTCAGATCACATGCAGCCATTACTGCAATCAAGTTGTTTCCTTATGTCATGAGGGAATGATGCGGGCCCAAAAAACTGTTTAGAGCTGAAGGATTATGTTCCATGCTTGCCTCATTACCTGCTTTTTATCATATTATCAGCTGCTTATGTTAGGGACAAAAAGTAAGAGTACGAGCTTTTTCCTAATTCGCCATTCCACACAGCATGTCTTTGTGACTATATGTACATGCAGATGATCCATAGATGAAAAATATTCAGTACAGTAGAATCTCATTACAAGATACACTTGGTTGTAAGAGACATCTGAAAAAGGTTTGGTTGGTTTGCCACATTAACAACACTGTACACAAGAGTCACCTTTGTTACTAACGACTTTTTAAGTATTCACTACTTCGAAGGGACACAACCCAGACACATTCACTTCATGCACCTTGTGTGCTCCGAAGGGCGTAAAGATCATGCAATCCTCACACAGTTCAAGTGTGCATGTCTCTTTAGCATGAACTAGAAAAGGAGGGCAACGAGGACAGTGCAGGGCAGAAAGTGTCGACAGTTGAAGCTGACGAGCGTCTAAGAGCACCTCAAAGGCACTGCGAGCAACAAGGCTTGCAAAGTGAAGTGTTTAACTTCCAGAAGTTAGGGAGGAAGCTAACACAATCTACAGTCACTAAAAAGCTGTGAATGTCTTCTTTAAAGGGCCCCTAAACCACCGAGGTTGAAATTCAGTTGCGGTGTTGCAGTTGTACATGTTAAGGCAACGAACACGTAGCCACGAGAATTTTTCAAAACGGTGCAGTAATAGTGGAGCTACGTGTTTGATTATCGAAAAGTAGTCCCCGCTCATTTTACTCTTTCATCTGGTACACGCCATCTGGACAGTATCGTCTTTTCCTCGCCTAGTACACCTCCAAATGTTACGGGACAGGCCATCACCAACGATCTCTGTTGCTGCCGCGCAGGCCCGTCATCCTGCGAGGGGTGGCGCTAATGACCTTGCCAATACAATGGAACTGTATGGTGACTCTAGTTGAAGAGCCTCATAGGGAGACCCTTCCGTTGGCATTTCTGTTCTTTGCCCCCATTGGCTGCCCACAATGGCATCGCGAGCAACGCGACGAGGAAGGAGTGTGCATTTGCTTGCAGGCCTCGCCGGCAGTCGTACACTTTCGTTCGACCAATCGACAGCACTGGAAACTGGTGACATCATCAGAGACAGCCTGATGATGTCAGGACAAACTGGGGGGTGCAGGATAGGTCCAGACAGGCGCATGGGGTCGTTTTCGTCATATTGTGGTGCTCCCACAGTGCTACGCACTGTGGCGTTTGGCGTCGTCAATTGTGACGCCATTGTGATTTTGATGCGCATGTTTACTTGAAATGTTCAAAAAATGTCAAGTGGTTTAGGGGCCCTTCAAGCCACCCTGAGCAATTATTCCTTCAGATATATCTAAACATACTTTAGTGATGATGCATAATAAGCTGACCTAGTCTGGCTCCTCAGTGTTTTAAAATTTTTGGTTTCGAGAGACATGTTTCCCGTGCCTCTTGAGTATCTCTTCTAATGAGGCTTAACTGTAATGTACGCACACAATTGTGTAACTCCTCCTGCAAGTATTATTCCTTAAGCCTGGTCACTGATGTGCAAAGCTTGTGGTTAAGTTTTGATGTCCGTACTTCTTAGAGCTATGTTTATTAATTCAGGCTGTTCTTATTGGTTCTTCGATGCAGGAGACAATGCCTACGAAATTATTGGCCCTGATGACGAGAGCTCTCAAGGGGCAAACCACATCTCTGTTGCAGAAGTGAGCCCGATACCACCTGAAGTTACCATGACAGGTGGCACGGCAGCAATAGATACAGAGACGACCATGTCTACTGCAGCTGCAACAGTGTACGAGGCAAGCAGCAGTGTGTCAGCATCAGCAGCAGTGTCAGAAGGAACCGCACCAGGCCTGGTAGAGCAACATGTGTGCTATCACTGTGACTTTTTTTGTAGTGCATTTGCTCAACATACAAAAGCTTTTCACCATGACTGTGAGCCAGTGTTCTTGTGCAGCAAGTGCGAGACTAAGTTAGGTGTTATAACACAGTACAAGCATCACTTTAAAATATGCAAACATATTACAGTTGTTGCCTCCCCAGCCAGCCCACATAGCGACAACAACGTGGAACACATGGTGGGACACACCTCTTCCCCATTAGAAGATAGTAGAGACTGTCAGTGTTGTTGCTAGATTAACTGGTCTTTGTAGGCAACTAGAAGGACAACACAGGTGTCATAAGATTGTTGTTTATGTTGTTGTTGAAGAGGTAAAAAAGAAGTTTGATGCAGCTGAAGTGCCAACTGATATTGAGCAAATCAAAAACAACCACCTGAGAAAGCAACACTATCGAAATTTGGGTATCTATGTGCCGCCAACTCTGGTAAAGATGGCATGGGACAGAAGTGTGATGAAAATCACACAGACACTGCTGTTCCATCACTGGTCACAGTGAGCACTGACTTGTAGGGCAAGAGAGTCAACTGAAACGAACATTATGGCATAGTGTCATGCTCCCATGTGACCACTTTCCATGTTATTTTGCATGATACAGCTCAACCTCCAGAAACGAGACTGCAACTTGTCTGTAAAAAGCTTTCACAAAAAATTATTCACAACACTATTAACACAGCAGTATTTTCTTCTTTTGTGGGTTCGAGGTTCCCGGGTGTCCATTAATGCAAAAATTGCGGAAAAAAAGAACATGTGTCGTACTTACACCTTTTTAACAAGTACGAGGGCGACAGAACTTTTCTAGTCGTGCATCTTCATCATACTATCAAGTTTTTAAATGCCTTATAATTATTATTACCAGTTATATCTGAGTGCATTGTATGTATTTAGCAGGTGTAAAATCAGGTCAGTTGGATCAGATGCCTTATCTCCAAGAGAGCCCTATATTCAAGAAATTTGAATTAAAATAGGTACGTTACAGATGCAGTCTTTCAGCACTTTATTGCGTGTGGTTGAAGCATTGCTCAATGCTTTTGTGGATGGCAGTTTCAACCGGCACAGCACTTGCGCTTTGGTCACGTGTCTTCAAAGCGGTGTTTACCATTTGTGTTGATCTGTTTGTGTATTCATAGAGCAAGTTTTTAATTTATTTTTTCCGCATTCTTGTGCTTGCACTAAGCTTGTATAAGGCAGTTACAAAATGGGCGTCACTATAACGAACTGTTCTGTTGAGCTTACACTTGCAAATAATAGTGTTCAGATGGCCGCACTTCCATGTAGGTGCACCGATAGCTTTGGGTATGTTCTCATGTTTGTATAAATCTTATATAAGCTAGTTACAAATTGTATGTCACTAAGCATTGTGATAATCTTTAAAGAACTGCTTCGTTGGTTGTACACTTGTGAATTAGTATTGAGGCGGTGGTATTTCCATGTAGGCGCACTGCTATCTTTCTGTGTGCTCACTTGTTTGTATTAAGCATACAAGGGAGTTACAGCATGTACGTCACTAAGTGCTGTGATATTTTTAAAGAACTGCTTTGTTGGTTTTACACCTGTGAGTAATAGTACTCGGGTGGCACTAGTCGTGTGTAGGTACACAGGGACCATTTGTATACATTATGCTCATGTAAAGCAGTTACAAAATGTATTTCACTAATCACTGTGATATTTTTTGAAGAATTGCTGTGATGGTTTTACACATGTGAATAATAGTGGTCAGGACACAGTACTTGCGATGTATAGTTGAATTTATACAGTGCCAAGACATGGGCTGTATACGTACCAAAAGAAATGTATGTCATTATATTGTTGTGATTATTACTGTTTGGATTTTATTAAACTCTAATAACATTTTTTCTTTTATCTATTGAGGTATGGCGATTTGTCATGCAACCAAACTGAGGACCTGAACTTGTGTATACAAATAAACAGCTAATTTAAGAGTATACTGCTCATATTCTGCGAAACCAGTTTAACAAATCTTGTACTACAATGCTGGAAAAATGACAGAACTGACAGGCATGTACAGAAAGAGTTCTGCACTGGCTGAAGGACTGCCCCACACTGGAGTTGGTAATGTTGCGTTTATTGGAGTAGAACAGTAAGTGCACTTCTATTAAAAATGTGACAGTCAATGCAGAAACATAAGGCAGACAAGCAGATGTGGCACATTTTTTTCAGGGCTCTCCATGCCTACTACTGCATTTCTAGTCTTCCTGTGCTCTTCGTATAAGCCCCTGTTCAGCCAAGGTTTTTACTCCATGACAGTTGTTCTACTGGGTTCGTAGTAATATTGAAGAAAAAAATGCAATGGTTTTCAAGAACTTTCGAGGCCCCGACACAGTAACTTCAAGGACCTCGTGCGATTTGTTTTGTAGTTTGGACAGGCAATAACTTGTTCAACAACATCGTTAACTTTAATGCAAACAAAAGAAAACAAAACAAATCACATTTCACTGATTTCAAACATTTGAACGACTGCTAATTTGCCTTTCACCGCCAATCACTAAACGCACACAAGGAAGCATTTCAAGAAAGCGCTCTAAAGTTTTTCTGCAATAGCACAATTAACTACTTGGACCTGCAACATTTGCAGTTTTTGAATACTGTCTGGTTTGACAGTGTATGTGATGTCATCTGTTGCCTCAGCTTTTCACCACCAAATAAGCAAGTCATTTGTAATTTCCTTTTATTGTGTCTGTAGCTCTCGATTTACTCATCACGGCTTTTCTTTGAATGCCTCAACTGTTGAGCTTCCTGCTTCTGCTCCTCCAGGTACATTTGTCGCCGGTTCCGTGTGCCTAAAACTGGTATCTGCAGCTCCTTTGTAATTTCAACTTTAAGGATGTCGCTTTCCTTCTATTACCTCCACAGACAATTCTCTGTGACATGCGAAGAGTGTCACAGAAGGGAAAAAGAAACGCTTGGCAATGTCTGCTAAGTCTAGCCAAGTGTACAAATTTAAGGACTTTCCAGTACTTCTAAAAATTCCAGGGTTTTCAATGCCTTCAAAATGGCATTTTAGAAATAAAGGGTTTTCAAGGATCGCTACAAACCCTGGATTCTAGCACCTAAATAATTTTACAAGCTTATTTTGGCATGGAGTTTGGAAATTCATGCTTTTTAGCTAACGCTGCACTATCTCTATACATGGAAGCCACTAGAGCGCATCATATTGGAGTAAAGAAAAATACTGAAAGCTTTTAATACCACTCTTTTTCTATGGAGCTTCGTATTGCCTAGTTAAGTTTACGAATGTGCCTGGTTTTGGTGGGCGTTTCTTCGACATTTTCTGTGAGAAGTAGATGACTAACCCCCATATTCAGAAATGCATCTTAATACAAAGCTCATGCTTGACTTTATATAGACGACGCCTGGTGCGAACGCCCCCGGAGGCTCACTGCCTTTCTTTTGGTGCGTTCACGGCTTGCGTCATTTAGATCAAGTCAAGCATGGGCTTCAAGTGATGATGAATTTTGAATATGAGGGTAAGCGTGCGCAATTCCGGGCAACGCATTGTGCCATTGACACCGAGAGGAAACTGGGAAAACAAAGTTAACGCCCTATGCTCCTAAACTTTTGCCTACCTGTGGTGTGCGTGTATCGTGCAAGGAGGAACAGCGCAAACACCAGGACGAAAAAAAGCATCAACCACACCAGTGCTTCGTGGTGTGGTCCATGTTTTTGCGTCGTCCTTGCGTTGCGCTGTTTCTTCTAAAATGCTCAACCAACTAGCCGACAAGTCCATCCTGTGCATATATATTGAACACACGTATGAATGTAGATGGTCTTCGAAGCTTTTAGAACTAGCAGTGCACGCGTAACAAGTGGAAACATTAGTCATTTAAACATGCGTGCCAATGCATGTGACGCGGCTATCGGCATATGCAGTCTCCAAATGCTGGAATGCATGCTCTTCAAAACGCTAACGATCCGCTGCTAATGCAGGACAACAGCTCACAGCGGACTGAACCGAACTCTAAACTAATGCACTTGAAAAGAACGCCTACACGGCAGCGTGAGGCACGTCGAAATGCCTGGTACTGGCGTCGCAGTTAACCACATACAAATGAAACTGGCGGAAAAAATAAACAGAAATGCTCACCAGTATACGCGCGACTTAAATTCACATACGTGGATGGTTGGCACGATACTTTGTATCTGCGTATTTTCGGAGAACATATAATGCATGGACTGGAAAAGCACTCGATCATGAGCTGAACGGCACATTTGTTATTTTCCTGGGGTGACGACAAGCCATGAATAGTTCTCACGTCATCGTCTACGTTGTATTCCTTCGTTAGTCGTAGCAAGGAACGGAAATGATGCAAACGCAAACGTATTTCAGTACACAACAGCACAGCACACTGCAGAGAAACTCCACCCACCGCAGCAGATTCCTCAAATACATTTGTTATATATATAACCTCTAAAACAACACGACTGCGCGTGGTGGCGCTGTGGTGTAATGGTTAGGTTGTGTGCTTTGAATTGTGTAGATGCGAGTGTACGCGGGTTCGAATCCACGTGATGTATCGAGCAATGTGGTTTTCCATGACTATGTGAATCCCTCGAGTATTGTGTTCTAATAAGATTATATGTCTCCTGATTGTGAAATGTGCGAAGATAATTGCGGATTAAATGGTAATTCGCTTTTTTTTTTCTCCGCAGTGGCGTTCGGGACGCATAGGCCGATTCCGAGCAGTCACGCCTCATGGTCGGCAGCAAATAGCCAGAAAAAAATGACTTTAAAATCCTGCATAACATTGCTCACGCCTATTCTGAAGGTCGCTTGGAATTGGGCCACTGAGTCTGAGGAGCCGCCTATAGGGAACGGTGTATCAGCGACCCTAATTTGATCTGATTTCCTGCCTGCATGCGTGGCCAGGACTTCGCTAAGAGGGTATTGGGAGGAGTACTAGCACTCTGTTTGGGGGAGTAGAAGTACTCGGTCTGGTGGAGTGCCATTACCCCTACGGTGAGAATATTACCACTCTGCGGAAGAGTACTAGCACTCCCTGTGGGAAGAGTATTATCACTCTGCAGAAGAGTACTAGCAATCCCTTGCGGTGGAGTAACAAAACTCTGTCAACAGGAGTTGACCTACTCTCTCTCAAAGAGGGTCGATCTACTCTCGAAAAGAGAGTGAAATATGGGACAAGCCGCTACTCCCTCAAAGGGAGTGCCCGGCACTCCCTTAGTTTTTAGAGTGTAGCAAATTAGGTGTTTGGTGATGGTATGTTAATGTTAAATTTATTATGCTTGTGTATGAGTTTGCCAGACAACTTCTTAGGGCTATAGTTCTATTGCTGTTGGGAGTATTAGGTGATTTTCCCATCTTCAGGAAGGGGAACAATAACACCGTACTTTTCTTTCACGTTGCAGGCATTTTCCCCGTTTCCCAGATCATGTTCAAGAAACGTAATTGTGGCGCACCTCTTTCTGGGACAGGTGGGTCAGCAATGTGTAATCTATTTTGTGAGGACCAGGCGCTGTCTTCTTACCTGCAGAGATTATTCTGTCTTTTTACATGGAGCGTTAAAGAGATCATAAACAGTCTATGAGAACTTCGCGTTGCCAGAAGCTTTTGATTTTATGTGGACTGCTTTTGTCATACGAAGTTTGTCGAAGAGTTTGCTGAGCTACATAACATGTAGAAACACGGCCCTAATTTTCCTGATTGTTTCTGTAGACTTATTTGGGCGCCCTGAGTTGGGAATATGGGTTGTGATATAATTTTTCTATTATTTGTTTTCTCCTTACGTGTATATATACCTTGCTTTCGTTTTCCCTATTTTTTGAATAATAAAAGAATAACTTACGCTTTGTACACTCGGAACACACCTCACGCTTTGTTATGCAGATACTTAGCTTCTGCACATTCGTTTGTCCACCAGGGTTTTAGTTGTTTTTTTTTCTAAGGATGCAGAAAACGGAGGAATCACCTTTTCTGAGGCAGCAACTACGCAAGCAGTAATGCTCTCATGCGTTTCATTTATGCTTAGGTCATTTAAAATGTCTTTATCCTGACTGGCTTCTTCAGTAAAGAGTGGCGAGTTTGCTACATTGTTTCAAACGGTGTGGTATGAAGCGAGAATGTTAGCTTTATCAAGGCGGGCATATGGTATTAGAAATCTGTGAATAGGGATAGAGAACAAAGTGTCAAATTAGGGCAACTCATAGAACATGTGCTTGTGCAGCAGCAGGTGCCCGCACCAATGGGTTCGACGGTTAGCCTCGTGATATTTTTCATTTTTCGCGGGCTTTCTTTATGAGCCCGAAAAAATAAGCAGGCTAAAAGTACCTGGCTGGAAATATGTCAGCTTTAGGTTTCTTTCAATTTCCTATAAATAATTCATTGATAGCACGACATTTGGAGCAGTAATTAAAAAGACAGCTAATTCCAATATTTAATAAATTTAATGGCAACAAAAATCTCAACCACTCTACTCGACTGTGGCCAGTGTGCACTTGGTTGTCTTCTCGTAGAATGGCCCGTGTTTTTCTTTTCCCTTTATTTTTAGAAGCGATGCGCCTTAGGTGGGGCGCCGTTTTACGGAAGTCACTTGTTAAGAGCGTTTCATTTTCTTTGGTGAAACCTTTCTTCTTTTTTGATAATACACGCGCCAGGTCAATTCCCTTTTATATCCGTAGTGGAGCGCTCTCAATCACCCTTTGTCCTTCGAAGCGCAGAAAGTAGAAGAGCAAGAAGAACGGGTTGTTTCTACCGTACATAAACGACGGTATACTGATTGAACGACTGCAGAGATAGGCAGAGAAGACCCCAACGTAATTAGAATCTTACATCTCCCCATCTCCCGGAGGATAGCTCCGACGATCTGTTGTCTTTGTCTTCGATACTGAACCTTCAGGCGCACTGGCGTTCGTTATGGTAGCAAAAGTAATAACCGCCAAAACAAAAAAAAGAAAGAAAATGTATGTGCCACATATAGGCTAAAAGACAAAGGTTAGTGGGTGATTGGAGCATTCGACTGAGTAGCAACACAGGCAGGATGATATTGAACCAGAAATAATTATACCCTACAGGCCCTCTGGCCGATGTTTCAGCCGGAGACAAATGAAAGCTGGTTCAAGAGTTTGGTCTCAATGCAGTTTTCTCGTTTCCTTTGTATTAAACTACTTTTTCAACCACTCAATTCTTTTTTTTTTTGGTTGCGCAATCATTAGTTCGGTAAAGCACAAAAACCACCACTGCTACTGCTTTCCTACCGCTTAATATACACTAACCTTTTTGTCGCTCTATTATTTTATTTTGCTCTTTTATTTTATTTTGTTTTCTTCTTTTGTTCCGTGACTCCAGGCTATTCTGTGCGTATTAGTTGCGTCGAAGACCTTGCTATAAGCCTAATTTGAGAGCTGTCTTTTTCTTTTTTGTTTTTTTGCTATCGTTTCAGTTGAGGTTATTCTTCTTCCCTCGATAGAGATAAGCTTGCCTAGCCGCAACTTTAGTGACCTAGTGCCTAATGATGAGGGCCATAGCACTCAAAGCTGTTTGAGAACGCTAGGTTCCACTTTGATGATAATGATGGTGGTTCGCATTGTAAATCCTTCATTTTGAACTAAAAGAAGTAATGTTTCATTTTAGAATATCGTAGTGACTAAAAGAATGGTTGGTTAGTTTTATGTGGTCATCATAAGCATTTGTTCTCCCACTACCAAAGTGGCTGCTTCAGTTTTGTGCGTTATTGTGTGGCATGTGTTCTTAAATTACAATTTTTTTTTAAATGGGGGGCTATCGTTTCTTGTACCATGTCGCCCTATGGCAGCTTTTGTGTTCGGCAGCCCACTCCTCTAACTGGTGCGAAATTTAGCAATTAATGGCCTGATAAGCAGCAATTGTTCGTGTTGAGCTAAATCAGCGAGTTTTTTTGACATCAGCAAAACATGCGAGTTCATACGAAACGCCGGGAATCATCACGCGCTTCAGTAAAAAGCAGTTATTCCATATCGTTAGGCATTCCGTATACGTTCGATACCACGACATGAAGACGCAAAATGATGAGAGACATGCAATCGATGGATGAGTTTTCTGCATTAGCGCTAAAAAAGGCGCCAATTTGATGCATGTACTATGGTTTTGCCTATGACAAAAGACCACATAAATATATTGAAGAACTACGGCACCTTGAAGGCAGTGCCCGCTGACTGTAATGTCAGCGCTATACGTAAAGCGAGATTTGCGTGGCTCTGTTGATTAGACAATAAAGAGTAAAGCTGCAGCATCGTAATACCAATGCTCCTAACATGATCCTTCGAAGTAAACAGTAAGCATCGGAGCCCTAGTATAAGAAAGGATATGCGTTCGATTTGTGGTAACTGTTTAGTGTGCTTCAATTCGTTCTTCTTTTCTCTTTCAGAGGCACGACTTGCTCTCATGCGTTACCGACGTCGTGCAAGGCGACAAAGTCATTCCGAGAAATGGAACTCGGGCAGGTAGAAGTATGAAGTGTGTGAAGGCGTGACCAAAGAATGGGAGGGAGAGGGGGACGAGTGAGGCTCTTACCGAATATGCTCTCACTAAAGGTAGGAGCTATAGGCTGCAAGTAAACTTCTTGAATCGTAACCCCTAATTTCACCCCTTGGAGGCTATTGTCGATAATTCTTTGTGGTACCATGCCTTGCAGTCCCGATCCTTCGTCAGGACAGTGATATGCGTTAAGTTTTTGTGACAGTACTTTTCCTACAAAGCACAGCAATCCAGCGCAGCGTTCAGAGTCAGCATATAGAAAAATTAAACCACTCTTTCATCACTTCAAATAACCGAATACAGATCTTGCAACACCACTCTCTCTCTGTACTGACTTTATGCGAAATTATGGCAGAGAAGAGCAGAGAAATAAACAGAATTTAATCTCAGCTACCAACACAGCCCGTAAACTGAGAAAATTGTTGTCGAAAAAATGGGCAGCTGTACAGCAATATTTTGTGAAAATCGGCTAATGGACACAGCTGCTAGATGGAAAGCTCCAAAATAGAATGCGCTCGCATGACTCTGGCATAGAACAATCTCCTAGTAACAAGAATAATATAGGCTCCCCAGTACCAAAATAAAACTGTTAAATGCACTCCATATAACGTTTCGACATATTCAGTACCACGTCCAAGGTGCCGTCTTTCTGCGTCGCTAGCTTAGGCATGGAAACATATCTAACGTATGCGAATTCTACTGACATCAGTGAGCAACTCTGGGTGTGATAAGGGGGAAGGTAGCTATGTATGGAAAACCCACAATTTGTTCACCCCTATTGCGAGCACACCTCAGTTCTAGGTGTGATAAGAGCCCTATATCTATGAACTGTTAGTTTCCCACATTTTTTCCTGCCATTGATTATCTTTTATTCGTGAAACTAGTTTGCCCTTGTTCAATAAAGAAATCGCTTGCATGTCAGGCTCATTTGACCTACGTTTCTATTCTCTGACTTCTGCCTGTCTGCCTCAACGAGTAGTTGTTAAGAAGGCTTCACTGTTTAATGAGAACCAGTTGCGAATTTAGCTACAATGCACACCTAATATAGAGATACTGGTAATTTTTTATGCAAAGATGTAAGCATTATGTGCATTATCGGCCATTTTTGCACTTCTATGATTGGAATTCCTTTAGTTATTTTCACTCTAATACTAACTAAGTCTTCCCGTTGAAAGTAAAGCGTACTGTAAGCAAACAAAGAGATGTCGCTCGCAAACAGGTCAGTCACATTGTAGGACATTCAGTGTAATAAAATTATTTTTTAATTGGGTAACAGCTCTCTCTTTCTTTTTTTATGTGCGTTCTTGAGGAAATGACATTACCGCTCAAACTGTGAAAGAGCTGCTGTGTTCACGTATAGCGTCGGAAGGTGAAACAAGGTGATGAAAGCGTCTGTAATTTCTCTCCCGATCTACTATAACATTTTTTTATGACATTGGTACAGCTCTTAAATAACGGGCACCATATGCGGGGAAGGTCAAGAAGGCCCAGGGCCTTACATGAGCCTGATCCCTGAGCCACCTACACTTTGCGCTTCCCTCTTTCAATAAAGTTTACCACCACCACTACCGTATCAGTACGAAATAACCAAAAAGAAATAAAGTAGCCGAATAGATCGTATACTTTTTGTTTAATGTGCTTGAGTGAGCGGTTCATTTTCTGTCTGGCATCACGTAATCTGTAGGTGCATAAAGCAAAAGATGGAGAGAGAGCAACACGTGCTAATGCACACAATGCAGACATAGATTGCTTTGCATTGTGTAAGCCCGAATGATATGTGGCGGACAAAACTACGTCAGCAATATTTTCCAGGGACCAGTATTGCGCAAAATCTGAGAGTTGTTTTTCAGGTTTCATTTCTGTATTTTTGTTGCTGCCTTCTTTGTGCTTCTACAATCAGGAATTTACAATGAGGAGAGAAGGATAGCCTTCTAGTAATTTTTAGCCATGTAGCTGTGAGTCCTTTTTTCGTGTTTGCGTTTCAGAGTAAAGCATCCCCATGCTATCACTACAAGATAGTAAACTGCAGAGAATGAAGAATGTACCCAAGGTTTATGTTTCATATTTACGTTTTTAGTACCTCGATCTGTCAAAAAAAAATATGTACAGCACCATCTACAAAGCAAGATAGCGCTTTACATGTTGCTGTGTACTTTTCCCAGTACTTTAGTTTTGTCTCGCTCTTTCGTACGCAGTTTGTCGCTGCCACACGCGTCGAGCGCCAAGTGTACTCTGCACCAGGTGTTCTAACCATGAAGTTAGTAGACGAGCGGCTTGCTAGGTCTACGCGAAGGTAAACGTTAAAGACGTTTACTCTCAGAATGCGAATGTTTGCTGCCAACCGTAATTCGGCCTTTTTAGCTACTGTCAGTAGCACCTCCTGCCTACGGAGGTCACCTACAGCGAAAAGAAGGTAACGCAGTGTAGCGAGCATGAGAGAGAGGCGCTATCGGCACCCAGAAGTTGAGCCACGTTTTTTTTTCACAACCGCATATCCAATACAGACACAACTGCTGTCTACTCACTTTACTGCCATCTCCCCGTCACCCACCCATTTCGTTCGACATAAGAGAGACATATGAGGCAGAAGGACTGCCTCAAAGTCTTGTCGGTGCTTCTCAGTCTAAGTCTACGCCGGCCTCACTGCAGCGTGCCCTACTCTTGCAGCTGTGTCTGACACTACGCCATTCGTAGATAATGCTTCATAATTGTTTTGCGGATTTGGATTTAATTCGCGTATGTAAAACGGCTAAAACGACAGTCTGTGCAAAGCAAAGTGTCAAGCTGCCAACTGTATGTAGCCTACGAAAACATTTATTGCAGGTTCATGTAATATAGAAATTGATGTTATGTCAATCATTTTTTGCAGGTATCAGGCTCTCTAGAATTTTTAAAGATTCGCCTCAGGAAACAGTTGGTCCAATCTGTTTGTGTAAGTCGATTAGTTGTGCGGGTAATGCGAGCGTACGTGTTTGTGTGCGACGACACCAGCATGTCATCGTCGACCACGCTGAAGATGATGGCAAGGTGGCAACAACATTGCATTTGCTGCGGCCGTTCGACCTGTAGTTACACAAGCCGATTGTTGGGTTAAACAGAGGTACTTTACGGACGCCAGTGACAGTAACACGGAATTTGGCGTGACATGAGACAGAGTGTTCCTCAATCTTACGTAAGTAGATCTGTCTGGCATGTGGAGCCTTCTAAAAGGACGACGGCATTTGTACTCCGGCGAAGGAATGTAAAAGATGATAAACTTGGTCCTGCCATAAAGCCATTGCAACGTCGCACAGCTACTACGTAGCGTCAGCTGCAACAAGGAAAATACTGGGGAACGTGTGCCGGTCCCAGATGTAGAGCATTCTACTACAGCGCCCGAAGCGGAAGCTATGATGAGCGAAGAAGCAAGATGGGAACGCGACACACGGACAGATTGTTTGACACAGCTCAGTGGCTTTGGAACGCGAGAATTGTGCATGGTATTGCGGCGTAAAGGATACCGCAAAGGGCTAGTGGGCTCAACGTTAAAGGTTTTATTCTGCTACCTTTCACGCAATATTTCTCTTTTATTAAAACGAGGCGAGGCACGAACGTACCCACCTATCCCAAAGTGCCAGAATAGGGTAAAGGGAACTTTGCTTTACAAGAGAGAAAATAATTGAGGTACGAAAATGCTGAGGACGGTGCATTCGATTTGTGAAATCGCTAATACAAAAGGTTCAGGCGAACGTCGTTTCTCGAGAAATGAGGGAAATGAAAAAAAAAGCACCCGTTATTTTTCATTCTATGAAAGTGCGTTAAATGCGTCATTGTTGTTTTAATACGTCAACTAACTCAATGTCCTGTTTATTCTACCGCTTCGCTTCTTGTAATCACTTCTCGCGTTTTGAATCACAAGTGAACGAAAGAAAATCCCTCCATATAAAAGGACAATACTCGCGCATGTTTGCGCAGGGCTTAAACGGGGAAGACAGCTGAAGATTCTATTTTGTTTTGTTATTCCATATTCCTGATTTTACATGAACACAGCGGAGCAACAATCCAAGCCGTATACAAAGTTTAGCTTTGTGTCTCGTAATTGATCCGTATGGCGCAAAACCTAACTATCCAGTGCTTGGTAGTGACGGCACTGGTCCACCTAAAAAGGTGGACGTAACTTAACGCAAGGAACGTAACAGTAGAGATGAGGACCATTAGACGGATCTAATGGACAACGGATACCAGAAATCTCTTATCCACAAGACGGCGCAGAAAGTATAAATAGGCAGCTACTTCCCATGAACAAAAAGAAGACGCAGTGACCGACAAGTCAAGGCGAGCTGCTTGTTCATATGTTTCAAGCACCAGCAAGGCACCTGCTCGTATCTTCAGTAAATGAGATGCGCAAATTACACAATCTGTCCACAAGCAAGCTCTGAGGCACCATTGCGAATGATTACCTTATCAAAAGAATGACGAACAATCTCTTGGGTGATAGTTCTGGTGTTGTGTATACGATATTGCTTACGACGAGTGATTGTATACAATATTGCTTACGAGGAGTGACCAGGAAATCTGCAGAACAAGCTTGAACAACACTAGAAGGAAGTCAAGAAAGCGCCCGCCTAATCAAATGCGCTTGCTGAACATGTGACGCGACTATGCAAATATGTGAGTGAGACGGAACAGAAATTGGAACAAAAAATGCGAAGTCTATCAACAACACTTCAGCTAAATTACTCGTCATTGAGACTTATCCCGTAACACTGGAAAGGAGGAGAGAGAATCTTAAAATCGACTATGCAGAGGCAATGCGAAGCATACAAAAATGTTAAATAAAAAAAATTCAGAAAACTTTGGCAGTGGGCTGATCGGTTAGACAAAATTGCAACTGTTGCGCAAAGCGGTACAGGAATAGGATTTAAGCGAGAAAACAAAACACGACATCTGAGCAACCACGCAGTCACGTGTCGTGTTTTGTTTTGTCGCTTAAGTTTCCCGCAAATGTTTTCACACCACCGTATTGTTAACAGGACATAGGTGCATAACCGTAAAACTCAGAGAATTTTGTTTCAACTATGGCTATTTGTTTCAACTAAGGAATGATTTTCGCGCCATGGTGCCCTTAATGCTACTGCGCCAGAAGTAAGGTCAAAGACACAGTAAAACGCTCATCCCTTCATAGATGCAGCTATACAGTGTGCACTTATACTTCTCGAGTTCCGTCATCCTTTCTGCTGGAACGAGACTTCATAATGGAGGTGGACCTTTTGGCGGTGGCTAGAACTGCATCCAAAGCACTGGCCATGGAAGCCACCTCTCAACGAATAATTTAGCTCGCAGCCAATTCATAAGTTTTTTCATAGCTTAAGAGAAATAATTCATTTGCTGCAACTAACGTACTACTTGTGTTGTTGGCCGAAAGCGCTCTCGCGCACGTTTATTTTTTTAACCAGAAATATATAAACCCTGACAGCCGTCTTTGCAGAAAATAATAATTAGAATATAGCTTGCTTCTCTCTCATTTCTTCATTGAGTGCATTCGTTGGTTCATAAACATTCTGTCCCTGAAGGAATAATCTAGTGGCAAAAGTAAGCGATACTTAGTTGGTGTCATTCGTGCCACTCATTTGTGACTCATTTTTCACATGACGTATCTTCGAAATCAGTCAGAGGGAGTCACTTGCTAAAACTGTGTGTAACGAAGGCATGTAATACCATTGACGCTTATGCTTCTGCAAGAATACTACAAACGCGACTGACTTTAGTTGCAATGTCTAGAGGAAAGAAGCGGACACTGGATAACGAATGCGTCGCGTCCACACATGGCACCATTGTTGCGCCAGAACCGACGGAATTGGAGCTAAGTATAGCTATTCACTCAGCGTACAGACAGGCATAGCTCAGCAGTACGTTTGTCCAACCCAGCAGCAGTAGTCACGTTTGATAGAGCTTACTCAGCTGTAGTGGGCATATTTCATCAAACTGTCACCTGTTTTTATCTGGAGTTATAAAGGCTACATGCACAAAATTTTTCGAAAAATTTGTCGTTTGTCCTGTGATGGCACCCGCATGTTCGACACGCTGCCGACACGCATGCCGAGACTCGGAAAGCCAGAGAGAGAGAGAGATACCCTACCCCTTTGGCCATGGCAAAACGTGTGCATCTTCATGTCCAACGCAAGCGCAGCAGATTGCTGCAAGTGCATGAGATCCAAATGTCTACGTGCGCGACGGGCTCGAATGGTGCAGTGCAATCATAGCCACCCCTAGTGGGAAGGTCGTTCATTTACCCTCTTACCCTTTACCCTTTGCCTAGATACCCTCTGCAAAACAAGAAGGCGCAGTACCAACAGGGACTGAGCACGACTGCAAACTCTGACGTTAAGACCCAGACTACCTGCCACGTAAGTTCGTAAACATTGTACTGCGCGTATAAATGTTACTTGTTGATTTGGCAACGTGATTTCTGTATCCTAGTGCCCATACACCGCCTGCAGTACGAACGAGAGGTTTCGCACGCCCCACTGCAGTTGCGTCTCTCATACAGCCTACCCGATTCTTCTGTTCATTGCGCAGGTTAGGTGCAAACTATTATAATTGCATGCCGCGCATCATTCGAAATTTTACATAGAGGTAAATCCTTACAGCGGCAGTGGCCACTTTTCTGTTGAGGCCTTTGTTACGCCATCACCTTCCACATATACAGGAAAGTAAAGAAGCTCCTCGAGAAAAGAAAATAGTCACGTGAATTTGAAAATTTAAGGCCAGCTGAAAGCCGCTAGTCACCACTCTGTTGTGACCTCACGTGTTTATGCACTATTAAACAGTAAATGAAACGTTGAATATGCATGTCAATGTGTAAGGCCCGTAAGCAGTTTCACATCAATAAAAGTGGAAGAACTCGTTTATGGTTTTGTATCACCATGGAAACTGCATTGATACCAAACAAACAATGATTTATTACCTCAACTGAAACCTAAAAAGTATAATATGTAAGTAATAATAATTGGTGTGTTGAATCATCTACAAATGAAGCTTCACTCCAGCACGAAAAGCACACCACTATGAACTTTGCAATAGGGTTTGCGTGAATTTGAAAATTTGAATTTTTGCTTTTTTGCCTCTGCTTTTTAAGGTACCAGACTCTGAGTAGAATGCTTGAAACAGGCTTAGGTTCTTCGAATTTCAAAAATCGTGCTGCTCAAATTTCAAGTGCCTAACTAAAAACAAATGGTACTTCTTTTTGCTGAATGATAAAAACGTGGCCTGAAAAAAAAAAGATTGATTCGCGAAAAAGAGCTCTTACGAAGAGGATAATAAAAGTCATCCTGATAGCGGACACGACTCCGAGAGCCAGCCTTCTCAAAGGTCATTTACCTCCCACGTGACAATCGAAAAACAAAAGCGCTTTGTCACACGTGCACCAAACTTGTCAAGCGAAACCTAATGCTGTCGGTAATTAATACGGACCGATAAATAAAAAACCCAGAGAAGCGGGCCATTGCTTTTGTGCTCTATGAAAGCAACCGGAGGAGCCGAAGTAAAAAAACAAAAGTTAACCTGCACAAAGATGATTGGCGAATGTCAGTTAGTAGGCACCGCCATTCCATTTTAACTATGTATTTTTTTACAGTAATAAACATTCATTGTTTATTTCAGCCATTTTGTGGTTCTGATTCCGTCATGCTCATTCCATCGTGACCCTTCCAGCTTCGTTATCTGACTTTCGTCATGCCATCCTTGTCGCGCCTCCTACGGTACCCAGTTACCTAATATGTCTAATGCCTTAGGCCACTAGGTATCTACTCGTGATCGTGATGCCCTCATTGTCGTTGCCTCGTCGCGACGCCATCTTTGTCATGTAGTCGATACGCGTTCGCTGTCACACCAACGTCGTGGATGTCCCATCGTTGTCAGCTTTGTCATGGGCTCTCAGCATACCGTCATCAATACGTCATTGTCGTCCCACAGTCGTCCTCATAGGAGTGCCTTCATGCCATCGTCGTCATGCACACGTTGTGATACCTTCGTCGTGATGCCATCCTAGTCATTCCATTGTCGTCGTTCTAACATCGTCACCTTATTCTCGTCATGCCAACGTCGTCAGCCATTGTCGTCGCACAGTCGTAATAATTCCATTGTCGTCATGCCATTCTGGTAATGCACACGTTATTTATACGATCATCGCGATACCATCATGGATGCTCCGTAGTCGTCCTTCTAACCTCATTTTCCGACTATCGCCATGTCGTCGTCATCGCGCCGCCATCGTCACCCAGCCGTCGTCATACAATTCTCGTCATTCCATAGACAAAAGCCTTCTTAGTTATTTTATAGCAGTTACACTGCAGTCCTTCCATCATGACTGTGCTACCGTTGTGATGCAATCGCGGTCATCATGTTGCCGTTAGATAGTCACAATCATGAATCCGTGGTCAGGTTTGTGTCATGCTATCGGGGTGTGCCATTGCCGTCATTCTAGTGCCCTCATCTGACTATCGTTAAGCCATTGTTGGCACGCCATGGTTGCCACGCCATCTTTGTCATATTTTAAGGAGAAAGGTTTAGACGACTCAAGGTACAAAATCCAATGTCTAGCGTTAGGCACCAAAATTCACAGGGAGTCGAACCCTGGACAATAATTCGGTGCTGAACCTACGACCTGGGGTGTTAAGGCAAATTTATTCAAGGCAGATGAAAATTTGTGTTTTTAGGGCGAATTAGGCCATCAATTTTTTTATAAGAAAGCCTGTAGCCGAGACCAAGAACAAGCGTTAGCAGGACCTGGTTTGTTAATTAAGGCACAGTTCTTCAAGCTAGAGCTATGTAGGGCACTCGAACCCACGACCTGGTGAGAGTCGAGCCAGCTTGGAGATGTGGGCGGAGTGGCCATATCTCCAAGTAGAATTCCGATTGCCATCGTGAACGTCGAGAGTCGAACCCACGTCCTCTAGTGACAGTCCAGGCATCGACCATCGGCGGCAGCCGAATCCACGACCTTCGGTGTTGATGTTAATTAGGGCTAAGTTAAGGCGCTCGAACCCGCGACCGAACGTAGAGATGTGCGCGAGCCAACTATATCTCCAAGTTGGGTTCGAATTGCACCATCAAGGTCGAAAGTCAAACCCACTACCTTTAGTGTTAATTAACGCAAAGTTAACAAAGACACAAGTAATCTACATAAATGGAATTAGGTCACTCGCATCCACGACCTTTTGTAGCACTCGAACCCACCTGGAGATATGGGCGAATCGGCCATATTTATAAGTTGGATTCCAATTGACATCGTCAACCTGGGGATGTTTAATCCACGAACTTTAGTGCTAAATATAGCATAAGTTATCTGGGCACAGGTAATTAAGATTACCTGTGCCGAGGAATTAATTCAGGCAATTAAGAATTAATTCAGGCACTTGAAGCCACGGACATTGGTGGAAGAAAACAATAGGAAGTAAGAACGCATCATAATGAAAATGTCAAGTAAGGTAATTAATGTCTCTTGAGCGCTCGGGTTTTCGCCTTCATCCTTTTTAAAGTGAATGTCAACTCGTTTGAATCAAGGAATTCGCTAGCCAGATAATTTGAATGAGCGAACAATGCAGTAGTCGGGTACGAAAAATTGACATGCCTCCCTTTGATATTTTTAGTATGGAAGTTATGTAGCAATTCAAGCATCGTAGTGTGGAGGCAAACAGCCTTTAAAAACAGCATCGCTGGAGCGACTCCCGCAATGGCTGCTGGTATACTGTGCCCGATGCAGAGCAACTATTTCCTCGCCCTCTTTTTTCATTCTCGTTCAAACAAATTACTTTATTTCTTTCAGGCAACGTTACCTGTTTGCCACTATGTGCCCAGCTTTTTTGTCGTCCGTTAGAAAACTCGAAATTCTTTTTTTTTTGCGTGTGGGATTGCATATTCATTCACAACCTGGTTCCCTAATATTAACTCAATCTGGGTTTCAAAGGAAAAGCCAGAATTTTTTGTGACATCTCATAAACATCTTGTGTTCCCAAATAATTAAAATTGAAACGAGACAAGTGCATCAGAAGCATGCCGATATTAACCACTGTAAGGCTTTTGGAAGCATCATTTTGGGATCGTAAAACTATGCATTCCCAAAAATATTACTGGATGGCACAACGCGTACCGAGCACATTGTGTAGCAGGGTGAGAACGTCCATAAAGGGGTATGAGAATCATGGCTCCAAGTTCATTTTCTTTGGTTCATTGCTAGCGAACAAGTGAAACCAACCCAGGCCTTGGGGCTCTTATCGGAGCTGGTGCGTCAGGCAGTGACGTCTCACTTTTGGTGAGCGTTGCTTTTTTTCCTAAGCACTTTCATTCACGCAATTCTCTAGAGGGAATTTTCATCTCTTTCTCGACTGAGGTCATAATACCTGATTCTCTTTTTTGCTTCCTTCTCGTTCTGGGCTTTTGTTCGTCGCCACGTGGTACGTGTTATTTCTTTTATCAATCTTCCTTTTTATTTAGTTTTATGTCTTACGACTTTCAAAAAGACGCTCGGGCCCTCTTGTTTCGTACTTCTGCTTTTCTCCCTTTGTTTTCTTCTGAAGCTGTTTTTCTGTTTCAGTTCTTTTGTACACATCTGCAACCAAGCGCAGCGAGGGATGAACACCAGTCATGCTATTCTTCCTAGTTAACGAGGCTGCTTATTCTGCATCATAAGTGGATGCACTCCGTCTTGCATCCCTAAGCGCGCACAATTACCTCCACTCGTTTGTTTTTTTTTTCCTCGCTGCTATCAGTCTCACTCATCCAAGCAAGGTTTCTTCCCCCAGAAGATGGCTGATCGAGCGAAACGAAGCAGCGAAACCCAAGCTGATCGCAGTGCTTATGCAAGCAAACAAAGCATCATCACTCAGAACTCAGCTGCTAATAGCCACAGGCACTGCAGGAATACGTTTGTCTGCCTTTCTGTGTTCCTTCGTTTTATTTGTAGCTTGCCTGGCAGAGATTTGAGAAACTACTCTTATCCATAAATTGATGGCTGTAAAAAAAGAATCAGGAAGTTTGGTGGTGCTGAACACAGGAGTCACAGGACTAGTGCTTCGCTTGTATGCGGCGTACGTGTAACTTGCAGTGAGAACTTGTATAATTTTACCCCTAAGCCTAATATAGTGGCTCAGAGCCGCTTACCTGCCGCAACTTGTATGGAGACCTTCAGACGCTGGACTTGTGTCCTCCTCGGCAGCATATAAACTAAAACAAATCATCCCAAAAGCCAAGGAAGTGCACTAGCTGCCACTTGAAGTAAATTAAATGGAGCGCTTTTTACGCACTTACACCAGGAATGCTCAATGATAGAATTCGTTCAAGTATTGTCCTTAAGCTACAATGAGTTTTGTAAAACTCTCTAAGACGTGATGGGGATGATAGAGGAGCTGTTGCTCATGACTAAATTTAACCACACGTTATTTTTTTTATGCTAAAAGAACCAACGCAAATGAGCGTTTTCGCATTTCGCACTATCAGTATGTGTTGGCTGCGGCCCTCACAATCTCTATCATTACTTTTTAAGATAGTTCGTGCGGTTCTGAAGGTTAAGGGTGATGAGAAGGATGAAAGCAGCCGGCAATTGCTTCGCCAGAGCAACGACTGTATAACAGTTTCAAAGATCAAACCCTTTGATACTTCGTTTCTGTTTTTTCCAGGACATATATAAAACTGAAGAACATTTAAAAAAAATTAAACGAAGCGAAATGATGTAAATCGCAGTAAAGTTACGGTAAGTATTACATTCAGGTGAGACACTGTACGTCTGGTTTGTGTAAGAGTCTTTTTCTTTGCGGTGCGCTGTATTTCTGCCGTTTATTGCTGAGAAACACTACCTCGACATGCGTCACTTATTGCAGAATACGGGATCCGACCTTATGAAAAAAAGAGGCAACAAGGAGGCTTGCCCTGGCACCACTCTCATTATTATTGGTAAAAAATAAGCGGCTTTTAGGGCAACCTCCGAATCCTTGCCTAGCCTTTCAATGGAGCAATACATTTGCTTCAAGTAAAGAAATTGCCGTGGTCTTAACCTGTGTCAAATCGCACTTTAAGCGAGATCTCGGCAATTCAGTGCAGCATTTCTTTGTTGCTAACTTGCCCTTCGGCTCCTTGTTGCCAAAGCAAACGCACTATATCATAGTAGCATTAAATGGTACTATTTAATAGTAGAGTTTGGTGTAATTACAGTCTAGTAGTTATTTTATAGTTCGAATATTTTTTTTATATTAGGTCGCTTCGGTGGTACAAAGCAGATCACTTGCTTTCTCCTCCTATTTTAAGAAATAAATACACTTGCAGCTTACTCGCCGTAGGAAAAGCTTTACATGGCGTTTTGGCACATTCTAACAAGAAACTTTACCACGCAAGTTCGTTCTGAAGCTCATGCAGTCCAATCTGGTAGGCTGCCGGGATGCACAACTCGTGCTGGGCACTTCTATAGCAAGAATTCGGTCCTCCTGGATCAGATTTATAAATTGGCTCGCTATGGTTTATGTGAAATGCACTCTTTTACCTATTAAAGCTACCCTAAAGAAATCTGCGGCTACGAAGCACTGTAGGAAGCGATGTATGCGAACTTTTGAATATTATGTGCTTTGATCAAGAAGAATAAGCGATGGTGTATGTGGCGACTTTGTCATTTCTTCAGCGTTTAATGCAATACGAGAGTGCCGAGCTGTGTCAAGCGCTACCTACGGAACACACCGGGATACGTGCTTGCTTGAAGCGTCTTTGTGTGTCAATGTTAATAATTATTGAAAGGGTTGGACGTTATCATTTCCTAACATGACACATCACACCAGGACAGAAATGCTAACTTTAATTGAAATGAGGGGCTGTACGCAATTCTGTGAATTATTATAACGGTATGTGTGCATTCTATACATGCAATCGCGGTCTGTACGGCATTTTGCTCCGTAGCGAAGACGCTCCTATTCCTCGCGACGCTTCTTTCAGGTCTGGGTGTCCTCGACCCTGAGTGTGCATATTCGAGCTATTTTGCTCGAGTATGCTCCTTCTGCATACGTGGCCAGCAAGTTGTTCAGACACGAGCTCGAAGTGCCCTCTTCAGGTTATCGACGATTGTAATATCTACGCTATTTCCACAGCCAGTAGCTGCATTTTTATCGCATACGAAAGCAAACACAGCACGTGTCTTAGCTACAAATTGTGAAACGCTGCCGCGGCAGCGCCGGCCCGGATGCGCGGAGGCAAATGCCTACTGGTCGTGTTGCAAGAAACACAGA
The DNA here is from genome assembly GCF_038994185.2 of Dermacentor albipictus. Taxonomy (NCBI): domain Eukaryota; kingdom Metazoa; phylum Arthropoda; class Arachnida; order Ixodida; family Ixodidae; genus Dermacentor; species Dermacentor albipictus. The sequence goes on from NC_091821.1 coordinate 441,731,017, forward strand.
CCAGCCGTGGTTGCTTAAGTGACTATGGTCTAGGGCTGCTAAACACGAATTCGCGGGATCCAATCGCAGCCGTGGCGGCCGCATTTCGAGGGCGGTGAAATGCGAGAACACCCATGCACATATATTTAGGTGATCGTTGAAGAACGCGAGGTGGTCCAACTTATTCCGTAGTCCCCCACTACGCCATGTCGCAAAATGCGATTGCAGTTTTGGCACGTAAAGCACCCTAATATATTCCAACTTTAAGAAACCCAGTGGCGTTGAGCCTAATGATGATGATGGTGCTGACATATTCGTATCTTCTGTGTAAAGAGGCGGTGAGAAATAGTGACCTAGCCTGCTTAAGTGACTCAGTTATCCTATAGATTTTTTTTTTATTCTAGCGCTTTCGTATACATATTTTTATTCGTTTTTCTCTTCGAAAATTATTCATATGTTGGGCACTGCTACCTATGATTGCAATGGATTCGGAGGAGTCAATATCTTCCCCGATATCGTTCCACCAATACTCTAAACGTCTGCTGCTTATCCCGAGTGCTGACTGGTTGATGCTTCCGTCCACTTTAAATCCAATCGCTTCCGGAAGGTGCGAGGTGTCTTTTCGTTAGGCAACCAGCTCGAGCCTCAAATAGCAAGGCACTTCCCTTCCTGTTCTTGCACCAATTTTCCTCTTTAATTTCTTTTTTCTCGTTCTTGTAAATCTCCATAATCTTTGTGCTCGCATTCTTTGCATCCAATTCACTGCATTTGTTTCTCTCACTGTACTTCTCATTACTCGTGGTTTTCTACCTACACTTTCAATTACGCTGCACTTGTTTGCGAACTTTCTTGACCTCTTCCACCATTCCGTGTCCAGACTTTCCAGGTACAGATACTTGGGTGCGATAGCAACCCACTGCTTTTGAACCATTTTCCTGACTCTTTCTTGAAAACTCATATTCCTCTGTGATTTTCCGTCTTCAAACGAGGCCTAACCCATGTTCTCTTGCTCTTCCTCATTTGTGGTTTTGCTGTCGGCTACCAAAGCCAGCCAGCCTAACGGTCCTTAGTTAATTACAAACCCCGACAATGTAGCCTATTTTAGGCACAAAATGGCGTTTGCAAATGTTAGCGCTTGCGCCATTACTTCTATTTTAGGTTTCAAGCACAAGGTCATACTTATTGAGGCCCCAAAGTGCCCTATGTTTCAATATTGCTACACTACACTTCCCTTTTATTTCAGGTTATATTGGTGGGTGCTTGAGCGAGTCTTTCCTTTGTTTATGCATACATGGAGGTATTTATATTGCTTGGCTGTGGGTATGACTTGATAAAACGTGAGCAACAATGAAGACAGAGGACATCCTTTTCTTTACTACTTGCTTAATTTCCACAACTTCATTATAATTTCGGCCTTCTGATACAGTTTTTATTTGGTTGTCTCAATGTATCTCCATCGGCACCTCTATGAAATCGTTATCTATGCCTTCGCAGTTTAGAGTATCCCATGACAACTCCCTATCCAAATTGTCGTAGGCTCCCTAAATATCAAAAAATGCCGTCTACGAAGGCCTATTCTAAGCTACTGATATCTCTATGCGCTTAGTTATAACAAAAGTATTAACTTTTAAGCCTCTGCCTTATTTGGACCCATACTATAGTTTCCCGAGCAGATAATTTTGACCACCCATTTTGACTGCTCTAATTTTATGGCCTGCCTTGTCATTCTATATAGCACTAACGTTGCTGTAACTGGCATGTATGAGCTCGGCCTATGCTCATAATTTTTTGCCTTTATAGATGTGGTTCACCTTATTTTCACGCCATCGAACAGGAATTTTCTTCGTTTTAATCACTTGTTCGATGGCATTGTTAAGCTGTGCCTTGCTCTTTGGACCGAGGTTCTTGATTCGCTGTATTGGGATTTCATCGGATCCTGCGGTGGCGTTATTTGCGTCATTTCCTTCAGAATTTTTCCAGCAAACATTTTCTACGGCAAAGTTTGATCTCTCAGGCTTCTTCGTTTATGTTGCATCTGTTTCGGTCTGAACTACGCTTCCTTTTGTGCCGCAGTTAGCCCTAACCTTGCCTGTGATGTAACGCAGCGCATCGTCTCCTTCGAAGATGTTACCGCCTTGGTGTCTTATACTAGTCTGTACCTTTTTAGTTGGAACTCCGTGTACTCTTACATGGTTCCAGAATTCCTTTGGTGCGCCTTTACCTCTTTTGCAAATGTTACGCACTCAACGTTCACTCTTGTGCTTAATTTATTTTCTTTTCCACGAGATCCCTCGCCACCCTTTTATTTTCTCAGTATTTGTTCCTTCCAAGGAGCACGTCTTCCTGGAATCCTAACTTCTTTAGTCCTCGACGATCCCTAGTCGCTGGCTTGCACTGGTCTATAGCTTACTTTATTTCCTTGTCCCACCACTTACGTAGCTTTCTCTTCCCAATGTAAGAGTCTTTTTTCCCTGTCTGTTTTATCTCCATCTGCTAACGTCTACCAGATGTTTTTATTGCTAGACTGTCATAGGAAAGCCTCCATTTTCTTCTACATATTTTTGCAATATCTGTTATTTGCTTTTCATTCATTTTTAGAAATAATGACGCTATTGGTTCGTGTTTAGCGAAACCATCTCTCCCAAATATTAAGGTTACCTGTTTATGATAGCTACCCAGGCCATCTTTTCTATGTTCAGCTGTCATCATTTGGTCTAGTCGTTTGCAAACTGTTTCTGAGACTAAGGCGTAATCGACACATGACTGCCTATTTCCGCACTCTCACGGTACCTGTTTATGAGACTTGTCCTTCCTGATAACTAAAATAAGGCTATGTTGATCACACAGATCCAGCACTTGAGAACCTTGCAATCAGTATATTTGTCTAATTAATGCATGTGCGCAGTAATGTCTCCCGCTTATATCATCTGGCCTGATTTCTGGAACTCATCAATATCGCCTTTACTGCAATCAATTAATGCCTCATCTTTATCTTCACCACCACTACCTGTCCATAGGAAGCTACTCCCAGACACGTCTTTTTGCCTTGCCATGCACCATTAATCCATACATACTTCTTACTTTTGTTTTTTCTTCTGCCACTTCAGACCTCGTCTATTTAGTATGCCTATGCCTCCACCTGCCGTTGACTCAGTCATTCCCACGCAAAAGTGTCAATAACAGGCGTCTGGTCCGAATCTCCTATATGCTTTTCGGTCCAAGCGTAGATACTAATCGCTTCGTAATTCAGCTGCGCTTGAATTCCTAGCCATTGTTCCCTGCTCACGGCCATCCTGCATGCTTATGTAAAATATCTGAGCTCCCTGGGGTGCAATTCTGCCCTTTAGTGCTTTGTCGCTTCATTCAATATTTTTCTTCCTTCCTGACTGATGAGGGCCCAATTAAAGAAGCTAGAGCCCGCACCGCCACTCGACATCCATCTGGCGCTGCTACACTTTCGCTAAAATATATCCCATAATGCACAAGAGCACCTTCGCGGCCTGCTCGTTCCACTTCTCGGTTGATGTCAATGTCCATAAAATTCTTTGCCTCAGATAGCGTCCGAATTTATGTGTATACCGCAAGCACTGCCTTTTAAATTACATATCCCTGCCTCTTAATCACTGGCACTGGGCACACGGTGATTTGCACTTCCTTTAATACATTCCGCAGCTTTCTTACTGCTTTGGTTATTTCCTTCGCTACTCCTGCCCCTCGTCTTTGCAGCGCGTCACTCACTCCGGTCATTATCACAACTGGATGCCTCTCCTCCATTGTGTCTGACATGCGTTCCTTGGCTTTCGCTATCCGCTCCCTGATCGGTTTTCCGAGAAGCGGACTAATCTCCACTAGCTAGTCTGCTCCTACCCTCTGTATTACCACATATTCTACTTTTCTCATGATTGAATCTTCAACAAAAACAAATCGACGCTTGTCGCCGAAAGCTGCATCTAAGGCCACTTTGCACTCCCCCGTCTCTCATCATTGCCTCTCTCCTTGTCACCTTCCGCGGTCCACACATCAGCGGTAGCCCTTTCGTAAGCATCACTGATGTTCCCCCCACTCATTTCCGGCGTAGCAATTTCTGCTTCCTTACCTTTTCTCGCTTCGTTAACAACCCCGTTTGCCGTGCTCGCATCGAAGCGTTCACCATTGCTTTGCGGAATGACACCCCCCAACTTCATTTCCGCATTGGCCAGATTTCCTTGTACCTGCTTCTTCTGCTTCTGTTCGCTCTTCAGTTCCTCTCCTATCTTTCCACCTCGCTTAGCTACCTTATCCTTCTCCTGCTCTAGATGGTCTAGCCATGACTCTAGCGCACACATTCTACAGATAAATGCCCCTCTGTTCGCATCGCAGTGACAAACCTAGTTTTTTTTTTAATACCTAAGAGTGCTCGCACTCAGAAAAACGGACGCGTAACTTCATCCTAGTAGCAATCATCAAATTGTGTCAACAAGGCAGCACGAAGTAACCCTGCTTATGCCAAAAGCTAAGCGAAAATCTCAGAAAAAATTTGGTGGACTATTACGCTTCCTGGTAATGCAATCTTTGAGCGCAGCTGCTGCCTTATTTCAACAACAGGCAACCGCATACAGAACACGCAGTGCCGAACGGAGGCGGTTCTGCGTTTCGGATTGAGCAGCACACATCTCGATCCGTCGCTATCGAGCCGGCGCTCCGGTGACGTGCCATCGCACCATGTGAAAGTGGGTCATTGCCACAGATAGAGGGATGGATTGTAAATTAGGATTTAATGTTTCTACTGAGGTGGGATGATGAAACGGATTGATAACAGGGGCATTGAATTGAGGACACACACTCATTCACTCACAGACAGGCCTCAACGTGGCCGCGCAAGGTTGTGGCAGGAAGTATAAGTAAGAGGACGAAACGCTATAACGTTCTTTTGAGTCACCGCAACTGCAATGCGCCCCTTAAGGGGAGGTATAGGGCCAGAGTGTAGGTGGAAGAAATATAGTCACGTGCAAGCACTACCAAAGGCAACAAATGCCACTGAGAAATGCGCCGCGCGAGCGGGGAAGTGAGAGAGACGGCATAAAGCAGTACAGCCATGCGACGCGGAGACGGAGCAGGGGAGAGCCGTGTATCACGCGCGAGGCGGCACGGAGCACCCGCCGCAGGCATCGCGGCAGTGCCGCGACAGTGAGAGAAGGCACAGTGACGGCGGAGTAGACGGTGGCAGCGAGAGTCACCGATACGGCGCTGCGCGGAGGAAGGGGGCGAGAGAATAGGCAAGAACACGTGATCCGCCTTTTGAGGAGGGGCGAAGAGAGCAAGATGGCACCAGGAGCGCGCACAGCTAGAGCAGCGCACGGACCCCAGCAACGGAGCTGGTTACGACGAGGCACGAGGGCGACGCGAAGCGTGGGAACGCATTCCAAAGGGCTGCCCTCTAAAATTTTAGAAACTGAAAGTCACATAAATAATTAGTCAAGATGGCTCGACTAGCCTAACAATCCTAAATACAAATTAGCGAAAAATCAAATAAAAAGGTTTATTGCACTGGCACCCTGCTGTTGCTGCGCTGAGATGCCTCCTCCACTTGGTACGTCTCTTCCCTTTGGCGTCATTCGAGACCAGGAGGCGCGCGGCATCTGGTGGCGTTGCAACATGACAGTAGAAGCAGCAGTAGCGCCCGGAAGGCCGGGAGAAGAGGTGAAGAAAGCTTCGTTTCAACAACGTTTAGCTAGTATTAGTGCAATATGCTACACAAATGGCAAAAAGAGCAATTTTATATTGAGTGAATAAGGACAGTAAAAGCCAAGCTAAAACCTGACTGCGCCTGAAGTTTTCCGCACTGTCTTGTCAAAATGTGAAGGATTTACTGCGTTTTCATGAATAAATAGCTAACGTTTTAATATTAAAAAAGACGAACCGTGATCGCGTGATCGCGTTAGCGGTGCCTAGCAAGGAATAGTCGCGCTGCGATCGCACTGGAGGTTTACTCCACACTATGTAGTGACGCACGCAAAATACCTATTTGAAGAACGTAACACTAAACAATAGATCTGGGGCACAATGGGGGACCGCCTTGCTCCACACAGAGCCGAATTGCCAGAAACAACCCGCCAAACGGGCGGTGAAAGCAATGCATCGGCCAACAGAAACCCCGCACTGGGAAGCCCGATTATCATGACTGATCGATAATAATCACTGCACCGGCAAAAGCTTCTCTCTTTCTCTCTATTCACTCTCGTCCAAGCAGTAAAATTTAATTCTCTTGGTGCATATTTTATAAATTGTGCCTTTTTGCCCTTTCGCCTGCCCTTTCGCATCCACAGTCCGTTTCACACTTAGGGGAAAACTTGGAGCGCCTTGCATCGCGATGCGGCGAGCGCCTGAGTCAGGCGGCGGCAGCAGCTCGTGCAGGCGCAGGTGCTCGAGGGGCGGGGTCTTGAACGGCGTCATCTGCTACGGCGCCATGCGCTGGCCAAATTGTCGGGAAGCGTGTTACTGACAGGGGCACTGAGCGGATTTCATCGTTACTGCGTGAGCAGAGCCGGTATTCTTTACTAAGCGTTGTGCGATGCCCACTGACACGCCTCGAAGGTAAGTTCATCGCTGAAACGTGCGGGGCAATCAGACGACGTACTGATGCTATAGGTTCTTGACGGCCTGTTCCCGGAAGGCGAATATATATTCCAATACGATAGGCCACCGATTCACACTGCTCGCGTTCTGCAAGAGCTTCTCGAAGAGCGCGCCGTCACTCTGCTGGAGTGGCCGCCCCAATCCCCGGGCGTCAACATCATTTCAAATATCTGGGGCTCGTTGAAAGTATCGGTGGCGCACCATCCTCACTATCAGTCTCCCGAGGATAGGCTTCGGTCCACCACCGTCAGCTACTGCGACGTGCTGAGAATGAACACATCGCTGATCAAGTCACTCTACGCTTCCCTGCCTTCCAGGATGAGCGCTGTCATCGCTGCCGCGGGGGACATGACGAGGTACAAAGTGAAGTTCGGAGTGTGACGTGTCCAATACCCCACCGGCGGGCAGAGTCTGTCTGGTTTTGTAAATGATTGTCGAAAAAAATCACTTCCAGCTCATCGCCTTGACCTAAACCATTCCTTTATTCGTATACGTTTGTTTTATCGTATTGGACCCAATAGTTAACACAGTTGAGTGCTTCGTTTTCCTTTCGAGTCAAATAAAAATTGAGCGCACAGCGCACACATCTTTGTGCGTCTTGTCGCTGCGTATTATGGTAGCACACACAGTGAAGACATATACGTGCACGCGCTCAATATCCCTGCCTTTCGAACGAACAAACGAAACATACTGTAAAAAGCTTGTGGAACTCCAATATCGCCAATGAAGGCTCAGAGTTTGGCATCGCCCAACGTTTAGTAAGAAATATCAGCTCAGTTCCCGCAGTAAGGATGAAATCGGTTCACTGCCCATTTCTTAAGAGCCGGTTTGTAACTCCGTCGGGGCCTGGGGCAGACGGAAGGTCTGCCCCAGGCCCCGACGGAGTTACAAACCGGCTCTTAAGAAATTTGGACGACAAAGCAATTCAAGCTTTAGTGAAGGAGATAAATGAGGTATGGGAGGAAGGCGTTGTACCGGAGAGTTGGAAGAAGGCCACAGTGGTCTTAATCCCCAAGCCAGGTAAATCGCCCAGCTTGGAGAACCTCCGTCCTATCTCCCTTACTTCTTGCATTAGCAAAGTAGCGGAACATGCAGTGCATAACAGGATATCGAGACATATTGAGTGCAACGAACTATTCCCGTACAATATGGTTGGTTTCAGGCCCTTGCTTTCAACGCAGGATGTCATGCTCCTGCTCAAAACACAGATAATCGACTCTCAAAGAAAAGATGTAAAAGGCGTCCTCGCACTGGATCTATCCAAGGCATTCGATACAATTGCACATGACTATATCCTTCAGGAGATATCGGCCTTGAACTTAGGAGTTAAATTCTTCTCCTTCGTTGCATCCTTCCTCGAGAGCAGGACGGCGGCCATAAAGTTGAGGCAATCAGTCTCGGAATACTTCACACTCGGAAACAGGGGTACTCCCCAAGGGGCAGTTATCTCACCCCTTCTGTTTAATATAGCAATGCGCAAGTTGTCGGAAAGCCTTGCAGCAATTCCTTACGTAGGTCATGCATTATATGCTGACGATATTACAATCTGGTGTCCTGGAGGATCGGAGGCTACGGTCGAACAAGCTCTACAGGAGGCTCTGGATGTTACAGAGTCTTTCTTGAAAGGTAAGGGACTGGCACTCTCGCCTGGAAAGTCGGAACTCCTGCTGTACAGACAGGCTAGACGAGGTGCTAGGGGACTCACCCCACTCGATCAGGTGCCAATTAGCGTTCGTACCAGAGATGGGCACACCATCCCGAGAGTAGACTCTATCAAAATACTAGGGCTTTCAATAAACTCAAAGGGATGCAACGCTAAGACTATAGCCCAACTCACCACGAAAACTGAAAACATTATTAGATTAATCATGAGAGTGTCCAACAAGAATGGTGGCATAGGCGAGGATATACTCCTTAGGGCTCACCACGCTTTCCTCATCAGCCATGCCATTTACATAGTCGCAGCCCTCAATTGGACGAAAACAGAAATGGATAAATTAGACACGCTTATGCGCAAAAGTATCAAAAAGGTGATCGGCGTGCCAATCACGGCTAGCACAGAGAAACTCATGACATTGGGAGTACACAACACAACTTCGGAATTAATAGAAGCACAAAAATCAGCACAAATTATTAGATTATCAAACTCCAAAGCAGGCAGAAGACTTCTGGATGCGGCCGGCCTCCGTCCTAGCTTCAATCAGGAAAATATCACGCAACTTGATATTCAGACAAGGAACTCCTTTATTGTAGACCCTTTTCCAAGAAATGTCCACCCCCAACACAATAAAGGTCGAAGGTTAGCGAGGGCTAGAGCTTTCTTAAAGAACATATCCGGAACGGAGACCTTTATTGACGCGGCGCGACACGCCAGTGCCAACAAGTTCTCCGTAGCCGTAGTCAATGACAGGGGAGAACTCCTCTCGGCAGCCTCGCTGAAAACCTCCTCGGTCGATGTGGCGGAACAGGCTGCTATAGCTCTCGCATTACTTGACTCAAAACGCACTACGGTGTACACGGACTCCCGAGCAGCTGTTAGAGCATTCGCATCGGGATTGATAGCCAAAGAAGCAGCCAGGATTCTAAACGGCAAACACCCCTCTGACACTGTTCACCACATAGTCTGGTTCCCAGCTCACATGGGACCAGACGTATTACCGGGTCACCTGAACCCCAATGAGATAGCCCACGACCGTGCGCGAGGTTTCGTATGCCGCGACGGGATGGTGTCTCGGGTGAGTTCGGGAGAGCTCGTCCACAGTGATCCACTGGTTACCTTTCAGGAAATCACCTCTCATTACAGAGGGAATAGGCAGAGTTTTCCTTTCCCCCATCATAAGCTCAACAGGCCACAAGCTAGCACGCTTCGCATGCTCCAGACGGGGTCCTACCCCTCTAGGGGCTTTTTGAACAAGCTCCACCCGGACATCGATCCACTCTGCCCAGATTGCGGCACTGAATTTAGCTCACTAAACCACATGCTCTGGCAGTGCCCTGTGTTACAGGATTTTAATACAGAAGAAGACTGGACGAACGCCATCACAGACCCGAGACAGGACGTCCAGCTCCTGGCTGTCCAGAGGGCCCGTGAACGAGCGGAGAGGCATGGCATCTCTGTTCCGACATGGGACTAGCCAGCGGCTGGGTAGGGACCTGCAGGCCCCCGCTTAGCTCCTCAGGACCACAATAAAGTCGTTTGCTGCTGCTGCTGCTGCCCATGACAGTAGCACGCTTCCCGACAATGTGGCCAGCGCGCGCCGCCGTAGCAGACGACGCAGGTGACGACATCGCCCCTCGAGTGCCTGCGCCTGCGCGAGCTGCTGTCGTCGCCCGACTCCAGCGCTCGCCGCATCGCGATGCAATGCGTTCCGAGTTTTCCCTTAAGTGTCAAACCATGGCCGGACATTCCTACCAGAAGCTATCGCAGATATCCTGCAGTCCTGTGCCACGAGGCACAAGCTATCCACGTCATACCATCCGCAAACAAATGGCTTCACGGAAGGTCGCAATCGCACTCTCACAAACATGCTCGCGAAATATGTCTCTTCAGACCACACTGACGGGGACCTCGCTCTACCGTTTGTTACGTTTGCTTATAATTCCTCGCGCCCCGACACGTCCGGTTATTCCCAATTTTTCCATCTGTTCGGCCGAGAACCAGCACTGCCGCTCCACACAACCCTCCCTGTTCACGCTGCAAGGACCAGTGAATATGCCCTTGACGCCATCGCCTGCTGTGCCCACGCAAGGGAAATTGCCCGTGACCGCCTTTTGAAATACAAAGAGAGTCAATTGCGTTTGTACGACCGGCGACAACAAGATGTGCACTTTCCTTCTGGTTCTTTGGTGCTTCTATGGTCTCTGTCGCGTCAGGTCGGCCTTTCAGAAAAACTGCTCTCTCGTTACACAGGCCCATACCCAGTGCTTCGTGCCGTGAATGCCATCACCTACGAGATCGCCCCTGACGCCCCATCTGCTTCCCAGTCCAGTGATATCGTGCACGTTACACGACTGAATAAGTATCGCCCTTCAAGTGATGACATTTAGATGCTCCGGGACGTCGCTTCTGCCACCGGGGCATTATGCTACACGAGCGTGATATTTGATTGTGTGAATGAGGCTCGTGGGTGCATCACTCGAGAAAAGAAGAGGAAGAACCAACTGGGCTCGCGCTTTGAATCGAACCGGTCAGCGCTGCAACCGCCGTTGTAAATACAACCTGTAGATAGTAGCTCGTCTTACTGACTCGTCCTTCGCGTAATAATATATATATATATATATGTTTTTATTATTTTATTTTGGACGCATTCGTCCGCCGGAAAACCTAGAAGCTCTTAAATATTACATGACATGGTATCCTAGGAGACGTGCATCGCAATTCACCCCCTCCCAACAATTTTGACAGGTTGCCACGAGAGAAAAATCAGTATGATAAAGAAATTATAACTTTCCAGTCAGGCACGCCAAAACATTTTGTATAAAATGAGGAATGCAGGAAAAAATGGCGGTGTTTTTGTTTATACGTGTCCAAGTCCTTCTCTTCATTGTTACTATCTTTTGCTGAAGTTGGTTTCGATAAGTAGCAGTTGCCGCAAATGCGAATTCTAAGGTGGTCTGTCACATTATAATAAATAAGTATATGCTCCATTTTGCAGAACCTAAGTGCAGGTGACGTTAGCAAATAAATAACGCAAGAACTTGCACAGCTTCTAGCAAAATTTTCCTGCTGAAAAACCTAACTTTAAGGACAATGCTTTCCCACATAATACCAATACAATTTTCGACTTGGTACCACTCTTCCTAAAACCGTGTTTGCCTGACAACATTGCCCTGGTGCGTTTAGGATGAACAGAAATGCTAAAAAAATAAAAATAAAACACCACATAGAGGAAAAGTATTTCTCTGGCTCTCGGCGTTGCCTTTTGTTTATGTGTTCCTTTTTTGGCATTTATTTCCTAGCTTAATTATTGCTTCCGGTTATTATTTTGGCTTTGCCCTTTAGACAACGAGTGCGTCAGACTGAATGATTAAGAAGATAGCTCGGCGTGAGAAGAGTCAAAACGAAAGAAATAAACGAAAATCGAACAACTTACTTTTTTTCGTCTCATGTGGGGTGTTCTAAGTGGCATAAATTCCATTTCTCCGATGGGAACAACTTAATTGACAGTCCTAGCGGGACCAGAGAACATGTCGCGTAATTTTGACGAATGTATTGTACGACACGCCCCTGTCGTCCAAGATTCCGTTTGTCTACCCGCAGCCCACTTAACGCTTTTCGCGTTCTCTGCTGGGAAACCATGCGGTTCCCAAAGGTTTGAGGTTTGGGTAAACCACCGTTAATATTTTGATTGAAATCGTGATAAGCGTCGACGACGACCATATATGGAATGACGGCACATGGTCCTTTTGGTACATTCTTCATATTGCAAAAAAAGTATCTTGTAAGACCAGAAGAAACTCGTGTTTGGAAATTCAATGTTTGGAAACTCATGAGCGGTGTAAGCAAAATAGAGCATATCCCGTCGCAATTTTGCAGTAGTTGCAGGGAAACGCAAAGAGTAAAAAAAGCCGAAACGAGAAACACCACGCATGGCACAAGGTATGGACACATCCGCATATGCGGGGTTAAGAACCGGAAAAAGTTCATGGCACATTTGCGCAGTTAAAGGAAATACGAAAAAAAAGAGAAAAAAGGCGCAATGACAAAACTGTCAAAAGCGAGCTGCCCCGCAAAAGTAAACACTCAAAAATGTGTATTATGCACATATATGAGGAGAAATGCGCAATGCTAGCTGTACGTCGGCAATATTTTCTCTAAACACGTTAACGTAATGTTTCACATTAGGCTTGCGGATCACCTCTTACAAGTAGGTCGCGTGCCAACAAGACCCTCTCAGCTCAGTGCCGGATATTGTGTTACTTAACCACGATATCCCCGAAGATGCTGTCGACAAAGGTCGAGCTTACTTTGATCATGATCTTTAGTGCAGTTCTTTTCTTTTTGTTGTGCTAACGAGACAAAATTTTGTAAGTTCGTCGTTTGAAAGTTTACGCAAGAGCTAGAGACGCTTATATATTTCAACATATGGAAGCATGCCGGGGAAATAGCATCTGAGCTTGCTCGCATAATTGCCTTGGTATATCCACCGTGATCGAGCTGATAGTGAACTACATGAAAATATCGAAGAAGCTTACCTTTTGTATAGCAGTCGATGAATGGCAGATGAATTTGCCCAACAATTCACAATTGCTACATTGAAGGTCCACTGTGGATAAGTATATTTGTTTGCATTAACATTAGTGCCAGTTTGGAAAAATGAGGTTTTAAATTGTCCTGCAAAATGCAGTGGTGTTTTCGCGCCGGCAAGCTGTTTTGAACGTTTGGAAATGCAGTTAAAATTTCTTTCATCATTAAAGCGCTTTGAACAGCAATAACATTGCTTTCTTAGCAAGTCTTGGATGTTATCTCAAAAGTCATGCTAATTCTAGGACTTAATTAAAGGAAAAAATAATTCTGGTTCACTGCGGCTTGACGTCGTTTTCGTGGTGGTAACTTTTTTTTGTCGTGCTTTAATAAAAAAAGTTATTCAATATTCTTAATTAGCTGCTGTGGTATTGCTATATATAGGTAAAGTTTTGCGCACCTCTTGAGGCCATTGGAATGAATACGCTAAAATGCGCGATGTGCTTCACTCAACTATTTTACTTTTCAAATATCTCTTCAAAATACAAAAAAACGGTGATTTGTACGAGATACAGGAAGGTGTAATGAGAAGGCTAAGGCACCATCACCATGTCACAAAGAAACACAGTGTACCACAACATCTCCAAGTGTTTCCTTTAGTGCTTTTAGATGTACTCTGATTTTTCAGGTGCACAAACGGTAGAAACGTGGACAGAGTAAGCAACAGGAAAAAGCGTGCATGCAAAAAAAATAATGGCGCCGCTAAGGGAATAGAAGGGAAGTTAGCACTAGACGCACTTTGGCAGCTACTGTGTTCGCAAAAAGAGTTACGAAGTGACGTTTAGGAAGGTCATAGGGCCAATGTTGTAAACAAGCCTTCGGGTAGCGGTAAGCCCAAGGCCTCGATGTCTGACGCGGCAATAAACCCGTTGAACGTTTATACTATTACGGCGGCACTAAAAGCGCAGACCTTTTATCGCACCCACTTTCTATGACCAAACCTTGGAGGTTAGTTTTCCGCTCTGAGCCTCGACCAAAGAGACCTTGGAACTAAAGTGAGCCCTAGAATATTCTGCCTCATCTGTTTTTTTTTCTTTCCCTTCCTGTTAATCGTGCAAAAGCCCTCAGGGTCAGAAACACGCTGTTTTTCAGATTACACGAAAGATGACGGTCTATCTTACGGACCTCCATATTTATGTACTTTCCGTCTGCCTTTATGCTCAAAGTAAATTGTAAACGTCGTCAGCGTCTTTCCCTCGTCAACAAACTGCTTATACCGTAAGAAATACGTGCTTGGTGCCATTATCACAATGAGCAAGGCACAGACCATCCGATCCAAGTTGTTGTTTATCATCACTGAAAGAATTCTCGCACTTTTCGTCATGTTAGTATAGTCGGTGCTGTTTACTCGGAAGCGGACACATGACGCAAACGTTTCTAAATTTTAAGTTAACTGTGCCTTGCCCTGGTGTGGAGAACATATCTACTTTGGTAAACACCTGCCGGAGACGCCCCTATGTTTTTAAGTTATCATTCACTAAAAGTTCTGCCTCCACTCCACAGGGTTGAGCACATCGCGGTTCCTTCTATGGTGCAGACGCCGAAATCATGAACAATTGCCGTGGACGATTATTAAGCGCAGTGACCACTGCGGTCGAAGTGTGGCGCAATTATCTTGATAGATGAACGTCTTTTACACAGGCAATTGTGATAAGGATAAGACAAGCACGTACAGGCCAGAGAACGTAACAACGATGATATATAAAATGGCAATGCAAGCCATAAAGTTATAACTGCCGAAATGCGTGGAGAAAAATCACAAAGCGGGTGAACTACATAATTGGCTTTGATCAGACATATGCTTAGATAATCATATTTTTATACTCCCTCAGGGCAGAGATTTGAATAGCTCCGAATAAACCTATAGGGATAGCATTTCAAGTTGTTAAAGGACACTAAGGTGCAAAATGATTTCTTCTGCATCAGTAAATTACCGTTCTACAACACCGAAAACACCACTCTTACAAAGATAAGACGTTTGGTAAGCCAGAAAAAGTGCAAGAAAGAAATGCGGGTGGTGACGCCTACTTATGTTCCCGCACCTGGGGGCTGTGACGTCTTGGATTTTGATGGCATCTTCTAGGGCCTACTAATTACATATGGCGGTACAGATTGACTAAATTGGGTTCTAAAGGAACCAAATATTAAACACGGCAAGTTTCGGGAACCTTTATTCAGCCAACTCGGCCCAAATGCGAAAACATACTTTGACGTACGGCTCTGGCATTTCGGAATGAAATTCAAATCCTAATACTTGCACCTTCATTTTCTCATCTAATAATCAAACTTCTTTTCTGAAATTACTGCCTGGAGGGTTCTCAAACAATGCTTCATTAGTCTAAACTGATTTGTTGTTTCGCTTTAGTGTCCCTTTAAGCAAGCTAACGACAACGTGGAAAGAATATGCTCATGGTATATTCTCAAGCAGAAAGGCATAGAGGACACTTTCCGGGAGATGCTGAGGGATATCTGTACAGGGTGCCCCACATAATTTGAGCCAAGAATTTAAACATGAAAGGCGCGTCGGAAGCGAATTGAACCAAACGCATACTATTCGAAACAGCTTATAGTAACTCGGATAATTTTTCCCCAAAACTCACTAATTAATTCCGTTTATTTACCTAACTTTTTTATTATTGGCTGAGGATCCCAAGTATGATACGCAGATTTGCAGAGCACCTTCAGAGACCGCCGATAGAGCTGTTACCTTCACGTTATGTCTCACGTAGTCCTTTTTTATGGGTTGCAAAGGAAGCTCGCGAAATATTAAAAAAGAAAGCTGCGTGACGGAGCGTTTACGCAGCGGTATCGTGCTACTCTCAAGCCAGTAAAGCCATGGTTGATGTAGCAGGTAGCTACAGACCGCACCGCGCAATTCGATCTGTCGAAGGTCTGAATTACCTAAAATCGTGTCATCATTATCACTATCATTCACAAATATTAGACGCCTACTACACTAGCATGACCATGTTGCCTAGTTTGATGACGACTGCATATTTGATATAGTCATTGAAACGTGGCTACATCGCAGAATAACCGATAATGAAATCATCCTTTGCGATAACTCTTTTAACATCTACAATTGTGACCATGTTGGAAAAAGTGGTGGTGGCGTATTCTTGGGCGTCAAAAGACCTTTTATACCCCATGACATTAACATCAATTCGTGTATTGAGAACGTACTGGCTGAATGCTAACTCTTAACCACAAAGTGCTAATTGGAGACTGCTATCGCCCTCCCCATCTGAATCAGTACTTTCCCGTTCAACTGCACAGTAGCATTGCAAAAGAAATTAATATCTGTCAGGTTGATATCCTTGCAGACATCAATTTTCCACTGATAGGTTTGAACAAACCATAATAGCCTGTCGATCGTCAACTGAATTCATTTCTTTACCGTTAGATTATAATTTCTTCCAAATGGATACCCAACCCACCCGCGGCAATAACATTTTAGACTTAGTTCTTACTAGCGCCCCTGAAACATTGGTGAAGTGACTTATTTAGAAGCCTTTAGTTACCATAAGTTGCTTCAACTTACTCTTAATGTCCCCTTGCAGTCTACAAGCGTTACTAAAAAACTCTCCGTAACTATAAGAAACGCGACCACCACAAAATAAACCTGGAAATAGAGGCGTTTCTTTCTCACGCTTTATTACCTTTGTTTTTTGCCCGGTAAGTTAACGAAAACTCGCTTCTTTTCAAGCAAAAGCTCTACGCATTAATAAAGAAGTATATCCCGCTAATCGAAATATCAGGTGATAAAAATAACCCATGCTTCACCTAATACCTTTGAAGGCTAAGGAACAAGAAGAAACGGGTATACACGAATGCAAACAACACTTGCTCGCCCACATCATCATCATCATCATCATCATCATCATCATCATCATCATCATCATCATCATCATCACCATCATCATCATCATCATCCTTGTTACGCACACTGCAGGGCAAAGGCCTCTCCCATACTTCTCCAACTACCCCAGTCATGTGCTAATTGTGGCCATGTTGTCCCTGCAAACTTCTTAATCTCATCCGCCCGCCTAACTTTCTGTCGCCCCCTGCTACGCTTCCCTTCCCTGGGAACCTAGTCCATAACCCTTAATGACCATCGGTTATCTTCCCTTCTCTTTACATGTCTTGCCCATGCCCAATTATTTTTCTAGATTTCGACTAAGATGTCATCACCTCGCGTTTGTTCCCTCACCCAATCTGCTCTTTTCTTATCTCTTAACGTTACTCCCATCATTCTTCTTTCCATAGCTCGTTGCGTCGTCCTCAATTTAAGTAGAACCCTTTCCGTAAGCCTCCACGTCTCTCAACCGCACGTGAGTACTGGTAAGACGCCGCTGTTATACGCTTTCCTCTTGAGGGATAATGGCAACCTGCTGTTCATGATCGGGGAATGCCTGAAAAACCCACCCCAGCCCATTCTTATTCTTCTGATTATTTCAGTGTCATAATCCGGATCAGCAGTCACTACCTGCCCTATGTAGATGTGTTCCCTTACCACTTCCAGTGCTTCCCTACCTATCGTAAACTGCTGTTCTCTTCCCCGAGACTGTTAAACATTACCTTAGTTTCCTGCAGATTAATTTTTAGACCCGCACTTCTGCTTTCTTTCTCCAGGTCAGTGAGGATGCATTGCAATTGGTCCCCTGAGTTACTAAGCAAGGCAATATCATCAGCGAATCGCAAGTTACTAAGGTATTCTCTATTAACTTTTATCCCCAATTCTTCCCAATCCAGGTCTCTGAATACCTCCTGTAAACACGCTGTGAATAGCATTGGAGAGATCGTATCTCCTGCCTGACGCCTTTCTTTATTGGGATTTTGTTGCTTTCATTATGGAGGACTACGGTGGCTGTGGAGCCTCTATAGATATCTTTGAGTATTTTTACATACGGCTCTTCTACAGACTGATTCCGTAATGCCTCCATGACTGCTGAGGTTTCGACAGAATCAAACGCTTTCTCCTAATCAATGAAAGCTATAATATAAGGGTTGGTTATATTTCGCACATTTCTTTATCACTTGATTGATAGTGTGAATATGATCTATTGTTGAGTAGCCTTTACGGAATCCTGCCTGGTCCTTTGGTTGACAGAAGTCTAAGGTGTTCCTGATTCTATTTGCAATTACCTTGGTAAATACTTTGTAGGCAACGGACAGTAACGTGATCAGTCTATAATTTTTCAAGTCTTCGGCGTCCCCTTTCCTATGGATTAGGATCATCTTGGCATTTTTCCAAGATTCCGGTACGCTCGAAGTCATAAGGCAAGGTGGCAAGGTGTGCAAGGTGGCCAGTTTTTCTACAACAATTTACCCACCATCCTTCAACAAATCTGCTGTCGCCTGATTCTCCCCTGCGGCCTTCCACCTTTGCATAGCTCCCAAGGGTTGCCTTACTTCTTCCGGCGTTACTTGTGGGATTTCAAATTTCTCTAGACTATTCTCTCTTCCATTATTGTCGTGGGTGCACTGGTATTGTATAAATCTCTATAGAAGCCCTCAGCCACTTGGACTATCTCATTCATATTAGTAATGCTATTGCCGGCTTTGTCTCTTAACGCATACATCTCATTCTTGCCTATTCCTAGTTTCTTCTTCACAGCTTTTAAGCGTCCTCTGTTCCGGAGAGCATGTTCTATTCTATCGATATTATACATCCTTATGTCCGCTGTCTTACGCTTGTTGATTACCTTGGAAAGTTCTGCCACTTGTATTCTAGCTTTAGGGTTAGATGCTTTCATACATTGCAGTTTCTTGATCAGATCTCTCGTCTTCTGCGATAGCTTACTGGCACCCTTTCTAACAGAGTTACAACCGACTTCTATAGCAGACTCCTCGCCCACGGCTTGGGACATATACCATTTAGGTTCAAAATATCACTGCTCAGCTGTAAGTGAAGCTAAAGATAAATACTATTCTCACAATCTACCCTCCCTTCTTAAGTCGAACCCCCAAACGTTTTGGCAGGCAATATCACCTAATAACAGTTCGCACCACACTTCGTTAGATGGTCCAAATGAAGTTCAGCTTCCTGATAGGGAATGCACTGCGGTCTCTAACATGTTTTCTTTTCATCGATATTTACAAATGACGACCTTTCACTCCTTCCCGCAGTCAGTGATTTCGACTGCCACTACATCGACACCGTCGATATTAATGAAGATGGTATCACAGTTATCAATAATGACCTTAAGATATCTAACTTCTAAGGCGCCGATAATATTAACTCTTAACTTTAAAAAAATACAGCTTCGACATCTACGAAAATATTGTACGATATTTTCTGCCAGTCACTGTCATCCAGCCAGCTTCCCTCTGACTGGAAAATTACTAAAGCGGTACCTGTGTACAAAATTAGCAACAAGAGTTCCCCTGAAATCTACAGTACAATTTCATTAACGTACATATGCTGCGAAATTCTCGAGCATATTACAGCATCTCACATATATGAATATCTCGAATCGAATAATTTGTTTCGTTTCTAACGAGCACGCTTTCAGGAAAAATTTATCTTGCCAGACACAGTTCCCAGAGTTAACTACTGACGTACATTCTCACATGGCACATAGCCTTGAAAAAGCATATTTCTCGACTTTTTTTATTGAATGAATGAATGAAGGAATGCATGAATGATTTAAGTAATTGTTGTTTATTTTACAGAAAATACAAAGAATCCGCTTGGAAGAGGCTGACAAAAAGGCACGAATGCCTGACTAAGTGTCAGTCCCTTTCCCCGACCCGTTCTCACGGCACAAACCTCTGATGCCCACAGGTTAAGCATGGTACGCAAAGTGGATACATACACAAAAACTTGAAAGCACATCAAATGCGTACCAGAAATGTTGAATGTGATTTGTATACAAAAGAATGAACAGACATACCTGAAGAGACAACAAAACATGGTCGCCTTTTTTAAATGCTTAAAGACGGTGATTCACTTAGTATAGCGGGTAAGCCAGGGTGATGATTCAGAATATAAGCAACTATGAATGCTTGCTTTTGCATGCCGTAATGTGTCCGGATCTTGCCCTTGCTGTAAGGTAAGTGGCTCGTGTAGTATTTATGTTCATTCGGAAGGTATACTTTGAAAAAGGCACTTTCGTTGAGTTTTCACTCTTTAAATATTGCAATGGCTGTTTTTTACAAATGTCTTATAGTGTTAAAATACAATTTTTCTTGAAAATCAACCGGAGAGGCTTCTATAGGGCACACTCTCAATGACTCAATTCATGCGTTTCTGCAAGGTTAGTAAACTATGGATGTTGGTTTTCTTCGTGGTGCACCAGATAGACAAACAATATTGGTTACGCGAATCCACTAGGCTATAGAATATTTTTTTTTATCTAGAAGATAATAGATGCTTTTATTTCTTAACACCGATGGATCTTGCAATGTTGGTTTTAATGCTGCCGACATGACTGGACTAATTTAAGATTTCTTCAGTCGCAACGCCAATGAACCTGTGGGACGTAGAAAGTATGACTTCATCACGGAAGTATAATACTAAGCTGTCATCAATACCCTTGTTACGAGGTTGAAAAATAATGTATTTTGTCTTTTTAGTGTATAATTCCCATTTATTTGATCTAAGCCAGTCTGAAGGATTACTGAGCCAAATATTTATTTCCTGCTCGAGAGTATTCAAGTTTCCACCAGAAAAAAAATGTTCGTGTCATCAGCATACATGATTATCTCAGGTGTTAGAGATACGTTTGTGATGTCGTTAATCTATAACAAGAGAAATAGCCCTAAAATGGACCCCTGTGGAACACCGTATCTGATTTCACCCATTGCTGATTTGGAATGAGAAATGTCTGTGTACTGTAGTCGGTTCGTTAAATAATTTTAATTAGGTTACCCTAATGCCGTGCTCACTTAACTTTTGTAGCAAGATACCTTGTTTACTGGAATACGCGTTTAGAAGAATACCGTGTTTAAAAGGAATACTCCTACTGTGTGCTGCTTGTCCTCAAAGTGAGTTACTACTATTTCTTTAGTGTGTAGCAGCGCATTTTGAGTACATTGATGTTTTTGAAAACCATATTCCTTTCCTGTTATAATATTATTTTGGGTACAGTAATTCAAAATTCCTTCTTAATGAGCTGTTCTACTATTTTTGGAAAGACTGGGAGTACTGAAATGGATCTGTAGTTCACGTCATTCCTGTCTCCAGCGTTAAAAACTACCGATACCCGTGCAATTTTAATTCATCGGGGAATGCGCCCGCACGCAAAATTAAATTGCATATGTGTGACATTGCGTTACAAATA
Organism: Dermacentor albipictus; assembly: GCF_038994185.2. Lineage (NCBI taxonomy): Eukaryota > Metazoa > Arthropoda > Arachnida > Ixodida > Ixodidae > Dermacentor > Dermacentor albipictus. The sequence continues at coordinate 441,752,140 of NC_091821.1, forward strand.
TGCAACGAGACAGCTTTTATTGGCTCTTCCATTATGCCATTCTTTAACTTTAAGGCTTTCGACCGTGTGGCTAATTTCTGTTTAATGTACAAATTCACCGCTCTCAAATTAAATTGTTTACCACTATCTGAAATCCCTAACTTCCTAACTAATCGCCAGCGATTTACCGTTGTGAACAATTTTACATCACCCCCAACCTACGTAACTTCTGGTGTACCGTAGGGTAGGGTATTAGGACGATTGCTTTTTGTAATGTACATCAACTATCTTCCCAACAACATTTCTTCTTGCACGCGAAGTTTTGCCCATGACTGTGTAATATACCGACCAATTTCCAGCTTTGAGGATCACCTTATTCTTCAAGGTGATCCTCAACAGATTAGCGACTAGGGCAACACCTGGCAAGTGACACTTAATTCGTATAAATGCAAAGTAGCGCCTTTCACATGGAAACACTTTAAATCAAGTTTTTGTTACTATATAAATACAGATCCAGTATTGGAAGCTTCACTGCACAAATATCTAGGTGTTAATCTTCACCAGATCTTTCCTGGCACTCTAATATAACAACGATATGCCCTGATGCTTAAAAACACTACACTCTAATAAAAAAGAGAGTAAAAAGTGAGTCACGGCAACTTGACTCTCTTTTTTCTTCCGAAGACCCACTTTTACGCGAGTAGAGTCAGAAAACAAGAGTCAACATTTGTGCATGGGTCGTTTGACTCTCAATAGCACGCGAAGAGTCGTCGTGGAAAATCGCCATTCCTCTGATATTTGAGATGAGTCTGGCGAGAGAAAGATTTTAATGCAGGAGAAGAAATACCAGATAAACTCTTCTGTTTTAGGCAGGCCCTCGGGTTCCTGCCCTGGTTGTAATGCGGTGTATCATTCTTTCATCCTTGTCATGTTCTGCAATTACTTCGAACTCTATATATTGATTTTCCTTGACCATGTTTGTTGATACCTCGCACGCTTAAGCGATAGCTGGTTTCCTATGCTAAGGAAGACCTGGATTTTCCACACTGGATTCTGACCATAAGTAAATCTAAAAAAAAAGTATTGGCTACTAAAGAGAGCACAGCAACGAGATAAGTTCAGTACAGGCGCCCTCAACAGTGTCGATTGTAAGAGTAATTCCGCGACTTAAAATTAAATTTTGAAGATTTAAGTTCAAAAATCAAGATCTTGTTATGAGGCGCACGGTAATGGAAAGCTGCAGATTTAATTTCAGCAGCTCGGGTTATTTAACGTGTACGGAATCCACGGTATACGCGCATTTTCGCATTCTGACCCCGTTGGAATATGACTGCCGCGGTTGTGGTTGGACCCGTCACCTCAAGCTCAGCAGCGCAACGCCAAAGCCACTGGGCTACCGCAGTGCGTTGCGTTCCGCGACCAGAAACAAATATTAGTGTACGCAACACTGCTTTGGAACCCCCTAGAAATATAAAAACAATAACACAGCAGTTTTACCCCAATGCTGCATGAACCACTGCACGAACTATTGCACGACCCAAGGTTCGTAGTTTCATCGGCTGAATAAACTGCAGTAAACATTCGCTTACTCCTGAAACTATAGCAAGCACTGGGTCACGCACGCACGTGCAAACATCAACAGATCTCACTCAATGACGGCGAACACTCGCTGTCACAGCGTTGGCGTGATGAAGGGCGCGAGCAGAGCGGACAGAACGCTTCTGCTGCCTCTTCCTTCAAAGCGTTTCCGAAAATCTGCGCTATCTGAGCACACCCTTTGCACTTTGCAGTGCGTTTTGCACTGCATTTTCCTTGTGATATGGGAGATCGCAACGCAGAGACGTCCAGATGCATACGAAAGACTACCAGCGGAGAGTGACCTGTGCCATATTTCTCTTAACCTCTCAGGTAAGCATATCAGCTTTTGTTCCGAGTTTACAAACGGCGCGTAATCGGCCCTTCAGGCACGGCTACATTTTGCGCCACGTTTCTCTTGGCAGTTCACAGACTTTTCTTAGGTATGCGTGGGCGTATGTATGCGAAAATACTACTGGCAGACGGAAGCCTGAGGAGAGCATCTGAAATTATAGCAAAGCTGTACTGCTATAGATAAACACCATTCTTAACGACTCCAATGACGAGTGGCCTGTCGCATCGAAAAATCCGTAGAATACCAAGTACTGCGTAACTTGAAGTGTAGTGTGACCAGTGTGACTTTCGCTGGCGAAGACAGGTTATCGAAAAAACAGTTGTCTATTCTGAAGATTTACTAGCGCTTTAGGTATATCACCGCGAATAATAAAAACGCTACCACGCTGTATGGCAGTGTCAGGCGATGTGGCAGCACAGATATTTTCGTAGCAGTAAGGCGGCTGCATGCACGAGCGAACAGCCACAACCCTTTAAAAGCGCTGAAACAGAACAAATTAAATGTGGATTTGCCGTCAAGTCGGAAACACATTGGCTTACAGTATAAGCCGATGTATAATGCTATTATTTTTATGTCATCTTTATTTTCACGGTTGTAAATATTTAAAAGCATGAATTTGCTGCAACCTTTATATAGTAAATCCTACTAGGCGCACAAAACCTGGCTGTGTTGTGTACAGAATTTGTGCTATTCCTACTGGATTTTCTATTTTGAGTCCGGTGTTTTATGAAAAAGAGGGACTTTTTATTTGTAGTCTTATGTTAGTGCAGATATTCGGCAAGCAGAAATGAGTTGATTGCAAAGTTGTATCTCCCGGTGAGCTGCACATGAACCCAAGTTTATCCTGTCTTGGCTATTGTAAGGTGCATATAACAATTTTAAGTATATAGAGCCGTAGCTGGCTTTGTCACTGTAGCGTATTTTGTAAAAGTAGAATGCTATGATTATATTACTGTTTTCATGCAAAAATACCTTTTTTCTTGTACCAAGAAACGCTCACATCATTGAATGAAATGAGGTGTGGTGTATTTTTCTACTAATTTAATAAAGGAAATTTCGTCTGCGGTGTATCAGAGATTAGTTTACTTTCTTTTACTAAACAATGCATTATCTCCTCTGCTACTGCTGTTGTTCTGTGTATCTTTGTAATTTTGAAATGTACTTTATTTTAGGTATTCAAGAAATGGCAACATCCAGAAGAAGACGCCATCTTATCCAGCACGTTATGGGTGAGACAGATCGTAGCAGGCACTTTTGCATATCTCATTAGCATATGATGCTATTTGTTTTAATTTTTGTGTCCACTTTCCTGGCCTTTTTCATTTCAGCATTATTGTGCAAAGGGTAATACTTTTACATCTAGATAGAGTAATCGTCCAAAAGAGAGAAACATGGCTGTAGGAGACGACACACATAAGCCTCTTTGTCCGTATCTCTATGTTGCGCAGTTACTCTGTCATTATCTACCAACAAGCACAAATTATTTGTCAGCTACATTTACTAATTCTCCGTTATTACAATTTAATTGATACAACATTGAAAGTACAGAGGTTCACAGGAAGACAGAGACTTGAAATGATAAGAGCCGTAGAACAAGGAGCATCGCTGGAGCCAATGTTTCGACAAAGAGAAGGAGATAAGTTTTCTTGCCAAACATTGGCTCCAGTAAAATTTCTTGTTCTATCACTATTTACGATTAAAAGACAGCATTAGTGCTCTTGCTGAAGTATTATGCATTATGGAATAAAAATTTGCAGGGTTAAATGTCAGGAATGTGAAATTTCTTGTGTATTTTAATGCTACAGCGAAAGCCAGAAAAACAAGATGTAGAGAACCACATTGTTATTTGTCACTACCCAGTTTGGCCAGCTTCATCCAGAGCTTGTACTTTGTTGCATTAATGACCACTGGAATTCATTAATTGAATTGCTTCGTGATTTACTTATATTCAGAGATATTGAACTGGTTTTAATGCAGCTTAACATAGTGCATGTAAAAAACATACAATGAGATTTTAAGAGGCTTGCAGTTGACTAGCAAATCACTTGATGGTATGTGCTCAGGTTACCATTGAGCTTCCACGCACAAATCGGATGCACATTTTTTTTTCATTGCTTGGATTTTCATAAACATAAGTACCATTTCTTCTTTGTCGATGTTCTAGTTGTGTTGTAGGACCTAACTGTTTACATTTATTTGTATTGGTATCCATGTTACACGGACAGCTGAATTTTTCTTGTAAACTGTGACATGGTAGGAATAAGAGCGTTTGTGCAAATTTGCTGCAGGTACACTCTGGTGGCTCCCGCCCCTGCATCCTACGACCACCGTGTCCTCACTATGTTCACTAGGGAGTTCGAAGCCTTTGGAGGCTCCTGCCACTGCGTCCTGCCACCACCGTGTCCTGACTACGTCCACTAGGGAGTTGGCAGCCTTCGTGATGATGCCAAGCAGGCTGGAAGCTGACAGAACAATCGAGGTAAATACATGTAATTAAGTGGCAAATTTTTGAGTGATGTGGCTTGTAGCCACTCAGCAATGAAAGAATTAACTTCGAAGCAGTTTAGACTCCCTGCTATCGGTGCAGGAATGCTCAAGTCCATCCATTTCGCCTTAGCCGCCAAGCGGCTATGTGGATTAGACAAAATGCGATGCAAATTTTGAAACTAGTAGGAGACCACTTGTACATTTTTTTTTCTTGCTTGACACAAAACTGCTTTGATAAAGCTTTAGCAATTTAAAAACAATACAGTGTACTTTCATACATGTTATTTGGCATAAATTTACTAGGAGTGCCTCAATAGTAAGTATGCCGATAAACTTACACCAAAACTGACTTTTTTTGCTAGTTCATCCTCATCTCTGTGCACTGCTGCATAATTTATCTTCCTGAAACCAGTTTTTGCATGCAGCACAAGTCCTAAATATGTGGATTACATAAATTTGCAGCTTTTGCTGTTAGCGAGTTCTATGAAAATAAAGTTAATAGGCCATTTTGTCCATTTTTAATGACCCATAATAAACTGAGCAGTGGCAAATAAGCAGTTCAATTTTTGTGTAAGGCCTCTCTTTATTGTCCTGAAAAATTAGGCCCCCTTAATGAAGGAACCAATTTTTTGGCTATGCCTTTTATGATGCATAGTTTGGTGCGTTACACAAGTATTTCTTGAAATTAACATTTGTCCTATATTGAAGGGCCTCCAGTTTTTCGAAAAGAAATTTCAAGTGGTCGTGTGCCAGGTCGGGACAGCTCGCATGAAATAGCCTACTTACAGAAATAGGGAGGGCCATACCTGCCATGGTTGCTCAGTGGCTATGGTGTTGGGCTGCTGAGCACGAGGTCGCAGGATTGAACCGCGGCCACGGCGGCCGCATTTCGAGGGGGGCGAAATGCGAAAACACCCGTGTACTTAGATTAAGGTGCACATTAAAGAACCTCAGGGGGTCGAACTTTCCATAAAACCCCATTATTTGAATTTTTTTAGGGAGGGCCCAGTACACGTGACTTTATGTTAAGATACTATTATTGATCTACAAAAGACGGAATGAAACATTCTGTCGTATAAGCAGCTCTTCACATTCATTTATACTTTTGCACATCTGTATACCTCAAGTCTGGTGACTTAAGTCTGTTTTCATTATCTGCTATGTGCCGATGGTAAACTTCAGGTTTGCGCTATGATGGAGAATATTTTGTTGCTTATAGATATGGATCTGTGTTTTTCAGGTTGCCTCGAAATTTTACCCAAGCCGTGCCACACACTTGGGCCAGGCCTCTTGCAAACGACGTATAACCAGGCTCAACGCAGGATGTCGAGTGACTCCGGAGATCGAGGCAACCTGCTGTCCAACCAGCGTGCAACCTTTGGTGACCCTCAACATGTTCCACCTATTTCACAGCTGCACTCAGCTTCCACCTATCCAAACCGCATCACCAGCTGTGGTCACTCATCGAAGCATGGATGAATGTTGGGGTGGAGTGATTTGAAGAGACATTTTTTTTGCCTCTTCGAATCCTTAGCAAATACTTGTGTTAGTATAATTAATATGTGTCTTTAGTGCCTAGTTTTTAATGGTTCCTTTCTATTAGAATTCTCGCCATCGATTCCTGCTATTGTAATGTATGTCTGTCTTTATGCACAGTTTTTCATAGTTATTTTGTACTTGTCTATGTAATTGATAGGTTCATACTTCTTGTTATGCAGAAGGCTAAAATACAAACTTACGGCATTTTTTTCTTCCTTTTGATAATCTACAGCACTGCAAAGTGTTCAAGAAATGTAACCCAATGTGGGCTCTGGTGCAGGGAAAATTTAAGAGCAATATAGAGTACTTATTTCAAACACCCATTATTTTTGGAAAAGTAAAGAATATAGGAGCACAAAAAAGAAAATATTAAAGTAGAGATACATGAGTTCCCCTCATAAGTCTGATAATAATGTGACTTCCCTTCACTGCAAAGACACCAGTAATATACTCGCATACAAGGTTTGAAACAAGAAAGCTATGATGCCCTTGGCATTTCTCAGTGCCTATTTGTCACACTGACGAATGTCGAAGGCATCGTAGGTTTCATGTACACATTGGTTGTGTTACACTTTTGAGTATTGCATTTCTCAAACACAAAGGTTACCGCAGTGCTTTAAATAGCAAATGCATTTCCTAATTTATTAGTGCAAGAGGAATAGTACAGATCATGTAAAAATGTTTTTTACAGACTATATGTCCATGGATGCACGCTTCTGATGACATAGCAGTGACGTGGTCGTGGGATGAATGACTTTATTTCAGATTTAAATATTGGCTTCCAGGTCTGGTTTAGTCTCCTACACTGAATAGTCTAGGTCAGAGCCCATTTACTAGAGAAAGTGAATTAAACTAGGAATTATAAACATCAAACGATCTTGTTTAGGAAAATAATGTGACAATCAGCAAGGTTCTTTGGGTATTCATTTCCAAATTTGTAGGATATATTTTATGACTGGTTTCATTATTGTGAGAACAAATATTTGTTTATTGTCACACTAGAGTTGGCTGCCCCCATTTGTATACAACCCCTTTACAGGCTAAAAATTCAGTGTGTTACCCTATTTACTCGCATAATGATCGCACTTTATTGTAAAGAAAATTGACTCAAATTCAGAGGTGCGATCATTACGCTGGGTAAATTTCCCACAAAAAGAAAAAAAAATATATCCTCTGGCATTTGCTACGGGATGCCAACAGGTCAACAAAGAGGTGGCTGCCTCTGTATGTACTGCGGGACACACACACACACAAAAAACATGGTGGCCGGCAGAGCAAGCCGAACGCGCCGAACACGATTTTTTTTTCTTTTCGTGAGTACATTACGTGCATTCAAACAGTTTCTTCCGTATCAGTAATGAATAATATCGGCAAGTTTGCGGCAATAACATAGCCATGTCAACTTTGAGGGGACAGAAACAGATGGGCGCGCTTAGCTGCCTGTGACATAGGAACACATGGCGGGCATGCTGCGGAAACTGCGGCATTTGTCTTCACCACTATCCTAATATGGCACGTTTCCGCTAAGGGTGGGCGAATATCTTAGCTGCGTTACAAACGTCGGCGAATGAATAGGGTACACTTCTAACGTATCACTGTAAACGTGGCTGCTATCATTGCCACTCGCGATTTGTTGCGTGCCCAGAAGTGCAGACGAGAAGAAACGAAAGACGCCTTTTTTGTTGTTTTTGTTGACCACAACCATTACAAAGCCTACACATAATAAAGGCAAGTTTGGTTGTAGCTTTTTTTTTGTCATATAAGTGCGGAAAGTGATGGAAGGAATGAAATGGGGCATCTGCTTAAGAATGTTTGGTGCGTGCAGACTGCTTGGTTTGTCTTGAAGAGTTGTTCTCATAGCAGTTGACAGATGGAAAGCGCGATCATTATTAGCTAGACTTGGCACATGACATATCACTGCGGGAAGTTTGGGGTGCAATCTTACACGAGAAATAAAAAAAATCGAATTTTGACATCAGAATTTAGGGGTGCGATCATTAGGCGAGTGCGATCATTATGCGAGTAAATACGGTATTAGGTTGTTTTTGGTTTTACGCACTCATTGTTAAGGGATGCAAATGGTGACATACAACAGAATGCAAAAATGACTAATGAATGCAAGCAGGGCGTGGGGCTCTTTAGGCAGATGCATGCGTGTGCTATTTATAAAGCTCCCCATGGTATGCCTGAAGGCATTTTCTAACACTTTGGTAGAAAACACTGACACCCACTTATTAAGGGGAAATACTCCTGAAAACAACTTTTTTATATATTTGTACTAAAGATTTGAATATAGTGTCATTCATAAAGTGTTTTATTAGATTTGAATTGTCATTGATTTTTGTGTAGCTGCTGTTCTTTAGTTATGGTCCTACACAGTGGCAAAATATTCTTGTGGGCACTTTCCTGTGTATAAAATTTTCAGAAATAGCTTCATGCTGTATCTTATTTAGCTAGTTATATACTGCAAAGTGATGACACCTATCGAAACGGCTTGTACAATTACTGGAACTATGCAAAAAATATTAGGCCACAATAAATAATTTTACAGATTGCACTTTCAATGAGATATCAGCATTCTGCATATCTTGAATAGTATGTATGCCGAATTTCGTTAGTATAGGACAATTATAAGTGCATAAGGTTATTGTTATGCTATTGTGAGAAAAAGTTTTTGAAGTATATTCAAATTTTTTTTCACAATAGCATGAGAAGTATGCAAGATTAGTAGGCAGGCCTGTCTGCCTGCCTACTAATCTTGCATACTTCAAGTAAATTTACATGCTGTTTGAATGGATATTGGCACTTTGCAGTCTACAAAGAGCTGAGGTAGCTGCAGCACACTGCTTTTTGTGAAAATTTAATACACAAGAAAGTGCCTGCAAATATGACTATGTATTTTGCTGTTGTGTAGGACATAACTCGAGAAGCAGCTAAACAAAAACTAATGGAATATATAAAATCTGCATGAAGAACTCTACAATTGGCTGTCTTTTCAAACCTCTAGTACAAATAATAAAAATATTTCGAGTAATATTCAATCAGCAAAATGTTCCCCTTGCTACAGTGACCTACAACATAGCGACAACAGTTTAAGGGAAGTCCTCTTGTCAAAGCGACTCTGGGCTGTCTTCCCAAGGGCTTCTGTTAAAGACTGCATTTTCCTGCATTTGTCAGGAGAGCAATACAAAAATGTTTGTGAATGTGAAAATGGTATTGGCACACTAACAGAAAAAAAGACAGTTCTGTGAAATGTAGACTTGATTATAACTTTGTTCGACATTTACATTCCGACTGCATATATTTATTTCGTGTTTTGTACTCAGTGTTTCAGCGGTGACTGCCGGTAATTATTGAACATAACTGCTTCATGACAGTGCGACTAACAGAAATTTATAGCAGTGGCAGGCATTAGAATTACAGTACTCAATGACGTCTACTTTGTAAGAACTCAGACTAGCACCAGTTCTGAGATACACATAACCAAAATGTAATGATCAAATAGATTTCTCTTTCACACAGAATTGTCCCACAAGGCTTACAGAACTCATTGTTTGTCATGTACAAGCAGATTATGTGCCAGATGTTATTTATGCTCAGTAAATACCTAAATCAGTCATGCGAGGTGTCTCACTTTAGGTTGCAAGTTCGAACTTCTTTTAATCTTGCTTGTTTTTATTTTGTTTCTTTTGTGAGCATGAGTGAGTTGGTGACCTTGGCACATATTGTCAAAACTGTTTCTTCATCACTGGGAATCGCAAAATTTCATTTACACATGAAATTCCCAGTTACTGATATGGTAGGCTTCGAGCTTAAGTCCCTTATCTTTCATATGTTTATCTACCAAGTAGTTTTATCGTTCTTTGAAACATATCCATGCAATGCAGAGTGGGCACCCAAATTATAAATATCTGTTCTTGCTTTCTACCCTGCTCTGGTGTTTTCAAAACCTAGCATTGGTGCAATGGCCTGTCTGCACCTGCAGAAAAGTAGTGAAGTGGCTAAAGTTAAAGGTCAACAACATAATTAGGATACAAAGCAAAAATATAAGTTCGCAATTGTCCCCCATAACCAGAGTTTCGCTTAGAATTAAAAAAAATGGACATCCTCCTCGGGTGTGAGAGTTGCTTTGGGCGCCAAGGGGACTACGTAGCACCTGTGCCACTGTACAGAAAGCAAAAAAAAAATCACTCCAGATTGGAGCGGCAGCGGAAAGTTAAGCACAGATGTTTTATTTCACGCACCATTAATGTGGCTTATCATCTGCTCCTGTTGTATGGGAACGCATACATTGGGGAGACAATCCTTTGCGCCATTGTTACCTTAGCGGGACACCAGAGAAAGGTAGAAATAAATAAAATCGAGAACAGGTAATCTCACTTGGCTGCACACAGTGTATTATCTGGAAGTGTTTCACTCTACAAAAGACTACTGTGATAGATAATCATAATGACAAAGACAAAAGAATTAAAAGAGGTATGTGTGAGTCATCCGTCCGTGACCTCCAGTGTTTATAGAAACACTTATTTCTGTATATGTGCCAAGCCGTAGGGAGGCTTTATGTAACTCAGTCATGCTTGCTTAGTTACTGATTAGCATAAGGGAAATCACAAGAACATTGTATGAGTGATTTGTAAATGTGGCACCTAATGTAACTTATTCATGTATGGGCTGAGGATAGATTACAGCCAGTGCATAATGTGCTCTCACAGGATGACTTGTGATGAGTAAAAGAAGCCTTCCTCACATCTTCCTCTTTGTTTCTTCTGGATCTTTGTGCACTATGTGTATTGTTACAGCTGCGTGCATGTAGCTGGGTATAGTTTATGTGTTCTGCTTCCTTCCTTGTCCTCATAATTCATGCGCCATCTTTGCCGTAACAAAATACAGCTACCTGTGCTACTTATTTTGTCAATGTGTTTGCATTATGGAAAGTTTTGTATTAGCGGTTATTTCTACCTGTGAAATTGTCTGTGTCAGCTATTATACTTAGTCTTGCAAAAGTATGTTTCGCAACATAAATAAATGATCAGTATAAGTGTTGCTGTATTTATTTTTGTAATTTTGTCAGTTATGAAGTTTTTATACACTGTTGCATGTTGTATGACAGAATAAAATTGATGCACAACTTTTTAATGTGGTGTTTTTCAGATGAATTTTTATCTCACGCTAACATGCACAAATTGTGTGGGAAAAAGTGCCGACAAGAGTACCATAAGGTAAGACAGCTGTTTTTACTGTTAGATTGGATTATCAATTGCCAACCAGTTGTTTTTAACAAGCATAGTATAATGCGTAGATAATGTAATCTAAGTTGGAATGTTGTTTTTATTGCACTTGAGTATATGGGTCTCATTTGCACATAAGTGCAGCCTTTCTTATTTGTTATGTGTAGCTTACTTGCTTAGAATGTTAAGTCGTAAGTTTAGAACAGGGAAATAGGTTGAACTTATAAATCTTTTGACATAATATAAGAGACTTGTGCGGTGGTGAATTAAACTTCTACATGAGTTACATAATATTTTGGGGTCTCATCAAGGTTCTGAGTGGCATTGCAGTGTCATGCATATGCAGCTGCAGGCTACATATTGGATTTTGCTTTTTCTACATTTTGCTTGGTTGGCTATTGATTCCAGTTTAATAGTAATGAGAACTGTCTTGCTTTCATAGTGATTCTGTGCTGACTGATACATTTGAATTTTCCAGAAGACAATAACAAAGATCGATGAAATATTAACTTTTTCTTGCTAGCCTGCCATGTTCCTTTTGGCACGTTTACTGTGGATTCTTTGTTATCCTATGTTGTCTTTTCACAGTAGTCTTCTTGAGAACTAGCCGTAGTCGTGTGTACTTACAGCAAGAGTTGTTGACATTTTGAAAAGCGGCTCGACAGTGCCATCCAAGAGTGAAATGACTTACATGGATCAGTTGCTTTACTTTATTTGCAAGAGACCGGCACGACGCACTAAGGATAACTTGACACACACTGCTGGAGTCATCATACTCATCTAGAATAGCGACGGAATCATTCTTGCAGTGTTCATGTGACACTTTATCTTGAGTCGTCTGACTCATCTAGAATTGTTAACCGACTCCCTTAGCACTAGTCTTGTAACCCTTTTGAGAGAGTATAGGCGACTACTACAACAGAGTATGCATGACTATTGTGTGCGGAGTCACGCAAACAGCTTGTATGGAGCACAGATAGTCTCGGGACTCTCTGCCAAAAGTGAGTTCGGGTGTCTCCCACAAAGTGTGTCATATACGTGACGAGTCCAGACTCTTCGAAAAGAGTAAGGGATGCTCTTTTTTTTCTTAGTGTGTAGGATACATTCGTCGCAACCTACGTAAATCAACGTCTAACATCCGCAAATTGGCCTTTCTGACTATTGTCCGTCTGCAGCTGCTGTTGGCATCCCCGATATGGTCTCCTCATCGTGAATATTTATTCTGCCATCCAGAAGCCATCCAAAACAGAGCGAGTCATTTCTTGACTGCCTATCATACGATAGGAAACCAAGCATAACTGGAATCAAACTTGTTCTTTCACTTCCTCCACTAAGTAGTCGTCATGACGTGGCATTGCTGTCCTTGCTCCATAAGTATGTTCATCAAATTAAGTCATTGTTTTTGCTGCTGGATTGTGCAAGTTTTATATCATGACAACTGACTGACAAGTTAACTTTCAACAGCACCTACGGAATCACTGATGCACTTCATCTGTTAGCTTTGCCCCGAGCCGTTCGTTTATGCTATTCCCTTCCCGACAGCACTGCCACGCAAATGGATAGAGATAAATTTACGGAACTCCTGAACAAGCAATTTTAGTCCTAAAAATGGGTCGTACTCCGTGTACATGTGTAACGTCATGTGCAGTCATGTGTCGGACTACAAATGTTTATGTGCGCGAGTAATGTGTGTGATAAAATTTGTAAGATGTTTTGTATGCTACCCTGTAATGTAATTTCTCTTTATCTGGGTATTGTCAGTACTGCTCTTTATCTATTTTTCATGCTTTAAAATACACTTCCTTACACGATGTTTGATTAAGTGCGCGAGCAATTTGAGGTATAAAATTTATCGGATGTTTGTTTACTATCTCAGCTCTACATTTCTAACCCTGTTTTGAAGTGATCTTTTCCACTCACCTTGACGATATTCTCGTGTGAAACTTTCATGCAATGATGCCGCCCTTGTTCAATGCTCCTTGTGGGGCTTGTAAGGTATCATGAAATAAATAATGAAAACCATGAAGTCTTTACAAGAGAATTGTTTCCACAACGGCAGCCTAAGCATTGGTATACACAAGAACTGAATATAAGATAAATGTGTAAGGTGAAATTAAATTTAAAGATCGCCGGAAATACAGCGCTACAATCACGTCAAGCACGTAGTTGCTTGGACGCTGTCCTATGGCGTGATGGAAAGAAAGAAATGTAAATGTTTCACATAAAACAAAGAAATATAACGGTTTGCACGGCATATTTGAATAAGATATATTTAAATTGTAAAATATTCAAGCACGGCGAAGAAAGTGAAACACCAGTATAAAGCATTTAGGCCGAGCAATCGAGATTAAATGCATGTGCGGTTATTTTAACTAAGCGGAGTCTCTGAACGCTACAGTCTCTATATGTACGCCGTTAAATTTTCTCAACAAGCATTACTATGTCATACGCAAAGAAGAAAAGACCGGAACTTATACACCCCGCATTGCCGTTTCTGTACTATTGCAAATTGTATTTCCCCGTTGATTGTCCTAATAATTATTACATTTTTACTGCTACTTTACGGTATTGTCTTTCAAAGAACTGCCCCCTTACCCCCTAAAGAACCGGCGGTGGCACTCGCCCTCACAGATCCGACGTGCACCACGGTTCTCTGCGACGCGCGACAAGTGGTTGACCTCACGGAGCATGGCCCAAGTCCTGAGCAATCCTCAAGTCCAGTGGGATGTAGATTTCCAAACTAGAGTCCAGCAGTTCGCGGGGCACATGGGAGAAGTATCGGATACACATCGCGACCGAAACGAGATGGCGCGCGTCAAGGCGCACGAGCTCGCAAACCGCGCCGGCGACCATCGTCCATGGTACAGCCCCAAAGACTGCTTGACAAGCTACTTGTCAAGAACAACTACTTAGAAACGCTGGAACACATACACACAACGCACATGCCATGGCCTAGCACATATGATTGACCGAAGGCCGTTGGAAAGTTTCCTAGCCAGCGTTTCCTAGCCAGTTTCCTAACCACTCTCAGAAGACGCTGTCTTTGGCCTATGGCCCAACACTGCAAGTTCAATGCGGGCTACTAAGGCACTGTTCAAGTTTTTGCAGGACACCAAGCTAGACAAGCAGCTCTAGTGGGGCCACGATCTAATATACATACGCACTCACCACGTCTCTTATCATCATCACCCATCCCAGTAACTTCACTCTCCTTCCCTCTTCCCCAGTACAGAGGAGCAGACTAGAGCACACTAGCTCAGATTGACCTCTCTGTCTTTCCTGTCAATAAATTCTCTCTGTCTAAGTGCTTAAACTACGTAAACGAATTGCTTAAAAATGCTGCCGGTGTATTCATATAGAAGCTCCTTCGTCCTAATGCAATAAAGCCACATGTTGAGATGAGTAAATAGTAACATAAAGAGATTTTAATAATGGTAATAAATGAAGAATTAATTGAAGGCGTCAGAGCTTGCCACCGGTGCACCTATGAGTGGACATAAGGGCGTCCCCGTGACTCACATCCGCATTATTTTGATATTGGAGGGGACGGCGAACATGTTATTCTCGGTCAGATACTGCAGCTCAGACTAGCAGACTGTGCCTAATTCTTGTCGAGTTGGGCGAGCTCAGACACATGTTCTTTTTAAAAGACAAGCTCCATTTTTGACAGTTTTCAGGCCTGCGACAAGCCGCACACCGAGTGCACCCGCTGCGCGGGTATTAGCTGGAACCGCGCGTGCTTTATCATTCTCTAGGAATGGCAGTGAAATAACGTGGCGTGAACGGATCCTCTATATTTTTTTTTTGCGCGTACATACTTTTGTACGCAAGTTTTTCCTTATCTACCGACGGTCCAAACTTATGTGCTTCTTCGAGCTACGTGCTCTTCTGTTGTTTAAATAGTGTCGTCACAAACACGCTGGTAAGGTCGCGTCACGTGCTTTTTCTTTGCATGCTACCATCCACTGGCTGTGTTCTTTGAAGTGTACCATTCCCTCTCTCATTATTTTTCTTCTTACTTGACGCAGGGCGCCAGAGCGGCGAACAGGAGCCCATTCCTTTAAGGCTGAAACCACAGAGAGGCGATGATGGACGGGCGGATGACTTGTCTTTGTTAGCATAGCTACTGTTTTCCTTTAGGTTTTGTACAAAACAGCCAATTCAGGAAATAGAACCTTCAATGTTTTCATATCTTATTTGTTCATTGCAGAAATTCCAGTAGTATTCATTTGTGCCGTGTATTCCGTGTTTGACACAACTGTTCGTGGTGGCCCCTAGATTGATACTTTCTTTTCGCTTACGCACCCTTTGTCTTATACCGACGATCTCAGGTTGCAGGCCTTCTGTGCAGTGCAATGAACGCATCACGCCACTTTTCGCTGCAGGCTACCGGTCGAGATGCCGATTCTTTGTGCGTCCACAGTGGTTCCTTAGTGCCTAGTGGCTATGGTATTGGGCTGCTAAGCACGAGGTTGCAGTATCAAATCCCGGCCACGACGGTTGGGTTTGGATGGGAGCTAAACGTAAATTTAGGTGCACGTTAAAGAACCCCAAGTGGTGCGAACTTCAGTAATCATCCACTGCGGCATGCCTCATAATCAGTTCGTTGTTTTGGCACGTAAAATCCAATAAATTTTTCTATTCTTTGTAAGATGTATTTTATGACGAATTCCCATTGCTTTTCCTTATCGGGTGAGCATTTTGTATTTCATAGGGCGATCTCAGAGATAACGCAAGTGTGCAAAATGTTGGCCGGTCCCAAAGATGTTCAGTCTGGAGGAGTTGCCGAGAATATGAGCAGCGTAAAAATGTGGCTCGAAACCGAAAGTAGTGTACTTTAAAGATGTGCGCCATGAACATGGGTCATTAGCGAGAGTAGAATGTCGGAAATTTCGGTAGTCTTTATTTGTATCGGATGCATTGTATACCATTATATGCATGTGTGCTATGTTTCATTTTTCTTTGTTTAGATCTTATGTGTGAATTCATGAAACTTACTCACTTATTGCGTGTTAGTGTGACGTTGTTTTTATAACATTTGATCTTCTCTCACAATAATCTTGCAATGTTGCTCAAACAGGGTACAAAGCCCGTAAGGCATTCATGAGATTTTGTCTATGCTCCAACATTCGTATATATTTTTTATACTTTTACTGAAATTATAAAACAAATTTTAGCAGTTCAATTTAAACACGTTGGCCGCTTTCGAAGATAGCGCTGGAAAAAAATAAGCAATTCAATGCTTCTGCTACTCGCCATGCGCGAGGTGTAACGTGATGGAGTGCCGTGCTCTTAACTCACTCCGCAAGAGATTGCCTTTGAACGACGTGTAGTAGTCGTGGAATCGCTTTAATTTTTTTTCCTCTGTACTTACATTTACTAAGTAATTTAAAATATGTCGGGGGGAATACTCATTTTTCTTATTTCAGTGCCAGCGGCGTGAAGAAAGGGGCAAACGAAAACCTCAGTTAAGGAAAATAAGGCTGTACACAACAATGCCCAAAGAGGCAACCTCGACGAAAGCTGTAACAGTATACATGATTGCTTAGCATATCCGCAAACAGGAGTAAGGCCAACGCTAGCGTATAATCTTAATTGAAAATCAACATGCTTCAGTGATTCTATTTGCCTTGGCCTCACGGCGATACCGGCAATGCGGATCGCCGAAATGTTAATACTGCAAGCCTGGATTGCAGAAATGTTTGATGGACACCCCATGGGATCACTCGGTCTATTCTGGATATTCTGAGCGACCTCTGCTGTTTTGTTGGTTTAAGTTGTGTGCAGCCACATTTGTAGCAATTTCAATTCCCCACTATGTATCCCGCCGCGGTGTCTCAAGCCAATCAGCGTGCTTGAGACTGCGAAAAGAAAGTCAAATTTCGCCATTGCATTCATGTTGTATACTGGGCTTACCGCGGGCTTATAAGAACACACCACATATTGTTCATCGATTCCTATTTTGCTTCCTCAGTCATTTTTTTTTTGGGCTGTGGTAATCAGAGGTCAGAAACAGAGTTTTTGCCTCGCATGATACACAAGGTATTTCAGTGGCAGGCCCTTGCTTTTTCTACGCTCATTCATAATTAGCTATTTTATTCTAACAATATATTTCCAAATACAAAAGGGACCAGTCAAGTTTCGCTGTAAAATAATTGTCTTAAACGAAGTTTGATACTGCTAGGTCACGTCGTTCTTCAATTAACCCTTCCCCATCCATAAAGTTCTCACTTGTTCCATCTGTAACATTGATTTAAATGAAAACCTTCTATATTTATAAACCGCAGAATGACGTGGAAATTGACAAGAAGCAGAATATATCTGACGAACACGGGGTGTCGATGTGTGGCTGTATATAGGTCGGATATAGATTTCTGGATAAGCTATTAATGCAGTTGACTTCCCCAAAGGGAAACACTCGGCACGATCCTCTTACATGTCTCGCGCTGAAATGTTTACGCAAACATACCTAAATGTTGGGCGTCTGTAAGCTTGATGTTCTAGGTATACAATTTTTGCAATTTGACTACGAGCGTGGTGCTGACTGTCGCAGTACCTTAAGTCACAACATGAAACCTCATAGCAGGACCAAAAATACACATGCCAGTCAAAACTTGGCAAGGATATTGAAAGAAAATGAGCGCGTAAGTATTGTTCAAACGCTGGCTCTAATTGAGCATGCACCTAACGTTTTTACGTAGTAGTTATGCATTTTGCCGAGGCCGAAGTTTTACTGAAGTGGCTCATTGTAGAGCGTTCAGGCAAGCGCTGCGCGATAGAGTTACAACATAAAAAGTGTCGAAATTTCCATCATTGCATGTTTGTAGCTGACCTGTATAAGTACTGTCCTAAACCAATAATAGGGGTGCTATTTTTAAATGTTTTACTAAAACTGCTGAAACGGTTTATATGTCATACGCTCTACAGGAGGTTTCATTACGCTCTTAGGCCTCTGGACCTCTTCCTGCATAATATTTCCTCGTACTGTATCTTGATTAATAAAAATGAAACTTCATTCAATACAAGAGACAAGTAGGGAAAATAGCTAACTTTTTTTTGTAGAAGCTAGACTAAGGTGATTCAGACACGTTGCCACTCCTGCTCTTATGGTTACTGATAGTCACACACTGAAAGAAAGAAAATGCATATAGAAAGCAAAGAGGTTCACCGGTCGTGCTTGTGGCTGCAAACACTGCGCAGAAGCATGAGGTATATAATTACGAATTGCCGTACATGCAAGTCTTCAAGTATTATTATACGATATTATATTATTACATAAGTGTCACATCATCCTTTCTAAAAACAGCTTCTTTAATATCCTTTCCTGCTTCAGCTCTATACCACGACCAGGCAGCCTAGCCAGCCAGCCTACCCAGCCCGTCAATCGGCCGACGCACGCCTAGGTGTCTATTCACGTAGTGCATGTAGTTCTGTCACATGGTCTATCCAAACAAAAGAATACACTCCACGCAGTGCCAGTTTAGATAACCATCCGCTTAGGAAACGTAAAATCCATGCAGCAACCTCGATTGCTGTCGAGGTCGGCCAAGTTGCTTTAGAAGCACTGTGGTGTTTTAAGTGCAGGGGGCTGATAGAACTGCTATACTTGATATAAATGCCTTTCTAGGGCTTATGCGCCAAATTCTATATGCATTTTTATTTTCTTCTTATATCTCGGGGCAAAAACCTTTAACCCTTCCCTTCAGGGTGTATTAGCATCCGGCCTTTCTTTTCGTACCCTTTCTGATTGTGTTTCCGTAAGCGTTCTGCCAATGTTGTTTGTGCCCGCCGCTATAATTAATACCTAATTGGGCAATTATTGCGCTCTACTTTATTGACTAGGCTACACATATTTCTCACCTTATAACCGTTTGTCTAATATTCCACACGTATTTAATCATGTGCCTACACCACCACCCACGTTCTGGGTGATGAAATACTTCAGTTTTTACGTCTTTGGTTCCTGATGGCAAAACTATGTTTTACGTCACTTCATGATTTAACATAAACAAAAGGCAGACGAAGATTTTGATGTACCATTATACCGCTCCTTCCAATACACTTACCTGGAAGAAAGATGCCGCTTTGAAAGGTGTAATGGTAAACAAGCCTGCACCTCAATGGAAATTCATGTAAGAAACGGTAGTTCTCAGTGAGCCACGAAAAAATTCTCGCTACTCAGGCATTAGAAACAAGGATATGAGGAAAAGCAGAGCTCACTGCATGGCTGTCACACTTGTCACGGAAATCCGGATAGTCAAGTTAAGCGTTTACCATACACATGGCTAGTTGCACTGTTAAATAACGGGAAAATTGCAGAACGTTGCACCAACAAAAAATGGACAGAAGAAAACAAAGCATCTTAATCATTTACTTATCAGCTAAACAAAACTGCTGACCTAACCAAAATACCAGCAAAAGCTCTAGAAGTGCTCTAGGGAGCACTGAGGCGAAAAATGAAAGAAGACACAAAACTCATCTGCGCATGCTCAGGAATGGTAACACCACGTGTCAATCGGGAACACGTGCTGGTCTACGTGAGAGATAACTGTTAAGACACTTAATCTCTTCCTTATGTAAAGTAATCGAAGGCTGACTCACGCACGCTGTCGGGGTTGTCGGACGATCCTACGGCTGTCAAGCTGATGTAGGAGTCGTCGGACTAATTCGCCGCTGCCACCATTTGAAGGAGTCGGAGGTCGTAGATGAGGAACTCGGTTAACAGGATTTATTTACAGGATTAACATATTTTAAGACAAGATACACTGGCAGTCTAGCGCGACTCCCATATGGAGCCCGCAAGATTAACATTCAGCAAAACAGCATTCGAGCACACAGCTCACTACTACATTTTGGCATAACATCGAGCACTCAGCTCCTTACGACGAGCACGACACGAGCACGAGCACCCTCTAGCAGTCGGCAAACGCTGCTTATAAGCCTCCGCTTGACGTCATAGTTCGACGTCATCGTTCGGCGTGGACGGAGCACGAATGGTCGGGAATGTGCGTCCAATCATGGTAAACTTGCCGCCGCCCCGCAGTACAGCCCACACACACAAAGACTAACACGCTCGAGCCTACACACACAAAGGCTAACGCGTTCGAGGGCTTTGTAAAACTCTCGGTATAACCCGCGGTGTCGTCGACCGAGGGCCTCGTAGAACTTTGCGCCGTCCCGGGTGGCGCGGCGGCGCACCACATTCCAGAGCTGCCCGCGCGCCACGTTGCCGCCTGTCATCCGTAGTTCTCAGAAGGCGCCTCGTCTGGGGGGGTTGGAACACGCGCAGCGGGCTGAAAGCTGCCACGTTGCCACCCCCGTACGGCCATTCCTAACAGCTCCTCCATGGCCCGGAAAATCTCGCCTGGCCAGTGCTGGCATCCGCTGGGCAGGAAGAGAATGGCTGGCGAGCAAGATGACGGCTTTGCTCTCTGCAACCCCTGCGTACTTGGAATGCCTTCAACCATCTCACAACAACTGGCACAGAAGAGTCGACCCGGCAACACAATACCGCTCAGCGTTCAAACGCCCGGAATTAGCTGCTAACCCACCAGGCCTCCTATCACAATTTCCATGCAAGTCACTCAACTGGGAATCCCAAATTTTGCCCCAAAATTTCGTGCCACCAAAGCGAGCGTTCACGTTCCTCCTGAGTTCGATCAAACCCGGCCGTCGCGCTGCTCAAGAGTAAAGGGTTACGCAGAATTAAACCGAACGCTTTCAAACGCCAATACTCAAACATAACTCCAGCAGCCTAACTTCGCGAACAGCCTGTTACTACCCTATCACAGTGGCGTACTTATCTCATGTACTGCTGCCACTGAACCGTCTGGCCAACTCTACAGGTACGTCATCACAAACGCGCTAAGTTTGAGGTCCCTATTCCGAACACGTGCTTGCATCATACAAAGTTTTCATCACGCTGACTCACATTTGTTCCTTTAATCCACACAGGACACGTTCCTTAAACAAACAACCACACTTGCGTAACTTACGCAACACAGAGGAACCTTTGAACAAATGTGTCTTTTACTAACTAGCTCTTCGCACGCGTACTAGAGAAGTCAGAATACGGCTGCCCTCGACACACACGAGCAACCCAGTCAAAAACCTTCTGCTTCCTTCCGTCCGCACAGGACACGCGCTAATAGACCTAAGAGCTTTTCTCAGTGCAAATCACGCACTTACTGAAAATCTACGCGCTTAACCTTAAAATTAAAAAAAACACTTAAAAAGAAAGAAGGTTAAATAACACACGCGCGTTACCATAGGCCTTTCGACAATAACCTTGACCTTCAGGTTACTCACATACACACAAAAAAAGAAAGCCTATATACTTATTAATGAACATCTCGCGAGACTACAGGTTTACATAAAACGCGTCTTTCAAGTCACGGAGCTTCTCAAACGAAAACGCAAACAGCTCAAACCTTACATATTGAAAGAACTCCTAGTCTCAAATCGCAAAAATTGGCAAATGTTCAAAAATAAAACAAAATAACATTTCACTTCTACGGAAGCTCTCTTGGCTTCCCGTTCCCGATTGCTTACGACTGACTCAATACTTTCAGCCTGACCCGCGGTGGTCGCACTTTACAAGCTACTCTGGCTACGGAGGAACAACAAAAGGGCTGACTCACTATCAGCTGCCCCAAGACGTTACGGTCTCCTGCCAATTTGCGTCCTCCCGCCCCGCTTTCAACAGGACCTCGACTGACCGCGTCGCTACTCTCCACCTGGTCTCGCCTTGCCACCTTGCGCTTCTTTGAACTGCACGCTGAGCTTCGAAGAGAACGACGGAACGACGAGGAATTTGACTGCCCCGTGCCCTTTGTCCGCGTCCGTGCAGAACAAGCTTCTCGGTCCCCCTTTGACCGGTGGCTCGAACTTGTTCGATGCGTCAACATCGTCCGTGACGACCGCACCTTTCTTTTCTCCGCGCCCTGCCTTCTCGCGCTTGTCGCCGTCTTTGGCTTCGCTACATTAGTCACCGCATTCCGATCTTTTCGGCGCTTCTTTCTGCGGCGCTTTCTCCTCGAACTCTCTTTCATGCCGTCATCTCGCGCCTCGTGCTGGCCGTTACACATCTCGTCGGCCCAGATCGGTCTCTTACCCGCACAGTCTGATTGATTTTCATTTAAATCAACATTATCTCTGCCTCGACTGGCGGACAGCTCAACCGACTCTGGCACAATGCAGCAGGCTTTACTCGAGTTAGACAACTCGCACTCTTGCGAACTGCCCTCTACTACATTGCCCAGCGCACGCTGTGCATCGGCACACAGCCCGTCGGTATCGATCGCTGTCTCACGCGCACAGTCCGAATGATTAATAACTGAATCATCCCTCTCTAGGCTACCTAGACTGGCGGAGAGCCGCACCGATCCCTGGACAATGCAGTTGTTCTCTCGTGAGCTACGGAGCTCGCCATCCCGAGAACTATTCTCAACTGCACCGTCCAGCTGGCACTTCTCTTTTGCACGCAGATCTGACTCGACATGGGTGCTCGCGTCTGTCAAGTCAACAGTACCCTGTACCTCGCTAACGACCTCGATACCATGAGATGCGACGCACACACGCGGTAACTGTGCCAATTTGTTCGCAGCTGGCCTAGCTGTCTCTACAGTCCTCTGTTGGCACAGCACTTCGTCGCTCTCACTCTGGCCGTTAACGGCCTCTGCTGCCACTAAGGCATCGCTAGCTGCTAGCACTTCGAGTTCACTTATGAATGTGCTGCTATTCTCACGGGTACTACTGCTCTCGGCTTTCGACTGAAATCTGCTGTCGAAATCCTGCCACTTTCGCTGCGTCCAGCCTACAGATTTTTCAAGCTGCTGTTGACTTTGTTCGATTAACTGCTCGAAACCTTCAATCTTTATGGTCAATGCCTCAATGTACTGCCTTCTTACTTCTGTTAGGCCTTTTTCCTGTGAAATGCTTTTCAGTTCCTGCCTAGCTTCTTCCTGTTCTTGCTTAAATTCTTCCTGTTCCTGGCTAATTGCTTCCTGTTCCCGCTTTTTGCTTAGAATTCGTTTGCCCATTTGTTCTATGAATTTTGAATCATTGTTGCTTTCTAGAATTGCCTTACGAATTTCTGCTTCCGTCAAGTCCTCCTCTACGTTTACCTCGATCTCCTCACACAACCACAACAGGTCAGCTCTCGTCAAACACATTAGGACCATGGTCGCTACTTTAAGCTTTGGCTCTGCTGTCACACAATACTTGTTGCGATACCCACGCAAATCAAAATACAAGTAAAAGATCCCCAGCGAATCAAATCCAAAAACACAGGGAAATTGAAGCCTGGTAAATCTTACAGCCAAAACCAAACGCTTACCCACTGAAGCAGCACCATATCACCAGTCCTTCCCCGCCGTATCCAGTCAGTTGCAAGAGGTGGTCATTCCCAAGTCGCCTCCAACTTGATCAGGATGCCGGTCGGTCGCCATGTGCCAACGTCCGTCAGCTGCCGTTGTTGTCTCCCGAGTCGTAGGCCGATCTAGGAGCCGTAGTCGGATCCCTCCGCTGCCATTCAGTTGTCGGGGTTGTCGGACGATCCTACGGCTGTCAAGCTGATGTAGGAGTCGTCGGACTAATTCGCCGCTGCCACCATTTGAAGGAGTCGGAGGTCGTAGATGAGGAACTCGGTTAACAGGATTTATTTACAGGATTAACATATTTTAAGACAAGATACACTGGCAGTCTAGCGCGACTCCCATATGGAGCCCGCAAGATTAACATTCAGCAAAACAGCATTCGAGCACACAGCTCACTACTACATTTTGGCATAACATCGAGCACTCAGCTCCTTACGACGAGCACGACACGAGCACGAGCACCCTCTAGCAGTCGGCAAACGCTGCTTATAAGCCTCCGCTTGACGTCATAGTTCGACGTCATCGTTCGGCGTGGACGGAGCACGAATGGTCGGGAATGTGCGTCCAATCATGGTAAACTTGCCGCCGCCCCGCAGTACAGCCCACACACACAAAGGCTAACACGCTCGAGCCTACACACACAAAGGCTAACGCGTTCGAGGGCTTTGTAGAACTCTCGGTATAACCCGCGGTGTCGTCGACCGAGGGCCTCGTAGAACTTTGCGCCGTCCCGGGTGGCGCGGCGGCGCACCACATTCCAGAGCTGCCCGCGCGCCACGTGGCCGCCTGTCATCCGTAGTTCTCAGAAGGCGCCTCGTCTGGGGGGGTTGGAACACGCGCAGCGGGCTGAAAGCTGCCACGTTGCCACCCCCGTACGGCCATTCCTAACAACGCACTTCCACCATTATAGATATGCCATGCCTCTACCATAAGACGCGTATCTTCATTCTTATGCCTGTACAGTATCGCGCATTCATCTAACTTTGGCTTGCAGTTACAATCTCGGCAATGTAGCGAAAGATTAGAAGGCGATCCACCGGTTAACGACCTTTTATGCTCCATTAGCCTCTGATTGATACACCGTCCCGTTTGCCCTACGTAGAACTGGCCACAGCTAAGGGGAATTTGGTATACCACACCCATACGACATTCTGTAAAACTGTTGTTCTTATTGTGCTTCACTGGACAAATATCTGTTCGTTTTTTTACCTTTAACCCGCTCCTTTTTATTCTGTACGGCGGCGCATATCTTACCTAGCTTATTGGGAGCAGTGAAAGCAACATTAACATCATATCTACTAGCAACTTTTTTAAGCCTGTGCGACACTGAATGAATATACGGAATAGCCACTACTCTTTTTTTGCGATTACTGCTTTCTGTGATTACGTCCGTCCCCCTGGAAACCGACTTCTTTAGGCGCTCAGCTACAGTGGCCACCGCTACATTAGAATAACCTACTTCTAATAGGCGCCGGACCTGCGCATTAAAACTGGCGCTCATTTTGTGCATGCAGGATCTTGTGAGGGAAGACTTAAGGCACGACATGGCGATTCCGTTTTTTACTAATTTAGAATGCTTGGATTGAAAGTTTAGCAACGGCTTCGAAGATCTTGGGGAATACTGCCAACAAACATGATTTTGTTCGAAGATCAAGGAAATGTCAAGAAACTGAATTACGCGTCGCTGAGGTAATTCCTTGGTAAACTTTAGTCCTCCCCCATAAAGTTTAAATTGCTCACTTACTGAGGTAGCAGCCGAGTCTAATTCTTCCCTATTGCAGAAAATCAGGTAATCATCAACGTAACGAAATATCTTGATAACGCTATCACCTAAGGCTTTCTCTAAGCAGTTGTCAACCTTACTCAGGTAAATGTTCCTAAGAATAGGGGCAACCTTTGAGCCGATGCAAATGCCTGATTTCTGCAGAAAAACGCCATCTCTCCACCCAATCAGCGTCGACTTCAAGTACATTGAAAGAATTTCTAGAAAAGCTCCCGTGGAAACACCGCATCTGTCAATAAAAGCCGACTCTTGCACTTGTTCTTTAATGCACTCATTTACGGAATTTAGCAACCCGTCATGCGGCAAGGAATAATACAGGTCTTCGATATCCATACTAAAAGCTGTACAATCACCCGGATTCTCCTCTCTTAAATAGTGAACTAGCGCCTGAGAATTACGTAGGCAAAAGGGATCTGAAAAAATTAGTGAAGCTAGGCAGTTCTGTAGGTAACTAGCGACACAGACCTGCCACGTCCCTTTCTCTGACACTATAGCACGAAAAGGAATTTCTTGTTTATGGGTCTTGGCCGAGAAAAACAGTTCTAATGTGAGGGATTTAGCTTTCTTGACATTACAAACAAGCCTATCAAGATTATGTCTTGACAAGAGGTCAACCGCACGTTGCTTAACTACCGAAGGCTTGAGTTTGACTGGTTGCAAATTCTTTTCTATGGCTGAAATCGCTTTTTCTGAAAACACGTCATCTGGCATAATTACGAAATAACCTTCCTTGTCAGATATTACAGGTCTAAGTTTATGCTCCACAAGGTAATCAACTAACGGTCGGACAGGGTCAGGCGTCTTAAAATGGGAATTAGATTGTTTAAGGCTAGCAATGCAATCCGAAATACAGCGTGAGCGTTCTTCTTCCGGAACGAACCTAGTTATGCAGCGCGGTAAGCTTAAAACTTCAACGGGTTTTATGTTTGGCTTAAAACAGTGCTTAGGGCCTAAAGCAAGGGTTCTTCTATGGTTATCACTTACTATGGCGTCTCCAAGAACCAGTACATTATTTCACGGTCAAATATTAGAAAGGTGTCTCATCGTACTTTGTTGAAGCTCCGGAAGTTTCATCCTCCATAGGAAGTCCGCATGTTGCATGGCTAACTTATTCCAATGGTTGTAAGGGTGGTTCCAAAGGTGACCGTCTCCCAGGGCCGCGCAACGGACCCTTAGACACTCCTGGTAGAACCTAACTTGGCGCCATGATTCAGCGGAAAGAATAGCTCCAATCCTCCTGGCATGCCCAGTTGATGGTTGAAGAAAGCCGCACATCATTTGAACTTCCGATGGGACGACACGATTACGACTAAACCACGACATGCTTCTAGCGCGGAACTTACATATTGCAATTAAGGAAGCTAACGAAGCAGGATTGTTCAGATAAGTAGGGGAACATGGAAAAGGGCTCAGAGTACTAGAAATGAAGCTTAGAACGACAGAAAGCTGAGCTAGTTGGTAATGATTCATTATGCAAACTAGAAGTGGGGCGTGCAGACAGGACACAAGAGTAGAGAAGTGGACAACACGAACGCCGACTATCAACTGAAGGGAGCACTGAGGCGAAAAATGAAAGAAGACACAAAACTCATCTGCGCATGCTCAGGATGGTAACACCACGTGTCAATCGGGAACACGTGCTGGTCTACGTGAGAGATAACTGTTAAGACACTTAATCTCTTCCTTATGTAAAGTAATCGAAGGCTGACTCACGCACGCACTTCCACCATAATAGATATGCCATGCCTCTACCATAAGACGCGTATCTTCATTCTTATGCCTGTACAGTATCGCGCATTCATCTAACTTTGGCTTGCAGTTACAATCTCGGCAATGTAGCGAAAGATTAGAAGGCGATCCACCGGTTAGCGACCTTTTATGCTCCATTAGCCTCTGATTGATACACCGTCCCGTTTGCCCTACGTAGAACTGGCCACAGCTAAGGGGAATTTGATATACCACACCCATACGACATTCTGTAAAACTGTTGTTCTTATTGTGCTTCACTGGACAAAGTGCAAGAGTGCAAGAACAAGTGCAAGAGTCGGCTTTTATTGACAGATGCGGTGTTTCCACGGGAGCTTTTCTAGAAATTCTTTCAAGGTACTTGAAGTCGACGCTGATTGGGTGGAGAGATGGCGTTTTTCTGCAGAAATCAGGCATTTGCATCGGCTCAAAGGTTGCCCCTATTCTTAGCAACATTTACCTGAGTAAGGTTGACAACTGCTTAGAGAAAGCCTTAGGTGATAGCGTTATCAAGATATTTCGTTACGTTGATGATTACCTGATTTTCTGCAATAGGGAAGAATTAGACTCGGCTGCTACCTCAGTAAGTGAGCAATTTAAACTTTATGGGGGAGGATTAAAGTTTACCATGGAATTACCTCAGCGACGCGTAATTCAGTTTCTTGACATTTCCTTGATCTTCGAACAAAATCATGTTTGTTGGCAGTATTCCCCAAGATCTTCGAAGCCGTTGCTAAACTTTCAATCCAAGCATTCTGAATTAGTAAAAAACGGAATCGCCATGTCGTGCCTTAAGTCTTCCCTCGCAAGATCCTGCATGCACCAAATGAGCGCCAGTTTTAATGCGCAGGTCCGGCGCCTATTAGAAGCAGGTTATTCTAATGTAGCGGTGGCCACTGTAGCTGAGCGCCTAAAGAAGTCGGTTTCCAGGGGGACGGACGTAATCACAGAAAGCAGTAATCGCAAAAAAAGAGTAGTGGCTATTCTGTATATCCATTCAGTGTGACACAGGCTTAAAAAAGTTGCTAGTAGATATGATGTTAATGTTGCTTTCACTGCTCCCAATAAGCTGGGTAAGATATGCGCCGCCGTACAGAATAAAAAGGAGCGGGTTAAAGGTAAAAAACGAACAGATATTTGTCCAATGAAGCACAATAAGAACAACAGTTTTACAGAATGTCGTATGGGTGTGGTATATCAAATTCCCCTTAGCTGTGGCCAGTTCTACGTAGGGCAAACGGGACGGTGTATCAATCAGAGGCTAATGGAGCATAAAAGTTCGTTAACCGGTGGATCGCCTTCTAATCTTTCGCTACATTGCCGAGATTGTAACTGCAAGCCAAAGTTAGATGAATGCGCGATACTGTACAGGCATAAGAATGGAGATACGCGTCTTATGGTAGAGGCATGGCATATCTATAATGGTGGAAGTGCGTGCGTGAGTCAGCCTTCGATTACTTTACATAAGGAAGAGATTAAGTGTCTTAACAGTTATCTCTAACGTAGACCAGCACGTGTTCCCGATTGACACGTGGTGTTACCATTCTTGAGCATGCGCAGATGAGTTTAGTGTCTTCTTTCATTTTTCGCCTCAGTGCTCCCTTCAGTTGATAGTCGGCGTTCGTGTTGTCCACTTCTCTACTCTTGTGTCCTGTCTGCACGCCTCACTTCTAGTTTGCATAATGAATCATTACCAACTAGCTCAGCTTTCTGTCGTTCTAAGCAAAAGCTCGACAAATCCAAATGCTCGTATTTGCCTTTCAATTTACCTTAATTGATTTACCTGCTCAACAATGGTATTCAAATATTGTCAACCGTGCGCAGCGACAGATGTTTTACTGACAAAACCCGAAGTCTTTGCCGGTCTGTTTTCAGCGCACGTGGTTGGCATAAGTTGAGGGTTCGACGGAAGCCCGTCTGGTCGAGACGAAACATTAAGCAATATAACGACAGACACCGACCAAAATAAATACGTCTTTAAGACGTACGTCTTTAAGACGTATTGGCTTGGCTACGGACCTTGTTCACACGGCTTCCGTAGCAAATCCGAAATTTTTAGAGAGTTATTCATTTTTAGCATTTCTTTTGGCCGCTGTCTGTCGTTTTATGGCTTTGTGGCTGTCATAATCTCGCCCAAACGAAAACTGTTTCTTTCGTTTAGAGAAGCTCTTATTTTTTTGTCGCCTTAGAGTGCATCTCAAGAAAACACTCTGACATGTGAAATCAAGTACCAAACGTATGTTTCAGTCCACGCTTCCATGTTTAGCGAGTAGGTCAACAATATTACTGACGTACTTATTCACCATGCATATGTAGGAACCTCTGCATACTTCATTTGGTATATATGTGTGCAGGAAAAAGAAGAAATAAAGCAATAAATAATTCTAGGCCAGGACTTTCCTACCCTACTAGTTAGAGGGTTAAAATAGAAAATAACAGGATTGAAGTCTCTGCAAGCTATCCACAGCGTCCATTCATATCATCACGTGGAGGCCTACCTCCATGTCTCCTGCAAATTGAGTTAATTCTTTTTTACGAGGATTGTGCCATAAAAGCGATGATATCCATCTTGCACGCAGTGCATCAAGAATAACATTGTGTTTTTTTTTAACGTTATAGCGTTAAAGAGCCCATGTCGCAGAAAATACGGTGTCGGAGTCGGACATCGCTTTCGGAAAAATATTTTCAAATGACCCATAGCCTTCCAGGTGGTTCATAGCCGGGCCCTCCAGGTGGCGCAAGGAATTTACTGAATTGAATTTCTAATGCTAAAATATACGTGGAAAAATCGTAAACTATGATTTACACACAACCTACACACATGATAGCTCTCGGATTGTAATTTCACTGTACGTGAAAACATAATTCTGCTACGCGAGAACTCAGAGAAACCCCTTTTCCAACGTTTCTACCATTCCCGGACCAGCCGCGGCGTCCACCACAGATCAGCCGCGACGTCCACGCGGTTGTCTTGGGGCCATGGAGCAGTGCGCCCGCTTCCTTGAAACAGTTCCAGATGGCGCTCGCCTCCCCCTCATCGCGGTCCACGCAAGAAGCTGCGTTTCTACGACAAAGGCCTCCTCCGTGCATTGCACCCGCAGCCAGCGTTTCCCACTAAACATTGCGGTTACGTGCGTTCCAGTTGCCGGGAAGCGAGAAAAGCAGTCGGGGATATTTGAATGCTATCGCGTTCCACTCTTAAAAGCGAAGCTCAAGTGTCCTGCAAATTTTCATTTGTGCCTCTGCGTTCCCAACATGCTTTCAAGTAAATATATCCTCTTCAAAACGGCCCCAGTTTAGGGCTAATATGAAAACGCTTTGCGTGCTACTCTTTTCAATTAACGCATTGAAGGTGACCTAGGCTAACGAAAACAGAGGCAACTGTCATTTTGAGGCCATTATTTCATATCGAATTTGGCGAAATACGCATGGTGCATTAATAAAACATTTTTAAATATTTTATATTAAACAGGAAGCACGATCGTGAATTTGATATCTACAACTCTAGGTATACTTGGACAGTCCAGCAATTGAGCCTACGTCTAAAAAAAAGTGGCATTGCAGGACCGAACCAAACAGAGTTGACCTTTAGTTTTAATGCGTATACATAACTAATTTTTAAAAATCTTTATGTGAAAAGGAGTCGCCGGCCACAACATCTCGTAATCACTATATCATAAAAGCAAGAACGGCGCTGTTCCATTTTTGATTCTGTTCAATGATGGAAGGCGCAAGGACATATTCAGAAAAGTTTTTTTAAATATGTTCCGAAGATGCCGCCATTTGCTGGGTTTTCGTTCCGTCAGTGTATGTGCATGCGCATATATGTGTGAGAATTGTATTCAGCTTAAGGAATGAGTGCAGCGTACAGCGTAAAGGCGCTC
Organism: Dermacentor albipictus; assembly: GCF_038994185.2. NCBI lineage: Eukaryota > Metazoa > Arthropoda > Arachnida > Ixodida > Ixodidae > Dermacentor > Dermacentor albipictus. The sequence goes on from NC_091821.1 coordinate 441,783,093, forward strand.
CAAACAATTTTAAAACGTCGTTAATTCACACGCCCCATTAAATTAAAACGGCTCGATATCTGTGCACCTGTCTCCCTAGCGTTTTTGTTTGGAGTACTTGTTTTGTTTATAACTCCGCCGCACATAAAGAATTCATACATTTTGCCAAATGGTGGTTAGTTATCACTACAAATTGTCCTAGTAAGAGGGTTGTTGCAGAGCGCAGAGACCAATGATCGCGACTGCGGCAGCTCGTATCGAAGACAGATCACTGTCAGTACATGCAATTTAAAAATATCGACATAACAGGACATTGCGGGGAAGTACGACGAGTATGTTGATTCAGTTCTTATGGATAAAAAACCTGCACGAGCGACTCTAGCTCCAACCAGTCTTATCAGCAATAGTGTGCTGTGAACAGCAATGATTATGCAATGAACAGCAATGATCTCCACTTCCTTTTCATCGTATCACCCCTTCCCCTACCCTCCAGTGTAGGTTTGCAAACCGGCATTTGCTTTTCACGCTAAACGCCCTGGCTTTACTTCCTCTCATATTTGTCTACTGACTTTCCGGCAACGTAGCGTGACGATGCAATAATGCCGGAGTTTACGCGACACATTTCGAATGCTTTGTAAACACTTCGCAGGCGACGGTCCGGGAAGGACGAAGCTTGAATGCTGCTGCGATGCCTGGGCATCGATGGGATGGCTCAGGGTCGAATATGTTATGATGGCCTGGCCCACGGCATCGATTGTAATAAACCCATGCTCTCATTGCCATCTTTACCCAAGACCGTCGCACGATTTTGCTTATTTCCGGGCCATAAATCATTCTTACAGGCAAGTTAGCCCGAGGGAATATAAAATACCGGAAGGGAGCATTAGAGTACTTGAGCGGAGGCGCCACGTTTGGCCCAGCCGGCCCCGCTGGGTACGAAGTGCGCTGATCGAAGCTTCGAAGGCGATCCTTGATCCGCGTTACGCGGTCAGCGCGCTTCACGACGAACAGCCCCATTTCTTTTTCATGACTCTTTCTCTATTCTGCCCCATGCGCTTCAGTTTCTCGGCCTTAACACCTCTTATAACTTTGTCATATGGCCGGACGTTGTGCTCTTGCACTTAGCTACTAAAATGGTGTATTTTTTTCTCAGACAGGGATGCCTACGCGCTAGGCTTTATTTCATGTTTTGACATTAGTTTGCATTTGCTCCGGCTATATATGAAGCGCAGTTTTGCTAGTATTTTCGTACATTCTGTACGGAATTTATATTTTATAGAAACTCCACTGTTTCCCCAGAAATGGCCTGAAACGTAGGAGACGGAATAAAGGCGGTGTGTTTTATTCTAAGCTCAAACTGCTTACACCTGTGTACTGAACGCGAAGCATATAGTTTGCTTGCCGTTTTATTGAGTTCTCCAATTTTGTCTTCTGGGGTCCTTGTCGATTTTAGTTTCTCCGTTGTTCTTTTAAAACTTTGGTTTAGGCAATATTGCTCATTTCTGTACTTGGCAATGCAGTAAATAGATGTTCATATATGACTAAGGAAAATAGTGTTGGGGAAGTGCGACAAATTGTTTGAAATGGATGCGAATAATTATTTCAAATGAAGTAGAGTGATGCACTAATCGTGCGTAAACAAATAACAATGGTTAAAGCATATAAACAAATGTCTCCTTATTTTGTGGGTTTGGGTTCACGACCCGGCTCTCAAGAAACATGTTTTAAACCACTATAATCTTCCCATTGGTCATTAAATGCGTCGTTAATTAGTTGTTTTGAACTCAAAACATCTTCGAAATTGAGTGGTATAAAGTTCGTAAACCGGGATAAGCTGCCTCAGAAAGGCTGGCCAACGTTTCGATAGGAGGACCTATCTTCGCCAAAGGTGGCCTCGTCATTCTTGGCCTGTTAGTTTTAAGGGGTTAGTGCTGTGACGTCACGTGCGTTTGTTGTCGGTGGCGGTGCGTTATAAAGGGAGAGACTTGCGAGGTAATGAGTCACCTGACGTCTCTGAGTTTTGTTCCCAAAACGAGGGGACAAGAGCGGGAGAGTGGGAAGGCGGGAAGAAAGGAAGAAAAAAAAAACCTGGGTGACACCAAGACGAAAAAGAATATAAAGAAAGAAGGGGGCATGGGAGGGCGTTGGGGAAGCCAGAGGTTAGAGAGCATTCAGGGGTGTCGTTGACGGCATGTGTTTGTGGCATTAGAAGAGCCGTCCAGGTGGTCAGCGTGCGAGCAACAGAAAAAAAAACACAAAGAAAAGCATGGGTTGAAAGAGTGACTTGACAGTGTCTTACTGACTCCCATGTTTTAGCACTGAATTTAGATATCTACTCAAATGGACAGTGCGTACAAGCCTGTTTACCTGCGTAACATTACTACGTAACTAGTCTTCTCCTGCGCGAGTACCATTTTAGGAACTCCCTATAATCCTTTATGGCGGCCTGTCCGGATTGGCCGGTCAGGCCGCCATTGGAATATGAACCTGGCAACGTTTAACGCTAGAACGTTATCTAGTGAAGCGAGTCTAGCAGTGCTATTGGAGGAATTAGAGGGCAGTAAATGGGATATAATAGGGCTCAGTGAAGTTAGGAGGCCAAAAGAAGCATATACAGTGCTAAAAAGCGGGCACGTCCTGTGCTACCGGGGCTTAGCGGAGAGAAGAGAACTAGGAGTCGGATTCCTGATTAATAAGAATATAGCTGGTAACATACAGGAATTCTATAGCATTAACGAGAGGGTGGCAGATCTTGTTGTGAAACTTAATAAGAGGTACAAAATGAAGATTGTACAGGTCTACGCCCCTACATCTAGTCATGATGACCAGGAAGTCGAAAGCTTCTATGAAGACGTGGAATCGGCGATGGGTAGAGTGAAAACCAAATACACCATACTAATGGGCGACTTTAATGCCAAGGTAGGCAAGAAGCAGGCTGGAGACAAAGCAGTGGCGGAATATGGCATAGGCACTAGGAAAAGCAGGGGAGAGTTATTAGTAGAGTTTGCGGAACAGAATAATATGAGGATAATGAATACCTTCTTCCGCAAGCGGGATAGCCGAAAGTGGACGTGGAGGAGCCCGAACGGCGAGACTAGAAATGAAATAGACCTCATACTCTGCGCTAACCCTGGCATCATACAAGATGTGGACGTGCTCGGCAAGCTCCGCTGCAGCGACCACAGGATGGTAAGAACTCGAATTAGCCTAGACCTGAGAAGGGAAAGGAAGAAACTGGTACATAAGAAACCGATCAATGAGTTAGCGGTAAGAGGGAAAATACAGGAATTCCAGATCAAGCTACAGAACAGGTACTCGGCTTTAACTCGGGAAGAGGACCTTAGTGTTGAAGCAATGAACGACGATCTTGTGGGCATCATTAAGGAGTGTGCAGTGGAAGTCGGTGGCAACTCCGTTAGGCAGGATACCAGTAAACTATCACAGGAGACGAAAGATCTGATCAAGAAACGCCAATGTATGAAAGCCTCTAACCCTACAGCTAGAATCGAACTGGCAGAACTTTCGAAGTTAATCAACAAGCGTAAGACAGCTGACATCAGGAAGTATAATATGGATAGAATTGAACATGCTCTCAGGAACGGAGGAAGCCTAAAAACAGTGAAGAAGAAACTAGGAATTGGCAAGAATCAGATGTATGAGTTAAGAGACAAAGCCGGCAATATCATAACTAATATGGATGAGATAGTTCAAGTGGCTGAGGAGTTCTATAAAGATTTATACAGTACCAGTGGCACCCATGACGATAATGGAAGAGAAAATAGTCTAGAGGAATTCGAAATCCCAAAGGTAACGCCGGAAGAAGTAAAGAAAGCCTTAGGAGATATGCAAAGGGGGAAGGCAGCTGGGGAGGATCAGATAACATCAGATTTGTTGAAGGATGGTGGGCAGATTGTTCTAGAGAAACTGGCCACCCTGTATACGCAATGCCTCATGACCTCGAGCGTACCGGAATCTTGGAAGAACGCTAACATAATCCTAATCCATAAGAAAGGGGACGCCAAAGACTTGAAAAATTATAGACCGATCAGCTTACTGTCCGTTGCCTACAAACTATTCACTAAGGTAATCGCAAATAGAATCAGGAACACCTTAGACTTCTGTCAAGCAAAGGACAGGCAGGATTCCGTAAAGGCTACTCAACAATAGATCATATTCACACTATCAATCAGGTGATAGAGAAATGTGCGGAATATAACCAACCCTTATATAAAGCTTTCATTGATTACGAGAAAGCGTCCGATTCTGTCGAAACCTCAGCAGTTATGGAGGCATTACGGAATCAGGGTGTAGACGAGCCGTATGTAAAAATACTCAAAGATATCTATAGCGGCTCCACAGCCACCGTAGTCCTCCATAAAGAAAGCAACAAAATCCCTATAAAGAAAGGCGTCAGACAGGGAGATACGATCTCTCCAATGCTATTCACAGCGTGTTTACAGGAGGTATTCAGAGACCTGGATTGGAAGAATTGGGGATAAAAGTTAATGGAGAATACCTTAGTAACTTGCGATTCGCTGATGCTATTGCCTTGCTTAGTAACTCAGGGGACCAATTGCAATGCATGCTCACTGATCTGGAGAGGCAAAGCAGAAGAGTGGGTTTAAAAATTAATCTGCAGAAAACTAAAGTAATGTTTAACAGTCTCGGAAGAGAACAGCAATTTACAATAGGCAGCGAGGCACTGGAAGTAGTAATGGAATACATCTACTTAGGGCAGGTAGTGACGGCAGATCCGGATCATGAGACGGAAATAATCAGAAGAATAAGAATGGGCTGGGGTGCCTTTGGCAGGCATTCTCAGATCATGAACAGTAGGTTGCCATTATCCCTCAAGAGGAAAGTGTATAATAGCTGCGTCTTACCAGTACTCACCTACGGGGCAGAAACCTGGAGGCTTACGAAAAGGGTTCTACTCAAATTGAGGACGACGCAACGAGCTATGTAAAGAAGAATGATAGGTGTAACGTTAAGGGATAAGAAAAGAGCAGAGTGGGTGAGGGAACACACGCGAGTTAATGACATCTTAGTTGAAATCAAGAAACAGAAATGGGCATGGGCAGGACATGTAATGAGGAGGGAGGATAACCGATGGTCATTAAGGGTTACGGACTGGATCCCAAGGGAAGGGAAGCGTAGCAGGGGGCGGCAGAAAGTTAGGTGGGCGGATGAGATTAAGAAGTTTGCAGGGACAGCATGGCCACAATTAGTACATGACCGGGGTTGTTGGAGAAGTATGGGAGAGGCCTTTGCCCTGCAGTGGGCGTAACCAGGCTGATGATGATGATGATGCTGATAATCCTTTATAAAAACCTGCTTTAAAACACTGATTCAAGCATGTTATAGCTACACTCCCCTTCTTTCATCATTAGAAAATATGTCTTATCTCCTTCATGGTTCCGTTTGTATCAACATGCTTAATCAAGCACCTTAAAGGAGCCTTCAGAGAGTCAACCCAGATGCTGCAGATAAGAAAAACAGTGAACAGAGTAAAAATAATTCTTTGACTACTGGGCCGGTGATCTTTCATTATTTTTTGCGCTAGATATGAGTTAGCAAGGGGCTCTAGACTAAGTTAATGAATAGTTTACTGACATTTTCAAGCCTATGCTGTTCTTGAAACGATTGGGTGTGTTTGACTGCTTAAGTACTGCGGGCACTTACCAATAATAATGAATATTTAGGCGACCCAACTAAGCGAATCTCTGGTCCTTGTTCACTAGCTTTACGGATGCCACGTTTCCATGTGCTATTTGCTAAAGACTATGCGTCTTTTGAATGCTACCTGGTTTCCCTATGAATAAATAGGAACGACATGTCGTCGGCCCTTGTACAATTGTAAGATATGCGTCGCACTAAAAAAAATGCCGATGCCATTGACCAGCGTTTTTTGTGTGCCTAAAACGCCTATTTAGGAATAGCACACCAGAAAGAATAACTGTTCTATTCTTTACAAAATAAATTGTTCATTACGTCACTAAACCTTATATAACATGATTTTGCGGCATCACCAATTTTAGAAGAAACACATCCGTCGTTCATCTCTTCTTTCAGCCCGCGTATTTGTAGCCCTGTTTTTTTCTTCACGTATGTTCCAGACATCTGTCATACTTGGTTTCAGCATTAAGGGTAAACTTTCCGCATAGGGCATACATCTTGTGAAGGGTAATTGCAATGCTCGATGTTGCATGTGTCGTCACAATGTTGTATGTGAAATCATTCATTTATTAGCTACCTATGTAATTATTAGTGTAGTTTTATGGGCCAGTTGATACATGGTGAAACGTTAGGTGGTTACAGCAAGTACAGAAAACACTGGAAAACGAGTGTTTTGCTGTCCATTCCTTTCACTTGTGCTCGCCTCTGTATTTGTTGGAACCCCCTTTACATTTTACCTATGTAATGTTTGTTCGCTTGGCCGAAATTTCAGGCCTTCTGACATGCAGGAAGCTTTAATGTCGCAAAGTACGATAATATTAACAAGACACGTTTAGGACCTGAATTATTCAACATTTCCTCGTAGGATTTAAAAACAGAAGCACTAGGCATGATTGCGTCAATAGCCTGGGACCCCGGAGAAGCACTGTTGGGAAATCTTTTTTCATGTGTCACATACTGTTGTCTTCCATGTGCACTAACTCACGCACACACAAACACAGAAAGACAGAGAGAGGGAGAGATTGCAAGAGTTCGTGCTTCCTAGCATTATAGTTGCTAGTAAAAATGTCCAAGTGCCACAGAGATGACAAGTAAGGCTTTACAAAGCTCATAAATATCCCGTTGATCAATCAGCACGAACTTAGCAAAAAGGAACAATTTCTTATCGCATATATGAATGCTCTAATGATGTAACACTTCTTTCAGTCGTATTATAGGTCAATATTTCAATAAGCAACATTCACTTTTCAAACGTCTAAGTTAGGGGTGTGCGAATATTGAAATTTTCGAATACGAATCGAATACGAATAAGGCGAAAAACTGTCTTCGAATATCGAATCGAATATCGAATATGTGTAGTATCAAAAAATTGCAAAACGAGGTAACAATAGCTTTATTACCCTTTTAAAAATAATATTGCATTTTACGAGGCTGCTTCAAGTTAAATTGGCACTAATTATAGGTAATGCACTCAGGTAATGTCAGGTAATGCTCTGTCAGGTAAATGCTTGTTACAGATTATCGCGAAGGAAAATTGACTGCTCAACATGTTCAGAAAGTAAGGGCTCTCTATGCACTGTGACAACATTTGTCCAGGTAACATTTTCTAGGTGCATATTTTATTGCGCATACTTACAAAGCCCGAAAGTACATCATATATTGTTATGAAAGAGCCCTGGAATAAAGCTTGATAAAAAAAAATCGAAACTGATCATGTCTCACGGGCATGATGCAGACAGACTGGAACAGAGCGTACACATTCATACTAAGGTTCGTTACAGCACTTAAGATCACAGTGCTGTAACACTGTGTCGTCGTTTGGTACCTTCTTTTGTCCTTGTTTTGTGTTGCGCTGTAACGAACCTTACTATGAATCCCAACCAACTGGCCCAATTTGCCATCTTGATGCAGAGCATACAGATAATGAGCGGATCATGTGAAGCTCTCAGTGAATAAACATGTTCTTAGGAGATTGTGGAGCAAGCATATAATTCGTTAATTGCTAAATTATTCACAGTCTGTCCGAATATTCGCCGTTTCGACCATTATTCGGCCGTCCTCGAATATTCGGGAATTTACGAATATGCATTTATCGAATCGAATACGCTTCGAATAAGGAAAATATTCGATTCGTATTCGAAATTTCGAATATTCGCACACTCCTAGTCTCAGTAAAACGAAAGCAATAGCTCTTCCTGTACAAGTACTTGTAATTTCATCAAAGTTAGAAAATTTTGCAATGAAGGCTACGTTACAAATTTTTCTAAAAAAATAAAACAATGAAAAGGTATTTTTATACCCAGCAAAGAAAGAAGACTGGTGGATTGAGCAGAGGCCTTGCGTGACTGCTTGTGTCCTTATAAGTCTGTGAAGTGTGTTAACATGATTTTTTGCTAAGCTTTGTAGAATAGGGGGGTGAGGGGGTCGTGCATAATTCAGGCGCCTTGCCATTGAAAAGTAGGTGGGTTCCTGGGGTGACTCACTTTCCAGAATCTTTAAAGAAATAAATGCTTGACTGAGGGTTGGGACCAGCCTCGGAATTCCAGCGCAACAGACCGGTGCTCTAAAAATTAGGCCAAGATTCCGCGGTTAATTATATCGCACCAGTTACTTCTTTGAGACGCTTGTGAGGCAGCAGTTTCTCGTGTTCTTTCCTCGTGGCAACTCCCATACTGAAGCGCTTTGTTAGACTGCCCCCCCCCCCCTTTTGTTGATTGGCCCATTTTCTTCAGTCACTTCCTTGCACCAGCTAACGGTACATAGAAGCTGCGCTATGAAACTCTACCACCTTCATGATCGGCCCAAGTACCACACATTCTAACGTTTCTTCGCCGGAATGCAAATATCATCGTAGTACTAAACTTAGACCCCGTGACAGAGGCACAGGACATAAGATTGCATAGCAGTGAACTTAATACGACGCCACAACTCATGTTTATTTCTCTTACCCCCATTCAGTACCTGTGCAAAACCCAACAATCAGAATGTCATAAACTCACGGTGAACGACCACAGTAGAAACCATTCAGTCGCCGTCATGCAATCGTCATTACCGTCGTCGTCATCGCCTTGATGGTGCACGCCGTGAGGCGCACGCTCGCCGCACACAATGCTAGTATGATGGTCAACTTGGCAATGCTTAGCATATTCCCAAATCGTGCTTGATAGTGACCTATATGCCAACGGCTTCGCATAACATCGGTCCCTAAAGTGCATGGGATCTGTATTTGTTTTGCTTTCACGCTACAAGAGTAAATAGAAAAGGAAGTTCAGATGATCGCTGGTGGAAGTAAAGTGAAATAATAAAGCTGAGTACACAACATAATAAAGAAATGAAGAAAAATAGCATCACGCAATTCATGCGTGTTCGAGACGCATGCAAAAATTGTCCTTACTCTCGACTTTGAAGTGGAGCCGTAATTATTGCACCAAAGCGGCAAAAAAACATGGCCAAGTTTGGCTTCCAGTTTTTATGCGAAGCATATTAACGTAGGTTTCGGGCCTTCGCGCGACACCCGGCGGTGGCCACCATTGAGCCTGAAGTGGGGTCACATGACATGACGTCACGTGAGGACGTAACACCGGCTGCAGATGGGGCCTCATATCGCGCCGTCGGTCGCCTCCCGGTGGTGGCCACCATTGACCCTGAAGTGAGATCACATGATGTAACATCACGTGATGACGTCACACCGGCTGCAGATGGGGCCTCATATCGCGCCGTCGGACGTCGCCCGGCGGAGGCCTCCACACTTCGGTTCGCGCTGTCGCGCGCGACGCGGCGGCGGCGCCACCATCGCTGCATCACGTGATATGTGACGTCACGCCAGGGATGAAGTGGCGCGCACCCACCATCGCGTCAGTCGCTGTGCCCGCAACCGCGCCAGCGTCTTTGCGCCGGGCGTGTATGCGGTCAAGATGCCTCCAAACGCGAAGGATACGCTAAGGTGAAGCCCAGTGGACGCATCCACTGGGCTTAACCTTGATAAGCCTCCAATTTTTTTGACAATTGTCACTATTGTACCTTTTATGTGTGTCATTCTGTTAAGCAGTCAAGTTAAAGCACGCTACATCGCATTGGGTGCTGACACTTAACTGCTCTAATGTTAAACTAGGGTGGTGAGCAGCTACAGACGCACCTTTTTTGTGCAGACACAGTTTGTTCAATCCACTATTTACTTTTTTCTTCCTCATCGAGAGCAGAATCCCGACAGTTCCCCAGAACTGTTAAGATAGCGATGTTCATAGAATAACATTAGCGTAGAATATTTTAAAGAAGCTCACACAAATACAGCAATCATAACCATGTTGAAATTGAAAGAGGTTCCTTTTAAACACACAATGCAGAATTCACGAATAAATAAGTCTTGCTTTCAATATCAGGATGTCATTCGAAGCGCGAAGGGCAGCAGTAAAAAAAGGCACAGTAGTGAAAGTGACAATCAAAGAGAGAGAGAGAATAAGAGGAAACGCAGGGTGGTTAACCAGCTATCAGCCTCCGGTTTGCTACCCTACACTAAGGAAAACGTTAAAAAAACACGCACACAAAGACACGCACACAAAAGGCGTTCCAGTCAGAGACGTTCACAAAGGCCGGTAGACCGCAAAAAGCGAATAGCGCTTGCATGGCCTTGTGTGACGTTAGGTCCTTTCGATGGCGCAGAATGCCTTTTTTCCGATAGTGATTGGTTGTCCAGCTGCTCAATTTCATTGCGAAGGCATTCCCTCTGTGGACTGTACTGCGGACACGCGCATAATAAATGGCCAATCAATTATTCATGGCCGCAGTGGTCACACGTTGCGGTGTCGATTATCCCTATGCGGAACGCATAGGCTTTGGTAAAGGCAACGCCCAACCACAGTCGATACAAAAGCGTGGCATCTCCACGGCGAAGCTATGATGGTGCTCGAAGGCTTAATGTGGGATCAAGGGCATACGATCGAGAATTGCTTACGAGCATTCCTTAAACGTGACTGATTCCATTCCGACGTGGTGCACTGCCGAGCAAGCAGACGGAACTTCCGTGCTGCGTCAGTTCTAGAAAGTGGAATTGGTGCGTGGTGGTCCTCAGCATGGGCTGAACGGGCAGCCTGATCGGCGCTGCATCACCTATATGGCGTAACGTCTCTGCAATCTGAAATGTGAGCTTTTCGTGCCGTCCGCGTCATAGAGGTGACCGTAGAGACTGCAGTGCCGCTTCGGTAATCGCAAAATATCGCCCACTTGGGTGGTGGTTCATCCCCAATATAATGAAGGGCAGTAAAGAGCGCTTCGTTTTCGTTTTAGCCGTATGGATAAAAAGGCTGCATGCTTCTGCTACTTTACTCTATCGCAGCCCAACTTCCATCGAAACTCTTTCTTTAGAACAATTGCGTTAAGAAACAAAGTTACCTGCATTTAAACAAAACGCTTTAAAATGTCCTGCATATTTTATTTAGAGCTACTGTTGAACCAATTCCTAGGAAAGGCTGAAAGGTCGTACACAAATCTTCAACATTGAGTTCACATTAGCAAGTTTCAGGAAATTTCATCTGGGTGGCTTTTATAGTTTTCTAGAAGAGCTAGCTAATCTCTACATCCTTCGTCAAAGTCACTTGTAACGCTCTGGACTGTTTGAAAAGGCAATTTACTGCGAAACGCACAAATAACAAGCACACGTTGAACTTTGCTTACACATCGCCCATAACGAAGGCTCAATTACCACGAAGTATAAAAAATGTTATTCACATATTTCACCTAGCGCACCACGGTCTCGACGTTAGGTGCACGAAACGCTTGCCGTCTGCACAAACAGCTCACTCCGACGTATCTAGAGCCAAGCCACTTATGCCGTGCTCGCCCCGGGATTCGACTCCCCATTTGCTTATTTTTAGTAATTCACCAAGAAAAACCACAAGGAGAACGGCGTGTTACGCCTGGACTCTGTGGTGAAACCATTTGTGTCACGCCGACAAAGCCACCGCATAGGCCCAGATGGTCCAAGTACGCCGAGCAACCAGAAATCGTTGAAGAAACGCATTGATGGCTGCCAGTGCGTTTTTTACAAAATGAAAGTACATTTGGTAAAGCAGCTACACTAAATAGTGCAGGTGAAAAACAATTTTTTTTTTCACATGAACTCCGCAGGCACACAAAATGAAGAACAATATAACGAAACGCTGTTGAACCGGTAATCTAAAAGAACCAGTATTTCCCTAGTAACTGCGCTGAATAAAATTGTAACAATTTTGTCTACATTCTGCAACGCAGCTGAAATGAAAAAAAAAAAATACGAAGATCCAGTGCACTTTATGAAACGTATATCAAGCTTAGCTTCCATGGAACAGTTACGTAAATACTATAAAAATGAATACGACTTCTACAATTGTCTTTACTTTCATGCTATAAAAGCTTAATCTAATGCAATGTCTATGTTTGCGAGCCGCCCAAGCTATAACATTTGTCGCGCACTGTACTGATCCATTCTACGACGATGTCCCACTCGTGTTTGCAAGCTATGCTGAAATATAAACAGCAGTTCATGCCAACAATCACGTCTAGACGGCGACGGGCTTCCCGCGGTGTTAAAATATTGAACAAGGAATACAGCTAAGTTAATATGCGGCAAGAAAACTTCCGGAAACCGCGCACACGAGCTGTAGACGTTCGAAGAACAGTGCATCGAAAACAAATTGACATTGTTGCGCTGCTATATGTGGTATGCAGAACAACATTAGTTTATTATTTAATTTTGTTTCTTTTTTTCAGTCATTTTGGTCCCGCAGAGACGCACTGTTGGTGTTTTGCATGGAAATAATATTGCTGTTTTTCTGCGATTATTCTAGAGTTATGGAAATGAACATAATAAACCTGTTAGAGCCGGATCGAAGAGTTATTTTAGTCTCTCCACAGTGGAACTGGTAACGGGCAGTTTTCGCTCACAGGAAACCAAAAAGAAATCAATTTATAATTATGATAAGAAAGGACGTTGTAAATATTCAGCACAACTGATCAATTTTCCGTTGTATGGCAACATATGTTTATGTATGTTTTCGATTTCTTTTGAACGAGGACAAGGACAATCGAGGAGTCTGAATATATGTAGTTACAATGGAAGATGTAACCCGCAGAGTGTTAGCCAGCACCACCCCTAGGCATGGCAGAAGATACGGAACGACCTTCTGTCCGACGGTACTACTTAAAGCGCGAACCTTAGCAGCTGGCAGCTGGCCTATAAACCCTCGTATGGTGCCTAAATATTTAAAATCTGGCGAAGTAGGGACTCCCCAACCCTCCTTCGCAATTAGCGAGAAGAAAGGGAACCGATAATAATAATATTTGGGGTTTTACGTGCCAAAACCACTTTCTGATTATGAGGCACGCCGTAGCGGAGGACTCCGGAAATTTCGACCACCTGGGGTTCTTTAACGTGCACCTAAATCTAAGCACACGGGTGTTTTCGCATTTCGCCCCCATCGAAATGCGGCCGCCGTGGCCGGGATTCGATCCCGCGACCTCGTGCTCAGCAGCCCAACACCATAGCCGAAAGGGAACCGAGTTCTGTTCTTGTGAGTTTTCCTGTTATTTGTTTCCTTGGCTTTGTAAACAGTTGGTTTCATATGGTTGTGACTAACAAAATTATTATTCATTTTGAAAGCAAAGAAAAGTCCCCTCTTATAAACGAAGAGAGTGTTCGATTGGGATATGCAGAGAATGCTGCTGGTCACTGCCCGATGCTTACGTCGGCGGTTACGTAAATTTGACGTCAGCAGTTTGAAATGAAGACACAGTGGAATAGTTTTACGTTGTAGGGCCCATGGTCTACAACAAATTATGTGACGTGGTGTCGGTGAAGCCTTTATTACATCATCGCGCCTCCGGAGACTTCAACAGCGGAGCCGACCATGTACGAACTGTGTGGCCCACATAGGAAAGCCACCACCTGCGCCACTTCACGTGGTTGGGCAGGACGACTGAGCGGTATGTTTGCGGTAAGTTGCTGCTTCTGTTCTGCGGTGAGGTGGTCTGACATTGGCGTCACCGTGAAACCTGGCAACACTGCATTGCATCGGATGCCCGTGCCCGCGACGTCCAGCGCTATGGATTTGGTCAGGCCCAGTATACCGGTTTTCGAGGCCACGTAGCTTGCGAGGCCCTTCATTCCACTCTTGGCAGTGATGCTCGACACGTTGACAACGGCTCCTTCTTTTACACCAGCTGCCAGCATTAGGCGGATGCCTGTACGGCTCATAAGAAATGGTCCCTGCACAAAAAGATAGATTAGAGACACCTTCAAAGCAGCTAGCACGCAGGTAGGATCGGTAGTTTTTTTTATTACTTTTGACTGAGGAATAGACTGCCAGGTTGTAGCGTACTAATGGTTTTTTCTTTAGCAAGAAATATGTGGCATACTTCTTACAAAGCTACTATGGTGTATTGCCGACGACACTGGGCTGATAGCGTCACCGTTTGCACCACGACAGGCACAGCTTATTTTTCTTTAAGAATAAATTTTCTCGCATGCAGCCTTTGAGGGAGAAAACAACTTAGCCGCTGCACCCCTGCATCAAAGCTAACTGTTTCCTGTGTATTTAGTATTGCATCAAGCACTGCTCTTAGGCTATGATGAGATCGTCTTTACACTCCTTCAAACATCTTCCAGTGCTTCTTAGCACCAAAGTTCAACTATAGTTGCACAATTCAGCTATATTTAGCAAGATGTGAACTTTTTAATTGTTCGTTTGCTAGCGATTTACGTAACTAAAATATCTTTGCTGCAAGAATATAGGTAACTGACTTGTATAAGATTAAGTCGATAAACCAGTAGTATAACAATGCATGAAAACGTGAGCTTTACTAGCACGCGGAAGCTGGAGGGCATAACAATGAAAAAGGCTCTAGAAATAAGAAGTGAAAAATTAGGTCACCTTTGCAGGTGGCATGTCGCCGCACTGAGAGTCAAGTGATACGTAATACGTACATACAAATTGTGAACAAATGCATATCAATCAAGACACAAAACTACACATACGAAACGATTAGGCTGGGGAGTCTTGAAAAGCAATTTTGCATTAAAAAGGAGTATTTCATTAAGAGTCCTCGCCAAAAGCGAGCATTGTTGCGCGAGTAGAAAGTGCACAACAGATAAACACGTAAGAGCATTACCGGTGACTTCAGATGATATTTCGGAGACATGAGAACAGCTTCATACGTGTCACCTGTTTGAACAAATACCAACAAATATATTATGTGGCTTTGTTCGTTTCCTGAATAGGTGTAGGATTACGTTCACACTTCTTTCTCGAAGAATCGGGAAGCGTCAAAAACTTACAAAAAAATAGTCCGCCCACCTAGGCAGCGAAATGGGCGGGAACCCACGCGGCGAGCGCGATCGGTCTCGGACTGATTTTTTTTCCGCTACGGCGAAGCAGAAAGTCGTTCCGCTTAATCGAAAGCTGCACTAGCATGTAAACATCCGGTACTGAAATTCAACAGGGAACAAACGAGCCAGTTGCTATCCTGACAGACGAAATCGAGAGCCACCCCACACCGGCTTTACCGGGACACATCTCACAAGAACGAGATTCGGGCGAAGATAGTATTCAACGTCGCGGGACCTGAAGGACAGCAACAAATCGTTGGTGTGACCAAACTTCTCGCGCTTTTGAAAAGTCGGGTGAACCTGCCACTGCAGCTTTCAATATGTCGGCTTCTGCCCCACTCCAATATCCATTTCTGGGAAACAACTAGCTAGAAGTATCAAAAGTACTTCTTCCTCTTCCATGGCCGACGAAAATTGCACAAAACACACGTAGTTGCGCGAAATGATCGCTTTTGATGATGGATTGGTCAGTGAATGAACATACCGCTAAAATAGTGGCGGACAGGCGGACAAATGTAGGCAAACTACATGAATGTGCAAGCGGCAGCCACGAAAGAATTGTTAACGTCTTGGATATGCGCGGAATAGATTTTCCGTTAGCTTAGGCCTTACAGCCTGCTTGCCGCATTGTGTGTGTGTGTGTGTGTGTGTGTGTGTGTGTGTGTGTGTGTGTGTGTGTGTGTGTGCGTGCGTGTGTGTGTGTGTGTGCGTGTGTGTGTGTGTGTGTGTGTGTGTGTGTGTGCGTGTGCGTACGTGGGTGCCTGCGTGCGTGTGTAGAAGAACATTTACTTGCTTAAATTGCAGCTCCGGGTTCATCGCGTATTCCCATGAGGGCTAGGCTGTCCCTCTCATCGATTGCCACTGAGTGTTCAGGTGAGATTACCCTTCCCTTAAGCTCACCTGAAACGCCAGTTATGAGCGTTTAGTGTGTCCAATTTTTGAGGTCATTCGGAAAATCCGGCATCCATACGCCTAACGAGACGCGTCGGCATAGCAACGGCACCTATGTCGCTAAAGAATTGTCTTGGCTTGGACATGTGCTGTTTGAGGTACCAGATAGCGCCCCGTTTTTTGATGTCTTATTTACGCTTGCTTACCCGTAAGTTGCAATAAAACTTTGAAAAGGATGTGCGCCGTAACGCCTGGCGAATTTACTTGCATTTAACGTACATAAGGTACGGAACGCTACTTTAAGACTGTCTGCGGATTTGTGCGTACGCTGGGAGTAAAGAAATCACAGCGCAACTGCAATTTTCAGGACCACATTATGCTGGATCGGCTTCCAGTAACAGGTGCTGGTCAATCAGGAAAATCAAGGTTACTATATTTCGAAGCTTATGACCAACAATAAGAACTTCTTAGAAATGAGTCTTCTAGATTGGTACCCTATATAGAGCTGCACCTAATGTGGATCCTGATGTGCTCAAACTGGTGGTCCATTTCACAGGTTCTTCGTAACGAAGCTGCTAGTTCCCTAGCCTCACCTTCAGATTTGTCTTGATTATTCGATCAAAGTCCTCTTCGCTAGCATCAGCTATCGCGGCGAAGCCACAGCCAATGGCGCCGTTGTTGACGATTATGCTGGCAGGTGTGCCACCGCTGAACCCCTGAATCGCCTCGAACAGCCGCTCGACGGACGCCGACTCGCCAACGTCCACTTCCACAGCGCGGTGGCCCTGGTCACCTGCGCCAAAGTTCACGCGATCCATGTTGTAAAACTTTCATCACACTCTATGGCTCAAATAAGCCATATAGCGATAAGCCAAATAAGCCAAAGACAAATAAGCCAAGATAAGCCAAATAAGCGAAATAAGTGATATTAGAACACTTAGCAAATGTACACGCATTGAGAACTCCATTCGATACACATTGGCAGCATAAAGCACACTCCAAGAAAGTAAGCCGTGAAGCGTTAAATACTAGGTGCAGGGAGAAGGGAGTGAAACAGTGTTGAAAGAGGGAGTGCGTGTGTAAGGGAGTGCAATATGTGAGAACGCTACTTGTCATTTAGTCACTGGGAACCTAATTTCGTTGTTTCCTGGCCGTCAGACAAGCACTACATGAACGTTGTTTCAGTAGACGTTAAGTGCTCGCCTGCAAGCTTACCTAGGAGGTGCTCACAAACTTCATTTTAAGGCAGGCTATGCTGTTTAAAAGCTTGTAACTAGTAGCTTAAAATTTTAGAGAACCCTGTTATTGTAAAGGTCCGTGTGTGGCAATTTCTGCGGCGATAGTTGACTAGCGAACGTGTTAACTTCCGAATGCAACTAGGCTTGCGTCGTGGGCATCCGTGTATGCCATCTTGAAGTAATACCATGTTCTACACAAGATGAACACAAAAGAGTACATGAAAAGTTAAACACTGTGCTAGTACTTTGTGCATTTGCTCATGCGCTGTCTCATGCGCATATGCTAGTGTTGTTTACGCTACGCTGGTATCCCGAAGCACGAGGCAATGAGTAAATTGATAACATGATCCACGTTATGATTGACCAGATGCGGTTGCTTACAGGAAATTCCAAGTACGCAAGGGTTTTTTCACTGCACCTTCATCAGAATGCAATCAGTACAGAGCCAATAACCGTGGTCCTCAGCCCTACGTCATATCCAGTCAGCTGCTGCGGCGAGTACAGAGGAGGAGGAGGAAGAGATTGCAGATAACGGATGTATAATTGTTTCGAGCACTCGCGCATGCCATTTCATGGCGTGATGGTACTTAACCCACATAATTTGATCTTTGCACGTACATCGCAAAAACACAGCCACATATTTTCCCAAAATACAAACAAGGCATCACATTGAGTTGACCTCAAGAAATCTGGAAGATTCAGTTTGCTTCAATAAACGCCTGAAAATAGGAAGTAAGCATGTATTCAATAATTATCTGACATGCTTTTTACTCAGAAGCTTTAACCTTTGGCTGCACATGACATCTAATATGGCGTATCTTTGCATACAATATGAACTTGGTTCCAAGTTTAGGCATCCTAGCACAGTAGCGAACAGGGCGTAAAAAGCAGTATAACGTTTTCGGAAATCAGCATAAGTCAATTACTGCAAAGAGCAACTCTGACGACCGTCCACGCGTTTAGTTTTGAACGCTCATCACACATAACTTAAATTTTTTTTACGCCAAAGTTAAAGTATGTGCCATATATAAGTCACCGAAGTCAATTGGAGGAAGGTTTTAAACACTTCGCACAATGCCTGAAAATGTGGATATAAAAAATATTCAATAAATATCTGCAATAAACCGGGCGCTATACAGTTAAGCTATTCCAAACTTTTCTATTCTATTTCTGCAATCAGCCCTCTACTATTGGTCAAAAGCTTTTGGGATATGCCCACTTTACCTGTCTGTCACGCGACGTCAACAAAATGCAAAAACTCACCGCGTCAAAGTGACGTGTATGCATTAAAAACCCATTCATGTGCCGAGCAAAATGAAATGTTTTTCGGAATAGCCGGAGACTGCCCTGTTCCGAAGTGAATATAAGATGGTTGCCGGCGATCACTGTGGCATTGGCTACTCGGAGTTACCTGGGAGAAGGGTTTATTTGCCGTATTCAAAAAATTTTGCATGACAGTATGTGTTGTCGAGCCTTTTCGGCATGTACACGACATCGTAGTGCCAGGTTTTCTTCGCGAAGGATCCGTTTTAGCTGCACGTTTACCCTTCCTATGAACTCCGTTCAATTCCCTACCAGAACCTCAAGGCTAAGACAGCGGAAGCGGACCAATCGCCGACACCGAACCGCCATCATGATCCGGTTATTTAGTTTCACTGCGTTAGCACGGCCTCACCGAAACCATCTGCCCTTATCCGTGCTCATCGCCTCAGGTCACCCGCCGCGGTGACTTGGTGGTTATGGTGTCGCGATGCTATGCACCAGATCACAGGATCAAATCCCAGCCGCGACGGCCGCATTTCAATGGGACGGATACCACAAACGCCGATTTCCAGTGCGTTGGCGGCAAGTTAAAGATACCCGGAAGGTCAAAATTAATCCTGAGTCCTCATAAGCAAATTGCGGTTTCGGCACGTAAAATTCAAAAAGTCAATTCAGTTCGCCTCTGGTCAGCCAATTACACGAGAAAAGCCTGTACAACAAGACAGTGCTATTCACTTAGACAGCAAACAGAGGTAACCTATGATAACCGTGGTGAGCGTTTCATTGGCCTTATAAAATTACGCTACGAGACAATGCCCGATGCTTGCGTTGGGAGTCGCCTAAATTTGAGGTCAGGGTATTGGAACAAGACATTGAAATAGCTTTACGTTATAGGGCCCCAGTAACTCATGCACAAACTTGAAACTTTCACCGTTCTTCACTTATAGCATGTTCCCCATTTCTATTACCACTGAACTCGGAGCCACATTTAGTTGCACGATGTCACATGGAAGCATTTCCGATAACTATGCAATGCTTTCGTGTGCTTTTTGCATTTGTGTGAACTCCGTAAATATTGGACGCTCTTCAATGTTTTCGGCTCACCAGATGTCACCTACGTTTGTAGAGGAACTCTCTAAAAGCAGTGAGCCTTCCATGGGCATCGCAAAACATGTTGCTAATAGTGTTCGACGCCTGCACAAGTGTCCACCATGTCTTTAATTTGTACTGCATATTTGTACTTTGCTGTTGCTTAAAATATATCATGCCTCTCTGCGAATTCTAATTGAATAACGGAGTGACGCTTCATTCTGCAAGGACATCGGGCGAATAGAGTATATGCGGTGCATAACGTACTATGGGCCTGAAAGCCAAGGGTACAGAGAATTTAGTCAATTTCCCAAGCCTCCTTATCAACCTGTATATACGTAAAACTTTCGACGCACATCACTTATAAAATACAGGCTAAACATATAGCAGCCGCTGCATTTGGATTTGGATCTGGATCTGCATTTGAGTTATAAGAAAGAGACTCATCTTCTAAGCATGGAGCCGTAGGTTCAAAACTCATCCCCGCCAATTTTTTTCCTTTTGAATTTACTGATTTTTATACATACATTTATTTATAGCGATTCGTCTTACGGCACGGACGGATTGACGGGTTTCTTCGTTGGGTAGGAATAGAAATGCCTACGCTTTGAAAAAATGGTAACAAAGCTAAGACTGACGCCCAATTTGCTCTCGTGTACGATGGATGCGATATGGAAAGATGGAATGAAGAAAAAAAAGGAATACCAGAAGGAAGCGGCCAGAAAACACATACTTCACACATGCAGCATACTTTAAGCCGACTTTGAATGGAGCCTATGATAATAAACCATATCATAAGGGTTCTGTGAAGTCTATAAATTCTAGGATTCTCATGACGTCGTACGTAGCTTTC
Source organism: Dermacentor albipictus (assembly GCF_038994185.2). Taxonomy (NCBI): domain Eukaryota; kingdom Metazoa; phylum Arthropoda; class Arachnida; order Ixodida; family Ixodidae; genus Dermacentor; species Dermacentor albipictus. The sequence goes on from NC_091821.1 coordinate 441,803,440, forward strand.
TGCTCTTTTGAAGGGCCATTCCACACGCCATGTATTTTTGATTCTATAAACAAGAAATGGCATTGCAATCAACTTATATCGCGCAATAATGAGGCTGATCATGGCCAGTAACAAGTTTACTACAAGCGCAGTTGCCTTGCCTATTTTAGAACATCGCCTTTAAGGAGGTGACTTAAAAGCAATAATCATCAAAGAAGTAAGCATGTATTCTACTTCTAAAAGCATTTTACCAACGGCGGCTAGTCTTTCACTAAACACTTTCTTTACGAGCACCAGTTTCGAGAAATGTGGACTCTAAACATGTACCGTGATATGCATTGCTTTGAAATTGGCTGCATAGCTCGGTTACCCATTTCTCAATACTCCGGCAAGGCGATGATGATCTAGTAAAGGTTACTTTTTAAGGACTGGCTGAATTAAGATGTGTAGTTGCAGGACACCTCGGCCTCATGGAAGTTAATAAACTCGTGGTAAATAATGTTATTGTAATGGCAATATAGCACAAATTCTGATGTTTAGCATTTATTATTGATATAAAGCTTCTTAAACTATAGTATTAATTTTTAAATGTCTTTCTTATTGTAGTAATATGAGAAAGCCTTTGTACTAGTTATTGTCGTGTGTTGTACATCAGTAGGCACCTACCAGAGCCGCGCGAGAAAGCACTAAGTTGATCGCGCGCAGCTGACAACTCGGTTATCCTGCCATCCTAACACAACAATAAACACAACACCATGAGCACATTTTCCGGAGAGGCAAAATCACGCGCGATAACGCGTGCTTCGTCTCTCTTTGATCACGACAACTCACCACACGACAACGTACTACGTGCCTTTTGCTCGAAGTTTTTATCCGTAGGTAAGTTCCTCTACATGCATTAGAACAACTCAACGCATAGGTGCGGTAATACGAACCCGCCAGTGACTTCGCGACCCTTTGCGCAGCTTCAACATTGATGTCGGCTACGACGACACGGGCACCTCTCTCGGCCAGCACATGGCAGATGGCTTCGCCGATGCCGCTGCCTCCTCCGGTGACGACTGCAAGACGTCCTGAGAATTCTTTGTCGGCCGACATCTGCGCGTGCTCGTCTCCGGACTGCGCCCGCTTCAACTGTAGCGACCGCGATGCGACAGGTCTCGCCTGGCCATCTCCCTTCTCGTCGGCGTATTCTCTGCCACCGCACCGCTCCATATCACTGCGATAAGACGCCTTCCTTCGTTCTGGGCGATTGAAGCTTGTCTGGGCTTACATGTGAAGGGCAGTAGTGGCCTTTTATTTTTTTTCTTTATACGTCGCGCGGTCCCTTATTTCCGTGCCCTTCCCTGTAGAGTCACTGCACGACCCTTTTCCCTCGAAGCTGCAGTCCAGCTGCAGCGTTCATTCGGGCTGTTGAGCAGCGAAAGCCCGGAGAACAGCTGAGTCGAGAAAAACCAGTTTCTTTGCGTGACCTTGGCGTTGCGCAGAGCTACGGCTTCCGTGAAGCAACTTACGATCTGCTGTCGTTTTCTTTCTATCGCGTCATGTTGCGCCTTTTTTACAGCCGAGAACAATGGCAAAGGCGGCGAGAACGAAGTGGTGAGCCGAGGGACTCGCTTGAATGGAATGGAATCCCACCACGTGCTCTCTCTCTTTCTTTTTCTCTCTTTGAGAGCGGCGCTGTTTAATAACGGCCCGAGGCGGCGACTCCGCAAATAGCCAAGAATGGGTCCGTTGCGTCGTCCGCCAATTATGAAATAGGCTGCTGTTATTCCTCGTGGCCGAACACCACAACACCAAAGGAACATCATAAGTGCTGTCCCACGCTTATTGTGTTCCTTCTTTTTTCTATATGTAGTGATATCTGTTTCCCCTTTTGGAGGTTGGCTGTTGCAAGAGAAACGATTATTGCACACTGACATTGTTCTGTTGGATAATCGTCGAAAGCCGAATAATTACCTCTTCTTTCACCAGTTTAAGCGGGTTAATAGCAGTTTTGAAATCCAAGTCCGCCGATAATGATTTATATACAAAAGAAAATAAAAGATTTCCTTCATCAAATCAAGCAAATAGATTCCTGTCAGTGCTGACATGTACCACGGTAAAATGTTTCAGGAATGATATTATACTGTGAAATGTAAACTCACGTTTTTACTTTTGAAAATTAGCGTTACGCAGTCCTAAAGATTCACCGATGATTACCATACTCCCTAATGGAAATTTGAGTGGAGCTCTACTTGTGTTGATTTCCCAATATACTGAGTCAAAACATTTGATAGAGACAAGTAGACGAGTCGGCGTTTGCCAAACACCTGATCTGTGGGTCAAGCACGTCGGCTTTTAGACATGATTCGTAGAAGATCCCGGTGTTCTCGCTGGTGCTCGCGTGGCTTCCAGACACTATTCCACAATTCGTGTAGCTTTTATAATTGGATTACAAAACGCTTTGGGGGCAACAGCCAACAGATACAACTATCGATAACATTTCAAATGCCTTCGACACATGCAGGCGCATCGTGCGTCGAGGGATAAGGTTTAACATTTGTTGCCCAGAGAAAGGCAGGGACCGACGAAAGATAATGAAGTCATCTGTGAACCAACAAGAGCGCGTAACTCTGGCGCCATCTCGTAGCGGTTGGTGCCGCAAACACTACGTTTTTGCAGCACTACGCTTTTCCTCTGACGCTTTCGCAATACCCTCCACCTCCACTTTCCGCCTCATGCTTTCGCCGCACCCTCCTCCTTCATTTTCCTACTTATGTTCCTTTCTTTCTCACCATTATTTTTCATCTCCCACTGCACTCTGCGCTCGCTCTTTGATCCACTGCGCTCCTTCGCTCGGGTAGGACGCGAACGCTGAAGCTTGATGGGCGCCTAAAAAGGTCAAACGACACGTACACATTCCTGTACGTGAGAGCTCACGCCCCCGTGCCTTGCGCCTGCCGCACCTTGCGAGGAATGGAGGTTTGAACCTACAAGATGTGGACGAGCGCGCATCTTGGCTAGCTTCTTTCGTCTTGGTAGATTACATTTTGCATTTTCTAAGGCAGCTAAAACGTCAATGCTTGTATGGAGAAATTATCTATGCTCGTATCGCGGCTTGACGAGTACGATCAGTGACAGACCATCTGCACGTGCGTGAGACGCATGGGTGCGAGCTTTCCCGTGCCAGCACGCGCACCTGTAGCTTGGTCTTAAAGGCCAAACAGCACGCACGCTTGCTGGTGCGCGTGTAGGACACTCCAGGCGCATTTCTGCTTTCGGCGTCGCCGTCATCGTGAGGTTCCGTATAAAGTCCGAGGGCCACAAAACCTTTGCCGCACGCCATATGTTGTGTGTTCGAGTGAAAGCTTGCGAGGGTGAGCCGGCGAACGCGGTTCAATATCGCGTGCACGAACGAGGAAGGCGGGCAGGAAGCATGCCCTCTGCTGTCGCGCGCGATTCAGGGAGATCAGGCTAGGGAGGAGAGAGAGAGAGAGAGTGTGTGTGTGATTGTGAACAGGAAGAAGCGCTATTTTGTGCAGCTCTTTAGGAAGCATGACTCAGCGCTTTGGGGAAGAGAAGGTGGACATAAAGGCGAATGAAAAAAGAGAAGAGAGAGAAGGTCGAGGCGATTGCAGAACTCGGTACCATTAGGTACCGCTGTCAGCGGTGGCCATGAGGCGCATTCAGAATTTACACTACAGCCCCGTGTCTTCCAGGAACGTAAGAAGGTGCCTGAAGGCTGAGCTATGGTGCTGGCCGGGAAACGGCTGCTATGGTGCCGAGACCGCTGAGAGTCCGAGGCGTAGGAATTTAGATGCGGAGAGAATCCCGCCCTCTCTTTGGAGAAGGCGGGACAGGAACAAAGTAGATGGTCGATTGTTTCGTCGTCGCCGCAAGCTGAGCAGGCCGGGGATGAAGCCAGGCCTTTGCTGTACCTCCGGGAAGCCGTCCACGAGTAGCCGATCCAACGCCGCAGCAGAAGAGACCGCTCCTGCCTTCGCGACCGCGTTCAGGAAGTGGACGGGCGCGCGTCTCCGGAGGCTCTTAGGGCGCCTCGATGTCCTCTCCGCCCACGACCCTGTAATAGAGAAAGAAAAAAAAGTACGACTCCGTACACAGTCGAGACAACCACCGCGTCTACTACAGCATTAGGCACGCGAATGGCGGACCCCGCAGGGATATGTTGCCTACGCTCGTGTGTCTTGAAAGCGATCTGCGACGTGGCCAAAGTGCGCGACCGCGCGGGCCTCATGTTTAAATCGATCTTCAATGTTTGCACAGTGCGCATAGTGCCAGTAGAATCGTGTGCGTTGTACTTTCGACGTTTCGTTCGCGCTGAAGCGAGAAATGTACGAAGTCAATTCACTTGCTGCTGCCGCGATTCCTCACTCCGGCATTTTGACAGCAAGATTCCGCACTCGTGGAGCGAGATGTGTTCATGTTTACCTGTGCACGCGTGACAACGTCCTTATTAACTTAGTTAAAACACGTTCGGGGGCTAGTTGGTTTGAATCCACAATGGAATGTGTAAGCGCGACTGAACAAGATCATAGAAAGAAGACACATGAAGGTAGCGCTGTCTCTGTGTTTCTGTTTCTTCCTACGACCTCGTTCAGTCACGCTTACACATTCTTTCATTGTTAATTTAGTTAGTAAGCGAATGCTTACAAGTTAATACAGTCACTAAAACTACCATCCTGACTTCGTACAGCTATTCATTATTCTCTATCGCAATCGGTGATTCGCCTTTTCAACAGCCAGAGCACCAGCATATGTCTGGCCAAGGTAGATTAAAATAGCGTTCATCGCCTTACGTGCTTTAAACTCAAGCACATTTGTTGGACGTTTCGATGTGTGGCCTTTCAAGACATGGTTTAACCTATAGGTCAAAGTATGTATACGGAAACTCAAGCACAAGGAAGACGTTAGGAGGCCGCGCGCCGTCTGGTGTTTCACGATAAACTTGTCCAAGCCGAGGCAATCCGTTTGCAATCATCCTTTTCTTGCTTTGTGGACGCGTCTCATAAGGCCTACAAGCGCCGGAGTCACAGAACATTATGCGAAACTGGACCTGCTATGAGCTCGTAACTCACCTTTTAGGTGAGTAAAGAAAAAAGAGAAAGCTCATTTCAATAATTACATGTCACCAATGCGAGTGATAATGTAGACACATCACGAGAATTCAGACCAAAGCTGTCGCCATGGCCACCACCATGTTGGAAAACGCTATTTCTTAGCGTGCGTGATTAGCATATATGTACTCATGCACGCCTGCACTGACAAATTCAAATATAGTCTTTTTCCCCGATCCATTGAAGTGGGGAACCAACTTCCCCATAATATACGAAAATTCACATTTCTTAAGTTTATAAAGGCAATCACTGGGTGATGCCCGTGATTCCTAAACCCATCATGATTCGCTATGTTTATATACATATATGTATCTATTGATACAATTTTTTTTCTTTCTCAACATGCTCCTTATACTCGTCCTTTGCATTGTACCTTTGATTTGTGCACCCCGTTGTGTGTGTGTGTGTGTGTGTGTGTTTGTAGTACCCTTGATTTTGCACCCCACGCCTGTGATAACCCTCTCAGGGTTGCAGTGCGTAAAAAAAGAAAATATATATTTGTGCTGGCGCCTCGCTTCGATGCGTATGATCTGTTCTGTATTATGTGCGCATGTGCGAGGCGCGTGGGCACTAGCTCTCACTCGCGGACACACGCACGTATAGTTTGGCCCTAAGAGCTGTATTTTATATAAGTACAATGAGATAGTTTCACCATTCATCACGCGTAGCCCTTAACACAATACCAGCACCTCAGCAAAAAATGTTACGTAAAACAGAGGCGGAATATTACTTACGAGATATATTTACAATGATTCTGCAAGCCCGATGAAAATTGCAGCGCCTGTGAGGCGCCCTCATCTGCTGTCATTTCGTATAAATACTGACACCTGTACTTGCTTATCCTTCTTTCATGGGACCGCATTTCACTCGCTAGCAAAATAAAGTTATCGGTCAGCTGAAGACGCCCCTGCATGCATCGGAAATTTCTCTAATGTTGGATATTACATTCAACAGCCGCTACGCACACCTCAACAGCCAGTCGAACAGCGTTAATTGCAAATACTGTCATGCGCATGAAACGCTCTAACACCTATTATGTGACGGCTCAGAATACATGCTGGAGCGACAGACGTTGAATAATTGCCTAGCCAGCGTTGGCAGGTGAGCACCGTCGCAGGAAGCTATTCTTGGCCGATGGCTTAACACAGCAAGTTCAATACGGACAACAAAAAAACGCTGTTGAAGTTTCTGCATGGCATGAAACTGAACTAGTGGATCTACTAGAGCCACCGACTAATGTACATCAACCTTCACTTCTTCTCCTCTCCTCATCAAAAATAATCAGTGTACTTTCACTCCCCTTCCCTCTTGCCCAGTGCAGTGTGACACCTAGAGTGCACTCCTCCTGGTCGACACGCAGCTGTCTTTCCTGTCAATTACAACTAACTTTATCGTGTGAAGTAGCATCGTTCATTTTATCTGTTTTCTATGTTGTCAATGGAGTTTCTGTAGTCAGATTTTACGGAAGACACGAACAATGTTGTACATTTTAGAAAATACGCAAACACCAGCGATTACGCTGCACCTTTGGACAACTCTTGTATAAATAACCGACGATTATTACCCGTAGATAATGTTGCGACTATCAACGCATGTGCCTGTCACTACCGGTCTTATCGAGTGTTAACCTTATGTGATTATACGAAGCCTGGACAGTCACTGCGATGAACCGTACATGTTAATCAAAAGCTCATTACTTCCTAGTGATGGTATAGTAGCAATGGATGTTAATACATAAACATAAAAGCAAAACATTTATCATAGGTCCTGTTATTGACGGTATACCGTATGTCGGGAAAATCGAAAAGGAGGTGGAATGATAGTGTATGTGAAGGATGTATGGCTGTCTAGTCAGACATATGTGACATTTCATAAAGCTGAAGTGATCACTGTATCTTCGGGCAAAGCGAATAGGTTATTTATACCTTTTGTGCAATATACAGGCCCCCGAATAAAAACGCATATGTGGTTTTAGATGAATTATATGGTTTCATGTGCAGATACATCACGCAAAAAAGCGGATCATTGTGGGCAATAATAAGATGGACTTCAGCAAAGAGATGTAAAAGGCCACCAGATACTGGCTGGATCTTTTGACAGTATTTGGACTTCAAGACGTTATCTATGAATGCACTGCAGCATCACTTAGATGATGTTACTGTTACAAAGTCATGCATTCATCGTGTGGATGTTCGGGTGGGTAGCCAACAAAATATTCCAGGTGCCAAAGCAGAAGCTTGAGGATCACTACTTTACTTATCTTGTATTGGTGTTCGACAGAAACAACAAAAGCGACAACCTCAATATTACAAAACCTACTTTAAATGATAAGAACGTTGATAAAAATGTACAAGTTGATTAGCCAGCCATAATAAAATTAGACCGCATCAGCCTATACATTGAATGTTTCTGGATGTTTCGAATGTTTCTGGATCTTTTGACAGTATTTGGACTTCAAGACGTTATCTATGAATGCGCTGCAGCATTACTTAGATGATGTTACTGTTACAAAGTTATGCATTCATCATGTGGATGTTCGGGTGGGTAGCCAACAAAATATTCCAGGTGCCAAAGCAGAAGCTTGAGGATCACTACTTTACTTATCTTGTAATGGTGTTCGACAGAAACAACAAAAGCGACAATCTCAATATTACAAAACCTACGTTAAATGACAAGAACGTTGATAAAAATGTACAAGTTGATTAGCCAGCCATAATAAAATTAGACCGCATCAGCCTATACATCGAATGTTTCAATATATTTAAAAATATATGAGAAATCCTCTAGGTCTGTAAAAATTTAACGCAGAAACAGAGAGAATACCTGGATCACTCCTGAGATATTGGAACTGTCCTACATTATGAACAACGCCTGGCAAAAATGCAAAGACCCGTAAAACACGAAACTAAGAGAGGAATGTAGAAAGTTGAAGATATTAGAAACTGCGAAAATGCAACAGTTCAAAAGACCCTACCGAATAAGGGAATTTTGTGTTAAGCATGATGCCAAGAAAACTTGGGAATTGGTGAATAATCAAATGGGTGTATTGACGCTGGGTGGAGTGACGCCACGATAAAAAGAAACTTTCCTTCTTCATGCACGAAGAAAATATTCGATAAATTCAGCAACACTTTCGCAGATGCAACAGTAAAGATGCGAAGCATGACAGCTGAGATGGATGGTGCGTACAAGCCACAGTTGGTCTGCGCACCTACAGCTTGCCTACTACCATTATCAGAAGTTGAATTGCGTACAATAGTGCAAGGAATGAGGTTTCAAAATCCACCTGCTTATGACGGCATTCGGCTTAGAGACTTGCATTGTGACTTCAATGTACTGAAAAATGTTATGGTAAAAGCTTTAGATGGAGCATTTCAAAGAGGTAATTTACCAGAGGAACTTAAAATTTCTGCTGTCCTGCCAGTGTACAAAAACAGGAAAACGCGCGAGTGCAGAAATTAAAGTCATATCTCGATTTTGTCAACTTCAGCGCACATAATCGAAAAACATGTATAATCCCTGATGCAGCACTCATTCTGTGAGATGTACTCTTTAAATTTCTCAGCACGATTTGGTTTTACAAAACAGAGCAACGCAATCATACTTCTTGAAGAATTTTCGGATTTTCGGCTATGCTGCTATACAGGGTAATGACATTTTTAGCACACTTCTTGGACTTTTCTAAGGCATTTGATACAATCGATCATGCTTTGTTGGAAAAATTTGCTAGAAAAGTTAGAAAAATTAGTAATTCAATAGGCGCACGATACAGCGCTGGCACTGAAGGCCAGTAACTGTGACATAGGAATAGAAAGTTTCTATGCTCACATAAACCAAGTCGCGAACAGTTTTTCTCCCAGAATTCCCTATTTCTAAACATCAAGAAGGCAAAACACACATATTATAAAAATTACCATCAGGTGATTTCTTTCCATAAACCAGTATTCTTTCACTCGTCAAATTGTCACCTTAGAGAATACATTTGTTTGCGACGGAATCAGTTATTAAGTATCTTGGTACTTTGTGACATCGGTCTTCGCGGTGGAACAACCATGCTAGTCAGCTTTGTAAAAAGACAAGAGCCATGGCGGCCTTGATGTGCCATGTTATAAGCAAATCCCCGCTGTATCTTAGGTGTTCAATTTATAAATCATTGGTAGAACGTCTTCTTACGTGTAGAAATACATTATAGGATAATGCTGGGATTATAAGTTTGAAGCTTTGTGATAACAGAAATGCTAAAAACATAGGAAAAAATAGTTACCATAACCTATGGCTCTTATTTGCAGTCAGCCACCATAGCAGATAAACTAAGTGTGCTGGGAGTATTGTCCATCCATGTGGCTTTTGGTTTCTAGGTAATTACACGCTATTGCTACAATAGCAACCACAAGATCTCAGTGAACGAAGATGTCACACTACACAAGATAGAGCTGTATGTCAAGCCACGTGTTTTTACACTCTGAGCTCTAAGAACACGCGAGGCTTTTATGTACTAGGTGTGTTTGACGAGTTGATTACGTCGTCTGCTGTACTAAGCTCAAAAAGAAAATGTTGAAAAATATTAGAAACTGGGGACCATTAACTGTAATTTCTGTACAAGATACCTAAACTTTTTTCCTGGAATGACAATATTTGTGGTATTTTTCTCGTTGCATGTAACTCCTATCGTATGGTCTGCATGTATTTATGTATGCTAGAATTCCGCGTAGCGCACGATGCATTTCTGAATATTTTATTTTTGACGTATGATCTTGAACTGTTGGCGATAACTTCACGAGCCGCCTGGTCTGCCAAACAAGCCCATTGCGCTTAGAGCGGATCAGCACAATATGAGTATGTATGTGTCCAAATGAATAAAATTGCATTGTATTGTATTGTGTGTCAACTGAAACAGCATGAATTATCTTGTTAAATTGACGCAGTGCATATGCGGGCCCGAAATACAGCCGGTGGCACATACATGTTCCGCAGTAAAGACCCACTTCCGGAGTTCCTGGTAGTGATGGGTTGTGGGATTCAGAACATTTTTTTTTTCTCGCCTCAAACGAAATTGACTAAAATATAAAATGCTGGATCACAAGATGAAATGATGGTGCTGTAAAGTTCTGTACTTAATAATTCAACTGGTGGCGTCAAGCGTAACCGAGAAGTCAAGCGACGCAGAGGAGTAACTACTGGATGGCCAACAATCTCTTTCTCGTGCCAGGAACTGGAGATCCTTATGGATCTGTGGCTGTGCTGGAGACATAGAATAGACGATCTGGCTAGCCTTGTGGGTGTGCTCTTCTTCCTTACACTGCCTATAACGAGCAATCACATGTATATTTATATGAAGGGCCTTAATGCATAATTCCAGTCTCAACAACGTCAGAAAGAGACTTTGTGGCTACTTCGGAACTACTTTTCTGGAAAAGCATTTGATTTCAATATCGAAAACTATTTTAATACAAAACACAGCAATGCAGAAAATGTTTCAAATATAATGTGGCTGAAACCTCAACGATGTTTATGCAAGACCATTCTGAAAGCGCTTAATTTTTTGCTTCTTTTACTGAACCAAATAAACGCAGAAAATTAATGAATGTGTTCATCTGTGACGTCACGTGATAGTCCCACGCCAGTCATACAATCTAAAATAAGATTTTGGCATTGTACCTAATTTTACACTTGGTTACCAACATTCAATTCCAACAAACTTTTCCTTCTTCACGAAAACTTCAAAGCGCGAACTTCACAAACAATTTATTTTTTCGAGGAAAATAACACCCAATTGTTTCAAAGATCATCGATGATGGTTACTTTTGGGGTCCCGGACGTTTCACGCCGAATGACTCATCAGTTTTCTACAGATCTGTGAAGCATAGAAAGAATTGTGGGGTATGAGTGCGTGACCAACAGTGCTGATAACTGCATAAGTGCTTGCTGCGCAAACTGTTTCAGTAAAAACTTGCCACTGCAACACAACCAAAGATATTTCACACAAAGTTTGACAGACCATGAGATAAGTTCTTATTCAGTATACAAAAGTTGTTCATTAACGCCTCATTGAGCTTATTCGCTGTTTGAATGTGTATTGTGAAGCTGTTGTGGAAAACGGTAGAACGTAGCTTCCCTTGGTAGCGGTTACTGATGGCTTCATGGTTCCATCGAAGCGAACTGTAAAAATGTTGATAGGCGTTGCTGAAGAAGACCCGCACTTGAGATGTCGGTGCACAAAATAGGCGTGTGCGGTTCTAGCGCAATAATGTTAAGACGAACCAACCAAGACATCCCTCTCTGTGCGAAATTTTAGCCCGAACGAGCTAGTGATTTACCTGAAAGCATAATATATGGGCCTATGTGTTGCTCGTATTTGCTTAAGATAGAGAAATAAACTTTATTGTTAGACCAGGCTTCTTGAGCCCAAAGGTGGGTGGCCTCCTCAGTCCAGGTAGCCATGACTCGCTGCCGCCGCCCGAGCTCTGTTCACCAATCGCAGCTGGCTGTCAGGGTCTTGCGTCACCAGAAGATCCTCCCAGTGGCCTTCCTATTCTTCCTCAGAATCCGCTTCTTTCTGCATGGTATCGCCTGCTGGTGATGATGACGGTGGTGCTTCTCGATTATTCCTGCACCCCAGCACCATATGGCGCAAGGTGTTGGGCGTGTCCGGCGGGCAGAACAAAAGTCCGTGACTGTTGCTCGTCACTCTTTTGATAAAGTGAGTTATTTGTTGCATTGTTCTCTGAATTTTTTCCAACTCTGCTTCCCCGGCCCCGTGCTTTTGAATCAGCAGTCCGAGGATGCGGAGCGTCGTAACCTGCGGTATCATGAAGGCTCCCACCTTTACTATCGGGTCTGGTATCTGCTGCGGTCGTCATCCTGTGGTGCGCTTTCTTAGCACCAAGAGCTCCGACTTTCCCGGTGCGCCCGTCAGTCCACATGCTTCCAGGCACTTTTCCGTCGTGCTAACCGCTCCATGCAGAGCGTCGTGCTGTTCACCTGTCGACTCTCCCGTTGTCCAGATGCTGAGTTCGTCAGCGTATATTGCGTGACCAATCCCTTCTATTAGCTTTAATTGCTTGGGTACCGAGGTCATCCCCAGTTTGAATAGAGAGAGAGAGATAGCACTTTATTTACACCCGTCAGAGAGTATGGGTGATCGGGTGAGACGCAGCTCTCCCTATCACCGTCTACCTCCCCCCTAGACGTCGGCCGGAATCAGTTGACTTCCGGCGGCGGCCTGGGCTTGACGGATGGCCTGTTTTTGGGCTTGCTCTTCCTGGCTATGGAGGGAGGATTCCCATGACTCTCTGTTTCCATGTAGGCCGTTTAGGGCTGGGCAAGCCCAAAGCATGTGATTTAGCGTTGCTATGCCTTCACAGTTTTTACATTTTGGAGAGTGCACCTCAGGATGCCATTTGTGCAGAATATACGGGTTTGGGAAGGTACCTGTCTGCAGTTTTCGCCATATTACCTCTTCCTGCTTTGTGAGAGATCTATGGGGGGGAGGCAGAGTTCTCCTCCCCATTGTGTAGTGTTCTAGAACTTCTCTGTATGTGGTTAACTCTCGCTTTTTGGACAGGAAGTAATCTGCCTGCGCTGGGGCCCGGTGTGTGAGTCCTCGGGCGACCTCATTGGCGATCTCGTTCCCTGTGAGTCCACTATGAGCGGGTGCCCATATTATCCTAATTAGGTCGTTAGGTACGTTCTCCTTGCCTGCTTGCAGAATTTTGCCGGCCTCTTTGGAAACCTTACCTTTGTCATAGGCTTTGATTGCAGTTTTAGAATCGGTGATGACTATTCTAGTTGATGGGTATGTGATTGCCAGGGCAATCGCCGCCATCTCTGCCTCATCTGGTGAAGAGTGTCGTACGCTACAGCTAGAGACTAGCTCGCCTTTGTCGCTCACTACTACTGCAGCATAATGCCCTTCTGGGTATTCTGCCGCATCGGTGTACACTACCCCTTGTTTTTGGAGGAGGGAGCCTTGGAGTCTTTGGACCCTGCTTCTCCTGCGTTCCTTGTTGTGTATGGGGTGCATGTTTCTTGGGATAGGGGTTATTCTTAACTTGTTAGCAATTTCTTTGGGGATGACGGTTATCCTATCACGTGATTCTGGGTTTTGATAGCCCAGGTTTCTGAGGATGGATCGGCCCGTTTTGCTGCCAGTTAGTCTGATATATTGTGCCGTGAGTTTCGCCTCGCACATTTCCTCTAGGGTGTTCGACACTCCTAGGTTCAGAATCATCTCGGTTGATGTGCATGCTGGTAAACCTAGTGCTGTTTTGACACCTTTCCTGATGAGAATGTCTACCTTGTCTCTCTCTGCTTTAGTTGTTTTTAAGTACGGGATAGCGTAGGTGATTCTGCTAATGATGAAAGAATGAACGAGCCTAAGTAGGTTTGCCTCTTTCATCCCCGCGTTTTTGTTTGCTATCCTCCTGAGAAGCCTGCATGTTTGGTTGGTCGTGGCTTCTAGTCGGTTAATTGTTTCGGTGTTTCTCCCATTTTGTTGTATCCACATACCCAGTATCCTGATCTTGTCCACCCTTGGTACCGGGGTGTTGTTGACCAGGAGCTGGATATTGACCTGCTGCTTGCCCATGATGAGCATCTCCGATTTTTCCGGCGAGCATTTTAGCCCTATGGGTCTCAGATAGCATTCCGTTTCCCATATTGCCCTTTGTAGGGTGCCTTCTATTTGGCCATCGCTCCCCCCTCTGTCGACCCAAAGGGTGAGGTCGTCAGCATAGAGTGTGTGGCAGAGGCCTTCTATCTTTCTGAGTCGTTCTGGCAGCCCGATCATTGCAATGTTGAACAGGGTAGGGGAGAGCACTGAACCCTGCGGTGTTCCCTTGTTGCCTAGCTTAATGTTTTTTCTTATTGTGCCCCCGATTTCTATGTTCACCGTTCGGTCCGTGAGGAAGCTTTTGATATAGTTGTATAGCTTGCTTCCAACATTTAGGTGACTGAGGTGTGACAGGATCGCTCTGTGTTTGACGTTGTCAAATGCTTTGCTGACGTCCAGTCCGACTATGACTCTCGAGTCGCTAGTCTTCCGTTCCAATACTTGTTCTTTGAGTTGTAGCATGACGTCATTTGTGGACAGTTGTTGTCTGAAACCAATCATGCTGTCTGGGTAGAGTTCCTTACTTTCCAAGTAATCGTTGAGCCTATTCTGTATGACGTGTTCCATGAGCTTGGCTACACAGGAGGTTAACGATATTGGCCTAAGGTTCTCAAGTTTGAGTTCCTTTCCTGATTTGGGGATGAGGACTAGATTTGCTGTCTTCCACTCCCCGGGTATCTCCCCCCGTTCCCAACACTTTTGAAAGAATGCTGTCAGTTGCTGGAGGGAGTTGTCATCGAGGTTTCTAAGCATCTTATTGGTGACCCCATCTGGGCCAGCCGCGGTTTTTCCGCTGAGCCTGTTTAAGGCAGCTTGGACCTCTCTTAAGGTGATTGGTTGGTCCAGCTCTTCGTTGTTTTCGCCACTGTAGTCGGGCAATGTTTCGGTGTTTGTTTCTCCTATGTACCTGTCTTTAATCTGGTTTATCATATCCTCCTCCGACCCCTGGAAATTGTGGGTTAGTCGTTGCATTTTTCTCCTGGTCTCAGCTTTGGTGTTGTCTGGGTCTAAGAGGTGTCTCAATAGTTTCCAGGTGGTGACGGAGCTTAATTGACCGTCTAGTCTATCGCAGATGTCGTTCCAGTGTTGTCTATTTAGGGTTTGGGCATGGCTCTCAATTTCCTTGTTGAGAGCTGCTATTCTTCTTCTCAGGTTACGGTTGCCCCTTTTTTGGGCTAGCTCGGTTTCTGCTTCGTTTTTCTTCTGCCACAGCTGCCTCATGTGGCTATCAACCCAGTTTTGTTCCTCACCTAATTCTACTTCCTCCTCAGCCTCTTTGCACGCCCGCTTTATGCCATTGGTCCATTCAACTATGTCGGTGATCGCCCCACAATCCGCTCCATTGGCGCGGAAGGACTGCCAGTTGATAGATTTTAGGGTTTTTCTCTCCCGTTTGATGTTTACTCCGTTTTGGACAACGATCTCTATGATTCTGTGGTCACTGCCTAGGTTCTCTCTCGTGTTGTGCCAAGTAGCCTCAACGTCCGCTCCGATCATGGCCAGGTCGGGGGAGGTGTCGAATGACACGCTGTTCCCCTGCCTTGTCGGTGCGAGTGGATCGTTGAGGAGTGTTAAATTGCATTTTATCATAGCGTCCCATAATTCCCTTCCCTTTATCTGGGAGTGGTGGTATCCCCATGCTTGGTGGGGGGCATTAAAATCCCCTACTATTACGAGACGCTGCTTACCCTGTGCTAATGCTTGCGCTTTGGCAAAGAGCTCCCTGAAGCCACAGCCTTTCCTTAGTTTAGGAGAGCTGTAGACGTTTATGACTAGCAGGCTGCGTTCTTTCCGCCTCTGCGGTATAATCTCCGTTAACACATAGTCAATCTGCGTGCATCCTACCTCATGCTGTATGACGGTGATATTTCTCTTCACCAGGGTAGCAGTCTGAGTGTTTGGCGACTGGCCTGGGTATGTTTTGTATCCGCTGAGTTTAGCGTTTTTTCCACACTCTTGCAGCGCGATGATGTCGGGACCATCGCATCCCGCAAGGTAGGCTTGGAGAACGTTTCTTTTTTTTATAAAGCCCCTACAGTTCCATTGCCATATTGTGTTTGCCCTAGTGTTGAGTCTGGCCATGATTCAACCGCAGAAGGAATTGGTTTTGCTGTTCTGCCAGTTGATCAAGTCGAGTTCCCATTGGGATGACTAGTTGGCTGAGCTGGGCTGAGAGTTGGTCTATCCTCTCCGCGTTACGCTGGGTAGCTATGGCCGCCTGCTGTACTACCTCTTTGAGTTGCTGCATGTCTACCTCAAGTTTTTCTGCCCTGCCCTCTGCGTTTGCAAGGCCCGAAGCGGTCTTTTTAACTCGCTTTTTCTTTGGTGGTGCAGATACCTCTTGCTCGGATTCGGACGACTTATCGTCCATGGCATCCTGACGCGCTGCCGGTTTTCTAATGAGTTGAGCCTTGAGCTCAGTGTTCTCCCTTTGCAACTCGATAACGTGATTACGGAGCTCCTGCATCTGAGCTACTGTTTGCTCCTGGTAAAGTTTCCATTGCTCCTGTTGCTGTTTCATCATTTCGTGTTGTTGTTTCATTTGCTCTTTGAGCTCCCTCACTATGTCAGAGTCATGGGAATTCCCCGCTTCCCAGCCTACCTTTTTGATGGTTGTTGTCCCTTGCTTCTTTGGCGGGGTGGGGGTGGCCTGCTGTGGTAGCCTCGGAAAGGATGCTGACCGGCGGCGTTCCTTGCTCGTGGCCCGCGTCTTGCTAGCGTCCCGCCGGCTGCGATGCTCTGGTAGTTTCTTCTCCTCCTCCTCCTGTTGCTGCAGCTTCTCCCATTGTCGTTTCTTAACGATGTATGGTGTTCTGAAGATCCCCTTGCAGGTTCTGGCGCCAGTGGGGTGCGGCTGGCCGCACAGCTTGCAGGTGGGGTTGCAGTCGTGTCCCTCGCTTGGGTTGGGGATGCCGCAGCCTCTGCATTTCTCTTCCTTGCTCTCGCAAACGTCGGAACGGTGTCCCAGGTCTTCGCACTTATAGCATACGTCGTACTTTTTTTTGTACAAATAACAGTTCAGGATGGCACCTAGACATTTGATTTTCCTCGGTACCTCCTTGGTGGCGAATGTGAGCATGATGGTCTTGCTCTGTCCTAGTCGCCTGATCTCCAGCACCTTGGGGTTCTCCTCATGTTCTGCTATCCCCTGCGTGATCTTTTGCAGTGAGGTCTTTAGTCCTATTCCGTGGATGACGCCTCTCGAGAAGTCGTCGGGTACTGCCAGGTGAACGGTTACTTCGTGCACTTTTCCTTCAATCTCCAGGTTTGTGAGGCGTAGGAGCTTGTCTCTTGCCTCCGTGCTGGGGGTGAAGAAGACCAAAATTCCTTGCTTCTCGTTCTTGACGAGCTGGCACGCCTTGTTCCATTCAATCTTCGCAGTTACATGTATGGCTTCGGTCAGGGTTGGTCCATCGTACTGTTTGACTACCATGCCTCCCTTGGGGCGGAAAATGATTCTCCATCCATTTTCGGGAAGCTTGACTTGGTTCGAGGCGATCGATTTCTCCGCTTGCTGTCTGCCGTCGCGCTTCGCTGATGGTGGTGGGGTGTCTTCTGAGACGCGCTTGGCTTTCCGTGCCCATTTCTCCTCGAGGTTGCATTTGTTGAGTACTGTGATCCAATCCGGGGCGTCGAGCTCGCCCTGTTCGGCGCTGCGACCTTCCACGGTGATATTCATTCCTTCTGTTGGCTGCCGCACAGCTGACGCGGCGGCACCGGGGGCTTCGGTAAGCCTTAGCCCACGTTAGGCCTAGTGGCCGGCGTTCGTGTTAGCGCGTCGGCACCACGGCTGGCAGACGTGTGGCTCTAAGGTGGCGAAAAATCCACTTACGGACCAAACGCTGGTGTCCGCAGAGTCCTCGCAGCTTCCGATTGATGATTTTAACCAGCTCTGGTCGATCCGTCAACATTTGCCGCTAGAAATCACTGCTAGAAATGACGGAGCCTTGGGGCGTTCCCTTTCGCGGCATTTCTAATTTCTCAGAGCGTAAGGTGTCTACCCCACTGTGGCTGGGCTACCAAGTCGAGGATGAGGGGCACCTACCTCAGCGTATACCACACGAGATCAGAGACAAGCTACACATAATTACCATTCCCAGAAACATGCGCAAAACGCAATACTCTTCATTTGTTTCTCGTTACTGTTGCCCTCCCTGTCCTAGCCAAAAATGAATGCTTTTGAGAAGCAAATTATCTAAACATGCCTGCTACCTCTAAATACGGTAAAACTTGATATTTTGGTGGGGCGACACGCACATTGAACTTAAATTTGTGGTGATATTAACCAAGAAAGATTGCTGAACTATGCTACAAATGAAAGATTCACGAGGCAGTCTCGAGGAGAAGTGGTTCACTAAATGATTTTACCATACAAAACTGAACGCAGCACCCTCCATTAGTTTTTATGTTAGTACACAATTCTGTAGTACATTTGTTGCTATGGCATGCCCGTGTATAAACGGCGTTCAGCAGAACAGCATTATCAAGGTCATTATCCTAGTGGAAGGCTTTTTTTAGTGAAACGAGAACATCACTAAGAAATTTGCACGTAATTCTCTTTTAAAATCTCACTTGCTACGGCACTATGGTGCCCTGCTGAGCACACGAACTTCTTCAGAGTAATACCACTTCCCTCCGTCGAGCATGGGATCAGCGAAATTGGCAAAGGCAGGAATCTCATGAGTACATACTCGAAATTAGCGAAATCTGTTAAAACTTGGCTATCAGAAGCGCTTAAGCTTAAGTACTTAGGACTTGGACATGTGAGTTGTGAGCGCACCGCTTTTTTCTTTAAAAGTTCTTCTGCAAATGCAGCACCTATAATGAGACGGCCCTCTGGAAATATTGCGCAAGTTCTTACTTTAAGCCCTCTCTCCCACTTCAGCTTTCACTTCATACAGGCGGGAAAGAAACAAAATAAACCTACGGCTACCTTCCGATGCTCACACACACACACACACACACACACACACACAAACACACACACACACACACACACACACACACGCACGCACGCACGCACACACACGCACACACACACACACACACACACACACACACACACACACACACACACACGTATGTACGAACTCACACATGCCGTGTTTCAAATGATAGGTCTGATCGCAAAATTAGATTACTGTACGTCAGTTCAAAGTGGATGACGTTCAGAGAAGAAAATATTTTGTTTCATTTGCTTTGTTTCGGATTAAGGTGCTCCGAGAGCGGCTTCGATTTCCTACAACGTTACAAATGCCCACCTACACATTTTTCTTTTGTTCATATCTATTGCACCGTTCTAGGAAGATGGGAGAGAGGGTGGCCCTGTGCAGACCTGAGGCATAAAGGCCAACAATAAGTGAACTGTGCCATATGTTTTATACCCAGCTCACAGGCAACAGCGTGGCAACTACTAGAACGGTTATGAGCTTTCCAAAGTATGGCTTTGTTGATCTTACAAGAATTACTGATCAATTGTTCATGTTACTACAACTGTAGGAGCATTCCTTAGAGCGCAGATCTTAGGCTCCCGTTACTGTTGCGAGCATCGGCGTAACTGAACTAGCGAGCGCAGAGAAGGAATAAAGAGCGAACGGGAAGAGCAGCCGGGGAAGAAAGACGCGATCAGGAAAGTGGAGGAAGAGGAGGATGCAGCGGAACCACGATGCCGAAAGCGGAGGAGGAGGAGTGTGTAGCGAAATTGTGAGAAGAAAAGCTTAGTGGGACGACGATGCCCTCCAGATGGCGCCAGAGTCGTGCGCGTCGTCTAAGAGGTGGCGGCTGTGAATAGCGACCACGCGTCCCTCACGCACTGCCTCTCGGGATCTCCAGATTAGCGACGCAGTCACGACACACTTCGCTCCGTTCGTAACGTGCCGCACGCGAAAGTTTATCCGGGCCAGCCAATATATCGCGAAAGGAAAACAGGACCAGAAATGCGCTAAAATTTCGTATTAGGGAGTAAAGTAATCGTGGGTGAACTTATCGCTTTTCGCAATGTAACTGTTTCGTGCTGTATTTTTTCTTTACACACGCTGCAGTCACCTGAAACTTTTCGTTATATTTCGTCGCCTAGTAAGGACTAAAAATACGGAACTTGGCTAGGTGCGTTTGGGTGCACTTTCCTTGGGAGGTATAGCATATGTCGCGACCATTTACGCTGGCTGTAGGACCTTGACGCTCGAAACTCAACAAACTATGCATACTAGTGTTCCCCGATGTAAGGTCATGGTGCACTTATTTGGTTCCTTGAGATGTCGGTCGCACGTACATATTTCGGTTTAGTCCAAACTTCTGTAGCCCAATAATTCGCCTAGATAGGGAAAGAAAGAAAGTAGAGAGAGCACAGGTAGACAGAAACAACACACGCGTGCCTTCGTTTTCTTAGTTTAACAAAAGATTCCAAGAGGATTGTGCTATTCTGTATAGGGTTTTATTACGTTAGGTTGGAAAACAGGCAAATATGCATATTCTAGATAGATTATGGCGCGTTTTAGCTTGTGCATAAATATAGGGCGGTGGATCCATCTTGCTTGAGGTGGCCACCACGCCCTTTTTCTGAGGCAGCCAACTGCGATCGACTCTCGTACATAGGCTGTTGCTGCTCATATGGCTAGACACTAACGACAAAACACGAGAAGGTTCAACGATAACTTTGTGTGTCACTCGATTGCTCACTCATTAATTTTAAAGCACATGTAAGTGCAAAACTGGAGCCGATTGTGATGCAATCTCGTTACATTATGAGATCCTCAGACTAGTAACATGTTCGAGATATCCGTCCGCGATATCCGTCACCGAAACCCTTCGCGTAAGCAATGTCTCGGTGTTGTATTTAGGACCGCCCTCGACTGTAAGATCTTCGCTTTTGAGAAATTGCTAACTGCAAAAACCCTAACTCCTTGCTCTCTGTGAAGGACACGTACTCCTCTATCTCAGCTTTTTGGGTTCTGGTACTTACGTTGTCCCCGTTTCCTTCTGTAAAATAAAGAGAGAGGAAATAAAAGAAACAAAATCAAAAGTATGACGGTTAGAGTGAAAGCTAGGGCTTTTTGGGGATTCATTTGACGAGGAAACAGCGAAAAAATGACGACACGAGAGAGCGACACGCACACAGCGCTGTGTGCGCGTCGCTAGGGCGGTTTGCTACGCGGCAGGAAACCTGGTTGCACCTGGTTTCGTACCGTGTATTGGGTAAGGGTGAAAAGCCGGCAAAAGAAAAAGGAAAGGCAAAACTGAGTGCCCTTCAACCCTGTGAAGCAGGAAGACCAGCGATCCTCTGTATGTGGGCCCCTTAATGGCGGACTTCACCTCCGTCGGGAGGTCGGCCCAGCATTGCACTATCTTCGAGACTTTGTGTTAAGACACGGACACGATCGTGGGGGAACTAGCCTTTAAAAACGTCGTTGTAAAGAGAAAGGATAAACAAATTATACGAGCATGCACGTACAGGAACGCTCTCTATGTAACCAGATAATGTCGGAAAATTCAGATCTCTTCAAAAAGTGCGGGCGTGCTTTTGTGTCCCGCAGCGCGGATGAAGGTCGGGGCTACGGTCCCAGTATTTCTTCTTACTTGAATGCTCTTCCATCCTGTCGGCTTAAAGTGGCGCCAAGTTACTGTCTTCCATTTTTAACAGAGGGAAACTAGAAGAGGACATATAGATGTCTCGTTGCAATCAGTAGCTCTTCACGACGCACTTTCCATAATGCCAATACAGAAAAAAGCTATGTTTTTAAACACGATGCCCTACCACGAGAGAGGCAGTAAAGCTGCGTCACATCGAGATTATAGACGGAGATTATAAACGACTGCGGGGATATTAACTGCACTCTAATTTAGCGGGCTTGACGATCGGCCTGCACCGTGTGGGTGTAGGGTCCATATATGTACGCGCAGGGCTTTACAGTATCATAAATTAGCACACCGATGCAGAAGGACAAGTTGACTTTTTCTAAATGGGGTATGATAAAGAGAAGGCGAAGTTTCTGCTCGAGACGCTGACTTACGACGCGCTGACGCTGTTTTATAACAGCGCTGAACGACTGAAGTTGCAAACGTATGAATACTGACCAAGACTAATCAAGTATCTTTAAATTCCCCCTACATCATTCTCCATTTGATGGTGAGGAATCATTTTTTCCCGTTTTTGCTACTTTCCCCATGGCCTACTATCTCTTGTTCACCGCTGACTTCCCTACACGACGCGTAAACACTACGTAAACAACGAACTTCACTATCGGACCTTACGCTGCCAGCTGCAGTACACGCCTTTTACATCATGCGTTTCAGCGGCACCAATTTGGTGTGTCACTACATTACTTCAATGCAAATCACAATAACTTCGACAGTCATCCGGCTATTGTTTCTGCCGGAACATTCATTTCTGGTGGGCATAAGTTCCTCCTTCAATGATTTCGAAGGACAAATATTTCCTACGGCATAACAGTGAGTACTGTTAAGAATGTTGCACAAACGAGACGTTATCGGGGACATCATATGGTGCCCTGCTTCCTTCGGTATAGAAATGGGGCTCGTCATTTCACCTATGTCAAAAAAGTAATTGTTGTAACGTGTTTTCTATTTTAGCACAGCGTTTACAATTGCCCACTGATTCTTTAAGTCGCTGGGTTCATACATCAGAACAACGCACACATACGCTTGAAATTGCTGCAGTTCCCGCGATTCGGTGATAATGTGCTCCTGCGCACCTCGCAGAATCGATAGCGCTGCTGTTTTCCATCGAGGGCATGTCTATCGTTTCAAGAGTAGCGTGATTCACGACGGAAGGGAGAAAAACGCAAGCTAAATGAAAAGACGACAAGCGGACGGGAAAACCAATGGATAAAAGCGTTACATTCGGAACCGTATACAAAGCAAAATACTAAATGCAGAAGACAGGACAGAAGAAAAAAACTAAAGCAAAAGAGAAAGCGCGTTAATGAAGTGCTTCGTTAAATACAGGCTTCAAACTTGCCGTCTCCTTAATTAAGCGTCGGAATAAAAGTCCGCTGCCGAGAATGGCCGCATGAATGTTCATGCACAGACTGAGAGCGGCATTCCAAGACACTTCCCACGTGGGCGCCTTTGCTTTGTTTTTTTTTTTTAACGCTGCACAACCTTCTCGCCCTATTTTGTTCAGCTTGCTTTTTCTGTGCCACGTTTCATATTTCTTGGGCAATCTGTAGTGCCAAGGTGAAATGTTGACAATGTGTAAGGCGTTCTGAGCGAGTATACAGTTTCTTCTTTACCACAAAAGAGAAAAAAATGTGTGCGCTTGCAGCTGTTCGTTCAGCCAAACTTAGCCATGGCATATATTGCGCGGCCACACAAACGCAAAAACTTGCTCTTTATCACAAATGGCATTTTGAGGCGGCTTTCCTAAAGGCATTGCTTTATCCTGTCCTCACAAAAACATGATTGCATTTTGAAAGCGGTGTGCCCGGGCGCTGACAACCTGCCAGCCAGGGAAAAAAAAAAGCAGTACCAGCTTTTGTTTTATTATCCACGCCTGCTTTAAACGAGTCCTTGTGAGGGCATATAATTCATCGACAATTACGATAATCCCTAACGCGAAATTTGAGCGTCATCTATTGGCTGGCACTGACAATCTGTATTGTGCGGCACGTGTCAAACGGAGCGAAGTGTGGCGTGACTGCTTTGGCTAATCGGGAGATCGCGAGAGGCAGCGCGTTGATGACGCGTGGGTGCTATTCACAGCAGCCACCGGAGGCAAACCTTCACTCATGCAGCATTCTGGCGAAAAGACGACGCGTAGAGTGCCTCGATGTGCGCGCCCGTGCGACTGGAGCGGAGGCAAGGCCCGTCGATGCACGTTAAGGACGTGTGCTACTCTGGCGCCATTTTGTACCCATCGTCACCATATTCCGCCACCTTCTTCACATCCTTTCACCATACCCTCCTCCTCCGCTTTCCGCCTCGTGGTCCTGCTGCACCCTGGTCCTCCCATTTCCTGCTCGCGCTATTTTCGCTCTCGCCGTCTTGCATCGCCTGCTGCGCTCCGATTCACTCTCATTTTTCGCTGTGCTAGTTCGCTGGGTTGCGAATGACGACACCGACGCCTGCCGCAGCAAAGGGGGCCTAAGAGCTGCGCTCTCAAACGGTCCTCTATATAAGCGTAAATGCCCACCTATATGAGTAACACATTGTGTATTTAGCATTGCAGGCAGGGCTTTCCAGTTTGAATTTGACTTGTCAGCTAGCAGAGTGATATATCAGGCGATTCGTCAATGTGCTGAGAGCAAGCTGGACAGAATAGTTTGCCTGCAAAGGCGTAGCAACTGGTGTCGGGGCGAGCCCTGTTCTGCGGCCCAAACCATAGCTGACGCAGAAACTTGTCAGTGGCGCGACCTGCAGCCGCATGTAGTCAGCTAGAAATAAAGTGGTGCAACTGGGGCGTCCTGATCGTTTGTTGATTTGCTTGTTTTCAAATGGCGAGCGCTTCCTTTGTGGTCCAAGTGGCACTTCATGCGCGTGCATTACTTATGCCCGGCTTGTTGTTAATATTTCTTGCAATCTGTATTCGTTCATATTAAACCTATATGAAAAGGTTCTGCCTCATATTTCATAGTATTCACTATCTAACTGAAAGAAAAGGCTCTTTATATGTAGCTTTTCGTGCGTTGGGGTATTTTCGTATTGTGTTTGTGTTTATCAACTGTCAATTCTTGCAGGTATCAGCCCATGTCGTGGAATGCTTCAGTTAGCACTTTACTGCATCCCACAATTTAATCTCCCTGAACGCGGTGTAGTATCGGTTGGCAAACAAATGGCCTTAGAAATTGTTCACGCAAGATTTTCTATTTTCTTATAATTCTAGAGTGTTGTACTTATTCTGTATGAAACCTTAAAAAAATCTTGTCAAATCCTTGAAAGAGATAAATTTTGATCTCTAAGGTTTCTGATAGCCACATTAACCCCACACGCGATGCGTAATTTTGTTTTCACTGTACACTGCGCACTGTTTACTTATAACACTTTTTGAAGAGAACAGAATGTACTCGAAGCACCTCCCCACAGATGGATTATTCTGCCCAGGCGGAAATAATAAATAATAATTGAAGCATGTATAAAACAACAAGGAGAAATGCAGAAGTTCGCTAACGATCGTATCCCAAGAAACACCATGTCCTGCCTCTTTAAAGAACAGAACAAGAATGGGAAAGAGTAAAGGAAGGTACCCCACAAAGCATCACATCGCACACAATGTCGCAGTGTACAGTCATTACCAACGAGACTCTGGTTTCTTGGTTGACAAATATTTCAGTGAGCTTTATGAGCCTCATTTAAATTCCAAGCACGAACCTTTCGAAATAAAAAGACCCTAGGCGCTGTTCGCGCAATATTCATGCTAGGACTTGATCAGGAGCATAGAAGGACAACTGTTCAAAGTTGGGCAACTTAACAGCAAGAACTCTGGCATTTTTTCTATGGTGTTTGCAAGGTTTGCACAAATAAAAAAAATGAACGAAAGCAATTGAATAATTAAATATATTGACTGCAGTAAATAACAAAACAGTTACAAAGTCTACGGGACATACTCAAATTGCGATATCGAAGGGAGTGGCACTAAAATCCTACCTATATGTTTAGACAACACAAAATGGTAGTGTAGACGGAAATAAATGGCGTTGAAGTACTCACCCAATCTCAACCGTGAAGGGACTTACATTATTTGTTTAATGGTAAAGGCCTGGCTCGTGATGAAACACCCCTGTGATGTAGTAGGCTAAAACAAATCTTCACAAGATGGTCTATCTTTTTCGTGCTGCAAAAGTTACGGTGCCTCATGTAGGGTGTAGCCCAAAGCGCCAATATGATCAGACTCGTCGGAAGAGGGAAGTGAGACGGAAGCTTCACTTTACATCCAAATTTTGCCCAACAGAAAGGTTATACGGAGAGCAGCATTTTGCGGTGCCACGGGCTTAATCGGCTAAACTGATTGAATAATGGGATTTCAGTTCTTTGGGTGTAAATGGTCTTATTAAATATTGAATCGCACAGATACACTTCCCATCTAGTATCCATGCAGGGTGCAGCAATTTAGCAGGTGCCTTTAAATTTGTAACTAAGAAATTAGTAATGCCTCTGGTGTATGTATTGAAGAAGTCATTACTATTTCTTTTCAATATTGGCATGGGCAGATAAGTTATCTGTAGTGACAAGACTTGAGTGCATCATGTGTGTTTTCTTGTTCTAAATAAAAAAAGCACAACATAAAGACGGCAGTCATAGCCCTAAGCCAAATACTGCGACCATACCAAGTGTGTGTTTTTTACAGCGTATTACAGCGTAAGTGATTATGGGCTCATTCCAAAGCAATTTCGGTTGGCGATGCTGTGCGCCGCCGCAGCTACCTGCGTCCGTCGCAGCTATCACCAGGGTCCTACCCAATATGGGGTAATGGCATATATATAGTAGAATTGTCTTGAAGAAGGAAAAGAATACGAGCAATAAAAAACAGCGCTAAACGACGGGACGAGTGAAGGGACACAAACTACAGTGCTGTGTCCCCTCACTCGTCCCGTCAATTAGCGCAGTTTTTTATTGCTCGTAATCATGAACCAACCAGCCCAAATGCGTACTCTTTTGAAGGCAAAGCAGATTAAGGAGATGTATAAAAAATACTAGAACGAAAAAAGTCCCAGGCCTTCGCGTCACATCCATTGCAGTCGCAGCGTAAGTTGCAAGAGCGGCTTCATATGAACTCTATTTTCGGCAGCACTCACTCGGGAGTGGGGGAGGGGGGGGGGGGGGGGCTTTTCACGACGAAGTCTGCTTGCGTAGTTTTCCAGAATGCTACCTGAACTGCCGCCCAGCGCCGACAACGAGTTGCGGCTTCTGCTGCTCTCTGCGAAGCTGTCTGCTGAGCCTGACGTTTATTTCTTTATTTATTTGGGATACCCTCAAGTTACATAGTTGTACATCGCATAGAGGAGGGGCGAGAATACATTCTAAGATCAAAAATAGAGGATTAATTCTAGAGATTCACAGTACAGGGAAAAAAAAGAGATATGAAAAACTAGTATTGTATTCATAAGAACCAAAAAACAGACACTTTACCAGGCAGATATTGTCCACGAATAAGTAGGTAAGTATGCCATTTGCCACCGTACATTGTTTAATGTTGATTAGTCCATTTTTTGAAAGAGTTGGGTCACTGAAGCTTACAAATGATGTAGGTAGGTTATTTCACTCGATTGAAGTCGTAGGAAGAAATGATTGTGAGCATGGGACGGTGTTATGATGGGGTGCGTTAACTTTATGTACGTGATCGCAAACAGCCAAATAATAAGGCGCAGGCTGGACCCAAAGAGGGCAAAGAGAGGCGTTGTGGTAGTAAATTTTATGAAAAAGAGAAATGCGTGATTTCTTTCTGCGAAAAGATAATAATGAGATTTAAGTGTACTCTTCATTAATGTAACACTAGCAGTGCGGTAAATTAGCTAAGCTGAAACGAACATAGTGACTTTGCAGTGATTCGATTTCGTTAATTAATGTGATCTGATGAGGATCCCAAAGGAATGAGGCATATTCCAATTGGGGGGAGGGGGTGACGTATGTTTTGTACAGCAGCCATTTTATTAAAACGGGCGCAAGCGAAAAATTTCTCTTCAAGTATCCTAAGGAGCGGTTAGCTTTAGATATTAGATATTGTGCATGCTGTTTCCAAGAAAGATCGCTACTTATATGAATGTCAAGATAACGGTAGCATGTAACGGATTGAAGCGGACAGTCATTTAGGGCGTAGGTAGGGCAAGTTGTGTTAGAACGAGAAATGCGCATTGATTTTCATTTATTAGTGCCCAGTTACATGCACCAAGTGAGACACCAGTTAGATACGGTATTTAAATCAGATTGAAGGGTAGTTATACCAGAGGCCTTAGTTATATTTCGATATAGAGCCCAGTCTTCAGCGAATAAACGAATTTGTGAGGAAATGTTACCAGGCCAATCGTTAATATATATTAAACATAAAAGAGGACCAACGACAGACACGTGTGGGACACCGGATTCAACTGCAGCCGCGTTAGATGTGGAGTCATTAGTTACAGCAAATTGGGAACGAGATGAAAGGAACGATTGCATCCAGCTAAGTACTCTCGGGTCAATCTTGAGTGCGCTTAGGTTATGTAGCCGCCATACATGTTTGACCTTCGTAAAAAGCTGTCGACAAATCCAAAAATATGCAATCATTAAAAAAACCAATATCAAAATATGCGTGTAAGTCATTACTGAAAGCTATCAGCCGAGTCTCGAAGGAAAAAATTTACGAAAGCCATGTTGACTGTTAGAGAAAAAAAAGATTATTTTCTTCAAGAAACATGACAAGATTCGAAAATATAATGTGCTAATAATAATATTGGTGCTAAAATAATATTGGTGCTCCGGGGAAATTAACACATATCTGGCATAAACAATTCTACATAGTATCACCAGAACTCGGGACGGTGGTCGGTAACATCAATGACAACCTTTTTGAAACTTACAGAAACGCAGCACCATACACATTCAATGTTACATGATATGGCTGCAAGGAAACAGTCAAAGCATCCATTGCCAGCAATTAAAACACCACCGCCTAGTGTGTTGGCGCAATCGGTACGGTAAACATTATACTTTTTATTGCAGTGGAATAACTCTGAGTTTGCTACTTTACTCGTCAACCATGTTTCGCTTAATGCTATTATGTCTGCATCACAATAATTTCTTAGGCTGCAGAGATCATCTCTTTTAGATGAGAAGCTTACCTTAGCGCCTAGCGCGTAGCTTTGCAATTCATTTCAGCAGCGGTTCGTACCTTTCGAGGAGGTGCCATAAAGTGTACCGAAGAGTAAACACAGGGATCGAGACTACTCTGCGCACATGTCATATCTTGTGGTACTGTTCTGTTGATTAAGATGATGGTTTATTGGCATCCTCTGTGATACGGGGTGGTGACAAATAATCACCCATCCTGTTTGAGTTAACCAGGTCCAACTACGTGCAACTGCTACATGTGGGCGCACCCTGTAGAACAAAACGCCACTAGAATGCAAAGTTTGCACGCATCGACGCTACGCGGCGCGCATACCACATCGCGTGACAAGTGGCGGGATTCAATGCTGGTGACGCTGCTGCAGATGATGATTTACGGGCACCCCCTTTAAATATGAACACTGACCAGCAGTCACCTAGCCTTCTTGATGATATGAGGTATGCTGCGCATGTTTTTTTTTAATTCTAGCATTTTTGTGTACAGTTCCTTAATCTTCCTTTTCTTCCTCAAGACAATTCACCATTGCTTGACCAATCCCCCACAGTTGTAGGAGCCACATGCTTGAGAGGAAACAGAAACAACCTTGCACCGATAAACTGGCCAACCTGAAATTTCAAGTTGGCCCACATCCAAATGTTTTTTATCCCATGTCCAAATTTCAAGTTTGGCCACCTCTATTTTTACGTTCGCACACCCCCTAATTAAGGTGGCCCACCTGACATCTCAACTTGACCCACCCCACAATTCAGGTTAGCGCACCCCACATATCAAGTTGGCCCACCACCTTCATATTTAAAGTTGGCACATACCCCAAATTTCATGTTAGCCCACGTCCAAATGGAAGTTGGCCCACCTCGAAATTTCAAGTTGGTCCTCCTCGAATTTCGAATTGGTCCTACCCCTAATTTAATTTGGCCGTCCTACCCCTAATTTAATTTGGAGCACGTGACAAGCTTGTGCTACCTTATTTAGCTATTCTGGCGCAAACTTTAACAAGTGACACCACGTCCTACCGCGCCGTTCTTGTAAAGAACTCTACATGCCGCGCACAGACACGCCGTTCTATCATCTATGTGCACCTGCAACTGCATAAGATCATGGGACGCAGGATGTGCGAAGAAGCTAAATCGTGGCGAAATGCTGTCACACAGTCTTGAATTCAAATGGGAAGTAAGAGCGATTACAAGATAAGACCGAAGGGCCCCCGCTATCTGTATCATAATTTAGCATATCACATTGCAATAATCAATCTCACTCGTGTGTTTGTTAGCATCAATTGTGTACCCGCGTGCACATAGGCCCTTAGCAGCATGCAAAATACATTTCACCTGTCCCACTGCGGCTGCGTCTCTAATGCCGCCGACCAATTTTTTTTATAGCGCAGCTCTAAGGCGCCCGTTCCTGCAGCGAGCATCGGCGTCGGCGTCCCTCGGCATTCTCGGCGCAACCGAGCGAACGAGCACAGCGAAGGATCGAAGAGCGAACGCGCTGCGCAGCGAGGGAATGAAAGACGGCGATAGCGAAGAGAACGCGAGGAAGAAAGCAGAGGAGGAGGGCATGGCGAAAACGTGAGAAGAAAAGCGTAGTGCCACGCAAGACGAGCTCTGCGGCGACGATGGCTACGAGATGGCGCTTAAATAGCGCGCCTCGTTTGTTCACTGATGACGCCACCGATAACATATATGGAAACTAGAGTGTACTAGAATAAGGTTGAGTGGGACAAGCGGCTGGGGCGGCGCATGCTTTGCAGTGAGGCGTGCGACAACGAAAAATAGTGCAGCGGCGCGGCGATCGAAGTGGAATGGGCCTCATCATGGTCGCGCCACTGGAAACTGCTGGCAATACTTCTCGGAAGGGTCACTCGTACTACTTTACACACTGGTATCTGCGTTCAGAGCACTAAAAAGGTGTTTTTAATTGCGTATGACATGCCTTAGGAATAGCTGCCTTTTTGTCTTCCTTATTTCATTTTATTTTATTTGCCGCAAAGCCGGCTTTCATTCTACGATGTTATTGTATGGTTCCCTTTGGAGAACAAATATTTTTTCATCTTTTTTTTCATGCAGCACGTATCTCTCCTGTGTACTTTTGTGGATATACTTCTCCATCAGTAGGTCTTGCGAAACGCAGAGAGAGAAACATATGTAAACTTCCTGCTTGCCGTTTCAGATGAATAAAACATATCTGCCCCATCGGGCACCCTGTACTCAGATTTACGGGAATTATTCTTATAGAAAAAAAAAACGCAATGCAACATTTTGTTCATGTTTCCTTCTTTCTCGCGTAACAGAATGCGGAGTAACTGGAACGGGTTCTTTTATTGCCGTCTGACCTCGGGCGCAGAAAACTGTTTTATGTAGCATTATATGGATGCTAATCTTTAGCCCGTAAGCCGCGCGAATTTTTTTTGTCCATTCTATGCTTAACGACAAAAGAAATGAAATAAAAAAAGCGACGTGGTAGTCTAATTAGTGGCTACGTAGTGATTATCGCGTTGCGCATCTAAACTCGAGCTCACGGGTTCTGTCTCGCGATCTCCAGATGAGCGAGGCATTTGCGCCACACTTCACTGCGTTTGTAAAGTGACGCAGGAGACATATTATGCGCGAAATATATCGCAAAATGATAAAAAGCATGGAGTTGTGCTCATATGCCCCATTAGGAAGTATAGCAATCCCCGGTGAATGTTTTCCTGAAATTTCACTTCTCCTTCCTTTCCCGTTTGTATATGTCAGTTAAAGCTACGAAAAATTATCTGATACTTTCCTTGGCTTAATATTTGTTTAATGAATGAATGAAGGAATTCTGGAGTTTTACGTGCCGACACCACGATTTGATTGTGAGTCACGCCGTAGTTGGGAACTCTAAATAATATTGACCACAAGGGGATGTTTAACGTACCCCCAAAGCACGTCGCACGGGTGTTCTTTATTTCCCGCCCATCGAAATTCGAACATTTGTTTCCTTTAATGAATGTCGTGACATGCCGATCAATCACTGCACATTTGCCTGCCGTGGTTGAGGTAACTTAACCGGCAGGCAGGCGAGGCTATTGTTTTGCCACCGAGAACAGCACGGGCACTGGCGAGAAAAACGTTATTGCGACTCAGAACAGTCATGTTCGCCCATTTAAAACACGCTATTAAAGTAGCAGCACAAGACAATATATAACACAATATTGATCTTTTTGTCGTAATATTGAAGAACGGCAACATATTATAAACAAATAACACGAAAATGCAAACGCTTGGTAGGGTCAACAATTACTAATGCACCAGTAAGAATAGCTAAATATGTTGAGACAGGCATAATAAATCATTGCACAAAGGACTTCACAATTTATCTTTATGCGCACGTCTTCTCTTATATGTTTATAATATTTATATTGGTGCGTCTTTGTAATGAAGCCTTCTTTTGATTGTTGTGCCATGGCACCTGCTTTGTAAACTTTTTTTTGTCGTTCTTACCATCGTATTTTTTTCACCGGTGTAGCTGTTCATCTAGGACCGAATAACAGCATCTTTCTTGCAACTAGGACTACAAGTATGTGTCCCTACTTGGTACACTCTGGTAAGTCTTGTCCTCGCCTTTTATTCTTCTTTTTTGTTCCACTGCGTCAGCGACTGTATTCGAAACGCTTTTCTTTGATTTCCTTACACCGTTGATAATTTTCCGAACTTCTTAATTCTTTCAATAAAAAGATGTTTGTAATTATTTTAGACCTCAAAAGGGATAGTCATCCTTTTAATGTTTTATATTTTTTACAATAAAATATGATGGTTTTAAAAAATAACTTCACTAAACTTAAATCTCTCGGCTGCACCCGCCACCAAAGCGGCTCAAGCAGAGAGCATTAATCGGACTGCTGGAAACCTCGTCGAAAATTGGACGTGTGGTTGAAAGTGGACGGGCGTGCGACAGGAAGTCGTCCATCATAATTACGGGACGTTCTCCCTAGTCACGTAGGGACTGTCAATTAGGCGGTTCCCGTCAGACAAATCTCATTATGTACTGCTCAGCCCAACTCAAATGAGAAGAAAGCCTTCTATTTTCTTTCTTCCTTTTTTTATTTTTCACGGTCCCGACCTTGAACTGCGTATTTAAGCAAACTTTTACGCTTGTGCTATCAATGGCAAAAGCCATACACTAACTGAAAATACAAATGAGACTATAAAAAAAGGTGTAATACAGAATGAAAAACAAATAACTCGTCGATAGCTATGGGACACTTTTTGTCTCACTTTCTTTCCATCGAAAACACCTGAGCACCGCATTGGCCATCGAACCTGACTTTAGGAAAAGAGGCCCTAAGATGGAAATCACGATGTTATGTTGCCGGAAATCCTAGTCGTTAAAGTTTGCTTTTTCAACAGCAAAGTCTCGACCACGGCTGTGAATGCTTTAGCACGATTTCTACACCAACAGCATCTCCAGAGGCGTTCTTCAAAACACGACACATGTATTTATTTAAATGTGATGGACCATCGTGAAAGTCACATTTGCGTGAAACATACTGCTTTTAATTGTAACCAACATGAACAAACTAACAATAACAGCAAATAGAGCTCCTTATTACTTGAAAAGAAAATGAAAGAAAAACAGCCGTCATATTGTTTTTTTATCTACACATTGCATTATTAAAGAGATCACCGGAGGCAATCAATCGCCATTTAGGGTAAGTAAGAATGCAGGCGTGTGTGCAATGCACGCGCTTTAATTTATTAACGTAATGCGCACACAACGCTTTAATTTAATTGTTAGTAGCCAGAAAAGCACAATACGCTCCTGTTCTTATACATCTCCGTGCATTTTAATTGTGCGTCTCTTTTTTTTCTTTTTTTGACGGGGTAATCTCCTAAATGACAAGGATAAAATCTATATACATGTATTTCAATGCATAGTTGCATTGAAATATATACATTGAAAACGTAGCAGGTCCTAGATCACGTCTGTGGTTCGAGGCATCGAGACATTGTGGACGCATATGTTTATTTTTATACGGTGAGAAAGGTGCAGATCTTACGCAGAAATTTCCCGCAACTGCGAAATGTAAAAAATAATGGGGCCATTTTGGAAAATGAGCTAGGTAGCCAACCGGGCACAGACGCCGGCGACAGGTATTATGTAGCGTATTTGTTCAACATGGACAAATTATGTGAGGTTTGCGAAAGTATGTCTCTAGCTGATGACGAAGTTGCGCTTGTGGGCGTTTTATACTCAGGAAGGAATATTTATTCATTATTTATTGTCCTTCCACGAGGAATGCTTCTCTTAATTTATCCAGTGTGTTATTCCGTCTGTGCGCGTATTCGGAGCACACCGCCCGGGGCGAAGAATGCACGGAGGAGGTGTACTTTAAAATAAAAATTGTATATACAAAGCTACTCTCAAAAATTGTCCCTAATAACTTTCCTGCTGTGGTGGTCGCAGTTCAATTAGAGAAAATATTCATGCTCGTGCTTTAAATATTTCCGGTACATTACATTGATTCGCGAATAGGGGGCACTCAGGAGCCATGCAAATTGGAGAATTCCGGTAACAGGTAATGCAAAATAAAGAAGGCCTCGAAACGTTAATTCTTTCTTGTAGATTCTCGACTGATATCTAACAAGAATCTCGAAAATGTGGTGGGAACTAATTTTAGGATAATGGAATGGAACATTTTTCGAGGAGAGAGAACTGCGAAAGTGAGTAATTCAAAAACATGACAAATATGAAAGCGCCGGCATTTCCTTGCGCATCTGCAATATGCACGAAATAACAAAGAGATATACTTCAGAAAGACACAAGTTCTTCACTCATTTCTTTCTTTTTTGCGCACTTACTGAATTGAAATCCTCCAGAAGAAAACTACGCAAATCAAGCAAATTTTTTTCTTCGTTTTCTTGCATTTAGGTGATGGGGCGCTTTAAAGGGACATAACCATGCCAATCTGCCTCCTTTAGGCAGCCCGGCATCCTCCCTTGCGATGATCGCATGGGCAGCACCAAGCCCACGTAGCGAGAGCAACGTTCAGGGCTGGTTTTTCTTTTTCGTCTACTATTGCAACCTTGCCCGCTTTATTTTTTTCCCTAATATAGCGTCTGGATTGGCTGTGTGCGTCTCATTTATCATCTCCTTTACATTGGTCATCGATGGCCTATAGCAACCCTGTTTCTCTTGATATAAAGAAGGTTCCTTACAATTTCGAACATGGTGAGCCACCACAATGTGACATTATCGTGACGGTGAACAACCGCAGTGTCACAACGCAAGTAACGAAACTAACCGTTTACCGGGCAAACCTGCGCCTATAGTAATAGTATAACTAAGCATAATGTAGCCGCGGCCACGCTCCTCGATCGTGGAAAATATGATGCGTGCATCCAACGCGCCGGCTAACAAGACTCGTCGAATCTTCAGGCGTAAGCACTGGTGCTCGCATCAGTTCTAGAATAGAAACCACTATTCCCGCCGTGTGCGCAGTCTGATAACACAACGCC
Source organism: Dermacentor albipictus (assembly GCF_038994185.2). NCBI lineage: Eukaryota > Metazoa > Arthropoda > Arachnida > Ixodida > Ixodidae > Dermacentor > Dermacentor albipictus. The sequence continues at coordinate 441,838,408 of NC_091821.1, forward strand.
CGGCGACAACATAGGCAACAGGTAGAACCAGCGATAACACTCGAGAAAATCTCTATACAGAAAGGCGCGCCTTGCACTGCGCGATAACTTTGAACATTTGTTATCTTGTGAACGACAGTCAACCAGAAAGATATATAAATACACGTCGAAACAACTCTCTTTTAAGGAAAAGAACGCGAAAGCGAAAAAATAAGAGCATACACAAATAATATAATATAGCAAAGGAACATAGAAACAATGTACCCTATAGTTCGTTAGCGCGCGTACAGTGGCTTAGGTCTCACTACGTGGACGATAATAATTTGTGCATAGCACCACTGTGATTGGATAATGCCGTCCGGCACGAGTTCATAAAACCGTGCACTAACACGTCGGGGAATCTTGTGTGGTCCGAAGTCATGTCGCAGTATCTTTTCGCCATGCCCACGCTGTGGTATGGAGGTGCAAACCCAAGCGCGGCCGCCAACCTGGTAGTCCAAGTCACATCGGCTGCTCCGTTCTTTGTTGTGTTTTGCTGCGCAGGCGAGGGAGTTGCTGCGCTTCCTCGGTATACTGGCGTTAGCCGACGTGCTATTATGCGGCATGCTGGTGGTAGTGTTTGTAAGGATAATAATCAGGTTCACGCATGCGGACTTTGCCCTTTTCCGAATGATGTCGTGCCATGGGAGGGGCACTTGCTTGCAGTGAGTTGCAACCATGGCGGGTTCAGGCCAAAGAAAGAGGGCAAGTGTTTAACTTCAGGCCTTTATGCAGCTTAGTTACACCAATACTGGCAGCTACAGGCACACACAAACAAAACCACGACGGCGGAACGTTCCGAACGGCTGAGGCTAAAACCTCACAATGGAGGAAACACAAAAGAGGCTGATAATGGTTCAGTTCACCTGGCGTGAATGTGCACTAGAGCTCACAAACTCACTCACAAAGTCCACGCGCTGCAGAGGGACGGCGTACTCCACACCAGAGTTGTCTTGCAGCCAGTCGCAAGCTCGTCATGGAAAAGACACGAACGCATCAGAGAGAACCGAGTTTCTCTTCTGCGCTGGTGAGCGAGCCTTCTCGGTTCAAAGAATGGGGAAAGGAGAGAACGGGGTGCTGCGGACACAACGTCACAGCAAGGACCTAAAAGCAAGGGGAGTGCTGAAAGATGCATTCTATATGCTACCATCAGCGCATGCGCGCACCAGCGCATGATGATCACGTGATAACCACCCACGGCCACCTCGATGACATCAGAATGCACGTGCATTCTGATGTCATCGAAGTGGCCGTGGGTGGTTATCACGTGATGATCCCGCGCTGGTGCGCGCCACGTGCATTCAGACCTGGTTTATAGAGGTTACCGACTCTCCTACCACATGACGCTGTTTATGTTACTGTGGCTTGATAAATAACTTGGTAACAGCAGATGCAATTTTTAGCATGAACAAAAGCCATATATTGCGCTTCTTGTTAATATAAATAGCATTCTGTGACTCATTCACCCGTTTTGATTCTCCCTGCCTGCTTACCTGCCGGCCTGTCCTTCTATCTATCTATCTATCTATCTATCTATCTATCTATCTATCTATCTATCTATCTATCTATCTATCTATCTATCTATCTATCTATCTATCTATCTATCTATCTATCTATCTATCTATCTATCTATCTATCTATCTATCTATCTATCTATCTATCTGTCTGTCTGTCTGTCTGTCTGTCTGTCTGTCTATCTATCTATCTATCTATCTATCTATCTATCTATCTATCTATCTATCTATCTATCTATCTATCTATCTATCTATCTATCTATCTATCTATCTATCTGTCTATCTGTCTGTCTGTCTGTCTGTCTGTCTGTCTGTCTGCCTGCCTGCCTGCCTGCCTGTCTGTCTATCTATCTATCTATCTATCTATCTATCTATCTATCTATCTATCTATCTATCTATCTATCTATCTATCTATCTATCTATCTATCTATCTATCTATCTATCTATCTATCTATCCTCGAATCCTGTCGACCTGCTTGGGACACTATAGCGGTATGTGCTGTCGTGCTGCGATCATGTCCTGCTCATTTCATTGTCGTCATTCTAATTTCACGTTATTACTTTCATCATGTCGCCGTCGTCGCTCTTTCTACCACAACCCAGTGTCAAGGCGTCTAATAGCTACAGCTGATAAGTATGAGCTGGTGTTCGTGATGCCGTCGAGGTCGTTGCGTCGCCGTCATTCAAGCTTTGGCATCCAACCCTCGCTATGCCGTTGTCGTCACGTGGTTAACATACAGCCGGCATGCACTCGCTGTCACAGCGCCATCGTGATGACGGCATCATTCTTCAGTTATGCATGCTTATGGGCACCCTGTTCAGTGAGTGCCACAGCAAAGTGGGATGACATTGGAGTGGGAGAAAGAATATTCTCAGAAATACCACCACGCGTGTTGGATAAACGGGACTTCAGAAATATGGTCTGTCACTACGTTGCGCGACTGAAATTCGCATTACTGTCAACAGCAATCGTGAGTAGAATTCTACCGTAAGTTTTTTTTTCAGAGCAGATGATTCCCAAGGGAAGAATACGTAACGACTGGAAAAATGCATCTGTAGTCTGCGGCTCGCTTTCTTGAAAAGTTGCATTTCTTAGCACAATTTTAAGAAGTGATAAATTTCTGTTGCCTATTGGGACCACAAATATTGTGCACTTGTGAATGGAAACAAGAATGATGACTGAATGAAGCGTGGTGCGAATAAGTGATAAAATGAATAACTAAAACTTGTAAACAATAATACTTTTCTGTATCTTTTAGTGCCCACGTTAAATCTCTTGTTCTTGTCGGCATTTCTTACATGTAGCGGTAAACCTATCCTTCAGTGATCATCAGCAGCCAACGGCACTCATTGACGAATAGACAAGAAAGTCGTGAAGTCTACCAAGTTGGGATCAAAGTTGTGATGCGCCAGCGAAAATAATGGTAGCCTTGACAACAAAGGCAGGCGTCCGACTGCTCAGACCTCTCTCCAATGTGGGCTCCATTTTCAAGTCACGACTTTATCTTCAGCGCTTACACATCCTTCTTCACCCTGTCCCTCATGAAGTGAAATTTCTTCTCATTCCTTGTCAAGCCTTATTTGTTTAGCGGGTCCTTTGGCGAAGCAATGTACACCTCCTGGCCATCCAATTCTTGCACAAAGAACTACAGATAATTTTGTTACGTTATATTTATTGCTGCCTCTGCTGCTATTGTGGCCGGCGCGCTTTAACGAACGAACATTGCACGTCGCTCTCCATAGTCGTGGCGCCAAAGCCTTTCGGCTTTATAATGGCTTCTTTTCTCTAATAGTTTCGCTTGCGTGTTGACTCGCGTCATTGGGTTGGAATGACGCAAACGCGTTCCTGCTTCAGTGAGTGCCTATTGACTCAATAACAATGTGCGCCGAGACAATGAGTGCTTTAAAGGGAGCATGTTAGGTCGGCACTCGGATTAATATAATGGAACTAGACGCTTGGAGTTTAATGCCTCCGTTCCGAATTACTTCCTTATTGTCTGCTTCTCTTCCTTTTCTGGGTGTCTTAATTTAAATTGTCAGGGCTGTTGCAGCAAAGCAGCGTCTTTCATTGTGAGAGGAGGTTCACGTAAGCACAAAAAAGGCGAATTACCTGTGTTCGTAATTCAAACTTTGCCTGCAATTTCTGTTGTTTCCTTCGAAATTTAAGAAAGGACTCGTAACGCCTGATTTTAGGGCGGCTTGTAGTCATACCGCTATTAAACTAAAATAAATGAGCTGCACATTATTGTTTGTTTTTCTTGCGATTGAAAACCTTCAGGCATCGTTGTAGTTCAAATATGAAACTTTTTAAGTTGTCCGCCCTTGCTCGTGACGTTCAACATCATCCCTGCTTTTTGTTTCTACATTAAGACTGTGTACACCACTAGACCGCTAAGGACTCAGACTCATTTACCATTAATAAATGCCTCCTTAGTTTTGAAATCTGTGCGCTGCTTTATGATGGCCAGACGAAGGCACAGGGACATGAGACACAGTACATAGAAAGCATACAACTTGATTATTTCAGGACATATTTCACTGATTCCAGGGATGTCTAAAACTCATAGGGCAGTTTATTTCGCTTCTAATTATCACCTCTTTCCCTTTTCTGATGACCGATCGTGCTGTGTTTCACATCCGTGTTGCTGTTAAGATTCGCATTCTGTAAGCCTTGATTTGGTGTGGCGAGTGAATCCCGCCGTGAGTGTATCAGAGTGGCACGGCACCTGCATGTATGCGAGCTGGTCTTCTACTGGGTACGTGCCCCATGATTTCTACCGCTCAATCTCTGCTGGTATTCAATAAACTTTCTTTATGCCGCATGATGAACGATGTGGAGTTGTAGAGCCATCTGTGAAAATGTGCGTTGCGGCTGCGTATTCTTCGTGCATATATTCCAAAGCTATCTGATAAGTCGCTGCTTGAGGCATTTTCTTTCTCGCATTGATTCCAGGAATATATGGCATGATTTCCAGTGGGGACAGTGTCCATGGTGAAATGTTGCGCGGCATAATTTGTGACGCTTGAGCAGGAATCGAAATAGATATGCTTCCGACGGCCTGCCCAAAGATAGATGTAGCACGGTTTCTAGAAATATCCTTTAAAAAGTGAGTCTTCGCATGAATGACGTGGTGGAGGTGAATCCGAAGTGTCTCCTGCGAAAATAGCACTTCGAGAGGCAGGCATCCAGCTTCTGCTACAGTTCCCGAGTGGGACGATCCCTTCGGAAGGCCAAGACATACGCGAAGGCAGTTGTTTCGAGCTGCCTCGAGTTTTTTCTTGCTTGTGGAAGATATTTTGTGCAGGATCGGGAGGTAATATTGTAGAGTTCCGTCGACGTAGGCCTTATGGAGGAGCACCACTGATCGACAGTTGCTTCAAAAACACTTGTTTGCCATGCATTGTCAGACAATAAAAAAACCCGGTATCGAAATTAGTCCTGACATGCCCTCATCCACAGGCCCCACCCGCTACGGTGTCCCACGTAACTTGAGTGTTTCTTTTGAGGCATTATTTGAAATAAACACTCAGTCATCATTTCTGAGGTCTGCATTTCCGCAGCATTTTGCGATAATTTCTTATAGTCGCCATGCTCCACAGGGAGACTCACGTGGAACATCTGAAATTCCTAAGATAATTTGCTGCAGACAAGCTGCTCTGCGCCACTGTTTTAAGTTTACCGCAAGAATTTATACAAGTTCTTTTTTTCTCTGTTTACATAGAAACTAAAAATTTGTCCTGTGTTTGGAAACACCAAACTTACGTGTACAAGCGAACATCTTGACTTCTTTTAGAGATGTTGCTTTGTAGTTGCGCACATTTACTCATTTTTGATGTACACAACATTGAATTGTAAGGAAAATTATAATAATCGCACAGAGAGAGACAAAAAAACGCGATATAGTACAGGGGACGTGGCAGTGTGCGGCCACAATTTGAATGGTGCTCCCTTGTCTGCGAGCATCAGCGCTGCGAGCAGTTGGGAATTAGCTTCTTCGTTTCCCTCGATCACGATTGAGCAAGAATCTGGACGGGACGAGTGCGATCGATAAGAGAGAGAGAAAGACTGAAAGCGGGGAGAAAATGGTCGGCGTTCGGAGGGGCAAACAAAAGCGCATCCATTTAGAGTGGACAACAATAAGCTTCGCAACACGGCAGTGAAGCACGGCGGGTGTTTCTCTCTCGCACAACGTGGTTTCAGATCTTTGCAAAATACCCGAACCGATGAAACAACTTCCGAAGTAAGCAAAGACAGAAAAGAGAAACAACGAAACGAGAGGGTTCGAGACAATTATCGAAAGTTGTAAGGCCCCGACATAAAAGTAAATAAAAAGAAAGACTTTTAAAAGAACGAAAACGACCACATGACCATGGTGCAATGCCAAAATGAGAATTGAGCGAAATATGGTAAGAGATTATGACGTGTGGTGGGGAAGGGATGAAAATCATCTTTAAAGAACTACATCAATGAAAGTGCTCAGGAAAAAGCGTAAGGCTAACGGAGAATGTGGCAGCATTACTTCTGAAAGCAGCGGATACTAGAGAGCAAGGGGGCTTTAACGCGAAGCAATTCAAAAGTATTTCTATTTCTCTTCTGCAATCATCCCTCCCCGGTTCGTTCAACATTTTCTCGGGCCAAACCCACTCATTCTCTCTTTAAGGAAAAGCACCAGAACTCCTGATCTGACGTGGTGTGTGCATACTTAGTGTGCATGATCAGAGTAAACAAAGGAAAATAATCATTTCCTATTCTGTTCTATTTTTGGCTCTAACCCTTCGCATAATGGTCAAATTTCTTAGAGCGCCGGCCACTTGGTTAATCTGCCACGAGACGTCACAAAGCCCGAGCACTCAGCCCGTCAAGGTGAGTCGTATGCATTAAACATACATCGATATGTTGAAGAAAGCTGAATCTGTTTTTCTCGGAAGAGCCGTTGATTAACCCGTTACGAGAGGAATTGAAGAAGCCCACCCCGCACTGATCGCTATGGAACTGGCTACTCGAAACTGCCGAGGAGCATGCATTTAATTTCGTGCGTTAAAAATGTTTGCGAGACAATGTAACGTGACCGAGCCCTTTCGGCACGTTCGCCGCATGACTCTACCAACCCTTCGTCGCTGAGGATCCGTTTTAGCGGTGTTTCAAATGAATAAGCCTTGTTATGCCTAGCCGACGAGGAAGCCCATCCGTCCGTCCGTCACGAATGACGAGATCGCTTTTCAGATAGGGCCCGCGCGCCTCGCGTCTACGCGAGCTAAGCGGCGAGAACGCAGGGCACACGAGGCTATAAGCACTAGGCTAACAATTCCATCAACATTGTTAAGTGTGAAGAGCTGCCAGGAGGTACACAATCAAGTGGTCCACCCACTTCTTGCAGGAGTGCAATGCATCCTTCTAAAAGTCATTTCACTCACTAAGACGAATCATGTAACTTTCTTTAGCGCAATTTTCTACATAAATACCGAACAATGTATTTTACAGACAGAGTGGGAAGACGTTCAAGCCTGGGCGAGTAACTCGTGCGGTAATTAAAACGGCTCATTCTTGTTCTCATTAGCCTGATTGATCCGAGCGGTGTGCATTAAATTTCACTTGATGTACTACCCGTGCGAGGCAATCCTGCGAGTTCAAGTTGGGAAGACTGGTGTCTTCTTACACGCCCACATTTGATGGTCACGTTATGTGTTGAAATTCGCCGGCGCACCGAGAACTTGAACTTATAAAGGAAAAGGCCGCATAGAATGCTCTCTTTGAGGAAATGGGAAAAGCTCTTGAACTGCCCACTGCCCGTGCACCTCGTGACGTCGGCGTTGTTTGCCGAGAAAGTTGGCGGCATCGAGGGACTGCCGTTCATTTCCGTGATCAGGTGCGTGCCACGACGCATGTTTTCTTAGTAAGGCAATGTTTGCTGCCATTTGTACAGGATATAAATCTTGCATACCGCTATATTCAAAGACTTTGCTACTGCTCGAAGAGCTACGCCTTTCAGGTAATACTCTTACTTTTACACCTAAAATGTTTTTTTTTTCTCAATGTCTCCCAAAGTTTTCATTGCAATAAAAATAACGCCATCACCTGACATCAAGCCACCTGGCCGACCTAATCCACACGATCTAGGCTGAACGGGTAGCTGTTTCTAACTAGTTGCCCCTTTCATTGGCAGATAGAGGTACTCGAGACTTTAACTACATTTTATCTCACCTCGGCGGCAATGTTCGGCCATTATCTGGATTGTCATCTAGAGGTTGGTTCTCGATATCGAGGAATGGAAGCCTAGCCTATGATCACACACAGAGAGCAAGCGATATCTCTGCAATGGGACGGTAACCCCATATGTCACTGCTGTATACAAGAAGAAACGGTGGAACACGCTGCACAATGATAGACGGCAACATCGCTCCGTTGCAGCAAAATCGGCATCCTTTAAGTCAAGTCGCCGCAGACTACATGGCTTTCCTACAGCTTAGATGAGTGCTGCTACACGCAGCATACACGGTCCAGATCCATGGTCGAGCACGCCAAATCGGTTTTATACATATTTGTAGAGTTGTTAACGGATCCTATATGCGGGAGCTCCTTTTTGGTCAGCTAAACTGGATGCTCCATTGATCGGTACGACGACCTTGCATCACTCCGTCAGGAGCGATGTTTGCCTCGAGAGCAAAAAATTAAACAGGGTCCTTAGGCTGCACCGCATAAAAAGCGCATGGAAGGCAATGCTGTAGGAGCTTCAAAATGAGAAAGCAATGCCGCGATCGGACTTGTGGCTCAAAACATGCAAATTATCAACCACTTGCTAATACACATTTCAATCCCCTGTATTTGCAAACCTATTTGTGACTACTCTTGATTTCTTTTAAGGGCTTAGTGGTCACCGTTTCTGCGGTGACCTACTTTGGCTGAAGTATGAAATAGTCGTAAATACCTCATTACCCGCCGTGGTTTCTTAGTGGATATGGCGCGAGGCTGTTAAGCACGAGGTCGCGTTAGCGAATCATGGCCACGACGGTAGCATTTTTGCTGGGCGCGAAATGCGAAAACACCCGTGTACTTAGATGTAGATGCACGTTAAAAACCCCAGGTGGTCCAAATTTCCGGAGTCCCCCACTACGGCGCGCCTCATCATGAGATCTGGAATTTGGCACGTAAATCCTCATAATTAAAGTAAATATTTCGTTTTCCCGAGCCCCCAATCTTTAGGTAAGGTATTTGGCCCAATGACAAGTGAATGTGTGTGCAGTAGCGTGCAACCAAATCAGGGCTTTGGTGATGAGCACAAGACCAAAATACCGAGAATCACGGCGGTTACAAACTAGTCAGCGAGTGCTGCCGACTGCAAAGGCCGCGGCGTCGCTAGTATTTGATGCTCACTTCCGATACCTTCGAAGTAAGTCAGGCCTCTCGGGTGACGAAATTCTCGAGAACGCTTATTGCAGAATGATCGTTCTGCAAAGGAATAAAGGAAAGGCAACAAAGGCCCTCATACGGCGACAACAATGAGAAACAAAATTGCGAAAGCACAGCAGAGATAAAATATTATAGTAATGTAGATCCTATTCTCAGACAGGAGTGCGTAAGCTCATGCTGCGTAATAGAAACGCGAAGAAGATTTGGAGATTAATTCCATGCCCATTCGAGATTTCGGAGTTAGTACACGCTTGCTGCTATGAGGAACATGCCTGTTCGTTATTGGGTGGCCTCTACATGTCGTTGCCATTAGGCCTAGGGGCATATCAAGACTATCGGCGGCTCGCCTAGAATCAAGTAGCGCCAATTTTCGAAAGTCTCCTTCTACGAGAGAATATATAAAGATCTAGAAAAAAGCGAACACAGACTTATGCTATCTCACACTTCCTTCACGTTTCGCACTTCGCTTCATGGTGTTCCTTTTATTGAGGGCAACAGTAAAGGAGTGGCTACTTTTTGTTTTTCATAAAGGTCCAGTAATAACGAACGTCAGCCTTAGGCTTTGAGTGTTATGATTGGTGGTCTTGTAAGAAAGGGTGAAAGTTGAGACGACCACCTGTTCGAATGTTGTGCACATTACGACTGTTTTAATTCTTCTCATCGTGAACGTTCTTTTTGCAGATCTTTCCTATACCTTTTCCAGAGCGTTTTTTTTTTCATTTAGTAAAACATGTTCGAAAAATTTGCTACTCCATCCATAAGCGAACAGGGTCCATATCGATAATCAAGGAATCGTATCTAGTAGAGCGAAACTTATCTTGCATGCCACGGTGAATTTGGTGCGTCAAAGTTCTGATTTACCCGCGCGAAAGCTGGCGCAAGTCTATATTTATTCTTCTTTATATTTAGAGTGGTGTTTTCTCTGGTCATAAATCAACAGCGAAGTTACTAGTTAATTAAATATCATAATAAATAAATTTCAGCTGAAACAATCTTTCATTACTTTTGTTGTGAGAATGAACTCTGCATGGGTGAAGAAAATATTGGCGGTTCATAAGTCCTATGCAGATGTATGGCGATGGTATTGCGATTAGTGTAATTATTGATGCTACATTTCGTAAAGATGATTACTATTAACAGTGTAACACACTCAGTGCCAGGAAGCGTGCTTGCAATTGAGCGCTTCGCCCACGGACAACGAAAACTCAAATTCATGTAGTGCCAAACGTCCACATTTGGCGTGAAATATGTACCCTGAAGAGTGGCGCATAGCCAGTGACACATATCTACAAATCTTGTTGTGACCGAGCGCGTACACAGCATTCTTTTCCGGGGGAGTTCTAAGGATCCATTATTCTCTGCTAAGTTTTTTATGGTTGGTGCACAATAACACCACTTTTATCTTGAGGAGGCCCTTAATCAACATATCAACAGCCAGGAGGGGGGGGGGGCGGCAGGCCTCTTTCTGGCTACTTGTGCCCCTGCTTGTGACCCCACCTGTGACCGAAGTTGGCTTGAAAGAAAACGGTTACAACGGGGCAAATATAGATACCGGGAACTGCGTTAAGTGCCCTGAGAATGCTAATAACGTTGAAAGATGAAGTTCAAATTTTCCTTGGTGCGAAACTTTGTTGTAGAATGCGAAAACGTGAGGTCTCTTCGGAGTGGCGAGTGGTACCTTTCATGCTGGCCGTGAATATTTCGTGTGGCCGTGAAGACTCGTACTTCCTAGATTCCTTGCCATTTTTTGCGTAACTTGGCAGTATAACAAAGGCCTCACACGCAAATTTGCCGCCATGAATATCAGGCTTGGTCTCAATATGAAATGTGCAATGCCATGTGACATGTACTTTCTAAGGGTGTTGCGTCTAAGTAGCGCAAAACAAGAAAAAAACAAATGTGGTTTGCCCGAATGCAACAAGCACAATATTTCTGGCTGTTCTCTTCAGAAGCTCTACTTTCGGCATGATTTTCCCTTATTTTCTACCTTTCCTCGTTTACGTTTTCTTGTATCTACTTGTCAACAAATATTAGTCCTTCATTGCCAAAACATTTGCCAACAGACTTATTAAAATATTTATTTCAATATGTCCGGCTGCCTCTGAAATCAGTGAGAAGGAAACTCGGCATAGGACAAACGAAGATGTATGCACTGAAAGATAAGCAGTGTAATATCATCAGAAATCTGGAAGGTATAGAACAATCAGCGCAATAATTCTACACTGACCTGTACAGTACTCAGAGAAGCCACTATACTTCCATTCGAAGCAGTAATGAACAGGTTGCAGAGACTTCTCCTATAACTAGCGAAGAGGTCAGAATGGCCTTGCAAGACACGAAACGGGAAAAAGTGGCTGGCGAAGATGGAATAACAGTCGATTTAACCAAAGATGGAGGAGACATAATGAATGAAAAACTGGAGGCTCTCTATACGAAGTGTCTATCAACTTTAAGGGCGCCAGAAAACTGGAAGAATGCAAGCATTGTACTAATTCACAAAAAGGGAGACGTTAAAGAATAAAAAAAATTATGGGCCCATTATCTCACTTCCAGTAATATATAAGATATTTCACCAAAATATCTCCAATGGAATGAGGGTAACACTGCACTTTAGTCAAGCAAGAGAACAGGCAGGTTTAAGGAAGAGATGCCCTACAATTAATCACATTCGTGTCATCAATTAAGTAATCGACTAATCGGCAGGGTGCAATCAGCCTCTCTATATAGCTTTCATACATTACGAAAAGGCCTTTGATTCAGTAGAGAACCAGCAGTCATAGAGCCATTACGTTATCAAGGAGTATAGGCCACTTACCTAAATATCATGGAAAATATCTACAGAGATTCCACATCTACCTTCATTCTACACAAGGAAGGTAGGAAGATACCGATAAAGAAAGGTGTAACACAAGGAGACACAATCTTTCCAATGCTATTCACTGTGTTCTTGAAAGAAGTATTCAAATTTTTAAACTGGGAAGGCTTAGGGATCGACGGCCAATATCTCAGTAACCGTCGGTTCGCAGATGACATTGTTCTGTTCAGCAACGCTGGAAACAAATTACAGTAAATGATTGAGGACCTTAGCAGAGTGAATATAGGGGAGGGGTTGAAGATTAATATGCAGAATACATAGATGATCATGATTAGCCGGGCAAAGGAACATGAGTTAAGGATCGCCAGTCAGCCTCTTGAGTCTGTGGAGTAATATGTTTACCTAGGTGAATTATTTAGAGGGAACACTGATCATGAGAAGGAAATTCACAGAAGAATAAAAATGGGTAGGAATGCATACTGCAGACATTGTCAGCTCCTGATTGGAAGCTTACCATTTTTTTGGAAAGGAAAGGGTATAATCAGTGAATTTTACCGGCGAAGACATATGGGGCGGAAACTTGGAGACTGACAGAGAAACTTGACAACAAGTTAAAGAGCGCGAAAAGAGCGATGAAACGAAGAATGCTAGGTATAACGTTAAGATACAGAAAAAGAGCGGTTTGGATTAGAGAACAAACGGGTATAACCGGTATTCTAATTGACAATAAGAGAAAAAAAGTGAAGCTGGGCAGGTAATCTAATGTGCAGGTTAGCTAACTGGTGGAAGATTAGGATTACAGAATGGGTGCTAAGAGAAGGGAAGCGCAGTCGAGGACGGCAGAAGACCAGGAGGTGCGATGAAATTAGCTAATTCGTGGGCCCTAGTTGGAATCGGTTGGCGTAGGACAGGGGTAATTGGAGATGTCAGGGAGAGGCTTTCGTCCTGCAGTGGACATGAAATAGGCCGCTGGTGCTGCCGATGAGGATGACGATATTTTTAATACAATACACTGAATGCACAACTTATATAGATCCTAGAGAGATATCCCATTACTTTTTTTCCACGAAGATGGCTGTTGGGCACTGTATTTTTTGCGTGCAGAAAAGGAGCGTGCTAAATAAACATGTATTACGTGACTAGACACTTGTGTGCACGTGAAACACTTGTGGTATTATACATGCGCTAAATGAGTTATTTCTGCTGCACTACGAACACACATATTAGTAGGCCAAAAGCGAATATCATGGCTGAATGGTGCTGGTCCCCACCTATGACGGTCGTTACAGATATATTTGTACCTGCCACCCAAAGCTCCTGGCGTATTTCGGAGGCAGTTGAAAGTAGAAACGCTGGTACAGTTAAGTTCAGGAATTCCCATAGGCAATTTATTGCTGCATTGCATATCTTTAATTGCATCATCGCTTTAGAAGACAACATTTTGCTGCGCCATACTTGAAGAACACGCAACCGTACACAAAAAAAGTCGGCAATATGTCCTCTAACACGTGAAGACGAGAGCCTTCTGGCGGGGGGGGGGGGGGGCGCACTAGGTTATACATTAGGTCATATGATTGGAGTGGTGAGACTTTTTGCAAGATGTAACAAGTGGCAGCGTAAAGTACACGCGTGACAAGCCGCTGTCTGGGAGCTTCGGCCTCCTCTGAACGTTGCCGTCTCGCATTGTATTATTGCTGTTCGCCGTCTTCAGAGATTTCGAAGATTGGCTTCTTGGGGCCGTTCTAGACGCTTAGCATTCGACGCAGTAGAATACCTGCTCGAAATTAATTATTGAGGCCATGCACTGCAAGAAACTGAGCAGATTACAGCAGGCAGCAAAAGCTAGGGAGCAGTGAAAGTGGTGTCTTGCGAAACGCAAGACCAAATTTGGTATCTATTGTATTTTCATTTGAAATGTCGGCATTTCTCTCGTCTCTCTTCTGAATTGATGGTAAGTAAAGATTTTCTTTTGTTGCAGGTGCTTAGTCTCCTCTATTGTGAACTGTACAAGGCGTGATTTTACTACAAAATGAATGCTATAACGAATTACCTTGGAGATCCCTAGCACTTCGTCATAAATTCTTTTGACTGTACTCAAAACTCAATCTAAGCGCAAAATTTTTTTCTTGTGTTGCTCGTCATTGATGGGTTAATGCGCTCGGCACTCGTATTATCATTTTCTAAATAAAAATGTTAGAGTTTCACAATTGACATGTCTTGTGCAAACTGCAGCAAGTTCGTATGCAGTGGCCAGAATGGCCAGAATGATGTACTCAGTTTGCTAGAAGAGCACGTCCAACCTCCTAGCATTCGGTTCCATCTGGCAGTCATCAACCACACAGGAGTGTATGAGCTCTATTGATTCGTTCTCTTTTTGTGCATTGCTGTGTGTTACTACAGCCGTGAGTTTTTATGTTAACTGAGGCACTCTCGTGATCTCGAATGCGCGCTGCAAATAACACTATTGCGAGAAAATCTTAGTTCAATTTAGCCTTCATTTTTGTACTTGTAAATCACACTTCGAACATTCTTCGAAGTGCGATCAGCAGCAGACGCAAGTTGGGTGTCCCGGTGATAACATATATGCTTGTAGGTGTCATTTGACATCGACATTAATTGTGCAATCACACTGTGTCATCCGCATAAAAAGCAGCTAGACGGAAATAATGCCCGTCCAAAATTAAGGTGCGCAAGAATAACAACCCATGTCCTCTCTGGCAATGGCACGAATTGCCCCAAAATGGATTTTAATAAAAAACAAAGACAAGCTTTAAGGTGAAATTAATGAAGCAAAAGCACTTTTCCCATGAAGCCAGCGCCGCGGCAAGTAAACAAAGGGAATTGCATCCACTTTAGGAAGTGGCGATGCTCAAGGCTCCTACTTTATTGGGACACGCAAACAATGAGCCGTCATTTGTTTAGGGGTGCAGAAGCTGTTCATGGCAGGTGAAGTGCGATTGTTTATCCCGCTGCAAGTCACACGAGAACAAGTTTTCTTCCGCGACCCTAATTCCTAGCAGTGCTCTGGGCAGTCCGACCCGCATGAGGTCGTGACAAAAGGGCTGATTTCTTTAGCCTGTTGCGCCAGAACAAGAGAGGAAGTTTCTTCCCGGGACAAAGTGCCGCTACCCGCTTTACTTACGCATGCAAACAGCTCCCTCGCGAGCACGTGTGTTCCGGGTGCGAGCCTTTCAGGGCATGGCTGTCGTACACTGCGAGCTTTGTGTACACGAGAAGCGCGTACGGCGAACAATACACAGTGCAATTTGCCGCGAACGAGCAGAACCGCGAAGCAGCGACGGCCGGCGACATGCTCCTGCAAGCTTTTCTTTTAATATCATTGAGACGCCTTGCTGAAACATTCGCGTGTAGTAGAACTTCATACTCAGGCTCAGAAAATGTTAATTTAACTTCTGAGAACTCTGTGTTCTCAGAAGTGCGAGACTAAAGCGCTTGACTACAAGGTATCTTAAACAAGCCAAATTCTTAGCCGCGTCTAGGGACGCCTTTATTTGTGAACCCTCCCAGACTCTGCTATCGGATGCTGGTGTGGCTGCTGGGGACTGCTGTAGTGTTGCCGAATTGTTCCCATGGAGCACAGCATTGATTAACCCATCGGCTTAAATACAACCATATTCACTACTTCTAGGGATATGCCATTCGCCGACTGTTTTCTCTAAGGAAGCGCGATGAAACAGCATACAGTGAATAAATATCTCCACTTTAAGAAATACGCACCTAGAGCCGGGTAATTTGTTTTTTAACGTGAAGCTTTCTACGCTTTCTTCCCAGGTGTTTGGTGCATCCAAGCGGCCGTGACAGTGTAATTCATGGTCACGTGGGTCGGGGGGGAGGGGGGAATCCGTGTCTTGACCTCTTTGCTGGCAGGCCGCAAATAGGCGAACTATTGAAATGCACTGAATTACAACAGTCTGCTGCACTGCACTCTACTGGCCACCTAAATACAGTTTTATACCATATGATTTCCCGCCTAGCTATAGCTTCGCTTCATATACTTCCAAAGATGTCCATTTTATTTGCATAATTCTTTTTCAGGTTGCTCATGAAGTTTTTTACGTAGCCGTGTTTGAAGCTTCCGGATGGTGGTTACAGGATGAGTGCTATTCGACCGAAGATTTTATTAAAGAAAGATCGCATATAAACGGTTGCAGCACACCCAAAACCAAGGAACGTGGTCAGGTACAAATACGAAGATTAACAAGGCGTATAAGGGAAAAGAAGCGAAAAAGTGAAAAATAGTGCCAAAAAAAAAACAAGAGAGCTCCGGCAAGAAACAAACACATAATGCAAGGTAAGCGCATGTGCTAAGCATATCTGCACATTCCGTGTCCCACAACGATACCGATCCCTGGTGGTCACCCTGTGCATCTTCTCTACGTATTTGTCCTTTTGCGCTGCTACAAAATTATGTTGCCTGTGCAACTCGCAAAGCCCACGATCCTCTATGTGTTCGCTGTCTTCGCAATTCTGTCATCAGGCTTTCGTCATACCATCGTCATGCATTCGCTGTCATATAATCATCGTGAGACCGCCATGATCATTCCATAGTCGTAATCATGCTGTCGTCATTCAAACATGAATTGCGTCGCCTTGTCTTGCCGTCATCGATATTGCGTCATTGTCAGACCATCACTATCACTCATCCATTGTGCGGCCGTGGTCGTGACGCCATCGTCGCCATATCAGTATCCTCATACCATTGTCAAGGCATCGTCGTCATATAGCCGCCATGATGCAGTGGTTGTGATAGTGTCCCAGCTCTGTTGCGGTTGTTCTATAGTCGTCATTCCAACTTACACAAGTGACTATCATCATGTCAGTGTCTTGATGTTGTTGGTTTACCATAGTTATCAGTTTAGTAACGTCACTCCAATGTCATCATGCCGTCGTCGCAGCACTTTCTTCATCGATCCATCGACATTTCTTGGTCGTCATTCGTAGTAATCAGGCTGTCGCCATTCAATCGTGTTTATGCCGCCCTTGTCACCTCGTCATGGCGTGCCATAGTCGTAATTCCAACTTAGTCACCCGGTAGTCCTCATACTGTCGTCGCAATGCCATTGTATTCATACACTCGTCCTCATCCCCCGTTTTCCGTCATCGTCACATCACCTTCGTAATGCACTCTATGGTTATCTCATTGTCTTAACGTCGTCACCATGACTTTGCCGACGTATAGCATTGCCATAATTTAACGCTCAAAGCATAATTTTTCCTCGTGCCATCGTAGTATAAAGTTGTCGTTCCATCGTGTGATTCCTTCTTAGCCGTTCCATCGTGGACACTGCGACGGCCTACTACAGTCGTCGTCATGCCACCATGCTCTAGGTGACCTTGCCGGGCTAGTTCGCTATACAAAGTGGTTCGTTACCGTAGTATGTCATATGTAGCTGAACCAACGGAAGTCTGGGAAAGACCACTACAGGTGCAAAATAAACTTCGAAAATGACTTCATAAGTGCTACGTCGCTTCACTTCTCGAATTCTAATCGCACTACCGTGGACGGTCATCATGAGATCCGTTCTGCCACAATTTTTGACACAGGGTTGTCAGAATATTGTTACCAAGCGCTGCCAGAGACGAAGCTGAGGACAGAAGACGATGATGCTCACTGATGTCGCGCTGCTGTCTTCGATAATGCATGCATTGCATGCAAGTGGATGCCTTGCAAGTACAGTGTAAATATATTTTAAACCTATTTTCTCCCCGTAACAGTATGTTGTGACTCGGGTTCGATTACACCCTGCTTAAGAAAAACGTCAACGATTTATTTCTCATTGAAGAGTGGAACATAGCCAGGGTCACATACTCAGTAACTCATGTTCGCATAAGAGGTGTTTATAGAAAAGCGGCACACCCCCTGTGACTGAAGTGGCGTAAAGGAGGACAACTATTAGACAATGAACTATCCAGGCACCCAAGTTGGCGGGAAAACAGTAAAAAACAGGCAAATAGAGAGCGGAAAGCGTGTGAAGTATTTGGAGAGCAAAAATAGCAATAAAAATTTTGAAAAGACAGTTTGGGCAGGTGCCGTTTTTCACTACAGAGTTATTCAAAGCGTAGTCAGTAAGTCCTTTATAGAAAGGACATACCGTTCGGCGTATAATAAGTGTTATATAGCAGTAGTGCATACCCACTGATCCAAGTTAGACCAGCGGTTAGTTTCAAACTCGGTTTCCCGTGGTGAGACGCGGATATTTTTGGTAACCGGCAAGTTCATCCTGGTGATTGACATCAGCAAATGCAGCAGCTGCCTTGGTTCTGTAAGCACAGTAGCCAATGCTCTAGCCGTTAGGCCACAGATCAACCTGTGACCCAAGTTGGTGGAAAAAGCATTAGACAGACAGACGACGGAGGGACGGACGGACAGACGGACGGACGGACGGACGGACGGACGGACGGACGGACGGACGGACGGACGGACGGACGGACGGACGGACGGACGGATGGACGGACGGACGGACGGACGGACAGACAGACAGACAGACAGACAGACAGACAGACAGACAGACAGACAGACAGACAGACAGACAGACGGACGGACGGACGGACGGACGGACGGAGAGATGGACGGATGGATGGGTGAAAGGGCGGATGGATGGACGGACAGACAGACAGACAGACAGACAGACAGACAGACAGACAGACAGACAGACAGACAGACAGACAGACAGACAGACAGACAGACAGACGGTCGGAGAGATGGACGGACGGATGGATGGACGGACGGACGGATGGACTGATGGACCGGCGGACGGAGAGATGGACGGATGGACGGACGAATGGACGGGCGGACGAATGGACGGATGGACAGAGAGATTGACGGACGTACGGATGGACGAGTGGACGGGTGGATGGACGGGCGCACGGATGGATGGACGGAAAGATGCATAGACGGGTCGATGAATGGATGCACTGACAGACATCGGAAATTTTGCGAAATATTGTACGAATGCTAATCGCACGTAAAGAAACCCCGCTGGAGATGCGGTTAGAGAGTTCTCAAGAGTTTTCATCTTGTTCATTAACAGGAACAATGACCTCGCACAATTACAACCGACATGTTAGTATAACTAGAAAACAACTTATCTACATTTGTCAACTGCGCGGTGTCAGCACAGGGTAGAAAAGTGACCTACATGCAACAACCTTGCAATTGCCGCCATCGTGCTAGTAGATTGCCTTATCTCTCTTCGTTCAGGTTTAATTTTATTTCCTGGATGCCGCTTTTTCATTAGTTTCCTTCTTCAGCAAGCGAACGAAGAAAATAGGGTTATTGCACATGCACTGCGAATGTTTGTAAGCAATAGCTAGCATTGTATCTCATAGTCACACTAATCTAGTACCACTGAGTTGTCCAAATACATGCTTCCTCTGGTCTACCTAGGTCTATCGTCTATACACTAACCGTATTGACGCCATAATGACCGCTTACGAATTCATTATGTAGTTTTGGTGCATACGATGTTCACATGTGGGTCTGCCCTTCTTTAGCGTGACGAGACTTGTGCTTGTCATGCTGAAGAAAGGGCCCACTCTGCGCGTTGTTTTTGCAATACAAGGTCTGTTCTGAAAGTAGCAGGACAAACTTTTTTAAGCAATATTTTGTTCATGAGAATAGTACAAACGATTACAATGTTTTTTTAAAGTAGCACCCTTCCGCATATACACACGGCTTTCAGCGAGTATTCCAGTTTTCGTACGCCTCCAGGAAGGTCTGGACCGGAATGCTGTGTAGCTCCCTCGTCACGGCCTGTTGAACCACCTGTACCAATCCACCTAACCCCTTAAGCGTCGATTTTATTCTCGGGAATAGAAAGGTCGGGCGGCGCCAAGTCGGGCTGTAGGGGTTCTCCACTGCACTCCACTGCGACGAATGCTGTGTGGTTCGGCGCCTTGTCATGGTGCAGCCGCCAATTGTTGGCGATGGCTGGGCGGACACGAACAATGCGTTTTCGCAGTCTTTTGAGGACTTCCGTGCAAAAAAAGTGCCTTAACTGTTTGCCCGGGTGGTACGAACTCTTCTTGGATAATTCCATGTCGATGAAAAAAGCAAATGAGCATGGTCTTTTGCTTGAATTTGCTCATTCGTGCTTTCTTGGGGCGTGGGGAGGAAGGGGGTTGCCACTCTGAGCTCTGCCGCTTGCTCTCTAGGTCGTAATCAAACACCTACGTCTCGTCACGGGTCACTACATTGTCCAACGAGCCCGGGTCCTCATTCACATGATGAAGAAGATCCTGGTAGATCGCTTTTCGTTTGGCCTTTTTCTCCTCTGACAACACTCGCGGCACGAATTTCGCGCACACTTTCCTCATGTCTACGTTTTCTGTCACGATCTCAAAAACTTGGGTTTGAGGAATGCTCAAGTCATCAGCAATCATTCTGATCCTCATCTTACGGTCCCTGTTCAGTAAATTTTTCACTCGCAACACATTTTCGTTGGTCTTGCCAAGTAGGCCACTATCTCTAATACTTACAAGTATTTCAGCACGTGCATCTCACCTTATGCAGCCCATTATTTCTTCGTCACGATTTATACAAAGCTATTTGTTATTTTGTCAGTATCAACTTGACAGAATTACAAGTGGTGCCTGGTGCAGCAGCATTGCCCTGAGCTCCTTCAGTGAGCACTACATAGATTATGTTGTTTACGCATTGTTCCTTTTTCTTTTAGAGCCACTGTCATGGTGTTATATATATGATACCGCTTTTTTGTTTCTGTTTCGTAAGTTTTTCACATGACCTGACATCCACTTGTTAACGGTATGGAAATGTCTCAAATCATGCAAACAAGCCTTTTGTTGTCAAGCATACTCCATTGAACTTTGCAATTTCTTTTTTCTCCAAAATTGCAAGTAGTGGATATTCCAACTGACATTTGAAGGTTATTTTTTGACAATATTTGTATTCACATCAGTTAGGAAGCTCTTTGTTCGAACAAACATGCAAAATTGAAGATGAATCTGCGCGACAACTCTAATAAGGCGGTCATATGGAGCGGGCCCCCTTATTTTTGTATATTAGGCTCTTAAAACAAACAGGCCAGCCGTTAGAAGCAGCTAGTACAGATACACCGAGGCTTCCAAATAACTTGCCTGCAGAAATTGGTGCCTATATCTAATTTTTTAACTGTTGACGTATTCACATAAGCCGGTAAACAGTACTGCTTATATTAATTACGCAGTGTATTATTCTTATCTTATGTCAAGAGCGCGAGAGACGCTAATGAAAAGCTCGGTCACTCAATAATTAGGCTGTGCGTCAATGCTCAGGGAATATAAAACTATATTACAAAAATATTTGCTAGGAAAAAAAGTAAACACGTAGGTAGCTAGATGGGGTGGTAAAACTGTGAGTCGAACGCACCTATCCGATTCCACACGCGCTTTATTTCTGCTCTCGGAGGACAAGAACAACTGGCCATCCTGTAACGTACTAAAGAAAACCTACTAACTATGAAGGTATAGTTTAGCGAGCGGGGTTTAAACACTACCGCGTTAGCCGTAACGTGAAGGAAGCAGCTGTGCGACGGGCACTCCGGCGACACATAACGCGGTGCACTTCCGCAATCGCGTCAGCCGGCGCTTAGCACATCCGTTCTTGTCATTCCAAACAAAAAGGCGCATTATTAACGCTCACTCACTACATGTAAGCTGCAGCCCTCCCCCGAGGTGCCGAAGAGAGCGACGCGGAGTTCTTCTGTCGGTGAATCTGCGCGTCTTGAAAAAGCGTTTGCATGTTTGCCCGTCTGTTCACCCGACTACGAATATTTACCACCCTGGGCATTTGAGTCTCTGTGCGCTGTCGCGTACTTGGATTCATCGAGAGACTTCACATGGGTGTGGGGGGGTGGTCTCTTACCGCTGTGTTGACATGTATGGTTCGAGTTTTCTTTCTTTTTTTTTCTGCACGGAGTCTGCTCGCAGGGACCATTATCCGCGAGACATATCAGAAAGTAGGCGCGGTAGCTCACTTCCATCCTCCAGAGCCAATAATTCCCTGAAGGCAGGCCTGCTTCTTACTTTCACGTAAAAGTAAGGCGTATTAGTTTGTCTCAACATCCTTACAGCGCGGTCCACTTCCGGGTGCACGTAAAGTGATGCTTAGTACTTGCGTTGAAAAAAACACGAAAAAAGTAACACACCACTCGCATGTCTCCTATATCTCTTTTTTCATGAGACTCGTTTTCGTTTAAGCTGAAGAAGTGCTACTATCGGCCTTTACCCATGAGAATACGGAGTTCATAAAAACCGCACACACAAAAAATAGAGGCACAGTCTTATTCTGACTGCATTCGCTGAAACCTTCCTGCATCTTTATAAATGATAATTTTATTTCATTTTGTTCCCTTAGTGAACTTTTTTTGCGTTACTGTGCTGTCATCCATGAACATCAATATTTCACGTCTGATGTTTTTTCCTCCTATATCGTTTTGCAGTCATCATCTTTGCCTGGTAATGAATCTACGCAACTCTTTGTCTTTAAGATTGACGATGATGACATTCATCCAACAAATACTGGTGCATGACTGGAACATTCTTTTTTCTACATGTAGTTGTAATGACTCATAGACATGTACAAATACCCAAAAGACACTGCAGAGCTGTACGGGCGAAATTTTCATTTATTGTTTCAGTAGAATAATGGTAATTTCTCACATCTTTAGAACATCCACATGTGTATATGCCGAATATGTGACATTCGGGACCCTTCTTGCAGAATCCCTACAGATAAATGCACGAAAAATGAAGAAATTCAAACAGCGTTTTCTTTGGTGGATTTTCTGAATAGAGCGAGGTAATGTGTGTGCGTACGGAAGCTCCTCAAAATAGCACTTTCGAACTCTTTCACACTAGACAGCACTTAAATAGCGCACGCGTGGCTTACACCGTATGCAAATAAAAGCCCCGTATTTTTAGTTTCTACAGTATTCCAAGAACCAGTTGAATTCGTGCATTTATGTACGGAGTTCACCAAGCAATTTCAAGTGCGCGCACTGATGACGAAATGGTTAAATAAAAGAGCCGCTTTCACACGAGGACTTCCGCAGCTCGTGGTGAATCTTTTCACGATAGTCTTCCAAGCAAATCCTTCCGTTGTTTCAAGCATTCACACTGTGGCAGAGCACTGACAGGCATTGAGAGCAATGCCTAACAGTACTTGACTTACACTGTTGCCTCAGATTGTAAAGATTTGCAATGCTGTTGTCATAGTTATACCGGAAGACATTAAAAAAAACATTCTTCACTATATAAATTTCGTGTTTAAAAGGACAGGTACGGGAGTGAGCTTCCCCGAGTTTTATCGGTGTATGTGACAGTGATTACAGTTATAGGTCTGCGGCCACAAAAGCTGATTTTAGTGCCTGTCGCACAATTTCACCGGAACGCAAAAATATGATGCAGTATCTATCGATACGCTTATGACTGTTCTCATTAACGAGTTTTTGCGAAAATGATGTAAAAGTAGTTGAGTGCTTTGACCAAAAGATGACTGTAAAGTAGTGCTTCCTATTGTGCACCGGTGCGGCGTAATGCGGGTTGCGAGATATTATCGTACATGAGTAATGTGAATTTATCGCGTAACATTAGTTTCATGACACAAATTATGCGGAGTATAAGTGTGGTTGCGGCCGCGCGGAGCCCTTCAAAGACCTCTTTGTGTTCAACTGCTGACTATGCCGATACATGCCCTTATAGAACAGGTGCTGCTGCTTCCCAGCCTACGATCGCACCATCGGTCATCTTAGTGCGGACTCGTGAAGCTGGAGCGTCGATATTGAGGTAGGTCTCCTTGCACGATTAGAAACGAATCTGGGGTAACGTCCGCTAGGACACCACGCCGGTGTCATTAAACCTCGTATTCTACTTCAAAGGCACTGCGCGTGTCTTGTATGATGCTAGGCAATCTTAGCTGAATACCTGGGACATATCTAGGCAATAAATTTGAGGTGTTTCTCGTAAGACAGACTACATTCTGTGCACCACGAAGTAACTCGTGATTGGGGTGGAAAATCTGCGAAGCAGTAGATGGCATACATCCAGAAAGTGTTTTCCTTAATTGCCTGTAGGCCGAGGACAAGATTCCAAAATTAGACAAGGTGAACCACGTGCTAAAGAAAATAGGAAACTTTTCGTCTATTTGTATATTTACAAACTGCGCTATCGAAAATTAGAAAAAAATTGTGAGGCTGGCGAGCACCGGCGCTACTTCATATTACAAGGGCCCCCAGACGCCTCACGGACCGCCTGAAACAGACACGACGTTGCGTATTGTGTGACACCAGATAGAAGTGGCTTCTGTTGCAGATTTTAATCGGCGAAGTTATTGACAATCCCATCGAACTATTTCGCTCACTGAAGTCATTCTCAGAAATTTGTAGACTTCAATATAAAGCGCATCCTTTGTCCTTGGTAGAGAATACGTCCATGTAATTCCATCGAAGTGGCAATGCCTTCTTCACCTCTCGCGCACATCAAAGCCTACCATCAACGCTGTTTTTCTTCACAAAGGTGCATGATTAATGCATGGTTATTTATTTTAGTCTTTTAAACAGTATATATGCAATTAATGCACTTTACGAGGCGCAACAAAATTGTTGCTGGGTCCCGAAGAATTCTGATATGATGACAAAAAGAAGTCGCAGTTTCGCCTCAAAGGCGAAGCATCGATTGCTATAGCAAGTGAGTGGACAGCTCTACGAACTATAGATAGCAGTTTTGTGAGCCTTACAAACTCGTCAACATAGGCATACTATACTCGCGGGCAACTTTCCTTGGCTATGTAGGGAAAGCTATGAACTCGTGGCTCCTACACATGTGTTACCACACCAAGTAGTCCGGCAGCGCTTGACAGTGCTTTAGGTTTCTGGGAACAGACACTGAAAGACACTGAAACCACGTGCAACGGTTCTGCGTTCCCCATATGCGGAAAGGAAAAGCCGCAAAATAAGTAAACCATTACACTCCGTGGTGTGTTCTGTATTATTTACCTGTCTGTCATAAGGTGTCTCTCTCTTTTCTTCCCGAGCATAAACTCCCGTGAGAAAAAATACATGGGACTCTTTTCAGAAGGGATCTCACTCGTGCGCTCTTTGCATCCGAAGCTTTGCTTTCATAGGCACAGGGAGTCGTCCGCGCGCATAAGTAAATTACCAGGCATGGCGTTAACATTAACAAGCACGCACAAGCCATCATGAACGCATCTTACTCGAACACCATAGAAACTGGCTTTTAAAACGCTGCAGCAAGGAGACGTGGCAGCAGCGGTGAGCGAATTTACCTTCGTGAAGCCCCTCGCATCAATGCGAAGCATGCCTTGAATACACAGTGCAGTGCGGACTGTGCACCCGTTGCAGATGGCTTTCGAAATACAGCGGCCCAGCCGACCGCGCACGACCACATCGGCCTCCCAAAGTAGAACGCCCCCCCCCCCCCCTCCAACCTCCCTCCCCTCCCCGTTAAACATTATGCCCAACGGAACGCGGCGTGCTTGCTCTCAGATTTCAGCGGTGGCAAGCGCGATTTAGCCACGAAGGCCGGCTTACCTTCGCATGTTTTCACTCGCGCATACAACATATGGCGCGTGGCGACGACTTTACGGTGACGTCCAAGCCGATGACAGTAATGAGCCTGGAGTATCCATATAATTGCTATCGCACTAAAATAAATGGCAAGTATGCCATTCTTCATAAAGAATGAGTAAAAAAGTAGTGATTGGTGGAGAACTTGTAGCAGAAGCTTCACAGTAGTTGCGTTGCTTAGTTTTCCTTATGCCTTATTTACGCTTGTCTAGAAAAGTGGTGGTGTTATTAAGTGTCTGAAAACTCATGTCCGTTGCTGCAGCGACACAGCGCGCAAGCTGGAAGCGATGAATTTTGTCTTTCAATCTTCATTTTTTTTCTTTGGTGCCTGCTAGTTTAAAAATGAAATGTATTTGAATATACTTTAGAAGCGGCGAAGCCAGTGAAAAAGCATTCGTTCCTTTGTTGCCTTACCGGAAGGAAGGTAGACGGGCATTCTCTGCAAACAGAGGCTTCTCAGAAGCCGTTTAATGCAGCGGTTCCAGCATGGCGGCTGAAGAGGCGTCTGATGGTCTAAAGGCGAGCACGTTCGCAAAAATTTCGGGATGATGCTACAATTTATTGTGCCATATTTATTGTTCAGTCGTCTCTTGTGGTTACAGCCTGTGGCTTAGGTTGGTTAAGTCTGTGTATATTTAGGCACTCACCTGCTGTACTCATTCTTAGACAAAATATTGCGGCTTTCATAGTTCTTCTTCCTCTGCAAAACTGCAGAAGCACGTTATTCGACCATACCAATAATAAACTACGGCACACCTATAGCGAGCGAACCAAAATGAAGAATGGGGCTGACAGATGAAGTAACACAGAGTGGTAAAGGATTATAAACAGGGATAAGGCGTCCTAGAAAGGCTGGCCAATGTTTCGATAGCAGCACCGATCTTTGTCAAAAGGCATTTAACGAAGCTAGGTCCTTCTATCGAACCACTGGCCAGCCTTTTTGAGGCACCTTGCCCCTGTTTTTAACCTTTTACCAAACCATAAACAGTGAGAGAGAAATGAATATGCTTACTAGCAATGAATAAAATGCAGTCCCTATGGTGCTTACGCTGATGTGGCTAGATGAAGTGGATGGCTTTGGTCATGGGTAAATATTATAAGAGCAAGCTGTCGTGATAGCATTACCTAGAGCAGGGCTGTATGGAGTTGTTCAATGTAACTACTCAGCACTGTAGCCCTCGAAGGGAGATGTCTCACAGCAGGGATAGGCCTGTACACGTCCACAGCAGCTTGTGATCTGTGACTGGCGCACGTGGGTCGCAAGTGCCACAGGTTGGGTCTAGCAGTTTAAATTTCTGGCTTGTGAAAGGCTGCAATTCGAAGCCAACTAGCAGTTTATATGCTTTTTGTACAGACGAAAAGTGTTTGAAAAGTGCATTCGTTTCTTACGGGTGCCTAATGTACTAAACGTGTTGGGCTGCTAAACACGAGGTCGCGGGATCGAATCCCGGCAACGGCGTCCGCATTTCGATGGGGGCAAAATGCCAAAACACACGTGTACATCGATTTAGGTGCCCGTTAAAGAACCCCAGATGGTCAAAATTTCCCAAGTCATGTGTCTCATTGGGCGTGCCTGAAGTGTGCCTCATAAACAGATCGTGGTTGTGGCACGTAAAACGCCATAATTTCATTTAGTAATCTATTCACAAGTAAGATGCCCCGCTACTTCAAGTGTTCTTTGAAACTATATTTAACGTGATGAAACTATGAATGCGCATTGACAACATGAGGTGTAATTACTGCATATTAAAGAAGGAATAAAATAACCTCAAATTCAGAAACACTGGAACACCTTCATTATGTAAAAGAAATGAGGCATGTCGGTGTAGGCATAAGTATTCATATTTAAGTTGGTTTCGCACATGTCTTATAGAGAAGTGCACAATGTTTATGTTTGTTATGTTACCGTTCTTCTTTTGGAGGTTTCTCGAATGCACTGGTCGATTTTGTAGATTAAAGAATCTTGTCTGTAACGATATTGCGTCTGGGACACATAGTGGCGTGCATTCATTCTAGAACATGCGCGAGCACAGGATATAATGTTGGATTGTACGACAAGTTGTATACAAAGAGGTGAATCGTTTTGCCTGCACACCATATTTCCATGATCGCCGACTCTATTCACCACTATCATTGTGGTTTAAGAGTCAGTTATTTTTTTCGCTTGAGACGAATTCACCCTAAATTAAATCGGTTCTAGACTCACACTGTTTGCTACTGTCTTCGTCACCATCACTACAACGTGAAAATGTCGTATGTGCTTGCGCTTACCTAGAGATGAGTAAAGTCAAAAGGCTGTCAAGAAATGTAGCAATATATACGAACACGTGCATCACTTTGACCTCAACAGATTATTTGGCAGTATTTTCCTTGAAAACGCGGACGCGCACACACACACACGCGCACACAATGAATGAGAAGGTGGAGACAATGCCTACATGTGGGCAAACAGTCTTGGTCAAAATTAACTTTCCAGCGTACTTCGAGCGAGTCGTATGGCGTGTTGCAAGTAAATAAGTAGCCCTAATTGTCGCCACACTTGTAGGCTAGAAGTGCAAGCACTGCAGAGATGCAAAGTGGGCTTCATATATCCGCCGTCACCGCTGCTTATTCGTGAGCAGAACACGCTTGTCTGTCCTCCTCGCACTGCCGTGTAGTTTACTAGATGGACGCGCAATAGGCGAAATGGATCACGCACATTGCTCATCACGCCTTGTGGAGGCTGAGGGATGAAAGGAGTCGGCGGCTGGTCCTATCTCCGAAAAAACGAGCTGCGCCTGTCAGCGACGTTGGCTTCACGCAATGGTGCCTGCCGCAGCGTTCACCTACTCTAGATACTAGAACTCCACCATCCATCGTAATAATACCGCTTCCTGACGCGACTAGCGGGACTGCGATGGCACGGCGATACTCAGAGGAAGTGAGCGGGCAAGTCTTGGTAACGAAAGGAATAAAGCAGTAAAGACGGCTTGGCACAAGACAGCAGTTAGGGAAAAAATACACTTTTTCTTGTTACTATGTAGCAAGGACGCATCAGATTGAGAATCAAAATCTGATGGCGTTGTAGAGCGACCATTCCATGTGTGCTAGTATATACAATGTAAAAGAAAGTTGCAGTTTCGCCTTACAGGTGAAGCATCGATTGCAATAGCAAATTAGTGGACAGGTATAGGAAGTAAGGATAGTAGTTTTACCTGGGATATAAACTTGTCAACATAGGCATACTATACTAGCAGACAACTTGAAAGGAAAGCTACGGGCGCGTGGTTACTGCACACGTTTTACTGCACCAAGTAGTCCGGCAGCGTTTAACGGTGCTTTTTGCTGCTCAGAACAGCTGGTGAATCGACACTGCTTCCGCGTGCGATGGTTTCGCGTCTCCCCAGGCGCGCAAGAGAAAAGCCGCAAAATAAATAAACCATGGCATTGACTAGCATAACCGTCATGCACGCTGAACAACAACGCGACCCATCCTTACAGTCCATCATCGCCGGAGTGCAATCTCGCAGCACCGATGGCACGTGCGGCACGTTCGTGCTGCATGACGGCATCCTCTACTGCCGGAATATCCACTCTGACGGCCCTGAGTTGCTCCTTGTCGTTCCTAGTCATCTGGATTCCGGCGTACTCGAACAACTTCATGATTTACCGACGCTGGGACACCTTGGATTTTTGCGTACATATGACCGCGTATGACGCCGGTTCTTCTGGCCAGGCCTCTACCGCTCTGTGTGTCGTTATGTCGCAACTTGTGAATTGTGCCAGCGCCGGAAGAAACCTCCCCTGCCACCTGTCGGACGAGTGCACCCAATTGAAGTTCCATCTGAACCTTTCTTTCCCGTAGGCCTTGACCTGCTTGGCCCTTTTGCGACGATGACTAAAGGGAATAAGTGGATCGCCGTCGCTAGTGTTTACGCGACACGCTACGTGATAACAAAGGCGTTGTTGACTCGCTGCGCAACTGACGTCGCCGATTTTCTCCTTCACGACGTCATTCTCCAGCACGGTGAACCTCGATAATTACTTACAGACCGCAGCCGCTCGTTTTTTTCTCGAGTCGTGGACGACCTCCGCTCTTGTGCCACTGAGCACAAGCTGTCCACCACCTACACGCAAATGAACAGTCTTACGAAACGTCTCAACCGCACACTCAAAGAAATGCTGTCGATGTACACCCGGCGACAAAATATTACGGACCATGAAATCTAAGAAAAAGCAGAATATCTCCGCAACCTCACAACGCAATCTGGTATTTGCATTTTGGACCTCGATTAGAATTTGCTAACAATGTTGTCCTAGGCAGTTTTACTGGTTACTGCTACAGGCTGCTCGGGAATTGAACGTTTTTGGAGATCCCGTGGTCCATTTTATTCTGTCCGCGACTGTACATTTCCAACGATCACCGCGACTGGGACGCCACGCTGGCCTACGTGACATTCGCGTATATCTCGTCCGGACGTGACACTGCAGGATATTCACCCTTTTATCTTTTGTATGGTCATGGCTCAACATTTCCGTCTGAAGCCATCCTACTGTCTGTGCCATGCATTGTCACTGAGTATGCTCGTGAAGTCATCGATCACGCTCACATCGCCCGTCAAGTAGCCGGATCTCATTTATTAGCCTCGCAAAAGAGCGCTAAGAGCCTCGCAAAAGAGCCTCGCAAAAGAGCGTTACGACCGGTGCAATTGCGATGTTCAGTTCGCATCAGGTGCTTTGGCGCTCCTTTGGTCTAACCATGTCGTCAGGTCGGCCTCTCCCAGAAGCTTCGCCCTCGCTACACAGGGCCTTACGAAGTCCTACGTCAAGTTATCGACGTAAATTACGAGATCGCGCTGTTACAGTTTCCTCCATCCTCAAGTCCGCCGCCTATTGACATTGTGCATGTTTCGAGGCTGAAGCCATACTCCGCTCGCAGTTCTTCGCCTACCGTGGGCCGAGACGGCGCTTAAGAAATCGAGGTTCTTGTTACCGAAGGATCAAAGAACACGAAGGAAAAAGAAGGTCGCGAGACGCTGGCTGCTGCGTGTTGTTGCTAGTCCGCCATCTTAACCTGAGTGAGTCTGCTTGTATATACATTGTAAATGTAGCCTGCCTATACTCCCAACATCCTCGTAACATTATTTATAGAGTAAATAGAAATTTGTGTTAGAAAGCCTAATGAAACGAAAAAGAATGAAGTAAGGCAAAGAGACAGTAGAAGGTGAAACGAAAAAACTGCAACAAATTTGCCAGTGAAAAACAAAATAATGACTGCTCTAGAACTTGATAAGTAGTAAAACAAATCTCACAACTTCCACAGAAGGGCGAAGCAACGAATGGGATAACATGTTAGAACATTGCACGAAGTGTAATAATCGTACACGCTTAAGCTCCAAAATTACATTCTTTCGCCACACAACTATAATCGTCATTTGTCTTTTCGGCATTTCCTTTCTTTAGCGCGGTGAGCCCGGTACTTCCAAGTCACAAACGGCATGCCCGTTATCAGCATGAAAGAGCATTCTCGACAGGAAAGTAGCCAGCGCCACGTTTTCTATGAAGGAAACGCAAGCAAGGCAGATGATGATTAGTGCTTTGTGGCAATTATGCACCCAAAAGGATGTACATATGCTTGAGAGCATAGCTGAAGTGGCAGTACGAATTGAAGTAAACGTTAAAGCAGGGAAAATTGAAGTAAACTAGGGACGCTCTGTTTGAATACTCCCATCGGTGAACTGCATTTATAAACATTTATTAAAGGCAACGTCTTTTTGTAACCACTACTTTTTTGTATCAGCTATGTTTCAAAACTCTTGGCCGCTCCCGGAGATCCTGCCACGAAAACATCTTTTTCAGTTTTGAGCACTTTTACTCTTTCGCGATTTCATTATTCAAGTGAGAATATTTAAGAGAAATACTATGCACTGTCAGTATTGTGTTTAACGACATCTGTTTGTAAGCTGCCTCCCTACAAATCCTGAGAAATAATTTTGTCACGAATGTAAAACCTGGTATTAACAACGAGAATGATAGAATGGTGTGTAAATAGAACCAGCTTATAGTGCATGTCATATAGCATGGCAGGGCATATAGTATACATATACTTAAATGCATGAGGAACCTCACGGCGAAAACGACAGCAGAAATTCGCTTGGAGTGCCCAAATGATTGCCATCGCAATAAAACGTCGCAGTTTCCCTTGAAAGGCGAAGCATCGGTTGCAATGGCAAATTATTAGACGGCTATGCGAATATAGGGGAAGCAATTGTATCAGCCGTGTAAACTTTTATACAGTCCTGTACTAATACAATTAACAGTCATGGTGTCACGCGCGCAATCAAACATGAATACATCTCACTCCATGACCGCAGACACTCCATGTCAAAACGCTGGCGTGAGGAAATGCAGAAGCAGCAGTGAGCGAATTGACCTACGGGCTGCCTCTCGCTTTAACGCGAACTAGGCGTCGAGAACGCAGCACACACGTAGCTATGAGCACTCGGCGCACTCTGTCCCAATTGCAGATCCCTTTCACGATAGGGCCCATGCGGTGGCGCATGACCGCGCCATAGGCAGCGGCCGCTGGAGTAGAACGCTCTCCCTCCCGTCGTCGGCTTACTCTCGCAAGCTTTCGCTCGCTTTCGCTCCTCGCCCGTGCTTACTTTTGGAAAGGCTGTGGCTTCTACTGGCTGTACCGAGATATCGGCGCCTGGCCTCCAAGATGAGAAGCGTGGCACGATTGTGCCCACAAAACACTGAAAATTCTTGACTGGCTTTCCATACATCCACTAGCACATACCGAGTAACTCAAGTTGGCTTGAGGTTCATTCATAATCGGTGCATACCTATAGCACTGATGGCGCAGCTCACAAAAGCGTTGGCGCGATAGACTTTCACTGAAAACGCTGCACATACTCAGTGCATCTTTAGTGTTACCTGCAAAACATCGTTGTGCGGAGAATTACTGACTCTGCAAACAAAATTGCATCTCCCGTGGTCCGTGGTCCGAAAATGAAGAAGCTGATCGACTGACTTCAACTTGCGCTTATAGCCTCTGTGTAGGCCCTGAAATTTCGTGCAAGCTTCATGGCGCTTGTCTGCTGATTCGCCGCGATCGACTCAAGCAGAATCCAGACCAGTGCGTCACAAATGGAACGTTCCCGTGCCATTTGCGGCGTCGAGGCTTGCCTCGTCGCGCTAGAGGGCAACTACTCAAGCTGAGGGTTGACTGCTTGAACGTGTGCGAACGTTTATACAGACAAGGACATGTGGGCAGTAAATCGCGCACGTCTTGTGGCTGCGGTGAGACACTTCAGCACCTGATATTGGAGTGTCCGGCTTTCAGCTCGCAGGGCATGGTGATAGTTAAGGACTGTCATCTCCTTGGCCACGACAGTCGGCAAATGTGTGTGCCCGAGTGGTTGGGCGTCTCGACGCGATCACGCACTGGCGCTCTACACACTTTTTAAGAATTACCTACCTTAGGTTCACGTTTGTACCTCAGACACTGTTTTTTCTATTTGAATTTCTGTAGTGTTATGGCCTTCAGTGACGGGTCCTACTGTGGGGCCTGTGCTGTGTGCTCTACTTTATTCTTTTAGATTTGTCTTGTTGCCCCTTCTTTTCTCTTTCCTCCTCTCCTTCCTATCTTCCATGTTTGTGTTTGTGTCACCTGAAGAGTAGGCAGGCTTTGTGGTGCTTCCGGTGGCAGTTGGCAGCCTGCTATGAATATTCTGCCATGAATCGGATAACTAAAAGGATCCTTTTTGTCATTGTATCAGGGGCATTCCCATTGGCACATGCCTAGTTTCTAAAGCATGCGTCAAATACATTCATTCAAGAAACACTCTACTCTAACTGTCGCATACAGCATTACCGAAGTTGGCATCAAAGAGGTTCATCGAAGACCAGCTCAGACCAATTGGCACATACCCAATGTTTTAAGTCAGCGTGACAGAATTTCATTGCAGAGCTGTGTATACCCAGTCGCGCATCTACATGTGGACCATGTAACTGAAGGAAAAATTTATGTACAACAATGAAGGATCGAAAATGCATATTAGGATGACGGTTATGATACTTACAGGCGGCGCACATCAGGAGAATTTGATAATTCCATGAGCACCGATATTTTAAACTTTCTTTTTCGAATGCACTGGCAGTCCTAAGAGAAATGGTGCTGTCTAAGAGGCGATGCTTTCTTATTTCACTCTTGCTCAGTGTGACTCCGGCAGCGGGTCTTCCCTTTCGCCCGCTCTGCTCCGTCTCACGCATGGTCGTGCCCTCACGTAGCTGCCAATGGGAAATTAGGTGCCGTTTTGCTGCTAGAGACGCCAGACGTCAGCTTTGTCGCTCAAGGAGCCGTTTGACGCTTTAGCATCAAAATGTGGCTCGGCCTAGGACTCAACTCTCGGTACCAGAAATTCGAACAAAAGCAGGATTTGATTCTCGTCGCCAGGTCAAAGAAATGCGATTTCCTTACCTAATGTAGTAAATAATTCATCGCCACGAAAATGTCAAAGAAGCAATTAAAACATTTCTCGCTGTATTAAAAAAATTTAGAGTCATTATATTCTGTCAAGGTGGAGGACCAGCGAAGCTGTATACATGGTGACATAAGTGTTCATAGCAAATATGTTGATTGAAAATAAAACACGCATACGACAAGAATATCGTTCTTTCTCCATTTTTTTTATTTAATTGCCTACTGAAGTCTTTTTTTTTACCTCTAGCTTTATTTTTCTTTTGCTTTTTGGATTGATTATTTGGTAACAAAGGTGGCTATCGCTTTATTATGGCTATCATACGCGGCCAGTGGCGCTGTGGCGACACTGGAAAGGTTCTTGGCCAACGTGAGGTCTATTGATTGATTGATTGATTGATTGAATAACTTTAATGAGAGGTCGCGGGCACACTGACGTTTGCGCACTACACAACATAGAACACCCAGGCACGAACACCACGAGGGAGCAATGGGAGGCACTGCTGTCCAGCTCGGCCCTCGACGACCAGCTCAAGCTGATAAAGAGAGATAAGAAGATGACAAAAGCCAGCGGAGCCCTGGACTAAGGGCCCCGACCATTAGCTGTTTTTTTTTTAATTATTATTTTAATAAAGTTTATCTATCTATCTATCTATCTGCGTAACATTCAATGCCGAACCTTTCCTAGAGAAACCCCACGAACCACTTTCCGCCAGCCGAGACTCATCTATGTTGAATTCACCCACAATTACGATAGGAGGGGAGTCGGCAGGGGCATTCAACCAAAGGTACGTGCGGTTGGTGTTTGCGGCATGACCATCATCCGCATTACGTGCTGCCTGCCGTGGCCGCACATATTCCCGCTTCTGATCACGACAGCGTTTTTCGTAGATGTTGTGTTCTTCCGCAGTCCTCACCGCACGCGACCTACCCATTGCGCGGCTAGAAGGGAACTGAGATAGGGTTGCGTGGTTTATATATAGCACCCTACCTATATATCTACGCATTTATTAATACCAGTTATAAAAGTTTGACTATTTAATGCTAGTTAAGTAAGAACTGGTAATCCCCCTTGTGATGAAAGAGCTACTACGTTTTTTTTATGAAAGATTGCTTTCTTGCATTGCTGTCTTGTGAAAATCATTTCCTAATACTCGCCGTGCTTTTCTGGACATATGAAGATGACGCAAAGTATGACGACAGGCGATTATATGCGCTTGTAAGCTCTGGAAATAGGCTCCCTTATTCAGGATGTAGTTCAAATAATGAGAGCAATTACAGGCTATATTCTATTGATGCAGGTGCATGGGGCCAGCTTAAAACTCTGCGGGCCCTTACTTCTCATACTGACAATGAAATACATGTATTGTACACTACGTTTCCGTAAGCCACAAAACCTGTCGCTGTCATGACATACGTAATATTGAAGTTCCATGGGACCAGCGCGTGGCGGTTAATTTTCGCATTGCTTTGGATCTTCTGGAATATCTTTTCGCTCATTATGCACAAATTACAGTTGCCAATCAAGATTGCTTTTGAAGATTTACACTTTCGCACTGCGTGGAGGTCAGGCTTTCTCCAGTACTAAATGTGTGAATAAGAAGAAAAACATTCAACCTTTACTTGTGTTGAGTTTGGGCTGACTGAGAAGCTTTAGTTGATCAAATGACAAGACATGAAGAAAATTAACGATTGATGGTGCAAGGAAGTTATCTTCTTTATACCATTCCCCACTGTATCTGTGGGCTAGTTGAACAGTATCTCTAAATTTAACCACAGGTTAGGAATCTCAAAGTGACTACTTTCACGAAATGGTGAAATGTAGTATATTACCGGCGAATATTGGTAGACAACGAAGTTTTGTTATTTAAATATTTTTCATTGCTTTGCACTGGTGTCTACTAGCGCTGTCCCAGTGCTTTAACAAAAATGAATAGAAGCTTCTAAGGCAAACGGGGCAGAAAGAAAGCTCTTCGTAAACACTTCAGTGCGTTCTGCTCCGTGATTTGGCCAGTTAGGCTACGTGGCCAGCAGACCTGCAAAGAGCACGAACAGAGCCTGCTTGCACGTGAGGTGGGAAAGGAGGGCTTCGCGCCAAGCCTCCTCCTCACGGGGGTGCACCCTCTCCCTCACCTTCTGACATCATCAGTTACGCCATGGAGGCGTTGTTTTGTTTGTGAATTATTTCCAGTTGGATATCCGGCAACCGCCAGCAATGGAAGTGGCGCTACAGCCGCGTATCGCATGGGACCGACTCTGCCAAGAGATGTGTAGGGAGCTTCCGCACCCTACCTTTATTGTACAGATATGCCTTTCTTACGTGTTCGTGTTCATAGGTGAAGCGTGATTTTTTCATATGTGCTCGCCACATGCAATGTCAGACGTCGAACGCGTTTCCGCCACTTCTGCCCGAGCCACCGTTGTGTCTTTACTGCGCCCGCTTGCGCTTGACTCTTAACGGTATTGGGTGTCATAAATAATAACCTTTGGTAGGCGCACAACGGGAAAGCAAACTTTGACCAGCGCGCCTGTTTACGTTAAAGGAGAGGCCACGCTTAATCGTTTCTACTACGTAAAGGCAAAATTGCCTCCTTTGGGGAAGCGCGGCGAAACGTAAGGATGCCGGCGACAGTGCTCGAATTCTTCGGCTGCCGTCTTCTCCAAACCATGCCTTCCTTCCTTTCTCCCCACCTTACTAACCTACCTTCCGGCGCGCTTTAGGTTCATCGCATTTGACAAACCACCGTCTGCTTCCGGCGTAGCGCAGTAAAATGCCCAACCCCTGTAGGGAAGGACGTGAATGAAAAATGCATCGTTCCCAAGAGCTGGAGCTCCTACGAGCCAACATGCCTAGTCCTGGGCTCATGTTGTCGAATGGTTTACGCGTTCCTCCTGTTTGCGAGGACCATATTTCAGCTGTTGATCCTATTATGTTTAGTGTGATGGTAGTTTTCCACTATACTGTTGCTTCATTTTCTTTCGAGGAAACGGCTGAAGGAGGGAAGCGCGACACAAAGCCCGGGTGATTTATGAGTCAGCTCAAACCTGTCCGCATGCTCTACTGGTCTTCTCGGAGGGGGGAGCGGGATTATTTAGCCCCATGGTATAATTGTGCGTTTTATAAAAAACTTTGCGAAAACTTCCATGATTTACTGCATACTTTCAAAATCATTTCGTTTCAATGCTTTTTCTTTCGAACAATCGCTCTTCTGCCTCAGAGAGAATGTAAGCCTCCTAATACATCATGTAAGGTGCTAGCCAGGTATAGACAGTGTAGCAGAGTACGTAGAGAAAAAAAAATGAACGTCCACAAATAACAAACGATAAATGTAACACGGCAATGACCGACCCGGCGTATGTTGACGTTGGAGCCATAGCGCTTAAGCGGTGAACTTTACAGCCATAGGAATTTAGGTCCGCGACTTTTTCCCTATATTTCACAAAAAAGTAGGTTCTGCTTTGGTGACCATCTTTTTTGTCTAACGCTTCACCGAAGGCCACCATCTTGCTTGTATGCTGGTGTTTTCTGCGCCTACATGTTTTTGGTTGTTAGCTCCACAGTGGTAGTGTTTCGCTAAGGTCCCATTTTATGGATGGTATGTGCGCGAGCACGTGAATGAATAACGAAAATGTGTTGGTGTCCCAAATAGCGAGAACAAATTTTGATGCGTTGAGTTCTCTAGTCTAGAACCACAAACTGGTCACCTCCCGCTGAAGATAACGCGACCATCGCATACAAAAGAACTGGAGATACAGCATTACTTGGCATCTCCGCACTGAACTAGTGATAGTGTGGCGTGATAAATTGTTGGCTTTCACGGCACTCGTTTGCCTGAAATTTAAAGTACGCACAACGCCACATATGCGCTTAATTTACAACGTTGTGACCTAATTTTAATTTGTAGATTTCATTTTGGAAAGGTTGGTTGACGCTTAGATGGGGACCGAACCTTGGGCTTAATTGTCGAGCAGCCATGTGCAGCAAATTTGGCAATCTAGCAATCAATGCAGGTAGTTTTGTCGATCTTCTGAGGGGTATTTCTCTGTTTTTTTTTGCTTTTATGGACGATTGTTACTTTGAACACGCACCACCACGAGAGCAAGAAGCTTCATTACATTATTTGTGATTGCGAAAATTTGAAAATAATGTGATGCAAACATTCTGTCCCTCGTTTGTATTTCTTTCTTTATTTATTTATTGCTTGTTTCACGGATTCACTCCGTGTAGGGGCAGAAGTAAAGGCAAAATGCCTGACGGAGCCTTTGCGCCCCTACGGTGCGCGCTCCCCTCTGCGGGCCTCCTTTACGCAAACGTTTAAATATCGCCTTTTACCGATAAAATCACTGAATCATATAAATTTGATTCCAGGAAAAAGTACAAATATAGAAAATCGCGTAAGAGATCCCAATGACATTGTATCTGTGTAAATGAGCGGACTAGTTAAATATTCACATAATGGCCCTAGTAAAAGATACAGCAAAAGGAACTTTACTTCCTTTACGTAACCCAAGAAAACACAGGACACATTCGTTCTTTTCACGCGTTCCGATATTTGGCAATTGGCAAATTGGTCCAAAAATGAAGTCGTGGATGCTTAAAATAAGCATTAGGGCTAACACCGGTAATGGATATCCGCCGTTAAAACGTCCTGCCGAATACAATATCGTTTCAGTTAAAGTATGCCCAAAAATTTTCACGTAAGGATTCTGGACGATATCAATCGACGCATCATGCGCAGCACTTGCTCGCCTTTACGGAGAACGTGTTGCGGCGCGGCAGCTCAAATTCCATCGGTCTGAATGCAGAAGCCGAGAACTTTTATTCAGCGTGGGTGTGGGACTCTAGCACCAGCACAAGAAACTGCTGCAGATGCTGACAACCACCGACGTTTCAAACACAACGTTTCTTTTTTTTTTTTTGAGAGAGAGAGAGAGAGAAAATAATGTAGAGAAAGGCAGGGAAGTTAACCAGAGGTAGTTCCGGTTGGCTACCCTGCGCAGGGGGAAGGGTTAAGAGGGATAAAAAGAGAAACAGAGTAGAAGGGGGAGATAGAAAGAAAGGGAGACAAGCACGAACAAAGCGCGTACACTACAGAGCGGTAGGGGGCGGCATTCTTAGAGTCTGTCGTGAAGCCCCGTGGACCGCAAGAACCTTACTAGCGCGAGTAGGGCCTTCAACGCGGATGTTCTTTCGGAGCATTGGCCTAAAGCTTTTAGTTCTGAAATTGGACGATTGTCCAACTGGTCCAGCACTCTGCACATCACTTGTCTCTCAGCACTGTATCGCGGGCAGACACAGATAATGTGTGCGAGGGTCTCGTCGATGTTACATGTGTCGCACGTGGGGCTGTTGGCCATTCCTATGAGGAAAGCATAGGCGTTTGTAAAGGCAACGCCTAGCCACAGACGGTAGAGCATAGTCTGGTCACGTCGGGGTAATCCAGGCGGGAGGTGCATCCGTATGTCCGGAGACAACGAACGCAACCGACACATTGTGAAAACATTCGAGTCCCACAGGGGCAAAGTACACTCACGGGACATCAATCGCAGCTGAGCCGCAGCGTCTGTTCGCGAAAGTGGAATGAAGACTCGTTGACCACTTTCATGTGCAGAACGTGATCACATTATGCCAATAGTGTTAGCAGCAGAAGGGTGCGTTTTTAGGTGTTCTGAATTTGACCCGGGTAGCCAGGTGCCTTTCAGATAGTATTACCTTCAGCACATGTACTCTAACGGCTATCTGAAAGAAACGAAATAGCCCCATCAATGTCACATATTACTAAGTTGGAAAGAAGAGGAGAAAAAACAGAGTCCTTGCTATACCTCGCTATATATAGGGAGATGTATGTGATGGAGTTGCGTATACTATGCGCCAAAAGTAGGTGCGTCCCCAAAGAATGACGCGCACGCATCTATAAAGACGGGCACTATATTCTTGTGTGGCCATTTCAGGGATGACAATGTCATGAGCCACGTTGTCGAATGCTTTTCTTAGATCTATAGCGAGAGTAGCGCGACGGTCGACAGCACTCGGGTGTATATGGGAGCATTATACAGGATGTCTCATCTAACCTTAGACAGGGAGTTTGGAAATATGCAAATGCCACGCACCTGGACAGAACAAAGGTAATGTTGTTTGCCGTCGCTTAGAGATACTCGTTTTTTTATTCAGCCTAATTAGATAATTAGCCCTAAAGAATTACTCTACTTATCAAATATATTTGAGCTGTTGTAACGTGTAAAAAAATTGTAGAGCGACATGAAAAACTCCCGATACAGTTTTGTGTTCCTCAATACGTGCTGCATAAAAGTGTTTTTCCTGGCGTGAAAGAAGCCCGCGAATACACGCAAAGTGCCTCGAGCGGCCAGTCGCGCTGATACGTGCCCCTTTTGAAATGGGGCGATGCCAAATAGTAAACTAAACTGTTTACTGAGGTATGGTATATCTGCTTTTCATTCTAGCCTTTCTGTATACATCTCCTTAATATATATATATATATATATATATATATATATATATATATAGTCGGAACAATGAAAGCCTGAGAATTACCCCTACACGTGTTAAATAAACGTGGCTTAAGGGATATGTCGCGTAGCTACATCGCTCGATTGCTATTGGCATTACCGTTGACATTCATCGTGGGCTGAGATCTGCCTAATTTTTGTTTCAGGTAATTCCAGCAGCTGATACGTTTGCAGTTAGAAACAGAAATTGGTTACAATTATAACGCCTTTGTTTTGATCAAGAAGCAGAAACGTTTCATTTTCTCTTATGTGACGCCCGCCATGGCGACCACCATTGTAGACTGACTGCACTCGTTCTCCTGTCGTCCCCATCACAACACGTTGCTCGCTCCGTTAAGTTACTTTGGGGCCACTCTTGTCCTTACCTAACCTTGGGTCAACTTATCAAGATTCTGACGTGACGTAAAAAATCGCGCCTCTTGACGCCACCTCGTAGACCTATTCACTTGTACATTTGTCAAAGACTGCAAAAGAAAAATCATATTTATGTAAAAAAATTGCTGAATCACTACACAACACCGGCATGAACGAATGCTCTTATCCTGTGTATTAAGAATATCTCTACACACTGTTTATCACGTTTGAAAACAACTGAAACAGGGGACAAGAAACGAGCACTCTATTCTATGAACTTCAAGCAGAGTCGTCCTGGTTAGGTTTTCAATTTTTTAATATACATTTAGGTTTAACAATAATCATTAAAGAGAGTGATACTAAACAAGTAGGACATTCAGGCTAGATGATATAGGATCATTTGAATTTTATAAGCGGGTGAGAAATGAGTTATCAACTACCGCGTGGGCCTTTATGTCTCTAAGTGACTTTACCTGCCTGCACGACATGATAACGAAAGGAAAATACAGAAGCTTTGTTTTGTCAGTAATGTTTCATCATGTTACACTATGACGACAATAGGCCATTCGCTGCATCAATCTCGGAAAGCAAGAACGTAGGCTACAAAAGAAATACAACTCGGAAGCGACACGATGATGGTGCAAAGCATATGAATTTATTGCCATGCGAGTGACGAGAAAGTAGATGACAGAACAGCAAATTCACGTGGTAATTCAATGGACTTAACGTAAAGGTTATCCGCTTTAACCTGTGCTAGACCGTGCGCATGAAACTTAATGCTGGTTGGATCTTCACAGCCAGAAGCGAGAGAAGATAGGACAAGGTGAAACATGATGCGAGGATAAGATTAAAGAAATCCTCTTCTGACTAAGTATTCAAATGTCT
The DNA here is from genome assembly GCF_038994185.2 of Dermacentor albipictus. Classification (NCBI taxonomy): domain Eukaryota; kingdom Metazoa; phylum Arthropoda; class Arachnida; order Ixodida; family Ixodidae; genus Dermacentor; species Dermacentor albipictus. Next base: position 441,879,998 of record NC_091821.1, read on the forward strand.
CCTGATAGACATAACAAAGGACGCGAGGAGAAAGCAGACGAGGAAGGAAGACAATGAAAATATGAGCTCTTTCCCACTTTATATGCCACTGTCAATACGGGGTTACGTGCGAACCCCGTATACGTAAAGTGGTTAACGCAAAATTTCTGCTTCGTCAGGCAGCAAGCAAAAATCAGACGTCGTCTAGGACTTGCTTCCTGCGCCAAGGAAACCTGCCGACGCACTCAAGCGAGCCGTGATAAACAAAACCAGTTCATTAATGATTCGCACGAACAGAGGGCGATAACTTTTTTTATACCAGCCTACCTACGTCCATTCAATTCACTTGCTTCGCTTTACACTGTCTGCGTCCGTGTTAAAATAGATCAGAATATATGAATTTGGAATGCAACAACGCATTTTCACTACAACGTATTATTGTATTTTCTCTTACCCCTGTCTCTCGCTCTCGACAGCAACTCAAGTCTATTTCTTTCCCTTTTTATACGCGTAAGCGTAGATTTCCCGTCTGTAAAATAGGCGAGGTTATGTTTGAAGAAGGATATCCTTAATGAAATGGGGGGTTGAAAATAATTGATAACGTGCGGCGCAGTAACTATCACTCCGCAGAGGACACCTCAACCGCACTGCACAGGGGGTGCGAGGGAGGGAACGCGAAGGGTGAGAGGGAGAGGGGTGAGATGGGTGAGAGGGCGAAAGAGGGGTGAGAGGGAGAGAACGCGAGGGAAGCGTGCCCAGGAGGAGGCAAGGACCTGAAGGTGGAGTAGAGGATCGCCATGTTCACGCCATTTCTGTTTGTGCTTGAACGCCGCTGTGTTCACTGTGCATATTCACTGCCTCCACAAGCTTGCGCCTTACCCGCGTTCATGAAGTGAAACGTCACTGTGACTTTTTTGGCAGGTGCATGCTTTTACGCAGAAAACTCTTCTTGGATGTTTTCTTAACATAAGTACAGTAGGAGGAGATCGGCGTTTTTTTTTTGTTTCAACTCATTGTTTATAACCCATAAGTTGCTATATTAACTATCAAAGGTTATACAAATGCTTCTTTATTTGCCGCATTACACGCACATTGTTCTTGTCGCAGTTTCGTTTCACGGATGCTTAGATTGAAAATGTGGCTACGAAATCGCTATACTACGTACCTCATTGCGATAATGAGAAGAGAATCAGTGCTAGTTTCGTTAGAGAGAACAAATATTATAAATGTGGGCTTAAGAAATGCCATTATTTTTGGAGTTGTAATGGATGGTTTATTTGGATTTACCTGTAACAGAAATGGTGTTAAGGAATGTAAAGAAAACGGTCTTAAGGTTTTGAAGTGAATGTACTTTCGAGTGGCTTGATTCAGGATAATTAGGAGTATGACACTGTTTCGCCGAACCATACACCCTCGACGCAGCAACATTTTTGTATGCGCTCTATACAAGCATTTTCGCAATGCAACACAGTACGCAAACGATCCATTTGTATGCAATCCTCGTTGTTCGCACTGCAGTGAACAATACAAAACTCTCGCACTGGTTCCCTTAAGCGCGGGTTGACATGCTTTGCATTATCCTTCCTGAAAAGAGCAAATAGTGAACGTAGGTAGTTTTAGAAGGAAATGACGAGTCAATGCTGCAGTGCGAGCAGGTTACGGTTGCAGTGCATACTTCGCCGGTTCCCTGCATCCTCATTCTATGCCGAGCCGCATGTCCCAGAACATGAGAAAATGCCCATGAATTTGGTTCCGAAATTAGATAAGAGAGGTAAACTAAAAGCTTGCATAAATATTTTATTTGCTTATTTCGTTTTTATTTTCTGTGGCCACAAACAAATCGGCCTATATTTCTGCGGACTTGGCATTTTACGGTCGCTGTATGCACAGGAATCTTTCTTCGATGCACCATGTCCAGCGTCTGCTCTTTCGCTCTGCTATTTACCTCAGTATAAAATTCATGCTCTGAATTGTTGTGCAAACTTGAGGTTAGTAGATTATCTTAGAACCAGTAGAACCAGCTCTTAGTTTTTCGCGCATTAGTCTTTCACACGCATCTAATAAGTTACACTGACAGGTGAACGAACACAGCACTATTCCGCTTCATATTTTCGTAAATTAATTGACTGTGCAAATAGGCTTGACGAAGAAATCGGACGGCCCCTATTGGAGAAAACAGTCGCCAAATTACAGACAAATTATAATAAAAGCAAATTGTCTTCAACAAAGAAAAAAAGAAGTAAAGAAGCCAGAGTTATCTTCTTGACTTATAAGATGTACGAATGTACGGCTGGTGTCCCATGGTGCAGATAATGCAATAATATTAAATGGACACGCTATTTGATCTCTTGAATCCCAGTCTGCCTTCTTCTAGCGTTAAAGAAGGAAAATACCTTTACTTACAGTGCAAGATAACCATACTGCCCACAATGCAAGGACGACACCACCTGATCGAGGACTCATGGCTGAGTTTTTGTGGAATACTTGGTAGCGCGGTTTTATTGTCGAGATCAGCTCTTAGGCGCCCGTTCCTGCCTTGAGCATCAGCGTCGTATCTCGGCGGCGCAACTGAGTACACGAGCACAGCAAAGATAAAAGCGAACGCGGAGAGCAGCGGGAAAGAGAGCTCTAGGAGGAAGGTGGAGTAGGACATTACAGTGAAAGCAAGAGGCGAAGAAGGAGAGGAGGGGATACGGCCTGCACATGCTCTGAATTGCCGGCGGCCATGGCTATCGAAGTCACCTAGGCGGTCTCATCTGCGCTTCCGAGTTAGGGTAGCCTGAGGTGGGGAGTTCTACGCTTGTCCGTGACGTCGTCAGTCTGCGGTACAAGCGCGTGTGACAGGGATTACTGCTCATGCAAGGGTCGATGGCGACAGGCTACGAGTAAGGCTCGATGTGACGCTCCCTTCGATGATGTCGCCGCTGACACTCGTGGCACGATTTCCCCGCGACGAAGGGCTACTCTCGTCGTTGGCGGAACGAAAGCGTCAGAAGAAGAGCCTAATGCCGCGCAAGACGGGTGACAATGGCTATTATAGAGTGCCAGAGTAGCGCGCGTTTTCTGTATGGAAACAATACACGCTACTAACATCGTTCCCTTCCTAATATAAACTGTTGAACCTATACGTTATATGTCATATATAATTTGTTACATGTAATCAAGTATGCACCAACTCACCCAGAAAGAAGGTTTAATGTACCTATGTGTTCGTAATACGAAATATTGACACAGGAAATGAAGACAGATTCAGAGCTGCACTGAAACTTCTCATTAGGGAGTATTCTATTTGTCGGTGAGGTTTATGTGAGTTTTCAATTTTGTTGGTGGGCGCATATGAGAGCTGTTTTATCTATATGTAATATAGCATTGTTAGGCATTCTATCGCCAATCAGCACTCGAGTGGTGTCGTCATTCATTCATGTCTAGTTTGGTTCCTTTGCGTCGCAATGAACTTCCTGCACTCTTCTGAAACGCACGCTTCGCAGTAAACCCAAACATTAGCCAAGATCTTCCAAACTGCTCCTCAGTCAAACGGGGCAGACCGAACCACAGGGCTCGCACGCATATGTATGTGTGCAAGTCCGCAGTGTCATAATCGTGAGGCGGTGCTTCTTTGGTCTCCAGCGAATACATATTGCTGCAAATTGTCGCTATCTTTTTTTTTTAACGCAAACGCCAGACCGCCGCATAAGCAATAATGCATGAGGACGCGAAATATGGTGCGTGGCCACGCTCGCACCGCGCACGAGCAAGCCAGTGCGGAAGTTGAATGCATACGTGATAATGGTCGCAGCGACACTACTACGGAGCCCGGCCCTTCCGCTCTGCTTGTACGGCTAAGCACAGGGACGTGGATAGGTGAGGGGCCACGCATAATAGGAATTGTTTACGTTGCTGCCCCCTGATGCAGGCGTGCCACTCGTGAGCGGAGCACGCCCATTGTATGGCGTGGTGGCGGAAGACCCAGCATTCTCGTTTCACACAGAAGGCGATAATTAATTAATTTGCACGACCATGTTCAAGTTTCTAAACCAGCGCGATCGTCGTGGAAACCTGACTGACAGTTGTGCCACCAGGAAGCACTGCAATACGTGATACCCAGGAGCAAGGACTCAACAGGTACACAGAAGGAACTGAAATAAATGACCCAAATGAAGGTTAAGCGAAACTAACAAAAACTTGGATATAATGGACCAAACGTTTCACACTCAGCTTTAGCGCTTCCTGCAGTTTGGTGCGTACGCTCTAGGTACCTCTGCTCATTTATTTCCCAGTTTACTCGTGCCTCAACCTTTTGATGCGAAAGCGTCGAATGGCTCATTGAGAGAAAAAGCCAGACTCTGTCGTGTGTTGCGGCGAAACGGCACCTTGCATCATGAGTGCACCTTGACGAAGTTACCATTGAGTTCAACGCCAAAGCATGCCAGGGGCCGTTCGCAAACCCCTGGCCTGCGTAGTTCTCGGCGAGCCCTAACCTACGGACAAGTCCGGGTTCCATCTTTGATGTCCCCGTGGCGGATTTCGGCTAGTTCCACCAATAATACGAAATAACGGCATATTGCCAGAACTAGTAAACAACAATTAAAAATGTAATGACGCCCCGCCAAAAACTTGTGACACGAAGTTCCGGGCTACTGATCCCCGGGACTTCTGCAGCACCTGTCAGAACCTTGCCTATGTGTGTACGTGTGTACAACCTATGTGATTATGTACAGGAAAACTTACGGGGATATTTTTACAATAATTCAGGAAAAATCGCCGCAGGTAGGGAATTTTCGTGCACGGTAATAGGAATTCTTCGTCAAGGAACGGAACAACCCTGTGTGCGTGATGTCGCCGGAGCTCTAAGAGCGCAATTTCGGCACTTACGCACTCGCCGACGTCAGCTGGCATCAGGATTGTTGTTTACGCTGCGCAGCAGCACTGGCCTCACATGCTTGCTGTCGCGGTCATTGCTTTGCCATTCGAGCGTAAGTGTAATTAATGAAAGACTTTCCATATTTATAAACTTGTATTCGTGGGTGTGCAATGAGGCTGTGACTGGTCAGAATACGTATTTCACTTCCGGGTTATGATGTCCCCTTGCAACAGGGATCAAGCAATTTATCTTTAGAAGCCTCCGAGCGCGATGGAAATGGGGATGCTATAGGTGGTACCAAGCATGCTATTACACCTAACCATGACCCTGTGCGCACTGATTCTTTCATACGCATGCAGCATGAGCACATCCCTGCAGCCAGCCTTCTCTTCACTTTGCAGTAGCGCGGTAAATTCGTTCCTGTTGTCTTGGGAGCACGGAGCACCATACGCGCACTGTAGTACACCACAATATAGAAAAAAAAGTGAAAGAAAAGAAGCACTCCGCACACGAAAGACCATGACACTGAAACGTCGAAAAGGAAAACAATGACACTTGCTCTACGCCCTTATACCAGTCAAGCAAGCTGATGAGTGGACTGCTGAGCTTGCGAGCACGCAGCGGTGCCTGCGTTCCCACCCTATACGAAGAAGGCGGTACCGAAGCAAGTCTGCTGATACTGCGCTCCGTGGAAGCAAGCGAGTAAGAATGACTGGCCATTGCCCGCTTCATTGTTTCTTCTCTCTCCTTTTCCGCCTTCATAAGCTGGGTTAGAAGCTTGATCTGTGGGTGCGACAAAGGAACAAATCACAAGAAGAAGTGGTGAGGGCGCACTTGCGTGCGGTACACGCAGCAAAAATATTCAAGCAGATATCAAAAGGAAAAAGAAGGAACGATAATCTCCGTAAAGAACAGCTAAATCGGCCGTGCGAACGCGATCTTTGCACCATGATTCCTTGGCGCTTCTTTCTCATTTCTGATCGTCTTTCTCGTCGCCGTTTCCGGTCGATGATTTGTTTCTGGTTTGCGATAACGCTAGTTGTTCTTCCACCATATCGAGTACATGCGGGTAATGCTTTTACTACCTTGCGTGGAAATGTCATTATTGAATTCGATGCTCACGCCAAAGGCAATTTTCGGTGCTTCGCACCAGCGACATCTGTAGTGCATCATAGCGCTGTTTTCTGTCGCAATCGCGCAGTATCGGGCACGGATGCTGGGAGGTGGCGTAGGTTAGGAGACAGAAGGAGGAGCCGATGAGAAGAAAGACTTTCCTATTGCCTTAATTAATTGATCAACAGGGTGAAATGTTGCGCGAAGAGTATATAGGGTATTTCGAGCCACCGGCAGGATCGATGGTGTGATGCGCATTCGGATTACTAATGTATTTCGAAGCAGCGTTGCGCGTACGGCGAAATTCCGAAAGACATAAAGGTAATGAGCAGGCTATAGTAAAAGTGGAAGGGGGGCATTTATGAGAATTTATTACCAGTAGGTCCTGTTCTCTCCTTAAAACAGCAGTATTACTATTTGCGTTGAAGAAGACATCTATCCCACAACGCACAACCTTGCAAAGCACAGTGTTTACACAGTATTAAAATGTAAGACAACGCTTCATTAAGCTTCTGAAGACGACATTTTGCACCTTTACGCGTCCAAAAGGCATTAAAGTAACAGCCTGGAGATTGCCTTTGGAACAGCTATAGACAGATTGGGGTTCCATAGGGGAATTCTGAGGCGTCCATACTTCGCAACCTGGTAACAGCTGGTGACACACTAGATGAACAAATTGTAAACTTGAACTTTCTTAAAAAAACATTACTTAAGCTGGGGCAAGTTACGACATGGATCCGTTCAAAGAGCGTGGAGCAGTTTGGCATTGACTCTGGGATTGGATTTGCAAGACATCTTGCAGTTCCTAGATATGCTATTAACATTTACGCGTCAGTGCAGGTGTTGTAAGTTCAACACCGGAACTACAGAACAATTGATGTTTCTTAATATCGTAACTCTAACGTTGTAAAGAAATCAATTACAGCATCACGCAAAGGTCAGGCAACTCGACTGCAAGCACAGGTCGAACGACGGTATTGCGTTGCAAGTGAATAAGCTGCTGAAATGTGCCTAGCACAGGCTAATTGTAAACATGTAAGAAAACTGTTTCATCGATTGCTAGGAATAATAAAACGACAAGGGCCGCTGTATGTGAGTAGCAATGGTGTTGGGTTTAAAAACTTGTGGTCGCGAGTTTAACGCCGACGCGGTGGTCGCATTTCGATGCGGCCGAAATAAAAAAAAACACCCATGCGCTTAGATTTAAGTGCATTTTAGAGAAAACCCGATGGTCAAAAGTAGCTAGGAATCGTTCACTACGGTGTGTTTCGTTTTTTACCGTATCCATGTTTTTGTCTCTAATCCCCGGAATTCATACTCCTAATCATGAAATAAGGACAGACTGCGAGGAATACACGAAACTTTCTTTGATTCCGTATTCACATGAAATATCACATGAGCTAAAAAAAAAAGAAAACAAGAAGGAACTGGAAAAAGAAATGCAGTTAAGGGCATTTCTTTGAAGTCCATTTGAACTGCGAGACCTATGTAACAGCTTCAACTCGAGTCATGTGACTCAACACGAGCATACAGTCAAGTGCAAGTATAAGTGTGTTGACTGCATGCGTAAAGTTGTTTACTAAATTTTCCGCGTGAAAAGTTGTTTACTGCGGTAAGGCGTCCGTAGGCGGAACCGCTCAATAGCTAAATAAACGACCTCGACAGCATGACAGTGAAGTAGGCAAGACACACATGTCAGACAATGGAACTGAGGGCGTTTCAAAAGGCCAGTGTCACCCAATGTTTGATCAGACAAAGAAAACTTATGCTTGTTATGACAGAAGAAAGACAAAAAAATATCTGCCTCCATTTCACTCTGTGAAAATAGACGGTCAGCGAAGTAGTTGCCGACGTTCAATAAGCACAACCGATGTTAGACGATATTATACAAGCACCACAACCACAAGTGACGTACATAACGTGCACAAGTGCGTGTACAGTGGTGCAGCATATATCCTCATTCGTCAGCACCTTCCGCCAAGTGCAAGTGCTTTATTGAACTGATTCTATTTTTTAAAGTAAATTGCGTCAGAGAAATCGTAACGTACGACCTAAACTTACACTGAAATTGCAGACATGATAGCATTGGACCGTAAATTAATTACCACGCAGAAACTCAAAGACAAGATGCTTTTCCAGCTGCCGTTTCAGGTCTGTCTTAGTCGACGCGGCCGCTAAGCGGAGGCACGGTCTTCGGACAGTGCTTGCCACTATTTCGACTACAGTCTCCTTCACGATGTGCACAGATGCAAGGAACAGAATTCCCACGCATACAGGACAGACACAGTATGTGCTCAGGTACGCCACGCGTGCACGCACGTGAGCAGAAGTGCTGTACATATGGTCATTCTCCGAGTCTCTCCGACAAGCGCAAGTGTGTTATGGAGCTAATTGAATTTCTCAAAATAAATAGTGTCAGCCAGTTCGTAAAGGACAACTTATACACAAACTGTGAACGTGATTGCTTCAGATTGCAATTCCAATATACGATAATCGCGGCATCTTCACGTGACGACATCGCCTGACGACCAAATTAATGATGCCATCAAGTCACACGCGACGTCACTCGATGACGTCTTCGTCAAGTGAGGATGTCACCTGATGACGTCGCGAAAAGCCTCTTGGAGAAGAAGCTTACTGCGCGCTTGCCGTTTCTTTTCACAGTCTGCGGGATTGGCCCACATTATTGTGCGAGCACCATGCACGCGGACAGGAAAAACTGGAAGCTAACAACTTCGCTTTAAACTGATGGGAGCTTTTTTCATCAGCAAGTAGTTTTGCCGCTCGTGTGCTAGCTTACCTACAGTTGTCTTAGATCGAAAAGCTGTATAACGCCTATAAAGTATGCCCCACAGGCAGATAACTTGCGCCATGCTTTTAGGACACATCTTGCGAATGCTGTGTCTTCAGTGGTTGTCTCATGCTTATGACTGTGCCACAACATTTTGCTAACTACAACTTTCTCTACCGGATCTTTTACTATCACTAACACACACACAATATATATATATATGCACATTTATATATATATATATATATATATATATATATATATATATATATATATATATATATATATATATATATATATATATATATATATATATATATATATATATATATATATATATATATATATATATATATATTGAAATGGGGTTTATGTAGCTCGTTCGAGGGATCGCAGGTAGCTCTAGATCACGAGTCCTAGCGCTTCGCATCAACAACCCGCGCTCGTGCCTCGCGCCGCAGCGGTGGCAGTCCGCGCAGTGCCACATGCATATTACCCACTACAACTACAGTGCCACATGCATATTACCCGCTACAACTTCCCCCGGGGCGAAGAGGAGCCATCCTGGCGACCTAAGGCGATGATACGATAAGGGGGTCGTGGTACGGCTTCAGGCGGCTGACGTGAACAGTCTCGCGGCCACGGCGGCGTTTGTCCGAAGATGGCGTCACCGGTTCGACCACATAACTCACAGGCAAAGTACACGCGACGATCCGGTACGGACCTTGATATTTCGGGGCAAGCTTTGGGCTAAGGCCTGGAGCTTGGAAGGGCAGCCGAAGCCAGACGTGAGAGTCCACGGCGAAGGACTGTGTGGGCTGATCGTTGTCGTGGCGATCTTTGCGGATTCCTTGGGTATCCGACGTAAACGAGCGAGCCAGTTGGTGGCACTCTTCAGCATGGCGAGCAACTTCGGAAAGAGGGGTGAATTCAGAGGCATCCGGGTGATATGGTAGTACGGTGTCGAGGGTAGTGGATGGTTCACGCCCATAAAGAAGGAAAAATGGTGAGAAGCCTGTGGTAGCCTGAACGGCGGTATTGTATGCGTACGTCACAAAAGGGAGGACATCGTCCCAATTGGAATGATCCGACGCAACATACATGGTGAGCATGTCGCCAAGGGTGCGATTGAATCGTTCCGTTAGACCGTTAGTTTGTGGGTGATACGCCGTAGTGGTGCGGTGAATAGTGCGGCACGCAGCGAGTAGCTCATTAATAACTTCGGACAAGAAGGCACGGCCTCGGTCACTGAGCAGTTCTCGCGGTGCGCCGTGCCGTAAGACGAAATGCCGTAAGATGAATGCGGCGACGTCGCGAGCAGTAGCCGAAGCAAGTGCAGCAGTTTCAGCATATCTTGTCAGGTGGTCTACTGCGACAATTATCCAACGATTTCCGGTAGCACTGCATGGAAGAGGCCCATAAAGGTCGATGCCAATCCGACCAAAAGGACGCGCAGGACACGGTAAAGGTTGCAGAGGGCCTGTCGTATGAGAAGATGTCTTGCGTCGCTGACAGGCTGCACATGACCGAATGTATTTGCGGACATAAGAATACATGCCGCGCCAGTAGTACCGCTGGCGGAGCCACTCGTAGGTTTTTAGGACGCCAGCATGAGCTTGTTGTGGGTCTGCATGGAAATGCGTGCATACGTCGGAACGCAAATGGAGAGGGATGACTAGTAGCCATTTGCGACCGTCGGGCTGATAATTTCGGCGGTACAAGATGGCGTCCCGTAGCACGAAGTGGGTGGCTTGGCGACGAATGGCTCGAGGGCATGTAGACGGTGAAGAACTGCTAAGAATGTCAATGAGAGACACAATCCACGGATCTTTATCTGTTCAGACAGCATGTCAGTAATAGCAAGCGTAGCAACCGGGCACTCTATGGATGAAGGTGGCCTTACGTCGGATCGCATGGGCGCACGGGAGAGCGCATCTGCATCAGAATGTTGGCGCCCGGATCGATAAATGACACGAATGTCAAATTTTTGGATCCGAAGAGCCCAACGTCCAAGACGCCCCGACGGGTCTTTCAGTGACGCAAGCCAGCAGAGCGCGTGGTGGTCTGTCACAACGTCGAACGGACGGCCATACAAGTAAGGACGAAATTTGTTTAAGGCCCAAACTATAGCTAAACATTCTTTTTCCATGACAGAATAATTGGATTCTGCCTTCGTGAGAGCACGACTCGCATATGCAACCACATATTCTGGAAAGCCAGGCTTCCGTTGTGCAAGGACGGCCCCAAGACCAACGCCGCTGGCGTCGGTATGCACTTCAGTCGGTGCACTCGGGTCGTAGTGGCGTAGAACAGGCGGTGAGGTAAGCCGACGACGCAAAGTGGTGAAGGCGTGGTCACACGCCGGAGTCCAGTCGCGAAGGTCACCAGAGCCAGCCAGGAGCTTCGTCAGGGGAGCGATGATGCAGGCAAAATTGCGCACAAAGCGGCGAAAATAAGAGCAAAGACCAACGAAACTGCGGAGCTCTTTCACTGTAGTCGGCCGCGGAAATTCTGCGACAGCACGAACTTTGTCAGGGTCGGGAAGGACGCCGTCTTTGGACACGACATGGCCAAGTATGGTCAGCTGGCGGGCTCCGAAGCGGCACTTTTTCAAGTTAAGTTGAAGGCCGGCGGTGGTAAGGCAAGTAAGAACTTCGCGTAGACGAGAGAGGTGAGTGGTGAAATCAGGGGAGAAAACTACCACGTCGTCTAAATAACACAAGCACGTCTTCCATTTGAGGCCTCGTAGAAGATTGTCCATCATCCTTTCGAATGTCGCGGGTGCATTGCAGAGGCCGAATGGCATTACGGTAAACTCATACAGGCCATCAGGCGTAATAAAAGCTGTCTTGGAGCGGTCGGATTCATCCACTGGCACTTGCCAATAGCTCGATCGCAAGTCCAAAGAAGAAAAGAATTCGGCACCATGAAGACAATATAGGGCGTCATCTATGCGCGGGAGAGGATAGACATCTTTTCGTGTAATCTTGTTGAGGCGACGATAGTCCACACAGAAACGAATCGAGCCATCTTTTTTCTTAATGAGAACTACAGGAGATGACCAAGGGCTGCAGGATGGCTTGATAACACCACGTTCAAGCATGTCTTCAACTTGCTCGGCGATGACACGACGCTCGGTGGATGACACGCGGTACGGACGCTGGCGTAATGGTGCGTGGTGTCCCGTATCAATGTGGTGAGAGACGGTACTTCTGCGGCCTAATGATGCTTGGTTGCAGTCAAAAAAGGCGTGAAAATCATTTAAAAGAGTAATAAGCCGCTCACGTTGTGTCGGCTCGAGGTCATCGGCAATAGAGCGACAAAAAACATCCGGTGGTACTCGGTTAGATGGCACATGGGGTGCCAGTGCTGTTACGTTGGCAGTATCCACGTCGTCGGGAACAGGGAAATGCACAATAACGTCAGCGTCCACAGTCTGGATGGTACCAATAGTCTCGCCACAGCGCAAAGCCAAAGTGTACGAATTTGGGTTAGAAATCAGTATTTCTGCAGCCCCATGGTGAACCGTGAGGAGAGCGAAAGGCAACAATATAGGCTGGCGGCGAAGGAAGACGGCAGCGGGTGAAAACATGACCGTCGCTTCGGCAAGCGATGCGCATGAAAGAGAGACAAATACCGCGCTGTGACGGGGAAGGTCAGTATCTGAAGCTACATAGATCCTGGTTACATCATGAACTTGAAAGTCGTGAGATGGCATATCGCACAGAACGGAGAACTGAACCTCAGCACGTGCACAGTCAATGACGGCGTGATGGCGCGACAGAAAATCCCAACCGAGAATCACATCGTGGGAGCAACAAGTTAGCACAAAGAAATCAATCGGATACAAAATGTCTCGAATCAACACCCTGGCAGTGCACATAGCGACTGGCTGAACTTGCTGTGCACTGGCTGTTCTAAGCAATAATACCGAAGGCATCATGGTCACTTTCCGTAATTCACGGCAAAGTTTCTCACTAATCACAGATACAGCAGCACCTGTATCGACGAGGGCAAGACATTTGATGCCATCAACAGACACTTCAATAACGTTAGCGGGGGAAAAACGAGGACTTTGATGTTCCGACGATGACGCAGTTCGTGCCTCAGGAACTGCGGAAATCAGTTTTCCGCCTCAGTAGTACTGGCACTGGGCCTACGACGCATGGGTGAGAGTGAGCGCCGACGAGGGGAAGGTGAGCGACGAGTATTGTAGAGCTGTGACTGCGGTGCTGGTATGTCATCAGCAGCGTAGACTTCCGGTGGTGGTCGCTGAGGCATACGTTATGGTCGGAAGCCGGAGCTGGGTGGTCGCGCGGTGCCCACGAAGGCCGGCAAGCGCCGGCGGCAGAAGCGCGCTACATGTCCCGGTGTACCGCAGGCATAGCATATTGGGCGGTTGTCAGGAGTACGCCAAGGATTTGTGCCTTGCTGCTGTGCGCTGAAAAAGGGAGCGACCTGCTGGCGAGGCGAGGGCGGATGAGAGAACACCGGCTGGAGAGGCGCTGAAGGCGGAGGAGAGAATCCCGGCAGACGAGGCGCCCGTGCAGCGGCTTCAGCATACGTCAGAGGCGCGGCCACGGGAGCCGGCTGACACGGAGGTGGAAGAGCTTCGGTCACTTGCTCTTGAATTACCTGTCGGATCGCTGGAGCCAAATATTGAGAAGGCTTCTCCGTGGTCGGCAAAATCGAGAGCTGTCGCGCGACCTCCTCGCGCACAAATTCTTTTATTTGCGTCAGCAATGTTGTGTGGTTGTCGCCAATAATCAATGCTGCTAACGAATCTTCCGTAGGCGGTGGGCGCCGAGCTAAGATGCGTTGTTTCCGTAGCTCGTCAAAACTTTGGCACAAGTTGATAACTTCGGCCACGGTACGCGGATCCTTCGCTAGCAACATTTGAAATGCGTCCTCATCAATGCCTTTCATAATGTGTTTTATCTTGTCCTGTTCCGCCATTGACGGATTCACGCGCTTACACAGGTCAATGACATCTTCGATGTAACTTGTGAACGTTTCACCGTGATGTTGCGCGCGCCCCCGTAAGCGTTGTTCTGCGCGAAGCTTGCGCACAGCGGGGCGCCCGAACACTTCTGTGAAACTTGTCTTGAATCTGCTCCACGTTGTGAAATCGTGTTCGTGGTTTCGGAACCAGAGGTTCACGACGCCGGTTAAGTAAAACAGCACATTGTGCAACTTTGTGACGTCGTCCCACTTGTTATGCTGGCTCACCCTTTCGTAAGATGACAACCAATCCTCCACGTCATGATCATCGGTGCCGCTAAAGATGGCAGGATCACGCTGGCGCAATGCACCGGAAACGATGACCGTCGGAGGCTGTGGTGCATCTTCCTGGGTGGTTTCGTCAGGCATGGTCGCAGCAGTCGGTAGCGTCCGGCTTCGGAGTTCCAGTTTTCGAGGTTACCCAGCACCTCCACCAAATGAAATGGGGTTTATGTAGCTCGTTCGAGGGATCGCAGGTAGCTCTAGATCACGAGTCCTAGCGCTTCGCATCAACAACCCGCGCTCGTGCCTCGCGCCGCAGCGGTGGCAGTCCGCACAGTGCCACATGCATATTACCCGCTACAATATATATATATATATATATATATATATATATATATATATATATATATATATATATATATATATATATATCGATTACCTAGTTATCAGTGCGCATGCAGCGCGTTCATTTCTTGGTTGTTGACGTTTTTAGATAAGCCACCTAAGGAGCAGCAGTATAAGTATGTATTGATGTTTTACCAATTTATTTATGCAAGTATGACAGTCTCATATGAGTTAAATATCTATCTTAAAATTCAAATTTTTTGCAACGGATAAGCCGTATCTTAGAAAAGCTACATAAATTTAGAGGCCTTGAGAACACCCAGTCATAATGTGCAACCGAACAGATAGTGAATGAAGCAAAATCTGTTCGAATGCAAGCCATCCTATAACCATGGTGACGTGCATATTACATAGATAGACTGTTTATCAAAGTGGCCAGTAGCTACAGGGCCATGTTTTACCTCCTTTATATTCACAAAAGTGTCATCGTGAAACGATTGTGTGATACCGTAAGGAACAGGCAAGTGCTAGAATGCACTCATTGCACATGCAATGACGCTGAATAACGTGCCTTGCCACGTTAGAAATTTTCCTTCTTTAGAGCTAGATATGATGCATTGCCGTTTTGAAAACGAAATTTCTTAAAATAGCACGTCCTAGGTCTCGATAAGTGCCTTTACCACTGAGTTTCTTAGCTATTTTTACATCTTACCATAGATACAGCACAATGAACTCAAGCTTGACAAGGAAAATAAAAATATCCAGCACTACTTGATGCAATAATTAAACGAGTGGGATAATAAACTTTCTTTGTTGAAATGGCAGCTTACAAAGCTATCAATAAAAGCCGACTCGGTCACCATTAAATAATACGTGCCTTGAAGGCCCTACATAAACTGCCGCACGAACCGGCATAAACTGCCGTGCAATACAGAACTTTTGCTTCCATAAAAAATGTGGCAATGACTAGGGACCTAAAGTAGCAGGCTTTAATTGTTGTAAGCTGCTGTGTTTTCGCAAGCAATCCTCTGCGCGGTTTCATTACCGGTGTATGGAGCACATCACCTAGGTTGGTAGACGGGACAGGAACCGAGGTAATATGCAGTAACCAATTATCAAACCTGATAGTAGCACTAACCTTTACGCAATCAGCGAATTATGCGCCAAAATTACCCTTCTAGAGGAGCAGCTCTCCATACTTCAAAAAATGAGTAAAGGGTAAAGCTGCTTCATTGGCTGGGGTGCTGACGGCACTAAAATGTATCATGCGGGAAGACAACGATGTGTAAAAATAAGCGCTTTTCCGAAGAGTATCTTTAGAAGCGAGACTCTGTCAGAGTATATAGAACCGAGTAACAACTGCCAGTTTTACAAATCGCTGTTTCTTTCCTTCTACGCCATGATATAAATTGTCACTTCTGATAGCCGAAAACATGTAATACCCTCGAGTTGAATTATTAACTTGTCAAAAATGATCGTCACGCTTCGAAAAATAAGCGCGCTGAGTTCAATTGTCAAACCTCTGTCCCATAAATATGCACAGCTTTGACTTCTTCACAAAATTATTTTTCTGGTATTTATTTCGCGTGCACTGTCCGATGTGTCCAATGATGCACTGTCCGACGAAAATAACAAAAAATGCATCGTATTCTCGTCCATCCTACCAACACTGTGCCCAGTTTGTGGAAACTAATGGTGAAAATTGCTGGCGGGCCAGGCACATGCAAAACATGCCAATTGGCTTCTTAATAGATCAAATTTTGGACGTCTTGCTACTACCCTGAGGAATAAGGGCAGCTAGGATTGCAGATGGTTAGAAGTGCACATTTATTCTGATACTCAATAATTGATCACTCTGTTTTTACGAACTCGTAAACGGAAACGATGTTACTCGTTTCTGGCTTACAGAATATTTCTCAGCGAAACTGCGCTTTCGAAACTGCTGCACGGATTTACAGAATCCTCAGCGGCCATACAAACGTCACATCGGTCGCATCACATTGCAGCCCTTCGGCGTTCCCCATCTTTAGCGAAATGGTTGCCCGCCTCTTAGCGCATTAGCACGAAGATAAACGTCGAAAAGGCGGCGTATCCACTTGCTCTCTGCTGAATTATAGAAGTGTCGTGGTGTAAGGACCGAGAAAGACACAGATTTGGGCGGTGTTCAACACGGGGGTTTCTTCGTGTCCACGGTGAATGGCTGACACTTAAGTGTGCGGTTTAAACGGCTCTGAAGCTTTTGTGACGGTGAAGTGCTACAAGCGTGGTTTCTCCCATGTTATTTATTTACCCAAGGTTGTCTAGCCTTGAAACTTTGATTCAGGCAGCGACGTTTTCTATGAGATATCAGGATGAGAAAAGAGGAAGCGATGTTTCACAAGTGGAGCAAGGTAATGTGCTCTCAGCACTGGATGAGTTTGCAATGCCCCTAAAGATAAATGATAGCGACTGTCATTGAATGACACCTAAACTATTTAAAAAACTATTTATCTGAGCGACCTTCGATATGGTGTTGAGAGCCAAGCATGAGGGCTCTAGAAGAAACAGAAACATCTATGAAGGTGCATGCACGGCGTTCCTCTGTGTCTGTACATGTGGGTGCGTGCTTGTGTGTGTATGTGTATATGCATCGGTGCATGTGTGCGTGCGCGCGTTTGTGTGTTCGGAGCTTTCGGACTTTTGGCAGGTTCTTATGATGGGGGGGGGGATAAATATTTGGTTATTTTCATCATTTTTCAACCAATTGTTATGACATTTTGACACACTAAAAAAAATGGAACACTAGCAGCAAAATAAAAATATCTGAAAACATTATATTTGTACCAAAGCTGACATGATAGTCTTCATATGAGGCTACGGGGTGTCGCCGCGCCGGAAGACATCAGAGAGATGATTGAAGTTGCTCTGTGGCTTTCTTCGCGCTGATATATCTTCATCTCTATAGTTTTCTATGCAGATTACCTTTTGACTGAAATGCGAAAATTTCTTCTGAAGT
Source organism: Dermacentor albipictus (assembly GCF_038994185.2). NCBI lineage: Eukaryota > Metazoa > Arthropoda > Arachnida > Ixodida > Ixodidae > Dermacentor > Dermacentor albipictus. The sequence continues at coordinate 441,897,305 of NC_091821.1, forward strand.
GTGTACGAGAGAAAGAGAGACAATATCTAATTCAGCATGGAGCTGTTTTCTTCGCTATGCAGCTAGCATGCTACACCAGATGTCGAGGGTGAAATGTGATCAGGCGCATTCATACTGAGTCCCCGTGAACGTGCAACATGTGCAAGCACACACAGCGAAAAGTAGCTACAGTGTCTGGTCGAGGTGAGTAGTTCTGATGAATGTGAAAGTGCGTGCAAAGCCCTATCAGTGCTACCACAAGGTCCATGCATGTGGTGCAACTCAAATAACCTCCTACGTCAATTTTAGTCATGGCAATGAGTAAAGCGTAACAGACCGGTTAAGTTCATGGCTATGGAAAGGAGCTCATATTTACGACATGAAATGTCCCTACTGTTATATTTTTAAAGAAACGTCTCATGAGTGCCCGTACTAGGTTCATATGCTTCAGTACAGGTTATTTCATCTCCCGGAAATTCATTCAGGCCCGTACCCTCTTCGATAACTGCAGTCTGCACGTGCACTTTCTCCCAGCATAAAACGGGATCGCATCCTTTACGCTGAGTAGCGAATCATTGCCGATGCTTCATACAGTAGTTCCGATTGTTGGTGTTGACCACTATTTAATTTTATTGGTACACAGTATATGCACTTCATTTACTTGTAGCTTAATATTGCGACACACTATTTTTTTCCAGCCCAAATGGCAGAAAGCTTTCGGGTATCATTGGTCATTCTGGCCTTTTCGTGTAGGTTTCTTGGCTATGATAAAACAGGTGGCCCAATATGCATTCAATATGATATGGCTCTGGAAAACAGGGACATGTTGCACCGCTTAAGGAGAAACGGGAATAAATAGCTCAGAGACAACAAGGCGCCACGATAGGTAGAATGTGTAGAACGCTAGTATTCAACTCTATCAACCTTTTGAAACAAATGACAGCAAGGCACATGGAGACAGAGAAGGATATTATCTCAGCGCCTACCTACAAAGGAGGACCAAAACTTGGCTGAACATGAATAACACCGCTACCAATTCAGTTATTCAAGGAACCCTTTGCCGCGATGATATTTTTGCGAAACTCGTAGGAGTGTTCATTCACTGGTCAGTATTATTTGGTTTACGGAACGCAACATGTTTTTTTATGCGTATCAGCGCTTCTATATTTGCGAAGAATACGTGTGTTTCCAGGTAAAAGCGTGCAATGCGGGCGGCCCAAGAATTTTGCCAGCGAGTGCGGCGTGCTTGTGCTTTTTTTTTTTTTTTGGCGCCGGACAAACCCGTATGTTCCGAGCCATCAATGAGTGACAGGGTGACAGTGACACATGTGATTGAAAAAACACGCAACATGCTGCATGTTCTCTAAACCACGTGTTATTTCTAAAATACCCCTGTCGTGTTGAAACTGCTGTGTGGGCGAGAGGGGAGGTGGGTTAAAAAAACCAGTGAAGGTGGTTGACCAACGAAACTGCTTAGCACACGACACGAAGGTGACACATAATTTGGACAAAAGTACGAACTCATTTAATGTCTTGATGGGTGGTCATCGTGAAGAAAGGTATGCACACTCATGTATGTTCTTCATCGGTGGCCATTATTTCGCTCGAAACTGCAATGACATTCTTTGATAATGCCAAATCGATGAATGTAGGCCGCTGGCTGGTCGGTTGGGCCTGATCGTTGTGGCATCGCAAGGGATATGTCGGCGACACGGAACGCGTAACCCGTATCCTTCTCGTTACCGACACATCCACATTGAAATCACCGAGAACGACAACAGAGGTAGTGTTATCGCACCTAGTTCACAAACAGTGTGTAGCTATGAACGCTACGGGACTAGGAGTCATTGCATTCTTTTCTTGCTAATGGGGGTGTGAGCCATTGCTCACGTGGGCATGAGCCATTGATGATGACAGCTATTGGTATGCTGTTCTGCATATTGTATGCGTGATAAGAGAGAATTTAAGCACTGTTCGCTTCACTTTGCTGAGTGCTATTAGCCTCTGCCCTACGTGGCTATGAGTCATTGCATTTTTGATTGCTTACGGGAGCATAAATGCTTGCGGAGGAATGAGCCATTGATGATGATAGTTTTTGTTCATGGAGAACAAAAATACAAGGAACCCTAGCTATAGCTATACACGGCTTCACTGTGAAATGTTTCAGGGAGCACCATGCACAGTTTCATGCTTTAGCTGAATCATGCCAACTTGCAAAACCACTCCAGAAGATACCATAGCACCGTTTTATTTAGCAGCACACACGTTTTTCTAAAAGAAAAGTGAAAAAAATTCAGAACATAAGATGAAGCATTCTGTATATCAAATGACAGCGCCAAATATCCGAGCCCGCCTTCTGTTGCTGTAGCAAAAAAAAAAGAGAAAGGAATTCTATTATCTCGACAAGCTTGTGCATGATCTCCGGTATAGATAGTTGTGAAGGCATGGTCGGATGGTTCTACGTATCGTTTATGCTTTCTCTATGACTACATTTTTTTGACTCCGCGTATTTTGTTTTGTCAAACAGGGCTACAAGAAATTTCGATCATAGTGAACCCGTTACAAATTCAAATTTAGCAATAATTACAAGGACACCGTTTACTGCATGAAATTGGAGCTACGCGTGTACCATGCTTTACTTTTTGTGTCATCAGGGGTAGTATCTTGACGTGCCCTTTATTCGGCTCTTTCTGTGGCTCGATTTATTTTTCTCGCCTCACCACATAATTTCCAATTGTTATGGCTGTTGTGCAGTCTACTTTCATTCTGGTTTTATGAAACCACGCCCTGTTCACCTGGCCATAAGCGCTGCCTATAATTTTGATGTGGAGGCACGCATTCAGAAATGAAAATATGGGCTGGTGAAAGCGTAAAGCACTGTAAACAAGAATGCAGTGGGCGCCAGTAAATTTAAGTTTGTGTAATGCGAGGTGTTGGACGAAAATGAGCCATGATACAATGTTATCTGCAACAGGGAACGTTTTCGTGCCTCCTTCATCGCTTGAGAAGCACAACTGTGCGTAAATGTTCCACTGCCACCAACGACCACCAACAGCATATAATTAATGCGGTGCTATATACCATCTACCAGAAAGAAAAATTTGCCTTTGTCATGCAGTCATATGTTCCCGCTAACAGCGGTCCGCAATGTGAAGGTACGACGCACATGAACACGACCTTGAGTTGCTTAGAAGAGATACCACTGTTCGCCCACGGCAAATGTAATCGCTTAAAACATTAGGCCACTTCTTTAAAATGGGATAATTCTTTTTCCGCGTGAATAAAATATAAACTGCATGAAAATTAGTTGCGCTATTTGTTTTATATAACTATTACACAAACGTTTTACATTTGTGTTTTTCTAGAGCCATTCAACACGGCCGATGGCAGCAAATGGAAGCTCAAGAGTCTCAAGGGCTTACAGTATGGAGCAGGCGTTTTATTTAATCACGCATTATCTCGATCACTTATTTGCTTTAGCTATCAATTATGGCTGTAAAGCATGTGCCTTATCATCAGTGAAGCATGAAGCTTCTAAAAAATGTTCTATATATCAGCAAAACCGGTGGTTGTGCAAAAATGGAAGCCGACAGAGCGATATATTGAAACAACGTGAAGCCACTATTAAAGCTGTTTAATTTACTTATAATTTGTTTGTTTAATTTTGTTACCTTGCAAGGAACATTCTTTGAACAAGAAATAGGGCTGATAATTTTATTGTCTCTTTTGCACCTTCGCAGCAACGTCGAGTGCTAGTCCTTCAGGACTTAGCTAATAGAGATAATTTAAAAAATGTAATATAGACACAAGCAAACCAAATAATTCTACTAAGTGCAGGAGCGACAAGAATAAATCAGCAGTCCCTCCTGACTTCTTTTTGCGTGTCCTTATATATTTAGTGTACTTCTTTATCAAAACCATGAATAACCAACCAGCCCGCATTACCTCTTAACTAAGTCCTAACGTTCTTGTGAGATAAACTAATCAACTTCCAAGACGTTTTTCCGTGCAAGCATGCCGCACACCACGGCGTATGGCTGCATGGCGTAGAAGATAAATTGTGCGGATCTTTGAAACCATCCTCGGGTAAGCTGCGTGCACGTAAGCGCCTAACTACATTTCAGAGTCTTCAATTGCATTTTCCGACCCTTCGCGCAAATGAGCTCGCTGATGTAAAAAGAAAGGAAAGTGTTATCTCCCGTTCACTGCTATGTCTGGAAAGACGAAGTGCTAGTTAGAAGAAAAGTAGTGGACAGTGAAAGAACTTACTTTAATGCAGGTTTCGAGTAACGAGCGGAAAGCAAAAGCGACAAGGCACTGCAAACAGGGTGTTAACACTTGTTTTTTTTGGTGTTTTTTTTTTGGGGGGGGGGGAGGTGTATGGGAGCTCGCACGGCCATTTACCATGTTAAAGAATGGCAATACATTAAGAAATACCAGGCAATTTTGTGCGAAAAAAGTCACCTTTTCGCACTTCTTCTGCGCGTTACCAACGGGTGTCCATTCGATTTGCTTCTCTACTCCTTTTGCTTATTGAGGAGCAGAGTACTCGGAAACTACCACTAGCATGAAATTGCTCAAATACTTTGCAAGATAATAAGCAGGGCATAAAACCTTAACGCATCCTGTATTGCAAAGCTCTAGCGGTGCATCTCTGAATCAGAGCTACATCAGACGCAATTTGCGAGGTTCAGACCTTTGATAATGCAGCAGCGTTACACTACTGTAGTGGAACGGAAAACTCCTGATGATTCTTTATAAATCCAAATAATAGTCAAAATCTAATTCACCTACTTCTGATCATACCTTGAATAAAAACATGGCATTGTTAAATAAGCCTTGAGCCATCATTTACGCAGGTTTTCTGATTTTTGTATTGCTTCAATGAACATGCCGGCGTGACAAAACTTAATGGAAGTGAATCCAGTGGTCTCCCATTCTTGAAGTTAGGCGCACTAACTAAACGTGGATTTGATCGACAATGGCAGACATAGCCTCTACATGCGAAGTTGACAGAATCATTGTGGTCCGATTATGTATGTGACACACGGGTCCACCAAGAATGCTGTGTGAAAGTTTATTTAATTTTACAATGTTTATGATAGGTTTGTGACAGGCAGGTCCATGGTGTGGAGCGGTGAATATTTGTAAAGGCAATGTATGAGCGTTGTCAGTTTTACATCGCGGCTCTAAATATTTAGGTGTCGACGTATCTCGAGACGGGCCATGATGGAAGTTGCGTAAATGTCGTGTGTGTGTCAATTATCATAACAGTATTCATTTTAGTATTTCGGTGTGAACGGTGGTGCAGGAAAAATAATGCCGCATGACAAAGAGCCTCTTTCGATGCCCGACACACATGCAAGTCAAAGACCACTCAAAAGCTCCACAATATAGTTTATCAAATTCATCATCGCCGGATTACTAATCATCCGAATTATATAACGATGAATATAGCAAATTACACATTAGCAATGGGCAATCATTGTTCTGTCCACACTTTTTATTAAATAGAATTCGCTTTCACAAATGCAACCGAATTAACTTCGCGTGAAAAGTTATGAAGAGGTCGAATGGGATTGAAAAGAACGCTAAATGCGTGTTCAAATCTTTTTCCTTTTACCTAAAATGGCTAACCAAGCTCGCATTTTTGTTGTTCTCGCCGCAATGAAATTAGGCAACAGATGAAGCAATGTAAAATAATTTATATGATTTAGGCCAGTTTCTTCGGCTGCAGCGTCGAAAAAATATTCCACGTGATATACACTGATAGAACGATAACGGGACGTTACCGTTACATGGGGGGTAATATAATGGTTGCAGCAATAAAATAAGATATAGCCCAAGCAGTAAAAGTACGAAATTTGTTTAAGAGGTAACGCAAGGTGTGAAATGGTGCTCACAACGAGCCATTCATTTTCCTTTCTCGCGCCGGCTAGCTCTGTCCCTCCCCATGGATGCATTTGTATCGCGGCAGATGTGCTTTTCATGGCTACAAATTATAGCGAGATTTGGGATCAATTTTCTTTCGCCATCTACCAAATGGACCGGCATGTGGGCAAAATGGAATAGGCAACTGTAGCAGCAGGCGCATTGGGACCATTGCAGTTTTCCATATCGCTCATACAACTTGGGGACAGCTTATTTTTGTACATCTCTCGCGTTTTTGATGTGACCCATTGCGGCAGCGTCACTGCGGGATGGCTTTGCATGTCATTTGTACTCATGCTGTAAGGCGCGACGGAATACATTCGCCGTTGGAAATGGAAACTGCCCGTAATCGGTGAGATGAAAGAGGGCATATATATATATATATATATATATATATATATATATATATATATATATATATTAGTCATATAATGAGAAGACAACAAACACTGACACCAAGTACAACATAGGGGAAATTGCATGTGCCTAATAAATGAAATAAAGTAATGATAAATTAATGGAAATTAAAGTGGATGAAAAAACAACTTGCCGCAGGTGGGAACCGAACCCACAACCTTCGCATGTCGCGTGCGATGCTCTACCAATTGAGCTACCGCGGCGGCGTTTCCCCATCCACTTTCTTGGGTATTTATGTGTACTAGTAGAACCCTGGGAGTGTTAGCCAGCGCCCCCACTCACAGACCTTGGCGGTGGACGTGGAACGTCTTTTTTGCCGCAGGCGTGACGCCTGCGGCAGTAACATAATGATAATAAATTAAAGTAATGATAATAAATTTAGCATTACTTTATTTCACTTATTAGGCACATGCAATTTCCCCTATGTTGTACTTGGTGTCGGTGTTTGTTGGCTTCTCATTATATGACTAATAAATATCGGGTCCTCGGTTAACCCCCTTCCTTCTCGTATATATATATATATATATATATATATATATATATATATATATATATATATATATATATGTGTGTGTGTGTGTGTATATATGTATATTTCTTTATTTGCGCAGTTCAGTTTGTATTCGGTTACTTCGTCATTATCATCATCAGCCTGGTTACGCCCACTGCAGGGCAAAGGCCTCTCCCATACTTCCCCAACTACCCCGGTCATGTACTAATTGTGCCATGTTGTCCCTGCGAACTTCTTAATCTCATCCGCCCACCTAACTTTCTGCCACCCCGTGCTAGGCTTCCCTTCCCTTGGAATCCAGTCCGTGACCCTTAATGACCATCGGTTATCTTCCCTCCTCATTACATGTCCTGCCCATGCCCATTTCTTTTTCTTGATTTCAACTAAGATGCCATTAACTCGCGTTAGTTCCCTCACCCAATCTGCTCTTTTCTTATCCCTTAACATTACACCCATCATTATTCTTTCCCCAGCTCGTTGCGTTGTCCTCAATTTGAGTAGAAACCATTTCGTAAGCCTCCATGTTTTTGCCCCTTACGTGAGTACTGGTAAGACACATCTGTTATACACTTTTGTTAGCCTCTGACAAACGTAAAACTAAACGGATTAGTTACCGCTGGGGTGTATCTAAAGGAAGATAATGTTAAAATTTCGTAGCACCACCAGAATATCCGCGCAATTCCCTGCCTACTGCAATGCAGGACGTCTCAGTGAAAAAGCTGACCCACATAGGCCTGTCAGAATAAAAAAAGTGCAACTACATGTGAAAAAAGAAAGAGATTAATAAATAGATAATTTCGTGGTACACGGGCACAGGGGGGGGGGGAGTGTAATGGTTTATTCATATGTCAAATAAAACCATGCGCAGAGAAGTGCGTCATTGATTCACTCGAGCCATTGCACGCAGACGCAATAACTCGTAGGTCGCAACCGTCTGAGAGTTCCGTGCCTCTTACTATAGGAGTCGTGTGTAGCGATGGAGGTAACGAGCATGGCGACCCCAGTCAGCAGGCATCATTATGTTTTGGGTGGCGTGGCTCAACCTCGGGCTCGGAGCTGTGCAACTGCATCTCACGTGCACGCACGCAACGTTGCAACAGCGATTCTATTCTCTCTAATTGAGCAGAACGGGGCTTGCAATAGGTTAGACAAATGGACCGTCTTGTTTCCCCACATGAAGTTTTGACACAAATGCTGCACCTCTTTCTTGATTTTCTTTATTTGGACGTCGGAAAATTGCGGTTGTTCTACAATATTTTATATAAGCCCGAGCGTCTCTTGTTCGTGTTTTTCTCACGACTCAGCATATTGGTGGCTTCTGGTCACATTTTTGCTTAAGCACTGGTGCATTCGAAAACGTTTAATGTCAGAGAAATTACTGAAGAAGCCGACGCAGTGTTTATGCGTAATTTGACGCCGTAGTCTATACGTTCATTAGGAAGAAATATTTTCTCAGCAGCAAGTTAACTTCCAAAGTTTTGGCAAAATGGACGCTTTACGCTACATGAATGTTGGTTTTCCTCAATTCTTTTACTTTATCTGGGCTCATACGGGGTAACTGCATTGCCTGGAGGAGTACTGTAAATCAACGCTGCACGATTACCTTTTAATCAAGGATTATCTTACAATGGCACACCGAGATAGCTAAGTCGGCCCAATCATTTTTTGTTTATCGCGGCTATCCAGCATCGCAAACGTCATATGTTAATATCAAATAACGCAGTTTCGCATTTTATCATGCCCCAGGAATGCTCAGCTATAGATTAAAAACTTCAAGGTCATAAACCTTTCTTGGCATTCTGCTCTTACAAACCAGAATATGGACACGTGCACTTGCCTATCTTTATCGGGCGAGCGCGTTTCACCGCCTAACAAATGTTATCGCACAGCGCGGGACGCGCCTGCATGTATCGGAAGTTTCTGGAATGTTGTCGATGCTTCTGTCCACTGTCTGTTGTCGCCGAACCTTGTGTTATCTGATTTCATCGCGTGACGGGAATGGTGTAGAACTTTGTGGAAGATACACAAGTCACAGCGATTAGACTGGAACATTCGACGACTGCTGTATAAAAGCGGACGCGCTTGACCCGCTGATCAGGTTTCGACGACCACCGATCGTGTTCGCCGCTACCGTTGTTCTTTGAGTGTAGCCTGTTTTTGAGGGCACAAGGTCGCCCAATAAAACACTCGTTTCGTTAATCACAGTTTTACTTCGTTCTTAACCGTCACTACCGCGTGACACTATCAAGTTACCACGGAAGCGTGTTCATAAATTTAGACATTTTTAGCTTCCAGTTCTTTCAACGTGTGCAATTAAGTTTCTGCGTCTTGTTTTTATTCAAGGCTTTTCCGTAAACCTTGTCCGTTTATATTTAGTTATGGGTCAGAGAGCACATATCTTGCGCAATAAAGTCTCAAATATCGGCAACCTTGAAGCCACGTAATAAACCCGAGGGGATATTTGAAAAATTGACATGGTCATAAAAATGTGCAAAGCAAGGTTGAAGTGCCTAACATTGCCTGTTTCGCATTGTGCATATTGGCTAAACAGTTCAGCGGGCGTCCGCTAGGTGAAGGACGTTTCATAAAAAAAAAATTCTTCTATCACCAAAAACCAGCTGTTATTTGACATGTATGTTATACCTTCATTATATTCTCGGGTGCATGACCACTTTTGCCTTCTTGATAACTTCCACTTTGCATATTTGCGCAGATGTAGTCTGCCATATTCTAAACCCCTGCGCTTGACTTTACTGAATAATGAACCAGCGCTCTACAAACCCACAGTCTCTTGGTTAGCTCACATGTTAGAACCAATGGCTTTGAATGAAGCTGTTACATGGTGTTCCTTCCCCAGAGAAAGAGTAGTTTTCTACTGCAAAGCTTCCTTTCTAAGAAATGTACGCAGTCATGAAAATTCTATTTCGTAATGCATTTTGTAAAACGAATCGTTTTTTTCCTCTCCGTTCGGCTTTCCCACTGCTGCTGGTACTGCTGGTACTACTACTGCTATTTGGCACACCGTGCCGGGGGGTGGTTCAGAGCGTGTGTATACATAACAGGAGCCAGTCAGAGTGAAAAGGCGAGCCGAGAAACTCGTATGGACTTTACCGCGTCGAATGTGCAAAATGCCCTGAGGAGTTCCCTGGCGTCGCCACATTAGCGTCTTGACAGCTGTAATTATGCGGCACCTCCTCTGAAAACCAGTCAAGAAACTGCAGCGCTTAACTTTCTAATAATGTGCAAGTGCAGAGAGGACGTAGATAGAACTGTAGAGAGGAGGAAGGAGAAGAGGCAGGTCCCATGCAAGGGGAGGGGTGGGGGAAGTGACGTGAGAAGGATAACCGGACATCCTGTTGTTCAAGGTACGGAACAGTACATTCTTGCTATTTATGAAACATAAACACTATGCAAATATGTCAAGCGGACAAATTACGTAGGGCTGCTATAGAGCAGTGCCGCATTAATTAAAATGCATCGCAGGGTCCGGGAGACACTACTGAAGCGGTCGGACATCAAATGAACCCTTCTGTGCCCGCCGTGGTAGGTTTGCGGCTGTGAGATTTCTAAAGGTCGCGGATTTGATGCAGGCTGTGGCAGCGGCATCTTGACATAGGCGACATAGAAAACGCATGTGCACTTAGATTATGGGAGACGTTAAAGAACATCTGAAGTGCGCCACTGTGGCGTGCATCGTTTTGGCACGTACAGTCCCATGATGCAATTCAAGTTTAGTACTTCTGCCACAATGCGATGTCTCATGTGAGGCAATGACAATTCTGAACACTCTCAGAGGTTCTGAAATAGTGCGCACAACAACACTTCAAGCAAGCACATCTCCCTGTGCGTTCTGTGTACTACGCAGACAAACAGCATTGGTGCACGTGAGGTAACATTTCGCATCGACTCACCACTATGCTGTTACACTAAATGGCGAAGAAAGTAAGCTTTGGCCGTTAACATCACCGCTAATTATTGTCAGTCAAAGCAACCAGTACAGAAAGCTTCGTATACATCAATTCCCACAGTGCGTGTGATCTGCATAATTTTTATCTATAAGCCTACAAAACAACATAGGTACGCTTCAGAACACCTTCAAACAATAGAGATTTTCCTGAATATGAACAAAAGGAACCACCCGTAGCAAGACAGTTGTTCAGTGTGAGTAATACTATTGCTTTAGGCGCTGTTGACGTTCGCTGCGGGCACCAGTAGGGGCGGGTATAGTGGCCCGGTATTGATTGAATAGACATTGACTTGGCCGCAGGGTTTTTCCTTCTAATAAAAATTCTACCGAACCCATGTCACCATCTTTGTGAATGGTAATTCTTTGAGCACTGAATAAGTATACCACCGCAATGGATAACCACCATTGAAAACATCTTGCGGCTTTGCCGCGAAGCTTGCGCAGGCCTCTGAAATGCATGGCGCACCGATGCGTGCAAATGCTGAGAAACGCGTCATGCGGCAGCCCAGGCTCCTCTATCGCACTTCTTTCTGGTCACTCGGCGCCATCTAGTGGGGCTGCAGAGAAATACACGCATGACGTATGAGAGAAGGAGCGTACACGTTGTGTCCGAACGCTGATACTTGATTTCTTGCTCACCCAACACACGCAGCCACCCTAGTTGGCGATAGTGTTCACTGAAGAGCGCCACATACCCAGTGGATTCATAGTGCACCTCACTTAATCACTGGGTGAAAGACGTTTACTGAAAAGCGGCACCTCCCGACTGTATTTCAGGTACAGCCTGAAAATGCGTGTGGTTGGTGTTCTTGACAAAATCTCGTAACGCGGGTTACACTTCACTAAGTATCGGATAAATTTTAGGGATCTCTCTCGTTCTTGTGCAGCAGCAAATTACCAAAGACTCACACGTACTTAGCCAAGTTTCCCTCAAAGGCGTTCATTTAAGAGCGGCACACAGCTACTGGCAAAAGCCCAGAGGCCCAAGCTGACATCAAAGAAGTTAACTTAATATATGTGCACAGGTACTGGAACATGTCGAGAGGGCCAAGCTGACACCAAAAATGTGCATTCAAACCGTGCATAGAGCGAGTACCACATACTCAATGCTTGAAGTCGACGTCAAAGAGTTACATTGGACAGCGCTATCTACCCAGTCCCTAATCTTGAGTGACCCATGTATAATGTGAAACGTTCGTTAAAGAGCGGCCCATATGTGTACTTTGCCAAATGCGCAATGACCCAAGTTAGTCCAAGGGTTGGTTTCGAACTCTGCTTCCTCAGTTTTTTTGTTTTATTTTTTTGGGGGGGGGTCGCAAAAGAGGCAGTTTAATAAACGATGATGCCAGATCTTATAGCTGCGTATCTGTTTTTGAGAATCTCTAGTAGACATCCTGTCGATAGATGCACATTACTGCACCGAAGCTCCAGTTCCGAGTCAGGAATTGCGAAACATAAAAAAGAAGGTTTGCTGCTGTGTGCTACAGATAATTCTAGATATTACTCGCATTGGACTTGAGCAGCAATGCAAAATAAAACGACTTTTCCACTCCTGCTGTCACTGTGAGAAAAAAAAAAGAAACGTACTGCAACAGCAACAGGAAAAGTAGCTACTAAAGACATAGCATCTTCTCTACATACCTCAAAAAGACGAAGCAGCCTATCTCCCCACAATGCGCAACATCTATTGAAAACAAAGGGAAAAGGCGCTTTCACCTCGACTTAAGTTTACGTTTCAACGCCCGAACACACCTGCCATATCATTTATCCGGCTTTGCGGCAATTTGTTCCGAACACTCTCGGCCACAGGTGTAAGCTTTCACATGCGCGCCCACCGAAAGAAATGCAATTCTGGCTTTCAAAAAAAGAAAACAAAAAAACTGAAAGCTAGCACCCAACTTTACAATTCTCGATTCTCGTTTATTCTTGTCAATATTATTGTTCCCCAATAATTCTGGTTCTTCCCAACATACGGCCTATATTATTGCATTTTCCCTTTAATAAAAAAAAGTATAAAATTAGTACTCATGTGGGATTACGACAAAATTAAATTGCGCTATTAAATTCGCGAACCCCAGAGAGGCTATCGACCCTAGTTGTATGACTAATAGGACCTGACAAATCAATAAGTGTTTTACCATCAATTTGGGCGACACTTGATTGGAAGATAAAATTCTAAGCGGAAATTCGCGTTACGTTAGAAAGTAACCAAATTATAGGCATTTCGGAATTGAAACATACGCTAGCGACCGGCTAGCGTAAGCGATAACCCAATCAAGCCCATTTTTCCTATAGACTAGGACGGCACCGAGGCCTAGGCTACTGGCGTCAGTGTGGATTTCTGTATCTGCGTCCTCGTCGAAGTAAGCAAGTAACGCTGGCGATTGCATGCGTCGTTTGAGTTCTTCAAATGCGACGACCTGTGGCTTTTCCCACTTGAGCTCGACATCACATTTAGTTATGTGTCGATGGCTCAGCGATGCGTGAAATTCCTTGATAATGCGCCTGCAGTAGGCACACAGGCCTAGGAATCCACGCAGTGCCTCCTTGTCGGTGGGCTGCTGGAACTTTGAGGTGGCAGCTCTCTTCTGCAGGTAAGGATGGACTCCAGGTTTTCTGATGACGTGGCCCAGGAACAGACGCTCTTCGTAATTGAAGCGGTACTTTTCCGGCTTCATGATGAGGCCATATGGCTTGGTGGGCGCTAGTACTGTCGCAAGCTACCTGAGGGGAACGAAATTTCCCGCTAAGACGACGATATCATCCAAGTAAACGACACAAGTCTGCCACTTCAGTCCTGCTAATACCCTGTTCATCACGTGATGGAACGTGGAAGGCGCCGGGCTTAGTCCAAATGACATGACATTGAACCCATAGAGGCCGTCTGGCATGACGAAGGTGATCTGGTCTTTTCGTCATCCCTCTCGTGAACTTCTATTTGCCAGTAGCCAGTCTTGAGATCCATCGACGATAAATATTTAGCGTTGCAGCACCGATCCAATGCGTCTATTCTTGGGAGGGGGTATACGCCCTTCTTCGTGGTCTTTTTCACTCGATGATAACCAATGCAGAGACGTAGGGTTCGATCTTTTTTCTTCCCCAAGACAGCAGGAGATGCCCACGGGCTTTTCGACGGCTGGATGATGTCGCGCAGGATTTAGTCGACATGGGGCTTGTAGCTTCACGCTTTTGCGTCAAAACACGATAAGGGCTCTGGCGGAGCGGTCCAGCTAACCCTTCGGTTATTATGCGATGTTTTGCGACTGGTGTTTGTCAAATCCTCGATGACATCAACAGCAGTCCTTGTATCGTCGAAGTAGACATCTGAGCTGTTGCTGCTTTCTTGGGTTTATGTCGACATCTATGGTCGTCAAGGGAGATACGGTAGAATCCAGGAGGACAAATTCATTGCTGGTTACCCCTGTTTTCTCGATGTATGCGATCATCGTACCCTTGTTGATGACTTTGAACGCCTGCTTGCAGTCTTTATGCGTAACTTTTGCTTTCCGTCCGTGCAGTCGAGCGATCCCTCCTGCGAGGCGAATTTCACGGCCAAGCAGTAGACGTCGGTGGCCCTCGATGACGCCTTCTAGGTCTGCGGTTATTTCGCTACCGACGAAAATGACAACGCAGGAGCGACCCGGCATGCTGAATTTGTCCTGAGGTGCGCTGCAGGCATGGTGACTTTGAGCCCTCTCCGGCGGGGTCACTTCATCTTCAAATAGCGTTACCGTGCTTGACTTCAGGTAGTTGATTGTGCGGGGTTAGTTTAGGAAGTCCAGGCCGAGAATGACGTCCAGGTCGAATGAACACTGTTGGAGGATAACGAAGGTGGCAGGGTACGTCTGGTCATGAACGGTAATTCTTACCGTGCAGATTCCAGTCAGCATTATTAGGTGTCTCCAGCTGTCCGTATGTGAGGCCCTTCCCATGCCACCTTAAGCTCAACAGGGCGACAATGGGTTTACTTGTCGTGGAGTAGTCGGCTCCTGTGTGCACTAAGGTATACTATAGCGACAGCGTGGTGATGGGGAAGCACGTCGAGGTCGGGTGTTCTTTGACTTGCGTTGCAGTTAAATCTTGGCGTCGGGTCACGGCTGCGTCACGGCTGTGGCTGGAATGTCGCGTCGTCACGTCTTCTTTTGTCAGTGTATGCTTTGCTTCTAGGCTTCACTGGGATGGCGGCGTCTCGTTGACATTCCGTCGAATTAGCATTTCGGCGTCATCGTCTGCGGCAGAGCATCTTCGTCAGTTCGACGAACAGCAACCGCACCTCCATTGGTTTCTGCTTTTAGTTTTCTGGATGAGGGCTGACGGACCATCCCCGGGCTAGGCCAGTGTATAGTCAGCGCTGCGGCGACAGGTACCGACTTGGTGAAGGCAAACGGGACGGCGGTCGACGACTCCACTGCGTCGCGGCGAGGTAGTCGGCAATATTGCGAGGGTGTTCACGTTGATGCGGGCGCGGAGCGTTCATGGTAGACCCTCGTAGTCCAATTTCACGGTATGGGCATAGAGGAAGAAATTTAATGGTTTGGGCACCGGCAGCGGACGTGGCCGGCTTCTTCGCAGTGATAGGACAGCATACAGTGTTCGGGAGCACCTTATGCATCTGTCTTCCTTGAATTGTGGCGCTGGGCGACAGACCGGTGAGCTGGCGGCGGCGGACAACGGAATTGAGCCGTTACGGGGTCCTGGTGTGGAGGTGGCCACCCTGTCGGCGGGCGATGGCGGCGTAGGTCATCGCTTCCGCCACAGGAGGTGAAGATTTGGCTGCACTTCACGAACACCTAGTGACCATGGAAGCTCGTCCTTGACAATGTCAGTGACTGAGGCCACCTGAAGTTGCGGCAAAGATAAGATCTTGCGCAGTTCTTCGCGCACTATGGCCCTGATGGTCTTTTGGGGGACCTTGGAGCACAGTGTCTGGATGGCGAAATCAGCGTGAGCGCCTGGTGGTGATATTGTCTGGTGCTCATTTGCAGACCTTTCTCAATCATCGATGCCTCTGCCGAAAACTCAGCTGAGGTCTTTGGCGGGTTGCGGATGAGTCCGGCAAAATGTTCTTGCTTGTCTCCCGGCATTAGGAAGCTGTCTTCTTTCTCCTCCGACATTTCCAGAACGGCGTGCTGGAAAAGGCGGGCCATCTTTTCTGTAAGATCGCTATGGCCTCATTGGGCAGCTGCACTCGGGTTTCTAGTAGAGCTTGGGCTCGCTAGAAACCTCGCCCGACGATTGTGAATGTCTGCAGGAGGCCGTTTCGGAACAGGTCCCATGTCGTTAAAAATGGCTTCTCGGTTCTTGAACCCCGTCCGGGCGCCTCTTAGCGTCCCTGTTCGAGCTGTTAAATGTAGTTAGCTTTTCATACATCTCATGCCAGCTTTCTGGGTCCTGAAATGTTGAACCGCAGATCAATGGCGCCCTGGGCTACTGCAGCACGATCCGATTGGTGTTGGCTACATTGGGGCTGTCATCGTAACTTCTGTGGCCGTGCAATGGGGCCGTCTTGGTCTTCTCATATCCGTGAACCGGGAACCGAGACAGCACCACGCTGTCCCAGCCAGGTATTATCATCTGCAGGTGCGTAAATACGCAGCTCTTTGTCTTAAAGCGTGGTGGAAGCCACGCTGACACATGCTTCCCTGAGTCTATAAATCCCTTCAGATTCTCAGATTTCTCGTGTCACACACGTTTTACTCTTCTTGATAACGTAAGTGTTTAAAAGGTCGGGTGAACAGGCCATGCAAGTCAGGCAATCACTTGTCAGAATGCCTTCAAAACATTTTCCTTCACACGCATTTTTACGTTGTTTGCTTGCTCTCTTAACCTATTGTTAACACATCTCGCAGTTTGGCCAAAGTACCCTTTTCCGCATCTTAAAAGAACTTGATAGACAAGAAGGTCTGCACATTAAACAAAATACCACCTGTGCTTTGTGCCGCAGTGATGTTGCTTGGTTGCTGCCAGGTCAGCCAACCTGCAACATTCTGACCACTCGTGGAATGGGGAGGAGAAGCAGAGAACTCGACTTTCAGGCCCTAACGCTGGGCCCACTTTTTCAGGTTGCGTGATAGCGTGTGGACGTAAGGTATCACAGCTGCCTTCTGACTATGTTGCCCGCGAGCTTCACATGTTTGCGGCTTTGTGAGCATCTTTTTGAGAATATCATCTGCGACCGAAATGCGGAGGTGCCGAGGACACCCGGCGCTCAGCAGTCATTCGGCTTGATGACTGAATGCATCTGAGATGCAGTGCAGGCAAGATTTGCCTAGAGCGTTCTTTAGGCACAGCGTGGCAATAGCTCGTTTACAGAGGTTAGTGTAGCGGACTTGAAAGGCAGAAGTGGTTTGACGGTGCACGGTTCATAGCATCAGCAGACACCAACACCTTCAAACCGGAACCGGATATCTAAATATCTAATATGGCCATTGTCCGAGACTAGGTGCATTAGGTCACGCGGGCTCATTATACCTTTGAACGTAGCCAACGCCTTTCTGCTTTCACATTCAATGGCCAGCACTTCACTATTTGAATCAACAGGAAAAATAATTGCAAATTCGAATGCCGTAAGAACATTCTTGTGTGTCAACGAGGCGCATACAAAATGATGCAAATGAGCAAGTACTAAGTTACTAAGCACTGGCATGATGCAGGGACCAATGCACACACCCTGCTTAGGCAAGTGCCATGTTTCTTGAAAGTAGATGTACGTTTACCGTAAATAAAACGTTACGAGTTCTAGAAAACCGCGAACTGAAATCCTAGTCGCGCTTTGGAAAAGTATGGACCCATATTTGTCGATAGAATACTCAACTCAATAATGAATGAAGCTATGAGGCAAAGAATAACAGGTATCTTTAATGTATGTCAATTGAGAAAGCCTGACAGCAATTGTTAGCATTCCTGTTAAAAACTTCTGAGGCCTGGTTAGAGTTGCTCACAATGAAAGCGTGATCTAAAGATAAAACCTCAAGATGACGCTGCAAGAAAGGAGCAACACGGCGCTGCCACGTTCCAGATTCAGAGACAATCGTCGTAAGTGGTACATCAACACTATGTCGTTCTGCGTGAAAAAAAAAGATACGTTAAAAAATTATTCTTCCTCTTATTGATTGCCTTTACAGCTTTTGACAGGTTAAACCTGTCACACAGTTTCATTGAGCGAGACTTGAATTTGCTCCGAGATACCTTATTGTGCCAATTGAATACAGAGAAGATGGCCTCCATCGATTTTGATATAAATATTTCAGTGGGCAAAGGAGCGAAACCACCCTCTTTGTCCGCCAGAAAAACAGAAACTGGTCGCGTAGAAACGACGCTGCACGTGTAGTAAGTAGGCTGGATTCTGAGTTCTTGCAACGGTTAAGGACATCAACACCTTCCGTGACTCTCCGTTGCGGCTTAGCGGATATGGTGTTGCGCTGCTAAGCAGGAGGTCGCGGGCTTAAATCGTGGCCCTTGGCGGCTGCATTTCGTTGGGGGCAAAAATGCAAGAACACCCATGTCCTATACCATGGGCGCACATTGAAGATAGTCAGGTAGTCGAAATTTCTAGAGTCCCCGACCACGGTGCGCCTCAAACTCATATCATGGTTTTGGCACGCAGAACCCCAGCATTTTCTTTAATTAACCTTCTGAGAAATCGCGTGCGCTCACCTCCGCCATAGCATGTGGAGACACCTGTCGCACAAAAAAAAAGCTGTTATAGCGTTCACTCCCTGGGTGGCATGGCAAACTTTGGCCCAAGGGAAACGATGCGGCATACGTTAGCGTGTAAGCTCTACCTTTACGTTGGCTAAGGACACCGAAGGCGACTGTCTCTGAGCTTCGCTATAAGTAGGTTCTTAGAAACCGGGCCAGCTTGACGGGTTCAAAAATGTATATCGACAAATACACAGCGAATAGATGGGCTCATGCATAAGCAGACCTTGCAGAACTTCGGTCAACCTGTGCGTCTCGTCAGATATATGGCAGCTACGAGATTTCGAGAAATGTACATTTCGCACACATGTAACATAACGAAGACAGCGACACTGCTCATTCACTAACAGCCGGCCTAGAACATTGACGGAAATGACAAGCCGGAAGGAAATTGGTGCAGTCTCTGTGGGCGATCAATTTTTGGCACCTAAAATTTTTCTGTGCTGCAGTCGACACTTCCCGAGTTCATAACACGTAGAAAAAAACAAGACGTGCATTATGGCTGATACTCACTTAGCGCTGCATTTGATTCTTACCTGGGAATGCGTCAATCCACGTAATGTTTGCCCAGCTAGGTATTTGACATGTTTCCGCCGCACAAGCATGCAGGATCATGGCCAATTGATGAAACATCAAAAAGAAGGGAGAAAGATAGACAAAGCTATTTATTTTCTAATACACCTGACTTACTGTAACTGAACATTGTTGCATCGTGTCATATACGTAATCATAAGCGCATAAATACAAACAGGCAAAGAAAGAAAGGAAAGCATGGGAAGTTAGCTGCAGTTGAAATTGAAGCATATAATATAATAAGAAAAGGGGAAATGAAGCTGGGCTACAAGATAACTGGCCGCTGGTAGGTCCAAGCATCCGTAACACAACCATAGCACAACTGGTATCTACCAGTTGTGCTGCGGAGATGGCTATCATTGCGCCCACTAACCTGGATATTTATCGTTACTAGTAGTAGCCCTAGGAGCGTTAGCCAGCGCCACTCAATGTATCCTTGGTTGCCCCACGGCGTCACGTAACACATGAATATAGGCAAACCGGCACGTGACTAACAAACTCTAGCATACTGCCAATGATATAAATATCGAGATAATATACATATATATGTATAAATATATGAATACAGTCTCTTTTACATTAATTCCCTCCATAGAATAGCTGCTCCACATGGAGCCGTTCTCGAAGCAGTAAGTTTCGATAAACCCTCATCGCCGGAAGTTCATGCATCAGTTAATAACTTATGCAGCGTGGAACTACTGTAGGCATAGTAATATTCTTAGCATACAACCTCACTGTTTAATTGACAACTTATGCAAATATGTGTGAGATATACCTACACTATCGCGGTGCTATAATACGAATTAATGGTGCATTTTTGAAGTTTGAAGTTTCTTTCTTCATCACAGAAAGACGAAACAAAAGCTAAAGGCCATATGTCCTGACATATGGCCATATGGCTTTCGCTCCTAAGCGCGTTCGGCTTACATGATGATTCAATGTACAGAAAAAAATGGCTGTGGCTTAGCTAAGGTTAAGCCCAGGATGCGAAGCATACTAACCTTTATTTTAGTTGTTGAACCACTGTTTAGCCTGGTGAACTGCTGTTGCTTGGTTATATTTGGTTCGGCTAGACGAAGAAACAACTCATGCGTTACTCTGCTTCGCCTTCAAGAGTGGAACGCGACAGCGTTCCCGTCGACCCGACAAGGGGTGGAAGACAATGCGCTACGGCGCAGCGACTACGCGCCCCGCATTGGACGCGCTGAGCGTCGAGCAACGCAGCGTTCGGCGCGGCAACGAAATGTGCGCCTGAGCAAGCGACGCACGCCTGAGCCTTAGAAACAGCTCGTTTCTAAGGCAACACCACATTGACTAGAGGCGCTTTTGTACCGCTTTGAAGCCTCGTACTCGTGGCTCAGTGGTAGCGTCTCCGTCTCGCACTCCGGAGACCCTGGTTCGATTCCCACCCAGCCCATCTTGCAAGAGTTGAGCCAAAGCCACCTAGAAAATCAGTCTCTGTAGCACGCCGCTGCCTTCGCGTCTCATTCCAACGAGCAGCTCTGTCTCCAGGAGGCATCTCACCTCGTGAGTGTCTAGCCGAGGCAAGCGCAGCTGCTTATATACCGCCGCCACGCCGCGAGCGACGGCGCGAGTTGGAGCCCCGTTTCTCCTCCGTCGTGACGTCACGGTGTCACGTGGTATTGAAGGCGACACCGCCGCGCCTGAGGAGCTGGGTTGAGTTCTGGTAATATGCTTCGCATAAAAGCAAATATAACAAGAACGAGCAAGTAGGATGTAGAAAATGCAAGTAAACAAGACAGTTTGTACATTATACAATGACTATGTGAAAAAAACATTTATGCTTCAATATTTGTTTGTCTGTACATTCAAATTAGAGCGCCGATTAAGGCATACATATATAGCGCATAAAAATTTTAGTGCGAATATAAGTACGTGATAATGTATGAGAAGGCTTTTATACATTGCTTAAAATGAGGTGCATAAAAATCAATTTTTTGCTAAACGATGTTTAGTAGCCTTGGTATTTGATAGCTCATATCTTGACGTCCATAGTTAATACGCGTAAATGGTATTTTTCGGGTTTGATTACGTATTGGGTATCGAGAAGAAGTGGGTATATTGACAAGATGGAGTCTGTGCTTTTTTATATGTAAGAGTAATCTATAAAAAAACCTGATTTGCTAGGATCAGTAAATGCTTGCCAACTAGACTGTGTGTGGGTAAGTCACGCGGCCTACCAGGGTAGTTTTCACAAATTCGGACTACTCGTTTTTGCAAGCCTAATTACTTCTCATAGTTTTTGGTTGGTGTTCCCCAAATCAAGACACAATACGTTAGCTTCGAGTAAAAAAGGGCGTAGTATATTGCTTGCTTTAGCCGTAATGGTATTAGATCACCTATTCTATACATACAGCTTACTACTTTGCTATGATCATTGCTAAGCTCATTGACATAATTGTCCCATGAGAAGTTCTCTTGAAACCATACCCCTAAAAACTTTTGCGTTTATACATGTTCTAGCCTCTTTGTTTGAAATAAAACAGTTATATTAACCAGCAATGTCTTATTTATCTGTTTAAATATGATATATTTGGTTTTGCTGACATTCAATTGTAGTTTGTTGATGTATAGCCATTGAGATAATAAATTTAAGTTATCATTTATTGCTTTTTTTAAGCACTGCAGGGAAGAATTTGCGAGGAAAGCATTAATATCATCCACGTACACGATGATCTAGGGGAGGAAGAAATGTTGGAAATGTCATTAATATAAAGATTAAATAATACAACACCAGGTATGGATCCCTGTGGCACGCCAGCCTGTATCTTGAGATTTTGAGAGTCACTCGCCGTGGTTGCTCAGGGGCTATGGTGTTATGCTGCTGAGCACGAGGTCGCGGGATCGAATACCCGCCACGGCGGCCACATTTCTACGGGGGCGAAATGCGAAAACACCTGTGTACTTAGATTTAGGTGCACGTTAAAGAACTCGAGGTGGCCGAAATTTCCGGAGTCCCCCACTACGGCGTGTCTCATAATCAAAAAGTGGTTTTGGCACGTAAAAGCCCATAAACAAATTTAAAAATTAGATTTTGAGAGTCAGTATTTTTCGGTAGCGCGACCTCATATTGGCAAAACTGAACACCAAATATTACAAAATCACTATTACAAAGCACTTCAATAGGTTTAGTATTATACATTTCGTTTCCATTCAACTATCTCAGTGACGGTTTGCTATCGCCTGTATTCTTGAAGTTAGGGCGACGACGCACAGCATCTTTGGCACTATAGGAAGCAAAGAAATGGTCACATTCAGCTCTCTGTGGGTAGTAAAGCGCAAGCTCTGATATACACGTCTTCGTTTATTTACCAAAGCATCAGCCCAGCCGTTTCGCCGAAATTGCGATATAGCTCTTCTCGACGAGACCAAAAGTCTAGCGTAATAGTATCACTATTGCACAATTTCTCGGCTGCTTCACCTATTTCCCGTCAATGCAGGCGAAAGCGACGGCCCGCGACGTGAGCAAACCTAAGCCATCACTTATAGGAGTCGCGCTGCCAGAACCACATTCTGGCAATTTGAGAAGTCGGTCAAGAGCCCGTGTTCAATAAATTCCGCTTCCAGTATTAGCGCCACCACCAGCTGCAGCTACAAAAATGCGCAGTGGCGTAAGCCACACTCGCGGAATGCTCGAGACAAAGACCGAAAGTGAATCATTCTTGCCTGAGTTAACGACGCGTGACCTGAAAGCGAATGAAAGTATCTCCTTGCTCTGATTTCTGCTACCCAACGTAGTTGCGCTAGCGTATGTTGTGCTTTGCAGTCGCACACTCATGTCACAAATAAAGAAAATGTTCTGCGAAATATTCGCCAGCATTCTAATGCCCCATGCGTGCCGTTTTCGCTTCGTACATGCGACGTTACGTGAACGGCAAGAAAATATGCGTTGTAATAAAGACCTTATAGCAGCAAACCTCAGCCACGAGAACCACTTGCTAAACAATACTCTCCTCCGTCATCAACGTTATATATTCGTATGCCCGGTAAGGCTCATAAGTCTACACTATCAGTTTTTATAGAAGGATGCCTACTAATGCGTTCATGCTGAGCCTTGATTACGTTCCTTGAAACTCGCATTGAAGTTTCTCTGTTCTCATAAAAACTTTACTTTTAATCTTAACCTGCATTGTTATGTGAGTTTATTACCATACCGTGGTTGAGCGAACAATGCCTAATTGTGCTTTCTCCGGATATAATCAGGTTCCTACAGAGATCTCAGGTCAGCAAACCGTGAACACGTGTATGCGTAAGCAAGGTAAATGTATTTGGAAAATATTATACACTATAGGAAATGTAATACATTCCTCATACACGGCGTTAACACTCTAAGGTGCCGCTGGCAGCCGATGGTTAAGATGATGATGGGTGGCTATAAATACCTCAGAGAAGAAAATATTGACAATTTACCCACACAACTCTCATTTTACGACGAGTGGTTCTCAGGCCGGGATGAATGCAAATGTTATAAAGCTGTTGTAACTGCAAAACGAAGCGCGAAAGGCGTAGGGTGTCGCAACAATGTTATTATTGAGCCCTCAGCGAATTGCTAGTGTGGCAGCATATTCTGAAGCAGAATATGGTGATTTTTAATCTATGGCCCTTCCTCGAAATTGAGTCAGGTTGTTTTAATCACCATTCAGTAGGCACCACTGGATACTACCAATACTTACGTACAACGAGCATGGAGTTAAAGCTTCGCTATGTACCCACAAAGGGTACATCGTGGACGGCTTTAGAGAATTCAGCCTGAAAGTCGATAAAATGTCTGACATAAAGAGTTTCATGGTCCTTGCTCTTGTAATATGCAAGTATTTTGTGGAATTTTCTATAACGAGCTATTTCAGAAATTAACGAAATGGGACAGCAAGAAATATAATGAAGCCACGCGAAAGAAGTGTCTCCAGAAAGCGTTTCACAATGAGCGCACAATCTCGCATAACTTAAGAATTTGTTGATTAGGCACACCGTTGAGCTCGCATCCCGGCCCCCAATGAGCTCGTCTTCATTTCATTGAGTTTACAACCATACTCCATGACTGTACGGAAATAATGTGAAGTGCAGTTGCAGGAGTTTTATAGCAAATACATTGATACAGTAAGTACCCCTACGTCAGACAAGGAAGACGCGTACACAATTACTTTATAATCAACACCTCGATTTTAAATAGAAAGACAGAGTTTGTTGTCAATATTTCAGAAGCCATGAGGCATAATCGCTCTCTGTAAATGAGAAAAGAATTGCGGTGTTAATTTAACAATTGATGGGAATTGGGTGCAAGCATCGCTGGGGACGCCTCTACTGTAATGCGCTTAGGTTTAATTTGGCCTTTGTAGATGATAACCTATTGATTGACTCGAAAGTGCTACCAAGCCATAATGCACATCATTCTATGGTGTGCCCTTACATAATTTTCTGTAGAAAATGTACATAATTTCTATAGACATGCATGTGAATTCAAAAGAATTTCTATAGATATTTGTTTAGTCTATAGACAGTCTATGGACTTATGTCCTTATACATTTTGTAGACAAGTGTACAATATGTCTGAGCCCATAGACCCACTATAAACTATCTATAGATTAATAAAACACTTTTTAGACAAATGTCTGAATAATGTTTATAGACAATATTGTATAGGCCTATAGAGTTCTAATCTTGTAGACTGAAGTCTACGAAATGTCTATAAGAAAATGTATCTAGACTATATATAGAATATTCCCATATGCCTGTCTATAATCTGTCTATGGACTTCTGGTGTTACACTTTTTAGAGACTTGACTACAAAATCTCTTAATCTATAGACTGACTATAGACGATCTATCAAATAATGAAAATTCGCTATTGTAGACAAATGTCTGCGGAATGCAAATAGACAAAAATGTATAGTGTTATATAGTTCTAATTTTGTAGATTGAAGTCTATAAGATGTGTATAGGCGAATGTCTGTAGACTATTTATAGAATATTCCTATAGGCCAGTCTAGTCTGTCTATGGACTTCTTGTCCACATATTGTGATTTATGGACTGGCGATAGATAATTCCTGTAGATCAGTCATAGCTAATCTATACCGGGTGTTTCAGTTAACATGGGCCAACTATTAAAAAAATAAACGTAGCCGCTACGCATGTTTAATTGGCGCAGTCTTGTTCTTAGCCACATGGAGCACGTCATAATATATTTTTCCACTATGCCAAGCTCGGTAATTAGAAAAGACTGCTTAATTAACTTTTTAAATAATAAGTCTTGCAAAAAATCTTCAAAACATAAGCTGTACTTTATGCAGAAACGTAGGAATAATTCGTCTATGCTAGGGTAACTGCCATGTTTAATCTTTTTCCAGCCTTTTTTTAAAGTACTAGATGACCGCCGGCTAATGCACCGCGCTTGTAAGTTGAAATGAGATGTAAGTAAGTTGAACATAATAGCAAAGGCTGCTCCGCACGCAGAGATGGCTAGAAGAGGCTGTCGGTGACTGCGATGGATGTCAAGTGGCAACAGGAGCGTGCCATTTTAAGAAAAAAATTCTTCAAATAAAATGCAGCCGCTACGTGCGAATGCGATATGGGAACGGAGGCCGCATGGTTTTTATCTCCACCCTTCATCTCAATATTTGTGTCGTCCCCTCCGTCGTGTTTCTTCGTTGGCCCGAAAAGAAAATAAATACCTGGGTTGCGTGAAATGCTGCTTCCGGCTCCAAATCGCATTTGAACGGCCTTAGACAGTAAAAACAACAGCTCTGTAATCAGCCTAAGCAACAAATACTAAATTTTTCTCAATTCAAAACACGAATACTGCGTTTTCTTGTTTAACCATCGCGTATTGCAGTGAGCGTTATAATGATAACACCAATCTTCTGTGAAGATGACCACAAAAATACGTTCTTGCCAATCCGTTAGCATGTGGACTTGCAGAGGAACAGGCCTTTATGTTTGCAGGCACAGACGCACGTAGATATGCACACGTACGCCTATACGCACCGGCGCGTGCATTAGTAGTTTAAATTATGTGTTGCAGTCTGGTGTTCACATCGAAAACACGATGCTGTTTTAAAATGTTTGCTGTGTGTGTGTGTGTGTGTGTGTGTCATGAACGTATGTTTCTCTCCGTAGCTTCAAGCTCAATTTTCGGACGAAGTCACCTAATTTTCAATTTGATCCTCAGTTTCTCCAGACATAACTTACACGTGGATGGAGCACTTTTATGTACTTTTCGGCATTCGTTATAGTCCTCCAAACTGAATTTTGTAATTTGGGCGATGTGTCACATAGTTAATTTGGTAGTCCCAAACGTTTTCTCGAATGGGCCCATGCCTCACTTCTACAGGGATATTCGAGGTCCTCCACATAGGTATTTCATACCATGTCCAGACACAGTGTTCTCAATTAAGGAGGGGTGCTTTCTCGTTTCGCGCGATGTGCCCATACGCATGTGCTGCAAAACTGCTGAAAAACCGTTTTCGTTAAGGGTGAGTAGCAGCACGATGTAGGCAAAGAAGAGGGTGGTAAACTGCCCATGAGCTGGACGCCACGGAAATTGTGTGCATTGCGCATGTCCGCTTTTTTTTTGAAATTTAGCGTGGGACGTTAACGGTCGAAAGGACGATTTGGCATCGAAAAAATGTCGGCGCCTTGCGTACGAGAGCCGCCCGCTTGCATTTAACAAGTTGCCGTCCAGCGCTGTTTGGTCCATTCGTTCCCAATACATGCTTGTACTTGTTTTATGTTTGGTTGATGATATTTCGATAGCAAAATATTAGTGGCAACAGGGAGCTGTTTCTGATATCCGTCCTCGCTTTTGGGCGTTTTAGGCCTAACAAGAGCGCCTATACTATGTGTATGGCGTCCGAGATTTCACAGTGCGAGCGACAAGTTACCCACGCATCCCGATTTGTAAGATCACATACAATGAATGTTTGTATGTTTGTTTACAGTACAGACGGCACCACAAACTAAATCCTTATAACACTAAAGAAAGTGACGTGCAATCACGATCGTTGCTGTTATCCCAATATGCAAACTTCATTGGATTATAACGACACTTTATGTACGTTAGGCTTACTTGTATTTTGTTCAGCTTTACATCTATTGTGGTATAGCAGCTTTTTGTGCATGCGTTAAGGTTTCCTTCATTTTCGCTATTCTAAAAGACTACTTTGTGCAATGTTCTGAAACGAACGGTTAACACTAGGGCTGCGCCGCTTGATAGTGCTAACGCAAGCATTTTAGGCTATGCTAGAACTCTTTTGAGCGTCAGAATTGCGAGCATGGCACCCTATTTTGGCATCCTACATTCTCATTTATGGGTTGAGCTTCCGGGAAAACCACAAGAGCAGCTGCCTTAGGTGGAATAGACGTGATCATATCCAGCTGACCCCACGAGAACCTTGAAATTTTCGCCGCAATAAGCGAAGCTCGGAACACGTTGCTTCCTGTCACTGAAACCGTATCAAATATCCTGATCATCACTCGCACATACTCCGACGCATGCTGTCTACGACATTCCAAAAGGCAGTCCTTCTTCATTGCTCACCGATGTCATTCACTTTCTTGACACATCAACTTTGAACTAGCGTGCAGCTCTACCAGCTATATGCTGGCAGATTTGGCTAGTCGCCCACGTACCGTGCAGCAAGCACTGTCGCATTTTCATCAAGACACATCGCGACACCTGCTTCATGAGAACGAAAATGTCAGTCACACCAGAAGATCACTTTATACTTCCTGTGGTTCAAACCTCCGTGATGAGCTCACTCGCCGAGAGAAGGTGGCGTTGCGAAGGCTGCGTGTTCGGGTTGCAGTTGCGCAGGCTGTGATCTCCTCTTGGCGGCAACAATACCGGGAGCACATATTTCGCTTCCTTTACTATCTGCAACACCAGTATAAAAAACGTGAACGTTGCGCACCAGCTGTAGAACTGGCCAGGAATTCATCAAGCCCGTCTTTACCATGTTCCAGGAGTGCAGATTTTTGGGTTTGTTGGTTAGTTGCATCAATAGAAGTGATAGCGCTAGAATCGCAGAGACATGAAAGACGACAGGACGTGCGCACGTCCTGTCGTCTTTCATGTCCCCGTGAATCTAGCGCTATCACTTCTATTGATGCAACTAACCAACAAACCCAAAAATCTGCACTCCTGGAGCATGGTAAAGTCGGGCTTGATGAATTCCTGGCCAGTTCTACAGCAGGTGCGCAACGTTCACGTTTTTTATCCTGGTGTTGCAGATAGTAAAGTAACAACAAAGTAAAGTAACAAACCCAGCGCTATGACTTCATTTGATTCGCCGTGTTCATAAGGCAGGACTTCGTGCAGAACACCCTCCCGTCATAGAACGCTGGATACAATGCCCTTTCCGCCATTCGCTATTGGACCACCTGTAAAAAGGGTTGTTGTAACTATAATTACAAATCATCATTCCAAAATGCAGGCTTCCGGCATCATAAAAAAGCGATGAAGGCTCCAAGATATTCATTTGTTGGTAAAACACTATTTAAATGGTAACAGCCTAAAACACGATAATATACAAGCGAGTGGCGAGAACAGAGTGCTACTCCGACCACATTTCTTCAGGAAAAAAATGCAGAATTATTCATGATGGGAAATTACTGCCTGTAAAAATTACACTTGAAAAATGAACCACAACCGCGTCATACGGGGAACTTAACCGTGTCACACGGACCTGAAGCGCATCGCATTTTGCAATCGCGATTGGTTTCCTTCTTCAGCATTCGCAAATGAACCAATCGCGATATAGAAATTCAATCTTGGTCGTACTGGATCACCATAGAATGTCGCCTGTGTGACTCAGGTATATATATAGAGAGGGACAGAGGAAAGAGGAGGGCAGGGAGTTTAGCCAGAGTGGCAGATCCTGTTTGCTACCCTACGCTGGGGAGAGATGGGAGGGGGAGGTAAATTGATAACAAAGTAGAGATAAAGAAATACAGGAGCGTAGACATAGAATCACAGTCGGTGACTGTCACCACATACTGTCACCGCACAGCACAGTAGCACTTGCAGCACTGCAAACGTCTGTTCAGGCTACAGCCACTTGTGCAATTCTGTTGCCTTTAAAAACTGCAGCAGTGCTCTCGTCGCCCTCCGCTGCGAGTGTTTGTGATGGAGGTATTTTAAATTAAGCTCCTCAGTTAGAGGTCTTCGGTCAAAGCGCGCTATCGCGATTGCGAGCCGTCGTCTCTGTAAATTCTAGCGAAGACAGTCACAGAGAAGGTGTTGAAGAGTCCCCTCATTACCACAGTCATCCCACGATGCTTTGTCGGCCGATCCCATTCCGAAAGCAACAGACTTGGTTAAGGCCACCACTAGCAATATTTGACAAAGCAGGGTAGCTTTGCGACGGCAGAATCAAACAGTAACGCAAAGGCTTAGAGAGGAGTCTAGGTTGTGCAGCCGGTTGTTTTGAAAACATCCTGCGTTCCACAAGGAGGACGTGATATGATGGCTGAGAATTTGATGTTTTCTAGTGGCATATGTCCTTGATAATTGAAGAGCCGACCGAGCAGCGTTATCGGCGTGTTGGTTCCCTATGACGCCGCAGCAACTTGCAAGCCACTGAAATGTCACGGGGTGTTCTTTCTCAGTCAGGGTATAGAATAGTTCTCTAATCTCGAATACCAGTTGTTCGTATGGTCCACGCCACATGGATTATAGCACCAACTGCAGTGCCGCCTTCGAGTCACTGAATATTGACCATCTTCGTGGTTGTTCTTGGCTGACAAGACGAAGTGCAGCGCAAAGAGCTGCAAGTTCCGCAGCTATCGGTGTCGTTGGGTGACATGTCTTGAAACTGATGGTGGTGGCTTTCGCTTGGAAAACCAGGTCTCCAGAGGAGCACTGGAGAGTGGCCGATCCATTAGTATATATATGTACATGTACGTGGTGGCGCACCTCTCGTGCAAAAGGAGCATAGTTAGTTGTTTAGGAGTAGGTGATGACAGCACAGATTTTTTTCCTGATTCCTATTACGGGCAGGTGCACTGCAGGTCGAGCCAAACACCATGGAGGAATAGATGGCTTAGGCAGGTGTAATAATTTCAAATTGAGTACAATATCATGCTTGCGGCCTTTCTGACGATGATGTTGCTAGATGGTGGGAACGGGCATGGGCAAAGTGCCTAATTGGCACTCTCAACACTTCCGCCGTAATGTGTGTTCGTATGGGTTGGTCCCGCGGGATCGCAATAGTCGCTACTGTCGATGTGCATTTTGGCAAACCAAGACAAACCCTGAGTGGCCGAGCTTGAATAGCGCGTAGAGCACGAAGAATTGTCTGGGAAGTGTTGGGTAGTGCGGGCAAACTGTATCGCAAGAAGTCTAGAAAAAGAGCCCTGTAAAATTGCAACATTGCATGCACTGACATTCCCCAAGTCTTTCCGCTCAGAAACTTGAACAGCTGATAAATTGCCGACAGACGCTGTTTCAAGTAGGTCACGTGCGGGCTCTATGTGAGATTTCTAATAATGATTATGCCGAGAAATGTGTGAGTCTTCTCATAAGAAATTATCTGGCCATTTATTGAGATGGCGTATGGTGTCATTGCTTTACGTGTGAATGACAGTGCACATTTGTCTGACGAGAGTTGAACACCTTGGTTGCGGAGGTATATAGCTGTCAAAGGTACAGCTTTTTGAAGTCTTGCACGTATCTGAGGACGTGTCACACCTGAAGTCCATTTACATATATCGGCTGCGTAAATTTATATCTTGATCGCTGCTGGCAGATGATCAACGAGACCTATGAGTGTGAGGTTGAATAGAGTAGGGCTTAGTACACCGCCTTGAGGAACGCCTCGGTAGGTATAGCGTCGTGCGGTTTGACCATCGCCAGTACACACAAAGAACCATCTCATGAAAAGGTAATGAGAAATCCATTGGAAACTCGACCACCTAGGCCAACCATCTCAAGAGCATCAGGGATAGCTTCGTGAAATACGTTATGGTATGCCCCCTTGACATCGAAGAACAAAGCTGCAGGTAATCTTCCCCATGACTTTTGACGTTGGACATACGTAGCGAGACCAACAACACTGTCTACTGATGATCGATCTCGACGAAAACCAGCCATGCAATTTCGTAACATGTTGTAGTATTCCAGGTAGGACTCCAAGCGGGCAAGGATAATCTTTTCCATTAACTTTCCCACACATTTGGCCAGCGCTATTGGGAGGTATGAGGTCAGTTCGAGCGGGGACTTGCCTTCCTTCAGGAGAGAGACCAAGCGGCTTGTCTTCCATTCTTCGGGACCCATGCCATGTTGCCAAGATACGTTGTAAAGATGTAACACTTCTCACCGTGTGCCTTCACTCAGGTTGTTCAAAGCGCGGTGGGATATTCCATCTGGTCACTGGGATGGAGAACGCCTGCATAGAGCAAGAGCCGCTTCTAGTTCCTCCATTGTGAAAAGAGGATCCATGCGGTCGTCGTGTGATACAGTGATGTCACTGGAGGCCGGAGAGCCTCGACTGGTTGCTTTGCCAGCGACCCTTGCACAAAAGTCTTATGCAACTTCAGCATCCAGTATACTCTAGAAGAGCGCTAGTGCTTCGAATGGGAAGCGTTGTTCAGGGAGGGAACGCAGACCACGTATGTTTCTCCAGATGTGGGAAAGTGGCTTTCAGGATCTAGTGACTGTCAAAACATTGTCCAACGTCGAGATGCCAATCGATCCATGTGACGTTGAATTTTATTTTGTAGTCACCTGGCTGTCCTAAGGTCTTCAATGTATTTTGTATGCCACTCCGCACGATGCTGGAGCGCATGAAGTCGCTCCAATTATACATCCAAATCCATGTGCTTCGACGAAACCATGACCGTGCGCGCAGCATCTCGCATTGCAGACTTGCAGAACAAACCCTCTCGAGAAGCATTTTCCATGGCTGAATTAAAATCAGTCCAATCAATTAATCGAACGGTGTTCCCTGGAAAGTGCCTGGACATATGGCAAGGACGTGGACGACTTGACAAGGTACGAGCGAATGTGATCACTCCCGTGTGTCTCGATATACGAAAACCATTTAACACATCTTGTGAAAGAGCTGGAGGCGAAAGCTAGGTCACGACAGCTGCCATAATTAACGCCTCGTATAAACGTTGGGCTGCCGTCATTCAGGAGTGAAAGGCCGTAGATGCAGGCAAAGTTTGCAAGTCTTTACCCTCCTGCATTTGTTCTTGTGCTTCGCCATGCCATGTGGCACGCCTTAAAATCTCCGATGATGACGTATGGAGCAGGACACACCGACAAGATTTTTGTTTATCTTTTGGGAGCAAAATTACTTGAAGGCGTAATATAAAGGCATACAGGTGTAAACGTGAGTTTCTCCTTTTTATTTGTTATCAAACATATTGATTCTTATCATGAGTCGGAATCGGCTGGCGAACATAGGTCAGTTCTCGGCGAATAAAACCGATGACTGGTGCATGCATCAGTTCTTGCGGATATAACAGTCTCGTATCCCGATAACCTAACTGGTTCTGACACGTGAGCCGAACATACGAGAATGATTGGCAACAAATTATATATATATATATATATATATATATATATATATATATATATATATATATATATATATATATATATATATATATATATATATATATATATATATATATATATTTATATATACTGCCGAAAATCTGAAAGGCGCGCTTTTAGCCCTCTTGCGTTGCACTGGATGATTGACAATGCCTTGACTGCTTCTCGAAAGGATGGGAGATGTGGGAGATGGTGGGCCATGTCTCTATTCGAGAGACTCAAGCACTGGGCTTAAGGAGTCCTATACTTTCAGCGCATTTAAAGCAGAGGTGGTTCCAAGGTTAGGCAGAATCACTCAAATGGCATCTATGAGGGGACGCAGCATTGAAATGACTTGACGATCTGCTTTGGGCGTGTCATCAGCGGCAGGAGTAGACTCCCGAGCGGGCTTGACAATCTGTGGTTCTGTGGGAAGTTGTTGACTTGGAAGCACAGGCCTTTCTTCCTGAGAAAAATTCCTTTCAACCAACTTTCGTATGTCGTTCAGTCTTTTTTTGGACTGATTGGAGAATGGGCGTGCTACACTGGAAAGGGCCCTCTCCTCTCGTGTCTCTGCCTTTTTAGGAGGTTGGGTGACGCTGACGCCGGATAGCTTCAGTAGCCTTCCTTTTTGTCGAATTGTGCCAAACCATTTGCTTGAGAACAGCGACATCTTTCTTGATGCGAGGGCAGCCCCTAGAAGAGGAACCATGGGAACCATTACAGGTACCGCACTTGAGGCCAGTAAGCCGGCAAGTGTCCTCCGCGTGAGGTTCTGCACACCAAAGACACCGTAAAGAGTTTGGACAGACACCCTTGACATATCCAAGCCTAAAGCACTGATGGCATTGAAGATGCTTTTGTACGAAGGGTCGAACAGGGTGTCGGAAGTGGCCAACTTTGACGTGAGATGGTATGCAATCGCCTTTGAATATCAGTTTCAAGCAGTGCGAAGTTCCGAGGAGGCTCACATGCGTGATGACGACACCCTCACTTGCTGGTTTGAAGAGGATAGGCAAGTCCACGCTGGGAATGGCGACATGAACGTCATAAATTACACCTGCAGTCGATACGTCGTCCATTGGGATATAGGAACGCACTCTGATACGTCCTAGCTCCGAAATTTGCTTCAGTTTTTTTAGTGCTCTCCCGTTGGAAACATCGATTGCGAGGACATTTTCGCGTGTATTTATCCGAATGTCAATAATTTCATGCGGGCCGATCCCTTCCAAAAAAGAAAACAGATAGCTCTTGCCTGCTTAGCAATCAGAGGTTGCTTGAGGGTTCCTCGGGTACGAGCACGATGGCATGGGGCGAGCGTTCAGGCCTTTACTTATAAGTCGCCGCGCTCGCTTGCGTTGATGTATTCGCGTTGACAATCCTCCTTTTGGCCCTCTTTCTGCGGACAGAGATACACGGAGGACAGTTATGACACGGAGTACAGCTCAGTGTCCTCGGCGTCACTGAGCACGCTTCCTCTCTTCTTCGTAAAAGACGGCCTAGATGGCCTCTGGCCAGGAGGGCCTCTGGAAGGCTCCACGTCCATGGCCACAAGGTCGGCAGCCGAAGCACCAGGAAATTCCGAATATTTCGCCACAAACCAGAGAACACAGATAGATGCGTTCTACCAAGAAGACACTTCGTCGTCGTGCCGACACAGGTATAAAATTGTAGGGTAATATAGGAGAACCCAGGTCCTGCTACAGCCCTTGATCACGAGAAACGTGGTTCACAAATTTCTCCTTCCTAGGAATATATTGAGCAATTGCGCAATCAGAAAACGAGCAGAAGGATCCCACAGCACATGCATTTCCTGTGACAGTATTGTTTTATGCGCTACATTCTTGGAATATTTACCGCAAAAAAAAGACACAATTTCTGCGATTCTTGAGGAGTAATTAGTTCGGGAGATGTTTGAAAATTGTGTCGCACCTCTTTTTGTTCGAATTATAAAGGACGACATGTCAGAGGAACGGCAGCCCCAGGATCCCCCAAAGACCTCCAACGTGGCTATCCCTGGGTACATAAATAGCTAAGTTTGCTATTGAGACATCGCCATCACCTCCTTTGAAGAAGACCGCGAAGAGGTGGTCGACGTACGTTTACCGTTTTTCCTGCGCTTTAGTACCACTCATCTTCCCGGGACCAAAAGCGCGGTTTGAGCGATGCTGTTCGCTTTATAATAGCGGATTTAAACCCTTAAGCTGCGTCCCACCGGAAACGCGACTTGAAATTTCCTGGACGCAATGCAGGATGTTTTTTGCCTCTTTCGGACCTGTTTGAAAAATAACTCATGGCAGGCAAGGTGCGCCCTTGGGCTGCGAGTGAGAAAGCGACAGGAGCCAACGTTCATATTTCGGCGCCTACAGCAGATGGCTTCTCTATATCATATTTTGGTTTTCGTCACCCACTTGCAAGGTATTGCGGAATGAAAAGGAGGTTAACCTTTTTTTTTATTGTGCCACATGATGATACGTGTGGCAGTGTTTTATTCACTAACGCTTGGCTTTTGCTTTGAAAATGCTCTGGAGCGTTCATGCGAAGCAGTGTCGCAGGCACAGAAACGTTCACCAGCCAGCTTGCCATATTTCAGCAGGGATCGATGCAGTCTACCGGTTTATATTCAGTCGGCGAAAAGGGGGCACGTGCCGTGCATGTGTTTTCAACCAGTGAAAATGTGCGGGTCACTGCTGATTTTGGTTTGAACCTTTCTTTCTCACTTTATTCAATGTATTTGTCGTCTCTGATCAGGGTTCCAGTTCGGCGCATGGGAGTTAGAGTTTCAAATTGCAGGTGTTATTTTCTTTTTTCAGAAATTTCTTCGCCGAGGTGAACGTGACTGAATTTCATGCTTTTCAATACAGATAAAATGTGCGTTCTGACGAAACGGTGGCAAAACTGCATGCGCCTTTTTATGTGGCAGTGTCGGCCTCAAGGAAACCAAAAATCTTTCTCGCGCCATCTCGTTATTGCGTTCTGTTCTAGAAATATTGTTTAACTAATATTATTACTTCGTTTTATTATTTGGCTACACACATCTTCATTTGTGCCGGGCACGTAGAAGTAGAGGCGTATGTCATTTTTTTTTGTTTCCACAAGCAAGTAGGTACATGGTTGTGGCGGAAAAACAAGGGGAAAAAAGCTGCGGAGAAGCAGCTTGACTGGCCCCAGGTTCCGTTTATAATTGCAGGCAGGGCAGGTCGGAAACGGTAAGGGAAAAAAAGAGAAGAAAAAAAGAAAAGAAAAGAGAAGAGCAAAAGCACTAAGGGCAAAATATCACTAAGTACAACGGTACACAGTCAAGATTTAATATAATATTTATATAGTTTATATTTAGTTTACATTTATTTATATTTAGATAGTTTAATATAAAACCAGCGAACCTTTACTGCCAGTGGTGGCCATTATGCTTTCGGAGGACTTGGCAATATCTTGGCACCTAAATCAAAATGATCAGAAGTATAGGATCGGGAAAAATAATGACCGTGTTGAGAAATTATGGCCGGGAAGAAGGCTAACTTGCATGTAACCGCTGCGAAAAGACATGGAATTAACAAGCACAATGTGGGAAGGAAAAAGTCGTAAAGGAAAGGAACCCTTATTATATGCAGGGTGCCTCGGCAAACTTTAGCCACAGTTTAATATATCCGAATGCCACAGAGCTGGACAGAAGAAGCTAATGGTATTTGCCTTCGCTTGGATATGCTGAAAACGTTTTAATGTTCATCCCGAAGGCCTCCGTGTCGTCCTGGTCATACCAAGGCACATCCGTTCAACCGTTCTAAAGGAACTGCACCTTGTTCCCACTGCTGGACATCTCAGCGTGCCTCAAAATTACCAAAGAGTACGCTACCGCTTCTTCTGATCCGGTCTTACACGTTCAGTGCAACGTTACGTCGCATCTTGTGAGTCATGTCAACGCCGCAAAAATCCATTTCTGCGTATCGCTGGTTACCTACAGCTACTTGGAATTCCTGTACAGCCATTATTAGGTGGACTCGTCTTAGACCTCGTGGTTTTTTTTTTCTGTATCTGCGTCGGGGAATAACTGGGTTATTTTCACTGCTGACCACACGACTAGATAGCCATTACGCGCACTCTCCCAACGAGCTGCGCTACTGATGTGGCAGATTTCCTGCTACACAACGTCAGGTTGATGTAGGGAGCTCCACGTCATGTGCTCACAGGCAGCGGCCGTACCTTTTTGTCCAAGGTCATTGATGGCACTATGCGCATCAGCCGTATTCAGCATCAGCTTACCATCTCATACCTATCACAAACCAATCGCCTGAACGAGCGATTGAACCGGACCGTTACAAATATGCTTGCTAAATACGTTTCAGCCATCACCGCAATTTGGACATCTCTCCACCTTACATTACCTTAGCCTTTAGTTATTCTCGCCATGAAACTGTCGACTAACGCTACTGGAAGCAAAAATAAGAAAAGTCTGTCTGTGTGTGTGTGTCTATAGGAAACATACATACGAATGTGCATGCGCACACACATGCACAAACACACAAGGACAGACCACAAACACGCGCTCGCGCGCGCGCTCCTATGCATACAGAATGTTATTTATTATTGCGCACTGCTTATGCTTTACTCTGTAGAAGTCCAATGAACTGGTGAGGACAACATATCCTAAGTGGCTTATAAGCAGTGTTGATGTAACACAAACATATGATGCCAATGAGGGTTACAAATCCTTGAGAGCTATGTGGAGAATCATTTTTCTTTTATGCACAATGTAGAGAACATCATCTGCCGATGCAGGGAAGTGGTGACAGAAATATAACGGTCATGGGAGACAGTCAAGAATAATAGCTACAACGTTAAATAAATCTGTCTAGTGCAATATCATACCACTTCTTATGTAAATGTTATTTCCATTTAGAACATTTATTAGGGAGTTGGGGTAATTCCAGGAGTAAATTAATTTCTCATTGCACTTTCTCGCAGCCGCCAGCAAGAGTGGTTGTTATTTGAAGTTTCGCGCATTCACCAATGACAGTAATATATAGCTTTCAGAGTGTCTCCTCTTATGGTCGTAGCATTCCCTCGGGACCACAAAAGATGCTGTGGTGGTCAGCAGGCAAAATACAATTGATCAGCGACCGGCTCTCGTTCGCATTTATGAGATAATGTGCACTGTGGTGCCAGGTCAGTTAAGCACAGTTTTTCATCGTGTTGAGATCCGCCACCTTTCCAATTTAGTACTTGCGCGGTGCTTTGGGCTAATGTTCCGCGTTCAACGTAACGACCACCCAAATTTCATTACGTGGGGTGGCTGCGAAGTACGTGCACCGCATCCCGGCTCGCTGTCAGAGGCGGAGCCTGCGAAGTGTGTTTTGCTGTTCGCGCACGTGCAAACATACGGCTCCTGCTCGTGTGTATGCATTCGCACAGAAGGCGTTCAACGCTCCATTATCGCGTGTAGCTAACTGAGTGCGTGCAGATGGGGGACGTGGCAGACACTCATCACCCTAATTTGTAGCTACACAGATGGAGTTAGAGAAGTATCTGCTCAAAATGTGCCTCATTCACGTTTGCACAAGAAACTATGGCACGGTGTAGCGTGCCTAGTAATGGCCATATGATTACCTATAAAAATCTGACAAGTCTGCCTACTAGTTCACCGGAATGCATTAAATCATTGAAATTCGGCAGCATGCGCCAATAGCGACTGCCTCTCAGGTAAGGTTTCCGTCAGCCTTTGGTTACCCTTTAGTCCATTTAGATGCGACGCAATTTCACTAATTTCCTTGTGGGTCGGCGTCACTTTTACAAGCGATTGCTGTTATTGCATCGACAGCGTAAACAGGGCCTAGTGCAACTCTTATGATCGCCACGTGAGCACAGTACATACCCTTACCTACTGCCATTCCATTGATGATAGAACAAATATTCTTCGCGCCACTTTAATCCGAATGAATCAGAGAGCGTAAGCGGAAGAAAAACTATTGGCTCTACAGCATCGACCGTCACGTGCACAGGAAGGCACCACATCTCCAGAGCGCTTTTTAAAGATAACCGGGTTCAGTGATCCCCTTCGACTTCACAGTGAACTCTGTTGTGAGAGCGTGCTCATCACTTATCATTTTTATTGTGATAGCAATTATATGGATACATTGCGCATTTCTGCCGTCGCCGTTGGCATCGCCCCCTCGCTGTAGGGGTCGCCGTGAGGTTCGGTATGGGTGCAAGTATGTGAGGATGAGCCGGCGAACACGGTTCGAACTCGAGTACGCGAGCGAGGAACGTGGCCCGTATGCGTGCCCTCTCTTGTGGCACGCGAGGCAGGGGGGCGAGGCGAAGGAGGAGGGGCGTTCTTCTGCGGCGACTTCTACGGTGCCTCGATGTCCTCCTCGGCCGCCGCTCCGTACAGATAGTGTAGACAACCGCGGCGCCTACTACCGCGTTGGCCACGCGAATCGCGGACGCTCTAGCAACGTGCTGACGGCGCTCGTGTGTCTTCAAAGCGGTCTGCGACGTGGCTAAAATGTGCGCCCGCGCGGCCCTCATCTTCAAGATGATCTGCGATGTTCGCAGAGTGCGCGTAATGCCGGTAGCTTCGTATGAGCTTGTCCTTTCGACGTTTCGTACGGGTTGAAGCGATAAACATACGGAGGTCAATAGGCTCGCGGCGTCTGCCGCGATTCCTACCTCCAACGTTATCACAAGATTTCCGCTAGCATCGAACGATGTGTGTTCATCTTTACCTGTGCGCGCGTGACACCGTGCTTCTTAATTTAGTTAAAATTCGTTGACGGGCAAGTCGGTTTGAACCTATGATGGAATGTGTAAGCGCACCTGAACAAGGACGTAGAAAGAAGCAGGCCCACAAAGACACCGTTGTCTCAGTCTGTCTGTCTCTTACTACGTTCTCGTTGAGTCACGCTTACACATTCTATCATTTTTAATTTACCTAGTAAGCGCATGTTCGCAAATTCATGTGGCCGATAAAACTATTATCATTACTTCGTACTACTAATTACTAATTTACTACTAATCGTAATTACTACTTTGCTATCGCAATCGGTGTTTCGCCTTTCTTTTTTCTCCTTTTTTTTGTTCTCACTTTCTCTTCCATCTGTGGGGGGTAGTAAGCCATGCGCACAATGGCTAACCATCCTGCCTTCACTTTTGTTTCTCTTTCCATCTCATTCTGCCCAGGAATGAACATGACAGACGGTCATAGAGGCAAAAAGACAGGAGAGAAGACGACCACCTCCGTACCCTCTAGTTGTGGTTGCTAATTGTTGGACCTCCTCCTGTTTTTCGGTCTCGCGCTTACATGTAGCCAGACCGCCATTTCGAAACAGTTGTCAGGACAGCCTTATCGCAAGAAGTGAGAGGACCAGCCTAGACAAAGCTGGTACTTGTTCCCACACACTGTAACATAGCTTATTAAGTGACCCAAACGATGTTTACCAAGATCGAAAGCAGAAATGTCCCGCACGCTTGCTCCAGATTCCGTATCTGAGTGTTTTTTTACCCATGGTAGCCCTTCTGTGTGCCTCGACATTCGGCTGCAGTACGTGCTTAGTTACACTGATAACCCATGAGTTCACGATACCGAAAACCTAGGGACATGTATTGTATTAGGGCTCCTGTTTCTTTTCAAAGCCGCAGGAGAGTGTGGTCACGGTGCTTTTTCCTCGTGACAAGCAGTAGAACACGACTAGCGTGTCGCTTCAAACTTGCACCAAGGTCACCGTGACTGCGCGATTTAAGTGACATCTCCTGCTGTCTGGGTAACATAACGCCGCATGGCTAAAATTAATGAATCGGTGCAGCTCAGCCTCGCCGCTCTATATAAGTTTCCTTTCGCACAGTACTTGTGCCCGGCAGAATAGAGATATCTTAATGCTTTGTCTTTATAAGTCCAGCTGCCAAGCATCGTTGTTCTTCTACAGGTGGCCTGGTGTACGCACAATTGGGACTGCCACCTTCCGCTCTAATTTGCTCTAACACAAAAGGAGATGGTGTGCATAATGATCAATTTGTCTAGTGAGGGCAGGGTTTTCGAAATTCACATGGTAAGTCAATTATATTCGGTCTAATAATTATGTGAGAGAATTTGCGCAACACGTTCGTGCACACATTATTCAGACATCCTTATATCAATTTTATTTTCTCTGTTCTGCAGAAGAACAGCCATACATTGCACGCTACGTCTTGAATCGTTCTACTTACATAGAAAACCGCTTTCTTGTGACCTCTTACGTGGCACGCTGGATGCTTACCTGTTTAGCATCAGGACCTGGTTCGGTTCTGCGCATGAAAGTAAATTTGTTTCTGTTTGTATTCACGCGGTCATCATTTTGAGCCCCGACAGATACCAAGCTAGCTAGGCCAAAGTGTGAGTGGCGGTACACAAAAGCTGATCCACATTAAAACATGTAGCAAAATCATTTCTACGTCACACCTTTTCCAAACTTTCTGAGGCAGTTGCAAAGCAATAACGTGGGTATTGTGATCGTAGACCAAAGTCGGAAATGTTGCCTTATGTTCAAGCGCACCAGGACAGAGATTCCTTCTAAATGAGGTAGTAAATAAATAGCCATTTGTAAATCTCTCCACACTT
The DNA here is from genome assembly GCF_038994185.2 of Dermacentor albipictus. Classification (NCBI taxonomy): domain Eukaryota; kingdom Metazoa; phylum Arthropoda; class Arachnida; order Ixodida; family Ixodidae; genus Dermacentor; species Dermacentor albipictus. Next base: position 441,938,529 of record NC_091821.1, read on the forward strand.
TACTCAAACGTCCTGCATCACAATTTGCAGTCTGATTATTTGGTGTTCGCTTACATCATTGGCACATTACTCAGCGCCAGGCAAAAGCATGTTTCGTTTTTCCCGTAGAATTTTGTATGACTCGTTCGTAATATATGAATATAGCCATGTGCAACATCATTAAGAACTTTGTTCTGATTGGGTAAATGTCTGCCATTTTTCTCGCACTCAACAATACTACTTGGCAGAGAAATTATTTCTACTAGTGGAATTAAAACTCATGACGTCGCGTGCGCGAGCAGGGAACTCTAACTCCCTTCATCACAGCAGCCTCTTTATTTCTTATATAGTAAAATAAGAACCGTAAAGGTCATGCTCGTATAGACAATTACCATCAAAGCACTTTATAATAACAATGTTACCCGAGACCACCTGCTTATTGTGAGGCTCTTGTACCTTTATAGTTCTAGATTATATGTAGCCGTATACTGAGCATTCTTTGATAGATTTCACAGCACTATTTACGTGGCGCCACGTTTATTAGTTTTCTAGAAAGAGCGGATACTTAGAACTAGGAATGGGAGTGCATGAGTGCCATGAACGTTTATCACCACAAATCCAGACGTTCCTTGTTAAATACGTGTTCGCTGAAATATACTTAGATGGAAATCTACGCTTCTACACTCAATAAATGCATGCTTCGTAATCCAGTGACGTTTTCCACACTATCGAACTGTTTTTCGAAAGGTCAAGAACTCCTGTGTTGTGCACCGTCTGGGGTTGAACGCTGAAGGTTAGCATCGTCTCAATACCGTCTTGACTGCTGAATTTGTGTGCTAGCTCCGCAAAAGCATTGCACAAGCTGCAACGCTTACCTGCGTACTCACGCGCAACATTCCAGAAGTAAGGTAGATAAAATTGTTGAGAGGTGCTAGACAGAGCACGAAGTGAATGGGAAGATCCGACGCAGTCACGCTACGAGTGAATAACAGCCTTGTCGCTCTTCGCTCGAGGGAACTCACATACGTCAGAGGAATTTGGCAGAAGGAAAGGAAGCGTCTGAAATCATGCCTCGTTTGGAAAATCTTCAAAAAAACGAAATGCCAATACTAGACATAGCTATAGTTGCGGACAAACTGGAAATATGTAAATTCAAGGTACGGTACGGTACGTTGCTGCCATTTCTGAAAAAAATAAGCAATGTGCAAATTTGTTCAGTTTAGCCCTGACACAGAAATGAATGCCTGGCAGCGTCAATACGACACTACGCAAGCTCCCGCTCAGCCAATCAACACTTCCTTCCGCACCGTGTGCAATAGCTTACTGGCTATGGCCTTCCTTGAGCTCGTGTGCTCGATCCCGACATCAGGAGCCAAATTGCGACGGGATAAAAATGCATAACAAAGCTCGTGTACCTATATTTTGGTGCACGTTAAAAATCCGCAGGTCAATAAAATTATTCCGGAGTCCCCTACTACGGCATGCTTCATAACCAGGTTGTGAGTGTGTCATGTAAACACCCATCTTTTTCAAATGTGTAACCTAATTTTCTAATGTTTAAAAAGCGGGGCAACATTCAAAATCATCTCACCACTGAAGCATGAAGAACCCAAACGTTCGCCGCCAACAACACCACGAAATAGCGCAAAGGGAAGCACAGAGTGGGAAATGCGTCGGTTAATTGATTCCCAAAATACTTGGGATCCGCTCCACTTTGTTCTTTCTGGCAAAGTTTTTTTTTCCAACATCCGCACGCATACACTACTATAACGTTAGAACTAGGCACGTTGAGCCGCGCTTGCTTCAGCCGGGAAATGGTGTCCCCATGAGCTTCATTATCATATAATTCCGATTGTTGCGTATTGCCAGTTGCATATTTTGCTTCGACCACCTGCCGGTACCCCCAAGAAGGTCTCACTAGACAGGGTCGGGCCTTTCCCTGGCCATTATGTATTCGCATCTCGCCTTCCAAGTAGCGTCTTGAGCTGGAAGCTTATTTTTATTATACATAAATGATATCACTAGAAGTATTACGTAACCTTTCAGGATGTTTGCAGACGACTGCGTAGTGTATAGGGTTTTAGATAGCGCTTGTAATTTTCATGCGCTTCAGATTGATTCAGATAATGTTTGAACATGGTGTACGGAATAGCAAATGTCGCTTAACGCTTCAAAATGTTTAAACATTACCTTTACAAGGAAACATCTCTTCAAGGCAGATGAGTACAAATTAAGTAGTGTTATCTCTACGCAGCGTTACGGGATGAAAATACTTAGGAGTTTTGTTTACCACGGATTTAAGGTGGAAGAGACATGTACAGGAGGTAAGAAGGAAGGCGGCACGAAAATTGGGCTTCCTATGTCGAAATTTTAGCCAATTACCTAGTAAATTGAAAGAACGGCAGTATTTCACTCGCGTACGTTCGGTACTTGAGTACGCGTCTATCTGCTACGGTCCTTGTACGTGTCAGTTAGTCGATTTACTTGAAAAAATTCAGAATAGGGCGGTCCGATTCATTCTGAAGAATTACGATAAAAACCTCAGTAACACAGAAAGCAAGCGCAGACTTCATTGGCAGGATCTAAAGGACAGAAGAAAGGGCCTCAGACTCAAATTTTTTCTTAGTGCTTACCATTCTAAAACAGGCATTGACTGGAACAAATATATTACATTACCATCGTTTATCTGGCGTAGAAGGGACGAGGCCTTGAAACTTCATGAATTTCCTTTTAAGGGGGACACCTTGGGTTATGAATCTTTTTTTTAGGACCACGAGGGAGTGGAATGCTCTCCCGTAAAATATAGTAGGTATATTATGTAATGAAAACTTTTACCACGCTTTGTGTGTTAAATGAATGACAATTGATGCAGATATGTAAATACCCCCCTGCTGTAATGCCTTCCGAGGTGATGCAGGTACTCAATAAATAAATAAGTAAATAAATACCACGTAGTGTCCGGATGTTGTGCTTAACGTTCGAGATTCCATCCCACTTTCGGACACCTCAAATTTTTACAGCTGAAGCTGGTATGGGTGATTACAATAGCCATTTCGGTTGGCTTTGTTATTGACTGCTGCCTCTGCCGGTGTCCATCGCAGTTATTGCCAAAAAAAAAAAGAACTGTTCCCGTCAGGATAGTATCTGGACCCACTGCCAAGGGTGTTAGCTACTTTTCCACTGCGCCATGCCAGAAGTCCCCCCCCCCTCTTCTTTTTTCTTTTTGAAATGTTAGTAGAATTTCTAGCAAAACAAGAAAAACAAAGCGCTACAGAAACTTACGCTGACTGGAAACACATTCGAAAGCCATGCGAGCACATGCATGCATACAATAAAGGCATCCACCCGACGCTGTTTCTTGTGCAGCGTACACACTACTAGCCATGCAGCAGATTTCCTACAAAACAACCGAGTGCTTCATGGTGGTCTAGCGTGCCTGTCACACATTCTACTGCGCCAAAGGGCAGTGTAGGGGAAGTAACATGAGCATGTGATTTGGTGGGTCACAGAAATTTTTAAGAGGTAGGAAACGAACAGTGTATGGTGGGATATTTTCGTCTGTTCAAGTGTTCCTTGGAGAATTCGCCAGGAGAGCACGGCACCCCTATAGCCTACAAAACAGCGGTCAATCCATTCATCACGCGCACACAAATGCTGTTTGTCGACCGTGGCACTTAACAGCCGATTTTTTTACAATCAGGGTTTACACGAAGGGTTGTCGAAGGAAAATAAAAAGAATAGGTATTTATCTCTGTAGGAATTATAATTTGATGAAAACTCATAAGTGCAGCTGCTACGAAAACATGCGCTATACATGCGTCCTAGCGCGCGAGGAGTCACGCGATGTGAGGTGGGCGCCGCCTAGCCTATTATTGCACCACGTGACATACCACTCATCAGTAGCATAGGCAGCGAGCGGTACGCAGTACAAAGAGAAGTCTTGAGGAAGAAAAAGTTCATTAAGAAGATTTATGCGAAAACGCTAGGGTGAAGAACACTTTTTTTTTAAAATGGGGTTTTACGTGCCAAAACTACTCTCGGATTATGAGGCACGCCGTACTTGAGGACACCGGAAATTTTGAGCACCTGGGGTTCTTTAGCGTCCACCTAAATCTAAATTCACGGGAGTTTTCGCATTTCACCTCCATCGAAACGCGGCCGCCATGACCGGGTTTCGATCCTGCGACCTCGTGCTCAGCAGCCCAACACCATAGCCACTGAGCAACCACGGTGGGTTATAGCATACCAATTGAAATCAAGCAGGCTATGGGACTATTTATCACCGCCTCTTTTCAAATGGTAAATACGCCAATAAATATTCCTCATACTCACCATCACCAGCAGCAACAGCATCGTATTGTGCCGCTTGTGACGCGATGTGAGATGCGCGCCGCGTAGCGTTGATACGCGCTAACTTTTCATTGCCCTTGCAATGTATTCCACCAGGTATAAGGGCACTGGCCACGTGTCAAGAAATGCGACAATTTCGCCGCATAGTCTCGGCATGTGTGGTTACTCTTTGGTACCAATTATGGCGCCTCCTCACAAGGTGCAACCAACTGCTGAAGAAGCGAATCGTTGAGCTGCACGTGCGGCTGCAACCACGCAACGTCGCGCTCACCAGAACGCGGTGCAGAGAGCAGCACAAGCCACAGCTCGCCGCTGACGCCGGGCGGACAGTTCAGTTCACTCTCTTGAAAACAATGCAAACATACTTCGCTTTGAAGACCCTCCAGTACGTACTGCCGAAAATGGAGCTCCCTTGGAGCTGCTTCTCGATACTACTCTGTGGCTGGGCTGAGCGTGCCGCGCAGGTCTGACTTTTTTTTTTTGCAAAAAGAGGCGAGGTAGGAACCTACCTATCTACCTACTGCAAAGTGTCTGGTATGAGACAAATAATGATTCGCAGTAAAATTAATGAAAAAAATCTCAGCAGAAATGACACAGTTTTCTATAGCATGTGTCCACTTACAGTTGTGGGCTATCGTATACGCCGCAGCCGGAGGCAGGACGCCGGCTTGAATAGCACTAGGTGTGAGCGAACCCTGGCAGGCAGTTGCGGCGGGAAAGCACATGAGTCTTACAGGGAATACAGAGCCGATTAAAAGAAAACAAAAGTATGCAACGAAAAAGACAGGAAAGCTTGTCAAATGGCACTTTTGAAGGCAAGCGCAAACGGGCCCATTGCTTTCATGCACATTCCCGTCACGTGCCGTGTCTAATAACAGAGTTGGAATGAGAAATGAAGGCTTCCTTTCCAACTGTCTCCTCCAAATGCCCTGTCTTGTCTGACTAAGCTCCTGGGAGTGCTTTCCTAGCCTCCATTGTCCACCGCATGCGGCGTGTTTTTGACGCGTGCCGTGTTTGCCGCAAGAATGGTCTCTACGCACGTGCGTGTCCTGCGTGTGAACTCCCGTGGCGACGACAAACGAAATGCGGAGATTAGGGGCGCTATAACGTAAAACTATTCCAAACATTTCTATTCCAATTCTGCTATCAGCACTCCACGATTGGTCAGTCAGTCAGTCAAGAACTTTATTGAGGTCCTGAGGGGCCTAAACCGTTGGAGATCGCACGCGGCGAGCTCCTTGGGCCGAAACCGTAGGCGACGCCCAAGTCGGGACGGGAACGTGGTGACGCTCCGCCAGTTCTTGGGCCCTCTGGACGGCCTTGAATTGCTGTTTGAGGTCCGGGCTTTTGAGGGCTTCTTCCCATTCGCGCTCACTGGAGAGAGGGCCCTCTGGTAACGCGGTACATTGCCAAATTCAAAAACATTTTTCGACCACCCCCACTTCACCTGTCTGTCACGCGACGTCACGAAAACCGCGATACCTCCCCATCTGATATCATGTGTACACACTCATTATGCATGATTTGACAGAAAAAAGAAAAACAGTTATTTCTGATTCGACCCCTTTTCGCCATTAGCCCTCGGCTATTGGTAAAAAGTTTTCGGGCTGCACCCACTTCACCTGCCTGTCACGCGACTTCACAAAACCGCAAGAACTCACCGCGTCAAAGTGACGTATATGCGATCAAAATGCATTAATATGCCGAACAAAACTGAATTTTCTTCGGAATAGCCGCAGGCTGCCCCGTTCCGAAAGGAATAGAAGATGGCTGCCGCCGATCGCTCAGACGCTGGCTACTCGCACCTGCCGGAGAGAATGGGTGTATTTGCGTATAATAAAACTTCTTGCGTGGCTGTGCAACGTTTTCGAGCACTTTCGGCGCGTTTACTCCCTCATTCTGCCAACTCTTCTTTGCTGAGGGTCTGTTTTAGAGTCATTCTTGAGCTTCCGTTGTATGCCGCCGCGATTTTCGACCAGCCACCGCAAGCTGAGTAAGGGAAAGCCGACCAATCGTAGATGCCGGCAACACCCTCTTCATCCGGTTATCGACTTTCAGAGCAGTGGCTCGGCCCCATCGAATCCCTCTCCACCTGAGCGTTCTCCTCGCCTCTTGTCAGCCAATTAGATACGACAAGCCGCTCAGTGTAGGCAATGTTATTCGTTTTTTAAGCAAACAAAAGTGACCTCCTATGAACGAGGAGAGCGTTTGATTGGTCTGTTCAGACAACCCTGCGGGTGACCACCCGGTGCTTGCGTTGGTGGTTACGCAAATTTGACGTCAGGAGTTTGGAATAAAAACATATTGGAATAGTTTTACGTTATAGGGCCCTAGGTATGCACCCGTCTCTAGTTCTTTTTTTCTTTTTAGCTTGATCCCAAGCCTCTTGCCCTTTTGTGCTCCCATGCAGGGAAAATTCGTTGCTCGACGTGAGAAAATGAATTGGTCGAACACGTATCGCATCACTGCGTTGTGCCATCGCTGCCACTTTCCCAATAGTATATTGGTGCCTTCTTTCACTTGATACTAACTGCTAGTTGCGGCTGCAACTGCGCGTGTGGCGGATGCGCTCGGTCGTGCGTCCTTACCTTGAAAGCGATCTGCGTTTGGCGCAGAGTCTAGGTACCTAAGCGGCTCGTAGCTTCGCCCGTGCTGTGTGTCCTCAGCGCTCGCTTTACGGTTGAGCGATAGACAGCAGGAATGTTACTTCTCCCGCTGCGGCTGCCGCGTTTCCTCATGCTAGAGTTCTGACAGCGAGTGTCCGCAGTCATCGAGTGTGAGTTTGCTGTGCGCGCTGGCAGAACGCTTATTATTCAGCTAGCAAGCGAATGTTTACAAGTTGATACGGCTTATAAAAGTACTATCTTCACTTCTTATGGCTGCCTGCTATTTTGCTATCGCACTCGAGGCTTCTCCTTTCGGGCGAAAGTGCGTCTTTGCATGTCGCGCACAATGGGCAGAATCAAGAGCCGTGCCCGTAATCATTGTTACGCAGTGCGAACTACCTTGAGCGAGCAATCGAGCATCGATCGTCTTTATTCACAAGGCTCATAGTGCGTGGTCTCTAGTTGCAATTCATGATCCTAAGTTACGTAAACTGCACATTGCATTCTTGGCTGGAGCAATCCAGTGCTTCGCTAGCTGGGTCAGGTGTTCGTTTAGTTCTTTGATCAAAATGCACTTTTTACTTTTTTGAATGTTTTCTTATAATTAGCTGGCTTACATATTACCTTAGTGAGGTTGCGGTAGCGGCTCATCACGCTAACAAGCTTGGTAGGTGTTAGCTTTGTATTCTGGAAGCAGCGCCTAATCAAATCACGCGTGGGGAAGGAAAACAACTTCTCTTCAAGGCTTAGATCACTAGCATTGAGCTAGTAATCTAGCATAGTATATATAAAGAAAAATACTGCATATGCCCCATGGCTTATAGAATAATAATACCTAAGAGAAATGAATCTAGTCTCCTCTGATGCTTAACCTGTCTTTCCTAGAATTCGGCCCACCGATTTATTTTGTGAAACATGCAGCATACGCTATAATTATTCAAAAGAATGAAAATTTTAACACATCAGAGGCCTATGAAGAGGCTAATATAAACAAAAAGACAGTAAACAAGAGCACGTAGAGTGTCATAAAATCACATTCATGTGTGTAGCTCCTGGGTCCCACCATAGCATTTCTGAAAAGCACTGGTTTTCAAATGCAAATAGTCATGTTCGTGGCACGAAAGTTGAAATCTATTGACTCATAAATATATAGCGTTTGATCTTCTGATTCAATATTCTAGAAGCAGATTATTTTTGGGCATACCGCGCCCCAATACACTTCATCTCAATAAAGACATCCTGCCGTAAATAAAACAAATGATGTGCATATTTTTTTTCTCTGCCTGCCCTGTCCCATACCAATGGTTTCAAAGAAATGGTATTGATCTTCCAAAGCAAGTTCCGCTGCAGCTGACTGATATCTCCTTAAAATGTTATTCTTCTTCCCCGAGTCACTTCCTTATCAGTACCCCCTTTTGACTTGTCAAACGAATTTAAGATCAGCAGCTTATGAAACTCTGTATCACACAGATGCAGAATTACCGACGTACTGCCGGATAAATTACCTGACAGCTCAGGACACAGGTCATGGCATATATGCTTCATTTAATGAAGCAATATGAGTGAGGTGTACTACAGTCGGTAAAGGGCAGCGGCGGATAGTTTTAATTAGGTTGGTACTATAGAATTGCATATCTTCCACAAGGAGTCCAAGCAATAAGGCTAACTGTATATTATATACATGTAAATTATTGCGATATGCAAATCATGCGCTCAGCACACACATAGCATGCTCACTCCAGGATCCTAGAGAAGACAGAGGAGGGTGCTTTGTAGGCTTTCGGGTATACCGCCTGCCTAAGCAATGCGACCCCCATCTGGATTTTTGCCTCGAGAAGACCGCTAGTGACGCGCGCCTTTGTACCTTAACCTATATTCTTACGAAGCGAAAAGACCGGCTCGACTTCTGTGGTGCTTCAAGAGGAGCTTAACCATAACCCTGTGGCCAAACTTTTTAGGGCCATGGAAAGGGTGGCGGTTGAGGAGGCGTTACTTTTGCATGGAAGCCTCCCTCGCGCAGACATTAGTTACGGTTTGGTGAACTTATCGTTCATGTGGCAACTGTTATCATTACCTGCCTTCGTGTATCCTGCATGCGTGAATTATATAAACACTCGCGCAGGCGTTAGCGCTGGTGCAGCTCTAACAGACTTCAGGCTGAGCGGCCAGGGTCCCACCTGCGCCTCACATCAGGTGCAGATTACAAGCGCTTTGTCAATGTGCCATTTCTTTATTAGCATACGAGCATTTTCCCTCTTTCAGTGCATACAGTTTGCCGGCATCTTCTGTGGAAGAACTTATAGCGCGCTAAGAAATCTCCATGGTCGCGTGGAGTCTTCTCGACACAAGATATAGCGGCGCGCATAAATTGAAGACAGATAGGGTAACGTGGAGGAAGCGAAATTCAGAAAAGAAATAAAGAGCTACAGGCGTTACGCCATCTAGTTTCTGATACCAAACCTGTCCAATACAAGGTAACTCATTAGCCCTACGGTGTCGTTTGCGGTACCGATGCTCAGTGCCTTATCTCTCTTCCTGTTGCGATATGAACAGCGAACAGCGAGCGTATCCGCAATGAAATCTGCACTTGGTCTTCCCGTTCTTTCTCTGCGCCGTAAATATTTTCGCTTATGACTTTTTCACAGAATTTATTATACCAACTCTATTCTCAAAGATAAGTTACTCCTCTCTCAATCTTATATATCTTCACGCACTGACCACCACTTCAAGGTAGGAATACCGCAATGCCAAACTAGCCTTTGTATAAATTCATTTATTCCTCGAACTGAAAATGACTGGAACCACCTCCCTGCCTTTATGGCTGCCATCACCGATGTCAACCAACTGAAGAAAACTGCCGCCGATTTTGTATGCCCCTCCTCTCTGTAATGCCTCTGGCCCTGAGAGTACTCAAATAAAATAAAATAATAAATACATTAATAGTAAATAAATAAATAAACCATGAACGTAGCGAGCCATGCATCGCAGTAACTCACCTGAAGTTCTCTGTGCTTCCCGCGAACGACTAAGACATTGTGCGCCAAAGGTAGCCAAACCTGGGGACCTAGAATGGGGAACGTGGCTACCTCGACAAATGTTTATTATCGGTTCAACACCTTCAGAGGCAACAGCGCTACTTGTACCTTTTCTGACTGTTGTCATGCAATTACGTCTTCTCTGGTGGCGGAAATGTGTGGAAAAGGAGAATACGCGAAAGGGAGACCATCCACTAGTACTGGCTCATTTGGAGGATTTGTTTATTTGATTACTCAAAATTCGAAGCGTGCGCTTACATCGTGAGTTATGACTCCAGAATGAGAAGTCATGGCTTATGTTACCCGATCTCCAAGAAATGTGTGTTTAGCTGGCTATGAATTGTCCTTTGTTTCGATCAGAAGAGGTGTGTCCCAATAAAGCATCCTTGGTCGTCCCTTGCTGAATGCTTATAATGATGACCACGAACGTATTAACACGACAGTGCGTTATATATGGTGACGACAGCGGCATTCGTCTCTGTTTCTGACGTAAATGCTTTAATAACGGTATGCAATGATGTTCTATGAAAATGTCCCGCTTGGTGCATATCGCGTCAAATAAAAGTTAAGTTCGCCAAAACAACACAAATAATTTTCAATGCAAAAACAAGGTAGTTAACATCAAAACCTCAGTTATACAAGAACGCGAAATTAACGATGTTTCCATGAGCATTAACTACTTGCATAAATACTCGGAGAAGATAACCTCGTGAGATTAGTACATGCATTTGTATTGTGCCATTTCACTTACGTCGCGGCCATGCACAAGTCGCAAAATAGAAGCGGGATAAGCTGAACGTATTAATCAGGAAGGCAATCAAGGGAGCTGTCGGCCTCCCCATATACACACACGCGGAACGCTTATTTCAGCTCGGCATGCATAACACGTTAGAGGAAATCACGGCAGTGCAGGAGAGGGCCCAGTTTGCCAGCCTATCTACAACACAAGTTGGGAGACACATCCTGAAGGAGCTCAGCGTTGCCCCCGCAATAGCCAAGACGAAGTTCTGCAGCATCCATCGAAAGCAGCGGGACCGCATCACTGTCGCCCCGATCCCACGAAACGTCCACGCTGAACACAACTTGGGAAGACGTCGCGCGGGCGTGCGAAGGCTCTCCTGATCCTGAGAAAGGCTCGTGAACAAGCTTCGGAGAATAGCTTCGTAGACGCAATGCATTACGCTGACCGACGGTCCTACTATGCGATTAGTGTACACCATGCAAGTCAACTCACGAACTCAATCTCGATTCAGACATCGTCATCTGAGATCGCAGAGCAGGCTGCGATAGCGGTAGTCTTATTGGACTACAAGACGAAAACTATCTACAGTGACTCGAGATCAGCCGTTCGGGCATTTCCCAAGGAACCATATCCGAGCGGGCCTTAGGGATATTAGGAAGCAAGGACATCCAACTGAAGCCACACACAATCATCTGGTTTTCAGCTCACATGGGACAGATTAAGGGTGCCCCACCCAAGGCCAATGAGTCGGCACAGAGTGCTGCGCGAGGGATCAATGGCCGCGTAGCAACTGGGCAGCGTTATGTGTGGGGCGTAGACAATCCGGACTCTCTCGTACAACGAAATTACTAAGCACTTTTAGTTGGCTCAGAGGATCTACCCCCTCCCACCTTGTAAACTCAATAGATCTCAGGCTTTAACACTAAGGGCTCTACAGACGGGGGTATACCCAAACCCCCTACTTCTTCACAGGAGTTACTCCGAAATTCCGACGCCAAATGCATGTGAACTATTCAATGACTTAGCAAACTTAGATCACATGGTCTGGCGGCGTCCCGCGTTATACGGCAATGAAAGCAACATTTATTCACGTTGGGATGCAGTGCTACACGGTCCCAACCTCGAGGAACAACTATGGGCTGTCCAATGGGCCTGAGACGCAGTGGAGAGGTCTCTATCCCGACGCACAAGCTGCACGCTGCCGCGCGCCCTAAAGGACCACAATAAAGTCCGTCCGTCCGTAAGTCCGTCCGTCCGTCCGTCCGTCCGTCCGTCCGTCCGTCCGTCCGTCCGTCCGTCCATCCATCCATCCATCCATCCATCCATCCATCCATCCATCCATCCATCCATCCATCCATTCATCCGTCCATCCGTCCATCCGTCCGTCCGTCCGTCCGTCCATCCATCGATCCATCCGTCCATCCATCCATCCGTCCGTCCATCCATCCGTCCATCCATCGATCCGTCCATCCATCCGTCCGTCCGTCCGTCCGTCCGTCCGTCCATCCGTCCGTCCGTCCGTCCGTCCGTCCGTCCGTCCGTCCGTCCATCCGTCCGTCCATCCGTCCGTCCGGCCACCCATAAATCCATAAGATACAAGCTGTTATTTTGCGTGCACACCTCAGTTGCGGCTCAAATGTTGAACCCTAATTCAAGATACTTTATTCTTCAATTGGTGGACAATCACGATGCTACTTAGTTCTCCTTTACAAAGTAAGACAACGTTTATTAAACATTTTTTGGATTGTAAATTATGTATTCCAGCTTCGTCTGCTAAGCTACGACGAAACGAAATTAGTTTTTTTTTTTCTCCAGCGTAAGAAGATAATTTGCTACCTTGCACGTTTGCTTTGCTTGGCCTAAACTGAAACCGTGTTTCAGAAGTATAGAATTGTCAAAATCTAACGCCTACAACATTCTAGCCTCGCGATGCTTTTTTTACATTACGCGAAACGCATTACGCTTATCATCAGTTTTCAGCCACACGTGCATCCATAACACGAAATAAAATAATACATTACACGGAACATCAATTCATGGTATATGCCTTCTTTTCACACGAGATACGTTTTCGCATGTTTTCGCACGATTATCGCTACTCCGAAACAGTTGCGCCACTTCTTCTTTGCCAACATTGACGAAATGCAATCCAATGTCAGGCTATGCTTCGTCCTCATTTTATTGTCTGAAGATCTGCACAGGTAACACTGGCATTCCATGCGTGAAGACAAATATTATGCATCATTGTGTAGTGAAATAGGCTATGTCTGCCCACTGCATACCTCGGTGTTTTTATTATGTAACTATTATTGTCACAATTGCTCTAAATGTGAGATACTGTGTTTTCTTCTCCTCCCATTAATCGAACTGCTGTTGAGCTACTATATTTATTTCTTATTTAGTGTTTTTTTAATCTGCTGTTGCACATTGCTAGTGTGAAGGGTTTTCTGGGGCCCTGCCAAGCTCCCTAGAGCAGCCTTTATCCAGGAAAGCCTCCCAGCGTTCTTGCTGGAGAAATTCGACTGAATTGACATGAATTGACTATACCAAAAAATGGCCATTCGTGCGAGACAGCTGGAAGTCAGTTCTCGAGAAGGGGCTGGTGAGCTTTTTTAGAAAAAAAAAAGCGAGAGGCATGCGCGGCATACGCAGTAATGTTGGAGCGTAAGTTGGAGGGCTGCCTCTTTGTATCTTTGCATCTTATTCACGAGCCCGCTGTTTACCTGGTTGCGGCCGCGCGCGTTCTTCTGAGATTATCTTCTTCAACTACGGTTCCTGCATTGGAAGGAGGCACCATAACGTGCACCGAAGTGTAAACACAGGTCACATCCCTTGACACGTGACCCAATATGCTGCAGCTGTTAAGGCTCAACCAGACGTACGCGTTCCAGTGCGCCCGCACGCGCCGCACCACGCCTGGGCGCGTACGGCGTCAAGCGCGAAGGCTGTTTCGCGTGTCGGCGCGCGTGGGCGTGGAGACCTACAACCGCTAGGTTTTTTGCGCCCGTGCTGGAATCTGCCGCTCGCGTCAGTAGCATGACGCACCTCACATGACCACGGCAAGCCAACGTCACTTCCGGAACGACTCTTCGCGCGACGTTCAGGCAAGCCCAGGTAGGGTGGCTAGAATGGGAGGTGTCAGCATCGGCAGGGCTGCGCCGCGTATGGCGGTGCGGCATTTTTTCATGACAGCGACAAGTGGCGCCCTCGTCGTCTCCGAGATGCCTAGCGTGATGTGTTTGAGCAATCTCTCCGGCTCCAAGCGCGCGTCGTGAAGTCTGTACATAATTTAGTACATAGTACGTTAGGCCAGCTGCAGGGATAAAGCCGCCTAGCCTTTAAAATGATTTTCCGATGCGCGTTTTGCGCCCCAACAAGCCGCGGAGCGAGAAAGCACTCACAGCGGAACCAAATAACCGCAGCGAACCATCTCGGAGCCGACAGCAGCACCGCCGCATCGTCCTGAAAAAATGTTGCCTCTCCGGCGCTCGGATGCCGACACCTCCCCCTCTAGCCACCATAGCGCAGGCTAAAACCCCTGCATCTACGCGCCACCGCCAGCGGCGGTGGCGCGTAGATGCAGGGGCTTTAGCCCGTGCAAGCTGCTTCAGTACCTGGTGATGCTATGCCGATGCTGCTGCAGGTTTCGCCGGGCTCACAATACTCATATTAGGTGACAGTTAAGCTGAATGACCCACATGGAGTCGTAAAATATGTTTCTGAAATATAAAACAAATTTTAAGATGAAATTATTCCGTTTTCTTGCAATATGTAACACATTGCTTAAAGGGCCCCTGAAACGGTTGGGGAAATTTTTGTAGACGCGTAGGGTAGAGCTTAAGTAGAAAATTCGCACCACAATTTAAGTGAAGCGTTACGTATTAATGGAGCTACAAGCGATTAGAAGTTACCCTCCTCCCCAGACATGCTTTTCCTCCTCAACTCGTTCGCCGAGCGAGCGGGGCTAATCTCCGCCTTCACTGGTCCTGCGTCACGATGCGACGTCACATCGTCCACTTCCGGTGGTTTTCGAGCCCACCCCCGCCCGCGCGAAACCTCTTTACTAGCCGCTTGGTTGTCGACCCCAAGCGAGAGCTATCGAAGCAGCATGCGTTGCCAGCATTCTGTCGTAGCGACGAACGTGTCTGGTATTCCGTTAACCACAGGCAAGCTGGTCATTTCGGCAAATGACTGCAGGCATAAACTCAAGCTGATGAAGGAACGTTGGCGTAGACGTACGTGAGCGGCCTGATCGGTCTGCACGGTCCAGCACTAGTTGGCGCAGCGCTTAACCAGGCAAACAAAGCGCTAATATTAATCTAACGAAGTGTAAAACATTTTGAACATTTATAAAAACAACGTGTTGATGATTACACTCCTGCGAAAAATACGCACCAGCAGCAAAGAAGAATACGCTTAGTTGCTGCTACTGTGTATGGTTGAGTGTTGTACCCACCAGGTGGTTGCACCGTGCAGGCCATTCACATTTGCCCTTCTGCTCATGTCATGGCTCATCCCGGTACGGCACAGTCAAGCGGCCAGACCCTGTCCCCTTGCGCTTACCTTTGCCCTAATACGGGACTCGCGAAACGCTATTGCGTTAGTAATCTTCCGGTGTAAAGTGACGGCCACAAAGGCGCAAATCCTAGCGCCGATCGGATAGCGGCAGTCCCATGCGCAGCAGCCAGTTCGCTCGTACGTCGCCTTGCAGAGGGACACGATGTCGCAGCTTGACATATTGCCAGTCGCTACGTTTGCAGTCCACAAGGCAACGAAGTCGAATCATAGTGCTCGCGAAAAGACTGAGACCAACTCTGACCGCGGAGCTCTCGTCAAAATGGAGTACGTTGTAACACAAGCAGACCACACCTGCTGTGTGCCGGAAGTGCTTAGGTGTACTGAAAAATTGTTCTTGTGCATTCTCTTTATGCTACTTTCTTTTTATAAAAACAAATTAACTAACATTCCAACTATTACGAAGATCATTTGTTTACCATAAGGTTGGAAAAATTATCGATCACGCGCCCTGGTCAGCCAATCGGATAGCTCGCCCATGTGACGTCATATGGGTTATTTGCATCATATGGGTAGGGGCGGCTTAAAATTCCGCCGAGCAGTGCGCTGCGATCGGCAGCGATGTGCATTTTTAAAACCTTATAATAAATTACACGCTTTACGCAGAGCACTTAGATGTGTCAATTAATGATCAGAAGGACCTACTCTAACGACTCAGTACGTTTGTAGAAAATCGTCAAAAGCGTTTCAGGGTCCCTTTAACATGGCCGTTAAGCGAAGGCTAGACTGCCTTAAACATCGCAAGCTAACAACACTGCGCCGCCGCGACGAGACGCGCGGCTACGCGCGGCAACTCGTGCATCGTTTGGGTGCGCGCCCTCTTCCTCCGTAGGGCGCGACGCGACGTCGAGTCAGCGCGGCGTGTGCGGACGCATTGGAACGCGTACGTCTGGTTGAGCCATTAGACGTCCGGGCATCTGGTGGAATAGAGCGCAACTGGAATGCAAACTTTGCACGTGTTAACGCTACGTGACGCGCATCTCACACGACGTGGCAAGTGGCACGATAACATGCTGTTGTTACTGCAGTTGCGGATGACGATGATTTATTGGCATTCCCTCTAAAATGGGGTGGTGAGAAATAGTCACCCAGCCCGCTTTGTTTAATCAGGTATGGCACACGCGTTTTTCATTCTAGGAATTTGTTTTTCTAGGCATATTTTGTTCTTGTCCTTGGCGAGCTACTATTACTTCCTGAAAACTTCTCTGTCTACGCTGTACAGGTACCTATACAACTATTACATGACATGCTAGCTGGTACAGTAATGTGCTACTGCAAAGCCAGTGTGCATGTATCGACGCTACGCGGCACGCATCTCACGTCGCGTGACCGCTCATGTTCTAGGACACGTGTATAGGGCGTTTCCGCAGCAACGAGCAAGCCATGGCTTCGCGTAGTGGTGGAATAGCTGACTCCCGCGCAGGGGGTTTGGATTCCATGCCAGTAGGAACTTTTTCTAATGCGAAAAGATTACATGACTCCTGAAGCGGAAAATCCGGCAGCGTCGTCGGCGGTTGTACAAAAAGTGTTGTGGTCAGAGGGACGCGTTCGTGCTACTGCTCGTGCGTTCGTCGTCTTCTTTCACAGCTGGCTCTAGAGGCGCCCATAATGCTAGCGTTCCCATACTGTCCTTCCCTTTGCTAAGGTACTGATGGCTCTGGTCCAGTGTCAGTCGGTGTGGTGATTTCGGTCAGCGTTGCCTAGCGCCACGATGAAGGAACCTTCGACGGAGGTGATACAAAAATCACGTGGTCATAGAGACATACCGCGCCGGTGGCCGGTCTTACAGCGCTGCGCGTCACGGCGCTGCTAGTTGGTGCAGTGATTTCGGCTATCTCTGTCGTGCGCTCCGATGGACAAACTTACGACTTGGACATCTCAGTCAGTAGCGGCGCCTGGCTCCTTTTGAGATCCGCGCAAGCACGCGAACGAGGCGGAGTCACGTGATGTGAGAAGTGATGCAAGGCAAGCCGAAAACAGTGCCACTAGGTTTCGTAAAGCGAGCCGTCATCGGGAAGGCGTCGCAATGCTTTCGCATTCATCCATGTAGAGACACCTTAGTGCCCCTTACTTTTTGCTCATGTCGTACGATAGCTGCGACGGACACCGGCAGCGGCCGCGGCCGTCGACATCGCCGACGAAAACAGCTACCTTTGTGAGGCCATAACAGCATACGCTGTAAAAAACCGGGCATGCATTACTGCAAACTAAACCACGAGATGCGTTTTTGAGTTACTGAGGTAGCAGGCAGTAGCGAATCACGCAAGCGCATTTCGTCACTTCTAGCGGTTATGAGTCTGCGTCACTACAATGAAGGAGACACATGATGCTTATCGAATGAATAATATCGCTGAGACATACGAGCAGAGTAGCGTGAAACTTCTTCACACAGGCTTCAACCGGCTTTGTTATTTCGCAGATTGTTTATATTCAAAAAAATATTGCCTCACTGTTGCATTAGTGCGCTCGAATTCTACATGAGCGGAAAATTCCTTTTGAATAATTCTCCGTTTAAATTTATAATATTTCATGACAACTTACGCTAAAAGAACGTCTGAAATTATAAGTACAAAGATAAATAAATCCACAACCTAAGCGTGATTTCATTGCTAAATGAAGCATCGCAGCGCCAGATCTCCCGCTAGTAATTTCAGTTAACTACATACGCAGTGGCCGTTCGCTATCAGGTTATTGCCAGGATTATAGCATCCGCGGTGCCTTCACCTTCTGCCGAAACGTTATGCCTTCCACTTTTTCGGAAACTCTATTCCATTTACTCAATACCACAACTGTACTTTACTATTCAGTACCAATTCTTCTTTTTTAGAATTTTTTATGTTTTCCATACTTTATTTCTGCCTTAGGAGGGCGATGGCTTGTGCAAGTTAGTTTTCCATTTTAAATTGTGTGGCACAGCACCAAGCAGTTTCTTTATATATATAGCTCCTTACACCACGCAATAAAATTTGAGTTTACAGAAAGCGCTTGTCCTCATTTCTCTTCCGTCTCTTGTCCCTGCTTCGCGCTGTACCACACCGTCTTATTTCTGCCCCCCTACTACAGGCGCAATAGTTCTTACTTGCATTTCCTCTGGTCACATACGCGCCGAAAAGGACCTGTGGTTATTAGGGTGCCTAGTGTGCCTTGACTTCGGTGTTGAAAAGTGTTACCGGACGGGGAACCTATTCGCGTATAGCGAGCAATTGTGTGTGTCACGCGAGCGTGCGTGCACCACCAACCAGCGCACCCTCGCACGACGACGACAGTAATAAGACATATTGAAGGGCACAATGCGCGCACTCAGTAATGATGTGACGGTGTTCATGCTGTTCTCGGGAATTTTTTTTTTCTGTCTAAGCAGACAGAGCCGCGTACTATAGAGATTGCACGTAATTCATCATTTATATTATTTGAAGGCGCAAAGCGTGAGTGAATATAGTTCACCTCATGCGAGGCAAAAAATATTTTACCTCACCTCCACCCACAGCAAAAAGATAACTTCAGAAGCAGCAAGATGAAAAGAAACATGGTTTTGCTCGCGCATGAAATCCATTATACATTCGTTTAAGCTCCTGGGCTCTCCCTTAAGAATAGCCCGCGTCCTTAATGAGAGGCTGCTAACTGAAAGACTGTATACTTGGACATGTTCGTAATGTATAGCAACAACATTTTAGCGCACAAATAGGAACAGAAGTCTGAAAGGAGGGGATGTAGCTACACGCTGTTATCATTGTTCCTTGGCACTTAGCGGCTGCGTTCGGCATTCAAAGCGGCATGAAAACCGTGCGTGCTATCAGAAATAATGGAGGGTACGAGAAAAGAAACAGCCATTGATAACCAGAAGACGGAAGCAAAGGCTGCGTTCTTCGCTCGCTCTCGAGGAAACACTCCTCTTCATGGTGATTTATGACTCCAAGGGGAACATCGGACACGCTCGCGAAGCTGTTACAATTCGCAACCTTTCCAGCACTAAAAAGGAAGCGTATCGTTCAAGCCCTTTTTACCAGCGAAAAAACAGTATTCGGACGAGAACTCATTCCCGGCATCGTTGATCATTCTTCTTGATGCTCCAGAAAGGAAAAAAAAATGAACGTGGTGGGCCGTTGTATTAAAGCGCGGGCGCACTTTATAACCCCAGTTTTACATGGTCCACAATGTTTTAAGATACGTAAACTATAAATAAGAC
Organism: Dermacentor albipictus; assembly: GCF_038994185.2. NCBI lineage: Eukaryota > Metazoa > Arthropoda > Arachnida > Ixodida > Ixodidae > Dermacentor > Dermacentor albipictus. The sequence goes on from NC_091821.1 coordinate 441,958,002, forward strand.
TACACTGTGCCCTATTTATCACATAATTGTGCAATAATACTGCTAAATTGTTATATATCACTCGCTCAATAATTCATTAGCAAAAATAATTTTAAAGCCTCAATAAGAAACATACCTGAAGTGACAAAACAAATGATTAGAATCTAGACAGTCATTATGACGCCATTTTGGAAGAATTAGTAATGCTGTTATTTCACTGTGTTCTGTACTTCCAGTGCTTTGCTTCCTGGAGTTTTTTTTTTTTCAGCTGGCTTAAATTTATATTCTTCTTATCTTAGCTGACCCGTTGAATAATTGACACCTCTTGTGGAATGAATTTTGATATTTAATGACACTCACGTTGTAAATATAGCTCCTGGTATCACCTCCTGTCTAATTTGCACTTCCATGTCTTGTCCTTAACAAAAATATGTTGAGCCGCAGATAAAGAGTAGGTAAAATTATATTTACAAATTTATGCAGAGAAGTCAGAGCCAAGATTACGAAATAACCATAACCACGAACGAGTGCCTGAACCATACATTTGAGAGTCTCCTTGTGTGTTTCGAAAATTCCCAGAGTAACATTATTCAGGTCTCTCTGATAACACCCACACTTGCTCGAAGACTTCCTTGAGCCACCTTTAGTAACCATGATGCATCGTAAAATGCGATATGTTAGTGATTTCGTTTTTTGGTGTAGTTCGTAAAAAAGCACCGAAATGCTGTTTTATTGAAATAAAATAAACAAGATAGGAAACACTCAACAGGACTGGCTTGCTCTCAACAACAGCGCCATGTGTGACTTATCGCTCAGAGGCACTCAGACATTTGTCGGGGTCCTTCATGTTAAGGACATGTGCTCTTCAAATTTTAGTCCCTTTTATAAACTTCATCCGTGATAGTTTTCGCAGGCACTCGCTAGCCACAAGAAAACGAAACTTATGAAAACTCACCCCTAGCAGTTTTCCATATTGGAGAAAAAACCCTTTTACTCTTTTTGATTCCTGGAAGCTACTACTGAGTGGAAACATTGTCTTCTCCATTCTCAAGCCGCAGGATAACGTGAACGGTGGCGCAAGCGCAGTAACCTTAAATATACCGTGTGTTTTGACTTTTGATGAAGAAGGATTCATGAAGAACGACATCATTTATAATTATGGGCTATCTGAACGTGTGTTCACTGGCCGGCTTTTTCTAAGCAGATACCTGGCACAGTGACATCAGTTTTATGATAACGTAGGGCGCAAAATGCACTTCGAGGCAACACCCGACCCTGGTTATTCATATTGCTTCAGGTTAACAGGAGGACAAAAAATGAAAACAAGAAAAAAAGAACAAAAATTTAGCTCGAACCTCCAAATCGCACTCTATCTAATTCTACTGCTTCGAACTGATCGTAACTCACCATACTCGCTGACAACTTTCTGTGGCTATGAAAGAAAAGCTACAAAGGCATAGAGCGCACAAATGGGAGAGCTTCTAAAAGATTCCCACGTTTTCCTCCGCGTTAGTTTCAGTTGGGGAACGGAAAACATAAACAGCTTATTAGCCACATTTAAATAAGACACAAACACTACTGAATATAGAAGCTTGCATATCTTGCGGCTTTTTCCTTTCTCATGTCCTATTGACCACTAATAAAAACGAGGACACAGAACGATGACACGGTCAGTCGTTGTCGTGTTGTGTTGTCTTCCCCTGTATTCGTCTTTAGTGGTGGTCAATCCCCTTACTGCATGAATTTTTTCCCGTGAAAGAATTTCAGTAGCCTTGATTTGTAACACAAACACCCAAACTGAACTTAATTTTCAAAAATAGTTCGCAGTTTAGATTTACTACAGCTTTTTCTTCGCCTATCACATATGATAAACCATGAAGTTGGAGGTAATTTTTTTCGACGTGGAGAAAAACATAGGATACGACGAGAAAAAGGAAGCAGGATTGAACAACGAATAGAAAGTTGGTGAAATAACATTTTTTGCACAATGGTGTTGCAGCTTCCCTGAAATTTCATCACTAAAGCAAGGGTGAGGACATCACTTGCTCGCATGACTAGTACATCTTGCCCTCCTAGTGAAACGATGCGACGCAGTTTCGCTCCCAGTTGGAACAGAGGGCCGCATTGCACATTGCACATTGCAAAGGCCGCAGCGGGCAGCCTGCCGCGCACTCGCTTGTCAAGCCAATTCGGCATGCGGTCCATTTTGTCGAGGTGAACATCCGCGGTTGGCAGTGCCGGAAGCGTTATTCTCTTGTTTGCTTGGAAGTGCGACTCCATTTCAGTACTGGGTCTCCCTGCACGCTTTCTTTCGTGTAACTTCCCTGCCCTGCAGAGTCCTTCTGCAACAGACGACTTGAACTCAAGCAGGGAAGTCTTGGCACTTTTTTGCCTTTGCCAGAAAAACCAGGCATTCACCACACTGAGGTCTATCAGGTGAAAAAATATGCGGTGATACCATTTCTTTGATCGAATCTTGATTCGGTAATAGCCCAGCATCGAGTCAAGGATGTCCACACCGCAAATACGTGTGTTCATCATCACAACATTTGGGCTGGGAACCATATTGTGCGCTTTTTCTTTTGCGAAGTACCGTTTTACTTCACCCGCTGGTTCACTACCGCAGAAAGTGGAAAGCAATGTGACTGTTTTATTGTCGTGCCACGCTACTGTAGACAGCTTGTTCCCCGACACCTCACACATGATTTAGTCATATGTTGCTCTCTCTTTCTTTTCGCTTTCTTTCATGAGCGTGAAGCCAGGTAGAGGGTTTCGAAGCACAGTGCCAAGGCAGTGAAAACCTTCGTTCTCTAAAATACTTGCAGGGGAATAGAAGCAAACCGGTTGTCAAAAAATAACGGGTGACTATTTTGCCTGGTAATGGTGTGAGACAACCTCACGACAACATTGCTGCTTACACCGAAGTGAGGCTAACCTGGTAGCTGCTTGTTTTCCGCGGCACCATGTAAAACCTCCAAATCGTAGCGGAAACCAGACACCCCACTCAGCGCAAGAACTTTGTATACCCAGTGATGTGGTTTCTTCGCATTGTATTGCTTCAGTGAGCTTCGTCCCTTGAAAAGAACAATCTGCTCGTCGATACACAATTTCTCTTCTCTCGGAATTGTCCTCAGGTGCTTAAGCAGTTTTTTCAAGAGGGGTCTCACCTTGTGCAGCTTGTCGTGGCCAATTTCTGCAGGGGCAACAAAAGTTTTACTATCATTGAAGTGAAGAAATTGTTTTAGTTCTTCCCAGCGGTTGAGGCACATCACGTCTGCAACCTTGTGATGTCTGATGCTGGAGCTCCAGTAGTCTCGGGTGCTTCGCAGCTGAATTATCGACACATAAAGAACCATTCCGACGAATCTTTCGAGTTCCTCTACGCTCACCGTGAGAAGCTTTTCAGGACGACACTGAAATGAGTAGCGCAACGATTCCTCGTGAATCTTCTTGAAAACTTCAACGGGACACAGGAACTTGAAGAACTTGAAGGGAGTGTCGATGTCTTTGATAGTCGATGGCATCACAGTGCTCCCATTGAATTCAATTTCTTTTGGGTCCCTTTCTAGGAATGTATTTGTCGACTTTGGTGTGCATGTTGCAGGTCCTTTCTTGCCTCTAGAAGTCGATGTTGCAGGAGGAGCTTCATCTTCACTATCATCCTTGCTTTTCGACGACTCCTCTGCTAGCGCAGAAGGAACCCGGCATGGTAGCAGCTCCTGCCCATCGCCGTCCAAGAGCTCGCTATGGCTGCTTCTGTCACCATGACCAGAATGTGTCTTGTTCCACCTTAAGAAGTGCCGACATCCACTGCCTAGAACAAAAAAAGGATACTTTACTTTCCAGCAACAAGAAAGCACCAAAAATGTTCCATTACCTTGCAAATGTCATGTTTCAGTGATGACGACACCGACGCGCTTCCGAGCACAAAAATTACCCCTAACTGCATAGTGTATCGTATGTGATACGTGTCTAAATGTAGTCTTCGCGGTGCATTGCAAAGGTGTTGGGTGTTAAAATTGTCACAAGAGGAAGACCAGGAGACATATAACACGCTAATAATGTTTTTGAAACGATCGCGTTTGTCAAAGTACAAAAAATTGCATTCGCTTACCAATTAGAAACCTTGAGAACGCGACGCTGCGTCCACGTGTTGTGGCATACAAATTAGGTTGAATATAGCTTCGGAAGATGAAGCCACTGTGGTTGTAGCTGCCAGATAGGACATAAATTTAAGCTAAATGTGGCAGAATGGTTCTCGTTTTACTCGTGCTCCGCGAGAAGAAGTTTGATGCGTAAGATATATGATAAGCTATGCGGTAAGGGGATGCGGTAAGTGGTTTTTCCGCGAGTGTAGGAAACAGATCTGTGACACTCCTGTAACGGGAAAAGCTGCGGTGAAAAATCCGGCGTAAGAAGCCGGTGTAATTGTCTTTGGATCCTATGAATGGAATAAACACTTTTAAGAAAAAAATCTTAATTGCTGCCAACAAATCCACGAAGCTGTAAGTTGTTTTCTAGCTTTGTATCAACAGTCAACTCGTTATATGCATTGGGCAATTGCCTCGTTTTTTCTTTTATGCACAATACTGAACTTCTGGTGGTCAGAAAGCTGCACCCACGCCCACTGAGTACCTATCATTGCTTCAGTTGTGGCCACTTCTCAAACGTATACCACCTAAATCGGAAATACTGTGGAGCGATGCAAAAAGGGCGCATATCGCTCGGCTCAATTGAGTTGGAGTAAACCACGCCTGGAACAAGCCATTCGCATGACAACTATTCGGCGCTTCTGATGGAGAAAAGAAACTACCCAGACAATTTCAAGAAAGCTGATCAGCTTCGACCTGCCACCTGTAATTACCACTTACTGGCGTAAACAGTGGCCATTCAACGTTGGTCCACTCGAATCTGCTGCGCCACCTGCAGCGTGGTGACCTCATTTAGTTTGTTCAGCGCGGAAGTTCTTCCGTTCCATTGTCCAACAGCCACGCCTAAAGATTTCACTAGACTTAGTATGCATTCGAAAAACAGCTAAGTAAGTCCGGAATATAAAGACGTCAAACACTTTCAAAGTAGCCCTTTGATACTCGAAAATGTTCTTAGAGATTAAGTTATTTGTAATCAGTAAATGCATTCGTAAACAAATAAAAAATGCAACATGAAGACCAACTAAAATGCCTCTCGTCGTTACAAAAACGTTCACTTTTTTTCATCATGTCGCTGAATGTTCACCGTTTTTTACACAGCCATCATTTTATCGCATTTAAGTAAAGCGCAATGTTGAATTGCAGCGCATAGTATTCGAAATACGCGCTGCCTTGCCAAGCAACAACTTCATAATGACGCGGAACGCACAGCGCAGAGAGCACAAAATTCATAATGAGATCTCCCGCCCGAATTGCAGCCCTAATTGCAATACAGAAGGCTCTAGTTATTTCCCGCTGTTGATGATTTTGGTAGGAGAACGTTTGTATTAAAGGAATTGTCGAATAGAGTAGCTGGCACATTCATTTTACGTACGGCCCGGGAGCTCGAACGGCGCAGCGTATGCGAAGTCATTAAGGGGAGATACCTCAGTATTCTATCGCCGATAAAAACTGGAGAAAGCGGCATCCTTTTCTTGTATTAGGCCTTCTGCTGCCAAGATAAACCAGGACCTGCCGAATACTGCGCCGTAAAAAACTCTACGTAGCGAGCAGTGAGAAGCTCGTTGAAGTGCACACACTTCTCTTTTCAGTACACTATGAACAATGAATGCCACTGTCACATTTGCTGCAAAACTGCCGCAGATCGCTATCTTGTTCTGAATTAAAAAAAAAAAACATCCTTGGAATAACATAGCCGATATCTCTGAATATCGAGGAAAAGCGGGCAGTGAAGAAGCCCACCGAGTGGCAAGGGACATGTTTCCCCTGCACAGAGCTGAACGAGTGTTCTCTTTTCACGGCCCCTGAAGATGGCTATTGCAGCCGACTTCAGTCACTGTGATATGTTCAACAAGCTGAGTTGCGATGAGGAGCTATTTTGGCCAACCTTCATCCAGAGGATGAAAATTACGTCCCGAAATGTTACGATAGAACGGCTGGCGTGATTTAAAGCGGCCTCCTGATCGGAATAGCTATTACGCGAGCAGTTGTGGTGCGCTTAAGAAAAGTCAAGATGTAACTGCCGTTGATTAGGCGCATATAACCACCGCCAAGCGCGAGGCGCTGTTTCATGGAACGTGCACTCTATAAGACCTAGGAGATAAGACCTAGTGCCCAACCATTTCGCCAGTACATTGCGCTTTAGGGACTACTACACTATATTACCAAGTCCTGTAACTACGAGACGTGAGTCTACCCTTAAGAAGACGGATGACATTGCAAAAGAATATTGGATTCTGACTGCCGGCATCAGTAAAATTTGACTCTCTCTCTTTTTCTTCCATAAGGCACAGCTAAAGGATTACATCTAAAACGGCCTTCATAAACCCATTATACACCCATGCCTTTCTCCAGTACCCAATCATTTTGGTCTCTTCACCTGATTGACCCCCGCTGACGAGAATAAAGAATTATTTAATTGAAAATATGTAAACTAGAACAACTCACCAGTTTCAGCCTCTATACCTCGCCAATACCAAGGTGAATAACAGTGGTGCCTATGCATGCTTCTGCTTCATTAAGCGTGGAGCTCCACAATGTCTTAGCTTCTTCGACAAAAACATATGGCTGACGTGATCCCTTTGCATACACGCATAAAAAAGTGAGATCTTGCGCTGATACAGTCATATCCATGGCGTGTGCTCTCGGCAGCCCGCTTATCATAGCCTCAGTTGTAATTCGCCATGCGAAGAAGATACTTGCTGAGACGTTAGTGGTTCGCACTTTAACGTTCATCGGGTGTCGGCCTTGTCGTTTGATTTCACACCTGCAAATGCACTTGTGTGGTATTTGTATTTACCCGTTTCATAACAACTGTTCGCATCTTCTGGATGGTCCAAGCGAATTGAGCACACTCCTTCACTGTGGGACACCACGCTAGATATGCTGAGCTACATGCGACGGTGACTAAACACAGATTTTTAATAAAAACAAGCTAAACTTAGAACTAAAGCTGACAACCATGTCCCAACTAATATTTGGTCTGAAGTGAGTAATAACCGATACTTTATAGCAACTTCTGTAATCCTGAACAGAATCTTAAGTGTATACCAATCATCATCATCATCATCATCATCATCATCATCATCATCATCATCAGCCTGGTTACGCCCACGGCAGGGCAAAGGCCTCTCCCATACTGAGAGTATGGTAGAAGTATGGGAGAGGTATAACAATATTTTCAGTTAAATGCACGAAATGAAACTGTTCCTTGGCATCGGGCTCAGCGACCGTCAAGATATTCCCTCTTCACGTACCGAAATAATTTTATTTCGTCATCTCCGGTCTCTTAATTTTTATTCCAACCTCCTTGTTTATTTTTACCACAGGGTGATTGTTTGTTTCCGATGTCTTATGCTCATGTCTTATGTTCATAAAAAAAGGAAAAAAACAACATCGGTAAACTTTAAGCAATGGTTCGCTGCTACACAGAATCGCTGCATAGTGCAAGAATGGCGATTGCTACACACTTTGAAGCATTCTTTGGGACTCTTTACATGACCGTTAGGGCTTGCGTAAAAGAAAGCGTGAAGCATATATAGGTCAGGATAGGATATAACTAATATAATTTTACTGTGCTAACAGCATACGCTTAAACACGCCACAATTGAAGCTCAAGGAATTGCCGCTACCAAATATCCTTCGTGCTGGACGTTGCCGTTTGATAATTAAGAGGCATTAATAATGAGTTCTCCGTGTCAGCGACACATCCTTAAGGGATATAAAGGTGGAATGCAAGGGTTAGCTTCGCACATTTGGCCATCTAGAAATGATGGCCTTGGAAATATCAACAGAGTCCTAGCCATATTTGCATGAATACAAGTGCTTTCACGCCGAAATGAAGCTTTTTTGCTGCAGGGTGCCTTCGATCAAATCTGAAATATTTTTGGTTTGCTTATGCACAGAGAAGCATGATAGTAATACCCGCTTCCTGTGCAAATTTCGTGGACAATATTCACCCAAGGGATGTATATAGGCTAAGATGACTGGTAATCCTCTTTCTTCTCAAAAGCTAATCATAGAGTGTTTTTATTGCAATATATATCTATATATTTTCATCTTGTATAAGTAAAATTACTTTATGAGTAATTTCTTATATGCAAGAGTTTGGCGCAGTCAAATTTCTGTTTTTCAATCCTGTACTGTGCGTGTTACTGTCGCATAATGTTAGTTTGCTGAGAAGTTGAATAAGCTATGGGTCCAAGAACACGGAGGAGAGCATGAATCCTTGTTGCGAGTTTTGTTTCTTATCAACTTAAGTTTATATGAATAATTGATATCTGTTCTACCTATTGTTCTCTTTGGAAACGTCAGCAATGTATCCCTGCATAGCTTCTCTTTATTAAACAGCCACGCTGACGGTCCGATATGTCTCGCACGAGAACAATTTCGTTGCGACAGTGCCGAGGACACGTCCAAGGAGGTTTGCTTGATTTACTCGCGAGTCATCACACTAATACGTGTTTGGCACAGAGAGATATAGATGTGCTCCAAATCAAGTGAATGAGAAAATTCCTAACGCTGCTGGTCCCATTGCCACGTCCTTTGTGGTGATGTCGGTGAACCAGCAGTCGCTCATGCTTTCGAAAGTGAGAACATGCGTGCCAATTCCTATGGATTTGTTCAATGAATTCTTTCTGCAGCTCCTTGGGCACTATCTGCTACCGTCCCCTGCAGGATATATGAAGATATATCATGTCGTCTTCCTGCCTTGAAAAAGGAGGGGCCTGATGAAGCGGCAGTAGTAGTCACACGAGGGGGAGGGGGGTGAGGTGCATGCGAGAACTGAGAGCAACCGGATTTGTCAGTTTTTTTTTTTTCTGTTATTGCGTCTATAAGGTCGCACTTTCGCCCAACAGGTGAAGCATCTATAGCGATAGAAAAATATTACACAACTACACGAGGCAGGGTTCGTTGTTTTTTTTGATAATTTACGTGCCGGAACGACGCTATGATTTCGGCCCGCCGTAATGAGGGTCCCCCTATTAGTTTGGACCGCCTGAGCTTTTTAACCGGCAACCATTACGCGACGCATGAGTGTTTTTGCATTTTCCCCTATTGAAATGCGGCCACCATGGCCGGCAATTGATCTAGCGCCCTCGGGCTCAGTAACGCAGCTCCAAATCCACAACGATATAGCAGCGGATGTTAGTTGTTTTATCGGCCATATAAACTGAAGAGGAAGTTCACTTACTAATTGAATTAGGAAATACGGTGTCACGTGGGAACAGGCATGCATGAATAGAACTTTCTATATGACCTCGATGACTCGCTGCCAGAAAGATGGCGTGATGAAGAACCTAACACTGCACCTTCTAGGGCGAGCCTCCAATAAACATGGGAGACTAAAGGATGCCGAACTTCTCCGCTTGATCCAGGCCTTCGTTATCAGTAAGATTACTTTCGCAACACCATATCTACATTTCCTTTAATCAGAATTGGATGAGATCGACACTTTTATGCAAAATATATATATTCACTCTGGAGGTCCCCATACGTAGCTCCACTGAAAGACTAATGCTTACTGGCACATTCAACACATTTACTGAACTCACAGAAGCCCACTTCACACCCCAATATAGCAGACTTTCTAACAGCGCAACAGGTCGACACATTCTACAAACTCTTTCTATCACTCCGGCACTCATCATTGAGACTAAATACACCATTCCACATCACATACACCAGAAGCTCTGCATCCCCCCAGTTCCTAAAAACATGCTCCCTGTACACCACAAACAGCGCAGCCGGCAACGAGCAAAGACTCTTCGAAAACAATTCTCCACCTGAAAAGACGAGCTCTATCTTGATGCCGCCGAATATGGCAACAGAAATCATTATGCAATATCAGTCATTAACTCTCACGGCCAGGTCGCTGCGGCCGCTACCATTCCTGGCTCTTCCTCGGAGGAGGCGGCCATAGCCCTGGCCCTCAAATGCCAAATTCGTCAGTTATCGTTAGCGACTCCAAAGCAGCCATACATAACTTCGGAGCGGGCAGGGTCTCTAAGCAAGCCCTTTCCCTCATGTTGGCCCATCGTTTCCATCAAACTGTGGCATTAATCTGGACTCCCGCGCATGCGGGCCTTGCCGGAAACGAGGCGGCTCATGCAAGTGCCCGAAGACTTGCAGTCCGGGCTCAGGCATCAGATGTGTCGGACTTCGCCACGAAGGAGGCGCCGTTTACAGCGCGGGATCGGCTTATTGCCTACCACAACATCTGCACACACTACCGATTAGGCCGTTTAACCTTTCCGCCACTCATGAGGAAATGACCGCGCAGGTGTGAAGTTCTGTGGCGACAGCTGCAGAGTCGCACTTTTCCTTCCCCTTACCTCCTCCACCGCATTCATCACTCCATTTACCTTTCTCCCTCTTGTAAATTCTGCGTCTCTCCCAAAGCAGACTTAAACCACATCATGCGGGGTTGCCGTAAGCATCCCCTTCCCCCTTCCCTCAAGCAATTAATATCCAGTGTGGAGCAGTGGGAGGCTGCCTTGCGTAGCTCGAGGCCCGACCATCAGGAGGACATCCTGGAGTGGGCTGAAAGGATAGAGGAGACCTACGTCAAGTAGTTCCTCCATCCACCCTCTATTCCGTTGCCCCATTCCTTTTAATGAGGGATAAATAAAGTTTTTCATCATCATCATTATAATCATCAATGGCTAATACCTTCGTAATCACTCATATCCAATAAGCAAGCAAAATAGATCATAAAGATGGATGATCAAGTGAATTAAGTGGATGACTCCGGTGAGTTAAATGCAATATAGTTAGGAAGCGAATAAGGAATATGAATGAGGAATATGAGGAAGCGAATAAAGGCGATGACTGAGCTAGTTAAGAGGGATGACTAAGCAAAGTAGACTAAGCGAATTGAAGGGGATGTGTATGTGATGTGTCCGTCTTTATATCATTGGCACTTGGGCTTTCGGCTTCAAGTCACTTTAGGGATAACATAAGAGATCCTGTTCATTTTTTTTTCTAGAGCATGATGCGTTCAAATGTGCATGGGTCCCTATCTCTTGGAGTGTGAATTTTAATGGAGCCTAGCGTTACCCCATGGTTATGTCTATAACACAGCCGAAAGACTGCGGCCATCAGAAAAACCTAGCCTAAGAGCTAATTAAGACCGTTTGAACGAACTTCTGAAAAGGAAGGGCGCGAAATTATTTCAGAGCTTTAGGTGGAAGCAACATACTTTTCGCGTAGGGATTACAGCTAAATGCGGTCTGGCACATTGGAAGCTTTTTTTCTATTAATATTGAGATGCTCGACGCGCAGACAAGTGTCTGTTGCTATACTCGAGGTGTGCCCTTGTGGTATACGAATTTCAATTTGAGCTTTGCTTACTCATGAACTGTGTTTAACTACATATAGAATATGAAATAATTTTCTTGCAAAAGAGATTTTTCTAGACGTAGCAATGTCATAAAGGAAAGGCTTGCTGCTTTCTTGTACCTTAGAACCGTTAACAAATTATTTATGAAATGCAACAACTTTGGTTATCGACACACGCGCACATGCGAATGTGCAAATTTTTTATTTTTGCATTGAATGAGTTCTAGTGAATACGTTTGATAACTAAACGTATAAATGTTAGCAGTTGTCGGACTGACGTTATGCCAGTAATTGACTAAATATTTATGACTGCAGTACTCGATAAATGAGTCGGCGAGTTAATGCACCAGTGAACAAGAAAGCAGGTTTGACGATTGTGAAACGAGAGAATGAAATCACATACGTAATTTTAGGAGCGGGTATTCAGTGTCTACAAATGTTACAGGGCTATATTACTAGAAGTGATAGTATCTTAACTCATTTGGTGCATATGCACACAAGCAAAATGCACAGAATCATTAGGCGCTTTGTACGTCTGACAAAGGTTTCTGCTGCTGTGGTTTGCCTAAGACACCCAAGTATTTCACAAGATACATATTTCGCATCATACAACAGCATAAATAGTAACAAAACGGTATTTCGCACTTACAAAAGCGGCTAATAACATGCACTTGCCTTAGAGCAGTCGAAGGAGGAACACAAATCTGCAGAGTCTCCTACGCTATCCCTAAGACGACTTGAAGGCGAAAGCCCAAGTGCCAATGTATTACAGATGGACCCATAATGTATACATCCCATTAATTCGCTTAGTCCACTTCGCTTAGCCATGCCTCTTAATTCGCTTACCCATTCTTTTAATCCCCTTACCCAGCTTCTTAATGCGCTTAGTCATCCCCCTTGACAACTTCGCATAGTCATACATCCTAATTTGCTGAGTCACCCTCTTAATTACAAAGAGAGAGGCAGACGGACAAACGGAAGCGCTTATTTACCTCATTAGGATGATGATACTTGCTTATCCTCCTGATGTGCTGAGTCATCCTCTTAATTTCGTTAGCCTACTTTGTCTAGTAATCCTCCTAATTTGCTTCGTCATGCTCCTACATAGCTTAGTCATTGATCTCCATTCTATTCGCTTTACCTCGCCTGAGTGACCTACTTAATTCTCGTATGCATCCCTCTTAGTTTGCTTATTCATCTATTACTTCAATTTATCATCCATTTTATTTCGCTTTATGATGAATTTCATGATCCATCTTGCTTCCATGCGGGAGTAGGAGCCACGGATGATGATAGCTTTTGTACTGGTCGTGTCCTCGATATGCTTTACTGGGGCGTGAGCCATTGAGTCATTGAGAAGTGAATGCTGAGACGTAGAATCAACCGCAGAAGTTTACGGGACGCAGGATCTGCCAAGAAGCTGAATTCTCGCGAAGCGTGGTCGAACAGCTTCGAAATCAATGTTCCCGCTAGTAGTAGACTTCGCCACCTACACAGTGATTCATTAAATAGGAAGTATGATGCCTTAAAGTGCAGGAATTCACATTTGAAGGAGAAACCGCATCCTATAAACTTTTGGTGTTGCTTATTAAGGCGGAAGCCTTAATAAGCAAAGCACCATGCCCTAGGGCCTACTTAAGACAAAAATATTTTAATTTTGACTTAAGTTCTAGACAGTACTGTACAAAATCTCCAACAGAATGATCATAACTCTGGTCCGTATAAAATATAATATCAAGCTGTTATGAACAGCAGTTTCGGAAATATTGATAGTGTTCTAAGCACTGCTACTGGTCTAAACTTTGACAAGTTTATCATTTCACCGCCTCTATAAATTGATGTTAACCTTACAACTTTTGTTTTGTTTAGGAAACGCAGGGGCTGTGAACGTCAAAATTGATACGCGTACAAGAACCTCCGATATCAATGAACAGCTCAGATGCTGGCATCTCATCCGCACTTGGTGCATCATTACTTTTGGGTGCATTTATTAAGGTGGCAATCTCCGCATTGTCACTGGGAAGCATACGTAGGTGTAACAAGAACCTTGTCACTGAACTGCTATATGCACCCGGATTTTAGAAACCAAGTACACTGAAAGCGTTTACTTGAAGGAGTGAGTTTTCAAGTAAATATTGGACAAAGGTAAATTTCCAGTTTATTGCTTCAGTGGGGGCTTAAGATGGCGAGTGGGTAGGTTAGCGAGCGGATGTTTTCAAATATATCTTTTTCGAGCTCTGGTAATTGTTTTCTTCTGCGGCTAGGCCGGATTCTTCATGGGAGTCTTCCTCCTTGTATCTTCCTCGGAGGTCTTCACCCGCTGCTTCGCCTGTTCTTATCGCAATGGTAGGCTACCCTCAGTCCAGGACTCCGCTATGACGATTAGATATTCTTTGTTGCGGAAACGGAGAAGGTGTGGTGCCCAAATGAAATAAACAAAATGAATAGAGCAGGACAAAAATGCGTGCACCAATTATGCACCTCCACCTGCTAATTTGGCTGCAACCTAACGCTAAAACTTAACCGTAGGTTGTGACATTGTGAACATTATTATGTAACAGCTAAAGAACAATCATGTCCAGTTCATTGTTCCTATGTTTTAGTGCATGCGCATTATCACGAGTCCGCTATTCCCTGTACAAGCGTCACAAATAAATTGAGCCCAACTGTACCTGCTGTTCGCTGATAAAACAAAAGTTGCGCGTTTTCTTTCGTATAGTTTAGGCACGTTCCTAAGCTGCCCAACTGGACCTCCCATTCCTGTCGGCACAAAATATTGATGGTGTGGTTCCTAGTGGAATGCAGCGTGCTTTTGCGAGTTCATGTTGGCGAGATAGCATGTGTGTGTGTGTGTTTTGGGGGCGTGTGGTCGTGCATACCTCTATAATGAATGCGTGTAGGAAGCTGCTGCAGCCACGTGCATGCCTTCCGCCGATCCCAGCTGCGGACTCTCAAGCCGCGGCCGCTTGTTGGATAGCAATCCTCTCTTTTGCCGAACGGCGAAGGTATACAAATGCCAAGCGTACGAGAAAATGCAGGCACTGGACGTGACGATAGCCTGAGCAGCAAGTAAAGCGTGAGAGGGAAAAACCACAACAACTATATTGATGAACGAACCCAGCAGGGCCGCTGTACGAAATTGGCTGCGCAAATTCCGAGTAGGATTTTCGCTCGGGACGGACATGAAGTACACATACATGGAAAAGAGCCCATGGAAGGCCCATTTTCTGCTTGCCCATAAAATAAGAGGCGAACATTTTCGTTGGTCCCGCGATCAATACAGGGTCAACTCGTTTTCGGGACGGAGAACTTTACGTGCACTCACCCTTGCGGCCCTGCCTACCCTTGCTCAATGTCGGCGTCCACTGGCAAATCTCGCATTCTGCCCCACTCTTTGCTGGCAAAAGAACAGAAAAAGTAGTATTCGCTGCCTCTAGCGAGACTGAAAAATTCAAAATTTTGAATAAATGTAATAGTATCTCCGTATGCGCCGTCGTTTAGTGCAGCGGGGAAAACACTGAGTAATTAGATAAGGTTCTGGCGTTTGAGGTGCCAAAACCGCCGCCTAAATGAGAAGAACGCGTAGTGGGGGACTCCGGAATAGTTTTAACAACCTGAGTTTTTTTAACGTGCCCCAGTGCACGAAACACGGGTGTTTTCGCATTTCGCCTCCATCGAATTTCGGCCACCGTGGCCAGGATTTGACGCCGCGACCTCGTGCTCCTGTGATCCTGCACCCGTAGTCGCTAAGCCACCCCGGCCGATCATTGTTTCATCGCAAACTAGAACGTTGTGCAGTGGCAGCTGATGTATGATGGACAAGGTCTTTGCTTTCACGGTATCTCGCAGTCGTCACGAGACTGCGAGATCTATAGGGAAAGCAGCCCACGTATGGGGAAAGATGTCTCGCTTTATTCTCTCGACAACGCAGTTATCCTGTCTGGCAATGAGAGGCCACATGTGGCAATCAGAGGTGCCGACAAGCTTTGTTCATTTCACTAGGAGAGTCTGGACCACCTAACAGACAGTCCGGACATCCTAGCATACAGTCCGGATGTCGTCGCTAATGGTTTCCACGTTTTCATTCCGCCGAAGAAGTTCCTGGAAGGACAGAGGTTCGCGTGTCACAACGAAGACAAGAAAGCAGTGTGACGGTGGTTCCACAGTCAGCCGGACACATTCTGCCACAGGGACATCTCAAATTTAATGTTGGGATGAGACTTATGTCTGAACCGGTGTGGGGATTATGTGGAAAAATAGTGTACTTTATGTAGAAGGAAGGAAGGAAAAAAGTGGAGAAGGAAAGGCAGGGAGGTTAACCAGTTTAGCTTGACCAGTTCGCTACCCTACACATGGGAGCAGGATGGGGGGGGGGGTTGAAAGTTGGGGAGAAGAGATAGAGAACATAACACGGCAATCACATCGTTAGTTACAGTCCATCACGTTTGCGCGGTACGTGACATCACTCTCACAGCCACTTGTCCAAGCCCGTCTCCTTTGTAAGCTGAACTAGTCCCTTCGTCACCTTCCACTGCGATGTCTTCTGTCGGCGATATGTGAAAAGAGTTGCAACTGACAACTGTATATTGTCAAGGTGCACTAGTACGGGTGCAGGTATAACCTCTGAACATTATATCCAGGACAGTTGCACAGAATAAAAAGAACACGCCCGAGCAATAGCACGTATATTTGTAATTGCCTGTATAAAGCTTATTTTATCAAATAAAATATAAGCCGAAGACCGCCTGATTCGCTCTAGTATAAAGACTGCAGCGGCAATGGGAACACCGAGAAGAATAAATGAAAAGTGAAATGTGAAAAACCATTGAACAACAACAAAGAAAGCAGGCGATGAAGTCGCAGCAAATATGGAAAAACAAAACAAACAGTTTTGTCTGCACATGTTAGAAATTCATATCAATGTTGCTTTTATTGAAAAACGTATCAACTTGATCACATTGGTGGTTTTTCGGGGTGGAAGAACCGCGCCAAAATATAGAACGTAAGGGGAAGAAGCGGTTTGATATCTCCGGCGTTTTTCTGTTTTTAATCTCCTACTACAAGTTCTAATTGTATATTTTCAAGTCTTCCATGCACCAAAGACCGCAGCATTTTTGCAAAACTTCATTCCAATCTATCCTGTGTTCCCACATTTGCCTTTCTTTCCTCGCAAATACACAGTCTGGTCAATCAGGTCATTTGCGCACTTTTCTTTATAAAGATTGTGATAGTAGTTTCTTGGTTTAGTATTCAGGGATGTCTACCAATACTGAGGTAACGACAGCCTGTTTTACTCCCGTTTTTTTTTAGTTTGTGCTGAAGCACTTCTCATATGTGATTCCTTGTGCCCCATATGAAAAGATGCGAAGAGCCACCGTGTAGCTCGAAATGAAAGTCGATGACCTACCTCGACCTATGAACGTTCATGGTGTAGGAGAAACAAAATCGCCCCTGTGGTATGCAGGCTTCAAAATGTTGTATTTCTCTGTCTTTCTAGAAGATGCCATCATCCCGCAGCATGCACAGAATTCGATGACGGTGATACTTTGTCCTCCTTGTCCTGCCTCGCTATGTGTTTGTAATTATGTCGTGGGCGTAGCCTGCATTTCCCCAACGTCAGCACCTGCTTTCATGTTTTATTTTTCTCGAGCATATAATTCTGTGCTCGGTCCTCACCTGGTTTATTTGTGTTGCTATCACTCCATCTCATCTTTGTCGGGTCTCCATGGTAACGATTCTTCGTGTCGCACGCGCATTCTGGCCTTCTGTATACCATTTTGAACTTTAGGTAATTTCTTTTCTTCTCTCCGTATCGTGAATTCAGTCGTGCGCTTTTTTAGTCGGTGTTTTTGTCGTTGTCGGTATTAGGGAATGTGTGCTTGTGTTTGTTTGCCTAAAGTGAGCATTTGTGCCACCGCACCTAAGCTTAGGCTTACTTTTTAACGACGTATGTTTCTCTCTATCTTACAAAAGCAGACATCCTTATAGACCTTCATGCTGCCTTCTATGAGGTCTAGCAAATGGCAACAAGGGTAATAAAATAAGATGTGCAGCAATAGTTTATAGCGTCCTTTGTAAAATAATGCAGTTTACAACGCAGTCATTAACGTGCACGGTACCAGGAAACATCTAAAAATGCAATGCCATGCTGCTTGTGAGTGGCAGTGTTTTTGCCTTCCATAAGTCGAAGGTACCGTGAGAAACGGTTGTGGCTTCAAGGGTGTAGTGCTGTTGCGCCGGTTGAATAACCTAACGTAGGCAAGAAACCTAATCAAGACATCAAGGAAATTAGCTTGGGAATCATTCAATGACGAAGACAACACGCTACGAGAATATAGCTTTACAACTTGGAAAGAAGGGCGGGCTACAAGTTGAGAATTACGATAAAATTGTAATTCTGATGATAGTGGTTTGATGCCGTGGGAAGGTAACTGGCGGGGCGTGTCTGGTAGAGTGATATGAGATGGCTTTTTTAGGACTTGTTTAGCATAATGACATGATATAGGGGAGGACGTAAAATAGCCACGAATTTTGTTAATTGTTGCACCATGCCAGAGGTGAGTTTTGCAGTAAATCTCTTAGCTGAAAGTATGCATAGATCTGCCTAGCCGCCAGCAACGAAGTATTGAGTTTTCTAAAATATTACTGAAATAAGATACGTTCGAGCCAACGCTCTATGCGTGCAGGTGTGCGCATAATTGTCACAGTTTGCCTTATAGTTCTTGCGTTCGAACATCGTGAGAATCTTGAGTGTGTCCGCCACAAACGCTGCGCTTAACGAAAATGAATATATGGAACGCGGTCTCCATAAATTTGCTCAATCAAATGCGACGCGCGTTCAAAAGCGCTGCTAAAGTTGTCGCTCCGCGGGTGACGTAGGCAAATAGGAACATGAGCATCATGCAGAACAGCAGAGAGCACCTTACCATGAAACATTTGCAACACGTATCGCTCGAATAAAACAAGAAATCATAAAAGAAGAAACGATGATCTCGTAACTGAAATTGAATCCATCACTTCGCGCTTATCGAGCCGGCTCTTTCAGTGCGAATTCAGCTCCATATTTCTTGCAGGATTGGCAGCTTTGCTGTCAGTGAGTAATTTTTTTTCTGAATGCGAGCGCTGCTTCCCTCTTATCAATTTCAGTTCTAAAAAAATGGTCCCATCCTACCAGGAACTAAAAGAGGCAGTGAAGCAAGTGTATCAGCTACATAATTTGGTAAAATGCGAAATGTGTTGTTTTACATTGTTATTTTGACATTTGTTTCTCGTTTTCATTTATTAACATCGCCCGTTCACTTGAAAGTGCGATGATAGCATGCAAGGGTGTTGTGCTTGGTGAGAAGGTTGAAACCCAGTTACCATTTTTGCATGTATCTACTCCGATGTACAGTGTGAGCTTCAGCAGTCATAAATTATGCAGATCCCACGCACTGTCGGAGTGGGTGTTGTACAAATCTCCTTGCTGGTTGGTGGCTATCCAGCATTACTTACGGTTTCGAAAAGGTCTACAAGGTGCACCAAATTGTTTGAGTAAGGCGATAAGTGGTGTTTGGGATGGTGATCGTATGACGGTGACGACATGAGTTCAACTTGAGCAGTTCGGTGCAAGTTTCCAACTTGCCAGTTTCGTTTAACATAAGTATTGCATGGACGTAATCGAGATGAACACACATTGTGCCAACATCTCTGGCAAAGTAGGATGCAGTCGTACGTACAGATCCCTATTCCATGCGATCTATTACGAGATAATAATGATATCTCAGAATAATAACATTGGTCTATAGTGACCCTTGTGCTTCGGCGAAGAAATGGTAAAACCTATTTGACCTGTGTCGATCATAGAGATGGTGCAAAGTAGGACAGCTTTTACGTAACTAGCCGCCACAAATAACGTACTGCGGAGTGCTAATTTATCATAGAGAAGAATAGGCAACAGAAGGAATAGGCAAACGCTAACAACCATAAACGCAGGCGCATGAGATTAGGCTCATTGTCCATTTCCCTCAAATATCGTATCTATCGTGCGCGTCTCGAAGTTACGGAGATGCAGGTTATCAATAAGAAAGCCGCATATTGGGTTAGATGCACACAAGATATTGTTTTATAGCACCTTTTTCATCGAATCCCTACAGCTATGGCTTTAAGCAAGCGATGGCGACTTCTAAATTAGTATGTAAGATACCAGCTCAAAGCTGTCGTGTGAACCTGCGGCTACCATGGCTACCCATGCACCATAATTTAATGACACCAGCGCTGTAACTGCGTCAACTGCTTGTGTAGGTTGCCTTTTTTGTGTGTGTTTTACTGAAGAGAGAACCCTCCTACTGTTGAATAACCACGTCCATTTGCCTGAAGTGACTTTAAATAAAGTTAATGCACCTCTCCGCATGCAAGTAAAAACAAAGAAAGAAAGCTATAAAGGAAACCACGAAATAAGTGCATTAGGTGATTATGAATATAGCTCATAAATTTGCAAACGATATTTGTGAATGGTATATTTCAAGTAGCAGCACACGCTCAGCTAAGCCGAACTACTGGGGTGTTATCTGCGCCACTGCTACGTGAACATCCGCATGTATGCGCTATAAAATACCATGTTATAATCAACGAGATAAGTAATTCAGCCTGCCGAAAATTTATCATGAAAATTCAGAACAGTGTCAATCTCTTTTGACCGCTCACATCTAACCAACAAAACATTTCTTCCCCAAACTACGTTGATCAAGCAAACGCGCGCAGTCGAGCAGAAATGCTGACTCAGACTAGCTTGGGACTAGTGACCTCGACGTGCGTTACGACAAAGCAGTGTTCACTTGTTCTCCTTTCTCTATAAATCCACGATGGTGATCCGATGGCTCAGTCACGGGACCTGTCATAACCTTTATTATTATTATTATCATTATTAGTTGTAACAATAGTGTAAGTAGTATATGATAAATAGTACATTAGTTGTATATTGGCAGAGGAATTTTAGGAAACATTTATGGTGCCTAGACCTCTTCATGGATCTGTTCTGGGGTCTCAAAAGATGGCTTGGCCACGATTCTGTGTGCCTGCGAGAAGCACTCGTACAAAACTGACATCTTCCACATATATTTACCAACTTTCGTAGCAGCACTCGAGCCCCATATAATATTTTTTTTCTTAAAATGGCAATTACTGTTCAGCGCCTTGTTCGTCGTACATGTTTCTCTTTTAGTCCGCCGCTTTTTAGCGCTCTTTTCTTCAAGTATGCAAAACCACCTCTCCCACATCAAGCTTATGCTACTCCAATTTCTGTTTGTAAGTTGAGTGGTGAACCGTTGGTGTATGGTTTGTGTGCTCTTTGTTCTTGTTTGTTGGTTTGTATGGGTCCGCTTTGCTCTATGTGATGGTTACCGGGTGCTTTGTGTGCCAAAATTCCATGCTACATCATGATTTGTTATGTCTTGGCATGGTATGTTGTGTTATAACATGTATACTATGTGTAGTAAGCAGCAATTATATATAATGTGAACTTTTATTCCTTTTCGTTGACGTATACAATTCTGTGTACGCATGTTCTGTCTTTTCAGACATGTGGTAGTAACATTGCAGTACCGCTACGTGTTTCATAGCCGCGTTAATAAATCTAATTGATCGTTTTATTCAGTAATCATACTTATTAATATTACTATTACAATTATTATTATTTTACAGCACCTGAGAGTAAATTTACAGATTAGAAGAGCAGTTATCACCAATCTAGTTCTGAGGCAAGGCGCGTTCGCTGAGGAAATGAAGAGCGATGAGGAAAGAGTGAAGAGTTCAAACGGATAAATTCATTCTCAGGTCACAGGCATAACAGACTCATTTACCTTCGTGAACGAGACATTTGAGGAATTCAATAGTGATGCACGGAAGTTTCGCAGAGAGCTAGCCGAGGTAAGGGCTCGAGTCCAAGAAATTACTATGGAAAAGAAGCAGCTGAAAGAGGACTTTGCTAGCGCAAACTACAAATTACAGAACTCAAACATTAAAGCCGCAACATGAACATTGAAATAAAGTCCTGCCGTTGGTTACTAACAACGCCCTCGTAACAACACTTTCTGGAGGTGAAACTGACATAGCGGATAGGGTGCCTTCCAAGTACGAGTCGAAACAACATGTGGCCGTGAAGTTCTGCTCTCGCTCTGCTGGTGACACCATGCTTTCTCCTGCCATAAAATGAATAATCAGCATCAGCCTCCCCGGGTTTTAGAGTGATGACCAATGCATTGTTAAGTAAAGGTCGCTAGGTAAAGAATGAGATGAATTGGACGATCGTTTGGACTTTCGAGGGGTAAATTTGAGTGAGAAGGATAGAAAATTCCCCAGTACTTCACGTGACGTGCAAGAGACCTCAAAAAAATTGTGTAAACGTATACTACATCTTTGTGTAGGCTTTCCATTTTCATGTATCACTCTTTTAGTGACAGAGATGTAACAGCGAAAAATCGGTTTTCCGTATTCCACTGCAACATCCGTCGAGCACAAAAAAAAAGCTGCTCTACTAGCTCATCTATTCCAACATACACTTGCTTTTTATGCATCGCATCAGGTGAAACTTCGCTCCGGGATAGTGTATCGGTGTCTATACCTGATTGTAACAAATCATTCCTTCCAAGAAACTGAACCACACACGGAGGTGGTGTTGCACAATTTCTGAGACAACATTGCCTTCAGGATTCTGTCCACTGCGTCTGTTATTGACGAAGACACTGAAGCACTGTTCATTTAGCATAGTTGTGGTCGTGCTATTGGAGCTGCTATTAGAGTTGACGATCAGCAAAAGTCGCAGAGGGCGCAGAAATCGACGGATCTGTTAGGCGCGAAGAGCCCTCTAGGCTGTACTTTTGGGCGACAAGGCACCCTCGCGCCTGCGGGATTACTTGACTGAGCTATGTCAAATGCTCCGTTGCGATAGTGGGAAGCTTGAATTCTCTTTCTGTGCTTTTTTTTTAAAGCGGACGATGGCGTGCGTGAATTCGACCTCCTCAAGTGCACTACATCTGCAGGCTTGGAGTGACGCATGACACCGGCAAAAGATTTCGAGAGCGAGTAGGGCTATACTAATCCAGGTACAACCAAACTGAGAAGGCCAACTAAGGTTCAACAAAGACAATCCCTCACGAGAACAGGAATTGGCCCCCCTGAAGAAGTATCGGCCATCCTCTCCCTCATGATTCATACAAGTCTCCCATGGCCTTCAGTTCCGAGCGACTACGAAACAGCTGAACAAGGCGGTGGTCACACCTATAACGCAACAGGGGGTGTTAGAACCACTGGACAGGGACAGGACACCAATGGAAACTCACCTTGGCAACCTTTAAAAGCCGAACTCTGTTGAGTGAGGCTAGCTTAGCAGGACTCTTTGAGGAACTATCAGGTATTGTTTAGGATATCATTGGCCTTAGCGAGGTCAGAAAACTGGTGAGACCTATGCAGTGCTGACTAACGGCCATGTCCTCTGCTATAGAGGTCTTCCAGATAAGAAGCAATACGGGGTAGGATTCCTAATCCATGAGGACATAGCAGGCAACATGGACGAATTCTACAGCATTAATGAGAAGGTAGCAGTAGTCGTAATCAAACTTAATAAGAGGTATAGATTAAAGTTAGTACAAGCCTACGCGCCAACGACCAGTCACGATGATGATAAAGTAAGTCAGTTTTATGAATATGTTGAATTAGCGATTAGAAAAGTGCAAAGTCGGTATGCTGCAATAATGGGTGACTTCAATGCAAAAGTGGGGAAAGAACAGGCTGGTGAACAATAAAATGGCCACTACGGCGTCGATTCTAGAAAAGCTAGAGTAGAGATGATGGTAGAATTTGCAGAAAGGAATAAAATGAGAATAATTAACGCCTTTTTCAGGAAGCATGGCAACGAAAAGTGGACCTAGAAAAGCCCTAGTGGTGAAACAATAAATTAAATTCGTTTCAATACTTTCTGCCTATCCCAGCATAGAGCAGAATGTAGAATTGACAGGTAGGGTAAAGTGCAGTGATCATAGGTTAGTGGGGGCCAAGATTCACATCAATTTGTAGAGAGATAGAGTAAAATCGGTCAAGAAGAAACGGGTAAACTTAGAGGCAGTAAGGGTAAAAGCAGACCAATTCAGGTTGCTACTTGCAAACAAATATGCAGTCTTAGAGCAGACAGGTGATGACATAGAGGTACTGAATGAAACCGTAACTAGGCTGGCTTCAGAGGCAGCAATTGAAGTGGGAGGCTAGGCACCAAGGCAACCAGTAGGCAAGCTCTCCCAAGTAACAAAGGACCGAATAAAGAAACGACAAAAATGAAATTGTCCAACTCAAGAGATAAGATAGAATTTGAGGAACTGTCAAAACTGGTCAAGAATGAGAAAGTAAGAAATTTTTGAAATTATAATGTCAGAAGGGCTGAGAAAGCAGTAAAAATTGATGCAGCATGAAATCATTGAGAAGGAAACTTGGCATCGGACAAGGCAAGATGTATATACTGAATGATAAGCATGGTAATATCATCAGCAATATTGATGGCATTGTAAATGCAGCGGTTGAGTTCTATACGGACTTCTACAGTACCCAGAACAGCCAGAATACTTCCATTCGAAGTAGTAATGAACAGATTACAGAGGCTCCTTCTATAACTAGCGATGAAGTTAGAAGGGCGTTGAAAGACATGAAACGGGAACGAGTGGAAGGAGATGATTCAATAACAGTCAATTTAATGACAGAAGGAGGCTACATAATGCTTGAAAAACTGATGGCCATTTATACGAACTGTCTATCGACTTCAAGGGTCTCAGAGAACTCGAAGAATGCTAACATTATACTAATGGCCCTGCAGTGGACATGAAATAGGCTGATGATGACGATGATGATGATGATG
This sequence comes from Dermacentor albipictus, assembly GCF_038994185.2. Lineage (NCBI taxonomy): Eukaryota > Metazoa > Arthropoda > Arachnida > Ixodida > Ixodidae > Dermacentor > Dermacentor albipictus. The sequence goes on from NC_091821.1 coordinate 441,982,350, forward strand.
ATGATGATGATGATGATGATATTGGAGCTGTCCACCGCCCTCCTACCGCAGCAATGAAATCATTTTAGGGCAGTTCAAATCTATCTTGGCTACTGTATCTGAAGGAAATCGCGGCCATATTTCTGTTGTTGGCGACGTTATAGTAGATGTTACAAACAATAGAAATCGATATGATAGCTTGCTTCTGCCATCATTCAACCTGCAGAATGGTATGACCGAGCCTACTCGAGTTACCGGCACTAGTTTGTCACTTGATCAGCTCTAGCGAATATTGATACCGAAATGAGTTCTGGCGTATACAGTGATCCTATAGCTGACCATATGCCGATATTCCTGGCATGGAAAGATCAGAGGTGTGGAAAAGCCGGGGTTTTTCCTTCTGCATCGCATACACGAATAGGTGGCGTTCTGTGGCACGACATATTACGCCAAATTGACCTTTATTCTACCTATGACCATGACGTCAACATGTAATAAGAAAAAGTTATTACCATTTGGAAATCCAAGACAACTAGAAATTCAGGAACAGCACCACAGGAATAATATTAAAAGCTAGTTTGACCCTGTGTCGCAGGTAAAATTCTAGATTTTCTTCAAAAATAAGACAACTGGCATCACGAATGATTTCATAATAAAATTAAATATCAATATCAAAGTCAGTTGGACTAATGAGACAAAGAAGAAGATAATACTTTTTCTAACTTGTGCAAGCTCAAGGCAACACAAAATGAGTCTGGGACATTGTGCACGACAGGGTTCAGCTTCACTCACAAGTGCAGATATTGCGTCAAGTGGTGGGTCAGGAAACAGTGAATAATATCAATCATTATTTTATAAATATTGGCTAGCAAGTCGCGATGCAATTACCACAGACACAGGGTGATCAATAGTCCCTGAATCCAGTGCGGAACAGTTTCGCAAAAAAATAGCACTGATTTCTCTGAAATCCTCACAGTAGTGCAAAAACTGGCAGTTGGGCCGGTCAGCTGGGCCGGTCACAATAACTGACAAATTGATGAAAAGAAACATTGATATGTTAGGCAATTAATTACTGCACCTCTTTACCCCTCTCTAGATGCAGCAATGTTTCCTAGTGAACTTAAGGTCGCAAAAGTGTTTCCGATCTACGAGCACGGAGCTCAGTCCGAACCAACGAGCTATCACCCCAATTCAATTTTAAGCGTAATTAATACCATTTTTGAGAAAATCATAGGCTGTCGCTTGAAAGGCTTGCTTTTGTAACACATCATCATCACTTCTCACCAGCACGGCTTTCGATCGAAATGGTGAACATCTACTGCAACTCTTATACTTACTCAGCTTCTCAATGCAGCCCTTCGTAACAGCAAGGTCGCCGTTGCAGTTTATCTTCACGTACGTAAAGCTTTGGACCCAGTTAAACATCAAATTCTAGTCAATAAGTTAGACAACTCTGGTTTTAGAGAAAATGTGCAACATATTTTCAAGAGTTACCTAACCGGTTGACCGCAAGTCAGAGTAATCAATGAGCATATCTTTGCTACTAAAAAGGTACTTATTGGTGCTCCACAGGGGTCCGTCGTCCGAACAGCATTTTTTCCCTGTGTGTAAATCACTTTCATGAAATCTTAAATCATTCCGAACCTATAGTACATATGGTTGGTACCACTCTTATATTTATACGTGATACGATAGAAGAATTGAAACTGAAAACGCAGGAGTAGCCGCCGTGGTTGCTAAGTGGCTATGGTGTTGGGCTGCTGAGCATTAGGTCGCGGGATTGAATCCCGGCCATGGCGGTGGCATTTCGATGGGGGCGAAATGCGAAAACACGCGTGTACTTAGATTTAGATGCACGTCAAAGAATCCCAGGTGGTCCAAATTTTCGGAGTACTCCACGACGGCATGCCTCATCGCCAGAAAGTGGTTTTGGCGCGTAAATCGCCATAATTTAATACGCAGGAGTAACTATCAAATCTATTGACATAGTTTACCATGAATCAGCTTACCATAAATGTACAAAAATGTATACCATGCTTCATTCTAGTCGATAAGAAATAAATTACGACCAGTTAGACATACGTTTAGATGGTGCGAGGTCAGAACAGTTAGCCTGCTTCAATGATCTGGGCGTCAGTTTCGAAACAGTTATGAACGGTTAAAAAAACATGGAGTGTTCGTTCAAAACATGATTATGCCGGTCACTTAATGCGAAAGGCTCCTGAGTGCTTTCGTCTCCATATCCTGCGTATTCTTTATTCTGCTTTTGTTCACAGCCAGCTTAGCTACCGTTAGGAATATTGGGGTAGTACTTATAGGATGGACGTAGATCCAGTCGCGGGCATGCAGAAACGACCAGTTAGGATTGTTGCGCTCGCGAAGCGCACAGACTCAACTGGGCCTTTATTCAAATCGATGGGATTGCCAGTTGTAAACTCCGAAGACATACTCAAAACTGCAGCAAAAGTCAATACTATTGTAGAGTCTAATAACCCACTTCCTCTAGACCTATTCGGACGGCGCACCAGAACAACAAGAACTAAGACCCATTAAAATTTTAAGCGGCAACCATTTTATAACACTTATGGTCGACGACTTATAGAATTTATTGATGGCCAAATCTGCAATGGAATTGCTAGCGATATCAAAAAAAGAAAAATTGCGCTTTCATATAAGTCATTCCTGCTTGATGGCAGCGCTTTCTGAACCGTTGCTATATTGTCCCTGTCATATATATTCTTTCCTATCATATATGACCGTGTCAGCCGTTGCTGTTCTTGTCTGCTTACCGTTGTGCCATAGTATCTATTGCACCCGACACTAGCATTTAGAATATGGGTCCAAACAGTTCATGTGTGTCCATTTTGGGTATTGGATGCATAATAAAAAAAGAAAGAACGCGTCATTTTGTCCTACCAAGCAGATTACTAATAAGGATAATTGTAATTCTGTTTGTAGGAGCGTCGAGAGTGTGCGAAATGTACAAAATTGTTTCGTGTACATGTCATCGTGGCACTGCCGAACTCACAATAGGGGGCCAAATTACCTCGAAGAAAAGGCCTCAACCTTCTATCCATCATAGCATGTTCTATCGCAATCGAACGCGCCATCTTAGAAGTTCTTTTTTTCGTAGTCTCTACCCTCGCTACCGAGACATACCCGATGGCAAGTTCGCCTTTTCAGTTCAATGATGCAGTATTCGTGCTGAGCCTGCCATAAAAGCTTCGTGTGCGATCGTCCCCAATTTATTAGCGACGATCGGGTACTGAATCGTAGCCTATTCTTTATCTCGCTATCACACTCAACAGGAGTTCAGCCTTCTTGCTGAAATAGTCATTTGTCTTTCCTATTGTTTTGCCATAATGGTGCTTACTCCGAATTATTTTTTCAGCCCTGAAAGAACACTTTTGTTTTACCTCGTTGCAGCAAACGGAACAGTTTATTGAACCCTCCGTCGCATGGTATCATGGAAGATGGGATATAAACGGAAAGGTGCAAGGGGGGAAGCTTTTCGAAAGAAAATGACGGCCGAGGAAGGGCTCCTCTATATGGCAGCCAGGATGCCGGGCAAGTAGTGCGCTCAAAGCCGGCTTTCGCCTGATGAAAATAGTGGCATCAATTTTCCACTCTCTTCCGACTAAAGCCTTAGAGCCTGGGGATTGAGCAAAATACTTTGGGCTAAAGTAAACTGGAATGAAAGAAACGCACAAGCAGAAAAAAAAGAATTTTTTCGTACAACATCTGCGTTCCAAATGTTTCTTCTTTTTTTTTGCTCCTACGTGTCCTTCATTCTCTACCCCGATAACATACTGCTTTTTTTGCTATTCTGCATTTTTTTACACGAAGATGAGAGGTGTACGGTGCAAGAGATAGCCTCAACACGGTTATCTGAAATTTCTGTGTTTGTTTAGAACGTAATGGTGACCTATTCAGGCCTTCATTTTTATCTCTCACTTCTCTATTTTAAACACTTCCTACACTTCCAATGAAATTGGGCCGTATAATAAGACTGACACTTTCAAGCGGTCTCTTTTGTCTTATGTACGTTGTATTGGGACAACAGAAGCCTGGGCGGGATGTTTAGAGTAAGAGAGGCTGGTATACTTTCTATTTCCCTTTCTACGATCGGCCTGTGTACCAGAGAGCTAAAATTGCCTGTCAACATATTCAAGTAGCTCGCGCAGGTCAGGTATAATGTGATACCACTAGCGCTTCGTACAGAGGTTGATTCCCGTTTGTATTGTGCTAATTGTGATCATCCAGTGCAACCTTTTCCAGCATCACCATAATTTTCACTATTAGTGCATTGCTACACTAAGTTAGGGTAATGTTAAATCTTGAAAAATACGAGAAAGTGAATATCTTTTTTTTTGGCTTGTGCTGCAGTGTCATATAAAATTACTAAAAGTTTTAGGGGAACTAACTATACTGGACGTCCCACCTAACAGGGAACAGCTCTTAAAGAAAGTTGAATTACTTTGCTCAAATGAAACGTAAAAACGCGAACATAGAAGAACGTGACAGTGACGTATTTAGGCCTTCATTTTTATCTCTCACTTCTGTACTTTAAACACTTACTACACTTCCAATGAAATTGGACCGTATATTAAGACGGAAACTTTGAAGTGGTCTCTTTTGTCTTATGTACGTTGTATTGGGACAACAGAAGCCTGTACGTAATGTTTAGAGTGAGAGAAGCTGGTATACTTTTTATTTCCCTTTTCTGCGATCGGCCTCTGTACCAGAAAGCTAAAATTGCCTCTCAAGATCATCTTCAAGTAGCTCGCGCAGGGCAGGTATAATGTGATACCACAAGCGCTTCGTACCATTATACTAATAGACTAATATACCCTAAACAAAACTTTCAAGCTTACACATCACGGTCTAAGGTCAGCTTGTCTCGGGGACAGAAAGCCCCGCGAGAAGGACACGGGCCGGAGAATGCTTATCTCACTATTCAGAGTCCACAATGCAAAGGTCAATTAGTTTGCTACTGCTGCGATTTCTCTCTCCAGCATTTTGACAGCGAGTTTTCCCGCTCATCGAGCGAGATGGGTTCACGTTTTCCTGTGTGCGCGTGACACCACGCTGATTAATTTAGTTAAAACACGCTGATAGGAAAGTTGGTTTCAATCCACGATATAATGTGGAAGCGCGACTGAACGAGGCCGTAGAATGAAGGACACACAAAAAGGTGGCGCTGTCTTTATGTGTCTGTCTCTTTCTACGTCCACTTTGAGTCGCGCTTACATATTCTATCATTGTTAATTTAGTTAGTAAGCGAATGTTTACAAGTTTATACGGCCGATAAAACTACTATCCTTACTTCGTGCAGCTATTCACTAATTTGCCAACGCAATCAGTGCGTCGCCTTTCCGGTGGAACTGCGAATTTTTTAAATGCGGAAGCGCAGTCATGTTGTCGTACCATTTTCCTTTGCGCCTCCAATCAGCTCGCCGGACCAGATATCGCGGGCTTTGAACTTCCATTGCTACGAGCCGCCGGAAGTGTGTATTGCCGACGCGTGTCAGAGCAAGGCCTACGAACAAGGCCTTTAGCAGTTTTGGGACAGCAGACGCGCTCCTGTGCTTTTCCGCGACGCGTTGAAGAAGGCGCGAAAGACCCGCGCCGTGATTACTTGAGTGTCTCTGTTGCTGGCTGACACTCACACTAATAGACCCTAACCAAAACTTTCAAGCTCACACACCACGGTCTAAGGTCAGCTTGTCTCTTGAACAGAACGCCCTGCGAGAAGGACACGGGACGGAAAATGCTTATCTCACTATTCAGAGGCAGCAAGCAGCAGCGAGAACTTCGGGAGCGTGGTTGCTTTGGCAACGTTGGTGTTTGAGGTACTAGTTCCAGTACTCCTTTGCGAAAAACAGCACGTGAATGAGTGAATGAACTTTTATTCCGCGGCGTCCGCCATTTTGTGCGCGCCGGCGCGATGGGTGTCTTGGCGGCCACTGAGCGGCGCGCCTGGTTCTTCAGCTGAACTTCAGCTGGCACTCGCCTCCGCCACATCGTGGCACATGCAAGAAGCTTTGGTTCCACCACAAAGCTCGCCTTCGTGCCTAGCGTTCGCGGCAAGCATTTCCAGTAAACATTAGGATTCCATATGCTCTAGTTCGCGGGAAGCGTGATAAACAGGCAGGGATCTTTGAATGCTATCGCGTTCCATTCTTAAAGGCGAAGCTTAAGCGTGCTACAAATTTTGGGTCCAGTAAAAGGCAATAAAAAGCGCACCCGGCTTCCGCCGCAGTTTCTCCAACACGTCCGTGCTGGCGCGGTCTCTCCTATGCTTTCCTTCCTCCATGATCACAACGGCATTACGACCACGAGCGCATACCTATAGTAGCCCAAGCTGGTAGATAACTTGGGCAATTGTCTCAGCGTAAGAGGTTAGATGGGCAGACAGACAGACAGACAGACAGACAGACAGACAGACAGACAGACAGACAGACAGACAGACAGACAGACAGACAGACAGACAGACAGACAGACAGACAGACAGACAGATAGACAGATAGATAGATAGATAGATAGATAGATAGATAGATAGATAGATAGATAGATAGATAGATAGATAGATAGATAGATAGATAGATAGATAGATAGACAGACAGACAGATAGATAGATAGATAGATAGATAGATAGATAGATAGATAGATAGATAGATAGATAGATAGATAGATAGATAGATAGATAGATAGATAGATAGATAGATAGATAGATAGATAGATAGATAGATAGATAGATAGATAGATAGATAGATAGATAGATAGATAGATAGATAGCCCGCTCCACAGATCCCGCCGTCCCAGAAGCGCCAGCCGCCTAATTCGAGGGCGAGCATGTTCCTTTTTCGCGCTACATGCCTGTGAGCTTTCTTCTTTGCCGGCTCTGGAGGCGATAGTCGCACTACGACAGCGCCCCCCTCCAAGTGCGAAGCGCGACTGGAATATGTTCAAGAGGCGCACGTACAGAAATAAGAAACACTACAAGCCTATATGCGTTAATGGCAATTACTAGCATTCGTTAAGAAGTCCAGATAAAGTCTGCGTAGCAGCGAAGGACACAAATAGCTCTCTAGCGACTGTGGCTGAGTGTATCTGGACACAGGGCGCTTTCTCTTGTATGTTGAGTGTGGGGACTTGCGTTGATTACGCCTGCACGGTAAGTGCGGTGCAACTCGGCAAGCAGGGTTGAGGCGTATTGGCCAGTTCTTGCGTTCCAATCGTTCAGGCCATTCATGGGGACAGTGCAGAAGACGGTGTCATCGAACGACGCACAACGGTGGAATTAGCGGAGAATTGCGAGTGTGGCAGCTGTGCCTTGTTGCCCTTGCTTATTCAGGTTGTGTCACCATTTCCTGTGCTGGTACGGTTGTGCAGGGGGGCGTATTGTAACGACCAGCAAGGCCTTGGTCTCTAGATGGCGTGGTCCATTCGGCCGCTGGTCGTTTGGTGCGTATTTTGCCAGGACTCTCGTCAAAGCGGGACGGAAAGCAGATGATCTCATTGTTGGTAGTGTCTGGTTTACGCAATCAGACCGATATGTACCAGGCAGCACTGGCAGGGCAACATGTGAGCGAAGTGCAGCCACAGTGATGCCACAGGGTGAAATGGCGACCTGCTACAGGTTCTCGTAGATGCCCTGGCCTGGTAGAAGGGGAAGCTCCGAAAGAAGACTGTCTGTTCACTCGCGACATGCATGCTTGAAGATTACGCAAGTGTTGGTCACTCACTTTATTTACGTCGAAGTGCTTCTCAAGCTGAAGAAACCAGATGGCAGAGTTGCTCCTGTAAAACTTTGGTAGGCCACGCATCCACGGATAGCACGAGCACCGAACATTGGAAGCCTCGGCTGCTGCTGCTTGCGGTGAAATCTCTAATGCATCCGCATCGAACAGAGTTCACAAGGGTTCTTCGAGGAGAGCAAGCCGAAGCATTAGCACGCTGCACCACAAATACACTTGGTGTGTATCGCTTTTCAATGAACCTCTTGCATGCTAATGGTTCAGCGAGCTGCGCAATGAATGTACTGGCTATGTGGCGCTCTTCAATTGACATCTCGCCAACTTGGGTCACTGAGTATGGGATACTAGGTGTGCGGTAAGTGAGTAACAATAAACAATATTCAGTGTTTGCAGGAATCGACGCACCACGCTTCTCGTCTCTGAGGCCACGTGCGGGCTTCTCGGCAGCGCGACAACATGGCTTCGTCTGTCCAAAAATCCAAAAACAAGCGCAAGAGAGAAGCTTGGTTGTCACTTTACGCATATGTCAGCCTTCGCACGCGTCGGTAGGCCATGAATTTCGGCGCTCGTGCTTAGAGTTTGTGATGGCACTACCAGATGACGCCGATGTTCATGGGAACTCGCCAAAGAGGGGTTCCACTGCAGTCCGCGCCTTATACCTAGCTCGTTTCAACTGCGACAATACGTAGCTTCGCTATATTTATTGAATGCTACATTGATTGCCGTCAACAACCATCGTGGCAAACATACTGTCGGTTTTGTTAAACCTCCTTTCAGCCCAGAATAGAGAGGGATCTTTTTTTTTCTTGTTGGCAAGGCGGCCTTGTCGATATGTCAGATTCATGGACCCTGCCATCTTTGTGCATGTAAACGTTTAGGGCATGTCAAGCTCGATGTAGATTTTCCTCTCATTCCCCTAATTCTTACATTGAAATTAAAAATTTCCTGTCTCAGGAAGTTAGCTGAACATTTCATGAGGAAAGTAATTCCTGGATTTGTGGTGGGGGGTTAGGTGGACAAGGTAGCGCATATCTTAGCCAAACGCACGAGTTGGAAATTATTTTGGTCCGCCACAGTCCTACAAATATTTTATGTTAGCAAAATACGTTTGCATCTGATAAAACGCCGTCCTTGACTATTCGTATTTCAATAAAGCTGGAAAGGGATTTGCAATAATTTCAAAGAATTTATCCCACAGAATGCTTTAGAGCCAACATGGAAAGCAGCACTATTTCACTGCCGGTAAAGTTGAGATGGGCGTCAATACCATGAATATACAATCAAGGCATACTTCACGCAGCACCGAATAACAACAGCAATCATTTGTATGCGTATTCGAGTAACTGAATAAGCGAAAGGCAGTGCATAGCACATAGGTGTCGCGATGAACCAGCGCAAATGCCAATTTTTCAGCTGGGAAGGCTCACAGCGAAGCTAAGTATGTTGAAAGTTAAAATTTAGCGTAAGCGTACCAGGAACGACAAAAAAGTTTTATGACGTTAGTTCGCCACAATGTAGAAAACAGAACATGCGGTATTGTTTTGCCACTGTAGAGAATACGAGACAAAAAGGTGAAGCGCAATCTTACAGGAATGCTTGGTGCGAATCCATACGAAGCTCTCGGTGTTTCAGCTTTGAGTGGTGCATTTAGGAGAGTAGTGATACTAATGCACAATTTCACATGCTCTTTGAGATAGGGCCTGCAAAGAACAGTGCATGTCAATCAGTCTGCAGGAGATGCGACACCCAGCCTTTACTCTGATGAGGTGCTCTTGATTTTGCTGCTGCTTCATATACTTCATCGCATTCACTTTACCAGCTGTCGCTGAGGTGTCAGATACAGGGATATCTGCGCATCGTTTCGTCACATTCTTAGCGGAAAATACAGTGCCACTTCTGATTTGTGTTCACACTTTTCGAACTTCGATCAGAGGAGGATTCGTGCCCTATTTATGTCCGAAACTCGTCCTATAACTGTAGTGTGGGCATTTATTGTGCACTTCTTCATCATATGTATATTATCATCATCATGTGTGTGCCCTTCTCCTTCATCGTGCGGGTAGGCGCATCATAATACTAGAGCGTGCCCAGGGCCATTCGCCTCCTGTCTCGGGCTCAATAAAAGACGGCGCTTACTGTGATGTCAGAGTACTTTTTTTCCTTATCACTGCTAAACAACTGCGGTCATTTATTGCAGAGCAATAGCTGGCGCGCAGGCAATGGCCTCTGTCATTGATAAATCACTTGCCCGTGTTCGTAGCAAAAAATCAGCCCCATAGTTGAACCAATAGAGTGTAGGCACGATTATTTCTTTGCACATACACGGAGGAGGCGCTTACGCATTTCTTCGGCTCGCACGTAACTTTAACAATTTGGGTCGCGACTAACGTAACGCCAGCCTTAATTTCTTCCGCAGCACAGCCCTGGTTTTCCGACAACCAGCCGATAGAAATAAGGGCAGAAGGCAAACCGTGGCTTGCTTCACCAGGCAATAAAGAGTTGCAACACCGAATACGAAGTCAGGGCGCCTTTCTTGCAACACGGACTCGCCACCGGGGCGCACCCGGTTTGTTATTTCTTTCTTTGGTGGCCAGTCCTAGCGGTGCACATTTCGGGTACGTAATTTCCGAAGGAACGCACACGCACCCTCTCTACATCTCGAGTCCCTTAGACCCGCTACACTGCTGAAGTAATCTTAATAGATATCTTTGAGTATTGCATAACTGCAGCCTTGCCACAAAGTCTTTTTCTTATAAGTAGTTCTTTAGTCCCTGAAGATCGGGCCTCCTGTGATCATGAAGTTTAGGTTTCACGATCCTTCGGTTTGGCTCTAGTTTGTGCAAAATCTAAAACGTTGAATGACTTTTGACTGGACAAGCCTTTCCTTTCGAAATGTCATGTACCGTTTTCATTGCAAACCTTCTCTCCTGCCGAGATTAGGAAATAACAGCTCGAGGGAGGTTGAAGTCTGCGCCATTTTTCTATGCTGCTGCACTGGCGCGAGAAAATTTTCTCTAGCGTTCCCAGCGTGTCCCTAGCATTTCATTAATGAACTCGCAACACCATGACTGTTATATACGATTAAGCCGGTACATTTTATCCTTTGTCCTGTTTGCTTTAGTTATTTTTGTTTTTTGACATGGTAGTGACGTAACTTAGCTGCAGCGTTTCGCTTATCAATATGCATGTTTTATAAGTCTCTCGTAGGCTTCAACACTGCGTTGGGACGAGTTATACGCGAAAGTCACGTAAGCTAGCGTGGCGTCCCAATCGCGGTGATCATTGGAAATGAACATCGACAGCATCTCTTTGAGTGTTCGATTGAGACGTTCTGTAATACCGTTCATTTGTGGGTGGTAGACGGTGGACAGCTTGTGCTCAGTGGCACAGGAGCGGAGGTCGTCCACGACTCGAGAAAAAAACGAGCGGCTGCGCTCTGTAAGTAATCATCGAGGTTCACCGTGCTGGAGAATGACGTCGCGAAGGAGAAAATCGGTGACTTCAGTTGCGCAGCGAGTCGGAAACACCTTTGTTATCGCGTAGCGTGTCACGTAATCAATAGTGACAGCGATCCACTTATTCTCTCTAGTTATCCTCGGAGAAGGGCCAAGCAGGTCAAGGCCTACGGGAAAGAAAGGTTCAGATGGAACTTCAATTGGGTGCAGTCGTCCGACAGGTGGCAGGGGAGCTTTCTTCCGGCGCTGACACAATTCACAAGGTGCGAAATAACGGCGCACAGAGCGGTAGAGGCCTGGCCAGAAGAACCGGCGTCGTACGCGGTCGTATGGGGGCAAAAATCCAAGGTGTCCCACCGTCGGTAAATCGTGAAGTTCGAGAACGCCGGATTGCAGATGACGAGGAACGACAAGGAGCAACTCAGGGCCGTTAGGGTTGAGATTGCGGCCGTAGAGGATGCCGTCATACAGCACGAGCAGGCGGCACGTGCCGTCGGCGCTGCCAGATTGCACTCCAGCGATTATGGACTGTAAGGATGCGTCGCGTTGTTGTTCAGCGTGCATGTCGGTCATGTCAGTGAAAGCCATCACTCAGGTCACTGGATCACGCGGAGGAGCCACGGGGTGACGCGAGAGGCAGTTAGCATCCTTGTGGAGCCGCAAAAGAGACACTAAATGCAAATTCTTGGAGCCGCAAAGTCCATTGACCAAGCCGTCCAGTAGGGTCCCGACAGGAGGAAAGCCAGCAGAGTGTGTGATAGTCTGCGACGACCGGAAACGTGCGGCCGTACAAATATGGCCGGAACTTGGCCACAGCCCAAAGTAAATCCAAGCACTCCCGCTCAGTGATGGAGTAATTTCTTTCGGCAGGTGACAGCAAGCGGCTGGCGTAAACTATCACTAGCTCGGTACCATTCTGTTGGGCAAGAACAGCGCCGGTGTCATGGCTGCTCACGTCAGTGTAGACTTCCGTCGATGCAGATGGATCAAAGTGGGCGAGTATGGGAGAGGTGGGCAGAAGCCCAATGAGAGCGGCAAACGCGTGAGCCTGCACCGGGCCCCATGAGACTGGCCTGTTCTTCTTAAAAGATGTGTCAAAGGCCCAGCAACCTCGGTGAAGTTTTTGACGAAACGGCGCAAGTAAGAAAGCAAGCCGACGAAGCAGCGCACGTCAGAAGCAGAACGTGGCACAGGGAAACTGCGTACGGCGCAAAATTTTCCGGATCTGGTTGGACACCGGATACGTCAACGAGGTGTCCCAACACGGTAATTTGACGGCGTCTGAATTGACACTTCTTGGAGTTCAGTTGAAGGCCCGCTTGTCGGAAGACCGCAAGAATTGCAGCAAGTCGACTGAAATGGCTGCCGAACATGGCAAAAAAAAGCAATCACGTCGTCAAGGTAATAAAGACAGGCGGTCTATTTGCAACCTCGCCGAAGAGAGTCCATCATACTTTCAAATGTTGCAGGAGCAGCGCATAGTCTAAAGGGCATCACTTTGAGCTAATATAAGCCATCCGGCATGATGAAGGCCGTCTTCTCGCGGTCCATTTCGTTAAATCAAATCTGCTAGCAGCCGGATCGAAGATCGATGGACGAGAAGTATTTAGCTCCGTGCAAGCAGTCCAAGGCGCCATCGATGCGTCGTAGTGGGTAGACATCGTTTCGCGTGATCTTGTCTAAGTGCTGGTAGTCGAGCATGAACGCCAGACACCATCTTTATTTATCACAAGGACGGCAAGCGAAGCGCAATGGCTGAATGATGGCTCGATGACCGCTTTGCGGAGCATTTTGTTCACTTCTCATTGGATGACTCGACGTTCAGCATACAATGCACGATAGGGACCCCGACGAATAGCACTCGTGTCTGCAGTGTTTATACGGTGGTGAAGAACAGGTGTTTGGCCTAAAGGTCTGTCGCTGAAATCAAAGATGGCACAGTACGATTCAAGCAGGAGACGTATGTACATGGCCTGTGCTGAGGTGAGGTAAGGTGCACTCATTTTGGCGAGGTCATCCGTTAAGGAACCATAGCTCTGAGCTGAAATTGGCGCTAACAACGCAATCTCGGCATTAAAACTCTCAATGTCGAAGTCCGAACCACTAGAAACGATGGCCAAGAACATGCCCATCGGAATTACTTGCTGGAACAGGCCGGAATTCAGAAGCCGTAGAACGACGTCGTGATTAGTAGCCGTGACCAGCGTATGCGAAACAGCAACGTTCTGTTTCGAAAGCACTTCTAAGAGGGGGGAAGCATAGATTCACAGTCAGGAACCTGTGGCTGAGCAGTCAATGTGACGTAAGTTACTGCCACGGATGACAGATGCACATCTTGAAGCGAGCACAACTGCGGAGAGGCGGTGCCCGGGGCATCAGCTAGTTGAGGCAGTTCTAACGGAAGAACGCCGGTCACGTAGTCAATGAGAACAGAATGAGTGGATAAAAAGTCCAATGCAAGGGTAATGCCGTGAGAGCAGTTGTCGATCACAGCAAGAGAACAGACGTAGGGCAGCTGGCTCTACTTCAACGCGCAGTTCATATTCCAAGTAAAACCAGCATGCCGCTGTCGGCCGCACGAAGCACTCGGGCAGCTGCTGGGGTGAGAACCTTGTTTAAAGGTCTGTGTAGGCTAGCACGCATCACAGACACGTGGGCTCCAGTGTCGACGAGTGCTTGGACGGGTACGCCGTCTATTTTAACGTCTACTACCCTCCTCCTTGTGGGCACAGACAGAGGATTTGCTGCGGTAGTAGGCAATAGAGGACCACCTCTGAGGGCTGCATTTCTTAGTTTTCCGAAAGGGTGCGGCCAAACGTCACAGGGGCCGAAAGGCAACATGGCTGCGGCGGACGCGTAGATGGACGATGTGTTTGTGGTGAACGAGACTGGTGTCCGCGCGGAGATGGTGAGCGACTGTACCACGTGTTCCTAGCAGAGTTGTCGGCGCTGTTAGACTCGGCAGCGTGCGAAACATTGCGGGAATTTGCATCAAAACGGCTCGGCTGGTCGGCGTAGGAGGCGTTGAGGGCAACGAGTTGCGATGGCATCGGGTGACTTGACCAATTCGGCGACATGTTAAACAAATCGGCTGGTCGTCCACAGTTCTCCACTCAGTCGGGTTGCGATAACGCAGAGAGAAGTGTCGGGGTGGAGCCAAAATAGTAGAAGGGCGTTCGTTAGCTCCGGAATCAGCTAGCGCATGTACAGAATGTAAATCAATGTTTTCAAGTTCCTGGCGAACGATGACTTGTACGAGAGGAACGGAAAAAGTGGTAGCATCAGGGCTGCGTGAACAGAAAGCTGCGGGCGCCATCGCATCCAGTTCACGTCGAATGATTCGCACCACATCCTCTGATGGCGATACATGCTGCTGTGCGGGTTGATCTTCACACGTGGACGTTGCGGCAGTATTGGGAAGTCTGGCGAATGAATGCAAGACGCCTCGGCTTTTGGCCTGCTTGAATTGTCGGCACTCTTTAATGATAGTATCAACTGTAGAGCAGCTTTTGCACATGAGCAGATTAAAGGCGTCGTCAGCAATGCTCTTAAGCACGTGCCTGACTTTCTCTGTCATGTCGTGATCAGCTTTAGGGCAAAGTGCCAGCACGTCCTCTATGTACGAGACATGGGACTCCGTGAGGGATTGGGTACGAGAGGCTATTTCCTGCTTTGCGGCAAGATTACGGCCGGCTGGTTTGCCAAAGAACTCTGTCAACTTCTGTTTGCGTTGGACCCAGCTGGTTAGGTCTTCTTCATGAATTTCGTACCACATTTTTCCCGTGCCTCTTAGGTAGAACAACACGTTAGCTAGCATTACCGTTGGGACCCATCTGTTGATTCCCCTCACGCGTTCGTACATAGCCACCCACTCTTCGACGTCGGTGCCATCGGTCCCGCAGAAGTTCCAGAATTCTTGGGTTGCACAACCACAACCGAAGGTACCAGCGATGTAGCTGGCGACGGTGACATTGGAGGTGGTAACGACGTTGATCCCGCTGGCTCACCGTCATTCATGCTGCGGGCGGTGATGTGACGTCCACTGCTGAGCCCCGTTTTCAGCCGTGGTACCCCGCCCCTCCCACCAATATGTTACGGGGATGTTGCGAGTATAGAAAGTCTATATTTACAATATAGATACAGGCTGAGTCAAAGTAGTGCTGATGGCTGGCCACCAAAAACACGCAGCAGCCAGCATCTCCGATCCATCTTCGTCCTCTCTGTTCTTTCATCCTTCCGTGTCAATATAATCTAACCCTCCCTTACCGAAAATCAACTAGCCTGGTCCAGTTGATGCCGCAAGTCTATAACGTCACAGCTAGGTCCTGTGTAACCCGCCTTGCTGGCTTAACAACGCTACTTTCACGGTAATAAGTGATTGGTTTGCTTTTGCAGAAGTGTTGCTGATAAAACAAACGATACTTGTGGTCGGATAAGCCTGCAAATCTGTGACGTCCTTCCATGCTATCTTTAGAAAATTCGTTTTGTTTCTTCGGTGGGTTGCAACTGTTCCGGCTTTCCTGCCAAAATCTCTTTTCCAGATGCAGAACAGCAAAGAAAAACTATCAAGTACTTCATTGATGTTTTTTTTTTTCAGAAGCCCTATAATCCGCTTTGTCGCCCAAATAAGATGTCTTGCCATTTCAGTAAACAAGTTTATATTTGTTTGAAGTTTTCAATGTTCAGTATTGAGCGCACTCGTTCATTTTTTTACTCGATTTTGTTTTGAAGTCACTCGGCGCGTATTCCTGTCCGTTCATTCAATATTTTGCCTGCTTTGACACCCATCGCTCTCTGTTTCGACTAAATACTAACTTTCTTTAGTTTAGCAAATCCCTTCACTTGCCAACTTTGTCACTGAATTGTTCTTGACACCGGTCACCTCATCTCATACTAGACCAAAAAGTATTTACAGAAGCCAGCTGTTTCCTCCTCAACAAGATTCTCACTCTAATCTCTGCCACAGGGTTAGTATACATATTTCCCTACTTTAAGTATTCTCGTAGATCCTTGATGTCGTGTTAACCTTGGCATAGACGGAATGTTTTCATTTTCCCGAGGGGGGAGGGGGCGGGGGAGGGGCTGAGGCCCGACCAGCATTTCGAACTCCGTATATATATATATATATATATATATATATATATATATATATATATATATATATATATATATATATATATATATTTGTGGCACTTGAACAAACCTCCTCTAACCTGGAAGAATTATTCACGGGCGTGATGGCTTTATGTGCAAATTTAAAAGACCGCATATTAGGACACAGTTCAACTTCACAACCTGAGTTCTCTCCCACCTCCAAGAATGTGGCGTCTCTTGGTGGTGTACTCTTTCGTGTAATTGTTGCATACTTCGCTATCATTAATAATGTTTCACCTTTCCGGCGAAACTGCAGATTCTCTCTGTCCTTCTTTTTCTTCTTCTGTGAGTTCGAGTATAAGCGCTCCTGTGCATGACTGCTGTTGATTCTGATTTCGAGTGAATCCAGCTTGGCTTCATTTCAGTTGCTCAGTGAATTATACAGGGTACCCGAACCACCACGCACCAAGACCTAAAAAAGAGAAGTTGCGTTACTCGAAGAAAACCTAGTGCATATTGTTTCCAGTACTGTGGAATATCCGCCAGTAATTATTTCATTCCTGAAATTTAATGCGACACTTGCAATTAATTATCTAATTCGGGAAGCACTCTCCTAATTATCAAAGTGTCAATCGGGCACTTGTGATGTAGCCGCAGGCACCCCTAAATCACATCTAACTGCTGTGTTTTCAGCGACGTACTAATTGCGAGTAATTTTTTGCGACTGGCAAACAGAGCTCACGATATATGAAGCATACCACGGGACTGCGCTGCCACCCGCACCATAAAGCAGCGTCCTCAAATAAGCTGATTGAAAGCACCTGCACTGCCTGTCACAAACTCGTAAAGACAGTGCGTCTACCTTGATAATGGTACGGAAGGAGCACCAACAGCAGGTTTCACGGCTTTGCAGCTATTCCTCCGTCTTGCGTCACGCTTACTATTCGTCTCTCAAGACCGGCTGATCACATTGATAACAAAACGCCCTTGATAACGCGATCACAGCGCCGCTCTGACCACGCACTTAAAGCAACAAACAATGTAATAGGCATAGCATGTTTCAGAATCCCGGCTTCGCTCGCACTGCATCGACAGAGAGCATGCACAGCTATATTCCGTCCAAGAAACTTACTTCTAACTAAAGCCAAATTATAGTGACAGTTTTGGTTTTCATGAGAGTGTATACGTGCCGCAAAAGCAGATTCATGGCATAAAATACAAACGAAATAAGCAGACCGCGAAGTGAACCACGGGTTGAAAAAAGGCAAACTCGATTCGTTCAAGATAGTAAATAACCACTTCTCAATTAGCCGAATTGGCAATCGGTACGTCTGCACACAAAAAAATAATACATAAGATTCAAGTGTGCACTTATTATCTATGAATTTGTAAGCGCCGTTGAGCACCAGCTGCTGCCTAGAGCACGTGTTCGAATACGTCTCCTTATGCAGCTATATATGTATGCACAGTACTGACTCCGCTTTATCAGGTCTTCACTGGCTTTCTTGATGACCGACGCTAGAATTCTAAGGCAGGCATCCATTATCCTTGTCTTGACCTAAACTGACGTCCGTCTCGATCATGTAACTACGATCTTTCATATAACCCCAAAGAAAGAAATCGAGTGGAAAAAGGTCAGGTGACCTAGCTGGGCAATTTACAGGTCCATGCCTTTCAGTCTAATGCGCATGAAAAGTCGCACCCAGTCACCCAGTCAGTTTCGTACTCGGCTGCTGCTGTTTGCTTGTGCTCCATCTTGCTAATACTACAGAAGTGGAAGACGTGATAGCGGGACTTCGCTGAGAAACTCATCCACCACTCCTTCACGACGTTCTTCAACGTAACGCTGTCCAGTAAGGGCGTGATCGACGATGGGACTAATTATAGCACTGGCATAAATTCCGCACCACACATTGAACGACCACTGGTACTGGTGCCGATTGGGCTTTACGAAGCGTGCACGGTAGACACTGCAATAGTGTGCATTATGCAAGTTTACATAAGTTGCTCAGAAAGTCCGGTGACTCATCGGCTTTTGTGAGAACCCAATTAGAGAAATCTAGACGATTGTACATTTCCCTATCTTCCAAGCATGGCTGCTGGTTAAGGTGAAATGCCGTCATTTAGAATCTTGAAAGCTGATGACTTAGAAATTCGCACCTGGCCGGCCACGTCCTGCACGAAAGCATGAAGGCTTGAGACCATAAATGCTATAACAACCGTGCATAGCTGGGACTCAAATAAGGAGTCCTCCGCCGCTGTTTCTGGCAGCTGCCAGTTTTTCTTAGGTTTATATAATTTCTGATAATAGTCGATGCGTTTGGTCTGCTGCCACACTGCCATGACTGATATATATTTGCGGCCTTCTTTTGGTGCTATTTGCAGCTCCCAAAGCAAATTTCATGTTTTCCTTTTGCTCATAAGAGAAAGACATGGTGGCTTGGACAAAACAAGACGCACCTGTAAACCTTTCCACTGACGCTATCAATTCGCTTTTGATGTGACAGGTTTTGCGGCAAAAAAATTAAATATCTTTGCACTTTATCTACGTTAAGACAACAGCTATCGCAGCTTGTTTCCAACTAACACCAAATGCGACGTGTTACTTCGGCCGAGGCGCGGCAGGTAAGGCACTAGTTCGATCATAATATTTTACAGCGAAGCTGCATATGGTTAGCCAATTTTTCCGTCCATCCGTCTGTCGCCTGTACGCCGAAAACTCCTCCGGCCCAACCCCATGCGAATGCACTTTAAAAAACTTGCATTTCAGCGCCAGTAGTGACTTCATTGCTGTCACAGCCGAGCTGGCGCGCAGCTGTTTCTCTCCGGCTCAGAAATCAGTAGGCCACGCGTTATACAAACTCCTGAGGAGCAGTCAGCTTTTGATCATCAATGCCGCCAGCAGAACCGGGAACGAGCTCGTCTACGCCACCCCGATGCTGCAGCCGGAGCACAAAAACAGGCTCGTACGGCCGAGCGCAAGAAGCAACGGCATACCGAGGATCCGGCAGCCTTCCAAGCGATCGTCTAATGAACTATCAGGAATAACATAGTACTAAACACCAGAACTGCACGTTTCAGTTTCGCTGGTTAACCAGCTGTACGGAGTGCTTGAGCGGCAATTTTTTCTTGAATTTCTTCATTTCGTTCTCACTAACTCTGAAGGAGCCTATTCGAGGGCGCGGTTTTATGATGCGGACCGGAGCGCAGTCACTCTCAGTCGCAATATTTCGCAGGGTTTATCAATCAATCCGAAAAAATTAGTACGCAATTAGTACCTGGCTTTAAACTACCGCAATTAGATATCCCTTGGTTGTGCCTACAAAGGCCTGATTGCACATGGATAACTATGAAAGTATGTCTAGAGTCACACAATTAACTACAATTACCTAATTAAATCTCAGTAACAAAAAATTACTGGCTGCTACGCCATTGAATTGGAAACAATATGCGCTAAGCTTTCTTCAAATAACGGATTGCTCTTTTTTTTTTTAATCGAGGTGCATGAAAGTTAATAGGGATGTCTCGTATGTATTTATGACATCTGCATGCAAGGGACAATATTTCCATGCCTAATAAATGTTGTAAATTCTTAGAAGTGTTTCTTAATGAGTCGCGAGCTTTTCTTACTGGAAAGAGTAACGATACTGAGAGACTTACTATTCGCGTGCATTTCACACGCTGTTTATAAGAGGCTTTGCCGAAGTGGTCACTAATGTCTACAGTTTTTTTTTTTCAGGGTCAATAAAGCACGCAATCATTTGGAAGCGAGGTGAACATAGAGCAACATATTCCTTCTCTAGACATAAGCTATCCATACCTTTAGAAATATTTGTTGATTGGTTACCTCCTCTTTAAAAGTATAATAAACTTTTTCCTTTGTATATATTTAAATATATTGTTATGTGCGTGGTGTATACAGTGGAAATTTAAAACAATATTGAACTGACAAAATATACGGGTGAGTCAGCCACCGCTGGCACTTCTAATGCGCTTGTTTTCCTATTGTCAGGATTAGCAGAAATAAAGGAAAGTATCATTTAAAATCTGTGTAGGTCCCCGCCAACAGTGGTGCAGTAAGTTATTAGCCACAATAAAATTTTAAGTGAAAAGATCGAGGCAAGTCAAATGGAAGCTGAAATGATGTTGTTGACAAAACTCTGGCAATGACACGTTGGGTGGGGGGCGTAGGCTTTCGCATCGCCGGGGGGAGGGTGGGGTGCTGAGCCCCCCTCCCCCGGAAAACTACGGAGGGAGATAGGGCACGGAGCTCTCCCTCCATAGACCCTTGGACATTCTTCTTTGCCACACGTATAATACTTCCCCGCCTAATTTCTTATCTCTTTAATCGGGATTTTATTCTTCCGAGCCTTCAATGCATCTATAAAAATCAAACTGGTGGACAAGGATTTTGATGCACACGCAAGTGAATGACATCCAAACTTCTCGAGTTGAACCTGCGTCCAGTTGTACATGGCAGGCTATGTATGAAATATGACAGCTAGAGTATGAAAGAGTTGACAACTTAATGAGGTTATCTTTTTTAATGACTTTGTGTCTTCCTGCCAGACATCTTATAGTTCTGTACGCTTTATCCGCTGTAAGGGTGATTTTCTTGAGCTCCGTATGGTTTCCACCGTGTGCGTCAATGAAAAAGCCTAGTACCCTAGTCTCGTTGACTCTATGTATATAGACACCATTTTCTGTAAGTAGGTGTATATTGCTTTCTCATAGAAGTTTCCATCGCTTAGGCCTGCCCCCTTTTTCACGTCTATAAAGTAGCAACTCCGATTTAACTGGGGAGCGCCTCAGTCCAGTAGGTCTAAGGTATTCCTCCACCGTCCTGGTCACTTCAGTCAGCGCGTTCTATAAATGTCCTTCACTGCCATCAGAACACCATATATCCAGATCATCAGCACATATGGTATGGTCAATGTCCTTAATGTTGCCGAGCTTTCTGGAGAGACTCATCATGCATAGGTTAAAAAGGACGCGGAGAGAGCGATCCGTGGGGTGTTCCTCGATCCCCAAGCTGAACCACTTTCGAGTTTTCGAGTTCATGTATCCGGCCTTGAACCTCACCGTGCGTGCATCGACAAAGTATTTGATGTAGTTACACATCCAAAATGCAAACCATCAATGAAAAATTGCTCAAGTTAGTTAGACTATCTACAAAGAGCACGAAAAGATCAATCCTAGAAAAGATCATGACCAACCCCATTACGGATCCACAGCAGTACACTAAAGTTCATGAAGAATTCGCAGACAGCACAATTTTCGCTCCGCCACCCAAAAATATTCACCCAACACATAACATCAACATGAAGTTTGAACGAGCCAGGCGTTAATCAAGAAAGTGGATAAAGGAGCAGAGGAGCCTCCTTTGTTGATTCGGCTGCCTACAACAATCGAACTAAGTTCGTGGTGGTGTTGGTGATTAACGAGGACAAGTGCACCAACTGCACCACGATTTACACTAGCAAACCTGAAGTCGCTGAACAAGTTGCCATGGCATTGGTACTAACATACGACATATACATGAAATACATAGAGACTCGAACTCTCAACAGAGGCAAGCTTACCCCACAGGCAACGAGGATAATTACCACAAGGCAAGGAAATCTTGCACATTACAATTATTGGTTCCCGGCGCACCTTGGTTCACTTGATGACATTCCCGTCAATCCAAATGATTCGGCCAACAGCATCGCCCGCGAACTTACTGACCGGGCCGCTTTTACCTATTGTTTGGATTCTTCTGGATTGGATAACCTCCAGATAGATACGCTCACGATGTTCAATGAAACTACGTAACATTATTATATGGGAAGGAGGGAGTCTGCACCCCATCACCATAGACAAAAGAGAGCACAAGCAGTTACACTTAAGCAATTACAAACACAGCCCTATTAATCACCTGCACCAAATGAAGGAATGGTACATCATTTCAGACATGAATATTGCATGCCAAGCACGTAAAAGGAAGATATGCACGCTTGAACATATGCTCTGGGAGTTTGGGTCACCCGGCCCTGTCATTTCCCGGAATCGGTTTTCAGGAGTGATTAAATCCCACTATCATACCCCTAAAGTCCTGACTGTCCAGTATGCCCGTGATAGGGCTATGAGGCTTGACGTTCCGGTCCCAATATGGGACTAGCCAGGCAGGTGGCGACACCTTGTACAGGACCTGAATAATGTTTTTCGCCTCCTCCTCCTCCTCCTCTACCATCCCGGCGGGAAGAGCCATTTTAGGGAACGCAGCTAATACCCGAGACATTCCTTTTATCGCCGCGGCTTCGCATAAGGCGGTGGTCGCTCATATATCGGAGCACACTGCGTACATCAGGTGCTTGTTCCTTCTTTTGCAGCCGTGCATAAGCACGGTAGGGGAAACGTAGCGAAGAAATTCATCGGCCATATGGCTGCCATATGACCCTTGGTTTATCGAGGTCGGGAGCGTTTATTTTGCGATGCGTCGGTGCGTGCAATAGATGCTCCTCCAGTCAACCCAAAAGTGATGCAAGTCCAAATGCGAGCCAACTTCACCTCATGGATCGGCACGGTTGACGTACATCGAAGGATTCGTAGCATGCATCCAGGGCTATATTGCGCGATACTGGCGCTTGACCGTCCTCACGCTAGTGTGTGTAGCTTTTTGTTTATTGAAGTCTCATTTAAGGTTAGTCCTTTTGTTGTCCTATTCTGATTACACCACCTTCTTTACTGAAACCGTTCTGCAATTTTAGACCTACAGTACCGGGCAAGAAGTGTTGTCAGAATTCTGTGAAGCACGTAATGAAAGGGAGATAAGAAAGGCCATTCATTTCCACGTAGTTTTGCTAGGAAGCCTCTACAAATGTTGCTGCAGCTTTTTCGTACACATTACGTAACCTAGGAATTTGGAGCGTCATTATATAAGCTAGCTTGGCGTATGTCATTTGCAATAGAATTATTGTTTGTGTAGGCCCCGTTGCGGTGATAAAGAAAGAAATTACCAGCAGTTGTTGGCTTTTATACTGTGCTTATGTAATTACATAGCAGCCGACAATGACAGCTGAAATTCGACGTTGACATCAAGTTTGCGAGGTTATAAATGCAGCACGATTTCAAATAATACCCCTCCGAGCACCACATTATGCTTGCAAATTTCCTAGTTCTGGGTGTTCTAAAAACGAGAACCCAATTCTGCGACGCACATTTGTTTGCATGTTAACATGACGATAGCATTTACGTGACATTTATGCTAGTCAAATGCTATGCTTCAGCCCCTTGATCTACATGAAAGTTCAGCGCTGTATTGATTTTTCCAATAATTATGATATTCGAGTAAACGAGCCCAGCTGCTCCAATATATATACCTCTTTCTACAGGCCATCTCTAATAATAATCACTAGCTGCATTCTAAACCTCATGTTCAAGGTACAGTAGTAGGTTTTGGTAAACTTCTTTACTGCAAGTATTACAAATTGCTCTCTCCCAAGCGTATTTGCTGGAGGGGAGAACACGAAGTGTAAATAGCCGTTTGTAGTGGTTTCGTGAAGAATAATAATGACAAAAAAAGAACCAAAACAAATATGGTTTCTGTGGGCACACTGGGTGTTCTTTAAAGGGCACTCTGCTATGAAGCACAGCGTGAAGACTACCGATGTGAACATAACCAATGATTTCTTTTTTTTTTGGTGGCAGAGAGCAGGCGTCGTGCAGCCAAGCTTTTCAATAATACCATATGCTCCTTAATGATATTTTCCAAGCAAATTTTCCAATGTCGAAGTCATGAAACTATCGGCACTTGACAACCAAGGCACTAAATGTAGCGACGAATTTTTTAAAATGGTATCATTGCAGTTAACCTACTCCAAAAGTCACAGGGAGGCGTGTGCGCATGTATGTACAGATAAAAGAGAACCTTTCTTTGCCACCTCTCTACACTTTCCTAGTACTCCTTCTACTGCTGCTGCTGTCTTGCCGAAAAGCTCTTGCCTACTACATAGGTCATATTGAAAGCAATGTCGGCATCACGCTGTTGCCGTCGTATTATTGTCATCCTTGCTGGCTCCTGCCTCCAGCGCTAAACGATTGACCGGTTGTGGATAAAGTGCCAACAAACACCGCATATATTAATGCGACTAGAGGTAGCTCATCGCATTAGGTGATGCACGTAAGGGTTGATGTGAGCTCCGACATCAAACAAGCTGTCGTTGTGATCCTGCCGCCAATACATCTTCATCAGTTCGTCATTATCTTTGAGAGATAGCGGCATAAACACGGTCAATAACACGACAAACACGCTTGCGAATAACACTGGACAATCAAGGATACTGCGTGGCTCCCTTTTATTTCCTTTTCGAGAGAAGGAGCTAGTTACAATTATTGTAGCTACGACTTCTAGCGGAAGGCGGTTCCAGTCAATGTGTGTGCGAGGCTAAAAGTTTTTGTGTCACAATATGCGATTCTTCCCTTATGGAGGTGATATATGCGGTGCGATATGTGTTGCGGCGGAGATACAAGTTCGCCGTGGACCTAATATTGCCCTTTTACACTTAAAGACCTAACCAAATAAGCGCCATTCATAAGTTCGAACAAATTTCGAATACTTCAAGTCGCCAACTGAACACGTTAATGCAAATAAATTCGAGCAAAGTGCTATAAATTTATGCCGCTCAGTCCTAATAAAAAAATTACCGACGATTACGTTACTTCCTAATGCGAAATTTGAGCGCAGCAAATAAGCTGTTTCACCTTTTCGATAGATTGAGGCAAAGAAATCGAGCAACACATGTATGCGCTATCACAGAATTTTTTTTATTTTTCACACGTATTCCTTTAACAAAGACTCCACTAACAGTTCTTCACAGTCATGAAGGAAGCTTTGTGGTCGGAGAAATAGACTGATATATGTTCGACTTGGTACACCAATGCTTGATTCTCAAAGACGAGATCTATACAAGTGCCTCGCGAGGTTGTCACAGCCGTGGGACGCGTTACGAGCGAGAGGAACGGGATGTTCTCCCGCATAAGTGTTAGGAAATTGCTGTTTGTCTTTATGTCAACATTAAAGTCCCCCACTACTAACATCGGTGTGGATCGATGGACGGTGAATGCGAGTTGCAGGAAGTGCACGACGTCTTTCGTGAGTGCGGTAGCGGACTCACGAAAGCGGTATCAGTCGGTCGCTGCTAGCGCTGGGGGGATGAAAGGGGGGCGGAGCTGGTTACGAGGCCGACGACATCGCCGACGCGAAACCCAGGAACGGACGCCAAAGAGCCATTTGTGAAGCCAGCCCTCCTCCACAGTCTCTCCTCCTCCCTTCCATCATCCTCCCTCGCCCGGAGAGCCGACAGCGCGCATGCGCGGCGGCGGAGCAGATTCGTCGGCGAGCTGGTTACGAGGCCGACGACAACGCCGACGACAACGCCGACGACGACGCCGACGACGACGCCGACGACGACGCGACACCCAGGAACGGACGCCAAAGAGCTGCGCTCTAAAAATAAAATGGGGGAAATTTCCTGGTAGACCTTTCTACACCTCTAGGGAGTCTGACCTTTCCGACTAAACCACCGTCATGCGCACTTGCGAGTGAGCGCTGAGTGTGGGAACGAATGGTGTTTTACTGCCAACTCTACATTTACGCTTTGCTTGAGCTAGGCTTCACAATCAGCAATGTAAAGTCAAGTAACCTGCTATAGTGTTGCGTTTACTATGTGTCCCAGCTAATGTTAGCAAAGCTGTTCAAAGAAAAACGCTATTTTGAAAAGCATCATGTAAGATTATATACAACTGACGACCGAACACTGCGGGTCCTAAAGTCCTATCGTGCACAGTTTTTTTAACCTCTTTTTTTTTACTTGTAAAGCTTGGCTAACTTTAGGTAGGACATCATATGCGTATACGCGTATTAGGATCTGATGATCTTTTTCTATTGATGATGAACGAGACTGTTGATTATTCAAAAACCACGAAGAAAATATTTGACATTCGACTGAATTTCAATTGTTTTTCGAGTATCTGATTTGCTTTGGGTTAAATCTCCAAAGTTGCTAATCGCACTGCCCCAGAAATAACGGAAGTTCTTGCCTTTTTGTTTAAATTCGGGCACGTGGTGTCACTTGTAGTGCTTCATAACATATGTACCCGCTCTTTGTAAAGGCAAATTGCTTAGAAGTTGGTGGCGTACACGTGTATACTTGCGTACGTATGGGAGGTTCATAACAAGCTCAAACCTATACCACCATTTTAGCATCCCCACCCGTCGCGCAATAAAAAGCAACCTTGCGCGCCCTTGCAGAAGCACAACCAAATTTCCAGTGAAGCTCTGTCTTACAAGCAGCTCGAATCATGATTTGCGTTGCGTGTATTAAAACTACTTACCC
Organism: Dermacentor albipictus; assembly: GCF_038994185.2. Lineage (NCBI taxonomy): Eukaryota > Metazoa > Arthropoda > Arachnida > Ixodida > Ixodidae > Dermacentor > Dermacentor albipictus. The sequence goes on from NC_091821.1 coordinate 442,009,014, forward strand.
ACCCTCGAGCTCCAGATTTTAATCATTGCGCCATTTATTAGGTGCTAGATAGGCCCAAATTATTAGGTTTGTGCATGTTAGGTGTGTGCGAAAATGGAAGCAATTTCATCCTCGCTACTGATTGGGGCCACTCTATGGCAATGTGCTCCGAAAGGTAAAGTTTGTAGAATGATTAGCTACTCAGAGAATACCAAGTGAATAGGTGCTATGTCCCAGTTTTCATGTGCTATGCGAGGCGTGCAATCGGTTCTCGCAGCCTCCCCGGGGAAATGTCCGCGGGACATTGTTTACATTTTGTTGAAATTGGAACCATTTTGTAGGTGAGTGAACAAAGGTAAATGTTTAATTATTAAGTTTATGTTCGTTACAACCCTTGCTGAAAAAATACTTATTCTGGCATTTCACGGTGGCATTTTATCGTTACCTGCAGTGTTGCCGTGAGCCCTGAAGTATAATCACAATTCCTTGAAATTTACAGATTTTAATCTTGATTGAACCCGCAGCCGTACGGGGTTTGTAGGAGCAAGAGGATGCACGGAATATACTACAAGTGTATAATAAGCAGTAACCTCATAAAACTGTACACGGTGTCATGTTCTGACCAAAATAATATGATACACAGGTACACGAAGGAAGTACGATAAGAGCGCATAACTAGAAATTGGGGTTTATTGACAAAAACAGCAATATATATTACATATCACACAAGTCTAAAAAAACCTAAGCAAAAAAAAAAGAAGAAAGGAAAGACACTGATAGATGAGCAATCAAGTAATCCATCTGTAACTTCAGCAACACATACGGCCTCGCAACGCAGGTGTAAACGGCACTTGTGAATAAACAAAGCTTGGGAAATCTCCTGCTCAGTTTTATCTTTGAGCCTTGACAACACTATTGAACTGGACAGCAACGGCTTGCATTTGCATTCTTTACAATGCCGACATAAATTACAAAATGGGCGCTTTTATTTCAATGAAACTTTCCATAAAACGATTATATAACCTTGCCCGCTCTAGCCGATGTACCTCTTTATGTAGGACCAACTAATGCTACACACAACACCCTTCCAACACGCTACCAATTACACACGGTGCTTGGCATAGTTTTCGTGCCACCTGTTGCGCTAATTCGTCTTCGGCTCTTGTCTCTTCTGCTGTGCAGAACGGTAACTAACCGGGCGAGACCTTCATCAAACTTTGTTCCTTTCCTTCTTGTCCCTCTTTCTCTCTCTGCTGTGCAGATGGGCCACAACTTATGTCTTGCCCAAAATACATTTACGCCCTATCGAACCCTTCCCTTCCTCACGCGTTGGGACAGTAACTGGCTTTTCGTTGGGTATGGCTGTCCCTGTAGTGGCACACTTCGTTTACTATTGTGAGTGTGCTTTAACTGAGGAAAAGTCAAAGTGCGTTCTCAGCCGCAAGCTCTACCTATCCGACGTGTATTTTTTCAAGAAAGAACTCTGAGAGGATGTGTTCTCAATATTATTACCGTTAATAATAACAGGAATAGCCGCCACTGCTCTGCTGTTACGGAAAACAGCCTCGTCTGTGTCGAAACTACCACATGACATACCAAAATGTGAGAATAGTAAACCTCATTTTCGAGAATATTGTTTATTCTGCCCCTACGTTTGCGACAGTTGCACCAACATTTGAAGGCAGTGGACCTACGTAAGCTGGCCATATGCTGTCGCTTTGGTAAATTGATATTGTTCATTATTTAAGCTCTGATTCATTAAGACTGATCAAGGACAACTGTGGCGGGGCAAATAGATATAACGCATTCAGCTAGAATTAAAAGATAGCCTAGCACTACTGCCAAACGAAGAAATAACGCGCAAGGTTTTTCCATGCGTCCCTGTTGCTGTCATTTATTTATTTCAATATATGCAAAACTAACGCAAACACTTTTTCGTTTAAAATTAGGCCGAACGTGTAAGCAATCAATACCCAAAGTGATGCCTCTGTTTATGAACGCCATGCTTAGCGCAGGGACATACGTTTTCTACAATACTCTACACTAGTCTTCTTGAGTCCTTCCTTGCGCAACATTAGTCATCCTCCTTTTGCTCCATTTCAATTTGTGACTTCGAGTATTTGCTGCTTTTTTTATTGTAGCACATTTTCAATTTGTACTATGTACACGGTTTTTCTAAGCTGATCCTTCTTCTACAGATTTCGTGTTCTGTTCTGCGAAGCCTCATGTTGTTAAGTTATGTTTTGAGTCCCAGAATCTGAGCGGCACCGAGACATAAAAAGAATACATTGACACACGTAATGTTAAGTGAAAAAACGGCTCCTAAAAACAATTCGGCCGATGTGATCCCGGCTGACACGACAATAAAATTGTTAAGGCGCTCACAGCTTTCTAGCCGCTGACTGCTTGCCGAGGGTCGAAGCCATAAATAGAAGTTCAAGTGTCGTTCGGCAGCGCAGAGGCGGAAAAAAATAGAACAGAGTGTCCGAAGTAGGGCCCACATAAGTTAGAAAGGCACCCTTGGCGGTGAGAAGAAAACCTTGTTTTTGTGTATGTGAAGTGTAGGTATACAGTATCGATCGTTGACTTCCCACGCGTGCGGTACTCTACTTCAGCTTCACGTATACGAATGGTTCTGTGGAAAGCTTGAGAGAAATGCCCGCACCGTATTGTGAGATGTCAACCGCGCTTCTTTACGTCTGTGTAGCAATTCTGCGATAGATTCAGAGCATATCTTTGAGCAGATGTTGGCAATCTTGCTGCATTGCAATATTTTGGTATTGTTATTGTGGCAAATTATTTCATAATTTTACCTTGATCATATGATCAGCATGGCAAGAAGCACTTGGTATAGGTGTCCTAATTCCAGCATATATGTTATAGCCCTACTGAGAAGATGTTTATTACGCAAGAATATTTTCTAAACTTCTGAACACATGACAAGGCGTCAATGCAATGCAAGCAATGCGACTGAGAAGTGACAAATTGCTGTTTAGCCCTGTAGGCAATAATGCCGACAGGATGGATTAAAAAATATGTTATGATTTTGGAAGATAACACCACTAATTCAGTCCCTGCAGTTATTATCCCACTTTGTGAAATACAATAACACTCTTTACACTAGTTTTACCAGCTCAATAACCGAACTCCCTATCATCTGAATCGGCCACTCAGTGGGTCAGGTGGTAAAAAATGTGCACAAGCGGATGGAAGACTCCTTATAAATGTTGCAGCCATTTCGGCTATTGTGCTAGAAGTCTAGCATCACGGAGACTCACATGTCAAGCTTGTCGCTAGGCTGACCTCTTCAGATGTCATTAAAATTTCCCTCTCTATTTCTCACGTACGTGTGACTTGCAAACAACATCAGGCAACGTGCGCAAAAACAGGACACCATGAAAAATCGACTCACTATCAACGGCATAAGTGGGCAGCACGAAAATAGCAAGTAAAATTCCTTATCATGTCGTAGCATTACAGCGTCTCCTCATAGAACTGCTTGCATTTAGTGGTGCAGTGCAGCGTCTAACTGGTGACGACTTGTTAAATTAGATGCATTTATCAGTGAGCTGGTAAAAATGGTCAAGCCATTAAACTCGAGTGACTGCCAAGTCATGCGGCTTGTTCTAAAATAATAGTGCGGACAAAACAACGCCACTCTAGACTTGGTGTAGAGCAGCAGAAGCACGTCGACGCCTGCATTACATTAGATTAGTAAAACCAGTTGGGAGATGCTAAATTCTTACTAAGAACCGTGGTGGCTTCCTAGCGCCTTCGAGTGCTGCCCTGTTTATGTCGTTTCCACGAAACCTTACTTTGACGGTTGCGGCGTAACGCTGCCATTGCAGAAGCTTGCGGCTTTCCCGCTGGCCTGGCGGCCAGTACCATTGGCAACTTAGAGATTTTAAGAGCTCATTGGAAACGTCCACTGCCATAGCCAGTTTTCTGGTCATCTGACTGCGACGTGTGCTACCTTAAGCCGATTTGAAGACTAACCACGAACAGATGATAAGGGCTGACAGGTACTATTGCGTCCCGCGCACAATTAGCCACTGGAAGCAGGCAGTGCTTTAACGACGACGGAACTGCAAGACCACCTTCCATGGACCCTGTCATGCATACTTAACGAAATATTGTAGCAAGTAGACACAATCACAAAGAAGAAGCACATACTTAAGTCAGGTGCTCTATAGTAGTGCCTGTGAAGTGAGTCTGTATTTTCTTTGCCACTGTGCCTTCGAGCTACAATTTGTTGGTAAGTACATACAACATGAGGACGGCAACATGTGGTTCCTTACGGATGTCATTAACCAAAAAAAAATGATCTTACGAGCATTTTTAGCGTACACACGCAGTTCAAGGAAGGACGCGATTGCTCCTTAAGTCACAATTAAGAGTTTTTAGTTTCGGCTGCAACGCTAGGTCCAACAAAAATACGATTTGTTTAGCTCCGGTTTGTTTAAGAACACCGCTAGGCGCGCGCACGAGCGTTGGCGCAAATTTTCGCTTGTGCGTGTTATTTTTTTGTACGAGTTGCGGATAAACGCATTCGACGCGAGTAATTATCTGCCAAAAAAATCAAATTTCACTTTCCTTCCTGACCTAAGAATGTTCCATCAAATCAACGGAATTGGGTTGCGACTGCATACATTGGTTATTCTGGCATAGGTTCCAGAAGAGCAAATACATACAGCAGAAAATTTGCTACTTAGATGCAGCAACGCACAATAATAGTGGTCTAGAACAACAAATCGAAACTGTATGCAATACGAGCAATGCGTATAGAATACGTTTGCCTACATCATGCAGTGGCACACCTTCATCGAGGTACATTTCCGAATATGGACACGGCGGCAAATTCACGCAACGCTCCAAGGTGCTCCGGCATGCAGAAAGGTAAGCAACGTATTATAAATACAAATCAACACCTAACACTAATAGAACAATCAGAAATAAAAATGTCCTAGATATAGGACTGCACCGGGTCGGTATTAAAAACAAAACAGAAAACTTCCAGTGTAGAACCACAAAGGGGAAAACAGTGCAATTGAATGCGTGCTTTTTTGTGCCACCAAGACAAAATTGTTTGAAAACGAATTTCGGCATGGTGAAAAAAGAATTTCCAGCCAAGTTTTCGGCTGCATGACCGTGTTGCTTACTCATGATTCTTCAGTAAAAGCTGCGATTGATTTCATTTCACCCATAGAATCAATATTTCCGAAACTCAGAGTAAAATTTTAAGTCCTTTTCGATATTAAAAAATGAACGACTAGGACACTGAATTGTCCTGCCGAGTGCTCTGGAACAGTGGTATCGCAAGTGTGACACACACCGAGAAAACACCATCATAAGTTCATCACAATTTTACGACAAACTACATTATGTAGCATCACGCCGTGTGTCATACCTTGTGATATTACCTTGCCCTGACTCAGGAAGGTGGCCATTATTTTTAACCTCAATTCAAATACCGCGAAAGTACAAAATAATTACGATAACTTAAGGTCTCGTGAAGGCATCACTTCCGGGTTCGAGAATTGACGCGGCTGGGCACCACTACCACCGTTGGGCCAGGTTTGGGAAACCGGTCCAATCGATTTACGGAGGCAACTGTGAGACCGAAAGATCAAGCGGACAAGTTCCACAGCGCAACAGAATCAGTGCCAGTATAATATCCACGTTGTGTAATTGCGTGTCTAGTCAATGTGTCTACCTACGGTCCTTTAATTATTCTAAAAGGTGTCAGTGCCATGGAGGTAAGTTGTAAAGGAATCGACAAAAAAGAATACGAAAAGAAAATCAACCATTTTGGCAAAACGAGTCATCACAGAAGCTCCAGCATGCTTTTCAAAAGCAGATGGCACAATTTTCACAGCAAGTGATATAGTTTTATTTACGAGAAGTACTATCAAGTTTATTAATGTTGCCTCGGTGGACCCTTTCACTGTATCGTTCGCTACTTTGTAATGGAGCAGGCAGCCACCTCATGATTGATTGTAATGAAGAGTCACCCTTGTAGTACTTCTTGAATTTTCTGCTATTGTGAGTATTCAAACGCTATAAACTCTAATTTAGTCAAAATGAAACACATTGTCAAGTCATGAACATTGGGTAAAAGAAGTGATTGAAAAGCCCACTTTACGACAGTTTCTCTCTCGAGTCCCAATTGCCGTATTGTGCTGCCAGAGCAAATAAGGTTATGCTCGCGTTTATTTTAAAATAAAAAAAAGTTTTTGAGAAAGAGTACTAGTTTGTTAATATTTCAACAAACCACAGACATTTTCTTGCTTTGGTAGATTTACTAAAGAAAGCTTCTACCTTATTTGTGTATGTTAGTTGAAAGTTTACACGGCAGAACGTAACAGATCGTGTGCCTGAATCAAAATATTATCGCTTTTATTGTATCTGTCTCACAACCAAAACGTATGTTAGCATCTTCTTTTTTTCTCTTTGCTCTACAGGAAAAGCTCTACGAAAGACAGCTTTTTTTGTTCATTGTAAAGGACGCTCGATAGTGGCGAAATAGTGTACTTTGCGACAGCCAAGCAAATGCCTGTGGTTAGAGAAGTATTTTGTGTTTTGCTTGTTTTCCTCGAATAATCATCGCATTATATTTTAGCAAGCACATTCAAAGTAATTTTCGCCTTGTGCCGTTGCGATGGAGTAAATTTATCGAAAAATTACCACCCAGAGATAATAGAAATAATGTGTATTTTTACTGTTCCTACTGTAATAGATCAAAGTCCTTATTCAAAAATAATTGACATATGCAAAAAAAGAACACTGATTTCACTATTCCGTGCAATAACTTGGAGAGCTAGTATGAGGGTGGCTCATTTAACGCATCAAATAAAAAAAAACATTCTAAATACGAGTGCACATAGCATTTTGTGATTTTGTAACATTTACTTCAAATATGAGGTCCATATGAGAGCTTGCGCGCTGTCTCAATTTGAGGGATGTCTACCTGCTATCGCAAGCAGTTTATCCCTAATGCAAGTCAATTCCAAAAACTACAGAAAACAACTTCAAACAAGTTTTAAGATATTAAATGTTTTATGAGTACCTAGGCTTCATCACATCAGATTCAAACATTATAATGCTATTGCGTAATGTTTATTACATGTGAGAAGAGGTTTATTGGCGGCTTCTAATGCAAAGGCACATCGACCGGGAACAGCGAGACAACCCGAAGCGCTCTCAAAAAAAAAAAAAAAACTCCAGCAATCAGCAGCGCGAGCCGAGCCGAGCCACGCGTTGGCCATGCGGCTGTACCGTGAGACGCGTCTTCTTCTTCACAATCTCCCCCAGGACAAAAAAGCCTCCCTGGCGCTTTAAGAATCGGGAGTCAGAGAGTCGTGGTAGGGCTTGAGACGCCAGACATGGGCAATGTCACGTCCACGCCGGCTCAAGTGTTCAGGTGGAGACAGTGGCTCAATGACAAAATTTACCGGCGATGTTTACTCCAAGACACGGTAAGGCCCTTCGAATTCTGGGACGAGTTCCGAGGAAAGCCCCGGTGTTTGGAAAGGGCCCGACAACCACATAAGAAAGCCTGGAGCGTAGGTGGAGCTTGGAAGCGTGTCGGTGTGGTTGTCTTTCTGGCGCTGCTGTAGCTCTGCCGTAAAGGAGCGCGCTAGCTAGCGGCATTTTTAGGCTTCGCGGGTGACGTCGGACACAGGTAGACACTCGGAGGCGTCAGGATGGTGTCGAAGGAACGTGTCGATGGTATGCATAGGCTCGCAGCCATACAGGAGGAAGAAAGGTGAAAATCCCGCAGTGGCCTAGATCGCGGTGCTGTACACGAACTTGATGAATGGGAGGATGCTGTCACAGTTACCATGATCAGATGCCACGTACATTTGAGAGCATATCGTGAAGTGTGCGGTTAAATCGCTCTGTGAGCCCGTTAGTCTACGGATGGTATGCCGTGCTTGTTCGATGAATAATATGGCATTCCGAAAGCAAACTGTCAAAGACTTCGGAGATGAAGGCGTGACCTCGATCGCTGAGGAGTTCTCGAGGTGCGCCATGTCGAAGCACGAAGTGATGTAGGAAGAAAGACGATAAGTCCCACGCTGTCATCCTCACCATCATCATCATCATCATCAACCTGGTTACGCCCACTGCAGGACAAAGGCCTTCCCCATACTTCTCCAACTACCCCGGTCGTGTACTAAATGTGGCCATGTTGTTCCTCCAAACTCCTTAATCCCATCTTCCCACCTAACTTTTTGCCGCCCCCGGCTACGTTTCCCTTCCGTTGGAATCCAGTCCGTAACCCTTAATGGCCATCGGTTATCTGCTGTTCATGCTGTTCATGATCTGAGAATGCCTGCCAAACACACCCCAGCCCATTCTTATTCTTCTGATTATTTCAGTCTCATGATCAGGATCCGCGGTGACTACCTGCCCTAATTATATGTATTCCCTTACCACTTTCAGTGCCCCGCTACCTATCGTAAACTGCTGTACTCTTCCGAGACTGTTAAACATTACTGTAGTTTTCTGCAGATTAATTTTTAGACCCACCATTCTGCTTTGTCTCTCCAGGTCAGTGAGCATGCCTTGCAATTGGTCCCCTGAGTTGCTAAGCAAGTTATTAAGGTATTCTCCATTACCTCTTATCCCGAATTATTCCCCATCCAGGTCTCCGAATACCTCCTGTAAACACGCTGTGAATAGCATTGGAGAGATCGTATCTCCCTGCCTAACGCCTTTCTTTACTGGGATTTTGTTGCGTTCTTTATGGAGGATTACGGTGGCTGTGGAGCCGCTATAGATATCTTTCAGTATTTTTACATACGGCCCGTCTGCACACTGATTCCGTAATGCCTCTATGACTGCTGAGGTTTCGACTGAATGAAACGCTTTCTCGTAATCAATGAAAGCTATATATAAGGGTTGGTTATATTCCGCACATTTCTCTACCACCTGATTGATAGTGTGGACATGGTCTAGTGTTGAGTAGCCTTTACGGAATCCTGCCTGGTACTTTGGTTGACAGAAGTCTAAGGTGGTCCTGAGTCTATTTGCAATTAGATTAGTAAATACCCTGCAAGCAACGGACAGTAAGCTGATCGGTCTATAATATTTCAAGTGAACTGGTCAGCGGACCCTGTCAGATGCAATACAAGGGCGGCGAATTTGATATCGTATTAGATAGATCGACATAATATCCCAGCACCAAGGTGGCATCTAGGTGCACGATATGGGACATTTGTTACGGCCGTATTGCACGAAGTGTTCTTAGGCTCCCGAATAAGCAACGGCGCTAAATAGTGCACAAGTACTTAAGAAACAAACATCCACTCTTCAGTCGCACCTTAAGAGCTGAGTAAAATGCGAAAACAGCAAAAAAACGATAGAAAATTTATGGTTTCGGTATGACAAAGAGAGAGAGAGAGAGAGAGAGAGAGAGAGAGAGAGAATGAAGAGGAAAGGCAGGGAGGTTAACCAGATATGAGTCTCCGGTTTGCTACCCTACACGGGGGATGGGGGATAGGGGTTAGAAAGATGACAGAGAGGAAAACGCAAAAAAAAAACGAACGCGCACACATGGAGACACACACACAAAAGGCGTTCCAGTTAAAGTCGTTCACACAGGCCGGTAGATCGCAAGAAGCGCAAAAGCGCTTGCACGGCCTTCTTCTGTGACGGTAGGTCCTTTCGATGTTGCAGAATTCTTTTTTCGGATAGCGGTTGGTCGTCCAGTTGGTCTAGTTCCTGGCTGAGGCATGCCCTCTGTGGACTGTACTGCGGGCAGGTGCACAAAATATGACCAATTGATTCTTCATGGCCGCAGTGGTCACAGGTTGGGGTGTCGGTCATCCCTATGCGGAAGGCATAGGCTTTAGTAAAGGCAACGCCCAACCAAAGTCGATATAAAAGCGTGGCGTCTCTACGGCGAAGCTGTGATGGCGCTCGAAGACTTAATGTTGGATCAAGTGAGTGCAGTCGCGGATTTCTTAAATGTGGCTCATTCCATTGCGACACGGTGCACTGCCGAGCAAGTAGGCGGAGCTTCCGTGCAGCGTCAGTTCTAGAAAGAGGAATGGGGACGTGGCGCTCCTCAGTATGGGCTGAGCGGGCAGCGTGATCCGCCCGTTCATTGCCGACAATCCCGCAGTGACTTGGAAGCCACTGAAAGGTTATGTCGTGGCCTGCATCACTTATATGGTGTAATGTCTCTGTAATATGGAATATTAGTTGTTCGTGCGGTCCGCGTCGTAAAGGTGACAGTAGAGACTGCAGTGCCGCCTTCGAGTCACAGAATATTGTCCATTTGTGTGGCGGTTCATCACCAATGTGATGAAGAGCAGTAAAGAGCGCTGCGAGCTCTGCTGCTGTCGATGTTGTCGGTATGACAAACGCAGTACTATAATCAGTAAGATGTTGATGAGGGATAGTTGGTTCATACTTAGAACTGAGGTTACACAGCGCGAAAAAGACGAGGACACAAGGAAACAAATACCATAGATAAGCGCTGACTGCCAACTGGAATTTTATTTAAAATTTGCCGGACATTTATACCTTTTTCAGCATAGGCATGCGCACACCAGTCGCAAAAACATCTGCAAATCAGCAACATTATAATCTTTCATCCAAAAAATGTTTTTTGTTTTCCCGACAAGGCAAGAGAGGGGGGCTTACACATTTATCTCCTTCCTTTCTTATGTGAAAAGCCTCTATTATTTCCCTTTCCCTCTTACCTTTTCCTTTCCCTATGAATTTCGTCTTTTCAAATATGGGGGTGCAGTGACACTTGTTACAGTGTGCAGCTAAATGACTCCCACAGCCATTCCTTAGGTTACTGCTGTGCTGACGAGCTCTTTCATTGAAGCACTGTCCCGATTGACCTGTATACGATTTGGTGCAGGATCATGGTGCCATCATCACCTACGACACTAGCGCCCTGACTCCAAAAGCGCCTCACCAAAGTGGAGAAGACGCTCCGGGCAAATTTCACGCCCCCACAGGATCACGCGCGCCAGGAGAAGCGTAACCAAGGCAAGGTGATGGACTGTGCTGCCGAAGACCCCAGCAGCTCCCACTTCGTGCACTCTGTCCACTTCAGCCGGTTATGCGACTGGAGCTTTGTGTACAGGGCACGCCTCAACCTACTTCGCCTGAGCGTAGCCAGGCCATGGGCACGTGCCTCGGACCAGCGCTGCAGGGTGGGCGGGTACGCGGAGGAAACCCATCCGCATGCCCTGTGTCACTGCATGAGCCGCAGCTCTGCATACACTAGCCGCCACAACAAAATTGTTGACCAGGTGAAGACTACCCCTGCGAAGAAATTCATGGTGGCTCACGAGAAGCAGCCCGTCGGTGAGACGACACCCCACCCCGTTCTGGCCCTTGCCACGGGAGGAGAGGCGATCATCATCGAGGTGACCTGTACTTTAAAGAACCGACTCGAAGCTCTGGAGGCAGCTCGACAAGCAAATGTGTACAAATACAAACCCATCCGGGAGTACCTCGTATGCCGTTACCAGCGAGTGAGCATCGAGGCGATCGTCATCGGCGCGCTCGATTCCTGGGACCCAGTTAATGACCGACTCCTGATATGACTGTGCAGCAGGAGCTACCTCCGTCTCTTCAAGTAGCTCGCAACCACCGAAACCGTAGCCGTTTCACGAGAAGTCTACTCTACACAACGTGGAACCCATATAAGGGTGCCCAATAGTTTTCGACTGCCACGGCGGGACAAGACTTCAAAGAACAAACAGAAATATAAACAGAAACACGCACACACAGGCTTGTCTCGAAAGAAAGAATATTACTAATAAGACAAAGGGCTGTTTTCATCACGTGAAGAATGGGAAAATATCTGTTTGATTGTACCTACCGGTTCGGAAAGGGGGAGGGGGGGGGGGGGGGCTTGCCTTGCTTAAAAGCCACTGCAACAGTCATCTGGTTGACCTCTCTGCCTTTCCTCTCATGGCCATATCTCTCTCTCACTCCAACTGCAAGGAAATGTTCGACCGTGTAAAAAGCCCAGTTGCAGTTACTTTGGACATGCAGTAGCCTCTGTGCAAAATGTTACGCTTGAAATTCAGGTCAATGGTGCACAATGAGCTCACAAAAATTGGTGTTTTTCATACCCAAACTGAAAAATAACGCCGCCATTATCCCCAGGCCGAAGTGACGTACAGTGAAGAATGTGGAGAACCAGCGTCCGTGCTGTGTGCTTCATCAGAAGACCATGGGTTTACTTGTAGTCTGTTCCGGTGCATCAGCGAACAGGTCCCGTACGCCTGCTAGCCACAGAGTTAGTGTACTTTGTCAGCTGCTTCGTGCGCTGTGACGACGCCGTTACGCGCCAACGATTTTCTCTGAATTCGAAGTATTCTCCGAGTCCCACCTGTTTTCTCTATCTGATTGTCTATGTTCAACAGCAGGGCCTCGATGCGTTCTGCCTCCGCTAGAAAAAGAGCGCATTGAGGTAATTAATCTAAATGTGCGGTATAGTCCGGCTTAATGTGGAAGCGATCTATGCGTGACGCAGTTACGCTACATTCGCGAAAATTCAATGTCCTACAGTCTATTGTAGTTGGCGCGGAGATCGAACGTACCCTATCACACGCCGGAGCAGCTGTCATCATCGTCATCATCATCAGCCTGGTTACGCCCACTGCAGGGCAAAGGCCTCTCCCATACTTCGCCAACAACCCCGGTCATGTACTAATTGTGGCCTTGCCGTGCCTGCAAACTTCTGAATCTCATCCACCCACCTAACTTTCTGCCGCCCCCTGCTACGCTTCCCTTCCCTTGGGATCCAGTCCGTAACCCTTAATGACCATCGGTTATCTTCCCTCCTCATTACATGTCCTGCCCATGCCCATTTATTTTTCTTGATTTCAACTAAGATGTCATTAACTCGCGTTTGTTCCCTCACCCAATCTGCTCTTTTCTTATCCCTTAACGTTACACCTATCATTCTTCTTTCCATAGCTCGTTGCGTCGTCCTCAATTTGAGTAGAACCCTTTCGTAAGCCTCCAGGTTTCTGCCCCGTAGGTGAGTACTGGTAAGACACAGCTATTATATACTTTTCTCTTGAGGGATAATGGCAACTTGCTATTCATTATCTCAGAATGCCTGCCAAATGCACCCCAGCCCATTCTTATTCTTCTGATTATTTCCGTCTCATGATCCGGATCCGCCGTCACTACCTGCCCTAAGTAGATGTATTCCCTTACGACTTCCAGTGTCCCGCTGCCTATTGTAAATTGCTGTTCTCTTCCGAGACTGTTAAGCATTACTTTAGTTTTCTGCAGATTAATTTTTAGACCCACTCTTCTGCTTTGCCTCTCCAGGTCAGTGAGCATGCATTGTAATTGGTCCCCTGAGTTACTAAGCAAGGCAATATCATCAGCGAATCGCAAGTTTCTAAGGTATTCTCCATTAACTTTTATCCCCAATTCTTCCCAATCCAGGTCTCTGAATACCTCCTGTAAACACGCTGTGAATAGCATTGGAGATATCGTATCTCCCTGCCTGACGCCTTTCTTTATTGGGATTTTGTTGCTTGCTTTATGGAGGACTACGGTGGCTGTGGAGCCGCTATAGATATCTTTCAGTAGTTTTACATACGGCTCGTCTACACCCTGATTCCGTAATGCCTCCATGACTGCTGAGGTTTCGACAGAATCAAACACTTTCTCGTAATCAATGAAAGCGATATATAAGGGTTGGTTATATTCCTCACATTTCTCTATCGCCTGATTGATAGTTTGAATATGATCTATTGTTGAGTAGCCTTTACGGAATCCTGCCTGGTCCTTTGCTTGACAGAAATCTAAGGTGTTTTTGATTCTATTTGCGATTACCTTAGTAAATAGTTTGTAGGCAACTGACAGCAAGCTGATCGGTCTATAATTTTTCAAGTCTTTGGCGTCCCCTTTGTTATGGATTAGGATTATGTTAGCGTTCTTCCAAGATTCCGGTACGCTCGAGGTCATAAGGCATTGCGTATACAGGGTATTCGTATACATTGCGTATTCTCTAGAACAATTTGTCCACCATCCTTCAACAAATCTGCTGTTACCTGATCCTCCCCAGCTGCCTTCCCCCTTTGCATATCTCCCAAGGCTTTCTTTACTTCTTCCGGCGTTACCTTTGGGATTTCGAATTCGTCTAGACTATTTTCTCTTCCATGATCGTCGTGGTTGCCACTGGTACTGTATAAATCTCTATAGAACTCCTCAGCCACTTGAACTATCTCATCCATATTAGTAATGATATTGCCGATTTTGTCTCTTAACGTATACATCTGATTCTTGCCAATTCCTAGTTTCTTCTTCACTGTTTTTAGGCTTCCTCCGTTCCTCCGGAGCAGCTGTAACAGCGTACAACGCGCGCTAGCTTCATTGGCCAGGAGCATGCTGTTTGGGTTCAATGAAACGAGCGTATCGCGTTTGCGCTTTCTACAAACAAAGAAGCACTCTCTTGCCGCGCACTTGTCCGCTAGCGCTGGGGCAACGACTTATTGCCGCGCTGCTTCGGGTCAAGTTAAAGAGCAGGGTAAAATTTTACCAAAGCTAGCGTCTAGGGCATGGTGTATACAACTCCACCAGCCACTGCCTAGCACGAGGGAGGGCCGGACTTGTCGACCGATTTAGGAAGCCCGCATGCAAGCAAAAGCACTGTTTTCAAGTAGGCTCCCTATACTGATCTATACTGATCAGATAAGTACTGCCATCTGTACTAAAGGGTGATAAGTAGCTTAGACTTGGCACGCCCGGTCTAGAGGGGCTCGGTGCTAAGTGCGCCTAAACAAACGGCCAGACAGGGCGGACTTTGGCAGTGATACAGTTTCGCATATTTGGCTCTGGCGGCATTGCATTCGTGCTTGGCTTGCCACAACATATACAACATGGCTGCCACGTCGCGTTCCCCTTCATGACAAATGCAGCTTGCGGTTCCTCCTTGCTTCTAGTGCTGTGTCAGAAAAGATTTCTTTTGTCTATTTCGACGCGTCCGATCCAGAGACGCACGACATATCTTCTAGACGATGCACTAGCAGAAACGTTCGCTCAATCATATTTCCTTTTAATAAGACTTATCCTTAAACGCTACCTTTGGTTTGCGTGTGCCATCGCGGCATATAGTATTTATAGTCAACTAGAGAAAGCGTTTGTCAAGCAGATCTTGATGGGTAAGTGGCGGTGCTGTTCTAATGTAGCCTGTGTAGCTGCGTCAACTACAGCTTAGATGCTTTGTGCACGTTGACTGGTACGTGTCGCATTTGACTGTTGCGCCATGGTCCACGCTTTCGCACTAAAATCCGCAACAGGTAAGGTGTGCTCGCCCTTCGTCTATTCAGCGTTGTGTACTGCACAGCCATTGCTCGTGTTCGAGTACGCATTCGAGCACCCGACGGCCACGCAATGCATCGGCATTCTTGCAACAACACAAATCACGAGCGCAACAAGCAGAACGCACTTGAAGACAGACGCCCGTCGGGTCACATATGATTCGCCCGCTATGCGCTTGGCTACATAGGCGCGACATAGCATAACAAAGGGCTCCACACTTCCGGACGGCTCTTCAACATTAGCTACAACCGCATCAATATCGCTTTGCCTTTAGGTGCACGCGTCCTCTGCGTAGGCGGTAATTAATAGCTGCTAATAACAAAAATAGGCAGTTACGAACCTTGCGGCTTTTCTAGGATTACTTTGAGGGTTTACGCTCGGCATTTATATCAATTTCGCCCAAGTCAAACTTCGTTGCAGTTGGCCTCTAGATGTGATACCCCTTTTCTTTATTTTTCTTCTCGCTTGCAAACATAACTTAGTAGCCTTTCTTCGAAGCATTCTTTTGCATACCGTTACTTCTAGTGCACCCTTAATTTTTGTTTCGGTGCCGCAGCGATTTCTGCCTTGCTCTCAAACTACCTCCTTCTTCTTTTCATTTTCCTTTCCACTGCGTGGCATTCGCGCCGCGGTATATGCTTTACTTTTCATTTTCATTTCTTTACTATGTGCGCGCAATTTTGCATGCAATAAACTTGCTGTTTCGCTGTGAACTGCAGTTACTTGTAGTTACGAACACGCTTGTTTATCTTGTCTTTTTCAGTGCTACTCTTTTTATTCCTTCCTTTCTTTCCCGCTGTCTCTTTATGCCAACCCCGGTGCTATGGCGCCATTTTCAAGCTCCCCGGAGGTCAGGGCACGCAGCCGGGTCCACGTTCGCTCACCGCCTGCTAGCCCGTCGCAAGCTGATATCATCCACACAAGCCCTGCATCGCAGCCGATGCCCCACGACCAGGAATTTATACTCTTTTGTTGCTCTCGGCATCAGCTACAGATGTGCATTAGAAGACTGCTCAATCAGCTACTCACCGGCTGTCCTGACATCCCGACCGCAGTATATTAAGCGGCACCTCGTGCAACAGTATCGCAATAAGAACCTTACGGCTACACATCTCTGCACTCTTTGCAGAGAAATCCTGAGAAACCAGCCGACGTCTCAGGGATGCCTCACTGACGTCCAGCACGATGTAACCGCGCGGATTCAACAGCCACACAAGTGCACTTAATGCCGGTCTTCCTTAGCTTCTAGGAAAGGACTTAGCAACCACCTTCTGGTACACAGGAGAAGAGCGGCAGCATGGCAAGCCTCGTCCGAAAATTGACCGGCTTCGCCCACGGCCAGGGACAATATTAACATTGACTCCCCCCGTTTCAGGCACGACAGTGACACCGGTGCCCTCGAATGACGTGGCAGCACCTTGACTATGACCCCTACGACTGCTACACCGGCGGCACCAGCAACACCCGCGGCAGCAAAAGCGGAAGCCTACCTCATTAGTGCAGCCCTGTTGGAGCCAGAAGCAGAAGAATCCAAGCCACTAGACACGACAGCAAGGAGCAGCCGTAGCGGCTCAGCATCTCCTACGAAACTACAATTTTTTCCTAGGGTCATACACACGTGTGGAACAAGCGTTTAAACACCACCAATGCTTCAGAGGATGAGCCAACTGACCAAGTTTCCCGTTCAGGACCGATCGACGACGCGTGCTTGCTGGCTGAGCACACGAGGGAGCTGTGGGACCTTCTTCGGGAACCTTTTTCTGCTGAGTGTTGGTTTGGTTGTCTGTCCATTCTGAACGATGCCACTTCGGAAGTTGCCAAAAAAGCAAAAGTTCTAGCGGCACCCGCTACTGGCAAACCATGGCACCCGACCAAGCCGGACAATGCTCAGCAGATTCAGAGTACGTAGCGTCGCAAACGCAGTCGCGCCGTTCGCATCATCGTGCAAGGCGAGTCAAAGCAGTGCTCGATCGCCCTCAATAAGCTGGAGGTACGCTTCGTAGCATGGGCAGCCAGGAAAGCGAGACTACATCACCCCTGCGTCTAGCCAAATTCACTGACGGAGAAGTGGCTGCGCCCCTTTGCAGATGTGAAAACACAGCTTCCGGCAGTGACCACATTACGCGCCAGCGCTGACGCTGATCTGACCCTGATGCCTTTTTCTTACAGCAGTGTTTACTGCCTACCTCAGGGACCAGCCCATGCTCCCTGCCTGGAAGAGGATAAGGACGATCCTCATCAAGAAGGGTGAACCTCAGGACGTAACGAACTGGAAACCCATCGCCCTTGGATGCATAATGTCCATGCTGTAGAGAGGTTTCCTCGCATCACATAGGCATTAGGGGTTGTGCGACCAAGAATTGCTCTCACGGTGTCAAAAGGGGCTCCCGTCGCACGACGGCATGTTGGAACACAACTTCGTGCTGTCGGAGCGTCTGGACACAGCGTTAGCAGGTGGTGGGGAGCTTTGCATGGCGTTCCTCGACTTTGCCAAATCCTTTGGCTTGGTGCCACACAACGCTCTCGTTGACGCACTTAGCCGATCAGGGGCCGGAGAGGACGCAATTCTGCTCCACTTTTGCAGACCTCTACCGCGACAACAAATTTTGCATCGTGGCCGAGGCTAGCATGATCGCACCGATCGAGATCTCAGCTGAGATTCGCCAGGGGTACCCACTGAGCGGCTTGTTGCTTAACCTGGTGGTTGACCCCGTCGTGCAGGCAGTTCGGTGGCCGAGAAGCAGCAGAATGAGCTTGTCTACGCCGACGATCTGACGACACTGGCGGACGAACCAGGTAAACTCCAGAGCCGCATGAATGAAGTGGCGAAGTTGGCCTGTTGGTAGGGACTTCAGCTCAACCCAGGGAAATGCAAAAGTCTTAACCTCTCTGTAAAATCCCCCGTAGGCACCCTAACGAAGCAATTTGTGCTAAATGGGGAGACAATTCTCTCCACACGGTACTACGAAGGGCACAAATTCCAAGTGTGCTGTGTCGGCTTCGCTGTGTTGTCAGACAGCAGCACGATCAATGACCCGATCGACGTCGGACGCAACTTGCTATACCCCATGCTAGTCCTTTGGACAAGGATTTATGCGGTCAAAACCTTGGTCTTTCCCGCCTTCAGATCTCCTATGTGTTACGCGCTTGTGGGGAAAGCAGAGTAGGCACGCTTCGATGACGCCCTCCAGTCGCTAATCAAAAGGGCACTTTTTCTACCAGCAAACGCGACAAGCTAATATTTTTATGGCAGTTCCGCGGCTGGATCAGCAGGCATACCTCTTGCCGCTGAGTCCAACGACATCTGCCGCAGTCACAAAACTTTGAAGCTCTCTTGACCTCAGCGTCTCCTCGAAGTCTGGGAGATGGCGGTGCAAGCGTTAACAAAATCACTTCTAAACGTCGTTGTGGGTCCGCAAGACCGTCAAATCTCGCAGGATACCTGAGTGGAGGGACAGAGGGTGACGTCCGAACTCGAGCAAGATGGCTGCAGTCGGTATGAACCGAAGCATGGAAGGCCTCCCGCCGTCTGGCTGTCTCTTGGCAGATGCAGAATCATTGTGCCATCATCACCTGCGGCAAGCACACTCGAACTTCAAAGAACCGCCCCAAAGTGGTCAGAACGTTGCAGGCTAACATGAAGCGTGAACGAGCAGGTCACACCCTCAACGAGAAAGCTAACCAAAAAAATGTGATGGACTGTGCCACCGCAGACCGTAGCAGCTCCCACTTCATGTGTTCTGTCTGCTTAACCCGGTTCTGCGACTGGCGATTCGCGCACAGGGCGCGCCTCAACCTACTGCCCCTGAACGCAGCCACGCCCTGGGCCCGTCCCTCGTACCAGCGCTATAGGGTAAGCGGGTGCGCGCAGGAAACCCTGCGGCATGTAACTCTGCATACACCAGCCGCCACAACAAAATTGTTGACCGGGTAAGACTGCCATCGCGAATAAGATCACGGTGACTGAAGTCAACCGGCCCATCGGTGACACGATACTCCGCCCCGACCTGGTCTTTGAAAAGGGATAGAAGTCAATCATCATCGACGTGACTTGACCGCTTGAGAACCGACTCGAGGCTCTGGAGGCAGCTCGAGAAACGAAGGTGAAGTACAAACTCGTCCGGGAGTAGCTTTTGTGCCGCTACCAGCGATTCAGCATCGCGACAATCGTCGTCGTTGCTCTGCGATCCTGATACCCAGTTAACGAACGAGTCCTCAACGACCGCGCAGCAGGAGCTATCTACGGTTGTACAAGAAGCTCACAATTAACGAAGCCATTGCCGTTTCATGAGAAGACTACTCTACGCATGCGGCATCGAAGTGAGGCGAACAAGTTTCCCAGTGGTACTCGCCTGCCATGGCATGAGAAAACTAATAAACAAACAGGACTCCACACACAGGCTTGCCTTGAGTGAAGGAATGTTGCAAAAAAAAAGACCGGCTATTTTCATCACGTGCAAGATGCAAACAGCATTACCGCAAATAGCATTCTTACCGTCGTGCCTGGGACCTCTTTGGATCCCAGATGTGACGAGAGTAGTTCAAGGACGCATTACAGGTACCGGAGCCTACTACCCAGAGTCAACGAAGGCTATTTGTTTAGACCATTTCTGCATGATCTTCCGAATCGACCGACGGTTTTTGCATACGTAGAAAAAATGCACGGAAGCCTAGCCATAAACAGCTTCTCTGTAAAAAGACTCCCGCTGGGTACCCACGGCATCAGGTATCTGGCAACAGAAAACCACGATTCGCTTCCTTTTGATCTAGTGGTACTCGTTGGCCCTCGCAGCTTCACGCTTTCCAGAATGACTGATATTATTGTGGCGCAGACGCACGACCAGCGCAAATGTACTTTCGAGGAAATACAAACGCCCATCTGAATATGCAAAAAGCGCAAGAATGCCCTCCGGAATGGTTATCGAGGTTGGAAGCTTTGACAAAGTGAAGATGATTTTGAGATGATTGCAACCATGCTGGTTGTTATACGGTAAACAAGCTTTTCATGTGTTTGTTCTGTGAACTCCGGTGTTGATTATAAGTGAACTTGTAAATTAGCCAATAAACAAAAAAAGAAAGAAAACGTCCATTACGCAATGTTTCCAACATCGGAATTCTGTGCTAGAGGTCCTATGTTGGAATGCTGCTGTAATAATACTTAATATTTAATAATAAATAATATTAATTATTTAATATTAATTATTAATTAATATTAATTAATTAATATATAATAATAATAATAATGATACTTAAAAGGACATTAATGTCCTTTTAAGTATTATTTACAGGCTGCCTGGCCGTCACTTGGGCGGGGCCTTCGGCCCTCCCACCCACTCGCTGGACACGCAATACAGTTATTTGCCCATTCCTCCTTCTGCCATGCTGACCATTCTAATTTTACAAAATCCCGAACGTTTGAAGCCAGGAGGACAAAAGTTTTAGGCGGCAAATTTATGTACTACGCGCCACTCCCATGTCGCCTACCCCGCCCCGCTTGCAGCTTCCATAGACACTAGCCCCCTGCCAGAGTTTCCACTAGTAATATTTGCATAAATGAATGAAAATTTGATCAAATACATGCGTATGACGCAGTGAATGTATATTAGTGTTTATATTATCCAGCTTCATTATATTTCACTTCAAATAAAATTACTTGTTCGTATAGCACGCTACTCTTTAATATGAACATTTATATCTGGAAAACCACACTTAATATTCACATGCGCATTCTTCATGAACTACTCACCCCAAGAATTATTCACTTTGCGTAGAAGTGAACTGAAATTCAGTCTAGTTTTATTTTTTGCTTAGCTTATTCTTTTTAAGGCGGAGCTTTCTCGTCTTGTTCTAGTAACTATGCCCTAGTTATCTGTCCTCTAACGCTGGACTCGCTTAACGGGATGGGGGCGTGATCGAGAAACCATGCAGCGAAGAAATGGTTGACGAGCTTACCGTTTCCAGCATAGAATTTCATAAATGAATTGCTCTAGGGAACTGTCGCGCTAGTTTCGGCGGTGGCTGCAAGCACAGCGATGTAGCCAGCATGGGAATCACAGTACATGGGTTTGCCTAAACTTCGTGCTTTGCACTTCAAGCAGTGCTGTGACATTGCAAACGCATAAAATTGAACAGGATATGGCGTTATGGATAATTACCTAACCAATAATATAATTGTCCGATAGCACAATCAAAACACAAGATCTCTAGCACACGTGCCCGACATTGATACCATTGCGCCACGTATACACGCGTCGACAATAGGCGTAGAAAACCCTTCCTAGCTTGCAAGCAGGAGCGCTGAGACGCTTGGCGCGGTTCTATCCGCAGTTGGAGAAGAAGAAATCGACGCATCAGAAACACCGTAAGTGCAACATGGCACGGTGAATCTTCACTGAAAATGTAAACCACTATATATATATATATATATATATATATATATATTTATATATATATATATATATATATATATATATATATATATATATATATACATGTCTGTATATCTCTATATATATATTTCTGCCGCAGGCATTTCACATCCGCCGCCAAGGCTTGTGTGAGCGGTTTGCACTGGCTAACACTCCCAGGGTTCTACAAGGAAATATAAATACCTAAGCAAGTGGATGAGGAAATGGTGCCGCGGTAGCTCAATTGGCAAAGCATCGCACGCGTAACGCGAAGGTTGTGGGATCGATCCGACTTGCGGCAAGTTGTCCTTTCATCCACTTTCATTTACATTAATTTATCGTTTCTTTATTTAATTTGTTAAGCACAAGTAAGTTCCCTTATGGTATTCTTGGTGTCAGTGTTGTTGTCTTATGATATGAATACATATACACATGTATATGATGTTCTGCAGGTACATATGTGTATATTATATCGAGCTTGTCTATATTTTACTAAAACTAAATATTTTTTTTCGTATAACATGCAGCTCTTTAACATTAGTCGTAGCTCCAAAACTACACTTCATGTAAAACCACTTGGTTCATGAGCGAGTCGAACAAAGAATTCTTTGCTTTACGTGGATGTCAACTTGAGCTGAGGGTGGCTGCTTTACTTTTCACTTTTTTTTTTGGCGAGGATATCAGTACGCAGATTCAGGAAAACAGTTGCGTGTACTCCGTCTTTATCGCTGGCAACATAGCACGACATCAGAGCTCGAATATGTAATCGTGTGCGGCTAGTACGGACGGGCTCACTCGAACAGTTGCTGCTTTTGCCATCGCTCAAGGCCACCCACCTCACCAGACTGTCATTATGCTCACGCGAATCCAGAATCTGCATTTCGCGTATCGATCACGCAAGTCATGGTCACGCAACACGAACGGACAGCCAGAACCTGTGCCGACCACGCAAATCGCGTGAGTAAATATCGCAAGTTGAGTAAATATTCAAGGGGGGGGGGGTATCTGAGGGCACATCACCTATTAAAAATTCCCCATCAGATAATTTTTCTTCATAGCGTAGGACACCGGCCTCCGCTTTACCCGTTTGGCGTTGCGAACTAATTATTTGACAAAAGCAATAGTTCGGAAAACTAATTCCTAAAGGCCCTGTATTCTTAAAATTTTTCAATTTTTTTTCCATGAGCGGCCACTGTTCGCTCTCGTCATACTTCCGGTAAATAATGAGGTTTTACGAGCCAACACCACGATTTGATTATGAGGCATGCGGTAGTGGGCAGCTTCGGGACAATTTAGGCCACCAGGGGTTCTTTAACGTGCACCTAATCTATGTACACGGGTATTTTCGCATTTCGTCCCCATCGAAATACGTCCATTCCATCCCTGGCTCTAGCGATCAAAGAAAGTGCCAGCAGGGGCTCCATTACCTTCGCATTTGTCTCACATCATGGACAATCTTCAACATTTATTCCTGTTTTGTAAAGGGAATGGCATCTTTAAAAAGAACTGGAGAACTTGAGGAATTCAATCTGAACGATCTCCGCATTCGCTCATGAAGATTCAGTGCCTTACATTTATTATTATGCCAAATGGGATCTGTACATTTTAAAGTACAAGTTGTGCATGCGCGAGAAGTTCCGCATGTTGAATGGGAATCATCCGTTTGTTGCTTTCAGTTACTTTTTCTTGTTTTTTTTGTTTTAGTTGTGCTGGCTCCGTTACAAATTATAGTCCCTTTGCTGCCACCACCGATTCGGCGGGGAAGTTGTTGCGGCATCTATATAGAGGGAGTGAACTGTCGTGCATACCAAACGACCTCCGTACCCTCGGTCAATTTTTTTTACTATTTAAAAAAAAATCACCTGGCGATAGCATTCTCGCAAACGTTATTCTTATTACTGATCGCTGCAGTTGCAGATATACAGACTACGAGCACGTTCCAAACATTCCAGGCACGTTCTTCGCAATGGCGCCATGTGTGATATACAGTAAAAGCTCGTTAATTCGAACCGCAAGGGAAGCCGCTTCAGTTCGAATTAACGAAAGTTCGAACTAACGAAAGTGAAGGAGAGCAACAGTACACTGCGATTTGGAAGCAGTAGGGCATGTCAGAAATTTGGCGAGTCAAAAAGTGATGGCGTGTGCCGCGGGCACACGCCATCTTCGAGTCGAAGCTCTGGGTCCGACTGTGACACACCACCGATGTCCAATGAAACGAAAGCTAGCCGAGGCTTAACACCATCACAATGAATCGCGACGGCCGATGCCTCCTAAGCTGAAAACAGGTGCACAACCGATGAAGACTGCCGAGACAAAAACGCTGAACATGTGAAGGTGGCCAAGGCCCTGATTCGTTGGTTCTTGATGGCAAGCGCAGCTGCGACGTACTTGATTCGCTGTGTTTTGGCGCTTGCCGTGCCATCTCCGCACAAGATTTGCGAAGCCTCCGAGATTCGCAGCGGGCAAGAAGTCTCGGAGGTTACGTAGAACGGAGAGGCGGCAGCCGCCGCTGCCTTCTGGCTGACCCCGCGTCGGTTAGATTTTTTTCCGATTTTGCCTTCTCTCGCCGTTCTCTCGGTTTCGGAGGCAATACAGCCTTGTGTGTAGGCAGTAGGCGCGTTTCTCTTGCCGTGTGCCAGGCGAGCGTTGTTCGAATTATCCGTGAGGGAACCTTCTCGTGTTCGAATTAACGGACTTCTTTATACATAGACTTCTGTGGAGCTTGGCCGGACCAAATCGTACAGTTCGAATTATCCATAAATTCGAATTATTGAAGTTCGAATTAACGAGCTTTCACTGTATTGAGCACTTATTTCAACTATGCAATGTGTATCCATGTTTCAGTGCTCCGCTCTTTTCGACACCACCCATCAGGGCTTTTTTCCGCCTCTCTCTGCCCGTATGAATGAGATGCGGAAGCGGCGCTCTGACCGAATTGGTTGACTTTATTAAATTGCTTTTTTGCCGAAAGCTTTTCAGTGATCTTTCATTCTTTGGCCTTCACCTCGACTGAAAATGAGGTCACGTGTACGAGTGCGCTCTGATACACACCCGCTGGCAAGGATCACTGTCTTCAAGGGGCGGGTTATTTGGGCTGTTTGCTGCATACGTTAATATCCTATATTCGTTTTAAGACTGCGGCATTTTTATTTCATGAAGTACGCTGATATGAAATTATGTCCTAACGATACTAAAGTGATTTTCTACTTCTCTATTTTAAAAACCAGGTATACCAGGTCGCAAAGCACCGTATTTATTAGCTGCAATAAGTACAGAACACCAGTTTTAAGGTCCATACCTGCCACAGATGCGGAATTTCACACCACACGGCGTTCATGTCTAGAAGTATACCTAACGAAGACGTACATCCAAAAGCTGACCTGAGCTTGGTGGGACAATGATCTTTTGAAATGATGCGATTGAGCGTGAGCACCTGCTGAACACTAAGATCATGGCAGTGCGACAATTTTCTATTTAACAACATGTTTTGCGCACAGTGTGGTGCGAATGTATAGTCAACAACTGAGAACCTATCACAATGTGAACAAATCCTTGCGATGCAATATTGTTGGTAAATATTTTCAAGAAATTAATATAAGTCCAAAAATAAATAGCGATGTTTACTTCAAAACATGATCTCCAAGACAATGTTTCCTCTCATTTGAGGCGGCGCAGATTATAATTACACTTTATTGCCTATTGTTCCAATGCTTTCTTCAAAACATACTATGGAACCACGTCATTAAATCTACGTCTTCGGAGATGCCGAGATAAAAGTGATGAGGGTATCTCGTTTCCCAGCGATTTGCGACTCTCCAGTCGCTAAACGGATGCTGTTGCAGAGGTGTCTCTACTTGAGTGGGATGCTGACACGTAGTCTGAGGCCGTGTGTTGTGAAACTATGTCAGTATGATTTTGTTCTAGTCTGCTCTCGTCAAATTTACGTAAGCACTGACGCAAGCATTATTTGGGGACACTCAGTATTGTTTCAACAGCTCCATAAGGCGCTCTCCCCTATTATAGGAGGTGACGTTTGTATGCTTTCAAGTCGAATAGCGCTACCTACATTGAGAGGTTTTTCTTACCTTATTGGCTGAGAAGACACAAGGATTGTTGCTTAGAACATGAAATAATTTCTGTGGGGTCGACCTAGCGCAGCTAATGTAGATAACTGGATAAAGATAGGGGTGTCTGCACCTGAGGGTTATGTGCTTCCTCTTGTATAGCTTGCGGTGGTTGGCTGAAAATCATGGTGGCGCGCAACAGCGAGCGAAAACATATGCTGCTACAATGGGTCGTCAGCGAAGAAGAGTTGGAAGAGCGATGTCTTATACGTGACAAAAGGGCTCGACAATGGTGTACAAACGCGCCCATTTTTTATTATTTGCAAAGTAAGTATCCTTTCGCATGCGCAGCTCCATGTCGCCAGAGCCAGAGCACTCTTGTATTCCTGGGCAGTTCTATTACTGGGGAATAGCCGGTAGTTCCGAAATAAAGGATTCAATTTTATTCAGTATATTAATGGATCTTTAGTGCTTTGACGTCATTCTGACTTGCAAGCTTTCGCCATTTTTGTGACGTCATGTGATAGATAGGCGAGATGGGCCTGGCTAAAACCTTTGCTTCTCATTAGCTGAGTAGTTATGCCGAGAAAAGTGACAAACTTCGCTTTTTGCTTCGTTCGGCCTAATCATGCATGCTGAATGTGTAGACGTCATATCAGATTCCGACCAGGAATAACATTTGGGAATAGGGCGCCGAACCACAGGTGGTACATTAAAGTTTTCCGCTACGGAATATTCAACGTGGCAGGCGAAGGAGCATGCCAGGAATTTGTGCACATATATATGCGAGTTTGTAAAATGCGGCTTGTAATGCTAGGTGCCAGTGAGTAATGTTGCCACACTGCATAGATTTTCGGCAGTGATGGCGGTACACGCTTATCTTGCTGTTAAGTCGAGCGCATTGTTTCGTCTGCCTTGCTGTGGCCGGCCATTTGGCAGTGAGTTGGCAACCAGCGAAATAAAATGTCGGGAGTGGTCATTGTACACTTTGTATAGAAACCGCATGCCTCAGAAGGCTAGTGCTTCCTTTTCTCCCCAAGTGGTGTTGGTGTAATCTTGTGCGAACCTGACCACGTCTTTATTAAAAGGTGCAATTGAACGTGGCACAACAATGGGTGTACACACGCCTAACGTCAGGCGTTTTGTTTCATGCTTTAAATCGGGTATAGTCAATCTACAAATGAAAACCTACATCATACAGTGTGAATACCATGCAACGTTAATTTTCTTACTCTTCGTTTCTTTTTGCAATTGTTGTCGTCGGCATATGAGTTTTGGCATGATCTCAGGCAGAATTCAGAAAGCTATTTTTTCGTAAGCTTTCCATGCCATTGGCTGGTCGCCTTAGCTAATTATCTGCTAATAATGATCATTTCCTGCATCGGCTTTTAAAAACATGGTCCAAAATGCAAGTATGCTGGGTTGAAAAAAAATCTCAATAAATCATTAAATAAGTAGAGCGATAGGAAAAGCTGGCGCCCATTCTCAGTCAAAGTGTACGGAAATATTTCGAACAAATTTACATAATTATTGCGCTCAAATGAAATATAAAAAATCTGCACGATGTCCAGCGAGTTGGAACCTCTGTACAGTGAGGCTCTCTATATGTCCATAAAGAGTCAGTCATCCGTGCCGTAGGATGGATGGATGGATGGATGGATGGATGTTATGAGCGCCCCGTTTGGAACGTGGTGGTGGGTTGCCCCACCAAGCTCTTGCTATTATACTGCCTGATGTCCCCCCTGGGTTACAAAATTCAAAACACCATGAACTCTCACAACCAAATTTCCTAACCCCATAGTGTGAACTTTGCTTTTGTATGTCGCCGTTCTTTGTCGTTTCCCAACTTCGACCGATCTTCCAATCGCCTCTTACTAATTTATATTGCGGACATGTTTACTTTTCCCCTGCTTACGCTGAACCCAGGGGCTTCCAGGAGGCCAGTGGTGTCTAAATCGTCCGCTGGGCAGATGTCTTCGCATTCTAATAAAACGTGCTCCATCGTTTCCCAAGATTTACCGCAGCAAGCACATGCTTCTTCTTCCTTCGCATATCTCGCTTTATAGGTGCGTGTTCTAAGGCATCCTGATCTCGCTTCGAAAAGGAATGAGCTTCGCTTTAAGTTATTATAAATTGTTTGTTTTCTGATTTCGTTTTTTGCTTTTGAGTAGTTACTCATGGCAGGTTTCTGTTCCATTGCCGCCACCCATGAGATTACTTCAGCCTCTCTGACTTTCCGCTTGCCGTTTTTTGTTGCTGTATTGCTCACACTACAGGCCGTATCCTTGCTGGAAGGACTCTCCTAGCCAATTTACCTTTTTTCCATATTCTTCAGTCATTCTTCAATGTAGATGCAAAGTAGATGCACGGAGGCCAGTGCCATCTGGTGGTGGTGCAAGAAAACCAGTGGCGCGCATACTCCGTTGTGATTGATTGGCATATTCTGCAAGAGAACAGCCAGGCCGCAGCCCCCATGGTCGTGAAACCCGCGAGGCACGCAAACAAAAGCGTCGCTTTTAAAAATTTATATCTGCTGTGATGAATTCATGCGGCTGAATGAGAAACCTTGCTTTCCCTGTGGGGAGTTCTTTTAAACCACAAGTTTTATAGGGATAACAAGCAGACGGACGCTCGAGGCGCACTCCCGCCTCCACTGTTGCCGTGCCGCGCATGATGCTCGTGGAGGGCTGGGTGGTTTCCAAGGACGCGGAGTGGCATTTGATCGTAAAAACGACGAAGCGAAGTGGGAGCACCCTCAAAGTTCTGCGCAGTCACCTTGGTGGCAGGGCCAAGGCAGGGTTCTGCCGTCCGCTACTGGCCTGACTCATGTGCGCACGTACACTATAAGGCCACTAGTGTTTCTATTGAGCTGCTGTTTCTATGCAAGGGCCTGAGTGGAACAAACAGTAAATTTCAAGCTTACACTACTAACGCGAGATGTTTCCAGTTGGTGTGATTGGGTTGGTCTCAACAGCGTTGTGAGGCACCTCGTAACTGCCAATGTGCGATTGCTTCTACTCAAGAATGGCCTTGCGCGCTACTTCATGGCAACATATCATTCGAGCGTATACACAAAAGAGTCTCAGGAGTTATTGTGTGGTGCTAAGCCTTGCTATCGCTCTCACTGCGTCTTCATTCGGAAGAAACTGGGACATGCTTTTATGAAAAGCAATGTGGCTTCCTCATAAATGAATTACGTCGATCCTAAACCTTATGAGAATAAATAGGCGCGAAGGCTCGAGAGGGATGCGGTCCAATTCCCGATACCGAGACGCTGGTTATCTCGCCATGCACGTAGGACCTGACGGGTCCCGCGTTGTAGAAAATGAGGCGTCGGCGCTCTGCGTCCCCTGTCGGCCATCGTTTCGGTAAAACTCATTCCGAACCCCGCGTACTCAACCACTCTTCAATGAGTAAAGTTTCTCATACTTTATCTTTCATTGTTTACAAAGAGGTTCCTCGGAATTTTGATAACGACTGCTCACAAACAAATTTCATAAGAAGAAACACCGACAACACATAACTTTTTTGTTAGATCTTCTTAGATAGATATATTAAAAGTACAGAACGGTAACAGGAGATCGGCTCAAGTAAGAGGCCGCGTTTCTACCAGAAAGACGCCTTCGTGCATAGTGTTCGCCGCCAGCGTTTCGCGGTAAACATTTAACTAGGCTGCCGCTACAGGGAAGCGTGAAAAGTAGTCAGGCATCTTTGAGCGCTATCGCATTACACTTTTAAAGGCGAAGCTTACGCATCGTCCAGCTTTTTTTTTTGTAAAGTGTGAAATGGAACGCTTGTTATTTAACAATTCTTCGCTCCTTGGAAGGAAGCAATCAAATGTTCCTTCCGGTCTAGAGATGTTGGCAACTGTCGTTTAATCTCGCACTGAGTTATGCGAACGCCAATTAATGCGTATGAAATGGCACTACTACGCAAGTTCCACCTCTCTAAACTCATCCACCTCTAAACTCATCCACGCTAACGTCACAACTTATTTTCGGCCTTCGCTCATGAAATCTGAGGTGTCTGAGATGCTTACCGATTACGACTACTCGGCGATAGAATAGCGTAACTCCTTGAGAAAAAGGCAACGGATCCTAGTATTTGTACTACATCCTAGCGACTGCTCTGCGATTCAATCATTATGCTCGGCTCTCTCATTCCTCTGGTTGCGCCGCCTCCCGAATAGGTCTACCTTCGAAAATCACCATAAAACAAAGGTTTCAAGTGGTACACGCTTCAGGATTAGTCCGCAAAGCCTCCACCTCTCAATACGTAATGTTTGGCATCTACCCAGCTTTGATAATTCCATCTTCAGCATGGTCGGTCCACTTTCAACGCGAAGCCCTCTTCGAGTCAACGCAATTGTTTTTTTTTTCTACACAGGCCTTCTCGTGGGTCGGTACTGAAGATAACGGTGTCTGAAAATATGTGTTACTAAGATCACACGGTATGTTATGCATTGTTTATGTGTCGCAAGGGTCACTAGGTACGTGTCACTGGTTGCGAGCCCCAATATATCTGCAACTGATTCCGTGCCACTGGCAATATGCTAGTGATTATGTGCCACTGGTTACATGCCACTATGTATGCCGCTGGGTCCATTGGGTATGCTACACTGCGTATGTGAGACTGGGCATCTGCTGTTCATTAACGAACTTCTTCTGCAGCAACTTGTGTTCGTGCCACGGGGTAAGTTCCGCTTTTTATGTACTACCCTACAGTGTACCTTTTTGTGCGCAACTTAGATATGTGTCTTTGGGCTCACGCCACTGGGTTAACTGTGTATGTCCGAAGGGCCACTGGCTTTGTGCCACTTTTCAATGAATATATTTGAAGCAAGCTTGGCTCAATGTGTATCAACACAACAAACAAACCCTAGGCAGTAAAATTAGCATTACGTAGGTGTCACCTACAACAGATTTTCGCTTTATTTCTACCCTCAATCAGCTCAATTTACTGCTACATAGATGACACTCTGCTATCACACTGTCACCTGGATGGGTGCAGTATACAGGGTGCCCCCAAAGTATGTTTAGAATTCGAAAAACGCAATAAAATGCAAATCATTATATAGGTGACTAAAATTTAGTTACAGGGTTTTACGTCCCACAATCACGACCTGAATATGAGGCACACCGTAATGAGGGAATCCGGAATAATTTCAACCACCTAGGGTTCTTTAGCGTGCACCTAAAGCTAAGTGCGCGAGTTTTTTGGCATTCCGCCCCCATGAAAATGCGACCGTCGTGGCCCAGATTTGATCACGCGACCTCCATGCTTAGCAGCCCAACAACATAGTCACTAATCATTCCCGGCGGGTAGTGACTGAAATGTGGTTTACTACACCTAGTTAGTAACAAAGCTTCTAGTATTAAGATCCAAATTCCGCATTTCAATTAACACTGTGAAGAAATAGCGCAGAAAGAGAGGACGCACATATGAGAACGCATGCATGGGCCAGTATGTCGACCTGCTGTATGAATGAATAAGGAAATAAATAAATAAATAAATAAATAAAATCGTACTCCCCAAGAAGGGCTTAATGTGTGGCGTGGTTCATTGGAAAAAAACTCGGACGTACACAATACCCGGAACTCCCGGAGTCTGCATAAAAGACAACCACCATTGCCACTATCAATTCCTGAATGGCACAAAAATTTATCGAGACTCGCGCACTTTTGGATAAAGCATTCAGTGGACAAAAACGAGCATGAGAGGCAAATATCTAACGGATAAGACAAGCATTTGGTGGACCTCCAAACACATGAATTCGCGCCGCTGCAGGCAGTCATATCTACAGGAAAATACAGTGCGCAAGGTCCTGCATCATAATCCACAATTATATGCGTATAAAGTACGACTGTTATATGCCGTGAAGCCAGACGATAAACGAAAACGTATAACGTTTGCAGTAGACGTACCACATAGAATTTCGCGTGCTGCAACGTTCTTCAGCTGAGTGTATTTCACTCATACTGCAACCATCCACGTTTCCGGTAAACTTAATACACATAATGCGAAAAACTGGGGCTCAAAAAACAACGCTCTGTGACAACTGATCTACAACGAGATAGTGCAAAGGTGACTGTGGTGCGCTGTTGGCTGTTGCGCAATGGAATCATCTATCCGTTTTTCGTAATGGAGAAAACAATTACTTCAAATGTTCAGCTTGTCCAATTTACTGAAAATGTGAAACCACGAGCGGCTCACCTTCATCCAACCATTCTCTACAAGCATGATTGTGCACCACTACATCGGAACATAGATGTTCTTGAGTTCCCCGGCCAAACGTTTTCCGGTCGTCAAACTGGACAACATTACTTAATTCCCTTGGCACCTTGTGCATCGCACATAACGCCCCAACATATGTTTGTGTGTGGATATGTTCAAGACAGTGTGCATCGAACAAAGATACGGGACATTTTGACCTCAAGCGAATGATTGGTGATGTCACCTCCAGCATTGTTGAGGCAATCCTTCTGCGGGAACGGCAGGAAATTGAGTGTAACGCGATAGCGTTAAGGGCCCCGTGTCGAAAAAAATGCGATGTCGACTTCCGATGTCGCTTGGCGAATACTTATTCCGGACCACAACGACCCAGGCTCTCCACGTGCACAGATACATTACTGAACTAATTGAATTCAATAAAGTAACGTGCGTCAGAGATGCCGTAAAATACAACCTAACCGCAACCTGCAGAAAGGATGGCGTCGGAGTGTAATTTCAAGATACCAGGAAACATATTTTTGTTACGCGAAAAATCAAACAGAAAACCCTTTTCCAGCATATCTACCATTCATATAGCAGCTATAGCCACCCTCAGATCCCATAAAGGGGTGCGTCCGGCTACTTGCAAACAGCTCTAGATGGTGCTCGCCTCCGCCGAATTATGACCGCGCAAGAGGCCGCGTTTCTGCTATAAACCTCGTCTTCATGCATAGCGTTCGCCGCAGGCGTTTCTCAGTAAGCATTACGGTGACATAAGCCGCAGTTGCAGGGAAGCGTGAGGAGCAGTGAGGGATCTTGGAATGCTGTCGCTTTCCATCGTAAAAGGCGAAGCTTAAACGTCCTCCCCAGTTTTTCTGTTTATGTCGTTCATGTGACATAAGGCGGCCATATTCAGATTTCTGTGCGGTGAAGCGAAGTTCATTATATACTGCTTCTACATGAGTAATTTTTGCATATTTATCCATTCATATATAATTGGAACAAAAGCTTAGCTTTGTAAATAAACTTTACGGACACCCTGTACTTTACTTACAGAAGGCGGCCGTTGACACAGAGCTCTGTAGAGACGTTGCAATGACTTATCGAGAATGCTGATGGCACGCTGAGGAAAAATGGTGGAAAATATTTACGTGGATTCTTTTGCTCACTCTATCGCATATAACTTTTCTTCATGGCGTATGTTACATTTCGTTGTGAATCCTGGTAAATGATGATGCGGTCGCAAATGACGCGAACCTTGCATTCTTAGAAAAAATCTGGCATGATTTAAGGTACAGGTTTGAAGCTTTTACCTAAATACATGGGAACGAAGAAGTTGCGTTCTTGACAACTGAAGCATAAATTTCAATAAACCTTCGTGCATATACAAAAAAAAAGCATATTGACTGTAAGGCAGCCAATTTTTAATGGGAAGTGTTCATTTCCTCATTCCAGACACTCTGTGGACGCCTTGCAGGCTCTTCCTGTCTAGCGGCAATGCTTCTAAGATGACTTTTTGGTTGTTGTTTACAGTTGTTGAGGACTTGTTGAATCAATACTATTTCCATAGTGTATCCAGCGTTATTGAAAGCATACAAGAATAAATCAACAATAAACTTCTTGAGCACTTTACACCAGTAAAGTCACTGACTAAATGCCATTGACTTATTGTTGAATGCTGCTGTGTATTATGCAGCCTGATTGAGCAATATCACGATTAAATATATATGTGGAAGAAGCACACACGCATTCGTGTCTGTCATTTACACATATATACTGTTTTATATCACATAAGAAGTTTGCAGGGACAACATGGCCACAATTAGTACATGACCGGGGTATTTGGAGAAGTATGGGAGAGACCTTTGTACTACAGTGGACGTAACAGGCTGATGATGATGAGGAGGATGATATCACGTAATCACCAGTATATATACATATATATATGACATCAAGGTGAACGCATCTATGACGGCCGCAAGGTTCTGATTGAAAGAAACAACTCTTCCACAATTTTTTCTTATATATTTATATACACTTATGAGCCAGTAACTAACAAAGGGCAATGAACAATAAAACATGGCGCTCCTCGGTTTCCCTTCAGGTTCATATATACGTATATATACATTTGCAGAAGAAAACGAACGTCCGCACAAGCAGTGACCAATGACCGATGATTGGACGTATCCCGGATTCCCATTGGTGTCCATTATAACTGGTCAGTGCCCTGGCTGTGCGTGTTGAAAAGGGCATCGTCTCCACCTTAAATATAGGCACGATGGCGGAGAAAGTGGTGAACATGTTTTTAAAGAGTGCGTTTTATTTAGTTGTTCGCCCTTAGCACGCAATATAAAGAAAGAAAAGCATGAAGAATCTGCACTTCAGTTGTCAAAGTGTGCTTAAGCATACCCCCAATTTTTTGTTGGCATACCTCCAAATTTCAAGTTGGCCAAATCCCAAATTCCAGTTGGCCCAACCACAGAATAAAGTTGGCCCAATCCCAAATTTCAGTTGGCCCACCCATAAATTTGATGTTGGCCCAAGCCTAAATATGAAGTTGTACTACCTCCAACTTTTAAATTGGCTCACCGATCTTATTGTCTTTCCCATGCATATTCTACGGAGCCGTTTGTATCTCTATGGGTATGCATCAACCTGATCATGTAAGTATTATCCCTGATCAATCTTTTTTTTGTTTCAATTGTTCCTCATCGTTTATAAAGCTAACAACAATCTATATTTACGCCATTATGACGAATAAACGTCCTAACTTCGCAAATTGCGCATTATTGCACAGATATAGGGCATTAAACTTTCCGCGTAACGAGCACATTTTGCTCTGGCGAGTAACCGCTGGTCACAGAATCCTTACGCATTAGAAGTTAGCCCGATATCTGCGACATGGTGTCCATGTTTTGCATGGAGGCCTGCGTCTTTTCTATAACATAGGTGGGAGTGCTGGAAAATACGCAGGGAAAGTGCTTACCTCGCAAGCACAATCTGCGCTGCTATAATCTTCCACTGCCCAATCATATCACAGAAGCACATGTACAAATGTTTAAAGAATGGGACGATATATCGACTACGGTTTGACATGATGTCCAACTAATAAGCATAAAGGGGGACAATTCTGTATTTTTCTTTTCAATAGACCAGGTCGCGGCGATTGGTGCACGTATTACTCAATATTTAAAAAAAAACACATGGCGTGACGTTTGGCACATTTTATTTTGCACCAACGCCATCGCTTGTGCCGACGGCATAAACGATGCCGTCGGTGTGACATGATCGGTGACGTCACCGTCGTCTTGCTGCTGTCGCCACACGCGCTCTAACGTGACACAAATATAGCTGTTCGCATTACACAAAGCCATTCGTATTGCCAGCAATGCTTTGCACAGTCCATAACGACGCCCAGCAGCCAGCTACCAGCAAAACGTTTCGCCTAACATCTCTTCCCACAGTGAGTGGGCCATGCTTCCTGTTCAAAAGCGAACCTATTTCCTGCGAACATCGCCGGCTTTTCATGACTGTGAGAGCTGGGTGGCTGTTCTGTCACTAATTAGTCCAATCAATCACAGCGGAGGAGGCGCACCTTAGCCCCCCTGGGTTATTTGCATCACCACCAGATGGCTTTGGTCGCAGCGCATCCGGGGTGGCGGCGGCGCCGGCTGTGCGGGGAAGAGGACAAAACAGAACCAGAAAGTTCGCGCTCGCGCATCAGCGGTAGGGCGGTAATGATGAAGTAAGCTTTGTTTTCGGATAAAATGGATTGGAATTGCGCAACGTAAGCGTATGATGCCTCTGAAACCATGATGCGTTCAATGCGTCCGTCGTACTCACAAGTTGTGAGTGACTCCGTTTAACAAAAGGCTCGGTATAATTTGTGTGCGCCCACGCTTGCGTTTGCTAGTTTTTGTGCATGCGTGCATGGCATTTACTTTGTTTTAACTCTGTATGCCCACATACAAAGGCTCACTGCATATAGATTTGTTAGATCACTTGTTAGATCTGCTGCATTCTTGTTTAAGCCACTATGTTTTTGACAATCTGTGCGGAAAATGCCCGAATTTAAAACAAAAATTGAAGTATCAACAATAAATCTCTGTAATTTAGCAATCAAAAATGTAATTTTCTGAGCGCCACCTATACAAGCAGCCTCCCAGCTCTCCACTTCATTACAGTGATGCCTTGGCCAAATAATGGGCAGGGCAAGAAGCATCCAAAGCAACATGTGCCTGTAGTGTCCATGGCTTGCGGGCTAGGCAGACATCAAGTGGAGAGGCAAGTAGCAGAAGAAGCATGAAAGAGAGAAAAGCACAAGGGAGGGCACGAAAGGGAAAATAGTAATATGAAGATGAAGCATGGGCTATCACTGGTTAACCCCACCATGGTTGGCTTAAACAGTGTAATTGGCATGCAACTAACATGCAGAAGTAATATGAGAGTAAAAGAAGGATGTAAAATAATAGGTCCTATTGGGCATCTGGGAACGAGGAGCAAATAAGAACAGAAGGTACAGAATGAGTAATTTGACGCGCCAGTGGTAATAGCAATGCACGCGTTAGATTATTGGTCTTTGGTATTGGTCATTGCATCTTTGCGACTGCTCGCCCTGAGTCAAGTGTCGGTTGTCAAATTTACTACAAATTATTCGGAAACTGCAGAAACGAACCGCATCGAGTTTTGAATTTAAATTGATCCAGTTTGTCCTCAACTGCTGCCACGCCTAGTAGCTGCATTTCTTTGCGTTCCTAACTTTTCCCACTCCCGCGCTACCCCATGTATCCGAGCTGCTACAGGCGAATAGTGACGCGGCTGTTATTCAATCGTCTGGTGATGGCGCCATGCAGTTCTACACGCCTCCTCTCTTTACCAGCTCTTTACCATACTTTCTCCCTTCTGGACTATTGCGCGTTAGTACAAAGGGGAACGCTGTTGCTTCCGCAGCGCCTTTGCGCGGGGCGC
The DNA here is from genome assembly GCF_038994185.2 of Dermacentor albipictus. Taxonomy (NCBI): domain Eukaryota; kingdom Metazoa; phylum Arthropoda; class Arachnida; order Ixodida; family Ixodidae; genus Dermacentor; species Dermacentor albipictus. Next base: position 442,045,963 of record NC_091821.1, read on the forward strand.
ACGGATAATTGCAACAGTCCAGAGGGTGCTATGACGCCCATCAGGGAGCACTAGATGACATTGCGACTGCACGATAGAAAGGTACAACGGCGTTTCTCACGGAGCCTTTCCTCTCTGCCACGCTTCTGTCACGTTTACACATGCGGTAAGCCAACCCTTGACGCGGCCTGCAAGACAACATCAGTAGCATTGCAAAAGTTGAAGGAAGACTCAAAACGAGCATCGCTTTAAAGGATCGACACCCACCCAGTGGGATCCAAGCCAGTTCAACTGTCAAGTGGTGCTTTGAAACAAGTTTTGCACACGTCACGCCGCATAGAGACAAATTATGTGGTCCGGCAGATATTGCACACGTCGAGGAACGTTCAGTCTTACGAGCGCGCTGCCTGTACAAGTAAGTGTGCGCCATTTCGCCCAGTTACTAACACCTTCAAGATCGGGCCTAGTCGCAACAAAACAGGTTTTAGCAATTTTGACTCGAGTACAATACATGAGGAGCCATGCCGTCGAGGTCACGCAAGCGTCCTCGCCTTGCCGATGTCAAACGCACGCTCACGCTACACACACAACTGCTCCCGTTGAACAAACCTGTTGGTCTGTCTGGTAGCGTTCTGCAGTAACAAAAATAATGCAGATAGCCGGCAACTTGCAAAGTACTTCGGATACTATCGATTTACGCAGGACATTCCACAGTTTTGTATGTTGCCTATTAGAAATTTTATTTGCTAATTTCGCAATGAGGTCTCTTTTCGAATGTAGATCGTCTCTTCTTTAGACGCTTTCATATTCGTCTGTAACATATCATCCACGCTCAGGGGCTTGCATCACCGCCATGAGCAAAGCTTCACCGTGGACTGCCGAAATGCGTCATAGGGTTCGAGTTATACCTCTCTGTCTCCAGGGCTCATAACGACTCGCGGGGAAAAAACCCGGCATTCGTACATCAATGTCACCAGGGAGGAAAGGCTTTTTTTCATTTAATGTCCGCTTTCGCACCTTCTTTCCAAGTGGGATGTATCGTACGTCGGCCTTTCTCAGCGTCATGTTGACAGGAGACAGCCCGGTGTGGAGGACAGGAGAACTTGCACGCAGCTTCTTCGAGTTGTTGGTGCCTGGTGCTAATCCAACGAGGGCTTTCTAGTCGGAGGGCACGAATTCCCTGAGGCTGATCGGGCTTCGGATATCATCTGCCTCTACGGGACCGCACGCAGCCTCTTCGAGTGTCCTGTCAGTCAGTTAGACATTCCCCTTCTGCCAAACAGCGTCCGTGTTACAAGCTGTCTTTTCCGCAGGGCTATCTGTGAAGGATACCCCAGCTCATTCGCACCAAGTGGGAAGGAACCGGTAATAATTACAGCACATTACCAAGCGTACTGGGAGCTTTCCATCCCAAGAGCTTTGCGAAGATGGTTTGTTGCTCTGCAATGATACCGCTTATGCTTTTTGCAAGGCTGTCTTATTGAGACGGATGCTTCTGTTGAACAATGCACTTACATTGGCGTCGCTACTTGGCTAGAAGGCTGGTCGGTAGTATGCTTCGTAAACATACGATGAATAGTTTCTTTCTACAGACTTAATACAGTGACCTGTGGTTCTGTATACTTACTCTTTGAAAGCAAATTGGCATGCTGCCGGGACTTTGCTCTTCCAGTTTTTATGATCAGTACTTCTGATAACGTGCATGGGAATTAGCACAGAAATCTCTCATACATGTCTGGTGTCGTGTTCTACATGTACAAGATATATACGGCCCAAGAATTACATGCTCACATCCTTTTTGATTATTTTATTGTTAGCGATGGTAACTGTAGACCTGAAGAAAAATAATGACCAAACACTTGACGAATCAAGTACAGCTGCCAGCTTACAATAAGAACATGGGCGCATCTAGAACGGTTGTCGCCATGCAAGTATCAGATGAGAGCGCTGTTGTTTTTATGTTTTCTTTTATTCTGTAACCTAGACATCGTGTTACTTTTTTCCTTCTTCGGTCAGCGCATTAGCCGTACAAATCCCACACAGGAAAGGATGCCTTAGGTTAATGCAGTGTGGTTGGTGGACGCTGGTTATTCCTTACCCCTGATCTGCTCGATTTCAGATTTTTGAATGAGATCAGCACCATACCTCACTCTGGTAATATCTAGGAAAAATTGTGGTCCATAGAGCTAAATGTTTCATCAGCTAAATCTGTGACTTGTGCGGGACATAAACATGAACCTAACGCGTTGCATTGGATTAAAAATGAGTGCGTTGATTAGCATTTAAATAACCACACAACGAAAGCTCCGCTTCACATCACCTCCAACATGTGCACTCTATCCAGGTATTTTTGGGGGAGAGGGGGGGGGGGGGGGCTTGCAGTTTCTGTATTTTTCTCAATTTATCCAAGCGGCGCCGACTGAGGCGAACGTCTTAAATGGCTCATGGGTCGGAAAATCTGATGTCTGGCGTTATGGCACCGAAAATTCATCGCACCATAGTTTATAGGGAGTTGAATTGTCTGCTTTTGGCCCGAGTCGAACCCAAACCTGTGGCGTTAATTGCCGGGAAGTTAGTTCAGACCCACGACCTTTGGGTTGAGACATACCCTCGACCTTTTGTGTTAAATAGGGCAAAATATGCCATCAATTTCTATATAGAATGCCTTATAGGAGCCAACTACATCTCCAAAGTGGATTCTTAATGGCATCGTGAAGGTCGAGAGACAACCACATGACCTTTGGCGGAAGTCGCACCCTCGACCCTAGGTGGGAGCAGAACCACGATTTTTGGTTTTCATTACATCGAATGTAATTAAAGCACCTGAATCATCGCCCCAACATAAAGATATAGACGAACCGGCCTCTCCAATTTGTATTTCAGTTGACATCATCAAGGTGGAGAGTCGAACGCACTACGTCTGGTGTTAATTGCGGCGAAGTCATTTAAGCCATAGTTAATAAGGAGAGAGTAAATTAAGGCACTCGCACTCATGACGTTTGGAGGTAGGGGAACCCCTGACCTTTGGTGGGAGCTGAACCGCGACCTCTGGTTTTCATTAAGGCTAAGGTAATTAAAGCACCTGAATCCATGGCCCAACATGAATATATGGACGAATCAGCCTCTCCAATTTAGATTCCAATTAATGTCATGAAGGTCGAGAGTCGAACGCACTACGTTTGGTGTTATCTAAGGCGAAGTCCGGTAAGGAATGGTTAATTAAGACAAAATTAATTAGGCAATCGAACTCGCGGCATTTGGAGGGAGGGGAACCCTGTACCTTTGGTGGGAAGCGAACAACGACCTTTGGTTTTCAGTAATACGAAGGTAATTGAGGCACCCAAATCCACGACCCAACATCAAGATATGGGCGAACCGGCCTCTCGAAACCATGACCTTTGTTATTAATTAGGTCGAAGTTAACTAAGGTACAGTTCATTATTGCAGGGTTATTTAAGGCACCCGATCTCATGAGCTTTGGTGGGAGAAAACAAGTAATAGGAAGCAACAACGCATTCAAATAAAAATTCAAGTAACGCAATGAATGTCTCATGAGCGAGCAGGCTTTCGCCTTCATCCTTTAGCGTACGCTAAAGTGATTCTAAACTTTTTTGTAGCCACTAAAGTGTGACAATTGTATCTACCATTTTATCCGGTTCACCTGATGTAGAAACGAATGGTTATATGCGCTTTTCTGCGAGCGCGTCCACCTGCTGGTGTTGTAGAAACCTAACAACATGGCATGTAACTACTGTAGCTTTATGATATTGCGAAACTGGCAAGCAAATAATCACAATGCTTCGGTCACTGCTGAACGCAATGACAAACCAACGCCTAGTATTGACTGGGAAAAATTCGGAACTAGGAGGTAATAAATATTGGTATGCACACACATCTTCGCAGCAGTCGTCACGTGCACATTTCGTCATTTTCAATCTCCTTGCGTATTCATAAATGCTCATCAGACCTTCAATTCCTCCTCACACGTCAAAAGTGTCAGTAACTAGTTGCCCTAGAATAAAGCAGCACCTGGCAATTTTCAGCGATTTAGGCCTAGGCCACTAATAAAAAGAAAACTGGGGTAGGGGGCGTACACATGCAGGAATATATGCATAGTCCTCACGGGTAACTATTTTTAGCAAGCACGTGGAACAGTGGTGAACAGTAAATGGGTGCAAGCGTTCAGCTTGTTAAAATAGGCGAGAGGGTAGAGAAGCAAGTGAACGTGTGCTATCTGTCACGGTCGCCTAGCAACAGGCATTCTTCCATCTATTGCTTACCGAATGACCTCAGACATATGGACTCGTTGCGGCATTCTGAAGCTCACTTTGTGTACAAGTGACAAGGGGGTACAAGGGGGCACTGCTCAGTATAAGAACCAAGCGTTCATCGGAATAAATTTCTGAAGTGAAGAAGCACTGGAACTGCACAGTGGCGCAAACATCTGTGCACTCGAGTTTCCTCGTGCACTCTGATTTTCGTATTCATTTTTGTATTGAATCGCACTGTTTGCATCTAAGTTCTTTATGTTACATAAGTCTACTTTACGGCTCGCTGGCATTTTTGTCGGCTTTCACCTAGGTACTTCGTGTTCGCAGATGTCGTGGACATTTATTTTGGGGCTGAATTTTCGATTTCGACTGCATTTTGTCGTTAGTTTTATCGATTGCCTTTTTTCGTCATTGCCATGTGAGCGGGCAGAAGATATGCAACTCCCATAGTATGAACGCAAGGACCGTTAATCGGTTATAGAAGCGAAATTCCAGTTTTGACAAATTAGTGAGTCATGTGTTACCGTGGACATTGGTGGGACAGCTTTTTGCATGGAACAACGTTACATTTTTTGACAGCGTTCATAGGCAAACTAGGATTTAATAGACAGTGTCAGGTAGAAATGCTGGTCACAATCAAAAATAATTTCGACGAAAGAAGAAACGCCAAAATAACATGATGACCGTAAAACCTCACACGCCAAACCAAGAAAGTAAAGATGCAGTACGTATTTATTTATCACAGTACCAACAGCGCCAGTTTGGCATTACGTAGATAGTATAAATAGCGTAGTATAGATAGCATAGATAGTATAAAAACAAAAAAAGTTACAGACGCATTTAAGACTTCTTAGCGCATTGAATGCGAAAGCATTCTGAATATTCCGTGCGATACTTTTCACTTAGTCATTTGCTCGAATTGGGCAAAGCCAATTTTGGGAGCGGGCCAGGTCGGCTTTCAACGTGGGTAAGCAGAATTTTCGACTTGTGCAAAGTCAGCTTTCTGGGTGTGGGCCACGGCATCCGACCAACGCCGTGACTGTTCACCGCAGGATGTTCACCGCAGGAGTTCCACGTTGTAAAATCACGTCGTGTAATTTAAAATCGGTGACATCTGTGACACAGCTTGTTGGGAGCGCTCTGGTGATGGCGTAGCGCGTGGTGTAATCTGTCGCCACAGTGACTCGCTTGCTGCCAGACGTTGACAGATGGAAACGTCCAAGTAAGTCCAAGTCAACGGGAGAGAACAGCTCTGACAGGACGTAGAGCTGTTGCGCCTATATGTACGCTTGATGCCATAGAAGTGGCGTCAGCGCTCCTTGCTTTGCTGTCAAGATTTCCTTATTTTATTGCTAGCTTGCCTCTGGTTCATTTTTACTTGGTAGAGGTAAAGGGCCACACAAGGATAAAGTACGACTGCTCCACGTGCGGTCCCAGTTTACAATGCACAGTTCTAAAGGAGCACTACATTGACAGTTCGTATCACGCCAGCCATTTGTAGCAACCCAGAGGATGATACCCGGAAAATATCGCGGAAGAGAAATTGTCTGAAGTGAGTTCGCCAATCAAGACTTACGTTTCACATTGCGGGCATTGCGGGCAAACGGGCATTTCTAAGTCTACCAATTCAAAGCCCACTGCATTCGTTTTAACATAAATCCAACCAGAGTTCAGATCACCCTAATGCATTTGTTTTCACACAAATCACCCGACGTAACATAGTTGGTCATTTATTCCACAGTTGGAAACCTTTCTGTTTGATGCAAAGTTATACATTAAAGGGACACTAAAGGGAAAAATGATTTCTTCTGCATCAGTAAATTGCCATTCTACAACACCAAAAACGCCATTCTTACAACGATAAGATGTTTGGTAAGCCAGAAAAAGCGCAAGAACGAAATACGTGTGGCGACGCCTACTTAGGTTTCCGCACTTGGGGGCAGTGACGTCTTATATTTGGTGGCATCTTCTCGGGCCTACTAATTATATATAGCGGCGCAGGTTGAATACATTGTGTTCTAAAGGAACCAAATATTAAAGATGGCAAGTTCCGGGAACCTTTATTCAGCCCGGCCCAAATGCGAAAACATACTTTGGAATCCCTGACGTCATGCTGACGTACCGGCGCTTGGGTTTCGGCGCGAAATTTAAATACTGATATTGGACCTCCATTTTCTCATCTAATAATCAAAGTATATATATATTTTTAAAACCAGTGCCTGCAGGGTTCTCAAACAATGCTTCATTAGTCTTAACTGATTTATTCTTTTGCTTTAGTGTACCTTTAAACCATGCTTCAGTGGAGAAAGCCGCATCCCTAAATTCATTTCGGAATATGTAGATGAAAGTGTTCCCAAACACGTTCTATTCACAATCTGCATAATATATCGCGTCTCACTACGAACTTAGCTTTGCATATGTAAAAGAGTGCTGGAAATAGTGCGTGTCTGAGCAGTTGCTCATGGCGAAGTCTGTACTAACAAGCCTATATTGACTTTTTGACCCCTATGTCTTCCGCGGCCGTCACAAGGTTTGCTACTGTGTGCTTCACCAGTTTCCTAAAATCTGCTATTTGTGTATTTCCTGTCTTGGAGATAATGACTAGGTAATATTTTTCTTTCTTCAAGCCACAGCAAAGAGAAGGTTAATATAGTGCCCTTCCTTCTGCACTTTTTTGTATTCCCTGCTTCTTCGAACAACGTTAAAGAAAATTTATGGCTACCAAGTACGCAAACATATTTATGTATCTAGGGTTTCTTCTGGGCTCCGGCTCTTCTCGACACTTTTATATCGCGAACTGTAACATTTTGTCCTCCCAGCAGCGGTGATGGTTTCTAGCTCGTCGTATTTCACTGTAACATACGCAGGGTTGTGAGGCAGCCTTTCTGATCTGATCTTTGCCAGCGAACGTGGCCAGAATAATGTTCTGCTTGCTGGCGCGTAAATTTGAGTGAAAGCAGCCGTGGTGCCTTTGTTGACTTTGCATTATCTGGCCCATTCGACGTTTCTCCGTTTGCTGGGCAGCTACATATCAATATCAGAGTTCTCTCCTTCTGCTAGCAGTATTTCTGGGGAAAATTTTGTTCGTTCTTTCATGGTCGCACATTTTAGCGGCTCTTTCAGTAACATTTATTTTGGAGAAGGAGGCGATCGACGACTCTACAAGGCCTCATTTTTCATAGCTTTACGAAGGCGTAGACCTTTGCGCCTCAAGGAAAGCATGTTATGTTAGCAGTTAGTTACGCACGATAGCAGGGAAAAGCACAAATTGCGTTGTTCATAGGCGGAAATAAATTGTCAAATGTAAGTGTGCAGCATAGTCAGGCCAATGGGAACACTAAAGCTCAACTAAAAGAAAAGTAAAAATTGTTTTGCATTTTGCTAACGTGTATATGCAGAGAGCACATTTGAAGGTTGCGGTAGCGAAGCATCGAAGCTGAAGAATATGGCAACTATGCAGTACAATGCTGCACTGGTGCGGGAGCACGTAACAGTGTGCCTGCTTATCTGGGATTGTCGTGTTTGGCGCGTACTGGAAATCACAGTAGATTCGTGGGGTTCACGTCGCAATGGATGTCTAGGGCTGCGGGAGACACCGCAATAATAATAATAATAATAATAATAATAATAATAATAATAATAATAATAATAATAATAATAATAATAATAATAATAATAGTAATAATAATAGTAATAATAATAATAATAATAATAATAATAATAATAACAATAATAATAATAATAATAATAATAATAATAGAAGGTTGCGGAATATATTTGACCACTTCGTGCGGTCTTTGTTATCTGCAACACAGCCTGCCGGACAACATGCGACAACATACGTTTGAATTTAAATACATAATTGTTTTTTCCATTTCGCCTCATAAAAGGCGGCCAGTCGCGGTCCGAAAATCTTGAAACGTTTCTCTGCAGGATATTATAAGAGTCCCCTTAGTTGAAAGATCTGTTTTTGCATTTTTAACTAAAGATAATATCTACACCACGCAGATAAATAGCAAGCAAATTGTAACCTAATGCTTCCGCTTCCAAATCCATTTCTTATGAATAAAAACGAGTGAACACACCGAAACAGAGGCACTAACGAAACCATGAAGCCGATCCTAGTTGCGCAGAACGCACGAACTCTCGGTTTGGGAAAGTATGATTTTTCATGTTCGATTTCAGAACCGATACTTCTGGTTAGTTGGCATGACAACTGCAGGTGGCATGAACCAAAGTGTAGTAATAGACTGCTTTTGCGTTATTTCGGGCATTGCAAGCTAGGAACATATGGTATTGCAAACCTGACTTACAAAAAAAAGGGGGGCCAAAGTCATCTCACCATGACAATCGACAGTAATGCTAAAAGCTTTCGTACATTGTCATTTTAGAAAACTGTATAACTGTATACACCTTGATTAAAATATGTACAGCTCATTCTGATGCTTGCATTGCTTCGGCTATGTGCGATATATGTTGTGTACATCGACCCTCTTAGAGCAAAGGCACTCGCTTGCCAAGGGCGCTGACGAGCAGGACGCCATGACGACGACTGAGTGCCTATGACGTATTGACCACGACGGAATGACAAAAAAGGAATAACGTCATTACCATCAAAGACAAAAGCGGTATGACGATTACGGCATGGCAACAGTGAAGTGAATGTTCCAAAGTGATAATGGTGGTCTAACGACGACAGCTTTATGGCGGTGGGCTAGAGTACAATGGGATGACGACGAGTGTATGACGAAGATGATAGGGAACACAGATGACAAGCCTGAAATTACGACGATGACGCCTCCACGATCACGTCATTACAACAGTGTGACAACGCGTGCACGGCGGCATCCGTCTGAGGACGACGCGATTAGGGGGATGTCAGGACCACGGTTGCATAATCACATTGTTATCATGATTGCATGGTTAAGCTTTGGCGAAGAAAGAATGACCGTGATGGAGCGACGAAGAGTGTGTGATGACGACGGCATTACAAAAATGTGTTGACTTTTCTCAAGTGATGAGGATTGCAAAATGAGAGCGTGAGAACTACCGAATGACGACAATGGTTTGACGACAATGGTTTCTTGACGACTGTTCGGCGATAATCACGTGTGGACGAATACGGGATGACTGAATTCGGACGACCAAGTTGGGTGATGACGATTGAAACACCACAACTGCCACAAGATGACGGTATAACGAAAAGGCGTTGCGATAATTGTATAACGAGACGCAATGACCACGATGGCATCACATTGATATCGGCACGCTACGATGAACTGTGCGCGTGACGATGAAAGCAGGACGAAGTCTGCATCCCGACTGCTGTAGGACGCCAATGACGTACGGGTGAGGGAAAGACGGGAGGTGGATGGCGAAGCTGGAATGGCGACGATGGAATGATTATAACGGCGACACGATGAAAGTATGCGAACGAATATTTCACGACTGCATGATGCAGATGGCGTTACGTCCAGCGTATGGCGAGAGTCAAATGGCAAAGCTGCAATGACCGCTTTTCAACGAACACGGTCGCATTGCAAACGCGATCACGTACATACTGTCTCAAAATATTTGAAAACTGAGGCCGCTGAGCAAGTGTAGGGGGTAGTGGTGATGACTGCACCATGAGAGTCAGATGAAGTTTGGATAATTATGGTGGAACAATGCCGATGGCATCACTACGGCGGTACGACAATGATGAATGGCAACGATTGCACATCTGCGGGATGAGGACACTGGGATCACTACGAGTGTGTGACAACAATGGAGTTACGAAGACTGGATCACGAAAACTGCATGATAACAACAGCATGACGACGACAGCCAGACGGTGAACGTATGATAATGAAGGCATGACAAAATCAGGATGAAAGAATGACAACGAATTCTCGATGACTGCGATGCATGCTACCATGTTCCAGCACCAAAATCATGCTCATTCATTCTCTCACGCCTGCCTCGGTGCTCCTGATTGTGGCGCTGACTTATGCCGCTATTGAGGTGTTCGCGAGCCGAGCGCGCAAAATCGTCCGCTACGCGGAACGACACAAACGCCACAGCTCGTACGCGAGACCGTCACCGGAAGTGCGCACTCACCTAAACGCATGCACGAGAAAAAAAACACACACAAAAAAAACAAGGCAGTGCCTGTGAGGTATTGATTACGCGACCCTCCGTCTCCGCCATGGGACCACGAAGGTAAGTAATATCGCTTGCGGCCGTTAGACAAGGCAAGTGGAGAGAGTGCCTATCTTGGCGGTTATGCTCGTCTCCTGAAATTAAACGTTGGCGGCACTTCAAATATTTCTGTCTCTGCTATTAATAAACTAACTTGAAAATTTCTAGCAGCATAACACTTCTTAGAGGCCACGCAACTAGTTTCATCTGATAAAGAAAATGTGCTGCGTTGCCTGGCGAGCAGCCCTTTAGGAGGAAACCTTAACTCGGGGGATCCTATGTAGATCGATGGCAAAGGAGAAACCATTTTTCTCGGCAATCAGGTCACGAAATTCGATGAGGTTTGTTCATTTAAAAGAGAAATATAGGATCTAATCATTGTTGGTAGCGAGTTCGTTATTTAGGGCGTCAATTCGTTTGTAAACATTCATGAATTGGCAAATTATTAGAAAACGAAACTATCAATTTAGAAATAAATCTTATTCTTCGATATAGAAAGGGTATCACAAGTATGACTTTTGTGCGCAGGAGTTTAGCACAAGAGTTATAGATACGGTTATGAATTCACGTAATGTATAAACTGAAATGTCCAGTATGCCCGCTTCGGATGATCTAACAGATGCATGTGACAGCACGGCGATATCTGTTCTGTCTTGCAGAGCTACTAATTGGTACAATTTGCGCTTCTGTATTTTTCAAACAGCAATTTTTGCAAATTCTCGAAGCAGCTCCAACTCTAAATTTGAATCTGGCTCCCAAATATCACTAAAATTTATTTTGCTTCGTATGCAACACATTTTATCAGCGTTTGCCCAGTGGTTACGTCAGAAAAGCGTTTCTTCGTTTCACATGTACTTCAATAGGCGGCATTGTAGGCGACATCGGCTGCGAGCATGAAACTTACTCTGAACGCTAACAGTTCTTTCCGCCTTCATTTTTGTGCACGATGGTCTGACATACACACAGCTCCTCAGCAGAAGCGCTAGGGCTTGTGCGAATAATGCTGACCTTAGCTGTTAGAGAACGAACGCTGTAATGGCCGTTGAGGGCAGCGTCGTTTTTAACCGGCAGTCCTACAGCGCCTATCTCGAGTCCCTGGAGCTATGTTAACCCTGGCCGGGTGGGTAGTCCGCACGCAGCCGACACTGTCACAGCATGGTGGTGACGGTGTCGTTCTTCGCTCTTCGTGTGGCCATGGATTTGCCATTGCAAAACATATTATTTACGCTTTGATTATCGTTTTTTCTACAAGTAGACAAACAATACAGGACCAACGCCTCGAAAGAACACAATACGCTACCTCAAACAAAGTTCTCAATAAACTCCAGGCAAGGGACTGGCACCGCCTGCAAATGAACACATACCCACACTTGTGTCGTCTACACGCAATCTTCCCAGACGGATATACGTCCCGGACATGTCTCTGGTGTAGCAACCACACAGCGGAACTCACACACATAACACACGAATGCACGGACCCTACAGGCGACGCGATTTCTCCACGAGTCACAACTCACACACTCCCTACGTAGTCGAACTGGACCTGGGAAGCCAACTTGCGATCCTCTACAAAGCCTGGCAAGCCGCGATCATATCACCAATGGAACCCTGTCAGAGGGAACCACCCAGGAATAAAGCGCGCAACGGTTTCTGCAATAATAAAGTTCCTCCTCCCCCTCCTCCTCCTTTTCCTGAACAAAGCTTCACCAAAGCTACAGCTATACGAACATTTTAGATCAATAGCTTCTTGGTTAGAGCCTGAACAACTAGCTCAATGAAGTTCACACTGATTTTGCCTTAAGCGCATTTTAACGTCTCCTGCCTCTTGTCAGATACATTACTAGCACTTTAAACATTTCGCGCATACATCGCTGTCACCTTGCCGCCTTGAGTGTAGAAGTGGAAACTCCGGCTCCCGCCTTCGCGAATGCAAGTTCACGCAGAAAGTGCAGATACAGAGTCCACCCACCGAAAGTGAAGGTACAGAGTCCACCCACCGTGATTACTCAAGAGTCTCACCGACCCACCGATTCCACCCAAGAAAGAGAAGGTACAGGGTCCTCCCACCGTGATAAGCATGATATCTCCGATATTATGCTTATCTGGGTGGGTGGACTCTTCCCCATTTCGCATACAGTTTAGTCATTGGACCATGCCGCCACACCACTCAGCCCAACGCAACCTAGGCCTAGCGAAATTGGGCACCGCGCGGAGTCACCGCGGGAGGTGTCTGCAGCGACTCCCGAGAAGTAAGCGAGAATAAAATTGAATAAAACATTTATTGATGAGAAAAAAAGAATGGGGACAGGGAGTGGTGCAGGATGGCTCCCTATTTCATGACTCCAGTGGCCACCACTAGCCGCCCAGCGTGATCCGAGAGGCCCTTCTTGGCCTAGAGTTCAGCAAGAGCGAGGATGGCTTTCCAGGGTTCCCCTCCCTTGGTAAGGTGAGTACCAAAGGTGAAATAATAGTATGAGGTCTCTTGGCGCACTTCCATGTTATGTGAGGCAATGAAGGCCAGGATCTGCACCACGGGCAAGAGTTATAGTATAAAGTTGGGTTTAGTTTATGTTATCCACCTAAATGTAGGTAGGTAAGCATCTGTATTCTTCTATTTTTCTGCGCCTCCTCCAGATTGAGTAGTTTGTGTGGTAGAGCGTACTGTTGTCGGGTTCTTTGCTAGTGCTCCAGTATACCGCGAACCAGTAGGGGATCGTCTTTTTCACCGTTCGGTGCACTTCCGGCTCGGTTAGTAAAGCCTCGAGCTGGAGTGTGTGAATGTTCCCTTCGCGTGGATTCTCTCGTGGCCAGGACACCATAAAATTGCTTAATATTCTTTCAATGAGGCGGCTATGATTTAAAGGGCGACTTGCGGTATGTTGCCTTGTAGATACATTCTGCGTGCCACTTGTGAGTCGGACATTATTAAAGCTGAGTGCTTTGCTTTTCCTTGTATGCGATAGTGAATGCGATCACCGCTGCTTCCGCAGTAGCAGTGCATCTATTACGTATCGAGGCTGATGTGTGAAGTGTTCCATGGCGTGTGGCTTGAACTGCCACTATTACCTGTCCTTTATTAAATTTGGCTGCATCTGTATACATTACGTCTTGATTACTGCCGAAGTTTCTCTGAAGCCTTTTAGCTGTTAAGTCTTGTCGCTCTGTGATAATTTTTGTTGATGTTGCGCGGGAAATGGGAGTCTCTTATGCACTCGCGTATTGGATGTAGCATCGTGGGCGCTTGTCCCTGGGAGTTTTGCAGTCGCAATCATTAGCCTAAATGCCACAGAACGTTTCTACCTGTGCTTGTGAGGCATAGTCTTTCTCTTTGTTTCATAAGAACGGCTGCTCTTAACTCTTCAAATGCGTTGTATATATCCTCAAGCATCCACCCTCTCGTTTGCCGCACTCGTGGAAATGGCCGTAGATGGTGAGGATTTGCCGTTTGGCGAAGACATCCTGCATGCCACCGATGCCAAAGGTGCGTATCAAATTGGTTAGTCGTCCCAAAAGAGAGCTGAACATGGCCAAGACCGGTCTTGTCACGATCGGCAGGGGCATTGTTGAAGCGGTAGGATTGAGTGCATCGCAAACGAACGAGGATGTTATCTGTCGCAACTTTCAACAAAACATAATGGTGGCCTGCACGCCAGAAAGCGACAATACTGAGAATCAGGCCGATCTAAGTCTGCGGCAACGACTTTGAGGTCAGCGCATACGAAACCACCCTGCTCACCGCGTGCAAAGGTGTCATCAGGAACATCGACGTCAACGAGACTCCTACAGAAATGGAGAGAAACATTGTTAACGACAGAAACCTGCTGGCTTTAGCAGTGAAGAGGAACAAAAACACGGGAACTGCGATCAATGTCTTTGGCTACGTGAAAGTGCCGAACTTTGTGAGATATGGCTGGACCCTAGTGAAGCGTTTTCTCTACCGTAAGCAGATAAACGTGTGTTACGCTTGCGACAGGCTAGGTCATAGTGCCGACGTGTGTCAAACTGCTGAGGAATCTACCTGTAGGAGTTGCGGGGTTTCCACACCCAAAATAATCACATCAGTGTTCGTCAAAGTGCGGTCTATGCGGCGGCCCGCACCCGACTACTGGGCGTGTGAGCAGAAGTACCAGATAGCGTACGTCGTGAGACAAAAAATGAGGGCATAAGCCAACGAGGCGGCTCGCCTATCGCCACCTGTAAACGAGGCAGAGGAGCCGGTGCTCCGCGAAAGAGGGCACTCCCGCTGCAAGGCGTGCTCCCGGACCAGGAGCCACCCCTGAGCAGCTCCAATTCCAGGGGGTGCTCTCGGTTCAGAGGGAATTCCGAGTACAGAGAGGCGCAGGTGCGCTTTGGGGCCTCTACGAGGTCCTCGACATATTGGGCCGATCGACGCCGAAGAGGAGCTCCGGAGAAAAAGGTAACACGCGAGAAATCACCATAGAAAATGAACAATATGATGAACAGCTACGGGCTAGCTTAGCTAGAGCGGGAAAACAAAAAGTTGAGGCTAACGATAGACAATCTGTTGGCAGAAACGGCGGAACTGAAAAAAGAGGGCTCGGCTACAGCTAAAAAGCAGCCACTCCCGAACGCAGCAAGTCCGAACGTACGGAAGCACCATGCCCGAACGTATGAAGGTGCATCAGCGCGTAATAAAAATTTGGCCCTATTCTTTGTTAGTCAAAATAAGGTATATACAGGTAATTAGAAATATATTCTACGTTCCTTGCACTATTTTCCACATGGTTTGCAAGCTGGTTCAGACATTTCTCCCATTGTAGCACCAAATTTCAGATGCGCCTGTCGTGGAATTTGTCCGGCTGGCTGTGGAACCAACATCAGACTGCTGTCTTGGCTTCCCAGCCTTTCCTTAACTCAGAAAACCACCACCTCACACTTCAGAAAGCGAGACAGGTTTCCCCATCCGTTGGCGTCAATACCGTGAGGATTTCGTTGGCCGTTCGTCCCTTTCTCAAAAGAAAAAGAATCACACTTCGTTGCTCGTGCGCCATGGATGCGTGAAACACAACTGCCACCTTCAGCAAATGGTAGCTGCAGCATGCAGCAGAACTACCCGCACATAGGCCGGGCCGGTCCGCGAAAGGTCCACCACTGGGAATGGACATGCTGACTTCGGAACTTCAGCCGTACTTTGGCTAAAACGTGGAGGCTGGGACAGACTTTCCGATTCACCAACGTATATTAGCCAGCTGTTTGCACCGCTCACAACCATAAATGATTGTGCTGAGGCTCCTATTGCTCCGCCAATGCCTGAAGTCGTTTATAGAATGATACTTAGCTTGCTAGCAAATGAGGAAATGATGATGATTCAGTACTGTTTTTATGCTTATCGGTAGTAGTTGACCATGACGAAGTTACTACATAATGGTGTAGTGGAATGTTTATCTGGATTCTAAAAGTATTACGCCTGTTTGGTAGAAAAAAATCACAAAATGATATTCAATTAGGGGTCAGCTCTTTTGAATGCACCAAAGCGCCGGGAATCCAGTGGCGCTCCACCAGTTTGATTTCATGCCCACAGCGGCCTTGTTACGTTCACTTCCCCATACAGTATTCAACGACAAACCACACAAGTTATTATGTCCTTCAACTGTACACTGGTATTTTATATGTTAAGCAGAATGTTTTCGTTTACATTTTTTGTCATCACATAGCCCGCTTCTTCCATCTGCTTGTCTCTATATCTTGAGAAATAAGAGCAATATTTAACTCAGCGCTCCACGCCAAAGCTAATTAATTGCATGGAGGTCGCACTGATAAGAGAAATTAGTCTGCCTCCAGACAGACCTCACGTTTGGCTTCTACCCATTACGCTCTTTTTTCAGCTCTAATTTATTGCGCCCGATGTTTACATTTCTGTCTCACGCGCCAGTGCTGTACCTACCACTATTTCCGTGCTGCACTGTCAGAAGGAGAAGTAACGTCTGCGAAGGCGGCAAAAAGTTCCCACTGTACTTTCCGAATAAGCGTGGCTGGTGATTGCTGTAATAAAATGTTGGATCAGAAATAGCCAGGTCCCCGGCACCTTTCCTAATGTACCAGTCATCCTTCAGCACCGACACAGGATGGATTCAACCATTCAGGTCCTTGTGCGTGCGCAGCATTTCCATGGCACTGCACAATACCATTCGAATACCGTGAGGGCACCGCGAAAGGAGAAAGTGGTGTCGCAGGTGAGTAGGTGACGACCGAGGGCAAAGTTACCAAGTCTAGAAAGCTAGCTTGCCTGTCGGCAAAATAAATCGAGAAGCTTAGGCGGGCGTTCAACGTCATCTGCGCTACTGCTATTTGTGGGTGCTCCATCACGCAGGACACCGGAAATTGCGCCATTAGTTCTAGATGGCGGGACCACGGCGTGGTAAACATCTGGGGGGCCAAATATGGGAGCGCCATACGCGTTGCCGTATCTCAGCCTGAAGTGGCAATGGGCATCTTCAGCGGACACCGGTTGACGTGGGCCTAATGGAAAGAGTTATGCCAGCGACCTAGACCGCTGTGGCCGAAGCTTACCGCAGGAAAAGCTGGATTACCCTACCAGGGGGAAAAGGATAAAAACGGGTGCCAGTGAGACCAAGCTTGATGAAAGTTGCAGATATATTGTATTCTTTACTAGGAAATGATTCGCTAGTGGTCAATGCGAAAAACAAATTAGAAGGCACACAAGCGCTTATTCGAGAACGGAAAGTGTTAGACAAAGCACGCTTAGCTAAGATCTTCGCTTCGTACAGCGCCAGACAGTGATGTATTGACTAAACCCTGAAAGAAAGCATTCCGACCACGTTCGTACGACCAAATATTCTGAAACTTATCCGGGCGCATGCGAGCACGGGTGACAGTTTTTAAATGGCCTTTTTTTTCATCGCCAACATGCATTGCTCTTAGTACTGTTGTTGTTGCATCCCGAACATAATGCTCCTATGACATCTCTAGGCAAGGCTATCAGCTGTTACTTTCATGATCGAAGCTAAGGTTTATTACCTTGCAAACGATTTATGCGGCTTTAGTTCAGTTGAGCAAAAGCTCCACATGCTTGTCCCCTTCCGCCTGATAAACTTTCATCAACGGCTGCTTGAGCTAAGTAGAGAAACATGGTGTATCCGCGCAACAATTTCAGACACTGAATTCATAAAAAGAATGGGCTTTGTTGGCGGTGTATTTAGGCAAATGACACTGTAAAGGGGCCCTGTCATGCATAGAATCTTATCAGTAAAACAGCGACGGCAATTATGACACTAACGCAATACCTTGAGCGACAGAGAGGCAGCATTATTCAGTCAGCTAGGGCAGCGCCCGAAGAGTAAATGTGAGCGGGAGTGCTGCCTGAGTTTTGAAATGTAATCATTCGGTAGGAGCGGCAGGGAGAAAGGTGAACCAACAATAGAGGTCAGGAGTGCAGGTTAAAAAGTGTTAGAAGCATAAAATCAGGTTGTGTACCTTAATCACAGATCGGCTGGCCATCGCTGCAGCGAGTGGACCAGCCTCCTACATGACATTTCTCTTTTTATTCTTTTTTTATTCTCTTTTTACTCTTTTTTTCTCTGTTTATCTTTTACAGCTTAGCGCTTTTCACCCTCTAACAAATGCTATCGTGAAAGAGCGTAGGTTAGGGCGTGTTGGTATTCCATAACTGAGGTTTTTAGCGCACGAAAAGAAACGAGAGACAGAGGCAAGACACTGTGTTTAGCGCTGTGTCCGCGTCTTGCCTCTGTCTCTCGTCCATTTTCGTGCGCTAAAAACCTCAGAAATGTTATCGCTCAGCGCGGTACGCACCAGCATGTATCGCAAGTCTCTCTAATCTTATCGATGGTCCTGTTGTCACCGAAGCTTGACACCATGTGCGACGCGAATTGTGTAGTACTTTCTGGAAGACAGGAAGGAACTAGCGATTACTGTGGAGCATTCGATGGCTCGTGTATAAAAGCTGACGGGCTTGACCGACTGATCAGATTTCGCCGATCACCGATCTTGTTCGCCGCTATTGCTATGCTTTGAGTGTAACTGGCTATTGTGGGCACAAGTTGACCCCCAAAAAATTAGCTTTGTCCTTCAGTTTCGCAACTGTATTATTCACTGGCACTACTATGTGGCAATATTTATAAATGATATTAGAGGTTGGAAGTACAGTGGATCCTTCAGGTGCTGAGGAAAATTCCCACGTGGCGTTTGCGGAGTGCCTGACGTACGACAGCCATTGTGCTTAGAGGTATAGGAGTGATACGTAACCTTGTAACGGTTGATTTCAGGTAACTTAATTCCACTTATTTCTCGCTTGAAATGAAAATCAGAATGCGGTTATGGCGTAAGTGGAACGGTAACAATTACAACCATCTAACGGATTCCACCTAATAGTTTGACCTGCAACTCCATATTCCGAAAACTGGAGCTGAAGGTGGACCCACACTAACTTCTTGGCATGTTTGTCATGTTTTTCTAGAGATCCACTCAATTTATAGAGTTCAGAAAAGTTTTTCTGTGAGATACAGCTCCCGAACCGTCAGCTAATATGACTAAATTCAGAACTCAATTATAATGTTGCCATTAAAATATGGTCCATTTGCGAAAATCTTCACGAACGTTTGGGAACGAATGTCTCCAACATACATCACTGCACATTGAAGACAAGCCTTTGTGGTTTTATCAAGCGAAACTGCGCCGCGCTCAGCGGTACAATAATTTTGATGAAGGCATGGCGCTCTTTGGCTATACTTGGCCCTTGCGCCACTAAACAACACACATTCATTTCATAACTTTGATGATAATTTTTGCGCAGTAACAACGTTCCCGTACTTCCGCCAACTTGAAAAGCATGTCTCGTGACAGTGCACTTCTCTTCAGCAACAATAAACTGGCATATGTGTGTCAAAAAGGTAGTAAATAGCCATGATTGCTGCAAGAAAATCTGAGGTTGCTCAGCGATAGATCTGTTACTCTTGGCGTGGATACATTAACAGGTATTCTATTTTTTGTTCCCCCTTCATCTTTCTCTTTTGTAGAATAACAGATCATGGTTATCCTGATTAACCTACCAGTCTTTCTTCTTTTCTCTCTCTTGCATCTCTAAGAATGGGGGCATATATCATTCCGGCGTAAAAAAATATTCGCAAGGCCTCGAATACTACCGGCCGCGAAAGCTTTCCAGCTGTATTGAAGGCATTTCCTTGCTCCAGGCACTACAGAATTACGGCACGCCAAAAAAAAGCAATAAAACGGAACGCAACAACGCAGAGGAATGCACCTAGAAGATGACTGCGATGCACAGGAAAATGCGTTTCCTTGTTGTACTCCGGTGGATGCATAGCAGCACTAACTCCGGCCGGGCTCTGAATCTTCATAAATAAGCAGCGCGGCAAGCTTAGACTAGCGCACCTTTCAGTACTGGCCTGGCGTGTCACGCTTGCTTAGCACCGAGAAGAAATACCGACCACCGCTGTACGACCTTAAGGTTGCTCGCACTTCTCCATTACTAAGAGCAACACGGGGAGGCATTTCCTACGAGGCAGTGGCTCGAAGACTTAGCACTGTGGTGTGGTATGCCGATGAGCCCGCCTTGAAGGCGTGGTAATTTTGCTTGAAAAAATATACAAATCTTACAAATCTACCTTTTTCTGAAGATTTCTGTCTTCTTTACTCTTGCCGGTGAGGAGTCTGCTACGATAACATGTTTCGTTCGCATTTTACCGCTTGAATATTGTACGGTACGTGGAACCGCTCGCATCGTAATAAGATTAGTAATTTTAGATACTGCTTTCTTCGTTTGTAATTATTAGTTCCTAACATCTGAGGTTACTGCTAACCACTCCATGTTCATGAGGGAATCACTCTCGGCTAATGTCACCAGATTCCTAGGGCGCCGAAGCCAGACCAGAGGGGTGAGGGGTGGGCGTCGGAGGCTGAAACAAAATTTACCATTTATTAAAATTTTCTTTACGTGAACGTAAATTTTTAGCAAGTTGTTCATTAAATCCTTATTTGCGTTTTGGCATTATTCCACGTGTTACTATAAACAAACAAGTTAAAACCATGACGGGGGAAAAACTCTGTGAGCAGTGCGGTTTGGCTATGGCTGGTTAGCCGAACAAATTCAGATGTAATATAGCTGGATCAATAAAACTTAAAAAGCGCAAGGGTATTGCTTTCTGTGAGGGGTACGGTTTTATATTTGTTCGCCCGTTATCTGTTCGCCCGTTTGCCTGCCCTAGCGTGATCGGTTATAATAGCACTTTCGTGAGCAAAAGCCGCAAAGTCAAGCGTTTCCAAACCGTTGTACGATCGCACCACAGCCGCTCCTGATTATCTTCCGGCAGGGTTTGTGTTGCCGCCTGCCTCTGGAGTGTTTTTCGAACGTGAAGCCACATTAGCAAATAAAATTAACAGTCCAGGCATACTGCTGGCAGGCGAAATGCCACAAGCCAGGCGTTTCGGAATACACAGCCCCACATGCACGCTGTGTAACAGCGTGACAATGGTGATAAAAGAGCTACGTGTCCCGCCTAAATATATATCTGGCCATTTCGCTCTTGGGTAGTGATGCCTACTTCACCCGTGTTTCACGCGGCAGTAACCCCTACTCACGGCAACGGGCAATAACGAGGTAGAGGCGTCCCAGTGGGTGTTATTTTAAGGCGCTATTTTTCCCTTCTATCTTTGTATTCGGGAACCTATTTTCGCCGCCTATGTATTTAAACACTCAACAACGAGGTTGAGGCAGAGCCGGCGGCCATATCTTAGCTGATACACCCTCGCACGTAGCCTAATGAGGCCGGGGATTCCTCCATCACCTGTCGCTGATTTGTCTGTTCTTCTAGAATTTACTTTTTCATCAATAAAGAAATATCAGGTGGTAAGGCGCATTTTAGAATCTAAATGGCGCGAAGCTTTCGTACTGATGGTACAATTAGCTGCTACAAAAAATGCTAATCTGCTCCAACGCGTTTTTCAAAATCGCCATTACAAGCTTGTCCGACAAATTAGCAAGGCATAAACCGGCCGCTCCCCCTACCTACGCGATCACCGTGGTCTATGTGACTCTAAACTGCACTTGACGCAGAGATCGGCCCACCTTTCTGCACGCCCAGTTTGCTACTGCACTATCTCTAGAACGGGCCTACATCCCTAAGATGTGCCAATAAAAAATGCATAAAAAGTTCCACTTTCGTTAACTATTTGACATTTAAGGCATGTATTTGATATACTAAGAACATTTGGGTATTGTTTGTTCATTCAACACCTTTTTAACTAAGAACATTGCCGCCCACCGGTACATTTTTTCTTCACTCCACCTTTCTCACTTGCCATGCATGTGCACAATGTTACGTTCAATATGTGATGTTACCAACTCGCCGAAGCTTAAACCATTACATCTGTAAAGTGAACTAGGATGGGGCTATATAAAAGCCGATTCAGTAGCGCCAGCAGAACAGCGCTATGAGGACGCCGCCGTCACGGTCAACAATGTCCGACAGGAAAAGGTTAAGCACCTTCACTTTGCATATCACAAGTGAATCATTAAATTAAAACCAACAGAGCACGTTTTACACAGACAATCAGAAGATTATAATAAATATGATATGAAGCGGTATGAGCCTTCGAATAGAAGATGAAGAAGCGCGGGAACCGGGGGGACAGAGGAAGAGAAGGGAGAAGTGAGAAATAAATGTAGACGAGATGGTCGCCAGTTCCACAGCAATGCTTTAAGTCTACTGTGTCCTTTAACTAGGAACGCTACAATATTTTGAACTCCAACATGTGGGTGAGATTTTTCCTTGAGGAGACCTCCGCGGACAAGATCATCTTTTCGAGATACCAAGCTGAAGATGAACCAGCGGTGGAACTACCTCGCGAACTCAACTCGGCAGAACTCATGAACCTGGTTTTAGAGAAGGCTTCCATGGACCCTGATGAACTACGTCGGAAGGGTGCGGTGAACGTGAACTTGCCTCTGGTGATCTTCGACGAATTAGTTCTTCAACCGATGCGTCGAAAGGACTCTGGATCACAGTCGTCGACGGAAGAGGTGAGCCTCGTTTTGAAAGCACTTCGGCTACAACAGGAACAGATTTCGCAAAAAAACCAGCTGGTGACATCGCTTATAAGCTCTTTAAACGCTGAGAAGCCAGTGACTAAATTTGTAGAACCCGATGCATTCGACGGCATGTCATCAAGTCCAGTAGGTTGGCTTGAATTTTATGAATATGCCGCTGGGAAGAACAACTGGCACTCTAATGAGGACAAGATTACTAACATGCGTAGTTACTTAAGCGGTGTTGCACGGAAGTGGTATGATTTGCACATTATTGAAGAGGCTGGCAACTCTTGGAATCAGTGGAAAGAAAAATTCTTGACATTCCGAAGCAACCCAGTGCAAAGGTGGGACGCCGCGCTTAATTTCAAATTCAAGCAAGGCTCCCTCGTCGAGTATTTCTTTGACAAATGCCGCCTTTTAAAGCTGGCCGAGCCTATGCTTCCTCCGTCTGCCGTAGTAGCACTAATAATGCACGGACTGCACGCGCAAGTCCTGAAGCATGTCCAAATACGGTCACCTAAAACTATGGACGGGCTCCTGGAGCGCCTTCACGACATATCATTTACTTCAGAAGAAAATATAAACGCTAGCTCAAGCGGTCACTTCACACGGTCCGGTGCGGATTGGTCAAGCTGTAATCAGCGAGAACCGCGCCGCCTTGCAGGCAGCACAGAGAACTTGGGTTAGCGCGCTCCCAGAGGTCGGGTGCATAACGTCGACAGCGACCCTGTTCCCCTACTTTCGGACGCTGAAGAGGCTCCGACGACAAAAAACTGATAAACAAGGGTGATCAGTCCGACCCGATGACCACAACTGAGACTGTTTATTTAACTTGCTCTAGCCTACTTCACATCCTTGTCAAAGTGGGAAACAGACATATGATGGCTTTGGTAGACAGCGGTGATTCTGTGTCTATAATAAATGCCAAGCTGGCAGATGCAAGTCACCTGCATAGTGGAAGAGTACTGCGGGTGCAAGGCTACGACGGAAAAGTGACA
Organism: Dermacentor albipictus; assembly: GCF_038994185.2. Classification (NCBI taxonomy): domain Eukaryota; kingdom Metazoa; phylum Arthropoda; class Arachnida; order Ixodida; family Ixodidae; genus Dermacentor; species Dermacentor albipictus. The sequence continues at coordinate 442,069,434 of NC_091821.1, forward strand.
ATGCATAATCAATGGACCTCAGCAAACATCTAGTTCCAAGGTCATGAAATAGAGAGTGAAGTACTGGTGATTGAGGGGGTTACTTATGACTTTCTGCTATCCAGACCAGATATAAAGAAACTAAAAATCAACGTTTACTGGGACGATGCTGTTTTAGTGGAAGGACTATCAAGGCAAGAGACACAGCCTGATAGAAAAGATAACCTGCGAGTTGTCAAGTGCGCGGAGGATATTGCAACGACCTATCCTGAACTAGTATGCATAGGAAGCTATCCACCAGCGATGACGTCACACAAGGTGCCTTTCGAACTAACCGACAAGACTGTCATCCGAAAATCGCCTTATAACATGTCAAGAGAGCGCAAGATATGGTTGAAGAAGGAATTGCAGGAGATGCTAGACGCGAATATAATCCGGCCTTCGGTGTCACCCTTCGCCTCTCCCATAACTATTGCGCCGAAAGAAGATGGAACTTTCAGACTGTGCACAGATTACAGGGTTCTCAACCGACAGACAGAGCTTATACCATTTCCCATGCCGAAGATAGACACGATTATAGATGAGACAGGTGGTTGCCGATGTTTTTCACGTATTGACTTGTGCAAAGGTTTCTGGCAGATCCCGCTAACCGAAGAAACAAAAATGTACACTGCTTTTATCACGCCCTTCGACCTGTACGAGTATAACCGGCTTCCTTTCGGCTGGAAAAACTCACCAGCATGGTTCCAGAAGATTATGAACGAAGTCCTGAAGCCTTTCCTAGGTGTCTTTTGTAACGTGTACATAGACGATATTATCGTCTTCTCCAAAACAGAGACGGAGCATCAGGAACACCTGTCCCAGGTATTAAATGCCTTGAGCTTGGCACACCTCAAGGTTAATTTTAAGAAAAGCGCGTTCTTTTAAAGAAAAGTTGTGTTTCTTGGAAGAGTCTTTGATGGAACTACCAAAAGCACGAAACAAGAGTCCGTCGAGAGAATATCCCAACTGGCTAAACCATATGACGTCCACTCATTGCGTGTGTTTTTGGGATTAGCAGGACATTTCAGACCTTTCATAAAGGACTTTGCTATAAAAACAAGATGCCTCACGCGCCTAACGCAGAAAGAAGTTCCATTTGAGTGGGATGAGGAATGTGAGAGAGTCTACCGTGATCTGGTGCACAGAATCTCTGCTGACCCTATTCTGCGCATACCAGATTTCACTTTACCCTTTGAACTGAATACCGACGCCTCACATTATGGAACAGGTGCAGTCTTGTACCAGAAATGTCCAGAAGCATCCGGCCGAGAAAAGCGACATGTAGTAGGCTACTACAGCTACACCCTCAAGCCACCTGAAGTCAACTACACCAGTACTGAAAAGGAAGCTCTTGCTGTCCTTAAAGCAATTCAGTACTTCCGTACGTACCTAGAAGGTGCGAAGTTTACTTTGTTCACGGATCACCAGGCACTCACTCATCTCTGGAATATGACCCAACCTAAGGGACGTATCGCCAGATGGGTGAACTACTTGCAGCAGTTTGATTTCACCATCTCCCAGAGACCTGGACCCCTTTTGACTGATGCAGATGCATTGTCTAGACTGATGATACAGGCCAATAAAGAACAATCGGAAGAAATCAATGAAGTAAAATTGTGGGAAGGCACTGAACAATTAATTTTTATGGTAGGTCGCTATCAAGTCCCGCCAACGCTAATTCCCGGGTGCTTTATTTGTACCACGATAGCCCAGAATCTGGAGGACACGACGGATTTTGGCGCACCTACAACAAGCTAGTCAAGAGATTTACGTGGCCTCACATGAAAGAAGACGTCAATCAATACGTTCGTTCATGCCACATTTGTCAAGTCAACAAAGTGAAATACAAGCAGCCTGCGGACGCCATGATAATACCTTGCCACTCGAACGTGCCTTTCGAAGTTATACACCTGGATTTTGCCGAGCTAAATAAGAAACGAGAAGGAGTCCGAAAAACGCAAGCTTTTCTTCTGGCTATAGATGAGTGCACCAGGATGGTCGCGGCACGGGCAGGACAAGAAGATGCGAATAGTGTCATCGCCCTCCTCCAACGGGATATGTTTAGGACAACCAGGAAGATCGTATGTGACAACGGACCAGCGTTCAAGAGTGAAAAATTAGCAAGATGGGCTCGAGACCACAATATATCAATCAAAGTCTGTGCACCATACCATCCCGCGGCGAATGGGCTTGCAGAGCGTGCTATACGAGATGTGAAGCAATACATCAGGATGTACGATAGTTTCCCTGGTGGATGGAAATGCTCTTTAGAAGCAGCTGTAAGACTTCACAATCGCTCCTACACCAGTGGCTTGGGATGCAGCCCGCAGTTCGCTTCTTCAGGAGAGACCCCTATTCTTCAAGCGGACCTTGAACTGGGGCTGTTAGAAAATCTCAAGATCGTCGAGGAAAGGAAACAAAAATCAAACGAGGAGAAGTACCGTAAACGAATGAAAAAAAAAATTTGACAAGAGACATTGCTCAGCTATCCCAGACATTCAAGTCACCGACCTCATCCTAGTTAGGAAAGGAGTAAGAGAATCCAGTGCCAAATTTTATGGTCCTTACTCTGTGACAAAGACAGCCACTCAGAAAGGAATATTGAAGACTGTGTGGTACATTGGTGAACGGGGCTCAGTTGAAGGTGCTTCGATTGGAAACGTTTTCAAGTATTACCCCAGGAGGGGTTAGCAAAAGAAACCTGGAAGGGTGAAGCGGTATGAGCCTTCGAATAGAAGATGAAGAAGCGCGGGAACCGGGGGGACAGAGGAAGAGAAGGGAGAAGTGAGAAATAAATGTAGACGAGATGGACGCCAGTTCCACAGCAATGCTTTAAGTCTACTGTGTCCTTTAACTAGGAACGCTACATGATACTAGAAAAGAAATGACAACTAATGACGTATTCGCAATAGACTTTCGCACAATGAAAGTATTTTTGTGGGGAGTAACTGACAAAATGCAACTAATGGCGAAGCTTTTACAATACTTGTTTAGCAATGAACTAATGAACCAGAAAAAGTTGCATAGCGCCTTCAAGCAAAAGCCAACCTATTTGTTGGTTTGAAACTTCAGTAAAAGCCGCGAATGCTATCTAGATAGATAGACTAAAAACACTATCCGGCCGGGCTCAAGGAGCATGTTTTGTACGAATTCGTTAAGTACCTCTGTTTAGCTCTGGGAAACATCTGTATGTTGAACAAGGAAACGCAACAAAAGCGACGTCCGCGGGTCGGAAACTTAGCAATTGGAAGGAACCTGACTTTGAGACATCGGAACTAACCGGCTTACCAACAGCCGAGCACATGCGGAAACCCTGGCAGCTAGCGCCAGAAGCCCGGTAGCAACGCCAGCTGAACTATTCGTCCGTGTGCACCACATTGCGTAAGCCATAAGACACTTCGCTCATATTATTCAAGATGCTTTACCTTGAAGTGAAAGTCAAAATTTTAAACCTAAATACCTCTGACTTTAGTGTAGTATCGTTGAACACCGGTTAAGTTAAGGATCACGAAAAACTTTTTGGTGTATTTGATGGCCTAACATATGCGCGAAAAACCGGAACACAAAGAAAGCACACTAGAACACTATTCACACCCATCCGTATGTGTAAGAAACTAACTAGACTTGAACTTAATTAGCTTTCAAATTTTCTTATAACGTGGAGAGGTGTTGAATATTCCAAAAGATTTCCCGTCGAAAATATTGTCTCGTGCTGTATAGAGAATGTGCTGATGTTAGATCTGTGTAGTGCAAGGGCGCAAAGTCGAGAAATCAACGTCGAGAGCAAAATAAAAACAAATATGCGAAATTTTGCTGACGAAACTACCAGACATCGTCATAATGATTTCCCTGAGCGACGCTGGTTTCCTGACCCAGAAAGGCGCTTTCTTTCCTCGTGTGCTGTAATAATTTCTACAGAACCGTCAGGGATTCCCGGCTAGCCTAACCTGCGATCAACTCAGTGATGAAAACCTGAGCCTGTTGATGGTGTCCTGGTTGCTTTTTCCGTATCCGGCTTCCTACACTGCTAAAAGAGCCATTTTTTTTATTCGAGGAATGTAGCCCCAGAGGCTTCACTCACACCTTAGCGAGATGAACTGGTGCTCGAACGGCCGTGCCTTCAACGCCCCTGGAGGCCCGCCTTTTTCCTGTTCCCGCCCTTGGGACTTGAAAAGAGAGCTCGAACGTCATTTGTAGATGTTTACTTTCTTCAGTCTACTTGGTTGTATGCTTACCGTCCTCGAGGTCAGACTTATTTGAGAGAAGCGAGCTCCAAGAACCAGACGATCGTAAAGAGCCGTGCACAGGAGTTGCAATTCTTGCTATACAGTGCATAAACCGATGGAAGGGTGGACGTTGGGAACTATACTGTTCAGGTCTTTTTCGGCCTTCGTATTTCATTTCCAACATAGTAGCAATCCCATTTCCGCCTCCTTCTCCGTGACTTCTTCCACTCGCCAGGTCAATTTGATATGATACCGTTTCTCATTTGCAAGTTCTTTTTCCGAAGTACAATATTGGGCTTCAATATTAGGTAACTTCTGCTTTCGCTTGATTAGTCCCACGGAAGGTATTGCCGAGAGCAACAAACACCTCGACGTATTACGTACTCTTGCTTAGATTAGGTGAGTGTCCATGGGCAATACCCCAAGGATTAATATCCCCCTGTTCGGCTGGTGCTCACCTCAGGGCTATTATAATTGCTTGGCACTCTTTGAAACAAGCTGACCTGACCCTTTTAGGTTGCAGTCACATTTGGAAGCAATGACAGGTAGACATTCCACTAAATGACTCATTATGGCAAGTGCTTGCGCGACTTGCAGGCAGTAAATATTTTACTAGCTCCAAGGTTTTTCAACACGTTCATTTTTTTTACTTGTCCGCCATGCGGCGTGTACAATCGGTAGAAATAACGTTAAAGAATGACTACAGTACCACAAAGGGGAACACCTTGATTTCTCAGGTGGGAGTTCGTTGCCTAATGACTAAAATACTACACAGCAAATATTCGCAAAGGCTGAGGCATGTCTATGCTACAGCAATTATCCACCGTCAAGTCAGCGCATCCTAATGGATTGCGAAGGTAGTCACCCAGCGAGACCCGTAGGAAACGCCAGGGAAGAAATTTGGGCGACCATAACCGTTACGGACGCTCGTAATGATGCAATTGAGATCTAGCAACTCTATAAGAAAGAGGAAAATAATATTAGGGAGATGTAGACAGAAAAATAAACTTAAAACCTTGCATTGCATACCTGATTACCACAAGAAGACTAGATGGATATTTGCAATGACACCGTTTCAAGATGGATGCCAATAAATCAGTATCATATTCATCATCACCAACGCCTATAGAAGAATTAAAATGCAGAGAGTGCCACGGAGAGTATGAAAAAGAAAGAGGAGAGCGGAGGCAAAGAGCATGGTAGAATACTGCGTACGTTCTGCAACTAAGACATTAGTGGTTCGCATGAAACATATTGCAGGATAGGATAGTGGGTGTTCTATAGTCTGTATTATGCCATAGTGTATATTAGTATGCACAATCTTAGAACTTACCGTGATATTTATCTGCGCTTAGCTATAGTGTTGCCTTGAAAAGCCAAGCTTTTCTCTATACTGACCTTATAGCACTGTTCAAGTTTAGGGAAGACGACATTGATCGAAAAATGAGTGGCAGTGAGAGTACATCTTTTCTATGGAGTTACGCATCAGACATGTAATGGAATAGCACATCATCCTGAATCCATTCTTTTATTTATATTATTTGCTATGATTTAGCCATTGGATGTCTTGCTGGAAGTGGGAGCATTCTCGAAAAATCACCCGGGATGGATTCCTGCCAGTAAGACATACAAAACATGGAATTTTTAACTTTAAATAGAGTATCGTATTTCTCTGTGCGTTCACGCACCATCACTATTGTTCCGTCTTCAAGCACATACATCTATTGATTTCGTCCTCTTGACATTGATGCGCACTCGTCGCACACATTGCATCCTGCTGATTTGGCGAACACACTGCGGCATGGATCATGAGCTGTAAGTCTCTAAACAAGAAATTTACACAACACTATGGCTGTGACCAGTGTTATACATCATAATCACGAACAAGAAATCAGCTTACAGATTGCATAGGATAAAAATGAGAAATCTTCGCATCACACCAATTTATTGAGTACTCCATGGACACTTGGATCCAGATGCGTTCCAGCATGTGTGTTGGATCTACATTTTTCTTCATCAATCATTTTTTCTGATGTGTTCATTTTTTTGCTTGTCTAGGGAAGTCTGGATATATATATTCTACGTCCACGGTGCTAGCAGTCTTGACTCGTGGTCCCCTTATCGAACTTGTGAAAACACCTGCCGTCAGATGCATTCCCTTAAGACACACGTACGTTGCCTTAGAAAATGCGCATTTTTCCTTGGATGATTCTGTACCGAAACTGAGAAACGGCACCTAACACTTATTGGGTACCTTTTAAAACGCCATATGGATATAAACAGCACTTACACGTATTTAAATCAGTTGTAAACCTGATGCGCGATTTTGGTTTCCATGACTGCTACCTTGGTAGATGTCAAATGAACTTCGTTATTCGGGGCGCAATCATCTATGACGGCAAATGGAGCCTGGTGAGAGAGAAACATGCATCAACAAAGTGATTAGCTAAGATATTTAGGGTACTTCCGGTCGCCCTTCCGCTTTCTTGATATTCGAACACCGCGACAAGTACATCAGGATAGGCGGAACACAAAGAGTTCGAAATAACTGATAGTGTTTAAAGCATTCCATGAAGCGGACTCTAATTATTTTTAACCCTGAAAATTAGGCACGTGAGGAATATAGCATGCCTGTAGGTACATGTCTTCTTTGGTTTTAGGAGACACGACTTAACTATTCAAAATAGCAGTAACTCTTCAAAACAAAGCAGTAACGCGATAGCTGGCGTAAAATTAGGCGCTTTAAGCGTTGGACTGTTCTATGCGGTATTAGCGGCGGTTTTATGCGGTATTATGCGGTATTATTGAACAATCGCAAATGTGAGCGGGTAATCTATATACTTCTCAGAAGCAAAATAAGTGTTAGTCGTATTCTATAATGGAAGTTATGCCTCCTTGAGATGAACTGGAAAGACGCAGCACTTATTCCTGCCCTCATTTATCCGTACTTTGCCTTCGATCTCTTAGAAAGCAAACTTTCAGCTTCCTGTGGCTGAATTCATTCCGTTCACTCAAATTTATATTTCTGTAACCTCATTAATTGGCCTCGCGTTATCATTGAAGAACGTGACGTCAGCGCCATCTAGTAAACATGAGAAAAGCCGAGCCCCGAAAGAAGGCTAAGGAAGACGAAGCCCATGGGCTCAATTTTTGTGATCACATCTAGAAGAAAAAAAAATTCTCATTTAGGTAGCCTACGCACTTGCGCATGGAACGTGCAAGAACACGACGAAGGCGTGGATGCCAGTTGTATTTAATGCACGTTTGCAGAGCGGGCGTTATTCAGTTATGGGAGCTGCTTCGTCGATAGCACTATCCACGATCAGTAGCCTCCACTGCTGTAGCATCGCAGAGTGGCCGAGAGGTAGGACCCTTGAATGCCGATTTGTTGTTCGTAAGTTTGAATCCTCGCAGCACAATGGCACTTTCTCTCTCTCTTTTTTTTACTTTCGCGCAAGGGATATTCGCAGTCTAGTGACAAACACCAGCGGACATCAAAACGGCCGCGAGAGAAATGCATACCAGCCATTGCAGCAAATTGAAATGGCTATTGGAAGGTGAGGTTTATTGATTGATCATCATTAAATATATATAATAATCCTTGGCGGAAGTACATTAAGCATGCTATGACCACAATTTGTGTCGGTGAACAAAATACTGCAAACAAAATGCACGTTTCCACACCTAAATGTTCGTTCGAATGCTCCGCACGTTTGCTCAGAAGTGTTCAAGGCTCTATCAGTTTTACTGCTGCAACAACGTGATTGCAGATGAATGAGACAAAGAGAAATGCCCCCCAAAATACAAATGAGCCAGGCACTTTCAGACTATGCAAAAAGCAAGAACAGTGGCTAGAGGGTCGTGGAATGTTTTTGCTGAGCCTTTCTTTCTTAGTTCGTCAGGTACGGCGCACGGCTCCCAACAATTCCCGCAAAGACTTCTTGGTGAATGTAAATGAGCTCATTACCATGGAATTCTTATTGTCATGCCTGTTTTTGCTAATGCTGGCTGCAATACAAATGGGTTGGGTGAAAAAACGCCCCAGTGACTAAAAATGAACTCTTGTGCCAGAAATGAACGTATTTAGAGAGTGTAGGTCACGAAACTTGCAATGTTCGCTTTCTTCGGTTAACCTTGTGCGTGCTTTCGTACATCATCGAACATTCTCTTCCCAAGCAGAAGGTAGAGAAGCAGGGTGTGTGGCAGGTTCCTTCTTTCTGCTTGTTCCTCTAATGAATGGCCTATGTCTCTCACTTGCGAACTGCAGGCAAAGAAACTATGTGCCAGAAATGGCTACGTTTGTCTCTTGTATTCATCACGAATTGGCTGGCAAAACAGGAAACACATCGTTTCCACACTTTTTTGCACGTGTATTCGATAATATACAACTGCACAGAACTCCTTGTACGTATTGCTTATTAAAGTTTTTCGACTTGTTTGGTTTGTTGACCAGCCCAACACATGCTAGTTTTCCAATGTGTGTCTGTGTTTCTGGGTTTGAGTCTGTGAGCGAGAGCGAGAGACAGAAGGTGCGTTTGTATCATAATTTGCCATATTTGTCCCCGAACACCTGTTGTCTTTAGGCGAAGAACGGCGCTATCAAACGCGATGAAACGAGATGAGATACACGAGTGCAGACTGGGGACCATGACGTCTATTTGTGACGAAAAGCTGTGTTAGTGCAGTAGTCACCACATATGTGTAATCTATATTTCCACTACCAATAAACGTTATGGTTGCCGTATTGTCTTCTAAAGTTTAAATGGCCTATATGAGTTTACCGTCACACCTTTTGGACTTTGCGACGCGCCTTGCTACAATCGAAAGAATGATGAATAACGTTCTGCGCAGCCTTAAATAGAAGGTCTGTGTGTGTTTCCTTGACGACATCGTGGTATTCGCTCCTGATTTTGTAACAAACCTGCGCTTGCTAATGCACGCGCTGAGTTCCTTGATAAATGGGGGTCTGCAGCTTAACCTGAAGGAAAATCGCTTGGTCGCATGCAAGTTGACGATACTCGCTCACTTTGTGAACAAGTGTGGAATTCTTCCGGATTTTGAGAAAATTACTGGCGGTCTCGGCGCTTCCCAAGCCAACTTCAATGAAAAACCTTCGCAGTTTCATTGGCTTGTACCCTTATTTCCGGAAATTTGTTAGAAATTTTGCATTGATCCTGTCACCCCTCAAGCAACTGCATTTTGACGCCAAATACCTTTCATCGTGGTGCCCTGCCTGCGACGACGCGTTTCGTACCTTGCATTCGTCTTCTAATGATGTCACCAATTATTCACAATTTGGACCCTCAAGCTCCTGCTGAAGTACATACCTACGCAAGTAGTCTAGGTCTTAGTGCTGTGCTTGCGCAGTGTCTTCTGGCCACACAGAACACGTCGCGGCTTATGCGAGCCGCACGTTGACCAAAGCGGAGGTGCCATTACATTGTCACCGTAAATGACTGATTTGCCATCGGCTGGACAATTGGCAAGTTTCGCCCTTATATATATGGGCGCTCTTTTGGCATAGTGACCGACCATTATGGGCTGTGTTTATAACGCCTGAGCACTTCCAAATTTTCACTGGGTATTTAGGCGCAAACTTCCACCGACGATCTTTAGGCGCAGTTGTTGCCTCTTAAATTGCTATATATATACCATAAATGTCGTCTGAAAATGTGGAAAGCATGTATTCAGCTAATAGCGTCCAAGGGCCGTATAACATAAAACAATTTCATTGTGTTTTTGTTGCAATCTCCTGACGTCAAATTTACGTAGTCACGAAAGATTATGAGAAGATGGACGACAACTGCACTTGCAGGTCTTCCTTAAATGGTATGAACTCCACGCCTGTTTACTTAACGCCGAAATTAAAGCAAGTACTAAACAAGCGCAATGCATGCGATTTCTATTTCGCACACTTGTTTCTTGAGGGCGCTCATAGCATGTTACCAAATCTTAGGCGCTTTTTGCCTCATATTCCAGCAGGAACAAAGAAAAGCATTTTTTACGTCAGGGCTCTTGTGCATCTCCCTAAATGACGTAATAGTAAACGTAAAGCAGCATAGCATTCGAGTGCTGCCTAAATTTTCATAAAGTAAGTGGTCAGTAGTCAGCACTCATGTGTGAACCCATTTGCTCTTGCTTTCAGAAAAGCCTAATTCTTCGCTCACTTAAGGTGAAAGTACCAGTACACAACATAACTTACAAGTGCCTGCGGGACTCCCTACACGTATATGTGTTCCCCTTCTTTCTTCCTTGCCCTCTAGGATAGAATCTGGTTGTTTCCTGTCCATCGGCCTCTACAAAATGCGTACAACTGTGAGAAATAAATGCCGTGCATACTACATAAACTTCCGTTCCTTTTGCGAACTATCTGAGAGTGGAGGCTCCTACCAGTAGATGATGTTAAGGCTGAGATTCATGCATTTTCCAAAGAAATTCATTGATGGCCAATGTTATCTATTCTTCATACTGCTCTTTTCTGCCAGCTGTTTGCCTTTTGGTGTCACTTTGTTCTTCTGGTTCTGTATATATCGCAACCTCAGCGCTGACCGCGCTCGAGGAAGTGTTTGAAAAGAATAATCTCTATAATAATAAATGAAAGGTGTAGTAGGTGCGCTGTAGCGTGGATGAAGTGGGAGTCTTTTGGAGGTCTCAGCCCTTACAAAACAGGCAGAGGCTTGTAGACATCTATGATTTCCTAGAGAGCTATCACTAACTGCGAGAGAGTAGTCGCCTGGGCTAGTTAGTAAAGATTCAGGGTAGGGCAGCACAAACAGGCGAAGAATATCTAGACACCTGTACCTTTACCCCTCGTTTAAATAAACTGTTTCAGTTAAGCGACTGTGTCATCTAGGTGTTCTGGGTTTGATGTTCGGGCTGCTTTGCAATAAAGAACTTCTACAACTGAAGAGTGCAGAGCCACGATTCATGTTCCAAATGCCACTTTCTAATTGTCGCGTTAGACTTTGGGAGCGAAATGTGTGGAAGCCGCCATAATTTTTTAAGGCGCAGTATACTTGAATGCACCCTTACTATCTGGTATTAAATTATTGCCTTGTCCTTTTTGTACAAAGGTCAATCACCTTTCATTTACGTAGGTCATCTATTTTCGGAACTTGCAGCTTTGTGATGTCAAATTTTCAATAATACAGAATGCCACAGGCACATATTTGTTGTCTTGGCTTCAACACTACACGCGTGATTTTTTTTTTCATTTAACTAATGCACTCGAGGTTTATGCCTAACCGCACCAATCAGAAATAGCATCGTGATGCCCACAAATTTAACATCCACTCCATTTGCAAGCATCAAGCTTTACGTTTGCACCCTTCAATTTTAATTAAAGAGTATAAAATGTCCACGGCACCTTTAGTAACTCTGCATCATCGGCAGCGAACATCTCAAACGCTTTGGGTCTTGTACACTGTAGGCTGCGGCGAGTTGATGTCGGTACACGACGTCAAGGCGACGATGGAGGACGACGATGACTGGAGAAATGACAACGACAGCCAAATCCAAGGCACGATTAATGCCAATGATGAGCCAGAATACAAGCAATACTATATCACCGACGAAAATGATGAAGGCGTTACGGCAATGACAGTTGGCAGCAAAACAATAACTTTAACGGCGATAATGAGTTAGCGACCCAAAAACCAATAGTAAGGAGGGACGGGGGCATGAGGAGGGATGGGCTGGTGCACGTGTCGCGTGAGAGTTTGCTGCGCGGTTCCTCATATCTCCGCTTCGTCTAAGCTGTGTGTTCTTCTGTGTAGCTTGTTAACATGTTCTTTTTTTCATTCGTTGTTGCCTTATGTTTTTTCATTATGTTGCCTTATTTAACTCCTAATTCTTTTCCTCGGTCATTTCACATCTCATGCTTTTCGCCTGTGTTTGATCAGGAGTGGTTAATATCACCGGCCAGAAGTAGAACAAACCTTATGCGCACGCGGTGTGGATGCGTTTGTCTACGCATCCCCTTCGTTTCGCGTGCGCAAGAAAACTTCACAACAATATGACAACACAGCTTTGCACATCGCGTGTTTTCTTGGCGATGGTCACAGAATAAGAAAACTAAGAGATTGGATAGAAGATTAACAGTTTTGCGGACCTAGGATTGCAGCAGCAACCGGCATCTTCCTTTGCCAATTAAGTACAAGCATAATAATAAATAACCAAATTTCATTTGCACTTTTGAGCAATGCATCTATCCAGATATTGAATGACCGCAACAAACCTTGTGAATTCAGGAATCGCATACTGTTTTGTATCATAGACGTAGCAATACGAAAAAGCTTGGACATGCGTTCTATTATCAATGCCGATGTTACAAAAGCGCATGCTGAACCGCCCACTCTATAAAATGTATCTGGGCCCACTTACTTTGGACATGTAGGCAGGTGGTACATATTTAATGTTACTGATTGAACTACAGCCCTTGCCAAACGTCCCATATTTCCAATTTTGCTTTTCCTAAAATTAACAAAACCATATATTTTCGGATAGACCCGTTGCGGCAGTGATTCTTCGCTGTTCTCATCTTCCTGCTGGGAACATTCCCGAAAGCGTCAAAAAAAATCATGATGTGTGCCTCTCCCTTAGCAGAGTCACTGGAGACGCATGCGCTACGTCGTCGGCTTCGGAATTGCCTCATGAGCGTGACGCACCATAGAGTTAATACCTTCAATCAGATCGTAGTAAAGTTTTACAAGCCTTCATGGCCCACCCCTGAAACTTCACCATCGTGCTGCAGACGGATAGCTAAAAATTCAGGCAAACTATTCACGTCATTTTCGCCAACGATTCTAAATGTTGGGTCCATACTGAGCGCATGCCGAGAAAAATGCCAACAAAGTCAGGGATTGTGTCTATGAACAAGGGATGACAGATACGCCAGATGGTAAAATTCGTGAGCAAGTCCATTATGAACTCAACGGCAGCTGTTCCGAATAATACTAATAATAATAAATAAGGCCTCACCAAGTGACCTTCAATTACCCCTGTCTTGAGCTAGATTATTCTAACTTGCGACGGCGAATTTCTTAATTTCACCCCACCCCCCTAATTTTCTGCCATCCTCAACTGGGCTTCCCTTGCGTTGGCAACCATTCTGTAACTATGATGGCCCATCGCTAATCTACCCACCGCATTACGCGGCCTACCCAGTTGCATTTTTTCTATATTTGTCGAACAGAATATCGGCTGTTTTCGTTTGCTCTCATATAGACACCACTCCCTGTTTATTAACGTTGAGCCTAACATTTTCGTTCCATCACTCTTGTTGGCAATGTTCCTTGCTAAGCTCCAATTTCTGGCCCACGTGTTAGCACCGGTAAAATGCAATAACTATACGCTCTTATTTTTGACGACAGTGGTAAGCTGCCATTGCGGATTTGGTACGGCCTGTCGTATACACTCCAAATTATTTTTATTCTTCTGGATATTTTCTTGTCATGATCAGGGTACCCTGTGAGTAATTTATCTAGATGAATACACTACTGGACAAACTATTTAGTGGAGGCTAAATGGCGATCATGAATTCTTGTTCGCTAGCCACTCTTGATAATTACCTTTGAATTCTGCCCAGTATTCTTCGACTTTATTCTTACACTTGCTCGATTTAGTTCATCATCATCAGCCTGGTTGCGCCCACTGCAGGGCAAAGGCCTCTCCCATACTTCTCCAACTAACCCGGTCATCGATTTATGTACTCAATTCTTTATTGCAATTCATTCCCTGTGTTGCTGAACAGGTCAATGTCATCTCCAAATCGAAGGTTGTTGAGCTATTCGCCCGTGAACCTCACTCCTATGCATTCCGAATCTAACAGCTTGAATATTTCTAAGCATTTAGTGAATTGCACTGGAGATATTGTGTCTTTTTGGCGAAACTATTTCTTGATAGGTAATTTTCTACTTTTCGTGTGGAAGCGGATGATAGCTGTGGAATATTTGTAGATGCTTTACAATAGAAAATTTGTAGATATTTATAAGAATAGTCGCTTATGTCTCCTGTACAACTTCATTAGGCAAGGTCTCCATACCGGCTGGTATCCCTACTGAATCAATTGTCTTTCTATAGTCTATGAAAGCCAGACAGAAAAGTTGAATGTACTGTACCGATTTCTCAGTTATCTGATTGATGACATGGATGGATTAATTGCAGAATATGCCTTCGGAAAGCCAGTGTACTCAACTTCTACTCTACACTATTTCTAAGGAAGAATGCAGGGCTGCTATATGTACTGTACAGGTCAGTATGAAATGGTTCTACTGCTCTTACCATCAATGTTGCTCATACATTACCCAGCTTTTTTTTTCGCAGCGTACACCTTACCGTGTATTATGCCAAGTTTTATTCTCACTAATTTCATGATGCGGCCCTTATTTACTGCTTCCTCAGTATTTCCGACATTGTAATTTCAAATATTGCTTACTTTCTTGTTGCTTAGCAGCTTTGACAGCTCAGCGAAGAAAATGTGATATCTAGAGTAAGATTGCTTCGTGCTGTCTTTTGTTTATTAGGCCTTTCGTTATTTATGAGAGTTTGCCTAGTGGTTACCTTCGGAAAATTAGCCAAATTACAGTTTCATCGTTACTTGTATGTTATCGTATCTCATCTTTCTGTTCTAAAGCTGAATATTTGTTTGTGAGGATCAGTGTGAATTTGTTTGATTGCACCCTTACTGGGTCTAGGTGAGATTTTTCTTGTCTGATTATAATTTTATTTCTCTTTTAACATTGACAGAACTGCTAGACCTCACTTGCCTATTATAAATGCCTTTTACACTAACTACCACTTCAGCATGCTACAGTGTACTAAATCGGCAAAGAGTATGAACTCTATTTAACTTCTGATTTCTCTGTTAGGGTCTTTTCAGGTCCACTTCCTGCTACGGTGCATGCTCAAGAAGGTATCCACTATTCGGAGTAAATTCTTCTCCCCGAATCCCTCCAGCGTCTCTCATCTACTATGCTTACAGTTGATGCTGTCCTAGCCATATGGTTGTTCGCTAGCGTTCTATTTCCAGCCTTCACCTTGAAGTCATTCATTACTGCAGTGTATTTTATTTACACATTTGTCAACACTAATTACACATTTTTATCAAGCTCTTCAATTTCTTCATCATCATGACTGGAGGTATGAGCGTGGGCTTGTACTAACGTTCATCTGTCTCCTATTTAGCAACCCGCCGTGGTTGCTCAGTGGCTATGGCGTCTGGCTGCTGAGCCCAAGGTCGCGGGATCGAATCAGAGGCCGCGGCGGCCGCATTCTGATGGGGGCGAATGCGAAAATACCCGTGTACTTAGATGTAGGTGCCCGTTAAAGAACACCAGGTGGTCGAAATTGCCGGAGTCCTCCACTACCGCGCGCCTCATATTCAGAATGTGGTTTTGGCACGCAAAACGTACCCCATAATATTTTTCCTGTTTAGCAATATTATGGCGACTGCTAGCCTCTCTATAATGCTGTAGAATTTATCACTGTTGTGCGCTATGTCCTTATTAACTAGAAATCTTACAACGTATTATCCCTTATTTGAAGCGCCACTGTAGCAGCAAAATTTTGAGCACGCTCATGTTTCGTCTTTAAGAGTAGAACTCCATAGCATCCAAAGATCCGCGACTGCTTCTCACGTTTCCTGAAATCTTCAGCTAATGTAACCGCAATGTTCACCGCGAAATGCTGGCGGCGACCCCTATAAACGAAGGCGAGTGTTCTGGTTGAAACGCGGCCTCTTGCAAGAGCCGACCCCTGGAGTAGGGCACAGCGGCGCCAAGAAATTACATAAATTTCAGGCTTCTGTTTGTGTTTCGCACTTCTTATATGCAAGTCTGAGAAGATTGAATGCAAAAGCATGCGCTGTCGTTATTTCATTTCAGGACGTTTGTTTGTGGGCCGTTATTCGCAAATTTCGGAGGAATAACTTTGTCAATAACTTAAGAAAAGTTATGAGCAACTTTAGTGATAGAATCAGGACAATATAACCCGCGTATACTGCATGTCATATGCCAAGGCGTGACATATATATATACCAAATAAATACGGAAATTTTCGGTCACAGATAACTCCGGCGATGCGCTTCCAGTGCCGACTCCAAAGCGCGATATTCTGTGACACGGGGCTCTTAACGCTATCGTGTTAAAATGTAGCAGCTAGTCGGCCCTGTATAGGCCTCGCTAGTGCTTCTAAACTCATTAAAGGGAAGGTGAAAGGTTTTCCAAAAAAAAAATGAGTGAACATCTGTACATAATGGTTTCCAACCCTCCGAATTCAAATATCGTATCGAAATTGAGCGAAAGAAAGCGCAAATATATTTTATTTCGACGAAAAGTGCAGCAGCGGACACGCCCAGCTCGCGCGTCTCGTTTCCGCCTGTGATTGGTCGGTGCGCCTCGTGACGTCAACTCTGCCGCTGCCGACCGCTGCCGCTACATATGAAGCGCGGTGCCAGGTACTTTGGTGCTCTATTTCTGAGACGGTAATGGAAAATTGAGAGAGAATGCGTTTTTCTGAGGAGTTCGGCGTTACTCCCTACATGTGCGAGCCGATTGCGAAGAGCCGGCCTCTCGAAGAAGCAATAGACGCTGGTGCGAGCAGTGCTCTCGACGCGAACGAAAGCAAAGTCTTGGGATCTCCTCGTGTTGGAAATGCTCTTGGGTGAGTATGTTTTTTGCTAAGCGATCTAATGATCTCGCCGATCTTTCGCCCATCTAGTGAGCTCGTTTCCGGTCAAACAACTGTAGCGTTGTGTTCCTGCATGCCTCCTCGTGGAACGTAAGCGGTGATGCGATCGTCGGCATTTGTGCGCTGTCCAAAGCTGTCGGCAATCTACAAAGATGGTTTAAAAGCGTGAAAAGCTTCCCGTTCATGCAGTACGTGTAGTCACATTCATCTGTTGACTACCACTCACGTTGACTACCACTCACGTTGATTACCACTCACGTTGACTACCACGCACGTTGACTACCACTTTACATATACACGCAAACGCACCAACAAAGGAATGCAGGGTCGATCGAAGCGGATTACGATGGCGCGCACGCAGAAACAAGCGCGGTCAGGCACGGTCGCGGACGCTGCGAAGGAACGAAGCAGAGTTGACGTCACAACACCGCGGTTTCCGGTCTCCGCTCCGCTCGCTCACTCAAAGGGGGGCGGAGCTACAGCGCAATTTCAACCGATGATTACGTCGCTCCTAATTGAAAAAAAAAAACAAATTTTACCTACATGGTTTATAAGGTTCTCGCATCCATATATGAGCGTCTTATTGAATTCGACAGACTCTTCAGCTTCCCTTTAAGGCTAATAATATTCTAAGCAATGCGTGGCAATTTCTAAGAGAGCCGCGCTAAGCTAGGCTAACTCAAGAGGCTTCGCTTGTTAAACATTGCCCGCTTCAATTTCCAGCGGCGGTGTGTCTGGATACAGAGATTTTTTGCACATGCTGCTGCATCGCAGGTCTGACCGCAGCCTTCGTGAGGCGTTCGGCAGTCGCTGGGTACTAAAGGACACGGGTATTTGCAAGTGCAGTGATAGAGGTAGTGTGTGTCTACTGCACTAGGAAGGCTGTGGTGATGAGGAAGTGTATAAGTTGAAGCTTTGAAGGTCTTCCTCATTCGGGTGCACCTGGGCGAGCATAACACCACCGGCTTCAGCTTTTCTTTTATGGTGGCGTGCAGAAAACGTAGAAAAACATGCTTTTAGTCTGAAGGCTGTTAGTTCACATCCGCGCCCAGTCGACAAGAATTTTCAGGCTTTGAGCGGTTCCTGAGAACTGCAAAATAAAGTTTTAGGTAGATACAACAAAAATTACAATTGCAAAATTACAACAAATACAACAACGGCATCTCCACCGGCTACAATATATTCCCCGCCGTTGCCTCAGAAATACACCTAATTACACAAAAGTCACCCCTCTCGATGTCCGCTTCACTCGCCGAATGCCACAGAAACTTAGAATTGTTAATCTTGTCTGGTGGTCAGTAACGTGAGCGTCCGGCTTTCCACTGCACATTATCGCAGAGGCGGGCATTTGATAAATAGTGGAAGCGGTCCAGGTAGTGCCAAAAAGTTGTTCGTTTCTTTCGTCGCCATATAGTGAGCGTACACTGAAAGTGTAATGAATCTCTCACGTATGTCTGTAAGGTCTCTATGACTGTAATGTGTGGGGAAAGAAATTAGTTGCGAAAAGCAGCGGTAAGTTCATGTTTTACTATGCTTACAAGTTGTTGGCAGCGTTTTCAGCGTGCGAAGTGCAACGAGTTGTTTGTGTAAACAAAGTTTGTGCCTGCCCACAGCATGTAAGTGTTGTTTATTTCATATAATTTAGGCCTTTGCTGATGTGCATGACACGCGATGCTTTCAGCTTGCGCAGCTCCCACTGTGCAGTGGAGTGCTATACGTCAACGAGAATTTTGACAAAATTTGTAGTATACCACACATTTCTTATTTAAAAAGCACAAACACAGCTTCAACAGACAACTGAATATGAACCAGCGTAGCTGCAATAGCCGAACGAACAAAAAAAAGCTGTTTGCCGAGAAGCAGCAGAAGAAATGACACGCGACGTTCAGGACGACAGAATTTCGAGAATTCTTGCAGCCCCGTTGCAACTACGGGCGGTCGGTCTTTTACTACGGTTCGATATCGCGTTCGTCCGGAGATCTACACTTGCTTGCTTGTGCGGGTGAGACGCCGTCGCACGTCCCTACAAAGAACTGTGCAAGGGCTTGGTTTGAACCTTGTAGAGCAGTAAGGGGCTTTAACGGCCGGGCTGCATTTCTATGGCTATGTCCCTCCTCGCCTTTTCATGTTTTACAACGACGTATTTTTAATTCATTTGCAAGTGTTTCTTCATCATTGACCAGGGTGTATAATGTATATATGTAGAGCCAAGCCGTATGCAATTAGGGTAGAGGCTTGGGCGAGTTGCTAGTGATTCACAACGGGGTTGTAACGTTCGTAACGTTCACAACGGCGCACGGTAGTAGGAAAGTAAAGAGCTCTTTACTCGTCTCCGTCCTTCCTTTTCTACTTTCGTGCGCTACGCAAACACTGCCGTTATGAATCGAACGCAATGTCCCTATGCGCTTTCGAAGGTAACAAAATGAAATGAAATGAATTACCTGAAGTGACATTAGTCGTGTTTTTTTTAATCTAAGTTCACCTTATGGCGGCAAAAAAAATTGAAGCTATCTTTTCAACGCAAATTCCTAGCTATCCAATAACGCAAGGATCAATAACATACCAGAATATTTTAGCTTCTACAGGTGTCAATAAAAAAAGTTTATATGCGCCAATCGACACATATATTGATACTACTAAGGCAGTTGTGTTTTGATTTTTGCGCAGTATCCAGTACACAACTTTGATATTGCTTTGTGGTTTTAAGCCTAATCTGTAAACTTCTGAACACTGTTCGATCACGCTGAGGCTCCATACTGATACCACGTTTTCCAGAATTTGGTGAGCACTTGTCATTACCGTACAAAGGTACGTGAGGTCTGAGGCAATTGAAGTACTCACAGATCAGAAGCCTCGAAAAGCTTTGAGTTATGCTCTGACTTCGTTCACCATGCTCCAAATTCACGATTAATCTGTGTTATGAGGTGCGCCGCAGTGAGGACTGACGGCTAAGCTTCCCTTCTTGTTTCAGTTTAGCAAAATATGCAAATACCACTTACGAAAGAAGAGCTTTCTAAATTCGTCCCCAGAACATTACTGAAGACATATTGTCTCTTCGATTTGTGTGCACTATCTATGCTAGTTCAGGGACTGCATCACCTTTGTGCGTAATTTAAAATGCAGCTCCCGCCACCTGCACCGGGCTCATCGATTGGACTTCGTGCAAGGCAGGGTCTGCAGGAGTGAACGGTTCCCCTGCACTCGCTGATTTGAACCTGCAGGCATTGTGCAAGCTCTCGGCAGCACACGACATAGCACAGCTTTAGTCGAATTATGGTGCCTGACGTAAATATCTCCCCGCTTTGCTTTAGTTACAACAATTATATAACTTGTATAAAAATAAGAAACAAATGTTCGATACCTCACTGATCTTGGGCGCGGGTTACTAAAGCCATGGCGCGTTAAATTGGTTTAGATGGCATGTGTTTCTCTACAAAGCGTTCGCTGTATAAAAAACAACATCCGTGTCTGCCATTCAATTATGACGTAGTGCTATCCCGGTATTAGCGGTTTATCACAGCCTTGCTTTAATTTAATGTGAGGGGCTGCGAGATTTCACAAGCATGTCTGCATAGGACCCAAACTGGGCACAACATGCGTGAAAACAAATCTTTCTCCAATCGCCAGGAGCAGCATCAAGTGAACAGGCACCTACAGAACGATGTGTTAACAACAATAGACGCTACAAAACATGCATGAATTGCACGGAATAGACAAGACTTGCGTTTTTAAACTCATTTTCAAATAATCGTGCAATGAAAATTGCAAGCATTGTAGTAGAATTTTGTCAACTGGTACCCCACTTTGCTGCAATTTGCACCGCACTTTGCTAGTGCAGAAATTGAAGCCAAATAAAAGAGACCGATAACTCGTCACATCACTGCGAACTGCGTCATTTTTAATAGCAAGAAAGGTCAAACTTTACAAGTCTTACGTACATTGCACGGAATTATACCAAATATTTTAATTTTACCTCGCACTATGTTTCCAGGCTCTGACCCAAGTAATTTCATCAGAATCAATTCAGTGGCAGGGTAATGATAGCATTTTCCTTTTCGTGAGTAATAAAAAGTAATATGAGAGTTGGCACGAGAGCTGACGTTGTAATATTTCTCGTTTTTCCATAGAAACAGCAAAAAAGGTGACCTGAGGCACACTTCTCTTGCCAGGTACCGAGTGCGGTGAATATGGGGACAGTGCCTACCTTGCAAACAACTGTAGGCCCATGACAGGTGGGTGGCTTAATCCTCTGCCTCACTATATTATTTTCAAAGACAAGTGAACTACACAAAGACCGAAAGGTGTGAAAGGGACAACTCAGGCACCGTGTTTCACCGCCTTTAGTTCTTCGTGCACTGTTCCTCGTAATCCGAAATTGTACGAACTTGCTCAGCTCTCAATACTCCTGCATATTTTTGGCTTAGCCTTCCGCACCCTACTATGCAGTAGCATGCTGAAAAGCACGGAAATCCCAGTAGAGGGCGTAGTGTTGCGGTGCTTGTTGAGTTACGCATAGGACAATAGATGTAGCTGTGTCGCAATGTAGGAATGCCTCAGCTGGAGGTACTGTTTGTGAGCAAGGTGCTGGTGAGATTAGGACACAGGAAAATCAACCGGTATACATTAAAAACCAGTAACCTGCATGAACAACTAAGTCGAGGCTTTGTGGGCTTCAGCATGGTCTTCGAAAATAGAGGCGCATACAACGAGGACACAAGCAATGTGGTATTTCTAACAGCTTTTTGATAACGTACGGATTGAGTAAACTAATACATTTGCTGAAAATGTTTCTAGACTATTCAGTGACAAATAAGAAAGACTACCTACTGTTCAAATGTTTATAACATGCCCAGCAGGACATAAAACGAAGAAGTTGTGCAGCGTCTTGAAAAACATCCGATCGATTTATTTCCAAAAGAATGATTATCTGAGCTTTAACTATACTCGCAACAACTATACCATCATTATGTATTCCTCATATTTGCTTATTAAGCATACCTCGGTATACCTTGCCTGTCTGTCACGCGACGTCACGAACACCACGATACCTCCACAACTGATACAACGTGCACACACTGATTAAGCCTGAATAACCAAACAAAAGAAATATGATTTTTTTCTGATTCGACGCTTTTTCTCAATCCGCCCTGTGCTACAGGCCAAAAGTTTTCGGGCTGCACCCACTTCACCTGTCTATCACGCGCTGTCACAAAACCGCGGAGATTCACCACGTCAAAGTGACACGTACGCCTTAAAAATGCATTAATATGGCGAACAAAACTGAATTTATTTCTGAATAGCTGGAGACTGGCCCGCTACGGAAGGAATAGAAGATGGCTGCCCGGCGATCGCTCAGGCACTGGCTACTCACACCTGCCGTAGAGCATGCGTTTAATTGCGTATAATAAATATTTTTGCGTGGCCGTGTAACGTTATTGAGCTCTTTCCGCACGTTGACGACGTCGCTCTACCAACTCGTCTTTGCTGAGAATCTGTTTCAATGCATTCTTCACCTTCCGTTGGAAGCCGTCGCGATTATCCACCAGCCACTACCAGCTGTTCGAAACGGGCAGGGGGAAGCAGACCAATTGCCGACCCCAGCACCTCCCTCTTTATCCGTTTATCTACATTGACTGTACTGGCTCGGCCTCATCGAAACCCTCGCTACCTAATCCTGCTCCTCGCCTTTTTTCAGCTAATTGAACAAGGAACAGGCTCGATCTAGGCAATGTTATTCGTTTTGAAAGGAAACAAAAGTGACCTCCTTTAAACGAGGAGAGCGTTTCATTGGGCACTTCCTACAACTTTTTGGGTAACCGCTCCATGCTTACGTCGGCGTTTACGTAAATTTGACGCCAGGAATTTGGAACAAAAGCATATTAGTATAGCTTTATGCTATAGGGCCCCTGAACTACACCTGAAATTATCGCATCCTCAACATGGTTTTTAACAGCATACGTGCTGTAATTTGTCAAATATAGAAAGTTAGAAATATAGCTTACTTTTAGCACTGAGCATATCGTCCATGGCAACAGATAATGGAAAGGTGACATAGCACTAGCATTGCAAGGTTTAATGAAAGGCCATATTATTTAGCATTAGCAACTGATGCCGCCCCCTGACATCTTTGTGTGAGCCGCAGTAATTGCTACGCGTTCTGTCTTCTTCCTCTTTTCTTGAGATTAAGGTCGGTAGACCAATGAGCAGGTCTAACGTCTCTGAGAATCTTACTGTCATTAAACTTTATCAGTCATATTCAATGAATGCTCACGTATTTATGTGGTCTGTATTATTACGCCTCCGCCAGCACATCCACGGCACAGAGCTCCTGAGATGAACAAAACGAGTCAATTTTTTCCTGGTGGTTAAAAAATATCGACACGACACATACATCTTAAACCTTAATGGTGCGCAATCAATTGACAAGGCGCATGCTGACGTAACATGCCCGAAATTTATAACTGCTTGCTGGCTCGAGTGCACAAAACTACTCCTGGTCACGACAGTCGCTGTAGCTGCTATCACTTGTTTTCCGTTGAACAGCGTACACTGTCGTTCAGATTCGACAGCGATAAAAACACTGCATATGATTTTGCTGACCGCAAATTTTTTCATCTTTGCTATCACAATTGTTCGAAAATTCGGAGGATATTTCAGAAATTAAGGTGTACAGAAGCTCTAGAAATAAAGATTGTTCGCGCAAGTTATAGGCCAGTCGACCTTCCGGAGGCTCCTAGCATTGGTAGCTTTGGGACAAAACGCTGATTCCCCACTCGCATGCTCTGCTAGTGGAATACTGATGCGGCCGACCGGAGATACACTTTATAAGCACGCAGCTTATGCGAGTGCTGGTGCCAGCATGACGCTGGCGCTCTTGAAGACAGTGGGAGCGGCTTGGCGGCTTCAGAGGTTGGTGTCACGGCTCATACGCTGGTGCTCTTTCTTGACAATTTCGTTGTCCTCCTTGCGGTGCATGGAGGATATCTGTATTTGCGTAATTTCCTGACGACTCACAGCTGCGTTTGAAGGACAGGCGTCTTCGTCCGCCACATTCTTTTTGGCTTCGCGGCATGTGAAGGAGCTGCCAGTTAACGAAACATTCTTACCGCTTCATCACAGTTCGAGAGGCCAACAATAAGCCTGCTCATCGCGGTGGCTAAGGGGCCTGGGTTTCGCTACAAAGTACGAGGTCACCGGATCAAATCCCCGCCACAATGGTTTAATTCAAATGGCGACGGAACACAAATGGGCTCGTGTACTTTGTATTGAGTGCACGTAAAAAAAAATAAATTATTCATTAGTATGGCTTGTTTCCTAATGAAAGTGCTTTGGCGCGCAAAACTCCAGAGTTCAATTTTTTTTTTGGCCAGGACATACTCTGATTTTTCTCAATATTTATATTTAAAAATGCGCATGCTTCCCATAGCACTTAGCTTCGCCAATTTAGGTATTCAAGAAGACAGTGTTTCATGAACAGAGGAACTCAACATAAAAATGACAAGGCTTGTTTAGCGAATCTTGTTTTTAATTTTTATTGGTGTTATATTAAAATTTCTTTCATACTTTAAAATGTCACCTCTGAGAGAGGCCTGCAGAATTGAAAGAGCAGACGTATATATTATTTTCTTGCTTTTTTTCTCAGTCGGGCATACTGAGCCAACCGGAGAAACATGCTTTGCTGTGATCTTCTTTGGTTTTGAATTTACATCATCTTCTTTCACAAGACTGCGCATTTCTCCTGAGCGAATCTTACAGAATGAGCACCACGCAATGTAACAGGGGAAATAATTTCTAACTGCGAGTCGGCCTAGTTGGAACAGATTATTCTTTAGAAACTTGTAGTGCGTAAAACAATCAGGGACGAAGAAAAGGAGCAACCCAAGGACGAGCGCGATAAAGCGCTCGTCCTTGTATTGCTCCTTTTCTTCGTCCCTGTTCGTGTTGCGCACTATAAATTTTTAAAAACAATTTCTAAAGCGACCTTTTTCTCCTAGCTGTCTCCAATGCACGATGATTAGCCGAAGTCCAACACACGCAGCCCGTCACAAATGATGAGATCATCAGCAGCATGCTTGTCACCTCACGTAATAAGACCACGTCTGTTTAATCACTTGATTTCGCATTGAAAATTTCAGTTGCTTAAAAAAAGCACTCTGTTTAAAACGTTACCGGTATATGACTTGCGCATTGACTCTGTTCCCCACAGAATATAACGCTTTAAAGCACAAGATTCCTATCTGTAGGACGGGAACAAACAGCGATTGGACGGGACGAAGTGAAGACGACTGACAAGGCGCTGACTGCTTCATTGACTAGTGATTACTATAGTTCTAGTTCATCGGCCTACTCTCGGCTGTTCACCAGCCTTCTCAAGTCATCATCAGTGCATTGTCTGTCGTCCTCACATGGTCCCGTCCAACACTTTGTTCCCGTCCTAATGATGTTTCAACCAGCCCAGAGGAGCACACTTCTTCATTGCTATCTGTTTCTTCTTCTTTTGCATTCATCTTTACAACTGTTTCATTGTGTTGCGATAACTCAACCAGCTGTTTTTTACTTCTGTATAAGCAATTTTTATCAAAGATGTATATCACCCACGCGTTTTTTAAGTGCGCATGCTTATCGGCTATAATGTTGGCCCATCGACCAAATTTGAAATCGGTGGCTTATAGCTCTCCCAGTAAGGTAGGCTAAATTATACGCTTTAATTGAATGAAAGATTTTGAATTTTGCCTACACACCACCCATAACATTCCCCTATATACAAGGATATATAGAAGGCGCCTCGTTTGTTTATCCAGCACACCACAGGCGTATTACATAACGCATGAATATAGGAAGCAAACGAAAGCGGAGTAATCTTTTGGAAGGCTATCTATAATTTATAAATGTGAACGAATCACCATACATTGCACATAGCATGCCAAAATTTTCACCAAGTAGAAAGTCTTTCTCACGTCTAGTTCTTTCGGCCCATTGGGAAACACAGCAGCTAATAGCCCTATAAGAGATTCCAGCACTTCATTGAGGGAATTTTAGGTGAAAGAATAAAGAGCTCGGAACGCAGCATCTTACAAACGCACACCCGCCACAGTCTCAATTTCGTACTTCACCTGCACATTACAATAGCATTCCACTTACTTAGACAGCGTACACAAAAAACGTACCTCAGTTACCTGAAGACATCGGGGAAACGACTACGAGCGTCCTATAATACATAAAACACTAGAAAACAAATCTGTCATGTATGTCTGCAAAACTCGTGAACAAGACAGAAACTTTGAAGTTTTGGCACACATTACACCTAACATGACCATCGTGTTTAACGAAATGTAAGCTGAGTGTCACGTAGAATTATGTAGCGACACTGGGACGCATATATTATACTGGCCATATAGCCCTTTCGAGACTCGCTTAAGAATTTTTTGGAAAACGGTTTGACGATAAATTATATCATGGTATAAATTTTCCCATTCATCACCCATAATATGCCCTCTATTCCCTCAGGATGACAACTATGTGGTACAATGAGCTTTTTTCAGAACATTGGGCTACGCCTGTAAAGCTTTTGGTACATGTCACCCATAACATGTAAGCCATTCTTTGCAAATAAAGAATTGCACCACCTTTGCTTCTTTCAGACCGGCGGCCAAGCTTTGTGAGCTCTTTAATGCCGTCTCTACACAGCAAGAAACCGTGTTGTAGTAATTGTCATTTAGTCATTTATTCACCAACACATTTCACATCTTTATTTTGTGGTGCTGCCGCGAATGCACGCCACTTTTATTATAAGTTAGGCTTAGGTGTATAGGCAGCGCCACCGAAAAAAAGAACGCAAGCATAAAAAAATTAATCTCTGGAAGAATACACTGCTCATTGAATGTCCTGGTTTACTGTGTCTTCGTTTTTTCGAGCTCGTTCCAATAACTAAATCACCCATTGCCCACTAGCTTATTATGCGGCTGAAGCTCTAAATATAAACACTTCAAGTTATCTAGCTATTCCAGGATACCACTAAAAGATGCGTATATCATTTTCCAGTGCTCTAGTCGTGCAAGTTCCTTTGCAGTAAAAGATAGCCAAGCAATCTGGGAAAACGTGTGAACATTGCGCAACATTTAATGATCTGGGTAAAAGCTGCCCGCATAACAACAGACATTAGGAATTGTTATCACTAATATCACTATTTCCAGAAATAAAGGGAACATATTATTCATTAAAAAGCGGAGCCCGCCCACACGAACAGTTAAAAAACCAGCTCTTTGTCAAGGGGAAAATTTAGCAAGTCCAGAGCTAGGAACCTGTTGGCCCACATACACTTGCATGCTCTCTCACTCCTCAGGGCTGCAAAATATTTTACATTAAAAAGATGCCGAATTATCACATCAGTAACAATGAGAAGCACAATTCCAAGGGCCAATATACGAACGTGACCATGAACCGCTCAGACGCTTCCTTTTTGTGCTTTGCACCCCGTATGACCATGAAGTCGTATCAAAAAGCACTGAAGCAATGACCTAGTACCCCTAGAACAGGTTTATTTGTAGCTCCCCAGTTGTCACTTACGTGGTAAAAGTTACAAATTTCTGTTCAGTATGAACATAAGTTATTACTGTTGTTGCTGGTACTGTTACTGGTACTGTTGCTGTTGTTGTAGCTTTTCGGCATCTTTATGCACACTCCCGTTCACCGCACTACATAATTCTGTGCTTTCACAATGAAAACAAATATTGTTGTTCATGATGATGATGATGATTAGGTTGATGGTTTATCGCAGTGGCGTTTGAAACGGGGCGGTAAACAAAAAGTCCCCTAGCCTGTTCGAGCTATTCAGGTAAACTATACATTCGGGCAATTTTGTATACATTTCCTTAATCAAGTCAAGTCATGTCACTTCGTTTTGCATTCATTACAGCATCAACATTAAACAGAAACATCAACGGAAAGCTGCTAGGCAGCCGCTTAACAACGTCTCTTGCCCCTACACTAGGCATTGAAGCACGCACATACCAACGCATTGCATAAATACAAGTGTTTTTGCGTGTGCGCGTGTACATACCGCTTTCATGTAACTTTACACAAAGTCGAAAAAACACATCTAGAGAAAAATAAAATGAAAAACAAAATCGGGCAGGTAGCATACATATTGCACTTATTAAAATAGATTGATTGTAATGGTGAATTAGACCATATATAAGTCGCGTTAAGAAGCATTACATGATATACAGATTTAATACATTGCAATTTTACACCATATCCCCCTCCCGCCCACAAAGAAGGATACAAGAAAGAAAAACCACGTTTCTTCTCTATGTCGATCTGTTTTCTCTTCCTCAAAACTCTGTATGGCTTGTACCGCTAAATATGCCTGTAGCGGATCCGTTGGTATGAATCTCTTTCCCCCTTGCCTTCCGCCAATACTCTAAACGTCTCTAGCTCATCTCGACCGCTAGCCGGTTGACGCTACAGTCCACTTGAAATAGAAGCGCTTCTGGATGGTGCACGTTACTCAAAGGTCTGATTGAGTGAATGACTTCGCTTTCCATTAGGATGTGCTGCATGGTCTCCGCATTTTCACTGCAGCATGCAGATGCCTCAGCTCGATGGAAATATTTGCTCCTGCATGTTTTCTTCATAGGCAACCAATTCGAGCCTGAAATAGCGAAACACTTCCCTTCATGTTATCGTGCAAACCTTCCTCTCTAAATTCTTTTTTCTCGTTCTCGTATATCTCCATGGTATTTTTCGTTTCTATTTCTCTCGCTTTCTTTCTAATGCCTTGTGGTGATCAACGTACACTTTCATATACCCTGTACGTGGTTGTCAGCATTCTAGACCTTTTTCTTTATTCTGCGTCTAGGCTTTTCAGGTAAACCTATTTGTGCGCTTTAGCCGCCCAATAATTTTTATCCGCGCTTCTCGTTCTGCGCTTCTCTGACTTCTCTGACTTCAGTTCTGCGCTTCTCTGACTTCAAAAAAAGCCTGAGCCATGTCATGCATCGCGCCTCAGTTGGGGATTTACCGCGAACTCTGAAAGCCAACCGGCCTACCTATGTGTGGTTACCTTCCAACGGCGTATACATATCCGGTTTTGAGCACAAAAGAGTGTTTTCGAACGTGAGCGCTGGCACCATTACTCCTATTCATATTCTAGGCACTACCTCATATTTATTGTATCCTCAAAGTGCTCTCTGCTTTGTTGTTGGTGCATTCTACTTCCTCATTATTTTCAGATTATCTTAGTGGGTGCTTGAATAAGATGTTCTTTCGTTCATGTTTATGCCGAGGTATTTATATTGCTTGACTATAGCAATGACCTACTGTTTACCTGACACGTCGCAGTCACTCGTCTCTTCAGTGAAGATCATAATTCCCGATTTCTCTGTGCTAAACTGAAGGCCTAGGTTTGGCGCTAGGTTGCCCCCTAAATCAGCAAGTGCCGGTAGGTCTCCCATATTGCGCTTGTAGCTCTATGTCGTCCGCACACATGGGTTTGGGGACATTGTATTGCACCATTTGTCCCTTACGCTTGTAGTAAAGACCAAACCCTAATTCAGTGCTTTCGAGTCGTTTTTCTGTGCCATTCCCATAACGCATGAACAACGGAGACAGATGACATGCCTGTTTCAACCCTTGGTGAATTTCCACCGCTTCTTTACATTCTCAGCCTTCCCATACACCTTGTACTCGGTTGTCTACATATATATCCCTCAGCAGCTCCCCGAAATATCATCTTCCTTCGTGCTGGACAATATCCCGTAACAATTCTACGTGTACGTTGTCGTAGTGTCCCTTAATGTCTAAAAGTGCTATCCGTGAAGAATTATCCTGAGCTACTGAAGTCTCAATGCACTGTCTTAGTACAAAATACATTATCCTCTAAGCATCTGCCTGGTATGCACCCATTCTGTAGTCTCCTCAGTGCATTAGTTTTCTGCACCCACTTCCGACAGGCGCTGTTATCATCCCAGCCATACAAATTACAGCTACTTTCAAAGTGTCCCATATAACGACCTCCACGGCAACAGTATTGCCGCTCTACGTGGCGGTGTTAATTCCATCGCACAAGTCAAGCCTTGAAAGTGGGTCGTTTTTTTATGACTCCAAGGCAGGCATTCAGACCCTACGTCAGCCTTAGGACGCAAGACCCATGAACAACTGCTGCTTGAGACTGGAGAGGTTCTCCATCAAGCCCTCATAAACGTACATGATATCATCTTCCAATGGCTTGCGGGGCACCATGGCATCGTCAGAAATGACCTTGCTTATGATGCCGCCCGCACAGCCCATAAAATAAACCTGACACTTCCTATACCCTTATCAAGGACAGATGCTGCAAGGGGTCTTCATTTACTTGCCCAAACCAAAACTGAACTTTGTGGAACACCCCCATTTTCTCCAACTGCCGTCCCCACCGGCTGGATCCTACATTGAAGCTGCAGATTCTATCGAACTACCCACCATGATGTAACTTTACTGTGCCGCCTCTGGATAGGTGTGGCTTTTACGAAAGCCTACTCATTCCTTAATGGAATGAGTAGGCTTTCTCTGTATAGGGCAGCAACCCAGACGTGCGTCTGGTTGACCTCCCTACCTTTCCTTCCTTCGTTTTCGTCATCCTCATTCACCAACATCCACAGTTCTAATTTTCGGCTTGCATTGTCGTTCCTTCAATGATGTCACCGTAACTGGCCTATATGAGTTCTTATCGTTATCACTTTTGCCTTTGTAGATATGGTTCATCTTGCTTTCAAGCCATTGAACTGGTATTTTCTTATTTTTTAATCACATGCTCAATGACATTAGTCAGCACTGTTTGCTCTATGAGCAAATATTTTTGATTTGCTGTATTCGGACTTCATAGCGTACTGTGGCCGTATGACTAGGGATCTTTTCTTCTGCATTTCTCAAGTCAAAACATGCCCTGCTGCATCTTGATTTCTGAGATGGCAAATGGGTTCTGAGGAAGCCCGCCACGTAGAGGAACCTACATGAACGGGAAAAACTGGCACCCACATGAATTGCAGCGCGAAGCTACAAAAGGAACCCATACAGGTTTGTCAGAAAGAAAGCCTCGCAGTTGAAGAAGAAATCATCTTGGGCCGGGGTTTGAGCCCTGGACCAACGCCTTTCCGAGGCGGTCGCTCTACCATCTGAGCTAACGAAGAGGCGAGCCTATCACAGATAAAGGGCGAACTAATGGAAGACTCGAGGCACTGGGGCATTGAAATGGCAAATCATTTCTGCGGAAGACCAGAAGGTTAAGGAAAGTGCACGAACGGGAAAAATTGTCATCCACCCACATTGTAGCACGAAGGTACAAAAGAAACCGATGCAAGTTTCTCTGAAAGAATACCTCGCAATTACACAAATAAAATATTCGCAGGTAGGCAAAGTACGTGAAATCGTAAGATCTAAATAGTAACCGAAAAAGGCTGTAGTAGAGAAAAAGGTACTTTGCGATTGTGCTCATCCGCCTTTGTTAACTTTGAGCAGCGAAATGTGCGCAGTGAAAACATTTCCATGCAGATTGGACACTTGTCATGTTTCATTCGCTTTAGGAGAAGGACATAATGCATGGTATATACGAAGCGTACATTAGAGTAATACTCATATTTACTTGAATGACAAACCATAATTTAGTCGGGCCATCTATAATAACACCAAATAAAGCGATGAAAAAGTATCTGAATAAAATAAGTTCACCAATGCATTCCGACTCGACCGTTACAAGTCTGCATAATAGCATTAGTTATTCGAGGAACGCATGGTGCAACATTTCAGATTACAGGCAGTGCATGTCAACAGTAGGTGTCCTCCCTGTAGGTGTGCTGGGTGGTAATTTCTTTCCTAGAAACTTTATTACGCATGATCGTTTTTATTGCATTACACTGCATGTGCTCTCTTATTTCTCTCATTTATACCTTTCTGCGCGACGTTACAGTTCTACGGAAATCCGCACGGTGGAGAGTAGTAATATTTTAAGGGGAAGATCAGACATCCTCCCATTCGTAGCAATTGCCTCAACGAAACCCTTGCTGGTTCCTTAAAAGAAAAGCCTCGCAATTGAAGAAAACTTCGTCCTCGTCCGGGACTCGAACCCGGAACCACCGTCTTTACGGGGCGGCCGCTCTACCATCTGAGTTAATCAGGCGGCTAGCCAATAGCAGGGCGAAGTCGATTTTGTTAACAACTCGAAGCAAAGGCGCGACGTAATAGTTCTGCAGAAACCCGCATTGCAAGGAGGAGAGTGATGAGTACGTGCACGAGTTCCATCCCTCGTAACTAGAATACCGTAACGCTACAATCTAGAATGTGTAGGCATTGTCTACCGCTTTCACCGTTGTTCTGGACTCAGTGCTCCTGTAGCTTCTAGCATGCCCTCAAAGTTGGGTTGCCGTCAGCACTCTGACCTCCCGCTCCTAAACACTTGCCTAGTTATAGATACGCAGCAACTTCGGGCTATATTTCAAGTGCATCTTAACGAAGTAGTAGTCGCAGGTTGTTCACTAACGAGCTTCCATACGAGATGTACCCATAAATGAAGCGACAACGTTTACATAGTCTCAGAAGGCGAGGCGCAATCTTTGTGTGCCGCCAGCGAGTCCGCATTCCTTCCGCAACCGCGTCATTTGTTGCAAGACAAATAGGCTCTGTGGGAGCGCAGGGTGCGGAGGATTGTTCATGTTTGGAAGTGCGGTCCCCCAACTGAAAGGTCCCGAACATAACGAACGAATTACGTACAGTAGTTTCGCAGAACTTCTTATAAACTGTACAGCTTTCTCACGTAGCCCTGTACTATGCTTCCAGACGGGTGGCAACTTTTCCTTCATTATTCAGTATGTTTCAACCCATGAAAGCACTTACACCTATCCGTTTGGGTCAAGGGAATACATCAAGCACCCGTAACGTGACTAACTTCTCTGAGCGACAGCACATTAGGCCTTGAGCAAATCTGGCTATTTAGGTGATGCCTAATTCACACGGGAAGGCCTTGAGCGTGGGGAACGGAAATATCTTAGGAGAAAAAATATTAGATTAGTAAAATGCATGCGCTCATACGTTTCCTCGGGGCGCAGTTCTTTTCCGGTGCACCATAGGCGACGAGCGGCAATGCAATACCGAGAAGGCTGATACTTACGAACAACAATATTTACGCAAGCTTCAGTTGAGGTGCGGGCACTGTGTTTAAGCGCAGTTGGGAGATGAAAGAAAAGTATCAGTGCTCTTGTTAAAATAAAACGAACGTACCGAAGTATAGTACAGAGATAGATTTGGAAAATTACAGACACAGAGCAAATACAATATTCGAACACCTGCATGTACGTAGCGTAAGTTATGCCTACTTTTACCTCGTAATGGCACAAACATGT
Source organism: Dermacentor albipictus (assembly GCF_038994185.2). Classification (NCBI taxonomy): domain Eukaryota; kingdom Metazoa; phylum Arthropoda; class Arachnida; order Ixodida; family Ixodidae; genus Dermacentor; species Dermacentor albipictus. The sequence continues at coordinate 442,102,741 of NC_091821.1, forward strand.
CCGCTCACCCCACCACACCGTACACCTCATGAAGCGAAAACAATAGCTCGGGCACCGCTCAGGCAGCTTGCCTACAGCCACATGATAAAGACGTGTTGCACAAACTGAAAAATGCAATTTTTCCTTTTCCTACGTGAGTTGTACGGTGTACGGTGTTCAGTATTTTTCACGCAAGATGCACTGAATATTGTTCAATGTCATCCCGTCCGAGTACATGTGTACCATTCTCAGCTTCCACAATTTCGCTAATTAGGTAACACTGAACATATGACATCCAATCTCGTTACTTTCATAATTGGCGCTTATTCTCGCTCCACACTGACTGCGTCTCTCGATTGTGGCACAGAACTAAAATATGTTTTGATAACTGTAATTCCATTACCGAGATGCAGGAGAAGCGAGTAAGTACAGAATACGTGTTTTGGGCCGTTTCTGTTTATAAAATAAGGAATAAGAACAATCACACATAAGGAACAAAGCAAGGCATTCGTGACTGATTACGACGTGTCAAGCCGCCGTGCTTCCAACATCGCATGGCTGGTAATGAACCTGTCACCAGCATGTGCCAGGCACGTTGTCAGGAAGGAACCCCAGTATATACAATGAAGGTTATGTCCTCGAAAAATAACACGACAAAAACAGAAGAAACGGAAAAGACGCAGAAATTTTTAAGAGATGTCTTCTGCGTAACCAACATCTGTGCGTTGTCCACGCTGGCGTTGTAGAACAACCATCAATCTCAATTCGTTTTGGCAGTTTCATTGCGCTTTCTCCTAATGTCGTTTCGTTTTGAAATAGAGCAACGCAGAGTATATCGTTGGAGTAGTTCAGACTGCGAAGAAAAGGGTGATATTACATTGTTTTACAAGTTACTACAATGCTATTCACATTCGGGAGATATTCTGGCGTCGTAGTTTGTTGGAGACATGGCTTTAGAGCACGTTTATTGTTACGCACAACGTCTGCGCTATACCACATCTCTCGCTTTGCCGTAACATAGCTTGAACATCCGTAATGATCACATAGACGTGCCCTTATCATACAAGCAATAGCTGTAGAGGACGATGCAGTTATAGCAGAAAGACACGTATGGCACTGGTCATATCTGATAGCAGGCGTAAGGTATTCTGGAAAATATTGCAAATGTCAATAGACAAATGTTTATTTTTCTCTTTCCACAACGGCGCTTCACCGAGGAAACATTTTCAAAGGCTGTCGTAAGCGCTAGATTGCCTTTAAACACGAGCTTGGCTAACTTGGAAGGTTAATTATGTCACTTTCTCTGGTCCGAATGTCGTGTTTGTTTTATTGGCGTAATATCATCACTTCATCATGACAAAACCACCAAACATTTAAACATACCAAGTCACTTAAATGCATACCTTCTTTTCTATTAGGAGTTCATTAAACACAAATTATTCTAAATGTCCCTACAATATTAGGTAATGAAGCAAGGCGCTTTCGTAGGTAGCTTGGATCGGCTGAGTTGGCATTGAGACGTCATGTTTGTAGTTGACGTAAGGCCGCAATAAAAGTAAAGCGAGATTGTCGTACAAGAAGAATACGATAAAAAAACTACAACAAATTATTTAAGAGCCATGCGAGAAGCCAGACGTTGATTCTGCTCTGAAAAATGTTCAGAAGGAGGCTGATTTTTGTCGCCAATGTGCTACGCATTGCTCATTTTTGCTTGGACTTGCTTTTCGTGATTTGGAATCATGTCTCCTCCAGAATAAATCAATGCGATAAATACATTAAAAAATAAAACCTCCCAATTCAGCCTTGAAACTGAGGTAGAGTAGCTTTCATGGTTTCACATCCGCAGAATGACAGCAACAATGAGCAACAATGAGAGCTGCAAGACGCAGGTGACTGCTAAGTTGCGATACTCTTCGGTATGCTATCATGTCTTAATAAGGCTTTTATACATATAGTCACGACACGTATAGTAGACCATTATACTATTGCAGGACAATTGTGCGAATCAAGCAGAAACCGTTTGCCACTCTATAGAGCCTAAGCGTAATACCATGACACCTAACACGTAGAATATCGCAGTAACCGTACAACGCGACATGCTCGCCCCAGAGTAGCCGTGCCAGTGTTCATCTTCGCATTCTTCTTGTAGCCACCTTCATTCAGAAAGCCAGACGCTAGCGAAGTTGTAGTGCCACGCTCTAGCGTCATATGCAGCCGATTAACAACCGGTAGAGTATTAATAAATACCCCGTTTAATGATGATTTCTTTTCAAAAGGCAGCATTGCTGAGTATCAACAACATGGTAGTTGTGGGCACCGGAATATGATTCACTGGCTCGTTATCTTCTATGCCTACAAAATATTACGCATAGACGGTCTTCCTTGCTTTCCATTCCACAGAGGTCTACATGCTGCAAATGGAATTTAACCAGGAAATATTGGAAAATAATTGTGTGGGTAGGCTACTGCAGTACACGACGCACACCAATGCCGGTTTGCTGACTTCGTTAAGCGGGTCTATGGTTCTTCGGAGTTCCTTGCCTTCACCGTCTAACATTACCGGATGCTAGGTGGTGCTGCAAAAAATATTTATTTATAAAGTGAGCAATATGTAATACCGGACTGTGGCTGTAAAATAGACATAACAAGGCAAGCCCAATCATCTCAGTGTGGGCGATAAGCATTGAAACTTATACAAACTGTTTTACAGCGAATCAGTCTATGTCTACGCTTCGGTGGGTTTTTGGTGTACGTGTACAAAAAGGCGTGCGCCGATCCCGAAGATAGTGCAGCAAGGGTCCAAGCGCAATGGCACATGCCTCTGTGGATTCCGAGTGGTGGGCTCCGGGACCTGTAACGCGCCCTCGAACTACTCTTGTTACAACTGAGACCCAAAGAGGTCGCAGACACAAGGGTAAGAAAACATTTTATTTGAATGTTTACAAGTAACAAGGAGAAAAGGTTGAAACTTTACAAGAAGGGTAATGAAAAGAAAATACATTGAATTCAAAATTGTATCAACATACATTGAGCCAACAGTGGGACACAAACGGCGAGCGACAAGGCGCTGGTAGATCTCGCGATGTGGAGATCACGTCGCTGACGGCCAACCGCTTGAAGAGCCTCAGGTACGATCATGAGCAGATCCGCCGGGTCACGAGGTCATTGACTTAGTCCCAAGAGCCCAGTGCTTGGATAATGACTGCCTGCACCATCACGCATTGATATCTCCGTGCCAGATGGAGACGTGCGAGTTCATACTTGGTGACCTTGGTGTCGCGTGCTTCCGTGAACACCTACGGACGGTTGTCGGAAGGACAGCAGACATCCAAGATGGTTGGCACCTCGTCACGCTCCAGGACGATGTCATCACTAAGGTTGGTATCTGCGGCTGACTAGATGTTGTATGGAATGGTGAACCGACCCCGGCGCGCGGTACGGATTCGCGACACGACGTCGTTGTGGCGCGCCGTGTAGGGCGCACTATTCGCCATTCAGAGACACAGGACGTGGGGCAGCGTCTCCCTGACATAACCTCACACCCTGCGTCGTTGATCGCGTTCGGCCGTCATCTGCATACGGGCTCCATTGAGGTGACGGAGGTTGAGCCTCGCCCTGTGGATAAACCGTTAGTCCGCCAACCCGTTGTAAAAACCCGTGTACATGGAATGCGAACTGGCTGGGCTACGATCGGATCTTCGAAAAAAAGGCCGATCAACGTCGACTATGTCTATGCTCGCACCGCCCGCTATTTGTCGGCGTTGCGAGCACTAATTGTGTATCTAGTTTCCTTTCTTTCCTATCTCTGGCGGTGGCGGTCTCATCAAAACGTCACGACGTGTAATGCGCGTATCATCACCGATGCATAGAATAGACAAGTTCGTACGTTAGCTCAAAATTCTGACACCTGTGTGTTGTGTGCTAAACAGTTTCCCTAGTCATCCACTTTTACAGAATGGAATGGCTCATGTTTATTTTTTTTTAATGAAGGAGGGAATTCCTCAAGTGAGATATTTACTTATGGGTGCGAGAAACTAGTGGGAGCGGTCCCCTGCTCGGGTAAACTGCTGTCAGCACTACTTCGTTCAAATGAGCTGCACAGGTTGGCGAATGGAATACCTTTAGCTGCTGAATATTGACAATGGTATGTGTGGGTACAGGCTGGAAACACCTGTAGTAAAGAAGTAAAGTGTAAATACATATGCTTTTGTACATTAGCTAGAACAGGCAAGCCTCAATTTGCTGCCCCTCATTCTAGCTTGTCGTGCGGCATAAAACACACTGACACTGTTTTCTTGCTCTTTTTTTTTCTACGTGTGTGGGTGTAGCTAACCGCATAGGATATCGATACATTAATTTATCGAAAATTAAAGTATGGGGTTCAATGTGCCAAAAGCATTTTCTGATTATGAGGCACGCCGTAGTGGAGGGCTCCAGAAAATTAGACCACCTGGGGTTCTTTAACGTGCAGCTAAATCTAAGTACACGGGTGTTTTCGCATTTCGCCCCTATCGAAATGCGGCCGCCGCGGCCGGGATTCGATCCCATGACCTCGTGCTCAGCAGCCCAACACTGTAGCCACTGAGCAACCACAACGGGTAATTAATTTATCAGCAGAACAGAGACAGAATGAGCGGGGAGATGAAATCGGATGGAATAAAGCTACATGCATTGAGTTACTGCTGGAAGAAGTGACGGTTGGGCTCGTGGAACGATATCAAGAAGCGAAAAGAATGGAAGCTGACTGACTTCGTATTCTGATAGGATTCTCACAGGCTACTAGTGCGTAGACAGCTGACAGTTTGATAGGAAAGCTACAGTTCAGGTGTATGAAGTTACATCATGTCTCTATATCTTTAGGTTCAACAGAGCTAATTTCCTTTTGGTGTCCTTCCTATTTGCCACTCCTTTCGTATTGCCCCTTCGCCATGCTAATTCGTGTTGAACAAGTTTCAGGCGTAAGTAATCGTAGTCTTTGCAGGGCTGGTCAAGCGAGTTCTTGCGCTATGCTTCGCACTTGTGCACACGGAAGCTGAAGCGTAATCTATGCCACAACAATAGCAGATATATTGCGATAACTGTTAGTGGCATGCAGATCGTTCGCTCAAATGAAGACCGTGGCAGTGAAGTGGCCATACGTAGATATCTCGTACCTGAGCTGCATCGAAACTATAGTATGCTTCGCTGCAAACAAACAAGAGCGCGTTGTTAGTGAATGTTATCGTTATTGTTTTACTTACTTGCTTTTTCATTATGTAGAACTTATATATGTTTTATATTATATTTTGTCACAGTTGAACTAGAAGTGTATTCAAACGTAGTACTCGAAGCCAAACTGCTACTACTGTTAGGATCAGATCTATGAGTAACTAAATACAGCATCTAGTCGAGCTCACAATTACCGAAAACGTGCATAGGCGTAATCACGACCAGATCAACGAGTAAAAAGAGCACACTATGCCATTAGTGTGCACCATCAGGCGGGAAACTATCGACCACCACAATTAAGCATCGCATTCTCGCAGTGCGTAAATGTCATCATGCCGCTATCAAGTCAAGCGCTTGACTACGAATGCGTCTTGCGCTGCAGCACTGGCCATGACACTGGCGTAGTCGCAGTATCAAAGCTATACAGCAAATCGAATACCTGTTCCTGGTTTTGCTTTCACGGAGCACATGCCGGAGGCTGGTAAGCGTCAGCAATTATTCAAAACGAAAAACATTCTTCAAGTTGAGAACAAGATGCCGCAGGGAGACAGTGAACCCTTATATAACTGCGATATGTTAATTTCTAAAGGAAAGTTCCCGAAACAATCTAATAACTTGAAAAAAGAAAGGCGGGTGCCTCTAATGCCCATCGCCGGGTACACTTTGTCCTGGAGTGTCGGCTAGGTAATTGCTATAAAGCGACAGCGGCATTATGTGTGCGGCTAAAACTTCCGAATTTTGAAACGAACGCAAATGCTAAACATAATTTGTGGGCTACGTTGGTCTCCTCATTCTGCAACTTACTGTTTCCCAATAGCATTATCGTCATTGCAATTTATTGTGAACAATGCACTCATATGAAATCAGGTATAGCGTCTCGTTCATTTTATAAAATACTATTGTGAAACATTTCGTGCGCACTGAACATTATTTTCACCTACAACGAAGGACGAAGACGAGCCAGGGGTAAAGCTCTGCTCGCCAGTGCCCGCTTGAACAAGGACCGAACATGCTTCGTAGACGCTGCTTCGTACGTTCAAGAAGAGGCCTTCTCCTCAGTGGTCATCGACTGTGATTCTAAAATCCTTAGCTGCGCTACCGTCCGCACTTCTAATTCCAGCGTTGCAGAGCAAGTTGCTATTGCTCTTGCATTGATGGACACTGCACATGACACGATTTATTCGGATTCCAAGGCCGCTGTCAGGGCCTTTCAGATGGGAATGGTGGCTCCCCAGGCCTTACGTATCATCCGAAGTGCCAAAGACATGAAACATCACTCTTTGGCCTGGTTCCCTGCGCACCTTGGAACAATTGAGGGTGCCTCGATCAACCCCAACGAGGAGGCGCACTCGGCTGCACGAGGTTCGACTGACCGTGTGCCGGGCAACGCGTCCTCTCCTGGGTGACCCGAGCCTCTCTGCTCGTACAACGAAATCTGCAAATACAATTATCTATCAAGAAGAGTCCTACCTTCGCCGCACTCCTCGCTGTGCAGGGCCCAGGCAGTCACTCTCAGACTTCTGCAAACAAGCACTTACCCGAGCCCCGCGGCGCTGCACACAATGTACCCCGAACGGTTCCCAAGCCCGGACTGCCCTCTGTGTGGTGATTATGCGGACTTCGAACATGTCCTGTGGGGCTGCGCCTCTGCCGGTCCCCTTTTCACTCACGAGGAAATGATGAAGCTAATTAGGGCCCAGGATCCGACCTCTCAAATCCTGGCAGTCGAGAGGGCTCGCGACAGGGCCGTCAGGTTCCTCCTGATGGTCCCCGGGTGGGCTTAGCCAGGTGGCGTGGAGTTTACTTACGTCTATAGTGGACAAAATAAAGTTGTTTCACTCACTCACACCTACTGAACAGGATTCTACCACAACCTCGATGCTATCATAATTACAGTAAGTGTGAAATTGAAACTTGTCGTAGGGAGATTAGGTTTGAAAGACCTCTGCTATGAATTTTGACTTTGCTTTAATTTTCTATTAATGTGTGGCATATTATCACGCAGTAGTGACGACGTATAATACAGCGGAAAATTTGTGAAGGCCAAAACTAACTTATATTGGGCGGACTTGTTCTCACAAAAGCAAGTTACACTCAAAGCACCGCGATAGCGGCAAACACGGTCGGTGATCATCGAAATCTGATCAGCGGGTCAAGCGTGTCGGCTTTTAGGCATGAGTCATCGTAGGTTAAAAAAAAAATCACTGGTGCGATGTGTCTTCCAGAAATGCTACACAATTCGCGTTGCGTATACATGCAATCAGATTACACAGAGTGCTGTGACAACAGACAGTGCGTAGAACGATCGATAACATTCGAGAAATTTCCCGTACATACGGGCGCGCCCTACGCTCAGCGTTAACATTTGATAGACAGGAAAACACCGTCATTGGATAAATATAAACAAGTACGCGAGTCAATATCCCCCTCTTTAAAAGCACCGTCCAGATGGTGCAAACATAACAGGACAGCGGAGGCGTAACCCACCACGGTGGCATACCAGCTGTAGTATTACGCCGCTATACACGAGGTTGTGGGAGGACCCGAGGCCCCGGCGGCCGTATCTGGATGGGGTGAAATGCAAAAACACCCGTGTACCGTGCCTCATACATGACGCCTCTTTGTGTGCAGCGTGCGGGGTGTAGCTACGTTGCTTCAATATTAATCGTATTATTGTCAGCTCCCTTATTGCGGTAGCTCTAGTCAGAACTTTAGTAATTTTGCGTTTTTTTTACAGCAGTTACGGCTCGAGTGTGCGTTTCGAGTGCTCGTTTTTCATTCCGTCTTCTAAATTACATCGTCATGGCTGCGCCTTCGCCAGGTTACATTCTCATCCTCAGCTATATTCTTACTCCCAGGTGAAAAACAACAACACTTGTTTCGAGGAGGCCAGAACAGGGTGTAGATGCCGTACTCCGGGCGCAAAATGTGTAATTTATGGCAGCATGCACTAATACACCATAGCTAGCGTGAAGCATTCGCGCTTCGTAATTTGTGCTCGGTTCTTGTGCGTACCGTAGATTCAGGAGGCTGTGCAGTCTGTGAAAGCTTTTAAATGCTGCAGAAGGCATGACAGTAAGATGGCTTTGTGTGCATCACCTTGAAGTTGTTCTTGGAAAAGCTATGGTGTGGCCTGTACAAACTGGCTATTATCACAGTGAATTAGTTCATAGATGGCGCAATCACCAAGTTTAAGACATTTTTCTCAATTTCTTCCCTTACGTGCTCTAGCCGGTACTCTTGCGTGTTGAGGTTCGTGTAGAAAGTCATAAACTAGCACACTAGAAGAACGCGTGCTGGTCAAATTACCATGCGAAAGCATCAAGCACCGCACAAAACGTTCGTATTAACTTGGTCGTGACACAGAATATGTAACCACCTAATAGACAACTTGAAGTGGTTGCCTTTGCGCAGCCAGTATTAGGCGATTCAACAAACGCTAGGTTCGACAAGACCTTAAAGTATACGCGAATTATAAAATGAACCTACAAAACATGGACACTGCGAGTTGATGGTTATGTTAATGCTAAAATGAGTAGAATGTGCGTATTTCTGACGGTATACTTGCCTGCATAAATTACCGGCTGTAGCGATGAGAATGGCAAACAGGAGATGAGATTGTAAAGCGAACGCTGCAAAAGCATTTTCAGCTCTGTGGAAGTGAGAAAGACACGGAGGGCACTCGATTGCACAGAGGAGAAAGCAAGCGAAGAAAGTTAATGACCATGAATGATCTTGCCAGTCGAAGGTGTCGCTGACACCTAATGAACCCGGGAGAATTTCCCGACTGCCACATCGAGCTGTCACACCGTGCTATATTGTGATGCCTCCAGGTTTTCTGTATTTGCGCTTTCAATCGGTGTGTCTATTGGTCTCCAAATGAGCGAAGATATGCGCATACCGGAAGTCGAGACCCACAGATGGATCTTTTTCGCAACGTGTACCCGCATTTTTCATTGTTGATATTAGCTAGATGGAGTGCCAGATATTTGCCAGATCATTCATTTTTCTTTATCCGACCAATTTTTTTCTTCATCGCAAGGACAAAATCACTACACAAAAGACATTGCCTCACATATTTCACAGAGCGTTTGAGCATGCTGACATCATGAAGAAGGTTCGACGAGCCGCGGAATGCATAGGGCGTCATCTGCCAGGGTGCTTCACCTCTTGGAATGCTGATTCTCTTGCAGGCTATAAGTTGCATTCGATCAGGTGATCCAAAATATTGTGGGAACTTTCTTAGATGGCATCAGCGAGGGCTGTATTTCCCACATATTTTTGCCGTAATGTCGCTGTGTTCAATTTAAGGTGAATAATGTCCTTTTGAATACCCCACTTTGTGTGTGTCTCGTGTTTCAGTTGCATAAAGCGGTATACATACGCAAGTTTCGCGTCGAGGTTAAGACAGTTTGTGTGAGTAGGTCATCTGACAATTTTATATGACCACAAAAACTGAAAAATAACGAGAATGTTATGGAACTCTTCGGCCCAAACAGACAAAATTATCGTTCGCCATTTTTTGCAATTATCTTTGATGCATGCTCGCGATGACGGTAATTTTGCAGAAGCCAGGGTTAGCCTAGATGGCTTGGTAGCTGATTTTTGCCGTTGAGAATATAATACATCGTCAGGAAGGATGTATCACCAATCCCTAATCAAGTCCGGGTCTCGAAGAAGGGCAATCAGTAGCCACAGACTCGTTTCCTGCTTGCTCTGAATGGTGCAGTGCACCAGGCCAAGTTTTGAAGCTTCCACAGTCTTGAAATGAAGCGCTTGTGCCTGAATTGACTGTCTTGCTAAGGCAAACTAGGTTGTTTCTTTGCACATGGTTCAGTCTGACTCTCTGTAGATCAAGCTATCACATTACGCATCCATTTTATGATATTTCGTGCTAGTTCTACACTGAACAATAATTTCTTCGAAGTTAATTTTCTTTCACACTAAAATACCACACGTTTACATCGATCAGAAAGATCGAGATATATCAGAGTTCATGGCTACGGACCCCAAAAAGCAATAAAAAACATTTTCTTTGCTTTCTTATGGCAGCTGCTCGTGAACGATTGCAGACTCATTGTGAAATTCCAAGCCACGACTTAATTTCTGCAGCAGCTAACTGCAATGAGATTCTGCCAGAAATACCTGCGTAAGGGGGAAGTTTTGGCATGCGGAAGTAAAATAAAAGCTATACTGAATAAGTCTATCCACAGTTCTATGAATTTGGCAATCACTCCGAATCTCGATGGCGCTCTTTCCCCTGGAGCTGAAAAAAAAAAAAGATCATTTGTCGTCAAAACGTCTCCCGCCTCATTCTTCTAACCGGTGGCTCGAAAAAAACCGCATCGATCAAGCTAAGCAATTACAAGGCAATACGCAGAAGCGCAAGTCCAGGGATCTCGAGATTCGGAAGATTTACCGACCCCTCGGAAATACGAGAGAGGAAACGCGCACTTCGTGCTATTGCCATTTCTCTCCAGCATTTGAAAGTGTGGAAGAAGAGTGCTCTTGCCTAGCCAAAAGGTTGCTTTCCATGTGAAGGAATTTCCGCGTCTCAGACTTGTCGCGCAATTACATTGTTCAAAATAGTAACGGCACAACTGCTGCCATCATGCTTGCAAGCATAGAAAGGCCACGCGCAGTATAGAAACTTCACTTGCAACTTTTGCAAACAGATAATAGAGAGTTTGTGCGTATGTTGATGTTTGGCGCACAAAGGGACACCAATTATCAATGTTTCTCTGCGCGTGTTTTCCCGGTTTTACAACTTGTGCCTTGACGCACCACAATTGCTCCGACTCAGGCTGTTTTATGTCAGCAAGGGCAAATCAGTTCAGTCTCTTGCAAAATCTTAAGAATACGCCGCGCTTCACTGCTCACTATGCGCATTGCTTCCAGGAAAAGTAATAGTTCTGCGCATTTGTGAGGATACCTATTTTTCCCATGCTGTCCAGCAGCCTCTTCAAGTGCCGGCGAAGCCTACCAGTATAAACAAACCTGCAACATCGTCACCGCCGAACCCCATCCGGACATAACGGAATGCGTTCAACCTAAGACGTATACTTTATGGACTGCCTCTGAAATTACGGCCCTCACAAACTCGCCTCTAAAATTTAACGGAATATTGCAAATGATAAAAACATGCTGGCAACGATGAACCGGTCCTTGGTAGCCTCCAATCTATTTAGTCACAAGGGGCTCAAGTGATCCGTTCTCTACAGTATGCGAGTGATCAGCTTGGAGCTATTAGAATTCTTCAAAATTAGATAGCTGTTCACTCGTTGACACGTGTACGGGTTATATTATTATGAATTCCATGCTCGCATATTCACCTGAACAATACAGAACGGGCTTAGTTTATCTTATTTCACACGGCATGCACCATTGCTGTAACCGGTAGCACTGATAGCACCAACAAATGGTGCTGCTTTCACAATACAATCCTATTCTTGCGACTTATAAAACGTCACACAGTTTATGCAAACAAAAAAACATATGCGGCGTCTCTTTAGCCACACATCCTGCATGATAGTAAAGCCTTACCTGCCATCCCGTATGACCAAGACCGTTTGACCGTATGACCAACACCTAGACGTATGACCGTTTGCTTCAGTTTTTTAGTTAGTGCTCTTATTTTTTAGCTAGTGCTAATATGACTTGCTAAAATATTTAGGTATGAAAATTATATATTCAATCGCTCATGAATATACATTAAATATATTCCCCTTTTCCCTTTCGAGAGAAGATGATTTTAACAAATGGGCTACACATGTCACAGCGAAATTCAAAGGAACGCAATGAGCAGCAGCTTGCTTAACCTGCGCGTGCCTAAATTTTCTTTTTTTGAATGCTCGAAGAATCCTCTCATCACATTAGCATTAACTCGCGAAATATCTTGGTGAACGGGTAGACTATAAAAAAAAGGAGGGCTAAGCCGGTTGTACAAGTACAATCTGCAAAACCGCGTGAAAGGAAATTTGTTTTGTTTGGCTTGTTCTTGAGATAAGCCGTCCTGACGCCAGGTATCCGCAGAAGTGCTTCTTTATGTTGAAAAATTCCAACGTCACTTTGGCCTCTCGTCTTTTATTCTTCGTATTTTTCTCATTCGAATAAATGCATGGTTTCTGCACGCTAAGTGCGTTTGTGCCAGCGCCAAATGCAAAGCGGTGGTAAAACATAAAGGAACCTTTCAAGGCGAACGAGAAAAAAGCCACAACTTACATCTGAACTAACAGGACCAGCTAACGTGGCTGCGAAAACTGCACAACTGGAAAGTAACTGGTGCCTGAACAAAAGCGACGTAATCACCTGATGGAGACGTCGAGGTACGGGATAAAAGCCGCCTACCTAAGTTATAACGCCACAGTAGATAGGACGGCGACTACAACGAGCAAAGTAAAAAAAAATAATCAAGTACAGAGAGAATCAATTACCCCACGCACTTAAATGGTATTTCAACCTATTCTTGAAATCCTCCGCGTCAGCCTAAAGTGCCCTCAAATATTTTAGAGAAAACAATGTCTCAATACACCTGTTTTACCCAACCAAGCAAGAGGCCCTCCTTCTTAGCGTAAATTTGTGTAGAGATGGAACGATGCGCGCTGCAAATCGCGTAGCCCTAAAATGCATGGCACCGTTTTCGAAGCCATTTGCAGGCACTGTTCACATAAATAAATGTTGAGGGGATACTCACTGCTGCTGGAATGGTGCCGAAGACGAGCGATTCTGCTTAAATTGCTCGAGCTGTGAACTTTTTTGAAAAAGCAAAGTTTTTCTAACGGCGTTTTTATTCAGAAAGACACAGGTAGGCAGAAAATTTAAAATCGTTAGTAGGAATATTGAAAAATTTAAGTGATATGCATTTGCCTTCATAGTTTCACCTGAGTTCGAGGGAGTGCCTCAGTGTGCAGCGATTTGAGAGAAACACAAGAAATACGTCCCAGAACGGCTGCTTTCTGCAGCTGCTGACAGGCCAGAAAGCTAGTCGTACCTGGTGACGTCTGGACAGCCTGTTTTTCAATAGACGAATGCAGCTTGACATTTTCCGGTAAATGAGAGAAGTAACTCTGCAACGCCTTATATCGAATGATGTGGCCTATAATATGACATCTCTCGGTTAGATTTTAGTGATAATACAACAGCTGTAGGCGCAGAATCATTTTTCTACAATTTTCAGAGAATATTCCACCATCGTACCTTTGATTTCTGTATTTATTGAAGAGGGCCAAAACTATGCGAGACCGGAACCAACTTACCTATACACACCTGTCACTACTGCGTAGAATGAATCAAAGAATGCTTCGGATTAAAAACTAGGAAAGCTGGAAATCTTCAACAGATACGTTTCAACTAACTTGATTGGAAGCTTTTATTTAATTCTACGGAACTAAATGCCATGCGCGCAGTTGTCTTTATCTTACAGAACGTGTAATTGATTGCAACGTTGATGTATGTACAGAGCACAGTTCCCAGCGTTTTTCTAATGAACTATGCATCTTTAAGGACTGCGCTGTTCACAAGCTATACAAACAACAAATCACGAGGATACACAGCGTCACCTGTTGACGCAGCGGTGTAACAGGGCTCAAGCAAATGTTTGTGGCTCAAAGAACGAAGAATGGGGATGACAAGTGTGTGCGCACGAAAGTACGTACGGTGCATTGTAAGCTTGTTCGCGCCGGTTCCGCGCAGCATTTGGAATATGTGCGTTGTTAGTTTCGCCGAGGCTCAGCAGATGGCTCTACGCTCTGTATGCAAGCTGCGGCGGCTGGAAATATGCGCCAAAATTCGTCCGACGTGCACAGTTTGTCAGGGGTGAAAAAGGGTGTAGGTGTAGATGCAGAGCTTGAGCCGACGGGATGTTCACCGAGTTCATTCCTTTGATTATTTCTGTCAGGCATGACGGGCTATCCACCGTTTAAATCTAGTGCGGCGCCTGTTTACCGTGCCTCTACTCGCCAAAAGGCGCCGAGCGCGACCGACACAGTGGCGTGCTTTTTTCTTGTTGCGGTAGTGGTCTGTGCTTTACGCGAGCACCGACATAGATTATGGTCTCGTATACATAGCCACTACCAGGCAACAAACCTGGTGTAGGAGACGCAAAGACAATAAAGTATCGTTCCGACAATATTGCTAGAATCAATTTTCTCGTGAAGTATTTTGATTGCCAGGAAGGAGTTCGGAGTAAATTTATTGGGTGACAAAAAAAATGCGAGTGAACAAGTAGAACACGGGGGAAACCTATTGAATGTTAACCTGCTCCAGTAGAAGAACCTCTTTGTCTGTACTTCGACTTCTCTGGTTTTATAGCTCTAGGTCATTTCTGCCAGGAACCTAAGCAATTGTCCGTGCGCGCTCATTTATTTTGGGCACTCTTTACACGAAAGAATGGCAATTCCTAAGGAGAAACTACCACTTCGAAGAAAAGTTTTCACATTTTGGTCATACCGATTGTGCCACTGGCAATGGCTTGTGTCGAGGTAACTCCATTTTTATGGCCTAATATAACAAGAATATGTTAATATATGACGAAAAGAGTGTGAGGAGAAATCGACAAATAACAGCTAGAGAGATCAATATAGGTATTCCTTGTTCCCACTGTATGAGTCGATGAGGACTCGCTGATTTATGCCTAGTACGAGAGGCAAGCAAATGGAGGAACATGGCCCATACGACACAAGCATTTGTCCGTGTACTTCGAGGTTGGCTTTCAACAGCGCTTTCACCGGATTATAGCTGCACATTTCGGCAATGGTGTCAACCATACCATCAAAATTTTGTCCGCATGAATGTCATTTACTTGTTATAGGAACACGCATTGCGTGTCCTTATAGCATTTAGCCTACAAGCATGGTTTTCTTTGGTCTTTCATGTGAGCAGGTCGTATAATGGACATATTGTTCGCGCGAGGATAAAGGTCTGTATTGTGACGAAAAAGAAAGAGAAAAACCTACACGCAATGCTGCTATGTCGTAATTTACACATAGACATTAAAGCGAATAAGACGTGTGAGCTCAGGCAATAAAGTATTCTATTAAGAATTTCTACCTCACACAGAGACGGAAATATTGGACCGAAATAATGTAAGTTCCTACTAGCTTCACGCCTCCAAAATTAGTTTTGAATTTCTTTCTTAGAAAATCACTGTTCGTAAATAGGAAACAAGTGCAAAAACCAACAACAGTTACAATGCCGTAGCAGGCTATAAAGACCGAAAAGATCAGTTACCTATTCACCATTACCTATTTTACATATTGCGGCTTCAGCATTTTTGGACAAAGTTCAACAGGAATTTGAGTACCGGCGTTCTCGCACCTTTAGTTTAAATTGACAAAATGGCTATAGCCAAATACTTATGCAAAGAATACTACTCTGCCTACTGGCTAAGGATTGTGACATTATTGACGGTTTAATGTGTATATTGTTGTTGCCTCAAAACATGTGTATGCATATTAGAAAGAATTACTTCCTAACTTTTTTCTTTTTCTTTAATACCTATTGCGAGTTTAATGAACCTGTGACTGCAGTAGTTGCTATACTTTGTATTCTTCGTAGGGCGTGAAATGTTTCCACAGTTCAGTATTGACATAATGCCGCACACGGCCACCGATTGCAGAGTTTCATGTAACCAGAAAGTTATCAGATCATTATTAAATGCACCTAATACTATGCATAAAACGAAAGGAAATGTTTACCTGCCCGAGTACGAGCACTATTCTTCGCAGCTTCTGTCATCCGGGAAGATTCGCATGCTACGACGTAGCAAGCGGCGTAACCGCATGTGCGCGCACCTATAAGTTATGCACCCGCCAATTTTGTTCCATATATCGGAACCTTCCGCTGGCGCGGAGACTCGGTAATTCCTGTGCAGACGAGCGTCCAGAGCACTGAAGCCATCTAGTAGACTTATCACAGAATTTATGTCCCGATGAAGTTGATCTCCTTAAACGTGGTAGAATGCTTTCTCGCACGGACAAAACAGTAAATGAATACGATCTGCCCAAAGATATAACAGAGTTTTCAAGAAGCATGCGCAACGAATAATTATTTTTCGATAGGGCAGACGCAAGAAAGCAGGTCACCACCTAGCACGTGGACACTGGAAGCCGAACAAGGCCCGGCCATGTATTTATACATCAAGCTAATCTCAAATTAATTTCTAGAGTAAACGCGGCATTGCCGCAAAGGCAAGAAGTTGACCATGCTATGGACCAAATTCCTAAAGAACTCGCGGAAAGAAATGATCAGGTAATAAAACAGGCACACAAAGGCGCCAGCATTGTAATCTGGCCAATAGCAAAGTACAAAAATGACTCATCCAAACAAATGACCAACAAAACCCACTACAAAAAACTTGGCTCTAAGGCGACTTCAAACTACCGAAACCTTATGCAAAGCAGAATAGCGGTGGTCCTGTCCAGGGAACTAATCACGTAATCAGTATATCGCTTCGTGATTCCCAAGAACAAAGAACCAGGCCGCTTCAATCTTATTCCTAAGATACATAGGGCTCCCGTAGAAGAAATATTTACGGCAGAAATCCCAGGTCGGCATATAGTGTCTGATAACAGCAGAACTACCGACTCACTATCGAGATTCTTATATCAGCACCTGTCAAACATCCCGACCACCCTCCGATCTTTTGTTCAAGACACACGCCACTTCCTTCGAATAATGGACGGCGATAACACTAACCAAATAGTTTCCCACCGCACTATTCTAGTCACTTTAGATGTTTAGACCCTTTACACTAACCTACCCATGAATGAAGGAATTGAAGCCGTATCGAAGTCCCTCGCAGTCAATCCCCAAGCATACGTTCCTAATGTGTACCTGTCACTCCCTAGGTTAGTTCTCACGCTCAACTGTTTTGAATCCGATTATATTCACAACCTCCCAACTTTCGTCGCTAGCACTGAAACATGATTCGCTCCCACGTATGCAAACATTTTCATGAGACAGCTTGAAGCAAACCTGATAAAATCATGCCCTTTAAAACCCCACACGTACACGCGTTACACTGAAGACATACTTATTATATGGAACACGGCTCAAGCCCGGTAACTGACCTAATTAGCGATTTCAAGCGCTTCACCCGAGTAATATATTTATTGCTTACCACTCTTACAATCAAATCAATATCCTCGACACGACGGTCTACAAAGAAAATGAGAAACTGAGAACGACATTTTGCCGGAAGCCTAGGGATAACCAGCAATATTTGAACTACAGCAGCTGTCAGCCACGACACGGCAAGCGAGGAATTTTTCTCGGACAAGCGAAACGAATAACAATCTGCAGCAAAGACAACGATTACATTGATCACCTAATTAACCCTAAAGCAACGCTAGCAAAAAAAATATACGCAAGTTACACTCGGCAGAGCTTAAGCCGTCATGTCAAGATTTGAGAGGCGGTCGGAATAAGCTAAGAAACAGTCTACAACTGAATATAAGAGACCATGAGCCTTTATAAGAAAATATTAGAATTCCTCCCCATAAGTAAACAACATCCTACGAAAATACGAGGCAATATTATTAAGTAACCAGAGTCCGAAAAAAGCGTTCCCGGTGGTACCAAGGGGGACCTATCGCCGCAACAACAATTTATGATATGATATGATATGATATGATATGGTATGATATTGTTACAAGCACGGGGAAAAGGGGTTTATTTAGGCGTGCGAGAACAGGAACGGCAGGCTACGAAGAACAGGAATGGCCGCTGCACAGATCCCGTATCTATAGTATGGCGTGTTCGTGACCGGGAATCGAGAACGCTTTGTCCGGCTGCGCAAAGTCAAACACTGACAGATGTTTAGAAAGCGTATCCACCAAGGTACGGCGCTCCCTTGTGCTGAGTGACTTGTTTATCATAGACAGACGCTTTTTGTCTGAGACGTGGCGAAGGTCAGCAGGTTCACACGGCGGATCTGTTAGTACGGCTACGGACGAGGACGAGTATTCTGTAAAGTAGGCGAGTTTCAGGCCGTCTGGAAGCAGGACGAGTTCTGCCGAGCAGTTGGCCGTCCACAAGCCAGCACGCCCCTTGCCGATGGATACCACACAATGAGGGACAAAAATGTTCTTCTTCATACAATTTAGATGCATTGGCTCTACGGAGGCATCGAAACTGTCTGGCACTTCACCGCGACACACAACCGGCACGCACACAGAGGTGGACGCAGGCACAACTGTATCTGCAGACACACAAAGTTCACCTTGACTGCAAGTCTCCTCTAAGAGCCCGGACGAAACATGGCCATCGACGCCAACTTCCCACGTGCGACAATCGACGGTCGCACCACACTGTCGCAAAAAGTCGATGCCCAAAATCACTTCGTGCGTCGATCGGGGAATAACTACAAATTCCGTCGCAAAAACTCCACCAGCCAAGGATACGTCAGCAGTGCACACACAAACAGGACGCAACGACTCGCCACTCACTCCTCAAAACGTTGCAGCCTGGTCCCACCGAAATACAACTTTACGCCCCAACCGACCTTTAAAACCGAGACTCATTACGGATACAGTTGCTCCGGTATCCACTAAAGCCATTGTAGCAACACCATCAACAAGTACATGCACTTTGTTCTTAATCATAGCAACTGCAGGGGCCATTTCTGTCGATAGCACGTGTCGAGCGACCTCACCCCCATCGGCCGCGCTAGCTAGTTTTCCGGTTGTGAAGGCTAGGCGGAGCGGCGCACTGGCGATGGCGATTGACGTAAACGCGGTGCACGAGAAGTCGGCGGTGGCGTCAAACTCCTGTCAGATGCCGGCGAACGGCTCCGGGAGCTTCTCTGCCAGTAATCGTTGCCAGAAGGCACGCCAGCTGACCAAGAGGTGGTGTACGGCTGTTGAGTTGTCCTCGTAGGAGGTGTGGGCCTTGTTGAAGATCCTGATCGACCATTCCACGTTGTTGGGCGACGATTGCAGAACTTCGCCATGTGGCCCGCGACACCGCATTGGAAACATATCGGCAGATGCCTCAAATTGCGATGTTCTTCCATGTAGTCGCGCATGTTGCTGTCGACTGCATAGACAGTAGGTGGGTGACATTCATCATGGATAGGCATTGGCCGCTGGGAGGCGTGTGTGCGGCGTGGGCGTTGGTCGTAGTCATGACCTTGATAGCTCATGGTCCCTCTCGTTTTTGGGGTAGACCTATACTCGATGGTCGCTGAGTTCACCGTGGGTTGCCATGTCGTTGAAACGCCCGTGTTTCTCATCTCGTGTGGTGAGTACGCGCCAGTGATGCCGGGTGTGCAACGGTACATCTCTTCCTGATGGAGCAACTCTTCGCGAACAATCTGCCGTATAGTGGATGGAAGGTCAACACACGAGCTCGGGTCTACACTTGCCACCGTCGTGACATTAGCCAGGCGACCAAACTTCGGTATTATCCGTCGCATCTTCAGCGCCTCAAAGGTCCGGCAGTGGCGAATGACATCAGACACGGAATCCAAGCTTTCCTTGCCGATCAAAAAATTGTAGACGTCTTCGGCTATTCCTTTCAACAAATGTCCAACTTTGTCATCTTCAGACATTTGAGAGTTGACTATTTTACACAGTTTCAGCACTTCTTGGATATAAGTCGTACAGGTCTCGGCGGGAATCTGAGCACGTTGCGAAAGCGTCTGTTCAGCGCGTTTCTTTTTTGCGCTAGAATCTCCAAAACACGCTCTGAGCTCCTCGAAGAAAAGCTCCCATGAAGTGAGCGTGCCTTCGTGATTCTCATACCAGACGAGCGCTGTGTCGGTGAGGGAAAACACAACATTGGACAATTGTGCGGTCGAGTTCCAACCATTAGATCGGCTCACCCTTCGGTAGTTCGTGAGCCACTCGTCGACATCTTCTCCGGCTTTTCCTCCGAAAGTGAGTGGCACCCGGTAGTATTGCCACGGAACACCAGGTGTTGGCCTTGAAGCCGCGTCAGATCCTTCGGGATCTGGCAGGCGTGTTCAGGCATGGCAGGTGAGGGTGGCGGAAGTCCGGCAAGTCGACGGCTTCGGCAAAGTTGCAGCAGCGTAGGCTCCGTGGTTACGAGGTGTACCCCACACCTCCACGAATTTGTTACAAGCACGGGGAAAAGGGGTTTATTTAGGCTTGCGAGAACAGGAACAGCAGGCTACGAAGAACAGGAATGGCCGCTGCACAGTCTTCGTTCTCCTCTTCCCCTCTCTTCTTGATCCCCACGTCCCTTTGACGCGCTTGGACGTAACAATATGATAATGCACGCAAATGTCGGCAAACATCATTCCCTTGTAATAAAAGCATGTTGCCGCTGCAGGTGCAATACCTGCCGGCACCTTCAAAGTGACGTTAAAATGGAAATTGATCACACTCGCAGTGAATACTTGCTTCACTTGGAATAGTTCCAAAGTGATTTATGTGCTTGAATGTTCATTCGGTGAGAAACAATATATTGGTTAAACTGGACAGTCAAAGAGTGCCAGGTTCAACGCAAAATGCGCGGGCGCAGCTAAAAAGCTACCCAAATCCATCGAGCATTTCAACCAACTAGGTCATAACTTTGATGAACCTAAACTTCACATCCTACTGTCAGATTTCCCTTCTGCACAAGAGAGTAAATACATGGAACCATACATTATCCATAAGTTCAAGACATTGCAACCATAGGTATAAATGTTTCAAAGGGAGCTTTAGAATCTATTCGCTATGCTAAACCCAAGCTATACGCAACAGCACTTAGCCATTTTACATTGGGTTGCTTTGTGTTTTGTTTTTTTCTTTTCTCCCATTCTTTTGTTCATTTATGGATTTGTGCATTTCAATATTTTTTTCAACAAACGCAATTTTCTGTCTCTTTTTTTATTCTCTCTTGCAAAGAAACGATACCTCACGGACTTCCAGCAGAGCGAAGACTCTCTTCATTCCTCCCCCTCCCCCTCCCCACATGTCGTCCAGCCCCTTCCACGAAGAAAGCAAACTACAGTAACACGGCAACCGGCTCACACACGGAGCAACCATACATTTCTTCACCAACATTGAAAAGCACACCTTTCTTTTCACTAACACACCCTTGTTCGTTGCCTCGCCCACCCGCCTTACCACCTCTTCCTTTTAGAAGAACCCTGCCTATATATATATTGTGCCGTGTAAAGAATATGTCGCCTCGGAAAAGACAAGTCCGCGGGTCGAAATGTTGACTACTGCTTTTACATTGTTCTCGTTTTGCTCACCGTAATGTAACGAATGCCTCGTGAGTAGGCAGGCTTTCACCTTCATCCTCTTTAGCGCATCCCAAAGTGATTGTCAACTTTGTTCCCTGTCTCTCAATGCAAAATGTATTGAACTGACGCCGACTGCACGGTTATTGCACAAGTTACTTGAGCTGCGTAACAGTTTTCCATCAACCACAGCTATGGGAAATACTTACAAAAGTAATTACAAGCCGAAAGCGCCCACTTAACAGTGTTCGTGTACTTCACCACTACTTCTCAGCTTCGTAGTACCACTATGGCTATCCTTAACATTAGTGCACTGTACGCGTAGTGTACAAAGTGTGGGCACATGCGCATATGGGTACGCCGACCGGTGCGGTTAGCAGATGAAATAGATTGAGACTTCCTAATACATTCTGCAGCTCTTCGTTATCATCGAAACAACTCTAAAACTTTGAAAAATAATTACTATCTCAGCCGTCTGTACAGTCAACTGCACCTTCCAAGCATACGTTCCTAAAGTATACCTGTCACGCCATAGGTTAGTACTTACGCTCAACTGCTTTGAATTCGATGCCATTCACAACCTCCAAACTTTTGGCCCTAGCATTGAAACGAGTCGAACATATTATTATTATCATTAGTACAAATGCACGTCTCAACCTGCAAGAATAAGTCTTAAATACCCGGAGAGAAAAAATAAAGGCTGGAAAGACCAGTGATCAATACCATTTGTTTTTTTCGGCATGAAGCTCGGATCAGATATGTTTTTCCTCTCGCCTACTACATGGCGCCCGTTCCTGGGGCGTCTTATTTCACTTCGCTGAGGACGAGAAACCGTCCATGCTTTCTCTCCATAGCCTTTCTTGTAATCCTGTGCAGACACTGTCCTCGCTAGGCATGGCCGAAACTCACGGAAACTCGCCATCAGTTTGTTCGGCAAGCTGCCTGGCTTTCATCCGGCCTAGCTGGCATGGGGTTGCGCTTCCTTTCAAGCAAGGACTTCTTCCCAAGAGGCACCAGTGAGCTCTAGAGGAGCTTAATCCAATTTAGTGCCTCTGGCTGCGTATTTGCCGACAGAGTGCTCGAAGAGGCGTACTCAGAACGTAGAGAGAATTAGTGCTTCAGCATGTTTACGCTCATTCTAGGCGACTCGTGCTCACCGCGCTACACACACGGGCATCTGTTCTGCTCACGCAAACTATTTCTCTAGCAGTACATACCAAGAAAGAGCGTCCTCAGATTGTACGAATTCTATTAACCCATGCCAGTGCCGGCTTATAAGAATTGTGAAATATACCATGACCTGCTCGTACATCATGAGACCTGTGAAGTTTCTAAGACGGCTCGCCCTTAGTAGTGCATCGGTAGATGTTGCACAAAATTGATCCACAGGTATGGTCGCTAGTAAATATCTGCCATTTGGTTTGAGACACTCCTAATTACAGCAGCATCTAGGTGTCGCTAATCTCGGTTGTTATGGGGAAACGAAAAACTCACTCCTAGCACGCGCAGGAATTAGGTAGGTTTCTGACGAGGGGGAAAAACCTCTCGCCGTAACATGGCCCACCGCCGTACCATGTGGCGGGAGTGCAACTCGGAGCTGGAGAGGGAGGCACGCCGTATCGTTTCTAAGGACTACGTTTTGCTTGATGCCACACGCTTTGTTTAGCCCACCTGAATACTTAATTATGAATTCGAAAGCTTTTAAAGTGATTAGTTTCGTTTGTGTCTCACCCGTGGTTTCGTGGAGGTTGGTGATGTTGCTCTCGCTTATGGCTTCACCTATGTGGTGCAAGTTAACGAGCGGAAGGGACGTGGCATGATTAGAGATTATGATTCATGCTAAAAAGAATTATTATTGGTGCAAATCTGTGCCACAATCTTAAGATATATTCAAAGTCATAGCAGTCGCCTTGTTTATGCTATGAGTGTATGGCTAGGCTGTTGCTTCTGTGAAGGGTAACGAAACTCAACTGAGGCTCCCGCTGCAATGCGAGGGTAATGGATATGACTGAGGATGGCGCCGGAGAATTAAAAGACGGTTGAGTTTAAAGCGATAGCTGTCTACTATGACGTCGCCAAAACAGCTGTTAATGCCGCATTGTGAACGCTATTATAGCGGAGGTTTACTCCAAAGAATATTATGGCGGGCAGAGACACGGTCAGTCTTAAAGCGATACCCCTGTCGGGGCCAATACGCGATAAATGTTGTAGAAGATAATGGTACGTCCACATGGCACGGTGTAAACAGCCTTCCCGCTTTCAGCGCGATTTATTCAGCCCCGGTGGGTGACATCGGATCATGCTAAGTGATGCTGCAGATATGGTATCGTGCGTCGACTAGAGTGAGCGTATACGGGGTGTCCAAGGTCAATTTCGCCAGTTTAAAATTATGCGAATGTCATGTCGCTGAACAGAACTGTAGTAATGTTGTTTACTGTAGCTTGGAGATACTCAAATGATTTTTTTTTGCATTCCGCCTAATTAAGTAATTTTTCGAAATTAATAATCAGCTTCTCGAATATTATAATTAGATTAACAGTTTCAGTGATAAAATTGTACAGTGACAAGGAAAACTCCCCATACAGCTTTCTACTGCTCAATACGTTCTATAAATAAAAGTGTTTCCATGTGCGAAAGAAGCCCCCAAATGCACGCAAAATTGCCGCGCTACTGGCAGCATGCGGCACTTAGTGTTCTTTGATAGACTTCTTTCACGCTCGAAAAAACACCTTCATGTAGCACGTACTGAGCAACAGAAAGCTTTATCGGGAGTTTCTCATATTGCTCTACAATTTTCTCTTTGACACTTTTCATCTAATCATAATACCTTCGAAGTTGGCTATTTAATTATTTACTGTAAATAAATAGAACTTGTGTTGTAATGGTTTAGTATGTACTTCACTGAGGAAAAGAATGAGAATTCGATAACGTTTTTTTCAAGCTGGTTGAACAATTTAGCTCCGGTGTGACATGGTGAGCGACATTAGCCACGCCCGTAATAAGTACCTGATTGGGCTTTGCAGTTTCCAAGCTGTGAAACGGCTAAAAACACGATGACAACAGGAGAAATATTTATTTGACATGTATTGCTCGGCTTAAAATATCGGTAGATTATAGCTTTCATTGATTACGAGAAAGCGTTTGATTCAGTTGAAACACCAGCAGTCATAGAGACATTACGGAATCAGGGTGTAGACGAGCCTTATGTAAAAATACTGAATGATATCTGTAGCGGCTCCACAACCACCGTAGTCCTCCATAAAGAAAGCAACAAGATCCCAATAAAGAAAGGCGTAAGGCAGGGAGATACGATCTCTCCAATGCTATTCACAGCGCGTTTACAGTAGGTATTCAGAGACCTCGATTGGGAAGAATTGAGGATAAGAGTTAATGGAGAATACCTTAGTAACTTGCGATTCGCTGATGATATTGCCTTGCTTAGTAACTCAGGAGACCAATTGCAATGCATGCTCACTAACCTGGAGAGGCTTAGCGGAAGGGTGGGTCTAAAGATTATTCTGCAGAAAACGAAAGTAATGTATAACAGTCTCGGAAGAGAACAGCAGTTTACGATAGGTAGCGAGGCACTAGAAGTGGTAAGGGAATACATCTGCTTAGGGCAGGTAGTGAACGCGGATCCGGATCATGAGACTAAAATAATCAGAAGAATCAGAATGGGCTGGGGTTCATTTGGCAGGCATTCTCAGATCACGCACAGCAAGTTCCCATTATCCGTCAAGAGAAAAGTCTATAACAGCTGTGTCTTACCAGTACTCACGCACGGGGCAGAAACCTGGAGGCTTACGAAATGGGTTCTGCTTTATTTGAGGCCGACGGAACGAGCTATGGAAAGAAGAATGATGGGTATAACGTTAAGGGATAAGAAAGCAGCAAGTTGGGTGAGGGAACAAACGCGAGTTAATGGCATCTTAGTTGAAATCAAGAAAAGGAAATCGGCATGGGCAGGACATGTAATGAGGAGGGAAGATAACCGACGGTCATTAAAGGTTGCACGGACTGGATTCCAAGGGAAGAGAAGCGTAGCCAAGGAAGAGAGAAAGTTAGGTGGGCGGATGAGATTAAGAAGTTTGCAGGGACGGCACGGCCACAATTAGTACATGACTGGGGTACTTGGAGAAGTATGGCAGATGGCAGATGCCTTTGCCCTGCAGTGGGCGTAACCAGGGTGATGATTATGATGAGAACCCGCCAACAATAAAATTAAGGTCCCCTGAGCACACCTTCAAGTTGACGCACTCGAGACCACCTATATCGGCTATTTTATGTACTCATAAAACTTCCTTAATATGATTGCAACTCCACCGCCTCTAGTCTTCACATCCTTGTGGTGGATCCTGTAGCCACGAGAAGATTAGTCTAGTCTTCGCCAATGTCGTTATGCAGCCATGTTTCTATCAGTATTAACAGATGTCGCTGATACGCTATCGCAAGACACCCTTAATCGTCAATTTTACCTACATTAATACGATAATTAAGATTGATACATCGGAAAGTTTGCGATCGGTCTTCGCGATTCACTTTGCTGCTTGGCGGTGCGCTCGCGGCCGTCTCACGTTGAACTTCATCCAATGTTAATAACCAATTTTTGATAATAATATTGCTGCAAGATATTAGACTCACGCCTTAGGCTAAACAATTCATTGTGGGCAATCTGACTTCGAAGAAAAAATTGAAAACTCACCTGTTATTAACAAATTACCTCGTTTCCGGTCATGACACGTAGCATATATAAGTATGCAGCCTCAAACGCACAGGGAAGCTACTTACAGAACTCTTACTATAGTAGCCTTTCTCATCATTCGAAAACATCACACCCTTCGCCCCTCATTTCATGCAAATTTAGGTTGAATTTACTAAAAGCGCCAGCCCGGTTTCGTACTGGCACATATTTATCCGCACGATGATCAGCTGTCTACGAACCACCTCTTTAAAACCAAAGCCTCTGCACCCTTCTTCTTGCTTAGCGTATGCTTGCTACCGGCTGCTGCTAACTTTTCGAACATCCAATTCGAGCCACTGCGCATTTGTGCATACCCAGGGTCACTGGATATCAGCAACTGGGCATGTGCCAAAGGGTATGTTTTGTAATGTGCAACGTCGGTGGCGGGGTATGTGCAACTAGGTATGGGCTACTGAAAATATTTTCAAATTAAACAAATTGGATGCATTGGTTATCGGCAATTTGGCATGTTCCTTTGGGTTTTTTTTCGAATACACAAATTGGCAACTGGGATTCCGAAAACGCAACTTGGACTACTGGTTATGTGCAACTGGTTGGGTGGCGGAATAGAGAAGCAGAGCAAGTGGCAAGAAGTTAAGACGTCGGTAATGAACGCTAATAGGAAAACACGTAAAAAGGGAACAAAACTGGACAACCACGGGCATTAAGCGGCGGGCGCTGAGGTAAAGCGCAGTGAAGAAGTCGGCAACAAAAAAAATAAAGTGTTTAACACGCGAAAATGGACATGGTACCGAAGCAGCCGAACACCAAGAGTGAATTTAAGTGACCGACATTGCGCAATAACGATAGCATTGGGCAATAAGCGTTCAGCAACGAGAAATGAAAAGGGAAAAGTGTAGCGAGAACATTTCGGTAAGCATCAAATAAAGCTTTGCTTATCCCCAATATCCACTTCTGCGAGAGATGCGCTCATTTGACCTATTATTGTAATATGAAATTATGTGTTTTGAGCTCACTTTTCATTCTTAAACTAAGTTATTTCAAGCGAAATTGTCTTAACGTCCATATACTCAAACCCCTTAACATTTTTGAAGCTCATATTCATTGACAATTATTTACAAGATTTCTAATATCGCTCATGAGCCTGAAGATAGTACGAAAAATATCGCCCTAAGCTTTTACTATCGGTTTTGTATTATAATAAACTAACCTAACAATGCCTCTTTCTTATTGATCAGGAGCTTATATATTCAGCGCTTAACTTGACTGCAATTTCCCTCGGCAGGGGAAGTCCTTTTTGTATTGCGTCGGCATTGCAAGTAAGCTTTCCCGACTCGCCTTCCTTATCAAGTATGTAGAATGAGAAATTCGTCTCGATGTAAGGCTGACCTACTAAAATTAAAAGAATGGTGACCACAATAACAATAAGAACAACATAAACAGTTTATGGAAATAGAAATCATTCTCAAATGTACAATAAAATGATAAAACGCTAACAAAACATGTCGGGAGATAAAGAAATACATAAAAAATGCTAAGAATCCTCGCCACCGCCTGTCCTCCTCCATTTCTTTGAAAACGGATACTATAACTATTCCTGACTAGTCAAAGCGCGACAGTGAACAAAAATCGTACTGCCACTAGTCGTACTGACAACTACCTTAGCCGTCTCTGCCATATTGAGTAACACCAGTTCCTATCCTGAAAGCCCATCTGCCTGGAGGGTCACAATTTGCAGCCTGATGAACACGTAATTCTTCACGACATTAGCGGCTTGTTACGGGCTTTAGAAACTACTTTCCAATGGAAGTGCTCGACCGGGGAAACGTAATCTCAGACAAAGAAAGCACAATTCGTACGCTACTAAGGGAAGGACCGCTTCCCGTGTTACGGCGCTACCAGGAATGAAAGCCACTTCCACATACTGGCCTAGTCCTCACCGGCCTGGAGCCACACGTACGGATAACGAAAAGAAAGAGAATGGAGGGAAGAGCCATCGCGAAGCCGAAACTGCGGATCTACTCAAGAAACTTTCCTATTATGTATTCTTTCTTCGAGACTCAACCACCACTATTGACGACTAAGGTGGTGTGCGTGCTAGATTTCGCACGACGTAGCAGGAAAGGCAAGAGCTTCGGGCCAAGAAAGCGTATTCTAACCGGCTACTACGCCGCGGACTAGACAGAAGAGTAGTAAAAAGAGTTACGTGAATTTCCTGTCAAACGCATAAAGGGCGGGTACGTATAAAAGCGGTACGCGGAGTTTGTTGGAAATTTAACATTGAGAACTTGACCACTTTGTTTGTGGCATGCAAACTCTAAGACCACCTACTTTGTCTGACTTCCAGCTACATAGCTACCAGCCAAAATCACGCCACTAACATAACTTATGAAGTAAGAAGTGGCATACACTGCAGCATAAGTGTCCTGTTACAACCTTGCTGTAGTAACATGATGCCCCTGGTCATTCACCAAGTGACACTTCGTGAGAGACCTTGCATGACGCATAGAACGTCACTATCACTCACACCCTGCTACATATGAAATCTGCGTTCCGTTGCTGAATATTACTGTCGAATATGGTGCTAAAACAATATGGTGCTAAATGCTAAAATATGCTAAATATGCAATATGCAATATGCAATATGCTAAAACAATATGGGAATATGGTGCATGGGGTATATATATATTGTTATGGGCGAATAAAAGTGTCTTCTGTTTACTCATCGGGCCAGCACTTCATCAAAGTTTTCAGTTACAGGATGTAAGTCTCGTAGGGATTGGCCTTCATAATTTGCGAATAAGGAAAGCTCTATGCATGGACAAAAAACTGCCGCATACGAAAAGGTCCAATTTTTGCCACTCGCTGCTTTATAACTATCAGGCGCAGTCTTGAGATTCAGTTTTTTTTTATACTTGAAATAAGCCCACGCTGCGGTAAAGGTTGAATTCAATGTGGAGGATCAACACGCCAGACAGATCATTTGAAGTATAATGCTGGCGAAGGTTTCCATAGCTTCCAGGGGGAAATCAAGACTGCAGTACACAGTACACTATCATCCAAGCTTGTACGGGCAATCATACTATATTCGAAGCCAAAGCCACTTTTTGTGTTTCTCGGATTTATGACATTAGAAATGGCCATACCCTACAGCAGATCCCTCACCAGTAACAAAGAAAGAGGTGACCACGCTGTGCTGAAACCGCATCACCTCATGGTCACGTAGCTCCGACAGGGACTGTCATTCAAAAGCTAGTTCAGTTAACCCTACCCCAGCAATCAGATGAAATCAAGATAAAAATAAATAGGTAACTAGAGCAATACAGGCAACGTGCTCCCTTTGTTCCTTCCTGTCGTTCCTTGTTTTCACCAAGCGATCATATTTATGTTCTACTCAGCAACATCTTCTAATAGGTCCTTCCTGATCCATCTTTCGATGACACTCGGTACAGTCAAGACTTGCTGCCCTAGGCTCTGCTTACTTTGGTAGAAAATGCTAGTTCCACCAAAATTTATGAGAAAATAAACATAATCAAGCTTCTATTGGAGGGTAAGAACCCATGTTGACACCCCCCATAGCTCGCAATGGCAATGGCTGTCATGTTTCTGAATTTTGCATTTTAGAGCGCCTAATACAGCTCTTCTGCACCAACTTTCGAAGAAAAGCGACCGTCTCATATGAGTATTCCGCTCTCACAGTAAAGTAGCAGTAGGTGTTCCTGCCGCACAGCCTTTCCTGCAGTGAATCCAAAGTACCTAAGGGAACGCTGTCTGAAGGCACTCCAGCAAGCAGGAAGCGAAGAGGCTACCTAAACTGCCGTACTTGCCGAATGCGTCGCGTGGTTTTTAACTAATCGCGAACGGGTGAACACGCCAGCAAGAATATCACCGAAACACACTCGCGGAGTAATACTTCACCTGTGCAGTTGCATGCAGTGCACTGCCAACATAAGGACACGTCAAAACCTGGGGTCATCCTTCAGTGTGGAAAAAGATATCGCCCGAGACTTTATCAGCTTGTGATTTGGACTGTTGCTCACGGTAATATAATATATAATAGAGTATACAATAAACTCATCCATATTTTAACGACGTCGTTTATTGAATAAAGCATATCCGCTAACATGTGGGAATCCACGTAGTCTCATACATATTTCGGTACTAGACGAAAAGCAGGAGGCCCACTTCGATAGCGTTGCACATAACCGCAGGAATTCCAACGCAGTGAAAAACCTCAGTGCAGTCTCGTCGTATTATGTAGCTCACACGCTTCTCCGCAATAACGCAAGCGACTTTAAGTCACATAGCGCGAAGATACGCGCTGGAGGAGAGGTGCCTCAAGCGCTTGATCCTACTGCTTATCGACAGCGTATACTGAAAGAACGATGATACAAATAGGTGCTTTTCTACAAGAAGGCGCCCCCGTTTCTATGGTTGGCGGCCCACAGTTAGGTGTGTGGATATCCCTCGGCCTCTTTCGTTCTGGAAGGAGGCTGTCCTCTAAGCACTATTTCGTTTCCTTTATGTGTTTAGTCTGCTCACTTCAGCAGCCACGTTTATCCAAAGGAGGCGAAATACATTCAAAGGGACACAAATGCTGAAGAGCATGTGATAAAACAGAAGTTAGCTGTACTTCGCACATGCTTGAGTTGTTGTTCACTGGCGCCCACTGCGTCTACATTGCCTTAAAGAATGAATAATCTTGAATGTGCTTTTTAAATACTTCGTGATCTGCTTAGGACGCCAATATTCTGCTGTTTGCCGTACTGTTGCGGGCATTGTCGAAGCCCTGGAAATTGTAAATAACTGCAGAACTGTACAAGGTGCGAGTGTTTACTGCCATTCCTAGTTTATTCCACTGCAGCGTTCTGAGAATTCTGGTTCCCTTACTCAAAGGGAACTTTGGCATTCGTGGCAACATAGCCGCACATCTGTTCATTTTCGCCTGTCTGCGCTGATTAGTTCACTCCCTGTAAAAAAAAAAAAAAAGCTTCTCTCTTGTTCTTAGCGTCTTGACTGTGCGGCCACTGCTGCCACGTGACTTGACCTTCTTCTGTCTCCAGTATTTGCTGTGCCCAAGCCAACCCAAAATACGTGCAATACGTGTCATCAGGCCCTTACATCGAATGACGCATTCGTGGCATGTGGCCAGTGTAGCTAATTTCTTCAGGTCGGAACAGGGGCCGGCATATCGGAGTAACAGTACAAAAGAAACCTGAGTAGCTAAGGAAAAGTTCATTTGCTCTAGGTGCAAACATGCTGAGAAAAAATTATGCGTGACTCTGCTATAGCAAACACCTGAGAACAGTGGAGCTGGGGGAAGGCCAGTAAAGTAGTGCCAAACTGCACACAAGACACACGAGTGCCGGCAACGCGCTTTTACGGCGTCCCCCAATGGCGCCTACTACGTCGTCCGCGATTCGCGTGGCCAACGCCATAGTAGTAGCCGCGGTTATCTCCACTCTGTACGGAGCGGCGGGTGAGGAGGACATCGGCGCACCCTAGCAGCCACCGGAGAAGAACGCTCTTCTTCCCTATCCTGAATCCGTCTCGCGCGCCACAGAAGAGGGGCACGCATTTAGGCCACGCTCCTAGCTCACGTGCGCACCGGCCCTGCTCCAGCGCGAGGCTCCACTCACCCTCGCCGCATTGCTATCCTGCCCGACACTATTTTTTATACTTGTTTTAACTGTCTCTCAGCTTTCTCTCCCGCAGCTCAGCGAAGCTGCAGACGTCGAGGGAATCCCAACAAGTTTCTAACAGCGCCACTGTAAAATGCCGAGAGCACTGAAAGAAGACTGGCAGCTGAAGAGCTAATTGGCATCAGATCTGTTCTGGCAAGTGTAAGTCAAAAGTTGGACGAGTTGTTGCCCCTCAGGGAAAGTGCACCGAAGATCGAACGGTCGATACAGCTAATGTCCGACATGTATGATGAAATGTGGACGCGACTTGCCGAACAAAAAAAAAACGAAGAAATACGAAAAGAACTGCAACACCTTGAACAAAATACTCGCGCCGGTGATGATGCAACGAATAGATTTGAGGCAGACTTAAATAAGTTGGATTGGAGAAACCGCAAGTTGAACTTGAAAGTTCATGGTGGTGGTGCTTCTGAAGATGAGAATTTGCTTGCAAAGGTAAATACTGTTGCCAGTTTGATTGAGGCTACTGCACTTGCCGAGACAGACGTCACTGCCGTTCAACGCCTCCGGTGTAAAGCTCGGAAAATACCAGGTATAAGCATTCGGTATATCCGACAATCTCTCAGAGGGCAATGACTGAATAAAAGGTACAAACTGAATGAAATGAAATACAACCTATTTATCCAAGACAACATGACCAGTCAAAGCCGGCAACTGCTTCGAGTGGCTCAAGAAAGGGCAAAAGAAAACAAAGTGCAAATACGCATGACACAGGAACGGGAAAACCTTGCTGCGCAAAGCCGATGGTGACTCTGTGTAATAGTGCGTCACAGGTCCGACTGCCTAGCCTAAGCCTGCTCGCTGCTTACCGGATCTAGATTAATCTCGTACCTCAAGATGGCAATTCACACATTTTCTTCCGCACGAGGTAAACACTTTTGTGGCAAGCCACCATGCAAATTCATTGATGTGCCTTCGCCTAAATGTTCGCTGGCTTTATAGAAAGGAAAGTATGAATGACTTATCAGTGGTTTTAATTTTTAGTTTGATGCAGTAATGCTGAGTGAAACTTGGTGTAGGGATGACCGCAGCATGGTAAAGTTTCCATCTTATCCGTCGTTGTTGTGTGAATAGAACTAATCGTCCGAGTGGTAGTCTTATGCTGCTACTAAGAGAGCACGTAATCTGTGAGTTGATTTCCAAGCATTGCATCCGCTGTGAATATCGTGAAGTAGTAACAGCTCCTCTAAATGTATATAAGCTTTTTTGTCCGCTATGGACAACCAAGTGGAAATCTTCCTAGTTTATTTTCCGTTTATGAACAGCTGTTGTCATCTGTTTAAGAAATTGGCAATTACTTGGTGTCTGCTGGTAACTTAAGTATTGACTTGTTGATCATTTGTGATCCATAAAAATCTATGTTAAGCATTTTGATTTCAAATGATTACGAAAATTTAATATGTGCGCTGACAAGTAATACTAATGAAGGAGAAACACTGCTGGATTTACTTATCATTAATGCCGACTCTACAAAGGCTCCCTATTGTGTACTATTGTATGACCTTAGTGGCCATCTTCCAATACTCTTTCCACTAAGGAAACACAACTTTAAGTGGAACAAAAAACATCAGCGCCTTTCTTTTCAAAATGTTACACAAACAGGTTTAGATGGGTTTAAAGCCAAATTATTGTGCAGGGATTTTAAGAAAATTCTGGAAATCCATGACGTTGAAGTCGCATACAGCAAGCTCATTGACAAGATCTATCGCCTATATGAGCGCCGTTTCCCAGAAAAAAAGTTTGGATTGGGTAAAAAAGAAATACGAAAGTCATAGATAATGCCTGAGTGTCAAAACGAATTAATTGTAAAAGTGCGCTTTATCACAAGTTTATCGAGGCCAATGCTCCAAGCCTACTGAAGGAATACAAATTTCTTGACAACAAACTAAACAGACAACTAAAATCGCAGAGGAAACGCTATTTTCATGTTGAGTTAGACAGCTGCTCGAATAAACCTGATGTGTTCTGGCGAAAGCTAAATACTGTCCTAAACCACTGCAAATCACCTCCACGTGTGGGAAAGCTATTTCTCGGGGGCAGGGAAATACCGGGCAGGGCTCTAGCGAATACTTTTAATAATTTTCGTGTGATCCATTGCGACGCCTATATATCTGCTGATATTTCGAAATTCACGCCAGGTACGAATCAATTTTCCCTTTTCTTTCACACATTTACGGAACCTCAGGTACAGTCAGTTTTCTTTCCACCTAAATATATATCGACTTGCGATGTTGAAGGCATGCAGGTTTGTCGAATGAAGTACGTGCTCGATACTTTTTGTCCATCCCTCTCCTATACTTTTTATTATGTCTTTGACAAGCGCTATCTTCCACAGGAGGACGCAGATTGCAACAGTTTCGGTGCTGTTTAAGAAAGGTGACGTAGACGATATAAAAAATTTGAGATCTAATCCCATATTACTTGTATTATCAGAAAGGTTCGAGGAACTAATACATACGCAGATGTGAAATTTTTTTCGAAAAACACAATCTTATCTCTACAACCCAATTTGGGTTTAGGAAACGCGTGTGTACAGAATTAGCCCTACTTCAACAAAAAGAATTCGTTCTATCACAATTAGAAAATAAGAATATTCCCTCCGCGTTTGCATTGATTTCACTACAACAATTGATTGCACCCATCTGTCTATATTACTTGAAAAGCTTTAAACTTATGGTATTAGAGGGCATTGTATACCTTCATAAAATCTTACCTAGAATATTGCTATTAATAAGTCGAAATAGAGAAATGCAGCTCAGAACTAAAACACAGCAGCAGAAGTGTTTCTCAAGGCAATATTCTTGGTCCATTTCTTTTTAGTCTATTTAAATGAGCTAATAAATATTTGCAGAGATGCCAATTACATAATGTACACTGACGATGGTAGCATATGTTTTCGTTGCCTTAATCTGGTAAATTTCAGAATAAATCTAACGCTACTCTAAAGACTCTCCGAGAATGGTCAGCACCCAGCATTCTACAAATTAATACAAACAAGACAAAATCCGTGATTTTCAGGCCGAAATCTAAGCAAACAAACTGTAGTCTCGTCAACTTTCTTTATGCAGGAGAAGCAATGGAAGTAGCAAATTGTGTGAAAACACTTCGAGTTATCTTCACACAAAATATGCTTCGCGATGCGCACATTGAATCGGTTTTACGCAACTTATACCGTGTCGTTGGTACCATGGTGCAACACACAGCTTTATTACGTTTCAAATACAGGTTGTTGTTTATAATACACTCTTTTTTTCCTTCGTTATAATATTCTTTATTGGTATGCGGTTATACGACATGTACAAGTCTTGAAACAATACATACACTGCAAAAAGGTTTGTTCGGGCACTTTTCTATATACAATATAATTCCTGTACTTGTGATTTATTTTTGAAAGCAAATATAATCCGCAGGTTTAGTCTTTATAACTGCAAGCTAATAGTGGCGTTCAAACGGTAATTAAAAGAAAATTTAGTTTGCACACATTCATACGCCACTCATTACACAGAACTGTGGAAGGTGGTAACTGGGCTGGCAAATTATTCAACGCAATAACTATCATGCACATTGGCAACCCTTTGAAATTTATTTCACAAATCAGATACTGAATTACGAACAAAGTCTGTACGAACACTACGCGAACATTTCACTAATCATTGCTCACATGATAAATAAAGGGTGTTATCTTCCCTTTCTTTACTTTTAACCTGTTTGACTTTTTCATGTGAAAGCGCATTAATTTTGGATAATTTGCGTTCTTAATATGTGCGCTATCGCTGCTTGCTTCGTAAAGCTGGCTGTGGCCTTCAGTCAAGTTGCTTGTTTCTCAAGCGAAGTTTGCACGCAAAGTCGATGAAAATCAACAAGTTATTATTTTTATAACAAAAACTAGACTTTAGCTGTCTCTTTATCCTTGCCGCTGCTCCAAGTGTTAGCGAAAAGATCCAGCGATACTTTGAAAATATTATAGTGACAACTAAACGTCCTCAGGAAAAATTAACATATAAGCGTCATATCAATACCCAACAAAATGTTTGAGTTAGTCGACGATGTTCGCCAAGGAAAATCTAAACAAGTTCTAGCTCACTTCCAGAAAGCATTGACAACCGGCAGTCCTACAGGATGCTCGCAAATTTCGCATTTTACCACAGTCTCGAGACCGCAAGATTTGGCCAGGTTTACCTCAGCCTAACAACAACATATTTTAAACAACATTTTTGCTGAATGGCGAGTAAAAATATCGAAAAGAATTTAAGGCGCAAATGGACCACTCATGTGAATTATAGAACTTACGCACTGCGGATAGCAAGACAACATTATTATTTCTTAGAAACATCTCGCATCCGTTTTAGGTGAGAAAATCTTGCCGTAGTACTACTAAAAGTTCCTAATTTCTCAAATGTTACACAAATTTCTGTATTACCTATTACATTGCTTATACAGCGGAATTTAACAGCAAATCATTATTGCTTGTTACTTGTGATTCAACTTTTGTTTACAGATGTGTACGTATGTGCTCTATATAATATATATATATGTATAAATTGTACGTATATACTCTGATGTAAGTGTTATCTTTTGCTATGTCTAAGGCGTACCTCAAAGGTATTCGGCATTGGCCTGAGAGTCTAGCAGGCCATTGGTCTGAGTAACTTTATGTTATGCTGAGTAATGTACCACCCAAATGTTTCTGCGATTGTATCGAGTTGCTCCCTCAGCGCTTTTTGGACGTATTAGGGTTTCTACTAAGTGAAAGACCAGTAGAAGCGATAGAACGTGTTGGCCATTGTTGGCTCACATGGTCATTAAGTATGGAGAGGGCACATGCAGAAGAGATTATTGGCAATATAGGGTGCGCAAAAGCTGGTGGTGCATATTTTCCTAAGTTCGCGCGCAGGTATGGGGATTCGCGACAGTTAGGCTCTGTGGACAATTCAAACCCTCCAAATAAACGCTCAAGCTGCTTGCAGACATGCATACGACCACATCCACAAGAAAGGACTCTGACCAACTGCACGCCCTAATGCAGTAGCTCATACATAATAACAGGGTAGCATGTTCAAATTCACGCTCAAGCTCAAACGGCTTTCTTCACATGTGGGATAAGAAAATGGCACTTAGGGTACGAAGGCAGGCGTCACCGGCCTGCAATTTCGTGATGTGAAAGCTTACGACACAGAGATGTGCCACGATTGTTGAGAAATGGGCAAGTGCTCCTTTTCTTTTGAAATGCGTGCCATGGGCGCTGACAATTACCAACAATTACAATACTCCCTGATTCGAAATTTGAACGCAGCTGTATACGTGCTTTCATTTCGCGATATACTGCCAGGCGCTGACGATCTGGGTCGTGTGGCACGTTGCAAACGGAGAGAAACGAATATAGCACTTCTGACTTCGCGTGGTGTGTGGTGCTATGAATGAACCATATGGAACGTCAGGTTGCGAACAGCGCGTGTTTCTTGCGTGCAATACGTGGTCTCATGGGACTCAAGTTTAACGGACGAGATAGGCGGTGTGAACAGCGGCAAGAAAATATATATATATATATATATATATATATATATATATATATATATATATATATATATATATATATATATATATATATATATATATATATATATATATATATTATCACATTACGGAAACCCTCCTAAAAAATAAATAATATCCTCAATTATGTGTGGCCACACATGTGCAGGTCATAAATACCAGGTTCTCTAGCCGAGTGCCATCCATGCGGTATAACCGAGCGCAGATTCGTCCACCTTGACTGAACAAATAGGGCAGCACTGTAGGTTAAATGAGGCGTACAGCTCCTGCGGGAGCCGCCGTGGTTCCTCAGTGGTTATGGTGTCAGACTGCTGAGCACGAGGTCGCGGGATCGGACCCCGGTCACGGCGGCCGCATTTCGATGGGGGCGAAATGCGAAAACACCCGTGTACTTAGAATTAGGTGCACGTTAAAGAACCCCAGGTGGTCGAAATTTTCGGAGTCCTCCACTACGGCGTGCATAATCAGAAAGTGGTTTTTCACGCAAAACCCCTAAATTTAATTAATTTAACTCCTGCGGGGACGGTAGAGTATCCGTCTTCAGTGCAAAAGAACCGTGATTCAAATCCTGGTGCCACGCAATTCTCCACCGGAAAATAAAATAAAGCAAAAAACCCGTGTGTTGAGAAAATTGCACAAACAGGCCTGGAGTTCGGCCTGATCCCGGCGACCAGAACCGGTAACGCACTCTCTCACCAGAGCAGGATTGGCCACCCTGGTGCAGTACTTGGCCACAACCTCCAACATGAATACAACAATCGAACCCCGGCCCTCAGTACCCAGCAGCCGCGAAGCAACTGACCACGGCGGCGGTCAGATCTGTGACGCTGCAGAGGGTGCTAAGAATACCTGGCTCCGGACAGGCCGCCATTGGAATCTGAACCTGGCAACGTTTAACGTTAGAACGCTATCTAGTGAGGCGAGTCTAGCAGCGTTATTGGAGGAATTAGAGGGTAGTAAATGGGATATAATAGGGCTCAGTGAGGTTAGCAGGACAAAAGAAGCAGTGCTAAAAAGCGGGCATGTACTGTGTTACCGGGGCTTAGCGGACAGACGAGAACTAGGAGTCGGATTCCTGATTAATAAGGAAATAGCTGGTAACATACAGGAATTCTATAGCATTAACGAGAGGGTGGCAGGTCTTGTTGTGAAACTTTATAAGAGGTACAAATTGAAGGTGGTACAAGTCTATGCCCCTACATGCAATCATGATGACCAGGAAGTCGAAAGCTTTCATGAAGACGTAGAATCGACGATGGGTAAAGTCAAAACAAAATACACTATACTGATGGGCGACTTCAATGCCAGGGTAGGCAAGAAGCAGGCTGGAGACAAGTCAGTGGGGGAATATGGCATAGGCTCTAGGAATAGCAGCGGAGAATTATTAGTAGAGTTTGCAGAACAGAATAATATGCGGATAATGAATACCTTTTTCCGCAAGCGGGTTAGACGAAAGTGGACGTGGAGGAGCCCGAATGGTGAGACTAGAAATGAAATCGACTTCATACTCTGCGCGAACCCTGGCATCATACAAGATGTAGAAGTGTTCGGCAAGGTACGCTGCAGTGACCATAGGATGGTAAGAACTCGAATGAGCCTAGACTTGAGGAGGGAACGGAAGAAACTGGTACACAAGAAGCCAATCAATGAGTTAGCGGTAAGAGGAAAACTAGAGGAATTCCGGATCAAGCTACAGAACAGGTATTCGGCTTTAACTCAGGAAGAGGACCTTAGTGTTGAAGCAATGAACGACAATCTCATGGGCATCATTAAGGAGTGCGCAATAGAAGTCGGTGGTAACGCCGTTAGACAGGAAACCAGTAAGCTATCGCAGGAGACGAAAGATCTGATCAAGAAACGCCAATGTATGAAAGCCTCTAACCCTACAGCTAGAATAGAACTGGCAGAAATTTCTAAGTTAATCAACAAGCGTAAGACAGCGGACATCAGGAACAATAATATGGATAGAATTGAACAGGCTCTCAGGAACGGAGGAAGCCTAAAAACAGTGAAGAAGAAACTAGGAATTGGCAAGAATCAGATGTATGCGTTAAGAGACAAAGCCGGCAATATAATTACTAATATGGATGAGATAGTGCAAGTGGCTGAGCAGTTCTATAGAGATTTATACAGTACCAGTGGCACCCACGACGATAGTGGAAGAGAGAATAGCCTAGAGGAATTCGAAATCCCACAGGTAACGCCAGAAGAAGTAAAGAAAGCCTTAGGAGCTATACAAAGGGGGAAGGCAGCTGGGGAGGATCAGGTAACAGCAGATTTGTTGAAGGATGGTGGTCAGATTGTTCTAGAGAAACTGGCCACCCTGTATACGCAATGCCTCATAACCTCGAGCGTACCGGAATCTTGGAAGAACGCTAACATAGTGCTAATCCATAAGAAAGGTGACGCCAAAGATTTGAAAAATTATAGACCGATCAGCTTACTGTCCGTTGCCTACAAAGTATTTACTAAGGTAATCGCAAATAGAATCAAAAACACCTTAGACATCTGTCAACCAAAGGACCAGGCAGGATTCCGTAAAAGCTACTCAACAATAGACCATATTCACACTATCAATCAAGTGATAGAGAAATGTGCAGAATATAACCAACCCTTATATATAGTTTTCATTGATTACGAGCAAGCGTTTGATTCAGTCGAAACCTCAGCAGTCATGGAGGCATTACGGAATCAGGGTGTAGATGAGCCATATGTAAAAATACTGGACGATATCTATAGCGGCTCCACAGCCACCATAGTCCTCCACAAAGAAAGCAACAAAATCCCTATAAAGAAAGGTGTCAGACAGGGAGATACGATATCTCCAATGCTATTCACAGCATGTTTACAGGAGTTTTTCAGAGGCCTGGAGTGGGAAGAATTGGGCATAAAAGCTGATGGAGAATACCTTAGCAACTTGCGATTTGCTGATGATATTGCCTTGCTTAGTAACTAAGGAGACCAATTGCAATGCATGCTCACTGACCTGGCGAGGCAAAGCAGAAGGGTGGGTCTGAAAATTAATCTGCAGAAAACTGAAGTATTGTTTAACAGTCTCCGAAGAGAACAGCAGTTTACGATATGTAGCGAAGCACTGGATGTGGTAAGGGAAGGCAGGTAGTGACCACGGATCCGGATCATGAGACTGAAATAATCAGAAGAATAAGAATGGGCTGGGGTGCGTTTGGCAGGCATTCTCAGATCATGAACAGCAGATTGCCATTATCCCTTAAGAGAAAAGTTTATAACAGCTGTATTTTACCAGTACTCACATATGCGGCAGAAACCTGGAGGCTTACGAAAAGTGTTCTGCTGAAATTGAGGACGACGCAACGAGCTATGGAAAGAAGAATGATGGGTATAACGTTAAGGGATAAGAAAAGAGCAGATTGGGTGAGGCAACAAACGCGGGTAAACGACATCTTAGTTGAAGTCAAGAAAAAGAAATGGGCATGGGCCGGACATGTAATGAGGAGGGAAGATAACTGATGGTCACTAGGGGTTACGAACTGGATTCCAAGGGTGCGGGAAGCGTAGCAGGGGGTGGCAGAAAGTTAGGTGGGCGGATGACATTAAGACGTTTGCAGGGACAGCATGGCCACAATTAGTACATGACCGGGGTAGTTGGAGAAGTATGGGAGAGGCCTTTGCCCTGCAGTGGGCGTAACTAGGCTGATGATGATGATGATGATGTATATATATATATATATATATATATAGAGAGAGAGGGGGGGAGGGAGAGAGAGAGAGAGAGAGAGAGAGAGAGAGAGAGAGAGAGAGAGAGAGAAGCAGACAGACGGACAGAGAAAGAGGCATGTAGCATGCGCATCTGCCTGCAACGCCGGGTAGAATTGAAAAACAATATGTGTTATCGTTCAAGAAGGGCCAATATTCAGTGCGGCAAAGCGTTCTAGAATAAAGGATGTGTCGCACAATGCCCGCTCTTACAATTGAAATAGCTAGGGAGGTTGATTCGGTCCCTTATAAAGTGCGAAATACCAGTGCAAATCTATAACAGTAAAGAAACCAGGACTGATTAACCTTTCGTGCGGCGAGTGTGGTAGGCGGTAGCTAGGAGCCGGTGTTTGCTGATCCCGAGGTCAGATGAGCGCGGTCGACAGGGCGTGCTACAATGCACACGCACGTACGCGTACTCATGCTTGGAAGCCCTTCGGATAGGATTAGCTGCCTTTGAAATTAAGGCACTCTCTCGACCACCGACAAGGACAGCACGACCTGCCGTATGCAGGAGGAGGCTGCCACTCTCCGCAATCTGGTATTAAGCGCGTTACGGCCGCGGATGACACGCCAGCTTGGGTGATGGGAATAATGAATGCAGCGAGATCTCTTGAAGGGCCGTAGAGGCCGGTGTGCCAACGGCGGTTGCGCTCAGAGCGAGCTCGTAACGGGAAACGAAGTGCCAAGGCACCCGCTGTTGAGGGACTGCAGCAGCGCCGCAGAACAGCCACCGGGCGGACGACAATGGGACGAATTAGACATTGCGGCTTCGAGTGCTTGGATAATACTGAGCTCTTGGCGACTGAGGCAGAGTACGTGTCTTGGAGACTATAAATGATTTTAGGCTTTTCTTGACTACATTCCTGACTTTGCGAACTTGGGTGCGCTGCTATATATAGCAGTATGGCATCTGCGAACTCACTGAAAAGCCGCTAAAATGTTTATATCTAAATTAAAATTCATAAGGTAGCCTAATGTCCGCGCGTTTGAAGTCTGAAGAACGTGCAGCGGCGCACAGCAGCATGAGTATCATATGATGTAATGACACTGCCTTCGGCTACTGTGCACACGTATCTGCGGGCTCACGGGAAAGAAGTCTTGCCGGTTGAATAACGTCTTGTAAGAGTGTCGTGCCCATCAACAAAGGCTCGTTTTACCATTTTGTTTACTGCTTTGGTGCGGGTATATTGTCTGTGATATAATACTTGGCATGGCTCGCATCTTTTGTTTCGTGACGGGCTATTGCTTCTGTGTGGGATATAGAGCTAAACCCCGGTCTCACACCAATGCCGACGCTAGACACTTTGAAAGAACCACACATGTTCTCACACGGCTACAGGCAGACCAGACGACCGCTCCGTGAAAGCTAAGAACCGTTGAAACGGGCCATATAGTACATGAACAGGAAATTGACAGCTTGTTTGCGAATGCTACTGTGGTTGATAATCGTGTTTCACAAACCGAGGAATGAGAGGGGAAGCTTGAGGCTAGATTGGGCGATCTCGAAAACAGGAGCCGGATACTAAATCTGGCCTATTTTGGCATCCACGAGAACGAGCCAAGGGAAACAGGGCAAACATCTGAAGAATTAGTCACAGGTGGGCTGCGATGAGAGCCTGAAACTTCATAACATGCTTATCGAAAGGGCGCATCGGGTGGGAGCATACCTGGAGGGGAAAAACTGACTTCTTGTAGGGAGCCCTTCGAGGTGAGATGCTTGAAAGATTGTGCTATAAAATGCGCCCAAATTTAAATACCTGGGCATTCACGTTTCGGAAGACTTGATTCATGCTGTCCGGAAAAACGGCTCCTTCTCTGAAATAACACAAAAGAAAAACGGCAGAGCAGAGGATACCTTGTACGCCTACAATATGATAAGACACGTATAAACAGCGACACATATAAATGGGACTACAATACGCGGCAAACTGTTCTACTGAGACCGTCTGTGCATCCAAATGACGGAGAATGGCGTGCACGTGATAAGCCACCTCGAAACCACATCCACGGCTTCGTTGGACGTAAAGGACCTAAAGCTGAAGTAGATATCAAATGGAACGTACACTTTCAGCAGTCAATACCTAGGACATATGAAATGCTGGTTATATTCGCACATTTTAACTCAGCGTCCAAATATGTTTAAGAAAGACCTAATTTGTTTTAGATGTCAGATCTCTCCTTGATTATGCCACTATGATTTGGGACCAATAGCAGGACTACTTGATACTAGTAATATAAAAACTTCACAATCAGGCTGCGCACTTCATCTCCAGTAATTGCAACTCTTTCAAAAGTGTCACTGAAATAAAACCATTGCTGGGTTGGGAAAATTATTCACTAGAAACGAAATAGGCTGAAGTTCTTTCACCGTGCCTACTATAATCAAACATGCTTTAATAGCCGCAATTGCTGTGCTGAGCCAACCTATATTTGAACTCAACTCGATTACACCAAAAAGGTGCGCGAATACAGTAATATTACGAACGGTTTTGCCATGTTCTTTCCACAAACTGTGACACACTGAAATTTGTTGCTGCAAAAATGTGTTTGAGTGTCTGATAATCGTGATTTCTATTTCCCCCCCCTCCCCCCTGTGATTGTGATAATGTATTGCTGTCTTACTTTTCGTTAAATTTTCTGTTACGCTTGGAAACGAACCTATTTCATGGTTCACCTTGGTGTTACTTGGCTTTATGTATTCATTGCTTATTTCTGTAAACTATTTCTCACATCTTTTTCTTACTGGCGCCCATTCGATAATGCCCTCGAGTCGACGCAAGC
This sequence comes from Dermacentor albipictus, assembly GCF_038994185.2. Classification (NCBI taxonomy): domain Eukaryota; kingdom Metazoa; phylum Arthropoda; class Arachnida; order Ixodida; family Ixodidae; genus Dermacentor; species Dermacentor albipictus. Next base: position 442,146,596 of record NC_091821.1, read on the forward strand.
ATTCTGCAAACAAATAAGTAAATAAAAAATTATGAGCCTTTCCATTCTGTGAAGCTGTTTAGTACACGACACGGAGGTGACAAACAATTTTGAACAAAGGTACGAACTCGCTTATTGTCCTGATCGGTGGCCATTATACAGTAATTATATAGACACTCCGGGCGCATTTCTGCCGTCGGCGTCGCCGTGAGGCTTCGTATAAGTGAAAGCGTGTGAGGTTGAGCCGGCGGACTCGATTAAATCTCGCGTGCGTGAGCGAGGAATACGGCCCTGGTGCCTGCCCTCTCCTGTCGCGTGCACGGAAGGGGGGACAGACGAGGGAGGAGGGGCATTCCTTGGCTGCTGCTGGGGTGCCTCGAGGTCCCCCTTGCCGGCCGGTTCGTCAAATTTCCTATGGGTTCGTGTACAGTGGAGACAAACGGGGAGTCTACTACGGCGTTGGCCACGCGAATCGCAAATACCGTAGTAGACGCATTTGGCGGAAGCCGTAGGGACGCGTTGCCGACGCTCATGTGTCATGAAAGCGGTCTGTGACGCGGCTAAAGTGCGCGCCCACGCGGGCCTCATCTTCAAAGCGATACAATATTTGCGCAGTGCGTGTAGTGCCGGTAGACTCGTATGCGCTGGGTTTTCGACATTTCGTTCGTATTGAAGCGAGTGATGCGTGAATATCAATTCACTTGCTGCTGCCGCGATTCCTCACTCCAGAAGTTGGATAGCGAGATTCGTTCATGTTTACCCGTGCGAGCGTTACGCCCTGCTGTTTAATTTAGGGAAAACACGCTGGCGGCCTAGTTGATTTGAATGCATGATAGAATGTGTAAGCGCGACTGAAAAGGACGTAGAAAGAAGCCGACGTCCTCGTTGAGTTACGCTTATAGATTCTATCATTGTTAGTTTAGTTAGTAAGCGAAAGTCTACAAGTTTATACGTCCGTTAAAACTACTATCCTTCGCCTTTTGGGCGGAACTGCGAATTTTTTATTACAGCTTTATAGCTTTCGCAGCGTTAGTGCTATTGAGACACTCATGGCATTTTTGAATTTTAGCTGTTGTTTCCTCCGCGGGTTTCCATGGTGGTGTGCTCGCGTGAGCTGCCATGAGAGCAACGCATTTACTTGTTTATCTCGAAACACACAAACACTGGCCCATAATTTCTTATACAGTGTAACGCTATGAAGCGTCCCTTTTTTTCCGATTTGTCAAAAGAAACGAAGTTTGTTTCTCGTCTAGATGCTGACACACAGCCCGTGTCGGTTGAAAGAATCACTGGAACATGTAATATCTATTGCTTCTTTAAAAAACCAAAAAAATAAAAATCGCCGAACCGTTTCGGAAACGACGTCCTTCAGAATGAAGCGGCCTCAGTGCGCGACGAATGTAATTTGCGATGGTGAGGAAATAGCAATAGGAAGTAGACTAGAGTGAAGAACTGCCAGTGCGAGAGAGGAGGAAAAGCGAGAAGCGTCATTTCCAATGGCCGCCTGCGTTCCCACTGCGTTCCGATCGAAGAGCCGATGCTGCCAGCTTTTTGCCGTCTGGACGGACACGATTACTGACCGGTCGTCGCACAGTCCGTCTCACCTCGTTCTCCTTTTCTTGTTTTGTGCTGTTTTGTCCGCTTGCTACGCCAAATATTTTTAAAATGAGTTTTCTATCCTTCTGTGGGGCTGTGACTCATTTCCTGATATACTTGTTCATGTCAACATTCATTCTTCTTTCGACATAGATCTATTTTTGCTGTTTTTCTCAAGTTCGCTCCTGGAGTTTTGTGGTTTTCTTTACGTTATTTCCCCCTTGTATGTTTTGAGATAAACTTGTATAACATCATCGTGCGAGTCTGTTGCAAATACTTTGCCAAAAGACAATGTTTGTGCTTTATGTTGTTTTCTGGACCCAGCCAACCTTGATGTAAGCATTTGCCTTAAGTTAAGGTGTAACAAAGGTATAAGGTGCGCAATAACGTTCACTTTGCTAGTAGCAGTAAAGGAGCAACAGCGACGTCACATTAAGGGGCACATGTTGTCGATTGTATTCAAAAGGTCCCCAATTCAAGCATCAACATATATATCAGTATTCCTGTAGACAGCCACCTTCCTTTGTGCCGTATTAGGCTGCACCTCTCTTTCTTTATCGACATGAAGGAGCTTTGGCTAATGTCACAGTCTGGTGTAATCTTGCCTTCAAAGCACAGAGAGAAGTCACATACAGCGCGCAATATCTTGTCATAGCTACATCTTCACCGGCTAAATGCGTTTTAACAAAAAGCCTTAATGTGTCCAGTATTCCCTTGAATGCAAGTGGATTGGGCGTTTCATCGAGTAGTGGAGGCCGAATGTCAATGGTCTGCATGGTGCAGCCACTTGATAGCGCAGAGCTCAACCAGACAATCGCAGCTAATATTGCAGCAATCAAGCGTATTTTAATTCGTTGCTAATGTGAATTTTAGGCAGCAACATGATTACGCTGCTAGCGAAATAGAACTCACTTGGCTACTGAATATTATTAGATCTGTGATTGTCTGGTTGAACTCTGCACCACGTTGCTGCACCATGCAAGCCATTGGCGCTTGCGCCTCCGCTCATACAGTGAAACTTCTAGTCCGCTTGCGTCTAGCGGAATACAGGACAGGCTTTACGTCTGTGATAGCTCACCGCGCATGATGATCCGTTGTCATATTTGACCGAATGGTGGCCAGCAATCTTGGATGTCGCGGAGTAATGAATAATTGCCCTAAGGAAAAAAGCTTCACTGTACTATTGTTAATGTTCATGCAAACATACACAAAACCGCACAATGAGAGGGAAAAGAGAAGGGAGATAAGGGAAGGGGAAAAGGAGCAGGCACGCCGAAATATACATCACACGCAGTGTTGGAGCATTGCTCACAATAAACTAACGAAAACACGCACGTACTCGCGTGCGCGTTGCACGTACGCGTGAGTGAGAATAGTGGGGGGAGGAGTTGAGGGGGAGGGACATGTGTGCGTGTGCAGGAATTTGGACACACTGCTTCTTGTCGGTACTTGTTGCAAGCGCGTAAGTAGCCAAGCCAAAGCCAGTGCGACAAGTTTCTCCTTCGCGCCTCTTCTTATTGGCCTGCGTTTAAAGCTGAACAATTTTTGTACTTGTGTAAACCAAGAAATGTGTCGCTTTTCACTAATATACAAAGGCATTCCCCTGTAGAGGGTCCGAGTGTATTTATATCCACAGCGATGGCTGTTACTAGTACTTACATTAAGCAAATAAACCTCCTAAAAACGAACCAAGTGCTTTGGCATAATGATCGTTTACTTCTAGAACTTTGGAAGAATAGGAAGAGTTAGTAGAGGTCGCTCTTCGTACAGATGGGTCCAAAATCCTTGCCAGTTTCTCGTGTAAATAAATTGCATCTAAAACTGTTCATTCAAATGAGAGATAGGAGGCGTACGCAGACGGCTTATTTTTTTCGGAACTAGTTACTATGCCTTCTTTAGAGAGACTTAGCAATAATAGTCCGCAGTTATAAAACTTTCTAGGATGTTTTTGCATATGAACATCCTTAAACTTAGCTATTACATGTGGACATGTATATGAAACTTTCTGTAGAAGAAAATAATATTTACGCTTCAAAAGCTATTCGAATGAGCACTGAAAGTGACGCAGAGCTCTACACTGCGATTATCACCCTGCTACATAATTGTAAATATTGTGGGCAGTAGTCAAAGAGCAAATAAATTAGATAAATTTGTTTCTGCTTCATATAGAATGTATTCATTACCCAGTAACGCATAAGCCTTGCCTGCCCTAATATTTTCTCTCATCATGAGAGCCCAGGAATGTTGAAGGTAATATTATAAAGTCTTTTAGCAAACAAACAAGAAAATGAGGCTAATTTTTCGGGCAGATTATTGCAAAATGGGCGCCTCTGTGAATTTGTGCAAGAGAAGTTACAACGAGATGCCCCAATGAATGGCTATATGTCTCTAGAATGCAGCTGGGTACTTGGTCAATGTTATATCAAGCCCACGCAACAGCGCGTCATGTAGAAAATATTTTTCTTTCCTTGAATCACACTGATACGCGCTACAAGGCTGCAGCCATTGCACCCTTAGTTTCTGTTTTTTTTTTTCATTTGTTTCCTGAAGTGCAAAAAAGTGCTTGAGACCGATGAGCGCGTGTTTTTGTCATCTTCCCTAAATATTCGAACACGGATATTCCTACCTCATTTAAATGGTGTCGCCCGCCTGGGGCCCTAAATCGTAAAACTATTCCAATATGTTTCTGTTCCAATCTCCTGACGTCAAATTTGCGTAACCACCGACGCAAGCACCGGGCGGTCACCCACAGGGTTGTCTGTACAGACGAACCAAACACTATCCTCATTCATAGGAGGTCACTTGTTGGCTTGAAAAACGAATAACATTGCCTACACTGAGCGGCTTGTAGCCAATTGGCTGACAAGAGGCGAGGTGAACGCTTAAGTGGAGAGGGATCTGCTGGGGCAGAGCCAGTGGACTGAAAATCGATAACCGGATGAAGAGGGTGGTGCCGGCGTCTGTGATTGGTCGGCTTTCCCTTACTTAGCTTGTGGTGGCTCGTCGAAAATCGCGGCGGCATGCAACGGAAGCTTAAGAAGGACGCTAAAACTCACCCTCAGCAAAGAAGATTAGGCAGAATGAGGTGGTAAACGTGCCGAAAGTGCTCGAAAACGTTACACGGCCACGTAAGAAGTTTTATTATACGCAAATACACCCATTCTCTCCGGCAGGTGCGAGTAGCCAGTGTCTAATCGATCGGCGACAGCCATCGTTTATTCCTTTCGGAATGGGGCAGCCTACGGCTATTCCAAAGAAAATTCCGTTTTGTTGGGCATATTATGGCATCTTTATCGCTTACACGTCACTTTGACGCGGTGAGTTTGCGCGGTTTTGTGACGTCGCGTGACAGGCAGGTGAAGTGGGTGCAGCCCGAAAACTTTTTACCAATAGCCAAGGGCTAATGGCGAAAAGGTGTCGAATAAAAAATAACTACTTTTCTTTTTTTCTGTCACATCATGCATAATCAGTGTGTACGCATCATATCAGATGGGGAGCTATTGAGGTTTTCATGACGTCGCGTGACAGACAGGTGAAGTGGGGGTGGTCGGAAAAAGTTTTTGACCAATCGTGGAGGGCTGATAGCAAAATTGGAATAGAAAAGTTTGGAATAGTTTTACGTTACACCGCCCCAGAAATGCGCTCCAACACAATCGGATTCGGTAGACCTGGCTCGGCTCCCACCACTTAGAAGAATATCTCCGAAATACCACGGCTGCAGGTAAGTGCATGTATAAATAGACACTCATAATTCATAAAAAATGAAGTAAGAGAAACATAAGCGGTACATTGGATGAAAGTAATGGAAACCAGAAAGAGTCGCTAACACAGCTTAATCATTGTCACGCGCCTGAAAGGACGGCGTTTCGATGCCTGGAGAAGCACGCTAAGTACAGGAACAATGGGACGAAAAAGATTGCTGGTATTAAAGCATGGCTGGCGGACTTCGCTGTTTTCTGCAACTCTCTCAGTTCCAGCACATAGAACACGTCACCTTTACCCTATCCCGCGAGTTATCTGGTACCCGCTCGATGCATTCGACCAACAGAACAGAGCGCAAACCACCTCAGCGCATTGCGTTGACTCGCCGTATAGGGAGAGACCAATGAGGAATAAGCAGAGCGATTATTTACAATAGAACTCGATGATAATGGCGGTCAATAAAAGAGGGTTAGCCAGTGCAATCGTAGCAAGAAGGTCAAGTTTCCCTGTCACAAACAAGACCCGAATCACGAAACTGGAAGGAATTTTACGGATACAACATGCTGGAGGGATACGCTTAGAAAACAATACGTACGCGATTGCAGAGTATCCCTGGCAACCAGCTTTGTGGGAACAGGTAGACCCCCTACCATATTTATTTCATGCATTGCTTTAAGCTTGTACTTTCAGTCGGCATGTTCTGCGATTATTTCGTTTAGGGCCATGGGGCGCTATATTGTAAAACTACTCGAATATGTTTTATTCCAATCTCTTGACGTCAAATTTACGTAACCACCGACGCAAGCGCCGGGCGGTCACCCTGCGGTCACCCGCAGGGTTGTCTGAACAGACCAATCAAACGCGCTCCTCGTTCATAGGAGGTCCCTTTTGTTTGCTTCAAAAGCGAATAACATTGCCTACACTCAGCGGCTGGTCTTATCTAATTGGCTGCAAGAGGCGAGGAGCACGCTCAAGTGGAGAAGGATTCGATGGGGCAGAGCGAGTGCACTGAAAATCGATAACCGGATGAAGAGCGTGGTGCCGGCGTCTGCGATTGGTCCGCTTTCCCTTACTTAGCTTGCGCTGGCTGGTAGAAAATCGCGGTGGCATGCAACGGGAGCTTAAGAATGACGATCAAACGGATCCTCAGCAAAGAAGAGTTGGCCGAATGAGGTCGTAAACGTGCCGAAAGTATCGAAAACGTTACACGGCTGTGCAAGAAGTTTTATTATGCGCAAGTAAAACCATGCTCTCCAGCAGGTGTGAATAGCCAGCCTCTGAGCGATTGGCGGCAGCCATCTATTAATCCTTTCGGAACGGGGCAGCCTGCGGCTATTCAGAAGAAAATTCAGTTTTGTTCGGCATATTAATTCATCTTTATGCGTACACGTCACTTTGACGCGGTGAGTTTTCGCGCCATTTTGACGTCGCCTGATAGGCGGGTAAAGTGGGTGCAGCTCGAAAACATTTGACCAATAGCCGGGGGATGGATGGCGAAAAGCGTCGAATCCGAAATAACTGTTTTTTTTCTTTTTTTGGTCAATTCATGCATAATCAGTGTTTACACATCATATCAGATGAGGAGGTATCGCAGTTTTCGTGACGTCACGTGACAGACAGGTGAGGTGGGAGTGGTCCAAAAAAGTTTCTGGCCAATCGCGAAGGGCTGATAGCAGAAATGGAATAAAAATTCTGGAATAGTTTTACGTTAGAGCGCCCATGGTCCCGTACGAGTAAGTACAAAAATGGTCATTACCCCCTCGTTTCCTCCTTCGCTCTGCGATGCGAAAATAGGCTGGTATCTTCCTGGTGAAGAAAAAAAATCTATTGCATCATTATCTGCCTTTTTGTTCGCATTTCATCACTGAAAGCCGACAGCTTGAGGCTAAATCTGCAAGACATTTTTACCGAAAATATATTTTATGCAAATAAAATTATTTCACACTTCAATTGTCTGCTGTTTTAACCCGTGGCCAAATTATTTATTCGCGTGCCTCACATCTTTTTTCGCTAGTTCCACTTTATACACGTACATAACATAACGGTGTCTTTTAAATTTTTACATTGCCATTATTCAATAAGTGCAGCTGCATCAATCCCCTCTTACGTTCTTTTCTCCCCTAAAACTTCTCATAGCAAAACAAAAGTATTAGTTGAATGATTGTAATTCTGCTTTTTTCCTTATTGCCTCTTTCGCACGAGTCACGTGCTTGCATATGATGTTGACTGAAGTTTATGGTGAGGATTGCCCTTAGTGATTACGAGACATCAGTGTTAATATTGGGGAAGTATCTCGTCTTTGCTAACACTAGCATTCTTTCTTTCGCATACAGAATTGGCTATCTAATCGGCTTTCTGATGGGATACTTGTAGGCTTGTTTACCAAAATTTAGGCTATCTTGTCGCTGATGCACACATGCAGTTATAGCGCGTGTCATTTCAGTGTGTCATTTTGTCATTTCAGACATTTAAACATTTATCTTTTAAAAACAACCACTTAGGGTGGTTCGCACTAATAATGACTGTGTCTCAACTTCTAGACGAGTATCAAGCTTCGTACTGTTCGAAGCATTTGAAAGAAAAGGGGCTTTTCTATGGCATTGTGATGAGTCCAGTTAGGGCCCATTTGGGGTGCAGCAACACGTCCTGATTCCCAGAGCAGTCTTCGTATTTCCATTGTTTCCTTAAAGACACTGCACGCCTAGTCCATCAACTCGCACCGCTGCTTCACAAATACACACCCTTACATGGGCTACATATGTCTGCATCCCGCGAACTGAAAATGTGGCTCACTGTAGTCCCACTAAATACAGTTTTATTCCTGAAGCCGCAACTGAGCTTCATATTGATGCTAGTTGCGTAGGCTTTGGCGGAGTACTCCTAATATACATGGCGGAAGACGCCAATTTATCGCTTATGCATAACGTACCCTTACCAAACCTAAGTGGGATTATACCGGCAGCGAACATAAATTCGTCGCAGTGGACTTCGCCCCTCACAAGTTCCTGCTATGCATACACTACTGTCAATTCAGGATATAGCAGGGCCACATTTTTTTTTGCTAGTTGGTTAGACTACGAGACCCCACTAGAGGATTAGGCAGCTGTTCATTATGGCTTCAGCAATACGTCTCTTCTATCATATACAAGAGTACTCGTTGTAACCCCGCTGCCGAACGTTTGCGTCGGCAAGCACGTGAGATACGAACAATGATTTAAAGGAATGCTCCTTTCCTGTCTTCACTGAGTTTCTGACACCATAATCTACAAGCGTTAAGAACAGCATGACCCTTCCATTAGAGCTATTCTTGACGTTGCTTGGTTGTCATGAAAGGAGTGACCTGTCATTATTTTAGCTTATTTGTTGTAAAAATATTATTCTAGTGAAGGTGCTCCACACGGCGTTGATGTTCTACAGACTCTGATACCTATCATTCTCCACGCCATGCACGATGACACCCCGCCAGGCCACCTTGGCTTTGCTCGGACTCTGCATTGACAATACCAGCTTTTGTAGGGACCTACTCTCTGGAAGTCAGCGAAGCTATACGTTCCCAGCTGTGCCATTTGCAAAGACATAATCAGTCAACGACTTCTCCTACAGGGGCGGTGTATTCAGTTAAGCTGCCGCCCTTGCACTTAAGAAAGTTGGTGTTGACTTTCCTGGCGCACTTTTTAGGTCCACTACGGGGATTCACTTGATTATTATGTGTGTGAAGTACTAGACCTGGTATAATAAGACGGTGGCACTAGCTTCGGATACAGAATCTAGCACATAATTTTTCCTGTGGTACTCAGTAATTTTTCGTCATGGTGCTCCGCATGCTGTGATTTTGTTATGGTGGCTGTTTACGGTGGACGTTGTTGAAGAGCTACTACTTCTTCGCGGATCAGATTATCGATATTTAATACCTTCGCACTAGAAGACAAACAGCCTCAATAAGAGCAGGAATTATATCCGGACCAAAATGATTCCCAGATGACAGGTCAGGTCTGGCCAACGTTCGGAACATGATCATGATGACTGTAGTGTTTTGTGGTGCAGGGGCCAAGTATGACCAAAGAGCGCCGGGACATATTGGCAGTTCCTGCACAATAACGCGATAATTGGCACGCACGTTTGCCCAAGCAATGCACACTCATGATGGCTACCGCAGTGACCTATTTCCCGCATTGAAGCATTAAGGCACGTGATCGCGATTTGTTTGTTATTGTTGTCCGAAATACTCGTTAATTTTATCTTTTACCAAACTAGACTCAACAACCATGACTGTCCAGTTGTATTTAATGTGACTTCCAATTGGTCTATCAGCTATACGCTTTCACGGTTTTTACAATATCAGAAATCTCATAAGCACTCCTTTATAAATAATTTTTATAAACTTTTATATTTTTATAAATAGATTTTTTTAACTATTTGTAATACCAAAAGCGAAGTCTAAAACATGTAATTTTCGACTAATATGATGAAATGATAATATGAAGCAGTTACCCTTGCTCGTTCACGACCGTTTTTTAACCACTAATGCTTCATTTATGAACGCTGTACTGCAGTCGCAGCGCTCTCAAGCCAATACGGTATTGCGAAACGGGGCCGAATTTTTGACCAATGCTTATCTCTCTCGCAAAAACACACACAATGTTTTGTTACGGTATTTTTTATTGAAATAATAAATGCCGTTGTCCCCACTCTACCCAGCGGCTCTTTGGGTACTTATATAGACATCGCCTTTAAGAATTGGCCGGGTTCCATAGAATGTCCGATGTCCATCCTCCAATGTACGAAATGTACATACTGCATCTAGCTCCAGAGGTCTTTATATGTGTGTGAGACCATAATTTATATATTGCATAGATGTCCTATGCTAACGTAAGTATATATATATATATATATATATATATATATATATATATATATATATATATATATATATATATATATATATATATATATATATATATATATATATATATCAGCCAATAAGACCGGCTACCATCATGTAAACCCTGAGGAGCGCTTGCTTTCAAATCTTCAAACCTGCCATCTTTTGAGTGTTAGATAGCTGCAGAAACTCACGGACGAGAGAACACTAGGACAAGCGCTGACTGCCAACAAAAGGTTTTATTCTGCGTACGCAAATATATACCATGAAAAGTAGGAAAGGGGGAGGGAAGGAGCGAATGATCGCCGAAAAGGTATATTGCAGCGCATGCGGCAAGAAGATAAAAGTTTCCGGTAGAGGTAAAACGAATGCGCGACAATACCTCGCTTCTTCCCTTCCCCCTTTGAGAGTTTTCATGGTATAAATTTGCGCACGCACAATGAAACATATTTTATTTTGCAGCCGGCGCACGTCCTTGTATTCTCTTGTACGTATGTTTCTAGCACGGCTTCAGCGTCACGGTTTCGTACCAACTAGCTCGAGCCCAGACTATTAAGATGCCATCTTTTATTTCCTTTGCCCTAACCTAGCTCTTTCTTTTAGGACTGCGCGTTCTGAAAATTTCATGGCGTTTTTTCGTCTCCCATCTTGCGGTCTGCTTACATACTTTTTCTCTTTCACAGAAACACAACTGGTTACTATTTATGTCGTTGAAACGCCCTTACAAAGAAAAAAAAGATCACTGCAATGCGAACATAACTCACAGTGGTGGGAGAAATCTACCATCACTCAATGCTTAACACACTGTTATTTCTTCCTTGATGTAAAACCTCCTCTGCACATTCGTGCTTCTTAAAGTGGAAACTTGACTTAAATCTTAGGTTGTGTACTCCGTTAACGCAAAAGTATCTGCAAAAAGAAAAAAAACGAAGATTTAGAAATATGTAAAGCGCTAGAACATGAATAGTTCAACTCAACTAAATGTATCATTATACCACCCTATCAGGGAACATTTTCATGTTAGTTAACTAAAACTGAGGTCCTATCATGTACTAAGGCACAGGAAAGTTCAGTCAAGGGAAAAAGGAAGAAAAATCTGTGGATCCTGCGCGTTACGAGAATAGGTTTAAGCGAAGCTTTTATTGATGCCCGCCAAGAACGGTGCAGCCGTGAAAGACCATTTTCAAGTTGTGAACACACTACCGAGACACATATTTCCACTACGAACCACCTCACTAAACGTTAACATGTTACGCTCGATCATGCACATGAAATGCATGACAACGAAGCAATGATGCAACGGCCGATGCAACGGCCGAGGTGACATAAAGATGACGGTAAGAAGACAATGCCCCAATGATGAAATGACGACGATGATATGATGCGAACGTCATCAGGACACTAAAATAACTACGAGAAGATAACGCCGCGGATGTGATGAGTTCGGGATGACGATGACGGCATGAAGGCCCTGAGATGAAGTCGCTGTAGCTGCAACGTTGGCATGACGGCGATGTGTTGAGGATGGTGTATCGACCACGAAATCGCAAGGGTTCAAGCAATGACAAAGGCATGAAAAAGGTGATGTGACCACGACGGCAAGTCAACCTTGGGACAACACTGGTGTGTTGATGGTAGTACGATTGTGTGACGTCGACTTCAGAAAGACCATGGGATGGCGATACTGGAGGGACAGCAATATAGTACGCCGCTAGTGTGGCGGTGGTGGTATTACGGCAATGGTTTGTCATAATGACTTTTGAGAGATTTAGTTTAATGAGATTCAGGTTTACATACAACAATGTAACATACACCGACCCATCAGGAGGGAGGCGAAAGGCTCTTTGCTTGACTTGGCCTACCCTCCTGGTAATAGACTGTGCCAATTGAGGCGCTTATCAATTTTCTCGTATGGCGGCCCGTCTAATTATCACACAGAATAAAACAATTATTTTGTGCTAATAGACCCGATTCATAATTATAAATATTGTTGAAATACATATGTACAACGAAAAAGGGAGAGGTTGACATTGGTTAGCATTGTTAGGACGATGTCGCCGTGATGACGTCAGTACATTCAATATTAATCATGTATATGGCAAGAGCTAATCGCCAAAAAAAAAAAGCAGTCCGCAACCAGCAGCCAGCACCGCCAGAAAGTATAAGGAAGAGGAAAAAAATCCCTTTAAGCGCAATCTTCGCAACACAATAATGAAAAAAAGAAAAAAAAAACTGTGTCCCTTTGACGACGTATAAGGGTGTTTGGGTAGACGGCAGAGAGGTGAAGGGGGGGAGTCTATGTGGTAGAGGTTTAAAACGCTTCCTATTGTGTACCGCCGAAGGAATAAAAGCAGAATCCCTGTTTAGGTTTTCAGAATATGCTTTTAGACACCATTCGTTCTGAATCCATTCTCTCCTCGACTACTCTACATATTTGCCTTTTCCTTTCGTTTACTATCCTTTGTCCAGAAATTTGTTTTCTACTATTATTGAAGGGGCACTGCGCTCGCTGTGAAGCCCGTCTCGCAAGCCCTTTGTTTTTTTGCGCCTTGCTTTGGTTCTCATGTCATTGTCTTAGCGAGTCCAACAATAAGCGTTCAAGCAGGAACGGGGAGATCCTTTCTCCCGCGCTTGTCGTCTCTCTTACACGCACCCGGCTCATGAATTAAGCTTCTCGCTTCGAGAAAAAGTTCAGCCTAGACACTGTGAAAAACAAGGAAGTGCACTGAAACTTGATCACGCCTTGTTCTCCTTTGTTCGGGCTCGTCCACGGGCATAAACTCTCGTTATAGTAATAGCATTTACTGTGTTTTCATTTTATGTATATTTTCTGCCTTTTAGCGCGGCAAACAACTTCGGTATTTTGCTTCTTGTAATGTACCATGCCAACTTGCGCGCCTCAGTTTAAAATGTGTTGTCGTAGCTGATAGAAGGAAATAAGAGGAGCCTTGGAAACGAACACAAAAGAAGTTAGACCAGATATTCGAAACTATGAACTGTAAGAAGAAGCAGGTCGGCGCACATGTGTTTTGTACAGTAGAAGAGGACATAATGAAATGTGTGAGCAATCAGCAGAACAGCAGTTGCTCTTCCAACATGTTTTCCTACGTGTGGGCGCCCGTAGCTGGGTTGGTGTGCTTCGCAAATTTTACCTGGATGCCCTACATTCATGCCTACAGTGCAGGGACTAAAGACGCAACTACGAGACGTCTGTCTATAATACGCGGCCAGACTACAATTTTCATAATGAGAAATTCCGCACGTGACAGGGCTGTAAACAGATGAACATTATTTACAGCGGTATTATGTGCAAAAGGTGTGTTTATTTCCTTTGTGAGTGCCAGCACCCCTGTCACGTCAGCCACCGGATATAACATACCGACTCTCAGGTACTTCACTGCGGGTAGGCTTGGTTTCGCTTTGGGTCTCGTCTGCCTTACAAAAAACCCTGCAGTCTCTGAAGTCTCCATTCAAGCAGGAATCACTTCTCATGGACGTCAGGCTCCAGTGTACGAAAGTCTACAACTCGTATCAAAATGAGATGTTGCACTGATTACAAGTCAATTTTGTATATCAGTGAACGTTCAGGCTGACGACGCAGCCAGAGCCATGCACTACGTGTTGACAAAATCGTTCGGAGTACCGTCCATGATAGGAAGATGTGGCGAGTCTGGTACACACAGTTGCTTGGCTTCGCATCGATCTCTGTGGTGCCACACGAGACTTTATTAAAAGGCTCTTCATAAAATTCATCTACATTGTGGCTTTTGCACTTAGCGAAGCTTCGTAACACACGTCTTCCCCTCATCACACGTAACGTTGCCTTCACGTCCTATACTTTAGTTCTAAAAATTCTTGGAAAGCCTCGCATATGTGCTTAGAGGAACACTCCTGGGGACATACAACACACACACACACACACACACACACACACACACACACACACACACACACACACATATATATCTATATATATATATATATATATATATATATATATATATATATATATATATATATATATATATATATATATATATATATATTGTCACGATTCACAAGCATCAAGAACAAATAAAGAAGGACAGGACACTTTAATTGCAGGTAAACTGAAAGATCGATCGCGCAGGGACCTCTTCTTCTCTTCTGCAATGCGCGAGATCTTCGCCTTTCCTTACGTGCCGCGTACTGGATGTAGCATTTGCCTCCCTCCAAGAAGATGCGTCAAGAAGATGCGGCAAGAAGATGCGTCAGACGAGGTTTAGGTACTTCTTTCATGAAGAATAGGGCTTCATGCGCACAATGTGCACACCTTCTGGTGGACGCGGCCTCACCCAGGAGGGAGCAGGACTATCAGGGATAACCTCATAGTTCAGGTCGCTGAAGCGCCGTAAAACCTTGTACACACCAAAGTACCGCCTGAGTAGCTTTTCTGGAAGCCCTCGCCGACGGATGGGACTGCAAACCCACACTTTGTCGTCTGGCTGATATTTTATTTATTTATTTATTTATTTATTTACTTATTTATTTATTTATTTATTTATTTTTTATTTATTTATTGTACCTTCAAGGCATACAAGCATTATAAGGGGAGGGGTCAATCATTCAACATAAATACAGTTATTTGCACATACACAATTAAACATTAAAAAAAATGGGAACGAATGTAATTTCTAATAACAAAGAAAATTCACACTGTCTTTACGGCAAGAAAATACTATTGCAGCCGATTAAGACACTAAGAGATGAAGTTTCCAACCGAAATAGGGAACGTTTACCGAAAAAAAAAAAGGTTGGAATGCTTTGAATTGCGCTGGAAAGAGTTTCACGAAAATGGTCACAGGCGGGAGGCGGGAAGCTGGTTCCCGTCGAGGCTGGTTTAGGGCTGGAAAGAAGACTGCGAGTATTACTGCGAATATCCGAATGACTGTGAATATCCCGGTGCGCTGTTGCAGAGTTCCTTCAACAGCGCACCGTTTGCGTCGACATTGCTTGAGCGCAGGAGCCGTCGCATGCTGTACAGCAGCTGGGAAGGGCGGTGATCTCCCGCCTCCACCGAAGTAAGCAGGTGCTAGATGGGCGGGCTTTAAGACGTCATGAGGAGGTCAAAAATACAGCGATTCAGGTGCTGGTAGGGGGCAACCCTAAAGCGGCAGCGTTGACGTCGGCCACTTGATAAGGACCCTCAGCAGTTAGGTTCAAAAGTAAGTAGGGATACCGAGGAGTCTCTGAGATGATGAGGTGTAGATCGAAAGAGGCTTCGACCTGGGCGAACCAAACCTTTGATTCCTTGCGCCAAAACGTGAACAGACAAAGCGGTACAGCTTCGACGTCCTGCGGGCGTGAGGAAAAGTCACGAGGAAGGTTTGCCCGAGGGTGGTAGGTTGTTGGGGTCGGTTATCTCGGTGTCCAGAGTCAACAATGTCGTGAACCGACAGGTTGCAGCGGAGCGCCAGGACCAGAGGACCAGCGTAGCAGGCTCTTAGAACGGATTAGCGCGTGCTGTGCTTGCACCGCGAGCACGCGCAGCCCAACTTCCTTTTCGTAATATTTTGCCATGTCGACCGAGGGCGCTGGCACACAGTTCAGCGGTACTTTGTAATGACCTGTATATTCTGCTATTTCTGCGCCTTAGCACCAGTTTGACGTGACTGAGATGTCAACCACAATCCGGATGCAGCTAATACGCCTGCGCAGCCAGCGCAAACTATCGTTTCCCGCCACGGTGACATGTGTTCGCCTTAAAGCACCTGGTGGCATACCTTCTACAAACTTTTGCATGTGAAACCTGTATAAAAGCTGCAGTCAATTTAGATTCTGTGTCATTCAGTAAGCACCTCGATACACGTGGTTCACTATTTGGAAGATATACCACTTAAGTATGAGAAAAAGAGACGAACAGCCATCAAAACTGCAGTAAGGTTCCCCTGAGCGCTCATCCGTTCCTTTTGATTTTCGCTCCGCTTGTTCACCGTTACACGGCTGTAATCACTTGCAACCATTGAAGCATTTCTCAGCACTAGCCGAAAAGCTTGCAACTGAAAAGAATACAGCGATGTTTACTTTTGTGAACGCGCATGCGTATGAGTGCTAGAGCGCACACTGCCCTATCGGCTCTCGCTGCTCCTAAACACCTACGCTGTCCTCATTACACATGTATGCAAAGTAGGACTCGCGCGGACGTGCCATACACAGATGCCGTTGGAGTAGAACGCCCCCTTGTAAACGTTCGCTTACAAACTAAATTAATTAGCATGGTGTCAGCGCGCACAGGCAAACATGAACATTTCACACTCGATGACCGCGGACACTTGCTGTAAAAGTGCTGGCGTGAGGAATCGCGGCAGCAGCAGCAAGTGAAGTGACGCTTTAACGCAATCTGACGCGTGAGAACAGCGCCCACGCAAAGCTATGAGCCATCGGCTCACTTAGATTGTTCCCCCAAAGCAGACCGCTTTCAAGATAAAGCGCAAGCCCATGCGACCGCGCGCGGTCTAAGTACAATGCCCCGCCTCCTTCCGCTCTGCCGATGGCATGAGCGCGACGAAATACGGTACGAATCCGTCCTTGCGCACACCACATTGAGCCGCCATCGTCGCCTCAACGTCGCACTCTTTCACTCGCACACATAGCCTATGGAGCGCGATGGCGATGTTATCCCAGTACGTCTGTATCGGAAACAATACCTCTTGTAAAGGCCAGAGGAGGTCAACCCGTCGAGCTTCTGCCAACCTTCGTCCTCCGCGACGTCTCACTTCGTTTGTCCTTCCCGCGTTCAGCCGACGTTACCTACACTTTCCTCAAGGTGGCGTTACGTTGGCGCACGCTCGCGCTACTTCGTACTTTAACCGCCGGGCAATTTTCTTCACCTGCAGTCGCCTTCCTCGTTCGCTTCCTTCGGGGCTTTAGGAAGACACCGCTAATTCAAAGAGCTGGACAGTTGGAGCTGGACTTTTACGCATAAATTATCTTTATTATTCTTCTTTATTATCTTTATTATTCTTTATTAGTCCACGCTACAGCGGTATTAACATACCGCTGTAGCGTGGACCTTCTCTGACGTCCCTGTGAAATCGCGCCGTACGCACAATGCGGTGGTTTGGAGTGGTTTACGAAATGCAAGGAGATTCCGAAGAACATAAAGGAATGACCGTTCTCGGTGCAGTTCTGTTCCACAACCGAAAGTAAGAAGCAATCAGTGAAACCTTTTTCGTCCGGAACCATCCAAGATATGTGTAGCGTTATATTAACCTTGTGGCTTGCGTGTGCTGCTGCTGTAGCTGATTTCTTCAAGTGTTGCGGGAAGAGTAGTGTTTGCGTATGTGTCTACACTCGCGTAGTGTTGTATTTCACGTTCCGATGCACGTAGTCTTCACTTTTCCTCTTGTGTGCGTCTTGTACTTCTTGCTCGTGTTTCCTCTTGTACGTGTTTGGTGCCAGTATACTGAGTTAGGGTCTATGGATGATAAAGTATAACACGTACATTAATGTTTTCACGTTGTGGATGCGACGCAGTTATACGCGGTCAATGGCTCCTCCTTGTCTTGTGGTAAGCATGTAGTCGTCCATAGAAGCTGTTAGACAGACTCGTACACTGTTTCTCACCGATGCGCATGTGCGCGCGGAAAGTGAGTCCTTATCCCGCCACATCTGCAGTCCGCTGTTAAGACCAGAAACAATGAGCTTATGCTGCATATTATCCCCCTGCATTGGGAAAGGGTTCAGAAACGGGCGACTGTCAGCAGAGTATAGCCCGATATTCGGGATCGGCCTAAAGTTTTTGGCCATGTACGGACGGGCAGAGTTTTACGACCTACTGCCCATATATTGCTACGCATAAAAAGAAGTGAATGGTGTAATCGCAGGAGGGAAATAAGGCAAAATGGAAGCAGACTATCAAAGCAGCTATTCATAGGATGTCTTATCTTGTTGGCTCATTCTTTCGGCCTTTTTCTTTTTTTTTTGGTCGAACGCACCGCTGCGTCTGACAAAGGACAACAAAGGGACGCCATTGCGGTCAGTAAATGTGTGTGATAAAACTTTGAATTCAACGCTGCCGTGTAATGCGACCCGTTCCTGTAAGGCGTATCGGGACAGATTTGGTCTTTCCAGGAGGACAGGCGCACGACCCTCCGAGAAAGAAAAATCACCGCATATACGAAGCAGAACATGAGCGCGAAATAAGCCTTTTTTTTTTTTTTGGAACATCAGATATCTCGGAAGGAATATCGCGGAAAAGCGAAATGAAGAAGAAATGAAACCAATGTGGGGCGAAATTGCTCGCGCTAACGGTAAATGCTTTGCCAACGCGCGTTGTCTAGGACAGTGTTTGACAAAGGCAGGGGAAAGGGAAATGGATCAAGATATTCCTGAAAGTGAGTCCAAGAAAAAAAGTAAGAAGGTTGAACAAACGCAAAGATTCTCTGCCGCTATTCCAGTCTCCTTATCTCAGCCTGTCAGGGGAACTCGGTACGCGACAAGCGCTACGCCAGCACAGAAGCCAGGCCAGACCGCTTGTGCTCTGTCCAATGTTGCTCTTGGTGCCGTTGTCGGGGAAGGGGATGGGGAGACTCTGTGCCGCAGTGGAGCAGCAGGCATTGCTTTATAACTAGAACGAGCGAACAAAGCTGTTTGTAAACGATTTGCAGCACAACTGGAACAACCTGAACGCATTAATGTAGTTTAAGGGCACTTAGTCAACAATACCATGACATATTGCAAAGATAACACCCACTATTGGCGTAAGCCAACACTAGAAGACTTCGGCTACGCTGAGGCAACAGTAACATTCTACGGTTGGTGCGGTTATCATAGTAATGTTGAAAAAGCAATTATTATAAACAAACATATTACAATAATAACTGCTGCATTGGTACAGGCCGATGTTGGTGATTACCCGTTAAGTTCCGACATATGCGGTAGTTCTTGTAGTACCTTACAGACAGCTAGCAATGTCTAGTTGGTTTAACAGTGTTGCATGACTTTTCCAGTAGCACCCTGTGAGCTATCATAAGTGCATACTGTGTTGCTCCCGCACTTGAAGAATACAGTTTATAGCATAATGGTTTGCTAATATAAACCCAAGTAATCATAGTCACATATGGTTTGTCGGACCTGAGACATTTGTGATGTTTTGAGTTAATCAAATGATGCTGGCCCTCGCTGATCAGTTGGAGAAGGCACTGAAGCAGCCAAGCGCACTCTTTATGCTACAGTTCGTCTCAATTTTGGTAGAACTATGGCACTCTTGTGCTATTTAAATTCTCTTTGAAATTTGTCGTAGTATATACACTTTGCGTTTCGCGCTCTTTAATCTTTATTGAATATGTATACCAACGAAAAACCAAAATATGCATAATAATTTGCATGCTAATTTGTGTAATAAATATGCATACATAACTAGCAAACAAATAAATGAAACCTGTTGTTGGGCTCATTAGAGTTCATCCTCCACGAAATTCTTTCCATGAGCACGGACCACGTATGCGGAAAGGTTCACAGTCCCGGGGCTTCGATCTCACAACAAAACTCTGTAAATAACAACCCCTTCTGCCTCACCTGTCTAGCAATAGCATCGCGAGCGGAATATATTTCAGCAGGTACATCGCACTGTGTTGCTTTTACCAGGACGATCTGCGATCCAGAATGAATTCTCACTGGAAACACTGCACCACGCGCAAACCTCGCATGTAGCATACCCTTTATAAATGGGCTGACACAGTATACCAGGCAACTCCTTCCTTATACTTGTCAATGATTGTTCATTAGTTAAACATAAATAATTTACCACTACAGCAGGCTACAATATTGTGCCATGGGTAAATCGCTGGGTATTCGGTGTTTGAGGGAAACAAACAGTTAACTAAATCTTATGGAAACATGAAACACTGTCTTTCTGGTTACATTACATTAGGCAGTTACAATTTGTCTCTAAAGCCCTACGGGAAACTTGAGCTCCTTTGTATATCTGCTCAAGTGAGACACTGACCTTAACGTCATGTCTGCAATCGGTCCGGTAGAATGGTTACAGGTACTACTCACACCACTTAGAAATGCATGGCGAACGACTACGAAACACAGTCAACGTGAGTGCGTCGCGTTGCCTCCGCCACCACGGTTTCAAGAGCAGCACTCTATTAGTAAGACTAATACGGCGACTAAGCCGCTTCACTACACCTGCATCGGGACAAACGATTCATGCAAGCACGCTGGTAAGTCTGTAGAGTGTGACGGAAAAACAACGGGACAATGGTGTTTGCGTGCTGGTGGAGGGTGGTGGGGGGCAACGTACAGGCTCCGTCACTCGAATTGCTAAAGCGACTGGTCATGTACGCTGTGCAGTTTGCGCAAAGCCGCATGAAGACGAACCGGTTTGTTGTATGGAAACCGCTCTTGCTATCCTGCAGCTGCTATAGAAACGATGTCTTTTGTTGCGGTACATTGCCTAGAACATTTTGGCACTATAGCTGTGGCGCTGTGTTCGACACACAATTGAAACCATGAGTCGCAACGAGGTGGATGACACCAACCGGCCCGACTGTCCTCGCCCTCTTTACCTCTGCCCATATTTTCTCACTGATATATTATAACGCTCTTTAATTACACACTTTATGAAGCTGGTGGCGAAAAAAAAATGCCAATAGGTTTCTTTCACTTTGTGTCCTGCTTCTTATGCGCGTTCGTATTTTTACTTCCAATACCCGTTTCCTCCACTGTAAGGTTCTGCTATTTTTTGTTTTCTTTTCTTTTTTTCTTTTGGCTCGCAGGGTGGGCGATCATGTAGCTGCCTGGCAGGTTAATTTATTGCTCCCGCAGCGGTGAGGCTTATCTGGGCGTGCAAGGCCGCTACGCAGGCTGAAGGTAGGAAGATTATACATATATATGTCTCAGCTGAAGGAAAATGTGCGATAGCACGGTTGTTCCACCCTCGTGCTATCGTTATCTTATTTTTATATGCGTAGAGGAACTATATTGCTGCTTCCCTTTATGTTCCATCAAATTCATTATGTTTATGTAACGTGCAACTGGACCATTGTTTCCCTAAAAATAAACATATCTGGGCGAGCATCCTTTCTGTGGTCCCACGAAGTATGCAGTGTCTACTTTGATAAGGCCAATGTTCCACAGAAAAACCACGTAGTTCAAAAAAGTATAATTATTCAGGTATATTGACAGAGTCAAACAACAATGGCGCGGCGAGGTGGGCATGTTTCCGTTGGTATTACGCAGGAAAGTGGCTAATGCAACCGGTAGTTCGAGCAATCGCACTGAGCACACACTGTAGAGTTAATACTGCGAGGCCACCGGACCTCTCCACTAATGACATCTGACCATCAGGCAAATTATTTTTGACGCCGAAAGCATCGCAACCATAGGAATATTGTCTCTTATAATACGAATGTTAGCCTGAACATCGGTATATTCGACGGGAAGTGGCTGCCTGTTGGTGCAGGCATATACAGAACCGTATCAGCACTCAGCACCTCAATATAGTAGAAGGCTCTGATGTTGGAAAGGCGTGAAACGAATGTAGCTTGCTTGTCCGATTTATAGGTGTGCATATGGCAAGGTATGGTTATCTTCCGACACTATTTATTCGTTTATTTACCCTAAAAGTGAAGAACCTGGAAGAGGGGGGGGGGGGAAACAAGTACAGGACGTTGCTTAATACAACTGGCAAAAGCATTACAAAAATTATACCACTAACATAATAATAAGCACGAAAGGAGATGAGGAATATACAAATTAAACTTATTTAAACAATACGTTTTCTATAACATGGTACTTATTATAGAAATAGCATAACGCAATTACAAACGCGATAAGAGTACTGTAAAACAACAAATGCAAGCCAGAATTATAAATAAAACAATTTCACCTACATTTAACTCTAGAGGCAGACCTCACGAATGTCTTCGTTCTTACGAATATCGTGGTCTGTCATTCGCCATATGCGTTCGCAAGTTGTTATTAATTGGAATGAGTTTGGGTACCCAGTATTAAGTGATAACCAATGATGAGGATTAAATTGAAAGCATGAAACTATACCTAATGCCAAGTACCTCTTCCAACAAAACTTCTCAGAGTACATAATGCGCCGAAAGAAAAAGAAAGGGTGTTTATCATAGTCAACCCATATCTTGTAAAATGAAACGGAAAATTGCCTTTGTATCCGCGGTGGTTGCTTAGTGGCTATGGTGTTGGACTGCTAAGCACGAGGTCGCGGGATTGAATCCCAGCCCTGGCGGCCGCCTTTCGATGGAGACGAAATGCGAAAACGCCCGTGTACTTAGATTTAGGTGTACAGTGCTGAAGCCCAGGTGCTCCAAATTTTCGGAGCCTCCCACTACGGCGTGCGTGATAATCATATCGTGGTTTTGGCACGTAAAACGCCATAATTTAATTTTATGCTTCCCCTGTCCACGCTACATTGGGCCACTAAAATTCAGTGTAAGTTCTGGAGCCACGCGAATATGTGTTTTCTTGCGTGCTCCAGTTGCGGTCGAGTGTACTGACAAAATTTGTAAATTATTGCCGAACTGCATGGAACGAAGTCTTACGAGTAGCTATAGCATACGAACTGTGTTGTGAACACGGCCAAATCCAGCAATACGAGACTACACTTTACGTTAGGAAAGTTTGAAATTTCGCACCGATTTGGCATCTTCCAAAAGCTCCCGGTGTAATCCGCAGCTCATACCGCCACACAAGACCACGAGAGGTGGTGAAGTATACGTAGGTCTCCGAGGCTCAAAACTCGTGCGAGGAACCGGCTTCTTCTTTCCTTGGTAAAGAGGCGTTAGTTCGTCCGTTGTGCAATTGCTTTCCGCATCGCTTCATTTCGCACTATCGGCGCACCATTGCTGTGGACATTTGATTAGGTTGTGTGCAGCCCCACATTAATATAAATGCACGCATACGCGCTGTGTTTCCACAAAGGCGGTTAATTTTTGGCAACATTTGGAAAGTTAGCCAAGAAACGCAGAACGCTGTACATCTATAAATTACGGCAGTACTTATCTCACAATGACTGTCTACGCTATTGCATTTAGCATTTTGAGCAATCTAACAGCAGATCTGATTGCTACCGCCGAAATGCGTCATGTTTGAGCCAGCAGCCGGGCTCCTCTCGCGCACTTCTGGTAATTATAATTTATTGGCATCTTCTTTAAAACAGAAGTGGGGGGGTGGGGTAGTGACAAACAGTCACCTAGCCTGCTCAGTTTAATCAGGAATACTGTAAAAGTTTTTAATTCCACCATTTTTGCATACGTCTCCATAATCTTTTTTATTCCTGATAGATTTTCTATATACCTCGTACCTCCACCTATGCTTGTAACGGATACGCTCATATCAGTTGCTTTCCTGCTTTGTTTCCCACTAATATTCGAAACGTCTAAAATTCTTATCTCGACAGCTGACTGGTTGATGCTTCCGCCCACTTTATATCCAAGTGCTTCTGGAAGCGCTACGTTACCTCCGGATTTCACCGGGGGAATCCCTTCGCATTTCATTAGGATGTGCTTAGTGGTCTCCATAATTTTGCTCCGACGTACACAAGCCTCAACCTATTGCGAATATTTGCTCCAGTATGTTTTTTGCGCTCTGGCAAACTGCTCGAGTGTGAAATATCAAGACACTGTCCTACGTGTTATCCTGCAGATTTTCCCTTTTAATGTCTTTCTTTGCACGTAAATGTTTATTACCTTTTTTGTTTCCATTCTTTCCAGCCAATTCACTGCTTCTATGTTGCTCACTTTCTTTCTGACAACTCCTGGTTGTCTATGCACACTTTAAGTTGCCCTGCACTTCGCTTCCACCTTAATATTTTCCGCCAATCTGTGTCCACGCTTTTTAGATACAAATACTTGTGAACTTTAGCCGCCCAGTTATGTTGATCAATGTTGTTCATGAGTGTTCCTTCAAAACCAACTTTGCTTTGTGGTTCTAGAATTTCAAAAGATGCCCAGCCATTTCACCCTGCACTGCCCTATGTGTGGTTTTACCCTGGGCTCCCAAAGGCAACCGCCCTACCGATCTTTGGGTAACTCACAACCCCGACAAAATACCCGATTTGAAGTACAGAATAGCATTTGCGAACGTTTTCGCTGGCTTCATTACCCCTTTCCAGATTCCACGCACCCCCTGATAATTATTGTGCCCCCCCCCCCCCCAGAGTGATGTCTGTTTAATTACTGCTGCCTTCCGCTTCCCCTTTATTTTCAGATTATATTGGTCCATGGATGCTTGAGTGAGTCTTTCCTTCGTTTATGTATACGCCGAGGTATTTATATTGCTTGACTGTGGGTTTAACTTGCTGTTGAAAGGACTCCACGTAGTTACTCGTCTCATCATTAAAGATGATAGTTCCCGCTCTCTCTGTGCTAAAATGAAGGCACAGGTTTGTCGCTGCGTTCCCACAGATGCAGTGCAAGTGTTTTACTCTTTGTACTCGGTTATATCTATGCATATCCCTCAGCAACTCCTCCAAATCGTCATCTGTGCCTTAGTACTTCAGATATTCCATAAGAATTCCCTGTCTACTTTGTGGTAGGCTCCTATAATATCTATAAATGGCGTCTACGTAGGTCTATTATGAAATGCTGAAATATCTATGGACTGAATTAGTGCAAACGTATTATTCTCTTAGTGTCTGCCAGGCTTGAACCAATTCTGAAGCTCCCCGTGTACATCGCTTGTTTCTACCCACTTCGACAGTTCTAAATTTATGCCTCGCATTGGCATTCTATCTAACATTGACGTTAGTGTACCTGGCCCATACGAACTCGTCTATCCTTATTATCTTGGCCTTTGTAGATGAGGTTCATCTTCGTTTCACGCCATCAGCTGGATTTTACTTCGTTTTAATCACTTGCTCTATGACACTAGTCATCAGTGCCTGGCTCTATGCCCCGAGGTTATTGAATGTATTGAGATTTCATCAGGCCATGCAGCTGTTTCATTAGGTAAATGTTCTGCTTTTTTCCAGCAATTCGTTTCTTTAGGAAATTTTGATTTCTCTGGCTTCTTCGTTGTAGCTGGATTTGTTTGGGTCTAAGTAACTCCTTATTTCGCACCGAAGTTTCTGATGACGTCTCTGATGTTCCAAAGCACATCGTCTCCTTCGAAGATGTTACCGTCTTCATTCCTCATAGCCATTTGCGAATTTTTAATTGGTGCTGCCAGTGTTGTTACGTCGTTGCAGACTCTTTTGGTGGGCTTTTGTCTCTGTGGCGAATGTCATGCACCGAACGTTCATTGATGCGTTTAGTTTTCTGTTGCACGAGCTCACTCGCCCCCCAGTTCTTTTTTTTTTCGATATTTCTTCCATCTACGATGGACCGCTTTTTCATCAAATCCCAACTTTGTTGACCTTTCTATGATCCCTTGACGTCCATTTACGCTCTTCTATAGTTTGCTTTATTTCCTTGTCCCACGACTAACGTGTTTTGCGCTTTTCAATCCAGCAATTTCGTTGGCGTGTCTGTCTTATCTCCTGCTGCTTATGAACGTCCACTATTTCCTTACATTCCCTGACTCTTGCAGGAAACGCCTCTTCTGCGTGTTTTTTTTTGTGATCTCTGTTATTTGCTGTACCTACATATTTAAAAGCTAATTATGATGCTATTGTTTCCTGTTTGGTTCTCTCTGGTCACGCTGCGCTCTCCTGCGGCAGGCCCGCGAAATCAGCCTTCTTTTCCGGTACCCTCCGATGTTTCACTGGTGGCGTGCCGGTGCGGACTATAGTGATGACAATTATTAATTCCCTGCCTACGGGCAATCATGCCGCAGCGTTGAAGCGTTAGGTTCCTGCGATTGAGAAACCCGCGTGACGTGCATGCGATTACGTGCAGCACAGGAATAATTTACGACCATTCGTTCATTTTAAGTGCGGCGTAATTGGGGCAGCCAGATAGATGCATAAATAGACACAAAGTGGCGGAAGTAGGCGGAGAATGGTAATCGCATTCCCTGGTGCATAAAACGTCCTTTCGATGCGAACACGGTACCCGGTTTCAGTGACATTCGCGGTGATAAGCACACTGAGAGGCTATTCGGGATAAGCACACACAGCTGCTGCAGAATAAAACTAAAACCGAAACGGCATGTTAAAGAGTCTAGGGGGTCCACTATCATTACCAATAAATCTTGATCCCACTTTACTTCCACATTTGATGACGCTGGCAAATCATTGACTGCCTCGTATCAGTTTCATGAGTAGGGCTGGGTACGCCACAGCATGGATGTGAGCTCATGACAATGCAGACAGATACTATTGACCTACCCGAGACCATTAACAGCGACACCGATACCGCAATTAATCAATGCTGAACAAAATTGGCACCGTGTTGTGATATGCTACGCAGCACACATCTATACAGGTATAACTTATCGCTGCACCCGGACGCCAAGGCTCCTCACAATTTTTACTGTTTTTCCTTCGAGCATAAGTATGAATCAAATAGTAGCGCAGGTGAAAAAAATAAACAAGCAAATGACGCTGCTCATATTTATTTAGATGAAATTCTGGGCCAGATATCGGATTTCCAAATAATATGGAAGAAGGAAATATAGAATAGGATGGCGAAAGAGTGGCTTTACGCAAATAGCCAGGCTGGAATCTGTGAAACGAAACAGTCAGAAAATACGTCTAAAATCGTGATCATACAAGTTTTTTGGGTTATATGGGCCCAAATTGTTAGGGTGCAAATTTTGAGACTCGCAGACAGTGAGCTCATTTTCTCTGTGGCATCCTCACATTCCCCTCTCCGGATATCTAGAGAAAGCAATGATTTGTTTCGATCACTTGCCTTTCTTTTTTTTACGTTTTCCAACACGGCAGGTTTTTTTAGCATTCAACATTGAAGCAGTAAAATATTGGTGTTGTGCAAATGTGCACACGGTTGCGACATCAGTAGATTCTTGAAAGCACTGCCACCCACTTTAATTTTATGTCAACCACATATCTCTTATATGCTTGTTTTGTTGTCCGCAGTGACGAGTCAGTGACATGGAGCCGTTTGCTTGAGCACAAGAGTCAACACCTAATTTTTCTTTAAAACTGAGTCTAATACCAATTACAGTAAACACTACAGCTCACATGAGCCATGGAAGACCCACATTGTAGTGTTGACGCTATCCCAGCTCTGTCTTGTTTCAAAGAACAAGAGGCGCCTCCTTGCTCGAGATTGCCCGCGCGTCCAAGAGGAAACATATTCGGAACGGTGGAAAAGAAATATCGGTCCTTGTTATTTAAGGATCTCTCCTTGCAAGGGAACTGTAGGCAATCTTAAACAGAACGGATTGCTATAAATGTGTGATGCGAACATGCAGAGACTGCCTTACAACGCCTCTCTTGCGTATCTATTCGACCCTCGTTGCAGCGGACATATAGGGTAGCAAATAAATACGAATAAGTCCGTTATTATGCCTAGATTATCAGTCTGAAAGATAACCGTTTTTAGAGAATCCCTGTAAACCTGTGTTGGAAGACAGGACAAAGGACGCGAGGAGGAAGCAAATGAGGAAATCACCGACAGGCACTATGCAGACACTGCGATTTTTTTTTCTAGCGTCACCTAAAACCGTTACTACGCCCTTGCGGCGTGTGCCGGGGCGTTTTTACGCGCCCAGAGTGGGTGGACTGCACGAAGCCCGAATGATGCTGGCGGTAACACTGAATGTCGGGAAAAGTACCTTCACACACTCAGCTGAACAAGTCTGAGCATTACGAGAGGCCATCTGAAAGGAAAGCAGTCATCATTTATTTAGTCTGCCCAACTACTAGCAGGGCCTCGCACTGGCACGGGCGGACCTACTGCGACGTGATAAGAATACACTGAAGCCGAAGTCACCGACGCCTATTCAGGAGAAAGAATCACTTTGTATTCTTTTGTTCGTTCCCGTATCTTCTCCTTTTCGGAGCCGTAAGCCTCTTATACTGAGCACATGCTCCTCTGCCGTGAATGCTTCACGGATTCGCTTTCAGCGTTGGCCTAGAGAATGGAAAGCAGACCTCAATCTTCTTCTAGACGCAGCCATGAACTCTGGAGCTCTAGGACCAATGACCGTGCCGGAGGTCGTGCAGTGGCCATTTATTCAGCGCTACTGTTGTTATTGTAGTACACAGTATGCAATGACACATGGTGTCCTGGGTATTGCTGCAAGGTTCGTAACATTCAAATATTTATTGCCACAGAAATGAACAACGAGAGTAGTAATCTTCATCAGATACCAATAAATTCCTTGTAACACCGGGGCAACAGTGTTCCCACATCGCAACATGAAAAATGCGGACAAACACCGATAACAAGTTGCTAAACATAATTACGTTCCTTTTCCGCGAAATGCTCCACCCACCTGACCCCCCCTCCTGCAAAAAAAGAAAAGGAGAATACTTAAATGCAGGACAGACTTTATCAGGGATGCAGCCGCAGAGGGGTATCTTAAATGCGCTAAACTAGACTAAGAATTGCAATTTTCAGTTGACAGCGGAAGGATGTGTTTTGACTCGAAGTGTCTTATCTATAGCAAGAAACTGTTATCGAAGAAGACGAGTACTTTCTATTAACACATAGGCACCCAATAAGAGAAATCAACCAATATTGCTGAATTGTTAGACAATGCCAACATTACCGACGAGAATTGACGATGTACGCAATAAAGTGGCAATAAAGTATGGCGTTTAACCTCCGACAGGAATCCCCCGAAATAGGAGTGTTCCTAGGAGGAGAAAACAAATGTTTCTGAACATGTACGCCACAAAAGCACAACGTGATTATAATACATTCCATAGTGTACGTGTCATTTGGGGAGGGGGGGGCGGGGGCTGGGGCAGGCTTAATAATAATTTTAAACGCATGGTGTTTTTTTAACCTGCGCCCATTTCACGGCACACGCGCATTGTGGTATTCCGCCCCCAACGGAATCCGATGCTGCGGCTGGCGTCGATTACTTGACCTCGTGCACGTGAACACTTGACATCGTGCACATCAGTGCAACCTCCAATACCCCCGTAGCGACCAAAACGCACCCTGGTTAACCTTGGGCACGTGACGTACACGACTATTCCTGCTTTCCGCTGCCACCAAATACCGGTCACCACGGCTGGCAGTTGGAAGGGGTGACCTCGTGCTCAATAGCAGACAGCCATATTGACTGGGCAAGCGCATCTCAACTGTGAACACTGAACCACGGCAGCCTTCTAGCAATGCTTAAGATCCTTAGGCAAGCGCTTCGCAGTAAATCCGTGCCTATGTAGCGACAATACCTCATTGCGCTTTTGAATAGCTATTTTACGTTAAAGCAGTCGACTCAAAATGCCCTCAAAACTGTTTTTAGCCAGGCGTAATTGCGAAGGTGGTAGATAGGTGACCTAAGGACAGAACACCAGTTGTAAAAAGCGAGTAAGAAATGATAAAGGGATAATCTTGCTACAAGTCGCTGTTGTTACCTAGATACAAATAGTGAAAATAAATAAATAAGTAAATAAATAACGCGTTTCGAAGAAAAAATGGGGAGACGCCACCAACCATTATAATCAATGTAAACGAATAGCGATACTCTTTTATGAAGTTATTCACTGCGCACGGCTTCCTTTTTCTAAGATTTCTTTAATTGTCTGCGTCAGGTAGCGCAATTATAACTGTTGAGCTAAATTACTCAATGAGGTGGCGATTACTTCTACGAAAAGTCAAAAAGTTGAATTGAATAACTTACATTAGTACACTAATTACTATGTTAATTTAGTGCTAACAGGACATTTCAGTTTACGAGTTGTAGCTAGTAAGTATGCCTTACGTACTCACTAGCTACAATAATACTAGACTAAACTGGAACGAATTCAAACGATAGCATTGCTTTCGAAATATGCGCCCCAAACGTGCGCTAAAAATGCACTGTTGTTCTATTTATTTCTTAAGAAAACGCTTTTTATGCATTGAAGAATAAAAGTAACCTGAACGCCAATGCATTTCGTCGGACCCTTTGAAAGTTCATGCGTCGAAACTGGTGTAGCTGAGAGAATTAGTTACAAGGGGATACACCTTTGCGAACTCACAACCTACAAGTCGCAAACTTAAATATGTGCTGTAAATAATTAATTGACACGTTAATTAGACTACTTAATTTAGTTATTCAAATAAACATCTTGATTTTCCGTGGAAGTTCTCGCCGCCTCAGGGATAATTTAGCTGAATTGTGCTATCTGCCATTAGAAACTTAAAATAATTTGGTGCAGCTAAAGAAAGAACTACTTATTAATTAAACAAATGGCGCATTCAAGGAGCATATTTAATGAAGCAGCATATTTCGGTAGTGTTCGTGGTTTCATGTCACAATGCCGCAGCGAACATAGCGTTAAACATCGCATATGTAGGGGTATAGTACAGGTGACAATACATATATTAGCCTATTCGTCACATCTGTGCTCTCACCAACAGCGCAAGCACTGGCGTGGGAGGAGACACCCATCCTCCACTTCCGCAGCCGGGGCATGCTCCCACAAATGCCCCCAGAAAGACCAAAGGTGGAGACGGCGGCGGGAGAAGAGGAGGGCTGTGCTTCTCGTGCGCTCCACCACAGCTTATAAACTTGCAGACGTCCAAAACCTGTCGCGCGACGGCAGGTGAATCTAAATGCGCCCGGCAACTCAGTTTTGCGAGAGCACGCGCCCTTTGCCTGTACGAAAGACTCCAACCACCACAAAAGCGGCCGAAAAAGCAAAACAGAGCAATTCGCTTCATAACGATTAAAATTTGTTCAGGGGATTGACCATCCGAAAGGAAAACGCGCTCTGTAGGAGACGCTGCCGAGCTACCGATCAGTTTTTAAGGATGTTGCCGGGCACCTAAAGACCACTGTACGACTAGTGCTGCCCATCTCTCTCTTCCCATTGCCATCGGACAACGTGCAACGCCTCAACCGGGAATCGAGCTTCAGCAACCTTGTAATCATTAGCGGTAATGATGGTGGTGAAAAAGGTTTATCCGCGGCAGCTGCCGAGCCGTCGCGGTCGGTATAAGCAACAATAGGTATGCGTACTCTCGCAGGCAGGACACGAGGACGGAGGCGGCAATGCCAACAGAAACGATTCGTGTCTCCTTAGCGGCCTCCAGCCGCCTCCCTCGAGAGATGCGGTTTTATCCCGGTTGATGCATCGTCGACACGGCGAGAACGGAGGCAAGCCTGGGGAGCGATCTGTCTTTATTATGCACTCAGTGGCCAGTCCTGCTTCTGGAGTGGGACAGGTTGTAGTGGCAGATGCGGAGAGCCCATCACCATTTCCCGGGTGACAGCAGTGACTTGAGGAAGGGTTGAGGGATATTCGCGTTGCTTCTCCTGTGTCTCTTTATGTGGTAGTTTCTCTCTTATGTGGAGCAGCTATTTGCATTTTCTTTCACCATGACAGAAGCAAGAATGACCCTTTTTGCCTAAAGCAGCGCATATGTTCTTAGCATCATGGTTTGAGCTCCAAGCATGTAGGTGATGCCCTGCATGAGACAGCTCGAAAAAAACACGAAAGATTGTAGCGAGTTCCACAGAAAGGATGAAAAGGAAAAGCATGGTCCATGATAATTTGCGTCTAAGTGCAGTTTGACATCTCTGTGGGTGCTGACAGCATGGTTGGCATCGAGTAACAGTTCCAGGCTTTTAAAGAAATTAGCACATCCCTACTCTGAAGCCTCTATAGGGAAAATAAATCGGCGTTCTACAATTCTTGAGCAATTGTGGTTCATCTTCTTCTGAATCTCATAAACACCCTGTGAGCACCCTGTCTCCCTCTCTTCATCATGAACATTACTTTTTACAGCGAAGCTGTGTATGCCTAGCTTCTGAAAAAATAATGCGTGCGTCTGTCGAGCCGTGTGGATTGTAAATTTATCCTCATCTTGGCACCAATTCCGAATATAGCGCATACCGGGCGGACCGCGGCGGAGGCGAAGCAGGCTTTAAACTCTCCGCCATGTTGCAAAAATTAGTTTAATATCTTCCGTCCAAATACAACCCGTATCAGATATTAAGCTGTACAGAACAGATACGACATTTTTACCTGCGTTGGCCATGTAGACGTTCGCACCGCCTTTTCTTTGTCAAAGCTCATTTTTTTGGTAAAGTTTTGGTAAAACAGTAGCAAGTGGTTTATCTCCTTCGTGTTGCAAAGGTTTGGAGTAAGTTGTTACACTGCAGTGAATTTGGTTACCATGCGTCACCGGGCGTGTATCGATCTGACATTCGGCAAGAATCTCGCTCATGTGCAAGTACAACCCGTTTAAGTGTATCACAGTGATCACAAAGGAATGGTCACCTTGATGAAGAATTAATTTATTTAATTATGGGGTTTAACGTGCCAAAAACCACATTCTGATTATGAGGCACGCCGTAGTGGAGGACTCCGGAAAGATTGACCACCTGGGGTTCTTTAACGTGCACCTAAATCTAAGTACACGGGTCTTTTCGCATTTCGCCCCCATCGAAATGCGGCCGCCGTGGTCGGGATTCGATCCCGCGACCTCGTGCTCAGCAGCCCAACACCATAGCCACTGAGCAACCACGGCGGGTACCTTGATGAAGAAGTAAGAGAATTAAAAGACGAGAACAACGAAGTTATGTGCATGTGTCTTTATCAAAAATCACAGACCAAGTGCTATATACAGAAGGTTAACCAGCGCAGCTGAAACATGCAACCCCGGTGTTTATTGCTGGATCAATCCCGATGGTTCAATAAACGACGTCTTGGTATACACTACCGGATCCTCGGTACGCAGTTGCTGCTTGCACTCGCCTGCATTCTTGTGCCCGAGCTGCAGCATCGGCACGGTGTAGATGAGCTCGTTCCGGGTTCCACTTGCGACGTTGCTCGTCGAATCCTGCCTGTTCCTCAGGAGCACGTATGACGCGTGGCCTATCCATTTTGGAGCCGGAGAGAAAATGCTGTGCGCGCGGTCGCCTGCAACTGACTGCAACGATGCCAGTACTGGCGCAGCCAGTTGCACGTCTCTCTTTCTCTTTTCTTTTTTTAGCGCATGCACGTGGGGTTGCGCTGGAAGAGTTTTCGGCGTACTGGCGATAGACGGACGGACGCACGAATCGGCCATATACAGCTCCGCTGTAATATAGTTATCACACAGCACAGCTTCGCTTGTCATGCTCCTTCATAGAGTGCGAGGATATTTTTTATAGTCGAAATGATGATAGCAATTCCAAAACGTTTCGGATTGAAATTCGACTAAGTTATTTCAGTTTACTACTAGAACATATTCCATAAGTATTAACAAGCTTGTAGCACGTCAATTTAGGTTAAAGCTCTTACACCACCTAATAATAGGCAACAAAAAAAAGGAAAATACAATGCCATTGTTCCTTCCACTCTGTTCAAATATGAATAAAGGGGAAATCAGACATCCACACATTCGTAGCCCTTGCTACAAAGGAAACCCATACGGGTTCCTCGTAAGAAAAGCCTCGCTGTTGAAGAAAAATTCGTCCTGGTCCGGGACCCTAACACGGGACCACAGCTTTTCCGGGGCAGCCGCTCTACCATCTCAGTTAACCAGGCTGCTAGGACATGGCAAGGCAAAGTCGAATTTGTCAACAACTCGAAGCAAAGGCAAGAGTTTGAAGTAATAGTTCTGCGGAAACACGCAAGGTGGCGAGAAGTAATTAATATAGGGGAAATCATACATCAGAGGGGTGTGGAACGTGCGGGAACACGGGAGGCTATCCGTTTTATGAGAACGCAGGCACCTCATAAACGAACGGTGTTCTACGAGGGCAAATCAGCGCTGCAGGCCCTAAAATGCTTTTTAAAGAAAGGACCATATTGCCGCGAGACAGAAGAGTGGCGAATTAGGCCAGCATCGATGAAGAAGACGTACAGGTAGCTCCTCGCCATATTGGCTGCTGTGACTCCTGTGCAGCTCGCCTTATTTGTAAACATACATTTTTTATGGAACATTTCTGGCGGAGGTGCTCGGTGCGCTGCCTGTTACCATCATCCCAGCACGGAGCTCCAAAGTGGCCGCCACGTTGTCCACTCGGCAATGGCCACTGAAGCACACACCGCGCCGGAACTTACCGCACCGCAGCCGTCCCCACCGTCTGTCATATTAGCGTCTGTACGGTAATACATAGATGCACCACCTTCGTGTTCCCCAAACCTTCGGTGCATCGAGTAAACATCAAACCGTCAACAACTAATAAATATATATGTGCACGACCATACATATAATGATGAGTGGCCTATATGTCTAAGGTACTTAATAATTGGGCACACTAAAAGTTGATAACATACTTTTATAAAAGTGAAGCTTCCTTTTTTTAAACTGTTTACAACGCCGTAGAATAAATTTGACTTGCCTAATTGATTTGACTTACTAGTAGTGTTTTTTTTTAGTTCGGGAAACGATAGGATGCTGGTATGTTACGCCTGGCATGTTCGAAAATATTCGAAAATCTTATTATTCCAAACTATCCTCTTTGTCATGAGAATCATTTGGATCAGGCGGGAAAATTGTATCTTTATAGAGCGACATGTGATTGAACCAGTGGCAATTAGATCTCTTTCAGAGGAAAAGTTAGATAAATGCGCCAACCAATATCCTTGTGTACAGACCCCATCTCTTTTCTTGTCTTTTTCATGACATGGATTCATGGCAGTACCTTCGCTTCTCGCGGAAGCTACATTGCCTCGAAATCCCTCGCCCTCATGTGGGAGCATCTTGAGCACGAGGTGTGAGTCAGAGGCCTGTGAAGGTATCTGTCAGTCAGCCCAGCCTTTACTTGTACAATTCAACCGCAACTTGCAGCGACATGTAAAGGGGCTAGGCGCCTAAGGCGGGGATATGCTTGTTGAAATGGGCCATTGAAATAGTGAAATTTTTTTGCAAGCAGCTCGTTTGTCTCCTGTATATTATATGACTATATATTATATTATATGACGTACGTTATATGATTGCCATATATTATGTGGCAGATTGTGCGGGAGATGCAGGTCGACTGCGATGTCACACTTTCTGGAACGAAAAGAGTTCTGCCCCGTGCGCTGGTGGCATTTGTAGGGGAACTATATATTGAAGGGCTCATGAATAGAGGCTTGCCGGGTAACGTATTTCTAGAGGAACATCCCCTGCGTTCTTGCCCTGTTGCTGACTATAGGTATTTGGGAGACATATCTAGGAGAAAAGCAGCTGTAAAGAACAGAACATCCATCTATTTAATCACATAATCACAGTTATATATATACGCATCTGTGTGCTATCAAAGCGGCTATGTTGGGGGCTCGTTCTTGGTTATTCATAATTTCCTCTTGCGCCGTGTGCTTAATGACGAGTATCTGCGAACGCTGTAACATTTAAGGATCAGATTTTTTTAAAAAATAGCAGACATGTTCAATTGCATTTACGAAGGTTGTCAATGCTACAATTCAGAGGAGTGTCACCTAATGGTCAAAATCATCTCCCGTCAGGAGAACGCCGAGCAGTTTTCTGCTATGCCTTTTTGCTCCACGTTTCTTTTTGTCTTTATTTCCACACTTCACTCAGTGAATTGGTGACGAGAAGGCTTCTGCACCCATGGCCCTTCAACACACGTTAAACGAAGCTATCAGTGCGCTTTGGCATATTGGCGATTACATACGAAATGAGGAGGAGTGCCAGGAAAATACAAGGGCGAGTAGGGTGTTTAAAATGTGTTCAATATCTCTCGTTTCACTAGTGGTCACGAGCGGAACCATTATTCATGGGCTGCCTGTCTGTGAACGGGAGGTCTGAAGCTTGTGCTAACGTGCGTATATTCGCGGGTTCTACACCTTGCGGTGAGTATGTACTAAAAAGAACACACGCGCACGTACGCACACACTCACTGAGACTCAGCCACAGAAGTGTCAACGCTATCGGTCAGTGACTGCCTGCGGTGCACGCTGCAGAACAAAGAAATACACGCATCGCGCATGGAAGGACAGTCAAGCGCAATAAGGCGTGATTCGATGCTCAACCATGTTACTTCGGCGAGGAACGAAGCTCGCAATCAAAGCTCCGGAAGTTTTCGGCGGGCATGCGCTCGCAAAATGATCAGAACTGGTTCACCTTCGAATGAGCGAGGATAATGGTGCCGCATGCATTGCTTCTTATTGTTCTCGGCCTTCCTTTCAAGCTCGTGCGCGTGCTTAGATTTGCTGCTGAGCCCCACACGGACGCGCCAGAACGCGAAAAGTATAGCCCCGTGCCTTCGGGACGTCATAGGATAGGTACGGTTGTTGCTAGAGAACGGAATATAATTCCGCGCCGCATTCTGCCATCAGTCATCGCCGCATTCAAGTGGCGCATCCGCCGCGCATTCATGCCTTGAATGGCGTTCTCCGCACCACCTTGAGCAATGGTCCGCCGAAGCCGAGCAGAAGGAACGTGAGCAATGCCCTGCTGCGGGTATCATAGAAAGCGTCCGGCACTTCCTTCTCGCGGTACGGTCAACCACGAGCCTTGATGCGGTTATACTCATTGCTCTCTTGACTCTGTTTTCGGTTAGTAAAGTAGATATATATTTCAAAGAACCTCAGAGCTGCGTACGCGATCTGCGACGCACGGCAGCATAAATGCCTCGATGTATGCGGTTTGCAAATGGCGGAATTGCGGAATTCATTGCATGGTAACAAGCAGCGTAAGACTGATTTGTGCAGCAAGTAGGCGTTTGTCAACCGCATGTCTGACGAGATTATAGGCAATTTTATACTGACTAGTGTAGTTTAGGGTGTAAATACGCAAGAAATATCGAGCACTTCGCATAGTTACCTTCTAAAATGTGGGTTTTCTAACGACAAAACCGATTCTA
This sequence comes from Dermacentor albipictus, assembly GCF_038994185.2. NCBI lineage: Eukaryota > Metazoa > Arthropoda > Arachnida > Ixodida > Ixodidae > Dermacentor > Dermacentor albipictus. The sequence goes on from NC_091821.1 coordinate 442,183,581, forward strand.
CTTGATTTCTGCTCACCTTTGTTTAAAACATATGACAAGGGTGGACCAATACTACACGCTAGGTTATTTAGATATGCACTACTCGCTTTGATGCGCGTAATTCCCTATTTACTCGGTGCTGAGACATAACGTCTATGATCCTAGGATTTTAATTGATTAGCTTTATTGCTTAGCTGTATTGGTGCAAGCTTTTTGTCGTGTGCGCGCTTTGGCGCTTCCACATGCCAGACTGCACTGGGCAGGTAGTGTTCAGGCTCGCAATGCTACGAGACCGCACGGACGCTGACATATTCACTCTGGCGGCACCTAGTGTTTCGTGCAACTCCTAATGTGCTTTTACAAGCGTGGTTCGCCCAGCGAGTGCGGCCTCCTAGCGTAATAAACAATCGTAACCTAGCGACCAACAAGGCTGAAAAAGCCCAAATCTTATCGCTTTCCACGTTTGTCCACGGTCTCGTATAAAATTGTGCGTACTATAATAGAGCACCCGATGGTTCACTCATGTGCAGGGCTTTTTACCGTACTCGCGAGCATATTTATTGAGACGTTTATGGATTGTGATGCAATCCAAACATGTCAATTTTGTTTTTCAACTTTAGGTATGAGGGGATGCATTTGCAATAATGTAAGGCTTACAGCCCGTAGTTTATGGTGCAAAAATTGGTGCGCTGACGTAGAAAGTCATTCAGCTTTCTAGCAGCTTGACCTACATAGCGAGTGCTACAAGAATGGCGGATCTCATAGGCGCCATGCACGATCTTTCAGGGATGATACAGGGAAACTGAGCTGTTAAAAACAATATTAAAACAGAGTGATGCATTTTAAAGCAAAGCACCGCAACCATTATAGCAATCCTTCATATTTCAATACCGTTGGTACCCACCATGGTGATTCATCCTGTTCTCAAATGCCGCAGTGAGTAGACTTTTGGCGACGACTGTAGGTGATGTTTATAAGATCGCCTTTTGCGCTTATCGTTTTCCTGTGGCCTGAACATAAAAATGCACTGTATGCCGCTATATGAGGCATACGCAAGAAAGTTGGTTGCAACAAGTTGCAGAGAGAAGACAATTTCCATGTTTCACGAAGAGAAACAAGATACAGTGATAGAGCGTGGCATGTCTTACCATGTTTATATTGGCCCTTTTTGGGGTGATCCCCTGGGTGCTGCCTTGTTTGATCCCGTGCTGACGCATTCATTCGTTGCCTCAACTGCCGCCGTTGCCTCCGTGTTTACAATGGATTTGCATGACGCCGATGCGGCTGAGCAGACCTATGTTTGGGGAAATATCGTAGACGGTGACGGGGTGGACGAAACGAAGCTTTGGCCCCATCTTCAAAGAACGTGCAAGAGTGATTTCAGAACTGATTAAGCTACGTCCATACGGCGCGAGCAGCGTATATTGCGCATGTTCTAAAAGCGGGCCCAAACATGTATTCCAAGGTATTCAAACTTTCCGCTCATGAATTGAATCAGGATTGGTGTGTTTTCCTCTTCGTTTCTTATTTGGCAAATATTTTGAAGCAGCAGCTAGCTACATTTCCAACATCCTCGGTGCGGTCCCTGTCTGATTATCTCCCGCCTATTCGCTGGCGGGTATGCTCACTTTGGTAGATTTGTTGTTCTTGCTACGTGCAAGGCTGTAAACGTAGCTATTTTGTGCATTGTAATACCTTGTAGGAAAGATGCATTATCGCCAGTAACTCACGTGCTCTTGTGGACCTTCGCGAAACAATGAGCTTCGGTGATGCGTGCGCTATCAATGTACTCCGCGATGTACTGGGCGTATATGGTGAGCATGTATTCAAGTGTGGGCCGTTTCAGTCGTCGACACGTTGGTGATATAGTGGGCATAAGATTCCGGGCCAGTTGGGGTAGATAGAAGCACCATATCCAGCGTTTATTGACTGTTCCAATAAAATGGCATGAGCAGACTATGTTCGTAAGTTAAGCCTTTTCTTTTCATTTAGTTCTCCACATTCCCAGCAGTAAGCAGCGGGAATACGGAGGGCGGGGGGTGGCTTGCACGAAGGGACAGTAATGAAAGTAATGAAGATTTTAATAACGCATTATGCACCGTTTTCTAGAAGGCTACAACTTTGTACCTAGGCTGCACCTAGGAGTCGCGAGATCCGAATTTTAAGCAGCTGTCCCTAGCTCGGCAGCCTCTTGGAGACGAGTGGTGCGACATCTCGATCGAAATGTGGGCAGAGTGCAATGTATGCCTATGTGTCTTTTGACTAAGCCGCTAGGTCTTTCGCACTCATGATTCGCAGTGGACATGTTTTAATACCGCGGTCGAATGTATTACCATACTGTAGGCGACCGCTTACTACAGCGCGTAGGAGAACGTGTAGAATTGACTGTAACAGAACAGTGGCGCCGTCTGACACCGCCAAGGCGAAACCATAGCTTATGGGCGACGCATGCCACGCACCGCGTTTCGTCGCTAAAACGACAAATGGAGCTCTGGTTTTGTTCCAGCAATTTCTACGCTTTCTACTTCGCAGTGAGGTGAGTGACGTGTGTTCAGGTTTAACATGATCGAGACGAGCAATGGTGCATCTATATGTCGCATTAAAACGCACGCAGCACGAAATGCTTTCTTTGTTTGAAATTTGAGCGGGAACAAACCAGTGGTTGAGCGGAGTGATTTATACTAGGCACTCATTGAAGTAACATAATGCAGCATCTTCGCTGTGCCAGTCATTTCGCAGCGAGAGACTCGGACATCAAAACGGTAAATAAGCTTTCTTTTATTTTAGTTAGAACTGTATGTGCGCTATTGTTCTGTGTAGACAATTTTATTGCACGAAGATTACACAGGTAACCGTAAAGTGTGCGGGTTAGAAGAATTGTAGGTTTTTGCCAACCAACACTTATGGAAAACACTACGCAGGTATACTTACCTGCACAGTGTTTGTGAGTGCAATACTGATAGCTTCAGCTAGACCTGTCCCCGACACTAAGCGGCTGCGCATGAACGGTGAGCACATTACAGTTTTCCGCAGTCAATAATCGACCCATTGTTGTTGCATGCATGAGCAGAGTGCGCAGAACACATGCTGCAAGGTAAACATGAATGATACGTTAACGTACGACGAGCTCGAACTCATTCAACAACAAATAATAGGGCGTTTTATGCCCATCGCGGCCACCGAAATGGTGAGGTGGTTGGCCGGTGCGTTTCAAGTCAAACACTCTTCACGTCAGCGTCACCGTAGAGCGACCAACTTATAGATATACCACTGCAATTTTCGTACTCACAGGTAACAATACATCGGCATGATTATCACGTAACGAGGCTGTCACGGCACACATCTACCTTGCGTCCAGTCTGCTTGCACTCGGTGACCGGACGACTGAGTCGCATAATAACGCTTGCTCATTCCTCAATATATCTCGTATGGGAGAAGATGGTATAGGAAATCATGCCAGCGTCTTTGGTCGTCGAAACAAAGCCTTCCACTTGACGTGAAAGTGGCTAATGGACAGCGAGCCACAGAACAGATTGCGGTGATTGAAGAGCATGTTAACAGGGACAGCTCCTCCCCAGCGCCCCAAGGCTTGCTAAGAACGCTATACTGTTTGACTAGCCGAAGGATGTCGCGCACACGCATAACACCGTAAAGAACAATGTTTCTTTAAATAAACAGTTAGGACAGAGCTTCTGGCGCGACGCCTATTGCTCAAAAAGGTAATGAATATCCTTGTAATCTTGTTACGGCGACACATGTTCTGCTTCCGAAGTCCTTCACGACGATGTAACCGGTTTGTTCTAAGTTTATCGCCCAAGTTCCGTAATATTCTGCATTAAAAGCCGACCTTTTTAATTCAAATGCACCAACAGGTACAGGAAACTACTCTGCAGATAGATGATGACACCCACTAGGTTTAGAAAAATTAGCTTCTGGATTCTTTTCTTCCTCCGTTTTCCTTGAAGGCCTATTTCCTTCAGCCTTATTAAGTACTAGCTAGCGGATAGTACAGCAGCACGTGTCATGCCGTTTTGCGTCATCCTTTCCCACAGGTCACTGAAAGAAGCCGTACGCTCAGAACAGCTATCACCATAGAGAAAAGGCAGCTAAAAATTAGTCACCTGCATCATTTGTAAATAGTACTGTTGTGCAACAACCTTCTCGCACTCTAGGAGAAACATACACAGCTTTTTTTTTTCCCTCAATGTGGCAGATTGGGTCTTTCTGCTCTCAGCCCCGTTGCAGCTCAAGTCAGGCCAAAACATCATTGCGTCTTCGTTCGCCTCTCACGTTTGTTTTTTCGCAAGGAAAGTGGAATATTTCGGAGTGCTTTCCATGAAGCGAAAGTTGCTCGTCGTAAAAGTATTTTTATAAACGCACTATGGAACGGCAGCAGCCATAAGAGAAGCAAAAAACTTACTTTCCACAATGGCACAGTGAACAAATAACGAAATCGGGCCGCCGAATGTTTCGGTTTAGGATGCAGCTTTTATGCCCTCTCGTGCAACGCCGTGCACTTAGCGCGAGAGCTAATCCGCATTTTTTGTCGTATCAGCGAAAGCGATGGTCGGTGGAGCGCAGCATTTACAGAAATGCCTTTCACGCAGCGCCCTTGTCCCTACTTTCCCTCATAGTAGAATACATATAAATAACATGAACGAACTCGTAAGAGCAGAATACGCACAACGCAACTTACAACTGAAAAAACAGCACAAGCAGCTCCTTTAGCGGCGGCACACTCTCCGGCTGCCGCCATACCTGCCTGAATGGGATTTCGCTGAGCGTAGAATGCGCGTGCTTCGGTTCTCCACCTTCGATGCAGTTAAAGACGGCGCATTTTTTGAAAACAAAACATCGTATTGGATAGTATATAATGCGTGAGTAAGGATTTCCGTATGTGCAAAAAGAGAAGAGAGATTAAAGGCGACAGAAAATTAAAAAGAGAGAGAGAAAGAGTGGGATAACGCAAGGAAAAAAAATCAATCGTAATGGAAAACCAGAAATGCAAGAAACTGGTTCGAGCGTTCATGTTTATGATGCTAGCGGGAGGGGCAGGATACGGAAAGCGAAAGGGCGGAGGAAAGGCGAGCTCTACCTCTCGATTTTCAGTGGGTCTTGTGTGTGCTCGAGTGTGTCTGTGCGAGGGAGGAGGGTTTAGTTCTGAGTTGGAGGTAAAGATGTGCGTGTGTGGGGATACGCTGTACGGCTCATTGTTCTGCTGCTGCTCAGTATATGATGGACGGCTTAAAAATCTAGGGCTATTCAATTTCACCCTGGGTTTGTTTGCCTTCTCCACGCATCTCCGGGACGGGAAGATAGAGGAAATAATCATGTGGATCTCACGCCGAGTGTGAATCAATGTAAGCGAAGATTTCTGTGCTGTTTGCTTTGATTGGCAATAATAAGCGGTGACGTTGACGGCGAAAGTTTAATTTCCTTTGCGTTTAGCCCACAACAAGAGCAGTGAGTGGATACCAAGCTCACCAGGCACCATAGCAAATTTTGGTTATACGCTGGAAGTTTTTACGTGCCCTATGGGGAGCGTTCTACTGCCAAAATTTTTTCAAATGTGCTCAACAATAGCCGAGATAGAAATATTTAAGTTCCGCGAAACCATGATTTCAGAAGGCGGGCTCCTCTGCCAAGCAAGACGCTCTCTCCACTCCCCACTTCTAGCCTACTGAAGCGACATTCCTTCCCTGTGTTCCCCCGTACCGGACCTCGAGGATCGCGTGACGCATACGCCAAAGCCTTCACTTCAGCCTTCACTTTTGTTTTCCCTCCTGGCTTTGTTTTTTTCGGCGCTAAGCACTTCGACAGCGTCGCACGCGAGCTGTTGCCTCGTTCGCGAAGCGCACAATTTTGCACGCTGTGCACAAGGAAACATGACAAGCGGTATAATTAATTCAGTGGTACACTAATACTGAGGCAGAACAAGCGGATCGTAGAGCGTGATTACGCACTGGAACACGGTAGAAAATGGCATAGTTTCGGTGCCTGCGCGCGTGGCCGCACGACCGCGGGAACAAACAAACAAACATCTCTCTTGCTTCGGTGCGAAGTAAAACAAAAAGACACGCAGACATTCCGTTTGTGTTTCATTATATTTTTTAAACTTCAATTCGTCAATTCAAGCAACACATCGCGCAGATAACAGATGTTGGCTTGAGTGACGTCACACTACGGACACGATTACGTAGGCGTAGGGGCGAGATTACGTCACCATCCGGCTTGGAGCGCGGCGGCCGCGAGTGAAGAGGGAAACTGCGTTCGAACTGAAGTTTCAGATCTTTCTGCGGTGCGTAGCGATGTAATACTTTGCAGACACGGTTGTTATCACGCAGGATGCTCTGCGCTTGTCAGCTCAAAATGACCAGAGCTGGTGAGGGGCCATTTAAACGTTACCATGCGTGGACCACTGCTGTTTGTCTGAGTAGTACACTGAGCATGTGCTGGTGGGCGAGTTTGTTATGCATGATTACAACATAGGTGCCAAATAAAACAAGGGAGGAAGGAAGGCGACACGGGACAACCATTCAGGCGCACTAACAACTGAGGGTTTTATTTCTTGACACAGGAATAAATACCTGCTGCCAAGGATCAAAACAACAAGAACAAACAGTGCTCTCATCTTCATCGCACAACGAAAACACGATACAGAGAAGCTTCTAAGTGCCACTCCCAAGGTACGCCAGTAGCTTTGTAGATAAACTGAGGCCGCACTGATACAATCATCACCACGTTTCTTGATCTCAAGCGCTTCCAATACCTCCCTTGTCAGGTGATCATTACCTCGGTTCAAAACACAGGTTCTATTAAAGCATGGAATGCACTTGTGAGCCTTACAATGAGCACTAATGTGACCAGAGAGCGGATTTCCACCTTATGTCGATGCTCCTGCAATCTGTCATTCAGAGATCTGCTCGTTTGCCCTACATATGATGAACCACACAACAAGGAAACTGAATAAACTTCTTGCTTTACACATCCGATATGCTTTCACCGATGTCTTTTTACGCACATCTGTTTATTTTTGCTATTTCCTGCATTCAGCACACATAAACTATTCTTTACACATCGGTCATGCTTCTGCCCATGTTTTTTTTTTGCGCACAGCTGTTTATTTTCCCGATATAATGCATTCACTTTGGCAACAAGTGTGCTAGGATGAATGCAAGACATCGGGAAAATAAACAGGTGTGCGCAAGTAAACATGAGCAGAAGCATGTCGAACATGTAAAGAAAGTAGTTAATTTGGTTCCCTTGTCATGTGGTTCATCATATGTAGGCCAAACGGGCAGATGTCTGAATTGCAGAGTGTGTAAGCATCCATATGAGGTGGAAAACTAGCTCTCCAGTCACATTAGTGCTTAGTGTAAGACTCACAAGTGCATTGCAGATTTTAGTAGAACCTGTATTTAGTAGAACCTGTGTGAACTTAAGGTTGTCTAGTTTGCCCGCCATACCTGTGGTGTCTAGTAGTAGCGTTTATTGGCCCTCTCACGCCGTCCTTTAACTCTCTCGGGATCTCTCCATGCATGGATATTGCGAGCGAAAATTGGCGAGGCTGTCGTTCACTCGCTTCTGTCTGCCGTCGGTTGTACCGATTCTCTGCTTACTCCCCGTACCTCCTCTCTAACATTCTATCTACTTCCCCTCTGGGCGGTTGGACATTAGCAGAAAGCTAGGCGCTGTAGTTTCTACAAAACTTTTGTTGGGGGCCACGGATAATTGCAGCAGTCCAGACGGTATTTATGCGACGCCCAGGAAGCTCCAGAGGACAGTGTGCACACGCGACGGGGTGCAAATGTCCAAATGAAGCTTCTCGCGTGGCCTCTTCTCTCGGCTACGCTTCTGTCGTCGTCGTCAGCGCTCTGTACCACAGCCCGACTCGGCCTAGAAGAAAGTTTGAGCAGTAGCAGTAGCAGCAGTGGAAAAATCGAAATACGAATGAAATAGAGCTTCGCTTTAGAAAACATATTTGAACACAACGTGAAAAAAAAAAAACACATGATGACGTTTAGAGACGGCTACGGGTCCTTTGTTCGCAGTGAAGATGGGCGCAAGACGAGCAATTATTTATGCGTTAGGTGGCACAAAACGCGCATGTCGGTTTCGGGGAGAAAACCCCATGTCTGGTTAATCGCGTTTTAGTCGTTTGAATATGTAAACATTCTAAGAGCAGCTTTTAAGAATGGCGCTGCTCTGTCACGTTTATGCTAGCAGCAGCCTAGTCAATCATCTAGTTTGTACTCATGTGGTGATGCGCAAAGGCGTTCGAACTCACTTTGCCTTTCCTAACATCGTTGTGATGCTGCTCAATCCTTTCAACTCTCCTGGTTTCACCTATGTAGATGCGTCACAACTCTGGCACAGTATCTTGTAGATACTGTAGAGCTGTACGGACGACACACTGCCCTATTTCAGTACACCATATAGGTTGTTCATGTTCATGTTCGTGCAGTCGCTTTTGAGCTTCCCTGTGAAGTGCCTTTTGAATTGCGTCTACCGGTACCTGTTCGCTTTTTTAAGTTTCGATTCGTCCCCCCAAAAAAACTACTGAGCGATCGCCGAGTTGTCCTCGAATACCAACTCAAGGACGCTGCTTCGGACGCTTTCCTCTGTATTTTTTTCTTGTGTGTTTTTGTTCGTGTAAAAATAGAACGGATTTCCAAATCGATTCTGCGTTTCGTGGGAGAAGTGTCGTGCACCACATCTGTTCTTGAATTGGGCGGACATTGCCTCTCAACCCTGGATAAGAAATTGAATCGGAAGTTACTCGAACCTTTTGTTGCGCTGTCGAAGTTTGCTTTCTTTATATGGCTATGAAAATCGTCAGCACACATTCGGATTCTCTCATATTGTTTGTTTAACCCGAGGTCCAAAGAAAACACAGGAATGCATGACAGCTGACGTAAGCCAAAAATACGCTATTGTTGCCACGTCACGTGAGCTTCTGCAAGAAACTTACCACAGGAACATGTTTCGCTTGCGCTTAGGCTTGCGTTAAAGCTAAGCCTGTTAAATCCCCGCTGAAAAATATTTCTGCAATAATAGGCATAAAAATTAGCGTAGAACCAAACCCGGGTTGCGATCTTTGGGAGGGTCAGCTTCGTAAGCATCATTCATTCTATCAATCATTCATTCTATCATGCTATCATCATTCGCATTCATGCATGTATTTGTTTATACCATAATTACATATGTACTCATTAATAACTGTGGTGACTAACCACCACGTTCTGCCCTACAGAGGTCTTCCAGATAAGACAAAATACGGTGTTGCATTTCTAATCTATAGGGACGTAGGGGTCAACATTGATCAATTCTACAGCATTATTCACAGGGTAGCAGTCGTCGTAATAAAGCTGAATAGGACGTAGAATAAACGTAGCACAGGCCTATGCTTCAACCGGCATTCTGATGAAGAAAGTGAACAGCTTTATGAAGATGCTGAATTAGCATTTATAAGTGTACAAATTCAGCATACTGTGCGAGAACAGTTAGGCTGGCGAGCAAGCAATTGACAACTACAGCATTGATTCTAATAACACTAGAAAAGGAATATTAGTAGAATTTGCAGAAAGAAATAGAGAAACCGAACAAGAAATGAAATGGATTTCATACTCGCTGCCGATTCCAGAATATTGCGATATGTAGAAGTGCTAGGAAGGATAAAGAGCCTTGACCGTAGGTTAGTGAGGTCTACGATTTCTCTAAATTTGAAGAGAGCAAGAGTAAAATTAGTCAAGAAGAAACAAGCCAACCTAAACACAGTAAATGTAGCATCAAGCGAATTCAGGCTTGTGTTCGCAAACAAATATGCAGCTTTACAACTGCAAGATGAAGACAACAAAGAGGTAATGAATGATACCGTAACTAGGCTGACTTCAGAAGCAGCACTTGAAGTTGGAGGTAAGGCATCAAGGCTATACCAGTAGGTAAGCTCTCCAAACTAACAAAGGACCTTATTATGGACGACAAAGAATGAATATGTCCAGCTCAAGAGATCAGGTGGAACTGGCTGAACTGTCAAAACTGATCAACAAGTTGAACGTAAGAAATGTTCGAAATTTTGACGTGGGAAAAATTCAGAAACTAGTAAAAAGTGGCTGCAGCATGAAATCTGTTAAAAGGAAACTTGCGCAGGACAAGGCAAGTGGCAAGCACTGAAAGATAAGCAGGGTAACGCGATCACCAATTTCGAAGATATAGTAAATGAAGCGCAATAATTCTTTGTCGACTGGTATAGTACTCAGAGCAGCCACATAGGCTTCATTAGTAGTAGTGATTATCAGGATACAGAAGTTCCTTCTGTGCCTAGCGACGAAGTTACAAGAGTGTTGCAAGACATGGCCTCGGGTAAAGCGGCAAGGAGAAGATGCAACAACAGTCGATTTAATCAGAAATTTAGGATGTAACATGCTTGAAATGTTTGTGACCCTTTATGCAATGTGCATCACGGTTTCAAGTGCACTTGAGAGCTGGACAAATACGCTGTCGAAGTTTTCTTTCTTTATATGGCTATGAAAATCATCATCCCTAAGAAGCGGGACGTTACATAATTGAAGACTTATAAGCCCATTAGCTCGCTTTCAGTATTGTATGAAATTTTCGCCAAGTTAATGTCTAATAGAATCGGGACTATGATTGACTTTATTCAACAAACAGAACAAGCTCACTTCTCGAAGGGATATTCTACACTTGATCACATCAGTGTCGTCAGCAAGGTAACTGAGAAACCTGCGGAGTAAAATCAACATCTATACACGGCTTTCATACATTAGGGAAAGGCATTTGATACTGTAGAGATAGCAACACTCGCAGAGCCATTGCGTAATCAAGGAGTACAGGAGGTACACATTAATATCTTGGGAAATATCTACATATTCCACAGCTATCTTAGTTCTCCTCATGGAAAGTAGAAAGTTACCTACCAAGATAGGGTCAGTCAAGAAGACACCATCTCTCCAATGCTCTTCATTGCATGGTTAGAAGAAGTAATGAAGCTATTAGACGGGGATAGTTTAGGAGTGAGGGTCAAAGGCTAACATCTCAGCCAGCTTCTTTTCCGAACGAAATTGTGCCGTTTAGCATTACTGGGGACGAATTACAATAAATGTATCAGGTCGTTCACCAAGAAAGTATTAATATTAGGTTGAATATTTTTTGCTAAAGACAAAGACAACGTTCAATAGCCTGGCTAAGAACGAGGAATTCAAGATTACCAGTAAGCCTATAGAGTCTGTACAGGAGTACGTCTATCTAGGTCAATTACTCACACGGGACCATGATCATCAGAAGAAAATTTACAAGAGAATGAATATGGGTGGTAGTGCATACGGCAGGCAATGACAAATCCTTATTGGGAGCTCACCACTGTCGTTAAAAAGATGTGCAATCATTGCATTCTACCGGTGATTCTACGGCCACGATCGCTTAGGTGACCAGCTGCATCCGTTCTGGCAAATGATTTCACTTTCTTCTACCTACTCCCTGTGTCTTATGGGCAGCTTTCTTGGCAGTCTCATAGCCGATGTTATTGCAGTGCCCCGGTTGCCACTGAAATACTACATCGTGTGCTCAGTTAACTACTTTGTTGTATTTGTGTTCACTTTTGCGCCAATCCTTAATGTGCGCCACGACGCCAGCAGTAATGGCCAAGAGTACATTTTATTCTGTTTGCGCAGACATATGTACCGACAAATGTGTACCCTACGCATTTGTTCAGACATGCCCTCAGAAGAAAAATGCTACACTAAACAAGTGAAAACGGATCAAATAGTTGCCGCATATTTAATTTTCATCGATAAGATGGGCAATGGGCGTCGACACCATTTCCGGCACCCTTTTTCACATGCACGTGATTGAGCGGCGCCCCTATAGAAGCACGATCCAGTGCAGCTACGCGTAGCATTTTCTTTGAAGAACTAACGTAGAATGGGACAACATAGGAGAAAGGTGGTAGGAAAATTTAGGGATTTGTCTTTTTCCATATCTGCAAAAGCCTCAAAGTGTATAATTCACGCTCGCGCTGATAGGATGCACATTTGTGGGACGAGCGTGTATTGGGAGCGAAGGAGGCGACGAAGACGCGTCATCTTCGGTCGGATACCTTCTGGGTTATAAAGCAGAGAAGTTGCGGAACAAAGGCGCCGTATAGACGACGGTCGAAGAGGTTCTTGTTTGGGGCGGAACAAACTGTGCAATGCATATGTAGTCTAGAGAAAGCCAACTTACCCGGCACTACACCCTTTCTTCCTGTGTGCCGCCGCTGTGGTTAATGCGACGGCTAGGATTTCGGCAGCCGATACTTGCTCCTTCTCGCGGTATTCCTCAGTGGGGCACCAGCCCATACGTCTGTGGCTTTGACAATTATCGGCTGCTTCCCAGTCGATGCTCTAGATGTTTCTCAGCGACGTTCCACGAACACACTGTCAGAAACTAGGATGTCGATGCGTGCACGAGAACGATGGCTCCAAAACTAAATTATGAAGGCTCTTTGACGACGATAACCTGAGGACGAATGCATGGTGATAGCTGGATGGGTAAGATGGAATGGTTGCAATGTACGACTATGACAGCATCTTGATGGCGGTAGGACAACGGCTGCATGACAACAACTGTATGGCGACGACCGTATGTCGACGAAGCAATAACGGCGATAGCATGACTTCGGTATCAAGACAAAGGGATGACGACGATGGTACTACAGTGGCTTTATCACGAGACTATGACGGCAATGACATGATGACAGTTGCGCGATGACGACGGAAAGATCAGATTTGGATGACAAAACAGAGAAGGCGAGAATGCAAGGACCACAACGACTGCAGGATCAAGAGTGCTGAGTCGGATCAAGAGAACTGCTGAGTCGGAGTACAGGGTGTGAGGATGACAGCGTGACCGGAGTCAGATTACGAAACCGGAATGCCGACGATTGAATGACCACGCCAACATGACGACCACGTTCACTTACCTAGTGACCCCAAGTGGTAGACAACTTGCCCCACTCGGTCGATGTGAGAGGCTAAATAGATAGATAGATAGATAGATAGATAGATAGATAGATAGATAGATAGATAGATAGATAGATAGATAGATAGATAGATAGATAGATAGATAGATAGATAGATAGATAGATAGATAGATAGATAGATAGATAGATAGATAGATAGATAGATAGATAGATAGATAGATAGATAGATAGATAGATAGATAGATAGATAGATAGATAGATAGATAGATAGATAGATAGATAGATAGATAGATAGATAGATAGATAGATAGATAGATAGATAGATAGATAGATAGATAGATAGATAGATAGATATAAGTGGGCAAGGAATTCCAATCGCGTTCAAAATAAGAGTGCAGACTTGTTTGCCGTAAGGTATCAAATGTGAAACCATATTCCGCTTCTTTCCGCCTTTCCATGATTGCCTAAACCAAGGATGCCAATAGTGAGGGCGAAATTTCGACGCTGTAAATATAGGAGAGGCATTGTTTCCCCCACTATTATTAATACAATGAAAGTAAAACGTCTAGGTCTTGGCAAGTAAATTGGCTCGAGAAACTCTCTTATTGAGAAAAAGCAATGAGAAAATGGCGTTATCAAATGTCCAAGCATCATGTACTCTTTGTTAAAAGGCAGGGGCGATGAAACGTGCTAGTGCGTCTGATATCTTTTGTTTTCACCCAAGTTTTTGAATCTTCATATTTAGAACTGGAGCTCGTCTTTCTGCAAGGTTGGACAGTTAGAGTTTTTATTTTGATTGTCGACTTTCTTTCTGTCAAAACTGTTTTGAATCATTTCTAATACAGCATGACTCTATGATGTCCACAGGTATTTCAATGGTTTTTTTAAAAGATATTTCACAGTGCTGTTCAACTTATATAACCATAAGAAGTTAGGATCTGAAAAAGAAAACAAAATAAAACACAGCTTACAATATATGCCTGTTCTACCACGAGCATATCCTCTATAGCTTTTTTTTAGTTTTGTACTGTGTTGTAGTGCCTACGACACCGTGGTCGGCCCCTTGCTTCCTTGTCCTTGCTCGCGCAAAAATCACCATTATTTTAAGCAGTATCTCCATACGTGGTTAAGCACTTTGGGCTGCGTTGAATATGGGTCGGTTGGCAAAGCTGAAAGGCAAAAAAAAAAGAAAATGCTTTGGCGCATTGTACGTTCCTGAATACAACTTGATGAAGACCAATTTTAATTTGCCTTACGTGCACTGAATAAAAATCACTCTCTTAATAGGAATTCAATCCTTCTTACAAGCAGATTGATACCTAAATGGAAAGCAATCAATGGAAATTTATCTAATGACTGAAAAACTACCTGGCTCCATGCAGCTGTCATGCTAATGACAATAATATCCTTTTAAGAGGTTGGGTGGCCGTGATTGTGTCCTGGTAGTGACATAATAAATAACAGGCTGCATTCACGATCCAAATTTCGGTCACCTTCAATAAAACTTTACTTAATGCAATACAGCTTCAGTACTATGACTGAGTCACCAGGTGACGCAACCTGTCTACTAATCACGAACGTGTTGTTCAATTTTTTTTTTCGATCCAAAACCGTCAACGTTTGCAAATGGACTAGTAATAGCAAAATTTATCATTGTTAAAATGTCCACTTGACCGGGACTGGTGAGTAAACAACAGAGAAATAAGGCAGGGCGTTAAAACCAGTTGTGAGTAAGGTATACGGTAAAATAATTAGTGGTTAAACCATTTGTAAGTCAAAATTACACGGAATGGGCAGCCCCCAAGGCTCTAAAAAGGGAACTCGCAATTTTTTAAAATTTCCAATGCGAATGAAGTTCTATCGACTGCTCGACTCATATTCGATTCAAGAAATACTTCTTCAAAAAAAATACACTCTCGGAATCACTTATGAATTCTACAAACGGTGACTATTTCTAATATCTCTGATGCAGAATACGACCAGTCTCTCTATAACACTTATAATTGCAGATTCCTTGGGATCAGTTTGGCATGAAACTTATTTGTTCTATAACATCACTTCTGTATAAAACCCAACACTGGGCACTTGATGATATTATTAAATCAGGCCGGTGCGTGTTTTCAGTCAACGTACTATACTTCTGTGCAAGGATTTGTATCAAAGATCCCTGTCATACTCTACATACTCAAGGAATAATACTTCCCGTTCCAAAAACAATAAGATATTATGCTTCCCATATAACGTAAGCAGAAACTTTTCTTGGATTAGTTCAAAATAATTGTTCGATTTCTTAACCAAATTTGGTTCAGCAATCGCGGTTTAGAGCTTCGGTACAAAATACTTATTTGAAACAGACTAGTAACAACTGCAACGACTGAATACTGGAGCAGGATTCCATTAAATATTAAGCAATCGCCGTCGTTTCCACGTTTCTATGCAAAGCTTTCCCAATAAAATTATGTTTTCTGCTGTGCTCAGTTTCGCCCAGGTGCCGTATATTATATAAGTATTTTGCTCATATTCTTTGGCACTAGCATTTTTCCAATCTTCTCTTTATCCTAACTTTAGTTGTTCTATTTTGCTGTCCTGCTGCCCAATGATTTGGAAGTCAGTATTTGTCTTCTGTAATGACAGATCCCCTTATAGTTGTGCGCTGCAGGACCTCCTTCTATATGTTAACCTATCCATGAGCATATTGAAATTGATTTGATCTAAGATATGACGCTTGTGGTGCGATGTGGGCGCAATTTTCACCACTACTGATTAGGCGGCGAATAAGAATAACCCAATAGCTCAATATCATTATTTGCTTTTTGTAAGACCAGTTGGATTGCACAGATACTGGGAACCCGCTTCTTTGTTGCTTGTGATAGCAAAGTTCATCATAGAATCTTTTTTTTTTTGCTTCGTCTTTTTGGGTCCCTCCAAACCACTCCGGCAATTTTTCGATGTCAACGGGTGTCAACGAAATTGGCTGGGTACGTTCCTCGGCCCACTTCACTCATGTGCTCAAAATAAGGAGGTTTTAGTGTTGCGCGTATTCTTTACGAATTAATTTATTGTACTGCTTTCAAGAGCCCATCTTACTGCCTCCTCGTTTACAGGACACATATTCTATGATTTGAGTAGTGGGATGCGCAGAACATGCAGGGAACATGCAGGGTACATGCAGACGACAGCGACGAGAGCGTGGAGCAGTCCACGATCGTGAGATAGTTCTTGGAGCGAGAAATTGCTGTCGCGTGAAGTTGCGTTCCCTGTGGACGGGCATGTGATGGGGGTGCCAAATGGCGTTACGTTGTTGGTTGCACGAAGCACTCAAACAATACACAAGGAATAAAGAAAGTTTGCTATCACAAACTTTCTTGCGAAAATGCTGTTCGCGAGCAAGAGATTAGTGCTGTTCGGTTCAGCGTATCACGCTCACCGAGTTCATGCGTCTACTGCTGGTGGCCCTAAGCGACTGACCTTGCTAATTAGGTCATTGCGATAAAGGAAATAGCTTCTTTGGTTCAGTTTTGACCATACGGATTCGAAAGAAGTCATTCCTCATTTCGTACACTACACACACAAGAAGCTACAAGCGGCGACACGGCGACGCGGCGCGCTACACACATCGGTGCGTTTCCGTTCTCGGACGCGGCCTCTCGCACTCGCCGGCACTACCCTAAATTAAATATGACTATGCACTCGTACATGCGCGTATCTTTACGTATTGTTATGCTGACTCATTATTTAGCTTCCGCGCTGCACTGTTCGACTCTATCCCAAATGGGCAGCAAGCGGAGGCCCCTTCGATACAGCAGCGTAAACAACCACCCGTTTCGGCTGCAAAAAGTGTCAATACTGCCATCGTTGTTCCCCTGAGAAAAATACGCGTTCTCTAAATGAATGATCATGCAGGCAAAACCGTGATATATGTCTTATTTACGGAACACATTAATGGTGTGCATGAAGAAAATACGAAGGATAATAAGTAGGCAGCATAACAACACTTCCATACTACGGTCTCGTGTCGCTATTTCCGGAAGCATGCGGTCACTGTCATCTGCGCCACTTATAGTACAGTGAGACAATATTGCTTACATTCACAAATTTTCGTTGTTTTGATATGCTCTGCCATAAATTTATGTCACCAGTGTGCGGCAAACCTTATATCTCAAGTGAACGATGAACGGTCGCTGTACCTGCCGATATAAACAAATACAGCGGCCGGTTCTTTCGACCGTCAGCCGGGTTCTTGCGGGATTTAAATGCGGAAAGTCCTACTCCACATCTTATAGTGAGTGTGCGGAAGGCTTCCCTGAGAAGGGCTGAAAAGTCTAAAATGTCACTCAGCTAGTATAAAATAAGTGGTTTCGGCTACTCGTTGTCTTCATGCCCTGGAGCGCGATATGTTGCGCATGGGCATTGGCTCTCGTGGTGACGGGTCGAATGCGAAACGGCGATTCCTGGCTACTGATTTCATCAGGGTCATAGTTGTGAATGTTCGACAGATTTGAGTAGGTGGCGCACCTGACATTGTCGCCTGAAGTTCCGGCGTGGTAACGAATCAGTAGAACGGGCATTCTACTCTTTCTCTGAAGGGGAGAGCGAAAAGCACATTTCACTCTCTCCTTGTTGAAGGAGTGAACAATCATTTCACTCCACTCGACATTTTGAGCGAGCAAAACAACGCTTTGAAGAGTAAATCGGCCGCTTCACTCCTGCAATACCCTCTCTAGTTTTTAGAGTGCAATGGTGAAACAAGCAGTGAAGTAGATTTCACACTTTCTGCCGATCGCAGCATAGCGTCTATGTAGAAGTGTTAGGTAAAATAAAGTGATGCGCTCATAGGTTAGTGAGGTCTAGAATTAACCTGAATTTGAAGAGGGAAAAGTAAAATTGGTCAAGAAACAGGCCAATCTAGACACAGTAAGGGTAAAAGCAGATCAATTTAGGCTGGCACTTGTGAACAAATATGCATCCCTAGAGCAGAAAGATGACTATGACATAGAAGTAATGGATGAAACTATAAGTAGGCTGGCTACAGAAGCAGCAACTGAAGTGGGAGGTAAGGCACTAAGGCAACCAGCAGGTAATCTATCCCAAGTAACAAAGGACCTAATAAAGAAACGACAGAGAATGAAAGTTCCCAATTTGCGAGATGAGATAGAATTCGCGAAACAGTCAAAAACAAGGAGAAAATAAGGGATATTGGAAATTAGAAGGTGACAAAGACTCAGGAAGCACTAAAAATTTAGACGAGAGAAGTGAGAAGCAAATTTGGCATGGCACAAACCAAGATACATGCATTGAAAGGCAAGTCGGACGATATCATCAGCCATCTAGGAGATATATTTAAAGCAGCGGAAGATTTCTATACTGACCTTTACACTACCCCGAGCAGCCAAGATACCTCCATTCAAAGAAGTGATGAGCAGGACGCAGAGGCCTCATATATAAGTAGCCACGAAGTTAAAATCCCCTCGCAAGACATGGCCCCAGGGAAAAATGACAGGTGAACATCGAATAACATTCCCTTTATTTAAACCATGAGGACATATTACGCATCAAAAGCTTGCCGCACTTTGTACGCAATGCCTCACGACTGGAAAGCGTACGAGAGAGCTGCAAAAATGCCAAGATTATACTAATCCTTGAAAAGGGAGACGCTAAATAATTGAAAAATTATTTTCCCATTAGCTTACTTTTAGCATTATAAAAAGATTCACCAAGATAATTTTCAGTAGAATAAGGGGATGAGTCACATCCATGTCATCGATCAGGTAATCAAAAAATCTGCCGAGTATAATTAACCTCTCTATATGGCTTTCATAGATTGCGAAAATGCATATGATTCTGTAGAGACACCAGCAGTAATAGAGGCTTTACATAATCAAGGAGTAGATGACACTTACATAGATATCTTGGAACACATCTACAGAGATTCCACAGATAACTTAATTCTCCACAAAAAAGAAGTAGAAATATATCTAGAAAGAAACGGTCTGACAGGGAGACACAATCTCTTAAATGGTATTCACTGTGTGCTTGCAAGAAGTATGCAAGCTAATTTACTGGAAAAGCTTATGAGTAAGGATCAACGGCAAAAATCTCAGCAATCTTCGGTTTGCAGATGACATTGTCCTATTCAGTAGCGTTGGGAATGAATTACAACAAATGATTGAGGACATTAAAAGAAAAAGTGTAAGAGTAGGGTTGAAGAATATTATGCAGCAGACAAATATAATGATGAACAGCCAGGCGAGGGAATAATAGTTCAGTATCGCCAGTCAGCCTCTAGAGTCTGTGCAGGAGCACGTTTATCTAGATTAATTACTCACAGGGGGACCCTGATCATGATGAATAAATTAACAGAATAATAAAAATGGGTTGGAATGCATACAAACGACATTACCAGATCCTGACTGGAAGCTTACCACTATCATTGAAAAGAAAGGTGTACAATCAATGAATTCTACCAGTGCTAACATGTGAGGTAGCAACTTGGGGGTTGACGAAGTAGCTTCAGAACAAGATAAGGATCACGCTAAAAGCGATGGAACGAATAATGTTAGGCGTAATGTTAAGAGATGGGAAGAGAGTGGTGTGGATCTGAGAGCGAACGCGGTTAGCTGATATTGTTATTGACATTAAAAGAAAAAATGAGGCTGGGCAGGTCATGTAATGCTTAGGTTAGGTAACCGGTGGACCATTAGGATTATAGAAGGAATGCCAAGAAAAGGAATGAAAAGTCGAAGACGGCAGAAAACTAGGTGGGGTGATAAAATTAGGCAATTCGCATGCGCAAGTTGGAATCGGTTGGTGCAAGACGGGGAAAATCTGAGATCGCAGAGCGAAGCCTTCGTCCTGAAATGGACATAAGATCGAATGATGATGAATATTATCCTTCCGGTCCCCATACCTAAGCTATAGCCCCATAAATTTCGTTGCGCAGTCTTTCTTTTTTTGTAACTGAATCTGCATTCATCTCATTAAAATTGATTTCTACAAATTCTTTATTACCATTGTCTCTAATCTCCCCTTCATTGTAACATCTTTTAAAATTTACCCTTCCATTAGACTGACAGCTCGCTGGCATACTAGTTTAGTTATACCAAAGTCTTCTTTTTTTGCGTCTTTTTCGTTTGCTTTGCTTTTCTTATTATCAAATAAGAATTTTTTAGAGACTACTGCCACCTGATTCTTAGCCGATCTCCCATAGTACAATCTATGGTTCACATTCATCATCATCATCATCATCATCTACTGCCACCTGATTCTTAGCCGATCTCCCGTAGTACAATCTATGATACACATTCATCATCATCATCATCATCATCATCATCATCATCATCATCATCATCATCATCCTTATCTGCCACTGGTCGCTCTTTGGCGTGGTTGGCTAGGATTTTTGCTCCTGGCTTATACTGCGCTGCCGCGCCGTTCGAAGAAGCTTTTCTTCTCAAACAAATTGCAAGTATTCAATAAATCATCCGGCTCCCAATACAATAACAGTAGCAAAACCAGGTTTTCATGGTTGCCAACACATTTCCCTCAAGCGCATTCTTTCTTTTTTTTCGCAATGCACACAGCCTCAGATTTGTCTTCTATAATATTACGTGTATAATACGCGTAATATTACGTGTATTGTACACGTAATATAGCCTCCCAGATATATGCAAGGAGGCCAACACTCCCAATCTTTGTGGCACGCAAAAATAACGCATGCATCACTAAGCGCGAGTGCTGCGTCTGCGCCACGTTCAGCTCCAATCTCATTGTTTTATTTTTCTCTACACATTAGGCGAGTGGTCGTTTTATATCGATCAAGCTCTCTGCTGCATATGGCTGTGTGTACACGAGTTGTGCCAACTTTTGTTTTTCATCGCAATGGGGAATGGTTGAGGTTGGAGAGTCATGCGCTAACTACGGTGACTTGACGGCCTCGAAGAATGTGTCGTAGACGACGCAACAAAAATGATTGAGGAGCGCGCACGACAGACACGGTTTTGAACTTTCAAGTGTCATGGGAGTCCATCAACAAGGAAGAAGGGTCCCATGTTCGTTCTGAACGTCTACTATAGGCCAAAAACACGCCATCGGTCCTCAAACAGGTTTTGGAGCAAGCCGCGCACGCAGCAGGCAACCATCCGCTTCTAATAGTGAGCGACTTCAATGCAGCCCACTCCCTCTGGGTTTATACGCACACCAACCCTAGGGGAAACCTGCTTCACAAAGTTATTGAGGACATGAATCTCATATTCGTCAACGATCGAAGGAATAGCACGAGGCTCGGCACAAGTGTTCAAAGAGAGACGAACCCCCACTTAACCCTCACCAGAAGTATCCTCGCAGCTTGCTGGACCGATTTAGAGGAGTAGCCAGGTAGCGACAACGCGCTGCTAGCTACCACTCTCCATGGGGTCGAATACAAAGCCAAGATAGGCACTGCTTGCCTCATGGATTGGACCAAGCTGCGGGAGATAAGAGAACAAAGAGCTACAAACGAACAGAGCCAACACCTTCAGTCAATTAAGGACTGGATCCCTCAGCTTCCCCAGGATGTGAAGGCTCACACCAAAATGCTTGAAACATCCACCACCTCTCCGAGCATTGACGCTCGCTTGCTCAACGTGTGGGAAGCCCGGCATAGCCTGCTGAAGCTTTGGAAAAGGCAAAGATTAAATCACAAGATCAAGAGGCGAATCGGACTACTCACACCAGAGGCTGCGGAATATGCTACGATGCTATGCCGAGAAAATTGGCTATCCCTCTGCGACAGCTTGAGATGATGACTGAGTACTTCCAAGACTTGGAAGTTGTTGAGGTATTTCGTCAACCCGGACAGCAGCAAGACGGAATCCCACCAGAATATGGCCCGACTACTCCACCAATTTCCAGGAAACGAGGTGGACCTCCTTTTGACTCTCAAAGTCCAGTACTTCCCCACCCTACACCGGCACCCGAAACGAGCTCCTAGAGGAGGACATACAAGAATTAACAGCGGCGATAATGAGCTTGAGACGCCACACAGCACCGGGAATGGACCAAATCACAAATAAGGCACTTCCAAATCTTGACAAGCCCTCCCAACTAGAGCTTACTGCTCATCTTAACAAACTATAGAGGGAAGTAAACCTTCCCGAGGACTGGAAAATGGCCGAGGTTCGTCTGATACCGAAGCCAGGCAAGCTACCAGCCCTTAAGAACCTACGACCGATCTACCTCACTTCGTGTGTACGAGAGCTCCTAGAGCACATCGTGCTCAACCAGCTACAACCATTCCTGAAGGACTCGGGCAAACTTGCAACAGCAATGATAGGATTCCGTCCACACTTCTCAACTCAAGACATTCCACTTCAGCTGAAATAGCGGGTGGTTGTACCTGCGACACGCAACTCCCCCACAGCTATCCTCGCCTTGCATCATAAAGGGGTGTTCGATAACGTCTTACAGAGGCTAAACACGCTGGGCTGTGGAGCCAGGACATATTCCTATATCATAGATTTCCTGTCAGATAGAAAATCCATCCTAAAGGTCGGGTACCAAGCCAGAAACCTCTTCCTACTGGGCGGGCACGGCACACCACAGGGCGCAGTGCTATCCTCTCTCCTTTTCAATATCGTCCTAATAGGCCTTCCGCCACTCCTCAATAACATCCCGGGGATCTGGCATGGCCTATATGCCGACAACGTTACCATATGGTCATCCATAGGGTTCATCAGAGCAATGGAGAGCGGCCTGTAGGAAGCGGCAGACGTGGTGAGCGACTACGCTAAGCCATTCGGCCCAGCGGTGCCCCCCAGAGTCGGCGCTACTCCCGGTCTCACCGCGAAAGAAGCACGCATCCGACTCGCCCACTATCAACGTACAAATGGAGGGGCACGCCATCGTGCCGTCTCAGAGTATAAAGATATTGGGAATTGTTATCCAGTAAAATCGCACCAACACTAGATAATGTACTAGCGTTAAACGTTGCCAGGTTCAGGCTACAGGCACCAACACAATATTAATTCACAAGCATAACTATACAATAGCCCAAGTTACCCACATGATTCGGCGAATAACAACCAAGGCAAGATGCATGGGGGAGGTGGACGCGCTTCAGCTTGTCGAAGCCTTCGTCGTGTCTCGAACAACTTAAGCAATTCCATACGCGATACTGAATGCGATGGAATTCAAGAAAATCAACACAGTGATCAAAAAGGCATACAGGCAGGCGATAGGCTTGTTAATCACTACGTCCACAGAACGCCTACTACGGCTAGGAGTGCACAACACGGCCGAGGAGCTGATCGAGGCACATTTATCCAGTCAGCGAACAATACTGGCGGTTAGGAAAGCGGGGAGGCCCATCCTCTTACGCCTGGAGCTCTCTGCCCCTCTCAGCCATCCGTGGCTTCAGTCTGTGAGCTTACCCCATGCCATGCGGATCAACATCACCGTACGTCCTCTACCTCGTAATATGCACCCAGTGCACAACGCAAAGTGAAGGTAGCCCGGGCCCTGGCCATTCACAAGCAATACGGGCCCTAACGCTCTACAGCCTACACGGATGCGAGGTCTTATCCCAGACGCGCAGCCACAACAGCCACCGTAGTCGTCAACAAAAAACATCTGAGCAGCATTTTGCTCATCCTAAACGATCCCCTCCAAGCCGAGGAAGCGGCCATAGCCCTCGCGCTCTCCCAAACAGAGGTTGAAGTCACAGTGACCGACTCCTAGCAGGCGTGCCCCAACTTTGCTAGCGGGAGTATTCATACCACTACGCTCCAGATCATCAATCAAAAGCCGCCAACGAGATCAGTCATGATCATCTGGGCAGAAGGGTTAAAATCCGGGCCCGTTGGTACATAGTTGAGAGAAAAAAAGCCGTCAAAAAACACAAAGGACAAGAGGGGAGTTTCACACAACCACGCCATTTCTAATAAAGCTCACTTGATAGTCCAGTCGTTGTGGTGTGAACCTCTCCTCTTGTCCTTTGTGCTTCTTGACCCGTTTTTTCCTTCAATCATCTGGGCGCCAGCTCATCATGGCATTCCTGGCAACGAGGTCGCCAACCACGTGGCTCGAGATTTGAACCACCTAGCCGGCGCCGAGGAATCTGAACCCGAGCGCATGCACCTTCTAGTCCCATACCAAGACATCACACAACATTACAAGCTTACCTGCAGAACATATGCACCCCCACACTAGTCACTACCTAGAGAGCAGGAGTGAGTCCTCCGAGCTCTACATGTTAACACATTCTCCCGCCCAACAATAAATCACCCTATAGCCCCTACACAGTTCTCTTTGCAATGCCGCTTCTGCGCAGAGCCCGGGTTCCTCATGCACATAGGGGGTTGCAGAGCGGCAGCAATAAATCCTCCGAACCCTTACCACACTAATGAGCTTTGGGAGAGAGCCTTGGCCAGCTCCGATCTCGAGGATCAGGAACGGCTGAGTGCGAGGGCCCAGGACGCGGCCCGAGTTCAAGGCATTCTGGAATGAGGACGCCTCTCCGAAGCTAAATTTACCTAATAAAAATGTTTATTCCCTCTTTCTCTGTGAAAGACACCGGCTCCTCGTCCTGTCAATACGCCTCAGTGCTCCCTTTGGAATTCTCCAAGCGGCTTTCGGTCTCCTAACGTTTTCCGCGAGAGCACTGTAGCGCACTTGCTTCACTGCACAACTACAAACTCGAGGAGGGAGCCAATAGCTGGAATGCGACCTGCTCAGGGACGCTATGGACTTCGGACTTGAGTCGAGCGGCAGTCCTGCCTCTAGTCCGTTCTGCACGGGTGAGCTGAGCGGCATATTAACAAGTTTCGTTTGATATTATTTATATTCTACACTTTGGTTCGATGATAGGTTTCCGCAGAAGTGTGTATTTTTTTTTGTTGAAGGGAGAGGAAGTCGATGAAGAGGCCGCGCAAAAGAGGTAACCGCAAAATGCAAATAAGTTGTTTTGTTATTGCCACTTTTTTAAGGAAAAGCTTAGCTTGAATGCCAATCGAATTACAATCGACAGTCATCATGAAATGGGTTCTGTCACAAGTTTCTATCTTGCCTAGAGCGGCGATAGAAGTGGCGAGATGGGCGAGGTACGGGCTCTACGGCGGCACCCTCGGTGTAGGCCTGAGCAGTCTGAGCTCTTGGTCGTGGCCATGCGATCGATCCGGTCATCGTACACCAATACCTTAGAAATTGGTCGTTTATCCGGCGTCCGACCCAAGGCCACATGGTGTCAAACATATTTAGAAATATTCTGGCTCGTTATTTGGAAGTCTGACGCCAGATAAAAAGGCAGTTGTCCCGTTCCTACGGGTAAAACACTGCAGATATCGCTTTCTGTTGTGCTTTAATGAATGACAAACTGTGCACAGTTTATTTCATGCGCCCAAATTTGTCAACACATTTCGGTGCGTTTATGGCATCCACAATGCAATTAGCGAAGCCATCACTACGTAATCGTCTTATGCGAACGTCTGCTAAGCTATCTGCGCTGCAAATGTGGCTTACCTTGAGGTGCGCCGGCTTGCTCCACCTAAATTCATATATTATCCTAATCTAGCTCCCCCACAGCGCGGTAACAAATTCCGATGGAACGCCGTTATCGATCCGAGGCAGCGTTGATGGCAGTGCACGCCACGAAAAATAGCACGGAAGCCTAATTCATACTATAATATTCGCCCCACCATCGATAAGCTGACATTAAAATCCAACTCGCGATGGTTTTCATCAACACGAATCCTCTAAAAATTTTAGCTTCTTCGGACTTTCGTCGCAACCCTCAACAACGCAGCTCATCGGCAGACTGCGCGTCCTTCGTTGTAAATCTGTGACGCAAATGCAACTCAGGTAGGCACCCCCACTCCGCGGCGTACTGTTTACCGGGCTAAAGTCACTTCCAACGACTACGCCACCGCATCGTCATGGCGAAGGTTCACGGTGGAGCTCTGTAGAGATCTCCTGAAGCAGCCACGCTGTTCAACCATTGTGCACCATCGGTCATAATGGTTGTATGCCCTTCTATCTCGTCCCCCCCCTCCCTCACCCGCAATGATGCCATGCCTTTTCGAAGTGGCTTTCTTGTTGTACTTAGTGCGCTACGTCAGACTGCGTGAACGCCTGTATAGTACGTAGTTGCCATTTTCTTTTGCCGGCTGTTCAGTCTTCTTTTTACGTCCTTCTAACCCACTTTCCCACAAATCTAGTGCCGTGGCTAACAGGACACCTTTTGCTTTACTTCCCTGCCTACTCACTTTCTATCCAGCGTTCTCTCTCAGTGTGCCTCATTGCCCCACGAATGCATACTGAAGGCGCTTCGTTCTAGCACAACCACCAACAAGCTAAGAGACCTTCATAGGTGAGCTCGTTACATTGAAGTAACTTTCTCTTTGAGACTGCAATCAGGCCTGCTATACTAACGTGAACGTACGTGACATGAACCATGACTGCTATTATTACTGTCCGAGGAACGAAATGCAACTGCTTCCTGTTTATCAAAAGCGCCGCGATGAGGCCACTTTTAAGGTCGTCGCCTTTGCAGTGAGTTAAGCTAAACACCGGGCAAAAGCATCCATTTTCCATTCTTGCTTCAGCGCTATAATATGCTGCAGCAGTGACAAAGACCAAAAGTATCTTTTTTCAGGACTATCAGTTAACTCTGCCATTACTAGAATAAACCGCGGCACAGATGGACCAAACAAGGTAAGTCTACCGAATATAACTTTAATCCAGTACCCTTTATATGCTGGTCGTAAACGATGCCCCGGCTTTTAATATAGAAGAAAGAAATCAGTAAACTGTAGAAAATAAGAGAGCGAAACATGAAAACAGGAGAATAAGAACATTTCACCAGAGGAAAACCACGGCAACATTGAAAAAGAAGCCCTTAGAACCGTCCTTTGGGTAAAAAAATTCCATCAATACCTGTATGGAAGAACCTTTAATGTGGTAACGGACCACCGGCCGCTGAAAGGGACAGGGATGTTGCTGCAGCGAGAGTGCACTGATGATTAGCCTTCTTGGCTAAGCATCTATGTGTCTATCTATCTTGGCTTGACAACTATCAATACATGATCGGGCATAGCTAGGGGCAGCAATTTCTCATGCCGACGCGTTGTCCCGCTTACAGTCAGCCTTACAGTCCCGCTTGCCGTTATCTAATATGCAAGAGCTGGCTCAAAAAATATTCCAACTTTCTGCTCTCACTAACCTGCCGCTCACAGCCAAATGTATTGAATGTGTAAGAGACCGTGACAAGCTGCTAATGTGGTTCAAAACGTGATCTGGTACAGCTGGCCAAAAAGTGTCCCAAATGGGCTGCAGCCATTTTGGTTTCGTCGGTTGGAACTTGCCTTTGACGATGGCTGCATTGTTTGGACCTGCACGGTCACTTTATCTGAAATTTTGTGAACAGAGGTTCTAAATTTTTTGCACGATCAGCATTTGGGTACCGCGAAAATGAAAGGAGCGGTACATTCAATGGTGTGGTTGCCAGGCATCCATAATGCAGTGTAACCAGTTATACGTCAACGTAAAGCTTCTCAATCTGTGCTCCCTTCGGTGCAGCAAGTAATTTTCCGTCCATGGTGAGTGAGCGATTTCTCATGAGACTCACTTAGATGTTGAAGCTCAAGAATGGCATGTGCTTCTGAGGGCTGTGGCTTGAAGTGAAAATTATGCGTTCAACGACAGCTACGAAAATGTTGGAAGCTGTGCGTACTCTATTTTCGTCGCATCAGCTTCTAGCTTATTTTGTTACCGATAACAGGCCTCAGCTTGTTGATGCAGAATTTGAACTCTTCCTGAAAGCGAATGGTATGAAACATAAGCTTACGCCATCGTACCAACCACAATCGAACAGTGTGGCTGAACGAGCGGTACAAACTACAAGGAAAACATTATTAAGCAGTTACTAGAGGATGAACGGAAAGCGAAAAGCCGGTCGTTGCAGCACTGAATGACAACTTTTGTTTTCTTACATTACAGCGCCTCATATTTTCAGGGGTAAAACGCCCGCTGAACTCTTTCTGCGACGCAAACTGCAGAACTCGGCTAACATTGCTTCAACTAAATGTTAGGAGTGGACTTCTGGACAAATGAGAGAGTGTGAAAGTGTGTGCAGACAAGCGACGGGCTATATCACTGCCATTTTCTGTCAGTGATTCTGTTTTGGTGCGTTCAGTGCGAGGTGAAGTTATTATGGGTGCCCGAAAAGTGACATGTGTGAAATCGCCATCTACATACGCATCTGGTCCTTGTCGGGAGTCATGTGCGATAGGTAGATACTCATCATTTGCGATGGTGTTTGCTGCAAACAGACGGGAACTATGATCCTTGTTTAAGTGAGTTTCCGCATGCTGCGGAAGTGCTTCAGCCAAGTTCAGCAGAGCCAGCGGATGCCCCAGTGGTAAATCAACAAGCAAAACCAGCACCAAGCCCTTACGATTCCCCACCGATCGCCGTCAGAATAACTTGCCGAGAGCAACGCCCTCCGGACCGTTGGAGTTGCATCGAATTCGCGGCTTGCGAACTTACAACTTGCGTAAGTCCCCCTTCGCAGCCGCAGTATCTTTTTGTTTTCTTTAACTATATCTTGCATACCCTTTTCGAGATGTGCACAGGTGACTGTGTTTACTGATTTCTCCAAAGGAAACCACCCATGGGGCCGGAATGTCGAGTGTGATTGAAAAGCAACTTCGCAAGCTGAACCTAAACAACGTGCCCCAGCTGCATCTACCGGCAGCCTATTTCCGCTACCGCCCTTGTGGAGGCATGAACCTCAATTTCTTTATCCTAGCACTCAGGAGTAGCATTCGGTGTTCACTTCTATTCCCCGCTGCATCCTAAAACAATACGTTACTAACATTTTTCTCACCAGGTTTTGCAACATTGCGCGACGTTGTTTTTTGTGTGGCCAACTCAATAGAGAACTGCGTATAACGTTGTTTGATAGCTTACGGTTAGCTAAACTATTTCTGCCTATGTACTTGCGAAAGAGCCGTGTGCAGAAAATTGACGACATATAAAGTTTCTCGGTAGACAGCTATGCCAACTTGCTGCGTTTATTGAGAAGCGTTTTAAACGTCAACTATAACTCTGAGTTTCAATAATGTTTTGCACTGGAGATTTTCTCGGTGCAGTACGTCGCGCTGGATTCCAGTTCATGCAAAAAATAAATAAACAGCTTGCTGTTAGTTTATTTGTAACAATAAAAAAGTATTGAAATCTTACTCCCATTTTCTCGCATTCCTATGAACATTCGCAAAGGCCTATTTTTCTGAAATCGAATGCCAAGGAGCGGTTTTCGTTTTGCGCTCTGTAAAAAGCGTTAAGGGATGCTTCCATGAAATTTTAGAGGTAAGTTATGGGCTAAAGGAGTTCTAGTTCAGTTTATAATATGAGGTACAAAAGACTAAAAGCACTATAGCAATGTTTTATGCCAGCTTTCTCACTATATGTATTAAGCTGTATTTGAAAAACAAACGCAGCAACGCTTTGTTCTCTTGTTACACCCCAGGACATGCAACGGGCCCAGCTGCATTAAGCAGTGCTTTTATACTGGAAAAGGTGCAGCTCTCTTTTCGTTTTACAGCGGTTAAAAGCTATTTTATACTAACTGGGAAGCTTTTCTTAGCGCTACTTACATCTGTATGCGAATGGGATGGCATTAGAATTCACATACACAGAACATACCACACTCGCCACACACCGACGCTTATACATCTGTATTCCAACACAAGATGCCGTTGAGGTCATTATAGACTAATAATGAAACACCCATCTATGGCGACATATTAGCTGCCAATGCCCAACTGTCGTCCATTACTTCTATCATTACTTCCATACCGGTGCCATGGCAGAGAAGATAAAAGCAAAACGTGTTATAAAAGTATCGAGCGGTCGTCTTGCAGGTTGATCACTTTATTAAAAATGTTGCTCTTACGCTAAAGAAATTTAGGTTTGAAATGGTCCTGAAAGCGTTTCGAGGCCTTGAAACTAGAATAAAAACAAGAATCAATATTCTGAGCTTACAGCTGTTTAAAACAGGCACGAGGTTTGCAAGAAAAGGTGCACAATAGAGCACAATATTCGAGATTGCGGATTCCAGTTCACGCTTTGTTTAATCTATTGCCCAAAATGCTCGAATAAGTGAATGAATAAATGAATGAATGAAGTCTTTATTTTGAGTAAGCGGACGGATCTCGGCCGTTGTTGGGAATTAGGTGGGAGGGGAATGTAGTTTGCCATATTGTTGGCTGAGGCACAGCTTATGTCAGTGTTGTCTTTGATCGTCCCCTTTATGCAGATTGTGGTATTACTAAGTGTATGTTCAGTTCCATCGCTCAACCTATCCTACAGTGCTCGAAAAAGACCACTCTGTCTGCCATATGTCGGTGTGGCTTTCTGCGTTTCTGGGTTAGCTTGTATTTGATTTCCTAGTGTCAGGATTGGGGGCTCAATCCCATCACTCGTGAGCCGTTGTGAAGATAGGAGTCCGGCATGAATTCCAAGGTAGCTGGCCCATGCCATCGTCCAACTTATCCACGCTGAGGACGTTGATGAAGGGAAGAACTGCTTCTCATCGGGAACGAGGAATATGGGTTTATTTACTGTATTTAAATCTGTCTAACATGACTGCTTGAGAAAAGTGCATCAGTCTCACATGACTGCTTAAGAAAAAGAGTGTCAGTCCAACATAACTGCTTAAGAAAAGAGTGTCAGTCCAACATGACTGCTTAAGAAAAGTGTCTCGAGCATTCGCACCACAGCAGTTTTTAAACACTCGGTCCGCCCGCGATACAAGGTGACGCGAACGTTCATTTACTCATTGTAAACTCACCACCGCGCCGCAGGACAATTTACACACACAAAGGCACCCACGGGCGAATGTCCGGAACCGACGTCAGAGGGGAGCCATTCCGGGTAGCTCGGAGCCATTCTGGGTAGCTCGTTGTCCTGCGTCCTGGTTGGCGCGTGGGGAGCAACAAAAGACGGCTTTCCCGCGGCAGCTCGCGCACGCGTAACAGATCAGGTCCGCGCTGGGGAGCCCGGGCACAACAGTTTGCCCGCCGAACTCATTCCGTCACAACGGCGACGAGGCTAGAGGACGGCGGTTGTTCCAGCACAAAGCCCGTTTCATCGAACGCATCCCAGCTGAAGCGACGGAGAGTGGCGGATGCGCGTCCTGCTCCCCGACACAAAGTCGCCTCAGTCACGCTGTGGCCAGAAGTTCGCGGCGATGCTCCCGAGATGCCACCCTCCCCAGTCGCAACTGGGTCGCAATCCTGCATTACAGCTCGCCATTCTTAACAGCGCCTACATGGCCCCAAAAATCTCGACTGTCTATCGCTGACAACCGCTAGGCAGGAAGAGAACGGCTGGTGGTCAGGGGTGGATTGATGTCTTGGCTCGCAGCGACCACTTGTGTATTAATGTCACCGCTCCAAAACACCCAACAAGGACAGGCAACTGCAAAATGAACCCCACAACACGGCTCTGCGCCGAGATAACCTGCATTGGTTCTCACTTTACACCCGCTAGGCTTAAAAAGAGAACAACATAAGTGCAGAAAAAAAATGCTGCATTTCGCTATGCCAATTTCTGAAGCAAATTCCTGCTGACAAATTCAGCAATCATGGAGGGAATCCTGCTAAATGAGAGGGGATCTTCTTCGCTTAATAAAATTAACACTAGTTACCCTAAAATTTAGGCGGGACCCTCAAACGCAGAATTCAAATTAGCCTGCTCAATCCATCCGCATTGCTATGCAACTTTCCCTTCTTATGTCTAACGGAGAAGTTGTACTCTTGGAGAGTGAGGCTCCATCGGAGCAAGCGGCCATTTTTGTGTGACATTTTATTGAGCCAAGTCAGAGGACAGTGGTCGGTCTCGAAGATGAACTTCGCTCCGTACAAGTAACACAACTTCTGTGCGGCCCAAACCAAACAAGCGCATTCCTTCTCTGAAGTGCTGTAAGCTTCCTCTCTTACATTTAGTTTACGGCTGGCATAGAGGATAGGATGCTCCTTGTTATCGTCGCCGACCTGACTAAGTACCACGCCCAAACCTCTGTCGCTTGCGTCGCATTCAACTACGAATTCCTTTGTGTAGTCTGGCGCGCGAAGCGCAGGGCTTTGGAAAGTGTTCTCTTTGTCCTTATCCCAATGTACGTTACTCGGTGCTCCCTTTCGGAGGGCGTCCGTTAATGGACTTGCCATTTGCGAGTAATTCGGAATGTAGCGTTGATAGTACCGCACAAGTCCCAAAAATGAACGAAGGTCTGTTTTCGTGCGCCGCTGAGAAAATTATCCAATCGTAGCTATTTTCAGCTTGGCCGGCCGTCTGGCCCTGGCCGACAACATGGCCCAGATAAGTAACCTGTGAACAACCAAACCTACACTTTTCCGCTTTCCTCGTTAAGCCGGCTACCCTCAACCGTGAGAACACCTGTTTGAGGTGCGATACGTGTTGTTCCCAGCCATCCGAAAAAATCGCTACATCATCAAGATAGGGCAAGACGAACTCCTGCAAGTCTTTTAGGACAATATCCATTAACTTAGAGAAGCTAAACGGCATGTTCTGCAGCCCGAAGCTGAGTGCGAGAGGGCGAAAAGTGCCTACAGGTGAAATGAATGCGGCATAGCGGCTGGCAGTTTGTGAAAGGGGAACTTGCCACTACCGCCCCACGAGATATATAGTTGAAATGTATTTAGCAGCGCTAACTCTTTCAATTCGTCCCTCAATGTTGGGTATCGGGTACCGCTGATCGCTAGTGATGGCATTTAACTTCCTGTAGTCAACACACGGACGAGGGTCCTTGTTAGGGGTTTTTACCAGTGTTAGCGGTGACGTGTAGTCACTCTCAGCTGGCTCAATAACTTCCAACTCTAGCATGCGCTGTATCTCTGCCTCCCTAATCTCTCTCCGTCTTGGAGACACCCTGTAAAGCTTTGATCTTACTGCTTTGGTTGATGTCAGCTCTATTTCATTTGTTATTAGTTGGGTTCTACCCGGCCGGTCGCTGAATCTGTCGAGATATTCCCCTAACACCTCTTTCAGCTCATCTAGCTGCTCGGGTCTTAGAGCGTGTGAGCTTACCGAGTGTTCGACTACTTCTTCTAGGCCGATTTCAGAGTTGGAGGTCGCCCTATACTCTTTAAACTTGGTACTAGTACCATCCTGCTCTTTGATGGTATAGTTAACGACTCCGCTCCGCTCTAAATACGGCTTCATCAAATTGCAGTGATATATCCTCACCTCCTTCCTGCGACCGGGCATTTTCAGAGCATAGTTAGTATCTGAAAGCTTGTGCAACACTTTAACGGGCCCTAGTGAACGTCAACCTTGTTCTTTCTTGAAGGTTTGAGGATCATTACCTGGTCTCCGGCGTTAAACGTACGAAGCCTCGCATTCTTGTCGTAATAGAATTTGGCGTTCTTTTGAGCTATTCCCATGTTCTTTCCGACTAGTTCTTGGGTAGCGCTTAGCCGTTCCAGTAAATTTAGCAGGTATTCAACCACTGTCGGTCTCTGCCCTGTTTCCTCCCACATCTCTCTTAACATTCTCAGTGGAGAACGTAGTGTCCTCCCATACACTAGTTCTGTGGGTGAGCACCCTGTCGCTTCATGTGGAACCGTTCGCAAAGCAAACAAAGTTGCCGGCAGACAGTTCTCCCAGTCCTCCTTATGCTCGTAACAGAGCGCACGCAAAACTCGCTTAAGCACCGAATGCCCCCTCTCTACACTGTTTGATTGAGGGTGATAGAAAGAACTGTGTATTAACTTTACCCCGCACTTTTGCAAGAATGTGGAAGTCAGTGCGCTCGTGAATACTGACCCTTGATCTGCCTGAATTTGGGCTGGAAACCCAACTCGTGCAAACACTGTCAAAAGCGCGTCTACTGCTTCGGTGGAGCTGAGCTCTTTCAAAGGGATTGCTTCTGGAATCTTGGTAGCCGGACACAGCATGGCAAACAAGTACCTGTAGCCCGATTTTGTTTTTTGAAGAGGCCCTACCGTGTCTATTACAAGTCGTCTGAAAGGCTCTGTTATTAAAGGCACTACATTCAGTGGAGCTTTCCATGTGTCTCCTGGTTTACCAGAACGCTGGCAGGCGTCGCATGATCTTACAAAGTTTTCTACGTCTTTGAAACAGCCAGGCTAGTAGTATTCCATAAGCAATCTTTCCTTTGATTTGTTTATGCCTAGGTGGCCGGACCACCCATTTCCATGACAGAGACTCAAAAGGACCTCCCTATACTTAGTAGGTACGACTAACTGATCTAAAATCCTAGCCTTTCGATCTCTGTAGTGCCGATACAACAATCCTCCTCTCTCATGTATCGTCACGTTGCGTCTAGCAATGCCTTCTTTAGCTGTGTCCTCTAATTTAGCTAAGCTCTGTTCATTCTTTTGCTCAGCTGCCAGGGACTCTCTTTCCACACGTAAGAGCTGATCAAAGTTCTTTGAGGCACGCACCTGAAGCACGCACCTGAAGAAAAAAGGAACTGTTCAACAAGACGACCTCGTGCGCCTGTACGAGAGTCGCCCCACAGGGAGCTGTGCGCATTGAAATCGCCGAGAACGACATAAGATTCTAGCAAGTCCTCTATAAATGACTGAAATTCATGTTTGTTTAATTTGAAGTGCGGGGGTACATAAAGCAAGCAAATGGTGACGAGTTTATTTAAAAGAACAGCTCGAACCACCACGGCTTCAAGGGGCGTTTGTAGCTGTAAACGCTGACAGGAAATACTTTTATGAACCAAAATGGCAACACCGCCTGATGATACGACTGCATCACCGCGATCTTTGCGAAACTTGACATGCGGTCGGAGAAAGTTTGTATGTTGTGGTTTTAGGTGTGTTTCCTATAGACACAGCACTGTTGGATTGTGTTTTTGGATAAGCTCTTGCACATCATCAAGGTTCCTAAGAAGACCTCTGATGTTCCATTGAATTATTTGTGTATCCATATTGGAGGTCAGTAGGTGCTGTGTGTAAAGAAACAGAAGTAGTGATTATGAAAATTACAGAGATTGAATTACAGAGCCCTTTTGAAGCCCTGTAACCTAGGGGCTGAAACCCCAGGGGCTGAATTCGGTAAAGATATTGCAGTCTCATTTAGTTCAGCTAAGGAAATTGGAGTAAGGTCATCCCAAGGACCTAATGTAGAATGAATAGCCGGAAGCCTGGCTGTAAATCGATTTTCTAAGCCTTCGGCAATCCCTTCTAAGGAGGCGCTCAGTTCCTGCGGGGTCAAAACAATTGAATCTAATGTTAAGGGTGTTGGTAGCACCTTCCTAGCACGAATGAAAGAAAATAAAGCACGCTTATTTTTTGAATTAGATAGATAATCATAATGTATAATATCGTATTCCTCTTTGGCTCGAATAACAGTACGCTTAAATACACCAGCATGAAACTGATAATTTTTCCAATTGGTCGGGCACTGATTATGTAGAAGCATTTTCCAAGCGGCCTTTCTTTTTCTGTAGTCCCGCGTACACTCATTATTCCACCAACGACAAGCGGTGCCTTTAGCCGAAGGGATGACAAATTCAGCTTGCTTCCGGGAACCCTCTACAATTGAGCAAATGGTAGAAGCGATTTCTTTATCACTGGCATTGGCAAGTTTCGAAACGGCAGAACGCAAGAAAGTCTTAAATTTCGTATGGTCCATAAATGTGCATGCCTCGTAATCTAAAGATGTTATTTGACAATTGATTTCAAATGACACAGGAAGATGATCACTGTTGGTTGCTGATTCAACCGCTACCCACGACAAAACCTTGATGCCAGCGCTATAAAATGTCAAATCTAACACTGAACGGAAGGGTCCTCTAACAAACGTTACTTGTCCTGTGTTCTGACATGAAAGGTGACTATCAATAGTCCACTCCCAAATTCGCTTACCACACAAATCTGTTTTGTGTCCCCACGACACGTGATGCGAATTGAAATCCCCTACAAACAAAATTTCTTTTTGCACACTGCTGGGGACATAAGCATTTATAATTGAAAATGGATGGTATCCTGGGAGACATAAATCTATGGCCAAAATTTCACAGTCACAGTCCATGATTTGAAAAGAAATTTTTGCCTTGTGAAAAATTTTACTGGAAACAAGTATCATTAATCCTCCACCTCGCGAGTCTCTATCTAATCGGAAGGACCGAAAAGCTTTTAAATGAAAATTTTTCTCTGGTGAAAGCCACGTTTCTTGAAGAAGTAAGATATCTGGATTGAATTGAATAGATAGGCAAGATAAATCTGTTGAAGCTGAAAATATAGAACGACAGTTCCACTGCAGCACTTTCAACTGTCCAATGGTGTTGAACGCACAGCAGCCTCAACTGCTGCCTTTAGAATACTTTCTGTAAGCACAGGAGTTGGTTGACACTTTTTTTATTTTGTTTTCATAGTTTTTGAAATTGGGGACCCCATGCGTTTGAGAGCTCGAGTGCCAAGTTCCATGTCTGTGACAATAGCAGTGTCTGAATAAGAGGGCTCATCCTCGCGTGTTTGGACTGGTGGAGTAGTGTCTGTGGAATATTCTGCAACTGTGGAGGGCGTCTCTACCTCGTTGCTAGGCGTTCGAGGTGTGGCGTTAGATTCTGGGCACTGCATTGGTGTCCTAGTGGGATGCATTATTTGCATCATGTGACTGGAAATTATTTGCGCTAAGCAATCAGAGAGAATGGATATCAATTTATCCATTGCCTTTTCCACAGCAGAGTCAATTGCTTCTGAGAGGTTAAGATCCATGCTATGGCCGAAGCTGCTCACAATATAACCTCAAATTTACTGGCTACTGGGCCAGGTACACCTTTTGGCCTGACAGGTAGTTGCACTTAATTGTTAAAGCACGGTCCTATCACGGTTATTCACGTGCCTGAAAAATGACCACTATATAAGATTACTGTGCGGTAATAGATGCAGGATTTGCCTGTTCTCCATATTGTGCACCATGTTGCCGTCCTACCTTTATGATATAGCCGCCATGCAGACTAGCAGCTATCAAACGCCAAAATGGTTGCCCACACATTCAAAGGCCTCGCGCACAGCTCCTCACACTTACATGCATTCAAGAGTTATGCGCCTGCCAAGGGCATCATTAAGGAATGTTGGAAGTTCGAGGCAGGTGCTATTCTGCACTTGAAACAATTTGTTCGCATGCTCATTGCGCGAAACTTCTTATGAGCACTCGATGAGTGACACTGTATTGTCTAGTGCAATTATTGTGATGGAGTCCACGTCCCAAACTTCAGACTGATGCCTCACCCTCTGAGCCTGACGACTAAGCATCTCGCCTATATGTGTAGATCTGGTAGTTGCCGGGCGCTGGCGTCGGCTACGGAACCTACTGGGCCTCTCTTCAACACTTGCCGACATTCTCGCCATAATTCGCACCATCGGGTTTCAGTTAAACTTTGTCAACTGCCAATTTACTTGTCACAAAATTTGCCTGCCCTGCCGAGGTACGGTATGGTTTCTTATCTTTAAGTTATCTTTACATTTAAGTTAGCGTCGCCCTGACATTTCCATCGGTTCCACTTTCCGCAACATGCCCGCATTTCTGTCGGCTTCTGTTCATATTTACAGAGATTTTTGATAGACGTTGAAAGCATAGCGCGGCCTCCTGACTATAATGTTCAAAAAGACATTTTATTTTCCTGAGACTGTCTGCAAGCTTCTGTCTTCTTTCCATTCGTCAACTTCTTGAATCCAATATAAATAGTAGCATGGTTTGACGACTATATGGTAAATAATGTGTTGGTACGTGATAGATCACATCTAGTAAGATTCGGGATTAATGATGAGAAGTCTAAGCAGTGGGCACGGCGGAGGCACCGAGACCATGCGTCTCACGAATCCCTTCTTGTTTATTGTGCAGGCCGTCCTTTTCACTTTTTCACCTGTACCGGCCGAGGAACTGAACACCGACAATCAACCTAATGCCACTACAACTGCGCATCAAGTTGCCGGATTTGACAAATCGTTTCACGATGCCGACGATTGTCTATGGAGCCTGCGTGGTTGGAGAGCTACGCCAGACGTTCACGTGACACCAACGTCATCTACGTCTCCTACATGGGTGTATTTAAAGGACTGCAGTGCACGGATCCCGACCAGTGGGCACGGCGGAAGCACCGAGAACATGCGTCTCACGAATCCCTTCTTGTTTATTGTGTAGGTGAGGCAAGACCATTTGGTTCATTCTTACCGTAGCAACAACGTATGCCTCTTGCTTCTGCCATGCCCACGGTCCATTTTTGATCTTACATTGATGATGTATCACTGTTTTGTTAATCTGTTACCATGTTGTGGGGACATTGAATCTAATCCGGGTCCTTCTACTGATGACATTCTTAAAATCATACTCGACGACATACGAGACCTCAAGCAAACAACGAACAGTAAACTTAAAGAGTCTACCGACAAATTGAGCGCCATTGACATGAAATTGGATAACATAGCTTCAACGGTCACCAAATATACGAGTAAAGTTGATGCCTTGCAAGAGACAGTCGATAGCTTACTTTCGAAGATTGACGACCTCGAGAACCGAAGCAGACGCAGTAACCTCATCATTTTTGGAGTAAAGGAAGCAAAAGGGGAGGATATTCCCTCTCTTGAGCGGATAGTATGAAAGATATCCTTGACGACCTGTTGAAGCTACCCAACGTGGGCATTGAACGAACCCACAGAATCGGTAAGCCAACAAAGAATAAGTGTCGTTCAGTTAGTCTCAAGCTTGTTGATGGGAGAGACAAACTTAGGATTCTGAAAAGCTGTGCTAAATTGCGAGATACGGAATTCAGTATTTCGGAGGACTTTTCGCCTAGGGTACAGTCTATCCGCAAGAAGCTTTGGGCAAGTACCAAAGTAAACAGGTCCAATGGGGATAAAGTCATCCTTGTTTTCGACAAGGTTAGAATCAATGGGACCCTTTACGTTTGGAATGAGGCGCGGAACGAACTTGTTCAGTCTACTAGGCAATGACCACGCTCTTGGGATGATTGCACCCAACAATGCAATCCAAACAACCCCCCTCCTCAGCCGACAGTTCCTCACAACCGAAGAGCTTTATCCTCAATGAATGTCAACGCTAGAAGCATTGTAAATAAAAGCGACGATCTAGAAGGTTTACTCATTGCTTACGATCCTGACATCACCGTGGTAACAGAGACTTGGCTTCCGGATAGCATAGATGATGCAGATGTTGTACCTGTTACGCATGAAATCATCCGTTATGATCGCTGTTCAAGAGGGGGAGGTGTGGCACTTCTGATAAAGAAATGCACTCAGTATACGCTGGTCCTACACCATAAGCAGATTGAAATGGTGTGGATAGCTGCCAAACTTTCCGGCCAAAACGCACTTATCGGAGCTGTCTATAGGCCACGCAATGCTGATATTTCTATGCTGGAGGCACTACACGACTTTCTATACGACAACAAAAAGCGCTACAGTTGCGTTATAATGAGTGGCGACTTCAACATGCCTAATATAGACTGGGACTTGATGTGTGCTACTTCAACATGTCATCACGCGGATCTGTTGCTAGACATCGCATATGCGTTCGATCTACACCAGGTAGTGCATACCCCAACGCGCCAGACTGCCGTATCAAGTTCGATTCTTGACCTCGTCTTCATATCCGAAAATGTCAGTCAACTAGGTTATACTGTCGATATAGTGCCAGTAATATCGGACCATTTCTCTGTCCTTTTTAAAAGCCAACTGTGGCGTAAAGCTGAGCGCAACAAGCCAAGGCCCTACTATGATTTTAATAATGCAGATGATGTCAGCATATTAGATTTCTTAGAACTAGACTATGATTTCTTTTTACAGTGCCACAGAAACTTTACAACTGCTAATAGTTTGTGGCAGCACTTCAAATGTTCGGTGCGTCATTGCATGAACAAATATATCCCGAAAAAACATAATAGCAAACGTCGAAGCCCCTGGATAACGCGCGAAATCATTCATATAAAGCGGCGCGTAAAACGATTATTATCTAAAAACTAGAGAGATAGCGGCACCTTGGCTGAGCTGCGATCGGACTTGCGTTCGAAAATAAAATCGTCCAGATTCACTTTTTTTTAACGTCAAAATGCACAACTTCCTTTCCAGCGATCCGAGAAAGTTTTGGCTTCACTTGACGCAAAATAAGGAACCAGTTAACAAATTGAAAATACGCGAGAAGGACGTCATTGACCCAACTTGTATAGCAACGGCATACAACGACTATTTTTCATCCGTTTTCCTGCGCAGTGCCAATAACAATTTAGATTTCAGCCACGCAACTATGTATGAACTTCCAGAGCTAATAATCACAGAAGAAGGTATTTTTTCAGCATTCCTTAGCTTATACATGAAGCGGTATGAGCCTTGGAATAGAAGATGAAGAAGCGCAGGAGTCTGGGTTCAGGAGAAGAGAAGAAGGAAGTGAGAATAAAAATGTAGACAAGATGGACGCCAGTTCCACAGCAATGCTTTACGTTTACTGTGTCCTTTAAGTAGGAACGCTACATTATTTTGGCGCAGCCGACAGCGAACTCCAACATGTGGGTGAGATTTTTCCTTGAGGAGACCTCCGCGGACAAGATCATCTTTTCGAGATACCAAGCTGAAGATGAACCAGCGGTGGAACTACCTCGCGAACTCAACTCGGCAGAACTCATGAACCTGGTTTTAGAGAAGGCTTCCATGGACCCTGATGAACTACGTCGGAACGGTGCTGTGAACGTGAACTTGCCTCTGGTGATCTTCGACGAATTAGTTCTTCAACCGATGCGTCGGAAGGACTCTGGATCACAGTCGTCGACGGAAGAGGTGAGCCTCGTTTTGAAAGCACTTCGGCTACAACAAGATCAGATTTCGCAACAAAACCAGCTGGTGACATCGCTTATAAGCTCTTTAAACGCTGAGAAGCCAGTGACTAAATTTGTAGAACCTGATGAATCCGACGGCATGTCATCAAGTCCAGAAGGTTGGCTTGAATTCTATGAATATGCCGCTGGAAAGAACAACTGGCACTCTAATGAGGACAAGATTACTAACATGCGTAGTTACTTAAGCGGTATTGCACGGAAGTGGTATGATTTGCACATTATTGAAGAGGCTGGCAACTCTTGGAATCAGTGGAAAGAAAAATTCTTGACGACATTCCGAAGCAACCCAGTGCAAAGGTGGGACGCCGCGCTTAATTTCAAATTCAAGCAAGGCTCCCTCGTAGAGTATTTCTTTGACAAATGCCGCCTTTTAAAGCTGGCCGAGCCTATGCTTCCTCCGTCTGCCGTAGTAGCACTAATAATGCACGGACTGCACGCGCAAGTCCTGAAGCAAGTGCAACTACGGTCACCTAAAACTATGGACGGGCTCCTGGAG
This sequence comes from Dermacentor albipictus, assembly GCF_038994185.2. Taxonomy (NCBI): domain Eukaryota; kingdom Metazoa; phylum Arthropoda; class Arachnida; order Ixodida; family Ixodidae; genus Dermacentor; species Dermacentor albipictus. Next base: position 442,224,915 of record NC_091821.1, read on the forward strand.
TGCCTTCACGACATATCATTTACTTCAGATAAAATATAAACGCTAGCTCAAGCGGTCACTTCACACGGTCCGGCACGGATTGGTCAAGCCGTAATCAGCGAGAACCGCGCCGCCTTGCAGGCGGCACAGAGAGCTTGGGTTGGCGCGCTCCCAGAGGTCGGGTGCATAACATCGACAGCGACCCTGTTCCCCTACTTTCGGACGCTGAAGAGGGTGATCAGTCCGACCCGATGACCACAACTGAGACTGTTTATTTAACTTGCTCTAGCCTACTTCACATCCCTGTGAAAGTGGGAAACAGACACATGATGGCTTTGGTTGACAGCGGTGCTTCTGTGTCTATAATAAATGCCAAGCTGGTAGATGCAAGTCACCTGCATAGTGGAAGAGTACTACGGGTTGAAGGCTACGATGGACAAGTGACAATGCATAATCAGTGGGCCTCAGTAAACATCGAGTTCCAAGGTCATGAAGTAGCGAGTGAAGTACTGGTGATTGAGGGGGTGACGTATGACTTTCTGCTATCCAGACCAGATATAAAGAAACTAAAAATCAACGTATACTGGGACGATGCGGTTTTAGAGGAAGGACTATCAAGGCAAGAGACACAGCCGGATAGGAAGGATAACCTGCGAGTTGTCAATTGCGCGGAGGATATTGCAACGACCTATCCTGAACTAGTATGCATAGGAAGCTATCCACCGGCGATGACGTCACACAAGGTGCCTTTCGAACTCACCGACAAGACCGTCATCCGAAAATCACCTTACAACATGTCAAGAGAGCGCAAGATATGGTTGAAGAAGGAATTGCAGGAGATGCTAGACGCCAATATAATCCGGCCTTCGGTGTCACCCTTCGCCTCTCCCATAACTATTGCGCCGAAAGAAGATGGAACTTTCAGACTGTGCACAGATTACAGGGTTCTCAACCGACAGACAGAACTTATACCATTTCCCATGCCGAAGATAGACACGATTATAGATGAGACAGGTGGTTGCCGATGTTTTTCACGTATTGACTTGTGCAAAGGTTTCTGGCAGATCCCGCTAACCGAAGAAACAAAAATGTACACTGCTTTTATCACGCCCTTCGACCTGTACGAGTATAACCGGCTTCCTTTCGGCTGGAAAAACTCACCAGCATGGTTCCAGAAGATTATGAACGAAGTCCTGAAGCCTTTAGGTGTCTTTTGTAACGTGTACATAGACGATATTATCGTCTTCTCCAAAACAGAGACGGAGCATCAGGCACACCTGTCCCAGGTATTAAATGCCTTGAGCTTGGCACACCTCAAGGTTAATTTTAAGAAAAGTGCGTTCTTTCAAAGAAAAGTGGTGTTTCTTGGAAGAGTCTTTGATGGGACTACCAAAAGCACGAAACAAGAGTCCGTCGAGAGGATATCCCAACTGGTAAAACCATATGACGTACACTCATTGCGTGTATTTTTGGGATTAGCAGGACATTTCAGGCCCTTCATAAAAGACTTTGCCATCAAAACAAGATGCCTCACGCGCCTAACACAGAAAGAAGTTCCATTTGAGTGGAATGAGGAATGTGAGAGAGTCTACCGTGATCTGGTGCACAGAATATCTGCTGACCCTATTCTACGCATACCAGATTTCACTTTACCCTTTGAACTGAATACCGATGCCTCACACTATGGGACAGGTGCAGTCTTGTACCAGAAATGTCCAGAGGCATCCGGCCGAGAAAAGCGACACGTAGTAGGTTACTACAGCTACACCCTCAAGCCACCTGAAGTCAACTACACCACTACTGAAAAGGAAGCTCTTGCAGTCCTCAAAGCAATTCAGTACTTCCGTACGTACCTAGAAGGTGCGAAGTTTACTTTGTTCACCGATCACCAAGCCCTCACTCATCTCTTGAATATGACCCAACCTAAGGGACGTATCGCCAGATGGGTGAACTATTTGCAGCAGTTCGATTTCACCATCTCCCACAGACCTGGACCCCTTTTGACTGATGCAGATGCATTGTCTAGACTGATGATACAGGCCAACAACGAACAATCGGCAGAAATCAATGAAATTAAACTGTGGGAAGGCACTGAACAATTGATTTTTAGGGAAGGTCGCTATCAAGTCCCGCCAACGCTGGTTTCCAGGGTGCTTTATTTGTACCACGATAGTCAAGAGATTTACGTGGCCTCACATGAAAGGCGACGTCAATCGATACGTTCGTTCATGCCACATTTGTCAAATCAACAAAGTGAAATATAAGCAGCCTACGGACGCCATGATAATACCTTGCCACTCAAACGTGCCTTTTGAAGTTATACACCTGGATTTCGCCGAGCTAAATAAGAAACGAGATGGAGTCCGAAAAACGCAAGCTTTTCTTCTGGCCATAGATGAATGCACCAGGATGGTCGCGGCACGGGCAGGAAAAGAAGATGCGAATAGTGTCATCGCCCTTCTCGAACGGGATATGTTTAGGACAACCAAGACAATTGTATGTGACAACGGTCCAGCGTTCAAGAGCGAAAAGCTAGCAAGATGGGCTCGAGACCATAATATATCAATCCAGTTCTGTGCGCCATACCATCCCGCAGCGAATGGGCTTGCAGAGCGTGCTATACGAGATGTTAAACAATACATCAGGATGTACGATAGTTTCCCTGGTGGTTGGAAATGCTCTTTAGAAGCAGCTGTAAGACATCACAATCGCTCCTACACCAGCGGCTTGGGATGCAGCCCGCAATTCGCTTCTTCAGGAGAAACCCCTATTCTTCAGGCGGACCGTGAACTTGGGCTGTTAGAAAATCTCCAGATCGTCGAGGAAAGGAAACAGAAATCGCAGGAGGAGAGGTACCGTAAACGAATGAAAAAAAATTTTGACAAGAGACATTGCTCAGATATTCCAGACATTCAAGTCACCGACCTCATTCTAGTTAGGAAAGGAGTAAGAGAATCCAATGCCAAATTTTATGGTCCTTACTCTGTGACAAAGACGGCCACTCAGAAAGGAATATTGAAGACTGTGTGGTACATTGGCGAACGTGGCTCAGTTGAATGTGCTTCGATTGGAAACGTTTTCAAGTATTACCCCAGGAGGGGTTAGCAAAAGAAACCTGGAAGGCTGAAGCGGTATGAGCCTTGGAATAGAAGATGAAGAAGCGCAGGAGTCTGGGTTCAGGAGAAGAGAAGAAGGAAGTGAGAATAAAAATGTAGACAAGATGGACGCCAGTTCCACAGCAATGCTTTACGTTTACTGTGTCCTTTAAGTAGGAACGCTACAAGACATTAGGAAATCTTCGGGACCCGACGAAATCCCCAATGCATTTTTGTTTAGATACGCGGAGTGGTGTGCCAAGTATCTTTATGTTATTTTTAGCAAAAGTTTAGAGAAAGGAGAAGTTCCTTCCGACTGGAAAATAGGCAAAATTGTACCAATACACAAGACTGGCGATAAGCTCACAGTAACTATCTATCGCCCGGTGTCGTTGTTGTGCACAGCTAGCAAGGTACTAGAACATTTCCTTTTCAAACATTTAAGCAGCTTCCTAGAAGGCAACAATTTCTTCATGAACAGTCAACACGGATTCAGGCGTGGCCTTTCAACAGTGTCACAGTTACTCCATATTACTAATGATTTGTTTGCAGTTCTTGATAACAGCGGCCAGATCAACATAATCTTTCTAGACTTTGAAAAAGCCTTTGACCGCGTGTCGCATTCCAAAATGATATTAAAACTAAAGCACCTCTTTAGAAATGAGCGTATTCTGAGGTGGCTCGACTCTTACCTAACGCAACGCCAACAATATGTTCAAATAGGTGACTCTAAATCATCAATGCTTCCAGTCCTTTCAAGCGTACCTCAAGGGTCCGTCCTTGGACCATTACTTTTTCTTGTTTATCTGAATGATCTCTCACTTGACACTGCTGTACAATGCCGATTTTTCGCGGATGACTGTGTTGTTTATCATGCCATTCAAACTAAAGATGATCAATTACTCTTAAGTAATTCTCTAACCTCAATTGCTAACTGGTGCCAGACCTGGAAAATGAGCCTAAATATCCCTAAGTGCTCCCAAATGACCGCAACAAAAAAGAAGAGTCCACTATCGCATGCATACAAAATTAACGACGTTGGCGTTACTCTTGTTGATACGTTTAAATATCTGGTCATTGAAATATCTCGCGATTTAAGATGGAGTGCGCACATTAAAAAGATAGCTTCGACAGCCTCAAAAAGACTATGGTTACTGCGGCAACGTCTGAAGCACTGTACAAGCAAGACGAAACTAGTTGGTTATACTTCACTGGTGCGTCCTCTACTTGAATATAGTGATGTCGTTTGGGACCCGCACACTAAAACTGATACAGATAAGCTGGAAAAAGTACAAAAAAAAGCACTCAGTCTTTTTTAATGCCTACGGAAGACAAGTATCACTATCTGATCTCCGTTCAAGGTCTGGCCTTCCAACACTGGAGGAACGCCGTAAGCTACACCGTCTGAAGATGCTTTACACGATAGTGAACGGCCAAACTAAAATGAAATTTGACGAATACTTACAGTTTAACTCGTGTAGAAGTACCCGCGGAAAGCACGAACTTACCCTTATTGTACCCCAGGCTAGAACTATCGCTTATCAATTTTCATTTTTTCCTAGAACGATAAGAGAATGGAACAGGCTTCCACAAGAGGTAACGAACAAACGTACTGTTGACTCTTTCTTAACGGCTATTTCTCAGTTGTGAGCGAAGCACGCAATTCCTTTCGTACCGAATTTTTATTCAACTCATGTCATTAGTTTCAGAGATATTGTTCTGCGCAGTAGCGCACAAGTATGATCTGTGAAGCACTGTGTGTGAGCTTGCTGTGTTCGAATTTTATTTTCACATTTTTTGCTTGTACAGTATCCCTTTGTATTTTCTATGTACCACTCCTGCTTTGGCTGCTAAAAAGCAGCTGGCAGTATTTTCAAATAAATAAATAAAATAAATAAAATAAGCACGAACGTTATCAGAGTACAGACGACTATTAGGGTCAAGTATATTAATCCTAATGTCGTCTCATATGATGAAGTTTTTATTTTCAAGAACAACTAGGTTTCAGATGGACTCAAGGTGTGAGCAAAAATAACTAATCGATGATGAGGGAAAGCAGTACGTACACGCAACGTTCGTGTTTCTGCCGTTCAACTGAGAAACCTTCTGATCAAATTCCACCAACATCGACTCGCAGTTGATGTTATTGAAGAGAAGGTGATGAAGGTGCCTATGAGATAATGATGAATCGATAAAGATTGTGGAACCACCACCATGGCTTCGTTCATGGTTAAATTATTCGGAAGTATAGTTGGGTAAGCCGCATAAATTTCCCACAGTCTTAGTTAACCATGTTTCCCAGGGGCGAAAGAAAACATGACCGATCGATCACAGATAGGAAGTGTATGAGGTAATCATGATGTTTTTTTTTTAGGCTGCGCAAGTTAAAATGAATTAGCGAGAAAGCCGATGCGTTTGTCTACGTGGTGGATTGTCTACTTCAAAACAAGAACCCTAGCTGATTAGAGCCCACAAGGCACCTACGCCCACAGAGCGCCCACCGCTTAACCTACATAATCCTTGCGACGGATGAAGCAACCGCCCTATTCGTGACATATACGTTTCGCACGAAGCCGCAAAGGTGCTGGGTTATGAACGATGCAAAAAATATTCACAGCGCATTTCATGTATCTTTCGGTAGGACAAGTTTGCATTTCGAGAACGAAAAGGCCAAGGCGTGCTGTGACCGCCGGTCGTCAGCAATTAAAACCCTACAGCAGGGCTCAGTGATTATCAATTGTGCACATTTAAAGGAATTTTTAGCAGCTGATGGATCGGCGAAAATTCCGTTCGTGCACATTGTGCAATTTTTACGGACTCGAAGCTGCATGCCAAAAATAGAAATTTGAGTGGCGGTGCTGCGCATATAATATGGACAAGTCTCTTATTGCAAAACCTTGCCAACAGCACTTTCTGTGCGGCCAAAAAAATAATTGTTGTGTTTAATGGCTTACCGCAGCTGTAGTAAAATAGGCTTGAAATTAAAGATTTCTCTAGTTAGTCGGTAATCTTGCAGCTAATTTCCGCATTTATTGCAGCATCTCGACCACTTACATATTTTCTTTATTTCTCACTCGCCTACCGTTGTAAGGTCACTGGTATAGTTGACTATTGTTTTTTCCACCAGAAGGTTCCCTTACATATATATATAAATTAAAGATTTCGTCACGTGGAAGGAACCGCTTGCAAATAGGCCAAAACTTTACAAGAAAAATTGTAAAAAGGAATGTTTCTAGAAAAAAAATGTAAACAAGAACATCTCTGTAGTCTACATGTGTTTCAACTTTTATTCGCCGTGCAAGCATGTCCCCACCACTTTCAGCGAGTCACCACGAGCTTTTTGAATGCTGTCACCTGCTGCGTGCTTTCAAGCAGTACAGTGCATACAAAAATAGCTAAGAGGTCCTCATGCTTCATTCGAATGACTGCACACAGCTAGCGTTTAGAGATCAGATCATTCGACGAATATTTGAGATGCGCATGAGTTTGTTTTCTAGCTGATAGACCTATGTTAGTTCTGACATAAAGTTCTGCTCTTCCCGTCTAACTGTTGTTGGATAATGCATGGATAATGACTACAGTTCCGACCCTAAGTTTAGTGGTACTAAAGAACTATTTGGTGGTGAACTATATTATTCGTCACCTTGTTTCTTGCAAGTGTTGAGCTGAAACTTATAAGCAAACGGTGAAGAACGAAAAATAAGGAAGTCGGACTCTACCATACGGCCATTAGAACGTAAGTATTCAAATTGTGCTCCCAAAATTCATTAGAGGGAAAGGTTGAACTTTCGAAATTATTTCATCCATCAAATTTCACAACTTCCGAATGAAAGATTGATCACGCCATAGTAAAACTGCCAAACTGCGTGCCTGGTTACGCCTGTTTTTCCTAGTAACTTCGCAACAGCATAGCGAAAGAAAGTGACCCAGCAGGCCAGGCAAACCACTATCGGAATAACCGATGGGGATTAGTACTTATTTCAGCATCAAAGGCGTGAACTCTTAACTCTAGCTCCATATTTCTCCATGAATCGGTAAACGTTTCCCTACATCGTCACTGACTGAGTTAAAAACGTGTGACCGGCACCCATCGCATGCAGCAACTCACCATCGCACAGGCATGAGAAATGCATTTTTCCAAGCTGCACATTCAGTCAACCTACGCTCCACTCGGTTTGTGCCTAACCGTTATAAATGGCGACACTAGAGCGGAAGCGTTTCAGAAGTCGATTCTTCTGTGGGTCACCCTAGAACCTCATATGAGTCACAACAAAAACTGCTGCACCCACGCATTTCAAATGAACCTGTGTTCCAGGTAGCTTGGTTTGCTCGCGCTCTTCCGATTCGATTCTATTGCGCCATTGTGCTTGTTCTAGCTTCTCGCGCCACCACTCGGCTTCCGGCTGAAGCATTACTTGTTTTTCCCTGTCAAGCACCACACGCCTGCGCCGCGTCTCGGTTCCTTACAATGCTACGACGTCACTCAATATTTCACTCCTGACGGCAAAGAAGGAATAGGTAATCCATTTTTCTTCAGGTTTTTTAAGTGTCAGCCGAGGTCGCTCTCATATTTTCGCGGCTGTGCTGTACTGATGAAATTGACTTTTTTAACGGTATATCGAGAGCCTGCGTTAAGGTTTATGCTCACCAATTCTGCGCGACTAGACGAAAACAAAGAAAATGACACATACACAAAGACCAATGTGTTTATTTTCCTTTCTCTGTTTCCGTAAAGTGACGGTGCACTTGTATTGAGGAACTTCAACCAACTAGTCCACCTACGCCCTCTATTAGCTCCTTGGGATTTGGGTTTACTCTTTTTCTGTGACTGGACAGTGGCAGTCCTTTGAAGGGACGTTTTTTCTAGCCACCTTCACGGGCTGCTATAGATGCTCGCCCTCTCACTGATTGGGCTGGCCCGATCCCAGAGAAAGTGTAATAATGAACTTTAATTGCAACATTGAAGGCTGAGATCCTGGAGACAGCGTGTAAAAGCTGGACCAAGCACGAAGGCTGATACTCATGGTCGTGTAAGCAGCGTTCGTGGAATAGCGTATGTACGGCTGCGCATATAAAAATTCGCGTATAATGGTGTGCTGCCTATGCAGCCGTGTCCTGGCGCCTATGCGCATATACAGTGGAAGCCAAAAAGACGAATCATACAGAGGAGGCACGTTGTAATTATGCTGCAAGAAAGGACGAATAACAGGAATAGCTTATCGAGCGTTACAGTAAGCCAAATGTCTGAATGTGTTTGCAATTCGATATTACTGTGAACACCTCTTTGCGAAGTGGGTAAAAAACACAGTCACCCGCATCACATACCTCTTTGCATAGCAGTTGGTTGAAACGGTACAAGGAAGCATCGCTTAACGCATTTTATACAAGTACGTCGGATCTGCCACAATTATATAATGAAGGTAACCTTGAAGTACATCATAGATGGAATGAAGCGGGCTTGATACGCATCATTAACTGGCCTTCGCATAATGCCATTAGCCCATCTAACTAACGGTTGGTATGCTTCGCATCAAAAGTGGCACTCAAATCGCATCACAATAAACCGGTAGGATTGGAACATAAAGGTATTTGAATGACGGTACTTTGAGGTATTTGAATGAGGTATTTGAATGAGAGTACACGGGTACATGTGTGTCTTTCTTTTGTGTTTGAGCAAAACTAGAACAAGGTGAAAGCAAGAGCCAATGTTTCGACAAATGGACTTGACTTCTTAAAGAAGACAAGTCCACTTGTCGAAACGTTGGCCCTTGCTTTCACGTGTTTCTCGTTTTGTTCATCGTCTTGAATTTCCATCTCCCGCCTTCCGCATGTTTTCCCTCCTTTTGTGCCTGTCGTTTGCTTCGTCTCAGCAGTGCGTTGTTTTAAATGCGCCGTGGGAGTTCCCTCGAGGATACGAAGTATTAGGACCATGCTACGCATATCGACGCAGGTGGAATGAGGCAATTGGACGCACTCTTTACCACGTGTTTAGTGGAATACTAGCGTCGGAGAATGCAAGGATGAGAACGCTATTCGTGACAGTGGGAAATGCGATTTATTTTTGTGTGCTGCCGAATTCCTTCTTCAATAAATATGATACAACAAATACTTGTTGACTGGTAATGGTAGTGAATCAGCCGTCTTTGCGCTTCGTGATATTTAATGGCAGCACATTGAAAATCACATTGACGCATCACCAAATTCTTTTGTAAGCACATTCATCGGATGAGATGCGGCTTCTCTTGGAGTATCGGCATGACATCAGAGTAATATTTATTTTATTTGTTTATCAATACTGCAATCCACAGTGGCAATTTTAGCAGGGTGGGAAACACTACATATGTAAAGAACACTATAGCATAGGCACCGAACACAATACAAATGAAGTGAACAGAGCTTGAACATAGCAGTGGCACAGAAAGATAACAAATTTTTGCTGAATACTTGAAGCAAATGCCGAAAGTGATGATATTAAGGCGTGGTCATTCGTTAGATGATTCCATTCAACCACTCTTCGCGGAAAGAAGGCATACTTAAAACAATTATTCCGCGCACTAAATGGGGTTATTTTTTGGCTACATCATTGCTTACTAGCATAACCAGGTGAAAACGTAGTTATCCCCGTAAGATCTGTCTCATAATAACCGTTGATTAGTTGAAAAATTGTAGGAACAAGGAAAGCAAAAAGGAAAAAGGAATCCTTGATGCTGAATTTTCTCTCAATTGTTCCCCTTTCTAAGTGTTTTGCGGTGCTGCCGCGGAGACAGAGAACTGAAGTCACGACCTCGTGCTTACTAAGAAATCCCAATAACCTCGAAGTCATCACTGTGGATTTTGTCCATGTTGATACCACGAATAAAGTGCAATTTCACTCAAAACATCACGCAAGGTAACTGTGGATTCTGGCATACATCCAATGGAATGCGCTTGTCTATACTTCCACCACACTCTACATCAGTATGAACAGCAGTTAAGTTGCACGCGAAAGGCGTACCATAAACTATTCGGCCTATCGGAACTGTGGTTCAATTGGATAGGGCTACAACATTTCCCTTGATGGTGGCTGGGGATCGTGCTAACCAGAAATGGCTTAAAGTTTTCGCAGAGCAATGTCAGTGCGAGTCAGCATTTACTCGGCTTCAAGTGACTGTGGTGTGCCCTCTTCAGAAAAGGAGCTGACTGCCAAGCGACGACTCTTGTGGATGTAGTCGAGCTCCCGTCAGTGCCAGAAAGATCGGCACCAAAATTTCCGAGAATGCCATTTGCGTCTACGGAGGCCGCGTTGATGAGTAGAACACTGCTGCGCTTGTGTTCAGTGCAATTGACCGTGACGTCTCCATGATCACGTGGCGCTATGCACATACTAATCCACTGGCGACGCAACTTCGAGTTTTTTTTTTTTTTTTCATTCGGCCACAATCCCAACCTCACCTTCATGATACCAGTTTTTGGGACTGCCACGTTTTCTAGGTCGCGCTTTATTTAATGGTGAAATTTCCAGCGATACCACTTCTGCAATATGTTCCTACTAATTGAAGGTTTGATTGATTTACGTTCACTGTCAGTGCCGTAACGGGGCTCCCATAACGTGAAGAAGGTTTCGCACGGCTCTGTGTATCTGCTTCTTTTTTTCCAAAACCTGCAGAGCCGAGCATTACTACTTCCACCTCGTGTGTTTTCAATCCAAACCTGTGTTACCCATCGCTTTTGATCAGTCTACCTACTGCAAATTGATATACTCCCTGCGTAATCCTGACACTCAGCTGCACACATACGTCGACGCCTAATGGAGTTATTGAAGCCATTCAGTAAACCTTTCTTGTTCTGTAATGGTTTAGCAAACTGCTCTTTTATTAGCAGTAATGCTAACAATGTCATCAAAATCTCATGTTTTAGAAACTTTTACGAGCTACGATAGACGCAGTGCCGCAATATAATGCTAAACAAATAACTGTTGTCACTCTCGGATAGGTCCCAAAAATGTTACGACACAGCATTGTGGCCGAAACCATCCTAGATAATTCTGTAGTAGGCAACAGCTGTCTTACCTCACCGCACTCCCTCAGGAAAAGGAAAGACAAACATATTTTTCTTATGCAATAATCCCAATGCACATACGGCGTTCCGGTATAAAGACTCGTGTGTTCCCAGGCATATTATCCAGCACCTCATCTGCGACCCCGATAAGAACCTACAGACTACGGGCAGCATTGACCAAAACCAGGCCAAAGAGATGAAATGTACAAAGACTGAAATGGACTGTTGTACGTTCGCATTTGTTCTCGTAGTGCTCGTTTTTCGAGCGCTTACAAGACCACAAAATGCATATAATATGGGGACATGTTCCATATATTACAGGGAAACGTACGGGTTTTCTGATGGGGATTTCCATTTGTTCACAAAATATGATTGAATGTGGCGTCCATAAAGTTTATTGTTTAAGCTGCTGCAATTGTCTGTGCCATTCTGTGATTCCTCGACAAAATGTATGGACTCAACAGCAGACATACTAATGTTACGAATTCTGGTAGTTGACAGGGCCGTCCGAGTTGAATTGCGAGACACGGCAAATGCGAGTTAGAGAAAGAATGCCGCACCCGAATGGCGGATCATTATCTGGAGCAGTGAGAGGAGGCGAAGGCAGGAATGCCAGACTGAATTGACAAAGACGCGGCTACAAACCGTTCGTGCTTCTTCGGCGATGAAAACTCCGCTTTTGAATCGATTTCCCTAGTAGTTACTGACAGGACACCCCGCATTTCCTTGTGGCAATTGTCGGCAGTAAGAGCGGAAGCGCACCAAAGCGAAATTATATGTGTAACAAAGCAAGTGTGGCTCCCCATTCAACTCGGGTATTGTAACATTCTTAACAGCAGACAGCGTTCCTTTCGTCGGCCACCTGAACGGGACGACTCTCTCTGGGCGAAGATGCCATGAGGAAGATCACCGCCAGCCTGAATGTCAACTGTGATTTCTCTCCCATTGTATATGTCAATGTAATGTCTGTATCAGCCTTCATGTATCAGTTCATGATCACATTGCTCCGGAAAGAGCAGCTGTAGCGTTTAAGAAAGCTTTTACGGTGACTAATGATTTTCTCTGAGATCCACTGGATGGCCAACGGCCATGCATCTTTTTGGGGAGAACAGCCATCCATATAACAGCAGTAAATCTGCCTTCAATGCTTGCCTTGCAGTTTAGCGTCTTGAGCACTGCTGAATAACGCAGTGGACATCTCCATCTGGGTGGCCAAAAAATCACTGCAGGCTAATGGTGCGTTTTATCCTGCACAAGAAAGGTGCAGCGTATATGCTGTACTTTTCTGTTGTTTTTGTTGTTTTCTGTACTTTGCTGTTGCGGCTGCGCAAAGAATACACAGCCGCAACGCCCATTTTTACAGATGGCTCTACAACTCCACATTGCTCATCATGCGGACTTTTTTTCCTTCTACAGGGCAACGATTCTCCTTTCGTCTTGAGCGAGCGGCCTCATCTACTTCAGCGGAGTTATATGGCATTAAGGGGGCCTTTGTGTATGTACTTCGACAGCAGCCGCCAAAGATATGGGGGATTTTCACGGATCCAAAAGCAGCCCTACAAGTGTGTGGAACAGGCACAAGCGTTGTAATAATCAACCTGCAGCATTTGGCATTGCTTATCTTCACCACAAGGCTAAGATTGCTGGGCATTACATCAAGTTCCAGTGGATACCTGGCCATGCCGGCATTTCGGGAAATGAAGAGCGGATGAAGCTGCCAGATAAGGACTCCAAGGCCGCAATTTCAAAAGAAACTTTTTTTTACAAAAGCAGACACTTTAAACATGGAAAAAATATGCCTATCAAGAAAAAGACCGCATCTGTAATCTGCCGCTACACCAAGATATCATCCTCCGCTATATTGACCCAGAAATGAGACTGATATTTTCACGAACCCTTCCTCGACACTTAGAGACCTTGTACCATCGTCTTCGACTGAATGTGGCATATGCGAACAATTATCTGTGCCACTAACCAATGCTGTGATAACTGTCGCAACTTAGAGACAATTAAGCACATATTATTAGAATGCCCCGAGTACCACGACGAGAGACAATTTTTTGAGCAACAAATGGACATGATTTGCTACGAACCGTTAACTTTATCGAGCATCTTAGATCCAATGCTCGGCCCTTCAAAACAGCGGTGGGTTTTGTACTTATAGTTCATATACCTGTCAGAAATTGGTTTAATAAGAAAGCTTTAAAGATTGCACACTTCATATACAAAAGCATAAATTTACCCGCCATGTCACCTGTAAATATTACTATCTGGTCCACTTGAACATTTCATATTTATTTTTACCCTCTTATTCTCCCACTCTCTTCTGGAATCTTTTAATCCCATTCCCCATCCCTATACAGAGTAGCATACGCGCCGGCTAAATTCTCTGTTTTTCTAGTAAAGACCCCTAGAGGAAGTGTAGTAATGTTTCAAAGTTCGGTTATCACGAAAGTTTGGTAGAATTGACGTTTGTATACATAAGCGTATGAAAAATAACTTGAAGTTCCTACAGTGATGATCAGACGTAGTTAATCCGGCGTGCTGTGAAAAGCAACACATATAGAATAGCAGGAATTACTGTGAGGACGGAAAATTTCACTCGGGATAGTTTAAATGTTTGCCGTAATGTGACATGTAGTATGATGATTGTGTAAGCAGAGGAAATACTATGACACCATCACTTTGTACACGCGCGAATATACATAAATTGGGTATAGTGGCAGTTCTAACACCTTGTCTTAAAACTGGCTCTCTTTTTTTTTCTCCTGTCCTCATCCGCCTTTCTCGAGGCATGACAAGCCCATTTCCTATACGTGGCACTATCGAGACTGACCATCTGGTGAGCGTTTGAGCACCCATTAAGCAAAGCAAAAGTCAGCTACCGAGTTCGGTCAAGGAGATAAAGCGATCCTTCGGTCCGTACAGATGGGCAAGGACTATCCCTAAATGAACCCTCGAACTCGTCCACTTACGTCTGACGCGTCGCACTGTGGCAAAAGAGAAGCCTCGACGAGCATGCATACCAAGTTGACGGAGTGAGAGGCAAGTATAGATCCGGACGAAAGAAACAAATAAAAGGACAGCAGAAGCCATGTGTTAACCTCAGAAGGAATGAAGACGAGACAGGCTGTGTGGCATGAATGGAACAAAGACAAGCCAAACGCCTCTGCCACACAAAAATGTTCTAACGACAGCACTGCGGTGGTCAAGGAGACGTTGTCGCAGCAGTTGCCTCGGTTTGTTTTCGGCTGCGACAGCTTCCGCTCACGATATGTCCGGAAGCGGTGCTTGACACGGAGTACTTAATCGGTGACGAGAGGTCAAATAGCACATATTTCTTAGGTTTCTGAACGGGCGCCACCACTGGCACGTTCCAGGGTTCCGTAATGAATATATTCTTTGTGCGGAGTTCAAGAAGCCGAGAAGCTCTTTTTTTCTTGATGTGGCCTGGTTTGCAAGCATCTGTTTGCTGATATTCTCAGTGTAATATCTGAAGTACGCGAGCATTGTGCGTTGGATGGGCGGTGGAACTGAAGACGATGACGAGCAGCGAGATTTGACGCTAGCGTTCACGGCGTCTACAGAGGAAAAAGTACCAATCACTGAAAACCCACGGAGAAAAACAAGGGAAATGCGCAAGCGATGAAGGCTAAGAAAGCTAGATAGAGGAACATTTATTTCGTGATGCGGTCAGGCACCTTGTTGGTTGGGTAGACCTATCCACTCATGCCGCTAGTAGTGTTCGCTAGATCAGCCATCGCCTCACCTGCGGTTCGTCAGAACAGTCTCCTAGGAGGAATCTGTAAGAACATTTGGGGCAGTAGGGACACGGCGGCCGTTCTACCAAGAGACGGATGCAAAGGCGCGAAAGGTGCAAGTTTTACAGGCGCTTCAACTCGGCTTGAAGCTGCTTCTACGTGGCTATCTGTGGTACTTCTTAGGGCATGGTGTCTTCCCGTAGCGCCGGGCACTCTCCACCCTCTTTCCTGATTTCTAGTTGCAAGGTGATGAGGCACAAAAGAGCGCAGTGTTGCATGCTTGGACCTCTACACTGAGGGTTTCCAAGGGACCATCCGTGCATTGTTGAGAGCTTGAAATCGTTGGGCAGTGAACACTTCTCGACCTGTAAAACGATCGTCGAACACATGTTCAGGTAAGCCTCATGAAACTAGATTCTGAGCTCCAGCCCTTACATCAATATACTAAAGCCTAATTGATTTACAATTAACTGCTAAGACCATTACTACAACGTTAAACTCTATAATCGATGTTGACCTTGGTTAATTTCATCGCTTTATAGCGTGTTGGCCTATTGACCTATTCGTTCATCGAGTACTGTCTTATAGTATCATTGTCATATAACAATACTTTATTTTATTAAATGGTGTTCTCACTCATAGCCTAAGTAAGGGTTGAATAGCGCGAATGACATTGATAAAGTCATCATGCATATGTTTACAGCCAGCCTTCTCTCTTTCATAAAGAGCCACAGCAACGGGTGCTTTGCCCTTATTTTAAACGAACCAAGCATCACACTTTGGTTGGTTGCAAAATAAACAACGTGTTATTTGCAGTATAAGGAACTGTTTTATTTCAGAAGTACCTTTTCTGGAGGTGTTCCTGTATAAAGTCTGAATAAAAATGATTTCACTCATGATGAAACTTGCGCATATTTAGCCCTTTAAGTCTGTTACGGTTTTGGCTTGAACTGCAAAGGGATCTAGTATATTGTTACGTAGGATGACGCAGACGAAAAGCTATGTACAAATATATTTACAAGGAAAATACGCTGTGCTAGGCCAAGAGGCAACAGCCCGCGCTAGCATCTAAACGTCGTCGTCGTCTTCACACTGCTGGCCTTTCGTGATCGCACATATTGTGCCGTAGCACTACCCCTGGCTGCAAAAGCGCCGTCCCGGAGCGATTAAAGATCGGACTCGGAAGCAGTGTAGTAGGCCTTGAGCCTACTGACGTGTACGACATCACTAGATGCCACAGGAGAGGACGAGGTTGAGCCCACAGGAGCAATTTCGTAAGTCACAGGCGTCACCTGGCGCAGCACGCGGTAGGGCCCTGTGTATCGCGAAAGAAGTTTCTCTGAAAGTCCGACGTGACGAGAGGGCGACCACAGGAGCACGAGCGCACCAGGTGAAAACTGTACGTCACGATGGCGGGCGTTGTACTGACACTGCTGAGTGGTCTGTGAGGCCGTAAGTCGAGCACGGGCAAGCTGGCGTGCATGGTCGGCGAGGGCGATGGCGTCGCGCGCATACTCGCTTGTTGAGACCGCAGCAGGAGGAAGTGCCGTGTCTAGGGGCAAGGTAGGTTCGCGACCGTACAGGAGATAAAAGGGAGAAAATCCGGCGGTGTCGTGCCGGGAAGAATTGTACGCAAATGTTACGTAAGGAAGGGCAATGTCCCAGTCGTGGTGGTCCTTGGAAACGTACTTGGCCAGCATATCGGTAAGAGTACGGTTTAACCGCTCTGTCAGGCCATTGGTTTGAGGATGGTATGAAGTAGTCAGTTTGTGTTGAATGGAGCAGGAACGCACAATGTCAGCGATAACTTTGGAGAGGAAGTTTCGACCACGGTCAGTAAGCAGCTGTCGCGGGGCGCCATGAAGCAAGATAATGTCACGCAAGAGAAAGTCCGCGACGTCAGTGGCGCAGCTGGTAGGTAGAGCCCGAGTGATAGCGTATCGGGTGGCGTAATCAGTCGCGACGGCTACCCATTTGTTCCCAGAGGATGACGTGGGAAAGGGACCGAGCAGGTCTAATCCAAGACGAAAGAACGGTTCCACAGGGACGGTGATCGGCTGGAGATGACCGGCAGGTAGCACCTGAGGTGTCTTCCGACGCTGGCAGGGATCACAGGCAGCAACATAGCGTCGAACGGAGCGAGCGAGACCAGGCCAATAGAAGCGGCGGTGGACGCGGTCGTACGTGCGGGTTACCCCAAGATGTCCTGCAGTGGGTGCGTCATGCATCTCAATGAGCACAGCCTGTCGTAGATGTTTTGGCACGACAAGAAGAAGATCAGGGCCATCAGGGAGGAAGCTCCTTCGGTACAGAATGCCGCCCTGGAGGACATATCGGCGAACGGATGCGTCAGTAGGTGTAGAGCGCAGACGCTCGATGAGTACTCGCAGCGATAGGTCTCGGTACTGCTCATCGGCGATGTTAGCGAAGGCAGACACAGAGAAAATGCCGTCGGCGGTACTACTGTCGGCGTCGTCAGGCTCGTCTACCGGGTAGCGAGACAGGCAGTCAGCGTCCTTGTGTAGTCGGCCAGATTTGTAGGTGACAGAGAACGAATATTCTTGGAGGCGTAAGGCCCAGCGACCAAGTCTTCCTGAAGGGTCTTTCAATGAGCATAACCAACAAAGCGCGTGATGGTCTGTGACAACGGAAAAGGATCGGCCATATAAGTATGGGCGGAATTTCGCAACCGCCCAAACTAGGGCCAGACACTCACGCTCAGTGATGGAATAGTTGCGCTCCACGGGTGAGAGGAGCCTGCTGGCGTAAGCGATAACACGGTCGTGGCCACGCTGGCGTTGTGCTAGTACTGCTCCAATTCCGTGACCGCTGGCATCAGTACGGACTTCGGTAGGCGCAGAAGGATCGAAATGGGCCAGAACGGGAGGCGTTGTGAGAATGTCGATTAGATGAGAGAATGCAGAGGCCTCGTTATCGCCCCACTGGAAAGGAGAGTCTTTTTTCAAAAGGTCGGTTAGTGGTCGTGCTATGGCGGCGAAATTCCTCACGAAACGGCGGAAGTACGAACAAAGGCCGATGAAGCTGCGCACATCCTTGACACACGTCGGAACAGGGAAGTGCGTAACAGCATGGATCTTGCCTGGGTCCGGTTGCACTCCGTTCGCGTCAACGAGATGTCCAAGGACGGTAATCTGGCGACGGCTGAATTGGCACTTCGATGCGTTGAGTTGCAGACCGGCTCGCCGAAAAACGTCCAGGACTGCTGAGAGGCGCTCGAGGTGCGTAGCGAACGTTGGGGAGAATACGATAACGTCGTCCAAGGAGCACAAGCACGTGGACCATTTGAAACCGTGAAGAAGGGTGTCCATCATGCGTTCAAAAGTGGCAGGAGCGTTACATAGGCCGAACGGCATCACCTTGAATTGATAAAGACCGTCGGGTGTCACAAAGGCAGTCTTCTCGCGGTCGAGATCGTCCACGGCAATCTGCCAATAGCCGGAGCGAAGGTCAATAGAGGAGAAATAGCGAGCACCGTAGAGGCAGTCAAGGGCGTCATCAATCCGAGGTAGGGGGTACACGTCCTTTTTGGTAACCCTGTTAAGGTGCCGATAATCCACGCAAAAGCGCCATGAGCCATCCTTCTTTTTTACCAGCACAACCGGTGACGCCCAAGGACTACATGACGGTTCAATAATGTTCTTGGCAAGCATTTTGCGAACTTCTGCGTGAATAACCTGACGCTCAGCTGGTGACACTCGATACGGGCGGCGATGAATAGGAGGGGCATCGCCGGTATTAATGCGATGTTTGACAGCTGTAGTTTGGGCTAAAGGACGATCGTTAAAGTCAAAATTATCGTGGTAGGAAAACAGAACGCGGTAGAGTTCACGAGCGTGCTCGGAGGGCAAGTCGGGGGCAATCATTTTCCGTAAGTCAGCGATGGAACAATTTGTCGACTGCGATGGTAGAGAAGTATCGGATGAAGTGTCTACTGCAATGGATGCTACTGAGTGATCCTCGAACGAACAAAGCTGGGCCAAAGACATTCCACGTGGCAGCACTTGTGTCGTCAAGCCAAAGTTGACCACTGGCAGGCAGACGCAATTCGCCGTAATAGATAAAACTGTATGGGGTACTGTGATCCCGTGTGTAAGGAGGACGTCTTGCATAGGAGCCGCGATGTAGTGACCGTCGGGGACTGGTGGGGATGACACTAGGTCAACGTAGGTCAGTGCCGAAGGTGGCAAGCGGACGAAGTCGGCGGAACTGAGGCGACTGGGGTGTGGTTCAGTAGGATCCAGAACAGGCAGGTCAAGGCGGAGAGTACTGGCGGAACAATCGATGAGAGCAGAATGTGCGGAGAGGAAGTCTAAGCCGAGGATGATGTCATGGGGACAGTGGGCGATGACTGTGAATAGCACGATTGTTGAGCGATCGGCGAAGGAGACGCGGGCGGTACACATACCAATTACGGGGGCTGTTCCGCCATCGGCGACACGGACAACAGGCGTCGTGGCGGGCGTGATGATTTTCTTGAGCCGGTTACGAAGGTCAGCGCTCATTACGGACAAATGCGCCCCAGTGTCTATGAGAGCAGACACGGAAACACCGTCGACGTGCACGTCAAGAAGGTTCAGATGAGTGGGCAAAGTCAGTAGAGGATTTGGCGGCGTAGGGAGCAATGCAGCGTCACCTCGAGGCGCTGCATCGTCTAGTTTTCCGGCTGGGAGCGGCGCCCGAAGGGAGTCGGCGAATAGGAGCGACGGGGCTGGGGAGAGCGAGATTGACGTCGTTGGGGCAAAGGCGAACGAGAATAGGGGCGGTTCGTTGCAGGAGAATCAGTGGCGGCATTATCGGAGCGTGCGGCATAGGGACGAGAAGGGCCACCTGAGGGGTGAGCGTAGGCAGTATAAGTACACCGGATCGGGGAACTCCAGCGACTACGACAGTGCCGAGAAATGTGCCCGATTCGATGGCAGTGGAAACAAATAGGCTTGTCGTCAGCAGTGCGCCACTCAGATGGGTTGCGGAAACGTGGTGGGTAAGAAGATGCGGGACGGGGCGAAATCGAAGAAGCCGGGCGGGTATCAGGGCGATGGGCCGGGCGGGTATCAGGCCGATGGGCCGGGCGGGTATCAGGGCGATGGGCCGAGCAGATGGTGTGAAGACCCATGTTGTCAAACTCCTGGCGGACAACTGCCTGGATCAGTGAGACCGTGACCGCAGATGTGTTGGTGGGACTGGAGTCGAAGGCAGCCGGATAGGCGGCCTCGATCTCACGCCGGACGATCCTGGTAACATCGGCAGTGTTGTTGGGACGAGGAGCGTCGGCACAGGAAGATGTCGCGGGGGTGTTGGGCAGACGGGCAAACTGCTGGTCAATACGTCGGCTTTTGGCGAGTTCCAGGCGGCGGCACTCTTTTATAACAGCATCCACCGTGGCTACGTTGTTGCAAACGAGCAAGTTGAAGGCGTCATCGGCAATGCCTTTGAGGATGTGGGAAACCTTGTCTGACTCAGGCATGTGGGTGTCAAGTTTGCGGCACAGAGCCAAGACGTCCTGAATGTACGTGACATAGGGCTCTGTTGACGTCTGCACACGGCCGGAAAGCGCCTTCTGCGCGGCAAGTTTTTGACCGTAGGGGTTGCCGAACAAGTCTCGAAGCTGTGTCTTAAGTGAATCCCAACTGGTGAGCTCATCTTCGTGCGTGCGATACCAAACTCGAGGTGTGCCACCGAGGTAAAAGACTACGTTGGCGAGCATAATAGTAGGGTCCCACCGGTTATTGCGGCTGACGTGTTCATAGAGGCTGATCCAGTGATCGACATCTTCCCCATCGTGGCCCGAGAATACGCCAGGATCACGGGTAGCGGGGAGAGTGATGTAGGTCGTCGAAGGGGCAGCAGGTGTCGGAGCCGGCGGAGTCGGGTTGTCGTCGCCGGGAGCCATGAAGGAAGGCTCGACGTACCGTCCACTGCGGAGCTCCGTGACGAGGGACAGGGAACGTCCACCTCCACCAGATATGTTACGTAGGATGACGCAGACGAAAAGCTATGTACAAATATATTTACAATGAAAATACGCTGTGCTAGGCCAAGAGGCAACAGCCCGCGCTAGCATCTAAACGTCGTCGTCGTCTTCACACTGCTGGCCTTTCGTGATCGCACATATTGTGCCGTAGCAATATAAAGACAAAGAAGATGTACTATTCGACGTCCCCTACAGCGCATTTTAATATGAACAGAAGCATATTATTTGGAAGAAAACGCACATTTACCAAGCCCACAGTAAAAATAACCTCTTCAAGAACGCTGCGAAAGCTCCGAGAATTGTGTGCAGGTCAAATGCAAACCAGGCAGCGCTTTGCCGATTCACATTTGACACGAGAGTGTTAATACCTTCCTCAGCCGAATGGTCAGCAGCACCGCAAGTCACTGTTGGGGATGGGATGAAAATATAGCGAATATTCTTTGCTGCTGTGAAGCTGCGACTCCAAACGGCACGATTTGTGTACGAGTCTTAGCCGCTTAGACGACACACCATTCTCGGGGTTTAAGATCTCGGGAGCTCAAAAGCGGACCTTTACAACGCAGAAAACTATCAAAGCACGCTTCTTGAAGATAGGCGGACTAGACGAGCACTTGTGACTGTATACGCGAGTGCACGGGGAAGGCGGAAGATGGCAATTCAAGTCGGTGAACAAAATGAGAACAAGACAAAAGTGGCAGCGAACGTTCGGCATGTCAACATGTCCTTTTCACTTGTCGTCCAATTGTCGAAACGCTGGCTCCCGTTTTTCCCTTGTTCTGGTTTTGTTCCTCCTATACGTGAGTGAACATACATCTACAGCAAGTGTAAGCGCACACACTGTCCTCATCTCATCCTTGCTCCGCTGTGTGCAGTGTAGAGAACCGGGTGCGAGTTTGGTTAGATTCTCTCTGAAACCTCACAAACAGTACGCACGAAAAGGCACCTGATGTCGTACAAAAAATATTTTGCTTGCGAATTGATGCGCGAAGAAGTGTTCCAGCCCTAGTCTGCCACCATCGATCCGCCTGAATAGGTTTGTCCGACTACATGTCACCTAACTTGAAGTCCACACACAAACAGTAAATACAGTGATATATTTAAAATATTTAGCCACTCATACCATAACACCATACCAAGTCTTGCTTATAAAGCACAGAGTACACTTTTCGTCCCGCGGAAACGTAGGGTTCAGACACGTTCAGCGCGTTCACCTCTTGGTAAATTTCTTTTTTGCTGTTCCTTACTGAACCAGTCATTATCTTTGTAGAATTGAAGCAGAAAACACATATTTCTTATTTTTTTTACTCGAGTAGTATTTTGGCAAAATTCGTGAGGTCGACAGCCATTCTCCATGCCGTAAACAGAGGTACTTTGTCGAGTTCACATGAGATTTCACTAAATTGTTAAACAAGTCTAGCTGCCGATGACGTCATTGTTGACCAGCAAAGGAGGTATATCATCGCGATACACCATGAGTTTAGCTTTGACACCTTCGGTCGGAAGCGTTGAATGCATATACATCAATGCAATGCAATAATATAGATTGTTGAAGGCATATAAATCAAGCAATATAACCATGATGAAAAAAATGAAGAAATAATGACAGTCAGTTGCCCTGTATATATGCAGTGAACTTATTTGCAGGTCGCCTGGGCTGTTTAGGCAGGACCTGCTGAAAACGAAGCAGAAGTATCAAGTAATATAAAACGAGCGCTACCAGTGTCCAGTCATGAGGACGTCAGCGGAAGCACTGGCCACTGCAGTAATGGCAACGAGACCGGCTCTATAAGTTACAAGATGTATCAAGCGCTTGAATTCACATTTATGAAATTTAATGAAGCGGTGATCGCGTAACTGATCATTTCACATCACGCAAACCTTCTTTCTGCTCCGCAGTGTTGATATAAATAGGGTTAAGAATGTTTTTGGAGGTGTCGTGCTATGATTACACGGCTAAACAAAGAAAGAAGTGTCACTAGCTATACACAAATTGAGTGTGGTTCCATCCGCGGAACGGCATAGCTTGAACCATGGGGTCACCAATTTATTAACGCGGCTGCTCCATCTTCGTGCCGCGTCCAAAACTGTAGAGGACACGCGCATTATGGATGAGCTGTCATGGCCACCATTCATTCGAACCCGCCAGCCACGGTGCGAATGGTTCCCGAGAGTGCTAGTTAGACGCGGCCACTCAGGCCAGACGCGTTTTGCTTGAGCACACGGCCCTCTTCATCTTTTTCACTCACTATCGGCTGCATGTTCTTGTCGCGCCTACACAAGTGCATCGTTTTACAAAGTGTTTAAAACATCACCCTAGTGCCTCCCGCAGTTCCTAACGGGGCTCCTGAGCTGAAGGCTTTGCCACAGTCGAGTCGCCCATCTCATACAGCCGTGGTCCCAATAACAGACCAAGCTAAAGCCTATGTCTCTCCGCGTCATACAGACCCGCTTCACTAACAAACGTCAGCAGTAAAATTTTAGTGAAGATTTTGGAAGCAAGGCTTGAGGCTCTCACATCAGGAAACTGTCGACAAAAAGTAATATATAATAAAAGCTTTGTATTCCCCTCATAGCAGAAGATACTCATTTGCTGCTGACCGCTTGCTAAATATGCTTCAGAATAGCCCCTACAAGCTCTATGTGCGAGTGCATATATTGTGCGTGAATGTAGTTTCTTGTTTGCCAAATATTTAGTCGGCCGTTTGAACAACTGCACGAATGAGAACAGTACAATATAAGTGAATGAGGAATTTCGTATGACAAATTATTGGTTACTACTGATTTCTTAGTGTGGTTCCCTTACTAAGATAAGACTCATGCTTGGAACACCTTGCTCTTCAGAAATACGTGGTTCACCAAGCAATGCCTGCGCTTCGTTTTCACCGTGATGGTGCTCTGCGCGTTTTTGTGACAATAATGACAGACGAAGAAAAACAAGTGCGATTTCCCGGTGTTTACTCAGCCAAGTGAGCGGAACTATCCAACGAAGATTGCTTGCACCTCCATCAGCCATAATTCAAACCTTCAATTGGCACAATTGGCAGTAGGCGCCGTTGTGTGGTGTTTCATTTTTGGCTTATGTACTGAAGTTCCAATATCAACCCAGAGTGTAGAGACGCGAGGCACTTATTGTTTCTCGGTGGTGATTTGTCGTTGTCGGTACGAGAGCTTTTTGAGCGCTCATTTGAATCGCAGTTCATGCCACACGTAATGCCTGCGGCTGCGAGGACAAAATAAACCACGTATTGTGCCACTGCCCTCGATTCGACGTGCAAAGACAATTAATATTAATGCCATCTTAGTGACTAAGCGATCACCAAATGATTGCTGAGGTGCTACTGGAACACTGTTTCCATCGGTCATTGGCACAGAAGGCAGTAAAGGTGCCTTTTTTTTTTATTCCGAAACGGAGTGACTTAGGTGAAGGGACCCCTCACTATAGTCACAAGGCCATACTGACGGGGCAACAGCAGGCGATATAGAAATTGTGTAATAGCGCACCTTCACGTCTGGTTGTGTGCGGCCGCGCAATATCATTGCGTTTCTGATTGCGAGGTAACAGGAGAAAATAGTTTTGAAATGATTTTCTTCATTTATTATCACTGCGTTTTCATACTATTTCCCTCGTTCAACTTATGCCATACGTGTCATTTTTTTCTATGCTTCACCACAAAGCCTGGCACGTAACATCTCGGATTAAAGAGGTGAAGATGTCCAGCGCGAAGCGCGACGGTGGCGGTAAACGGGGAGCGATTGCGAAGATGCTGCATTATCGGCCGCAGACCAATGAATGAGGACCCGTTCGTACATTGTTCTTGTGCACCCAATTACACAGCGTCACTTTTAGATAGCGCAACTATATGTAGATAAAATGGCATAGAATAATAAAGGGCGTGTCACTTTTGCAACTACAATGAAATGACGGGCCCCCTGATAGTATTAGGTGGAATTCTGAGAACTGGTGCCTAGCGAAGTCTACTTTCACTGAGTGGTGCTTTCTGGGCACGTGAATACATTCATATATTCGGTCTTTCTCTTCTTTCTGTTTTCTTCTTCCCCTCCTCCACTGTAGTATAGCCAATTAGACGCCTTTCTGGTTAACAATTCTGCGTTCTCTGACTAGTTTCTTGCTATTTACTATAGTTCTCTCCAGTAGCGCGAATTCATTACTTGTTATTTCTCTTTTGATATTGATTTTGATACGAGCCGGACCAATGTTTAAAAAAAGAAAGTTCTCACGCAGCCTCGTCAGATTAGTGTACTCGCTTGTATATAATTGAGAGAAACAGAATATCAATCATTACCACAAGAACATGAAAGCACGATATGTTATTGCATTTTACCCACCAAATCAACAGAAACTTATTAGCTTCTTTAAATTTCAACTAAATATTATCGGCGCTTACTTAAAAGACGTCATTGTCATCTTAACAAAATTACAATGTACTTTCAGTGCTTTCATGCCATACAAAACACAAGAATCACAAATCACTTTTAAATAAATAACAACCGTTGTCCTAAAGTTTTCAAAATAAGCTTATAGCGAAATAGATCGCGAAAAGTTTATAATAGTATGAAAAGGAATGTCGCGTGCGAAAATGCCCACATTAGATCGCTTTTAAACAAAAACATATTGCGTGCCATAAAATGCAATATTTTTCAACACCAAGCACTGCGACTCATGTATTTTTTAGTCGATCCTGTAACTTTATGCAAGCACTCGTTCCGGTGGGGTAATTCTGTCTCTTTCATTTTCTATCTTGCCACCGTTTTTCCCCGAGGTGATCAAACCCGCAGGCAGTGACGCCCCCGCTCCAATAAAACAGGACAGGCCACATTGCGTGCGGAAAGTTCCAGAGAGATATGTGGAAAAAAGGGAGGCTGCGAAGGGAGAGGCGAATGTCGTTAAATATTTACGACGACCCTGTGCCCAAGAATAGGGCGCATGCGCATAAATATACATAATGACCCTCCAGCATATACAAACGCTCACATATGCGGAAGCTCGCCGTACGTAGCGCTTTTCCAACCCTAGCCAACTCTCTCTTGACTCCTGTGGACACGTGCTCGTGCAGCCTCACCAATATGTTTTCAGGCTTCTTTCTTTCCAGCCTCATGGTGAAGTATGTGTCAGCAGACCTGACCTCCGGAGTGCTGGCCGGAGCATCATCACGCCATATGGGTACAGATTAAAGACAGATTAAACAATAAAAAAACTACTTATAGTAACAGCTTGTCAATGATAACGTTATACTATAGATTGACAGATGTTAATAATGAGTAGCAATGACTAATAATGACTACTAATGACTAGTATAGACTATGAAATGACCAATATGGCTAACGACAGCTTGTAACGCCTACAATTGACTAGAAATGACTAAAATCCTTAGTGATGACCAGCGATGACTAATAATGACCCCGTTTCTTCTTATTTATTACATAACGAGGGTCTTGAATCCGACAAAAGGGATGCTTTCAGGCAGCATGTGTGGGTTTATTCACTGGTTGCCTTCACCCTGAAAGATCACGTTCTCGTGACGCCTGCGGCAGAAGGGATGTTCTTCATCCGCCGCCAAGGTTGGCGTGTGGTGGCCCTGGCTAACATTCCCAGCGTTCTACTAGGAAGCATAAATACCCAAGAAAGTGGATGGGGAAACGGTGCCGCGGTAGAAATTGGTAGAGCATCACAGGCGTAATTCGAAGACATGGCATTGTTCCCACCGGCGGCAACCTGTTGTTTCATCCACTTTCATTTGCAATAATTTACCGTAAATATATTTCATTTATTAGGCACAAGTTTTTTACCCTATGTTGTCCTTGGTGCCAGCCTTTTTTTGGCTTCTCATTATATAAGTAATAAAAATAGGGCCCCTTGGTTATCCCCTTTCTGCTCCTTAAACAATGACTGAAATGAGTTGTAATGATTACTGATGACTAGGATATAACCAACATGACTAGCATGTTATGGCTTCTTATTCTAGCAACATGGCTTGTAATGACCACAATTGATTAAAGATGACTAAAAATGCTTAGCAGGGAGCAGTGATGACTAATAATGACGGAAACTACTTGTAATGACTAGTAATAACTACGAAAAGACCAGTATGTTTAACAGCATCTTGTAATGACTAAAATCCATTAGAAATGATTAAAATGGTTAGTGATGACCAGTAATGACTAGTGTTGAAAGAAATGACTTCTAATGACTACTAATGACTATGATATGACCAACATGTCTAACGACGACTTGTTATGGCCCCAAGTGATTACACATGACTAAAGATGCTTAGTAGTGAGCAGTAATGACTCAAAGAAAGAAGAGAAAGAGAAGAGGCAAAGAGAAATGGCAAATGTTCAGAGGAGGAAGAGTAGGCTTTCGCCGTTCACCTCGTATGTGAGATTTAAGAGACCCCCTTATTCTTCATCCTCTCCCTATACAGTTCGTCTACATAAGTAGACCGGATACAATTCACTCATCTGTCATAACTGATCAACGAAAAAAAAAGTAAGGGATATTCAAATTTATTACGTGCGAAAAATTGACAAAGCTGTAGGAAATAAACTCAGCCTGAAATCAGTGAGAAGAAAATTTCGGAAAAGACGAGCCAAGATGTGTGCACTGAAATATGAGCAGGGTAATATCATCAGCAATTCAGAAGATATAGTAAACGCAGTACGAGAATTCGATAAATACCTGTACTGGTACCCAGAGCAGCCCGGCTAGCTTCATTCGAAGTAGTAATGAACACGATATCATCGCTCTTTAAATAACAAGAGATGAAGTTGTAATCACCTTCTAAGCGATGTACTGGAGAAAAACGGCAGGTGAATATGGAGCAAAAGTCGACTTAATCAACATTTGAAAGAGAAATTAGGCTTGAAAAGTTTGCGGCTCATTTTATACACACTGTTTCACAATTTCAACTGTACCAGAGAGCTCACAGTATTCCATGGTTATACGAATCCATAATAAGGGAGACGTCAAAGAGTCGGAGAATTATAGGCCCGTTTGTCTACTTTCAGTATTGTATAAGATATTACCTCGACGGCAATCAACCACGAGAAAGGGATCCCTTCCTGGTTTCAGGAAGGGATATTCCAGAATGGTCCACATTCATGTCATCAATCAGGTAATTCACAAATCTGCAGAGTACAATCAAACACTGTATATGACTTTAACAGAATATAAAATTAAATAAGAATGTGAGCAAAGGTAGCCGACCAAGGAGCCCAAGTACAAAGATTCCACTGCTACCTTGATTCTCCTTGAAAAAACCAGAAATTTGCCTATCAAGAAAGGCGTCCAGCAAGGAGACACAATTTCTCCAATGCTATTCACTGCATAGTTAGAAGAAGTATTCAAGCTATTTGACTAAGAAGGCTTAGGAGTGACAATCAAGCACAAATATCTCAGCAACCTCCGGTTTGCAGAAGACATTGTCCCGTCCAGACTCGGAAGAATAATTGCAGCAAATAATATGGGGCCTTAATCGAGCAAGTTCATGAGTAAGGTTGCAGAATAAATTGAAGAAGAAGAAGGCACGGTCTGACAACCTATATAGAACACAAGAATTCATGATTGCCAGTAGTATATAGAGTCTGTACAGGAGAACCTTTATTGAGGTCAATTACTCACAGGCGGCCCAAACACATGAGACGGAAATTTAGAGAAGAATATTATGTCGTTGGAGCGCACAGGGCAGGCGTTACCAAATCGTAACTCAGAGCTTACCACTGTCATTGAAAAGAAAAGCGCAGAATCATTGCATTCTACTGCTGCTAACATATGGGGCAGAAACTTGGACGTTAACAAAGAAGCTCGAGAACAAGGGCCACACAATGGACCATGGAACGAAAGATTTTAGGCGTAACGTTAAGAAACAGGAACATAGCATTGTGGATATAGCCGATATTCTACTATACCTAAAGAGAAAAAAGTAACGCCAGTTCTACACAGTGAAGGCTCTCAAAACTGCCAAGCTGGTGGTCGTTTTCTCAAGTTTGAACTCGTGCTTGGCGTGATTTTCATTAGTATTTTGTCTCGTTGAAGTAGTTTTGCTGGATTCGAGCTTCTGTTCCGGATTGCGCCCACTCATCAGTTGCGTGAGGTTGTGATCAAACCACAGTCTAAAACACACATTGCAGCTGATTTTCTCTCAACCATTCATCGGCACTCTCCATGGGAGGAACCTCTCTGCGTCGACTTTTCTGCTCGACCTCTTGGCTAGTGTGGCCTTCTCCTGAAAGTGGGTGTTGGCTTGTCCCCACCGGCGCTTGACTTGCGCTCCCCGATTTCGATCCTTAGCGGTAGCGGTTTCCTTCCGCTGGCGCTTTGCTTCGGCATCTCGCTCTCGAAGCTCGGGATGTGCGTGACGTTGGCGCTGCCTCTCTCTTGCGATATCCCGCTGCCGCTCGGGCCAAGCAAAATCCATGGGGTGAAATGGCGCGCGCCGGTGAAACACCTGCTCCTATACCGCTCTCCTGTCCCCTCTCCCGACGCGCGTGGAGATTAACAAGAGGCCATTGTAAAATTGGGGCAAGAAAAGTAGGGAAAGGACAAACAATGCAGGCGTGCAACCACAAAGTTTCCAAGAATGGTTCAGGAAGTTTGGTTATTAGAATTAATCGTGGGTTTTCCGCTCTACCCCCCCCCCTCTTCCGGTGAGCGCTCTGTTTGGTCCGCTCCCATCCCGACGGGGCCCCGAATGGAAGGTTTCTATGAGCATCCCCTTTGGAGCATGGGGGGGGGGGGGAGGTTGGGCCACCAAGCTCGTGTTATCATATTGCCTTATGTCTGACATGAGATAAAAAAGTAAAAAAAAAGAAAATGCATCGCACGATGAATTCCCATAACCAAGCTTTCTGAACCCCTATTGCGAACGTTTTTTCAAGCCTTCGTCGTTTGTCGTTTCCCTACTTTTCTTCCACCAATAATCCAGTCGCATCTTAGTAATCTCTACTGTGGACATGCTTACTTTCCGTCTGCTTTCGCCTAACCCAACGGCTTCCAGAAGGCCGGTGGTGCCTAAATCCAGCGCTAGGCAGATATCTTCAGATTCTAATAAAACATGCTCCATCGTTGACCTAACATTACTGCAGCAAGCATATGATTCTCCTTCTTTCTTACATCTTGGTTTATAAATGTGTATTCTAAGGCATCCTGATCTCACTCTGTAAAGTATTGAGTATGGTGACCATGTTGGTCACCATACAGGTTGCATACTTGCTGGTAAGCTTCCAAGTTCTTTTGCTCCACTGTGAATCAATGTGTTTCCTGTAGAATACCTGAAAACTTTGCCAGCCCATTTACTTTCTTTCATATTCCTCAGTCGCTCATCATAATAAATTTTCCTGTGAGCTTCTATCACTTGAAAGTTTGTCCATGCACAGCTTCATTTGTAGAACTCCCATGAGCGCCTAATGCGAGGCGTCCCACTGACCTCTGATTTGATGAATGGTATGATGGATGGATAGAAAATCACCGGATGGATGGATGGATATTATGAGCGTCGCCTTTGGAACGGCGTGGTGGGTTGCGCCACCAAGCTTCTATCCTCGGCGCGCCATCTGGCCGGGAGCTCCGGAACCTGCCCCCCTGCGTGACACCGGACGCCGGACGGCGAAGGCTTGTCTTAGAAGAGCTCCGCTGCTAACAAATAAGGCTGGGCTGGCCATGTAATACGGAGGGTAGATAACCGGCAAACCATTAGAGCTACAGAATGGGTGCCAAGGGATGAGAAGCGCAGTCGAGGGTGTCAGAAAATTAGGTAGGTGATGAAATTAAGAAATTTCCGGGTGCGAGTTGGAACCACCTGTTGCAAGACAAGTGTAATTAGAGGTCGCTGAGAGAAGTCCCCTTCCTGCAATGGACATAAAAACAGGCTGCTGCTTCTGGTAGTCATGCTGGTTGTCATAATGATGATGATACTGGAGTTTATTTATTTGTACCGATAATTTTTCCTGTGCTTTAGCATCTACTTTTGTGTCCCGATGTCATCGACGGAGTTTTCACTTGCCCTAGTACATGATCTTTGCTTGCAGTAATCGGTTATTGAAGTAGCCACCTTGTTTACAGGTCTCTTCTGATGTTTTCTTAGTGCACAGTCTTAAGCCAGGTGAATTGTAGGAAATGATTTGCTCTACTCTCACTTTCTTGCTCACTCTCCTAATGGATTATTTCTTGTTCACTCCTGTCGTGAACGCTGAAGGCGACGGAAGTTTCTCTTTCGCGGACGATTTCTTCCTCAACGTTGGCGAGCGTCACGGTGACAACAAGTGGTATATTAATTTAGCTGTTCCTAAAGGCACTTCCCGTACAAGCTTCGAAATCCATGGCCACCATGACCATTCATAGGCTCAGGCTGTGCGTGTCCGTGTAAGTGTGAACAGTCATAAATATTGCTTTTCAATGTAGCTGTCCGCCGCACTTTCAGTTTTTTCTTGCCCTACAACATAATCATATTCTTTGCATTCTTTCCTTTTACATTGTATCAATAAAGGTAATGCTCCTTTTTATTAACTTTGCCGTCCATTCTATTTACGAATTTCGGCCTCCATACTCTACACTATCTTTCAGCTTGCATTTCTCATTTAATATGTCTATACCCTCATAATAGAGTGAATCTGTTCCGGACTTCCTGTTCCTGTTCAACTGTTCTTCCTTTTTGTTTTACTTCTTATGAAACAAGTAGAGTATTTTTTCAATTTCTGCGCTCTATTCACTCAATTTTATAAGCAACAAACCAGTGGATGGACGACGAACGGAAGAGATGGAGCAAGAGAGAATGAAAATTATGCGGATTGAACGTCAATCTCGCAAGCTATTTGAAAAATAGTTTTCGTAAAGCAGTTATTCAAATGTGTAAATTTGACGATTGCATTTCTGCATATCTGGCATAAAGGATGCTGGCGGGAACGCATTTCCTCTCACCCACCGGCATTACGCAATTTGACACAGGCGGCCATTATCTGAAAGTGTTGGTAGCCATGGAAGAATGAAGGTATACGTGCGAATCTCACTGATGGTTAGAACATCGTGCAGCCGCCCTGGGTGGACCGTCGTTTCATCCTGCTATGGGGCACGTAATTCAATTTTATTAGGTATGAGCTATCAGGCAGTGCACCACTGCACCCTGCAGCCACGGTAAGAAAAGTCGGGGAGGATTCGCCAAGAGGAGGAAGAATAAACGTTTGTTGTGTGTGTGAGGAATTAGATCGGCACGCTGAAAAGCCCCGTTGCCATCACGTGGCTTCACAACCCCAATAAACAATCTTTACATATGAAACACCGCGAAAGTGCTCTTTCCTCACTCTAGGTGGGCAGCTTTCCCAATTCAGCAGGCCGTGGGGTAATACCGCTGCCCGTGCTCGGTCCAGCAGACCTAGCTGATCTTCTAGGCTCTGGCCATCAACATCGCCTCTCACGTTTCTTCTGTGGTCTGTAGTGGTTCTGAAACTTCATCTTGATTGCTTTTTTTCGCGCTGTATGCAAACTAACACCATGTGTTGTAAAGTGCCAGGTACATTACAAAATCGGCATAAGTATGAGAATTTCATGGGTTGCATCCGGTGCATGATAATTACATGTACATATGTATTCGTTTGTAGTCTGCGGAGGGTGGTAGCTTCATACTTACTTAATTTTGGATGCGGTGGTGGATGTTTTGTCTTTCCAGTCGACAGTGTTGCAATATTAGGGCGTACCTGATGGGAATGCGCTTTCCGGAACTCGTGCGGCAAGAAATCCTGTGTGGTATGCTCTCGGGTGGCAGCATGTGCTGTATCGTTTCCTGCAGAGTGTTCGTGGCCTGGGGTCCAGGCAGCGTGCGTTTCGGGGAGTTGTTGGCGTCTTCTTATTTCATCTAGAGCCTTAGCTGCTGCGGCAGAGGTTCGGCATTTTTGTAGTTTTCTACATGCGGTTCGTCAGTCACTCAAGATTATTACTGCGTACTCGCATGTGGCGATACGGAGGACGATGGCTACTTCCACCGTCTTTTCTGGATTTCTGACTGGTATGGTGGCAGCGGCTAGCTCATTCCCTTGATTGTTGGTGGCGCTAATCGTGTATGCTTTTCTCTCTGGCTACCTTGCCGCATCCTCATATCACGTGTTGGAGTTCTTTGAATATTTCTTCCTTAGCACTTGAGCTATTGCTTGTATTCTGTCTTTGTGGTGTGTTGTGGAGTGATATAGGGTCTCGAAGAAGTGGCGGAAATCGTGCTTTCGCGTCCGAATCCGCTATGAAGTCTTCGCCGTATATGAGCTTACAAATAACTGCTCTGCCTGTTCGAGCCAGCTTAAGGTGTTGCAGCTGGCTGGTCCTGTGCGCTGTACTCATTTCGCCGCAGATGTTATGATGCCGAGTTTTAGCAATGTCTAGCTTGAGGTCGTACTGGGAAGTCCTAGTGCGCTCTTGATTGCTTTTCTGATAATGATACTGACTTTTTCAAAAAAGCTTTGTTTCAATATATTGAAATGATGCCTCGAAGCCTCTTCACAGAAGTGTGTAAGTGTGAAATGCAGTTAAGTGTTACTCAGAATGGACGCTTCACATACGTGCAGAAGCGCTTGCGTGTGTTTTCCATGTAAATCTTACGTCCACTAGTGCGCTGCTCATGTAATAATTTAACAGTGAGCCCAGCTGCACATTTTCGTCTCTGAAATCATTAATATTTATGCTTGTTTTTTTTGCCCACTTTCATTCCTAACCTTTTCACTATCCCCACTCAATGTCCTCACCCCATTTCGCATATTGCTGCCTTCTTCTCTTCGGCAAATCTGCCTATTCCCTCACCGCCGTCTATAAAACATATTTATGGCGACACGGATGGCATGCTCACTCATTTACGCACCGACGCACGTGTCGTGTTTCGCCCCATGAGAGCATGCTATGCACCTTGCTTTGAAGCGAGTTTCACAAATTCTTCACATGCATGCCAGCTCATGGGAATTGCGTTAAGCTCTGTATAAGCAACTGGCTCACATGAAAGTATTTTATACCTAACAAAGGTGCAAGAGTGGATGGCGCGTTGTTCTTTCCCTCTGTCCTTTTTTAAGAACACAATCCGTAAAGCAAGTTTTCTTCTACCAAACCTTGGAATAAACATATGAGTGTAGGAAATCTTGATAACGCAGGGCAATGAAGTGTGGTGTGTAGAGTGCAAGAGAGAGCGCAGAGCCAAATGTGATGCAAATGTGCAATCGTGTAAAACTCTCTTCTATGACTATGAATATTTTATTCATTTACCTACGAGGTTTAAGAGCAGTAACATGCCCAAGTGCATGAAAATGGTATTCGTTCCAATTAATTAACTCAACATATAACATATTCAGTACCACTCACGTTTTGACTTGCAAGCTTTGTGCATAGAGGCGTACAGGGATAGAGTTGCAGACGTGATAAGGGTCATATAAACAGGAGGCTGCGGTCATTCACGCGCCTCCCTAAACCCGCCTTAGTGAGAGGCATTCACTAATTTGCTGTCTGGAGCTAACAATGAGACTGTGGGAAGGCATGAGATGCTGGTTGTGCTACATATTTCATTTAGTCATCGTTAGAACGGGGAAACATGGAGCTGGTGAACTGATGCCGAGATAACCGGATCTCCTCTCGTGTGTCACCTGACTCTAGCAAGAGGAGTATAAAGATGCGCCCAACGTCTTCATTGCCAGTGCGCCGGTTACGTGTTCTTCGTGCTTTCTTATTGTTGTGTCGGCAGCGGCAGGCAAGCAGGGGGCCCCGACCAGCGAACGCGCTGCTAACGCCGGCGCAGTGAAGGAGACTCGGAGCGAACTGCTCCCGATGAAAACCGGAACGAAGACTCGACCGACCCTCGGCCGTTTATTCTTAAAAAGGCTTCACACGCCAGATGACACCTCCCGATTGCTTCAATGTTCGTCACATGACAGAAGGGGGGTGCGCCATCTAGCTAAACAACTACAAAACATACATGTGCGATGACACATAGATGTGACAGGGGGCGACACTATACTACATCATCCCCCCCTGGAAACAAAGTAAACATACAGTGAAACGCGCACACAAGGCGCGCACTTAAGTCCAAAGGCAATTTCAGTTCATTCCCCCCCCCCCGTTCACACACGCGCACCAGTTGCACACACAACACGCACTTAAGCCCACAACAAATTCAATTCGTCCCCGCCCAAGTTCACATACACGCGCACCAGTCTTGGGCACCAAAACACAGGCAGTCACTCAAACAAAGTCTGACAAGGAACACGGCACAAAAACTCACTGCACCGCAACAAGGAACACATTTTATGCCTGTGTTAATGAAACATGTAAATTGCCTGAGACGCCAATACGCTCTACACTATAGAAACAAAATCATCGAGCCACGGAGGCCGTTTTCTGTCACGATGAGGACGCGTGCGTACCTCAGAAGAACTTTGGGGGTTGCGACGCGTATCGGTCGACTTTAAAGACCCAGTCGTCCCACCATTTCCCTCCCCCTGGTTGGAAAACTGAATGTGGTTGTCAATCAAAGCTGGAGAGGGTTGCCCAGGAAGCTCCTCTCGACGTCGCAACGAGTCCTGGGATGCTACCGATTCCACCACGGAATCAGAGACGACTGCTGACTGTGTAGACTCGGAAGTGATATAGTAAGACGGACTACTTAACTGCCGCTTATGACTCTTAGAAGACGCTGTCACTACAGACGAGTCATCGGAATGACTATCCAGATTTGAATATGAGTACAAAAAGTCTCTATCAGTTGTGGTCAGTGTACTACCTGTTGGATCCTTCATCACTAGGGTCAACTTAGACACATGCCACGTCTTTCCATCACTGAGTAGAAAAGTAGATGGTCCTATCCGGGCCTTGACTTTACGATGTTTACTGTACTTAAAAATTCCTTTCCTCTTAAATCTTATTCTGACGGTGTCTCCCACCTTGACACGAGTTGCCTGAGCACCTCTACGTTTGTCTACGTGCTGTTTAGTCTGCCACTGTTTCTGCAAGACTCTTTCTTCAACGTGAGGCACAAGACTGTCCTGTTCCCGTAGATCTACACAGAGCCGCATGGTTCCATCCTTCTTGCGCACCACCACGAGTGGAGACACCCACTCAGAAGCCTCAACGTGCTCGATGACGTCGCAGTCCTCGAGACGTCGCAATTCATTTGTTACCTGGTCACGGAGAGCCAGGGGTAGTCGGCGCAACTTTGAAGATACTGGTTTCGCATCTTGCTGCCGATGAATTCGGTGCACAAAGTTGTTGACGAGACCGAACTCGTCACTGGAGAGGTGATCATAACCCGGAGGCACACCTGTGGGGCTCTGTACTGAAGGAAATGATGGTAGACGACATGTCAGCGACGTACCGTCGATCTGTATGCCCAAGCCTTGGATGGCGTCTAAACCCAGCAGTGATGTTCCTGTAGTCATTACGTGGAACGTGACGGAGCATGTCCTTTCAAAAAACTGGACAGTGGCTTGAAACAGGCCTTGAATGTCGATGCGCTGCTTGGAGAAATTTTTCAAGTCCACTATTGTTTGTGACAGTCTGTGCTGTCGACCAAAATGCTTTCCAAAATCCTCAGCCGTTATCAATGAGACAGACGCTCCCGTATCCACCGGCAGTCGCATGGAGACGCCGTTAACTACGACCGGAACTTCCAAATCTTTAGTTTCAAAAGCGCTTACCGTCAAGACAGACGCGGATGGCTGCCTTGCGGAAGTTGAAGACAGCGTCTCTGCGGAAGAGACGTGTTGAACAATACGGGTTTTTCGGCATACGGATGCAAAATGGCCCAACGTGTGGCAGGCGTTGCACCGCCGGTTCCTTGCTGGACAATTCCTGTCCGTTGCAATATGTTTCGTGCTGCCACACCGATCGCATGCACCACGGTTCCCGGAGGAGCCATGTGCGAAATGTCGGCCCTCTTGGCGGCCTCTCGGAAGAAGTCCGTCGTCTTGGCGGCCTCCCGGACTACGTCGGCCATCTTGGCGGCTCCCCGGAAGAAGTCGGCCATCTTGGCTCGTCGACGGAACGCCAAGTTGCGATGCCTCGATTCTTCGTACATTTTCGGAGCCAAACGCGCGGTTCGGTCGATGCAAGGCTTCTAACGAGCGTCCAATTTCTTCTGCCTTGTCCAGGGACAGGGTTTCGCCATGAGCCAGCAACTTTTCGCGAACACTGACGTTCGCTACCGCATGTATGATTTGGTATCGGACGCGCTCGTCATAGCTTGTGCCGAAGTTGCACTGTACCGCCTTCTCCTTCAATGCGGTCACGAATTCCAGGAATCCTTCTCCCTCGAACTGCTTTCGACTGGTGAATTCGTGCCGTTCCGCCAGGACATTTGTTGACGCGGCGAACAGCCGGTCAAGCCGCTGCAAGGGTCTCGGAAACTCTGACGCTGGCGGGACCGCATCACTTGACGTTGACGCTGCGCCGGTCGACTGCCTTGCTGCTTCGCTAGAAGCTGACGCTGCGCTGGTTAACTGCCTTGCTGCTTCCTGCTCCTCGTCTGCAAAGTACTTCCGTTGTCCCTCACGCCCGAGAGCGCTGACGAGCGCGGACGCTCGTCGCGCGTCCGTCCAGTCGCCACCGCCGGCCGCTTCGAGGTGGGCCTGAAAAATTTTTTCCAGCGATACCAGGACACTAACGGTGGGCCGGGCACTTCAAGAAAAACGGAAAGGTTCGCTGTAAAAGCCATGTCGGGTAGCGTGCAGGAGACAGTGCAGGAGGCAAGCCGGAGCTCGCCGCAGGAATGGGGCACGGAAGAACAAGGGGGCGAGTAGGCCTAGGCTCGGAAGCCTCGCGACGCCAAGTGCGTCAGCGGCGTTTGCAGGCCGTGCAGACACGGAAGGGACGCTTCACTTACGAAGCTCGTTCGTTTCCCGGGGCTTCGGTCGGAACCGCAGCGGGAATCCCATCCTCGTCGCCAAAAGATGTTGTGTCGGCAGCGGCAGGCAAGCGGGGGGCCCCGACCAGTGAACGCGCGGCTAGCGCCGGCGCAGTGAAGGAGACTCGGAGCGAACTGCTCCCGATGAAAACCGGAACAAAGACTCGACCGACCCTCGGCCGTTTATTCTTAAAAAGGCTTCACACGCCAGATGACACCTCCCGATTGCTTCAATGTTCGTCACATGACAGAAGGGGGGTGCGCCATCTAGCTAAACAACTACAAAACATACATGTGCGATGACACATAGATGTGACAGGGGGCGACACTATACTACACTTATTTTCTCCAATATTTGGAAAACCCTGCCTGTGAGCAGGCCTGTAGTATAAATTATATTGAAAAAATAGAAACCTCGAGCCTTTGTTTAAATGTAATGCTACCAGTGTGTCGCCTGAAGCGAGATTGTCCACCATTGTATTTGCTGAAGAACGTGCAGCGTGTGGTTCGATCACGGCCCATTATTCCTCTCACAGATTGAGCAAACATGGTACACTTACGATAATTTCGCCAGGAGAGGAAATGCAGACAAAATGATGAAGAAAGAAAACAAAAAGGCCGGTGACCAAGTATAAGAAAGCAAAACAGACACAAGCTCTGACTTTGTTTTTTTTTTCATATTTCTGCTTGTTTCACGATATATATTAGCTGCTGCTCCTTACGTAGTTTCATGCTAAGTTTACCAGACGAAAATCTGGCGCTGCGATCGTTGCGCTGGCATAGGAATTGTGGTTACCATATTAATATGTCTGATTTTCTCACTTGTGCCTACTTACGCTCTTGCGGCTTCATTGCCGTGATTTATCTACCTTTATCGTCCCAATTCAGGAAGCACTCCTACATTTCTAAACACGAACGACAATAAAAATCTACTAAGTATAGAAGTATCGAAATCGTTGCTTTTATACGCTTTTATTTTGCCCAAGAAGTAACACTTTCTTAAGTGACAGAGCCGCTAGACGCAAATAATATTATGCTTAGGCAACTCCATGTACAATTCATCATTTCAAAGCTAGCTGAACGATCCAAGCTGCTGGCTGAGTGGTCGTGCTTGACGGCCCCATTGACACCGTCACAACATTTTCCTATGGTAGGTTTTGTAGCAGGCTCTACGGCTGGATGTCTTCACTCCACTGCCACCATCTGCTTGCATTCCAGAGCTCAAAGTAATGGTTCAGCAAATGCACACCAACAAGCAACCTTTATCGCACTCAGAAGGCGATAAGACTTGCGAATATACACCCGGTAGAGTCTGCTGCCAGCAAATGAAGCCTCGTTAGCGGTCAGTATGGTGTTTGTCGTCAGGCTCAGTAGACCCCACGCTCATCAATTTAGGCATTAGATGTCTTCTGCAATACTTGTGGTTTTGTGGGTAAATGGTTTTCACGATTGTAGTTGGGAGACGCCTGATTGGCGTAATAAACCCTAGGTGTATGTGACGCCGGGCTTAGGCGATATCTAAACTCGGCGAAAGTTGGTCCCTTTTCTTACCCCGGCTATTCGAGTAGACAAGCACGGCACTCTTTTCGTCATGGGCGCACAATAGATTGCGGCTCGTGTGCGGCTTCCATCTGCCTTCTAGGGTTTCCGCGATGGAGCGGCTCATTGGCATTCTCGTGCAGTCTGTCTGCCGTGTAGCTTCGAATAATGAAGCAATGTTCAGTGTCACGTGGCGACATATGCGCAGCATTTTCGCGATGCTTTCGGGCAAGCACGGTGCACTAATTTGATCGTGCAATTCAAGTGATTACTAATGTGATATTTTTAGTAGTACGACCGCCACGGTAGCAGTGGCTATGAAGTTAAAATGCTAAGCTCGAGGTCGTGGGTTTTCTCCCGACCACGGCGTCTCCATTTCTATGGGGGCGATATGTTGAACCGCTGGTGTATATTATATAGATGTATGTTAAGCAATTCCAGGCCGTCAACCGCAATCCGGAATCCCCCCAGTACGGCGTGCTACAAATGCTACCAAGCGACCCACATTTCAATGTCATGTAAAATGGATGGTCCCGTAAAGGATGACCGCTTTAATGCGAAACATTCGTTTCTCAGTCAAGGCACTTGGTATTAATATGTAGATACGCAGGTAAGTTCCTATTTTGCATAATTTTGTACCACTTCAATAAACATTTGGCGGCGAATTAGCAGTCAATTCTATATAATTTCGCCAGCGTTATGTCTTTTTTTTTCACACACACTTTTTTTCACATTGATACTCCTAATGCGCTCACGCGCTCGGACAAATGAGTGGCCTCACTTTGGGATCAAACCTCTCACTTCAAACACAGCAGCGCGATGCGCTAACCATTAGGGCCCGATATTTATTTTATTGCATTAGGCCACGCTCGGAGGCATACTGGTCACGAAATCAAAATGAAAGAAATATTCAGAGTGCGAGAAAAATAAGCAAACTTCTCTGGTGCCAAAGCCAATTGGTGAACTGATAAGATAACGGATATCACGGGCACACAGCAAAAAGCTTCCCAAAGCCGTCGCGATCATTTCAACCAACCAAGTCATAAGATTGATGAACTTAAACTCAACATCTTACAGCCAAATTTCCGGTATGAACGAGAAAGAAATTACACAGAATTATACCTTATGCATAAGTTCAACACATTGCAACCAATAGGCATAAACGTTTCAAACGGAGCTTTAGAATCTATTCGCTATGCTAAATTTCAAGCTATAAGTAACAGCATACGTATTTTTTATGCCTATCTACGCGCTAAGGTTGCCTCACAAATTTCTCTTCAGCGCTTTTGGTTCAGAAGCAATACATTTCATTATCTATGATCGAATGAAATAGAAATCTTAAATAAGAGGTATGCGCGTGACTAGATATGAATATTTCTTTGAAGGCACTAATCATGGGCAGATAGGCTTTTTAATAATAAAAGCAGTCAACTTGCCAATATCTTGAACGTAATCTTTCAATAGGCTAGTAGTTAGCGGCTCAACTCGCATTGCAATTGACATGCACGTAGAGTGTTTGGAATGAACAATTTATTCAAGAAGGTAGCTGCAGCAAGCAGCAAGCAGCAAACACTTTTGAAGTCAGAAGGACGAAGTTTGCAAAAGTACGTCTACCACCACGGCAGTGAGATGTCCAGTGGCTTACATAGGCACCTCCATCGAATTGATGACAAGTAATCTAGCATTACCCGCTATGGCGGACTGCACATGGACACTCAATATAACGATGCGAACGGCTGGACGAGATGACCGAGATAGTGTCATTCCCACCATATCACAGCGTGGTCGTTGGTGCGAAACGCCATTGGTTACGACCAGAGCCTTTTGTTCAAAAGTTTCCAGGATCCCTGGTCAATATAAACTTCTATTTGTACATTTATTTCAGCTGCTAGCATACTGAGGCTACTCATGCACGGCTAGTCATCAACAGGACAACTGCGCATCCTAACTGTCTTACTTTAAAAAAAAAAGATTTTTTTGGCTATCTTCAATGCGACTGCTACAATACTAGATCCACTGCCACCACTACTAATATTAGACAATCACTGATTATGATGGAAAAAGTTATATTAGCTATTTTTGAAAAGTACTTCTTTCTGGCAGCTTCAGTGTTGCTGGAAGACTCTATCACGCTACCGTATCTGTATAACGTCAGGCTCTTCTACCAACTTGCAATTGAATGAAACATGTTATGCGTTCTCACTTGCTGTAGAAGTAAGACACACACCACAATCTGTCCCTATAGCTAACCATGTGGCACTGTGAGTGATTCAAGTTTAACAGATGTGTTACAATACAAATTAACGGGTGGGTTAGAATACAAGATCCACATGCGCATTTCTAATACGTGCAGATCTTGTTTATGCACTGCGCTTGAAAGACGATCTCCCCTTTCTATCGTGCGCTACTTTCCTTTATGAAAAAAATAAAATATGAACATCCACGGCTACAGTAAATCCTCTGTTTTGTCTCAAAAACTACGAAATACACAGGAGAGCACCCAAATTGTACTGACAATACTACGAAAAGGACGGAACACAATTGCAAAAGAATTTCTAAACACCGATCACTCTTCCATTAAAGCGTGAACCCAGGATCACTCTTATATATTGGAATACCTGCAAATGCTACTAAACGGCAGTCTTCGACTCATCACTGACAGTGGTGTTGCCAAAATCCACCGAAATACATACATACATTTCATTATCAACAATACATTTCATTATCTATGTTCGAATGAAATAGAAATCTCAAATAAGAGGTATGTGCGTGACTAGATATAAATATTGTTTTGAAGGCACTAATCATGGGCAGATAAGCTTTTTAATAATAAAAGCAGTCTACTTGCCAATATCTTGAACGGAATGTTTCAATAGGCTCGTAATTAGCGGCTGAACTCGCATAATGACATGCACGTAGAGTATTTGGAACGAAGAATTTACTTCAAGAAGGTAGCTGGGGCAAGCAGCTACCTTCTTGACCTTGTGTTAATGTTAGATTTGCATTTATCATGGCCACTTCGAATTTTTGTGAGTTCTAAAGTTTTCTTGTCGAAGAAAATTGCCTACCAGCTCGGAACCCGTTTAAATCTTACTAAGAAGACATACGCTGCCTTAAGCCCTGCCTCCTACCCCAGTGAAATAAAACGCAAAAAGTACTCCCTACAAAATGAAATAAATCATCGCACAAGAGAAAGATGAGAAGCAACGCTAATAAGTCACATGCCACTTCCCGAAACCGTTCTTGCTATCTGTGAAATGGTAATGGGCCCCTCGCATCTGCCGCTTCCGCCTGTCCTACTTCAACAGCGGGACCTAACCACCGAGTGCATATTAGGGACAAATCGCTCCCCAGCCTCGCCTCGGTACTCGCCGGCTGTACGATGCGTCTGGCAGGATAAAAACGCATCCCTTGAGCATGGTGATAGCAGCCGCAAAAGTGACCGTAATAGTTTTCCTCTGCGTTGCCACCTCCGCCATTTCGTCTCGCTTCGGCGAATACCCAAGTTTATGTTCTTTTATAGGCGCTGTGCGCTGCGGTCGGCGCAC
Organism: Dermacentor albipictus; assembly: GCF_038994185.2. Taxonomy (NCBI): domain Eukaryota; kingdom Metazoa; phylum Arthropoda; class Arachnida; order Ixodida; family Ixodidae; genus Dermacentor; species Dermacentor albipictus. The sequence continues at coordinate 442,267,740 of NC_091821.1, forward strand.
CGCTGAAAGCCACCTAGCGGTTCATTTCATAATCGCGAATGGGAGAAGGACGGCGGCACTCCCACATGTGCACCAAGGACGGCAAGCGTACGGGGCTGTGGGTGGCTGTTCGTTCTCTTGGATGAAAATTATTTCTGTAATGCCTACAAGGCCAAAGGGCACTTTAGGATAGTGTACAGGTTTCCGGTGCGACTCTGTTTTGGAAAATTCCAACCCCAATATAGTATGGCGCCACCGTTGCCTTCCCCAGACAAGCTTGACTGAGCCTGGCCACGAATGCAAGGCGTCGCTTCATATAAATTGCGGTAGAGTGGCGCTGATTAGGTCGCATCATTTAGTAGCCATAAGGAGCTTGCTGTGTCTTGCGATGGATCTATACAGTCGATGGAGCGGCAGCATTCCTGCATTTGCTTCCTGCATGTGGTGCACCGACCATGCGGAAAATGCGAATCCCTTCTAGCTACTGGTAACCTAAGGTTCCTAATATTTACAAAAGTGTGTAGTATATTGTTGCGTATTTGTGAACAATAAACTTCACATACCATTAACTTCGCCCCTCCTTATGGCCTAAGGAGATGACTGCCCGCGCTCATCGTTCGTGTGGTACACTCGGCATGACGAATAAGAAAGACAGATTGGGAAGTCAAATCGATCGTTACAAATTGCAGCTACATCTTAAGAAAAGCACGAACATCGCACTGTTGTTCAGGTCCGCAGTGTTTCGGCCTACTTAGCTAGGAAGGCGCATGAGTTGAGTGAATACGCAGTAACGCGACTCTACGCCCGGCCAGCTGTATGCAGGGTTCTTTTCTTACAAGCTCTCAAGGATTCGTGTAGGCCTAATTACTTGCGATAGCGCAAGCGTGGTTCAAAGCCTTACATATGCTCGCGAGAGCCTGTTCCTCTTGTAGAAAGCTGCCTCTACTCGCCATTTTCACTTAGTGACTCTGGCTACGCCGTTGAGCACGATGTCACCGGTTCCATTCCCACCGTGGTGTTTGTTTCCAGATGTGGATGGAACGCAAAAAAATATTCTGCAGTTACGCGCTATGGCGTGCCTAAAGATAACGTCGTGATTCGGGAACGTAAAGCCACAAAATTGAAGGTAAATATATTTCATAACTGCCTCTATTGCATATGGTATATAAAGAATGCAACCTTTACTTTCACCTGCAGCGATTTCTAAAGGCTGAAATATGAGCAACAGCTCCTGCTTACTAAACGCATATATAAAAAAACAGTGCTAGTTAGAAATTATAAAGGCACCGTCCTCGAATGGCCATCACGATGTGAATCATCTATAAATTCAGAGATTTCATCACAGTTACCGCATAAATTAGTTACATCTGACAGCGTAAGTGCATTCCACAAGCTAATGAAACAATTACGACTAGTACACGAGAAGGAAAGAGCAATCGTCGCCTGTCCGGCAAATTGTGTAGCGCCAGGTCCCACCAATTTTCGCATGTACCCGAATATTTGTGAGGCCTACAAGGGCTCACACACACCGTTAAGACGCGCATCACACTCAAGACTTTGCCGATAGATGCAGATGTAGCAGGCACACTCCACTATGCATCGCGTTGCACAAAAACAGGTGACTTAAATACGCGATTAACTCTTATGAGCGTGCATAGAGTGGGACTGCGTCTCCCATCTCCCGTTTGGCACGTGGTGGCTAATTTCATTGCACATACCGACCGCGGTTACTCAGTGGCTCCACTGTTTTGCACTGTTTTGCATTGAACCAGTCCTGCTGTTTTAATCGTGCCCTCTCCCCGGCGGCCGGAGAGGGCTGCCGCAGCCGACAAATGGGAAGAAAAAGACTGGATAATGTTGGGCCTTTGACACCGCAGCTCGCAACGCTCCATGGGATGAGCACATATGCGACGAATGGTCAATATGTAGAGCCACCGGTACTACGTCTACGGATGTGCCGCTTAACGGCTGGCTTCTCTATCAAATTACGCAATGAAGAAAACAATGCTAGCTAGATATCCTCACTGCAACAAATATACGCCTTGAAGCACGTCATTCAAAGCGGATTACATTTAGAAGCATCCGGCTATTCACCTATACATTGACAATGATTGTCGATCATTCTTGCACAATTTATTCCCCATCGCGTTGTGTAAAATTTCTTGACGCAATTTTTTATGTTTAATACAGCGAGCCTAACCAATGCGCATGCGCTAAAACAACTTAAACTGCAATTTCAGTCAATTGTTTCAACTTAAGCTAACCAATTTAGGAAGTAAAAGAATTTGATCGCAAGATGGGCGTGGATTTAGTGTCGAGTGTTCCTATCAAAAGGGTTCAGTTCCTAAGTGTTGCCAGTTCAGATGCGGTGACCGATTGGCTGTGACGTTAGGGTATTGAGCCCGAGGTCCTGCGCGTGATTGCCCGCCGCGGCTGCCGCAATCGGGTGGGAGTGGAACACAAGAACGCCCGTGTACTATTCTATTGGGTGCACATTAGACAACCCCAGGTGATCAAAATTTATCTAGTCTATACCACTTTGCCATGACTCACATGGAGATCGTGGTTCTGGCTGAAAAAAGAGCAGAATTAATAAACAAACTTGGTTACTCCGGATCCTTGCGCAACGGAATCTTTCATAGTTCGAGATGGACGTGCGCATTTTAAACCACGTAGTATGAAAAATTATTTACATCGTCAACTCCAATGGCGAATACACTGGGTATTAAACCACATTATTAATGTTGCCTGGGTATGATACGATGTCTCTGGGCCGACAGAAAGGGCTCCTTGCTTTTTCTTGTAAGTTTCTGTATATAGATAGAACTACTTATTCCAGAGACACCCTTTGGATCCCAGCTGAAAATTACACCTTTTAGGACCCTTCAGCATACAAAATATAGACACAAAAAAGAATGACTTATATTCCAGTTTAGGCAAGCACAAAATTTGGGGTAAGAAAGGAAGTGCAACTTTTTAGGGCCTTTTGGTTTGCGAATGAAATGGGGTGTTTGCAGTAGGTGAATGATCCAGGAGTATGACAATAATAGCGGAGAGGTGTGCACCGAGCACTTAGCTTGCAGTAGGTGCCGCCAGCGCGACTAATGCGCTCAGAATTTTCCTCGCACGTTTAGAATGCCTCCCGCCTGACATTCCCTCTGGCGGTGGCCTCTCAATAAGCACGCTGTGCTTTTTCCACTTTATGCAGCATTTTATCAACATGCGCCTAAGCCGGGTTCTCACGAAACACTGCTTAGTGACATCCAGAGAAAAGATGGGGAATGCGGGAGATGGCAATTCAAGACGATGAGCAAAAGGTGAACAAGGTGAATGCAGGAGCCAACGTTTCGACAAGTGGACTTGTCTTCTTCAAGGCGACAAATGCTTTCCTCGCCACAGTATTTATAGGTGGAGTTCTTCTAAAGGGGACGGAATGCGAGGCGGGAGGGCGCGGAAACGAGGGAAAGTGTTTTAGCGTGTCGAATTAGTAAAGGCACGCTGTGTACAAGGTCAAATTAGGACCCCCCCTCCCCTCACCCCAGTCTGTCAACACACGCGCGTTAGCCGGCGTGTCAAGGGCGTCTGACACGCCGGCTGACATAAAAAAAAAAGAGGAAGAAAAAGGAAAAGGGGGGAGGGGAGGGGTACGCCAAGAAATCAAACTAAGTGTTGTTGCCTATAGCTTGAGGTTTAGCATAGCGAATAGATTCTAAAGCTCCCTTTGAAACGTTTATGCCTATTGGTTGCAATGTCTTGAACTTAAGGATAAGGTATGATTCTCTGTATTTTCTTTCTCGTTCAGAACGGAAATTTGACTGTAAGATGTAGAGTTTAAGTTCATCAAAGCTTAGTGACATCTTAGTGACAGCTTAGTGACAGCTAAGTGACATGACATGTCAGCTTAGTGACATGTCACGTTGCTGCTTAAAAACCCGAAACTGTTTGTTCTTAATTTGTGACTTCTAAGCAGCAAAGCGGTCCCTGGATTAGAGGTGTTTCCCTACAGTCCGGCACAAATCGGGCATGAGGCAACGCTTCAACAACTGCAGGGATCTCAACCAACAGAATTCGGTCACTTTGCAAATTGAAATTGCAAACCATGCAAACAGATCCGCACCGGTAGTTTGGCCTTCGTTCCTCGATCGTAGAAGCCAATTTGAGAAAATAAGTATTGCCATAAAAATGGCCTGTAATTTCGACAAAACATGATTTCTTTTTTGTTTCAATTATTGTGGTCAGTTTATTGATCAGCATGTTGTTGGAAAGACTTTCAGCTTCAATTACTGATATGTTTTGCATTGTGGCTTCAAGCAGCAATCTCATCAATGAGCTTACCTTGCATACTTCTTATGGCAAGAAACGAGGAAGAGAGGACTCTTCCTCGTTTCTTCCTACTTTTTCTCCTTCCTTGCTTGCTCACTTCTTCATTTCCTTGCTTTCATCACTCACTTTCTCCTGTGCAGGTTACCGAACCAGATACACCGTCCGAATGACCTCTCAGGCTTTCCTTTCTCGCTTATTTCTCTATACAACTTGCAAAAACAGCCTTGTTATGATAACTTTCTGCACGTGCTACACAGATGTGACTTAGTCAGGACGAGAATAGCTGGAACAAGCTGTGTTCCGCCTTGTAACCGCTCTGAATTCTCTACAATTTTGGAATTGAGTGTTTCTCCTGAGGAGCGTGCAAACACCCACATCCCACCGATGTCACCATCTTTGAAATGCGTACAGGCCTACCTTATGTGGTTACAATTTGCAGGGTTCCTCGCTGCGATGTGCCTCATAGTCATATCGCGGTTTCGGCCATTTAAACCACAAAATTTAAGTTTTTTTTTTTTACGAGCCTACCTTGTTAGCACCTTATGCCAATATTGCCATCGCTGCATTTCGGCTCTGCTTTGCTTGAAGGCAACATTCGCAAACTGCGTCAATTATTTTTAATTAAATTATTTTGGCACATGATCATTTAGGTTCTCATACAGGTATGTTCTTGGGACATGGCCAAACTTATCCTGCTATCATTTTTGCTTTGCGTTGTAGTGTATTATACAGGGAATAATTTCACGTTGAATTGCTTTTTCTTTGTCTAAGGTATTTCTTTAATTTTTTATGTTATTGCGCTGTTATTCACTGGTACGTTTCCTGTGTTCTCTGTATACTATGTATACTATGTATGCTAGTACGTTTTTTTACAATGCGCTTACTTCGGTATTTAGTATTGTATATTTTACTACTGTAACACGTTTACACTGCTCTTATCGTTATGATTTTTCTAAGCGTTTCGTACGACCTATTACACTATTCTGATTTCTGATCATTTATTTAATGCACCGTCACCTACTTAGACGTATCTGTTCGTGGTTTGGCATGGACTTGAAGGTGGGGAACCACGTATGCATAAAGTAAAGCCAACAGACTTGAGTGCCAGAATATAGACATCCTACACCTAAGCTCTCTCTCTCTCTCTTCTTTTTTCACTCCCCATTTTCCTCCCCACGTGTAGGGTAGCCAACTGGACTCAGTCTGGTTAACCTCCCTGCCTTTCCTTCTTCCCTTCTCTTTCTCTCTCTCTGTCTCTCCTCCCTTGCATCCGGTTTCTCGGCCTCTGTCAAGCGTGTTAGGAAAACAGTAAAGAAGTTGAATTTGAAATTGAAATAACATAATCATATGTTCAAAGTTGTTTCAACATGTTTGTCTAAATGTTTCGTTTTCGGGTGCGCATACGTTGCTTTATACTGAGGTACTAGATGTTTCTTACTCTTCGATAAACTTTACTAGTATGTTGTCATTACTTTGTATTGCTATGAATACTTGAATAATAGAAACTTAGAAGCACCGTCATCACGAAGCTGTGTGCCAGTGCAAGAAAAAACGCAAAATAACAGTACAGGCACTGCATGGCTAACGACTGCACGTTTGCACCCTCGACCTACTGCTCGGTCATTGCTCCTAGAGCTCTTAGGTTACTGACTGTACAAGGAAGATGATAGAGCTCTGCTTCGCTTTCTCTAGACGGATGCTGAAGGCGAATCAACGGAGCATTCACGGCTGAGAAGGACGTGCTCAGTATAGGAGACTCTGAACGCCATAAAAGTGGGCGACACGGGGAGAAACAAAAAAATACTAAGTGCTCGTTTGTCCTGAAAATGCGTCGACGCCCGTGGCTTTAAGGCATTCTTATCACGTCGTAGTCGGTCCGCTCGTGCCAGAGCGCAGTGGTGCTAGGAGTTAGGCGAACTAAAGAAATGATGACTCCTTCCCTTTCCGACAGCCGCTCGTAATGCTCAGGTTTGTTCAATTGAGTATGTGAAAGTACTTTTCCAGTCTCCAGTCGTTATCGCTACTGCAGCACGGGCATTGGGGAGACCGCCTTTCTTTGGCGCATGAAAACTCCCCAGCCTCCGCCGTGAGGGTGCTGTAACCCTTTTAGGCCCAGCAAGAAAAAGAAAGGCATGCCTCAGGGCATAAAGCCCGCGCGAAATTTCGTCATTTGCTTCCTGTTCGCGTCCTTTCACTCCTGTCTTCCAGGTCTGCTTTAGACGGGTGCACCGAAAATTGGAATCTCTCTGGCGCATATTCAGGAATTAATCCGTGGCTGTCTCGTATCTTATTCTTGCGCGTCTTGCTTTCCTCGAAGCCCGACTCCAAAAGGAGTTGAGGAGTGGTGCAGGAGGCAAGTGCAGATCAGCATAATCTTTACACCTAGAAGTGCTTCTGGCATCTCGCATGGTTCATATTAAAGCAAAATGTGGAGCGTCATTGCTACCGGCCACAGAAATAATGAAAAATAAAGCATCGAGGCAGCGCACGAGCAAATGCACCATGCCGCGGACACTAACGTCATAATAGACAACCATTACCACATATGCGAAATCTTTGTGTGCCTTCACATGAAAACTCATAGCAGTAATTTGCTTGTGAACGCTCAAAGAACGCAGGGCTGAAGTGCGAACAAAATGAAAAAAGACAAAACATTTTGACGGAGCTTCGTTTTAGCGACCTTTCCAGATATCAGAAGGAGTGAAACCAAGAAAAAGAAAAAAAATCTAAATTAGCGAGTTTAAATATTTGCGACCTTTTTGTCCCACGTTGTGTTGCCACTGAGAAGAGTCCTTTAATTTTGGCAGAGTTTCTTTACGTGTGACCAACCATTCTTTTCTTTATTACCAGGTTTGTTTGAGTCCGAAAAAAGAATTTATTTTAGAACAATGACTATTTCGATATGGTAAAAAAAGTTGAACGAAATTAAATATACAATCATCAACTATAATATTAACAGGATCATCAATCAACAGGATCATATTGTACCGTGCCGCGCTAAGCGCAGACACTGGTGTGTCTCGGCTGCCCTTAACATGCGGCCTGCTTTCCGATGAAAGCAACAATATTCAGGCTAGTCTGTATTCTAACAGGAAATATTCATATGGATCCAATGCTTTCGGTGTGAAAAAAGAAAACATTCGTAGAATGCTCTGATGCCATTATCAGATAAGTTTCGTGCCCGCACAACACTAACTCTTCAATAAGCGCCCAGGGTGATCTCTCAAATCACCCGTTACGTTAGGCATTCGCTTGCATCATGCCAAGTGCAATGAGCGCACTTCACCGCACAATGTTCTTTTCAATGCGTCTATGAAGTCCTGGGGGTGTATTTCTAGAGCATTGGCTTTATAAATACAGTCCTTGCATACTTCATAAAATCACAGAAATAATGCTCACCCCTTTGTGTTTCCCTTAGAGGGAAGTACATTGTCGCGATTGCATCCTGCGTATAAGTTAATAAATTTGGCGGCATCCACAGGGAAGCAGCAGTATAGTTTGCCTGTTGGTGTAAAAATAAAATATGGAAAGGACGAACGTGGGACGATCTAATTCAAACACATATTTGTCTTTAATCCTACGTTTAGCCTAAGAAATGGTGCTGTACCCTCTGACAAGCTCCGCCGCTTCAGGGGCCATAAATCACCTTGTCAGGCAGCTTTCTGATAAAGGATTCTGCGAGCCCAGAATATTAGAGAGAAAATAAAGCGGAAAATAAAAGAAACGGACTGTGGAGGAGACTGTTATTAAAGGGTAAATCGTGAAAGCGCATAAGAGGCAGGTCAAAAGGTGAACGAGATGGTTGGGCAACATTTTTGCGGCCGGCTCTATTCCTACAAGTGCCTCACTGAAGAGCAATATAGCATATCAATGAGGGGAAATGAAAAGCGCAAGACCTAACCATTGGACAGCGGGAAAGAGTGAGAGGACGACTGGCGTGACGGCCATTGCAGCGAGGCCACTTCGTGTTGTCCCCCTCGTTGCAACGCATGCTTTCCGTTGCGTGTCGCACGCAACATGTCTCACTGAAACCCTTGCCTTGTGGAGCCAAAGCGGGGTAGTTAATGCGGTTCCCACACCACAAACCATTTTCCCGACATGCTGCGCCTTTCTGCACACTGGGCACAGTGCGTGGCGAGTTGCTTTAGCGATTAGAGTGACGCAGCCTGTACGTTGTACCACCCACCCGCCCTCGTCTAAACCTCCCCTCCAGACACACAGGCACAAATTCATCTTTTTTTTAAATCCTGACACGCGGCTGCTTTGCTAGCATGCTAATATCTGTTTTGTATTATGTTTTTTGTTGTTGTTGTTGTGCAGCGGTTGGCTTTCCTCAGCGGCTGGTTTTCTCTCATGTTCCCTCAGCGCTACTACCGTAGAGCTCTTGAAACCGCGGCGACGGAGGTCAATCGAACGGACTCACGTAGACGAGGTTTGTAGCCGGTTGCGTTCAATTCTCAGAAACGCCTCCATTTCTAACGTGGTGTGGGTATTAGAAATAACCACACTACCGGGCTAATCCCTAGCATAAAGTTGGGGCTAGTGTCATGCTTAAAAAAATGCGGAGTAGTGCTTTGAAGGCAAATTAAATCTCGCTAATGAAACGTAACCAACAAGATTCTCACATTCGATTGAGTAGATTTGCTTGACCTTCTAATGCATTACCATTAGGAGCGCCAAAATCAATAAGTGTATGTCAGTGATAGGTAGGAACTCAAACACTGGGAATATATATATATATATTTGTGTGTGTGTGTGTGTGTTAGAAAGAATATACAGGATAACACCAGTTTACAGATATTCGTTCCGAAAGTATGCTACGAAATACATAGGCGCTCCCCTTACTTTTGGACTTCCATGAACAAAAAGGCGTTCTCACGAAAGCGTAAATGGGGCAATAGGGAATTTTCACCACGAACTTTATCGCGGATATCTCGAACCGTCTGGAAAATGCATTTCTATAGTGGATATTTCTTAGGAACCAACCGCGTACAATTCGTAAATTGCAATATGTGCGGTGAAGTAATAACCAAGAAGGTATTTAGTAAATTTTCATGAATTATTTGACTACCTCTTCAGACTTGTCATGCCAGTAATGTCGGCCTCATTTATTATTCCATCTCAAGGAATATGATTATGCTATCTCTTGCCGCTGGTTTTCTTTATAATTTCTCTAGTGACTCAACAATTTGGCGATAGGTGGTGCTTTGCTCCGGACAATGGCCATTTGCACTGCAATCCTCCAAGAGGTAATAGGTATGTCGAGTGAGCTGCTGAAGAACACTTTGCAATGTGGTGAACGCGGTTTAAAGCATTGATACGGGACCTGGAAGAGGTGTGCCATAGTGCTTACACCTTTTTCTCGCATTCACGGCTAAACCTCTACTGAATCTTTTCTTTCCTGAAACACCCAGTGCCGAGTGATACAACCAGCTAGGGCACAAGTACGTAGCCTGATATAGTACTAAAGTGATAGAGTGTGTACCCACCAGAAGTAGTTGGGAATTATTAGGTTCGACGCAGGATTTAGCGATTGAAGTGAATGGTCGTAGTGATACAGTGTACTACATTTGAGCGTGGCGTTAGAAGCCGCGTTCCATTCTAGATTCTCTGAAATCTGCGATCCGTAATTCATTCAGGATCACAAAGCGTCCTTGTGAAAGGGACAGATTGCGATCTAATTGTTGAAATATATTCTCCTGGCGATGCTGTTGCTCAGGCAAGTGAAGTAGTCCTGACTGTTCCTAAATGTGCTTCAGCTGTCATCAAATCAAATTGTCGAGACAAAAACAACGTTTCTGCGCACATTCTAAACACACGCACAAAGAAAACGCATGAGAATGATTTGAATTGAAATTGGGAAAACGTTCTTTCGTTTCCATATCTGTGATTCATATTCCGATAAGTTGACAAATCACTGGAGGAGCCCAATAGTGGTATGCTTCTTCCGAAGCTCAGACGAAATATACCATGAAGTGTCTGGCGCTGTGCTTTCAGCGTATGGCCCGAACAGATAAGGGACAATCAGCTGCACTTAAATACTCCTAATCTACGGGAACCACCACAGGTCCGAGCAAAGACCTCATGACAGCCTGATGAGTTCAGTTGTCAGCTTTTTGTGCGATGATTTGTCTCTTTAGAGCTGTAAAATATCCTAAAACTCACATTACACAATTAAACATTTCTGGGTGTTGGTAGAGTGCTGCAAGAACTACCGCATTTATCGGAGCTTAAGATTGTCATGATGAAAATTGGTAGATCCCTTCGCAGCAGTGACCCAAAAATCGGGCCACAATTCGCTTATAAAATTAATTTCCTGAAGATCGTATTGAGAACACTAGAAGACGGAAAACGTCGCTGCTTTTTTTTCGTAGCCGCCAACGTCTACCAGTGTTGCTGTTTAAGCCCATGTTATTAGCCCACGTCATCGTTGGTCATGTGTTTCAACCCGCTGCCCTTGAACTCAATTTATGCGTTCAATTTACGCAGTCCTGCAGCGGATAATTTACAACCAGCCTTGTTCGCTTGTCCTAGTGACAAAGCATTGCCTGCTGCTCCACTGCCGCAAAGAGCTTCCCGCCGCGACAGCGGCACCAAGAACGACATTGGACAGAGCAGAAGGGGTCTGGCCCTGCTTCTGTGCTGCCGTGGCGGTTTCCCGAGTTCCCCTGACAGCCTGAGATAAGGATACCGAAACCGGCAGTGAATGCTTACATTCATTTTAGGGTGTATTCTTTTTTTCTTTTGGGGGGGGGGGTAGGTGGGGTGGCGAGGGGCCCCACTTTCTGGAACATCTTTATGTACTTGTCGTTTCAGTGCTTTTTTTAGAACACTCTCCTTGCCAGCGCACGCTGGCAGAGACTCTACTGCTAGCGCCTACGATTGTGCCTTGCATTACGTCCTTTTTTCGCTCGATTCCCTGTCTCCGCCTTTCTTTCCGCGATATCTGACGTTGTGGAATAAAGATGAAATAAAAAGATCCTATTTCGCCCTTTTTATTACACTACCGCTCATGCTTAGCTTGCTCTATGGGGTCGTTTTTTTTTCTTACACGGTGCATCGTTGGCCTCTTTTCGGAAAAAGATCAATTCTTTCCCGATACGCCTTACAGGAACGGCTGGCCATGTGCGGCAGCGTTGAGGTTTTTATCAGAAGCACTTACCGACTGAAATCGTGTCCCTCTTTTGTTGTCGTTGGTCATGTGCAACTACGCGCTCAAGCAAAAAAAAAAGGGTAGAAAAATCGAGCCCACAAAACAAGGAACACCAGGAATGACTGCATCGACATTCCCCTTTGCCTTTACTTTATACTGCGTATGCCATTATGTCTGTTGTTCCTTTTACTATTTTTGCTACGTACATAGCACGGGGAAAGCAATGCGAACGATCGTTTTTTTTTTTGTTCATTTTGCGGCGAAATACCTTGCATTTCGTAAACTGCTTCCGGCGCTATCACTGCGAACATGGTGGGATTTCACAGACGCATGCAAAAAGAATGCAGGCCCGCAACTATCAATTCACATGGTCGTGAACACAAGGCTGAAATGCGGTTCCAAATCAACCAGCAGCGACATCAATATGGTCATGCAATTGAAGCGTGACTACATCTCGCGGGGCAAAACAATAGAGGATCAAAATTATGCATCCAATTTATCATCAACGGAATCATTTGAAAAAGTACAGACAATGTTATGTGAATAGAAAAATGTGAAATCACAGAATGTTTGCTTCCATTCACGAATAAGTAAGAGTACGAAACTGTGAAAGCTTTCTCAAGTTTGCTTGTGCTGATACCTGCTGAGACGTGCGATATTGTATTACTGTGTTTAACACTTTAATGTCCTTAAAACCCTTTCATGCGCAGCCATAAAAATTATGGAAATATTCAGTACTAACTTAATAAGATTTGATAGATACCTACTTTTAACTGCTTTTTCATTAAATATTATGTTTTCGTTATGTCTTAAGTACCAAAGAAAAAAATATAAGTGACACGCCGGCTGTGTCAATGAAGATTAAATTGCGCGTTTTGCCAATTATTTGAATGTAATGTTTCATTTTGTCTTCACACCTAAATAACAGGTGTGAGTACTTTAAATTCTCTCGAGGAAGAGAGATGCTGCCTTAACTAAGAAGCTGTAGGTGGGAGCCACATTATTCATCTGGCTTCTTAGTCGATGAGATGGGTCATACATATGGCATACAAAGTGTCTACACCAGCACTAAAGCTATTGACAAAGTATCAGTGACGAAAAACTTTATCTCTGGAACTCCTGCCTAAATGCAAGGTAACGGAAAAATTATGTTTTTTGTCAACCATAGCGCTAAATTTATGAGATTTGCTGCAATTAAAAGAAAAGGGGCAAATATACGCAATAGATGTCCTGCGTCCACATTCTGCTCGCTAGAATTAGTGGAACTTAACTTTATGTCTCAAATAAGCAGCACGTTTCATTTAAATCGGTCAGCGATCGTCTGGTACAATCATTTTCACCTCTATTGGAATAGGGAAATTGGAGCTGACACCGATCGAACGCTTGCTGTCGAGCCTATTGAAACACGTTGAGCTTAGAAATATCAGCACTGTTCTTTATGACACCTAAGGCGCCACAGATCCTTCCTCAGGGACCGATCGAGACTCCCTCAGCTCTAAACTCAAGTTGTTCTACAAGTGGCGTCCGCCTTTCAGAGACTACTTCTCTGACAAGTAATTATAGTGGTAACGTGAAATGTGTTGTATTTGTTCAGGAACGTCACAGCATATTAACAAGCAAGGCTGTCCACTAAGTGTTGCATTTGAAGTGTAGTTCCTGAGGACGGCGTTAAATTTGAGGTGGCGAAGGTGTTCTCGACCTTGCCTTTTATCGCTTCGCTGCACGTGAAAGTGTCAAGAAGCAGCTATTTCGCAGAGTGGTTCGTACTGAACCACTGTGTCACACACGAAGGATACATCTGCAAACCGCTAACGGCGCTAATCATGAGCAGTATCTGGGTCTATACTGTCAAGTCTGTGATAAAAAATAAGTCGGGCGGCCCCCTTCACATTTATTTACATGTACGTTAAACGGTTCCAGCAGTGTTGTTATACGAGTACTTCTGACCTATTTAGTTGGCTTTTGCATTCTTCACATGAACGTATATCAAGAATAAGCACGCTGAATACCTAAACACAAGCTTTCCTTCAATCAGTGCTCATTATGTGTGTGTTGCAAGTACAGTGTGGTTGAGCCATCTCAGCACCGCGCAGATTGGCGTGCACATCACTGCTGCAACCACTGCTGCGTCTGCGGTTCGTCACATTGATGCGTACTTTAACGGCAAGAAAAAAAAAAACGTCCTGTATTCAGTGCCCCTCGACGCGAGACCACGATTAAGTGTGCGTCTTGCATGTAGAGCAATGATATAATTATGCCCTGCTACCAATGCACTTATGCAAATGGTGTAAATGCATCAATGTTTCAGCATTTTGCAAATAGGAAGATGTTGCTATCGGAACTACGATCTACAAAATAACAGACTTCTTAGCTAACTGGAGACAGGAGGTGCACCTCTTCTCCAAACACTTGGACCAACGGAGTGCTTTTGATTCGGCCTTCAGTTCAGAGGCGTGCTGTCTACTTTGTTGCTCGAAACACTTCTTTCTTGAGGCTTCTTCGGAAGCCAGCTTCAATTATAGCGATTTACAGATCACCAATGAAAACTGAAAATCGGTAGCGTGGCTTGCAGCATGGTACGACACGTCGTAGTTTTGCATAAGTGTAAGAGCAGTTTCAGCCATACTTTTTCTGTTTAAACTTCTACTTTATTTAACTTTAGCCTACTTAATGTAGTGAACGATGTATAGAAGGGGTTCTGCTCAAACATGATGGAGAACGCAGCTGCAGTTGCTTGCTTGTATGGTAATCTTTGCCAAGTCGGCAAATGGCTAGCTTTTTTATCTGTATATGCACTGTGTCTTCGTGTTCTATACATTATATATAAAATGTTAGGATGTAAGCGAGTGAAATGCACAATAACTGCTATTTAGGAACACCGACGTCAACAAATATAATGCGACAGCAGCTTCGACGAAAACGCTCGCAAATCAGCCGTTCTGTTAGGGTTTTGGTAAAATCTGCAATTGCTGCACTGGGTACCTCGGCTAGATACTGGTTCACAGTTTTGTTTCTTTCAATAGTATTTTTTCTCTCTCCTGTGTTAATGTGCGTAACCTGTCGAAACACCTTTCTGCCCCGCATGTACGTCTTACAAGACAAGAATACAGGAAGCAGAGCGTCCTCACTGCTGCCGGCCAGCCATACGCATCACATCATCGGATCAGATATTAAATTAAGTTTATTGCGCCGTTCACAGGTGCAGCACAGATATAAACTCAAAACAGCCGAAAACACGTCTTCTAGTACCAGCGCAATAAACGTACTTATACTCACGCTCGTGGTGCAGCAGATATGTCTGTTGAACGGCCGTGAGCACGCCCTTCTTGCTGTCATTTGCCTTTATAATATCTAAGTGATGAAAAATATATTTTGCCCAATCACGTGATGTGTTCAAATGAAGCTGAAAAAAAAAAGCGAATCAGGGAATTCTTGGGTTTTGCTCACTAAACCCACTGTTTGATTATGAGGCAGGCCGTAGTGGGGGACTCCGTAATTATTTTGACCAGCGGGGGATCATTAACATGCTCCCAAGGCACGGATACAAGCGTTCTTGCATTTCGCCGCCAACGAAATGCGGTGGCTGTGGCCTGCATTTGACCCCTCGACCTCGTGCTTAGTAGCGTAACACCATAGCATCTAAGCCACCGAGGTGGGTCTACAGAAAACAAACACCGAAAAAGAAAACGTGCGACGAGGAACCGAACCCACGAAAGAAAATTTAAGTATTGCACCTTGCGCACTTCATGAAGGGAACGTATCCATTAAAGATGCGCACCTTAACATGAAATTCTGCGGTTTTACGCGTGAAAACCATGATTTCATCATGAAATGCACATTGGTGGGGGACTCCTGATTGATTTCGACCACCTCGGGATCTCCGTGTACCATGCGCGATCACGGACGATTTCACATTTCGCCCCCGTCGAAATACGGCCAATACGGCTGCCGCGGCCAGGATTTCATCCCGCCACCTCGACTTTAGCAGTGCAACGCCAAAGCCACTACGCAACCACATTGACTTATGATAAGCACACTGTCGATTAGTAGCGACTGTGAAGCATCAGAAGCGACGCCGTCGACTGACGGCTGCTGTTTATCTTGATACCAAGGGTGTTTTGACAATGTTCTACATGATGCAATTTTATGTGCCTTTGAAGAATATGGAATCAGCTGCCATACGTATCAGTGGATAGCCAGCTATCTTCAAGAGAGAACGATATTCATGACAACTCTAGACGGTGAAACAAAAAACCATCCCGTCTATCGGGGGGTGCCTCTAGTAACTGTACTGAGGCGAACTTTATTTATTGTCGTTCACGTTAGACTCGTCAAAGAACTCGCAGGCTCAGTCTCGGTCTTTGTGTACACAGATGACATCTACACATTGACCACTAGCTTAACGCTCTTGTAAGTGCAAACGAAGCTACAGCGTACGGTGTCAATAACGTTACTAAAAAGTTACTAAACATTACTAAACAATTTGGGACTGCAGCTCTGACCAACACAAAAGTGTAACTATGGCATTTATACGGAGGTCAATCGCCTGCTAGGCCGTTATGATTGATGGGAAGATTATGCATTCGGAAGAAAAGATTTTAGGCGCATGGAGAAGAGTTGACCATGCTCAACGTGCCATAAAGTCACTCTTGAACTTTCTACGTGAGACTGGATTAGGAGATTGCCTCTAGATCCTGTGAGACGTGCAGACAGTGCGAAATGTATCTGCGCCATAACTTTTTTTTGTGTGGACAAGATTTTTCTCGCCTGTATTGTGTCTACAGCGCGCATCCGCGTTTTGGACAACGTTTATATAGCAGCTCATTGTGCCATACCATAATCACCTGCCGCCTGCCAGCTACATTGCCCTGTATTTTCCACTTCCCTTTTCCTCAATGAGGAAAAGCAGGCTAGAGGCACACTCTCCCGGGTGACATCTCCTCCTTTGTCTTCATTAAAATCTACTCCTTCTAAGATAAGCACCTCGAAGTATTCTAACCACTGGACCCTAAAGGAAGTGCAAAGCTTCGCAAAATGCGGTTGCGGAGGAGTTTTTGCCTTGCGGATTCGGCGCATATTTACGCCAGCAAACTGGATTGTTTGCGCGTACGAGTGACTTTAGACGCTTTGTTTTGTCAATGCTTTGCGTGTAGTTCTGGCTGCGTGTTCAGCTTGAATGTTGACTTCTAGACCATAGCGATAGTGTAACGACTATCACACAACATCGTGAAGTAACTCGCACATATTAGAAGACAGGCTTCTGGTCTCCCTGACAAATTGTTGCTATACCTGAGTGACGACTTCACAGTCTGCAGGGTCATTCATCACTCGCGAAAGATCGCCCAAGACGCAGTTTTCCGGTGCACAGTGTAAACAAAAGCTGACAGCAGCGAGCCCCTTCAGCGACTGTAGCTTAAGCGCGGTAGCTGAGCATGACAGAGATGGTGGCACTCGCAAACGGAATCCACACACCAATGGCATAGAATGTGGCTGTAAAAAATGGTCATTGGCGTAGTGCTCCGTCTCGTGCGGAGGTTTACGTCATGAACCCGATTGTCTGACAGCGTATCAGTCGTGTTATAGATTCGTTTTTGAGTGCAAATACCCAGATGCACGCATATTAGCACACACGTCAGACTTCTAAAACGCAGAAAAACAACAACCACATGTATGTGCACAAAATACTTGTGCAAGACTAACTTTTGCCCAGCTGCTTGGTGAAACATTTGATTATATATCCTGCTTCTCTGATAGTGAGCTTAACACGAGGACGGCGATTTACATCTTCTCGTGCCTGTCTTCAACAATTCGAACAGGGGGTAAAACTTCAAGCTGTGTTTGCATCCAATGTGTCTTCTTTTTCTTCGTCTATTAACTCTGGCAAACGATTTTAATGTAAGGGCAGCAACTTGAAATTCCCCTTCAACAGAAAATGGGCAAGGGGAAGCTGTTCGTGGTGAAACAAAAAAAAATGTAAACGATAATAATAGAGCGAGAGCTTATGCGGTGGTACGTGCCCAGAACAAAAGAGAGCGAGACGCGATAAAGCTTCACAGCACTCCTTTGTTCTTCGCTGTATGTAATCGGGCCAGCTACAGCGTGTCATGCCTAAGTTCACGCGTAAGGCGCGTCTAAAAGAGACGACACGCGAGGGAAAAAAGGCTCAGCATCTTCTGTTGGAACGCTGACTGGTGGGCCCGCTAAGAGAATGACACGAGACGCAAAGCGGTGCATAAAGAAGAAACAGCTTGTGAGAATGGCTTTCTGACAAGTGTAGTCTCCTTGCTACGGTGACGCGAAGATACTAACGAGAAAAAAAGTAGTCTGTATGCAAACTAAAAGATCGGTACTAGCTGGAAAAGGTAGGCATCCAGGAAGAAACCTTGTGTGAAAGCATATTCGGAAAATTGAAACAACAGCTTTCCCTTTATTCTTTGCGCTTACGCAGTAAGAAGCTTTTCAAAGCTTTGCCACATACAGCACACCACCCTCATCCATCAGCTTGCCATATATTCACTTACATAGGCGAAGACACATTTTTTTAACGGGAGCTATGGAACTTGTCGTTTTCTTTTTCACTGACTGAAATCTTGACAAGTTACAGTGACCGAATCAATTTCACGTAGCTGACTTAAAAGCTTCCTTGCCGAAGAGTGTATTAATATAAAATTTTATCTCTGGCTTATTACGTTCTGCCACAGCATGTCCTTCTGCAATTTTGGTGCAATAAAAAGAATATGAAAATTGCACCGTCGGCCGAACCGCTGCCATGCAGGGCTGTGCTGCTGGCAGCGGATGTGCGGCGGGAAAACGCGTCGTTCCCGAGTAGTGGCTAGTGGTCTGAAGCAAAAATTGTTCCCCCTGGAAATACAACGCTTGTCTGGGTTTGCAAGACCTTCGTGGGGTCATAGATGCAGGATTGCCAATATGCTCAAAGCAGACAGCTGGCGACCGGTACGGCTATTCGAAGTCAACCTGCACGTGATCCTGGTGCAAAAGAAACCAAAACAACAATGTCAAACAATGCAAAAAGCGCAAGGAGCTAGTAGCCTGGAGTGACTGAATTTCTATGGCATTGCAGACGTGCCGTCCTTCCGTCTCACCAGAAACAAGCGAGGACCACCTCAAACAATGTGACTGTCTTAGCATAATTTGACTGGCTTAGTATAGATATGAGGAAAATATGGACAAGGGACCAAAATTCATATTTCAAAATGAAGAATAACGGCATCACATCCTTGTCATGGCTCGACGTGTAGCCTCTTGCAGTGAGGATTTTGAACGGGACAGAGCTAGTAGTGGCACAGTGAGCAGCGTAATGAAAAAAGTAGGCTCTCGTCCCCCGAAGAAACCTTCTTTTAAAATCTTGGTCAACGCACTGGACAAACTCGATCTGGTCATAATCCATGAAGATGATAAAAAGAGTTTTGTCGTAATAACACAAGGAACATTCGAAGAAAATATTCTTGCCAGCACTGAAAAAACTTCATGTAATGTAGCTACAACTCATACGTTCAAAGGATGCCCAAGGTACAAAGCTTGGTTCAAAGGTTCATAGGTTCAAAGGATGGCCTTCAATATTCTGAAGTACTTGGACTCGCTTCACAAAAGGATTGATAAGGGCTGCAACAAGTGCCTTAGAAGCTGTCATCACGGAGAAAACGCACAAGCCAGACTGTCCTCTACGAACAATCGTTACGCAGAAAGGACCTAGGCAAGGTACCGTGGGATGTTATTTCCACAGCATCAAAGTTCGCTAAAGACTGAAAACGGGTTCCTGTGCGCACCTCATATAAGTTTGCGAAGGAAGTCAGCGATGGAGAAATCTTCGGTACCAGCGTTTCTTCAATCGGCTTCAATCGACTTCAATCGACTTCAATGGACTTTTTCTATTCCTTTGCTCATTGTGAGCTGTTCCGTGGCGTATTTGAGATAATTACCAGGAGCGGTGAAATCAGATTCCAAAAGGCCCCGCAAATACGTAGCAACAACTTACAATATGCGACTTCTACCTTGAGTCAACAGCCACTAGCTTTAATCGCCAGTACGGTGAGCAAACCTCAGGTACATGTATCGGCACTTCAGTAGCTCCAATTTTGTGTCACATTTTTTATCATTTGAGGACCAACGCAGAGCACCAACGATGAGATTAATATATATGACTAAAGCGTGAAAGAACGCAAATGACTATCTCTTAATTTTTTAAAAACCTAGACGGCCCTGCCCCAGACACTCTTACTATGGACATTCTAGACGTATTGTACAACACAGAAGAAGAACTTCGGTTCACCTAGGAAATGTGGGAGAACAACACTGTCCAGTTTATGGATCTAAAGGTTATGTTCAAGCGCTACCACATGTGTTGAATTTATAAAAAAAGCACTAAAGGAAGTATCTGTTGTTATTTGACAATGCATAATAAAGCTCCTTAAAATGTACCGCTGCATAAGTGTTGACATCATGAGACACAACGCCTTTTGGTATCCAAATTGAGCGCCCAAAAGTAGCCAGGTCCCCTCTTTTTCTTATTTAAAGTAGTAAGGTGGTCCTTCTGCTGACACCGAAGCGTTCTGGAAGAATATATAGCAATACGGCACTTGAATATCAGCCAACACTAGCCATCCCATATATTCACCAGATATTGCACAAATTGAAGGAAGTTGTTTCTAAGTTAAACATGAATGGCGTATCATCGGCTCCGTATAACCTTTCAAAAATGTGCTCCCTCATCTCGAAACGGAACCATGAGCAGTGTGATAAGAGCTATGGCACTCGTTTCACCGAATGCATTTCTTAATGTCGTCCTCTGGGTTATGAAATTGTTTGTATATGGTAGACGGGAAGAAGATTTAATGAGAGGGCAAGAAAGCACATGCTATCGATTAAGAACTGCTTAAGGTGGGGGTACATACGAGTAGTTGGCGCTAAGCATTTCTAAAGTTGTCACAAGACCGAAAAGAGAGGGAAATGGTTGAAGTATTTTATATACTGAAGTCGGGCGATAGGTGCATGAGGACGCCTTCTTTAGCACTTAATGCTAAAGAAGTTGCCTTCCTGGGAGACATGTTTAGTATTCCAATTTATTGACGCAGCAACTTGTTCTTTAAGAAATTTCATTGTTCTTGTTCATCTCTCGTGGGTCTCTGTTTATTGTCGCAGCGCCTCACCATTTAAAGGGACACTAAAGTGAAAAGTGATTTCTTCTGCATCAGTAAATCGCTGTTCTACAACACCAAAAACACCACTCTTACAACAATAAGACGTTTGGTAAGCCAGAAAATGCGCAAGAACGAAATACGGGTGGCGACGCCTACTTAAGTTCCCGCACCTGGGGGCTGTGACGTCATGGATTTTGATGGCATCTTCTAGGGCCTACTAATCATATATAGCGGTACAGATTGACTACATTGTCTTCTAAAGGAACCAAATATTAAACATGCCAAGTTTCGGGAACCTTTATTCAGCCAACGCGGCCCAAATGCGAAAACAAACTTTGGAATCCCTGACGTCACGCTGACGTACCGGCGCTGGCATTTCGGCGCGAAATTCAAACACTGATACTTGGACCTTCATTTTCTCATCTAACATTCAAACTATTTTCTTGAAATGACTGCCTGCAGGGTTCTCAAACAATGCTTTATTAGTCTAAACTGATTTATTGTTTCCCTTTAGTGTCCCTTTAAGCATTGTTATTGGTTTCTTAATAGTTTAAGTTTTACGTGCTTCTTATTCAAGTTGTCTCAGTCGATTTGTTTTTTAGTCCTTTCATTTCATGGTTACCGGGGCACATATACTGAAAATCTAGAACGCACAGTGCCTTAGCAAGAGTGATTGAACGCAATTGTCTCAAGCGCCGCCGCCGACGCTCCACGCCCTAGGAATCGCTGTGAGAGTAGGCCGCGCCACCCTCAAGGCTCGCTTGTACTCCGACGTTATCGGCGCCCGGGTGAGCGTCGCTTGCAGGCAGTCACGCTACGCCGCTTACGTTGCGCCAGCCGAAATGCCATCCCTCTATATTAGAGGGTTTTGGTTGAGCATTCTTGCGGTCGGCTCCATTCCGTGTTGCCCCACTAAACCAAAGTGGAGCAGCAGGCGATTTCCGCATTTTAGTTATGCGTTTAAAGTTGTGGAGCAGACCTTTCTTAGTTGCAACACCCTCTGGACAATTTCAATAAGTAGTGCAAAAAAGTAAAAAAAAGGTCCCATTTGTCACTTTTATAAATCAAAACGACTATATATCTGATTTGTCCATGAAATATCTAGACGTGCTCTAGCAATGGGTTACCGGTCCATATTATCGAGTGGAAAATAAAGCGTCGACTTAGGGAGCGCCACGTGATATCCAGCGAGCTTGCATGCCGCATCAAATCTAATCCTTGGTGCTGCACAGCGCGCACCAGATTCCGCAACACATCCCGACATGCAGGGTTTTCAAATGGGTCAGCACTTCCAACTTCTTTGTGAAAACATAAATATTCGGCTATACAGAATCGCTTTGCTGGCTTGCGCTGCACATACGAGCATAAAGGCGTTGTTGAATGTGGACGGCATCGTCGAGAACATCTCACTGAAGGCAGCCATCTTAGAACGAGCGAGGCGCCTTGATGCACGCCCGAGAGAGGGCACGCGCATCGACCACGTTCTACCACCCTCACTAGGGAATCGCGGCAGCAACGCTCCGCGCCCCACTGAGGCAGATTGTCTAGCCCGCTTGTGGCTAAGCGGGCGGCGCATGCGCATTCGCGCTGCCGCTCCGCTCAGCTGCTGAGCGGGGCGTAAAGACGGCAAACTAAAGCACTCTATTATAACGCGTGCGGCATCGGCTGATCTGCTCAGAGCGTTTCACATTAGACATTAGACCACTGTTGTCCATCGACATCTGTGAGGAACCCATATATACATGCGTCTGCCATACTTCAGACTCACCCAAGCACTCCGTTACTTGTTTAGAGTACAGTGTTTTATGCAAGCACCTTTTGCCGTGCTCTCATAAGACGTCAAAATCATTAATATTAGCCTGCGGAGCAGCATGTGTACGTGGTGGGTGCTGTCTGTATGCAAGCGATTTTCATTACATTTGTGCATATTTGGGAATGACGTGTGAAGTGAGATAAATAATCAATGTACTTCCCTTAAGTTCTTGTGCTTCGTAGGCGAAGGTTCCTATCCATCGCAGTGGATTAGTTGTTAAGCGTTCAACTGCATAGCACACGTTCATTTGTGACTAAGCCGGCTTCCCTGTGATCGTTTCGGAATGTCTATGTGTTCATGTGGCGCGCTTTTAGCTGCAAATGAGAGAAATCGAGATGGTCGAAATAAGTTCGGAGCACTCCATTAGGGCGCCTCTACTCGCTGGTGTGTTCAGTAAGCTTTAATACATTATACATGGATATGCAGATTTTTTCGTCCCATTTATCTAGACTCCGACGTGCACGAATATATATACATGCGCGGATAACTATTGAGATGCATGCAGTGTGTCACTGGACACTCATATTGCGTTGTATGTAAAATTTTATCCGAAAGAAGAATTGTTGTTTTGGGAACTCTATGATCCGTACAAGTAATGTTTAAACACCCATCGTCGCTAAGTAATGTCTTTAAGTGTGAAATGCTTCATCGTCGGAAATAACGTGGATACACTAAAATTGCGCATTCATGAATGTTCTGAAGCAGTTCTAATTTCAAATTTGAATTAAATAAAAATTCGAATTCATTAAAATTGTGCAGTCCTGAAAATTCTTGAACGTTCCTGAAGCTATACGTGTATCTACTACCAGATGAACTAACTATTCTCAAATAAACCGACAGGTATCACTACTAAGAAAGAGGTTGTAACAATTCCCTACATCCATTTTGTAAAGCCGAAAATTGATAGCGGTAAGGAGGGGCAGTGAAAGCACTCGCAAAATACATTTTAGATGTGAACCTTAAAGTTTAGCAATCGTTCAGGATACACCTTACAATAATTTTGGTAAATATACTATGCAAGCGAGTTTTAAAAGTTTCAAGTATGACTGATACTAGGATTGCCAGATGTTTTTGAAGAAAGCACAGAAACTTGGGATAGAGGTTGTTTCAATTGGAAATAACGGTTAGGCAAACATATCAAATATACATAGGTATTTATGTTCCTATTTTTCGTCATAATATGGATTTGAAGAATGAAGGGATTATAAATTAGAATCAATAATTTGGCGATAGAGGAAAACAATAGAAAGTTTTCATAGAAATACTTTTCATAGCACCGAGATAGACTTTCGGTACGAATACCTCACAAACTAAGCATCAAGCATTTGGCTTTCAGTATTCAATTGCAACAAATTGATACCGATGACGAAGCAAATAAAATTTTTCCCCAGGCTAGTAGCCACCTATCTTCACGTTCACCAACAGCTGTGAAAAGTATAGAGATCAGGCGACCTTCGTACCTACTCATGCGTGACGATTGCGGGAAACGTCACAGTCTCAAAACACTCCAACATGAAGCGAGAGCTCCGATGGGCAAATGAACGAAGAATAGTGGAAAGTTTATCGGTTTTCCCAACCATGGTTGCCGTTAATACGCCATGCTCGCATGCACTTTGTTGGCGAACGCGTCCCCCGTGAATCTTTGTTCTTGTGCCCTTTTACCAGCATTGTGCTACTGTACTTCTTTCTGTTTGAGAAACTTCATTGCCTCGCTACATCTGCACGTGATGTCCTCTTCTCTGCTGCGCCGTCATTCTATAGTTGTACCGAGGCTGAGCGCTTTACTGACTCCTCATTGCCTTTCCTGTATGAGAGTAAACTCAATGTGCTGAGATAGCGCGCGCTTTGCTTGCTCGGAAGAATGCATTGAGTGGGAAGAGCTTCACTGGCCGACGAGGGAAGATGGCCAAGTCTTTCAAATGCTGGTACTCAGAGAGTCGCTCAAACTAACAAATCTTTTCGACTGCGCCTTTATAGCAATGCTTTCTTCCACCATCGCTCCTGCGTATAGCGTGCTTCTCAGGGAATGAAATGTCATGCCTTTGTTCGCGTGGCCCTGATTACGCTGTGTTAGCTACTGATTATTTTGTCTTGGCTGAGTACGGCCTAGTGAATCCAGATTAGTTGAAGCTTTGGTACCACGTAAAAAATTTATTCGAATAACGTCGCAATATCAGTGTTTGCTATAACATAGTAGATAATGGTAATACAGGCACATTATTCCCAAGCAGTTTAGTACACATGAGGAAACAAACAAAATTGTTAAAACTGCCCGTGTAGGGCACAGACTTTCGCAGCTAACGTAAATACGTTATGAGAAAAAAGTAAAGTCAATGTTAAAAGCGTCTGGCTATAGCGTAGGTGCAATTTATGACATTGTACGCAGCCAATGGTCGAGTGTCAAGTGGCACTATTAGAATCGTGCAATTAATGAGTGGAGCACTTTTACACTACTATGTCTTTGCATATTCGCAAGGATACTAATCCTGCTACTAACTGCAGGAAGAAGTAGCCTCGGTCCTTTGTTCAAGCACTTTCTGTGGAAAATTGTAATACACCTTCTACTTTCTTAAGGTCCCCTCATACATGAAGAAAGAAATAGTTGTGCATGCGAGTATTTCGCCTCATACTGCAGCGGAATAATTTCTATGAAGCATCTTATTCATCGCAGCGTCCATAGCACTTAAAGATATCTCGCCGCTTCAAAGGCAGAGTGCTCCAACTATGTGCCATTTACAGTGAGCGTTTGAATATCTAATAATAGATACATAATATTTTCTTCATTTTTGCCACGGCACAGTGCTTAACATTTATTTCTTGTGGAACTTGATGCTAGTAATTATAACCAGTCCTGAAAATGTGATAACAAGAAGCTGTGAAACGCACGCTGATGGCGTATCATTTATACTTTATCTTCGCGAAATCAATTTTAATGCAATTCTTTTATGCTGAAAAGTAGGCACGTTTTCGTAGATCGGTATGACGTGCCACCTTTCCTAACACTTCTAATAATTCTAAAGTTACACAGACATGCGCATATATCTCTTAAATTGTTGAAAAATATTTCGTGCGACCGCTGTTCTGTCTTTACTGAAATTTCGCAGACAGACATATTCCGTTTTGCAACTCCGATCGTTCAATGTAACACTTCGCAGAGTAACTTCTCTGTTTTTTAAGGGGAAAAAAGTTGCGAAATTTCTTCCGCCTGCGGGGAAGCTAGCACCTGTGAAGGCAGCGCTGGCTTAAACTTGCGTCGCCACATGTTGACAGCTGCGGAAAACAACCGCTTTCTTATTTAATCAAGCAGGCTAGGTGACTACGGGACTAAATCAAGCGGGCTAGGTGAGCGGATGCCAATAAATCATCGCCGTCATCATCGTCATAATCTGTCACCCATGGAGGCGACGTAGAAGGCAGACCGCGCGATTTCGCCACGTGCGCATTTTCTCTATATTTAGCTGTGGCGTGTCATTCTTAGCGAATATATTCCAGGCGATTATAAGTGCGGAGCGTTTGAGGGGTTAGGTATGTCGTCATCCTAATGTCGTTGGGCATCACAGACCCATGCTGATGCTGAAACTCGTCAACAGAGGGCGCCAAAGACCCAGGCTGATACCAGAATTAGTCAAGAGAGGGTGTCATGCACCCAAGCTGCTACCAAAACTAGTCAAGAGAGGGCGTTACGCACGCAGGCTGATAACGGCACAAGTCAAACGAGGCCGTCACAGCACACAGGCTGATAACGAAACTAGTCAAACGAGGGCATCACAGTAACCAGGCTGATACCGAAACTAGTCAAGAGAGGGCACCACGCACCTATTCTGATACCGAAACTAGTTAAGAAAGAGCACCACAGCACCCAGACTGCTACCGAATCTAGTCAAGAGAAGGTGACACAGCACCCAGGCTCATACCGAAACTAGTCAAGAGAGGGCGCCACACACCTATCCTGATACCGAAACTAGCTAAGAGAGAGCACCACAGCACCCAGGCTGCTACTGAAACTAGTCAAGAGAGAGCACCACAACACCCGGGCGGATACTGAAACTAGTCAAGAGAGGGCACCACGCACCTATTCTGATACCGAAAGTAGCTCAAAAAGAGCACCACAGCACCCAGGCTGATAGCGAAACTAGTCAAGAGAGGGAGCCACACACCCATCCTGATACTGAAACTAGCCAAGAGAGGGCGCCATATCCTCTCTGAATAGACCATGCGAACAAAGAGCCGGTCTTTCCCGCCATGTACGCCGAACGGCACGGATCGAGCGACGGTGGCCGCTTGCGTGATCCATTCAACATAACAACAACAAGACAATGCGAAATCGTGGTGTCAAAGAAGAAAGAATAAATCATAGAGAAAATGCACCCACGCATTGCCAATGAAAAGCCAAAAGTAAAGAAATGCACATTAATGTACATATGAAGAAAATTTAAACCTTGTCTTCTGTCCTGACTAAATGTACTAGAATTACAAAAAAATATCCAATCTAAAGTGAACCCCAGGTGACAAAGGAAAAGAAACAATGGATAAACATAAGAAAAGAACAGATAAACAAAGTCAAAACACGAAAAAAGAAAAACTAAACAAGCAAAATAAAAACAAGACACACACAAAAAAAGAAATGTTAAACACAGAAAAACTATAAGAAGGAAAACAATGAAAACCAAAAACAAATCAAGTAAACTGAAGCTAAACACAAGGTACGCACAACAATACACAAGGTAAACACTGGCTAATCACTGCTCCGCACATCCGACAGCTTTCTCGCTGAATGGGACTGAATATATTTTTTTCAGCTCTGCCTCGTATTTGTATGGAACATTTGCCCCGACTGAGCCATTTAGTCATATTGTGCGTTCATTTTTATTGCGTTA
The DNA here is from genome assembly GCF_038994185.2 of Dermacentor albipictus. NCBI lineage: Eukaryota > Metazoa > Arthropoda > Arachnida > Ixodida > Ixodidae > Dermacentor > Dermacentor albipictus. Next base: position 442,295,043 of record NC_091821.1, read on the forward strand.
GTTTGACGGGTGTCAAACTGGAAGAAACTGCATGTCTGTGAAGTGTGGGAAGCCTGTCACGTCGTAAAGGCATAGAGGGGACAGGATAGCTTAGCATAGCGCTCATGCAGGTATGTATGTATGTATGTATGTATGTATGTATGTATGTATGTATGTATGTATGTATGTATGTATGTATGTATGTATGTATGTATGTATGTATGTATGTATGTATGTATGTATGTATGTATGTATGTATGTATGTATGTATGTATGTATGTATGTATGTTCAATTAACGATGACCTGCCCCAGTCCGTCAGTTGCTCGTCGCTCTTCGAAGAGCCAGAACGAGCGCCCCGTGAGTGCGTGAACGCTTTGCTTTTAGCGAACGCGGTTTAAATCATGTATGGGAGACCTCAACGAGGTGTGACGTAACGCTGACACATTCGTGTGCTGTTTAATCCATGCATGAATTTTTTCCGTACACCTTGTGTATCTTTATCCACTGATGTAGCATCGATAGTCCGTACCAATGTTATGTGAATTAATTCATTTTTCTAATCAAATTATGCGTAGGTAAGCGCACAATTTATTGTTTCATAACTTTTAGTTTATTGTACATCAAAGTTTATTATTCGCCTTCCTTCTGCTTCTTTTCTTTTTTTTTCACTTTTCATTGCAGTAATTCCGCCATCTATACGACACTTATCGCGTTTGTGTACTTATCCTGTAGTATATGTTGCTTGTGTAATATTTACTAGTATGTTCCCGTGCATACTTTTTCCTGTGTTTGAATTTTTTTTTCAGTTTTTCTTCTTGCTTTGGCTGGATTGATCTTGCGGGTCACTGTGGTAATAATGCACTAGCTATCTTGACTTTTTTTAGTGCTGTAGAATAACGTTTATTTTACCTTGATGCAACCGTATTTCTCTCTTAACTAATGCCTTTCTTAATGTACGTAATATATTCATATACGAAAAGTTCGTCATCATGTTACACTCCCGTAACACGTGAAGGCGAAAGCTTTCTGCACGCGTAGTAATGTATTAAGTTATACGATTGGAGGGGTCAGATGTCTGGCCAGACATAATGAACCACAGTCTAAAGTAAACGTAAGGCGCGGTAGGTGGACCTTAGAGCAAAACATGCGATCACCTAATCCACTGCCTAAAGGTAGTGGATTAGGTTTTCCACCTTCTTTCCACCTTTCTTACTTTTGTTTTTTATTCATGTTCATCCATTGCATCTCTGCTTGCTTACGGGGTTACGATCGATTCTTGATGGTGATTTTCTTGTGTCTCGCTGGACTAGACGCTGCTATATTTCGGGTATGAGCCATTGAAACGAGCCACTTAAGGTTTTCCTCTTAGTATATCTTAAAAGTTATTATTATTATTATTATTATTATTATTATTATTATTATTATTATTATTATTATTATTATTATTATTATTATTATTATTATTATTAATGTTGTTGGTGTATGGAAACATACAAGCACACAAAGGAAACAGGGAGAGCGAGCTTACCACTGCTACTGAAACAGGCACGACGCCTGCCCACTTTTTCTGGAGGAGGAAATGAAAACAGAAGGAGAAGGAGACAGGAAACAAAGAAATAGGAAGGAGAATACGAAATAAGCAACTGACAGAGACACAGATAAAAGAAAGAAGGAACACGGAAAAAAAAGTCTATAAAGGGGAGGCTAAATCAGAAGATAAACATGCTGTAAGCAGACATGTGGAAGGGCGTATAGAATTTTCGAGTTCCAAATATTTGACATTTTATTCAATACTATTTTTAGTAATAGTTATGCCTGCTTGAGTGGCAACTACATATGGAATAATACGAGAATAAATAATTCTATGATCTATCTTTTTACGCTTCGAGCGCCATTTCTCGCTCCATCCCGCCTCCAGACATGCGGCATGCAGCAGGGAATGGGATGGAAACGCACGCAGCCGAACAAACGGGCCCATTTCGCGAGAAAAGTGTTCTTAAAGCTTGCTGAGCCTTCGGGGAAACATTATTTCTGTGTTTAAAGATCATCTGGACTTTGCGTGGAGCATTTTTCTTTGGAATGGGGTGCTTAGCCCTGCGATTTAGGTTTGCCCATTTGCCAGAACAGGGAACACTACACACACACACACACACACACACACACACACACACACACACATACATACATATATATATATATATATATATATATAACATGCCAATTGGGAAGCACAGTGGGTTTCTGGAACACGACGAACTATTACACAGATATTGCACTTCTAGATACCGGCCTTAATGTAATGGAAAATGTAGTGCGGTTCATTGTGAAGAAACCCATAAATGCACCAGATAATCAGCAGGCGCCAGCGCACACTTTGCCTCTTGAAGATTTTGAGCCGCAATTCCCGGATCAGTAACGGATCGTATAGCATTTCAAAACATCTTTCTCGCCCCATGCAGGCCGCAGCAACAAAATCGGAATGTCCGAAGCATCGCCTACGCATGAAAAGCCTCAGTTTGCTAACGCCCAAATGCCGAAATGGAGGCGACCACGCCCACGACTTAGCTTATCTGCGCTCCGTGCAAATTTAACGGCCGGAGAAATACGCTTGTGGCGAAATTTCTGTAGGAACGCCAGCTTTCTGGTAGAAACGCGGCATCTTGCGTGGGCCGATCTTCTGGTATTGTTTCGCGCTTTTGGTGGTTCGGTCCAAGAAGATTTTACATAAAAGGCATGCGCTGTTGGGGTTGCGGGCTCTGGATTGTTTGTGGGCTGCCATTCTCAAAATTCCGAGGAATAACTTAGCAAAGAACGTCACACAAGGTATGAGAAACTTTAGTGATGGAAGAACAACTTTAATGCCGCATATAATATGCGTGGTTCGGCATGATTTTGACAGCCACGGATGCCGGCGCCGACGCCTACGCCGACACCAGAGTTTCTGCGACACGGGGCCCTTAAGGCTATTGTGGTAAAACCTGTGAACGCGCGCAATCTAGAACGTCATGTTGAAACGATCCTCGACCTACGTCGTCGCTTGGTAGCGTCGTGGTTGCTCACGTTATTTTTGCGCGTCTCCACACCTTTATCCTTGTGTACGGGCTCACGCGCGTGCTGCCGTCGGAGGCGCCAACGACGCTGTTTTGCCACATACGCACTCACTGTCGCATCGGATCGACACCTATGACGCCTCATACCTCGTTACGACCAGCAGCAGGACAGGGCTCCCGTGCTCGTTATCGGCATCATTGCTGTGCGCTCAGAGCAAAACTGTGATTAATAAGAGACTGTGCTGATTTAGAGACCTATATATGTAAATGTGCAACGAAGATGGCACTGCTTTTTAATCATAATACTTCGATGTTATGATTGAGTCATCCGAAAGAGAGACCAACCAACCTTTCTTTTTTTTTCTTAAAACCAGGCTCGTAATTGCACCAGGCAATACAATGAAGAATCCGTACTGCAAAACTCAATAATTTTGCAAGATGTCAATGTTAACAAATCAATGAGACAATGTCTTTCACAAATCAAAAACATTGCGGTGCTTGTAGTTAAAGGGTCCACCTCGTACTTTCTCGGTGTTGTGGAGCAAGATTGCCACCTACCACAGGTCATATTCGTAAACGAATTAAATAAAAGAAGCCGATGGTGCAATAATACCAAGTAAGGAAGGAAATAAAAGAAACAAGCATCTAGGGGTTAGAAGATTATACAGACATGCCTGGGGGTTGAGATTCACTTGGGAGCGGCCTTGTCTTTCCGTGTACTCCCTTCACCCGCGACGTGGCACCGATGAATGAGGCCCAGGAGGAAAAAAAACTCACTCTGCGAACTAAATTGACCTCTCGCTCCACCCATGTTTCCGTTTGCTAGCTAATTCTTTTTTTGTAACTTAACGAAACAATTCCTTTCATTTATTCTTTTTTTATCGCAATAGAGAAAACCGAACATCGGGTGTGAGAGGAAATAGGCCTCTTTCTGAATGTCACAAATAGGGCGCTTGCCTCGATCATGCTTTAGTGCGAATAAAGCAACTTGTCGCGTAACACGTTTCACGCGTTTACCTAATGTTTTGCGATACATAATGAATTTGCTTCGTTGTACGAATATAATTTCAGTGGTGCTCTCCACCATTATTTAGATTTTTAGTAGCTTTCTTTAGTATTCTTTAGTAGAGTTCTTAATAACGGAATATCAAATTTACACTCCAGAAGTCACAGAAAACTGTATATAGGTTACTGTAAAATGTACCCACTAAATGTGACTAGGACGCTTGAATCCGCACGGAATCCTAATTCTCTGAATTCGCAGCATCTCACTGGTTATAGGCGTTAGCACGAAGCCGGAAAGCACAGCAAAACACAGCAAAAATCATCCGTGATCTGTGCAACGTGCCTGAAAGTGCAGATAAATGACATGAGCGAAGTTTCAAAAAGACTGCGAACACCGACAGCACGCCTGGAGAGAACAGGTGGAAAGTGCGATCGGAGGGAGCAGGGCTGGAGTACTGATGGCAAAAATTTCACTGCTGAAATGCCGGTACCAAGAGTGCATGTTTTTTGCTGAGAAGGTGGAAGTGAATGACAGGACGAGACAATTGAGTATACCGACGTGCCGTAAAGACAGGTGTTACGATTCTAGGCGTCCCCTACTATGTTTTGAAAGTGCGAGGGGATGTCTCAGCGCAACAGCATTTCAGAAACCGATCCTCATGAATAAAGCAGGACAACTATGCAGTGTCTCTGCGAAGGAACCCACAGACGTATATCCACAATGGCTAAAAAATGGCAGCTAATATATTTGCTACAAACACGGAAGAAAAGTTCAATAAAGTTGTATTTGTTGGTAATTTGGCAGATAGTAAGAAATAATAGGTAATATATATACTTCAATATTCCCGTGGAAGTCCTTGTAAGTTATAATGCACATAGCCTTCAATTACTTTCAGTGTTAACTAGGAACTAATTATGTGAGATATTTATCCTAAATACAAATTCAGCCGAATTTAGGACCTTACAGAAGTTAAAACGAATTCTTTCCATTAGTTGGCAAGAATTCTTGCTGAATTCTTAAGACTTTCCACATTTATACATGGTATTTCACATGACATATTATTCGGTAATAATAAACGATTACATCGCTTAAAACGACGATATGCCTCTGAAGCGCCTTAGAAGCTAGGAAGCACAAATGTTGGCGTATTCAGGCTAGTGTGAAGGAAGCGCTTGTACTAGTACGTCTATCCTTTCTAAACAGTGAAGTACCATGGAAGAACACCTAGAACTGCGAAATGCAAACAAGCGCCTTTATTGACTAGTCTAACGTAGGCTGTAGTCACTCTCGCTACCGCAGTTGTTGAGACAGGTCATTACCTTTCATTTCCCATTTCTTTTCCCAAGCAGGCTAACCAAGCATTAACACTACGAACACGGATGCTCAATGACTCAGAAACATAGATAACCGCACGCTCTTACTTTATTTCTCCTGTTTCGACTTCAAACGAAGCGCAATTGAAACTTGAGGCCTCATCAGCCACCGCAGCGGAACCCCACGAGTAGCTGCCACAGTCATTTAGAGTTATTAACCGTCAGCCGGGCGGTACTAGTACGAAGCAACCCAAGGCGGCGTTGTTACAACGTGTGAATTTCACGCAGCCTTGCGCCACTACGCCTTATTGAACCTTCAAACACGTGGGCGGTAAGCTCCTTCATGAATTTAAAAGTGGCTGTAAACTTTTTAGCCGCTTATTAGGGAGTTCGTGTGCCGAGCCCTTCCATACATAGCAATGCACTCAAGCTCACGCCACCCGCAATCTACTTAAGAAAAGCTCACCCTCATTTTCATCTTTCCTCGCACACACTCCGTCTTGCTGGCCGAAGGCGCAGTGTTATCCTAGAACTGCAGGCGGTATACTTTCTAATTCTCCCCAGCGTCGCCCACTTGTGCCTCTGTTGCAGCGCCGGGGCAGCCTTAAGGGAATGGTGCCTAGGCACTTTGGTACACCTTATGAGCTCGCTCTCTATGCAGCCGCCGTTTGCATCTTCTGACCAACGAGGCTTGTGCGGTACGATTTAAAAATTCTGGTACATTTTAACTTCTGTTCAGCAGCAAAGTCCCCATGTAATCTATAACGCAATGTCTCACTCACCTGGAGAACAAAATTCATTGGAGGTCCATAAGTAATATTAAACCGACAGGTCTCTGAACCAGATAATCAAGCCAGAAAGTGCCCACAAAGTAACTGAGCCAATATGAAATAAATCAATGCAAAATAAATCAAAGTGAACGTTATAGTGACGTTTTACTTCATGAACGTGGTTTACGCGTAAGAATATTGGTGCTGATCGGAGTTTCTGATCTATGCCGTCTCGTCTGATGCAACCGCATTGTCGCAAGCCGCCTACTACGTTCTTCGGGAGTCTCCTGCGCCCGTCATAATCGCGTCTTTTGCCGATGTTGTACAGCTGTTGCTCAGCCCCTGGTGACAACTTGGTGGTCTGTACACACGCGCTAGACCTGCCGCCCCTTGCGTAGCTGCTCCATCCTCCTCACTAGGCGCTAGGCCTCTCGATCGCCAGATGTATCGGGTACATCGATAGGGCACACTCCACACGTAGCAACTGTCAGGGGAAGTGAACCCAGTGCGCCTTTGCCTACTCTTCTCCTCCGCTGTACTCCACCTCTTACCTCCTCCCCTTTCCACAGCGCACTCATCTCCACATCCAGGCGTACTCTTCTTCCTGCGCTCGCTTCCTGCTCCCAGCTCTGCGGTGTCCGACTTGGCCTCGCTGCTTTCACAGACGGGGCACCTACGCTTTCGCGGTAAAATAAAAACAACACCAGCAGTTAAGCTGGGACTGCAATTTTCGAATGCTCTGGGTTTATGTAATCATCAGTACTTATCGGTGAGATTACTGCACATTAATGTTTGGTACGTTCGAATACTGCTGCTGTTACTTATCGTTCAATGCAAATTGGTGCACGTAGGTACGCAAAGAAAACGCCTACGCTCGTACAATGCGTATATATCCTTGAAATCAGCAATGCAAAATACACACATTTTGGTACTGAATGCGGCGCTCACTGATTCGACTTCATTTTGTCGAAATTCAAGCCCTTTTTGTCATGACCCTAGTGTATAATATAATGTATAAAAGCGACCACATGTCGTCTTAGCAATCACAAGAACACTGCATTAGTGCTTCGACATGTTTTTTTTTTATTTCAGCACCCCACGTAGTTGCCACTGTTTGCAGTGATGACCATAACAGTCCCAGCTAGAAAACCTTACTGGATAGACCGCCCACACCCAACTACTGTTGCAAAGAATTCAACGCCGACTACCGGCCCAGCTGTGTACCAAACCCTATTTATGTGCGATGCATCCGCGAAATATTTGTTTCTTTCGTGAAGCTTTCCGTTTTTCCTTGTTTTCAGGTTTCAAAGTTTTGCTAATTGCTACGCCATTCTGTCTGCAGCCGTTCACGTCTGTAGACTGCAGATAAAAACAAAGATAACATAAAGAATAGTAGGTGCAGGTTGCAATATAGAAAACGAGTAGAAAACCCTTTTATGAAATGAGCAAGTGAAGAAATAACCGCCAGTATCTGTGCCTGTTGTTTACCCACAAATTGCGCCCCTGAAGCAGCGCCTGTAAGAGTGACCGCTGTGGGTAAGCATTCAACCTCTTTCTCTTTCAAGTGATATAAAAATCAATACGATCAATACGAAAAGAAGCAATCGTCTTAGTGAACGTCATATTAAAGAACATGCCTTCCCTTCGTCTCACTATTGAGCTTCCGACCGGTAACCCTGCAGATGAAAAAGTAATTTCTGATTTAATTTTCGTTTGTCTCTTATAAAGCTCCATAGAATCCAGCAGTGCCCGCTTATCGTCTTCCTCTTCAAATGCATTTCTTAATATTTTGCTTGTTTTTAATCGCTACATATCGTTTACGCGCTCATGTCACACCGGTTTTCGCATGTACTGAGGAAAGAAGACCAACAGAACGCATCCACGAAACACTCTTTCGGCGACACGCCGAAAATGCAAAGTCCTAATTACTTTCTAGTCTCATCAGGAGTGCTTCTGAACCATTAAGCAAAATGGTAGCGCCGCCTTAAAAGGAACGAATCACTAAAATTTCCCTGATTCCGCTTGTGTTTCTGTTTATTTTGCTTTCGGAATCTCACAGCAGGAACAGCCAGGGGGCAGTCAGCGTCTTGGATACTAAAAGAAACCAATACACTGCGTCTATAAGAACGAAAGGCAGTCAGAGAAGAGGTTGCTGAGGAATCGAAGCACCGTTCGGCACGCCTGAGATGAAAAAACAAAACGAAAATAAAACGGACATACTATACACGCTGTTGGTGTCTGATAAAGAGAAAGCCGGGAAAAGGAAGAAAGACAGCTTCTGAGGAGGGGCCGTTAAGTCACAAATCACAGTTAGAGAGCCCGCAACCACTTTCCAATGTGATAAATGGATTTAATTTCCGAAATGGTTTATAGCTTTTCTCAAAAGATTGGTTATCGTGCGAGAATTCTTCACTCGCCTGGTTCCGTTTGGCCATGTTCGTTTATTGTTATCGTAATCTTTTTTACAAACATTTCCCTTCGCGGCTCCACCATGGCGATCGCTTTTTTCCATGTGGCATAACCCATGGTTTCCTGACGCTCCTTTGACAGCGTCTGGCGACGACTGCTACCGGTGCTGTAAAGCCACTCGGCTTGTGTTTTTTGTAGTATCAAAATAGTGTTTTTCGACCAAGTTGGCATCCAAGTGATTTTTTCCCAGAGCCAATACTGTCCTCTTTTCAAAGCATAATGCGACTTAGGTAATAATTTACATTGTTCGACATTGCTTTTGAGAATTACCTCCTTAACACGATAGCCTTCTCAAAAAGGCATGTGTTTATTTAACTATCTTATAAAATATGTTTACTTACTATTCCTTACTTGTTTAGGCAAAAAACTTACATTTGTCTTGGGTCAAGAAATCCGATGTCCCGCGTTATCGCTTCAAAATTCATGGAACTAAAATTCATTGGGACTCGGTCCCACAACCTATGGGGGGAGTCTAGCCCATGACCTTTCGTGTGAGTCAAACTGTTTACCCTTGATGTTAATTAGGGCTGATTTGGCCAACAATCGCTTTATAAGAAACCGGGAAGCCGAAGCGAACAAAAAGCTTCAGCGTGACATGTGGTAATTAACCCGCAGTTACACAAATACAGTTAACTGTATATTATCTTATCGACTTATCTCATCGCCGCAGAATTTCCTGCCTTTCGCTGCTGCACAAACTTTATCAGCATCCGCACCTCCACCATATCTCCCAACCAGCGACAGCCTTCTTTCTACGCACAGACCATGTCTTCAAAATAAAAGGCATAAGTTGTCGCTCAGCTAACTATGCTAACTCCTTCGTTCCCCGAAAAATTGTTGCATGGAATAACCTGCCTTCACACATTGCTACTCAAACTAATTTCGCCACCTTTCAGGAACTTTTACGCAGCAGTTACGTGCAAATATCCACCATGTACTATGTTATCGTTTTTTCATATGTTGATATGCATACATATTGTTTTGTTCATTTCTTCTACCGCATTGCGCGTACATTATATAAGTGTATTCATGTTTTAATAATTTAATTAGGTGACAACTGATGCAGTTTCGAGCAACACTTCGCTTTACTTCTTTTACATTGTACATATTCAATGCCCTTACTGTGTTTTCTTAATCAATATTGTATTTGGTCTCTCATTTTCACTTGACTAATGTATTTTGTATATTGTTTCACTTGTGTATTTTGCTAGACGTCGTAGCCTTGTATATCTTTTGTGTTTTTTGTATAACTTTTGTGTACTTTTGTTTTTTTCCGGTAACGCGCAAAGCTGCACTTTTTCATGTATCCGTTCCCGCTATGTAATACCCCTTCGGTGGCCCAGGGGTATTATGAAATAAATAAACAAACTGACACTCGAAATCCCGAACTTTGGTGGGAGCCAAACCCACCTCTATGGGAATACACTCAAAGAGGCGACATTGCTTGCACTAACCTTGAAATGCCTAATCCATTAATTAAGCAAAGATCACTAATTCACTTTTTACTGAGTATCTTATGGCACATAATGAAAATTACAATATTTAGCGGTTTAGACAGCACTGCATAGTCGCTTAAAAAGAATTGTGTGGATGACACAATTCTTTTACGAGATATGTGCCATTTCCATCCGCGAGATCTGTGCCGTCAAACTTGCTTTAAAGATGCACTGTCGTTCCACTTACTTTCTTAGCAAAACGTCGTGTTGTGCATTGAAGCCCGAAAGTAAGTGAAGCGCCACTGTATATTGTTCCGAAAGTTCGGGAATAAAGATTTCGAAATTTCTGCCAACCTTACATACGTTTAAATGGATTCTGGTTGCAATATCCCCCGCTAGAATTTGTAAAGTGCATTATGGGGCTTAAGGTAATTGGTTAAAAATATAACCAGTGAATTTTTGTTGATTAGCCGAGTATGCATATCAGTCGTTTGTGATAGTAATGTCCGCCTCTTCAAGTAGAACGGCTCGTGAACTGGAATTGAGGCAGCTGCCACATTCAGTTTTTAAACATTTCTGAAAGTGTGCGCTGAAATACCCTGCCTGTATAACAAGGCCCATACTTTCCCGAAAATTGAAAAACACTGCTATTTCTGAAGAAGGACGAAACCACGAGGCGGTAAATCATTGTAGAAAAAACTAATGTATCGCACGATGCGTACTGCGAAAACAGAAAAAAACTAAGGAGGTTCCCTGATTACCTTCTACATTGCGAGTTCGCAGCGAATATCTATATCGCTAAAGAAACCTATATTGCGTAACCTTTCGTGCAGTAAGCCCCGAAGGCTGTAGGTAGGCGCCGCTGTGCGACCTCAAACAGTGACGTTTAGCCCGGCGCCCGAGACCAGGAGAGCGTGGTCGAAAGAGAGTACGCCAAGCGACGCGTCCGCAGAGCACGCTGGAAGCACTTCAGAAACGATTACCTGCCCCTGGAATGAAGACGTTCTCTAGGCCGCCAACGAGCGAAGCACACCCTGAGGTACGCGGCGGAGGGCCGCCACTGTCCGCAATCTACTGGCAAGAGCGTTACGGCCCCAAATGCGACGCCGGCTTGGGTGCGGGAATAATAGTTGCAGCGGCTTTGCTAGAGGAAGTGCACAAAACTCTTTGCTCAAGAGATGCCTACGGCGGCTGCGCAGGGACCGAGCTCGTGAGCTGAACCAAAGTGCATAGGCGCCAGCTTTTCAAGGCTGTTAGCGGTGCTGCAATGGAGGCACAAGTAGGCGATGCTGCGGCGAATTATAAAGTATACGGCCTGCAGTGCATTGATAGCACTGCGGTTTCGGCCACCGAGACCGAGTGTGTGTGAGAGAAGGTGAAAATGAGGGTGAGCTTTTTTTATGTAGATTCCGGATGGTGCGCGCTCGGGTTTATTGCTATGGTAGGGAAGGGCGCGAAGTGCTCTCTCACGAACCAGCGGCTAAAAAGTTTATAGCTACTTTGAAATTCATAAAAGAGCTTAACGCCCACGCATTTGTATTCTCAATAACGCGTAGCAATGTGTGGCTGCGCGAATTTCATATAATGTAATCATGCGGCCTTGGGCTGCTGCGGACTAGTACCGGTTGGCTGACGGAAAAGAAGACCTAAATACTTCCAGCCGCCGCCGCCGAGGTTAGGCTGCGGAGGCTGATGATGCCTTTTCGTTTGATGTGGAAGCAAGAGAAGTGAAGCGAGAGCATGAGATTATCTTTTTCAGCGAGTCTATGTGGTCGTAGTGTTCACGCTCGTGCGGCCTGCATGGAGATAATGAGAAAGAAGAGCAAATGACCTGTCTAAAAAAAACTGCCATAGCGAGAGTGTCTATGGCCTACGTTTGCCAGATGGAGGAATGCGCTGCTTTTAATTTCTCCTATGACGGCGTTCTCCCATGTTACTTAAGTGCAGCTTTTTCCTAAATCTTCTCTGCGGCATACAGCGCAAATGATGTACGTACTGAGCGGGATAACTCGGTGAGAAGCACACTACTTACACTGCAAATAATAATTCATTATTTACTAAATAAAATGACTCCCCGACTCAATATATTTAACTAATAACTTCATCGCACATTTCGAATTACATGAATTCAAGTCAGTGATTTCAGAAAGAACATCGAATTTGAACGAGTTTTGAAGCTAGTGTCACTTTTAAAATAGGCGTCAAACTGGCGAAAAAAAAATCCGCTCTGACTACTTGAATCAATACAAAACGCATTTGTATTGATTCAAGCTCACCAAATTGCTGGGAAAAGACTGTATTTCTTCGCAAACTTTGGCACATATCAAATTTTATGTAGTGCTGAGAATATGTTCCACCCAGATATGAATTTCAATGTCACCATACCCGGCTACAATTCGGAAACTGCATTACGCACGGTATCGCAATAATTTAAGTGGTACTCCGGTACTTTTTATTACTGAATTATTCATTTTATTTCTCACGTAAAATGTTGTCCGGCGCTCAAGGTAATCTATCTCGAGAAGAAGAATTCGGCTATATGTCAAGGGTGATTTAAACGTATTTTGTGAACAATAAAAAACGAAGCACCATTTTAAGATCAATTTTAACACTACCTTGGACAGTAGTTCTTCACGAGATGCCACATGACCTTGACAAAGGTAAAAAACGCTGCGTAAAGCAGCTTATATCACTAACAGTATGGTTCATTATTGTGCAGGGGTTTTGCCTTTTCAGTATACTATGAAAGTATATTTATTTATTTAGTTATTTGTTTATTTATTTATCGCAAAGACCTTCAAAACCATATGTATCGTAGAGGGAAGTGGTTGCAAAGGAACGGTAAGCTATACAATGTTATTCAGAAGAAACAGTTATGCACAAACCATTAGGGCAGAATACTACAAGAAATAACGATATAACTAAAACAGCTTGACACAGTACCTCGCTATACGCCACAGTTAGGTTCAATAAAAAAAATGAAAATAATGATTGTCTGGACAACGGATGATCCGTGATGGCAAATAAATAATATTTTTGGTCAGGGAACAGTTGACGACAAATTGAATGCACACTTGCATTGGACTAGAACTTAAATCTACATATTTGCGGTGTTGTGCCGAGTACACCAGCAGTACGTTCTTCTTGTAACAGGATTATTGGAGGCAGCAGTGTGCAGCCCATTGAATATAACTTATCTATACCAAATTTCAAGGGCAGTGAATTTGCGCGGTCCACTCAGCGCGCGGTAAGAAGTCACTTCGAAACAGTCCGTGCGGTTTGTATTTATTCTACATTGCATCAGTGCTGTGGCAAATCAGTAAAGTTTTCAGCTTCCTTGGTTTAGCGCATTTCTATCTTGCGCCAGGAGGGCCTTTTTGTTTGTTTGATAAAGTATGTTTGAAAATTGCTTGTATCAAAAGGTTTGCAATCTTGCCTTACAGTCAAATTGTTTACGGTATTGTGAAGGCTGTGTGCAATATGTGGCATCGGTTTCAATAAATAAAAGCACGTACTAAGGATGGTACATTGCAACTGAGTGTCAAAGCAAATGTTTCGGGGCTGTTTCACAGGATTCAGGGGTTTCCTGCTGCATTGTCGGCTCTCATATCCTGTCTCTCTCCTCCTCAGTCATAATTTTTGCCGTCATGTCTTGGTTCCTAGTCGAGTAGACTGGTTAAACACCGAAATCATGTAAATAGCAAATTGTGTCATTAAGGTATATTGTAATTTAAACTGGTCTGATGATTGAGGCTGTGTAAAAATAGCTGCTAACATATTGCCCAGATCGTGGTACCTGTTCGTGGTGTATGTTCTCAAAAGGGTTTTAATTACGTTCGTAATCTGAGGCGATCGTGGAGGAAATCAAGGCGTTGGTGAGCCGATGCTGATAATGCTATCTCATTATCGTTGCTCAGGTGTAGCATACTGACCGAGTGTCTTGTCCTCTTTCTTTTAGTATGATGTTGGCGTCTCGTCGAGCGGACATAGCATGGGATCGCACACAGAGCTGTGGCACACAGAGAGAAAACACAAAGAACACCTGCGATGTTAACGTAAATGAGTTTGGAAAGGAGTCGCTTGCTTAAGTTGTAATGCTGTATGATACGTTACACATGGTGTTCAGTAGTTCTATTTTTATCCAGATGACTTTAAAACGTCTCAATAGGGAAGTGAAATTAATATATTCTTTCAATATGGAGTAGACTTGTTCAAAGTCGAGCGTTATGTTTCGTGCTTCTAAGCTCATACACGCCTACCTGGCAACATGCTTGCACTGTGAGACCAGCAGCGGCGTGGCAGTCAGAGTGACCTTGAGCATGTCTCGAGTGTGTAGTGTGTATATTGAGCGCGCAATGAGTGTGTAGAGGTGGTAATAATTTACTTTGTGCAAGGAGTAAAGAAGTCATCTGAATTAAGCTTTGTGCATTACTTCAACATATCAATGTCATCACATGCCTCACAGTAACACGCATCTGCATACTGTTATCGCATCTGAACAGCTTCACAAAGAAAGTAAACTATTGGAGCATCACTTGCTCCCAACACATTAAGAGTTATGCGATCATCTAAATCGCAGAAGCTTTGAGTCTACCAATTCGCGTATAATATTTTGCGTTCGTTCTCCTGCCGTACCGGTTACGCAAAGCATGCTTTGCATCAAGCCCTAAGTTTATGCGGCACAGCCATTTTTTGCTGCACAGATTTTCATAGTTGGCGCATATTGATGCACGAATGCTGCAGCCATAAGATAAACGTAGAAAGGTTACTATTCCTAATGAACCGGTCTTTTATGAGCATAGGTTGGTGTCATGACATCTTACCCTTGATTGTCTTGCTATACTCTTCATACGCTTCACTAAAGGAGGGGCAGGATGGTGCGCTCCACATGTAGAGCTTGTTGCAAAATGAAAACGTAATCCGGACAATTACCAGTGAATCCCAGCTCTGGGACACCAATGACATGACTTGTTTTAGTTCATTCCAGGCTTTCAGGGATGAGATTTAAATCACGTTTCTTGTATGCACCTAGGTTGGTATGCTTCTGAGGGCATCTGGCATGACGCCAGGATCAGAAAAAAAAAAAACATGAAATGGAGCTTCCCTTTGGTACTAACAACGATATTTGAAACTGGAGACATCAAATATTTAGAAATGCTTACAGTTTGCCATGAATTACCTTCACCGATGCAAATGGGAGGAATTAAGAAAAGCGAATATACTCCCCTACTTGCTAGGCAGAGATGCTTTGTTTGGTTGCGGATGCTTTTGCAAGTGCAAAAAACAGCGAACTAAATAAGTAATTTGAGCAAACCACGAAGTGTAAACTCCGCAACTTTCCCTTAAAAGTAAATCTTGCAATTAAGCGAAATGCATCTAATGCAGCCTATAAAGTGGTCAGGTCTAATCATGAGGGTTAGAATTTCGTAATATTGGTAGTTCGTTTCGATAGAATTTAAATAACCTTTCAACAATATTCAGTGAAAACACGGGGAAGACGGGAGATTAAAATTCAAGACGATGAGCAAAACGAAAACAAGGTGAAAGCAGGAGCCAATGTTTCGACAAGTCGACTTGTTTTCTTCAAGTTCATTCGTCAAAACGTTGGTTCCTGATTTCACTTCGTTCTCGTTTTGCTCCTCGTTTGCAATAATATGTCGTTTTCTTGGGGGGCTGTTTAAATGTGCTTCTAACGAAGTCAAGATATCTGCTACCAAATACAGGGTGTCACAGCTAACTATGGCGAGAGTTAAAAAATATGCCGATGTACCTTTACAGGAAGCTTTAGCTCGTGCCCAAATCCGACTGGGCCTATTCAAATACATGTAAAACGCAAAATGTTTTTCTGAGGCAATCCCTGTACGAATTTTAATAAAGTTTGATGTATTTGAGAGAGAAAATTAAATTCTAGTTAATGTTGCAAGCGGAATCTTGATTTAGGGCGTGAAATCTTTAAAAAGGAATCTAGAAAACCCGGAAGCTTGAAAAAAAAACAGAAGCACGAAGTTTATAAGTTACTAGCTCCGCATCAAGAACAGGTATGGTAGTTTTGTAAACGGTACCCATTATATCATTGAAAGCGGGCAAATTCGATATGTAATTTTTGTTTTACGTGAATTTGTTACGCTGTGTACAAGAGTTATGCAAAAGCTGTATTCTTAAATTACTAAATTTTTTATCTTCATGTGTGACATATCAGTCTTGTCCACTTTAGATGTACTAGTAGATACAATTCACGGAATTGTGATATAATCTTTCGTTGCTGAGCTACAGAGTGGTAAACTAGATGGTTTCGTTTTCTCAAAATGTTCAATTTTTGCCAATTTTATTAAAAATTTACAATCTAAATCAAAACTTTGAAACGTACAGTCTCTAGAGTTTGAGTTATTCTTTTCAATTCAACAGTCCTCGCTAAATTTGGTGCAGTGGTGCAGAGAAAAATTACTTATCCTTTTACATGTATTTAGATAGGAGCAGTTAAGCTAAAGCGTCCTTTTAAGACGACGTGACAAAATGAATGTTGCTGACTATCGTATGTAGTAAGCAGCACTATTACTTGTATTCTGCTTAATCGCATAATTATTCAATAATAATTTGGCTTCTTTGGAAGCAACTAAGTTATCCAAAAATGCTAAATTAGAAAGTTGTCGATCAGTTTGCAAAACGTCAGATAAAACCGTTTATGATTTTCTACATATTAGGTATCAGTTTCTTTTTCACTTACTGCAAAGCATGCGAAATACGAAAAAAGTAAAAAAATACCGAGTGACGCGCCCTTTTGCGCGCCGTCATTGCAGTGCTCACAAACGTTCCACGTAGAAACGAACATGGCATTTATTACGGTGTGCTACCACGACACGGCAGCGACGCAGCGTCGGCTATGCGATTTACACCAGGAATCGTTATCGCTTGCGCTGCGATAACGATTACCCTGTCACACTTTGGTTGAGTGGAAATGTTCTGGACCGAATGCACGAATTTCGACTTCAAGATGTCGCAGAAAATTAGTTGTACAAGTCAGCTGGAACAAATCGCCTTGAGATATTATTTCAGGTTTCGTACAAGTGTTTGCACATGTGTTCACGTATTCTTTGAATGCGTACAGCTTGGTGCTGCCAATGTCAAATCTCTTTGTGCCAAAGTAGTAAGAAACTAAAAGCTGGCTATTCCGCTCTCTAGAAAGCTTGGGCTTTTGAAGAAGAAAACACCAAGCACATGACACCAATCAAATGAGTGAGTTTATTATTGCCAATAACCATATGTGCACAACGGCACGCAGTGAAGATTGCAGGGTCAAAGTGTTATTTAAGAACGATTGCCAATTTTCTATTAAAGAATGTAACGGGCTGTCCGTGATGAAGGTTGGCAGCGCACTCACCTTTTGTAGATGATTGGCGATGTTAGAAATTATTGTTATGTTGGGTGTGCAAGTGGTAATGAGCTTTTTCATTTACCAATATTTATTATAATCATTGTGATGATTTTATTCATAGAAGCAATGAGACAGATGCACAATTAGGATAAGTACAAGTACACAGCGTTTAATAATGAGCTTGTCCAGAAACGCGGGGTGGCCGGACTCTTTTGTCGCGTTTTCCTACGGACACGTTGCGCCGTGTAGCGGCACTACCGCGATGTCTGCATAAAGTCCTTTGTGTGGCCTTCGAGATCTCCGCGGCAGTGCACCTACGCGCGTCAGATGTGTGATCAGCCGGGTTCCTCTGTCGCGGTTTTATTTGGACACGCCGTGTCTTCTAGCCGCGCCGCCACGAAGTGCGCGCATGGCGTCTGAGATGGTTCCACACCGGTATGTGTGAAGGGTCAGAATGGTTCCCTTGCTGCCACAGCGCATTATTGGTGCAGCTCTTTAAAGTATTGGGTGGCTGTGCTTGATAAACCACTGTGATGCGGGTTCGTTTTCATCCTGCATCGGAAATCTTTTTAAAGAATTGGTCTGAGATCCGTACCTGATCTCTTTCACGCCAACCCGAGTCACTGGGCGTAAGCCATGCACTACTGCACATACCGAGGGAACCAAGTTGGCGTGAGAGAGTTTACATGTTGGCATAATGCAATACCGCAATGTGAACTGCCTGAAGAATGCTAATCGCACGAAAAATCATTTGTGAATGCACCCTTTAGCTCGTACCACATCGTCCTTATTACGCACAAAAGTGCCGTTCCGCCTTGGTAACAAAGACTGAGCACGGTTAAACGGCGTTGTTGATGCTGCACAATTGTGCAAATAATTGTTTTGCTATCTCTATATATAATCGATAATACTGATCATTCGCCTGCTTCTTAATAGCTGGTATAATGTTGTTCATGCCAATTACGAATGTGCATCATTCTGAATCAATGTTTTGGCAGTTGTCGACTCTGACCTCAAAGTTTGCGTTGTCATAATTTCGTATGTCACTTAATTTTGCCTTGTTGATTTGCTTTGCGAGTTGAACGGATGAGAACTCATATATGGTAATAAAATTGGCATGCAGGGTATTTGGGTATGTTTTTTTACTACTTGGGAGAGCATGTCTTTTATCTGTTCTGGTGCTTATTATTGACTTCCCTGTTTCTTTTGAATGCCTCCGCAGACCTATCAATACTCCTAAGAATACCTCCACATTCTATCTATGCAATGCAGCCGGAGCATCAGCCCTGCTTTATGTCTTTTTTCAACATTTCGCCTTTTGCAGGGACAAATTTTGGTATTTCACTTCCAAAATCAACATAATTATGCGCAATTGATTCTGTTTGGCTAAGTCTGCAAGGCCATTTCCTTCCCACTTGTAGGGCTTATGCCATAGCTTGCGATCGACAGTTCTCTATCCTGCATTTTCACCAATTTCTATTAATTTACACAATGCAATTTTTTATATGGGCACGTTAGTTCTCGGAGCAGCGAGATTTCACAACAAAAGTCACGCTGATATGGTTCTAAGCCTTTTAGAGGTTATTTTGTTTATGTATTTATTTATTTATTTATTTATTTATTTATTTGTTGATTTGTGACAGTGCCGTGTCAAAGTACAGACTGAATATGTGCTTGCAGTTTCAGACTAGGTTCATCTATAGGACAAAATTTATTGTGTGCTTTTTGAACAATGCCATGTGCCCACGCATCACAAATTGGTGTTTAAACCTAGTTCGCAGCTGTGTAATGGGATCTGCGAACTGTGTCCTTAGAATAGGCTCTATGCTTTGCAAATAGTCACTTATACTTTGCAGGAAAAATTATTGAAATGATTTTGCAAAGCACTTGCATTGCGCATTAGCTTTTGCAATTCACATTAGCTGGTCTTGGGGATTACTTTCGTTCAAACACAACAGCAATGGCCACGCGAAAGTTGTACGAAAGCATTGTCCGGGTACAATATGTGGCTTTGTATTATGAATACAGCTGCTGCGGTACGGCTTAGCATTGCGAGCATTAGGGTCGGCCCAAGTTTGCAGCATCATTGGTCTTGCACAATGCAAGACGAAACAACCGCTACCTCTTGCCACACAAGCATCAAGTGCCGCCACTACAAAATTTACAGTTAACCACTTATGGTTTAAACAACGAGTCTGCGGACATTTTCGCATGAAAATAGGCCAATATGATAAACTTTGCACCGAAGTGGTTTGCCAATGCTGACTACTAATGCCGTGCGCTAGTTCTGCCAGTGAATTTTAAACAAGAATACACAACCTGAAGGTGCTAATATTTCTGTCGTTTTGAATATACTATGCACAACTGCTTCTTTCTTCAATGGTGCACGCGTGAAAAATCATAGCACCACCTTGTAGGCAAGCATCGCAACTGAAAAGCCCATCCTTTTTGGATAGCGACACTCCAAGTACCCTATTACGGTATACGCAATTCAGGAATGAATTGTTTAATAGCACAGTTTACTTGTGCATAGTAATGCTCATTCGTTGCATCCCAGCACCACAAAATAAACTAAACTTCTGTATAAACAAGGAAGTCGCGCCGAAACTGTAAACAACCTCGCTGGCATCAGTAATGGAATTATTTATATTCCCCATCGTTAGTTTAACTGCGCAGTCTGATCAGTATTCCATTGATAAGTCGGTTTTTGATTGAATGCTTCGCAATTTTAGCAGCACGTGTTTTGTATTACGTGCCGACCACATCACAATATGCTGTCAAGTTTCCCGAGAGATGGATTTTGGGGGTTTTCGAAAGGGACATTTATCGCTGGAACTCTCACCTTGCGCCCCACTATCGGACTTCTTTTTCTTTCAGCATTGCGCTATGAAAGGACGTACTTCAAATCCCCCAGCTTAACTGTTTTGGTAGAAGCCGCCGATTGAAATTTGAGCCACGTGTATTGACTTGCGTATTTGCGCAAGATACCTCTTGAACCATGTTTTCAATGCCTACACGCGCGTGAGACGCTGGCATATTGTGCCACCCCGTCTGCATCGCGAATAATGAAGCCGTGTGCCGCAAGTAAGGCTGTGTTTGCGCTTTATTCTTGCGTTTTCATCTGACCGACTAAGCGAGATATGAAAATCCTGATATACTGCAAGAATCGGTTACACGAAACTGAGGCAGCACGATGAGTGTCAACTTGGTGTGGTTAGGAGTCGATCAATATAGCAAAGTATCGAGTCGCCACGGCCAAAACGGTCATGTACGAGGCGTACAGTGCAGCCGGAGTCGTCCCTCACACTTCCTTCTTAACGCCATAAAAAAAATAAACCTAAACAAAAGCAGTGCCAAGCGCACGCTTTCACCTCTGCATCCTCTCCTAGCAGCTGCAGAAGCGCCCCTATGGTGTCCACTAGCAAAATACGGAAGCGAGAGCCACGATCACGAACGGGCTCGACTGGCGCGCGCTCGCGGTCACGGGGACTGCGCCTTCGGTGCCCCTCACCCGGGGGCTTCGACGCCGCCGCCTTGGCGCGTTCTGCGTTGCTGATGAAGTAAAAAACGCAAAAGCAAGTGGACATTCAAAATGGCGCTTGCTCGACCTTTTAAAAGCATTGTGCGTCACGTTTAGAAACCTGCCAGTTCTCAGCGCCACGGAGCTTACCCGGATGTCTATCACCAGCACCATGGCGCTGCCTACAGGCGTCTACGCTGAGCGCGTCCGGAAGCAACCGCACACGCGACCGGCCCTGCTTTGCTAAATACAAGTATTACGCTGATTTAGGTGTTGTCTAAAGCAATTCCGTGATGCTGTGTGCCCCTTAAAAAGTTAACAAGCGGTAACAGCACAATCGGCATAAGATTTTTCATTTTATACCCCTAAAAATATAGTTTTCTTTTTTCTGAAACTTTATTACACGCATTGATATTTACTTTGGGACCTTCTGTAAATAGAATAATTGAATAGCACGTATTTTTACACTTTCGGATACAAGAAAAATCATGCCACTTGCTTCTGCACAGATTACATTGTGGCACTCAACGATACCTCTTCGCATTTCTTTCCCTTCTTTCGAACCTCTCCCACTACACCGCTCCCACGGGCACCTTCCTGGTACGCCCTAGCGGAATAATTGCACAAGCCCATCTTTTCGGCCAAGGGCCATGCTTCATGGACTGGGCACCTCAACTAACTTGATTTAAAATCTACAAAAAACGTGCGAGAGAGCAGGTGCTTACACACTGACAGAAAGACGCTACTTTATTTTTTCAGAGGCTTCGGCCCTTCTGAATAATCGACGCCATCTAGCGGTGCGACCACGAAATCCGTGTGTAGCCTTCGAGATGCTTGACGCACCGGTGCATGCGACAGCTGAGAATCATTCCCCGCATTTGTGGCGCACCGCACCCTCGTGCGAGGGAGCTCTCACTGAGGAAACCGTATGACGCGGGCTCGACTGTGGCCCGCACCGAATGTATTATAAAGAACTTTTCACGAGTGTTGCACTTACCCATTCGTGGAGACGGACCCAAAATTGGGGCATACGCACTGTCCCGCACCTAGTTCCACGTGTCCTGTGGTTCAAGTTGTCTATTCCACTCCGACTCAGTGGCGCAAGAAAAGTGACCCAAGTTGTTGCGTAAAGAGGTTAGGTACACACATGCCACAATATGGGTGAAGTTCCCAAAGAGTGCTAATTCCAACAAATAAAATATATACATTCGATTAGTTCCAGTGCCTCCAGCCAAAAGAGTGCAAATATATGTTCCTCTTTATTCATAATTTGTACTGTAGCACATTTTCCGGTATCACTGCTTTTTAAGTAAGTGCGTTTGCAATAATGAGCTGTGTGTTACGCCTTCAGTTGATTGAGAGTAATATAGCAAAATATGCAAGGTACATGCGGTTTGTTTATAGGTTTAGATACTTCTTTATTGTTTACATGCCGTTTTATTTCTTAACAAACTCTCTTACAAGCTCCACATATTTGGGCTAGCCATCTTGCAATTTTATTATCGTGCCAGAAAAGCAGTTAGACCCCGAACATTTAGTACACTCTTCCGCGGTTATTGCATCATTTGCTTTAAATTAAAGCAGTGATTTGTGATGGCATATTTCTAAAGCCTGCTGTACAATGTTTAATAAATGCGTGAGAACGGCTTTGAACGAAACTTTAATGTGCTCAGGAGGCCTTATTAAACTAGGAGCGTTTTCTTTTTCTTTCCAAATAAAACGAATGAGCTAATGCATTCATACTGCAAGAAACCCAGGTTTATTTGCTTTCAGCTAAATTGTTGGAAGCGCCGAATAATCCACCCTGTCGAAAATGTTCCTATCGGAGATAATCTCTTGTTAGCCTCCCTGTCTTTCTTTGCCTTTCTCTCTCTCACTCTGTCAAAAATCGCATCCTTCTCCCGAATATCAAATCATTCATAGTGGGCGGATGGCTGTGTCCGATAAACACCTTCTGATGTGTCAAAATGCGATGACAACCAGAAATTTATAAATCAAAATTATAGATTTCCCGATATTTGATAGCCAAAAGGAAGTTCCATGTTCATTGGCTCTATGGGGACCTACTGACAAAGCTATATAAACATAGTGTAATGGAAATGACGGAAGCAAATATTTTACGCTGATGGAAAAAACAAATAATATGGAAGGAAATAAAATCACAAGAATTAACAAATATTTAAGGATAGGTGCAGAAAATACTAAATATTACAGCCACATTTTAAACAAGCATGCCAAGAATTCAATACGTGTAGGTAGGACATCATGCAGGGAAGCACATGTTCACTATTAAAAAGAGAAATGTAACTTGAAATATGAGAAAACACAAAGGAAAACCGAGCAATACACACATGATGGTAAAAGCTAAGCAGAATTGTAAGCAGTAATCAGAAAGTTCTGAAGTCGTCTTAGAAGCTGTGCATAGACTAAGAATATTTTTTGAGCAATTGTACGTAATTCCGTATTAAAATATTCAAGGCAATGAATTAGTTTTTATATTTTAATTGGTTCGTGCTTGCAGCAGGGTGGAATACTGGTGCGAACGAACGTAGTAATATTTCTATACTCGAGAGATGGCGCTGGAATGGTGGGAAAAGAAAACAACTGCAGAGTTATAGCTTTAAGAAGAAACAGATGGAGCTGAAATATTATCAGCTTAATAAAATAGAGTATGCGATTAAGGTATAACAATGAAATTGCTGTAACTTCGTGAGAGCCAGAGTGAGTATTCTAGAGACGTTAATTTATAGTGTCTGAAGTGAAGAAAGAAGACTGTTGTACAACTGCAGCAGGATATGCATAACTGATATAATAAGAAATAGGGGCAATGTATGAAGGCATCAGAGTAAACTTACTGAAATACCGATGAGCTCTCAATAATACAACGCTGCCATTTACTGCTTATTTCTACTCTTAGGAATATGGTTACTACACTTTATTTTATAATCAAGCTCAACGTCCGAAAATAAGCCGCAGGAGGTAGATTTAACATGCCGTCCTAAATTAGGAGGTTAAATAATAAAGAGAGTCATCTTGAAGAAGAAAATATTGTGGTCAACTTATTTGAAGGAATGTATTAGGTCAATAAATTACCTAAAAAACTGGAAGAATTAGCTGATTTTAAAAGGTAAGACAGATAAGAGCAAGGTCAATGCAAATTGAGACAAGGAATGGGTATGAAATTCATTCATATAGTTTTTTAACCAAACGTCAATCAATTCTTCCATAATTTTGCTTAAAAATCGTTACATGCACGCGACGCAGTAATTTGAAATTATAGCCATTACCTTTTTCGCATAGAAGAATAGTTTTTCCCCGTTTTAGCTCACGAGAAAATGCACGGGATTTCAAGGAAGCATAGAGACCGAAAAGTTGAGAAATCTTGAAGCTGTGAAGGAAAGCGTCGCGTCTTAAATAAGTACCCTTGTACGCTGCAGGAGATAGTTCTCGGTACATGAGGGTAACCTGCTCACGACTAATCTCTGTCTACACAAGAATTGATAAAGAGGGCATGTGGATTGTGTGAAAATGGTTACGACTAGTGCCTTTAGTGTACTATATTGTATATCTTGTGAATAGTGCCTTTTGGGGGTCTCAGTTACAAGGCACATGATAGGTCGACATGATGATAGACCAAATGTCGTGAGCCTTTCTTTATTTCCTGCAATTTCACCAAGAGACAGAACTCGTTCAAACGTGACTTCGAAGGCCATAACGCCTCATGTCTTTAAGCAGCACCACAGATTCCTTAGAAGTCTCATTCTGAGGCCGAGCGTTAGATAGGCATTGTAGCTTCACGTTGTAAATATCATTGCAGCCTGCGCAAAGTGGATCTTATGTTTTCGAAGAATGGCGGTGAGCGTAATACTTTCAGCAGTTGAAGCAAAAAAAAGAACAGTTGTTCGAGCCCACCGCATCATATCACACCAGTGCTACGTGTGCACAAGCGCATTGCGCAACTAGCTGTCCGCGCTTAGGTTCGCCAACCCGTACGTATAGAGAAGCAGGTGCCTTTGGCATGCCTTAATTAAGCACACGAAAACACGAAGGTGGGATATTAGAGCGATCGTCCGCACGAAAACTTCATGCCACAGCCACCACGATCTCCACTCGGCTTCTTTTTGTACCGATGAATGGCTTTAACTTTCCCTAGCAACTCACAGGCTCTGATGTACGTCGCACTAGAAGGCCCTTGGTTAATTTTTACAGTGTGTGGTTTCGTAAGGCCCACTAGTTTCTATTGTGCTACGGTCGTCACAAATCGAACCATTAGTCTCTTGTTTCAGAAAAACGAAAGGCTCTACGATGGCGAACCAGTGTTGTTTGAGAGGGCAACCCCTTGTTTCACGCATTTCAATAGAAAAGGAATGATGAACCCTTTGACAAACAAGCCAGGCACAGCTCTGTGCCCTCTGTTTCAGCTTTACAAAAGTGTGGGCTGCACGAGCCTCCCTTCGCAGCTCGACGGAACTTCGTTCACCCCAGCGTGAACAACACCCATTTTCGTATGTGCGTGTGCGCGCACGTGCGAGAGTTTCAACATCCATGGTAGCTTCTACGTATGAACTTGCAGTTTGGATGTGCATGCCTGTGAGCAGCTGAAGAGTTTGTTTGTGCTGTTCAAATATTGCAATGAACATAACTACAGCCGGTGCTATTTTATGCGCGCGAGTTTAGGAAATTATATATTACCGCCTTTTTTCGCGCATTGCAACGCAATTATTATTATCTTCCGCCCTGACACTGTCTCCTTTTTTAGCGAAATTATGAGGAAATAATGGTCAAAACATTCCATCGCTTGAACTCCTTCATAAATCAGTAGAAACTCGAGAGGGGTGACGCTTTAATTAGGCGCACAATGCCGAGCTACAGCTTAAATTTATTTAGCTAAGTCACCTTCAGCAGACACATTAATGAAAGTAACATAGAGCTATATCAATTGATACCGTAGTAGATTTCCAGTTCGATGCAGGATAAGATATTAGGTCAGCTTTGGAAATATGAAAAGATCATCCTAGTCGCCTTAACATCATAGCTTTATGACCCAATGCTTCAAAGAAAGCTTCGATCACAAGCAACAAGCAAAAATCCCATTCTGTAAAATTTCAACATTTCCAAAATGTCATAGCGCATACTAAGTCTTTATGCGACACGAGAAATCCGACCGCATTACTTGGGCTACGGCCATCACCTAGCACATAGTCAACGTCTGTCTCCAGCGTATAAGGTATAAAGTTAGTATCCGTCTACTATCTGCACCTAAACATAGTATTGCCTTTTTAATCGACCGCCTAGAACGTTTTTTTTTTCTTTTAGTCGTCATTGTTTAGGCGAATGACTAGCTAGGTAAATGTTGTGGTCAACATTTACCTAGCTTTTACGGAAAGGTCAACAAATTTGTACTTTGCCAGCATCCCATCGGGACGTTGTAGTGAAGCCTTCCAGGAAGTTGAAAAGAAGTTGCTGACCTGTTCTGTGAAGAAATAAAGAAAAAAGTGTCACTAGGTGTCGAGACTGGTGCTTTTCATCGTCCTGGCTTAAGAGGAAGCTTTCGTTCGGGTGGTCCTACCTAAATACATGTAAGAGGAAAATTTGTTTTCCTCGACAACCCCTGCACCAAGTCTGACGAGATTTGATGCATTGAAAAGAATAGCTAATCTAGTGACTGCTGGTATCGTGATTTTTTTTATTTACGACATCAATATTTTATTACAAATTGCCAAACATCGAAAATTTTCAGAAAATGCAACTGTAAAGTTTGCAACTCTGTAATACAGTGATGAAAACTGATATCACAGTTTTGTGAATTGCATATAATAGGCCATCTAAAGCGGGCAAAGTTGATATGTTACATATGAATCTAAAAAAATTCAGTGGTATAGAAATAGAACTTTTTCAGAACCCTTGTACACAACGTGACAAATTCACGTAAGCTATCAATTGACACATTGACTTTGTCCGCTTTGAATGATCTAATGGTTGGCTTTTACAGAACCGCGATATCTGTTCTTGATACGGAACTATTCATTTATAAACTGCGGGCGTGTATATTTTTTGAACTTGCGGATCCATTAAAATTTTTATAACAACCTTGATGCCGTAAATCGAACTTCCCCTTCCTGTAGTAACTAGAATTGAACTTTCTCTCTCAAATGCGACAAATTTCATTAAAATCGGTCCAGGGTTTATCTCAGAAAAACGTTTTTCCCTTTTACATGTATTTGAATAGGCCACATCAGAGT
The DNA here is from genome assembly GCF_038994185.2 of Dermacentor albipictus. Taxonomy (NCBI): domain Eukaryota; kingdom Metazoa; phylum Arthropoda; class Arachnida; order Ixodida; family Ixodidae; genus Dermacentor; species Dermacentor albipictus. The sequence goes on from NC_091821.1 coordinate 442,322,202, forward strand.
TGGGTCCGAGCTAAAGCTTCCTCTTAAGAGGAAGCTTTAGCATGGGTGCTTTTGTATACATACAGGTAAATGGAGTATTCATTTTTCTCGGCAACCGCTGCACCAAATTTGATGAGGTTTGTTGCAGTACTTTATTATTCCTAAGGTAATATTGTTATTTACAATTACAGCATTGTTGAAAGGTCAAGCTAATGCCTCACAATCAAACCACGATTGCGTCCTCACTACTGTCCTTATTCGTAGAGAGTGAATACGGAGTTCTATATGGGCATAATTCTGTCGTAGAACATGCCGTACGCTGCTAAATTGAGATACCACAGGATATTAGGTACCATGCGGTAACAAAAGAAGGAAAGCTTGCGCTAGGTTGCGAAGCATCGTGACGGATAGACGCTGCGCCTGAGAGAAATATATTATGAATTGAGACATGGCGATGCCCACAAAGCCGCGGCATCATGACTCTCAAATTTAAGTTTGATTGTTCAGATTTCACAAAAACTCTGATCGTGTGGTGAGGGCTGCGGAAAGGGTACGCAATACATTTTTGCTTACTTGGGAAATGTGCAGATATAGTATACTCTTTATCCTATCATAATGTTGCATGTTTATCGAAAGGTGTCGAAGTTTGTATTGACCTGCAAACTTAACACAGAACTAACAGACAGCAATAGCAGGTCCAGAGCCAACTATATATGGTACTTTACGGAATGGTCTTAGATGTCAAACATTTTCTACCTTCAAAATGACCATAAACCTAATTCATTTCCGAGATGAGCATTCGGGAACCAGATGTTAAAGTACCCTGCAGCCTTTGCCTTTACACATAATCCGACAGGCCTTTCAGATAATGACGATCGACATGTTTTTTTTTCCGGATGTCCATAGTAATGATGAAATGGAGGAAATATTGACGTAGCGCCTAGGCCGAGTCACTTTCGTCATAAGTTTAATCTGGAGGTGGCATGTGTCGGCACCAAGGGTTTCAACTATCAGCAAATGTTTAAATCCCCTTGCGCAACCACAGCTTTCACCGCAAAGACTCCGAATCGTGCCAATTGACATGGTGACACGCTGATATGTTACTTCCACTGTCTGAAACGTTATCCTTACAGGCTTTCCAAAAGTGTTCTATCAGGCTTACAGAATGGGCGCCAAAAGAACAGAAGCACAGTATATTGTGGTGGGGCTTCGCTTCACGCCACGTTGCATTCTGCTTTGTGGTGCGATGAAATTATGAAATGTGCCAACAAATATGTTATAGCATGCATGCCGATATAAGGGATAGATAATTGGGTCTAGATAACTGTAAAAGACCTTCCTGCAATCAGATCAAGGCATGTCGATTAGCATGATAATGATGAACCTCAGGAATTCCACATCACAAGCTACATTGTAAAGGCAGTTATATTCTCGAGACTGTTTGCCCTCAACTGATTTAGCATCGAATGATTTTGGCAATCAATGTAAGTAGCAGCTGCTATCTCATGTATGTCTGATGAGACCATGCGAAGCATTATTAAGCACGTTGTTCTTTCTGAAATCCTTCAAGGTCCTATATGGTTTGGGAAGGACGGGCTGCATTTCCTGCTTCTTGATGAGTATTGAAATTCTTTAGCACGTTTAATAGGATACACCTAAACAGACACCGGGAAATCGCAATGCCGTCCACACGGTTCGCTTTTAATTCACGTGCGCAAGCTGAGGCTACACTGTTGTGTACTATTTAACTACGTGTAGGCGAGCTCTCATCTCGGAAGCAGGCAGCGCAAGCAACCCTACGGGGAAATGACGTCTGCAGGTTTCTGGGGCCTCTTGGGAAAACGTCTCAGCTCTCAAGAAAATGGCGCTTCAGTCTTCTGAAGGCCAGGAGGAATATACATATATATATATATATATATATATATATATATATATATATATATATATATATATATATAGTGCACTCATTGTTACGTCAAACAGCTGCGACGACGTGCTAGGACATTTATCTCGAAGTTGCTGCAAGATCACCACTATTTTTTATTTTTAACCTTCTTGGGCAATACCAACCACTTAAGTAGCATTCTTTTGATGGTTACACTTTCCAAATATTTCCAGCTCTTAAACCATTCTGCATGCAGCATTCGAATGCGTTTTTCTAGACTACTATCTCGGTCGGAGTAGGCATACTAATTTTCTTTTCGTGACTCCGTAAACAAACTCGCCTGGTGCTCGGGATACTTTGAGGGCCCGCCGTTTGCGCATGGCAAATGTTTGGCATATCCAGCTTGGTTAACCGAGTAACTAAATTAAAAAGGGGGAGACAATATGGAGGTGTGTTGACCACCAAATTAGTATGCACAAAAGCATACAACTGCTTATGGAAAGATCCCGGCAAGCGCGTAAGTGTGCTGCCGTCTCCGCGAAAATTATCGAGTATGTTCGAAGAGAAAGAGCGCCTAAATGCAGGGTAACGTTGATAAAGTTATAATTTATAGGTGCGCTCACATGCGGGTATGACTCGTTCTACATCATTGCTTGAGAGACTCGTCAGCTGGCCAAATAAGTAACGGACGGTGTTTATACGCGAACAGGTGGGCGGTACTTGCTTTCTTTTTCATGCATCTGACCACGTACATGTTTTAGAGGCTCCACGATGGTCGGCTTACACGAAGGTGCTTTTCCCAATGGGTGCCCTTTTTACGGGATCTTGTCACACTTCACCAGCGAAAACATATTAGAGCGCAGCTCTTAGGCGCCAATTGCTGCTTTGAGCATCGGCGTCGTCCTTCAGCGTAACGGAGCGAACGAGCAAAACGAAGGATGAAAAAGCAAATGAGGAGGGCAGCGGGGGCAAAAGACAGCGATAGTGAAGAGAACGCAAACAGTAAAGCGGAAGAGGCGGGCACATGAGGCGGAAAGGGGAGGAGGAGGTTATGGTGAAGGTGGGGGAAAAAAGCGTAGTGCCGTGCAAGATGGGCTTTCTAGCGAATGCCGCTACGATATGATGCCAGAGTGGGGCTCCGTCGTCTGTTCTACGATGGCACGGGGCGAGCGAGTCAACCGATATCCTATATGGAAACAAAGTGCTGCATGAGCGGAGGTCTGCCTGCGGCGGTTGCTGTCAATCGCGCCTACGCGTCACCCATGTGCTGCCTCTCGTGGCCTCCTGTTTAGCGAGGCAGTCGCGCGACACTACGCTCTGTTTGAAAAGTGTCGCATGAAGCAGACAGCCCACGCTAACCAATAAAGTTGACGCGCCATCCGCTCTGCTTGTACTGAACGCAGGCCTAGCAACCGAGGCTGAACGCCTATGCGAGAGACGTCGGCGGCGATGCTCTGACGCCACATTGAAGCAACGACGAGATACCGCCGCCATATTGTGTTCGGTGTCAACGCTGCACACGTGATTTTGTTCAAAGTCTGGTGTGCCCTACTGTTAAGGCTGTCACATTGCCTACTAGGGCGCTCCCAATGTGTGCGTCGTCGTGCTGCAGTTTTACCGAGGTGGATTGTTGCCTTTGTGTGTCGCCCACGAAAGTGTGCATGTTTTTCTGCCGTCCATCTGGGAAAACGTATGAGGAAACGTGAGGCGGTGCGGTCTTCAACTCCTACGGAGCCGATATAGGACATCAGTGGGTAGGTGCCTCACGAACGAAGATGCTTCTTCGAATGAAGGTGAGGCCCCACATGCCCGCTTCGCTGATGAAGAATTGGTTGCCCTTGGGTGGAGGAGTGTGCCCTGCGCGCGAATACATCCTGGGTTGTGGACATCGTCCAGCCAACCATAGGATGCCACAGGCACAATCTTTTTAGTATTAACAATACTACCAATTCAATCACATGCAAAATTACAACTGCACAACCACATTATCATCTGTTTGGTTGCTAAATAACCTTGCCACTATCGTGTACAAATCAGTGCAAACGCATCACCAGCAAGTGAATCTTGTAATGTTTCCCTTTAAAATACTAAATCCTAGGTGATTCACGTCAGAGTTATTTTACTCTCTCTGTTATGAAAACCATGCACGTTTTATTATTTCTTTATTACATGACGAAGTTTATTACAGCTTTAATGCCATCTGTTATGTTAAGATACACTCTGTTCGCAACTTTTGATATGAGGCCCCCCATATATCCTTGTGGTCTCGGACCTGTTTCCTAAATGTACATTACCGTGTTATTCTGTTCTCATGAACCTAAGAAACTTCATTCTGAAAGGATTTATGACCCTGTCACACACATACTTTCGCTCACGATACAAAATAGGCAATGACACTACATCTACATAGTCCGAGGATCGTTATTGAGGTGTTCGAATTGAAAAATTATTAGCCCATTAGCTTACTTTCAATATTCTACAAAATATTCACCAAGATAATCTCCAGTAGAACAAGGGTAACATTGTACTTTAGTCAACCAAGAGAACAGGCAGGTATCAGGAAGGACAATTTGCAATGGATCACATCCATGTCAACAATAAGGTAATCGAGAAATACGCAGCCTCTATGTATGGCTATCATAAATTACGAAATGGCATTTGATTCAGTCGAGATGCCAGCAGTCATAGAGGCATGACGTAATCAAGGAGTACAGGATGCTTACATAAATATCTTGGAAAGTATCTACAGAGATTTCACAACTACCTTAATTCTCCGCAATAAAAGTAGGGTGATACTTATAAAGACAGGTGTCTGACAAGATAACACAATATCTCCAATGCTATTTACTGCGTGCTTGCAAGAAGTATTCAAGCTATTTCACTGGGAAGGGTCAGGAGCAAGGATTAACGGGAACTTCTTAGCAACCTTCCATTTGCAGATGACATTGTCCTGTTCAGCAACACTGGGGACGAGTTACCGCAAATGATTGAGGACCTTAACAGAGAGCGAATAAGAGTTGGGTTGAAGATTAATATGCAGAAAACAAAGATAACAATCAACAGCCCGTAAGGGAACAAGAACCCATGATCTCCAGTGAGCATCTAATGTCTGTGAATAGGTATGTTTACCTAGGGCAATTACTCACAGGGGACCCTGATCATGAGCAGGAAATTTACGGAAGAATAAAAATGGGTTGGAGTGCATTCGGCAGACATTCTAAGATCCTGACTAGAAGCCTACCATTATCATTAAAAAACGTGTACAAATAATGCATTCTACTGGTGCTAACATAAGCGCAAAAACTTAGAGGCTTACAAAGAAGCTCGAAAACAAATTAAGCATCACGCAAAGAGCGATGGAACGAATAATGTTAGGCATCACGCTAAGAGACAGGAAGAGAGCGGTGTGGATCAGAGAGCAAACAGGGATAGCCAATACTCTAATTGACATTTTAATATGTCAGTAAGAGATAAAATGCAGCTAGGCAGGTCACCTAATGCATAGGGTAAATAATCGGTGGACGATTAGGGTTGCGGAATGGGTGCAAAGAGAAGAGAAGCGCAGTCGTGGTGGGCAGAAGGCTAGGGACGCGGGGATGTGATGAAATTAAGAAATTCTCAGGAACTAGCTGAACTCGGTTGGCGCAGGACAGGGGCAATTGGAGAGTGGATCAGAGAGCAAACACATATAGCCGATATTCTAATTGACATTTGAGCATGTCAATTAGAGAAAGAAATGCAGCTATGCAGGTCACCTAATGCATAGGTTAGATAATCGGTGTACCATTAGGTTACAGAATGGGTGCAAAGGGAAGAGAAGCGCACCATAAAATATGATGATGCTGATGATGCTGATGATGAGCTCTATTATGCCAGATTTCGCGAAGTACGTCGAAAACGCCCACAAAATTTGCCCAATAGGCAGTAAAAAACGAGGCATAAAAGTTTCTTTGAGAAAAATCTCTTCGTCTTTTGTTCTTTAGAAAAAGATGTGTTCTGCTGATGCTATATTTTCAATATATTCAAGCAGAATACTGATGGAAAGTCTTCTTCTGTTTTCCTAATGTCTCAAGGTTGGTTTGCAGTAGCTGAAGCTGAGGCTGTTCATGTTGACATACAGCAGCTGCTGGAACAAAGATGCGGTGCTTTCTCCTGATAAAACAATCTTTTACACAAATTACAGTACAGGAGTAAAATAACTTCAAGTTTAGGAAACTATTACACAAAATTAGGATGCAAGGAGCAAGTGAATGGCAACGGAAACAAAATGTGTTTCATCCTTAAAAATGAAGGCACCATGACTGCATTTTTATGGCCCCAGAAGAGTAGTCTGCTCCATAACATCCTTTTTCAGCACCATCAATTGGCTAATTAAAACATCTTATAGTTTGCAGGACCCTATTGCAGAACATATGGTGCTGTAAGCAGTGCAACCCTGGAAAATGTTCCAATGTGTCTTCTGCGGTTGACGGGCCTGCACGAATGGGCATAAAAATGAAGAGCACGCCCAAACGTACGAAAAAAGCTATTGTGCATTCCTTCGTGGGAGCGACCCGCTGCCAGTTTTGGTAACGCTGTGGCACCAGAAAGACCACACACACACAACACGGAGTCCGCCGACGGCGTTCTTCAGTTTTCTGCATTGCCAGAGACAAAGCAGCCCTTCTAAAGTTATTTTGACTATGGCACGTCTCCTGCTAAACCCATAAGGCTGCGTGAAAGCAAGCTTCTCGGGAAAGGAGGGTTTACTTTGTTGGCAATTTCTGCCGTAAGCTCGCTGCCCCCTACGGTTTACTTCTGGCACAAGGGTTGGCGTGAACACAACGTCAGCAGTATTATGAACCCATTCGAGAAGGTAGCCGAGAAGATACCATAATACTAGGAACAAGGTGAGTGGATAGAGCTGCGGATATAAAAGCATAGTATTCAAGAATATGGAACTCAGATTTCTATTTTTTGAGGTTATTGTTTTCAACAGTCAGTCGAGCACTGGGCAATCCAAGGAACAATATAATATGATTCGGGCTTGATATTAGAAATAGACACTTTTACTTTTCTTTGAAAAAAATAACAAAGTTTAGAAATGCTGCAGTGCAGACCTAATTTCCGTGAGCTCTCCAGGAAAGTTTAGGCGGTAATTATGTGACGCGAATATTTCACTCTATCCACACTTTCAGGGACTGGTGTGTCTGTGCTATGATAATGTTGTTGTAATGGACATGCATACAGTCTCAGAAAAGTTAATCCTCATTCTTTCTTTTTTCGAACTAGTTAACGAGTTGACACAATTGCTAGTTCAAGATTCATTGATAAGATGCGGATTTAACAATAAACACAATGCACAATCGATAGCGAACTACTTCACTTTAACACAATCATCATGTCATTGGCAATGCCGTTCACATAAATTGGAAACAGCAGCACTCCGAGTACCGAACGCTTTGAAAACGCGCACAATACCTTTAAATTGTTCAACCTGACCGTCTACACTAACAAACACCTTGCGGTTCCTGAAATATGCTTCAATGCAGGAAATAATACTGCCGGGCAGTCTGATCTCTCTCAACCTTTCAATCAGCAAATGGTTTGGCGTCCGGTCAAAATTTTTAGATAAATCTAAAAAGTAGCACCAGTTTGAAACCTCGTCTCTACTTCAGAGGCAAAATTATGAGTGACAGCTAATAATTGTGTTGTTGTCAACATCTTCCTACGAAACTCGCGGTTATAGTGAACAAGGTATTTATTGTCTTCTAGAGAAGTCGATGTGTGCTCACCTATATTACGCTCTAATGATTTGCAGCATGTGGTTATAAAAGTACTGGCCTGCAATTTCTTTCAAACAGCCCATAACCAGCCGTAAAACCTTGTATACTTTGAGTAGTCAGCGAACCGTTTGACAGGCAGTATTGTTATTAGAGGCTTTAGGAAATGCTTGGAGCTGTTTGGAGACTAATTCAGAATGTAGATAAACAAAGCCATTCGCGAAATAATTTGTGCAACATCATTGCATTTTTATTTACCTTTAGTAGCGATGAAAACATGGCTTCTCGGTTTGCTTCGATATCAGGCATTGTGGGTGTCCGCACAACGAACTGGTTGTCATGTTTACCGTGTGCACAGAACCAGGAGTAATAAATGTTTGGAAGGTGGTTGCATGAACTTTATTGGAATATTTGACATATTTCTATTTACATTTCTAGATATTCATAGCTGCTCTACGCATCCTTTCCCATAAGAAAGAAGGCGCGAAAATTTATTTGGTTATCCCTTTCAAAGCCATGTGAATGTTTGATCGAAAAGGCTGACAAGTTCACGACGCAAGTTGAGACAACATATATGAAAGTTGATTTTAGTTTTGCATTGACGCGTAAGCTTTATTTTGCCTTTAAGTATTGAAGGTCTCGCTGCTTATTGAGGATTTAGGGCGCTCTACTTGTTTTTCGCAAGTGAGCGGACTGTTTAATACAAGGCGTAAGTGTAGTCTGGAACATGTGCCTTACACATGCATTATTGACATCAACATAAAAATCCTGTAGAAAATATACAGCCTGCCCATAATTGAAAAGTCATCAAGAACAGTCTTAAATGAACGTACAAGTTTTTCTGGTGCAAGCTATGTATATATTTTCATGAGTAATCTTGCTATAAGAGATCCCATCGATGGAGCTGACAAAAATATCATCGGAAAAGCATTTTACAAAAGAAAAAAGATCAAGGATTGCCTTATTTGCTTCTGTGACACATGTTAAAAGCGTACCAATCTGTTTTATATTATGATAAAATACAGAGTCATGCAAGATACATGCGCAATGAGCATAATGTGACCCCGAAATGGACCAATCACTCCAGTTAATGCTTGGCAGGATAACGTGAATTCAAATATGGAGATTCACGTTACCGAACCATGATCTGATTACGGGGCACGTCGCGGTAGGGAACTCCGAGGACGATAAACGACTCCACGTGTAGGCATAAAATGACGATAATTGTTATCGCACCAAATGATTTTATTCTCTTGAATGCGATTAAGTTAGATAGATTCTATATTATTTGTAAGTATGAGCGCGACACCACCACTTTTGCCTGTGCAATATCGCTTAAATACCTTGTGTAAGGAAAGTACAACTTCACAACCATTAATATTACGTCATAGCCACGTTTTCATTACAGCAGCTTATGGGGATCACGTAAAAATTCTTCTATTTAAGGCAGTCCTGGCGCAAGGGTTCTGGCATTGATGAGAATGCCTTGCAGCTTTCTCATTTCTAGTCACCATGACGCCTTGTTGAAGACAGCTTTCCGCACTTGGCTCAGTTTTGAATTATCCTTATATGAACGCACAATGAGAATCATATGGGTAGGTTGAATTATATGAGATGTAAAAGGTGTTCATTCAAGGAGTAAATTTTATGTGCGGTGATAAATACCATATTATGTTGAACACTGCTGTCCAATGTGCAACCACATTACCGGTGGCAAAGCCGTAGGTTGTCCGGCTCGAAGTAGACGGACCTATGTTGTAGCAGATCGAACCACGGGCCTTAAATATAGTCTTGCTCTAGTGTTTGGTGTTAAGCAGTGAGTCCATATCGTCTGATAGCTATGACAGCCAGGAAGACTTACATTTATTTCTCTGTATGGTATTTGTCGCGTTCCCTTGAGGAACCTGTCGTCATTCTTTAAAAAGAAAATTTTGTTCCATTTTCATGGGTGCCAAGATTGGAATTATAAAATCCCACGTACCTGACACAAAGTAGGGGGGTAGAGTAGGGGCAGGTAGCATGTCACGTATTTATGCAACTTTCACGAGCAGCAGCAAACATAGAAAAGCTGAGAATAAGAAGAAACGCATATTTAGGTCACAGTGGCAATTTCAGCAACACTGCCACTTCAGATTTAGCCCTCTTCAGGAAGTTGTCTGAATAAACTTGCTCGAAGGAAGCGCCAGTCTTACATATGGCTTCTTGTTCGGCCGCAGCTGGGAGGTGCACGTACCATCAGAGCTTTTTTTTGGTACGAAATTATAACAATACTGCACCGCCCCATCGTTCATGTTCAAAAGCATCTTTTCTTGCAAAAAAAAAACAACTCTGTTTTCCTTCATTTCTGTTCATCATTTGTAGAATCGTTAAACGAAGACAAATTCCTATTTTTTCTAAACAATTAGGAAGAGTTTTCTAGTAGGTATTTGGCTGCAAAATTGCAGTGAATTCGCTCAATATAGCGCCGACCGCATCTCAAATGACCGAGATGTAAGAAATTTTGTTTAATGTGTTACTTTGCTCTTGAAGCTTCGCCTTTTTTTCATGTAGAGGCTGCACACAATAGATTGGCGGACATGGACAATTTCTTGGATTTTATGTAAAAACTACGTATTGTTGTAGAACCAACGCAACAGAAGCATAGACAACGAGATTTTGCGATTGCGGCAGATTACCGTTGGATACGTTTGCCTTGTGTTCTGCTTCCTCCTGTGTTCTAACTCCTTGTTTGCATTCCCAATACTGCGCGCATGAATTGTGAAACAGACAATGTATTCTAGCAACGCTGCGGCAGCGCTTATTCTTACCTCTGCGTCTCGCACATTGGGCACCTTTCTTTCACCCAGCAGCTATGTAGCAGAGACGACCTTCCGTGTCGCTGCTTGCGGCGGCATAGAGCTGTGCCTCTGCCGGAACAGCGTGTGCATGCGTGTCCTTCGAGCTCAGCGCGTTGTTGACAAGTGGATGAAGCGTAAACAGGAACCGCGCGAGAGGAAAGGCGCGCGTCGTTCGTCACGCCTGACATAGATAAGAGGATAAATGGACGCGGCAAATACCCGGCTGAGCAACCTCTTCATCACCCACCGCCACCGCGTAGAAGCGGTGCACGTCGGCAGCGTTACTAAGGCACGGTGCCGGCTGCCACAACTTGCCTATAGTCTCGATCCCTGAATGCCACCATCTTCTGGACAGGTGCTGGCGATCCTATCTCCGGAACAGAAAGGACTGGAGTGCGGTGCTTGTAGCTATCCAGCGAGCTAGCGCGGGTAAGCTGGCAAACAAGAAATAAGCGAAGGCGGCGTGCAAATGTTCTTGCGCACCGAAGGTGTATGCATTAACGAGATGCAGTAGATTGGAAATGCCAATATGTTGATTTTTATGCAGGGAACATCTTTCTTGAACTTGTAAATATAGAGGAAGGCACTTAATGCGCTAGCGCAAGGAAACGCGCTAATATAAATTTTGCAGAGTTTATTTCCCAACAAGGGTAACAAATGTAAATTCCTTGTAGTAACAAATATAAAGTCCTTGCAGTAACAAATTTAAAGCCCTTGAAAAGACGAGGACGAAGAAGGGGCACATGTAACATGAACGGTAACTTTCTACAAATTGTTTGTTGGAGACCAATGCACTCATATATACACTGGTGACGAACATCAGTCATAAGCATGTGTCATACGGTTATGTATGGTCAACTTCTTGAATTTTAAATACGTATATTTTCACAAAAGACAGTCAAAACGACAGATTAAAAAATTACAAGATCGCACCCTATTGGCTAAGCGGCTATGGCGCTGCGCTCCTAAGCAAAAGGTCACGGGATAAAATGTCTTTCTTGGCGACTGCTATTCAATGGAGGCGAAATCGAAGAAGACGCATGGACCGTTCATTTTTGCGCGGTATAAACGCCTATTTTGACGAAAGTAATCCCAAGTCTGTGCCGAAAGCAAAACGAAGTCCATGTTTGTGCGCAATACACTTTTAAGGCATTTGCGGGTCGTTGATGTGCACGTGTGTGCCGCGTTTCAAATGAAAGATTTGTTGAAAGTGAGCACTTATGTTACCCGTCCTCTTCCTATACCTCGTCTTTTTCACGGGCTTTATATTTGCTATAATATTTGCCAGTTCAGATTGGCATAATCCTTTAGAACATTCGAACAATCTTTCCTGAGTTCACAGTCTACATAAGAGATTTACGGACTCCAGCATATGACAAAAAGTTGAAATTACGAGAAGTGTGGCTGGACAAAAACACATGACTGCTGCAAATGCTTAACGCGAATTTTAACCGTTAGCTGTGGGGCGGGCTAGGCGTTTTCACTCCCCATTTTGAGTTATCTCTGAATTGGAAGGTCCTGAGAGACACAATCTCTGAATTTATGACTATTCATTCTATGCGATGACTGTGTAACAACGTCGGCAAGATGACAATGGGATGGCGAAGAGTTTATGACAATGACCCGTCATGACGGTTATCATATCGGTTATGATGACTATTATCATGGTAATCGAATTACAAAAAAGAGATGACCAAGATGGAAAGGCCACTACGGCATGGCGGCAATAGTATGACAACGAATGCATGACGACTGTATTGTGGCGGCGCAATGACGCTTGTGACGTTGTTATGATGCCAATTACAATTTTATATCGTCAACAGCATGAGGTCAATGATGCTGTGAGGATGAATGTATAATAATGGCTGTATGATGACGAAGACGTGACGTGATGGTGATTGCTCAAATTTCTTGCCGACACCTGGACCTTGTTTCAGCCTCATCAGCTTGAACATAAGGGTCGTGGAATCTGAGATGGTGTGTTTCTTCTTCTGCGGCTCCAACTGCCAGGTCCCCCGTTTTTTCTGCTTTGCTTATGCTTTTACGTCTTGAACGTATGTGTCATCTCCAACTATGTCGCCTTGCTGCTGTCTCCAACTCACACAAGGCAAGAAGGTTTTGAGGGGCTAGGCGTTTCTGTTGGCGTTCCAGAGCTTGCCTTACTGTTTTAGGGTGTCGCGGACCTGCCGCCTTCATGAAGTTCTGCGATTCCGTGGCCGCACTCACTTTGTTTTAGTCGGCCGTAATGCGGAGAGGGCAAGGCCATCAAGCGGTGTTCAAGAGAAACAAGCTTTAGGCCACAGTGGCCGAACTGTCTTCTCTTATTGGTGGAAGAACATGCGTCATTGCGTGTACTTCGATGAAAGCCCGTTTTTCTGCACTGACAAGGTAACTTCTGGCTCACGGCCAAGGTGTGTGCCTGCGAACAGCGCCGATGGCGCAAAACTGAGCTCTAGCTACGGAAGAAAAGCTAACGCTTTAAAACCGCACAACACTTGTGCTGTTCCACTGCATAAAAGAAACAACCGACTTTTATAAACGCAGCTGACTCACACTTTATAAAATATTTCAGCTTAGAAGTAGAATAATATTGCGCCAAATGCAAAGAAAAAGTATAGCGTGTGATAGGAAGTGCAGAAAGCTTGACAGGTCAAACACATGCAATGGAACGACGCAAGTAAAGGCAGCTGCGCTGAAACTCATTTAACGGATCACATAACGGATAGCACTACATTTCGGCTAACCTTATCGCATCTGTGCATATAGATTTATAAATCAGCAAATGAAGAAAACTCCCACAATATAAATTTTTAACCACGCTTCGATTTCTCTCCTCTCTGCCTTCTTTCAACCCCAACACCACTGCAAGTATGGCCCCGCCAGCTACGGGCTACATCACGTGCGGGTGATAGGTGAAGATGTGAAAATGAGCTAGCGTGGGCAAAGCAGTAAAACTTGCAATACAGTTCCTGTATAGATCACGAACAAAGATACGGAAGCGCCTTGCTGCTTCCAAGTAAACACCGAACCATTAACTAAAACGCAGCGCCATAAAACATGCATTTCGAGAGCATTTTTCTTCTGCAGTACTCGCACTCTCAAAAGCTCTATACGTCAGTCTTACGGACAGGGAAAGCCTGGTGCTGCCAGCGGAACTTAAATAACATATTTGCCGATTCAAGTAACTCACACGTACCGGCAATATCCTGCCCGCGTATTCGAAAATTCGGGATAGCGCTGCCGTATGGCCGTTAAAGTCAACGCCGTTCCACTTTGCCGCATGTAAAGTTACCGACAATTCTAGATATGCATGTAGGTGGAGAATCGTTCTTAACTGAACCTTGTGAACGCGCTTGAATGTTTCCCAGATAATGCCAAGTTCCAGGTTAAACACTAACCGCTGTGAACAATCCGCAAGGTAGCGAATAAAGAGCAAAATATTGAAGAATACCACTCGCCTGGCGAAGCAGTTTTATTTTTCGTGCAGCTGCCATGCTTCGTAATTTTACCGTTTTTACAATTTCCACCCCACATGGCAGCTCTCGAAATCTGTAGTCGTATACCCCTACTCAATTAAATAACCTTTACTATAACCACCAACATAGGCATCTATAACAGTTACACGAACTGCGTATACCCCACACGATCGCCAACGGTCAACAATCCATGTAAAACTTTCGCGGACGCCTAAGCTTCCCCTTTAAAAGCGGAAATTGACAGCTTTCAAACATCCCTGACTGGTTCTTAGGCTTCCCAGGAGCTGCAGATTAAATAACCATAATGTTTTCCTGGAAGCGCTTAATTTCTGGCTTTATTTCTTTTTGCTTCCCCCCCACCCCCCTTCAATTCCGGACGCTGCCGCTGACGCCGATGCGCGGAAGCGAGCTCCATCTGGATGGCATTGAGCGGAACCGTGCGGGACGCGCTTCTCCTAAGACAGACTTCAAACGGCAGCTGGAAAAAGGGCTTGTGTTTGAGTTTCCGTGTAAGAGAATTGTTTTCTCCTACATTCAAATTATAGTCCGACGTTATGATCTTTGTAGGCAGTATGTAAGTTGTACTTTAGGAATTGTCTTACGCATTTTCATTTTTTAAATTCAGTTATTTGAGAAACACGTATGCGCGACTCGGTGGGCCTACGTGGATAGGGATGGGTGCTCGCGAAAATCTTTCTCGTACAGGACAGGACAACGCCACCGGCGCCGACACCGGCACCGGATTTTCTGCGACAGGAGGTCCTTAACAGTATCGCGTCAAAACGACAGCCATAGAAGTACACCCAGCGACAAAATTTTGCAGGGCACGAGAGCTGAGAAAAAGCTGAATGTCTCCGTAACCTCACGATGCATTCTCGTATTTGCATTTCGGGCCTCCACTAGAATACGCTAGCAACATCGCCGTATACTGTTTTACTGACTACTGCTAAAGGCTGCTCGGGAACTGAACATTTTCTGAGAACCCGCCGTTCGTAAATGTTTGTCGCCGGTTGTACAAACGTATCTACAAAAAGCTATGCGAGTCCGGCGCGCGATCGTGGCTCTGCGGTATAGTGGTTAGACTGCATAGTTGTCACGCGATAGGCACGAGTTCGATTCCCAGTGTTCGTGTGATGTGTGTTACCGATTTGGTATAATGTGGCTCTATATTATATGCGTAAAACTGGGTGCAGGCTGAGTTTGGGCTGCACGTGTCTGTACAAAAAAAAACATTCTTGTTATCCTCCTTGCACTGCATAATCTTGAGCCGTAGAATATTTCGGCCCCTCAGGAAGCAGCAAGGATTTCATCTCATATACAGCAATAAAATTTGGTGTTATGCGGGGCCGTTTTCTAAGACGCTGTACAAGGTCGATCCCAACAGGTCGCGAAGCTTCGGGTGAAAAGCGCTTCAGAACAAATTGTCGTCCACATAAGCAAGGAGGGTTATGGGCGCAGAGGCTGAAGCGCGACTAGGTTTGGAGGGAACAAACACTGGGAAAGAAAAAAGTGGTTTTTAATTCAAGCGAGACCCAAGTTTAGATTAACTTACCGAAAACAATATGTCTAGTCAATCTTATGCATGCTTGACGAGTATAGAAGAGATAACTATTTTATTTTATCATTAACAGTAAATACATTGACGCCGCTATCACTTCGAAGCATTGCAGTTCTTGAAGTGTTCAGAAAGGTGCGCTCGTGATATTCATTTGTTGCAATACGTCCCCGTCCCCCCCCCCCCCCCTCACACGTTGTGCTCTATTGCTTGTCGAAGTTTGTCTGAATTCCATTACGTGGGTAGCTTCATCGTTTCTTAACCTGTTCAGTCAAAAGTAGTGAGTTACGACCGCAAGGTAAATATTGATTTCAGTTATTTTCGTGCGACAGCTCTGGCCGATGAGCTCGGCGTCCGACAGTAGTACCAGCACTCTGCACCTAAAGCATTCGTCGGCCTCCAAAGAAAGTATGTTCTGCGCAGCGGTGCGATTTCGACAACCGTACGGCTGGGCTTTTCCTGCATCACTTTCCGCGCTGAAAGCTCGAAACGCCCATCAAGTCAACTGGCGGGGAATATCAATATACAGCTATAAGGGCAGGTCGTCAAAACAAATTCTGTGCCTTCAAGGACAAAATCATGTCACTTCTGGTTTCAAAGAATATGGCGTCACATTATATTTTCTTCCGCCTGAAGTGTCCTCTCGTCCCACAGGTGGCGCTAGGCGCTATGAAACGCCGATGATGCGCCAGTCTACGAAGCCCGAACGTGGCCACACGCATCCCCTCGGACGCCTCACATTATGAGGAGGCGGCTTTGTGGAGAAAGCCACCGCGGCCACATGCATTGCCAACACCCAGCCATCGTGCAGATGGTCCCGGTTAGCGGCAGGCGGAGGCGACCGCTCGGGACGAGCGCGCTAGCGGATTTTATTTGCATGCATGGGTGAACGCTGGGGCTGATTATCGCTCCGCTACACTATCAGTAAAGCCCTAAATTTGCAAACAGGTCCACCGTGATGCTGTCGCCGGATTGTTACACCTAAGGATACTTTTTGTTCACAAGACAAACAAAACACGAAGGAGAACTTGAAAAAAAGACGTCATACGCTGGGGCAATATTTTGATGGAGATTTAGACACGAAGTTGACGAAGCGGTGCTTCGGAAGTTGTTTCCTGAATCCCCTTGCGCGCGAAATTTACTTTCTTTGGTCTACTTTCTCTTTCTGCGTTAGTTTGCGCGTTGTTGTTTTCTCGACAGCAATAATTTCGGAGGCACCAATACCGTTCCATTTAGCTCTCCTTCAGCTCTGTTTTATCACTTGTTGGTCAGAATAAAGCAGTTGCACACTCAATCCACTTCAATAAAGCTAGGCTAGAATCAACTAGAGCGGAAAGTTTCTTTTAAGGCGATCTTGTTAAAAAGTGGGATCTAGGGAATATGGTTTTCTTTAATGCATGACCAAAAATTTCGCACATTGCCATCTCAGGACTCGGTTGAACTTCACCGCCATACATCACCCTAACTCACTCAATGAATAGAATTCAATATCTCGCTATATATATATATATATATATATATATATATATATATATTATTACAGGAGAAGGCACCAAAGTAAAAATGTTCAAGGTGATCTCCTATCGGTATTATATTGGTTGATTAGAGGGTGTGTAGGTTCGAAACTTGCATACAACTGATTAAGAAACGTAAAATAAACAAGGAATGCGAAAAATTATACATTCAACACGCTTTTTAGCATATCAGTAAAAAATGTACATGCAGCAGGTAAAACAAAAAAGAAGAAAAATGTAGCGTATTAGTCCTAGAATGACGGGAAAGCGTCCATCGAAATAAAGATAAATAAATCCTAACAGTACTCAACTAAGCAATGTATTTTGGAACAAAAAGCTCAAATATATACAATACCTAAGCATATTATACTTAAAAGAATGTCATATATTGCCGATAGGGTAAATTCATTTTTAAGGTTGAAAAAAATTCTGCATCTATGTCTTAAATTATTGTAGTGCTTGGGAGGTTTTGAGCGACACAGGCAATTCCCGAGGGCAGCTGCAGAAGACATAAGTGTCAGCTTTCCATAATTCGTGTGAGTTTTGAGTACTAGCGAGCTGTATTGGCAGGAGGATCTCCTTGGGGTAAAAAATATGTGGCACGATGGTGATGTATTTTTACTCGATTTCATTCATGGGCACGAGAAAAATATGAACTCATACGCCAAATTGTATGCAGTGTTAAATTGGAAGAATGTTTAACTTCATTCTAAACAGGTTAACAAGATTGCCTGTTATGATTGAAGGTAATTATTTTTACTCCTTGGTTCTGAAAATGAACAACTGTCGAGAAATATATCTAAATCGTGATTTACCAAGTTCAAAAAACCTAAGTTAGGTGAATGTGATTAAAAACTAGTATAACGAGCGATCAATGTATATAGAGAAGGCAAAAAGACTTTTAATTAAAGCATGAATTCCGAAAGTGATGCGATACGTTTAAAACCTCTGTTTGGGAACCCACCTGAAGGCACCGTTTTCGTGTACGCTTACATCGTATTTTATTATGGGAAGCTGCATTTACCCAACACCGCCATTGTCGCCATTATTACGCGCAATCTAACTTAACCACGGCTGCTGCTGGTTCGCTTTAAATCTTGAATAATCAGACCTAACATCAGGGTTAGGGTAGGTTACTCGCGTCCACCAATATTCCAAGCTCCGCGATTAAAAATTGCGTTTATCTCACTCTCTATGAATTGGTAAAAACAACAGTTTACGAATATTTGCGCATGTGAAACGCTAACAGCGCCAACAAATTCATCACTGTCGGCAGACTTCGGTTGCAGTCGAGGCACCGTCGGCGTACCTTAAACATTTTTTTTGTGAAAAAGAGGAGAATTGCAAGTGACATGGGCTTCAATAGCTCTGCCGTGCATTTTAGGGCCAGGCGTCGTGCAGAAGGTATCTCCCCTGGTATACACGAAATTCGACTTAACGCGGTGGTGCCTCAGTTGATTCAGTGGCACAGCGACAGTGCGACATGCTTTCGCATAAAAATTTTCGGCACCACTTTAGGCTGGCACGAAGGATTCGGAGAAGAAGGATGAAACACCATCTGGTTGCTTTCTGATTGTTTTTTTTGTTTCTTTGGTTCTTTACTCCTTTTATTCACCCTACCCCATACTACGGCGCAATAGCTTCGATTCTTTGGTGCTTCATCGTGCCTGTCTGCGTTTTGTTCTCCACCGAGATAACAAGATCACGGGACTTAAGTCATTTTCGCTGAGGCCCCGGTACCTTTATGATTGTGTAGATTTTGCAGTCTCGCTAGCTGGTCCTGCTGCTTCAGCCGTAAATTGTTGCTTTTATCTTGTGCGCATTGAGAGGCTTCCTTAGGTTTTCATTATTTCTTTTTCACATTTCACGAAAGCACTAAAAAAACGTTACGCAAGGAAACAAAGGACGTATCCCAATGATGAAGCGCAAAAGGGAAAAACAATATAGCCGAAAAGAAAGAGATTTTCGACGTCAAGAAGCATTTCTGCAAAAGCATGGCGTTAGTGCTGCTTTCCCTGCGAAGGGGGAAAAAAGATTAACAAACGCTTTCTGTGGCTTACTTTACAGTACGTTCTGCGTAGGAATTCAATTCAGCCATCTTTGCCCCATTGTCTCACTTCTGTTTTACTGCTCACCATGCCATTTCAAGATTTAAAGGGGGACATTATTGCTAGCGCAGTCCATAAAGAAAAGGTAATACGTTTAATTAGGTAAACAGAGCTTCATTTCACTCCATAGTATTTCTTTCTGAACTGTACTGTGCGTCATTTATTATCACCTTCTTCGGAAGTAGTAAGGGGCGCAGCATATGTTGAAATTTTATGAGGCGAGTAAATATGTAATTTCTGCAGCTAAATACTTTTCTTGCATATTATATTGTCATTATAAAATGGATAAACGAAACCTGTCTTGATGTTCAGCCAGTGAGTTATGGAGAGAAGGAAAAAATTCTTTAAACCAATAGCTATCACTTTCCGTATCATTCTTTAGCGTAGAGAGTGAATGCAAACCTTTTAAGCTCGGAATTCTTTTGGCTCCAATATGTCAACAACCTTCAAGTGACCTTGAGCCAAAAACCAGACCCGTTATCTAGCCACTCGACAAAAACATCTGGACCACGTTAAGAAAACGAGTATAATTCAGGCAACCATTTAAAGCTTAAGTTAATGCGGTCTTTGGGCCTCGAAACCTTTGTACAGGACCGTATTACATGCGCTACTTACAGCACAAACAAGTTACGAAAAATATTGCTTCCGCGTTCTTTCTTGTTTTCGTTCTCTGTATCACTCAAGCTAAAACTTATAGTACGCTGATGTTTTATTTGTCATTTGCAATAGCGACGTTCAAAAGGCAGATACAGTGGACTGTATATACTTGATTGTCATGTTTTGTCCCTAAGACATGGTTGCCTGTGTTCTTTTCAGCGCCAGTGGTCTGTGAGCTCCACGGCGCGGATTTTGCGCCACCTCCATCGAGAGATGGCGCCTCGCTGCGTGACCAGGTTGGTAGCATCCGGTGCGCCGCAAATATTTGTGAGTAATCGTCGTAATTACTGCAATCAATCTCCTTTGCCTATAGCCATTCCATGCTTACATCTACTCTCAATTGCGGGAGAGCGAGCATTTTTTTACATGTGACGCCATAAATATTATTGGCATTGGTCATCTGGAAAGGCAGGTGACCTATATAAGTGGGTGAGCGATGAGAACCTTCACATTTTCCGTTTCCTTATCAGTGTGAGATAAAAGAATGTAGTGCAGAGACAAACGTCAGAAAGTTAGTACGAACTGCCTCTGACATGTTGCACTTGATTTGAAAAGAGAGAGAAGACGAAGGTACCAAAGAAGGGAAGACGTCATTTGCGGTTCCTATTTGTGAAAGCCATATACGTAGAGCACTATGAAAGGCGCACTATTATGAGGCAATATAATAGATGCAGAGAGAGGTCAGGCGAGTGATAATGTGTTCTTTTTGACATTGCTAGCCGCCACTTTAGGGCACAATAAATAAATATGTTAATCTGAGTTTCTTATCTCCTCTGAGAACATTCAGTGGTTCGAATTGTAAGTTGACTCTCGCGGAAGCTTCTCATTGGCCACAAAGATATGATCGTGTTTTTCGCATGAAGTACTACTTGCAATACCGCTGAATGTCTAATGAAAACTTTTCTTCTTTCACTGATCTTTCAGTTCAGATTTCGAAACCCGGCTCAATAGAGGCGTGCTTGCCTTCATAAATGTTGTTTACGCTGCCCTCTCTTGATTCAATATGGTACATGCTCCTACGAAAAAAACTAAATGTTTTAGTATTTGTTCACATCAACTGTTTTGATGTCGTGACAATGAAATGGCTTTCTTAAAGCTGCAGCATTTGATGGTAGAATGTGGTGCATTGCTGCTGTCGATTGTGCCAATGCTGCCTGCGCTGAAATCAGGTGTAGTAAACCCGTGCTACAAAGCGCTCGTGACTACTTCAGTCCTGTGTTCAATTAGCTTGGCGCGTCGATGCGTCAGCCAGAGCTCAGATAATATTCTTTTGAGCTATCTGGCGATCGCACTGATTTAATTATTTTTCACTTTCCGAAGGTATTACAGAAATGAATGTGATTTCGCAAATAATGCACATGGTTGAGATAATTACATTGTAAGATTGTCTAAATTTTTTTCGGTGCCTTGTAAGGCGACGACGGAAGCAACAATGCGGCTCCAGACCAGCCTTCTTCTCGTAATAGTCATGGAATAAGTTTGTGGTACAATAAGGCGCACGAACTAATAAATTGTGGTCATAACAGGATGGTATAACCTAGTATGTGCTAGAAGTTGGTCTCCGACAATGTGGCTGAGAGGTTTATATTTCTGAAAAAGAAATGACCAAGTGTACTTACGAAGTGACTCATAGCTTTATGACTTGGATTAGGGTTATTCTGAGCACCTTGTTTTATATTAGATCATAGGTAACCAACCATCGGCTCATCGTTTTGCAACATGCTTGTACTGATCAAGTGTTATTGCCTTTAGATTTTCAAGCTGCGTTTCTTTTTGCCATAAAGTCAATGGCAGGCCACAAAGTATATATTTGTTCTGAATGTTCTGAGTGGAGCACAGGTAATTTGTAGGTCCAGAGGTTCACGGAGGTTATGATATTGGTACAGCTAGAATTAGCCTGGCGTAGTTGGATGGCATTTGAGAAGCCTTCTAGAAAGCACGGGAAGAAGCGTGTTTATTCATCGATGTGTAGAACTCTTACTTTTTGGGAATACCTGTGGATAGTGCGCAATGGAGTATTGCACATTCTTCTCACACTTGCCTACAAAAGACAGAATTGACGTACAGGTGCTATAATTGTGATGAATGAATTCACGAGCCATAAAGCAGTGCAATTGCGTGCACAAATAAACCTTTATGCTTTGTATCACGATATATACCTGATATCACAATGCCGAATAATTCTTTGTTACCTTGTGGGGTCCCATGTGACACTAATATGATTGTATGCTGCTTATAATAGTTTCAAATCTCATAATATGAGTGAACACGGGAGTTTCCATAAGGTAGAAATGGCACGAGCGGCTATTGAGTTACAATGTTGAGGTGCGTAAGAATGCGTGAATTCAGAGACAGCGGAAAGCGCTTCTTGCGGAAGTTCATTCCGGAAGTGAGTTGTTCCGCATGGTTTCAGCATCTTGAGGAAAATGAGTACAGGATGCAGTGGGCGAGTCGCTTCACCTGATTTCAAGTAATCGGTACATCTTGCGGATCGCAAATGTCTTGGGCTTGCACCTTTGCATCTTGTCCTTCAATTGCTTTACTTGTTTCATTATTGACTTTTCAAGTTACCAGTTTGGTGGATAAGACGCTCGGAGGTTTGACATTCAATCATTGGTTTTGCAGTTCCATTGGAAAAAGCGCGGGTGAGCTTTGGATTGATGGGTTATCCGATGACTCTTCGGCTGGAGTGCGTACTGGAGGCATAGTTTTGGGCTTGTGTCACAAAAATGCGATAAGTACGGAAACATCGCGTGTGGTAATAATGTGTGATTAAAAACAAGAGGCGGCACAACTTCTTTCTTAGTATTCACTTTTTGTTATGCATTTCTTGCAGATTTCCGGAAACATTCGAGCAGCTGCAATTAGTGGAATATCTTCACGCATGCCGAGTGGTTTGTGTTTCATTTTTCGTCCCAATACGTGCTAAGTATAAGAAAACCAGATGAGTGATTCTGATGCAGGCCATATAGGCAGAATGAATGGAACTCACCGATTTTGCGGGCAAGCCCGAAGCACTCACTTCTTATTTTTTAGCTAAACGACCTTCCAGTTTCAATGTATGCGTTATGCTTCGGGCCATATAGCTGACTCCAACACATAGCCTGTGAACTAATCGACAATCTATGGAGTGAAGCATAACTTGTTCTCCGGCTACAGATTCCTTGGTTCGTCTAACCTGATTCTCGATTTCGATAGTTTTACTTAATATCATAACGTATACTCCCCATTCAGTGCTGGTTCTAACAGTGAAGAAAGTCAATACACCGAAAAAAAGACAGTATGATGATTGCTATTCGACAAATAACGTCAAGAGAAAGAGATGACGTTAGAGGGTACCAAAGGTTCCATGCATGGCTAACGACTTTCCTGCATGCACATATATTCGCTTGCTTAAAAACCGATAGACGTGCCCGTGGAAAGCGCAGAGGTAGAAAGGGAGAAGCGTAAACTCATAGCGCGGAGCGACTGGTTGACGTGCTGCTCGGGAAATTCGGCCGACTTCATTAGGCACCGGTGGGCGAAATGAACGGCGGGGTCATCGAGAGTCGTTAACCCTCTTAGTTCGCGGTCGCGGCCAGGCGTCGCACGATCGCCCCCTACAATCAAGCAACCGATGTACGTTTCTCCTTCGCTCAACTTTGCCGTCCGGTGCGCTGTTCTCTCTGCATCAGGGATATTACTCTGGGGGACTCTAGTTTGAAATCCCCCATCGTATGCAATTTTGTTTATTTATGGGATAATGAATGAGGCGGGATAGGCACCTATCTACCGCAATGTGGCTGGTATGAGGGAAAGATTATTGCGGTCATCAATGCTCAGAGATTCCACCGGCTCTGAACTAATTATTCGCGGCAGCATCAAGCTTTCACCGTAGACACCGCCACCTTGTGAAGCGCAATTTTTATGTGTTGCCTATAGCATCGTACTTCTTCACTACGGCAATGACTGCGATGGCCTCAGCATACTTGCACAAGTGTCGTTACTCTCAGCAGCAGCGTTACGTAGAAATTCCGCACAAATTACGAAGTGCGAATGTTTCGCGGCCGCTAAGAAAGGAGGTACTGCCCCGAACTGCATATCCGACCGGATTAGAACTATTCTACCCAGTTTTGGAGTTTGTGGGCAAGGTCTTGTTCCTATTCGCAAAGAAGTGAGACTAGAACTCTGGATGAAGTAGTGTCCCGACATCGACATCACCACGATGACATGTTTTAAAGCACGGACGGAAGGATGAACATAGAAAACGCAATTGCGAGCTTTTAGCTCCCCTCAAAGTACAATAAAAGTAAAGAAAAGAGCAATTTGTTTGCGTTATATGAATTCAAATGGGCCATTGGGTCACAAAAGCACATAATTAATGATCCCTGAAAGAGGATCGTCTACTGTGGGAGTTGACATACTGTCACAGCGAAAAGAGCGCAAAAGGAACAGAGAAAGAACGATGCGCTCGCTGCTGGCCACATATTGGTACGGGGTTACGCGTATGTCAAGGAAAAACAAACGTGTATTTAAATATGTGAATACCCGGGGGGGGGGGTAGAGCAGCCGAGCGAGCTGCTAGCTCGTGCAGCGCTTCTTCCCCACCTCGTGTTCTTCGAGCTCAGACCACAATCGCACATAGTGTTTCGTAAAAGACTGGAACCAAAGGCTGTTTGTGTAACAAACTTGCTCTTGTCAGTCCTCCTAACTGTTTCCTGTTTGGCATTTTATATTAACATGTATCTGCTTTCTGATTGCTTCTTTCGAAGCTTCGCTCCTTCTGAGTATGTAAACGCAGCCACTGAGGCTATCCATCCTTCCGTTCAATGGGGCGCGTCTTAGTTCCGTGTAGCAGCTCACCGATATGTTGACAAAACTCAATGTTATTTGTTTTTGTTACATTCGTCTTTGGCCTCACAGACAGCCTGGTGAAGCCCTTTCTTTTCTACTCCGCAACTTTGTGCCAAGCCCGGGCAATTATATTAGCCAAAACGGGTCTGTGTCTTTCATTTCACCAGACTTTACCGGCTGATCACGGCTGAATGTGGACTTGCAGTAGTGATTTGTACAAGAAATGACGCTGGTTCAATTGCAAGACATTAAGAAGTTGTGGAACTGCACTGGGGAAGGTGTTGGGGTGGGGGTACAATCTGCCATTTTGACCAGAGTGATCACGTTTGCCAAAACATGCACTCCTTTGTTTTGCTGAGAAGAAATCGCGTGGTTTACAAACAAAAATGCAAAAGAAAGAAACATAACAAGAGAAACCATTGCTTAAGTTGCCGTACCGCCGTGTTTGCGACATGTGATGAACTGCCTGATCGACTCAGCTGGGTATTAACTACAAGTTCTTCCATCAACTATTTTTTGTTTCTCAGATATCATTATCGGATCATTTGGGCGCCGACACCTATTAGCTTCAGTCCCGTCGGGCACTTAGTACATTTTGTCATTGATGACGGGGTCGGCGGGGGTAAAATAGTGCTTCGGTGATTAAAACGAGGCAGCGAAAATGATCGCTGAGGAGACGGTTGTGTGGGAGAGGTAGGGTGAAAGGAAACGAATAATAAAAAAGGAATGCTGCCATTTCACCCAAGTGAAATTTAGTTCTCTCGCCAGCATCGATAATGGTTTCTAAAAAAATGACAAAATGCCGTGAATACCTTCACGGCGGCCATCCGCTCGTCCTCTCCAACCTTTTTCCTTCTTTCTGTTTTCTTTCGCATCGCAGAGCGACTGACTCGTTAATGTGATAAAGATGAGGAAAAGACGAGTTTGATATCACTAATAGAAAAACATGCAGCAATATCAGAAAAACGACCAACCACTTTATGCTTGGAACGTGAAATAATATACACGTTCCATACATAAAGGGCAGCGTAAGAATCGGACAGATTGTCTATCTATAGAGGCTTGGGGAAGAAGAGGCTCTCGTGGTATTACCAATGCAATGAGGGAAGCGCATTGGTATAGTTACTTTTCGAGGTGGTTCCCAGAAAATACGAATGCCCTAACACACGAGCATCATGGGCAGCGCACTTACACGCATGCGAGATAATCGTGGCCTGGCGAAAATCCGTGACGGCTTCCACTTTCCACCCTTGGGACAGAGAAACTAACAGCGACCTCTGTTAATGATGAATATTTTCTCTCCTATATGAAGGCCACACATATAATTTTTTTAGCGGGCAGAGTACATTTTTGCGCATCAAACTTACTTCTTGCAACGTCATTTGCATAATAGTTGAAACACTTATATACCTTTCTGCGCTGCTTAGACGTCGAAATTATGAGAAACGTACAAAAACTCCCGCTCACCTACTCTAGCGCTGTACAAACCGGGTGAAGACAAATACGTTTATTCTGAGACTTAGTAAGAAAGGTGTTATCTAAATTATTTGGTTTCGTACCTTCTTCTTTAAGTCATGTTTAGAGAGCTTTTAGGACCTGGCGCAAGCGATGTGTCTGATTTCGCTGCCCCACAAGAATGACAGGTTGGGTGCTTCAGTTTTTTGAAGATCATGATTTCTGTAGTCACTGGCAAAAGGTTAATTCAAAGTGACAAGTCGTAGTCCCCAACGGATGACTAAGCGCCCGTGCTTCTCTAGCTGCTGCAGTTTTTGGAAAACCGACCACGTTGCCTCATGTAGTAAGATCAATGGCGAAGAGTTTAGCCAAGAAACGCAGGTAGCACGAACACTAAGGTTTCATGTTTAAATGAAGTGTGATAGTCAAATATTTCCCGCACGTGACATGCAAGACGAGACCCTTCAGTAAACAGCGAAGGCGTAGGGGTAAAATTTCTTTGTTATATCACAGGCAGGCAAGATGTCTTGTTGCCTGAAGACATTATACTCCTTTTTATAATTGTGCACCAATGAGAAGTCACGCCCGTTGGGAGCTCGCAATGCCCTAATTTTTCATTTGTAATTGTATGTTGGGGCCAGCGTTCTCTTCTCCCCTATATTTAAGGACTACTCTTGCTCTGCGTCCAGATTACTTGACTGAGTTTCAGAACCGCTTAAAATGCGTCTAAACATGTTATTACTTGACGCTCCATTATGCCTGTTTTGTTAAAAAAATTAGATGCAATCGACTGTGATAATAAATTGTTATCTTTCAAACCTGTGTTCTTATAAAACGGTTGAATAGAACGTCAGTGGCCATAACGATAGGGCCTAAATTGACCACCCCAACGAAGGGGCAACATGCAAAGACTTTTCGAAATTTCCAATATTGCCTAGCTGGTAATGTTGATCACTATGTGTGGCACTCAGTAAATACTTAGTGATGCGGCGAACAAATAACAGCGCAAATATAAAGTTCAGCCAACATGACGTAACACTTATGCCAATGGGTTGCATACTTGTCTTTGAAAAATTATCTTTACACTGTAAGCGTACTTACGTAAACAATGAATATGCTTTAGCAGCGGGGAAAAAGGAAATTATTGGAAGCTCATATTCAACGCACTGCTGTGAAGAACTAAAGCAGCCAACCTGAACCATAGAATGTGCCTACGGTGACGAATTCACAACGCTTTATGTTCATATGTTGAACTGATTGTTAGATGGCCAGATTTGGTAATTTCAGGTCCTACTGATGGAATCTGCGGTTACAAAGTGTTGCCGTACGAATAAGATGGGCCCTAAGATTCATTTTGTGTTGCAGCTTTTTATGAAAATGAGTTTTGATTGAGAGATGGTAATGAGCCCGCCGAATTGACAAGGACCATCGCAATGTGTGAGTTTAGCAATACAGGAGCTCATGATTATCGTGTTGATTAGGCAAAAGGGGTTGGCATGAGTCGCCTTACTAGGCCTCAATGCAATGTGTCATTCTTACCCAAACATAAAAAAAACTAATATGATAGTGGGCAGCATAATGCAAAACTATTTCGTTGTGACGTTATTCCAATCTCCTGACGTCAAATCTACGTAACCACTTAGGCAAGCATAGGGTGATCACCGGCAACGCTGTCTGAACAACATAATAAAATGTTTTCTTTATATATAGGAGGTCATGTTTTCTTTTTCTAAGCAAATAGCATTACGTTTTTTGGCAGGTTTCTTTAATCTGATTGACTAAGAAGAGGCGATAAGTGCGCAGATATGGAGAGGGTTTTGGTCGGCTTGAGATACGTCTTCTAATCTTCAGGTAGTGCGTGAAGTTGAGAAACAGAATGTATGGTGTTCGTATCAAGCTTGTAGCCATACCCACGCAGTCGCTTCATCCACTTAGCTATAATCGGGCGGCAAGACATCAACCCACAACAGGAAGCAACGACATCCGCGCGTGTTTTCTGAATGCACACAGATGCAGCGTCCCGTTCTGTTAATTACCACAACGACGTTAGCATGCATATTTATTCATAGAAAGATGGCCTTTGAACAGCTGTATCTTATCGATACGCCCCTGCCTCAAGAGGATGCACCAATTCCGACAAAAAAAAACTGATTGAGGCACCAGACGGTTGCATGCTGAATTGAAATTATGGTAGTGAACGCTTATGTCTCCAAAGTAGGTACAGCGCAAGAGAGGGTCACAGTCATTCTTAAGCTTTACCTTTTGCTTGCTGTCTTTAATGGTCAATTATCTCACCCAGACGTTCCCCAGGAAATTATACTACGATTTACTTCTCCGCAAATTGCAAAGCTTTAACCACCATGTATCAAGCAGGAAGTTTTCCGCAAAGCCACACTGGTTATCGAAGGGCTCTTTCGCACTCTTTGATAGTAGTATATACAGTACGGCATTGCTGTGAGTATAATATGTCCAAGGGAGCACAAAATAACCATCGTTATGGAGTTTAAGAAAGCTTTATCTGAGGATCTAGTAACACGTGAACAGTTAGTTTGTAGCGGCGCGAATACCTCCTCCAAAGTTGGCGAAGAAGAAGGCCCGTGTGCAGGCAGGGCGAAGATAGAACACGCAAGCACCTGGACCTAAGTGGCCGCGGCATCTACCACTCTCGAGATCCTAGTGCCGCATGGCTGGCTAGTTTGAATAAATCGTGGGATTGATGGCTACTTGTTAGCGCCGCCTCCCACCCATTAGTGACCCGCACTATCGAGCCCAGCCCTGCCAGCGTCAGCGCACCAACTCTCAAAAGGCGAGTGACACGGCCTCACGCAGTATGGCAGAGGTCCCGTGGTTGTAGAGTGTCCGCGAAATATACATCGACATGTAGGACATCTGGTTCATTCAGCTGGACAGGCACTTCCTCCTAAACAATGTTTCAGGCTTCGGCTGCGTTCCAGGCTCTGGTCGCCATCACCCGGCCCCGACTACTACGAAGACTTGTGGGCCACCGTCCTTGCTTAATAGGTCACCTCGAGTGCTGTCAACCACACCCGCCATTTCAACCATCGCGTCATTCCATGTCTCATCGTCCCATCTCACCTTCGTGCACCCGTGCCGAACGTCAGCACGCACCATCCCCGACATCAGGCCGCTATTCATTTCGTGAGCCTGCTACCCAGCTCCCTCCAAGGAATTCACTGGCTCAAACGTAAGTGCTTTCGGCTATTCTGCGGCACGCCGCTCTCCTTCCTTCGCCGTTCCCGCAAGTTGTCCGCTTTCCATTAGGCGGAACCTGCCTCATCACCTATACAGAGGCTCTCCCACAGGCTCCAATAGGGGAAAATTTCACCCTCGCAGGCACGGCGATGCCGCAAGCACGGTCTTCTCGGTGCTTTCAGGCAGCATCGCAACCCTCATGCTATCGGCATTCGAGATTTCACCGCTAGCAGCAGCAAGCAAGCCTTCCGATGTTCTGTGCTCACACTTTCCGCGGATGCATGACAACTAAAATTCAGCAGGAGCAGCTTTGCCGTCTGGTCTTTTTAGCTCGAAAATTATGTCTATGTCATAATATGAGTGACCAACACTTGTGCTAACTTTATGCAAGTCCCGAGCTACCTGATGTTCTACTTCTGGAGCTCGGGCTTCTACAGGCCATGGTGTCTACGAGAACCTGCTGCAGATTGCGACTTCGCACTGCGTTATCACTGTGGTTGCGCCTCGCTCACGACCTACGCTGCGGGTGCTGCCTGGTACATCTCTCTCGGATTTTGTAAACCCAACACTACCAACGATAGCACTTGCCTACCCTACTTGATCTCCTTTACCTGGACTTTACCATTGTACTTTATTTTAATCGTGCTTCGCATTAGGAGGGGGCCCTGTAGCTGCACGACTATCGCATCGAAAGCAGGTGAAGAAGAAGAGGGCCCTCGTGCAGGTAGAGTGAGAATAGAACACGCTACAGCGCTGTATTCGAGCCGCCGCAGCGCCTGCCACTACCGAGATCCAACTGCGCCGTGCGTGGCAGCTGTGAAGAAACCGTGGCCGCGAGGCTACCTCTTTATGCGGCCTCCGACAAGGTAGAAAAAAAGATCTAACACAATTGAGCGCACTATTTGAATAAAGAAACACTTATATTTAGTTATCCGCCTCCTTGGTCTTGGAAATGTTAGTGTATATGGCTGACACGAAGAGGCGCAGATGCAGTGGACACTTTTTTCTAGGCTAGCGAAGTTTGGCAATGGGAACTTTTGGTATGTTTTGAAATTTACTCACTGTTTTGGCTGCATTTAAATTGATCGTTGCACCTATGATGTCTCAGATGCGGGATCGCGTTTTCCGCATCGTCAGAAGCGCAAGGTACTGGGTGGCACATTTGGTATAAGAACGATGGAAAGGCAGCTGTGCGCGAAACGTGGATGCTGCATGATTATCTCAACGCATAGAAGTGTGTGTGAGTGACGGTGACGATTAGAAAACTGCTGTGGTTTGCAATATATGAGCGCCCGATGAACCAGTGCACGTGAGGTATGTTCACTTTAACAAGCGGCCGTCTTTACAAAATGCTTCGCTCAACATTCACGTGCAACGAACAGCTATAGCAGCCATACTTCAAACGCCGCATATTATGAAGCTGGGATGCTTAAGTTATACAAGTATTCGGCAACAAATACAACCATTAGGCAGTGATAAAAACAAACACAGTTATTATGGGTGATTCGCAGTTTTTTGCTTGCGTCTCTCATTAAACACGCCATACGCTGCCTCAATGCTCAAGTTATGCAATATACGTATAAAGAAAGGAAGTGCTTTTACATACTGTTCAAGTATAGCGTGGGTGTATTGGAGTTTAGTGGGATGGAATGACACATTATTATATGTGCACGCTATCTGGCTCTCCCTGGAAAGCATTTCGGAAATGTGTTCTATTGCTAAAGGTAAAAAAAAATATTAAAAATCTTTGTCCATCTTAAATGCTGCAGAAAATTTATTGCGGGATATTTTTTTTTACAAAGTATCACTATAAAGAAGTTTCCCCGTGTATGACTGCACCTTTTTCAATAAGTTTTTACAAAATATTTCAGGCACCACAAGGAATAAAACTATCATTTTTAGTTTTCGTGATACTTTCGACTTGTCCCTTTTTTTTTTTTGATCCGCAGAAGTTTAGCCTACAACGAAGTCGGGCCAACATGTTCGACACATAACAATATTTTTCTGAACAATGCCTGCTTATGTCGAATTCTGGTCATTGCCAGATCTGCAATGCATGTGAAAATTATAACGCACTTGCCAAGAAAACATCACGTTTTATATATAAATTCAAAACCTTGTTTACATTGATAACACAGTGAAACTACGTATCGCTTTTCAGTCACTCTTTTATTAGTCACATTTAAACATCTAAGTCCTTTTTTTCCAGCTGCCTTTGTTTTTTGATGTTCTTCGTGGAATACATTATTCGTGAAACGATTGAAGCTTCGTACTGCACCGCTATTGTTTCGTCCGAAAATTAGCGATTGCTTGAAGGCGTCGCGTGTACTTCAGGCCAGGCACCCGTTTTTGAAAACTAAAGCCACTAAAGCAACTAAAGTAACCATCGTCCTCTTTAGAAGGAGTCTTATGACTATCAGTGGTAAACATTCCTCTGTTTGCACTAAGCAGGCTCAAGAAATTTAGCCTTAGATTTGACAAAAGCAGCAACGAATGTCATTGTTTCTGAAGTGCGCGAAACGGATACAAATATGCGGTTTCCATCGTTCTTTGTTGATGCTCAGTTTTAAAGCGAACGCCTTTCTCTGAATTTTTGCCTGTTTTTGTGGTTGGAAGTAGGGAGCCATACTCGCAGAGCCTATGGAAACGCACACGACGCCACGTAACCGAGTTGCGGGCACGTTTGTTGCCTAACGTTAACTACTTTTTTGCGACGCACATGCTCTCGCACGAGAGCATGAGCATGAGCACGAGATCAAGTTTACATATGTTTGGTGGTGTAAAACCTCCTCAGGGTTTATCCTGCGCCCAAGTTGACGTTTGCCGGACGAGTTCGTGCGCGTGATCTTGATTTTAAAGCCAATGGTCGGAGAGCTATCTGACCTGCGTAGAGTGAGCGATGAGAGCCGAAAGCGCAGGTGCGCAGTCTTTGTCAAACAAGTGTCGTCACGTTCTCGACTTTTTGTAGTTCCTATGTCACGGTTGTCGTCCTGAGATCATCTCTATCGTCGTCAAGCCGTCGTCATCGCTTCGCAATCGTTCTCTCGTTGGCACGCTGTCTTGAAGAACAGGTCGTCGATAACGTATCGCGTCGTGAAACACTGTTATCAGTGTGGCGGGCAAACTCTGTATTATTAGAAATGTAATTTAACAGACCATTTTAATAATAAAAGTTGAAGGAAAGGTGAACTGCTGCAAAAATCTTAAGAAACAAATCGCAGCCAGTGTTTTGAAAATTTGGGATGGCCTATTCAGACTGGGATTGGTTCTCGCACGGCAATCTTCTCTTTGTCACGGTTATCATTACCTTGTTAATTATGTTAGCTTGCTAATTATCTAGCTGCAGAATATTTTTGCCTTGTTGCTGGAATAGCTTATGGAATGTCGCGATCGCGGCGACATGGCTGTAGAGAAATACGAGTGAAAATATTTTAATTCAAAGCAGATCATTGCCGAAATAAAACAAATAAAAAAGAACTGAATGCAGATGAAATATGGCGCTGTTGCAGGTGAATTCGAGAAGGCAGTAAATTACGAAAAAGGCTCCGCCAGAGCTATTGTCACCTTATTCAGCTCCTTCTATGAACTAATCGTTATGTCGCAAATATCGTTGACTCAATCTATTACTACCTGTTCTCTAGTTAGGAGAATGTGTGAACATCATACGCGTAAATTTACTGAATGTGCCGCTTCTACGTTCTATATGATACGAAAAAACAAATACACGCTTGGAAAGAGTGCCTGATATCGAGATGTGAATAAATGTGTTTGTATTCTCTATCAATGTTGCATTGCCACTTATTTGCTTAAGCGTAAAGTAATAAAAAAAACTTACAATTTTACACTTTCCCTAATTGTTGTAACATTGAGACTGTGACGGAATCTTGCTTGGTAGCTGAAAATAATAACCAGTGCTGAAAGGATATCGAGCAATCTTAATGCAATAAAATAAAAAAAAAACGCTGCCTGCTCCTATACTGGAGCATTGTTCTAAATGAGTGTAAAGGATGACCAGGCAGTATAGAAAAAGCATATCACATTATTTGGAGGGAAACAATTGCCCACAAAGTTTCTTCAGCTTATGCATTCATTCGGAAAAATTTGGAAACTTGTGAACAAAAGAGTGAAATGATTTCGTTTCTGTAGCAATGACCTAGCCGACACATCAGTTCACTTTTTGGTAAATGTGGAACGCCGGCCCATGGCATTGCAAACAATCTTGTTGTTTTCTGCACCATTTGAGGTTTCATTTAACCTTATGGTTTGCAATACTGAAATTATATACATGTGCGCTTTCTTTACTCGGCAGTTTGTTCTGAATTTGAGGGAGATTTTTTCTTCTAAGTATTGTTTACCGCGACAAGATTGGTTAGCGCCAGATGTCCTAGGTGCAGAAGACGAGAGTTAGAGCTTCACCAAAGCTGAGAGCCTGAGGAATGGTGTCCCACCTCTGTTTAAGGCAGTGATTTCTTTCTTTATTTTCCTAAACTATATATATGTCTAGTGCTTTTTTTTTGCTGGAATATGGTGCCATATAAATAGAGGGAGAAGGCTTACTCTTCTGCCCCCTATAAGTCTAGCGCTTTTCCCATGAAGTTTGAAACATTGAAACCACAGTGAGAATATATCGCTGCATAACAGGAAAAGCAATATCTGCGTACCATGACATTATTTTTCCAGGTGACGCAGGGTGAAATCAACGCTCTGCGACCCTCCTCAAACAACGATAATTTCGTCGCTGTGTAATTCACCTATCCGCAGGAGTTACTGTGCAGTTAGAACCACTAGCAGTATTAGGGGGTCTGTATTCTGTGCCCAGCTTGTCGACGTTCTCATATAAATTTACTAAACGTAGGGCTTCGGTGAATGTAAGTATAGGGTACTGAGAGTAACTTAAGTTACTGCAGAATGAAGTTGGTGGATTAATGTCTGAATGACATTTCGTGATACATTTATTTTTATCGCAATCGGTTGAGACTTGTCAAATTGCAAAGCATTACTCTGCTTTTTTTTGCAGCGGCGGCGTAGAGGTAGAACACCCGCCTCGCGTGCAAGAGGTCCGTGGTTCGAATCCCGGTGCCGGCAATCTTCCACCAGATTTAAAAAAAAAATCGGCGTGTTGATAAAATTGCATAAACAGGCCTGGAGTGTGGCCTGATCCCGGTGACCAGAACCGGTAACGCACTCCCTCACCAGAGCAGGATTGGCCACCCTGGTACTTGGCCACAACCTCCTATATGTACAACACAATCAAACCCCGGCCCTCAGTCCCCAGCAGCTGCGAAGCAACTGACCACGGCGGCGGTCAGACCTGCGACGCTGCAGAGGGTGCTAAGAATCACTGGCTCCGGACAGTGAACATTGGAATATGAACCTGGCAACGTTTAACGCTAGAACGTTATCTAGTGAGGCGAGTCTAGCAGTGCTATTGGAGGAATTAGAGGGCAGTAAATGGGATATAATAGGGCTCAGCGAAGTTAGGAGGCCAAAAGAAGCATATACAGTGCTAAAAAGCGGGCACGTCCTGTGCTACCGGGGCTTGTCAGAGAGAAGGGAACTAGGCGTCGGATTCCTGATTAATAAGAATATAGCTGGTAACATACAGGAATTCTATAGCACTAACGAGAAGGTGGCAGGTCTTGTTGTGAAACTTAATAAGAGGTACAAAATGAAGATTGTACAGGTCTACGCCCCTACATCCAGTCATGATGACCAGCAAGTCGAAAGCTTCTATGAAGACGTGGAATCGGCGATGGGTAGAGTGAAAACCAAATACACTATATTAATATGTGATTTTAATGCCAAGGTAGGCAAAAAGCAGGCTGGAGACAAGGCAGTGGGGGAATATGGGATAGGCACTAGGAATATCAGGGGGGAGTTATTGGTAGAGTTTGCGGAACAGAATAATATGAGGATAATGAATACCTTCTTCCGCAAACGGGATAGCCGAAAGTGGACGTGGAGGGGCCCGAATGGCGATACTAGAAATAAAATAGACTTCATACTCTGCGCTAACCCTGGCATCATAAAAGATGTGGACGTGCTCGGCAAGGTGCGCTGCAGTCACCACAGGATGGTAAGAACTCGAATTAGCCTAGACCTGAGAAGGGAACGGAAGAAACTGGTACATAAGAAGCCGATCAATGAGTTAGCGGTTAGGGGGAAAATAGAGCAAGTCCAGATCAAGCTACAGAACAGGTATTCGGCTTTAACTCAGGAAGAGGACCTTAGTGTTGAAGCAATGAACGACAATCTTGTGGACATCATTAAGGAGTGTGCAATGGAAGTCGGTGGTAACTCCGTTAGGCAGGATACCAGTAAACTATCGCAGGAGACGAAAGATCTGATCAAGAAACGCCAATGTATGAAAGCCTCTAACCCTACAGCTAGAGTAGAACTGGCAGAACTTTCGAAGTTAATCAACAAGCGTAAGACAGCTGACATAAGGAAGTATAATATGGATAGAATTGAACATGCTCTCAGGAACGGAGGAAGCCTAAAAGCAGTGAAGAAGAAACTAGGAATTGGCAAGAATCAGATGTATGCGTTAATAGACAAAGCCGGCAATATCATTACTAATATGGATGAGATAGTACAAGTGGCTGAGGAGTTCTATAGAGATTTGTACAGTACCAGTGCCACCCACGACGATAATGGAAGAGAAAATACTCTAGAGGAATTCGAAATCCCAGAGGTAACGCCGGAAGAAGTAAAGAAACCCTTAGGAGATATGCAAAGGGGGAAGGCCGCTGGCGAGGATCAGGTAACAGCAGATTTGTTGAAGGATGGTGGGCAGATTGTTCTAGAGAAACTGGCCACCCTGTATACACAATGCCTCATAACGTCGAGGGTACCGGAATCTTGGAAAAATGCTAACATAATCCTAATTCATAAGAAAGGGGACGCCAAAGACTTGAAAAATTATAGACCAATCAGCTTACTGTCCGTTGCCTACAAACTATTTACTAAGGTAATCGCAAATAGAATCAGGAACACCTTAGACTTCTGTCAAGCAAAGGACCAGGCAGGATTCCGTAAAGGCTACTCAACAATAGATCATATTCACACTACCAATCAGGTGATAGAGAAATGTGCGGAATATAACCAACCATTATATATAGCTTTCATTGATTACGAGAAAGCATTTGATTCTGTTGAAACCTCAGCAGTCATGGAGGCATTATGGAATCAGGGTGTAGACGAGCCATATGTAAAAATACTGAAAAATATCTATAGCGGTTCCACAGCCACCATAGTCCTCCATAAAGAAAACAACAAAATCCCAATAAACAAAGGCGTCAGGCAGGGAGATGCGATCTCTCCAATGCTATTCACAGCGTGTTTACAGGAGGTATTCAGAGACCTGGATTGGGAAGAAATGGGGATAAAAGTTAATGGAGAATACCTTAGTAACTTGCGATTCGCTGATGATATTACCTTGCTTAGTAACTAAGGGGGCCAACTGCAATGCATGCTCACTGACCTGGAGAGGCAAAGCAGAAGAGTGGGTCTAAAAATTAATCTGCAGAAAACTAAAGTAATGTTTAACAGTCTCGGAAGAGAAGAGCAGTTTACAATAGGCAGCGAGGCACTGGAAGTCGTAAGGGAATACATCTACTTAGGGCAGGTAGTGACTGCCGATCCGGATCATGAGACAGAAATAATCAGAAGAATAAGAATGGGCTGGGGTGCGTTTGGCAGGCATTGTCAGATCATGAAAAGCAGGTTGCCATTATCCCTCAAGAGAAAAGTGTATAATATCTGTGTCTTACCAGTACTCACCTACGGGGCAGAAACCTGGAGGCTTACGAAAAGGGTTCTACTCAAATTGAGGACGACGCAACGAGCTATGGAAATAAGAATGATAGGTGTAACGTTAAGGGGTAAGAAAAGAGCAGATTGGGTGCGGGAACAAGCGCGAGTTAATGACATCTTAGTTGAAATGAAGAAAAAGAAATGGGCATGGGCAGGACATGTAATGAGGAGGGAAGATAACCGATGGTCATTAAGGGTTACGGACTGGATTCCAAGGGAAGGGACGCGTACCAGGGGACGGCAGAAAGTTAGGTGGGCGGATGAGATTAAGAAGTTTGCAGGGACGGCATGGCCACAATTAGTACATGACCGGGGTTGTTGGAGAAATATGGGAGAGGCCTTTGCCCTGCAATGGTCGTAACCAGGCTGATGATGATGACTCTGCCTTTACAATGTCATTGGCAGGTGGTGAATTTGACTGCAGCTTCTAGCCTGAAGTCACTACAGAGAAATATAAAATCAGTAACATAATAATATGTTCTTTCAAAATTATATATTAGCAAATTTTGCGCCATTAGAGTGATTATTAACAGTTAACATGAAGGCTGAGGTTCAATTTATTGAATTTCGTGCTGAAACCGCAGCGCCAGGTGCGGTTTCAGCACGAATAGTACTTCGCAACGCCATGGAGTAGAAAACTTGTTTTCTCCTTTCCGCGGTTTGGTTGAGAAAACGTTCCTGCAACTTGCTAATTATCCAATAAGATAGTTAGTCGGTGAAACGTGTACTAGGACGTAGAAGACGCCGTAGGAATCCATGACGGCACGACCAGCTATTGCAATAACTTCAGGGGGTCGTGCGCTGCACCCTAAAGTGTCAGTTTCTGTGCTCCCTTATCCAGCGTCATCTAAGCTTAAGATATGAATTTTCATTATTGTATAAGGTGTTGTTTTTTGTTTTAAACTTATATGGTCCAAATATTTTTTTTCTTCAATTCCACTAGAGCTGTAAGCTTTTGCTCGCATAAGTAAGTGCTATGAGAGGACAGCAAATACACAGCAGATAATTCAGGACTCGGAAATGAGCTCGTTCTACCAGGAATCCTGCATAATATTGTTTCAAAATTGCACTAATACTTAACATTGATTCTTCGAGTTTCACTAATACATCTAAAGCCTGCATTGTTGTTAATGTGAGGCCTAGATATGCTGTACGTGCCAATCTGCTTGGAAATTGACGAACTCTTACTGGCAAGATTGTGAAGAGACAGAATTACACCCTAACATTTCTACTGCGAGCGTAATAGAGAGAAAGAAAATACCGTCTAGCCTGGGAGGTTAACGAGAACAACTGCCGTATTGGATATTTTGAATTGTCGAGAAAGGTAAACTGCAACGAAGACAGGAAAAACATAAATTATAATTTGAAATAAATCAGACTGCGGGAACTTGCTGAGGCGCTAACCAGAATAATATGAGAAATAGCAACGGCAACCTCGAAAGACCGAAGAAAGAAAGTTGGCCAAAGCGGCTCTTGTACTCTTATACACAAAAAATACAATCAAGCCTAGTAACATAAACAACAGTAACATTATAGTTCTATATGTACAAGCATGCGCCTATAAAAAAGACCTTTTTAATAACACCATTCCATTGAATACAAAATTAAAAGTATATGTAAAAGTTATGCTGGCAACTTAAAGCTTAAAAAGCTAATAAATTGTAGATAGCGAATGACAGCGAACAATCCTTGAACTATATTAGAAGTACACAGCGAAAATGAACTTCCACCGTAGTATTGAGCAAATTTCCGCTCAACACCAGAAAGTTAGTCGGTTTTCATGAGCTTCTGTAGACAGACGCTGCATTCCAGACTTCCAGAGAAACGGTCATAGAAGGTTTCAATGAAATTTGAGGCACTCGATGGTATTGGACTTTCACCTGGAGTTTCGTCATAGAAGCATTTTTTCGTTAAAGTGGATGTTCGGAAAATGAACCTGAGATGGCATAGTATAAAAAATTACGTCGTCTGTATGCTTTTACTTGGGCGCTATATCAAGTTCAAAGTAATATTCAAGCAAAAAAAATTGTGGATAACAGAATTTGTTCAATAAGTGCGTCAACAAGGAAAGTCAATATTAAAGTTGTATTGATCTTTGCTGAACAAAACACATTTATTACTTAAAACTCTACGGCAAATGTCAAAGGGCGAATGACAATGAGGTAGTACAGAAACTGCGCATCCCGATTCCTTTGAGCAGGGCAGTGTTGTACCCAATTAAGCAGGGTCGCCTACCGCTATAGTTGAAATGTTTTCCCTATTCCAGCTGGGACGATGTAATAGGACGGTCAGCCATGGCAATGGTTGGCGGCCATACGGGGACAATTCTACCAATCTTAAGGTACAACTTGATGTTATTTGAATTTCAACTGCGCCACCAGGAATTAACCCTGTCGTTTCACAACCAGTAGCAGAATGTGCTAACCCTTGTAGCCATGCGCAACCTTACAGATGAAACAATGAAACTATTTGCAAGAGAACAAACACGTGGTTTCCTATACAGCATAAGCCTATAGTAATGAAACAAAATTTGTTCCTTCTCCTATGGTTGATGGTTGATCTAGTTAATGAAAGGTAGGACCTGGTCAGTGCTTTAAGTATTAACGTAGAAGCACGCGAGCACTGAAACTATAATGGTAAATGATATAGTTTAACTTGTCCCGAGGGCAACTATTCTGACCTCCGTAACAAAAGCATCATGCGGCTTATACCGAACCACAAGGCATCGTAATATTAGTAAATAAATGCGCTACAATACCGATAAAGTAGAGTTAAAAGAAATGCAAGCCAGACTATGGCGGTCGTGCAAAAATGCATCGCCACATAGCGTAAGAGGCCTCCTGCATTGGTGAGCTGGGAATAAAGCAACGTAAAGGCCAGATCAAGTTGCGTAAACGGCGAAACCAATGAAAAAAAATTCTGCCAACACATTCTCGAGGCTTTTGCTATGAACTGCGAGAGGCAGTCTGTTCATGCAGAAAGTTACGACGGCTAGTGAGCACTCCAGTTTTCGGCGCTTCATAGGCGAACGTAATTTAATAATCTTTGCACTGGGAACCAGCTGGTCAAGACTGCAAAAGGACATGGCGTGTTCGAAGTAAAGTTGAATAACTGCAGGTCTGGGCAATTATTTATCATCCAGGTTCACTGCTTTTTTCTGTTGAGGAATATTGGGAGCTTAATAGCTTGCATCTTCTTATTCCACGCCGAATTTTCGCGATATGCTAGCATTTCCTTGAATGTGCACTGGTCGCAAGACAGACCGGGAGGAATGCGACCATTGAGTTAATCGCCGAGCACGTAGTAGTAGTTAGCAAAAAATGGTGCTCTCGAAACACTGCGTTCGCAATTTCGAAGCGCAGGCACCGATGAAGCAACGAGGAAGTCCGCCGCCTGGTCAACACGTGGGTAGTGATACACAGTGCGGAGAGGTATTAACCACAGTAATTAAAGAAAAGGAAGCGACGCATTACTCAGAGTGCAGTCTCTGGAAAACTAATCATTTACTTCTACCATGCTGTCATGCCTTAACGCCAGCTGTAGCGCAGACAGCTTATGAACGCGAAAGCAAGTGATGCAGAAAACTTGGGCGATTCTAATTCGTGACGTGCGAAATAGCAACAAAAATCAAGACGGCGAATAAGGTTGGTATCACAGTGGGGCTAAGCACATTACTGTTTTCTTTTATTCGTTGTATTTTCTTGTTCATAGTTTTTATTGCGCATGGGGCACCGAAATAGATTTGTAATGCAACACCTTTTTTAAAATATCATTATTTTATTTTCTATTGCAGTTCAGGCTATTATTGTGTCCTGATCATCCGCAACTCTCAAAACTACGTCGTCGCCAGCCTACACTCAAGACCAAGATGCCCAATAACAGTGCAGGAATCAAGACTTTCTGGACCCGCATTGAGCAAGATCGCGATTAAAAGTGACCATGTAGATGCACCTATGATGGATTTAGCGAAATCCGCATAGATCGCTATCACGATATAAAGTGCCACTGTGACACTTGCATAAAGTACCATCAAAGCGAGTGAGAGTTCTGTGACAAAAGTGGCCCGCAAGTCATTTGTGCAAGAGCATGTGCTCTATGCATCGACGTGCCTGCATTGGTGGAGAAAATCCCACCGCCGCCAATCACTACCCAATTAAAAACAAAATAGGCGAAAAAGACAAAGAACTCGGAGGCTGATTTTCGCATCCTTGCGCAGGCGTAGCTTACTGCTACATTTCCTGTCCTGCGAACTGATTGCACACACGTCCCTGAATACTTTTCATCGTGTCTTTGCTATTACGGGCCGAAGTCAAACCATTGCGCACATCTTCTAATATCTGTGTTCTTCATATTATTGTGCGAAGTGTGCGCAAGAACCATGATACCATTTCTGCATTTACTGACTTACTTAGTCATTCGTTTTCATTTATTTGCGTTTCGGAAACATGGCTTGAGAATGCTGATAGCAATTTATGCGGTTTTCGTCCATACCAAGCAGAATACTGCCATCGTATTTCGGATCGATATGGCGGTTCCGCCATACTTTTGTCACCTCATATATAAGCGTAGGCTTGACCTTTTTCTTGATGTAAATCACTGTGAATCAGTATGGATTGTAACTGACACACAGCTGAATTCTCATAATCGTAACAGTTTTATTCTTGATTGTGTATACCGCTCCCCTTCTTCATCTATTCCTGATTTTCTAGGTGAACTCTGCATAGTTTTGAAAGAAATTTCTCTCGAAAATAAGCAAGTTCTAATTTTCGGCGATATCAACTTGAACTTACTTGACGTCGACAACGGAAGCGTAACAGCTTATATAGAGTGTCTTGCTGGTTTCGGACTGCAATCATTAATTATCTATCCTACTAGGTTTTCTACTCATGCTACCAACACGCTTCTTGACCTTGCTCTAACTGACATCGCGCCAGCTCCAAACTCTGGTGTCATAGATACGCAGATAACAGACCATTTCCCAATATTCGTCTCTTTTGAGGCCGAAGTACCTCAGTCCGAGCCTTGATACTTTTCCTCCAAGTTTGACCGAGACAGTTTTGTTAACACGTTCACAAATACTGATTGGTCTGCAATTAACTCCCTGCATGATCCCTATCAAATTTTTGAGAATTTTTGTTCCATCTTTCTACAGACCGTTCGCGCTAACACCCCTACCGTCCGATGCAAGAAACATTTTAAGTTTCACGGTAACCCTTGGGTAACGAGAGGTTTACTGACTAGTATGAAAAAAAAAGAAAACCTCTACAAAAAGACTAAAAAGAAACGTTTAAGGTACTCTTAGCGGCACGCTATAAAAATTATTGTAACATTCTGAATAACTTGCTATAGAAGACTAAACGATAGTATTACGAAAATGAATTTGCTGAACACAAGAACAACCCCAAAAAACAGTGGCTACTTTTTAATGCGTTCATGAACTTATCTAAGTCCGGTAACACTGCTGATAAAATAAACAACAACAATAAAACTCATACTGATTTTTCTAGCATAGCAAATAGTTTCAGTGACTTCTTCTACAATATATAAAGCAGTCGTCATATGACCGCCACTTATTCAATTTATCGCTGCAATCATTCTTTTTTTCACTTTCCCGTAACAGCGGATGAGGTATGCTCCACGGTATTAGCTCTAAATAATTCTAGCCCTGGCTTAGGTAATATTTCTGTGTTTCATCTAAAACTTGTTTCACCGATTATTTATGATACACTTTGTATTATACTTAATAATATATTAAATGTGGTATTTTTCCGACTTCGCTTAGAAGGGCTAAGATTATTTCTGTACACAAGAAAGGTGATAAAACGGAGGTGTTTAACTTACGTCCTATTTCTATTCTGTCGTCGATTAGTAAAGTGGTTGAGAAGTTATTTTGTAAGCGCCTAATAATTACTTAAAAAATTAAATTTAATGCAATTCTCTCAATTTAGTTTTCGCGCTGGCAGTTCGACTAACTTAACTTTATTATCTCTAACCGACTACATTCGTCACTCGATTGATATGGGCAATTTCGTTGGTTCGGTATTCTTGGACTTCATTAAAGCTTTTCATACAATTAATCATAACATACTTTTTACTAAGCTAGAATCCCTGGTAATTACCGGTCCAGTACTAAAAGACGGAAAAAGTTACCTACATGATAGAGAACAAACAGTTTTTTTTGGAGGTGCTTATTCTGATACTAAAGTTATTAACCAAGGTGGAGCACAAGGCTCCATACTATGTCCCTTAATATTTTTTATTCATATTAATGATTTATCCATTTGTCTTAAGTCAGCACATTCTGTACTGTGCGCAGACGATACTACTATCTCGTTGCGTAACAATTCTTTAACAACCTTAATCCTTAAACTAAACAATGAACTTGACCATATTGCTGCTTGGTGTTCGTGCAATCAATTTATTAATAATCATCGTCTTCAGTCCCGCTTCTCAAAGCCACGTTCGTCGTGCCGCTGCCATTATCATTCCAGCTTCGTTATCACAATTTCGTCGTGCAGCTGTCGTCGCGTTGTCGCCGTGTAAAGGTTGTCTTCATACCATCATCATCATTGATTCTTCGTACTTTCATCGGCATCATTGAGTCACCGTCGTGCCCATGTCGATTAGGCGTATTCATCCAATTGTCATCATAGCGTTGCCATTTCTCCCTATTCGCAATTCACTCTTCGGCATTGCATCGTCGACACAGAGTCGTAGTCACTGCATCATCGCCACACGGTCGTCATTCCAGCGCCGCCTTATCCAAATATTGGCATGCCTAAGCAGTATCCCGCCAACATCATTTCATC
This sequence comes from Dermacentor albipictus, assembly GCF_038994185.2. Lineage (NCBI taxonomy): Eukaryota > Metazoa > Arthropoda > Arachnida > Ixodida > Ixodidae > Dermacentor > Dermacentor albipictus. The sequence goes on from NC_091821.1 coordinate 442,366,100, forward strand.
GTTGTCATGCCATCGAGGTCATTGCATTGCATCACCTCCCTGCCTTTCTCTCATTTGCATCTCTCTCTCTCTCTCTACGCCGTGAATTTTATGCCCTTCTATCGTCGCCATGTCATTGTCACCCTGCCATCGTCATTGTGCCGTCATTATCATTCCATTGCCGTCTTACCTTCGTCGTCATTGTGTCGTCATGATCTTTTTATAGTTGACATTTCAGCGTAGTGCGGGTGTCATTGTGCCGCCGTTGCCGTCATTCCAACACCATTATACCACCGTTGCATTTTAGCGTCGTGATAGAGTCATCATCCAATTGTCGAAGTCGTCAGGGCATCGTCGTCATTTCGACATCGTGATACCATGGTTGTCATTGTGTCGTTTGTCCCACCAGTGTTGTCGGAAAATTTTTTCATGCTATTTTCATCACGTGACGCCGCATCACGTGTCGACACTTCATAGTGTCCTCATACAGTAGTCGCCATATCATCATGGTCGTCATTTCATGGTCATCACGCCGTTACCTTTATTCCATCATTGTAATGGCTTCGCTATCATTGAGCCGTCGTCACACAGTTATTTCAGGTCATCGTGGCCATTCATATCCTTCATTTCATTCTGGTCATTGAATCATGGTCATGCGTGGGACCCACATGTTCGGTAGCCACAATTTCAGATTGAGCGAAGCGCTTCCCAATAAAAATTTGTCCAGCTTATTATAAGCCTGCTCAATGCTTATTATTGGCGGCAAAAAGACCGCATTCTTCACAATCATCAATGAAAGCCTGGACAAATCAGTCCGTACAGTGTGTGGGATAGATATGTTTCATTTTAAAGCGAGTCTTGTTGGACTCTGGCAGGGGGCGCTGCCACCACCAAGGCTTTCTTTCGTTGCTATGTTGTTGCGGAATATCGCCTAAATTCTCGACTACAAGAAATGTGTTCAGGACGCGAGAAATTATTTCTTTTTGAATAAAAGTGTCCTTACTAAACTTAAAGCAGGCTGAAATTTGTACGCAATCAGTTGACTTTGTCCCAGCTGCTGCCTCCAAGTGGACAAACGCCCTAAATTTTCAGTTGTTCCAGCTTCTTCCTTCTTTATTGCTATTTGCAAGATTTTATCTATCCTCTTACTAGCAGGCTGAATTTCGTTCATGAAAAGAAATAAAATTATTCCGAACGTAAATAAGGCTACTTCTATTCACTTGGCAGATGAATAATTGGACTTATACACTAGGCGACAGATTCTTGTCGACGTGTGCTTTATTTTACAAAAAATGATACTTAACTGTTTATCCGTTTAAGAAGAGCGGATTGCATATTGCAGTGTGTACATTTATTACAAAATATCAGTGTTTCTATGTTATATTTCGTTCACAACTGCATTATTATTTTTGCCTTTTTCGTATCGCCCACAAATAGCTGGCTCTATAAGGTGCCCAAAAAAGTGTTTGAAACAGGAATGAAGCCATATATTCAAGTATTTCAGAATTCATTTTTATGTCTGTTTCTGTGGATTATGATTTGGTGCAGTGCTATATAAACGATAAACCAATGCTTCTTTCCGCATCTAATATTATGTGCTTGAGACATCTGGAGCCTACTGTGGAGATGAACCAGGGAGCAGGTAATCGAGCGGCCGTCTAATTTGAATACGGCAATTACGTCATCACTGGAGGCAGTGCTGCCGCGCAAGGCTTGCTCGGGCCCAAGCATCTTGATCGGTAGCGCCATAATGACCCTTACGCATCGCGGGAATGCAATGCATAATGGCAGCGGTCGCTATTTCCGCGCCTAATGGCACGTACTAACGGCTCACCCCGCTTTGTTTACTCCTTTATCCAATTGGGTTTGTGTGCGTACATGCTTTGGGGGATCGTCAGCTTATTTACTAACGTCCTGTTCTATCGCCTCGCTTGATTTCCTCGGCTGCAACTGTTGCGGGGCGCTGAAGACGGACCTCAGGCCTGGAATGGAAATTTGCTATTCGCCACCGCACGACCAGACAATATGGAGCATCAGAACGGCGCTTTTTTAAAGGAAATGCGTTAAAGATAAATTAGGACCACAGTGTGCGTTACTTGTGAGAAAAGGATGAAGCCCTTCAATCTGAAGTGCAACGAAGAAACAAACAAAACATTATTCTGCCGCTTCATGCAGCAAAAGCGCAATGCATAGAGATACAGTTGAACGTATTTGACGACTTGATCAGTAGTTTACTGAAAATCGATGTTACACTCTAAGGTCCTTACTACTGCGCATCACAAGTTAGAATTCTTTGTTTTTGTGAGGGTGCATAAGTCTATTGATGTTCGCCTGATTTCTATTCGCAGTGTGTTCTTCGTGGGCATTTGACCCATACTCTCGGCAACTAAAATGAAGCTTTAGCTCAACAGCTGCTGTAAAAAAACCCTCGAAAGGGGCAGCAACACCGCTGTATTGCCGACGGGAAGCCATTTCGGCGGGGTACGCCTTCGCGTCTCTTGCGGCCACCTCAATAATTGCGTGACGACAAGTGCCACTGTTCGAGCATGGTCATGGTCATCCTAACACTAAGAAAACACATTGCTTCGTGCAATACGTTTTCAGACAATGCAGTTACCTTTTGGAAACGACAATAATATCAAGGAACAGTTGCAGCATAATCTGGAGGAGCGGCTCCATAGGAGCTCCATTTTCAGCCGCACGCACTAAAAGGTCTTTACGGCGAAGTCTGTCTGCGTCGTTTTGACGAGAACAAACTGAACGAGCCGCCTTGCGTCGACGGAGATTTTCGGCTTGGGCTCCTCCCTGTACCGGGGTGTGACGAGCCCGACGTTGCCTGGTTGTAGACGCGCACATAACCCTACGATTCGCTTCTTGAGCAGCGGTACGTACCTTGGGACGAGGCGCCAGAATATGTACCGAAGAGCACATGCAGGTATAGGGACTAAGCGACGCACATGCCACCCTTCTTCACACATGGAACAAGACGATGCAACTGCTACATGTCGGGAGACTTGGTGGAATTCAACGCAACAGCAATGCACGGTTGGCACGTATCGACGCTACGCGGCCCGCATCGCACGTCGCGTGACAAGTCGAACGATACGATGCTGCTGCTGATGGTGATAATTGATTGAGATTCCCTTCGAAACGGGGCGATGACATATATTCACCCAGCCCGCTTTAATTATTCAGGCGCGCTATACATATTTTCCATTCCACCATTTTTTGTACATCGACTTAAACCTTTTTTGCTTCCTAAAAATGTATATATCAAGCTTGTGCCGCTACATATGAACTTGCTACATGGCGTGCCACCTGGGGAATTATTATGCAACTGCATTGCAAAGTATACACGGATCGACTCTTCATGGCGCGCAACTCACAATGAGTGACTCACGCGCTTGGCCGCGTGTATAAGGAATCTTTCCACACCAGCTATCAAGCGCTGACGTGGCGCACTGGTAGAGTGGCTGACTCCCACGCTCAGGCCCTGGGTACTATCTCGGCGGCAACTGGGTATTTTTTACGCGCAAAACACTTCTTGGTGAACATTTGCATCTATCTATCTATCTATCTATCTATCTATCTATCTATCTATCTATCTATCTATCTATCTATCTATCTATCTATCTATCTATCTATCTATCTATCTATCTATCTATCTATCTATCTATCTATCTATCTATCTATCTATCTATCTAGCTGCTTACGTCTTGCTGCTCTTATGGTCGCTTCGTTAATATGGTATGTACTAAAATCGGCAAAGTATGACAATAGTTTATAACGAATATAATGGTCGCTCATGTGACGAATATCAAGACATGGTGTGTCATGTAGGTCATGAAACTACCACCCGCGTCTCTGTAGTGTAGTTGCCGTTTCGTTAACTTGGTATGTATGAAAGTTGGCATAGTAAAAGAAGAGTGTATGACGAACATAAATGATAAGTCATGACATGAATGTCACAATATTTATGGCATGTAGGTCATGAAACAGCCGCCTACGTGTTCGTGCTTTCGTGGTCGTTTGGTTCACTTGGTTGTCTCCCCGCACACTGCTTCATATTACACTGATTCCCACAAGCCGTGGGGTCTGCCGGCGTTTTTTTTTTCATTCCTGGCAACAGCTGCAACGGGTGGCGGCGGCGGGCACCGCGAAACGAAACGTCTATTTGAATTAGCCCATAGGAGCTTACGGTTTACAAAGAATTTTGGGGGTTTACGTGCCAGCACCGCTATCTGAAGATTCATATTATTATTATTATTATTATTATTATTATTATTATTATTATTATTATTATTATTATTATTATTATTATTATTATTTCTAAACTGAGGTGAGTAGCGTGGCTGTTGTTTATTGTCAAAAGTATTGCATCCTGGTCTGTAAAAAGATTATAGCACATGCACTAGGTTACAGTGTGTTCAGGTACGGCATTACAGTCTTTCGCTTTTGTTCTGATCGTTGGAGATGCAGGGTAGACCGGATTATAAAAAAAACATTATTAAAAATGTTGCATACAATTCCCCAATAGTGACATTTGCAAATATATTCCGTGAACTTAGTCTACCAAACTTCCATTCATTACTTATAGAAACAGTTATCGTTAAACATTTCTGGAATTCCGCTTTCAAACAGAAACGTGCCGCCGCAAGGGAGCTTAGAAAACATGTCCGTTGTGTAGTTCCGCGTTCAGCCACAACGTATGGCGTGGCCAGACGCTGTGCTTGTGTGCCTGACATATTTAACAAATTGCCAGCAGAAATTTTTAGCGCGACATCAAAAAGCAAGCTCAAACACTTCTTAAAGGAGCTACAGTAAAATTAAGCTCTTGTACATTTTTTTTTTGCATCGCAATATTTACCTCTTCAACTTTTGTTATATGTCGATAGCCAAATGTTATCTTGTTCTTTTCAATTTTTGGCAATTCTTTTTATTAATTTATTTTTTCTTGATGTCTCACCAATTTATATATATATTTTTGCCTCGTCTATCATATTCATTGGCACGGTCTTACAAGCCAACTAAGGCTTAGACCGGCCTGCTTGTGTTGTTTTGTGTATTGTGTGGCAATAAACATCATCATCATCATCATCATCATCATCATCATCGTCATCATCATCATCATTATTATTATTATTATTATTATTATTATTATTATTATTATTATTATTATTATTATTATTATTATTATTATTATTATTATTATTATTATTATTATTATTATTATTATTATTATTATTATTATTATTATTATTATTATTATTATTATTATTATTATTATTGATAACCTTTTGACTCCCTTGGCTTTTTTGACCGCCCAACCAATACATGGTACAAAGGTGTTTTTGCAATTTGCCCCATAGAAATGCAGCCGCCGCGACCCCACGCTTGGCCGTCCGACGCCAAAGCCCCTAAGCAACAGCGGCAGTACACATTAGGTTAAAAGAAGCCCGACCTGGAGTGTTTGTAAGTGCAGCACAAACGAACTTGCGTGTAACACAGACACGTGATGTACTTCATTCGTAGCCGCTTCCCTATGACGGATTGTGTATTTTGAATGAGCACGATGCACTGTACAACTATTATGATTTATCTACTCTAATAAAGAATATGTAGCTTAATCTGTAGTTTACCCACGCACAAGTGCAAAGTACAGCACAGGTACCTGAGAAGTAACACTGCAAGAACGACAATTACTGATGCCTGAAACACCTAGAGAAAAAAAATCAAGGCAGATTTGTGCTGAACAAGCCATGGCTAGTAAAAGAAGAAAAGAAAGAAAGGAAGTTAACGCTGTCCAACCTAACAGATGGACAATGCAAGTTCCAGAACGCGGATTAGGCGCTCCATTTACCTTTCTAGTAGTCGTGCAGTCAAAGTGGGAAAACGGGTTGTGTACCGTGCACTGCGTGCATGTTAAAGAACCCCAGGTGGTCGAAATTAATCCGGAGTACTCTACTACGGTGTGACTGATAATCATACCGCGGGTTTGACACGTAGCACCCCAGAATTTTTATTTTTGTTTTTGATGCCTTCTCTCGTTCTGTCCCTATAAATGATCAAGACCGTTATTTATATTTACTGAGGTATAACGAACGCAGTTAAAATAGAAAACGTTGCAGTTCCGCCTGAAAAGGGAAGCACCGATTGCGATAGCAAATTAGTAGATAGCTATACAAATTATGGGCAGTAGTTTATCGACCGAATAAAATTGCAAACGTTCGCTTACTAACTAAATTAACAATGATATAATGAGTAAGCGCGACTGAACGAGGCCGTAGAAAGACACAGACACACACAGACAGCGCATTCTATGTGTGTCTTTTTCTTTATACGTCCTCGTACAGTCGCATTTGCACATTCTATCCCGGATTCAAACCAACTAGCCCGCCAACGTGTTTTAACTGAATTAACAAGCACGATGTGACGCGCGACCAAGTAAACATGCAGATATCTCGTATCGATGAGCTCGGAAACTCGCTGGCAGAATGCTGGAGTGGGCAATCATCGTAGCAGCAGCCATCGAATTGACCTTCGTGCATCTTTCACTTCGACGCGAACGAAATATCGAAAGCACAGCGCCTACGACACTACCCGTAATAGGCACACTCTTCAACCATCGCAGATCACTTTGAAGATTGGTTCCGCTCGGGCGCGCACTTTGGCCACATCGCAGATCGTTTTGAAGATACGGCGCCCGCACGACAGTGCAGTACGCCGCAGTCGCCGGAGAAGTACGCCCCTCTTTTCTCGCCTCACCCCCGTGTCTCGCACGCGACAGGAAAGGCCTTCCTCGCTCACACACGAGAGATTGAGTCGCGTTTCCGGCTCACCCTCACACGCTTTCACGCGCACATACAGCATACGGCACGCGGCGACGACTTACATCTCCCTTGGACTACATGCGGAAACCCACGCCGACGCCGACGGCAGAAATGCCCCTCGAGTGTCCATATAATTGCTATCAATACAAAAGAAAAGTAACATCCTGTTTTATAACACGAAAAACGGTGCGCACGAAGGCCGAGCATTTGGGCTTGCTTCTCGTATAGCTAACTTTCTACAAGCCTATCGAACCTTTTCACCATGTAGTTCGGTCTTCCTCAACGGATGGCGCTTGCGCTGCGCCAACCCGCTGCAGGACCCACCGCGTTACCTCCAAGGTGGTTCGATTCCCGGTCACGGTGGGTCCGTTGTGGTTGGTTTCGAATGTAACAACGCTCCTGTACTTATATTTAGGCAGACATGCTAAATGTAACAGATCGCCAAAATGAAAGCGTAGCCCGAGTACTGCCACGTTCCACATAACCCACTCTGCAATTTATGGACGCTTAACTTCACATTTTCATAAAACCTGGTAAATAGGCACGCTCGTAAACATGAGTTAGGTCTGTATTCCTAGTTCCTGGGTAAAAGGCTTAGGCATTCTAAGGTGAATTTTCGTGCTAAAAGTAGATCAGCTTACGCTGTTTTGTGGTCACAATAGAGAAGCATTGAGAAATGATGTACCACTCGTTAATTCCAAATGGCGAGGAATGCTGGATGGGAGTCTGGGAGTCTGACAAGGCAAATTACTTAAAAACTGTAAATGCAAGTTCAGGGAAGAATGTCGTAAAATGCAGCGCAGTCACCTGTCTAGCATTTTCCAGTACAGGAAGTATTTCTAGCTGGTCATGCCACTCTTTGTAAACTTCGTTTTTCTAATTTTTGTTATCGTACCTATTCAACCTGCGAAATCAACCTGCGAAACCTGCAAACTGCGAAATCACCGATCAAAATACTGCTGTTGCAATGAAATCCTTATTCGATCGCTTCCCTTTATCAGGTATTACTCCAGACGCATTTGACACTGATTGCAACTCACAGCTCCTCAATACCAATGACGTTATGCATTTTAGTGAATTGGATGATGTAGCAACTTGAGGTAGGTCTTATTGGTGCTGCGACCTGATACGGCAAACACCGCGAACATAGAACTATGAGCCAGGAAACGGACATGAGGAACCACCGGGTAACAAAACATTTAATTACATCGCAGCGTCAGCAACGGTCAGCTCGACAAGCTGCTCGACTAGGAGCTCAATGCTTGTGCTTAAACGTAAGGCAGCTTGACGCTGGCGAGGGGCCCCTTTTACAGATCCCCGTGAACGCTGTCACCCAAGAGAGGGAAGAAATCGACTTTCACCTCGCATGCTGCTCGCACTAGCTACATATCCGTGCTTCCTGCAACTACTTTGGCGCCAACACTCTCAGTCTGAGGGGGAGAGGGCACGAACGAGCACAGATGCAGACACCGGTATCAATGGTCATCGGCGTGCTCGCTCAAATTTCTGCACCCAGTATGCTTCTCGGTGTCTTGAACGCCCGGAATATCGTTGTGTTCGTGGCTTGACAATAATTTTTTTGTCAAAGAGGCTTCTCGCAACACAATGTAGTTTGCATGGTAGCTGTAAGGACTCACAACCACCAAGTGCTTAGTACGGCAAATGTACAGAATGTAATCACTCAAATCCATAGGTGGCACTGTGCCATTTCTTTTATAACATTCATTGTACTCGTAGCAGAAGTTGCGGTAACATATCTGATTAATTCGCAGGTGCGGCCTCCTAAAAGAAGTCTTTAACACGGCAACGTTGTCATGCCTGGCGTTCTTAACATTCACTTAGTGAAACACTGAAAAAAAGGACAGAAACTACTGTAAGGCACCGTTATATATAAAGGCCATCTCAACTGCAACGCTACCGACACAGTTGGTCTGGCAGCCTAAGTGCAATAAAAAATCGTTTAATGCTTCCCAAGTACTGCCAGTCCATATTATTTAGACGAAATGAATAATACGTCATTAACTTCAAGTGACGTGCTAGATTCAACTGAATTTAATTGATTGTTTCATAAAGCTGACAATAGCTTGGGTAAGTTCGTAATCATGGCAACACGAGCACAGCATGGAAGACACACACGTAAAGCAGAGGCAATGAATTATATTCTTAGGGTTCATTAGTAGCTTTATATATAATTTGCTCTCATCACTTATATCTCTAGTTTACCTCTGACTAAAGACTACATGCCAATATCAATCAGTACCATTATAATGTTTCGTCATGTTTCATCGTGAGCAGTTGGACAACCATAATGGTCGCTGGTGCCAGCAACGGTACATTTCGTTTCAGGACAGGTTCATGTGACACATGGTGTAGTTATCAAAATGAGAAACAAAAGCTAGAATCACAAACGATTCCCACAATAATAATTGCTGAAACAAACATACTCGACTGCACTGTGCACATATTTCGGGTGTTAATGTAATATGGCCGTGCCGAACGAACATGCTCAGAATAGTGACCACAGTTTTTAACAATCAGTTAAAAATTGTAATTGATTTCCGCATAGAATAGCATCCATGTCTCTTTCCTGACACTCCGAGATGAATACATTTTTGCCATACTTTCAGTAGAATGCACATGAATGGGATGTATTAAGAGTAAAATATACAACTGTACAATAAATTGAAATCATGCCACAATTGCGTTAATAGACACTAGAGACCGTTTATAGTGTCCTTGTGTATGGTGTCCCTCCCATACGTACTCAGTGCTTACTCTCTCCCGTTCTTCCTCTTTCAATTCCCCTTTCCCCCTCCCAGTGTAGGGTAGCAAAGCGGATGCCGTTCTGGTTGACCTCCCTGCCTTTCCTATCCTTGTTCTCTCTCTCTCTCTCTTTACTTCTCTTAAATGTACAATTACCTTCTACGCTGTGCCTTAAAAATAAATATTTAGATTGCCAATGTAGCTTGTGCAAGGCATTCCAGTGTTTACGGCGTTTCTTCACCTCTTTACTCCAAGAAGTCTCTTTTTGCAAAGAGGAAAATAATCAATGCATTAGTGATCGTTGCTGATTTTTGTTGAAAACCTAGCGTCAACGAGCGCAAATATCCTGCGGAAAAAAGAACTTGGTACCATGGCTGCATTGTTTTCTGCAACGGTGGCTGGTATAATAAGTAAACGTGCATTGAGTCATGGCAGATGTATCGGCTAGATTGCCCGGAAATGTGAGATGGGGTGTATAGCAGGCATGTGTATAACAGGAAATCGCAACGCCAGCCGTGTATTCAACTACGTCCCGAAGGCAAAGCGTCCCACCTACGCAAACAGCACCGCAACAACTTGAAAAACAAGATACTCTGACCTTTTCGTTGCTAACCTGAATTACTGGAACAATATAGTCGCTTGTTGGTTCATGACGCAACCACATTTTATGAAACGACAGAAAGAAAGGCCGCCCACAAAAATATACATTGCTATTTGTTCTACCAGGCCAGCAGGAAGGAGGTACGGATGTAGGTTGCGCGGAAGACAAGACTGGTAAAGACTTCTGTTTTTTCATTTTAGTTTTTTTATGTTTCATAAGTATTTCGCACATAGCCTCTGTTATTTTGTATATTGAGCTTTTCTTGACAAAGAATCCCGCTGGCACCTGGCGGTGACAGGTTCATTACCGGCCATGCGACGTTGGGAAGCCTGTGGCTTGGCTTGTAATAATCAGTCAGAACCTCCTTGCTTTGTTTATAGGAGTGCTTTTTCCCAGTTCTTTTTCCTGATACATAGAAACAGCCCCGACTCACTCGCTCCGCCGTAATTCGCGTCTCCTGCTTCTGCTTGATAGAATGAAAGCTATAGCCATCTGTTATGGTTTCAAACCACGATCAAGAAACGCACTGATTGTGGGAAAACAATGATCACAATTTGTTAGCACGACGGCGCGGCCCCTGATACGCGTAACCACAACTAATTGGTGAAATCATGGAAGGTAAGGACTAAACTCGGAAGCGAGGAAATTAATCTCTTTCAGATATGGTACGGACAGAACACTGAATGGCGCCCAAATTGCGTAGCAGAGCAACAGTCGACAACTTTCTGCTTGTACAACATGTATTTATCGTGTTGGTAAAACGGTGCTGCGTGCGTGGTGTACGAGCTAGTGTATTCGCTTCATGAGAAAGGAAACGAGGGGGAGAGAGCCATGCATTTTCCTTTCGAGCTGGGTTTGTTTTACTTCGTGCTGCGGGGACATGCTTAAATATTGTGGTCGCCCTCCATGTATTGCGAGATATTTTCAGTTTACGTGAGCAAATTTGTGGGCTCGAAAAAGACGGTTGTAATTTTCCTTCGCAGAAATTTCAACAAAATGCATTGCCCACATTTGAACTGAAGCGTCGATTAAGCTTTGTTGCTCGTAAATGCAAGTCTGTTCGATGTTGGATTGCTGCTTGTCGTGGATAGCGCGTTGAATAAGAAGTGCTCCTTGTAAAAGCATGAGGCTCTTCTTTAATTTAATACATTCTGATATTATTTCTGTATTGCATGATTAATTTAGGTAGTACATATATATATATATATATATATATATATATATATATATATATATATGTTATACTATTTATTTATATTATAACTATATTTTGTTGTATCATATCTAATGTTTAAGTTTTCTGACAGAAGTGCCAAACATTTCATCCAGAAAGGAACCTTGACTAGCGGCTCCGACGGCCCTGAATTTGAAATCTTGCGTAACTCATTGCTTGAAATACTTGTGCAACTTTGTATATTGTAATTGTGAGTTGGCTGAGGTTTACGTTACATTAATGTCCCGTCGACTTAATAAGAAGGGGGGGGGGGCGGAGGGGTGCTATTTAGATAAGGTGTTTTATTCTTGGCTCATCTTCCATCTCAACATGTTTACCACTGCCATGTGAGCCTCCTATATGTGATGCCATTTCATACATAACACTTCATAAAATTGCCGAAATACAACGATAATACCTATCAGTTCCCTCATAGTTTTACTGCAAGCTCTTGAATGAAGAAAGAAATCTTGATGAGCTCTTGGTCTAATGATTACAAGCATTTTGCTATTTCTTAATTTGGATAAGTAATGCACGTTGTTATTTAAACTATACAGTATCACGCAAGCGAATTTATATTACCGCGAAAAAGATCGCCAAATTTGTGAGGTTCAAGTTGGATGGATATACAAGCCTTCAACCACTGGCTTTCAATACGTAAATATGTTGTGTCTACTCAGAAGACCTAACATTCAGACAATTCTACGAGTTTCAAATTGATCCCGCCGTGTCCGCTTATACTCATGGCCTGTGCATATATTTTTTTTACACATTTGCTCTAACACGTTTGATGAATTGCGCACTTATTCATACGCCATGCGTTTTTTACGATATCGTGTGCTTGAAACTATGTACCATATTTCTTCTCGTTATTTCCGTATTGCTTAGTTTCCTCTTCTTTACTGATATTATCGGCACCAATTTTATTTACCACATATTGTACTGTTTTTTTTTCTTTTTCATCTGCTTGTGTGTGCACTGCAGGCACGTACCCAGGGGGGGGCCCGGGGGGGCCCGGGCCCCCCCCCCGAAATCAAGTGGCATACCCCCCCCCCCTCCCCGCCCACGCCACCACTCACACATTCCTAAAGCGCCGCCAGATCAATGTTGAGACTTGGCAGCTGTTCATCGGTCAGCATTATGCTGCCTTTTTCACTCCTTTTAGATGGCGGTAGTTATCGGCATCTCTTGTAATGTGAAGGACAGTTTTCTCATAGATTCCGCACCCGCGCGATTAACTCGAGATGCGTTCAATTGTCGCCCTCTATTGAACCGTCACGCGCATAGGTGTTGCTTTTGTTAGTTCAACCGTCTTTGTTTAGGCTGGTCCTGGGACCAGGAGAGGGATGCGGCTGTTACTCAGCTGGTCTGTACTCTCATGGAACGAGTTGCGGCCGGAGAAAACGCCAATTGCGTTTAACATATCCCTTTGCTTCATTATTTCCTTGAGTTACGGCTCGCTGCGACGCTGGCTGATGCCCGGAACCATATACACTTGATATGGGTTAGATAAGGAGGCAAATAAAATAATGTGAAAGAGCGTCCATCATGAAACCCTGAAATAACCCTTAAACCCATAAGATGACTGTCGCCCGTTACGTCGTCTGTTTTTCCCTAATTGTATAGCACTTTTCGTGCAAAATTGGCGACTGGAAACAAAAATCGCAAGGAGTTGAGAAATTAAGCTATCTACTAAGGGAGAGAGCCAAGGCAACAAGCAAACTGCAAGCAAAAGCGAATAATAAATAAGTTAACCGTTGTTTTTGAGAATATTTATGGATCAACATCTTTTTATTTAAAAAGGAAGTAGAGAAAACGCCGCCGGAAGTGGAGAACAATTACTTGTTTGGAACCGACTCACGTAGCCACTTCTCTGCTGTGCTTATGTAGGTGTTTTTCTAACCTTTCGCGGTGAGCGCAGTGCGTCTAGAATCGCAGAGTCCTGCGCTCTACGCGGTTGTATGGGACTGGCGGCCGCACAGCGTTACGCAATTCGCGGAGCTGTCAAAACTGATCAACAAGGCGAAACAATAACTGATATTTGAAACTATAACATGAGAAAGACTGAAAGCCTGAAATCAGTAAAAAAGAAACCTGGCATAGGACAAACCATGATGTATGCACTAAAAGATAAGAAGGATAATATCATCAGCAATCTCGAAGATATAGTAAAAGCAGCGGAAAAATTCTAAGCTGACCTGTATACAGCACCCAGAGGAGTCACGATAGCTCACTTAGAAACAGTAATGAACAGGATACAGAAACTCTCCTATAACTAGCGATGAGGTCAGAAGGGCCCTGCAAGACATGAAACGATGAAGAGCGGGAGGAGAAAGTGGAATAACAGTCGATTTAATCAAAGATGGAGGAGACATAATGCTTGGAAAACTGGCGGCTCTTTATACGAAGTGTCTATCGACTGCAAGGGTCCCAGAAAACTGGAAGAATGCAGATATTATACTAATCTACAAAAAAAGGAGACGTTAAAGAATTGAACAATTATGGGACCAATGGCTTGCTCCCAGTATTATATGAAATATTAACCAAAATAATCTCCAATAGAATAAGGGCAACACTGGATTTTGTCAACCAAGAGAACAGGCTGGCTTCAGGAAGAAATACTTTACACTGGATCTCATCCATGTCATCAATCAGGTTATCGCGAAATCTGCAGAGTACAATAAGCCTCGCTATATGGCTTATATAGATTATGAAAAGGCATTTGATTCAGTCGAGATACCAGCAATCGTAGAGGCACTACGTAATCAAGGAGTACAGAACGCTTACGTAAAAAGCTTGGAAAATATTGCTACATGCGTGTGGTATTTGTTTGCTTGAACGAGGCGCGTAGGCGCCATAACTCCAGAAAAGAAGAGGAAGAACGAACTGGGCTCGCGCTGTGAATCTAACCGGTCAGCGCTGCAACCGTTGTTGTAAAAATAATCTGTAAATAGTTTCTCGTCTTAATGACTCGTCCTTCGCGTAAGAATATCTACAGAGGTTCTACAGGTACCTTAATTCTGCAAAAGAAAAGCAGGGAGATACCTATAGAGAAAGGGGTAAGACAGGGAGACACAATTTCTCCAAAGTTATTCATTGCGTGCTTAGAAGAATTCAAGCTATTAAACTGGGAAGGCTTAGGAGTAAAGATCGACGGCAAATATCTCAGCAATCTTCGGTTTGCCGATGATATTGTTCTATTCAACAACAATGCAGACGAGTTACAACAAATGATTGGAGACCTTAACAGAGAGAGTATAAGAGTGGGGTTGAATATTAATATGCAGAAGATGAAGATAATGATAAATAGCCGGGCAAAGGAACAAGAGATCAGGATCGCCAGTCGACCACTAGAGACTGTGAAGGAGTATGTTTACCTATAGGTCAATTATTCACAGGGAACCCTGATCATAGGAAGGAAATTCACAGAAGAGTAAAAATAGGTTGGATCGCATACGGCAGACATTGCCAGCTCCTGACTGGAAGCTTTCCATTATTATTGAAAAGTAAGGTGTGCAATCAGTGCATTTTGCCAGTGCTTACATATGGGGCAGAGACTTGAGAGCAAGTTAAGGACCGCGCAAAGAGCGATCGAACGAAGATTGCCAGGCATAACCTTAAGAGAGAAAGAGAGTGGTTTGGATCAGAGAGCGAACAGGTATAGACGATCTTCTAATTGACATAAAGAGGAAAAAACTGTAGCTGGGCAGGTCATGTAATGCGCCGGTTAGATAACCGTTGGACCATTAGGGTTACAGAATGGGTACCAAGAGAAGGGAAACGCAATCGAGGACGACAAAACGCTAGGTGGAGCGATGAAATTGGGAAATTCGCGGGCGCTAGTTGGAATCGGTTGGTGCAGGACAGGGTTAATTGGACATCGCAGGGAGAGGCCTTCGTCCTGCAGTGGACATAAAACAGGCTGATGATGATGATTATGATGATGATGGAGGTGGTGGGCCCCCCCCCGAAAAAAAATCCTGGGTACGTGCCTGGTGCACTGTTGGGCTTTTTCGCCCACCCGTACAGAATGCCCTACGGGCCGGCATTGTACTTACTTCAGATAATAATAATAATAATTCTAGTTCTTTATTTGCCCATTTTTCGAGAGTGTACGTCGTCGTGTGGGCAACCATGACCAAGAAGGCGATCTTTTTCAGGTATTTGTTTTCCAGAAGCAATGAATGAAGCTGATACTTTGTCGTGACTATGTGATCTGACAGTGTGAACTATCTTGATGATCTGGAAGCATAACAGCATGCTCAATTTTTGACTTAGAACACGCACAATTCATTAAATAACACGTCAAAAATAGATGGTAATGAGTTCATAATGCTATTTGTAAGCCAGCCGTTGAAATGAACAATACCCCATGGGCCCGTTTGTTATGATGTTGCTTGCAATAATTTTTTGTTCAGAAAAGAGCCATGTTTGCAATAAAGGGTACTCCTTATGTACACGACACTATTCCGATAATTCGCTGAGAAAAGCACTTTTCTGAAAACATTTGCAAAGCCATGAAAACACGCTTTTGGAGCTACTTCCGTTGAGTAATTGCAAACCTCCGTCGCGGCAAGAACTTTGGCTTCCTACCACATCTTATGTTCGTAACGAGATGGGTCGAGGACCATAAGTGATTAGAATAAGTTCCAGCAGATGTGGTAGGCTGCAGGATCGCTGGCTCATTTTATGATTTATTCCGCCCTGCCCTCCTTTTCGCAATGATGTATAGAAATGCACGGAATGTTAAAGCCAGTAAATAAATAAAGCACAATTTCTAAGGGAAGGAACGACAAATCTCTGAGTCAAGGGATATGGTCGTTGGACTATATTAACCATGAGACCTAATTTTATTATAAGAACGTCCTATAAATACTACAGAGCGATTTAACGACTGGATTATTTTCAGTACAATATGTTATAGTACGCCAGCACAGTTGCATTATAATGTCCTTGTTGCAGGTAATCTGTCGACCTTAACACTTTGATATGTATTCACTTAGATTGCTGAAGCCTCTTCATTTACCTTCACTAGCAACCATTGTTGCGCTATGTGCGCTACAACCATATATGCGCTAAAGAGTGCAGGCGCCTGTTAGGTATATTAGGAGCGCATAATAATGAAAGCGACTGGCCCTTACTTAGCCTGCGGTGGCTGGTCAAGAACTGTGCCGGCATGCAACGGAAGCATAATAATACTGCTAAAATGGCTACTCAGCAAGGAATAGTTGCCAGAACGTGGTGGTAAATTTGCCGAAAGTGCTCGAAAACGTTTTACTGTCATGCAGAAAGGTTTATTATACGCAACTAAATCCATGTTCATCGGCAGGTGCGAGTAGCGAGTGCCTTTTCGGTAGGCGGGCAGCCATCTCCTATTACTTTCGGAACAAGACTGTTTCTGAGTATTAAGAAAATATTTAGTTTTATTTGCCATTGAAATGCATATTTAACTCATACAAGTGACTTTGACGCACTGAGTTTTCACAGTTTTGTGAGGTCGTATGACAGACAGGCGAACTGGGCGCAGCCTGATTACTTTTGACCATTCGAAAGGCCTAATGGCAAAAACGCACCGAATCAAGAATAATTTTGTTTATTTTATTCGGTTTAATCATGCATAGCCCGTGTGTACGCGTCATATCAGATGGGGAGCTATCACGGTTTTCGAGGCGTCGCGTGACCAACAGGCGAAGTTCAGTGCGGCCTGAAAGCTTTCTGACCAATCGGTGAAGGCTCATTGCAGAATTGTAATAGAAAAGTTTGGAATAGCTTTACATTATAGTGCCCCATGTCTTACATTCATGACAAAACTATTCCTCATAATTCTGAAAATGGCAGCCCACAAATAAAGGTCACGAAACAATACCCTGACAGCGCATACCTTTATGCTAAATCTTCTCAGGCTTTAATATTAAAAGGGCTAACCAAATAACAGAGCTTGAACCTGAAAATTATGTAATTTTAGCAGCATGGCTGTGCACAACCTCCGCAGTTGGCCTGGGAAAGAAGTTTGCAACATACCCGATACGGAAAAGTGGTAGTAGAGTCGCTAACAAAGGCGCAGGTTTTAATTAATAAACCTAAATGACATTGTACGATAATAGGACTCAAACACAGAACCAAAAGTTCGTTTTCATTTATTCAGTTTGCATTTAGATCATTCAATAATGCCACTACAGCATTCTGAGAGGCTGCTATCCTATTCATTTCTCCGCCATTATCGCGACACTGTGATAGTTTTTATCATTGTAAAGTTGTTTCGAATTTAAATACATATTCTACAAAGCAAGGTTCCAACAGGCTAACAATGCCGAAGAAGGATTTCTATTTCCAGTAGCAGTCCTACTTTGCACTGAGGCTTCCAATTATATTTTCGATAGTAAGTTACAAATTCGAGACGCTAAGCTTTCGCACCAGCATCTGCGAGTAGCGTAAGGAAATGTAGCAGACTCTTATTGTTACGGTGCTTCAGGTCATATTTCCTTTCCCTTAAATAACTTATTCTTGTTATTCTTTCCCAAAGATTGTCTGAGGTGTAATACCTATAAAAAGAGAGAGGTGCATATTGGCATAAGTTGAAGTTCGCCTAATGGCCTTTCAAGCACGGTGCTAAGAATATTTTCTTTTAATTTGCGGTTTCCGACAGAATCTTTTCCGCTCTTCTTATATAAAAGAACGAGGTTATTTCGTGCCAGAATGAAAACCAATAAGTTCTTTGGTATCAAGCTTGCTTCTTAATATGCTCAGTACCACAGATCACTCTTTCAGTGTAATAGTGCACGTTGTGTTTCATGCTGTATGGGCTACGACATGACTATAAGTTTAGAAGCACCATCAGCAGCCTTTGACAGCGATAGGGTAGACACGCTGGTCACTCATTCGCTTAGTCACTCACTCACCTCTATCACCCATTCACTCACTCATTCACACATTCATTCACTGAATCACATACTCACTTCATGCTGTCACTCCATCCTTCCATCACTTTCTTTTCCTTGGCAGAAAATTACAGGCAAGCCAAAGTCGACGCACGTTTGAAGGGGCCTGCCGGACGCAATAACGACCGAACTGCGTCCCTCACACGAAGCACCAAGCACAACCGCGAGTTCACTCATTCACTACATGAAAAACGAACATCTTCGTGCTACACTCTTCTAAACTGTATCAAACAAAATATCCTCGTCAGCACACACCTCCCTCAAGCTCGACCTCAAATCTAAGTCAATTCACTTTTATGCTGTTCCGCAACGTTTTACGGGAAGACTTCTTTGCGAGCTTCAGGCATTTCCTATCTATCTATCTATCTATCTATCTATCTATCTATCTATCTATCTATCTATCTATCTATCTATCTATCTATCTATCTATCTATCTATCTATCTATCTATCTATCTATCTATCTATCTATCTATCTATCTATCTATCTATCTATCTATCTATCTATCCATCTATCTATCTATCCATCCATCTATCTATCTATCTATCTATCTATCTATCTATCTATCTATCTATCTATCTATCTATCTATCTATCTATCTATCTATCTATCTATCTATGTATCTATCTATCTATCTATCTATCTATCTATCTATCTATCTATCTGCTTACGTCGTGATGCCATGCATCACAGTCATTAGTTGAACTATAGATATAAATGCACTTTGTACCACCATAAAGCTAACCGCGACGGTCTATTCTGAATTTTTTCGAGCTTATCATAGACCTGGCCGGCTTCACGTCCTATACAGGGCACGCGTACTCCCAAATTCGTCTAATACATGTCAGGTATGCTCTGTTCTTTAAATTCTGGGATGCCCCTCTTAGGTTTCACTGGATAAAGTTAAGAGTCCTTGCTGCTTTATCAACAACATAATCAATATTGGCATTCTATGAACAATTACGCGATAAGGCCACGCCAAGATAGTTGCATGTTGGTTCGTTAGTAATCATATTTTTAATGTAAGCTGTTTCTATTTATTTGTTTCTTTTTTGGAAACGTGCACGTGAACACTCATTGGATTTGTCATTTGCCACTTCTGGCATTACCTTGTGCAGGTACGTCCTCACTTGCGGAAATGAGCGCGCGCAAGGCGAGGCGCTTAAAAACGCGCGCCGCGAAAGGCGCTTTAGGCTGTTTCCCATGCCGCGATCGGGGCGAAACAAATGGTTCTGCCGCTCACGTCGCAGAGCAATTTTCGCGGACAGCTTCCACATGCTTTTGCGGAAGCGTGATTTCCGTCGCAGCAATGCGTAAAGTTGCCTCTTGCTCACAAAATATCCATGCCTGCATCGTTGAATTAAAAAAAACATGGAAACTAGTGAAATATTCGAATTGTACTAGTATAATTTGATAATAGAATTAGTACACCACTTTTTAACATTTAAAAGCATCGCGACTTTACGATACCTTGCAGATACGGTGAGTAAGGCGTTTCACAACGCCGCAAGTATGAGCGTGCGGCTTGTGCGGCATCTGCGTGGTGGTTCCGTTTACCACACTCTAGTTTTGTTGTTACTATGGAACCGACATCTTCTTTTTTCCGAGATGAATATTTGCTTCTGCAGAGGAAGAAGCTACTATTGAGTGTGCAAGTAAAAGCAGCTGGTGCAAATTGTAGAGATGACAAGGTTGACGACGACGATCGCCATCAAGTGGGTACGTGCCTTATGTCGAAGCGGCATCCTTCTCCCGACCTGGATAGCGTGCAGGTTCTCCTTTTGAACGAATTGTGTAAGCGTAAAAAAATAAAAATGTACATGAGGCTCCTAAGCCCTAGGCGTTGGGGAGTACCCCACAGAGGTACCAAAGCACGGTAAAACAGGAAAGCGCCAATTTTGACGGCGTTTTGTTTCGTCACACATTGTCCCTCCCACATGAACCCGTTCGCTGCGACTCAGCGACTGTGCGACCAACTTTTAGGAATCCATTCGCGGAGAGCCCACGACGTCGCGGTGGTCGCTGAGCGACAGAATTTGCTGTGTCGCTGACTGAAAATTGCGCCACGTGAAATATTCTTGTCGCGGCAAGAATTGGCTGCCGTGCGAGGATGGGTCGCGAACCAATTTTTTCGCTGCGTCACATTTCCGCAAACCCGAGCGAGCCTATCACAAGCGCCGATGTCGTCACGTGGGGGGTGAGGCGAATGCTCTCGGCGGCGAGCCCGACGGGCGCGCGCGCCGTGCCCCTGCAGCCGGGTTGGAACAACGACTGAAATGCGCGGGAATTCTCGCGGGCTCCCGAGCCATCTCGAGAGAGGGCGAGAACTCTCACCTACCAACCGCTTCCCGAGACCGTGAAGGCGCAGTGGCGCAGTGGTGTGGCCCTCAGAACGCGGCGCGCGTTTTTAAGCGCGTCGTCTTTCGTCAGCTTACTCCCGCAAGTGAGGACGTACCTTAATACGACCCAAATTGTCCTGAAACAAAACGCCGTCACCTGCGTTTCTAACCTGCCGATATAAAACACAATCGTCGGCAAACAAACTTAAGCGCGAAGAAATAACCACATACATATCATTACAGAAAACAAAAACAAGAAAGGGGCTGGCAGATGGAATGGCACACTGTGGTATAAACTTTTTTAAACAGGGTTGAAGTACCTCAGACAGGCTGGCCAACGTTTCGATAGGTGGACCTATCTTCGTCAAAGGCGGCCTCGTCATCCTCGGCGTGTTAGTTTTAAAGGGTTAGTGCAGTGACGTCACGTGCGGGTGTTGTCGCTGGCGGCTGGTTTTAAAGAGAGAGATTACAAGAGGGAACAGGCGCTGTCGTCCGACGTCTGTGAGCCTCATTCTCAAGACGAAGGGACAAGAGCGTGAGAGTGGGCACGCGGGGAGGAAAGAAAAGAAATAGAAGCAGAAAAAAGGGGCAAAAAAAGGAAAAAAAAAGCAGGGGGGGCCAGGACCGTACCAAGACACAACAAAGGGGGGGGGGGGTGAAAGAAAAAGAAAGAGAAAAATGAAATCTTTAAGAAATACGGGGGCTTGGGAGCGTGTTGGGGATGCGAAAGGTTAGGAGGTATTCAGGGGAGTCGTTGGCGGCATGTTTTTGAGGCATTAGAACGGCCGGTTAAGCAACAGGTCGAGTAATTTTGGAATAGTTAAGGTGGCGACGAGGAGTCTGCGGTGCAATGTGTGGGGTGACTGAAAGGCAGCGGCATGGTCTTTCAAGGGGCACTGCCCCACGCGCTTAACGTAGGTGTCGTTACGGCGGCATCCAGAAGGCGATACTCTGGGTTGAGGCGCCGAAAAAGGCATATTGACTTCGGAATGTGTTGTCGAGGGGGTTTCAAAAAAAAAGACTAAAAAAGGGGGCAGGGGGAAGGGGGGGGGGCGAAATCGGTATAGCAAACAGGAGGGTGACGCGTGCAGAAGCGGGCGCGGGCAAGTGTACATGGAAGAAGGGGATCGTACACTTGGTATAGACGTAAAATCCTGAAAGAGTACATTAAATTGAGTAGTAGGCAGGAAATTTTTTTTTTCTTTTCTCCCCCTCTCCCCTTTTTTCCTCCGAAATGAAAGAGTAGGTGAGGTTAAGAATTAAAGTTGGCTGGTGGCCTAATGTGTTTTGTGTATTGGTTGATGATATGAGAGTTTCAGATTTAAGTTACAGCTTTTAAAGATTCTAAGTTGCCGCGTGCCAAATTAATTCCTGTCGCGTGTAGGCAATTAAACTTGTGTATGAGGTATGATTCCGTGTACTTCCTTTCGCGAGGGGAACGGAAATTTGTTTGTAGTATATAGAGCCTTGCTTTGTCAAACATATGTCCATGTTCTTTTTCTTTCACCCCCCCCCCCCTTTGTTGTGTCTTGGTACGGTCCTGGCCCCCCCTGCTTTTTTTTTCCTTTTTTCCCCCCTTTTTTCTGCTTCTATTTCTTTTCTTTCCTCCCCGCGTGCCCACTCTCACGCTCTTGTCCCTTCGTCTTGAGAATGAGGCTCACAGACGTCGGACGACAGCGCCTGTTCCCTCTTGTAATCTCTCTCTTTAAAACCAGCCGCCAGCGACAACACCCGCACGTGACGTCACTGCACTAACCCTTTAAAACTAACACGCCGAGGATGACGAGGCCGCCTTTGAAGAAGATAGGTCCACCTATCGAAACGTTGGCCAGCCTGTCTGAGGTACTTCAACCCTGTTTAAAAAAGTTTATATTACAGAAAACAAGGAATAAGAGCGACCCAATACCAGAGTCTTGTGGCACGCCTTATGAAAGATCGACATAGGATTAACAGCGCCCTGTTAACAGCACGCATTGACGTCTGTCGAACAAATAATTGGTTATCTAAGTTAGTACATTCTGGTCCAAATTTACAATCTGCAGTTTGGTGAGAAGGAAGTGCGACACGGTGTCGATGGCCTTTCGAAAACCTAAAAACAATCAATCTGATTGCCCAAACTCATCAACGTTGGAAGCCAGCTCATGAAAGAACTCTACAAGCTAAGTGGTACAAGAAAAACCTTTGCGAAAACTGTGCGGCTTATTTATTAACACATTATTATCTCCAAGCTTGGTCAATATGGGCTGGAATAGGATATGTTCAATATACAAGGTGTTTCAGTGAACACTTTCACAAATTTTTAGAGGTTGCCTGTGGCACATAGCTCAATTCTAGCTTCTAAACCGGTCTACTCGAAGCGGCGGACACTACTCGCACAAAAAAATTGATATGCAAAATCGAATAATAAAGAAGAATTCCCGAATTACCTTTCTAGCTAATTATCTTACGACCCTATTGCAATGTACAAATTCTAGCCGTGGACATCTCAAGGCGGATCCACATGGAGCAAATTCTCAGTACGACACCAGTTTTGAGATGTAAACTCCCGAAGTTTGCAGAGAATTGCAGTGGCGCTCCAGTTAGTTGTGTGCTGTTAGGGTTGGCGTTGGACCCCCGGGTGACAGGTCGTTCACCCGACCTTCTACCAGGCTGGACACCACGGGCGACAGGTCGTTCCCCCTACCTTCTACCAGGCCGGACACCCCGGGCGACACGTCGTTTCCCCTACCTTCTACTAGGCCGGACACCACGTGCGACAGGTCGTTCACCCGACCATCTCCCAGGATTAGTCGAAAAGAGGGCTGACTTCTCCTGAGAGGGCCAACGTCAGTCAGCTTGCGCACAAAGGGCCTTCTACCAGGATTCGTCGAAAAGAGGCTTGACTTCTCCTTTCCTTGCTCGGTAATGCAGGAGGAGGGGCCCTCTCTCTGTGCCTGTCACGTGACATCGACGGCAGCAAGATCCCGCCCACGACTGTAGAGAGCCTATTTAAGGGGCTCCGAAATGTACTTTTGATATACTTCATGCTCTTCTCATTTTCATTCATCTACCTTTGAATAAACCGTGCAAGTTTCGCACTAGCAAATCGTCTCGCCCTTGCTCGGTCGCCATGGTCTACCGAATGCCTGCAGCCCGCCGACATCGCTACGCTACCCAATAAGTAATGTCGGTCGAGCTTCGATAGGCAGGTGCCGCTACTTCTCGGCAGCAGTACGGTACGCTACCCTGGAGTACGCAACAAACTGGTTGCTAGCGGTGGGATCGCCTTCAAACGCAACAGTGCTTCAGTGCTTGAAACGACTTTTTTAGCAAACTATATATATATATATATATATATATATATATATCAGAATAGGGACGGCGCTGTGTGGCATGCAAGCATATCCATGCATGACCTGACCTGAATGACATCATATAAAGTAAATGTTATGACATTAATGACATGGATATATTGACATGTCCTGTGTATCATGACACCAATCAGAAACATAAACAATGTCATGTAATGACCATTATAACATCACATGCTGGTGATGGCATATACGTTGTGACGTAAATTGTTCTAATGACAGGATGCTGTCGTGGCCTTTTACCTGGATATATATCTGGATATGAATTATATGTATGCGTGCACGATCTAACATGAATGAACTGACATAAACATCATTACATTAACGACATGCGTGTCATTACTTGAATGCCATGAATAGCATGACATGGCATTAATGACAAGACCTGTATAAGCATGTAACTTCATGTTGTTCTATGTTATGCCTACATGTCTCGCCAAGGATATCCTGCTACATATCCAGGCAAAAAAATGACCACGACGTCATCACCTAATGTAATTGATGCCATTCGTAACAGCTACATTATGCATTGCATGTCGTGTAATTCTCGTGATTATTCATGTCATTTCATTCGTGCGATGGATATCCCATAATTTGCTAGAAAATGGAACTGACATGAATTAGAATCACGTTCTGACATGACCGACATATATGAGATGACTATAATGGATAAAGAAAGCAACAAAATCTCAATAAAGAAAGGCGTCAGGCAGGGAAATACGATTTCTCCAATGCTGTTCTCAGCGCGTTTAAAGGAGGTATTCAGAAACCCCGGTCATGTACTAATTGTGGCCATGCCGTCCCTGCAAACTTCTTAATCTCATCCACCCACCTAACTTTCTGCCGCCCCCTGCTACGCTTCTCTTCCCTTGGAATCCAGTCCGTAACCCTTAATGACCATCGGTTATCTTCCCTCCTCATTACATGTCCTGTCCATGCCCATTTCTTTTTCTTGATTTCAACCAGGATAAGAGTTAATGGAGAATAACTTAGTAACTTGCGATTCGCTGGTGATATTCCCTTGCTTAGTAACTCAGAAAACCAATTGCAATGAATGCTCACTGACCTGGAGAGGCAAAGCAGAAGGGTGGGTCTAAAAATTAATCTGTAGAAAACTAAAGTAATGCTTAACAGCCTCGGAACAGAACACCAGTTTACGATAGGTAGCGAGGCACTGGAAGTGGTAAGGGAATACATCTACTTAGGGCAGGTAGTGACGGCGGATCCGGATCATGAGACGGAAATAATCAGAAGAATAAGAACGGGCTGGGGTGCGTTTGGCAGGCATTCTCATATCATGAACAGCATCTTGTCAATATCCCCCAAGAGAAAAGTGTATAACAGCTGTGTCTTACCAGTGCTCACGTCTGGGGCAGAAACCTGGAGGCTTACGAAAAGGGTTCTACTTAAATTGAGGACGACGCAATGAGCTTTGGAAAGAGGATTGATGGGTGTAACGTTAAGGGATAAGAAAAGAGCAGATTGGGTGAGGGAACAAACGCAAGTTAATGACATCTTAGTTGAAATCAAGAAAAAAAATTGGGCATAGGCAGGACATGTAATGAGCAGGGAAGATATCCGATGGTCATTAAAGGTTACGGACTGGATCCCAAAGGGAGGGAAGCATAGCAGGGAGCGGCAGAAAGTTAGGTGGGCGGATGAGGTTAAGAAGTTTGCAAGGAAAACATGGCCACAATTAGTATATGACCGGGGTAGTTGGAGAAGTATGGGAGAGGCTTTTTCCTGCATTGAGCGTAACCAGGCTGATGATGGTAATGATAATGCTGATGATGTTGATGATGATAGTGGATTGAATGCGAATAACATGACATTTATTTCTTTAACTGCATATATTCTCGATATTCGTGTCACGACATGTATGTGTGGCATCAATAACATGTAATAACATGTATGTCATAAACTAAATGGTGTGAATAGAATGGTCCGTCTGTCAAGCCAAGACATTGTTTCCATTAATATTATAAAATGCACGAAAAGAATGAGATAAGTTCATGAAATACCTGCAAACATGCACGGAATTACATTACTATGACAAGGTACGCAAAAGAAGATCCTGGCATCTCCGCAGCAGAACACCGGGTGGTGGTGGCACCTGTTCAAGGAGCGATTGAAAAAGTTTCTCAAGCGCATTGATTGCCGAGCGACGGACATATGCATGACATTTTTTTTTAAAGTTTCGAATGCAAGGAGTGATTGTAGGCTTTGTAATCAAGGTGTTTAATATTCCCTATCAGTCAGTTAGTCTACATTGAAACGTATCACGTTGATCTGGGTCCAACTATTAAACCGTAACTGTTAGCTGCTAGCTATTCAGAATATTTCGCGGCACGCCCACACGGGCAAAAATTCTTCAGCCATTAAAAAAAAACCTTCAGCGATTGAAACAAAAAGTGCATACAATCTTTCGTATCGCGCATGCAACATACATCACAGTATTCTTTAATGAAGAACAGGGGCGAAAAAAGCATTGAGACGCATCATTGATGATAAGACATCCTTGATAACAATTCGAAGCAAGGAAAGCTCCCCGCATACATTTTCTGGTAAATTGTACTGTTGCGCATCAACCGCGGCGACGGCAACTTGCGAGTGGGGAGTAACGTCACTAGACTTTTAATATATGTAATAGCCAGCCTGGCAACTGATTTCATTGTAGCTGCAGCTCCACTATTGCTAGGCAGCGCATAGTTAAGGCTTCCGATGAGCAGCGAGAATATGAAGTGCTGCTGAGGAAAAAGCAATGGTAATACGCCCAGCGGCCACATGCTACCAAAATTACCAATACTACCATTACTACCATTACTCAAACTACGACTAGTATCTTAGTCATTACTCTAAAGCAATAAAGCATTGCATGCTCCTCTCAGCAGCTGTAGTGGAGGTCCTCAGCAGCTTCGCTGGTCACCCACTGTTCCTTCTCAGACAGCATTTAGTCAGCTACCTGAAAAACATTACTATTTGTCACCAATTAGGATTTCGGTAATTTTCTGTGTAGCACACAGCGATGTCAACATCCACCGGCGCAATCTGCACCAACGCAAGCCCACATTGAAGCAGCCTCTCACACTATAACCATGTTGCGGGGCAGTTAGTCATGCAGGCTGCCGTCAGTTACTATAACTTGAGCCTTCTCAACAGACCGGACATAAAATTATTACCATTTTATTTACACAGTGAATATCCATTGTAGGGTTCGCAGACTGTCACCAAAAGCTTTTTACGGGCTGAAATATCGGCGACATCAGTCCTAGTTTTCTAGCCCCAATTAAAGCATTTGATGCTACCCAAGCCTTTATAATTATTAGAGGCTTCTGTGTTTATTTCATTGCACTTATTCAGTAGTGGATGTTTCACTCCCACTTAGATTCCTTCGTTACAGGTCGAGACAGGAACTGCCTACTTAACCTTAAGATTAGTCAATTCTAGTGCACTATAAATTAATGTTGAATGTGCTACATTGTTGAGAAGGAAGGACAAATTTTGAGAAGCACATATTCATACTGAGAAGCTCGTGTGCATGAGCTGCGTATCTTGCCTGTATTTCAAGTGCTATGTTCGGTTCTCAGCGCGGCTCGTTCTAAGAGATCAATGAGGTACAAGTATCCCATCAAACATTCATAACAAAGTTCCTGTTCTAGTTTAACAGAACTTGAACTGAAGCAGTGGTAGCTTCCCTAATGATCACTTAGGGACTGGTGTTAGAAAAAGAAAAATCTCAGACTGTGTGCATGTGCTCTAGACTAACCCCTTCTCGCCCTTTGAATTTGATGAACTAAGTCTTGCGCACACCCTCGGTACTGCATTTGTTTTTACCGATATATTCGCGCTACATTCGAAACAACTTCCTCCTGCAGGCATGAA
The DNA here is from genome assembly GCF_038994185.2 of Dermacentor albipictus. Classification (NCBI taxonomy): domain Eukaryota; kingdom Metazoa; phylum Arthropoda; class Arachnida; order Ixodida; family Ixodidae; genus Dermacentor; species Dermacentor albipictus. Next base: position 442,393,994 of record NC_091821.1, read on the forward strand.
TACCATCTCAATATTTAAACGCTAAGCCACGAACATTCACGCACAATGAACATTACCCAAAAGAAAATAAATTCCCAATTTTTTTGCGAGTAGTCCACTGTCTTTGCACGTTAAAACACCTAATTTGCACCTAATTAAAAAGCCTGCCGAAAACTTCATTCGTAGCCATCCTTCACCAGACTGTGCACTAGCCAGTCATTGCTTTAGATTGTATTGCTTTCTTTTGTTGCACTCTTCTTCATAGACTGATAAATAAGTTTAGTGTTTAGCGGAAGCCTGTCTGGCAGGGATGGAACATGTTGAAAAGACGGAGAAAACCTGGGGCACTACGCTAACCAAAGCAAAACTTAAAAGAAAAGAAGACATTTCGGCTCCCACGTGGGAGCCTTGTTCACAGGTAAAAGAAACAAAGGTGTTCGAGCAACTCGTTTAAATACTCTTGAACACATGAAGCAGGCAGCGCACATACACTGACGGCAAATTTCCATCGCTCCTGTGCAGAGTTTGTAGCGCAGTCTGAAACATGAATGAGTCAAGATGAAGCCGTCGAGATAGCCCTCTTTCCCTGGCAAGGACGCATGCCTTCCCCAGGCGACTGCGTGGCCGCTTAAAGCGGCATACTCAGCCAAATCACTGAATTTCACATTTTCCTTTCCTACGTCATAAATTCGATGTTTTAGACGTCTTTCAAAGTCACCAGTTTCGTCAGTATACACGTAGTCACAATCTGCGCATGGGACAACGCACACAACACCTGGGAATTTCTCTTTTGGTAATTTGTCCTTAACATTGGCATGTGATTGTCGTAGTTTCTGCTTAGGAATGTGTGCTACTTGAGCATTGTAAGAACACAGAGCGCGGCTTTGAGCTTCACTTGTGGTCCGGATATATAGTATTACGGCGTGCGTTTGACCAGAGGCAGCATAGGGCAACCATGGACGTGTCATCTGTCCTTCAACAGCATTCAAGAAAGAACGTGGGCAACCCCAGAGTGATAGTTCCGGCCGTACCACGCTTGCGTCGGCGGCGTAGTCGTCCTGTCTTGTGCAGATTTCCTCCGCGCGTCGTGGAAGCGTGGAAACCACTGCCCTTTTATGAGAAGCAGGTTGCATAGAGTCAAAATGAAAGTAGTGTCCTGTGTGAATTGGCTTTCTGGATACTCCGAACGACAAAATAGACCTTTTTCTTTCAATGAGCATATCAAGGGAGGGGAGCGTGCCGTCGACTCCTTCTTCCATCATGGACTGGACCGCTACTTCCATGCTGTTCAAGTGCGAAGTGAACGACTGGACTGCTTCTTTGTGAATGATGCAAAAACAGTCGTCCAAGTAGCGAGAAATTCCTTCGGAGCAGGGCTAAACGAAGATAGCACTTGACTTTCAAGGGTTTCGATTGTCAACTTAGCGGCGGTTACCGGTATAGAAGCTCCCATAACCATTCAGTGTGCCTGTTTGTAGAAACTCTTTTGGAACGTAAGTACGCAAAGTACAAACAGGACTGCAACAGCTGAGCCAGGTCCGCTGGGATTATTCGGGTAGAGTTCCATCCGACTCCAGACCGCTCTTGCATACAACCACGACCAGTTCCGCTGGCACACAACTAAAAGCGATTTCATGCCAAAAGAGACCAAGATGTCATTTTTATCCAGTACGACGTCACGAACTTTGTCCATCAATTCATAGGAACTGCGGATGTGAGTGGCAGGTTGTCCAACAAGGGGCGAAATGAAACGATGTAAAAATCCTGATAGCTCGTTGAAGCGCGAACGCGTAAAGCCTACGATTGGATGCATTTACCTGTGAGCAAGGCTCCCACGTGGGAGCCGAAACATCTACCTTTCTTTTAAATTTTACTTTGTTCAGCGTAGTGCCCTGGGTTTTCTAAGCTTTTTCCTCGTGCACTGATAAAGATCAGAACATGAACATTGCAGCGAACCTTAATTTAAATTTCAAGTTGTTTTGCTCCTTTAATACATGTCATTGCCCGTCTAGAAATACAACACTATCTGCTTTTATTTCACAAGTTTCCACTCGAGCATTATGTGCCTCGCTCAGAAATATTGTCCAGAGGCATATTAGCCACAGCGCTGGGCAGCATAATTTAATTTTCAATCAAGGATATTTTGTGGACTACAAGTATTTGCAAGCAAAACTCATCGAAGAGAATGCTGATGCACATTTTATTTTTCCGATAAGAGTTAGTACACAATAATATTTGCCTTAGCAACAGATATCACGATCGTGAAATAGCAGTACTTCCTGCAACCCACTGGCAACAGCGTTGGATATAGGCGCGGTTTTTGTCAAAGAGGCGATAAAGCTTATGATGTACCTTGTTACCAGCTTTATAGTAAGCTAAACTAGGCATTTCAGCTTCGCTTACAGAAAAATCTGCTGTTTTATTTAGGCTCGCAGCTGATGAAAGCTATTGCATGAGAAATGCCATCGGAAACTGTCACTCTGGCGTCTGCACACAATACGCTACGCTTTCTATTATTGCCCATTGCGATAAAAAGAAGAAAAGTGGTTCGCAAGCTTAGCTTTAAAAAAGTAAATATTTCCTCGCTAAGATTTGATATAAACCGTCTTTTGTTTCTATGTAAGAAGGCAAAAAATGAAAGGCACGTTCCTTTTCCACCTATACAAGTTTTGTCTCATAAAGTATTCGGTCATTGCCTAAGTCGTGGCTCTAACGAGGTTAGCACGCCTTGCAAAACGGTTCGTTGTTCTAAGCCACCTTATTGAAGTGGACTATCTCTGTATGTGGGTGCCGCTTTGGCACCATGTAAGTCGTGCATGTGGCTTGGTGAACCCGACCAGTCAAAGGTAGCCGGGTAGGCGTTGTCGGCGAGAAGAGTAGTAGTGTATAGATCCATATATTTCTTTATTTGTTTATGAAATTTACAGGAACATGTGTTTCAGATCTGGCCTCGCCACGTCGCCTTTAGGAACAGATTTATTTTCATTAAAATGCCAGAAGCAAGCAAAGTCTTCTCGTACAAGAAGAGTGTAGCAGTAGCATGATCCTGACGGAAGTAAAGAATGGTTGTTATTTAATATGTGCAGTGATAACAAAATAAAACATTTGAAAGGACATGCTCATGTAGCGTACTACACCTTTCATCATCCACTCCCTGGTCCTTACGATTCAATTCATTCAAGCCGTACACAAACGAACACACGTATGCAAACCCACACCCGCATACACACTAACGTGCGCACTCCTACACGCGCACACATACGCGCACTCGTACACAGGCATGTCCATAAGCACAAACACATGTGTAAATGTATACACATGCACACACGCATTGAATCATTCATTAAATACCACGCACGTACCCAGGTACACTTACGAATAAGAAACAGTACTTTGCTCGGCTGGTCTGAAAACCAAACAGCAAGGACATCTCTTCTACTATGTGCAGAAAACTGTTACACTTATATATTCTCTCAGACCCACACCAGAAATGCAATTGGGAGGCATTCAAGTTTTGTTAGCCAATTTGTAAAGAATGAAAGAGACACGGGAAAAAAAGCTGTTCCAGGCCTACTTACTTTGCCTGCAGGTTGCAAGCAAGCAACACGGCATTCATTAGAAGAATAAAAATAGAGAAACAGTCGAATGCTCTTCGTCCTGCTTTAGAAGAGAATGTTCAATGACGTGTGAAAGCAAGCGTGAGGTTGAATCAATAACGGGAACGTTGCAATCTTCGTGAACAAGTCCCTTTTCATGTATGTATTTTCGATATCCTAGCTCTTCTATGCCCCACATGCGTATATTTATCAGAAAAAAATGACAAAAACGCATGCGTGAAAATAAAAAAAAACATATGGCGGAAATGAGCTCATTTGCATTCGCCAAGGAATCTTCATGACGAACTCCGTGAACAGTACGCAGTACGTATGGCAAAACGCGAGAAAAAGACCCAACAGTAGTGTGCCTGAGTATATTGACACGTGTAGTTATCCGTATCGGGCAACCACGTTTTGCCGCCTAACAAATATATACGCACAGCGTGGGACGCGCCTGCATGTATCCGAAGTTTCTGGAAAGTTATCGATGCTTCTATCCGCTGTCTGTTGTCGCCGAACCTTATGTTATCTGATTTCATCACCTAACGCGAATGGCGTAGAACTTTGTGGAAGGCACGTGGGTCCGAACGATTAGTCTGGAACATTATACGACTTCTCTATAAAAGCCGACGCGCTTGACCCACTGATCAGATTTTCGATGATCGCCGACTGTGTTCGCCGCTCTCGTTGTGCTTTAATTGTAGCCTGTTTTGTGGGCGCAGGCTCGCCCAATAAAAGCTAGTTTTGCCTTTTGCCTAGTTTTACGTCACGACCACGTGACAATATTCTGCTTTTTGTCGCTCTGAGTGTGTGTGAAAGCGTTATCCTTATTTTTCTTCTTGGAGAGCATTCGTTCTGCTCATTAATTTTGAAGCACATCAATGCAACGGAAAAATGCACTGTCAAGATAACTCTTTAGCTATAAAAAATATTCAGGTGCACAGCATAATTTTTATGTTGTATTTGCTTCCTGGACCCAGTTGTTATGGGCAACATTGAGCCCTCACCAGCAATAACAATAATTAACTTATGGGAGAATAATTTCCGGAGCCTTGCCTTATCACGTCCATAAAGTTTTTTTTTTAATTTGAACGACGTACTATCAAAAGAAAGAAAATCCTGCATAAAAGCGTGCTATAATCCTGAAAATGTTATACGTGACAACTATGTTATTAATGAGTTTTATTAATTTTACTCATGTTTTCACCGTCTTCGCGTAGTTTTAACAAAGCGCAGGAGTCACCAGAATGCATATTCATTCAAAAAATTACCGAAAATGGAGCGCTTATCAAATAGTGTCTCAGCTATTCTAGCTATCTATATTGTTAAAAGCCAAGCGCATAGCCGAAAACCGTAGCATTGATAGAAATAGCGCACACTATAATACCAACACAGGAACAGACCTTGGCAGCTTAACCAGCCGAATAAATTGCAACAAAATTTCGCTCGCTAAGTAAATTAACCAGCATAGTATCACCCGCACACAGACAAACATGAACAGATCTGAGCGGTTTATCCCGATTGCTCACTGTCCCAAAATGTAGAGCGATGAAGACCGCCGGCAGCCGGGCGAACGAATGCTTCATCACGCCTCCAAAACGCGATTACACCGTAAACTAGCAACACGCATAGCACGCATTTTACCTTTGTCTCCGTCGCAGAATCGATGAGTAGCCATGGTCCGGCTAGAGGAAGAGACACATGGTCACCTGAATTCGCGATAGCTTCATGACGTGACCTCGAACGTTGGGAGCATGAGAAAGCGGCCCACATCAAGTCACTATCCTTCTTGGCACATCCTGATGTGCTTGCCTTCGCACCGGGAACATACTGTATACAGGCTGCTAACACTTATGATGCATGTACTTTTTTCGAAACAATACGGCGGCACCAAAAATTAGTCGACAGTGTCTAGATATTTGCAATGGCAATGAAACGTCCAATCACTTCACTACTTGCTGTCGTGTCTTTCACCCAGCAACAAAGCCGAACCACAGTTTAGCGAGGCCTACTGCTGTGGAAATAATTGACTGAATTTTTTTAGTTTGGTTGCTAAGAATCAATGAGAGAGTACTAAGAATCACTGCTGAAAATTTCTTTGAAAAAATGCACAGACAGCGATTTTGCAGTCAATCGTCTAAAAAGTTGTTTTCAAAAAGTACAGGAAAAATTGTAGTGCGTGGTTGAACAATGCTATCCCACCAGCTATTGAAGAGCGGAAGCTGGCTTGGGCATGTTGTCAGTGGCTGGAAAGTAACAGCAATCTTCGTAGGGTTTCCAAAGCAACGACGAATAGAGCTGCTGCCTTACTTTGTGACGATAAATGGCAGTATAATGAAAGCATGAATAACAGCTCACGAGCAAACTCACCCAAAATATGGCCTGTACTGACTGTGTTGAGGAATAGAAAACTGTTTTCGCCTGAAATTACCTTAAATTTTGATTCGCTTTCCTCTGCTTTGGCTTGCAGGTTCAACGTATTCGCTTCTCATCATCGACATGTAACGATGCGTCAACGGGCAAATGTTTCTTTTCATTCAATTCTCGACTTGGCATTTCTTGTAACGGGTTCTGTAGATGAGAATTGCAGTGTACTGTTCAGCCTGAAAAATTCAAGGACACCTAAGCATTGCTTATGAGTAGTGAATGTGAAAGCATAAATGTCACATTGATCACCGCGGAGCGGTATTTCGAGTTAAGAACTCCTCGCCGCGAAGCGAGCACGTTGAGACGCTTAGCCTGTTTTGATTGCCCTCACCGAGGCGCATTAGAACGGAAACGAGAGCTGACGCGGACAACAAACGCGCGGATGACACAGGTTCCATACACTGTCACTCTATTTTGCTCTGACATGTACACCCAGCGTGAACAAGCACTCTTTCTCCTAGGGTTAACACATACATTGTTCAATTTTCATGGTATACCTGGCATAGAATATCATTCAAGTTGTGTGATACAACGTTTTGTCCCTGCTAATATAGATGGCGCACGCAAATCGTCTTGAACCAATTCTTTTACCTGACACATTATTCCTGCTTCAAGACCTCGTCAGATATGATCAGGCAAGCGACGCGCAATAAAATCATCAAAATTACTACCTTATGTGATAACAGGATCGTCACGTATCGAATTGGAGAGCTTAGAGAACGCGCAAATTTTTGTTAGTTTCGCTTATGTCTTGTGTGCGACAAATATTTCAATAACGAGTGTTGGCTACATACCTTAATTTCCCATCTTTACTAAAAGTTACCACAACAAATGCAGCATACCGATTGAACTACACCAAACTTGAGTAAGAAAACACCAAGAAGAAGGCGAACGAAAATCCCTGGCACGTTGGAAATGAAAAGCGTGGCTAAGAGGTACACTTTCAAATTTTCACTCTCCACCCACCCACCCGTTTCGTTACAGTCTAGCTGGAGTTGCAATTGCTTTAGTTTTCCTGCGCACTGTTCGTCACCCCGGTCATTCGAACTCCCTACTACTCGGGAGCTCGTGGGGATGTCGGTGATGCTAAAAGTGCAGCCAAGTGGACAGAAAGAGTTAAGATGTACAAACAACCTACAAGCTCTCGTTTCAAGTCCCGAGGGCACCAATAGCAAACAGACGGAGCACCAAAGGCGTCGAAGGCACAGCTCTTTTGGTAGCAGTTCATTTCGCTGAGATGTGAGCCGAGGGACTAGGGCAAGACATCTCCGATCGAGAAAGCTGCTCTTCTGGACATTGCGGAAGGCGTACAGCAGAAGAGCAAAGTGCAGGCCTTCATCAGGCAAACGCTTCCTCGCTTAGTTGACCGCAGGATAGGCTACCCGGGAATCGATGATAGCTTTGTGGATCTCATTACAGCCCATGGCGCAACTAGGAATTTTCGACCATGAAAGCGCCATTGATCAGGAAAGTTATCATCAAAATAGCTGGTAATTTTCTGTGCGCAATGTCAGTATCTTCTCTTGTTCCTGTGTAGAGCTGTGCTTCCATGCCTATGCGCTAATGCATTACAGCCACATGGGCTTGATGACGAAACCATGCTCCCTAGCATGAAATGTTGAATACCGCACTGCACTATTTATAAGCCGAAGTACTCAGTTAGGCTGAAGTCTGTGTTGTATTTTGTTCACAGAAAGTGTACCAAAGATTATTGCAGTCGCATCCCGAACTTTGAACTTGAATACCTTGAATATAACTAGTTGCCTACTGAATCCACACATAATTGCTACTGACGGGAACAAGGTTCTCATCACATTGTGCTGTAGTGGAAGTTTGAAAGAAACAAGAACAGATCGCAGAGCATCGCTAACTCTTGCAGCTCAACGAGGGCCACTTTCAAAAACTGTTTTCGAGCATACGGAATAGGAAGGAAAGAATGAATATAATCCCTTCAAATTAAAAATAACGTCAAGTAGTACTAACAACCTTGCTTGCGGTAACCATGTCTAAAATTGTGTACTTCCATCAAAAGTTTCATCAATAAATGCAACTGGATTGAAATACAATGCTCTACTGGAAGTTACCCATGGTGGAAGAATTAATTAGCCAAAGTTGTTAGTAGTTGAACCATAGCTTGTCTGTGGTGATAGTGCGCTCTGAGTGAAATGCTCTCGCGTCCCTCTTCCAACCCCCCAACCAGGTTAACAAAGAACCAATTACCACCTGTCACATGTGCAGTGTCTTGTTCCCGCAATAGTGGGTTCAGATTTCCATTTGTGCATAAGCTCGGCCGTGGCATGAAATAAAGTACCGGAGCCGCCAAATTTACGAATGGCAAATTTTCCATGGCGATATTCATGTGTTTTCTTTGTTGTTGGCAGGTTGTATCTCATTGATACAAACCAAGCACCTACATCATTGCGGTAATTCGAAGCATGCTACGAATATCATATTGTTTGCAGTCCCTTTGGCTCGGAAGAATAAGGTCTGTAGGCCATTTAGATGGCTACATATCTACAATTCTTGTATTAAGTTTTATACGAAGACAAACGTCGGGTTGTGCTGAAGAAACAAGGCAATGTTCTCAGATGTCCGTTCTATTCTCCATTGAAGAATGTAGAATTTTGTTAGGCATCCTAAATCTTCAGCCGAACATATAGAAACATTCAAAAACATATTACGAAGTGGTCGCTGGGTCCCAACTAGTTACCTTGTTCAACTTAGAGTAAAGTGTTCTGTTCTGCATGCGTGAAAAAGCGTGTGTCGGTTTTAGTTTTGGTGCTTGTAAAGAAATGCTTTTATTTATATTATCAACGATGGCTTCTGATTTCAGGCACCATTTCTCTTCTGTGCCATCGATACGGCTCGAAATTGAGGGTCAGTATGAGTGTTCTGGCATATGTGGTCTTGAAAAAGTGACTTAAGAAACTGAGTATGATTTTCGATAGTCTGCATATTTCACTTACTCAAGACAAAAAAAAGAAAAGACTTGAAGAAAAAGCAGCCTTGCCGCACGTACTATAGAAATCTACAGTATACACAAGAAATGGGTGTTGATGTATAACCTGAGGTTTGGTGCCTAAATCAGCCCCATCCGCTTTCACGGTTACATATGCATACGTGAAATTTGGTTTCTAAAAGTACTCCGTTGCGCGCAGAAGAGCGTATTCTTACTTGGGAATAAGACTCTCTCCTTAAAGGAAGCTTTACCCCAGGACCAAATTCATGGCCACTTATTCAGCGCACGTAAAACACAGAAATGCTTTTATATGTCATAGCATTGACGCATTCGAATTAAATCAGCTGCACTTTGAAGAAAAGGATAAATTCCTGTTCCTTGAGAAATGAATTTGCCGCCATGAGTTTTCTTAGAAGTATTGCCGAATACCTGTCACACAATTAATGTAGGAGCACACAGTTTACGAATCCGTAACTCTGAACCAGAACTAGATGTGAAAATTTTGTAAACAATAAATTTCTAAGCATATAAAGTAGACAGTTTCGTTCACAAAGGTGCAGTTTACTGTGATTTCCTAGAACGTTTGCAAGGCTTCTGCCAAAGTCCTCCTCACATGTTAGTACTGTAGTTGATAGTGGTGCAGAACACAAATTTTTCCCGTTTAGATGTAGTTTCAAGTGGAGTTTACAACATTGTGACATCTTTCATCAATCTTGAGGTGCGGAGGGCTAAACTACATAATCTAATTTCTTGAATTTTTTTTATACTTGCAACAATTCTTATAAAACCATTCACGAGCTAAATAACAAATGTGCTTCCTACAGACCATAAATTTAAACTTTCTCTTTGAAATGTTACTAACCCCATTAAATTCAGGGCAGTGGTAGCTGAGAAAAAAAAAACGTTTATCGGTTTCAAGTGTTCATATAGACGCCCCCGAGTTAAAGCTTCCTCTTCATTCCTCTTTGGCTCGGGGGCTACCTTGTAAATACAAGGAAAGGATAAATCGTCCTTCTAACTACGGCACGAAATTCGATGTGGTCGCCAGATTTAAGAGAAGTAGTTGTTATCTAGTAACTGCTGCTGGCCAACTATTTATTTAGGCTGTCATTCTTTAATACATTGGTTGAAATTGCGAACTTTCAGGAAAGAGAACTATTTAGTTTACGACCCTCTACCTCAGCAATAAAAATGACAACGCAATTTCATAAACCGCATCTAAAGCGGAGGAAAGTGATGAAATTGACATGAGTGAAATACACCAGTAATGCGTGAGCAGGACTTTTGCAAAACCATTGTAAAAATGTTAGAAATTTACGCGAGATGAAGACCATACCGCGAACTTATTTCGTGTTTTGCGGTAGACGATTACTGAAGAATTTAACATTTAAACTGCATTGAGCGTTAACAAATTCTTTGTAGGAAGCTGTTGATTCCCTTTCCTTTTGTCATTTTTGACCTGGTTAACTTACTAGCCAGATTAACTGCAGTAGAAATGTGGTGGCACCTAGTTGGACTTGTGCTCCCGGGAACGTTTTCACACTCACTGCTGGAACCACTTGTGTCAAAGGGTGTATCGAGCGATGATTCTCTTTCACGTCAATGTCTGTGGTTCTCTGCCTTTTGTTGCAGTTCGGTCTTGCAGTAGGATCACGGCTGCGTCGCGTTGACTGTGGCTGGTACATGGCGTCGTCAGGTGCTCTTTCGTCGGTGGATTCTTGTCTTCGAGGCTTCTTCGGAATGGTGGCGTGTCGTTGCCGCGTCGTTCAAATGAATCGGCAAGCATCATCGTAGGTGGCCGAGGATGTTCGTCATTTCGGCATGCAGCATCCGCACCTCTATCGGTTGCTACTTCTAGTTTTTCGGATGAGGGCAAGTGTATGGGCAGCGCTGCGGCGACAGGTAGCGTCCTGGCAGCGATGAACGGGATTGTCACCGACGGCTCCAATGAGTGGCGGTGAGGTAGTCGGCGATGTCACGTGGGCGTTCACCTTGTTAGGGGCACGGCGCGTTGACGGCGAAGCCTCGCAGTAACATTTCGCAGTAAGGACATTTGCGGTAGATGTGACCGGCTTCTCCGCAGCGATAGTAAATGGGACAGTGGTCGGGGGCGAGTCGAACGTCAGTTTTCCTTGGAATGCTGCGTGAGGCGATGGGTTGGCGTGCTGGCGGTGGCGGTGGTGTACGACGGAACTGTGGCATTACTGGTCCCTGTCATGGACGAGTAGGGAAAGCGTGATGGCGGGCTACGGTGGCGTACGTCATCGCTTCCGGTTGGGGCAAGGGTGATTGTGGTTGCACCTCAGGAGCTGCAAGCGATCGCTCAAACTCTTCGTTAGTGATGTCGGTAATTTGGGCCGCTTGAGGCTGCGACATCGGCAAGAGCTTCTGCAGTTCCTCGCGAATGACAGCTCTATTGGTGTTTCGCATGTCGTTGCTGCCGAGTACTTTAGTTAGCATCAGTGTAGTGTCGGCGGTTATGTTGCCTTGTCCACACATCGAGCGTCTTCTCAATGATTGTGGCTTCAGGAACAAACTCAGCAACAGTCTTGGGCAGGTTGCGTATCAATCCGGCAAATAACTCTTGCTTCACATCCCTCATCACGCAGTAAAATTTTTCTCTTCTTACGTTTCTGCGTCGGCGTGCCGGAAGAGACGGTCCATCTCCTCCGTGAAGTTCACTATGGTCTCATTGGGCAGCCGCAGTCAGGTTTATAGCAAAGCTGGGGCTCGGTTTTTGCGTAAAACACTGCTGAATGTAAGCAGGAAGCCGCTTCTGAGCATGTCCTACGTAGCTAAGGTGGTTTCTCGATTCTCGAACTACGTCCTGGGGACATCTTCCTATGCAAAAGCGACATTTCGCAGCTTGTAGACGCTGTTCCAGCTGTTAAATTTAGCGAACCTCTCATGAGTTTCCAGCTAGCTCTCCGGGTCCTCGAATATTAAACCGCGGAACGTCGGCGCTTCTCTGAGGTGCTGCAGCACGATATGTGTTGGTAACACTGGGGCTGTCATGGTAGCTGCTGTCGCGGCCGTGCACTTCCTGGTCTTCTCCGGGAAGAGTCGTGTCCCGGGGGCAGTCCTTGCAGCCTGCGGCTAGTTCACTCGCCCTTGGCGACGTTGGTGTTGTCTTCGTAGCTGGGGCTCGGCTCATGGCTTTGCGAGGGTGTTCGTCCCATAAACGCTCAAACAACTCGACGAGATGTCACGTAATAGTGACGCTGAATAATAGAGCGGAAACTCTGTTCATGACGAAACTAACTTTGATTGGTTGAAGTTGTGCCCACAAATGCAAGATACGCTCATAGCACAGTGACAGCGGCGAACACCATCTGCGATCGCAGAAATCTGATCTGCAGGTCAAGTGCGTCGTCTATTATACGTGGGTCATCGAAGGTTCCAGAGTAATCACTGGTGGCCGCGTATCTTCCAAAAAGCTCAACGCTATTCGCGCCACACATGCAATCAGATTACGCAAGCTTCGGTAACAGCAGACAACGGATAGAATCATCGGTAACATTCGATAAACTTCTGAGTGATAGCCTTTGTTAGATGCTGCAAAGCGGTCGCCCGAAACAGACGAACAGACAAACACACATGTACAGATGTCAGTATAAAAAGTTTCTCAGCTACCAGTTCTAAAGGATGCCAGCTTTTCGCTGTCTGTACCTCTATTCTTTAGCACCAAGTCTGATGCCTGAGGGTCAAGGCCTCCTCGTTATCTGCGCCGCACAATAATGCCGCTACAAAACAGAATAGTGAGGTATTATTTTTTACTATCAAGATTTTCAACGCTCCTAATAGGTCGAGCTACAATTTCTGCATGCTTCTTTGGAGTCTGTGAGTATTATCAAGGATCTGTTTCTCCGGTAACCCTCCGCCGCTGCTAGAGCCACAGCTGCTTCTTCCCCCTCTGTTACCGTGCAGTTCCTTAGGGTTGTGCTGCTTATCAGCTCCCCATGTGATCCACGGTCACTGCCGCAACTCTATGTTCTTAGGTGCTGTGGTCCCACGGGTATACGGCTGCATCCGTGTATGCCACATAGCTTATAGTGGCCAGGTGTTTTTCTACGTATTCTGCTCACGCCTGTTTTCTGGCCGCATGCAGATTTGGGTCCATATTCTTCGGCAGGGGGCTAGCTTTCAGTGTCTGGCGAAAAGAGTCTGGTATGTTAGCCATCCTATCCTTCGTTGCTTCTATGTTTTTATAGCCTACTTTTAAGGAGTGCCCTGCCGGTGTTTTACTGCTGCAGCCTGTGCAGCTGCGCACCAAGTTGTGCCTCCTTGAGCTCTTCAAATGTGTTGTGGATACCTAGCTTGAGTAGCTTGTCGTTCGACGTGTTTCTGGGCCGATGCAACGCCGTCTTGTATGCTTTCCTGATGAGTGTCTCGGCTTCTTCTCTCGCTTGTTGCATCATGTTGTGGTACGGGAGTGAGTACGTGACCCTGCTGACCACCAGGCTCCACACCAGCTTGATCGTGTCCCCCTCCTTCATGCCACTCCATCTATGCGACACTCTCGTGATCATCCTGCTGACTTGCTCCGTCGATTGCTTGAGCAGGCCCAGCGTGTGTCCGCATCATTTACTGCTCTGGATCCACATGCCTATGATGCCTACTATGTCCTTCTCTGGTATGACTTGACCTTCCAGATACACTTCTATCTTTTCCTTGGTTGTGTTCCCTCCAGTGCTCAGAGCTTGATTTCTCGGTTGGGCACGCGAGGCCTCTCTCCTTGACGGATAGTTCAACGCATGTTGCCGCCTTCTGAAGCTTTTCTTCTTTTTGGTCCAATGATCCCTGGTTTACCCAGACCGTGATGTCATCCGCATACATGGCGTGCTGGATGCTCTCGACCTCGTTCAGTTTCCGGGCTAGCCCGATCATCGTGATGCTTAAGAGAATTGACGAAATGACTGAGCCCTGCGCGGTACCCTTGTTAGGCGTGTCAAAGGTATCACTCCTCAGGTTTCCGAGTCGTACTGTCGCCGTGTGCTTTGACAAGAACGCCCGCACATAATCGCGGACTCTCTTGCCGCAGTTGGTCTTGTTTAGCCCTTCCATGATGGCTCCGTGGTTGACATTGTCAAAAGCCCCTTTAAGGTCTTGATGATGTTTTCGCTTGCTTTGGGGATCTTCTTATGGATCGCTTCCTTTATTTGTAGCAAGACATCCTGTGTTGACCGGCTCGCCCGGAAGCCAACGATGCTGTGGGGGTACAGTTCGTTGTATTCTAGGTGTCGCTGTATTCTTCTGGTGAGCACCCTTTCGTAAAGCTTGCCGAGACGCGAGGTTAGCGAGATGGGCCGCAAGTTTTCTATCTGTAGCTTCTTGCCGGGTTTGGGTATCATGACCACTCCCGCGAGCTTCCATTATTTTGGTACCGTGCCCGCTTCCCACTGCGTATTGAGGTAGTCAGTGAGCTGGGCCACCGCTTCATCGCTGAGGTTGCGGATCAAAGAGTTCTTAATTTTATCGGCTCCTGCTGCCGTGTTTTTGGTGACTGCTCTGATGGCGGCATACACCTCTTCTCTTGTAATTGGCTTGTCGAGTTCCGGATTCTCCGTTCCCTGGTAGTCCCCTTCGTATACTTGCGGCCTGTCCCGGCCATAACATTTGATCCGGACTTCCTCTAATAATTCCTCATCTTGTCTCTGATATTAGTGGACGAGCTTTTGAAGTGCCTTGTTGCTCGCAGATTTGGTTTTGGTTAGGTCCATGAGTGCCTTGAGTATGCGCCATGTTTTGGCTGTGCTGAGCGTGCCGTTTAGTGAGCTGCTAAACTGCTGCCGGCCTTGTCTTGCCATTTGCGCTGCGTATTCCTCTGCCTTCTGGGCGACTTCAGCAATCTTCTTCTTTAGCTTCTTATTTAGTGTCTGCTTTTTCCATCTCTTGGTGAGCCCGCGTCTCGCCTCCCACAGCTTGAGTAGCCGCGGGTCCACTTCCAGTGTTTGCTCCGTTCTGTTTATTTCTTGCGTGTATTGATTTTGTTCATGTAGGCACACTATCCGCCGCAACCACGTGTCGCAGGAAAGTCAGCACATACGATAAGGCAGCGTCCAAAAAGCTGCGTGAAAAACAGCCAATGATACCAGCTTCGCTGCTGTTCTGCCCACTCCGCTAAGTTTGCTCTGGTGCCCCCTTTCTTCTGATCTTTTATGTCTCTGCGCTTTCTAAATTGCTGATATATCTTTCAACTACTTGGCATCTTTTTCTACCTCGAAGAACGGGAGAATATTCTGATTTTAGTCACATATTGCCTTTATGTCACTTTTAACAGTCATAATTTTTAAGCTCGTTCGATCTAGGCGCATCTGCTATAGTTTCAGCTCATATTTTGCCTGAAAATAATTTCTAGCAGGAATGAGCCTTTACGAATGAACACGTGATTTGAAGGCTGAGGAAAGGTCCAAGCGACGGCTGTTGTGAAAATGCACGCCTATACCAATGATTGCCTTTAAGATGGTTACAGTCTTTCAACAGCAATAATGGACGTGTGTGCCTTGGAAAGGCACATTATTGCATTCATCATTGGCTGAAACTGTCTTTGGCTACTAGTTTTACAAGCGCATAGGGCTACAATATCTACAGTACACATTCTTAGGTGTTTCCAACAACATAATGTGGGCGTGTTCGCATCAAAGCGCATATAATCGTCCGTTCCTACATCAGGTCAGCTAAATAAAGTGGTAAATGGGAGTGTGTTTTTTGCGACTACATAAATAGCCCCAGTATAATGTAGCTATGAAGTGCAAGTTGTCGGCTTGAAATGCCAGATATATAGAAAATAAAAGCTCGAACAGAAAAGTGCGCAGAAACAACACGTATGCTTAGATCTAAAGGGAGGGATACGCAAGTGCAACACAATGTTTCTTTTTTTCGTCATATGCGACCTGTAACGCTTATGAATATGCAGGGCAAAGGTAGCCAAGTTATTATCGTCTGATGTGCAGGCTTGTGGCCTGCACAAGATGTGCAGAAATTGAGCTATAGTGCTGAGCTAATTCAAAAGCTGACTTCTAGCAGATGCGGGCAATAACTAACAACTGTACACGACAATGCAAACTACAACAAACGCGCATCATCTCCAGAGTCAAGTTATCTCATAGATGAATTGAGTACCACAAATTGCAACCTAGAATACAAAGCAAATCTGTACTGCAAAATACCGCAACGTGGAGGGGAAGTATATCAGAGTGTAAATCCGGACCACACGAACTTTTTATCAACTGCGTCGCTTTCTCCTGTTCTTTCTCTTGTAGTTTCTCTTGTAGATTCGTGCTGCGTTTGGATGAATGACTATTTTCCATTTTAACATACAAGACAAAGAAATAATGTGCTTTCATATTAAACTTGCCTGGCAACCACCTGTATAGGCACACAAATAGCAACATTTGCCCCACTACTGCTTGTGTTTGGCAGCCGAATTTGGGTCCTTGGAAGGCGCCTCTTGATACATTCGTGTACGGGACACGAATAAAACGCATTTTTGCTGCGTCGTCTTTTACTTGCTCCAGTACTACCACTTTGCTTCGGGCGCGAAGACACGAGCTGGCAGTTTCCCATGTGCGTTTCGCGTTGTCTTTCTCGTCTTGATTTGAAACCTTGGTAATGCCACATCGGTCTGATTACGGCGTAATAAGGGCAGCCTTTCGCAACACGACCGGGGCTGTTGTGCAGGCGCATTAAGCGAGTGGTCTTCGAAGTACTGCGCTTGATCACGGCAAAATGCGTTTCTCATGCTCGATTTCGTCGCGGTTATTTCGGAAGTGTTGCCGGTAAAACAACTTTTGTGGCATAGAGGACGACGCCTTCTCTCCGACATGGACAACGACGTAAGCAGTGACAAGTACATGCATTCACCTTTAGTATCACTTCAGTTTCAAATAACACTCCGCAGGAACGATGAATAAAGTTATCCGCGCATTCGATTTATACATCATTTCCATTCTTTTTTATTTTCTGACATTGCTTCGCCTTTAAATTGTGATAAAAGTTAGGCTCTCTTGGATTAATCAAAAATAAGGAAAACTCATAAAATCCTGCGGATCAAATTTTGCCGTGTTCGGTTCTAACAGAAACTTTGCAGCAGCAACTACTGCATCTACATTTGCACCACAAGACATCCCACAGACGCTGCTCGGCGCGAACGCGCAGTGAACTTGGCTGCAGCGAGTGCCTCTGGCGGCGGCGGCACGAAACACTGACCTTGAGCCTGTTTTCGTTTTCACTCCACGATGCATTAAGCAGGATAAGTCATAGTTAGACTTTGGCTGAGCTCGAAAGTCAGATGTACGGAACGAGGTGCTGTCTAAAAATAAAATTATGGGGTTTTACGGGCCAAAACTACGATCAGATAATGTGATCCGCCGTAGTGGAGGCCTTCGGGAATTCGGACCACTTCGGGCTCTTTAACATGCGCATAAATTAAGTACACGGGCGTTTTCGCATTTCGACCCCATCAAAATAAGGCCGCGATGGCCGGGATTTGATCCCGCTACCTTGTGCTTAGCAGCCCAACACCACAGCCACTAAGCAACCCCAGCGGGTACCAGACCTTTTCTGGGTTCGTACCTGGAGTAGTAGACCTATCGCTCTAAAAAGCCCGTTTATTTATTACACTGGGTGCATGAGTAACAGCTACTCGAATGTTCCTGGCCGTTCTGAAGGACTCGCCGAGACACCAGTGGACCAGGAGGATCGAGACTACAACAGTGATGTTGCCAACATGCAATATATCTTGTGGATAAAGAGAAACGGTCTGTACTCACCAACAGATCCCAGTTGCAGTGCAAAGTTATGCAACACGGGAAAATGGCCATGTTGCAAGGAACGTTTCTTGCAGCATGGGATACGCCGCTGCACTGTCAACATTCTGGCTTAGCATGCGCATTATTGACCCAAATGTGAAGTATGAAACGTCACGCGAGCCTGTTCAGTTTTGCTTAGTGGCACTGGCGTGTATCAAGCCCTGCAGCTGTAGCGGTGTAATATCTGCAATACGCTGCCCCCGAAAACTTGGTACCGATTTTGTTTTAGCGATCGCGTTTGATTATTTGGCGAGGATCAAGTGCTGGGGCACTTCGCCTTCTTAGTTTGCATGTTCCAAGTTTAAGCGTTGAAAGAGCATTCTCGAAACTTAAAATGATAAACAGAAAATAGAGAGCACATAATAACTAAAAAATTTAGATAAACGCATGTGCATTTTAATCAGACTAAGTAATCATGACTTGACTGGGAGTGAAACGTTCGGTTCCTGTATGAAATGAATCGCACTCGATTATGCTAGTTTGTGTGTGTTTCTTGATTTGTGTTCCAGATTCAGGAATGAAACGTGTACTTTTCTTACACCTGTCATTTTACGTCACTTTATTTTAACAGCAATAGTAAGGCAAGGACAGATATTTGCTGAAAAAAAAGAGCGATACGTGTGTAGCTGTATATATACCCATCAACAAAAAAATGTGCCTTCAAATTAAAAAACCGAAAAAAGCATGCCGAATTGAAAAAAATAAAAACGAAAAGCGCTGAATCATGATAATATGCTATTTTTTTTCAGACACTGAGAGTCCATCTACGCGTTATATTCGCGGTCACTTTGTTTACGTGCAGTTATGGCACTAAGCAATTTGTTGTTTTTGATTATGAAATAGTTCTAATAGCAAAGCTGATCTCATTGTTCAATATTTTGTTCCAAGTACAAATTGAATTCGCACGCAATGGAATTATCAAAATAATCTGGACGCGTTATTTTGCAGTCTGATGTTATGCGGAACGTGCATACCACGACAGCTGTGACCTATGAATGAATTCCCTAGACCCACCTCCCCCGGAGGATGTCACCTGAATTCTTAATGGTAAATAACCAAAGCCACGAAACTGAGACCGCTTTCAATTTTTGGTGCCAAAATCAAGTGTTCTCTTATATCCTAACGCGATAAGAGCGAATGGCAAAGCGAATTATCGGAAGATTGTGAAGTACAGCAGCGACTTCCCTACGGTTTGAGTGGCGCCAGTCTAAGCGCATCGTTCAACAGGGGCGTCCGTCTAAGGAACACGACGCAGCGACAAGCACAACCAGCATCACTGAAGAGGGAGAAGTCCACGTCGCATATAGCTTCAAAGCTCCCTGAGCGTTATGAATCAACTTGAATTCATACGCCTTCCTTCCCATTTGGAACGAATGAGTAGAAACATCCTTCACAGACAGCGGCCAAGAACAGACAGACAGACAGACAAGAAACTTTAATTGGTCCTAAAAGACTACGTTGTCGTACTCGCGTGCCGCACCCGCGCCGGGGGCGGAAGACCGTGATCTTCAGCCCTGTCGCAGGCCCTTTGGACAGCCCGAAGCTGGACTTGAAGGTCGTCGCTCTTGACAGCTTCATCCCAGTCTTCTTGCCTGTTGAAAGGCGAGTGGCGCAACGCAAAGCATTGCCACAGCATGTGGTTCAAGGTGGACCGTTCCTTGCCGCTGTCTGGGCAGCGGGGATCCACACCCGGAGTGTAGTGGCTTAGCCTTGAGCGAGACGGAAAGGAACCCGTCTGCAGCATTCTCAGCACCGATGCCTGGGGTCTGCCTAGCTTCGGATGTGGCTGAAGAGGTGAGCCGGAACACTAAAGGAAGCATCGCGCGGACGCGTTGAGGCATGAGTAGGAAGCTCTATCAGACCCAGGGAATTCGTTTACTTGGACTGGACGCTTCTCCTTGGATTAGCGCCGCGCGCCAGCCTCTTGAATAAGCTGCGTGTAAGATGTCCGATCCTCCGCTCCGTGCCGCCTGCTGTCAAGGGACGTCTAGAAAGGCCAGTGTATAACCCCATCGGGGAGAGTCGCGCGAACGCGGACAATAATCGAAAATAGCCTTTCCACCCTTGTGACCAGGTGAACTGAACTAATGCATGGCTCTCATCCGCAAGTCGTAATGAGCCCTGGGGGAACCTGATTAACTCGTACCCAGAAGCGGATTATGACCGTCGCTGGTGTAGCCCTGCGCGTTGCCGAGAAAGGAGGCTCTTTCCATGAATGATATCCCAACATAGGAATGAGCAATCGGCTATAGTAGAAAGCAGTTGCGCCTGAAGGAAGCGCTCAGTACGAAAGGAATAAAACGAATATTCAGGGAGGAAATATAGAAAAAAATTACACACATGTTCCTCACTTGGGGAATTGATGCTTTGCGATGCACTTCGCAGGCCGTTGTGCAATCAACGCAGCCCAGCGAAACCTGAGAATACTTAGTCAAAACTATAGCTTGCATCAAGGATGTGTATAATGCAAGGCAAGATAAGCACACATGAAAAATTTTAGTGCATGGTCTTGTTGCACTGAAGTGTTCTTATATACCCTATGCAAGGGAAATTGTGTTTCCCACTTTCAAACATTGATTATTGTAATTTTCTCGGTTTAGTGAATAAGTTTAGTTTGTTCTGTTACATGCAGTGTTTTGCTATCAAAAAAAGCTATCACTGACTCTATAACAGGCGCGTTCTGCGTCTGCTAGCTTTCCGCTTGTTGGCGAGTACCCGCCAATGCTGTGTCTGTGGTTCATTCTTTCAGCTATGCCTAGCTTGCCAAATAAGCAGCTTGATTCCGGTGCTCTGATTTTGACATTACCCACGGCAGGCACAACCTGGCAAGTAATAGAGATGAAGAAACAAAAGCGATCATGGCGTACTAGTAAGATCATTGGGGGCTGCGCTCAAAAGCAGAAGCTCTATTCTACACTCTGCAATGCATTTCGTTTTATTAGAAAGGTCTGTAGTCGGGCAAGACCGGAGTGCATTTACCTACATACCTACGGCAATGTGCCTGAAATGAGGCGAAGAATGCTTCGCATGTGAAATATAGCACGTTCTGGGAAAATTGGGGTTAGGCTAAGGATTTCAAAAAACATCTGGCTATTCAACAAGTCTTAGCTTATGCGACACGTTACCATATGCACCACAATGTTTGTGTAAGGAGAGCAATTGTGCCTGTGATGTGAGCGAGCATTTAACGGAAACCGCAGGACACCGGCGACAGCTAGGCCTCGATCTCGTCACCCATAATTTATACGGCGTCCTTTTTGTCTGCACCTTGTTTTTAAAAATTGCTTGTTGGATATGACAATTCTAACCCATTATCGAAATCACTCAATGAGGCGGCCATTATCTATGCGAGACATCAAAATGCTCAATGGAATAAATAAAATATTGCGCTAATTAACATTCTAGTTTATTGCTTCGCAGTGGATATTTCAATCTACAAATTGTAGCCGGTGAATTCGCGAGGTATATACACTTTGAAATAATTCCTTGGACTGTGCCGGTGTCGAGACAATAATTTTGATTGTACAAAGAAATGCAGTGGCGTTCCAGTTGCTTCTTTAGGGAAGCGGTGTTTTATTTATTGAAGCACTAAAGTAACTGGAACACGAATGCATTTTTGTCGCACACGTTGAAAATTATATTTCCAAACTGGTGTATTCCAGAAAATTCGTTCCAAGTGCACACGCTTTGTGTACTCACTAGCTACAATTAGTAGATGAAAATATGGGCCGTAACATGCTAAATAAAGAGCTATTTCGCGTAATTAGATTGTTTATTCACTTTGCATTTTTATTTTTTTTGTACGTAATCTCCGCCTCATCGAGTAATTTATGTGAAAGATTAGAATTCTGCTATGTGCCACAGCCAATTTTAAAAATTTGGGGCAGCTAAACAGAACACCCTGTTTCGTAATCCATCAAAGAAATGCTGCTACATATTTCGTTTCAACATGGGGCCATTCTGAAGGGTGTGGTACGGTGGAAACTCGGGAACTGTCGCTTTTGAATAAGGTAAACAAGTCATTTCTACATGATAAAACATGTCGTGTCCTGTCAAGTCAATGTATTTTATTGTTGAATATAACTTAGGCATTCTTTGAAAGATCCACAGTGGTTTCAAAGGGATATGTTACTCACTGAAATTCGCAGTTCATCTCTTCTCATCGGTTGGTATTTTGCCTTGCTGGCTCCTGAAAGCTTCACGTGCACACCTCCCACAGGGCGTCTGACCTGCATAATTTGACTACAGAACTTTTAATAAACCGTGCGTATACAATGTTGCTGATCACAGTTAGCAACGTAACGTTTTATTCTCCGGTACACACTGCATTGCACTTATATTTGAAATCAACCATGAAATTGCACGAATGCTTTCACCTACACACTGAAACCATTGGAAAACTTTCCGTAAACAATCTGGTATTTTGGTATCGGCGAAAGCGGACGCCTTGATGCTCCAATGTAGCCTGTGTAATGCCCACACTAAGGATTTGCTTTTAAGCGTAATTATTGATGATTGCAAAATGTAAGTTGATTCGCGTGCACCTCACTCTTATATACTTCGTTGTGTTGTTCTTTTAGCCAGTAATACCGTTTTCTTGCGTCTAAAGTTGTTTTTTACCATCTGATTCTGTCGAGGCCGGCTTCGAGTTTGTACACCTGCAACAGTGAAACCTGATGGCATTGTACAAAAGCGTCAGTAGCGTGGGAGCCCCGAAGCGTCCTTGTGACCAGGCAGTCGGTGAGGACGATCAGGTGGAGTCTGTGAGGAATAATGGTAACGATTAACCACCACCAAAAATACGTTAGTACTTAAGAAGAGAGTGAGAAGTCGCTAAAACTACTTCAATGAAATCTCTCCGACTGGCACACATACGCGGAGGATTTTAATGTAATAAGGCTTGTTTGCCTACTTCAGCAGTTTTAAATCTTTTACGTTGACTCAGAGGACAATTTGCTCAACTAGCTTGGGCTACCAAGTGAGTGCTAGTGGTCGTGATGTCACCGTGGCCATGCCGAAGTCATCACTCAAGCTTCATGATACCAGTTTTTTCACGTCGCCGTAATCACGCTATCTTCCTCACATATCAGTCATCATCCCAATGTCTCCAAGCCATCATCGCGGCACCGCCGTCATACTACATTTGTCATGTCAGAAACGTTTTCCACGTGCTATAAAGCAGTCGTCGCCATAGGGCTTTAGTCACTCCATTAATGTAATTCTTTCTTCGTCAGTTCGTCATAATCTCGCTGTTGGCATTTATTCGTAAGTACACCACTGTTCTCACGCCATCATCGCTAGTGCATCATTGTGGTAGAGCCATCGTCATTCATTCGTGTCATACCGTCGACGAGAAGCCATAGTAGCCATTCCATTGTCGTCATTCCAGCTTTCTCCTGCGATTCTCCTCGTACAGTGTCGTCACGCTATTGTCATGTAGTAATCGGCATCCGAGTACCTCCATGCCATCATCCCCATGATGTCCACGGAATAACAAATGTTATCTTTTTAGAATCTCCATCTCATTGCCATGTGGTCATCATCAGACCACACACGTCATTCGATGACGTGAATCCTTCTTTGTAAGTCAGTCGTCGTTACGCTAAGTTCTTCATAGCGTTGCTGTCATCCCAATCTCGTCATACCGTCGTCGGCACACTGTCTTCGTTCAATCGTTTTCATTTCAAAAATGCCATGGTGACCGACAGGCCGTTGTCGTTTTATCGCATTTGTCATTCCATCAATTTCATTCTTTCTTAACTTTTTTCATCTTAATCATCCTGCTGTCATGAAATCAATATTACAGTAATGTTGTCCTGTCTTTGTTATCACCGCGAAACCTTCACGCAGCCTTCGTCGTGTATGGGTTCTCATACCACTA
This sequence comes from Dermacentor albipictus, assembly GCF_038994185.2. Classification (NCBI taxonomy): domain Eukaryota; kingdom Metazoa; phylum Arthropoda; class Arachnida; order Ixodida; family Ixodidae; genus Dermacentor; species Dermacentor albipictus. Next base: position 442,417,646 of record NC_091821.1, read on the forward strand.
TCGTGTTGCCATCATGGCAGTTTATTTGTCATCATGCCAGCTTCGTTCTCCGATTGTCGCTCCATAAGCGTTGTCGCGGCATTGCCTTCATACGCTTTTCTGCATCTGATTCTATTTATTCTGTCGTCGTCATGCAGTCGTTGTGAAAACAATCATCATCTTTGGAAAATTTATCTTACTGTTGTGATATCGTTATGCTAAATTCATCATTACATAATACCGTTCCTCAATTTGATTCAATCGCTCTCACTGCATCGTCGTGATGCTGTCATGGTCCTCGCAATCCCAGGTGAAAGAGTGTCATAGCAAAGTGGGCATATCCCGCAGGCAGTGCATGTTGCAAGTAGTTTCGGCAATGAAAATGTAACAATGGCCCTTGCAAAGTGTAAACAATGGTGTGCTCAGCAATTCATTATGTGGCTACATTGCTTAAATATTGATCGTCCTAATGTATGCAGTCACCGTGAGATAGACGCTGAAATTTTAACTGAAAAATTAGATGTAGGTATATGTTTCTAAGCCTTCGCATTTTTTGATAATTTTGAAGCTTAACGAATACTTTCCTAACTATGTAACGCTAACTCTATTTCAATTAGTTTTTCAGTAACCAGTAACATTCGATAGGATATGCTTTAACAGGGGACGCAGCTTTCAGAAAGTTATTTTTTCTTGGCAGTTACAGTAGTATGTTGCAACTTACACGATACAGCAGCCAACGGAATGTGCACGTTCGTACAGGTAAACCCGAAAGTTGAGTATTTGTTTACAAACCTTAAGGGGTGGCTCCGTCAGATGCTGGCGAACGAAGTGAAGAGGGGAAGGTTGTAGGTACCGATAACGACGTCCAATTAGAACGGTAATGGGAAATCACCTAGGGACAATTTGTATCAGCTTGGCATTGGCCTACCAGGAATGGTCCTCTCGAAGTCTAGATAACAAAAAAGGAATGCCCCTCAGATTAGACCCACGTGCTTAGTAACGAGTCTTGTGCACAAATGCATACGTAACAACATCGCCCTAACACACAACGCGCCCATCCAGCGATTTTTCCTTGTCGCTGCTGATGTCTTCACAACAGGTACGAGTGAAGGAGACCGACGAACTTCGCTAAAATCTTTTGTTAGTAAAAGTAAGCAATCTTTGAACGTCTGCAGAGGACTAACTGAAAGTGCCAGAACAGCTTGGTCAGTACAGTCTATCTAAGCAATGCTAATAAACCTTCAGAGGAAAGTAACGTGGCAGTAATCAATCACATTTAACAATTCCTTAATTATTTTCTTGAGGCACTGAATGGTAACTTTAATGAATTATGGTTTTGAACGAAGTAATTGCACATGTATACGCTTACTCTTTTTCCCTAACTTCTACAATTCCACTTGTGGGAGTATTTTTACCGCACATCTTCTTTCATTAGCGACAATACTTATATGCAATAATTGCATGGAAAAAAGTGAATGAGAATGTATGTATTAAGTAAAAGTGCTTTTTGACATACGCAGAGAAATATTCTATGGAAATTTCACTTACATTTTCTAATTAGCATGCCTGGAAAAAAAACAGTATTGACAGCCTTCACTTGTTCATTTCGTTTAGACATGGAAGGGCTTGTTAAATGCCTCCTCGGGTAAATCCAAATTTCCACCGATCAACCAATACTGCATGAATACTGGAGCCAATAATAAAAGTCGATATCAAAGCGAAACCTTTGTTGCCTCCTCCCAAACATCTACTTGTCTTCAGTGGCTGCCTTGTAGATGACACACTGCCCGTCCCGGAGGCTGCCTATTACCAGTCTTATGACCAGAAAATTAGGCTTATCCTGGAAAAAATGTAAGTAAAACTGTTGTGATCCCTATGATTATATGACTAACATGGAGCCATCCCGAACATAGTGTGGTAAAAGGTTGTCGCTAGGTTGGCCGCTCCTGAAACACGCATGATACATGTCCTTATTTCAATGTGGTTTGGATTGCGGTAAGATACCCGCGGTGGTGCAATCAAACTCATTGGTGGACCTATCGCAATTATGATGTCTCATAACCATCACAAAAGTGGCTTACGTGCCACTTTAACTGGGTTTAGCTCCATGTCTCAACCAGTAGTCGTAGTGGCTGGTCTCTCGCACGTCGCAGACTCTGAGTGGAAAACCTCCAAGAGCTGTGACATTAGCGTGGAGGAGTTTGGAGAGGAAGGAAAATACTAACCAGGGAGGAACACAGGACTAGCGCTGACGACCAACTACGGGGGTTCATTCTGCGCACATACCTGTGAAACTACTAGGGATTCTTGTGCGCATACACAAATATACGTAAAGAGAGGGGAGGGGAGAGGGATAGCTTTGTTACTTGAACTTCATTCGGCCATGCGTCAAGTAATAGAAAGTGAACTTTTAATGATGAAACCGGCTTAGCAGCGGAAATACTTAAACTTTTTGCCACTTAGGGCAATGAAGGAGCACTGATGCAGGCATCCCCTTTACGCATCATCGGAAACACTTCAAATATGTCCAGTGCTTTTTGGCCCCTATACCAGGCGCAAAAGCCGGGTTTTTTCAATGATCGGAAAGCATCCACGTTTACCATAGTGGATGGCCAGAATTATGCCGCTTTTCGTCTCGACGTTGTTAGCGTGCTCGCGCAGGCGGTCGTTGAGGCATCGGCCCGATTGTCCTATATATGATAGATGAGCAAAGCGTGAACAAGGTGAATGCAGGAGCCAACGTTTCGACAAGTGGACTTGTCTTCTTCAAGGCGACATATGCTGGTATACGTCGCCTTAAAGCATACGTCGCCTTGAAGAAGATAGGTCCAGTTGTCGAAACGTTGGCTCCTGCATTCACCTTGTTCACGTTTTGCTCATCGTCTTGAATTTCCATCTCCCGCATTCCCCGTCTTTTCACTATATTTGATAGGCCTCACGACGTCGGGATCTCGTACACCGCCTCGCTATGGCACGGTACATAACAGGTTGCGTGCTTCTAGACACAACACCTATTTGTGGCATTCATAGTACTCATTTTCTTCCAGAGGGAAATTTATTTTTTGGGAGCCGAAAACACAACGCGCACTCTCGCACGTCCCGCAGCTTAACGCGATGGGAAACAAAGCGCACATAAGGGAGCCCCACAACCTTGGATTTGGCAAGGGTTGGCCGAACACGGTCTTTGGGGAACGTGACATCCCGCAACAAAGTAACAGTCATGCTAGACAACACGAAGTCAGGGTAGCCACGTGACTTATTCCAGGTTTCAGTCCATAATTTACAGGTTGCCCCATTCCTATTTTCCAGGCCCCACCTTTACCCGGGGGCTACCAGTAGATGACAAGATACGCTTTCTCGACTTAGAGCTTCACCTCAGCCAAAGCCGTGCATGTTGTAACTGTGCGCCGTTCTGGAAGAAATTCCTGCTGTTGTTCCCATCAAATCGCTACAAAATCGTAAAATGAGCCGTCTCCAATGACGCCTTCAGGAACGTCTTAGTCTACGCCTGGCATCACCAGGTGGCCGAAAGCTACGATACCCAGGCTCTAGATCTCTGCCTTACTTTATAACACGTTTTACTTTTGGACCAATTTATTTGGGACCCTTATCACAATATCGTGCAGCAGAAGTAATGAAACATGACTATGCATAAAAGAACCGCCTCTACATATCATCTGATATTGCCTATTAGATGACGGAACTCATGTGGCAGCGGTTGCCGTAAATTCGGTAAATTTCCCTCAAACACATCTTCTTAAATTTTTATATGTTAACCAGATATAAGCTACTTTACGTTTCTACCCAAAGAACAAGTAAAGTTATATAGGCTGCCTTTATAACAGTACAAAGAAGTGCGCCATCAATAGCCTTTTAGAACCACACCTCCAGTTAGCGTTCTACATCCGACTCGCCACACCAATGCAAAATCATCATGCAACTGAAGCATCCGTTTCATGACTGAAATGTCGGGAAAAGGACAATGAGCTGCACTGGAGAATTATAGACTCTCCTCGCCCGTAACTGAAAATATCGCAGGACTTAAATCTTATGAAGTTGTTGCACGACATCTCCTAAAGAAAATAGCAATATACAGGACATTCTCATTATCATGGGTGCTGCCTCACTGAGAGGAACTTTTATGTTGAGGACAAGTGTTTTCAGTAAACATATAGCTTTTTATTGTTCTGGTATTCTTATTTTCTTTCCGAAGATTTCCCTGGAAATATTTTAATAAAAGGAATCGCTCTTGCTCCAGTGTGTTCTAAGTTTTCTAGTATACATTCACACTGCACTGTGAAAAAAACCCTGTCGCGATGCTCATCTTTCCCTGTCAAAAAACAGTTATTTGGTTGTAGAAGAAACTTGTGCTTCTTTTATCTTAATCCCATCGATGCTAGTGAATGATGCAAGTGCTCAAGTGCATTTGCATCTTTTCATACAGAATTCATTTGCAAAGGGGGAACATGTTGCCCTTTGGAAATATCCGTTCCCGAATAATCTACACATCAAAGCTGCGCCCTAGGAACTCTAGGGAGGTAGCAGCTATTCGTCATAAAATGGGCCTTGGGTTCTGGTCTTCTTATTGAAGTTAATAAATATTGTGATTCAGAAACACGTACACCCACTGTCTTAGATCCAGGCGTAGAAAAATGTCTTTACTATCGTCACAACCTGCTTTCACAGCAATGCACTCCATTACAATAACGTGCCGCAGCGAGAACTTGTTGATGAACCTTATGCATGCAGCGAAACGTCAAACTCAGCCGTTCCTCTATGAAAGTGCTTTTGTGTGCCTGTGCCAAATAAAGCACGCGTTTTCGTGCGACCTCATTTCAGTTTGTTGGAAAAGCTCTGCAGAGAAAGGGGCGCTTTAATAAAGGTAATGAATTCAGTACGAGCGGCGCTTGCATATCTCTTTCAGACTGGCAGGCAGAAACGGCGGAAGGCTCGGTGAGCGTCATCGAAGGAAGTCGCGGTAGAAAAAGTGTGATACATACAGGGGAGCTGAATTAGGTTTAATATATATCAGACATGGCGATTGCAAAGAACGTGCAGGGAATGTCTAGAACACGTACGGAGTACGCTCGCCTGTGTCTTCAGCGATAAGTAATACGAATAAACTGGTGGTAATAGTATTTTGAGATTCTTTTTTTTCGTAAATTTAATAAGTGATCTAGTGAAATGGTAGATGTTACACGCACTGTAGTGGTTTGCGCCTGGATATACGTAACAAAAATTTCACCATGGAATGCTGATGACAGCATATGAAGTGCGATGTGCGGGGACAACAAAGGAAAACTAAGAAAACGGAACCATTGAAGCTCACGATTTACCGTACCGAACTTAACGGGCCACCCTAAAAAAGTGTTTAAAAGTTAAGACATTTCTTTTCACATATTTCTTTAATGCAAGGGACTGAATCTCCTTGAACTAATGCTGACAACATTCAGGTCAAATCACTTCAATCTTCTATTTCTTTATAAACAGGCTTTTCATCACACAGTGGAAAATGTGGTAAAAAATGCAATTGATTCAAGAGAAATGCGGAAGAAACAGATTCGCTTGTGGCAAATTTAATGGTCGCTATAGCAACAAGGGGTCTATAGTATTGCATAGGCAAACTTTAGCAGCAAAAAAGAAAGAATCATGGCAGCCTTTCTGATCTTTTCCAGAACATCTATGCAATAATTATACAGAGTGTTTTATTTAACTTTAGCCGGAGTTTAAAATTATTCGAGAGCAACGTAGCTGAACAGAACCAAGGTAATGTTGTTTGCCGTCACCTGAAGATACCCAGATAATTTTTTTCATTCTGGCTAATTACACAAATAGTCCTAATTAATTATTGAACTTCTAAAATATTATAATTAGATGAAAAGTTTCAACGGGGAAATTGTATAGCAATATAAAAAACTCCCGATACAGCATAAAGAAAAAAACTATGGGACTATGCGAAGTTGAACAAGCGCGAATGGGACAAGGCCGTTTGGAAGTATTATACGCTTCATCTGTGCGGAAAACGCTTTCAGCTCGATAGTGCAACGGGAGACAGTGACATTCACATAAGCGTACAAAATGATTGCCTCTCAGGGTTCTAAAGATAAATTGCAGGAGCATGAAGAATAAAATGGATAAATTTCAATGTCTGCTACATGCCCTTCAGCACACGGTGGTGTTGGGCACCGAGTCATGGTTAGAGTCTTCTGTTTTTCTGAAATTCTGAAATTTTCCCGGAAAGCTACCACTGTTTTCGGCGTGGTCGAAATTCTCACGTTGGAGCTTTCTTTATTCTTGCAAATAATAGTATACCTTGTGTGCACGTGGCAAGCCCATTACTTGATATCGAGGCAGTTTTTTGTAGGACTCGGCTGGCAAACGAAATAAAGCATGGTGTTTGGCTCCTACTATCGCCACCAAGCGCGTCTTACGAACAGTTCATCTAGCTTTTTTGCTGGATTTTTTTTAAAGGGACCCTGTCTGAATTGGGGGTGAGTTTAACCTGCCGGAAGTTTACTGGTCAGTTGCAGTTCTCAGGAGTTCTGTTCGTGGTTGTCTGTACTCAGTTTTCGGTGGAAGGGACACTCATGCATTTGAACAATATGTCCTCAGTGCGTCGCGTGACGATGGTATTGGCCATGGCTTGCACCTGCTGTTGTGTGATGGGTGTGGTATTTTATCACACATTCATGCACTACCTGGACTGAGCGACTATAACATATTTATTGGGGACTTTAGCGTTAGAAATATACCCATGCTGAAGAAACCGCCAGAAAAGTGTTTTTGTATTGTAAAGCTGTCTAGTGTTCGATGAATTTATTTGTTAGATTCGTACTTCCAACGTTTCGCACATTAGCGATTATTTGTGGGTTGAACAGCTGTGGGAAACCTTAAAAGGAAAGCTCTACTGTCTAAGAGATAAACTCGTTCCGACGCGGATGCTTTCATCTAAATCGGATAAAGATAAACCGTGATTTCATAAGGAACCGCGCATCTTGCTGCGCAGGTTGCGGAAAGTATACTTAAAATATAAAAAGCACAGGTCTTTGGAAAGCTTATCCAAACTAAAGAGGCTGAAGTGTGATTTTGTAAATTCAACCAAATCTTCTAAGGAATCTTATTTGGCTCATCTTGGGGAATGGTTGGTAGAAGATCCCAAAGAATTTTGAAGGATATTCCGCGTAATGGACAGAACGACAATTCTCTCCATCCTTTTGAATACTTGGGCACGGTACTCGATGATGACAAGTGCCAAGTTGAAGTATATAGCAGTTATTTTTCTTCCATATTTCGCTATGCAATGAAGAAATGCCCGAAGTTGAGTTTGCTTTGGAAGTGTACGTAAGCTATTAGCAAATGTTTCTCCCGGAGAGACAAGTGAGCCAGACGATATAGCCGCAGCAATGCTTAGTAGTTGTTGTGAAAACGTTATGCCTGTATAGATGCCGTCTTTTTAAAAGTGTTTAGACATGAGTGCCATCCCTACCGACTGGAAATTGGCAAATGTTGTGCCTGCATATATAAGTCAGCCTAAAAACTGCGTCGCGAACTACAGGGAATGGTGCTTGACTAGTACTACATGTAAAATAATGGAACACGTTATATTTAGTTGTATTATGTCCCATCTAGTTGAACACAATCTGTTAAATGCAAACGGACATGGATTTCGGCAGGTTGTTTTTGTACAATAGCTTGTAGCTTCTAGGAATCACTCACGGTTTGGCCCCAGCAATAGACCAAAGGCACATAATTGAGTGCATCTTTCTGGATTTTCGTAAAGCATTTGATGCTATGGCTCATGACCGACTGGTTAGCAAATTACACGCCTACAAGTTGGACAGAAAGGTGATTTCATGGATATCTGAATATCTTTCACATAGACAACAGTCTGTGGTTCTCAGTGGCACCTCTTCTGATCTTGCTGCAGTGACGTCTGGAATACCCCAATGCTCTGTTTTGGAACCTTTCTTATACTTATTACACCACCACCATCATCATCATCATCAGCAGCAGCAGCAGCAGCAGCAGCAGCAGCAGCAGCAGCCTGGTTACGCCCACTGCAGGGCAAAGGACTCCCCGAACTTCTCCAACTACCCCGCTTGTGTACTAATTATGGCCATGTTGTCCATGCAAACTTCTTAATCTCATCCGTCCACCTAACTTTCTGCCGCCCCCTGCTACGCTTCCCTTCCCTTGGAATCCAGTCCGTAACTCTTAATGGCCATGGGTTATCTTCCGTCCTCATTACATGTCCTGACCAAGCCCATTTATTTTTCTTAATTTCAACTGAGATGTCATTAACTCGCGTTTGTTCCCTCACCCAATCAGATTTAAGGTGGAACAGGCGTCTACACGAGGTAAGAAGGAAGCCACACGAAAATTCGGCTTCATAGGTCGAAATTTTCCGCAATTGCGTAGTAAATTAAGAGAATGGCTGCACTTCACTTACATACGTTCGATACTTGACTACTCGCGTATCTGCTGGGATTGTTATACATGTCAGTGATTCGATTTACATGCAAAAATTCATAATAGGGCGGTGTGATTCGTTTAGGGGAATTACGACAAAAACTTCAGTATCACCGAAAGCAAGCGCAGACTTCATTGCCAGGATCTAAAGGACCGAAGAAATGGCGTGAGACTAAAATTCTTTCACAGTGTTTACCATTCTAAAATTGGCATTGACAGCAACAAATATAATACATTACCGGCGTAAATTTCGCGTATAAGGAACCATGCTTTGAAACTTCATGAATTTCCTTTTAAAAGGTGACACCTTGCGTTATGAATATTTTTATAGGACCACGAGGGATTGGAATGCTCTCCTGTCAAATATCATAGGTATACAATGTAATGAAAACTTTTACCGATCTTCGTGTGTTGAAATGAGTGGCAATCGATGCAGATATGTTTGTACCCCTCTACTGTAATGCCTTCCAAAGCGACTTATTTACTCAATAAATAAATAAATGAATAAATAAATGAATAAATAAATAAACGTTTGTTAGCAGTGACTGATCCGTTAAAATAACAAGCCCGTCAACTCGTCAACTTCGCCATGTAAGTTTTAACGGGTTAGTCACTACTAGTTTGTTAAAACTAACATGCCGAGGATGACGAAGCCGCCTTTGACGACGATAGGTCCTCCTATCGAAACGTTCGCCAGCCTTTCTAGGGCAAGATATCCCTGTTCATGCTCTTTATACCACTGTGCTGTTCCATCTTTCAGCCCCATTCTTGATTTAGGATTATCATATACACTGTAATTTAGCGTAGTTATTCTGTTGCATCATTATTTGCCAAAAGAAATTGGATAGCGCTATTTAGAAACCTCTGCACCCATTCAGAGACGCGAGACTAAGATGCCCTATTACGCTGCAGTTTAAGCTTTCACCGTTTGCAGTGAACCATTCGTCGGCCCGAAGTCGAAGTTCACTATGATACGCATGGGACCATCGACGGTCGATAGCACGTTGCTACACTTCGCATCTACAGAAATAGCACTTGGTTGTCTTGGCGACGTGTGTGCCTTCTAATTTAGGCCTGACCCACTTCTCAAGAACCGCTTAATTTTTTTTTCCTTTCTTGTGCTGCAACATGCAACATTTCCTTCATCTACTGCTCCTTCCATCAGCAAAGGGTCAGCGTTCGGAAAGCTGTGAAAGCCTTGACGACTTTATTGTTAGGTTGGCCGGAATGACATGAAACGAATTGTTTTAACGACCTGCCTGGTGCCAATAACGCCTCGTGTGTAGTATTATTTTTTATTTCCCGGAGCCTCTATTCCCTGGATTACGAGAAACAACATAACGCCCACCGACAAGCATCTTACTAACAAGAGCAAGATTGCCACTGAAGAACAGAGTTGGCAATACAAAACGGAAGAGTGCTAACAGCACGCACAAAGTTAGAAAACAAAGCCAAATAAGCAAAGAGACGGAAGAAAAGATGTTACTACTAAACCGAGGAATGAACACTGTCACGCCAGGAAACGCTATAGTATAGAAAAATGGACGTCCGTACGAAGAGCTACGCTGCGTTGAGTAGAGGAGTAAACGAGATATACTTTCACATATGCGTGACTCGCATGCTACATTTGGAAGGTAGCAGTAGGACACTGAAAAATTGTTTTTCTTCCTGTCCGAGAACACGCACATTCAGCACTGCGGTGTTCCGACCAATACGCTCTAAAGCTTCATGCCTTAGTAGAATATGCGCGACTCATTTATGATTCGTGTTCAGTTCTCATTGATAATCCATGACGTTAGTAAGGCCTTAAGGCTATGAGACGAATTTTGTTTAGTTCAATGTAGCCCCAGAGCAACCTAAAAATTAACTGGGGCAACCAAACTAATAAGTTATTCCTGAGACATTATGGTTACCTTAGTAGAGAATTAGCTTATGGACCACTATGACTAACCTTACGTAAAATGTCAGTTGTAAGATAAGTACACAGCTCAGTTACTTACAGCAATAAAGTGGAATTCGTGATTAGCGGTGGCTTGGTACACTTGGGAAGCAGGCTTCATGAAACTTTCCTCGATTGGAGGCCCTTTAAACTGTGTGGCCTCTTTTGATCTGCCTCGTCAAGGTTGCCCCCACTCAGTCTGGAGATTTCTGTTTGCTTTAGCTACATTGCTACAATCACAAGAACTACAAAAACAACTTGCCGCAGGTGGGAACCGAACCCACAATCTTCGCATTTCGTCGTGTGGGTTCGGTTCCCACCTGCGGCAAGTTGTATTTTCATCGACTTTAATTTCCATTACTGTACCGTTTCTTTTCTTCATTTATTAAGCACAAGTAATTTCCTCTATGCTGTACTTGGTCTCAGTGTTTGTTGGCTTCTCATCATATGACTAATAAAAATTGGGCCCCTTGGTTAACCCCCTTTGTTCTCGTTTATTACATAACGAGGGTCTCGAATCCGGCAACATTGATGCCTTCAGGTAGCATGCGTGGGTTTATTGACGCGTTGCTTCCCCCCAAAGAAGATCAAGTTCTCGTGACGCCTTCGGCAGAAAGGACGTTACATGTCCGCCGCCAAGGTCTGTGAGTGGCGGCGCTGGCTGACACACCCAGGGATCTACTAGGACACATAAATACCCAAGAAAAGTGGATAGGGAAACAACGCTGCGGTAGCTCAATTGGTAGAGCATCGCACGCGAAATGCGAAGGTTGCGGGTTCGGTTCCCACCTGTGGCAAGTTGTTTTTCCATCCACTTTAATTTCTATTCATATATCGTTTCTTTACTTCATTTATTAAGCACAAGTAATTTACCTTATGCTGTCCTTGGTGTGAGTGTTTGTTGGCTTCTCATGATACTAACTGCAGACGTTGTTCACGGCGAAAGCATCGTATTTCTCATCGCCTTCCTCCTCATGCTTATCTTCAGCTGGTTCTGGCAGCTATAGTCAAAATATGAATGTCCACTCCTATGTTTGCTGCACTCGCAACTGCATTCAGAACATGGCGCAAGCGACGAAAGGGCTCGCTTCCAAAAAAAAAAAAAAACTTTGTATCCAAGTTGCCACACAACTAAACAAAGCACCGATATGCAAATGCTAGCTCCCACTGTGCTATATCAAGTAGACCAGATTTTGAAGGCATATTCCCTTCTTTGAAATGAAGTCCCAGACTTGACAGTTCGTTTCCAATACACCTAAAGTATGTACTAAACACCGTAAAAAGCAAACAAAAATATATAAAGCAGACAAGCAGAGATAAATGAAAAGCGAGTGCACATTGCAATTAGTCCCGAGCCTGCAGTTTTGCTCGAAGTGGTACGAAATTTTGAAATATCGGTTAATAACTAGATTCGACACTTTGTTAGAGTGTGTCTGTGGACGCCCTACGGGTGCAATAAACAGAAATAGCCGAAAGAAAATATTTAGTTTTTCAAGAGGCAGGGATGCGAAACGAAGTGTACCTGTTCTGGTACAGTGGGCCCTAATGATTCAATTTTTATTCTTTGGTTATGGTGAGCATAATCCGAACATATTGCATGACGCTTGCCTCAGGAAAAGCATACGCGGGAGAAAAGAATGGTAGAAAGATTTGTCGTTGAAACTGCATGAGTTTGACGGATCTGTCAATTGCACCAAACAAACCTAACAGGATATAGTGCGATTTAAATGGCTCTGATGATGTGCCAATATGACGATATTGCGGGGAAATTCTGTTGAGAACGAGAAGAAGAACAAGCGTATATACTGAAGAGAGCGCGAAATACTCAGTAGTCTTTTTCAGAAAGCAGTTAGGCGTTGGTTAGTATACCGCTCTTTAGAACGCTTCTGACACACCGAAACTCTTTCGCACTCGTATAGGCAGAGTGAATCTTCAACGCTGCCTCAATGTGTTCCCGTGTTTGCAGGAGCAGAGTGCCTCAGTGCGCGTCACGCTTCTTGCTTTTTTTTTGTCGAAGAAAGCAGACAAAAGCAAGAATGCCGCCATCCCACTTACTGGCTTTTTATCTTATTCTTGTGCTCGCAAGCAATTCTTTTCATCAACTATCCATGATAGGTGGCACCTATAGGTGAAAACAATCAAGGCACAAAATCGCAAGTGTTCGGAATAATCAGAGGAAATGCAGCCCCATCAGGGACATGACTTCGCAAAGAAAAAAACATATCCACTTCAGAAAGCCAAGCTGTCTTGGGCTTTGAACTTAACCTAGATACCACATGAATTCTCTGCGGGGCTTCTTGCGCTTTTGCGTCTTTAAGACAGCATTAAGTTTGAATTTTATATAATATTTACTTATAGAATATTCCTCGAGGAAACAAAGATTGAATTTTTTTTTGTCATTTTCTCCTTCTTACGACTTTTCCAGGTACAACTAGCCCCTTTGATATTCGCACATCAAGCACCAGAGCAAAGATATTTATTTATTTATTTATTTATTTATTTATTTATTTATTTATTTATTTATTTATTTATTTATTTATTTATTTATTTATTAGCTTTAGGTTCCGTTCTGTTGGGCGCGGAAATCATTTAGTGCCTTTATGCCCACGTCTTAATAGCATCTTAACCCATCATAATACCTTATCTCATGAAGGGGAAGACGACCAAGTGCTTTTTGAGCAACACATGCTGCGCACCTCTCTGCTGGTCTGGACTTTTCACTGGTGTTGTAGAGTTCACCGCCCCACATCGAGCGGCGATGAATGCACAACCTCCCGAGGCTCTTTTCGTCTTCACGCAATCAGCGCGAATTGCTTCGAGAAAGCGAGCGAATATGTCTAGTGAGAACGAAGACACAAAGATGCACTCTGCATCATCTGATAAATCATTGCAAGGTGGCTTTGAAGCTTTTTTGCAGCGCTTAGCCACGCGAAGAATGGTCAATGCATCTTCGGTGTCAAATGCGTTCGTCGACAAAACTACGGCTGAACGGCGGCGTCACGAGTCCGTCATACTATAGTGTTAATTTAACAAAACCCCACTGACGAATCTGCGCAAGTTTAGCAATAACGCGAGTCTGATGACCACAAGGGAAGCTACGGGCAAAGCAAACTACAGGCCTGCCCTTCATGTGTGTGCCGTTAAGGATAGAAGGTGATACATGAAGGGTAGGTGGTGCTGGTGATAGGCGAAATAGGAATACGGACGGGGGGGGGGGGGTCATTACTGTTATTACTCCCTTCAAGCAGGGTACAAAAAATACTGCTAAGCGTCATGTTGCCAGAAATACAAATCTGCGGAAGAATTTTCGAGCAGGGCAGACGGACAAATCCTGGTCTTAAAAATTGTCGGAAGGATAGAACCAACCAGAGTGTTTTTAAAAACATCTGACTTAAAGTACGTACATGTAAGGACCACTAAACAAATAAAGGAGTTACCATTTTGACGCACACAAACAGGTCCTATTGTGGAAAAAGGCCTTGTCATCTATTGGAATCTGGACTGTGAAAATACCTCATGATTCCTTTATTCTCCTTCTCTTACTTCTCCTATATTCCGGCTAATCTCTTACACCCACTTCGCAATGTCTATTCGTCTGTGAACACAGGCATCAATCCCGAACTGCAAGCGTCAACAAACCTAGCAACTGACGGCCGGGTATGAGCTGAACAAACATTTGGGAAATGCAGAATGTAACAGCGCTCTGACTGTGCTAACCTGTCTGTCATGAAATGCCAGTAAAATGTCATTTGCGAAGTATCGATGCAGCATCGTCCCATAAGTACAGCTGTCGGCAAACCCTCCCCTTAGAAATTTTATTATGCATCTCCAGTGCTTTGGAATGCTTCCCGCTCTGTTCCCACAAAAGTTAGCTTTACGGAGATAATTACGAAGAAAGAGATTCTTCATAAATGATCTTGTTCGCGGCGTTCTTTTGTTATATTCACATGCCTTATTGGTGACCTCACGAAGTCTCTCACCATTTCAGTAAAGTTTTCTGAACTTTTTATGTTCGAGGCTGAAGTAACGAGCTTACGTGCAATCACAGTTATAGTTTCTCCTTTCCCCGTGCGCTCACTAGCTATATAACAAGCATCTAACAAGATGGTCGCGTAAACAAGCCCGTTCTGTTTGGATGCAAATTTGATCATCTAAATTGACGAATGCCTATTCATGTTACAAACGGGTGTGTAAAGCTGGCCATTACTTGTACCACCATCTCGAAATTTAAGAAGCCTTCACCTGTCTAAATGCACCACAAACATCAACACAAAGCGAGCTATTAAATGTGGTTGTAGTCCACTAATAAAGTCGCTTACACTCATCGAGCACTCATCGAAGAAATTGGTGTTTGCAGTACCTGTCACTTTGCTTATGTCGGCGCTACCAACATCGCTGCTACCAACAATCAAGTCTCAGCTTGTCTACAATAGGACTGCTATAGTAATTAACATCTCTTCACCCGCTGCCACTGCACAGACTTGATTTACGATAGTTGAATAAAATTTCCGAAGTCGGGATCAAACGTTCCAACGCCTACACAATTGAGGGCTCGCATAGGCAAGTGGATAATGTAAATTCAGATTACGTGAAGTATCGTTTCAACACGTCTGCCTGCAGCGATTGCTTTAAGATTGCCGATGTGTAAGAGAGGAGGGCATGCTCTTTAACGGACGCTGAAGAGTTTTGTTGGCTGCATGCTTATCAGGCTACTGTAGCTGGATAGGTTGAAATTTGAAATGATGTGCACTCTTCACAACAAACGTATGCAACATACACAACACCCAACACTCAACACTCGACTAACGTGCCTCACTGAGAACAGTGTCTCTAAGGAAACACAAAAGTTTCATAGTTTCGTTAGATGCACTGCTAGTGCTACTTCATGGGCAAAGGACCTGTCTTAACTAAAGTGATTGCAATCGACCTTGATTGCTCAGTGCAGCTAACAAGGCTACGCTACTATTGTAAATAGTCCGCAAGTGCACAATAAGTGAGCTAGGTCTCCCTGCACTTTGCACATAGAGCACTGTGGGAACATTGGTCATTTTATTTTAAAGAGAGAATATTTTCGCGTTTGACACGTTGAGAGGAATTCAATTATCCTGTCTGTTAAGGCCACACATACAATACTCGCACATAGGGTCATAAGCGAAAATTGACTCGTACTGATTTTTTTTTTCAAATTAGTCGTGACAGCAAGCCGCGCGCCCCACGCAAGGTGTGCTAGAGTTACATGAGTGCGTGTGAAATTTTAACGGCTGACGCAACTAAGTAAATGTGCCGCGTGCTGCACTAGCACAAGTAGCAAGTCGCTCCAATGAGCAGTCATGGCGCAAAGGTGGGGTAATTGCTGGCTAAGGCTTGCATCCATATTCTTAGAACGTAGTCAACAAAACCAACGAATAAAAATGTCTTGAACTTTTTTCTCTCAGCACAAACACAACCTCTAATAAGCAACTAGCTCACGTTATGACCTTAGCAGAGCTCGTGCCGATCATTTTGTTTATATATTTACGTGTGTATTTTCTTCGGCTATGCGCTCCGGCTGCGGTTGCAAGGCTCCTAGCAGCAAAAGCTGCAAGAGATCGTTAAGAAACGTACACGGAAAACTGTTATGTGGAAACACGTTTAACTTATGCAATATTTTGCCCATTAGAAAAGACAATAAATACATTATACTTGCCTATGTGCATATATACTTCCGGTTTCAATTTCGTATTACCATATACTTCCGCTCAAGCATCACTTAGCCGTCATAATAATAAAGAAATGTACAGCCAGATGAGGGTACAAAAAGACGTAGTACCAATGCATCTAAATGGACAAAAAAGCTAGAAGGCTACATCTAACCGCAACATGCTTTTTGCCGCCATTATGGAAGAATTCGAGCCTGCACTCCAGAAGTTAATACCTTCGCGTTCATTGACAGCGCATTTACACAAAATGGAACCGGTTCGCATTTGGCTCTGCGTTGCTATCGAATTAACCCGAGTAGCGCCTCTCTCCCCCTCTCTCATACATACAAGTTCATCGTCTGTTATACGCCCTCAGTCTCGGTGAACCAAAGATTATATGGCACCTATTTGACAAAAATTGCTATGTTTGCCTCTACTGTGCTTATGCCTCTCTACAAAGAAATGAATGGCTGCCTGCGACTGATATGGATGTACGCCGATAGAGCCTCTACAAGAGTCCACTGCCTCACGTGTCTGCGCTGCGATAAAAGCAGTGCCTTGGAAGCCGTTAGTTTGGCGGCCTGCAATGGCTCTCCGCGTGCATCACTTTCTCTTTCGAGTGTATCCGAAGATGCACCCTACACACTGATTTTGATGCAGGCATATTGAGGCTCACAAGAATAACAACACGGTTGTCGAGATTAGAAATGTACTGAAAAGAAATGTACATTGAGGATGATACGTGTTACGAGAGAACTCGTAATCACTACCGCCGGTGCAAGAAGTAATAAATGTGCATAGTCAACGTGAAGCAGAGAATAAATTAGGGTGCTAGTAGATGCGAAAATGGAGCTGGCGTCCAGAATAATTTTTGCGTGCTAGTAAGATGACGACACGGTGGGTTACAAAACAAGTCAGTGAGGGAGTTAATAAGTTGACTAATTTGCCAAAGCTAAGAGCAGTTACTATAGTTTGGAAACGAGACCTAAATTGCTGGGATTCGAGGCAGACTAACTATTAAGAGAATGAACTCATTTATGTAGTTAGTAATCGCATGGGGAAAACAGCAACTACTACAATGATTACACGTGAGCTCATTATCTAAGCCCAGAACAAAAGAAGGCGTTCAGCGAGATTTACTGAAAAGGCAAGACACTTTGTGTGTACGAAAGTAAGGCATGGGAATTTAACAAAGAAAGCCATGAGCGAAGTCATTAAGGAAGAACTTTTTTGTTCCTGTTTATGTCTGCAAAATTAACTTGCGTGGGAGCAGAGTCGGAGGCTTTCCAACGCCGTTAAGGCGCATAATAAAATTTTTCAGGAAAGTCTTGGCCGACATCTGTAGTTTTGGCATTAACGTCGACCGCTGAAGAGATACAGATTTTAGTTAACGCGTTTTAGTAAACTACGTTTCGTTAATAGCGAATCCGCCATTCATATAATGAGACTGGACATTGTAAGCTAGAAGAGATGCACAAATGCAACATTGCTGGTGATGCTACTGCACAGCTACCTCTGCAGCTTGCCCGTATGTCATGGATGGTACGGTATTTAGTCGAGTCCGGTTATTTATTCGAGAGCTATTACGCTGCATGTTAAAGGAACAAGACTTAATCTAGCCGACCTTGAGAACTTTTCCTCTGCAAAAGAGCCCCAAACATCACGAGAGGAATTGACGTCCGCGACGTCTTCAAGAGGGGCGGACGATGTTTCAATGAGAAAATAATAAAACGGAGGGTTTTCACCTCTGTCACTCAGTTACAATCACATTTTTTTATAAAAAACAGCATAGCCGAGTTTTCAAAAATGTTTAAGCTAAATGAAAGCTGCATTCATCGTATGCCCCGGCGTACATTTTCGAACAGAGTGCAGAAAATAGTTCGCAGGTTGTGGCTTGTTCCATTAAAGCAACGATTTCTTAGCGATCCCTCGTGGGCTTTACTGATTCCGTCTGGTGCTTTTTTTTGACAAATAACCTTCCGCCTCAAGCTGCCTAGCATATTCAAGAGTATCTACACGCACGTTGGCGTCCATTTGAGCATAGGCGCGATAATGCAACAGGCGCATGCTAGTGAACCGTACCACTGTGCGTCGCGTCCTAATTCTTAAACATATAGTATAGGACACGAATAACATGATTAAAATGCCGGCAACCGACGGTTTAACGCGTCGTGACGTTGGCCAAGCGTCCACCTGGGGATATGCCCTACTCTGCACTACCCCAGTTCAGTCCATTTGTTGTGGGTCGTGAGGCTTGTGCTTTTCGAGTGCACTCCGGGTCTGCTGGACGGCCAATACTTCAGTGTCCTTGTACGTAGACTGCACTGGACCTTGAAGTTAGGGCGAGTATGTCTTGGAGGTAACTTCAAGACATACTCGGTCCCACATGATGTGCCATTGGCCCGCTGGACCCACTGAACAAACACCGCACACACTACTCTCATAAAGTTCTGGGTGAAGTACGTGTAGCACATCGGGGCGACGAAGAGTGACGCGGTCTGCATTTGCGTTAAGATGACGGCCTCCTACCGACTGACTGCTGGGTGGGGAGGCGGCATTGTTCGTCGAGCTAAGCGGTAACACTTGGTAACTTCCCCATCACTGCTCACTTGGTCCTTGGTTTCGAACGACCGCACGGAACGGTCACTCTCGGGGGTGCGGAGGGTAAGTGCTCGCGCCGCCGAATGGGCCGTCTTGTTGTGGTTCGGTGGATGCACACTCGCCAGCTTGCGACTGGAGCCACTTGATACGGATGTTGCTGCCACGCTCTTGTAGCTGGAGCTTGCCCATGATGGCGGCCGCCGGCTTGCATACTTGGCCCTTGGTCAAGTTGCGCACGGTTCGAGTCGCTGAGCACGGTGCGACACTCAGCCTCGTAGATACCCAGAGTGGTGGCAACCTTCTCGGCTTCTGTGGCGTCCGTGCGCCGTCGCTCGTTGCCGTTGTCTTGGTGCCGGTAGCCGCCACAACGAACACTGACGCGAAGGCTTCCCGCTTGTATTCCGCTGCGTCCACGTACCTGGCGTGCCGGTCTTGTGCGTTCTGTTCGGTGAGGGCCTTGGCCCACGCTTGCAATCATTCTTGGTCGTACTCGGTGTGCATGTTCTTCGGGATAGGGTACACGTAAATGTTGCCCTCCCCCCCCCCCCACTCCTCGTTGATCTCGCACAGTTGTCGGCTGGGTGCTCGTGAGTTTTTACCCAGAGACGTCAGTATACTGAGGCCCGTTTTGGGGGTAAAGAGGCGCTCTATTTGGGTGGTGAGCTGTGCCTCGGCTATTTCTTCTAGGGTGCTTTGGACGCCAAGCTGCAGGAACCGAGCCGTACTCGTGATCTCCATTAAGCCCAGCGCCGTTTTGTAAGCACGTCTGGTCAGCGAGTTGATTTTGGTCTTGTCAGTGACCTGCCAATTGAGGTAGGCCACAAAGTAGGCGATGTCACTGATCACGAACGACTGCAGCAAGAGATTGTCTTCACGCATGCCCGCCCGTCATGTCGGGACTAGGTGTATGAGCTGTATGGCGTCCACTGCCTTAGTGGTTATTGATGGTCTCGTCGTTGAGGCCGCTCTTGTTTAGCAGCAGGTCCAGGACCCTGACCTTGGGAACTTCGGGGATGCGTTGCACAGATGCAGTCACAATCCTGATCTTGATCTCGATCGTGATGTGATGGCAATCCCGAGGCGGAGCGCGTTTTCGTCTCGGTCTTAGCGGTGAAAGGACAAACAGGTTGGATTAGGCCGGCAAAAATATTAGGCGAGTGCCGTCAAAGTGCTGCTTGATGGCGGCATCCACCGCTTGCAGCTGTTCCTCGATGCTCGCATCGCTGCCGCCGGCCGCCCTCAGGGTAATGTCATGGGAGTAGATCGCATGCTGGACGCCAGTTCCCGGTACTGCAGTCGCTACCCTGATCATGACGAGGTTGAAGAGCGACGGCAAGATGACCGAACCCAGCGGGATACCCGCGCTGCCAAGCTTGCGTTCGGGGAGCTTGAGGTCTCCGGCGTGCACTTCAACTCTGCGGTTGGTCAAGAAGTTATATTTATTTATTTATTACTTATTTATACAATACTGCAGGCCTCATTGAGGCCCAGGCAGGAGGGGCATACAATATACAGAATAATTGCATTTGCAGACGTAAGAACAAAAGGACCAAATTAGTGTGCACAATAGCAATGGAGTCCACCAGCTGCGAGAACCAAATGGGTAAAAAGAACACTCGGTCTTGTAACCAAACAATTCCCAAAACAAAAGTGAAGAGTAAATGTACAAATGAACCGTCAGTACAATTTTAAGCAATGAGAAGGAAGGTAACACAAACATCAATTTCAGTTATTACTATGAAATCAGTAGTTCAAACGGTCAATGGAATCAGTACTGTTTAGTAGCGACTGAGGTATATTATTCCAATCGGTTATAGTGCGTGGGAAAAAAGAATATTTAAAAATGTTAGTTCTGGCATTATAGGGAGTTAGAGAGTCAGCATGACGATGACGTGTTCGGCGTGCTGGCATTGGCGTTACATAAGGCTCAGGAGTGAGGGCGAGGAGATTATTTTTAAGAAGAAAAAGAAATTTCAGCCGTTGTATTTTTCTTCGTATTTCCAATGTCTGAATGCCATGTTGTCTCATTATTGCTGTCGGGGAATCAGTCATACGGTATTTCGAAAAAATAAATCTGATTGCTTTACGCTGTACTCTTTCTAGTGCACCAATGTTCGTTTTTGTGTAAGGGTCCCACACTATGCAGGCATACTCCAGTTTTGGCCTTATTATTGATGTGTAGGCTAAATGTTTAGTTTCAGCGGGAGCTTGGTTTAGTTTATGACGTAGAAGACAGAGTTTACGAAAGGCTGAGTCACATACGTTAGAAATGTGAATGTTCCAGTGCAGGTTATGAGTTATTGTGACGCCAAGATATTTGTATTCCCTAACCTCGGTTAATGGTTCAGATCCGAGAGCGTAAGGAAAAGATAGGCTATTTATTTTTTTAGTCATTGGGATGACTAAAAAAAGTCATCCAATCACTTTTTTCAAAAGTCATTTCAAAAGTCAAAAGTCAAGTTTGGGATGTTATTGTAGCTCGTTGCCATCATGTTGAATCTTGCTAATATGGCTGAGTGTTTGGCTTTGTCGAATACGCTTTGCGAATCAAGCCCCAGAATTACTGTGCTGTCTTGTATGTTGTTCTGGATGATTTTTTGTTAGAGTTGTAGCATAGCATCCTGTGTGCTGAATTTATGCCGGAAGCCGATCATTGTGCCTGGATAGACGCCTTCTTTTTCTAGGGATTCCTGCCACCGGTTAGCTATCATGTGCTGCACCACCTTGCCCACGCAAGACGTGAGCGAGATGGGACGCAGGTTTCCGATGTCTGGTAGTTTTTCAGGTTTTGGGATCAGGATCGCTCTTGCCGCTTTCCACTCTCGGGGCAGCTTGCCCGAATGACAGCGTTCGCTGAAGTAATGGTTAGGGCCTCGATCGATGCATTGTCCAGGTTTGCGTAGCATATTGTTGGTAAGGAGATCGGGGCCTGTGGCTGAGTGGGCATTGAGCTCGTGCAGCACCATCCGTACCTCTGATATGGTAATGCCTCAGTCGAGTCACGCGTTGGGTAGCCGCCCGTACTTGGGTCGGTTTCCATTGGCGTCCCCGGCAGATACTTGTCTTCCAGGCTCTTGATAACAGCGTCTTTGTTGATGTGCGGTGGTGTGCATGAGGCGGGCCAGGTGATCGCGCTGGGGCGACTTCGTCTTGATTTCGTTTAGGAGGTGCCGAAATAGATTCCAGGTGAAACCACGATGTAGTTCTCGTTCTGCTCGATTGCAGATTTCATTCCACTGCTGAGGGCACAGACCCTTGCAGAGGTGTTCAATGGCCCTGTTTAAGTCGGCCACCTTTTTTTTGAATTTCCTATTCAACCATTGCCGCTTCCTGCACGCCTGTATTGAACGTTGGGCCTCAATCAGATGGGCCAGGCTGTCCATGGTGACGACGTCCTCGTCCATTTCGAGCCCTGCCGTCCAGGTTTCGATGTCTTTGATATGATATGCTGTGGTGGAACGTTCCTTAGAGAAACCATCCCAGTCCGTCCACTTGTCTATAATGGTATTGCCCCGGAATAGGTTGGGTATCGTAATTTCAAGGATGTAGTGGTCGCTACCCAAGGTCGACGCCGGTGTTGTGCCTTGTTACTTTGCCCGTGTAGTCGTTTTTGATGAATGCAAGGTCTGGTGTGGTGTCTCGTGGGACGGCGTTGCCGATGCGGGTAAGATGAGCGGGGTCCGTGATCAGGGCACAGTTATGATCTGGAGTATCCTGTAATAGGTCCTGTCCCTTGGCTCTGTCCTTCACGTAACCCCACGCATATACCATATCAAAGGTATATATGCATATACTTATACCTTTTCCCAGCATTCTTTCCTCAACAAATGTCGAACATCGCTTTCTTCCTCGTAACATTTCTGCGTCGTGCTCTTACTATGTGTACTCGCATGATGTGCTGTTTGCATTTGGGATAGCTTGTAAACGGTGTATACAGCATAATCAAAACGTTGCGTGACAATAAAGCTGCGTCTCCCGGGGTGCATAAACATAAACTTTGCATGAGATTCCATGTTGAACAGGATGAAGATAAAGGTGATATTGCGCATCGCAATTAGTTGTATAGCTGTGCAGGAGCCGCTTCACATGAGCTTGGGTCATATTGCAAAATGTAGGTTGAGTTTATCTTGTTTTGCCTTCCTTAATTACATTTCTAAAATATTTGGGCAGCCTAAACGGCATACCAGCTCTCAAACTATTCGATGTGTGTGGTAGCCCTAGAAGCACACCTGTGCCAGCACTTGACGTGAGATCTATCTATTCAGTGTCTGATAACTTCCCCGGATGAACTTTGCTTTCTCTTATAAAAGCAGCGAATTTCATTCAGATTAATGCAAGTGCTCTCTAATGACGTCCCTGCATTTCAAGTGAACTTGAGCGAAGAAAGCTTATTTGGCTGCTAGATAATGCTTCCAGGCATATATTGGAACAAGGAATTACATGACACTAAATAAACTTCTTTTCAAACACCCTCTTCGTGGCGTTATTATTACAAACATGTCCATTAGGAATTATAACATGTTCACAATTTGAGACTAGCTGAAATAATTTTAGTAGAAGAATAACGAAATCCAGATACAATGTTGTATATCGGTATACCCAAACGGATTATAAAAAAATGAATAATCTGTTTAACAAACACTATATTTAAAGGAATTGTATGTAAAGCCAGTACTTTTGGCAAACAAAAAAATCGCACGCGAAGAAACACATAGCGGAGCTCTAAACAGAGAGTAAATGAAACCATGGTCACGAATTACCTGAACCGATCACCAAGCAAAGCAATGTGGATCGCCATTTCTCAATTCACAATAAATATATAGGATCAATGCTTATGGAATACTTTAGAGTGCCGTGTTGTGAATGGTTTGCTGGCGGAGAAAGCTTTCTTGAAAGAGGGAACCCACGTTTAAATAAATAAATCGTAACAAACTAAAAGCAGAAGTGAATTTTGAAAGAGTTATGCAAGACGGAGAAAATTTCAAGTGCTAAGCTGCAGCTAATGCGTACCTTTACTGCAGAAGAAAAACCAAAAGCACATCCAGCACAGGCTCAGAGCAAAATACATAATTGTTACTAGCATGCATAAGTGTGATGACATATCATTATGAAATGTCAAAAAGACACCAAAGACTCTAGGAAGGAATTGGCGATGAGGATGGAGGAGGATCATCAGGTAAGGCAGGTGCATTCCTCTTTTAATTTCTAGTTTTCTATTCTTGGAAGAAAAAAAAGCATGAATCAATTCAAATCAAATCAAATCAAAATTTGTTCATCTTCATTAGGTACATAGGTTTTCATTTCCAGTCCAACCTAAGCACAGCGTGCTTGTTGGTTGCTCAGGCAGCACGGTGAATCACCGATTGTGTACCACAAAACAATGAAGTAAAGCGTAATAGTACATGATATGCGTATTATACAAAATTATATAGACATATTGAGCATTTATGAGTACAACTCAAGGAAAAATTAAACTAAATAAATAAATAAATATAGGACATCATAATAGCTTGAAATGACCCATATCATAACTCACAGGACGTCTAAGGCACAAACCCAAGAAAGCAACCTTCTACATTCAAGAGGCCATCAGTAATTTATCTGCAAAGATGAGCACCATTTCCTTATCGATTAAATCGATAATCGATCGAGAACAGTGTAATAAAATAGTTCACACATTTCCAGTATGCCAAGCCTATTGTATTTTTCCTCCTTGTCAGCCTGTTGCAGCATAGTTCCATAGGTTACACTGTTTACTATTTGTTTAATTATGCGGCTTATGGCTCCCATTTTCTGATTAATATAAGTTCCATAGAATGTAATACCGTAGGTTATAACAGATTCAGCCTGTGCCATGTATAAGGTGCGTCTCAAGTAAACCAAAGTTTTACCTCTAAGGTTGTACATCATCGCAGACACAGCTCTAAGCCTGTTACATATAATACAATTAAACAAGCACATAACCAACTGAGGTGCGTACGTGCTCCACAGACGTCCGAAGGTTTTAAATAATAATGAACCAGACCCAGTCCAGACGCCCGGCATACCTAAGACTCGAAAGCGCTCGAGGCACAATCTCGAAGGACCAGGCAATGAAGCTTGAAGAAAGTGTGGAGCAAGGCCACAATTATGCAGTCCGCGAAGAATTGCAATAAGATTCCCTCTGGAGTTTCTGTATGCCGGGCCTGGAGAGACTCGGGGCCAAGGGACGGAGCCTATGCTTTCTTATTCTGGTTAGGTGCCCAAAATATGCATCCTCTGGAATTGACTAACCGAACCTGGAATAACGAAGCCGGGATCCGCTGGCGGCCGCTTGCAGTACATACACACGCTAATAGAAGACGTGTTCGAGGAAGCCTGCATGGCAACGAAGGCATGCTACTTTCCTGCTCGGTTCTGCAAGGCTCCATCGTCTGGCAAAACAGGCCACAGGCTCTCTTGTGCGTTTCTTTCTGCCTGACAATCTTCAGGAAACCTGTTCTGTACTAGTCAAGCAAACCTGCACCAGATCAGTTGCTAAGCAAACGGAACAAATAGCGAGTTACTGACGAAAAGCCGTCTGTGTCTTCTCTTTCTACTTGCCATGAAACGTCCGTATATGGAAAGAATGTGTTGAGTAACAGAACCACATTTTGATTTTCCTATGACCGTGGGCAAAAGTAATATCAATTGCGACGACAGCACGTCACTCACGGAACGTCTGGCTCTGCTCTGCATCTCATGAATTCAATGTGGAAAAAAAAGAAGACACGAAAGTTTGAAGTAACATTCTAACGCAAACAGAGCGCAGATTATCTGATTATTCGTAGTCGTAGAAGTGAGAGTACATGACGACAGGCTTATATTGATGTCCCCTGAAAAAGCTACCAACCGGTGTGCTGACATCAGAGTATTTGGGCTATGACCTGCAGCGGACAACATCAATGCAATAAGGTATATAATGCAGAGACCAAATCAAACACAATCACCATGTTTCACCCCTTCCAGAGTAGACTACATGAAATGCATTGTTCCTTGCAGGACCTGCCTCAAAATAATGTGTATGTTCACTCACCAGTGTCAATGCACTGCTACTGATGCCGTTGATAGGCGAGACGCTATCTCTTAGTGGAGATTTAATGAGCTCCTCAAGTATTTACAGCGAATTTTACTTCGTAATAGTCCCTCGCCTCGCTATTGCGTAGTCTCTGATACACTGTCAATCGACCTTGCTTTGCTCCTTTAGAATGTCCACCATTCTGTCGCGCTCTCGCGATAAAAACAATTACATGTCCCCCTATGGCAACGAAATCTTTTTTGAACATCGTTATGTTTCCTCTGTGGCCTTGTGGCAGGCAGAAAAGTCATTTGCGGGAGTGCATCGCGATAGCTATCCGAACTGCTATGCGTTGCCACTCGCTTATTTCCTGCCTCTTTAATGCACGTCATGGATTCCAGTCGCCATGTGGCACAGCGTGATTTACGTCTTCATTATGTTTATCTGTGATTAGGGCTGGTTTCTATTTAAAAGGCATTGTACGCTGCAGGCTAGCCCTTTGAAACAAACCTAGTTTCCACGCTATATTAAACCTTCTGTGCGTGTTCAATAATGTGCAATCAATTTCTCGTCAATATCGAATTTTCTTGGCAATAAATTTGTGGCATCATGACTGCCGCACTATCAAGTTTTATTTCACCATGGTGGATTTATTTCTATAAGCTTCATATTTAATGCTTCATACAAAGCATTTGTCTAGCTGGGCTAAATAATTGCACAATTTGGTATGTTGTACGCCACCATGTTTTCCCTGGTTTTGCGATTACTTTTCTCACGACATGTTTACATAAATTACCGAGATAGAGAAAGCTTCTTTTCGCAGTGACACGTCAGACGTGTGAAACCGAGTTTGACACGTCCCCAACCCCAGCATGTTCAAAGACAACAATGCAAACAAATCTCGCCAAATGACGGACTTCTCCGTCAGCATGCAAATAATAGTGCAATCTGTGCATCGAAAATTATCAGCAATATACAAAACAAACATATATAGCACGTAAAATCTTTGTTTGAAGCGGCATCAAGGAAAATGTAAATATAGAGGCGGTAACCTCTTAAAGCTTTCTATAACAATTTGCAAATTGATGCTGAGTAACTTGCCGCAATACAATGCGGCAGGGGTTAAAAAATCACCGAT
The DNA here is from genome assembly GCF_038994185.2 of Dermacentor albipictus. NCBI lineage: Eukaryota > Metazoa > Arthropoda > Arachnida > Ixodida > Ixodidae > Dermacentor > Dermacentor albipictus. Next base: position 442,444,486 of record NC_091821.1, read on the forward strand.
TCCTAGTAGTCCTCAAGTTTCCCCACAAGCCAAATGAATGCAGCAATGTGGTCCTGCTGGTAATCACAATGATGCTGCGTTATCATTGTCAGTGCTACTACTACAGTCAGCCGCAATATGAGTACTTAGAGATATAAAATACACTTTCCCTGCGTGCATTGCTTGGCGACCATTTTGGCATTTACTTTCAGTGATTTCTGACTCAAGTATGACTGTCAGTATAAACGCAAAATTTAAAAAAAATGTGCCTGAATGCACATTCGGAAATCTGTGTGAAGCGAACCCTTTGTGAAGTGGTTAGCGAAACGCTACAGGTTTGCCCATTTCTTTCATGCATCTCTAGCGTAACTGAAACGCGCGTACGCTTGGTCGGCCTATAGTTGTCTCGTATTTCTTCATTTTTTTCTCGTTTGTTTTACATGTGCGGTCTGCCTCTTAACAATTCACGGTTGTGGATATGTGCCCTAGTATGGGGATCATAATCGTCGACACGTGGCGATATTGTCAAAGAGTTAGTTGTAGTTGGCGCGATGGAAGTGCCCGTGTGATAGAAAGGTGAGAATTATTTGCTCAATTAAGGGGATTGTGCTATTGATGACATATATTTGACGCAGCGATGCTTTAGATTTCCTTCATCACTGAGTAATTACGCAGAAACAGGGCTCGCAGCCTAGAGCCCTATAAAGGTAGTAAAAATGATAGTGCTGTCCTAGGGCGAGTTATTCGGCATGAGAGCAAAAGTAGAACTCCCCCCTCCAGCAGCCACGGCCGTTAAATTGTGGTAGGCTTGATGACGAAAGTTTACCTTTGTTGTGGAATAGACTACCTAGACTTAATAAAGCGAGTTCCTCCAGGCTTCTCTTACCCTAAAACACGTGCCAGAAAGGCTAGGAAATTCTATATGGAATTTCATTCCCGAAATACGTGCCGCCATTTCGTTCGAGATTTACGATATTGTTGAAAATTATTAAGTCAGGGAGAAACACTGAGGGCGTCCATACCTCATTGTATTCTTCCCAAGAAACTAGAAAACTAGAGATAACAGGATTTAGGCTTTCTCTTTTACGTTAACCTTTTGCTTCACGATAACAAAAAAAATCGAGACCGCGAGACAAGGCGTAAATAGGTTTGAGCCGAAAGGCTACAAGTTATTTTTTTGTGTGTCCTGTGGCTGCACAGCTTGAAGAGAAAAACGAGAATCCAGGAAATAATGTAACACAAAGAAGGCGCACATCACGGTCGCAAACCGTACAAGCAGGGGCTGGCTGCGCTTTTCTGACATACTTATTCGCGGTAAATATTGACGCTGATAAGCATCAACAACATAGCACAAACAAACGAAAGTGAAACGAGGGTTATCTCTTGGTTCAGCAATTCTTTCTTTCCCGTTTACCTTAGCTCAGAGTTACTTCGCCCATTTCCAAGGCTTTAAAAGTTTAGTCCAAGAAAGGAAAGAACCAATGCCTCTATAATAGTGGAGAAAAAGTCGCCTTGAAGCTCGCTGGTTGCGCTACGTCCTGGCTTCAATAAAAATGAGCTTCGCCCTAGCCCTCAATTTCTGAAAAGCTTCACACCTTACGCCTCTTTGATCCCATCTCATCCGCGATGAAGCCGTGAAGATGAAGGCTGAGTAAACGCCTTTTTTGCAATACCATAGGGTTAAAAAGCTGTGTTCTATCCGCGGAGAAAGAAATAAGGTTGCCATCAACAGTATCGGGAGAATTACTCAAAAGAAAAGAACAGCTTGAGCAGAAAGCCTGAGCTCATATTCGGCGCGATACCAAGGGATAACATAAAATGAGATTCAGGACTCCACTGTAACTAATAAGTTTGTGACGACAGCCGGCCAAGTTTTTTTTTTCAGTCTATGAAGGATATCGCTTACTGAACTAAAAGGACAATCTTGCTGTCTGTAGGGCCAGGGCACCGACTGTCGTCGACTATGACAGCGTATTAGATTATAGACAATATTATAAATATAATATTGTATATTATTAAAATGAACTATTCAAATAAAATATGTCAAATTATTATCAATTATTAGTTGGTAATAAAATATAAGATACGTTAATTTTATATGAGATTAGAAGGAAGGCGGCCCCATGCTGGCCCTAGTATTTCCTTGCGTATTGCGAAGCCGATAGATGCTGTTGAAGATGCACACGCAGAAACTGAAGATGTTTCGCTGACGCTGAGGATTGGCTTTGGTTTTACGAACGGGTGAGCGCGACCAATCCCTCAGACCACACCGTCATGCTCGCTAGCCTGATCTTTTACTTCGTGGGAACGACAAACGACTGGTTTTAAGCGCATGGAGAGGAACTCACCAGCTCGGGCTTGCCCGAACAAAAGCCCGCTGATTAGTTTGGCAAGTCTCTTGGCCGCCGGCGTGCCGCCTAGAAAGACCGTGCTAGCCGAGTTCAGACTTACACTCCATTCTATGTAGTGTGGCACATATGCAGGCCGCGTTTGCGCTATGCAGTGGGGTTGATGAGAAGGCGGCATAATTGTGAAAGGTCGCACATATCCTCAAAGGAATCAAGGACGACAAGTTTATGTTCCTCGTCTTCAGGAACTCTTCGACAGTGCAAGACATCTTTGCTGAATACTGCCACTCCGAAGAAGCCAAATTCCATCGCACTGCCCACCCTTTTTCTCACCTTCCTAACACGGCTGCCACATTTACATGTGAGGACCTCCGCCCCCCACAAGTGCAGGCTGCATCCGGCAGCATTGTGCGCAGCATTCGCCCGCAGATTGAAGCTGTCTCTCCAGTATCTCCCCAGGTTTGCACCCTAGACGATTCCCACGTAACAGTATCCCTGGTCCAGAACGTTTTACAGCAAGAATTGACCAATGTCGGACTCCAGTCGCTGTGCCAATTAGCAGACACGACTTCTGTTCACCACGTGTACCCGATTTGCCACAAAGTTCGTACATTCGTCGTTCTTGAAACCCGAAAGAATGACGCACTTCTGATGATAGGCCAACTGCGTCTGTAGTGGGCGTGTTGGAAATATTTCTCGCCATTGTCACAGTTGGAACTCGAAGCTTTGGCCCAGCTATCGAAATACCCGACGCCCGCTTGCTAGTCCTCGCCGCCGACGCTTATCGAAGAAGACACCACTGGAAAATCTCTGCGAGCCCAACCAAACCGTTCCCTTGTGCCACGCCCACGTCCTTCCCGCTCGCCTCTGCCTCGTTGCTCTCTCTCTCCTTACTGCCGCCGCTCCTCGGAAGACTAGTGGGCGCAGTTCCGAGAGGTGAGCCTGCCGTAACCCGACCCAAAATTCATCTGCTTACACTGTCTGACCATCACAACCTCGTCGACGTGGACGTAGACGGCATATCTGTCTGTTATAACTGCAGTGTTCTTCTTACCATTTCTCTGCTGAAGTCTACAGCTACACGTGCCAATCAGGTTGCCTATCTTATGTTTTCTTACTTCATTTCCCTTCCCCTCCTTCCGTAACCTGTCTTTATATTCCTACGTGCGCTTAAAATAAACACCTATTCTTCCAATTTGTCAGCGTGTGTCTGCCTCACCTGCGTCAAGCACAGTGTCCGACTTTATGATGTAACAGTGGCGACGAGAAACGGAAAGCAAAACCCCTGGCAAAACCTTGAAGCGCAGGACGGCAGCTACGCTACGGGGCGATGACTCGACGATGGCACACCAGCAACTGCCGGATTTCGATGACGAAGGAGACAACTGGAAGGCCTATGTTATCAAGGCAGAGGCATACTTTGAGGCAACGGGCGTGCCGGAGTCGGCAAAGAACTTTGCTTAAGGGAATTTATAACGCTCATTCAGGGCCGGCAAGGTCGCCTGCTCCAGTGCCAGCCCATCGAGGTACTTCTGGTAGTCCCAGAGAGTGTTCAGTTCACATGGGTGTTCTGACTAGGTGTCTTGCATGCAAAATTACGTGTTGGCAAGCAATTGTCTAGTTTCCAGCCACAGCTGTAGATCTTGATGGGAATGTGACTACCAATTAAAAATTTTCGTTAGAGTGCATCCAAAGCTGTGCTTTTCATACAGGCCTTCCACATTGACGCATCTTGAGCTGGTCGTGTTTACGCCTAGTGACTGCATAATGATCGATCATACTTTCTATTTTGGTATTTGATGAATTTATTTCTCGTTGCGTTTTCTGTAGCAAGAGTGTCAGGCTCTAAAAATGGCGCAAGAAACGCAATTTTTACTGCCTGGTGTTTTAGTGGTGTTCCGATACTTTCTTGCTTTGTTGTTCTGTGCTGTTACAAGCCCTTTAGCTAATATTGTGGAAAGCCTCTACTGCTTTCAAATGAAATGAAGTGAAATATGAGCCGCCGATAATAATTTAACAAGTATTGAGATGGCAGCATTACGGGTTTAAGATACGCCAGCATTCTATAAAACCGCCAAATGCAGTGAAATTACGGGGTTTACTTGCGACGCTTCCTGCAGCTATTGATGCACTGGTGGAACAGACTTTAGCCTTGCGTGTCAGAGGAGTTTAACATGCTGCCGAGCTTTTGGGTGCTACCTGTGGTCTGTTTTACAGCATCGTTGTTTCCTATATGTGCTATCAGTGTGGAAGGTGTTCAATGCATAAAATTTGTGAGCCCTGCTTAATTTGTTTCTTGCGGAAATACTTCTTGCTTCCAGCAATTTTCTATGAAAAGTTAGGTAATGCAAAGCAGGGTTGATACATGCCCGAAGGCAAAGTTCACCTTCAACGTTTTGCTCAAACACCACAGCTATTGAAGTCACAAACACGCTTTCACTTTAAAGGGCAATCTGCAGCGGCCGGTTACGATATTCTTACAACGTATTTTATAATTTTCGCTTAGCTCATCCTGTTGTTTTCAGTAGGACTTCTAAGATTTATTTGCCGCTGAAGAATATACGCTTAGGACTGTGTCCGCCTCTGTATAAAATACCGTCACTCACCCAGAGAGATCCTGCCATCGCCTGATGAAATACGGATGAGATTTCATACAAATCGGCTCGTTAAACGCGAAAAAACGAATTGAGTTCCAATCACGCGATGACCTCTTTTTGTTTCAAGGTTCCACGCAACGGCTTTGAAAATATTGTAGCAAATGTTTTCGCGCAAGAAAAAATGCTTGAAATTGGGCTCTGCTATTCTGTATCATGCCCTTTTTCTGGTTTGTCAAGTTAACGCTTGCAGCTGCAATTTAGATAAAATTTTTATTTTTCATCATACTTCCGACATAGTGTACCTAATTTATGGAGAGTGCCTCCTTGACATATATTTTTTTATGTTTTACGTTAGCATTTGGGATCGAAACCTACTAGCTTCTCCAGGCGTTCGAACCTACCAGCGATAATGCATCCTAAGATTCCACACGCCTGCACGGATGTAGCATTCGCTCGATGTGACGAGCTTACGGCGACAAACACACAGCTATGCATGGTGAGACGTGCTTCGTTTACGCACAATATTTGAAAACTGAAGCCTGCTGTGCCGGGCAGTCCCTTCAGGGTAAAGGATGCACACAGGCGAGCGTGCTGCTGTGGAATGGAATTCACGCTTCATCGTCTTTTTGACGCGAAAGAGGTGGCGATGAAACCTACTTCAGGTCAAGGTAATTGACAAGCGATCATGTGTCACATCCTCGCCTGTTCAACGACGCGAAGCTGACAAACGAGACAAGTTCTGGGATACCACACTGTAATGGGTTCACGCTAATGTACAACCTACTGCAAACAGCCTACGCTGACAACTTTGTGGGAACAGCGTCGACTGCGGTTTCGTATGAAATTTCATCTTGATTGCATCAAGCGCAGGTTGAAGCTTGGACACTAGAGGCGAAGCCCGGTGGCATGGTGGAAACCATCGGTGGGATTTTGCACACTGGACGAAAGTTCTAATTGACACATTAGACACAGACAATAAATTGGCTTGTTGCCCTTACTATGAATATGTTTAATTAATTGCTAATTTTGAACATTGGTAATAACGTGTCCTTTTACGAATATAGAAATTCAGGTATAGCATTTTTATATGGTTTTGTATTATCATTTGTAAAATTAATATGTCTATGAGTTTAACATTATTTATTTATGCCTGCCGCATGTATGCTTGTGTATTGTTCATTTTCCATAAGTCTAACACGTTTACTTAATGCGAAAACGGTTCGTCTCAAATCATGTTCTTCATAGGAATGTGATTTGGGGTTCAGCGTACACTTATAGTAATGGTATACCATATTTTTATACACTTTGTTGATAAGGGTTTTATGGTGTTGACTATACAGGGTATCGCAGTTAACAATAGCCAGAGTTTAAAAATGTGACGATGCACTCTGAGGCGACGCGAACAAGTGCATGTTGCCTTCTACTACAGTGGAGTAAGTCACACCATTTGGTGTCTGCTGCTTAATTGGATAATTAGTCATGGTTATCCAACCAAATCCGGAAGCAACAGTCAGACAAAAAATACCAATTAGAAAGTTGTAGTGCGCTAGCCAAAACGCCCGAATAAACATTTTCTAACTTTCTTTTAGACACTAGTGTTCTTCCGCTTAATGCAGATGCCCGCGAAATTAAAAAAAAATACCACCTTACGTGTTTGCTTGCGCACGGTGTTTGCAGCCCTGCCAAATGCTCCGCGTACAAACGCCTTTAACCGGGTTCCCTGCTGCTGCACCTGCTTATCGCTAACACGTCTCTGTCCCGGTACTAATGCGTCACTGCCCTTTCTTCATTGAAGCGGCAGCACATTTGCTAGATGCTATGATCGTATGCAGCTTTACAGAGACTGTATTTTAGTAAAAGGTTGGAGTGTTTTGAGGCACAGCAGCAATGTTCCTAGTTTCGAAGATTTACCCTAATTTAAAGAAAATGGGAAGAATTAAACACCCTTTCAGTTCTTTTCTAACTTTTCGCAGGCGATATATATTACACATTTGTCGTATGCCAAAATTTAGACAAAGTTGGCCGGTGATTGATAAAACACAGTATGTTTGGAGCTTTATCGCCGCTATAATATTGTCTGAAATACGAACATGACATTAAAGCTAATGCACATCATAAACGTTTAGCGACCCGTGTATTTGAAATTGCCATGATTGATCAAAGAACCGTTAGTTATGTAGTTTGTTAGCTATGTGCTTTGTTCAAATCGCCCTTTGAACAAAGCACGACCATACTACAGAAATGCTCTTAGCTTAGCTGCAGAACACAATATTTAACCTCAATAAAAAAAGTATTCACAATGCAGTTTCTCAACAAAACTATAGTAAAGTCGTTAAATTTATGTGCCTTCCAAAGGTACTGATAGATTTCATATGCGAATTTTTCTCTATCGTTCCTAATATCTGTTTCTTCGGAGCTTGTAAGGCCTTTGCGCCTCTTAAAAGGTGGAATTCCAATATCTGAGAAGTAGGCCATTCTCTGTAATTATAATCATACGGCGCCATAAAAAGACAAAATAAGATTTATATAAACCTTTGGAGAAAAAGGGGTTCATTGCCGAGTCTTGAACAGGGTCTTGATACCTTCTAGGACAGCGCGACACACATTATGCCGCGAAGAGACTACTAGGGAGAAGAAAGGGGGAATGCGCGATGCGACCACAGTGAAAGCCGAGGGGGACGGCTAACAAAACCATGCGACAAGGCAATACCACCGCGCCCCAGTGTCGCCGACCAGACAGCGCCCACTACCACGGCGCTTGTGGTGCCTGTCTCACGCTTCTTTGCTGAGGGATGCTTACTTCTCTCTTTCATTTGCCCAATCGTTCATTTCCCCAATCTAGTCGTTTATTGTGCAATAAAGGAGAATTGAACCGAATACCAAGAGTGAAGTTCTTTCCTTCCTGGTTCCTTCGCGCGTGGCCTATGCCATCCTGCTGACTTACCATACAGCGAGAAGTGAGCAGCTGTCCAAGAGCGACAGTAATTAGAACATGCATAATGGCATAAGTATTAATTCACACATGGTATCTACGAAAAACTGAGGCACAAGAAGAGCCAGAAGAATACTATAGTATTTTGCTGAATATACGTAGAAGCCATCACTGACCAGTGAAAAACAAAATAGCAATCACATTTCCAATAGAAACATAACCAAACCGAAGGCGCGATGACAACATCGGGCGTAAAAATGGGCAGGCATATGTCTTTGTTCTCTATAGTCATGGTAAATATGTACAAATATTAATCGTATCTTCTTTATTTTCATGCATATAATATTATTCATTGTTATTTGCATATACTCAGTAGTTCAGTTTACAAAACATAATGTGTAGAATCATGCATGTGTAAACATCTATTTTGCCCGCTCTGCAGATGAAGGGCAAGGATGATTACTAGTTAGTCATGACTGTGACCACAGCTGCGGCCCTGCTGCACCAGGCAATATTGTCACGCGACACACGTTAATCACCTGAGATAGGAAAACACTAATAATTCGTGCTAATAACTTCAATGGAAAGAATTCGCTCAAAGCATCGAGAGCTTTATTTTTTCCTCATACAAAAAGTTTACATAGAATAAAACACTTCTAAGCCCGTAGCTTTTGATAATCTGCCCCACACTTTCCTCAAATTATCTGGCATACTCTGCGTCGTTGCTCGTGTTTGATGTCATGGTGCCTTTCATCACGCCACACTCGAGACAAGCCAGCCCAATCGATGGCCAGGCCCGTGTGGCTGGTGGTAGCGTGTGGAGCAGTGCCATTTTGCTCAAGCGGGTGGCAGAGTGCCCAGCCGAATGGTCTGAGAGCAGAGTTGCGTGTGCCGGGATGCAGGTGTTGAAGAGGCTGGTCAAGGGCTTCAAGTTAACAGTTTGTCGTTCATTCTATTCGAAAGATGTGCATATCGGCAGGTCAATACCAGTGCGAGAAATGTACTTCTTTGCTGCTTTCACATCGCGCCTGGACATCGTAAGAATGGTATTCTAAAACCTTATTAGTACGCCTACAACAAACTGTTTCATTCTGCGTTTGTACGCGTGGTGCGGGATATTTTCTCTGACGCGCCCCTTTCCTTCAAAAACCGCCACTCAGTAGCAAATGCGTCGTTTTCTGGTTTCAATGTTGAGATTGTATTTCGTGATTCGGACTTTATTAGGTTCGCCTGGCGGGGTTTTGGTGAGTTCTGCTCAATGGGGGCCACATCGAATTATAACTTTTTATTGATGTCGGTCTGTGCCTATCCTTTAGGTAGTTGATTTCTTCTGATATGTACGACATTTATAGTATTAACAGAGATAAAGTGATCTTGACTATGCACTCAGTGATCACTGTTCAGTTGCAGAACCTGCAGAGCGTCCTTTTTTGCTGTTTAAGTCAATCTTCTTATATTCATTTATTGTCCCCGCAACATTTCCCATTACTGTTTTATTCCTTCAATGCGCTGATTTCAGCGGCGATTGACGTATTTCTATTATTGAACAATTTATCGTTTTCGAAGCTAGCAGAGACAAAATAGTAGCAAATATTTCAAGCATAAAAATAAATCCACCTTTACCCTGCCTATGCTGTGTAATGAAGAAAGAGCAGTGCTAATTTGTAAAATAGGGTACTCGCTGACAACCGAAGAGAGAATGAAAAGTTTAGTCGTAGATTGTTCATCTCTGAACTCACTTGAACTCACTTGATTGTTCATCTCTGGCTGCTCACCTCTTAGAACACATGAGCTCTGCATATCTGTTGCTTCCTCTAACTGTGAGTACCCATAACGATAGCACACGAATTTCATGATTTGCTTCCAATGGGGACTACGACTGGTTTCGTTTTCGATATTGGTGAGATGCCGATGGATGATGGAATAAAATGCACAATGGACCGCGAGTACATTATACGGAGCAGTAGTAGGACAGATTCAAGTTCTACGGTGTAATTCATGAAGGCAGCTGTGTCTGCTGCCATAGTTCACTCACAACGGTAAAATGGAAGGAAATGAACGCCCTAAGTTACCGTTTATAGCTGTGTGGTTTACTTCACCTCGACATAAACATCGGTCGGCTGTACTGTGATTTAACTCGCATTCTTCTGTTACTCAAACGTCAAAAGTAAAAATTAGTTAATCAATCAAACGGAGCGCAAGGGCATGGAAAGGCACCTTGAATTGCGCCACTGCCACTGCTTAAGTCTTCTTCGTTTATGTGGGCACTAATTCATCTAGTGTTGTCTTGTGCTAGAGATTTACTTGTGGATACGCTACAGTAGAGTCTTTGTTACGTTCCAATACAAACTCTGTTTAGTATTTTTGATCGTGGTTATTATACATACAAAAATTGCACGAATTTACCAGTTATAAAAAATATACAGTACACGGAACAGGACCAGCGAGCCTTACAGACCAATATGAGCATAAGATTCTTTTATTTCATCATAATAATGTTGCCGAGAATTACCTTTAGGTGCCTACGCTATTACTATCGCTAGAATACAAACAACGTTTTCTCTTCGCCAGCATTGAAGTACTGGAGGTTGGAAGACGAGATGAGCCAGCATGTTTTCACGCAAGTGACAAGTGCTAAAGAAGCATGCTAAAATCAAAACAAACGCTAATCACTAATCACCTGCCTACATGAGAATCGGCTTCCCACGATGGTCTACGAAGACCGGGTAGCGCCGAGTAACCCCCCTACACTGCAGCGCTCTAAGCAGCAGCCACCGACATTCTTCGCGTACTTTGCAAGCTGGGAGGCCGCGGTCGACAAGCTAGCTTGAATATTATCGGCAATATACTACTGTATTATGTAAGGCATCTTGCTGTATTCCCGGCGATGTCCCAGGCCTCCATATTTTCCTGTCATCCGGATAAAGGGCACGTCGAATTCCTTCCACCTCACTGAGGTCATTCGCTAAGGTATTCAATGACCGGTCGAAGAGCACAGGGTAAATTACTGAGCCCTTTGGTGTGCTTTTAGCCAGGCCTTGATTTTCTTCAGGCCCCAGGTTTTTTCTGCCTACCATTGTGGTACGGTTGGATAGGAAGTACTTGATGTAATCTTAAACTCTCGCTGCACTTGAAGTGGTTGACGTGCATAATTATAGCTTCATGTGAGACATTGTCGAAAGCCCCCTTTACGTCTGACGTTACGATTGTTGCTTGAATGAAACTTATCTCTTACCTCCACGATCAGAAGGAGCATATCATTTGCTGACACGTGTGGTGGAAAGCCAAACATCGTGTTCGGGAAGTATATTTGCCCTCTAGGTATGACGAAAACACTTTGAGCGCCACATGGTAATATAATGTTCCTGCACACGAGGTCAGCCAAATCAGCATCAAATTCTGAATCGGTAATGGCTTTTCAGGCTATGCAATCATGGTGACATCACTGTGTTTCCACACAGCCGACATGTTGCCCGTTTCCCAACAACCATTGATAAATGCTGGTAAAAGTTCTATCGCAGTGGCTTTTACGTTGCCGAGTGTCTTTTTGTTTTAGTCGTTGCCTGATTGCAGCGTTGTTGGTCAGGTTGCCTAGGGCCTCTACTACAACTGTTTTTGCAAAAGAATACTTTCGATATTTCGGATTTCATTCCACGTATAAGTTTCTCTCCTTTTCCTGGTAATCGAAATGGCACCACACCAGAGCACGTTGAGGCAAGTTGCATACTGACCTTCCAACAAAGCGGAGCTACCAGGCTGCAGTGTTTTTCTACGTCCCGCCAGTACATTTTAGTAGTTCTTGAGTCTTTTCTTGAAATTGACAACCTTGAATTGTAATGCGCCGATGAAATACCCACTGGGGAATATATTCAGTCGTGTTTAGAAAATCAGCAACACAGTACCCTGTATATTTTTCTCTTTTCGTCCATGCAGTGGCTGATATTCAACACAGATGGCAGAGCCTCCGACAGAAGTTCCTTCGGATGCGGAAGGCATACTTGAAGTCTGGAACCAGCTCCCACGCCGTAAGGAAGAAGTGGATCCTCTTTGACTACTTGACATTTCTCAACGGCGCAACCCAGAGCAGATGGTAAGCTACCTGAAGTTTGTGTTTTTAATTGCTTATTGCGAGTCGGTGCGCTCGGCGCCCGCTAAGCACTACTATAAATGTGAATGCCCAGATTCCCTTCTCGTTTTCTCTCTGTCCCCCTTCTCTCTCGATAGTATTCTATTTCAATTCATGCTGCTCCTGTGCACACATTTGTTTGGCAATCTGGAGTGGAAAAGCTCTTTTCAGCAGCCTAAACATGTGGTTCGACAGCAACAGTTTAATGACACAATGTAATCGCAACCACTTCAAAGCCACTTTAATATAACGTAATGTTTACGTTTGAAATATTTTGAAACCCTTCACATCCCAAAAATTAGCACATATTGCAGAGTATTTTTCCTTTTTGAATGTACACTTAATGCTGGCGGTGACAGGTATTGCTCTCATTTATTTTGACGTAGCATTGTGTCTAATACGGAAAGAGGACCTAGCCAAAGGGCACCGCAAGTACGACGTCCACTTACATTTACTCCAAGCAGTGATTCGAGCACGTCGTCAGTGTTTCAGTCATTGTATATGAGCAGCGGCGAAGATACTGATCTAACTCTAGACGTTCCCCGTGTCCGAGCTGCAGACGTCACAGAAGTTGGTGAAACACTGGCTCCGTCAACCTCACTGTCTGACAAGGACTTCGTTGAAGGCGATCATCAAGGACCTTCTGCAAGCAGGGCCGATTCAAGCCCGTGCATCCCTTCACGCCCCATTCCACCTGCAGGCAACAAAAAATGGCTCTCACAGACAAGAAAGCAAGCCGGCATTGATGGTTTAATGGCCGCAGCCTTTATAGAAAATAGGGAGCGGCTAAGGGTAGAAAGGTCGTCATCAAACGCCGATCAAGATGACCTTTTTTGCTCAGCATTAAGCCGCTTTCAGCCATAATGGATGACCGCAAGAGAGAAATGACAAAGTCCCGAGTTCACAAGTTATGTTCTGTAAAACGTATTCTGGAGCTATTTAATCCAGACTTATCAGCGCCTTTCCCTCACCTCCGCAAACAGGTTCAACATATGGACCATTGCCATTGACCAGCAGCCATTGGCCGCCACAGCAGCCCGTGCGCCCACTTCGTCAATATTTCCACCAGTCTCCACCCGCTATTCTGAATCCATAGCACACCCATGACAGCAGGCATGTATGTTATTCACGCGGCCTACCTGGGCATGTAGCACGGCTTTGCCGCCGGCGCGAATGGCTTCCTTCGGATTCTCCGAGAGGACGTGTAAAGCAACGGTTTCGACTCTCCGCCCCGTTCCGCTTCTGCCGCTCAGCCCTTCAAAGTCTCGCCTCCGGCTTCCCGAACCTTTAATACCCGTCGGTCTCCGTTCCCCCGTCGGCGTTCTCAATCGCCGCCTATCCGTTGCCCTGAAGCTATACGAGAGGAAAACTAATGACTGCAGTTCCGCAGGCAAGTACTGGGATCTCAACGAACTCATCAAGACCTCATTTATTTCCTGCGAACGTCCTTTAAATTTATGCAGAAGCCATTGCCGTTTATGCGCTTGTAGACACGGCAGCAGTAATATCAGTGATTTCGGACCAGCTTCGTCTTAATATTAGAAACTTCGCGACGCCATATTCTGCCATTTCAGTGCCCACAGCAAGCGCTGCGCCGATTGAACCTTTAGGGAAGTGTACCATGCATGTTGTTATAAGCGGCACCTTATATACCACGTTCAGCTGGTTGTTCTGCCTGGCTGATCCCATGCCATGATGTTAAGATGGGGCTCTCGGTCCTCTCATCATGCCGCTTTACATTGTGCCCGTGCTGAACTCGCGCTGTCGCCATTCGGCAACAGCACTTTTCAAGATACTGATGACGCTTCCGGTCGCGTGTTCGCCACCGTTGACACCAAGGTTCCTCCATACTCTGCCGCACTTGTACCCGGTTCCGGTATTGGGTTTTTCGACTCCACAGTTCTTTTCCAGCCGTCTAAGCTTGTTGCTCGCCCTCATCCCCTCTTGCTTCGTTTTACTCTTTTCGCTTCCTTTTGCCCTTCTTGCAATTCGACAAGGTTCCAGCGCACTTTATGTATCGAACCTGTTGCCCTGCCCTGCTAGCCTGCTCCACGATGAGTGTCTTGGTTATGCTGACTAAATCAAACCAAGCTTGCTTTACGATGTGTCTGACGACCCGGCTTCTCCTCGGGTTGAGGCTCTGGCCCTTCAAGTTTCTCCTCCGACGCCGCCGTGTGACACAACACTTTACCGGTGTATTATACCAACCTCACTACAGGTCAGCACGATCAGATCGTCCATCTCCTTGACCACTTTCGCACCTCACTCGGCCAACTACAGTCTCGCTTAGGCCATACTTCCAATGTTGTCCATCACATCGACATCGGTAACCATGCGCATTTACACCACAGGCCATATCGTGTATCCGCCATGGAGCGTAGCGTCATCGCTGAGCAAGTTGGAGACATGCTCCAACACGGTGCCATGCAACCTTCGCACAGTCCCTGGGCTTCTCCTGTAGTGCTGGTCAAAATGAAAGATGACACAATTCAATTTTGCGTGTGCTACCAGCGACTCAATAAAAACATCTGCAAACACGTTGATCCACTACCCCGTATTGACGACGCGCTAGACTGCCTCCAAGGTGTCGAATTCTTCTCGTCTTTAGACTTACGATCCGGGTACTGGCAAGTGCCAGTGCCTGAGTCAGACCATCCAAAAACGGCCTTCATAACAACCCACGATTTATTTGAATACACCGTAGTGCCATTTCGCCGTTGTCACGGGTCTTCCACATTTCAAAGAATGATGGACAACATTTTGGGCGACCTCAAATGGCAGATATGCCTGTGTTATCGGGACGACATCGTTATCTTTTCACCTGACTTTCCTTCCCACTTACTTCGACTTGAACACGTCTTGAAGTGCATCGCCGATGCTGGCCTTCAGCTTAAATTTAAGAAGTGTTGCTTTGCTGCCCGGCAGCTGGTCATCCTCGGTCATGTCGTGTCAAAAGACGGTGTACTCCGTGATGTTGCCCAGTTTGCACGACCAACGACTTTGAAAGAGCTGCGCAGCTTCATTCGGTTAGCGTTATACTTTCGCCGTTTCGTCCGCAATTTCGCCACCATATTAGCACCTTTAACGCAGCTTCTTCGTGGTGGCCACAGCCTTTGAAAGTGGTCACCGGATTGCGATGCCGCATTCACAAAGCTGCGTCGTTTCTTGACGTCACCACCAATCCTGCGCCATTTCGACCCAAACACTCCAACTGAAATACATACGGATGCCAGTGGCGTCGGCCTTGGTGCCATTCCTCCTCAGAGTAAGGCTG
The DNA here is from genome assembly GCF_038994185.2 of Dermacentor albipictus. Classification (NCBI taxonomy): domain Eukaryota; kingdom Metazoa; phylum Arthropoda; class Arachnida; order Ixodida; family Ixodidae; genus Dermacentor; species Dermacentor albipictus. Next base: position 442,459,742 of record NC_091821.1, read on the forward strand.
GCTTCGATTGGTACGTCATCGCCTTCGCCAGTCATGCTCTCACTAAACCGGAATCGAACTATATTGCAACAGAAAAAGAATGCTTGGCTATAATTTGGGATATCACCAAATTCTTTCTGTATCACTATGGCCGCCTATTCAACGTAATAACTGATCACCATTTGCTGTGCTGGCTGTCCTCCTTAAAAGAACCATCCGGTCGTCTTGCTCGATGGGCCTTTCGATTGCAGGAGTACGACATTCAAGTGCTGTACCCTTCTGGCCGAAAACACTCGGACGCGAATGCCTTGTCTCGTTCGCCACTAACAGACGAGGTTAGCTCCCCGAAGGCCTCATTGTCCAAGTGTTCCCTTGCTGGCACGGACATTCTTCTGGAGCAGAAGACCTATGGATTGTGTCCATGCTGAGTTTCTTGTCCACCCCATCGACACCTACTACCAATCACGCATTACGTTGCCAAGCACATCACTTCTCCCTTCACGACGGGCTATTGTACCATCCTAACTACCTCCCGGACGGCCGCAAGTGGTTGCTTGTCATCCCTCAGCGTCTGCGTTCGGATATTTCTGGAGCGTTTCACGACAAAAATGCAGTGCGCACATGCTGGTGTACTGAAGACATATGCGCGTCTACGCCTTAGTTGCTACTGGCGGGGAATGTATCGATTCTTCCGTTATTATGTCCGCTCCTGACTTGTTCGCCTAGGCCGCAAAGATACCCCTGGTCGTTCAACCGCCCCATTGCAGCCTTTGTTTTATCCAGCACCTGCTTTTGATCGAGTAGGCATCGACATTAACGGATCTCTGCCAACCACATCAGACGGCAATCGCTGGGTTATCGCGGTCAACGACCATCTTACGCACTATGGGGAAACTTCCCTTTTGTACTGCGCTCCTGCACGTGACGTCCCCTGGTTTCTCTTGCGCCACATCATCCTTTGCCACGGAGCTCACAGGGAATTACTCAGTGATAGACGCCCCCTCTTCCTCTTCGACATCATTGAGGCTCTCCTCCAAGAATGTCATATCATTCATCCCACCAATACTGCAGTACATTCGCAGACTAATGGCATGACCGAACGCTTTATTCGCACTCTTGGTGGCATGCTGGCCATGTTGTTGCATCCGATTAAAGAACATGGGGCCATGTATTACCATTTCTAACCTACTGAATGTGTCTCGGGAGGATGGCGTAATTTGGCTGGCAGTAGCAATACAGGCAGTCCCTCAATGGCACACGAAATTGGATTGACGGAAAACACACAGTCGCTGCTCGGTGCCGTCGGTGCTGTGCGCATGCCCGTTTGATTTTGGCTGAGTTTAAAGGTCTTTTTTTTCGGAACCAGTCGTTTCCTGGGTTTGTGCCTGGAGCAGGGTAGCTATCGCTCTAAGGATGTGCTCTCGAAGGCGCGCGAGAACATGCGACAACGTCGCGTAGAGCCTGCAGCGGCCGCTACAGAGAGCCTTGAAAATCCTGGGTGTGCGCAAAACGCCGGGTGCTCTCCTGCGTACAGAGCGTGCTCACTGCAGTCTCCAAGGATTCCCTGGGTACGCAGAGTTGCTGCGGACGCCCAGATAAAACTTGCTAAAAGCGGAACACAGCAACAAAAACGAGAACGGTTGCGACACCACCTAGGTCTCGAAACAGCTTGGTTGGGTGATTTTCTTGCCGAGTGATGTGAGTGGATATTTTCTAGCATAATTAGTTCACTGTTCTTTTTTATTTTTCATGGGATACGCAGAGGAGTAACCACAGTTTGCGTTGCCCAGGATATTGATGGGGATTACCATCATCACCCCACGCACATTGTAGTGCCATCAATAGAAACCACTAACAAAATGCCAACAATTCTTGCAAATAGAAAATCTCAGAAGCCACGTAAAGCTAATACAGCCTCTCTTGCTAAGCTTACTGCGCTGCAAAATCTAAAGCAATTTCAGAAACAGCCTCAGGTGCAGTGAAAACATTGCTGTCGAAGCATCAGCAAATCGAAAGCAAATGTGTGCATCAGTTGACTACGACTGCGCCAAAGATGAAAGGACGACGACTTCGTATTCCTTAAGGCGGCGGCGCCCATTTGATGGACGCCCCCATGTTTGGAAATCTCGAGCTTTATGAAACGAGACAAGAATAGCGAGACCTCAGCGCTTTTGTATAGGAACGCTAAATGCTTGGCGTTCATCATCTAAAATCGCAAAATAGCACCCGCCGTGTGTACATATGCGCTCGGACGAGAATAGCGTTTGGGCCATCCGCTGCTGTCAGCGTATGTTTGAACTTGCAATTCTGCAATGTCATTATCGAAGCTTATTATTCAAATAAAAGTGGTCGCTAGAATCAGCATCGAACCGCAACACACTTCTAATTAGGAGGCTGCTTCCTATGCTTATTATGAGCTGCCAACTTACGTTGGCACGAACTATCTGACATTGATTTAAACGCCACAAATGCTGCAACGTTAGCAAACATTTTTTAATCATAGCAACCTGAAACACATAGTGGTGAACTTTGTGACCATCAGGACATTATGTGACTCAAGGGATTCGTATGTGGTACATGTTCTAGATTTCAATTGTAACACAGCAAGACCGTACCGCAAGTTTAATCCCGTGTCGTCGAGAATTATTGTCGACGATGAAAGACCATGCTATCAGCGCCGCTGCTGTGGATTCCGCTGCGTTGTAACCTTCTTTTGGAGGCAGAAATGTATTAGATATTGCACTTCACTTCTTGACAATTTCTTCATTTCTTGCGCCTATTTGCGCAGGTAATTCATGTCTTGAAATTTCTCCTCAAAAGAGAGAGCAGTCTGTATTTGTGTGAACTTTTTTCATGAGCAAGAAAAAAAATAAAGATGCAGATTTTTGTTCGCAGGTAAAAGGGGGCAACATCATCCTCATGAGAAGCATATAGCTATTGAGAATCAGTGTTGCCTTGTCCCTACTTCCACACTTTTATGCTTCATCTTAAAGATGTAGGACATCTTACTATGTGGTTGAGTTCAGGCTCTGTTTTAGTCACTTCGATGCAGTTTGCAAACAGTGTTGTTTTTCAGTTTACTGCAGTTGTACGGGCGTGCCATTTCCGCTTTTAGGGTTCCTATATATAGGCATGATATTTTTTTTATAATGTAGTGCCATATTTATACACTTAGAGCTCGAATAAAAAAAAAAACGGGAAAACAACGCGCCTTTCCAAGACACTTCTGATGAACGGAGCAATACGGTACAGTGACCATTCATTTGCTTCTATTCGCCGATGATCGATTATGCATCGAAAATTTGTGGAAGCAAGCAAATAAGGTGATTGTGCGATTTCGTTATTAAACGGAAGAAAATGTAATAATGAGCTTTGGATCTTAAAACCCAAAAAACCCTTCATATGCTTCCTTTCTCTCGCAAACACACGTTTCATAGTTGCGTAAACACGCCCATTTTTCTTCATTAGCAGAAAGCCACGTTCTGCAGCACCCAATTTAAATATAGCGTGTAGCCTCCCCCGCAGCCAGTCTTCAGAAATGAGAAGCGAGATCAAGCCATGTCCCCTTTTATACGTTCTCTTTTCTTTTCCCTTACTAATGGCCTCTGCATAAAGCTAGACTTGTACAGCCTGAAGTCAGAGCCTAGGGTGGTTACATATAGTATATAGTTGAAGAAAAGAAGGTGCACACTTACGAAAACTGCATCTTTAATTTTTTTAACGTTTCCGCCGTGGCACGGCCGTCGTCAGGCTGTTTTTTTTTTATTCTGGCGAAGACCGTGCCACGGCCGAAACGTTAAAAACATTAAAGATGCAATTTTCGTAAGTGTGCACCTTCGTTTCTTCAACTGCCTATGCACCGGACCTACAGAACTTCTCATTATTGACATATATATATATATATATATATATATATATATATATATATATATATATATATATATACATATATACAGCTCATCAGAAGTTCTGTAGGTCCGGTGCATAGGCAGCTGACGATACGATGGTGCACACTTATGAAAATTGCAACTTTATTGTTTTAATATCTATATATATATATATATATATATATATATATATATATATATATATATATATATATATATATATATATATATATATATATATATATATATACAGCATATGCTGTACGCAGTAGACTCGTGAAGGCACTCTTTAGACTAATGATGTGCAGCCGAGTATGATTCCTGGTAATACTTCGAATATATTGCCGCTTTTGCACGAAGCGCAACTAGTCGCGTTGTTTCACACTTGTTTATCTGCACCTTTGTCAAGATTTATTCCAACTTTTGTAGGAATAAAAGGTAATCCAGCTGGTGTCAGGAGGGAATTAGATCGCAATATGGGCTCGAAGTTCTCGTGTGGTTGGGCTGGTCTTACGGATACAGCTAAGTTCCCCGTTAAATGATCTAATAATGTGCGGACGTTGCATTCATTCTAATAGGTGTTGTGTCAGCACTCTTTTTCTTGTCGTGTGAGTATCTGGTGGTGGTAATATATTATAAGCATTTGCTTCTGATAAATATATTGCTGCTGGGAAATATAACAAGCTTGCAAATAAACACTCTTGGACAAAGTTATACCCTTTGGGGTGTACATCTGCCACACAAGAATTCTCGTCATCTCTCTTGCTTGTATTTATTTTCTTGAAAACGCCACGCCCGCTACTTTCCTGTCGGGATTACTATGTCATGCTGATAACGCGCATGCCGTTCGTTGCTGGGAAGTACCGGCCTCGCAGCGTTAAAGAAAGGAAATGCAGACAAGACAGATGACGTTTATTGTTGCGTGGCAAGATACAACCCCAGAGGTGTGATTTTGTTTTTGAGTGAAATATTGGCTCCCTCTAAATTGAATACAGCTTTATTTTATCGGTGCCTGGAATAATAGTGCCGCACTCTTAGAGTTTGCGTTGAATAGTGATACTATTTTTCAGCTAAGCTTTATATGGCTGACCAGCCAACACATCTTGGCATTAACTGCTGCAATAGCTTTAATTATTTGCTGAAAGGAATGTCGCTGTGTGAGACGTCCACATGATTAGATATAACCCTATTCACAATTTTTGTTGCTCCCGCCATCATTATGAAGGGCTTTTACTCGCCCAGAAACTGCATCAGTATGCGGCACGGGCTGGTGTCGTCTGATGGTTCAAGTGTTTATCAAACCATAAGAAATGAGAGGCTTGAAATGTTCAAACATGACTATGCAGTCCTTTATCAGTTGATGAACCAGATGTGAGCTGCACGTGCTACGCGCTGGCCACAGGTACGTAATTATTCCTTGCTTCCCAGCAGTTCAACGCTATCTGTCAGATAACAGTAATACTGTGATAAAGTTCGTTTCACTCTCTGTCAATACCGACCTAAAGCAGAGCATATAATGCGGAAAGTGTATAGAGTTTCAACTATTATAATTCGCTCGCTGCATGTGGCCTACAGAATATGGAGCTTATTTTATGTGGCCCTTTTTACAACGGCTCCATCCATTCTAAAGTTGGGCCCCGCTTGGAAAACGGCACACATAACGCCAAATGTTTACGCGGTATTTCAGATGAAATCTGTCGGGTCTACGTAAAGGGCTTAAATATTTGGCCGCCGAATTCGAATACCATATAAAAAATAGGTTCTTTTATGGATAGGTGCCGCTCAAAGTCGCGTATTGCGCGTGGTTCCATACACATAGCATATAGCCACACTATAAGAAATTGATAATGCTCATCACACTAACATGTAGACACTGGGAATAAAACGCGGGTACATGGCACAAAAAACGAACCCGCTAACGACTATATATAGAGATAGATGCAAATGAGAGAAAGATAGGGAGGCTAACCAGAGTTAAAACCTGCGATTTGCTACCCTGTACTAGGGGAAGGGAAAAGGGAAGTAATGATGGAAAGAACAGCGTGACAAAAATAAAAACGTGAATAAAAATGAAACGGGACGGAATGGTATCATTATAGTCTTTCTAATAGGCCACTGCAACGTAAAAAGGTCAACAAAGCCATGACCGACTTTCCGTGTGACGACATTTCATGTTGACATTCCAAGACTGACTGTTCTGAAAGTTGTCAAGGCGTGCCAAAGCGGTCGCTAGTGACACCCGGTGCACGCTGTGTCGAGGACAGTGGCAAAGTACATTTTTGATAGTCTCCTCGCCGCCGCAGTGACTGCAAGCCGCGCTGTCGTCCATACCGACTCGGAAGGCGAAATATTTTGTGTAAGTGACGCCAAGCCACAGTCGGCAAAGTACTGATATCTCGAGTTGAGAGAGTCCAGAAGGGGGTCGAAGTGGAAGGGATGGGTCCAGTCGGTGCAGGCGTGTGTAATTCAAGTTGATGCTTTCATTAAAATTGTGATGGCTTCATTTGCAAGCACACGAATTTTCATTGCAGTGTCTGTTGTTGAGAATGGAATGGGATCTTGCAAGCCCTCCTCATGTGCAGATCGTGCTGCTGCGTCGGCATGTTCATTGCCCATTATGCCACAGTGGCTTGGAATCCTCTGTAACGTGATTTCGTGTCCTTGCTCGACGAGGTGGTGAAGCAGCAGTCTGATTTCTAGAGCTAGTTGTTCGTGGGACCCACGGCGTAAGGCAGAAACCAGACAATGAAGAGCAGCCGTTGGAGTCACTGAACACACCCCATTTATTAGGTAGTTCATCAGAAATTACACGAAATGCACAATGAATAGCTGCAAGCTCCACTGCAGTCGATGTAGTCTGATGGAGTAGTCCAATGTTTATGGTGGAGGTTTTTGCACGAAACATCACCAATCCTGTAGACCCATTCACCGTGGCTGAAGCGTCAGTATATAGATTATCATGCTTGTTGTATGTCTCGTACAGCAAGAGCAGTGAAAAAAAAAGTGTTCTGTTAAGGGAGAATAAGAAGAAATTGTAATAATCTGATTATTCGAGAAACACGAGATCTTAAAAAAAGGTTTTATACAGGCCCATTTTGGGACTAGTGGGTATCTCGTAGCCGAAAAATCAACACTAGACATAAACGTAGCAGCAATTATTCATTGGTTGAAGAATTAAAGGCTATGTGCGAAGGTTTTAACCCATTCGGGACCGGTTTCTTTTTTTTCTTGCTATCTTGAAATAAATCTAATATATTAGCTTACCTTTATACTAATAATTCACATGCAAAAAATTATTACTCTTGCCTAATTAATTTTCGAAATATAGCCCGTGACCATAGGTCACACTGGGCCCTTACGCTACAGCAAAATACGCGAAGCTAAAGACATTTATTTCAAGCCATGAAACATCACAAAAAACATATATAGCGAATAGTCGAGCACCTATTTAGTGTGATATGGGTCAAATCATGAAATACACATACCGTCGTCATACTTTGTGCATTGTGTGTGCACTGCGCTGTTGCAATTATCTCATGCACGCCTCCACCTCTTGTCATTAGGTATTGGTGCAGCAAAATGGGCCACATGGTCATACCATGTACCAGTCAGGGCATCACCAGCCCTTGGGATTCTGCGTTGACCAGGTCCTCTATGTTTATTGTCCCATCGCATTAGGTAGCTTTTTGCAATTTCCCTGCGGAATTCCACCTGCATGACGTTGAACCCTGTGCTACGACTTAGCGCCCAAGCGTTGCTGATAGATACATCACAAGGTCAAGTGAAAATCGGCCACCACCACTTTTTGCTACGGATTACAATCCTGTCGGCGCCTACATTTGCATCCATCTGGTCCGTACCTCCGATAAAACTTGTACTGAGCAACAGCGTTTTTTTTGCGGGCCACCTTGATTTGCTTGTTCTGAACACGAGAGTAGCTGTCTGCAGATGACATTGGCTCTACGCCGTGAATGGTGCTTACGATCGTTACTACAGAATTGTCCATCCAGCGGACAACAATTATCCCATTGTCGCTCAGCACGGACTCTGCGTGCCCGCGAGGCTGGCGCTTGACGAATTCTGGTCAAGCGATAGGGCACTCTTTGGGAACACGGCTCTGCTTCACTGTGCCCGTGCCTTCGTAGCCCTGTGCCTTGACATGACTGAGTAGCGGCATGCCTGTGAATAAATTACCAAAATAGAAAAAAAAGGGAGGTCGTGCGTCTCTGCTGCGAGTTCATCCACCATTTGAAGAAGTTGCGCCGCTGCTTTTCCGAAGTCATTCTCATATTTTTCAGATGTTCCGGGATCCTCTGCTTGCCTTGATACACTTTGAAGTTTACAAGGTTCTTGGCATTTAGGCACCATACTTTACACCCGAAGCGGATAGGCCTTCGCGTATGAACTGTTTACAGCCATGACAACCATAATACTCAATCATACTTTCGTCATAGCTCAGGTGACGCACAGGTTGAAAGTGCTCCAGAAACCTTGCTTTCAATAGTACCATCAATGGACGCAACTATGCCAACCGCTTACTAAGCGTTAGGCTTGCATTTCGCACAGTGCAGGAATCGCATTATCTGTACGAAGCGATTTCTTCGCATAGCATTATAGGCCATCGTGTTGCGCATATCCAAGCCGCAGTCCCAATAACATTTTTTCCCTGGCAAGCGGTTATCGCCGGACAAAACGAACACTCCAAGAAAACCTAATTCTTGTTTGGTAACCTCCGGAACGGGCATATTGAAAAATAACGCACACTTTCTTGTTTGTACGAATGGCAGCTCCACGAGCTTCCTCAAAAAAGATTTCGAACAATTCAACAGGTGAAAAGTCCCTGTAACCAGCAAAGTTTGGGTAGGGAAATATGCCAAAGCTTTTCTGCGGATCACCGTTCGTCCACTTAGAAGCAGTGGATAATTTCGCAGGAATGGCTAACAGCAGAAGAAACCTCTCATGTTCCGTCACCTTGCCTGCCGGGGTCGCCATCGTTCGAGTCGGATCCACCAATGCGGCGTCCGTCAGAGAAAACAGTTTCAGCACCGGCTCATAGCTTCCGCCCGATTAGATTTTCAATGAGCCCGCCTGAGTCTTCATCGGCCGACTCTTCATCCGAATAGGTGCTACCCTCTCGCGGGTCGATATAAATCACTGACGCGTCGTCATCGTCTTCTTCGAGTATCTTCACCATTTATGCCAACATCAGCCTATTCAGACAATAAAATAAGAAATAACCACTGTGGGAACGCGCCAGCAGCCGTGCAAGCGATGAGAATGCAATTCATAAAAAAATAAAAAGTTAGGTAGCCTAAAGGGCCAGGGTGACCATATGGCAACGCGCAAGATAACACGGTTGTTCATGGATAAATCAAACATTATTCTTTCACAAATGATCATCGAAGGTCACACAATCAAAGAGCGATATGGAGGTAAGGATATCCGACCATTGCCTAAACAAGTAGTGAAAAAAAAAAAACATTACCCCTTGAAGTGATGCATGGTGACGCTACTCACACAGCAACACTTATTCCCTCCTTTGCGAGGGGTTCCCACAAAATGACTGACACCTGCTGCCACGTGATATCCGTAAAGGGAACTCTCATCTGTCTAACGGTATGTCAAAGGCGATTTTGGTGCCATTTGGTCAATCTTAATTAATTGAAATCTACTGTGCAGGCTAACGTCACCATATGGTCACGCTGGTCTTTAATGGGTTAACGAAACACAGGTGGTCGCCTTTCCAAACACGCAGACACAGATACGCACACACTTGTGTATACATTCATACCCACGCACGCACATACCCAAACACATTAACACCCACACTGCGTTGCTTCGGAAAAGCGTTTCTACTACAGCAACGCAATCAAGGTATTCAACACCGCACTATTTTTAGACAATTACTTTTTATGTAGCCGAGGCGTCCTTTTCCAACCATCGTTCTGTATTTATTTTTACAGGATTCTCAGTCCTAAATATTAGATCGGCTTGAATTGCTTCAGTCGCCAAAAGGCACTGCCTTTTCGTCACTTTATTTTTGGTCGTGGACGTGGCTATTTGAGTCGTCCTCTGTTATTTATCAAACAAGATCTTCGCGGGTAAACACACTCTCTTAACTAAATAACGTGGAAGAAATTATGTTCCGAGGCCATCATCTTTACCGAAATCCGAGAACCAACGGCGACCGCACACTTTATTGTGGACCATTGACCTTGGGTACGACAGCACTTCCTTGTTGTACATTACCCAGCTTCATGTCCCATTCGCCGCCTCCCTCGACGCCTCAATAATTCAATGGGAAACAAGTGCTGCGCACACCTTCCTACGAACTCTTGGCACTAAGTGCGCTGAGAGGCCTTAAACCACTTGCATCTAACGGGGGAAACTCCGAGGAGTTGCAGTGAGAGGGGTCCAAGACCAGGTTAATTTCCACTGCCACTGAGGATTGTGTAGTTGCATGCACCACTATAGCAAGCTTATGTGTAGTTTGCAGTAGTCAGATCAAGTGACTCATAGAAGATGTTCATTGATGGCCGGCACGTATGCAATGTCACATAGCCAGTGACGCAGGCTCGGGTGAAATAGGTTAAATACATACAAACACCGCAAACGGAGCGAAGTTCCCAAAGAATGGTAAACGCAGTAATGGATAGGCAGCTTTTTGCAGCCCGTATGTGCTGGTTGCTACCTTTTTGAGTAGAGAACTCGGGGCAATGTTTATCTTACGGTACAGACAACTTCCTACTGGTTGCTATCTGACCAAGAAAAAATTCTTCAGTCATTGAATCGCCAGTCATTGGACTGGCGATTCTTCGCCAGTCCCCCAGAAAAGGCGAGAGTGTACCATTGCAAACAATTGTGGCACAAATCGCGTATAGATTATAAAGGGCATGAAATACTAAATGTATCTAGACATGTGTAATACTCCACCGTGCTTACTCCTTTCATCATCATTCTTGGCTCGATAAAACTGCCTCACCTTCGTCTTTGTGGCACAGATATTTAGCAGCTACAGGCTATGTAGCTGTGCGCACGTCATCTGCTACTCCTCCTGCCTCTCTAAGTCAAAAACGCTACGCACATTCTTGAAAGCAAACGTACAGAGGCGCGATCCTCCAAAGAATGCGGCGCATGAAAAGAAAAGTAATAAGATGTATCTATATTTTAACCTGACCTTACGCAAGAAAGACGAATACCTTTCGGAGAATTGCCTTATTTTTATCATATCAAGCGTAAATACTTTCACTTGCGACTCCTTAGCGACAACGAAGCAAATAAAGATATGTTTAACGCTTTAACTGGCAGATCAACAATATTGTGGGCCTAACGAAAACGTATGAAGAAGCTAGACAACGGTAAATATTAGTCTGCGCCTTTTAATTCGCTGTTATTCAAGTAACTAAGTGGTAATCACAGAATTGGCAACCATGAGCAGCAGCAGCGGATGTTTTGGTCACAACACTCTAAGGCGTCGTCAGTATCATCATGACGCACCTTGTGGTCATATTCTCGCCAATGCGAAAATTGATCGCTTTGTTTAGGGAAGATTTTATACTGTGTCTGCACAGAGCTGCATCTCAAGAACACATGTTGACCTAAGAGAAAGTACCAAGCAGCTGGTAGGCAATATTTTTGAGCTACTGTATCTCGCTAAGCTTTATTTCTGTAGAAACTATATAGACAGTCCAGGCGATTTTGCACCATCTGCGTCGACCTCGCCGCGAGGTTCCGTATAAAGTCCCAATGCAATAAAATCGCGGTAGCACGCCGTTATCTTGTAGCTGCAAGGGCAAGCATGCGAGGGTGAGCCGGGAACGATTGTGGCTTCGTGTGGCCGCGGCTTCTCACGCGCGCAACGCAGAAAGGCTGAGAGGGCGCGCGTCGACTTTTCGCGCAATCGAGGACGTGTGCGGATTGATGTGCTCGTGCTAGGAGGAAGACAAGGGGGCACGGCTGCATGCCTCTCCGCTTCTCCTGTGACCGCAGCTGCGATGGGTGCAGCTGACCGCGGCCGCGCTCCTCGCACCTCGTAGGTAATATGCGATGGTTTCGAAAGCTGGCCGACCCGAGATAGCTGACGGCTTCGTCTGTGCTGTGTCCACTAGGTCCTATTTCTTGTTTAATAGAGAGGCAGCACGATAGGGAATTCGCTCGCCGCTTTTGCCACTCTTCATGTAGCCAGCATTTTGACAGCGAGTCTCCGCGATTATCGACAGAAATGTACTCGTGTTTGCCTGTGCGCATGTGACACGGTGCTTGTTAATTTAGTCAGGAAGCCAATGTACACAACAATTTATACAGCTGATAAAGGTACTAACCTTATCTGGTACTTCTGTCTAATTATTTGCTATCGTAATCAATGCTTCGCTATTCGGGCGAAAGTGATGCTTTCTATAGAGGAAGCATTTGTTATTTCATGTGATATGTATTTGAGTAATATAAAGAATAAGTGAAGCAATAAAGCTTTATCGACCAAGTCTTTATTTTCTTCTGAGATAAATGGTCCCTTACAAAGCCACACCAAGAGGAGCGGTGCTCAGATTCTTACGGCAGAATACAACACAAATGTGTGACTATGAAGAAACAGAACGCAATTCTTTTTCCCAGTACTTTTATTAGGAATTTCAGTTGCCTTAGGTAAACAGATAATTTATAACGTTGCCTGCATATGACTCGCCAGCTTGAAATCTATATAGCGCCTTCAGGCACTGGTTAAGGAAGTCCATATAACCGCCCGCAGGAATTCGTCCTTACACATTTGACTTTGTGACTACATTGGCCATACTCTTCGACCCCCTTCTCATTAGAGTTGATCTTGGTGGCTTTTATAATTTCTGCAGTTATTTTTGTTAAACTCCCCACCTTTCGTAAATTACGTTTAGAACACTCCACATGGTGCGCCTACATAATCTATTGCAAAGTCCGCAACTGACCTACACACCTACATGACCCGTCTAATGTGACAAGTCCGTTCGTTCAATTGCTTTTCACCTCCACCGATTGCGATAGGTTGTTCCTGGTGATCATGTATGTGGACTGCCACTACGATCACTGACAAAGCACGTAAGAAAAGAAAATATGTTATAGTGTCTGAGTTTCGACAAAAAGGGCGGTAACTGGGTGCACCACACAACCTCGCCAATGAATGAAAATAATCATGGGAGAGTAACTGCGTAGAAACTTTCGATGGTGGCTGTCAATGTACGAATTTAGCTGAAATTTTCTAGAAAGCTTTACATTTATCGAAGGATTAATGCGTTAGAACGGATGTGAGTTCTAGAATGAGAATATTTAGCCAGTGCTTGTTGATTTGTTGCGTAATTACATGGTAAACTGAGCCACTAGCGTGTACAACTGGAGCGGTAGTATAGGTGTATACACAGCACAATCCGATTCGTCCTATATGGTAATATATTTGATGTCCTTAGAGGCGCAAGCGCTGGCCTGCAGGGCGAGTACCATCGGGCCCTCCCACAGCTACCCCGACGTTTGTAAGGGCTTTCAGTGAAAGGGAAGGCTGTTGTTACTGTGTGCTCATGACCACAGTAGCTAGACAATACCCCGAAGCTCTCGAACGAATGCGCGTGCGTCTCAAATAGCTAGTTGGCGCTCGGCGACCAACGCGCTGCGCTATACAGTCTTGTGCAAGAGCACGAGACCTGTGCATCCGTGTTTTTTCTTTGGCGCTAAAAATCGAGCCACTACCGACGGGCAAACACGACAATAGACTAAAGACCAAAAGCGAACTATCTGTTTGCAAACTCTCACTGGGTGTTATAGGGCTGAACCGGCATTCATGTCACGCATATCATTGTTTCAGAAATGTTAGCAGCACTTATTTGTTTCGGCGTTGTCTTGGCAATTTTCGCAGGCGCGAACACTGGAGGAGAAGTAGTAGTAAAATAGGCCTATAACTAACCGTGATATTTGCTTTAGCCTATGAGGTATTGTCTATGAGTTATTGTGACCTTCTAATTTTTTTCAATATACCTTGGATACAATTTCACCGTTTTTCCGGTGCCCTACACGTATTTGTGTGCTGTGAATTTCGCTTGTCCCTCGATTTGCGATAGAGCTACATTGTGGTGAGCAAAACGAAAAATTACATATGAGATTTACGTCTTCCTAAGCCGCCATGTACCAAACAGGGCCCGCAAACAGCCTGAGCATTTCTTGCATTGAGGGAAAACAGAAAGTGCTAAGGTTGGTTTGCAAGTCCTTCAGCACAATTTTTATTTGGTACATTCTGAACAAGCCATTGTGATACAGCCTCTACAAATGTGCACTTCAAAATAACGTAGATCTGATGGTCACAATCACTGTACAAAATTACGACGTTCAGCACTTTGTGATGTATATTAGAAACATTCTTTTTAGACCTGTTCTATATTGCCTAAAAGGCACCAACTTTGTTTCATATCAACGCCCGGATGCTTTCGCGTGGTGCCAGTCTGGGAGAATGTAATCAATTCTTCGCTCTTTTTCTTTTCTTTTCATTGATAATATGCATTAGGCGAACTCCTGTAATGGGGCAGCTGTTTCCAAGTAGGAGACGCGTAAAACACTCGATCTCGCTTCTGTAACTGAAATGGTGCTTTTAGTTCTGGTCGGAACACATTTCTGAGGACTGTAAGAACGGAAAAATTTTTTTAGATTCTTTGGCCTTTAGTATTTCCTATTTTCGATAATGCAAAAAATTGAAAATATTTGTAGAGCTACATTTAAAGCAAAAACTTCTTTATTACCTCTCTGACGAAAGTAGGCTAGTCAGAGCAGAGTCTTGATTATCGTACTAGGCAACCCGGTGGAGCATTGAATGCGAGTCTAACGGCGTTTTTGCTGGTCTTAGCAATCTGTGTGCCCCGTCCCCTGCCTGTTGCGTACCTGCAACAGCTTAACGGAATTTCTACGTAGAAAACCAGGATTTGCGCCGGAGAAAAATACAGCTGATCCCGGGGGCAGCACGTAGCGCTTACGACACGGACACTGGGGCAACAAACTGCATACAAAGGAAGATGCATGGGGGGGCCAGGCTGCCCCCCCCCTCCCAGTGCCATAGAGCATTGAGTGCGGTTCTAACCATATTTTCTATTTGTCTTAGGTGACAGACAGTTTCTATTTTACCATTGTGTGTTCAACTGGACTGCATCCTGTCTTGCTTTGTGACCATGGCTGCGCAGAACTGCTTTTCATGTCGGAAGAGTTTTGGCGAAGACCGACAGCGTTTGCCATGCAGTGAGTGTTGTAGCATGTACCATACTAGGAAGTGCTCGGAAGTATTAATTATGGATCACAGGTGAACGAAACGAGTGAAAATTGAAAGCAGGAACATTGGCAATAAATGGATGGATGAATAGCTAGTTCATTTATTTTATCTGAAAGAAAGGGGGGGGGGGGGTGAAATTTGGAAAAAGTGCAAAAAAAATCCAGAAAATATTTCATACAGAAATGAATACACATATTTAAGAAATCTTGTAACCGCGAAAATTCCACAAGCCAAACGAACGTACCTCATGCGGTAGTTTACTTTAAAAATTACGATATCAAGAAAACTGGGGAAACGGTGAACGACATGATGGGCATATCCAAGAAAGCGTCTATTGACGACGCAGTAAAAAAAAAAAAAACTTTCCCATGGAAAATTCCCACACCATTTGCAATAAATGTGATACCACCTTGAGAAGTGTAGCACTAGAGCAGAGACGCATGAACCCTGATGAAGATAGCCCGAATCGGCCGAAACGTGGTTGTTCGCATTCTGCGTATTTTCCACCTATCTTTGAATCTGATCTATGTGCAATGATGCGCAGAAAGCAGAAACCACCTGAGTGTGGTAAAATTTGTTATAGAGATCTGTTCTACAACTTTATTAACCTAATGGAAATTAGCCTCAAGATACTAAATAGGATACCGTATTTATTTGCGTATAACCCACACACACATTTGAAGAAAATGTGTTCACAAAGTGATGGTGCGGGTCATCTGCGATTTTTGACTATTGGAAGGGGGGAGTCGGCTTCACGGCAGTGCGCAGCGGCCTTCCCCGTGTAGTCCGCCATCCCCATTGTCATCGACGCTTGCCAAGCCGATGAGGTGCCAACAAAAGGCGTAGCCAAATCTAAATTCAAAGTCCGCTTCTTCTTCCCCACGTCATTGGCCACATTTTTTTCAGCCAGCCTTGTTGAGCCAAGTGTTAGGCGCTGTTTCGTGTACCGCACCCTAATTTGCGATGTTTGCCTGTTTTGTTTTGGTGTCATGAGTGTGAATCGACGGCAGTCTTTTACAGCGAAAGAGAAGCTACAGAGTATAGCCACTGCCGAAGAAATCGGCAACAGAGCTGCTGCGAGACAGCATCACGTCGACGAGTCGTGCATTCGTGACTGGAGGAGGAAAAAAGAGAGTCTTGAAACAACGAACCGGGAGAAGGAAGTGTTTCGTGCTCCGATGACTGGCGCGTACGCGACCTCAAGACGCTGCTTGCCAAGTTCTTTCAGGAGAAGAGAACTGGTGGCCACGCTGTTTCGACTGAGATGTCGCAAATGGAAGCCCTGAAGTTGGCCCGGGAAATGATTATTCCACGCGAGTTTCGTGCAATCCATGGATGGCTTCAGCGCTTCGTGCGACGACATGGATTTACTGTGCGGCTGTGAACAACCATATGACAGCAGCTTCCTAATGCCTATGACGAAAAATTGTTGAACTTTCAACGATATGTCATCGGACTTCGGAAGGAGCACGCCTATTTGCTGTCTCAGATGGGAAATCCTGTTCAGACACCTGTGTACTTTGAAATGCCGATGAACATGACCATGGAAACAAAGGGTTCCAAATCAGTCAGCGTGCTTACTGGCAGAAATGCTAAGCTGCGCTGCACAGTCATGTTATGTGCTTTGGCTAGCGGCACGAAACTGCGCCCGTATATTATTTTCAAACGCAAGATGCTACCTAGCCCCCCACTGAACCCAGGAATCGTTGTGCGTGTGGAAGAAAATTCCTGGATGAATGGTGGCCTAGACGGTGACTGGCTGCGACTAATTTGGTAACGAAGACCAAGTGCCTTGCTGGCACGGCGGCCGATGCTCGTACTGGATTGCTTCCGAGGCCACTTCACTGATGCGGTGAAGGTTCGCCTCGCCGAGACAGGCACCAATCCTGTTATAATAGCTGGAGCATGACGTCCATGCTACAGTCACTCGACGTGTGCACGAACAAGCAGTTCAAGGCATACGTGAAGTGGCTGTATGCCCCATGCTTGGCCGACGGCCTTTCGCCCTCACACCGACGGGACGCATGCGAAGGCCCGATATTCAATTGCTGTGCCAGTGGATTGTGGATGCGTGGTAAGCGATACCGGCCTATTTGGTGCCTAAATCGTTAAAACATGTGCCGTCAGTAACACCTTGAATGGTTCCGAGGACGACTACGTCTTTGAGAGTGGCGATGAAGCCTCGGATGGACGCGGCGGGAACGGCGACAATTGAGAATCGGATAACCAGTGACGGGGTGGTGGTCGTAGGAATAAATGTACTGAAAACGAAATGATCACTGAGTATGTAGTTGTATCTGTCTAGTGCTCTTTTTTTTCAGGTAAACGGGTGGGTTATACACGATGTTTCTTTTTTTTGTGGAGTTGAAAGTTAGGGGTAAGGGGTATATGCAGCGGCTGGTTATACGCGAGTAAACAAAATATCCTAAACGTGTGATAGACCAGATGAACTAAAGGCAGTAAGACCATAATATAGGAACGGGAAAAAATTCAGAGTGCAGTAACTGCAGGGCAATGGCAACTTTGTCCTCCTTAGTTCACATCAATAAATACCACATCAAGTCTACCATTCAATCATTCTGCGACAAGTTTTCTTTAAATAACATACCACAGTTTGGATTCACAATGAACAAGAACTCGGTTACACTACTTGCAGAATTTGTGGATTTTATCAACAAGGCATTACGAGATAACCTCATAGTACTGCCACTATTCTTAGACCTGTACGAAGCATTTCATATAATGGACTACAATATGTTGTTAGAAAAGTTAAACTGTTTGTCTTTCGAAATGAGTTTTTCAAACTTTTTAGTAATTACATTAAAAATAGGGTCCAGTGTATAAGACTTTGTGACGTTTACCGCAACTTTCAACCAATAAAGTATGGGGTACCACAGGGTAGCACCCTCGAACCGCGGCTTTTCCCCTTATATCTGATCTAGGTCGGGTAAAAACTAATTCGAAGGTGTTTCAATATGCAGGTGATTTAACATTTGCCCTCGAGGTATCTGAATATAAAGTATAGAGAATCAAACCTTTCAGCCGGATTTTAGCAAAGTACTAGACTGGATTTCAGAAAATGCAATATTTCTAAATCGTAAAGAAACAAAGCTGCTATGTTTTAGAAACCCGCAAGAAATATCTCTCTACAGCTGCCTTTACTCTTCCAGGGTTCGATGTGTTCCCCTTGTAGATGCCTGGCTTTATGGTAAGAACCAGTTGTTAAGTACTTGGGTGTTCTTTTTGACCAACAAGTTACATAGACTGAACATGTTACTTATATACTATCTAAAAGGATAAGGGCCGCTGCGGCAACGATGCATAACCTGAGAGGGAACATCCCACTGAATTTGCGGTTAAGCATATACAAAGCATTAGTTGAATCTTTAGTAATGCATGCGATAACATTATATGGCACTTGTTCACACTATAAAAACAAACTTTAGAGAATACAATTAAACAAATTGTAATCAAAGTTGCTTACGGCACTCCATGGCAATCAACTGACACTATGAAAACAAGCGTTCTTCTTGGTGTACTACGAATATAGCAACTCTAATTTTGCTGTGCTTTCGCGGTAATACTTCTTGAATGGTTTCAAGGTACCAGTGCGCAACAATGTAACAATACGTACAACAGGACGCTTTGTTAAATCACGTTGTCATACTAATTATGCTAGCAGAAAGTGCGAATATTGTGTTACCAGTCTTTTTAATTAATTTGACGATGGCGTGTTCGGAATTGACGCCAAAAGAAAAATGCATAAAAATAACATGGTGTGTGACCATAGGGTACAAAATATAACGTAACACATAGGTTCTCACATGTACTGCATTGCCTTTACATCAAATACACTTTCATTTTTTCTTACACTTGCTTTAAACACATTAATGATCTTGAAGCAAGATATCTTCAAACACCAGAGAGATACCTCTCGTGAGAAGCAGCTGGAACTCGGTGAAGAAAAACCAGACGGACACTGGTGCCTATTGTGCACAAATTATACTTTTAGCAAATCGCGCTCACGTACCGTCAGCATGCTGGGCGTGTCCTCATCACCTTTGTGACCGGACGATTCTGTCACGTAGTAGTGCCCTACAGTTTCATGTCTGTTGGCTTTGTGTGGTTATGCGCATAAGAGGCGTACAAAGCGACGGTTTCCCCGCGTTCTTTGCGTTTCCGACATGCTCTCATTTACACGCTACTAAATCGTGGCCAAGTACGCTTCTAATAAGGAAGTCCTATCGGTGTTGTCTTTGATGATTCCTCAAGTCCCCACTTTTGCAAAGAAAGCCAAAATCAATAATATCTCGTACACATAGCTATTTCGACTAGCGTTAGGTATTTGTCGTTCTGCAAATAAAACTTCCGCCCTTGTTTGCGTTGCAGCTATTGTGAGAAATTAAAAAAGAAAAGAAAAAAGCTACAATATACCGGTGCATATCGAGGGACCACAACATACCATTCCTAACGAATGTACTAAGCACAAAATACAGCACAATATACCTAGCTTGCTCCTAAGAAAAGAACATAGCTTTCTCCTATGTCGCAAGCCATGTTCCGTAGCAGTTAGCAGTGATACAAAGAGATAGGTAAAACATTGCTTCTTATTACTTCTTATACTTTTGTTAATATTTGGCGTTATATATTTTTTCAGCTCTCTTCTTGCAAGTGGAATGATTCCTGCATGATACTAGTGTACAGCACATACTATACCTCAAGAACGAAAGAGCGCTGAAACAGGACGCTGTAGCTACTCGAGACTCTTATAAATCAACTTATTGCCACAACCACGTCCCCGTAGTTATAGGCTGAACTGCTGGTAACATTACTTTACTTTTTTCATAACCTTCATGTCACGAAATTTGACAATGGGTGCGCAAGGCCGTCAATTTATTTTTTTCCGAAAGCATGGCTCAAGCAATGCAAAAAAAAAAAATCGTTTGCTTCTAGGCTGACTATTCAAATGATATCGTACCCAGAAAATATTTCATACAGAGATGAATACACACAATTAAGAAATCTCGTGGCCGCGAAAATTCCACAAGCCACAGGAGCGTACCTCATGCGGTAGTTTACTTTAAAAAATATGATAACAAGAAAACTTGGAAAATGGTGAACGACATGATGGGCAGATCCAACAAGGCGTGTATTGACGACACAGTAAAAGAAATCTTTTCAATGGAAAATTCCCACACTTTATGCGATAAATTTGATACGACCTTGAGAAGTATAGCACTAGAGCAGAGACGTATGAACCCTGATAAAGATAGCCCGAATAGGTCGAAACGTGGTTGTTCGCATTCTGCATATTTGCCACCTACTTTTGAGTCTGAAATATGTGCAATGATGCGTACGATGAAAAAGCGCAAATGACCTGAGTGTGATAAAATTCATTATAGAGATCTGTTCTACAACTTTAATAAGCTAATGGAAATTACCCTCAAAATACTAAATAGCATACCGTATTTTTTTGCGTATAACCCACACACACATTTGAAAAAAAAATGCGTTTAAAAAGTGGGGGTGCGGGTCATCTGCGATTTTTTACTTTTGGGAGGGGGGGGAGTCGGCTTCACGGCAGTGCGCGGCGGTCTGCCCCGTGTAGTCCGCCATCCCCATTGTCATCGACGCTTGTCAAGCCGATGAGGTGCCAACGGAAGGCATAGCCAAATCCACATTCAAAGTCCGTTTATTCTTCCCCATGCCATTGGCCACGTTTTTTTCAGCCAGCGTTGTTGAGCCTAGTGTTAGGAGCTGTTTCGTGTACCGCACCCCAATTTGCGCTGTTTGCCTGCTTTGTTTTGGCGTCATGAGTGTGAGTCGACGGCAGTCTTTTACAGCGAAAGAGAAGCTACAGATTATAGCCACTGCCGAAGAAATCGCCAACAGAGCTGCTGCGAGACAGCATGACGTCGACGACGCACCAGCTGTATTAATTACGTGAATTAATTTATTGAAAATTCTTACTTCCTAATGGTTATGGGATATGTATTGAGAAAGAAGGAATTCGATCACGCGGGATATAACTGAGTTCAGTGCCAGACCTGAAATAGCACTAACTGACAGTCATACGAAAAGAGCAGCACACTGAAAAACTTCTAAAACCTGGTTGTACATCTCATAAATATTACTGTTCGCATTACATTCCGTGGAATAGTCACCTACGGAATTCATTTTGGTTACACATATGGTTACTCTAACATTAAGCGCTATGCTGAAAATATTTATCTTGTCGTTACTGCGTGTAAAATTCAAAATATGGTACAATTTCCTTAGCGAGATATGGGGACCGAACAAAATACACAATAATTCGCATCTAAATTTATTGATTTATAACGTTCTAGTGTTGTCCTTATTGATAAAGCTGTTGCAAATACTGTGTTCTTTACCTACGACATTGAAATACGATACTGGCACAAGTGGCCGTAGGTGATGTTGAGGGACCCTTCGACGACTATAATAATATCGCATTTTATTGCAGCCCATCAACATAAAACACATATACAGTTGCAACCACAAACCTTTTGTGTTATGCCCTGCAGGAAAATTAATTTCCCATTTGAGCGAAATGCCCCATACAAAAAGAAATATTAGCATATTAGCGAGTTATGGAAGCAAAATCAATTGAGGGGACATTGTATATATTACCGGTACCATCCGACTGCCATTTGTAAGTATTGCTGGATCTAGCAATCATATTTATTCTAACGAACGGCAAATTATACAAAAACTGACAAGAACTGGCAAGGACACATAATGCTGATGGTGGTGTTTTCTGCATGTACGAAATTCTACACACACATTCAGTTTTCGCTTAATATCAGTAGAGGAAGAGTCATCACTATTGCTTATAGCGTCCTTGTCTTAAATATTTCTGTTTAATTCCAGAGGTTGCCCCACAGAAACAATTTTGTCATCAAATTCTAATTCGCGCGACTCAACCTTAGGTGCTTCATAAGGTTGCTGATTCCTAATTTGAAGATCGGTTGAATGAAGTTGTAGCCTAAATTATTAAATCAGAGCCATTGCTATTTGTCTGGAGGGTGCTAAACTTAAGGTGTGCGATTCAAAGTGCGAGCGAGTATGTTTGTATTTATCGATAATGTGTAAGCGTTTCTGACAGGTGCCACACAACGCTTCGCCGCTTACGACGTCTCCTAATACATTGTTTTGGAGACGGCGCAGCTAACTTTACGCCAACGTAGTAACGTGGGGCTGCTCTGCCTGCGGCTCTGCATTTCCCCTGTGAATGATACACTCCCGCAATCATACAAAAACACGCATGTGGACACAGACATGCACAGAAACATCAATCACACAACCCACACACACGCGCACAAAACCACACACACGGATACACATATCGAGATTAAACGCCTGCCACGGTGGCCATGTTGCGATGGAGGTTAAATGTAGACTCCCGTGTACCCTGCATCGGGTGCATTTCAATGATACTCAGATGGTCGCAGTGGATGTGGAGTCCTCCATTATGGCGTGCCTCGTAATCAGGTTACGGTTTTCACCTCGTGAGACTCAATAATTTAGTAATTTTATTTTATCTCACACAGACGCCCGAACGTATGATGCCAGCTGGGATCTGCTTGTTATGCCCTCGTACAAGAACAGTGAACAGACACATTGATCATTTCTGCATAGGTTCCCAGGCGGTACTATCACTCGCATTAGCCGCTCGATTACTCCAGGCATGAAAGCTTTCTCTGGTAAACACGTTCTCTTCCTAGAATGAGTCTGGAAAGGTATGCACACAGGCGCAAGATGTCCACGGCAGCTCTGTGAGCTCCGACGCACATGGTAGTTGATTATACGCAAGCTTGTGTTTTTAAAGCTTTGTCAACACTAACAAAACTCGCGCACTTTAAGTGAGGAAGGACGTCAGAAGCACAGGATATTGTTTGTATATGTAAAATACCACAGCGCTGCTGCTACACACTCGCCTCCGTGTGCTGACAATCTAGAAAACTTCGTTTCCGGACGAGTACACACAACTATAAGTGCGCGATTCCTTAAAACAGTGTGTAAACATGGAAATGAGGCGCGTGTCTGCGCTAGGTAGTCTCGTACTATGTGTGGACTTTCTGCAGAACGTTTTGCTTGGTGATTTCAGAATGCAATGAAAGAACCATGGGGTGTGTCTAACCTAACACTTCGATATAATTTACTACTCAAGGACAGGAGCTGAGTAGCCATGGCAGCATTTTGCAAAGGTGCGAGAAGTAAGAGAGCTGAAAAAAGTGATGATTTTATTTTCTCCATGCTACTTGCAATTGTTCTCAGTTGCCATTAAGAAGCCGTCTCCACGTGGGAGAAATGTGGACACCCCCTATTTCCGAAAGGGACCAAGTCTTTCCAAAGGGGACCAAGTCTATCCAGAACTGCTAAAATGCCAGAATCCCCAGGCTTTCACTTGGCACAAAACATCCTTCTGAACAACTCAGAAAGGAATTTTCTTGCACTTTACTGCTGTACGCACCCATTAAGCTCTGACTTGCGGTGTGGCAAAAAAAGCGATCTACATGTCGAATTTTGATGCTGCCCCTTTAAGGAGAGAGAAGCCACATTAACATTGTTTATAATAATGACAATGATATTGGCGCTCTCAGTTTTAATATGAGCTCGTCAGTTGACTTCACATTTCGGAAGCTCATCACGCGCATAGCGAAGCTGTTGCTTTATGCTTACATTTTTACATTATGCTTTATCGTTTACGTACATTATGCCCAGGTAATTGAATATTAGAGGCAGCAGAGAACCCATTCTGCTGATCGGATCGATCACCTCGCGGCGCCCACCCCCGAAACTGAGTGATTGCGACAAAACACAGCACAATGAAACTCCGCGGAGGTAGCTGGCACGGAGCAAAGAAATTTGCACCCGGTACGGACATAAAACCTAGCAGCGACATCCATGCAAATCGTCCATAAAGACAACGCAGGATGTAGATAAAAAAGTAAAAAAAAAACGCAAATAGAATGTGACGGAAAGCATAAAGAAATCAGAAAGTCAAAGCATCGAGGACGAAGACGATCAGCAAGGGGAAGGCAGCAATGACGAAGGAGGGCGAAAACATTGTGCCCGCACGTAACATTCCATTGTACTCTATGGTGGCCATAATTTTTTTCTTTTTTCTTTTGATGCCCAAACGATTCTTTCCGTAGGTCATATCAGCTCCACGTTTTTTCAGTGCTCTGTTTCTCTCTGGCGTTGCTCACAGAGCATAAACGAAGAAATGGTGAATGACCGGTCATTCTTGCTTTGTCTGCCCTACGAAACGCCTTATCGGCAGCCTTCATTCGCCAACCCCGTGGTCGTAAGGGTGAACACGCACCGCTCCCCGCCTGCCAGCTCAGCACTGCGCTCGTGGGCTCGTTTGACTGGTATACGAAGGTTGCACACTATGGGTCATTGCTTTCCCCGCCGAGCGCGCAGTGCGATATTCTTCTACATATTTCTTTTTTCTGTTTTTATGGCGTGCCGCAGTGCGGACATGGTGCTCCCTGCTCTAAAGAGAACACAAATGCCTTGAGATTTCCGCTCTAATTCAAAGAAAGGGGAAGGCGGGCCGTCTGGATGTGCACTTGTCACAGTCGTTGGGCGCACGGAGGTGCTCCTGGGGGATTGCTTGCTCTAGCATAGCGATGGTGGTTTACGCGCTAGAACGTAAGATTAGTTCCAGAGTCTGCGAACACGTGTATTTTCACGATACTCAAAATGGAAGCTATAGATAAGAAGTTCTGCAGATCTAACGTGCTGTGCAAATCACTGTTATGACGAGCATTATGTGAGTGTCTGGCTACCGCTGAACGTTTGAGTATGCCCTTTATATGTTACCTGATGATGCAACGTGTCTCTGCGAAGCCAGCAATTGTGTTTTTATTAGGCTAAGGGGTGATGTGACCACAAGACGACGGCAGGAAGACGACAGCGCAAAGGTAGTGGCAACAACCATTACATGACGTTGACGGCGAAGACTATGTAATTAGGTGACATTGGCGATGACAATAGCCTGACTACGACGGGTGTGACGATGACATGACTACGGGGACAAATAGACGACAACGAAAACAACACAAGCACTGCGCAATGATGGCAGCATGGCGGCGGCCAATCCCAAGGTAAGGCGAAAAGTGATTTACTCCTCAGATGCTCCAGTTTCTACGGCGGCGAGTAGGAGCCGTCCACGAGGAGATCGTGTTGTTATATTTCTACATACCTGCTTGCTTGACGTGACTCGAGTGGTCAAATCAACGCTCTATATTATAACGAAAGAGACGCCTCTGTGCATTTTGACAGGCCACCCCTACCCGTACTCAGAGTATGTTTTTGTCGTACGCAGTTTCTTCATGATCCGGTATCATAGTTTTGTTTGCCTTCGAGTGTATCTCGTAAAAAAATGTGATCACAAGTACTGGCAAGACCGTCACCACGAAGCGGAAAATTTGCATGCCTGTGGCGACGCCGTAAAGCGTAAGTTCACGGGCCATTCTCATGGCGGTGACGCAGACCACTTCCATTCTCGACTGATGCGCCCTTCCAATGATGCGCCCTTCCAAGATGCGCCGCGAAAATCCCAACTGCCTCTGGTGCGTCGTCCAACAGGGCAACTCGCACGACGAATGACATCAGCAATCCCTCCGGATGTGAAACAGCTGCGACCATTGGCTGAGCTTTCTTGGCTTGGTCACTGTGCACCGGCGCAGTTCTCTAATTCTCTGGTTTACGTCATGCAGGTTGGTGAACCATGCGCTGTCCTTGTAAAAGAATAACGCAACTATTGTCTGGTGCAGTTGCCGATCCCGCACTGCTGCTGCCTTATTATTGATATTGCTATTGATGCAATTCGTGCATTAATAATATTTGCCGGTGACATTGAACTAACTCTTCTGCCGATTTCACTGAAAGCCTGCATTTAGAGCGACAGAAACTATCGGCTCGCCAGTGAAAATGATTGCTGAAGTATAGGGTATGAAAGCCAAGCTACTAGCAGCTGACAAAAAACGGGAGCTAGGCGCATGATTAGCTGACCTAGAAAACCACTAGCAGGCACTCCTTCCCTTAAGAAATGAAATAGACGAAATACACACCAATACATTCCACATTAGTCAGTGCATTGCCGAGCTAGATGCTCCTGCCGCTGATTAAGCAAATCGGAGCCGTAGCTATCATCTAATTCTTTGTGGTATTTCGGACGCTCACAGCTCTAAAGCATTCACCAAATCCAAACAGGTGATCATTGAATTCTGCCGCGAGGCGCTGCACACAAACGTGTGAAATAGAATGTGGTCATCGTCTTAGTCGTGATGCATAGTACTGTTGTCACCCTGTAGTTGCTAAATTTTTGTTTTGCAAAACCAATAATATGATTTTTTTCAATGGTGGTAAACTTAAAGGCACTAATCACACTATTCAAAAAGACCTCACTCCGCCAATTTGTAACCATTAGGAAACATCTGCTTGCATTCACAAAGAACAAGAAAGTGACCTTCTCCTTCCGATTTATAGCGCTGATCGTTGGCTCAAAGCGACACACGTTCTGTGAATCCACGCACTCCTGAAATACCATAAATGTAATGTCATAGGAATCGCCTCGTTCCAGCAAAACACATCAAACTCCCCCCCGTGGCAAATTGAAATAAAAGCACTGGATCTTTGCGATTTGCACAAACTTACACAGTTTTCTTCCAAATTGTGACCTGGTATCGAACCTGGTGTTATCCTCCGGTCGCAACATATTGGTGGCTACCAGAACGT
Source organism: Dermacentor albipictus (assembly GCF_038994185.2). Lineage (NCBI taxonomy): Eukaryota > Metazoa > Arthropoda > Arachnida > Ixodida > Ixodidae > Dermacentor > Dermacentor albipictus. The sequence continues at coordinate 442,486,649 of NC_091821.1, forward strand.
CACTTACTCCCCCCCCCCCCGTCAGCGATACTGAAGTTCACGTCGATTTACCAAAATTACATGTTTATCCTAAAGATCGTGGAGACACGCGCGGCGATGGTGTTCTCGTGGCGATAGATCGACAGCTGTCTTGTTCAGTGGTCGATATCCCGCCCTTTCGCAATATGTTATGGCTAGTTCTCCACATAAAACCACGCAAACTTTTTGTCGTCTATTACGGGTTTCGTCATGCCAAATGTGATTTCTGCCTTAAACCGTGCTGCTCGGGGTCTTCAATTTTCCACACGCCGACAGTGGTATGATGTGGCCTTTGTTGCATTCGCAAGTGGAGCAGGAGTGGAGAAGTTCGCAGATTTATGCTTCAATATAAACTTGACGAACCAGTCACGGAACCACCTTGTGCAACACAAGAATCCTCCAGCATTCTAGATTTTATACTCGCGAATGAACTTGAGAGACTCTCATTTATTCATTACCTTCAAGAAATGACTGACCACAACAGTATTCATGACACTTTTTTCACACATCCTGCACCAGCACGAGATGATTAAGAAAAGATACTATTTGATAAGGGTGATTGCAAAACAATAACCGAAGAGCTTACCAATTTTTCCCATATTTGGAACAACTGCGAAAGTTGATGCCTACTGAAATTGCTGAAAACCACTGCTACCACTGCTGAGGCGGCTAAACATGCTTTATAGCTTTAGAGTACGGGTACTAATGGAAATTTAGAGGGATGAAAGTAATAGTATTTTCGACTGCACGCCACCGCTCGTCGTATTGCTGTTTTTTTTTCTTTTGACGCTCCTCGTATTCAGGATGCACCTGGGGAGTCTTAGCTATGCGTTTCCTACCGATATTGGTGCTGGAAAAATAATAGGATCAGTTGCTAGGCTGGTTCTTTTATATATAGAACGCTAGCGACGTCACTCCCCACGTCATAACAGCCGTCGCTGCAGCAGCTTTCGCAAGAGTAATCTTTATTATTGAACCTATGCAGGGAGCAATACGTGCTTTCCATTGTTATATGGAGAGCCTTATACTCTTTTGCGAAATTGCACCCTTTTTGTCGTATCTTGCCACACAAGAATAACCCTCATCTGCCTTGTACGCATTTACTTTCTTTAACGCTGCAAGCCTGGTACTTCCAAGCCAGGAACGGCATGCGCATTATGAGCGTGACATAGCATTATCGACAGAAAAGTAGCGAGCGCAGCGTTTTCAAGAAAGCAAACGCAAGCAAGACAGATGGCGATTACTAATGTGTGGCAAATGTACACCCTAAAGTCTGTACATTTGTTTAAGAGTGTAGTATGGACGGCGCGGTTTGGATGCTCGTTTGGTGCTCGTTCTTCATTGGACCAAAAGCTGTGCTGTATGTTGTATGCGTGATACCAAAGAATGTAGACACATTGGGCTTCAATCACTGGAAAGTCTTCTTTTTTATTCACTGAAAGTATTTTTTTTTTAGGACGACATGCAGCAAAATATCCCGACCACCTAGAGGCTAACGCTTCACTGTAAAAGCATCCTTATCGTGCGGCGAGACATAGGGGAGACCAGGGTGCGCGGGCTAATTGCTGCGAATATGAAAATCGCTATGCACTATATGGCTGCATTGCATCACCCTAAATGTTCTTTTTTAGCACATTGTTCTATCTAACATGCTTATCGATTATCCGATGCTCTTCTGTTGAGTGGTGAGCACCAATGAAACCAGACATCTCGTCATCCCCAGTGACTGGGGTAGCACAGTGACCGACGCCGAGTGTGCAGAAATGTTGAACCCTGCCTTTGCCGCTGCTTTCACGCCAGAACAGGACACACATCCAGGACACACAGCACACGTTCTTTGATGCCAGCAGCTATTTACATGCAATAAAGCTTTTGTTTAGTGCTTGTGCTGCTCACGCAGGGGGGCCCAGACACCAGCTTCGTCCTAGCGCCTTTAAGTTCACTTCAACTGGTGACTACTGACTAGATACGGAATCAGATAGTGGCTTCATGAATGAGCATTTTGAATGTTCATTATCAGAATGTTGAACTTGCTTTCCCCGTGGCACATCCCTTCTCCTATGTCATCATCATTCCTCATCACACCTTTATGTCCGCGTTCCCCCTCCCCCTGTGCAGAGTAGCCGGCTGGAGAGCGTTAGCTCAGGCCAACCTCCCTGCCTTCATTCAAATAAATTATCCCTCTCTCTCTCCCTCTCGATTCCAGCCACCATATTTATTGCGAATGAAATTTCTTGCATAATCTATAAACTGAACTGGAACAGACCGAAGAAAAACGAAACTGTTAAACACAAAATAAATAATTTCATCTGGCTTATCAATGTATAATAAATAAACAAATTGAATTGAACCTTTAACATTTTCACAACCGCTTACTACAGGAGCCATTCCAGAAGACTGGAAAACCGACAAGGTTGTTCGAGTCTACAAATCTGGTAAGAAAAACGCCCTGCTAATTTATCGTTCCATATTACTTACATGCGTCCCCTGTAAAATCGTAGCGCACGTCATCTATACATATATTTTGGATTTGCTTGGTTCCAACAACTTATTTCAGCCTTCACAGTACGGCTTTCGATATACTTTCTTATATGACATACATTTAAAAATTCATCCGCATGATATACACATTAATCACGACATTACCATAAAAACTGACGCAAACGTCATATCAGCTTCTAACAAAAACGCTGGGTTTCCTAAAACAAAAATTTCGCCACGCCTGAGAGCACGCACAATAAATCACGTGTTAGTCACTCTTGTGAGCGAAAGCAGAATGACACCTCATCTGTCTGACATCCAAATCAAGCATATCTCACCGATATGCCGGATTCAGTTAGAAATAGCGCGGCCAGATTCATTCCTTCCTCCTGTTCTTACAACCTTGGCGTTACATCACTAAAATCGCAATGCGGACTTTTAACCCTGACTTATCCTTGCCACCTAGCTTGCTTGTCGCTCTAGAAAAAGTCGTTTTCAGCGCCCTTGATTACCCGACTTAAATCGCACCCGCTGCGTGCAATATCCCACCACACAGGCCATTCGCAGCAAATCTCGCGTCCACGTGCGTCAACCGCTACTCTTCTTTTTTCGGACTGCCATAGACTAGAACAGCGTCCAAACTGTTCCCATCACTAAACCATCATAATTTTGCTACATTCGACCGCGCACCTTGAACCTATTGGTGCATAGCCAACTGTATTGTACGGATAATACATTATTTCTATTTTTGTATAACCTAAGATGTTTGATTGTTATCTTTCACCTGTTTATTATTGAACAGTGTATATTCTTAGCATGCATTCAGATTAAAAATCAGAATCAGAAAGGCTTTTACTGTGATGATTGGAAAGAGAGAGAGAAAGGCAGAGAAATGACAGAGAGGTTAACCAGAGATTATCTCTGATTGGCTACCCTGTACCGGGGAAGCAACAAAGGGATCCGATAGGTGAGATAGAGAAAAACAATGAAAAAAAGAAGAAAAAGAAGCACACAAACATCATAAAATACTGAACTGCTTCAGTGGACACTGTCACGCAGACTGCGAAGGCGTTCCTAGCATTACGCAATTTCACTGTCCCATCCTAGGTCCACCAGTGTACAGTCACAATTTGTCACAAAGCCTGGTCTCCTTTAAATCACGCAGCAGTGCCTTCACGAAGGCCAGCACTGATGTTCGCGCGGGGCAGTTTCCAAGGATCTTGTTTTACGTTAGTGGGCGCTTGTGCAGTTGGTTAAAGTGGCTGAGAGGGCTGCTCTTTGCGGGTTGAAACGAGCGCAATCTCAAAGAATGTGCGCGATTGTTTTGCTACGCCCACAGAAGTCCCAAAGTGGGCTCTTGGCCATTCCGAAACGTTACAGGTTGTTAATATACAGCAGGAGATACCGAACTCAAAGACTGCAATGTGACCTCCTTTTGAATCTCAACTTATTAAAGCATGGAGTGCAGAAGTTTCAACAAGTCATCATCATGGAATAATTACAGGTTTTAGCATGATAAGCATAAAGAGGCAAATGTGCACAAATAAGAGGCGTGTAAATAGGTAGTCTAGGAAAACCTCACTGAACGCTAATAATCTAACAGTACAAATGACACGACGTACAAAGCATAATTGGCGAACGCGAATACATATGTATTACAACAATATCAAATAGCAATCTAACGGTATGACAAGAAAAATAATATGAAGGCAGACTGAAAAAATGCGTGTGAGTACGAACTAGGCATGAGTATTAGACCGAATATGTTCTTTTAGTGTGTTAGGAGTAGGTTTGGTGGAGGCAAGGAATAGATGTTTTGAAAGCGTGAAAATGGAGACCCGACTGGCTTTGTTCAAAAGTAAAAGCGGGTTTGCCGAGTGGCAATGGTGGCGCCCCAGTTGGGTAAATGCTTACCTTCCAAAACACAGCAGAAGGTAATTACCCCCGCGGTGAGGCAAACTAGATTTACGGAGCAAGAGGCAATGGCCCCCAAGGCGGTAAAACCGGAGTGATGGACGGTCGCGGCAAGCCTCCGCCTACGCCTCCCCCCCCCCCCCCTCCGCTAATGCCGGAGCCTAAGGAGTGAATGGCGGCAGCAGTGAAGATTGAATGTTCAAGACAGGCTTGTTTCACGTGGTCGCACGACCGTGTCTCTTCTTTGCCGCGAACACCAATCTTTAAGGTTTCCTCTTAACGCGAAAATACACGAAAGGGCCCTAAATAGGATGGAGTCAATGGTGGGTTGGTAGATTCGCGCCGCAGAAAGAGGTTTGTGATTGTGTCCATTGTCTGGAAACTAAACACAGGCTGCATCTCAGCTGCGCTGAATTAAGGTGATACTTGAGTGTTCGCAGCCCGAGTAGCACTAGGGGTAGCCTTTCCACCCACTGCTTTCTATCGAGCGTAATTGTCAAATCACGCCTTGAGTAGTCGGTGTAGACGCTCACTCAAACCGTTGCTATGTGGGTGGTAAGCCGTGGAGTTAAGAAAGCGTGTGCCCAGCAGTCTCGCCAGGGCAGGAAAAAGCGAGCTTTGGAATTGTAGGCCTCGTTCAGTAGTTAGTCGCAAAGGTTAACCGTACCGCGACACCCACGTAGCAACAAATGCTTCCACCGCTGTTTCTGTAGTGACGTCTTGTTAAGACGTCGTCTCAGGCCACCTTGACTACTGGTCGACACGCGTGACCAGGTACCTGAAACCTTGGGAGGGTGGAGGAGGCCCCCTATATAAATAGACGTGATCGAAATGACTCTCTGGTGGCCATACGGGCTGCGTCGCCGAACCCGTGTTCCGCGTCACTTTCACGGCTTATTAAGCTTGGAAACTTCTTGCCCAGCTTCGAACATCTTTTTTGACTCCTGTGCAAATGAAGCTGTTTGTCTTGAGCCTCTGTGGCGCTCTGATGCCAAGATGGCTTGGCCCGTGCAGTGAATCGAATATTGGCTGTCGAAACTGATCGGGCGCGAGTAGGCGAGCAGCTGCCTACGTTGGATTGCACGTGACCAATGTTGTCATGCAGTGATGCGGCACCCCCGCAAGTTGGAGCGACAAGCCTTTTTTTCGCCATTCGCACAGCTCGGGGTCGTTTTGCTGGGCGGAAGGGGGACCTTGGAAATGCACATGGCCAGCAGGCACAGTGCCACTCCGCCCAGCGATAAGGCGGATGTCCGTACAAATATGAGGGGAAAAGGAAAGTTGCCAAGGCTCACCTTCTGAGTACGAAGAACTGTTCTTGAAAATGAAGGATAATGGCTTGTGGTCGGTCAGAGTGTAAAGTTACAGCCTTCGAGAAAAAAACCGAAATGCTTGACAGCGGAATAGATGGCCAACATCTCCCCCCGAAGGAGCTGTAGCGAACGGCTGTAGGTGCTAGGCGCTTTGAAAAGGTAGACGAAATGAACAGGCGTCTGCACGTAATCTCATCCATGAACCTTTGAAAACGTTATGCCGCATTCCTCAAACCGCAAAGCATGCAGACTAACTTAAATAGGCCAAAGGGAGTAGTGATTGCAGTTTTGGGAATGTTGCTCGGCTCTGCAGGACTTTGGTGGTACGCGGTCAACAAATCGATCTCGCCGTTTAGTTTGGTTCCTGAGAGAGGAGCGCCAAAGTCATGTATGAGGGGAAAAGGATATTGATCCGGAGTAGTGATGGCATTCAAAGGACGGTAATGACCACAGGGGCGACAGTCACCACTGCCCTGTTTTCGAACCAGATGGAGAGGTGAAGACAAATTGCTGGAGGAAGGATGAGTAGCGCCGAGCTAAAGCATGTGTTCGAACTCACAGACGGGTGAATTGAAACCTCCACACAGCTAGCCCCCTTGGCCAGATAGTGACAGGTTGGCCGGTGGTGATGATGTGAGGCGGCACCTAATGTTTCACGGGCAGCGCATCGTTTCGTGCTTCGTGAGATGCGGGTACTTAGCAAATATCTTGGCTTCGTTGAGACCGGCCAAAACGTGCGGATGCCAGATGAGGCGAGGTTGCACGGCAGGCCAAGTAGATGGAGAGATGTGACATTATCCTTTAGGCGCCAATCACGAACACTCAAATCCAGTATGAAACGGCTGAGGACGTCAACTCCGAATGTGACAAAGTTGACGTAGGCGATCATAAACAACCATTTGTGCAAGCGCTTGAGTCCGACGTCTAGCGTTATTGACCAGAGTCTATACAACACAATCACAGCGTTATTCACTGCGTCGAGCTTGAGTGTGGACTTGCTGCGTTGGCGATCTGCGACCATGGCGGGAAGATAGACAGCTCGACGTCGGTGTTGACGAGGGGGCGGGTGCCGGTGATGCGGTCGGCCATGACGAATGGCCGGCTTGCGTGAGTCCGATGTCGCATGCCGCTGTTAACAACCGGCCGGTTTGTTCCCCCTTCCTGAAAAGGGCTGGGTTCATCGACTTGCTTGTTCGCAAAAGCGGTGGTGGTACCTGCACAACTGCAGCGGCGACTCCCTTGGTGCGCTGCGAGACTTTGAATGCGAATGGTTGCGCGGAAGTTGGTCGCCAATGTTGCCACTTGTCAGCTTGTCCAGTGCACTGGTGAGGCGGCCTAGTGTTCCCTCAAGGCGAGAGAGTAGGTATCCTGGCCCTGAGGCTCTCGCAGCGGCGATAGGCAACTTTGCCACACATGAGCAGTCCCATATGTGGTCAGCAATTGCAGTTAGCCGATCGAGACTCCTCTCGTCGGAACATGCCTGTACCATGCGTACGGACTATAGGAGGCGGTACCAGAAGAGCTCGCGCAAAATCGAACGCCGGCTCTCGTTTGCGGAGAGCTCACCCAGTAACTAGCCCAACCGGTGCAGTTGTGGTGGTGGTGTGATGATGATGGTGATGAAGAAGTAGAAGATGATGAGGATGATGGTTATGATGATGATTATGATGAATGTTAATATGATGATGATCCCTACCTGAAGCGTCCTTTGTCTCTTGTGTATTCTTGATGTAAGACGTTTCTTTTTTTTCACCTATGTGTTGGCAATGTCTGATATTGAGTGCTCTATGCAGGTACTCGGTATTTAGAAAGGCGAAAATAGAAAAAAGCTAAAGCGCGACTATAATTTGCGCTAACCGGACATGGCATAAGGTTTCTTCGTACCACAGGTATATTCCATAGAATGGCGTATCTCATGCCAGAAATTTTCCTCGCATCTTTTGGGGATCTTCTGGCCTACGAAACCTCGTTTTGGAGTCGTACTTAGGGAGACTCCTGTGACAATGATCTGGCAATCACCATCGAATGTGAAGCTCCGTTTCACAAACGCAAGCAATGAGTTAACATTAGCCCTCAATTATCCGAGGCACTCGCTCGACAACTGACACAAAGAGAAGTAAAATAGCGCAACAGATTGAACAGTTCCTTCGATTTGCATAAATTTAACATTCTAGGTGTATTTAACATGCTAAGTAAATATGGATAGAACTGCACATGCCCTCAGGAACGGAGGAAGCCTAAAAGCAGTGAAGAAGAAACTAGGAATAGGAAAGAATCAGATCTGTGCGTTAAGAGACAAAGCCGGAAATACCATTACTGACATGGATCAGATAGTTCAATTGGCTGAGGTGTTCTATAGAGATATATACAATACCTGTGGCACCCACAATAATGGAAGAGTGAATAGTCTAGAGGAATTTAAAATCCCACAAGTAACGCCGGAAGAAGTAAAGAAAGCCTTGGGATGTATGCAAAAGGGGAAGGCAGCAGGGGAGGATCAGGTAACAGCAGATTTGTTGAACGATGACGAGCAGATTGTTCTAGAAAAACTGGTCACCCTGTATACGCAATGTCTCATGACTTCGAGCGCACCGGAATCTTGGAAGAACACTAACATACTCCTAATCCAAAAGAACGGGGACGCCAAATACTTGAAAAATTACAGACCGATCAGCTTACTGTCCGTTTCCGACAAAGTATTTACTAAGGTAATCGCAAATAGAACCAGGAACACATTAGACTTCTGTCAACCAAATGACCAGGCAGGATCGCTTAAAAGCTACTCAACAATAGAGCATATTCACACTATCAATCAGGTGATATAGAAAGGTGCGGAATATACCCAGCCCCTATATGTCGCTTTCATTGCTTACGAGAAATCGTTTCATTCAGTCGAAACATCAGCAGTCATGGAGGCATAACGGAATCAGGGTGTAGACGAGCCATGTGTAAAAATACTGAAAGATATCTTTAGCGGCTCCACAGCCACCGTAGTCCTCCATAAATAACGCAACATAATCCCAATAATGAAAGCCATCAGGCAGGTAGGTGAGATCTCTCCAATGCTATTCACAGCGTGTTTACAGGTGGTATTCAGAGACCTGAATTGCGAAGAACAGGTTACATTAGTTAATGGAGAATGACTTTGTAACTTGCGATTCGCTGATGATATTGCCTTGCTTAGTAACTCAGGGGACCAACTGCAATGCATGCTCACTGACCTGGAGAGGCAAATCAGAAGAGTGGGTCTAAAAATTAATCTGCAGAAAACTGAAGTAATCTTTAACAGTCTCGGAAGAGAACAGCAGTTTACGATAGGTAGCGAGGCACTGGAAGTGGTAAGGGAATACATCTACTTCGGACAGTTAGTGACGGCGGATCCGGATCATGAGACGCAAATAATCAGAAGAATAAGAATGGACTGGGAGGCGTTTGGCAGGCATTCTCAGATCATGAAGGGCAGGTTGCCATTATCCCTCAAGAGAAAAATGTATAATAGCTGTGTCTTACCAGTACTCACCTACGGGGCAGAAACCTGGAGGCCTACAAAAAGGGTTCTACGTAAACTGAGAACAACGCAACGACCTATGGAAAGAATGATAGCTGTAACTTTAAGGGATAAGAAGAGAGGAGACTGGGTGAGGAAACAAACGCGAGTTAATGACATCTTAGTTGAAATCAAGAAAAATAAACGGGCATAGGCAGGACATGTAATGAGGAGGAAGATAACCGATGGTCAATAAGGGTGACGGACTGGATTCCCAGGGAAGGGAAGTGTAGCAGGGGGCGGCAGAAAGTTAGTTGGGCGGATGAGATTAGGAAGTTTGCAGGGGCAACATGGCCACGTATAGTACATGACCTCGGTAGTTGGAGAAGGATGGGAGAGGCCTTCGCCCTGCAGTGGGCGTAACCAGGCTGATGAGGATGATGATGAACATACTAGGCATTCCATCTGGGGTAATACTAGGTATGTGCTGCTAACTTTATAACACTATATAAGCCTATCTTTTACCAGCTAACCATTACCTACAATCATCGAGCTGACATTTACATCCTATATTGATAACTGAGAAGGCAATTACCTAATAGTTATTCGTGCTACTGAATGAACTTCAGAAATTTTCTTTTGCCTAGCTTTGGCAACGAAAATATCCCAATCACCGCTAATAGGATTCCAGCTGGGGTAATATACCTGTGGGTCTCGAGGCAACCTGCACTTGGAAGCTCGACAAGCTACCAACCACGCTATTTTTGCCTCATTCTCAATTGGGAGATTGCGTCAGATTTTATGCTTCACGCACACTATGAATAGTACAGGATCTGTGCATGCATGCGGACAACGAGGATTGTCCTGTAGGACGCTGATAAACTTACGTAAATCCCAAGTTGTCGCGAAGATGGTGATGCCCGCTGTCAGATTAAGAACTAAAGAAGTATAAGCCTATTTGCTTCCTTTCTAATACTTTCTAACCTAATCAGGGCAATAGTTCACTTCAACCAACAGACAGGCTAGCTTCGACAAGGTCTATTGTGCAATGGATCACATCAAGGTCATCAATCAGGTAATTGAGAAATCTGCTGAGTATAGTGAATCGCTTTATTGGCTTTCATACATTATGAAAAGCCGTCTCATTCAGTAGAGACACCAGCAATCATGGTGACATTGCGTGATCAAGGAGTACAGGAAGCGTACGTGGATATCTTGGGAAATAATTACAATGAATCCGAAGCTACCTTGGTTCTCCACAGGAAAGGCAGAATATTACCTATCAAGAAATAGTTATCCAAGGAGGCACAATGTCTCCAATGCTATTCACTATATTTTTAGAAGCATTCAAGCTACTACACGGGGAGGCTTAGGAGTAAAGTTCAACGGCAAATATATAAGCAACCTTCGCTTTGCAGATGACATTTCGCTCTTTAGCAACTCTAGGGATGAATTGCATCAAATTATCAGGACGGTAACCGAAAAAGTGCAAGAGTGGGATTGAAGGTTATCAGCTAGAGGACAATTAGGCAACGTCAATAGTCTGCTGAGGGAACAAAAATGCATAATCGCCAGTGAACCTATCCTCATTTTGAGAAATAAATTTAAAATAAAATTGTGTTGGAGTGCATACTGCAAGCGATACCAAATCCTCACTAGAAGTTTGCCACTATCATTGAAAGGAAAAATCTAGGACCATTGCATTCTACCAATCCTAGCATGTGGGGCAGGAACCTAAGTTAAGGCCCACTGAAAAAGCGACGGAATGGAAAACCTTAGGCGTAACGTCCACAGATAGGAAGAGAGCGGTGTGGTTCAGGCAACATACGGTGATAGCCGACATTCTAGTTGACAATAAGAGAAAAAATGCAGCAGGACATGCCGTTTCATTCGTTAGGTAGATAGCGGTGTGTGCGAATGGAAGAGGAGTGCAGTCGAGGACGGCAGGAAGTTAAGAAGACTGAAGAAATGAACAATCTCCATGCGAAAGTTGGAATCAGCTAGCGCCAAACCGGGGAAATGGGAAATAGCTGAAAGAGGCCGGCGTCCTGCAGTGGGAATAAAATTTTGCTGATGCTGATAATGATGATTCTAAAATGAGCAAACGAGCTGCGACTGGCTATAAGAATACACGTTTCATTTTCGTGTTATCACAAGTTTCATTGAATGAGGGATGAACTAATTTTTTTTTACTTCCACTATAAAGCAAAGGGTGCTATAAATTTGTAAACCTTACTCTATTGTTGAGTGGCTGCATTTCACATGTACGACGCTTTGTAAGCACTTAAAGTCATGTACTCCAAGTCCTTCAATATATCTGGTTGAACTTTACTATGTTGAAAGGGAGTAAATGAGGTAGGGATGATTTTACTTTATTGCAGCTTTTTAGACTAAGCGCAGAGTTGTGAATTTTATTATTTTCCAGCTGGTCGTGGTGGCATTGCCACTGCTGCTAAAAGAAAATAGTAACTGAAAGCTTATTTTGGAAATAAGAAGTGCCAGATTTGCAATTATAGTTTTACCTACCTACGAAGAAATACTTTTTTCCGGCTCAGTACATTGGATACGTCACATCGAAGTCTCAAAGGCTACCTTCTTCTAGTTAAAACGTGCGTGTGTAAGAAGATGCAATTCGCGATTTAGACGCATATAATCCGGACTCTTGGACCCTAGAATACGCGCTAATATATATCGAGGCGTAAGTACAACCCATATAAGTTTGACGTCCCAGCAATTCGATGTTCTGAAACGCGCTCTTAATGATTATCTTATTGCAAACAGGGGAACTCGAAATGTTGACAAAGCACGCGTAGAAACATTAGCGAGTGAGGTAAAATGTAACACGAATGAAAAGTACACATTATGAAAAGCTTGGACAATTTGTTCAACTTAGGCCAAAATCTACAGCAATGTAGGCATAATAAATAAACACCGAGAACAAGCTCAGAATAATATTGGCCACACGAAAATGAAGACGCTTCAACGCCACGAAAGAAGAAAGCTTCAATCTGCTCGTGCTTGCACACAAAAATCTTTGCTGGATAGGTGTAGTACTGGGCCGCGAACGTGCAAGAGTCCTTACATGGACAAAGTTTGAAAGGAAAAAATACGGATTTGCCCATGGCACAATTTCGGACCAATGAACAGAAAAGCAAATAAAAGCTAAATTTGGCTTCATAAAAAATAAAAATTCCATCTTGATAGTTTCTTCCAACAAAAGAAGTTGGCTATTGTGCAAGAATAAGTAGGGAAAATAGCATAATTAGAAAGCTCAGGGAGAGTCTAAAGGATTTCCATTCGCCCCCTGCGCCACTAAACAAGAAACAGACAATAAGCAAGAAAACAATTAAAAAATAATAAATGAATTGCAGACAACGTACACTATGATCAGGATTTCGCGGCTATATATGCATCAAACCAGCTACAGTACCTACGGAGGCCCCGTTGAAACGGTATCGAATATTACCGGGAAAGTGAATAATAATAATGAACCATGAGAAACGCCACAACCCCGTAGAATAAGCTTTAGAGCTCTACTCAATGTAGGTTGCACATCCTTAAGGTAGCCTCATATCTACGCCGAACAGACTTTCCTTCCAAGTGCAACCTCGAGAAACCGTATCGCGGATATGTAAGCCTTAACGATCACAATGTTTGCAACGAGCCAGACAAACATTGGAACTGGTACAAGTGCCGGCAAGTATCAAACACAAATACCTAGCATGCGTTAAGTTTTGATGAGTGGGCCTTAAGTTACATTATAATACCCCGCAAATTATATAACCCATTCTTCGAGTTTTGGGGTACGAGTAACGTTTTCCAGTTTTGCTGCGGGGTATTTGATCGAGGCGTCCTCTTTGGCCTCACACGTTCGAATGTCGTCGTGCTGGCTCCTTGCGCGTTACGCCGCTGCTCGTCGGGCCCGCCGTCTATAGGGAAAGGGGATGACAACATAGGATATTGCTGCCTGCCTCTCTGATCGTTTTACTGCGTTCTTCCGTTCCCTTCATATGCGGTGTACTAGCGTGGACGGCCACATATCGCTACTACATAGGTTGCAGACACCACCAACGTAAATGTTTCAGACTCCATAGAGGCACGTGTTTCCCGAGCCAGCAAGCTGCTGCAGCCTGCTGTGCCAACGCCGCATGCAAAGATGCCCAGCGCGACGAGAGACCGAAGACGCAGCAGCGGCCACCAATGCTGGCAGGTGTGTTCAACACCTATGCCCAGTGGGGTGAGACAATTGCACGTTGCAGCGATGCTCTCTCTCACGCCCTCTCTTTTCTTCACCCGCTCGGCTCCGCCGAGGCATGCTTGTGATGTGGCGTCGAAGCCACTGCCAACTTAGGTCCCGTTTCACTGCTACAGGCACCGGCTGCTTCGCTGAATGTGCCATTTGATGTTTTCGTATCCAAATGCGTAGCATGCTAGGAGAATTTGTGTATTGGCCCTTTGTCGACAGGGCGTATAAACCAGACTGGATAAAAAGAAAGCACGACACCACACGAATACTGACTCACGATTGAATTTTTTTTCCTCTATATAACATATAAATAATAAAAAAAAGTCGCGTTGGTTCGAACGAACACAACGGCGAATGTCCACCAAAATACCACGCTGCTTCATATCCTATCACAGAAGCAGTCGAGAGTCCGCGCTCATGTGTCATTCCTTGCTTACCGTCCGGTTTGCACTCGCAGTAGGCAAAAGTACTCATCTTATTCAAGCGCGAGAAGAGGGCAAATAACGAGTTTTGAATACCAGCAGCAACAGTGTTCCGTTTCATATTTGTGAATGGTGGAGCACATGACGCGAGAAGCATTTGTATCTGTTTAACTAAAAACTGTACCATTCTCATGGACTCTATTGGTTTCTATTGTTAATCTCCTTGCTCTTATTATGAGCTGTCTTTAAAAATTGCCGGCTCGTTATACTTAGATGTACTGGCTGATTTCTTCCTTCAGGTCATTTCTACAGAGATAGAAAACAGAATACCAAATCACGCTCATGCATGGCTTTCAAGCATTATATCTAAGATGTACATGAATGCGTAACCGGCAATGCTTTCCTAAGGAAATCCTGTTACGTTATGTTCGCATTGCATTGCAGAGGAGTATTGTTACCTCATCCCTGCGCTAGCAACGCAGGAGCCTAGACGTAAGACCCGTCGCACCGCGCAAAGATTTCACTAGCGTGCCATGGAAATAAAGAGGAAACATAAATCTCGGCGGCATTGCTCTACCAGCAACCGCAAGAGCAATCGTAAGCGCAATGCCAGGATTTCCTTTCTTCGCGCCATGCATACCAAAGCACCAACAAACACAAACGGCGTTGGTGACTGTGCTGTACGGTATTCTTATTTCGGTTCTCGTCTACCGTGACCGCGATCCTCCTAATTCCAGATGAGCAGGCCAATTTGCTTGCAGGAGCAGAGCGCCCGAACTTGCTGATCGACCAGCATCGATCTGCGCCTTCTGTTTCTGAGTTCTTCCTTCCCTTTGTTGCTCCATCTTCTATCACTTTCTGACTTGAAACGTTATGTACACAAGAAAGTTGAAGCTCGATGAAGGAATAGTTCATTGTCTACTGATGTGGTCTGCAACTTATTTTCCCCCCAGGACAACGCGCATGCCTCTTGCCGTTATTTAACGCAATTGGAAACGAGCCCGATTCAGAGGGCTTCATCATACTGTGAAGCCCATGCAATATTTTTTATCGGGTGTGCATGCAATTGCCTGCAGAAAATATGTGACTGAGAGTGAGTGAATATTCCAGAGAAGGAGAAAGAGTAAGCTGGAGAATCAAACGCTGGATCAGTGCACGTGTATTATATTTAATAGTGTGTGAAAACAAACTAAGGTAATCTAAGGTAAACTAAGTAAACAAACTAAGTAAAACTAATGCTTAACAGTCTCGGAAGAGAACAGCAGTTTAGGATAGGTAGCCAGGTACTGGAAGTGGTAAGGGAATACATCTACTTAGGACAGGTAGTGACCGCGGATCCGGATCATGAGACTAAAATAATCAGAAGAATAAGAATGGGCTGGGTTGCGTTCGGCAGGCATTCTCAGATCATGAACAGCAGGTTGTCATTATCCCTCAAGTGAAAAGTGTATAATAGCTGTGTCTTACCAGTACTCACATACGAGGCAGAAACCTGGAGGCTCTCGAAAAGGGTTCTAATCAAATTGATGACGACGCAACAAGCTATGGAAAGACGAATGATGGCTGTAACGTTAAGGGATAAGAAAAGAGCAGATTGGGTGAGCGAACAAAGGCGAGTTAATGTCATCTTAGTTGAAATCAAGAAATCAAATGGGCATGGGCAGGACAAGAAATGAGGAGGGAAGATAGCCGATTATCATTAAGGGTTACGGACTGGATTCCGTGGGAAGGGAAGCATAGCAGGGGGCGACAGAGAGCTGGTGGGCGGATGAGATTAAGAAGCTTGCAGGGACAACATGGCCACAATTACTACGTGACCGGGGTAGTTGCAGAAGTATGGGAGAGGCCTTTGCCTTGCAGTGGGCGTAACCAGGATGATGGTGCTTACGATGATGATGATGATGAAAAACGCAAATATTACCTAGCTGATATTACCTAATGATTTGAATTAGTGAGCAAATGTGTACAGGAGGCAGTGAGAATGGAAATGAGTGATTGAGACTTGGGTTTGCCTGCACCGCGGCCACGAATGGAATGGGCTGAAATGTGAGTGAGTGAGTGAGTGAGTGAGTGAGTGAGTGAGTGAGTGAGTGAGTGAGTGAGTGAGTGAGTGAGTGAGTGAGTGAGTGAGTGAGTGAGTGAGTGAGTGAGTGAGTGAGTGAGTGAGTGAGTGAGTGAGTGAGTGAGTGAGTGAGTGAGTGAGTGAGTGAGTGAGTGAGTGAGTGAGTGAGTGAGTGAGTGAGTGAGTGAGCGAGCGAGTGAGCATGCTGGCGAGCTAGGATTAGATTCAGGGAGCGTGTGCGCTTGTGCCTGTTTATTTCCATCACCAACTGCTTTGATGTCAGTATGAGCTAAAGGCATTCGGACAGGAGGCATGGAGCGTGCTATCTTTGGCATGGAGCACACCGTCGATATGTCACCGATTCTGTTTCTCATGGCTCGCAAATATTTTACCCATATTTCTGCAGGTGCCTTTAGGATTAAAATAGTAGTGTGGGGCGCAGCGCATTCCTAGCCTTCACGCCATTTATTAAAGATATCAACATTGTTTTCCCTTTTGAGCCGTTCACTTTTTCAAGGACATCACCTGGTAAGGTGCTTTTTAAAATACGTAGACTGCTTTGCACGTGTGTCTACGTTCCTCTTCAGTTTACATAATCTAGACCACTCAATTCACCATAATCACGGAAATAAAATAGTGTGCAGTTCACGTTTCCTTTCTTTGTTTTAGCCTCTGCTGCCGCTGAAAATTTATTTTTTGCAATTAGTGCAATTTCAGTTTCGCATTTCTGACAGCGTATTTCAATTTTCACGTGATAGTTCAATAGCAGCGGTGGAAATGAAAGACTAAGTGACTTGCTGAATATTACAACGCAATCTTGAAACCGCCAACAGCTCCGGCACTTCCTACTCTTTCTGCATTCCATCTTACGACACCGGAAAATAAATAGACAAATATGTATTCTTTATGCTATTTAAAATATTATTAGCCGCTTCGAAGTTTCAGTGTGAAACACAAAACACCGGCACACCCATAGATAATTATTTCCAAAACTCTACTATAGTGATGTCGATAAAAAGAATGGGAGCAATATATTGAGTAGCAGTAGTGGCCTCCTCATCGAGTAATGTACATAAAGTGTTGTAACTATGCTATCGGCCGCAGACAATTTTTGACAATTCTGGACTTTCTAAAAAAAATAAAAGCTTTTTCTATTTAAATGACGTAATTGTGTTTTCGCTTACGTTTAATACACATGTCGAACGAGTCTCAGTGATCCTAGACGTATTCCGCCGCACCAAACTTCAGCTGAAATGATGGAAGTGCCGTATTGTCCATCGCCGCATTGCGATCCTTTGCCATATTGTGTGCGCTGTCGGCGTAGAACCTGACCCAGAGAAAGTTAGAGCCGTGAATGACTTCACAATGCCGAAGCCCGCCAAAGATGTTCGCAGCTTTGTGGGGGTCGTCTATGTTTGTGAAGAAAAAGAAGGTTTGTAAAGAACTACGCAGCTATTGCGAGACCGTTCACAGATGTTCCTAAACTAGACACCACTTTTACCTGGGGTCCACAAGAAATCGCGGCTTTCTCTGAGCTAACCACACTCTTCACAGCGTCTCCCATTTAGCCCACTTCGAACCATCAGCCCAAACCGAAGTGCGCGCTGGTGCGAGTAGTTAGTGAATAGGCGCTGTCTCTTAGCCCAACTTCGACGGTGAGGGAATTGCCTATTCGCTTATGCCAGCAGGCTGACGTCCGCATCTGAGAGAAATTACTCAATTGCAGAACACGAGTGCCTCCCTCCTGTTTGTTCCGTCACAAAATTTCACCGCAATATATTCGGCCGGCCATTTGCAGCTGTTTCCGACCACCATGCCCTCTGTTGGCTTGCCTCTTTGAAAGATCCTACAGACAGACTCGCTCGATGGGCACTGCGCCTGTAAGATTACTCCTGCGTGGTCGTATAGGGGATATCGCGCCAGCACAAAGGTGTGGATTGTTTGTCCCGCTACCCTGTGGCAGACTGTGACTTTTCGTGCACTGAATCTCCCGAATGAGTCTTTTCTATGAACCAGCTGCTACATCACCGGGGTACAGCGTCGAGATGCCTACTTAAGAGAAATAACCGAGCGTCTGGAATTCTGTCCCAGCGACGCCTCTGCGCGCATGTTCACGCTGAAGGTTGGTACCTTATCCGGCATGACGTGTACCCTGGCGGTCCTGATCTTCTCCTTGTTGTACTATCACACCTGCGCTACACAGTCCTTCGTTAGTTCGACGACGCCCCAGCTGCTGGCCACCTTGGCGTTATTCGCACACATGACCGCGTGCGCCGTTGATTCTATTTAATTGGCCTTGCCCGTTCAGTGCGGCATTATGTCAGCGCCTGCGAGCTCTCTCAACGCAGAAAAAACCGTATACGCTCTTGATGGGTATCTTCAGCACGTCGACGTCTTACATAATTCTTTGTTTCGTGTCGGATTGAACCTTCTCGGACGCTTTCTTATATCATCTTCAAGAAACAAATCAGTTACCGTGACTACCGATTATGCGACGCGCTTCGCAATAATACGAGCTCTGGCTACCAGCTATGCTGTAGACATCGCGGACTTTCTCCGACATGTTCTGATCGACCGAGGCCATTCCTTCTGGTCTGAAGTCATCGACGAAATGCTGCGCTGCTGCTACATGCAGCACCAGATTGCCATGTCATGCGATCTCCAGACGAACGGGCTCACCGAGTGCTCGAATCAGACCTTAAGAGGAAGCTTTAGCTCGGTAGCTCCTATATAAGTAAATGTAAAAGGAGAATTCGTTTTTCTCGGCAACCTCTGACCAGATTTGGCGAGCTTTCTTGCACTTAACATATAAACTTAAAATCTAGTGATTGTTGCATTCGACTTTTCGATTGAGGTCGTCAATTTTGTATTAAAGATTTGAAAATATCACAAATTTTCAGGAAACGAGCTTACAACTCTGTCACTTACCAATGAAAAATACTATCACAATTATGGGAATTGCATCTCATAATACATCTAAACCGACCAAAATTGATATGTGACAGATGAATCTCAACATATGTAATAAATAAATATAGCTTTCGCTGCACCCTTGTACACAACGTAATGAATTCACGTAAAATAAAGACTGACATCTCGAATTTGTCCGTTTTAAGTGATCTAATGGATGCTGTTCGCAGAACCGCGATATCTCTTTTTGATTTAGAGCTATTAATTTGCAAACTTTGTACTTGTGTTTATATGATCAGTCTTATGATCAAGTCAGTTTTGTCGTCTTGATTTCTGCATATGTGGATGTTACACCTTATTGTTGTCGTTTAATTCAACAAGACAAAACGTGCATCTTTGCATAACGCGCTGTCTTATGTCATTTAGCTTTCACTGTAACATTTATGCCTTACGTAAATCTAGGGGAGCACTGTTGTGATACATAAGGGCGATAGAATTGAGCTAATTGAATTTATTGCGCAATTAATACGGTTGTGTTCACCCAAGCACATTAGTTATTTTATTTTCTTTGTTTTTTCCCGCTACATTGCTCTCTTTGCTAGAAGATAGCAAGTCAGGCACAATGTCGTTAGTTTTCCGACTCTGTGCATCCGTTTCACATGTTTCTCCATGCCGCGATGACTTTAACCTTACTACGAGATTAAAGCAAGATGCTTATATTTATGCTTGTCTATGTCAGCATAATTCAAAACACTAAGGTGGGTGGTGCTAAATAGCCGGAGGTCGCCAGTGACAAGTTTGTTACAATGCGCACAAGGGCTGCCTTTATAGGCTTTCAACGTGTTTTCGACATCTGCTTTAGTGTATTAAACAAAAATATGAGCAGTTGATGACAGCTGATGTCAACCTCACTGGCCTGTACGTTACTGTTATAACACTTTGTTCTCTCTTAATAGTTACCTTGCCTCAACTCCAATGGGCGTGCGGCTAAATTTATACACTCTATAAAGATAAAAGAGCACACAGGAAGCAGAATAGAAAATTTATAGGGCATATTTATATCAGAGATTGCAGTAACCACTCGGCAAGGGCGCAATCTTTTCTACATTTGTCTCGGCACACAAAACACGCACACAAACACGACAGAGCTCCGTGCCTTCTTTTTTTTATTGAAATGTACATAAAAAAATATGTGATGGTGACGGCTACTCCTTTTCTAATAGAAGAAATGCCAGTATATAAAGGTATATGTACTGATAAAATGAAAGGAAACAACCTGACAGGTGGTAAGTCCACAGCAGACATTCCTATACATACAAGAACGTATAAATATAAAACGCCAACGCAAGTCGCACCACAGTGAATTCGCATCACAACAAAGTCGCACAAGTGGCCGCGATGTCGGAACTGCGATGGGCATGAGAACAGGTGAGGAATTACCGAGGTAAAATTATACACGCACAGAATATGACAGTCAAGAGTTAGTTTCAACATAAGGTACACAAGAGTATTAGACGTTGTATACAAGCGCTAATAATTACAAATTGTGAAATCGAGTTGCAGTTAGATTGTGTGTCTATTCAGTGCGATATCGACTACTTGTTGTGAATGCCTGCATCTCAGTAAAAATGTTTGGCTGCATTCAATGCGTTTTGCTGCGTTATTTTCGACGGGTATGGGGCCAGCAAATTTGTCAGTGAGAAAGGTCGGTGAGGATCAGTGGAGTGCAGCGCTGCTGCTATGCTAGCTGTCGGCCCTCTGTCACGTGTCTGGGCCATTCAAGGAAGAGATGGCGAATATCCATATTGTCGTTGCCAGAGGAACCAGCCGGAGACGAAGCCCGCTTTATTCGATATAGAAAATGTTTGGTATATGCTCTCCCAAGGCGCAGTTGATGATTTAGCGTCCCGGTAGTTTTCGAAAGTTCCACATCCAGCCAGTATTTGAGTTGAGGGTCCACATTGTAAAGAATCGATTCCTTTGTAGCGACCATCTTTCATTGTGATTTATCCCCCCCCCCTCCTTCTTTGTAATTCAGTTACGTACCTCGCCTGGCCTCCACGTGGGAGTCATCGCCCCGAGCTCTTTCTTGCGACATGAACTGGCTGCCAGACAGGGGGCGCCACCACTGCCACTCGGCAAGCCGGCTTTATTGTGGAATAAAGCCAGTCTGCTCTTCATTCTCAAACTTTAAAAATCTGTATCACTTGCTTCCGCTAAACCGAGTTCCCAAAACCTTATCATTTTCGTTGAACCAGGTTGGCGTGCAGAAGTCCTTCTTTGGTTATTTTAAAATGCGTTGCATGTCCATCGTTGCTAGAGCGATTAGTTTAATTTCTGAATCTTTGTGAGGCGATTTTACCAACAAGTTCACTAATTCGTTACCTGCGCAACCAGCATGTCCTGGGACCCACTATAATGTGACTTCATGTTTTCTTTCAGTAGCGTTAGTTAATCTCTACAGTACTGCGCATGTTATTCGTCCGTGCAGTTGGTTTTCATCAACATTTTCAAGAGGTGCTCAAGGCGATAAGGAGTCTATACAAATCACCCACTTTTTTGGTGTCCCTAAGATTCCGCTGCCATTGGTGACGACGTGGTTCCAAGCCGACGCGCGTATTCACCTGTAAGGATGGTATACCATAAGCTGCAGTCGCACTTTCTTTGAATATGGAAATGTACGTGCACACCTGAACAGACCCCTGGTACATGTCAAATAGCTGATGTAAGGCTAATTGTTTTGCTGCTAAAGGGGAAACATCGCTTTTGTTTTGAAAACCTTCCAATGACGTTCGTGTTTTCGGTGCCTGTAGAAGCTATGGTGGATAGCAGACATCTAAGTACCGAAAATCCGATCGTGGAAGTCGTGTTTCATGCTCTTGAAACATGGCGCGTATCCGCGCACCCCGGCGGTTCTCTCTCCTTGAATGAAGTGCGCGCGCAGAATGCTGGGTAGAAATTGTGAAGAGATGCCGGCATGTTTCAACGCTGGGAATTACAGTGAAATGTGGTTCCCGTGCTCCTGAAATAGTGAGGAGACTAGATGTAGCTTGCAGGACTCCTGGACGCACTCGTAAACTCCTAGCCTGCAATAGCTGTAGTCGGTGAAGGGACTTCGCAGATAATCGGAGTAAGCCATTTTCTGGCGTACAAGTTCTCAGTCAACGTGAAGCAGGGATGCAGTGGTACCTTCAATGCATCCCCAAATCATTTGTTAGAGTGTTTGAAGAATGTGTGACTGCGAACCCCATTTTACGGCCCGCGGTTCCCAAGATGGTCCAGCGTGCGTGCGCTGTATGCCACGAAAAAGAGCCATTGTTCGCTTTCAGCAGACAGTATCAATCCCCCTGTCTACTGATAAAAAACAGTCATTAACAGTACAAGAGATTTAATTATTAGCTTGCTCGCCGACAACACCAGGCCTAAGAAATCCTTACGCATTACCGCAATTTTTGTGGCGCATATTTCTCTAGCGAATGAAAATGTACTCTTTCTCTAGCAAATGAAAATGTAATCTGTGGTTAATGGCTTCGCCTTTATATTTATAGGGGCAACATGTGGTATGCAAGTAATAGATTTAGCGTCTACGTTCATTTTCGCCTTGCTTATAGCCTTAATTCCTCTCAGGCCCGTTGGGAAGTGTTGATTGTCGTTGGTAGCGCTTATGAGAGTGGTTGTAAAAAGTGATAGACTTACTGCTATTCCATCACCATTCTAAGATGTTCTCTTACCTCCGTTGCAGGCTAGAAAAACTGTACAATAACTCTCCCTGTGAGTACTCTTGCCGCTATGTATTATTACTGAGCAACACTACAAAAAACCTAATTACCGATAGAAGTAGATAACGTCTGAATTTTGACTGATTGGTGCATCATCTTCAATTTTGATCTTTGAAATAGGGGGCAAGGACAGAGTAATGTGAAACAATATAGCTTGCTTTCAACAACTTCACTTTAGCAAGTCATACTCTCGCAACATTGAAAACGGTAGGAGGTTACGCGCAAACGCATCGTTGAATTCTCAACTTGCAAGAAGTGCTCCTTTAAAAAAATAGAATATATCACGCAGCCTAGCATTTAATTTCTTACAAGTTCAGGAAAACGGCACACCTATCGACCCACTGGAAATTTACCAACAAAGGGAGCGCTCGCGTCCATAGCGACAAGGCTAGAATCGGCACACCGTTATCATCTGCTATAGCTCAGTGCAGCGATCACCTATTGCTTGGGGGTTTCCTTTTACTTGCACTGCAGAATACATTGCAGCTTAGCGTCAAAGGCAGCGACTTGAAAATATGAATAATTTTTGCAATCTGCACCACCTTCTACATCAAAGATTTTGGTGAAAAAGGAGGGGAACAGATCACAACGAAGGAGATGATGCATACCTTCAAGAGTATTGCCTAAAGGCTAAGAAAGAAACGTCTGAGGCCCGCTTCTGGCCGCACGAAAATTTTTGAATATAATTTATTAGCGTCACATGCGGATGCAACACAACAAAAGTAGCTTCCTAATCATATGTCATTGGGCAGCGCTTATCCAGACAGCCAGAGGCAGCGACAGGGTCACGGCTGTGCTTCACTACGCCTCTGCTCGTGACAGAACTCTAAACACAGAACACCTGATGCAACGAACTCCCACAGAAGCCTGCTTCGAAGAAATATTTTGCCAACTGTCATTGTGAAATGTTTAATACGCGAATACGACAAAGCTACGTACGACACAAGGAGGGGCTAAACCAGGCGACCAGATGCAAATTGTGGGCAAATATTGTTCTTCCTTTCTTACTCGTCTAACGAAGCAAAAGGTGCGAAAATACCTAATAGTATGCCGAGCTTTTGTGAGATTGCAACAAAAGAATATCATATGTATTTATGCATATTAGTATGTATTGTATGCATATTAGTATGTATCGGCAAACTACGAGCTCGACAGCTGTTTGAACGAAATGTTGTAGTTCATTGATAAAAGTTTGGATAAGATAAGATTGACGCCGCTGTGTCGCATGATAGGCTCCATTGCTCCCACGGCGTCATTGCAATATTCTTCTACTGAATACTGATATTTTCCCAAATAAGCTGCGTTAACGTTCATATTTTTCAAACGTTGTGAGGAGATGCACTGGGCAGTTATTGACAACCTACCTACTTTATTGGTCGTTCTTGTTATGCAATAAAAGCACACTAAAGGCAAATAGTAAGTCGAGCTAAAGGGATAGGTGAGCGCTCTAGAATTTCTAAGGCGACAATATCATCGCGAACAGAGCCTTAGTAATTGTGCAATTGTGGTAAATGCAGGACGCGGTTAAAGACTCGCCTCGGACATTCAAGTGCCTGCCCGATGAAAGAGGGTGCTCCTCATATCAATTCTGCCACTAGGTATTATAAAACATCAGTGTAATGCAGTATGAGGTACAAGAAAATGCTACTTGTCCAGTTACATTTCATTTTTAGAAAAAGAACTCATTAATATTATGCTTGACAACGCCGCGGGCGGCGGGAAGGTTTCGTTCTCGCTCGACTCTGTGCCGCCCGTGGTTTATCGTTTCAGTAGCTCATTTATCGCGCAGGGCAGCGCTGGTTTTGCTGGGTCGCGAAGCTTGCGCAAACTGCAAGTATACAGCACAGAATTCCACTCGGTTCCATGTGATGTGGCGGGTTGCCCGAACGGTCTACCCCATTTGACCAAAAACAGCTGGTGTGGCTAATCCACCACTCTTGGCTCTTGTCTTGGCTCTCTTTATCCCTGGCCATGCGTTTGCGTTTTATGTGAAAAACCATACCACCATCTGACGCACGACGTTTTACTCACCGCCAGCAGCAAGAGGCGGTGAAGGCGTACGCTACGTCAGCACTCCACGGATGGGTGGCGGGACATTTCAAATGGTATAAAGCTATTCGGACCCTTCAGATGCAATTTTCTCGTAAACTATGCCTTTTCTTGGCGCGATAAAAGCGCTGCAAGGTTTCCGAAATAATATCTAAACAGTCAACGTCAACTTAGTATTTGCCTTTGGTGTCCCATTAAACCCCTATGAATACTTGTGAACTGTCATTTCATTGAGCTATGTGCGTTGTGAGTAGTGCTTCTGCCACCAAATTTGGGTGTTAAGAATATACCGGGTATGACATGGCTGTTGTTTTGTTTCGCGTGCTGTTTAAAATGGCAGAGACCATTTCTCAGAAAACTCCCACGTCCTGACTGCGCTGAGTAATGAGAACCCAATTTACGCACATATTTGGCCCCATGAATTCCTATGGGACGGGAAAAGGCTGGCAACATCAATCGACCGTCATGTCTTTGAATCACGCCACCGCATACTGCCCCTGTCATCAACTGGTGGTTGTATATTTACTCTGTATATAATCTTTAGCTTCATTGATAAAGTTTCGCATACTTGTTTGCCGACTCCAAGCGTGTTCATCATGCACGCTACACGCCTCGGTGGCATTGTCAATTCCTGAAGGGTTTCGCTTTTCACTGCAGAGCAACGAGTTAGTTTTTCTGTCATGGCAGCCCCATTGCCACAGAGGCCCCATGCTAAGAGTACCCTGATCAATGTTCACGATACCAAACGTTAAGTGATCACAATTATTCCCCAACCTTCCAGCAAGTGCCTCTTAGTGCACCAAGCTGGTTGGTTGGAAGGCTATCGACGATTACCTGATTGACAAATCTCGTATGTACGTGTCATACGTGGCTCGTATATACGATGCCTGTGTGAAAATAATGGGGTATGTTATACATATCAGGACGCGTGCGACCAAGCTAAACTGGCCGTTCAGCGTGCCATCGTATGGATGGGCATCTGCTCAAGACACGACAGTTCTTATTGTCGACAGTGCACAAATGTCATGGGGAAGCGTTTCACCACACGAGAAAGCCTCCCGCTCGGGACCTTCGCAGCGACGTGGAAGCGCACAGCACGAACATCGGGTTTCTGCGACACCAGCATGAATGCGCACAATGTTTTTGCTACAGTTGCAGCTTCTCATACCATTTTGCGGTGCGTATTTGTAGCTTTTAGATAATATTAAAGCGCAGTCAAAGGGAGTTTTATTTTCCTGAAAGAGATTTCCTCTCGTTAAATAGTTCGCAATTGTTGAAAGCCAGGAAGCGGAGCTGAAGTAGAGAACGTCTTCTTTATTCGACGCTTGCAAAAACAACTCAAAAAATGCAGGCGCGCGCTCGGCTCAACGCTCGTTTCTCACTTCGTTTTCTTCTCTTCTTTTTCACAGCATAATAATCAACAGCTCCCGGCCGAACAATTTGCGTATGCTTGTTTCTTTTCAAGACGGAGCCTGTCCAGCAGAATCTAGGTGGTACCGCATCTGTGCCGGTCTCCGCAATGTGTTGCCACTAGAAGTGCGCACTTTGCATGAGCGAAATTTGCCGTCGGCAAAGCCGTCGGCACCATGAGCACTTTGCTGTGCTCGTGGTGGAACCATTGCTGGCATGTGTCTTCTGATGGGCGTAGGTGCCGCAGTGGAAGCCGTCACAGCCACCATTGCTGACGTGCTGCTGGTGCATGCGTCGGGTGTTATGCGACTGGCCTGCCCTGGCCCCTTCCCAGACAGCATTCCTAGCCTTCCAGGGGTTAAAGGTGGTGGCTGCTGGGGTAAAGGTAACTCCTTTTCAAGGCCTGGCGAGCTGTTGCGGGTGGCCATGGCTTCAGGCTCTCGTGGAAGTGGCATTGGCTCCATCTGGAGGACGGGGGCCAGCATGTGGTGGTTGCATTTCAGCCTTTTCACTCCACTGCTGTGCCTCCCTGACAGTGAAGGCTTTGCTGTTGACGACGGGCACCCGGCAGGCCCGCTCGAGTGTCGCAGGGCGGAAGACGATAACGTTGAAGACGACGATGAGGACGACGATGACAAGGAGCTGTGCCCCGACGACTTCTCTACACCCGCCCGGTGGAGCACGGACGTGTCAGCAGTGTCGTCACCCCTACCAAAGGTGTCGGTGCTCCCATGCCGCTGCTCCACGTGATTGCGCAGAGCGTGTGGTTTTGTGACTTGGTTACATATTTCACACACAAATAAATAGAAATCATTCCATGCTAGACAAAATCCGAAAAGTCCCATATCCTCTTTTCTTAATTTCGTGGCATCGCTTTCTCTTTTCTCTGTCTCTGCCTCTGTATCGGCTTCTTCGTTTTCTAGACTCCTGAAGCAGATAGTTTCGGCCCGAAAATTCCATGACTGTCCTTGAGTAGCCGACACATTATTGGCGGCCGCCTTTCTGTGAAGACCTTTCAATAGTTTGGCAGTAGAAGAACATTTGTCTTTTACGAGTTCGAAGTGGCGTCGCAGAGATGCAGCAAGGAGGAAGGGACTGCTGCAGGCACAAAAAAAGGAACCCTTGTCGTGCGCAGTTCTTCAATATTGGAAGACCCTTCTTCAAACCAGAAGTAACGAAACGCATCTCGGTCTTGTTCAGCCAGCGATATTTGAAGAAACGCTTTTTCGTTATCGGCGGAAATTATAATCATGAAACTGCGAAACTTCAGCCGTACGTCGATGATGTCGGGGTTCAAATTCGGTCCTGTGCACAAGGCGTCGTTGAGTGAAGGTGACTCCGGAGCATGAGAAGAGGCGTCGGATACCACCCGTACTTCAGTCGTAGTTCTGTCGCGTCGCACTACTGCTCGGTGTGGCATATAGTACGTGATATGTTCACTCGTACTGTCCATTGGGACCTTCTCAGCGTAGTCTTTGTTATAGTAGCTCCCATTGGCAGTATCATATTCCTTCTGAAACTCTGGTTCTCGATGTAGTGTTCTCTGCAAGGACTCCAGCCTCTTTAACGTGATACCCCGGTTATTTTTAGGCTGGGAACAATTGATACGCCATGGCAGTTCAACTTTATCGCGACCATTGTTTCTCGCAGTTCTTTCCACGAAGTTCTTCAGGACGTGTTCGTCATCTTTCTAAAGTCTGGCTTCGTTAGTCAGCACCAGATGTTCTACTTCCCAGAAAGACCTCAGTTGTTGGGAAAGGTTGGCTTCCGTTAGGCATATATTGAAGTTCCTTATGGTTTCCCGCTTGTAGAACTTAGGTGGACTTCTCGTATCTCCATGAAGTGTCCATCCTATGATAGTTTCGATGGCTGTGAAGGATTCATCCGGTCAATGAATTCTTCCGCTGACAGCTGCCAGTAATAGTCTTCACCTATGAGGACGCTATAAGGACGCGGACAGGCCGCCATGGGAATCTGAACCTGGCAACGTTTAACGTTAGAATGTTATCTAGTGAGGCGAGTCCAGCAGTGTTATTGGAGGAATTAGAGGGTAGTAAATGGGATATAACAGGGCTCAGTGAGGTTAGGAGGACAAAAGAAGCATATACAGTGCTAAAAAGCGGGCACGTACTGTGCTACCAGGGCTTAGCGGAGAGACGAGAACTAGGAGTCGGATTCCTGATTAATAAGGACATAGCAGGTAACATACAGGAATTCTATAGCATTAACGAGAGGGTGGCAGGACTTGTTGTGAAACTTAATAAGAGGTACAAATTGAAGGTGGTACAATTCTATGCCCCTACATGCAGTCATGATGACCAGGAAGTTGAAAGCTTTTATGAAGACGTGGAATGGGCGATGGGTAAAATCAAAACAAGATACACTATACTGATGGGCGACTTCAATGCCAGGGTAGGCAAGAAGCAGGCTGGAGACAAGTCAGTGGGGGAATATGGCATAGGCTCTAGGAATAGCAGAGGAGTTATTAGTAGAGTTTGCAGAACAGAATAATATGCGGATAATGAATACCTTTTTCCGGAAGCAGGTTAGCCGAAAGTGGACGTGCAGGAGCCCGAATGGTGAGACTAGAAATGAAATCGACTTTATACTCTGCGCGAACCCTGGCATCATACAAGATGTAGACGTGCTCAGCAAGGTACGCTGCAGTGACCATAGGATGGTAAGAACTCGAATTAGCCTAGACTTGAGGAGGGAACGGAAGAAACTGGTACACAAGGAGCCAATCAATGAGTTAGCGGTAAGAGGGAAACTAGAGGAATTCCGGATCAAGCTACAGAGCAGGTATTCGGCTTTAACTCAGGCAGATGACCTTAGGGTTGAAGCAATGAACGACAGTCTCATGGGCAACATTAAGGAGTGCGCAATAGAAGTCGGTGGTAACGCCGTTAGACAGGAAATCAGTAAGCTATCGCAGGAGACGAAAGATCTTATCAAGAAGCGCCAATGTATGAAAGCCTCTAATCCTACAGCTAGAATAGAACTGGCAGAACTTTCCAAGCTAATCAACAAGCGTCAGACTGCGGACATCAGGAACTATAATATGGATAGAATTGAACAGGCTCTCAGGAACGGAGGAAGCCTAAAAATAGTGAAGAAGAAACTAGGAATAGGCAAGAATCAGATGTGTGCGTTAAGAGACAAAGCCGGCAATATCGTTACTTATATGGATGAGATAGTTCAAGTAGCTGAGGAGTTCTATAGAGATTTATACAGTACCAGTGGCACCCACGATGATAGTAGAAGAGAGAATAGCCTAGAGGAATTCGAAATCCCACAGGTAACGCCAGAAGAAGTAAACAAAGCCTTAGGAGCTATGCAAAAGGGGAAGGCAGCTGGGGAGGATCAGGTAACAGCAGATTTGTTGAAGGATGGTGGTCCGATTGTTCTAGTGATACTGGCCACCCTGTATACGCAATGCCTCATAACCTCGAACGTACCGGAATCTTGGAAGAACCCCAACGTAATCCTAATCCATAAGAAAGGGGACGCCAAAGACTTGAAAAATTATAGACCGATCAGCTTACTGTCCGTCGCCTACAAAGTATTTACCAAGGTAATCGCAAATAGAATCAGGAACACCTTAGACTTCCGTCAACCAAAGGACCAGGCAGGATTCCGTAAAGGCTACTCAACAATAGACCATATTCACACTATCAATCAAGTGATAGAGAAATGTGCAGAATATAACCAACCCTTATATGTAGCTTTCATTGATTACAAGAAAGCGTTTGATTCAGTGGAAACCTCAGCAGTCATGGAGGCAATATGGAATCAGGGTGCAGATGAGCCATACGTAAAAATACTGGAAGATATCTATAGCGGCTCCACAGCCACCGTAGTCCTCCACAAAGAAAGCAACAAAATCCCAATAAAGAAAGGCGTCAGACAGGGAGATACGATCTCTCCAATGCTATTGACAGCATGTTTACAGGAGGTATTCAGAGACCTGGAGTGGGAAGAATAGGGGATAAAAGTTGATGGAGAATACCTTAGCAACTTGCGATTCGCTGATGATATTGCCTTGCTTAGTAACTCAGGAGACCAATTGCAATGCATGCTCACTGACCTGGAGAGGCAAAGCAGAAGGGCGGGTCTGATAATTATTCTGCAGAAAACTAAAGTAATGTAAAGTAAAGTAAAGTAGAGTAACTAAAGTAAAGTAAAGTAACTAAAGTAAAGTAGTCTCGGCAGAGAACTGCAGTTTACGATAGGTAGCGAGGCACTGGAAGTGGTAAGGGAATACATCTACTTAGGGCAGGTAGTGACCAGGGATCCGGATCATGAGACTGAAATAACCAAAAGAATAAGAATGGGCTGGGGTTAGGAGGAGGAGGAGGAGGAGGAGGAGGAGGCTATGCCAGGCTCAGGCGATACCTGAACTGCGTGGACGGCAGCCAAACGTAAGTTCTTGCTTTTCAACTTTGCAAGTACATTTGTATCTGTCAATGCTGACAAGTCATTGCATATTTCGGGAACTTCTATCGCCTCTACTTCACGTGAGTTTGAGTCGTACTGACTGAAACGTTTCCAAATACCGAGATTGTGAGCTGCTCTTCGGCTAACACAAAGGCTTTCAGCTTCCTAGACAATTCTTCCGTGATGAAGCTGCGTTGACTGCCACCATCAATCAACATTCTTACAAAGCATTTGCTTCCAGTGCCCAGAGCCCAAACTTGGGTGGTCTGCAGAAGAACTGTGCACTTTGGCGAATCTGTTGACGAACTCGAAACAGTTGTCTGTGTTTCCGTATTCTTCTGCTTCCATTTCGGGTCACACATTGTGGTGATATGTCGCCCCTTGCATTTCGCACACCTTTGTCTCTTCCAGTTTCGGCATTCCTTAGCTTTGTGAAATTGTCTAGCGCAGCGGAAACAGCATCCTAATTTCCGTAGTTTCTGCTTTTTCTCGTCTAATGTTAGTTCCGTTGGGCAGACATCCACCGAGTGATCTTTGTCTACGCATAATATACAACTCTCTGTTGTCATTTTCACAGTTAGCATAGATGCGGAACCTTGGAAATGCTCATTAGATGGTCATTTTGCTCTTGATGCTTGCTCTCTCTTGTCAGAGGTCATCAGTATGGTCTGTTCCCGGCTTCTTACTTCAATGCTCAAGAAGTCTAGAAGAACAGACATTTCATTAAGCCTGTCACTAGTAACGCCTGTATTTGTCGAAGACAAGATGCGCTGATTATAACGGAGTACCATTTCTTGCGGAAGAGTTTGTATTATAGCAGTTTTCAGAAGCACTCCATATTCTTTTTCTTCAACGCCAAGGTTATGCAGGGATCTCACGCGAGTCTGCACTTGTTCATGCAACCTTTGAAGCCTTTCGAAATCTTCGCAAGAACGAACTTTACGTAGGTTTAGAAGGTAACGCATGTGGTCGTTAACAATCAGTGACTTCTGACCGAATCTTTCCTTGAGCTCTCGTTAGTTGTCGACGGGCCGCTGATGACACCTTCCGCTTTACCCATCAAGTAGCTCCGAAGATATTTCAATTTGTTATATCGGTTCTGGAGAATAGTAGACTCAGATTGATCCGAAAATTCTGGCCATTTAATGGGGTCACCATGAAACTTCGGCACATCGAGCTTCGGTAGCTTAACGTGTGCGCATGCTTGACGAAAGTCATCGTGAGATTCGCGCGTAGTCGTTGTTTGCTGATCGGATAAAATGCGTTCAGCGCTTTGAAGCTCATCCTCTAGGTTATCATCGGTAACCTGCTCTTCTACTTGGTTATCAAGGTCCGTAAGCACAGTTTCCTTTCTCTTCAATAGGTTAAGATGGTCGGTCAGCTCACCATATGGCGTCGGTTCCGTCTGCATAAGAGTTGTCATGTCGTTGATGATCCTGGTGACCGTCGCTAGAACGGTAGCACGCTTCCGTCGTAGTCTTTCCATGTCGTCACGTCGGGAATCGGTGGCTTCGTGATGACGTGGATCGTTCTTCGATTCTGTCGCAGCGTCGTCGTGTTGATCGCGTCGGTAGGTCGTCCTCTTCAGGTAGCTCGCTTCATCGTCAGGGGTCTTCAACTGTAGATCTGATATCCTGGTCAAGGCAGCATATGTTGAAAACCAGGAAGTGGGGCCGAAATAGAGAACGTCTTCTTTATTCGATGCTTGCAAAAACAACTAAAAAAATGCAGGCGCGCGCTCGGCTCCACGCTCGTTTCTCACTTCGTCTTCTTCTCTTCTTTTTCGGAGCATAATATTCAACAGCAATGTCATTCCTACAATTTTCATAAGATTTACCTGATATCTCCCGGCCCTATCCCGAAGAACAGCAGTAAAAAAAAAGTTAATTCGAGGTATTGTAGCACTCATAATACCCAAGATAATCCAAATAAAGATTAACCACAAGTATATATAATAAATCAAAATAGTATATAAGCACTACCTGCCTAAATTATGGCCTTGCCATGACCGAAGCGTTAACAAATAATATGCTTTTTCCCATTAGTTTGTTGGTATTTTCTAAACTGCCCACAAAACGTTCGCATAACCTCGGATTGCTAGTACGTTGTCTGTCACCTCATCTCCTAGCAAGCGAATTCCAAGGAACTGCAGCTTTATTCTACTACGCTGCTGATAAGAGAACGTTCATGACACATTTGCTTTGGGAAAACAAGCGCCAACTAGAAAAAAGTACAAAGGGTAATCCGAGGAAGAAAAGAGGCAGGGGCAAAGATTGTACGAGGTTGCGTTGTACTAAAAGCGCGCAGGCACATTCAAATTTCACACGTGCTACCTTCAAATCATGCACACAACAATACAAAGTGAAGGAAGTGAATAGAGCTACAGGCTGGGTGGTCGGGAAAATTTCCATCCATTTCAGAAGCACACCCATAATCCGGAAGCTTTCTTTGCCTAAGCTCGCGCGCGTAATTCGGCAACTTGTGCGGGTGCCCCCAGTGAGTGCCAGCTGACGTCTGCTTTTCGTTTGCCGCCTGACGAAACACAACGTTTGCAAAGAGCGCTTTACGTATGTGAATTAGGGAATAAACCCGCTCTTAGAAAAACGTAAAATTTCTCAAATATTGCATCGCCCTTCCTTCTTTGCTTCTTTTGGTTCCCTTTGTTATGTCTGGCTGGGAATCCTGATTCAGATGAGGATTCGCAAGAGCTTAATCTTGCATTAAGCTCAGCGGTGGATCGTGCTGTTATTTCCCTGCTACCAGCGAAGCTCCGGCCTGAATTCTGTTTCGAGCAGCGATTTTGGCAAAGCGTAAAGTGCGGAGCATTTATGATAGATGTGTTAGCTTTCACTGTGAATGCGCTGTTCATTCTACAATGACTGTCGAAAGAAGTTCGAGACAGTGGCTCGAAACGTTTGTTGCTTCTGTTGGTGAGTGATGTTACGGCGGCTTTTCACTGGAAAGTGCGGAAGTGCAGGGCAGTTTTCAGAGCTCCTTTCATTTTTTAATTTACGTTCTGCCATTTTTACGCTCTTCTAATTTATGTTCTTCCAAGCTTTTAATAAATGCAGGAGGACTGCCACATTTCTGGTGAAAGAGCGGCAGTTCCGTTGCAAGATCTCTAATTGTTCCGGGTTGTTGGTTTTACTTGTTCTTCAAGTGGTAGCCATGGTTCCCACTCGTTATTTTTGCTTTTGACATCTGCGTGTTGAACCCGTCCGTATCAGCTATACAGTGGGCCGTCTTCATTTTGGCGAACACGGTGCCGACTGCAACGGTGTGTTTCTTAGTTGATTTGGTATTGGCTGCGGTTTTTAGCTGTGCCGTCACTTGTTTCTGCTTCTCGAATTCGGCCAGCATTTGGGATTGTAAGTCGAGGAGTTCCTGATTCACGCGGGCTATCATGTCGTGCATTAGTGATTTAGTGATTTCTACCAATAATGGTTGGATTTGGGCCAGTGTAAGTGGCACTTCGGTATTTAGTGTTTACGGTGTGGGTGTTGGTGATCTTAGTTCGCTACGTACGAAAGTGTTGGTATTTAATGTGATTTGTGCCGGCTCTGCGGCTAACAAATACATAAGACTGGTGGAAGAAAATCTACACGGGTATATGTGGACGAACACCTTTGTCCGGCACAGAAAAAACTGCTAGGAATGGCAGTGAAAGGAAAGCATATCTATATATGGAAGTCAGTTTGGACGAGCGATGGTAAGACCTTTGCAATGCGGGCTTATGACTCTGAAGTTACATATATATCATGTGAAAGGGACCTTGCAAAGATAGGCTCCATCCCTGAAGCTGCGGGTGCTCCTTTATCTCGTGAAGCGGACTCGGCAAAGTCAGGCCCGGAACCAAGCTCTGCTATTGATACGTCTTCATAAACGGTCAAAATGGAACATTACAATTTTATTTTACCCTGTCGCGTTCAGCTTCCACACCAGCCTCTTATTTCAATTTTACATATCCATGCTCGCTCCGATAATAATAAAGAAGGCCCGATAACAGAACTGCTGAGCGAATTCAGTTTTCATTTTAGTAATATTATGTTAACCGAAACATGGTTCAATAGCGATAGCAGCGCACTATGCCTAAATGGATTCAGCAATTCTTTCATTAACCGGCCCAACAGGCGTGGAGGCGGCGTTGCCGCATACATTGAAACACAGCGCCATTGCGTTCGCGTTCCGGAGTTCTGAATTTCAACGAGTGATTATGAGATATTTTCCTTGAAATGCAACTTGGAAATAATACCGGAAGTATACCTGTCTCCAAATGGCATTATTTAAAGTTTCATATACTTTTTTTGAAACATTTCTAGACTGCGTTAGCGCAAACAATTTTCGCCTCATCTGCGGAGGAGATTTCAATGTGGATGTCACAGGGGATAGCACCTTAACCCAACGTTCTCTTATTACCCTTCAGTCGACTGGTTTCGTAAATTTAATCTACACGCCTACACTTGTTACACCGACTACATTATCCTGTGTTCATCTCCTCATTACCAATATTGAAACTATAGTCAACCAAGCTGGTACCATTACCTCAGATGTTAGTGAACACGGTCCTGTGTTTAGGTTCTATTACACAGATCCGAAAAATTGCAGGCGTCCTGAAACATCAGTTTATGCTCAATATAATTACATCAAATAGAGCTCTGGAAACATGCAAGGAACACATAAGTATTCACGGTTGGTTCCACTTATACAGGATAAAAGAAGCAGATGTTGCGTACACAAAGTTCATTTCCGAATTCATAACAATGTACGCTTCACGTTTTCCTGTAAAAACAATTAAACACTAAAAAAACCAGAACACCATGGGTCACACCCGCACATATTAAAATGATAAAGAACAAGAATAAGCTTTACCACGCAGTTCTACGTAC
Organism: Dermacentor albipictus; assembly: GCF_038994185.2. Classification (NCBI taxonomy): domain Eukaryota; kingdom Metazoa; phylum Arthropoda; class Arachnida; order Ixodida; family Ixodidae; genus Dermacentor; species Dermacentor albipictus. Next base: position 442,522,063 of record NC_091821.1, read on the forward strand.
TCGGTCGCCAGAAATTTTGATCCGATTCAAAAGCGCAGGAAACAAACTAAACGCTGAGCTTAGACACTCCAAGCGAACATATTATGAGCAAATAGTTTCTGAACACACAAGAAAACAGCCCAATGCAGTCAGGAAATTGATAAATGAGGTTATGGGCAGAAACGTTATGGCAGAACGAACGCGTCAGCAGTAAAAATAAACCATAAAGGAAGGGAGCTCTCTGGGAAAGCACTTGCTGACCATTTCAATAGTCATTTCACGAATATTGCAATACCAGTAAATCAGACACCGAATTAAGAAACGCCGATAAACACATGCGCCGACAATGTTTTCCTTGAACCTACGGACGACATAGAGGTTTACAGGACATTCATGAACCTAAACACTACCAAGGCCTTAGACATAGATAACCTTCAAATGAAACCATTTAAGTATTTCATAGAATTCATAGCTTCTGTGATTTCTCATATTTTTTACCTGATTCTTGAAACTGGCGTCTACCCTGTTGAAATTAAGAAAATCAGGGTGAGCGTCTTATTCAAGGGCGGTGACAGAAACGACACAAGCAATTAGAGGCCACTCTCTGTCATTCCAATCTTTTCCAAAGGATTAGAAAAGGTGATATTCACTCGTTTGCCTAATTTTTCCATTGTAAGAACATTATACGTGACGCCCAATTGTGCTTCCGGAAATGGCGATCAACAGAAACTGCCCTTCTCACCATTAAAGAAATCATTGTGCAAAATATTTAGGATAACCTTTTCACTCTCGGCCTGTTTATCGATTTTAATAATGCGTTTGACTGTCTCAACCATAATATTTAATTTACAAGCTTTCTCTTAGTGGGAGCCGCGGAACACCTCTGGCTCTAATAAAGTCCGACTTAGAAAACAGGAAGCAGGCAATATTTATAGATAATCAACAATCCTTCTTTTTACCCGTGCAAATCGGCGTACCACAAGACGGTGTGTAAGGGCCTTTGCTTTTTAATATATATATTAATGATATTGTGAGCATTGATTCAACCGTAAATATATTATATAGGCAGACGACAGCAGCATAATAATTTCGAGCCCCAATGCAGACGATCTAATTTTCAAATGTAATCAGATATTTGAGAAAAACACCTCTGGTCCAATTTGAATTGCATTAGAATAAATTCTAAGAAGATGAAAGTAGTAACATTTAGAGCTAAAAATAACCTAGGCAAAACATGCCATGTGGCCAGATGCCAAGGCCAAGAAGTTCAAGTAGTGAATGAACACAAAATTCTTGGGTTCCGTTTTCTTCAAACTTTAGTTGGGATAAACACATAGAAGATGTTTGTAGAAAACTAGCCGCAATGACGGGAATCTTATCTCATTGCCGACATCTTCCAACACAGGTCAAAATCCATATTTACCATGCACTGTTTGCTTCACATATTAACCCCTGTGGTCTGGTATGGGCTACAACGGAAAAAAGAAACGTTGCAAAGATATGTGTACTTCAGAAGAAGATTATGCGACATATTGCTAACCTTGATTACCTGTCTCCCACGCGAAGTGCGTTTATAAGTTACAATTTAATTAGTGCGGAATATATGTATCCGTATCGCCTGCTCCGCTTTTTTTACTTTTCCACTGTAGCTTTCCAAGATTTTTTAATGAATCTAGTATCTCTAAGAAAGAGACATGTTACACTATCCACACGTAACGATAATGTTTGGCTTCGCCCGAAATTTCGAAATTATTATAAAGTTGAGTCATTACAGCATAATCTGCCATTTATTCTAAATGAGCATAAATGTGTGATCAGTTACGGCGTAAAAGAACTGAGAATGTATTTTCTTTCCAAAGAATGAACAGCTATGTGTGTTTGCCTCTCGTTTTGCAAGGGCTGTTTAACATTAACATGTATGTATTCTATTTTTGTTCATATTTCTGGTGTCTTAACTTCTTTTGTTTGTATTGTCACGTGTTCACAACTATAGATAAAGTTATTGCAAACACATTTTGAAATTATATGCTGTTGATTTAATAATTAATTGCGATTATGCTACTGTATAAGTCATAGTTCTTCGCATTTCCTGATGTCATTTAGTATGGACACTACCTGTTGCTGTAAACCAATACCGCCTTGCAGAGGGGATAATGGGCCTAGTCAAGCTGTCGAGACAGCTTTTAGCTCTTGACTCTTTCCAGGACCCACTATTTCTGGAAAAATTTTAAAAAAAGTTGAAATTTAATTGAAAACTGATTGTCCTCGATCTGATTCGAGCTGTTGTAATTTCATGTGAGGCGTTACTCTAGCTCCTTAATTTTCTCGTCGAATCGCTGTCGTTTGCATTACTTATCTCAAAGTTGTGCGCGTAGCTGCGCATTTTCTTGTTTAAGTATTTGATAACAGGGATCTCGCTCTGTGTCTATAGTGTGTTGGGGAGCATTGGATGATACAACAGTCACCCAGTTCTCCTGAGGTTTTTGTGGCTGGTGGTGCTGCGGGAGCACTGGCTCTTGTGCGGTTCTGGATGGCTCCCTGGATGGGTTCCGACTTATTTTGCCATTAGGAGACGTGGATTTGAGGCGATCACAGTCTTCCTTGTTTTTGAGCTGAATCATCGATGTTTTTTTCAGCCTAATTCGCTCCCGCAAGTGGGACTGATGATTTTGTTCTTGAAACGAATGTTCTTTAGTTTCTTTAGGCTGTTACTAGTCTCGTGGCCTGCCGCTCCACACATGGCACATTTCATCATGCACCCGTGTTTTTCAGGGCAGATTTTTTGTAGATGTTGACCGGATGGGGGCACGCATCCAGTCGGTGTCCAGCTTGGTAACATTCAGTCCATATGTGAACAGTGGGCATGTATAAATGGGGCCGCATTTCCCCTTCCACGCAATAAATACGTATGGGGAGGGAGCCACGGGTGAACGTGAATAGTGCCTTGGATGGTTTACTTAGCATCCAAGCTCGTTCGATTTGGACTCCGTGTGTCCGTACTCGCTTATTGGCTACTAAATGACCCTTGTGTGTGTCCGTCAAAATTACGTGAACCAGACCTGGATAGTAGATGTCGGAGGCTGCCCCGTATATGTTGAATTGGTGCACGCGTCCGTTCGGTTCGAATTGCGTGATGTGGCGAAGTACGTTGGCCACTTCCGTGCTGCCCACCAATAAATATATATTGTTCGATCCGGGGCAAGTGCGGAAGATGAAATCTATGCCTGTGATTCTCTCTCACTACACGGCTCCATCTTGAAATCGATTGAGATGGTCTTGGATTAATTGGGTTGACCGGAGAATGGCGCTCGCCAAAATTGGTATTTATATGTCTTTGATTATTGATTGCTTTGTTAGATGCATAATGATTTTCACATGGTCCTTTGGTAGTGCTGGCCAAGGTTTGCGCTTTGGGTGCTGAGAGCGATTTCCTTGGTTGCTGGTCACACCATATGGATGGTCGGACAGTTTCCCTATCGCTAAGCTTTGCTGACTTTGTGAGCCGCGCTGCTTCGGAGATGGGGCTTCCTTCCCGTTTTCGTTCTTGAAACGTTTCTTGGCTCTTTGCCTATCCACTATGTGTCAACTACCGCCAATTTGGTCGGTCTTTGTCGGGTCGGTTTCGACGAGGTCCTTGTCGAACTCATGCTCCATCTCGGTGGAAGAGGGCTCGATCTTCGGTATAATCAATCGGTGGGTGCACTTAGGTGGCGCACATTGGTGCCGGTGCTGTACCAGTAGCCGTCGTTGGCCCTTGAGAGGCCTACTGGGTCACCGTTAGCATTGTTGATGTGCTGGCGGTCAAACGGTCCACGCCTAGGCGCAGCTAACGCAATGCATTTCTATGGGCGTTCTTGCCGCGTTTGTGACTCGAAGCAGCTGCTCCATATTCGAAACTTTAAACTTCCGTATTAAGGTGAGAAATTCACCTACCGGCTTGAAATTGATATGCGATTGCATTTCTCTTCGAGTAGAGTCCAGTCGATATCTTCTGTTGTTGTCCTACGGGCACTGTAACTGGTGCAACTCGGGCTTTGGTGGTGCCGATATGAGGCACATCTGCTGCGTCTGACCCCGTAGTGGTGACCAAGCCTACTGAGGACAAAGAATGGGCTAATAATTATGTGCACCTACCTCCTTCTGGCGCTCTTTATCCAGAATCCTCAAGCAGATAAGTTGGTCTGAAGCGATTGGAGATTATTAATTAGCGATAGAGATTCACAACAGTGGCGAGAAAGAAGCTTGAAAGGGAAATTTGTTCGATAACACCAAGGACAGCGCATTGCTATTGCAGGTTCGAGTTGGTTGCCTGAGCACAAGAACATACCGGAGAAAACATTCGCAACAGGACGGGCAATCTGTATGCTGCTGCAGAAACCCGGAGAAAACTCAGCCCATCTTGATAGAATGTGAACCTAGCGAGACCTGTAGGAGACGTCCACATTCCAGAAGTGCAGGGCTTTTAAGTGGATAGAAGCATTAAACGGTAATCATCCGAGTTAAGCAAGAAACGTTCAGGGATAAGTGCGCGAGATGACAGCTAGCATTTTCTACTCGAAAAATGCATTTGTTCGAAATTCAATGCACCGAATCTGCTATCATACATCGTGAGTTGAAATTCCCAGTCAGTGGCAAGGGGAGAACACTAAGTCAAATTCATTTACAATGGTATAACTAAGTCTGTAGTCACCATGTTAATTTATAGGGAGAAAATGAAAACTTTTCGCGCTAGCTGACAAGAAAACTTTTAGCCGTAATATGTCTATACAGAACACACACAAAAGGCATGCAATATCAAAGTTGTGGATAACGGTCCGGCATCGCTGCTGTGACTTGCTTTATACCTAAACTTTCGTACAAGCGCTAGAAAACGTTTGATGCATGATTTGGCACTCCCCGTCGAGTAGAACTAAATGCAGCAAAGAGTTTGAAGTTTTTGTATAAGGGGGGTGATGCTGTACGACATGTGAAAGCATTGTTTTTAGCTTTGTCAAGTAATAGGGGTGGTTGCAGTGAACTGCTTATACCACCGCTGGAAAGCACTATACAAGCGTCGGACACTTGTATTGCTGCTTTTACTGAAGAACAGAATGTATTGATGGGTAATCATGGGTCGAACGGGTAGCGCATTGGGATACTGCGCTGCGAGGACAGGGTTCGGAAGCCTCCATCGGAATGAATTCTGGGGTTTTACGTGCCAAAAGCATGATTTGATTATGAGGCATGCCGTAGTGGGGGACTTCAGATTAATTTTGTTCACCACGGGACTTTTAACGCGCCACCATTGCAGGAGACAGGGGCGTTTTTTTTTTTATTTCGCCCCATCGAATTGGGCCGACGCGGCCGGGATTTGATCCCGCGACCTCGTGCTTAGCAGCGCGACACCATAGCCGCTAAGACACCGTGGTGGGTAACTTTCTCCAGATCGTTTGCATAGTCATATTGTCATGATGTTGTGCCTTGAAGTAAGCAAACATTCTCACACGTGTTCCTTAAGAATCTATTTGTGAACGCGATTGTGCCCAGTGTGAGAGCCTAGTCCAGGACTTTACTAACGCCACATTAGGCTCCTCTTCGATGGTGGTACTGATGATGATTATGATATTTTTTGGTATCCCGGCCAAACGGGGGTGGAGAAAAATAGTCACCTCGCTTGTGAGATTTAATCAAGCTTTATTACATATATTCCTTTGCCATTTTGCTTATCTGATCTGGACTTTCACTTTCGTGCTTGAAATCTCTGACAACATTGTACAGTTACTTGAGCATGTAATGACTCCTGTTCTCAATCTCTTCCCTGGTTTTTCCACAAATATTGCGAACTTGTCTAGCTTATCTTGACAGCTAATTTATTGAATTCTCCCATCCTCCCCGAATCACAACGCTTCTAAAAAGAGGACCTGGCCGTTTCATTGGGTGAATGCCGGCCATTTCGATGGGGCGAAATGCGAAAACACCTGCGTACATAGATTTATGCGCACGTTACGGAACCCCAGGCGGCCGAAATTTCTGGAGTCCTCCACTACGGCGTGCCTCATAATCAGAAAGTGGTTTCGGCACGTAAAACCCCATAATGTAATGTTCATTTGTTTGGCATCCTATTATCATGCGCCGAGTTATTCCCCCCCCCCCCCTTTTTTTTGCAACGCATGCATGGTGCACTCCGAAGCGTATATTTACTGCGGCAAGTTTTTGTCATCAGACAGCCAGCTCGGTCTTGAATAGACAGGCACTGCCCTTTGCGTTATCATAAAATTTTCCTCGCGATTTCTTGCTTGCCTTTCCGGTAAATGTCCATGGTATATATTTTTGCATCCTTTGCATCCAATTTGCCGTCTCTGATTCTGTCACAAAGATTTTCTTTACCCCTCATTGGCTTTGCAAACTTTCAGTTACCTCGTACTTTGTTGCCAAATTTCTTGACCTCTTTCTCCGTTCCGTTCCCGCGTTCTTAGTTACAGGTGGACAACCACGAGGCATTTTTTTACCAATGTTCCTTAGCGTTTTTTCAAAACTAGTTTTTCTCTCCGCTTCTCCGGCTTCAAAGAAACCCAATTCATGTCACCTTGCACTCTCTTTGTGGTTTTATCATAAGCCGCAAAAGCCAGTCAGCCAGTTCACCTCTGATTAATCTGCAGCACCGACAAGGCTTCTCATTTAAAACATAGAATTGCATTTGGGAGCGTTCGCTCTCACACCATTACACAGTTCGGAATTTCTCGCACTAGCTGGTATTTAATGGAGAACCAAAGTTATCTATGCTTCATTATAGCTGCCTTCCGCTACTATTTTATTCTTTAGATTATCTTAGTGGATGCTTGCTTAGGTCTTTCTTGCGTTTCTGTATACACCCAAATACATATATTGCTTAACTAGCGGGCATCACTATCTAATTGCAACACGAAGACAGCGGCAGACCCAAGCGACGCCAGGGGAGAGCTTCGTTATTATCTTCAATTCTGCCGGCCTTCGGCCTAGTGACGTGTTTAAGCGGATTATTATATACCGTAATAAATGGTTTGATGTTCCTAAACCACATTGCTTTGTGCCGCCATGAGGAGCAGTCGCCTCTAGCCTTGGTATCTAACCCTCCCAACAGAAAGGCAGGGAACATTGAAATTAGTACAAGAGCGGTTAGCGTAGTTGTCGGTTTTCGAAATCGGAACTAACGGGTGAGCTCTGATGTTCAAACGTGACAACGTTTTATCTAGAAATAACAAAAGTGCTGCTCGTTTACACTCGACAGCGTCCCACAGCATGGGCGTGGCGCCGGCAATTTGATTAGACAATATTCTCTCACTATAAAAGTGCCGGCTAACCTATATAGACGCGTTGAGTAGTAACTGCACAACAAGATATTTTGAAGAAAAAGCAATCACCTGGCAAAAGAAAAGCAATGTAGGCGTTGCACTTCTTTTTGCAGCGCACCAAATAGTAATTATATCTGTTTTGTATGTCCGTATTTGTATGCTCATATTTGCCGACCAAAATAGCCGTTTAAAACCGCGGCTTTTAAGAACATGCGATCAGCGTATGGAGCTCACGGTTTTGCACCCTTGTGCACCTCATTTATTAAATTCCGTCATCATCTCTCGCACTAGGTATACAGATCGGCTTTTCTGTACATGATCATGTATTCTGTGAAGAAAACGAGAGAATCATGCGTATTTAAAATATAAATAAAACTTGAACATTTGAATTAAATATGAAATAAAACAGGACAAGCAACGTCTGCTCTCACATCGTGGTAGTAGTCATTGAGACAGTAAAGCGGTTGTACATGTTTCCAACAAAACGTGGCCTTACCAACTGTGTTTAAGTTGTATGTACTAACGTCCCCATCCTTGGTGAAAGCTTTGCTTGGTAGAGATAGAATAACAACGGAAACCATAATCCCCCCCCCCCATTTTTTCCTACTTGTTTTTCTTGACATTACAACAAAAGAACAATACGAGGAGGACACCAAACCAGCTCAAATTGTCACGCTACGGCAATTCTTCGAAGAAGCTGTCATCTATTCTAGAATTAGGGCCGTTTTCCAACTGGTAGGTCACCATTTAGACACTCGCTCTCTTATTGCTTGCCTGATTTCACGTGCTACGCTGAAGCTTCTAAACCTCATTCCACAGAAGGCCATCATTTAGCACTTCCAGCCTCTGCATTCCTACCCTAGGCCAATTATGCACTCGTTTTAGGTCCTCTCGAATTTATTTTTCTCTTCCGATACACGCACCGGGAAGATTCGTTTCGGTATCGGGAACGATATGGTTAAGGGGCCATTTGTTTTTTGAAGCATCTAAAGTTAAGGGCGAACAAAGCCGCTCTGTTTCTCGCTTGCCCGCACATTAGTATTTTTCTTGAAAGGCCAGGGCAAGCACAAAAGAAGACCGGAACGTAATTGGGAACTTACATCTGCTCAGCTTCTGGGATAGCGCCGAGGACCTGCCGTCTTTCTCCTCCATACCGAACCTAAAGGCGCAGCAGCGTTTGTTATGCTAAAAAGAAACAATAGTGATCAGAAAAAAAGATGTATGCAACAAGAAGCTCAAATAACAAGGATAAATGGGGTGTGGAGACTACTTCTGCAGAGTGGCAAGACAGGAAGAGGATATTGAACCGGAAATAATTTTCCCCTACGGGCCCTTGGTCTGACGGTCCAGCGTGAGACAAATGAAAGCTGGTTCAATGGCTTGCTCTCAATTTAGCCTGATTACTTTATATTGGTGTACTTTTTTCAATCCCTCGGCTTTTTTTCCGTTGTCTTTGTGAAAACGTTGTTATAAAAGTAGCACACAACTCACCGCCGCTACTCTTTTAGAGCTTCTAATTGAGTTCAAATTTTTTTCCTTCGATAAATGTATGCGGTTTCGGGCTCATCTTTTTTGACATAGCACCCAAGGACTAAGGCCAATGCTCTCTATGTCTCTCACCACCCGCTAGGTGCAGCGAAACTATTCTAGAAAGTGACAGTGCTTGACAACCATCAGTTTCTAACAAGAAAGATTGTCAGCAAATGGTATGAGGTCTTCATGGCAGCATGAACTTTACAAATCACAAAGTGACTGTTTTTCTTCCATGCAATAATACGAGTTGCCGAATTACACTCTCCTTTTTTTTCTGCTTTCCTTTGTTAGATAATCTCCTCTTCAGCTTACCAACTGCCCATGTGCACATCCACAGAGAGACTGATGGCTCTAGTGGTGCACAACACATTGGCAGAACTGGCAGAAGCGATGCGAACCTTTCAAATTGAGAGACTTAGCACCACGAGGACAGGAAGAGACATAATAAATAAAGTGGGAATAAATCCTGATAGAGGCCCAGCCCAAGAGGTGGAGGTAGATAGGGAAGTAAGAAAGAATCTTATCCCCCCCCCCCCGGCACCATACCAAAATAAATATTCCTAGCCTGTCGTTAAAGCAGGCAGCGTCTATTTGGCTAGCCTCCTTCTTTTACCTTCGTGAAAACATGCCATTTTATATACTCTAATATATAGCAACCTCAGATGGCGTGGCACGAGCCAGTAGATGCTCGAAAATCAAACAATTTTTCATACTTTAATTTTGCTTTGTTGCGGTGAAAGAATGATTACTAAATAAGAAAATGGAGGCCAATCGTTGCCTCGCTGGAATTTTGCGTCTGAATTCGAACGATGGTATGTCCATGTCACGTCAAAGATTTCTAACTATTTTTTCTATTTGTCTGTGATGGTGGCGCAGTAAAGCTTCCGAAAACTTTAGTTCAGTGTATGGCTGCAATAAAATAGAGCAAAGTTCACATTTTTCAATAAAAAAATTCACTGAACCACACAAGGTGCCTTCACAATCCATGACGCCACCGCGGGCTAATGCAGGAACTTCACGCAGCGTCTACACCCGTCTTTCATTGTTGCGCATTTTCTCACTTACCAAGCATCTCCTCACGATAACAGTTACTTGTTATTACAATAGCAGTTACCTGAACGCTCCAGGCGTCTTTTCTGCCGTCGGTGTCTCCATGATGTTCTATTTATGTCCAAAAGCGATAACACCGCGTGATGTGCGAATAAAAGCTTGCTAGGGGAGCCGTTGATCCGCCTCATTTTCGCCCACGCGAAAGGGAGGTGAGCTCGGAGGATGCGTGCCGTCTTCCGTAGCACGCGAAGCGCCCAAGGTTGCGAGGCACCGGGAGTTGAGGAGGGGAGAGAGCGCGCAGCGTTCCACTCCGGCTGCAACTACGTAAGTGGCGGCTGAGCATGGTCGCACAGCCGTATCTTGAGAGGGATCTGCGTTGGGGGCAGAGTCTAAAAGCTCGTAGTTTTGTACGTTCTGTGTGCTCTCGGCGCTAAATTTCCTTTGATGTGATAGACATCCCGAAGGTCACTTCAGTCGCTGCTGCTGCCGCACTTGCTCATGGGTGTCCGCGGTCATCGGGTGTGATGTGTTCAGTTTTGCTGTGCCCGCTGACACCATGCTGGTTAATTTAGTTAGCAGGCGAATATTTATAAGTTGGTGCGCTCTATAAAAGTTCAATTCTTGCTTCGCATGGCTGTCTGCTAACTTGCTATCGCATTTTTGCTGCTGTACCGCAATTACAAATGCAGCTAAACTATATTTTTGGTATGTTTAATTCGCTTAGACGTTTTTCTAAATGCATTCCAACACCTTTGACTGGCCGTCTTCTTACCCTTCAATATAGTCTTCAGCCAGGGTAGAAACACTTCACAGGATTCACAAGCACGCTTGTATGCAAAGGCTACTGGCGTCGATGGCACGGAGAGCCACAAAAGCGCTGTTGAACTACCTCAAGTCCACAGCTCTTTGGAACTGGGAGTAGACTCGGTGTGAACCTTCAAATGTGCGTGAAACTGTGCCCTCTCTATCTATCTATCTCTCTCTTCTTCCCTATACCCCTTCCCTTAGTGCAGGGTAGCAAACCGGACGTTCGTCTGGTTAAGCTCCCTTCCTTTGCGGTCTTCTATTTATCCCTCTTTCTCTCTCTCTCTCTCTCTCTCTCTCTCTCTCTCTCTATTGGCAAATCATATATGTACTTCGAGCAACCAAAGGGTGAATATCGTCTTAGCCACGCAATATCTGCATGGTGGAAACGTCTCGAGGTCTCCAATTTCGTCTACTAAACTTGAGTAATGTGAGAGTATGTTATGACCGCGACATTATTACAGTTGGGACGATGGCAAAAAAGACGACAATTATATGAAAAAAGTGGAAGAATGACGCCCTTAAGCCACTGAGTCAGTCAATGAACCGTGCCCGTTAGCGGAAGCACGCTGTCATTTACATGTGAGGTACTCGTTCAATCAATCCACGGCACCGGGTACAATGTTAGGTTGTTAAAGTTGGTAGAAAAGCAGAGACTAAGATTTAATATAAGAGGCTATTTAACATTAATAAAATGATGTATTTAGTTATGACACTGTAATACGAGAAAAGATCACGAGATATATGACTAGTGAAAGGCATGCATCCATTTTCTACACTCCCTTTTTGGGGCTCTGCTTTGCACCAAGTACATAGCGGGAGAGCTCCATGATTAATGCTGCAGTGTTTCATACCGATAGGACTTCTTTGGAACGGTAAACCATATAGATTGATTTAATGAAACCAATTGTCCTCACCGAGCTCAACTACCGCCCAAAATCTTCCCTAAATCAGCAAGGCATGGCTTAGTTTGGCGTAATTTTGTAGCCTCAGATATGAAATCCTATGTGTTTCAAAGTCCACAAAAAATAAAATGCACATGCACACCAACTAAATATTCAGCTTTGAGCCACAAAAATTCTTTAGTCTTTGTTCACTTCGCGAGTGTCGCCCATAACTCCCAAAATAAATACACATTAAACGTTATATGATATAAATGTAGCTGGCTAGCTTCTCCATAAGCTGCTTTGTTATGAAGCGATAACATTCATGGCAGTAAGCAACAAGCTCGTTAGCAGCTTCATTAAGGTTATACTGGTTATACTGGTTATTTATACTGGTTGTACGAGCGTGCAAGATCATGTTGTTTCAATCGGAGATATAGCAGGGAACTAACACTCGCTTTTTCGCACAGTTATCGGTACACCTATTGCAACTGCGCTTATCAGGGGTTTCGGTATTCAGCCTTTCTGGAAATATTTTCTCTGATCAAGCCTTCAAAGAATTATGGACAAGTTTCATACCATACTAGGAGTAGTTATGCGTTTTACTTAGCTAAATAAGGTAGCTAGCCTCGTCATAAACGCCCACTTGATCAGTATGAAAAGTTACTTTCTTATCAGGAATCATAGAGGTTCTGGTCGGCCACTTTCATTTCCGCAGTTAATTCTGCACTTCTTAAATAAAAGCAAGGTCGAGAATACAACTTATTAAATAGGCGCACGTAGGTCAGCCTCAAGTAAATTTCTCAAGTCGTATAATCAGCACCCAAGGAAATACAAAAGGAGAACTAAGACCAGCGTTTTGTTCCCCCTACAATCAGCTGATGGCCCACAGGTTCTGGAAAACGAACATTCCAAAGGAGAGGCTGGGACTAATGACGCTTCCGTTGTCTGCTCGAATTGCAGCTGTGCTACGCGTCCTGTGTCACGTACAGCACAACGTCTTGGAATAGCCCATTTGAATTTTATTTCTTTATTTCGAGTCGGTCTTTTCAAGAATCTGCAAACCGTGTTCACCACAGCAAAGGGGATCAGCTGCATAACGGCACCACAAAGTAAAGCTGGCGAGAAAGCCTCATGTGGATGCTTTAGTGCCGTCGGTGTAAATATTTAGTACGTGTTTTCGCGGAAAGCGCACGGCAATAACACTTAAAGCAACGCTGACGACCCTCGTGGGGATCGTGGACCTGTCATGAAGCCCTTATCTTGCAATTTTCCGGCAAGCCTTACGCAATTTTACGCCACTTTACGATGTTTCTGAGTTCTGTGCTGCTTGTTTTTTTTTCTTTTTAGAAGAGACGTCTGTAATTGAGAGAACACAGTAAAGGAGGGCACTTGCCCGCGATGCATTTCCCGCGATCTTCCTCAAATCGAATTGCATTATTTGTTATTTTATTATTTGCTGCTTATAAGACAATGTGTCATTTCTGTCAAGCGAACGTGCAAGAATTTGGATTGGATAAACTTTATTAAAAGTCCTGCAGGACGCACGCCAGCATGCAGTGGGTTTCTCGCCACTGCGCGCTGACATGCGTCCTGCAGTCTCAGGAACGTTTGTAGCGTGTTTTTCTTGAACAAAACGTCATCACTCAAACGTGCATTTTGTCAGCCGATTGTAAAGTATGGGTCCCCCGGTGAAAAAAAAAAAAAATACATGCAATGTATAGTCTTACTGAGCCGAGACCCTTGTTGCTTGATGATAATTTCAGTCACACAGCCCCAGCACCGCGCAGGAAATTTCCACCGCTTTGTTGTAGGTCATGAATAACAGAGCACGTTCTACAAAATCATTTTTCTAATAACTTTCTTTACTTCTAAGCCCTTAAAATCTCGTGAATTTGTCTGTCGTGTCGCTGAATATTGTTGCTTGCCGCTAATAAAGATGTGTCACCTAAAAGATCTTAAAGACGATAAATGAAGCGACAAAGTGGCAAAATTGGCAACAATGGTGATGATGGGAAACGTTGGCATAAAAAATATGGCGGTGCCCATCTAACGATGAATGTTGACGTTAATGCGATTGGCACTGTTGCAATGTAGCGACATAACAAATTGTTACCGCCGACATGCAGTGTGTATGAGGCCTGTATGTCACCGGGCGGAGTCTTCTTCCTTTTCGAGTTCCCGTTGCTACTTGTGGTGGTGACCAGTATGGACATTGTACACTGATTACAGCTCAGTAGAACCTCGCAGATTATTTCAGTGGAGCAGCAGGTGAATGCGCTGAATATGTAATACTAATCGCACTGACGCTGACAGTGGTATTGTTCCTCGGGTTCCTCCTGCTGCTTTTACCCGCGAGCACTGCCACCCGAGTTGGCGTCATAGACGTGCATCGTAAGGTCACGCATGCCCAGTGCAACATAGGTGGTGACCACAAGTAAGTCCGACGGTTGGTTTCCAAAACGATTCACCCAGCACCGAAGCCTTATTCTTTTCATACTAGACCATAGACTACAGTGACCCATGTTGGTGGTGAAACGGTTAGCCTAGGGTAAACGAACTAAAAGACATACAGACACACATGCCGAAAACTGGGAGTTATTACTTAAGAAGGTTAATCCCATGAGAACAACTATTGAACACTACCGGTAATATTGAAAACAGTGGCGGTGGAGGCCATGCCATAGGCCTAATGGTTTTCCTTTAGTATGTTAGTGACTTGTGGAATCAAGGTACCCTTTCGGTTAGAAAAAAAACGCTTTATCGTCCAAAGAACGTTTATAAAGACGAGGTAAATGCTTCCGAGATTCCACGTAGATCGTCGAGGTGCTTTCGTGCCTGAATGTTGCGAAGCAACGTTTAGTAATGTGATGCAAGCTCTCTTTGGTTACCTAAGTAGGCAATGTGAACAAAAGGTTGACTTGAACACTCGGAGTAACTGTAGCTAGAAAATCACATAAAAGAATTACGATCTCTCTATGGCCAAGAATCACGAAATACATACAGCCAAGTATCCGACTCTCCGATAAATACATTTCTTTTGCCGGAAAGAAGCCGAAATAACCTGTATATTTCCTGGAAAAACCGCAAGTTTGGCGCCTCTGGTCGTGGAACAATGAATACTAGGGCTGTTGATTTGCCCATGAGCGCTTGTCCTGCAGCAGAAGAAAGCGCAAATCGGCGCTCACGGCCCCATTAATAACACTATCAGTATAGGGGCTGCACATAGACTAAAAAAACAAGGGGCCTGAAACGTCGCGAATATCCAGTTTTCAAGAAATCGTCTAATACGAGTAATGTAGCGACACAACGTATTGCTGCGGACAGTTTTATTTTTATATGCGATAAAGATGGCCTCATTAGAAAGAGGCATTATGACTGCGACAGTGTGGCGAAAATGGTATGATGATTGTGAAATAGCCACAGTTTTTAGCAACGATGCTACAATCAACAATGCGGTGACGATGACTGTATGACGACTATGGCTTGGGTCACTGGGCGAGAAAACGGTTAGGGAAGTAGACACTGCAAAGTGGGCGAAGGTTCCTCAACATTGCATATGCTTTAAGAACTTCTTTAAAGAAGAATGTTCCGTGGTCGCATTTCTCAGGTATATCCACCGTTAAACATGTGCGATAATTTTCTATGGAGGATTTCAAATTCTTTGTAACTATTTAAAATGTTCAGTCACCTAACACGCAGCAAAGTATGAATAATTTTTCTTCTCAGGTAAATGTTTCAATTCAGGACAAAATGAATAGAATCTACGTAGGTCAAGAGCGCCCGCCAATCCGCCAGACAACGCGTAATGATAACTCAGTGACTGTGGCATTGCGGTGCTGAGAAGCAGCTCGATGGCTGAATTGCCAGGCACAACGGCTTCATTCGGGTTGCAGGGCGAAAATGCTCCCGCAGCATGCTTTGAACGAGCTTACGTTAAGGAACACCAGGTAGCGGAAATTATTCCGGGGCCTCTGTTTCCACCTCATCATTAGCACGTGTGTTACTTGAGGCTCTCAAACAGATATTTTTTTTTCTATAGCTATCGCAGCCACCAAATATTAGCTCGTAGAATCAATATATTGAATCAAAAATTCGATTGGTGTTTTGCTTTCTGTTTTCTATTATTCTTTTAACAATTTCTCGGAAAGCACTTTTCGATTACTACGACTGTCAACGGCAAGCACCGGTGGACACTGGAATGGCGAAGGAAACAAATGTAGAAGAGCAATCATTATATTATGAATAACACAACCAACGTCTATCTATATGTATAAGGCACAAACTACTGCTTGCCTACAGGTGTATTTTTTCTCGTTATATATACAGACTATGAATAAAACTAGCTGCCTAGGCGAGAAAGAAATGTTGGGTATGCGAGTCATGTGAACTGTACGAAATCCTATATTTATTATATTTTAGGCACGAACCCTGTTTCGGCCATCACATGGAAGTACTAAGCTGCTGCGTTGGACGTTTACACCTAAATAAGTTTATCTGTTTACCTAACTACTTCGACAAGTATGAGAATGTAAGTCATTTATTAGCTACATTGCATGGCGGCCAGATTCATTCAGTAGAACATTTGCAATTATTTTATGAGGCATTTAATGAAGCCATGCGTAAACGTGTGTATGTTGTGCTTATTCTGCCACACTCTAGTAAGTATTACTACTGATATTGCTTTTACCACAGGTGTACGGGTTGAATGCACATGCGTCATGTGAAAATTCGGCACTGTAGATTGAATGCTGCTAAAACGAAAGGCTAGTTCTGGTTTGGTCTGTGAGCTCGCTTTTGGTACGTTAACTATATTACTCGGATGTCATCATTGAAACCCGTAAATATAAAACAATCGCGAGAAATTGAAAGGGTGCCTAGCGTCCGCAAGAACAAAATTGATAATTCGACCCTAGAGGACACAAGAAATGCACAGAGTCCTTGTTCTTTTCAAGCAAGGAATATTACACAAAGCGTGAACTGAAAGAATAGAATGTATTGATAGGAAAGACAGAGAGGTCGACCTGAGCTAGTGCGCTCTTGTCTGCTACTCTGCACTGGGGAAGAGGGAAGGGGAGTGAAAGTATTGGGATGGATGATGATGATGATAAGAGAAGTGGTGAGTGCTTATGTACATGAGACAGTTGTCTCGCTAGTGCCGCTCGTCCAGCTTGGTGTCCTGCAGAAACTTCAACAGAACTTTTGTTGCACGCATTGAAATTGCAGTGTCAGGCCATGGGCAGAGGATAGCTTCCTCCGACAGTGGTTTCCTGCCAACGCAGGCTAGGAAACCTTCTAACGTCCTTCGCTGCAGTATATATGCTGAGCAATCGCACAGTATGTGTTCCAGTGTTTCGGGCATCTGGCAGTGTTCTCAATCAGGGCTGTTAAATTGGCCGATGAGGTGCGTGTAGTGACGGGTGAAATCAAGGCCGAGCCGAATCCTGTGTAGTAATTACGTTTTGTTCCGTGTAAGCTTCAGGGGCAAGCATAATTTACCGTCTGGGTCGATCATACGTAGGTGTCAGAGAATGTTGTCATCGTAGGGTGTGTATGTCTTTGTAAGGCCCTGCATGAGTGCCTTGATCATGGAGTTTATGTGACGTCGCGAGTAGGCTATCCGTACTACATCAGAGGAAGAGAAGGCCCGTCTCGCCTCACTGTCAGAGAGTTCATTGCCAATCCCACCACAATGACTAGGTACCTATTGAAAGGTGATCACGTGGCCACTTAACTCGGCACTGTGATGAAGTTCAGCGATTTCCAGCACGAGCAGGTAGTACGGTCCTTTGGTTAAAAAGCATTTTAGCGCTTGTAGCGCTGATTTGGCATGCACAATACCGTCCATTTACGAGATGTCTTCGTTCTCATAAAACGGACAGCCTCCCGTATTCCCGCAAGTTTCACAGCCATAGATGTCGATTTGTGGTCTAATCGAAATCGTCGAGTAATTACAAGTCGTGACAGGACAAATGCAGTCGTTGAGGCAGACGGCGTGACGGAACCATCGGTATATACTTGTACGGTCCTACTTTATAATATAAATATATGAAAGAGGGTGAGCTGTTTCAATTCAACGGAGGAAACGTGGGATTTCTTCAAAATTCCGGGTAGCTGAAATCTCACTAGTGCTCTTCGCAATGTCCATGGAGGTGACTCGGGGATGTTGGTGGCCTGGAACCTTGCTGGTATAATGCCTGCGTGACATACGATTGCTTAAGAAAAACCACAGTCAAGGTTGGTGCTTGGAAGTGTTGACAGCGGATGGTGTGCGTGTGTGGTCAGCGGGCGAAGATAGGTTCGCACATGGTAACAACAAGACCTGTATATGTCGATTGGACAAGCCCGTGCTTCCGCTATTGCGCCCTTAGTTGTTGTGCAGCGTGGAAACCCGAGGCACATCCGCAGTGCTTGTGCCTGAAGGCTCTCCAGCGTGCGTATACAACATGAGCCCATGTTTGACAGCACAGTGAAGTTGTAGCGTATGTAGCCCACAAAAAGTGCCTGTTACACTTGGAGCAAACTTCGCTCGGAGGGGCCCCTTCTCTGTCCAGATATTGCACGAAGAACATCTAAGAAGTTGGTCACTTTAGCCCTAAGCGCAGTAGCATGTTTGATCCAATAAAGACTGATATCTATTATCGCTCTAAGAAATCTGTGGTGGGTGATTAAAGGGAGCGCCATTCCCTCAACAACGATTGGCTATTGTGACATTGATTTGCGCGTGAATGCCAACAATGCACACTTAGTTGCTGAGAGTTGCAGGCCTCTACGGCGCAAGTACTTCGCCATGATGGTAGCCACACGTTGAATCCTTGCACCCACTTGTGGCCGTGTGAACCCAGATGACCAGATACAGATATCATCCGCTTACGTACAGATATGCGTTGTTTCAGTTAGCTTGTTTGCAAGGCCCACTAGTATGACATTGAGCAATATTGGGCTAAGAACGCCACCATGCCGAACAACCCTGCGTGCGTTATGTCTATCAGTCTCGTCTTCCGTAGTGGACATGAATATGGTGTGGCCACTGAGGACAGTAACTCCAATATCCTCAAGCACCCGAAGAATCAAATGGTGGAAGACATTGTCATAGGCACCTTTTATATCAAGAAATATCGCACATACCAAATTCCTGTTGAACAGGAGATGCTAGGTCGGTCACACCGCCAATGGACGATCGGCCTTTTGTGAATCCATTAATAAAACCAGTATGACCACCACTTTTCTCGAGCAGCCTTTCCAGCATGCTCAGTACCATCGGTTCCATCACTTTACCGACACAGCTTGACAAGGCTATTAGCCGATAATGTGAGAGATCGCGTGGACATTTCCCAGGTTTTAGCAAAGCCACAAGACGACTGAACTTCCCGTGATTAGGCGCAGTTGTTGTGTCCCACATGGATTCGTAGGGCATCAGGAGAATTTCGCGAGCTTCTACTCCAAGATGACAAATCACGCAGTATGTAATTCCATCTGGTCCTGGACAAGGTGACCGGCGGGAAGTAGATATTGTGCGTCGAACTCATGCATAGTAAAAGGCGCCTACAGATGGTGATCACTAGATGGCGGAAAAGTCAGTCGTGATTGCGTTTGTAGACCGTTAGAAGAACTCACAAGTAATGGGTAGAAGTCATCGGCGACCTCAACTTCACACCGGCCTTGCCGTATAGCCACAGCGCTGAACGGGTGCAGCTGTTGTAGAGGTGATCGAAGGCTTCGCACAATTTTCCGAATTCTAGAGAGAGGTTTTCTCGGAACCAGAGATCCACAGAATGATCTCCAGCATTGTTTATCAAGCTTGTCAAGGTGGCGCAGGACATGAGGCTGAGCCTGGCGTGATGCAGTGACACCTATTGGTGATTTGGTGCTTCTGTATTTCTGTTCTGCTCGATGCCGTATCGCGCGAAGTCGATCGTGCCCGTCATCAATAGGCATTCTCGTTGAAGGTGCACTGAGGCGTTTTGTTGTGTCGCGTAATGTTGTCGCTATGACATCTTCAATATTGCATGAAGATTCGATATCTTGACATGCGATGTTCACAGATTCTCGAAATGTTGGCCAATCGATAGAACGCACAGTGTGCAGATGCACAAACCAAGCGCGAATAGTTTAATACAAAGCAAGCGCGGACAGATTCAATGCGGATAGGTGACTCCCATGCTTTTATTAATAAAAAATTGCTGCTCGTGTACTGGGCACATGAAAGTGACAGTTTTTGAAGGCGAAAGCTTGCAAAAGTGATAAACAGTAAGCGCAGCGTTATACGCGAAAGCACTCAATTTGTCTGCATGGGAAGCATTTTATCTCCGGGCATCATTCATCGTCTTCGTGGCGTGGCCCGATCGGTGTCCAGCAGTGCTGAGGCTAAGTGCCAGGTGACTTGAAAATCAAAACTAAAACAGGAATTACCCAAGAATCCTGCATGGATCGAACATGAGCGTATTCATTTTTAGTTAATCGCTGTTCCCAGTTTTCAAAACGGTTTCAACGCTCTGTTGCAAGAAGAATCACACATGCAAACTGTATCTACATGTGGTTTTCTATCAATATGCGCCCAGAGAACGCCAATAATTTTTCTTTCTTGTTTTCCGATGTTTATTGCACAACAAGATACAGATTGTCCACTACACCAATTTCAGGTTGTGTAGGTGCCGACTGTTTTGTTCCAACTGGTGAACTTCCCTTCACCCCATTCAACAACTTCAGCTTGAACGCAAAACATTGGAGCGTGCATGTGGCTCTGCTTTATGAAACACGAATAAACAGTCACTTCTGCCGGTAATGGGAAGGTAACCTCGTAGTGGCGTAGCCAGGTATTTTGTAGAGAGGGGCGGGGTGCACGTACTTGACTGGAGAGGCAATGGCTCAGCATGTGAGGGTTGTCGCACGTGGCTTTCTGCAAAATATCTTGATACGCGGAAATTCGTGAGTGGGAATGGGGAGGAGTACAGAGTACGTGCCTTGTGTGCACCATTCTGGATGCGCCCCTGATACTTTGCATTTCGAGCAAATATGTGTCTTCCTGTGCATGCAACAACATTTTTGCATACTGATGCTGCGCATTATTTCTGTCGTGATAATTATTCACGCTGCCATAATGCACGCCGCGGCATCTACACTTGCTTCTACAAGTGGGGTTGCTTTTGCTGTGGCAGTGTCTGCCGGTAACTTATTCGCCTGTTGCTTTCAACTGGCTTACTGTGTAATATAATGTGCAGAGGGTTATACCATGAAAATAGGAGGCAAATATCAAATGCTATCAAAGTAAAAGTAAAGGAATCGAGGACAGATAAAAAAATGCGCACTGAGATAACCGAGGCAGCCGCTAAGATCCAGGGGATCTCGGCCACTTGCTAAGCGGAGGAGCTCAACCAGATATGACATGTTTCCACACTGAGAGCACTGACATAGCGGAAAACGGTTCTGAAGAAGAAGAGAAGCAAGCCCCTGAGACAAAAAAATAAAGATTGCACTACTTCTAAGGCAAGTTCTTTTTATGAGAACTTGATATCTCTACGCGCGAGCTGCGCACCTGATTGAAAAGGTAGCATACTCGGTCATGTAGCCGTATGAGTCCAATAAGTTAGTTGTCTCTTTCCGTGTCAGGTACTTTATTTTTACAGTCAAACATTCCAGGCAGATGCAAAAAGGTTATTTATAACGAGAGCTTTACCATTTTTGTTTGCTGTACTCTAAGATAGCACAATCGAATGAAAAATTACATGAACTCAACTCCACTTCACGTCTACGTAATACAAAGCATTCACGGTTTCGAAGACAGTGATTCCAGCGAAATATAGAACTGTTTTGCAGCCAACGCCCAATACTTTTCCGACGTGTTGGAATTGCTGTGGAGTGCGGAGCACGGTGGTGGTCATCGTTATTGTGACGCGAAGTGAGCTTCATTGGTGGCAAAAAATGTAGTTGAAAACCCTCATATATCCCTGCACTTCCTACGCAGTGGAAGCTGGTAAACATATACACAAGAGCACGCACCGAATATCCCCCACCAAGTAGGCTTCGGGGAAGAAAAAAGGGGCACCTACCTGGTCGTAAATACAAAAGTTGGCATCAGTGTGGTTAATTGAACTGCAGCGCAGATCTAGTAGTAGCACATACCCTGTGCTATGTATACCCACTGGTTCCTGGGCACACACCTAGGGACACATAGCCCGTATCACATACACAGTGTCCCTAGTCGCACATACATGGTGGCACATACCGAAGCTGGCGTAAAGGATGTGCATTGACAAGCAGCACACAGCCATTGGCCCCTACCCAGTGGTGCCTAGTTACGGGAATGGCCCACATTGACATCAATGGGTACATAGCCAGTGACAGATATCCACATAAGAAAGACAATTTTTAATGGCCGGATCGTGAAGAGGTTGGCATCGCACTGACAATCCAATGTTCGATCGCGAGGCAGCAAGCGTGGCCCGCTTCATTTTGGAGCTTGCGCTCACACTCGAAGCAGTGGATCGGGGAGATCCATCGATGCTGATTCGACTACATTCTTCTGGATCTGCACAATTGGAGCCAGCGAGGTTTCGTTTGGATCTACAGCTTTGCACGTCAATGGCGGGATCGCCTCTACCAGCACTGCACTGACGCTGCCGCGTCTTTGTGTGGAACACTGGTCCTTGCTCATTTTATTCCGTATTCTTTACCTTCATTTCCTGTTTACGACAATACTGGGAATTTGCCTCGTTGGGTCCATCTTAATTCGAGCCCTTTGTTGGATACCCGCATCGGCAGTTCACATTACCCTGTGGCTAAAATTGGCGTCAAAGAGGTTCATTGAAGAAAATGCTTGTTGTTGTTTGGATAACCAGTGATCAAAGTTTGCGTCGAAGAGGTTGAATGATGATCGACACATAGTGAAGGGCCTCAAGGGCAAATAGCGAGCGCTCTTGGGTATCGCCCTGCACCTTTACACAACGGTAGCGTCAGGGTCAGCCTACAGACAGTAGGTACACAAAACTGGGTTGCACTTGACAAGAATTATTTGTAATAAATAAATAAATAAATAAATAATATAAATATATAAATATATAAAAAGAAAGGAAACCGAGAAGCCCGATTTTTATTGGTCATATTGAAGGAACCAACAAAAAATGACACGAAGGACAGCATAGGGGAAATTATTTGTACTTATTAATTATAAATGTGGATATGAAAGTGGATGAACAAATAAATTGCCGCAGGTCGATGCACTTATTTAAGTTATACTCATAATTATGCATTATATGAAGCTGGGGCCCTCGAAACAGGAGGCAAAAAAAAATTTTCTCATCACTTTACCGCGCGAATTACGCCACCTTAGATAAGTAAGTAAATCCAATGCCTGCTAATGCAGGCCCCCCACGAGTGCTGTTTTCTTCAGGTGGGGATACGTGCACATCAGAAATCTACGAAACATTGGCGAACATTAACACTTGCAGCACTTTTCCCGTTTTTCTACTACCACCACACTATTTGTTCTACTTAATTTGGGATACCCACTTTTCTAAGCCCTCGGACCCGCCTTATTAGAACCACAGATCTACCAAATCAATGGCGTAGCTCTACAACTGGGAGTAAGCACGGTAGAATCTGTCCACATGGCAGCAGAAAGTTTCAAAATAACGCATACAAAACCTTACCTATAAAAAGGGGTTTTCTTCAACACTCTGCATTCACCTGTTCGGGTGAGAATTATAATTAGATTCAGCGTGTTTTACAAGAATTGGTTTGAAGATTTTATCGTCCGCGACAGTTATGAATGCAAAGGAAATCATTTAACAAATTCATGTGTGCTACAATTGATCTATTTGAACTGTACGTGTTAAACAATTACAACCAATACTATGAACACACTGTACATCCGGTCCCTTTCCTTCTAATCGCAAAACCAGGTAATTTAATAATTGGAATATCTAAGTTTCAGCATCCCCGAAATACTGAATTTTTGCTTTGTCGGCTCAAAATAAGCGCACACACTCGAAATTGTCATTTCGCAACAAGAGAACTCTACATTTATTGGCTCCGACAACGGTGACGAGGCGATATGTGAGAATGTAGGAAACCGCGGTTCTAATTAATTTTAATAAACACGCCCGAGCCATGCCAGTTTTAATAGCCTAATAGCCCCGAGAAAGAGGCATAACCGGGCTGAAGCAAAAGCTTTGTTTGCCACCATATTGCCTGACGATGTTTGATTTGCGTGTACGCGCAGCCTGTGTAAAAGTGTGTTTTCCCTTAGGTCTAAATGCAACGCCAGAAATGCTATACACTTTCCCCTCATGCGATCATATGACCAGCAATTTGTTCCGCTCGAATATACGGGTTGAGTATATAATCTGGCTACTGATGATTTTAATGTAGGAATAGACGAGGAATGGGGAAATGCCAATAATTTAAACTCAGCATTACGCGAAGTTGTGCACACATTAAACATAAATGTTCGGAGCATCGATATTACCGCAAAAAGCAGAACGAAAATATCCGGCAACTAGTATGAAGCAAGTGCCAGTGGCAGAATATTCCACCAACAATCCACATCTGTCCTAGCGCTCGGCGCAAGAGGTAATGGAGTAATGTGCAAATGTTGCCGTCACTTGTACATTGTTTTATATTTCTCTTATTAGCACATGTTCGCGAAATTTTCCATAATGTGTTTTTTTTTGTTTCTCTCATAACACTACACCAGTTATTCGTGTTTGTCTTTTTCATTTTCTCTACATAACCTTTAGTTTGGCACCCCATCCGCAGCCTGGTTCCGCGCCATGTTTTTTAACAGCTTAACGCTAACAATTTCCGGAATTTATTCCTTTCCTTTGCACGAACGCATTCTATCACTTTTTTCTTTCTTTTTTTCAGTAGGCATGTGCACTGGCACGCGTTGATGCACAATTCCTTCGAGAAGAGAACAAAGGAGGGCGTCAGGCAGTGAAAACGCCCAGCTCCCGTGGCGACGACAGCGCAAGGGTGGGAAAGCAGTCACGTGGGCCGAGGAGAGGAGCCCCGAGGCACGAGTGATGGCGACGACTGAAAGGAAAGGCGTGTTTCTCGGGCGGCTTAACACGTGGGGCCATTATTTCGCACCGCATTGAATTCCTGCCGGCCTGCTTTGGACGTGATAAGAAGGAAATAAAGCAAACGCTTATTCAAATAATTCACGAACTTAGTGATTTATTCTTTTGTTGTTGTTGAAATGGAAAAACCGCTCCTTCGCACGTGTTCCCGCATTGCAAACGCACCGCTTGTTGGCGCGCAAAGCTCGGTTCTTCAGAGCCCAGCATCTCTGATGCCTAATTGAATTTCACGCAGCATTGAAGCGGCCTCCAAGATCCATCCTAAATTACGAAACATTGAATATTTCAGCTCTGTAAAGCGCTTCTTAGTTATATTGCACATGAAAATCTTAAAGTCATAGTGATACTGATTTGGCATCTTCAGTGCGAAACCTCTGTTAATAAATTTAAATCTCAAATCTTATAAGGTGCTGCTGGTTAAAAGAGGCCAATCGAATCCAAAGCAAGAAATCAGATATATAAATATCGCTGCTGCATAATTATGACTACCCGACATTGTGGTGTACTAGTTTTGCGATGTGCTGCTAAGTGCGAGGAAGTGGGATCAAATCACCGTGGCGGCTTCCTCATTTCGAAGGAGCCGAAATGCAAGAATTCCAGTGTATCAGGCATTGAGTTCAGGTCAAAGAGCCCTAGGTGGTCAAAATTATTCCGGTGCCCTTGACTCACACGTGCTTTATAATCAGTTCGTGCTTTTAGCACGTACAGCCACACAAATACGTTATTTGAAATAATGAACTCGGGAAATAGTCCCAATTGCTCTTTTTAGTGTTTTGATGGTTTGACATTGCTGTAAACTATTGCTTTGCGTTTACCTTGCTTCAGTATTTTATGCATGTTTATGCATAAACACAAGCATAAATTGCCTGCTCCAACAGGTCGCCACATCGCATATATAGAACACCGTGTCAGGAGATCATGGGCAGCGCTCAATATGGCTATTACTGTCAAAGCTTAGTTCTTATAGCGAAAATGGCAGTTTCTTTTTTTTTTAATGCATTGGTGTTCTAGTTATTTCGTGCTTCAGTCGATGAAATGGTGGTTCCGAAAGAAGTAATTGGAACGCCAATGCATTTCGCCGGACAGGTTGAGCATTTCTGGATTTTTTTTATTTTTTTACACTCTTGAACATTTTTCGGACATTGGAAATTTCGACCACTTTTGAACGTTCTTTGCAAACTCACGTTTTGTAATCCTCTACTGCTGCCTGCAGTACTTTTAAATAAAAAAAATAATAGAAATAAGAGAAAATTGGTTACGGTAATAAGAGAGAAAATAAGAGAAAACTGTCGAGAAAATTGGTTATTAAGTGTATACGCCTTGCGAACTCTGCCGCTGTAATTCGTGGATTCAAATATGGGGCGTAAGGTAATCATATAAAAAGTCAGTTAGCGTAATTATGTTAATTACCTAATTAAACATTTTGATTTCTCGTAGAACTAATGGCCGCCTCATCGAGTACTTTAGATCAAGGGTTAGAACCGTGTTCTCTGCCATAGGCAATGTTAAACAAATGGTGTAGCTAAAAAAAATACCCTTGCATTTCACAAAATAAAATGACGTTCTTACGATCAGTCACAATATTCTACAGTCAGCTTTGTCGCTCAGAGAGCACTTGGTTTCCCATGGCGGATAAATCATTTTTTTTTTCCAGCCGAATTTTTGCAAGCTAGATTCAGGTATGAAGATTTTAAAGAAAATGTGACCGTCCGACTGTATCCACATAATCGCGCCGTACGCTGCTCTCATTCCAACGCACTTACCTCTTTCAGATGGCCACCTCGTGCTGATTATGAAGCTCATTTCCACACTATGGCACATACGCAAAGCGGAGATTAGCGAAGAATAAAAGGTACATATCGTGACAATGCCAAGTAGCTTTTTCAGTTGATCGCCCATTGTGATGATGGTTATGGTTTCTATACTGTGGCATATACACATGGTACAGAATCGACAAAGCAGCCTGTCCGCGTGTTGACCGTAATGATGATGACATCCGTGCAATTTCACATACCCAAAACGAGGGGTTGGCCAAAAAATGAGACGTAAATATTGTAGCAACGCCAACTCGCTCTCTGAGATAATCGTCGTGGGTTGGTGACGAATATAATTTCGATGCTATCATAAACACCCACTATAGGGATCGGCCAAGACAACGGCTTAGTGCATTTAAGACCGATAAGAATAAATGAAAAAAAAATTGCAAGCAAGAATAAGATCCGCGACATTGCATAGCAAGAGTGCACGAGAGCTGATGCACGCGCAAGTTACCCTTATGCAAATGGCCCAGAAATAAATGAGCAGATTTATACCGTTTCAGTATGCGCTTCATGAAAGGTTTTTCTTCATTTACAATACAACGTGTGCGCTGGATCTGCTTATCGTTCTTTCTTCATTAAATCAACACAGCAAAACCACCGCTTTTCTCATCAATGTGGAATGTATAGTATAACAGCCGCTTCGGCGGCGCATGGTTTCTCTGTATCGCCATAGATGAAGCACGCACCAGTGCGAGCACGTCCAATCTTCGCCGCAGGCTGAGTCTGAGCATCCTGCAATGTCACTACAGCTAAAACAGGTTAATGATGGACTCGACACACAACCGGTCGGGTAACCCATTTTGGTGAGGTGCCTATCCTTACCACCCTTATAAAGTGAAACCAACATTTCTACCCACAGTATGAACGATTCCTCTTCTCTGTGTGACTTTCCTTGTGCTCTCCATTCTCTGACTATGCACAACACTATCAGCAGAGAAATCATCATTCATACTATTTCCTGGAGTGAAAAGAAAATCTACATGCTTGACGCTGACTTTGGACGGATACCAGATTCGACAAGTCACCAACGTCCGATTCCTGGGCGTTACCTTAGACCACAGGCTACACTGGCGCCGCGGCGTTGACAACGTTGTGGCGTCATCGGCACCCAGGCTACACGTGCTCAAGCGAGTCGCTGGCATACGCTGGGGCAACCACCCGACGTCAATGCTACGGCTACATACAGCGTTAGTTACCAGTCGAGTCCTGTATCAGCTACCTCTGATGTCACCCTCCGACAGCCAATACGAGCGCTTAGAAGCCATCCACAGAAAAGGTATCCGACTTTGCCTTGGAGTCCCTCAGCCAGCGTCAAACAAGCAAGTGCTCTACGAAGCTGAGTCACGCCCTCTACGACTTCAGGCTTCCGAGGCTCTGATGATCCAGCTACTACGATTGAGTGAGTCTACGCCCGGGAGAGCCCTTTTACGACGTATAGGTAACAGGCCGCGCTCACATTTTTATGCAGCATTGAACACGCTTCGCGTATTAGGATTGCGCTGCTCGAGATCGAGGGAAAGGATAGAACCACCCTGGACATTCGAGGACATCACATGCAACTTAAGTGTACCACGATTGCAATCAAAGAGCTGCATTCCATCTGCAGAAGCCAGGTCATTAGTCCTGGAACACCTGAACACGACTTACCCGAATCACCTACAAGTATACACAGATGGCTCTGTCAAGGCAGACGAAGACCGCTGTGCAGCTGCATACTACATTCCCTCTCTAAGATATACGTGGTCTGGGCGTCTGGACTGTATAGCCTCGTCGACAGTTGTGGAAGGCGTAGCGATAGTTTCTGCTCTGCGCAAATTAAAGACTTTGCCTCCGCAGAATGTGGTTGTCCTTACGGACTCAAAGGCCGCCTTACAACAAGTATACCGTGGTTTGCCATCCCTCAAGTTCCCACGCAAATCCCTAGCCATCGTGAAAGAACTCAACAGCAAAGGCTTCACAGTAAAATTTCAGTGGATTCCCTCCCACATTGGTATCTCAGGAAACGAAAAAGCTGATGCGCTTGCATACGCAGCACTCTATCATCCTCCCAAAATCAAGGCTCCAAAGAGTAACAACGTGCAAAAATCTGAAATTCGAAATCACTTTGCGTCGCTTTGGGTTCCACCACATATGCCCTGCGTAACCAAGAGATTGCACCGAGAGGAAGCCTCACTTCTATATCGTATAAGGACAGGATCTGCTAACACACCGGCCTGGTTATTTAAAACGGGGCGACTCAATTCTCCGAACTGTACGGCATGCAACGAGACAGGAGACATTGAGCACTTTTTGTGGTCCTGCCAGCAATTCCAAGATGAAAGAGACACTCTCCTGAAGAATTTGCAAAATAAGGACCTTCCGCATGCGCACCTGCAACACCTTATATTTCCCGAGGGATCAGTGATGGCCCGCAAAGAAACTTCACGTCTCCTGATCGCATTCTTAAGAGACACTGGGTTGCTGGACATATGGTGAAACCCATCAGCGGTATTGTGCGAGACGCTCGGGCGGAGCAATTGCCGGCCTTGTTCGCCAGGCTAAACCCACCTGTTGCTACAATTCACCACCACCACCACCACCAACAACAACTTGTGAATGTCGGGTTGATTGCTACTGTAATAAATACCATGAAAGAACGAAAAAAAAAAACCGATGTAGCTCGCCTGGAAGAAGCACTGAAGAAGCGTGCCTAACCATGCTTAACAAAGCTTTCGCTCCTATAACTCGCTCGAGTTCAAGCCACGTTGAACACCAGCCACTTTTTTATTATCGGTTTGATGATTGCTTCGCCTCGGCGGTGAGAATCGTTCTGTAATTTTTGGAAGTACCCGTGGTATTTATTCGGCCGATGAAGTAAATGGTTTTGTTTCTTTACTTTAGACCTATTATACAGGGTGTGTGTGTGTGTGTTTTTAGACATTACATTTTTTTTATAAACAGGTTACAAGTGCAGCGAACGTGGCATTTTTGCAGAGAAGATTTTAGGCGAGGTGAACGTACTGGGACACTAATAACGTGAGCTTCGCAAGGCTATTCATTAAATAATTATTAATACCATTTTTATTAAAGCCTTAAGGACGGCCACTTACATAGCGAATTTGAAAGGAGTCAGATCTTAGAGCGCCCTCATTTTTTTAAATCTTGAAACTCACACTTTACTCGAGATGCTTATCATCAAATTTCAACGGTAAATCCAGGCAATATCAAAACCGAGAAAAGGCGGCCCGGCTATTAAATCAGGCCGAAACACCTCATTACGACCTGTGCGAAGTTTGAGGCTTAACGCATCGTCCACTAGAGGCAGCTACTGATAAGTCACGCTTTGCCTGGTAAGCATGTGTGGCTTTGTGCCGGGTCAGAATTTGCCGCGGCATGCTGTCGTTCAAAATTGACACTTCGTTACGTTGCGTTGCCGTCTGACGCGCAGCGCAACGCGCGTAGTCTCGAAGTTGCCGTGATTAAGCTTTGGAATTTGTTTATAAATATTTCGAATCAGGTGTGATTTTTATGATACTTAAAAGAGGTGTGAGGGTGAAAATGTCACGAACCCTAAATTTGCAATTTATGCCATTGTCCGCAGGGCGCTAATAAAATATTTACTTAATAAATTTTTCTTTAGCTATTCTTCCGAAGCTCACGTTATTAGCGTCAAGGTATGTACACCTCGCCAAGGAAATCGTCTGCGAAAGCGCCACTTTCACCGGGCTCATAACATTATTTATTAACTCTGCAGGGTTTCGAAGAAAAAAAACACCCCGTACACTTACCTAGCTTAAACTCTGCGTATAACAAACAATACGTCATCTGAAATTTGGTATTTGATGTTGCATCGAAGCAACCTTAACACAAGAATTAGTACTGAGACGTTGAGGAATATCTCGTGGAAACAGATAATTGATGACGTAGACCTGACTTGCTGCTGCGAGACTTCAGCGGGGTGCTATTACGACCGAAATATTTTAACTGGAAATACTGACAAACCCTGGAGAAGATGCATAGTAGGTATAATTATTTGCGAAATGTAGTAAGA
Organism: Dermacentor albipictus; assembly: GCF_038994185.2. NCBI lineage: Eukaryota > Metazoa > Arthropoda > Arachnida > Ixodida > Ixodidae > Dermacentor > Dermacentor albipictus. The sequence continues at coordinate 442,552,552 of NC_091821.1, forward strand.
CATATGTCCATATTGAAATATTTATCCCATATATTAGGTATTTGTGGACTATCACACCAAGTACCCCTTTAAAGAAACTGCGCATTGTGTTTCACGCATGATAGCTTTAGTTGCTTATGCGCCACTATACCCAACACAACACATCAAAGTACGCTTAGCGAAACTAAATTAAATTGAAACTGGTGAGGGGGTAGACGGTCTTCGGTATTACATTAATAAACATACCTTCCTTCGCAGCCTCATTGGAATAGTAAAGTATTTCGCTGATATTTCATGTTGCCAAAATAAAGAAGCAAAGCGGTTATAGGTGTAATTTTCACAAGGTCAGGAATGCCCGTAAGAGAGCTAATACCTTTAGTCCTAACTTAAACTTGAAATGGAAGGAACATGAACACATAATTACAGAACCTCTGACCACCTGTGTGATAAGATAAAGTCGTAATAGCATTGTGCTTTTAGCATTTAGAGTTGGCTCCTTTTCACACATCATTTAGAGCTATAACCAAGCATCAGCTCCTTGATGTATGTTTGTAGCTTTTGTACGAAAGAGTATTGATGAGGAAACGTGCATGGGGGATAAAGAGTTCCTATCTTTATTACTTTCAGATGTAACAAGACGAGTTCAATTTGCAGCTCCATCTATATGGCGGTTCCTAATCAAAAATTTTTATCTCACCCGATACCTGCGCGCATCACTTATCAACGGTATAGTATTAAAGCAAAGGCATGTGCGCCTTGTTTAAGACATCTAATGATGTCTGCTTGCGTGCGGTCGCTGCAAGTGCTCCAGAAAATCTGGTGTAATCGTCGTGCACTCGTTATTTGGTAAAGTAACGCAAAAATAGATCAACATATACGGAAATTCCGCTGCTTTTAAATAGTTCACTGTGACAGCCATAGTTTCTAATTGTAGACATTGCTGTTTTCTCAAGAGTTTCATCTTGCAGTTGTGTTTGTTTGAAACAGTATTCTGTTCATGTAGCATATTAAATTGATGGTTGGTTAACGTTCTCACTTTCCAAAGCACTCTTCGTAAACACACGAGCAAGCTAAATGTTTGGTCCAGCAAACTAAAAAAAGAATTGCCAGTTGTGTGGCGCACACCGAGTAACTTGCCCCAGTAACATGTTGGTATGCTCTAAGAGGAGTATTTAGTGTAATCAGTTGAAATATCGACGCCAAATGTGCTTTGTTTGCGTCTTGAGTAAGGGAGTGAGTGAGTGAAATCTTTGTTGGAGACGTTTAGAGTTTTGGTCGTTATGGGACCATCAGTACAGGTGGGGATAAAAATAAAATTATTGATGCGCATAGGGAGACGAAGCCACTGACGTAGGACCCGACCGTCTATCATAAATGAAGGTTGCAACTTATGATATGGAGAGAGATTTTAGCACGCAAGTGAATTCAACAACGGCACTTACACAAGCAGGATACATATAAAGTAGAATATTCCTACGCATACTAAACTTCCTGTTGCAGTTTCTCGTCAACTGACCTCGAGCAATCTCACATTTTCTCACAATGTTTGTTACATGGACACGGCAACCCAGGCCAAGGCCGTAAATGACTCGCGGGTGCTCTATAGTACGCACCTGGGTATGTAATAGGAAAACCGACTGATGTGAAAGAAATACAAGAAAGAAACTCTTGGTGTTCCAAGAGACAAACTTCATCTTACCATGCGCATAGCATTGCCTTATTTAGCTCCAGTATTTACTCTTGTCGCGTCAAGAATTGATGCACACAGTTTTGCCGGTTTATGCGTAGCGCTCAAAATACCACATGAAATTGTCAACTGAAAAGTTGCATGCGCGATTATTACCCCACGTTACCACCACCCAAGCACACTTTGTCGAGGGAAATTTAGATTAGTCACCAGTGGCAATGGCAACCCTTTCGTTTTTTTAAACGAATGATGATGGTGAAAGAGAAGATGATGAGGTCTGTTGTTCACACTCACGTGATAGCAACGATGACGATGGCATAATGACTCTTGTGTTCCTGACTGCTCATACAAGAAACAATTCCGTTAGGAAACATTAAGAAATGTGTTGAAAAAGAAACCATTCCCACAATTAGGACAAACTTTTCATCGATGCGGCTCATTTGATACCCACGGTAGCCTGAAAAGAATACCTCTTTATCCTCAATGATTCTTATATTTTTGTGGAGCGGCATTCATACTGAGTGAAGGAGTTTTGTTTGAGAGACGAAGCTCTTTGCTTCCAGATGTGGGTGGCCTCTCAGGTATAATTCCAGGTAGACGTGCCCCTCTCCTAATAAGCTATCCTTGTTCAGCAGCCGTAGCGGCTCACCAGGGGTTGGGCTTGTCCACTAGGCCTTTTACTGGTTTTCTGTTCGCACTTTAATGAGCGTTATCTGTGGGTTCTTGTGGCATTCCCAGAAAATATGGTAGAGGACAATCAGCAAACTGCAGAAATTGCAGCCTTTTGTATAGGTTTAAAGATACATCTTGTGTAGTAGAGTGCTGCGGAGGTAAAAGCAGATCTGAAGTTTGCTTAGTATGATGGCTTCTTCTGTTTTAAGCTTGCAATGTGGTACCGGGTATTCGCGCGTGTTTTTCTCAAAAGTTCTATATTGTAAGATATATTTGCTTTGTATCTTTACGTGTAGGTCGGGCAGAAGACGATCCCCTGGTGGGGCTGCGTGGCGTACGTGTTCTCGGGTGGTGGCGTCAGCCGCTTTATTTTGTCACCAACGATTCCTGTCCCATGGTCCAATGTATGTACGGATGTTAACAATGTATGTTTCATGGATGTCTTTGTTTTGATGACGTAAAGTGCGGTGTTGTTAATTTCTCTTGTCCGAAAATGGCAACAGGTAGCCTGCGAGTTTGTGACGACTGTGATAAGCCCGTCGCTTCGGGAGGTCTGCATGGCCAGTGCTATGGCAACCTCTTTCGCTACCTCGTCGTCACTAACTACTGGTGCAGCTGATATTCTACTACCTATTCATTGAGTTGGTGACGCAGGCAACATATTTTCCTGTCTTGTATCTTGCGGCATCCATGCACGGTATTCCTTTGTTGCTGCCCTTCTTTAGTATATTTTGCAGCATGGTGGCTCTCGCCTGGTTTCACTCTTTGTTATAATGTGGGTGCCTGTTTTATGGTATAGTGGCTAAGTGTGGCTTCACTCTCTGCTTCGTGGGCATTAGTTAAGGACTGCTGTGTTCTTCCTTGAGAGTGTGTACAACTCTTCTGATTGATAGTGTCGACTGGTAGGGGTGTTTCAGTTGTTCGATTGGCTCCATTTAATGCCGGATGTCATATACTTCAAGTTTGATTACCTTCTTTGTTCGCGCTGTGCATGGTAGCGCCATTTCAAATTTAAATGTGTTTGATGATTTTGTTAAACTGGCGTCTTTCACTAGTCGTTATATCCAAGTACGTTGTGCAGTAAGTAATGACCAAAGATTCTGTGATTTTTTGAGTGTGTTGTTCCTTGAATCCATGTCTTCTAGTGGTGACCCTCTTCTCCAGGCGTGGAGCCTGCTTGATCCTTTCGTGAATCGCTATAATGGGGCAACACAATGTGCCAACCTTTTCGAAGACCACTCCAAGAATACAGAGTGTATTCTCTTTCGTTCCTTGGAACCCAGTTTGGTACATAATCGTTGTTATAAATTTTATTGTAATAATTATATGTTTTTATTTTGTTAGACAGTTTGTGCACTTGGTATGTGCCGCTAGGTATGTGACACTAGGTCAGTATTTCATCACAACACCCCCTGGCACCTGAGGCCAGTGGGTAATGTCATTGAGGTATATTGCTATGTGCCACCGGGTATGTGTGGGCCACTAGCTACGTACCACTACGCTTATGCTTGATGTTCAACTTGTATATTGCGATAACAGATATTTACCCTGATGTATTATGAATAGGTCTAAACGCTACATACACTCACTTAACTATTCATTACAAAACAGCTATAATATTCATACAAACGTTTTCTACGAATAATGCATGCTTTGCTATATCGAGAGGGCGACAATAGGAGAGGAGGGCACTTTGTTTTTGTTGCATTATATTTGTAGTAACATTTTTTGCGATAAAAGCTTCCCATTCCTCGATGGGCTGGTCCTGTGAAAGCTTTTCAGCTCTGGCTTGATTAAAAATTATTGATCAGGTAATTATTCCTATTTCAAAAGAATACTGGTTATGAAAAAAGAGCACGGTGTTATCGGCATCAACCACTGTTACCCCACTGCGATTCCACTGTTTGCATAGTATGCAAACCAAGAGGAAGTTGTGCCCTTCTTCTCCATTGACAAAAAGAACTCCGACTGGATGCTTCCTTTGCACCACTATAATTGCGTTACTTTCATTACACTGCCTTGTCCAGAATATTACGGGCAATAATTCATTTTTAAAATTTAATTATGGGGCTTTACGTGCCAAAACTACTTTCTGATTATAAGGCACGCCATAGTTGAGGACTTCGGAAATTTCAACCACCTGGGGTTCCTTAACGTGCACCTAAATCTAAGCACACGGGTGTTTTCGCATTTAGCCCCCATCTAAATTCGGCTGCCGTGGCCGGGATTCGATACTGCGACATCGTGCGCAGCAGCCTAGCACCATAGTCACTGAGCAACCACCGCGGGTGGCAATATTTCTCGTTGAATTTTTATATTCACTCTAGAAAGCCAAGGTGTCGCCCCGCTGGACAAGCGTCAAAAATCTGCGTTTTTTACAGTGAAGTTGTTAGCCTCCAGTCTGCCTGAATTTTTTGTGTCTACGCGCGCGGTGCTCATTTCAAAACCGTGGACCCGTCCCGGAGGCAGTACAAGGAAGCGAGAAACGCACAGTGTGCTGATTTTTTAAGGGGCCTTACATAACGTCGTCAGGTGACATTACTTGACGAAGACGTCATCTCGTGACATCACGTTTGGCGTGAAGACGTCATCAGGCAATTTCGGCACGTGCCGATGCCGGTAATCTCCTGTATTCGAATTAAAATCCGAAGCTACCATGTCTGCAGCATGTGTGTATGTTGCAATTGTTAAATTTCCTGACGTAATTTACTTTGAGAAATTCGATTATTTCAATAACGCACTTGCGCTTCGCAGAGAGCCAAGGAGAATGTGATGATGAGTGCTGCACTTCCGCAAACGGTCGTCCGTGTGTGATGAATGCGTGCGCGCAATGCAGCAAGCGTAATCGACATGATGGCGAACAATGCCCCAAAACAGTACGTCCCCCTTGTGGTCGTGGCCACTCAGACGAGCCTCAAACAACACCATGAGAAGGGCTTTGTGTTTGCGTTTTCACGTAACAGGTATAGGTTTTCTCGCACATTCGAATTACAATCCGAAGAAATCTTGTCTGTAGCTTTTGTGTAAGTCCTACTTTAGGAATTCTCTGGCGCAATTTAATTTAAGAAAATTAATTATTTCAATGAGCCACTTGGGCATGGCAGAGGGCCTATAGAGGAATGAACATGTATGCTGCAATTCCGCGAGCGCGACGCATGTCGCTTCCGGTGTTTGTGCTTGTGTAACGTCGTCTAACGTCCTTCGTATTTGTCTAACGTCGGCAACAGCTTCGCCGTACATCCAGTTTCAAAGGGGGGAATGGAGGTCAATTTTTTTGCTCTAAAGCTCAGCTCACGTTTGTTAAGGTTCAAGTATGACAATGTGGAGGTTTAACCTCATTGTACTGAGTATCAGTCGAGCATTCACCAAGACTCAGCAACTTAGGTTTAATAAATCATTCAACTTAAATATTGTGATCGTGAACGCGCAGTACATGCTAACATGTTTAGATAGTTTCATTTTTCTTTGTCATATCTGAGGACGCGCAAGGGATCTGAGGTACAAATCATCACGACAGGATCCCTACATACTTGAAATTCCTAAGAGCAGCCTCTTTTAAATAAAGAAGCGTAGCTCCCATAAAGTTTGTGTGAAATCATTTAGGAAAGGCCTGGCCTTTAGTAGGAAGCAAAAGCTTCTTTTTTAGCCATCAACACGCTGTTTTACTTGCTTGTAGGTCTTCAGCGTGACTAGAATAGTCATTATTATTTTAGGAAAGATTTTATTCGACGAGCATTTATACGTTAGAGAATGTTAAAACATAATTTGTAATTTTTTTTTACTTTTATGCCTGGTTGGAAGTTTAAGCACACTACACAATAATTTATGAGAATCATCCCAACAGCAGAAAAAAAGGAACCACTTATTCCGCGGTATTTAAGAAAATCAAGAGCCTTTGTACAAATGAGCACCGCAAGAAGAAAAAAATGTAGTCGCCACAAACTCTTTTTACGCGGTGCTCATTCAGAACGTTCATGAAGCTATTGCTAAATTCTTATACAGCCTATCATCATTCATCTTTGCGATGGATTCTGCATTGCCATATCGGTAATTACCCACAAAGTGAAGGTTGTGAGAACAATGAGTTGATTTTGGAACCATCTCAGGCATTCCTCTTCACTCTACTAGCTTATGGGACAATATATTACTATCCTCACAGCTTTGCGCAGGTTTTTCTTTTCGTCGAGCTCACCACTTAACGCGCGTTTAATCACTGTACTTTATCATGAACGCAAGCGATTCGGCAAATAAGGTAGTAACAATATGAATATTCGACACAATGCTCGAGAACCAAACCTTGTGACTTCGAATGCTAACAGCTTCTGCCGAAGCATAAAAATAATTAGTTGAAATAAAGATAAACCAACTATATGCCCTATCTGATCTATGTTAGGCGAAGCATTTAAATAGAATTTGGCTATCTAGCGCTGGATTTTCCAAAAAAGTGCTTGCATATGGGTCAAGATGCCCCTATAGGGTGATCATTTGAATGTGAAGCACTCGTTTATGCAGAAAAAATGCAAGACCACTACGATAGAGCCGATGATGGCGCGTTGACCACGGCAACGATATTGTCACGTGGTAGTGATGGTGAATAACACAGTAGCAATACTGTGAACGACAAAATTAACTTCTATTGGGCGAACCTGTGCCCACAAAACAGGCTACACTTATAGCACAACGATAGCGGCGAACACGCTCGGCGATCGTCGAAAATCTGATCAGCGGGTCAAGCGCGTCATCTTTTATAGATCAGTCGTGGAATGTTCCAGATTAACCGATGGGACTCGCGTGCCTTCCACAAAGTTCTACACTATTCGCGTCGCGCATACATGCAATCAGATTACACAAGTTGCGGTGAAAGACAGTGGAGGGAACCATCGATAACATTCCAGAAACTTCTTTTACATGCAGGCGCGTCCTGCGCTGCACGATAACATTTGTTAGGCGGCCAAACGTGGTCGCCCGATAAAGATGAGTACACGTGTCAATATTGGCTTAGGGTTGATGTATGGCGCTATGGGCGACAAACAAAAAAAAACATAGCATGTTATGTCGGCTAACTGCCCCAATATATATTGCATTGAATAAACTGGTTGATTCCTCGTCACTACCTTGAAACACTGTTTGGTGTACCACAAACGAGGAACGTTGTTAGTTTACGGACAGAAACAGAACCGCAGAGCAGACGTTAGCTTACGTGGCCTGTGCGCAGAGGTATCTACGGAGCCTACTACTAAGCGCAATCTGGGAGTTAACAAGACAGAGCGTTGAGATTGGTGTTGCTTTCAAGCACTGAATTATTGCGGAAAGGAGGGCCAAGAACGCATGAACAAGGGAAATAGAAGTTGATAATGATCTTTATTTTAGGTGAGTGCATGCATACGCTACATTTTTCCATTTTGTCAAAATAATTAAACCGTTATTCGATATCTGATTCCACAGGATTAACGTTCCTTGAAGTTCGCGCTATTTTTTTGGTAGCCTACATCAATTTAATTAGATATAAAGCTTCTTCCCTCTGCTCAGTCACTTTAGTCATTTTGCACGATTAAAGCACGAAATACTATCTTGGCAAGACTCGCAGGACGTCAAAAGTAATTATATCAATTGTGTAGTTTTTTTTAACGGCAAGAATGCGCTCTAGCGTCATTATTATTTCGTCTTCAAAGGTCATACAGTGCTAGGCCGCATGCACCCATTTTATACACCGCATAAAATAACCCGCATGTCCATACCAAGAGCACGCAAAATTTTCATTTGCCTTTATATGAGAACTACAGGATATATACGTTGATGGCATTTCATCTTAAAATAATGAAAATGAGATATCGGATATATGGGACACATTGAGCACTCAGTTATATTTTTTCAGCGTAGAATTGGCCATAACTACGAACTCGCGAATGCACGTGGAAGAGTGCGCTAGGCTATCCCACAGGTATTTTTACTCTTTACCAGGCCATAGTTGGGTGCGCCAACAACATCCTTTCAGAAGCATTCATTTGAGGGTGATGAAGCTTATTAGCGCTATGAAAAGTGGAAGTTGTGAATATGTCCAGATAATCATTTGCTCACTCACTCGATTTATAGAATCCTTACTATGGCGAGTCCGAGACGTGCCTTACAACGCCGATACTAATAAGATGGAAGCATTACGCTGTGGTTTATCTGTTGCATCACGAAAAAAATATTTAGAAGGGAAATCGACAGCTAACTACATATAAATTCTGCAGAAGGGCGTATTGACACGAAGTTTACAGAGAGAGACTTCAAATATAGTGGCACATCTCGTGCTTGTGATTTGATTGCTAGGCGTACAGTGGAGCGACAGGCGTTAACAATGACATGCAAGCGGTCTCGTCATAGAAAAAATGTGCGCGCTCAAGCAATGTGAATACAGGCATCGAAATTGTTTTGAAGGGGTCATGCTGGATAATCAAACACGCCCTGCATAAACATGTAATGTGATAGTGATCGTAAAAATAGGAAAACTGCTTTTTACCTTTCAGCATGGAGCATTCGACTCTACACACCACGACAACATGTTTTATGAAAGCATGTTTCGTGTTTCTTCTCATATTGCTTCCAACTAATGTAGATTTGCACGGTCGAGAATAAACCTGCTAAGTCATTTGAACCAGGTGAAGAACACCTACAGTGCACCCACTATAGTCCCACGTGTCAAACAAACTACACTTAGCCGCAATAACCTTTATTTGATGGTGGGAGACACAGACAGATAGCTAAAATAGATGAAAATAATAACGGAACCAGAGGGGTGTTAAAACTCATGTAACGTCCATATTTTATTTGTTTATTACATATGTTAGTGTACAATGAGCCCTTCAGTTGCGAGTTCACCGCTGGTAGTCTGCCTCGTTCTATGTCCGCTAATATTTTTGTATGTGTTATTACATATCAAAAGTGTAGCATTACCAACTAGCCAAAGTCGCAGTTTTATTGAACGAAGCAACGCCGTGACAGAGCTGCGGCGTGTATGCTATACACGTTTTATAGAAGTGGGTCACAGGTCCTGTCGCCATTTCTGCTCACTTCCTCCCAGTTTCGCGCTATTGATTAGTAAATTTAGACGGTTCATCATCCGTCCACTTTTCACGCCCGTCACGTGCATGGTGCCGGCAGATAAACTTGTCAAATGGGAAAGGCTCCTGGGATCGCCGACCTTAGTATAGCTTGATTGACGGGCCCTCTTGGGCTTTGCTGCTTTACTGTCAGTTTCAACGCTGGAGAGGCCTTGACAGCCTGTCAGCAGCTCCCTTTAACTCTCGAAATGCGATAGTGTTGTCATCTTCACGAGGAAGCACACTTGCGAGTTTAAGTCTTGGTGTGACAGGCTGTATACTGGCGCACGTCAAGCAAAATATATATCTTGGTCTGATTATTACGCTTGGCAGTTTCTACAAAATATTTAGGTATCGGAAGAACGAGAACGGGGTTCAAGCCGATTCACTTATACTTTGTCTTGCAAGCGCTACGTCTATTTTGGGTACTTCACACAATAAGGGCCATCGGCACCAGTTTACCCGAAAAAATGCTGACAGACATAAACGTCCACATAACGTTCTCCTGTAGAGGGCTACGGATAATTTTGTCTAACACATGAGCGACAATAAAGAAAGATGGAAACACATTAAAAAGTTAAAAACAGGGGGACAGCAAAAATTGACGCAGGAAAAGACAAAGAAAGGATGAACGAAGCGCCGTGTTCTTTCTTCGTCTTGTGTTCCATTAATTTTACGCTGTTCCCCTACTTTCGCACCATGAACAAACTATATAACCCAAGGCGCACCCTTAAGAAACAATAAAAAAAGGTATCCCCCAAGTTTCCATGTCAGCAAATTATTCGGTCATGTTACGTCGATTTCTGCAATACGGTGCTGAACAAGTGCTATTATACCGTATCCGCTTGTTCTGCGCAAGATGCAATCGCAGCGTCAAATAATTTCTTGACCGGGTTCTCCAATATTTGTTTGCAAGAATTAGGGCTGCTTATGTGCACTGGGCTGTTAAGTTATAAAACACAACTAATGACGATGTCAGCACGGTCTTCGCCTGCTTGCTCCTTGTGCATTATTTTGTCTGACGAAAAACTGCCACCCCTTCCCGCCCACTCCCCCCCGCCCCCAATAAAAGAGCAGAAATCGCTTGTAGGCAATACCGCAGCATGTCTGTCTTATGACGTACTGCAACATCACGGCTTGCTGCGCACTGCAATGCGCACTGATCCAGAGCACAAATATATCGGTTTGTCCGCCTCAGGGCTCGGAAAGATTGGCAACAATAGCCTGATTTGACCTACGGCCGTTATGTTCTTTAGCGAAGGTGTCACGTTCCTTTTTTTTTATTGATATGATATAAGGAGATGTTGGCGCGCAATTTAAGGCGCCGGCTACTCCTTATCTCTTGGGTGGTTCCGTCATACATCATTCAGGGTTCACGGTTACATATCAAATAATCATTTCACACAAGCACCAGGACTTATAAAGCAACGTTTCCACAGGAAGACTATGGCAAATGTCTCCACACCTATGTAGTCGAAAGTCTCAAAAGTAGAAACGATACTGTCGCCTAATAACACATTTTCTAGTCAGCGGGTCAGCGGGTACATACAATATACATGGCAAATGTCTCCACACTTACGTAGTCGAAAGTCTCAAAAGTACAAACGATACTGTTGCCTAATAACACTTGCCTAATAATAAATATATTAGCACATACAGTCACAACAAAGTCGAAAGTCTCAAAAGTACAAACGATACTGTTGCCTAATAACACTTGCCTAATAATAAATATATTAGCACATACAGTCACAACAAAGCAGTCAACATAACTTAATTCCCAAACAGATGGATATATAGAGTCACATTGAAATGAACAGAACAATGAAAGCACTAATAGCGTCCAGCGATGCCACTGTCTTCAAAGAAAGTCTTTAGTGCTTTTAAAGCGCTCTTCTGCAAGGCCGTTGTTGGCCAAGGGCCCAAAAGTTTCCTTAAACTGAAAGGTCTGCGGTCTAATTTACTTAGCGCTGATTTAAGTCGGCATCTTGGTGTATCGTGATGTGGGCAATCTAGAAGGAGGTGATATATATCTTCATCTACAAATCCGCAATCACATTCGGGGGTTTCCGCTCGGCCAATTCTGTGTAAGAAATGTTTTGTGTAGGCAGTGCCTAGCCTTAATCGATGAATAAGCGTTTCCATAGTTCTATCTAATGACAATGAAAATTTGAATTCAATAAATGGATCAATATGATATAAGTCAGAGCTCTTAGAATTCTGGTCAAACCAAGTGTTCCTAGACATGTTGAAAGACGTTGTCCTTATAATGCAGCGTAATTCATTCTTTGATATTGGGAGTGGAGCCGTATCATCTTTCAGGTGCGCTTGTCGTGCTGCTTCATCGGCTGCTGTGTTGCCAGGAATGTTGCAATGCCCTGGTATCCACTGGAATTCTATTGCATGTTTTGCTTCGCTTGCCTTTGTGAGGTATTTAAGTGTTTCATATATTATACTGTCGCTGAATGTTTTCCCCTTTGTGCTGCAGAGTGATGTTAGAGCCGCCTGTGAATCGCTGAAAATTACCCATTTTTGCGCTTCTGTTGCTGACAATATAAATTTTACCGCACATAGGATAGCGAACAGTTCAGCCGTTGTGGACGAAGTCGCACGAGATAACCTAAATGATTCTTGTTTGTTGAGGTGCGGTATAATGAATGATGAAGTTGAAGAGGTTGCTGTACTAGAGCCGTCTGTATAGACGTGTGTGTATTCTGAATACCGCATATATATCTGGTATAGTGCTAGTTGTTGAGCAGCTTGAATGAACATGTCTCTTTTGCTGAATATCCCTTCTACTGACAATTCAATTTTTGGAACTGTAAGCAGCCATGGAGGATATTCGATGTCTGAGTTCCAAAATTCATTTTCTGGCAATATGTGAAGATTTTTTTGAAGTTCTATATGAACATAACTTCTATCTCGTTTCATTATGTCTAGAGCCAATGGGTGGTTTTTATGCTGGGTTTGAAGGCGGAAATAATGCCGGCATGTTTCTGTAGTTCGCAAAACTGGAAATGGTGATTGGCGAGCCTCAGCTATTACAAGAGAACTCGAAGTCGCTCGTGGAACTCCTAGACATAGGCGTAGTCCTCTAGCTAAGTCTTTGAAGTCTCTCTTCTGACGTGTGGGAAAGTCCATGTAAGATGGGCGCGGAATATGCAATTTTTTGTCGTATTAATGCATTGTAAACAGTCAGCATGGACGATACTGATCCGCCCCATGATGTACCTGCAAGTCTGCGAAGTACAGTCACTATGGCATCGACCTCGTTTTCGAGTTTTTTTAAGTGGGGTGCCCAGGATAGCTGCCTATCAAGTATTATGCCAAGAAATCGATGCTGTGTGACAATCATTAGAGGGTGTCCTTCCAGATTAAGAGTGAAATTTTTTAACACCCTCCGAGTGAAGGGCAATACAGCAGTCTTTGCATGTGATAGTACCATTCCTCTTTCTCTCAAAAATTGGTTGATGATATTTATGCCGTCTTGCAGTGCCATCTGGAGTAGTTGAGCTTTAGACCCAGATGTCCAAATACACACATCATTTGCATACAGTGAAAACTTTAACTGTGATGGCAGTCTTCGCGTTAAATCAGCCATGACGCAGTTAAAAAGGAAGGGGCTGAGTACGCTTCCCTGTGGTACTCCCTGTTTGACAATATGTTCAGCACTCTTTCCTTCACCCGTCTGAACAAATATTTTGCGACCTGATAAAAATTCAGAAATCCATCGCAAAGACCTGCCAGACAGACCAAGTTCCAACATGCTTAGCAGAACATGAACGTGACTAACGGTGTCAAATGCCCTCTTGATGTCTAGGAATACTGCTATCGTCATGTTTCCACGTGCACGCTCGTGCTCCACACAGGTTACTATATCTAATATTGCATCCATTGTGCATCTATGTTTTCTAAAACCTACTAAGTAGTTGGACAGCACCTTCGTTTCATTACACCACCATTGAAGTCGCGCGTCAATCATTTTCTCCATTACTTTGCATAAACAACTTGTCAAACTAACGGCGCGGAAGGATTCAAGGCACAAGGGCGTCTTACCAGGTTTTAAAATTGGTATGATTCGAGCGACTTTCCAAGAGTCAGGTACAGTTTCCTCTATCCATAAGTTATTATAGATGTCTAAGAGCGCATTTTTACCTCTCGGTCCGAGGTTTCTTAGCATATTGTACGTAATGCCGTCCGGCCCAGCAGCGGACTTTTGGCGACATGATGCAATTGCACATTGGAGCTCGTTTAATGTGAAAGTGTGATCTAATTGAGGATGTTGGGCCCAGTAGCAAGCAGTAATTTTTCGCTTAGCCAACTCTACTGAAATATCAAATTCTGCACATTGTGATGAAAAGGCAGATCTGGAAATTAGCTCACAAAATTCATCTGCAACTATTATTTCACACGTGTCCCGGGCTACAGCGAGAGCACGAAATGGGAAGCTTTGTGTTACAGGTCCGCTTAAAGAACGGATTACTAGAAAAATTCGTGGGACAGCCGTGTGAGGAGACAGCGTGCCGCAGAAATCGCGCCAGCGCCGTTTGCCTAAGCTTTCCATTCGTCTGCGCATTACATTGTGTATTTTCTGAGCGTTTCTGTATGCTTTTAAACTTCCGCTCCGTCGGTAAGCTCTTTCGGATCGGCGTCGGATGGCCCTTAGGTGTTCATATTCTCCGTCAACTGCAGCATAGTCTTTTGGTATTGGGACCTTCTTTGTGCATATGTTCATATTATCCTGCAAAAATTCTGTAAATTTTTTCCACTGTTGCATGTTGGTTAATTTGATCCGTTAAGCAGTATCGAAAAGCTTGCCAGTTGGTTAGTCTGCTGTAACGCCTGATATCATAGTGCATGCTAGGGTGGTTAACAAGAATGGGAAAATGATCACTTCCGCGCGTTTCAATATCTGTTGTCCATCCCACACCATTCACTAGATCATGTGAACACAGGGTAACATCTATGCAGCTTGAGTAATTATATCCACGAAGGAATGTTGGCGACCCATCGTTTAAAACAGTCAAGTTGCATTTATCTATGGCGCATTCAATAACATTACCCCGTGCATCACAGTGATCACTGCCCCAGATGATGTTGTGTGCGTTGAAGTCGCCACATATAAATACATTAGAATGAGCTATTTTGAATATATCCACTAGCGCTTCTACTGAAATCCGGTTTGAAGGTTGTAGATATAGATTAATCACTGTTATACAGAGCTTGCCAAAGGATACTTTACATGCGATGAATTCCGGGAAGTCTGAATCACTGGACTGAATTTGATAAGATGGTAGGTCCTTTCTGACGCACAGGAGCACTCTGCTAACAGCACCTTGACGAGAAGTCTTATATATCACATAATTCGAGAGGCGAAAGTCGTCAGTGATTCCCGCCTCTTGAATGCAAAGTATTGGGAAGTTGTATTGCACAAGCAGTTTACGAAAGTCAGCGCACTTTCTTCGAAGACTGTTGGCATTCCACTGAAATATGGAGACATTTTTGTAGCGGTTATTCATGTAGTGCCTGCCGCAGTTTCGGCCCGGATTGTTGACACAACAGTGCTTCTAGAGGCAACAAGGCTTTTACTTCTGGTAGGTTGTTTGCTTCCGGCAAAGCAGATAGGATTGCCTTAAGAGCTGCGAAAAGCATTGGCAAAATCAGTTGTGTCACCGATGCTGTAGTATGTTCGCTATCAGCTGGTGTTACTTCTGCAGTAGATGCGTAAGGTCGCTGAGAGAAATGTGTGGGAGTACAGGAGCTTTCTTGTGTATTACTTTCTGCCTGTTGTCCTCTGGGTTTCCGTAGTACTAATGCATAGGACTGGGCGCTTGACTGTGATCCTCTTGATTGGTCTCTTGATTGCACTGTTGGTTGTTCTCTAGAGGAGGGATATCTTGTTGGTGCTCTTGGCTGTGGTGGTTCCGGTGCCCGCTGAGGTGGGTGATCTGGCACTGGATGAACAATCTCGAGGTTTGGTGCGGGTTCATTGCGTCGCGGTTGTCTTCCATGAATTAGTTCATGTCGACGCATTTGCGCCGCTGCTTTTTTCTGTGGGCAGCCTGAGAAGGAGGCGGCATGGTTCCCCGCACAGTTCGCACATTTAGGTTGGAGAAGTGACTTGCACTGCTTGTGGTCATGGTCTTCTGAGCAGATTTTGCATCTACGTGTGCTACGGCAGGTTTTCGCCATGTGCCCGAATACCTTATCTGTCTGCGTGCCGATATAACACCTGCGTCTTTCAAGAAGTCTAGGAGTTGATCGTCTGTGTACTGCAGAGGCACATGTTTTATTTTCCCAACGTTTCGCGTGTACGACTCTGGGATGAATGGCTTGACTACCAGGCCACCTACACTTGAGAGCATCAAAAGGCGTTTCGCCGATGGTAAGGAAGCAACGCTAACACTGAAACTTCCATCTCTGGTCGTCCTGAAAGACTGTACTTTCTCTTTGGCAGCAGAAACTATTTCGGCAGACACTCGGTTTGGATTTACTTGCCAAAAAGTAGTACCTTCATTTGTTGGGCGAAAGACAACCGGAATGCCTTCGGCTCGCTTTTTCTTATACGTGACCACAGTAAATGGTGCATCTTCACCCATATCTTCTTCATCACTTAGCTCATAAGTCGATGTTCTATCATCGTACTTGCCATCTTCTAGGCGAGGTTTCTTGGTCTCGGCTTCACCATCAGCCATCATTCCTGAATTCGCTGAAGTTGATTCTGAGTTGGGGAGAACCAAACGTGCCGGCTTTATGAAGTTTTGTGACGCTTGCAAGGCTCCAGGCTTTTCATTACGGCCCGTAGCGTCATTCATATGGCTTGTTACGTTTGGACGAGCATAAGGCTCGTGACGATGTTCTCGGCTTCCGACCACCGTAGCGGCGGGGTAATAGACAGGTCTTCAAAAAAGAAATGTCGTACCTGTAAGGCGCCTGGCTCGTCCAATCTTCACCGGATGTCTTGTTAATCAATCGTCGTTAAAGGTAACCGTAACTATCCAAAAAAACCAGAAAACTCAGAACACCACATAAAACAGCGACCGAACAGATACACTTCTTCTTCTTCCTGCTTCGTCACGTTCCTTCTTTGGTTCGTTGTTCATTGTTCAGGTTTTATAAATGGCTCCTTTTTGTTCATCTAAGTTTGATTTCTGTCCGGCCTGAATGTAGGGCGGGTAGCAGGAACGCCGAATGCGCGATAAGGTTTAAGTCGACATTGTGCCACCATTATTTTGTCAACATTATTTTTGTACGTGTTTGCATTTGTTCACTGATTTGTAACAAATATATATATATATATATATATATATATATATATATACATATATATATATCAAAACCTTTATCTAAAAGAAAAAAAAAATGCAGAAAGCGAGTGGGTGGAGCCCCTAGTCCAGGACCCCACAAAACTAATGCATATATATGCGTAACTATATTGTATGGCATACCACACCTAATAAAATAGAAACGTCTTTTTTACTTATTTTCTAAAGAAATTATTTGTATTCTTTTATTTAAAATTATTTTTATTTGTATAATAAAGTAACGTGCAACTTCCATTTTGCAAACAAAGGAGAACTCCAAGAGCCGTAACTCATTTGTCTGAGATTTGTTGCGTGTCAGTACATATTTCCGTACAGCCTCGATAACCGTCATGTGATACAGGCCGTCACGTTAAGAGCAAAACATGCGGAATAAACGTGGCACTATGATTTAGAGTATCATCCCTAATTCTTGACAGGAATGCTCATCCTTGGGCTTTCATACGCTTCTTTAGTCACCATGTAGAGGCCGCTGCTTCACATGCGTTCGGATGCACTCCTGTTTCGAGAAAGTGCCTGTCTGCTTTCCGTCCAGTCCGGTAACCTTGAATCGAATAATTTTGGCAGGCTTCAGAGCTTGAAAGGACACTTCACTAAGGTTAAGCCCAGGATGCGAAGCATACTAGCCTTTATTTTAGTTGTTGAACCACTGTTTAGCCTGGTGAACTGCTGTTGCTTGGCTATATTTGGTTCGGCTAGACGAAGAAACAACTCATGCGTTACTCTGCTTCGCCTTCAAGAGTGGAACGCGACAGGGGTGTACGGCAATGGGCTACGGCGCAGCGACTACGCGCCCCGCATTGGACGCGGTGAGCGTCGAACAACGCAGCGTTTGGCACGGCAACGAAATGTGCGCCTGAGCAAGCGACGCACGCCTGAGCCTTAGAAACAGCTCGTTTCTAAGGCAACACCGCATTCACTAGAGGCGCTTTTGTACCGCTTTGAAGCATCGTACTCGTGGCTCAGTGGTAGCGTCTCCGTCTCACACTCCGGAGACCCTGGTTCGATTCCCACCCAGCCCAGCTTGCAAGAGTTGAGCCAAAGCCACCTAGAAAATCAGTCTCTGTAGCATGCCGCAACCTTCGCTTCTCATTCCAACGAGCAGCTCTGTCTCCAGGAGGCATCTCACCTCGTGAGTGTCTAGCAGAGGCAAGCGCAGCTGCTTATATACCGCCGCCACGCCGCGAGCGACGGCGCCAGTTGGAGCCCCGTTTCTTCTCTGTCGTGAGGTCACGGTGTCACGTGGTATTGAAGGCGACACCGCCGCGCCTGAGGAGCTGGGTTGAGCTCTCGTATTATGCTTCGCATAAAAAGAACATAGAAGAGGGAATTTACTAATTCTCAATGGCATGCGTCTCTTATCATGGTGGAGCCAAACCAAAATGTAAAACTGACACATTTAGCAATACCACCGTTTTGTTCACCAAGCGCTACTACGGCGTAAGAAAAGTGTGTAATCTCCAACTGCAGTACACTTCCTACTAAAGCGCCCACGAATTTTTTACTAGTTCTCCATTACGTGTGATATTGTCACGTAGTGGTGACGTTAAGAACACAGCAGCAATACTGTGATAGACAAAACTAACTTTTACTGGGCGAACCTGTGCCCACAAAACAGGCTACACTTAAAGCACAACGATAGCGGCGAACACAGTCGGCGATCGTCGAAAATCTGATCAGCGGGTCAAGCGCGTCGGCTTTTATACAGCAATCATGGAATGTTCCAGATTAAACGTTGGGACCCGCATGCCTTCTAAAATGTTCTACACCATTCGCGTCAGGCGATGAAATCAGATAACACAACGTTCAGCGACAACAGACAGCGGATAGAAGCATCGATAACTTTCCAGAAACTTACGATACATGCAGGCGCGTCCCGTGCTGTGCGATAACATTTGTTAGGCGGCCAAACGTGGTCGCCCGATAAAGATAAGTACACGTGTCATTACCCCCCCCCCCCCCGTCTTAAAAATCATCGACCCGATGCTGCAAACAAACGAAAGTAATAAATAAGCACTCGTAGCAAAGAATATAACAAAATAAGGGAAGTTCGTTAGCGTCCGTAAAATGGTTTAAGACGCACAACGTGGACCACTTCAGGTCGTGAGCGGCGCCGCTGTGAATGCGAAATGCCGTCTGGCACGACCTCATAGTCCAGTGCGCCAATACGTCGGATAATAATAACTTTATTTGCATCCGAAATACACGATGCCGGAGGCCTGCAGAAAAAGCTGTCGCATTGCAGCTTGACAAGGCCGCAGGCCCCCGCACTGGCAACTTCACGTAGCAGTCAGCAAATTATAAAAATATATGTGAGTTACAATCAGCACTCACTGAAATCCATACATACAAAAAGATAAAACTCATTCCATATTCAGACATCGTTATACAAATTATGTTACACAATTTGAAGTTATACAATTAATACAATTACAGTAGCGATACAATTCATACAAGTAATACAATACAATTTGAAGTTATACAATTATGAAGTGCAAACATTCAACTTTCAAGACTCTGTTTATCCATGCAAGAACGCCACCAAAGACCTGCGCACACAAAATGATCCGCAGAAAGCGCAGATAACTCCGCGGTAAAAGTGCAACAAAATTATACACTAACTATACCATTCTTTTTTTTTCCTTTTCTTGTTTTCTTCTTCTACGCACTAAAGTATTTTCGAAGGTCCGCAAAAGTAATTTTGTCAGGCTCTATATTTTGTGTCTGTAGGGTATTCAATAACCTTGGCAGCCGGTTTCTTAACATTTGTAAGCCATATGTTGTCCTACAAGTATCTATTGCCCATGTTTCAAAATTTCGCGTATTATATGTAGTAGAGTGACATTTCAACTTCGCTAACTGACGCAAGAAACAAGTATTATTTTTTATCTCTTGTTTATATCGCTTGTACAGGCAATAATCATAAATATTTGTTACTGGCATTATGTTGTAGCTGCGAAATAAGGGCTCAGATGGATAGTACCTGGGTACATCCGCCATAACTCGCAGAAACTTTTTTTCCAAAACATGGATTTTTTGCAAATTGGTTCGAGCCGTAGAGGCCCAAACTAGGTGACAATAATTAAGTCTGGAACAAAATAAAGTATTGTAGATTAGCATCATTACACTGCGATGTAGTATGCTTGCGTTCCGATATATGAGGCCGATTACTTGGGAGAGTTTTGTTGTTAACTGATCTATGTGCTCGTCCCAAGACAAGGTATTGTGGAAGACAACACCCAGTGTTTTAATAGAAGGCACTATATCAATTGGAGTTGAGTTAAGCAGAACCTTTTGATTTAATGATATCTTCTTGTTTCTAGCGTGAAACAACACTGCCTTTGTTTTCTGTACATTTATTTTTAAGGTATTTTCTTCTGTCCACTTTTCAAGCTTACCCAGGATTTCGTTGGCGTTGCGAACTATTTGGTTGGTTTCTTTTGCTGACAAAAATATACTAGTATCGTCTGCATAAATGACGAATTTTACTTCTGGACATATACTTACAATGTCATTTATATAGAGATTGAAAAGAAATGGTCCCAAGATGCTGCCTTGAGGCACACCACAAGAAACTGCTAATGGATACGAGTGAAAGCCTTCTATGTCTACAATTTGTTGCCTATTTCTTAAATATAAATAGATTAGAGAAGCAGCAACACCTCGCATACCGTATCGTTCTAGCTTCCTAATGAGCAGTTCATGATTAATAAGGTCAAACGCCCTTGAAAAATCTATAAAAATGCCCAGTATTACATTTTCTTTTTCGATTTGATCTAGTATATACTCTTTTTGTGCAAGAAGTGCCGATTCAGTGCTCAAACCTTCACGGAAACCATACTGGCAGTCAATCAAGATGTTGTGTTTCTGTTCGATTTTTTTCAGTCTCTTGAGGATTACCTTTTCAAAGGCTTTTGAAAACACGGGCAATATAGAAACAGGCCGGTAATTGCCCATATCGTTCTTGTCACCCTTCTTATAGAGTACCTTAACACGAGCAACTTGCATTTGGGGTGGAAATATCGCTTGCTCGAGGCATAAGTTAAATATGTACCGTATGCATGGAGGAAGCAAAGAGGCAGCATGTTTCAAAGGCTTCGCTTGCATCCCGTCAACATCCAACGCACTGCTATTATTTAGGCTTATTATTACCTCTGTCACTTCAGCTTCAGTGACAGGGTCAAGGAACACTGAACTGTTATTGTAGTAAACATTTTTTAAATCACTCGTTGCTGCCATTTGACCCGCGGATTTCACAATATGCTCATTGAGAGCATTGGCTAACGCCTTCTCTGACAACTCGTAGCCATTGTATTTTATTTCACGAACTGATTGATTTTTGACATTATATTGTAACACTGAGTTCAACTTCTTCCAGAGAGCATTTGAGCAGCCAGAAAGGGAAGTAAATAAATTATTAAAATGATGTTTTCTTGTTCTTTTTACCTCTTTGTTTAAACAGTTACGGAAAGTTTTAAACTTCTTCAGTGCGTCTGTATCTCTGTTCTTAATAAATTTGCTAAACATTGTATTTTTCTCCCGAATTTTTGCTGCCAGGTCAGAGGTTATCCAGGGCTTACGAATTTTTCTCTTTTGTTTTAAGCGTACAAAAGGAAAGTTCTCTGTATATATAGGTTTAAGGATTTTAAGGAATTCTTCGTAAGCTGCGCAAGCATCTGTAATATTATACACAGTGTCCCACGGTACCAACGAAAGTTTGTCTACAAATGAGGAAAGATTTTGCGGCGTAATACGCTGTATTAAATTTGCAGGCGAATTTTGTTTCATGTTCACCTTTTTACTACAGCATAAAAAAATAGGCAAATGATCACTCAACTCAGCCGCGATAACTCCAGCTCTTATTCTCTCCGGCATTACATTTGTAACAAAAATATCAATCAATGTTGACGTATTCAGTGTCACTCTTGTTGGAAGATTAATAACATTTCTAAGGCCATTGGATTTTAATAGAACATCCAGCTTAACCTTTGACGGATCACTGCTCAACATGTTAATATTCACATCACCACCAAAAATGAGATCGAAATGGTAATCATTTACAAACGCAAAAAAACCTTCTAGGTATTCTAAAAATGGTGTCATCATTCCGTTCGGAGGTCGATAGACAACAGCGATTACAATCCTTTGCAATTTCAACGAAATAAACTCATAGTCGCTTGTGCTTACGCAGAACGCCTGAAGTAACTCACACGAGAAAGTATTTTTTACCAAGATGCATACACCACCACCGCGACCACTGGTCCCGTTAGCATAGAAAGTTTGATAAGAAGGAAGACGGAAAACAGTTGAGTCATCTGTGCTCCATGTTTCCGTAAGCATTATCACGTCACACACGTGATCAAGCTGCTGGAAAAAAAGAGTAAGTTCGGGTACTTTATGCTTTACTGATCGTATGTTTAGATGAAAACACTTCAGTGATTTCATATATACTGGTCCCAGGTGCCTTTCAAAGCCATGCGGCAGGACGTAACGTTCCGCGTCGATGTTATCCATGATTATCATTTAGTCATCTCGGAAACTGCCGTGTTCCTTATCTTAGTTTACTCAAGTCGCTAGAACTTGAAATGGCCACCGCATTTTCGCCGTCAGTTCTGCGCACGAGGACTCGTCCATTGTGATGCCAGACGTATTTGAAACCGTTTATCTTTGCCCAGTTTTTCACCTCAAAAAGAAGTGCACGAGTTCGTTTGGTTATGTTTTCTTGCAAAAACAACTTATCATCTACACAGCTCAGCTTCTTTCGGTTTTGCCACCATTCATCTCGCTTCATTTGTTTGGCAAAGCGACAAATAACACCTGGCGTTTTTCCTTTTTTAGCGGGTAGTCGATAGATCGCCACAATATCATGTTGCAAAAGTTGTGGGAGCTCGGCCTTTCCTGCTAGCGCATTTATTTCTTCCAATAAATTCTCATTGTAAGTTTGCGGAATTCCGTGGAATTCCAGGTTTAGTTTACGGCTTTGCCATTCTAAGTAGTCAACCTCGGCCTTAAGCTGTGTGACCTCCTCCCGTTCTTCAAGCTTTAGTAACCTTCCTTTGATATCCGCGACATCGTGTTCATTTTTTTTCATGTAATGCCGGATGACCTTGTAGGGTCCGAAATAGCGTCGCAGTAGTTTCTCACTCAATCCTCCTCGGCGTACCGGGGTCCATACCCAAACACGGTCGCCGGGCTGGTATTCGACGAAGCGTCGTCGGAGGTTGTAGTGTCGGCTGTCGGTACGCTGCTGGTTCTTGATCCGTAGGCGGGCGAGTTGTCGGGCTTCTTCGGCGCGCTGGAAATAGGTAGCGACGTCAAGATTCTCTTCGTCAGTGACGTGCAGGAACATGGCGTCGAGCGTCGTCGTCGGGTTCCTGCCGTAAACAAGCTTAAACGGCGTGATCTGTGTTGTTTCTTGCACCGCCGTGTTGTAAGCGAATGTTACGTATGGCAGGACAGCATCCCGCGTCTTGTGTTCGACGTCGACGTACATCGCTAGCATGTCGGCGAGGGTCTTATTCAGCCGCTCCGTAAGACCATTCGTCTGCGGGTGGTAGGCCGTGGTCCTCCTGTGCCTTGTCTGACTGTATTTCAGAATGGCTTGGGTGAGCTCCGCTGTAAAGGCCGTTCCTCTGTCGGTGATGAGGACTTCTGGGGCGCCATGTCGAAGCAGGATGTTTTCGACAAAGAATTTCGCCACTTCGGCTGCGCTACCTTTCGGCAGTGCTTTAGTTTCAGCGAAGCGGCTGAGGTAGTCTGTCGCCACGACGATCCACTTATTTCCGGTTGTTGACGTCGGAAAGGGTCCCAGCAAGTCCATCCCGATCTGCTGGAATGGTTGGCAAGGAGGCTCGATTGGCTGTAGTAATCCGGCTGGCCTTGTCAGCGGTGTCTTGCGTCGCTGACAGTCTCAGCATGTTCTAACATAACGGGCGACGTCGGCGGTCAGGTGCGGCCAATAATACTTTTCTTGTATCCTCGATAGTGTCCGGGAAAATCCTAGGTATCCAGCGGTCGCATCGTCATGTAGGGCGTGCAATACTTCTGGACGAAGTCCTGACGGGACAACAAGAAGTTAGTTGGCGCGGACTGGTGAGAAGTACTTCTTCACGAGTAGATTGTTTTGATGCGTGAAGGAAGATAATCCGCAACTAAATGCCCTGGGGACAACGTCGGTGTGCCCTTCCAAATATTCGACGAGGCCTTTTAGCTCCGCGTCTGCCCGTTGCTGTGCAGCGAAGTCTTCCGCGCTTATCATTCCAAGGAAGGCGTCGTCATTCTCGTCGTCTTGCGGCGGCGGGTCAATGGGGGCGCGTGATAGGCAATCGGCATCGGAGTGTTTTCGCCCGGACTTGTAGGTGACAGTGATGTCGTATTCTTGTAGTCTGAGGCTCCACCGCGCTAGTCGTCCTGAAGGATCCTTTATATTCGCTAGCCAACACAACGCGTGATGGTCGCTGACGACTTTGAATGGCCTGCCATAAAGATAAGGGCGAAATTTAGCTGTAGCTCAAACGATGGCGAGGCATTCCTTTTCGGTCGTAGAATAGTTGCCTTCCGCTTTTGACAGCGACCGGCTAGCGTAAGCTATGACCTGTTCGACTCCGTTTCTCCTCTGGACTAGAACGGCACCGAGGCCTAGGCTACTGGCGTCAGTACGGATTTCTGTATCGGCGTACTCGTCGAAGTGCGGAAGTACCGGCGGCGACTGCATGCGTCGTTTGAGTTCTTCAAATGAGTCGGCCTGCGGCGTTTCCCACTTGAACTCAACATCACATTTAGACGTGTCAATGGCTCGGCGATGCGTGAAAAGTCCTTGACAAAGCGCCTGTAGTAGGGACACATGCCGAGGAATCTCTGACGACTTGATGGCTTCTAGTACTGTCGCAAGCCGCTTGAGGTTATCGTCGAAATTTCAGGCGAAAACGACGACGTCATCCAAGTAAACGAGACAGGTCTGCCACTTCAATCCTGCTAATACCGTGTCCATGACGCGCTGGAACGTTGCAGGCGGCGAGCACAGTCCGAATAGTAGAGGCCGTCTGGCGTGATGAAGGCGGTCTTTTCGCGATCCCTTTCGTCGACTTCTATTTGCCAGTAGCCACACTTGAGGTCCATCGATGAGAAGTATTTAGCATTGCAGAGCCGATCCAATGCGTCGTCTATCCGTGGGAGGGGGTATACGTCTTTCTTCGTAATTTTGTTCAATCGACGATAATCGACGCAGAAACGAAGGGTTCCGTCCTTTTTCTTCACTAAAACAACTGGAGACGCCCACGGGCTTTTCGACGCCTGGATAATGTCTTCGCGCAGCATTTCGTCGACTTGGTGTCTTATAGCTTCGCGTTCTCGCGTCGAAACTCGGTAAGGGCTCTGGCGGAGTGGTCGAGCGCACTCTTCGGTTATTATGCGATGCTTTGCGACTGGGGTTTGTCGAATCCTCGATGACGTCGAAAAGCAGTCTTTGTATCGTCGAAGCACACTTCTGAGCTGTTGCTTCTTAATCACGGGGAGACTTGGATTTATGTCGAAGTCTGGCTTGGGAACTACGGTCGTCGGGGTAGATGCGACAGAATCCGAGAGGACAAACGCATCGCTAGTTTCCTGAATTTCCTCGATGTATGCGATCGTCGTGCCCTTGTTGATGTGCTTGAACTCCTGGCTGAAGTTTGTCAGCAGCACCTTCGTGTTTCCTCCGTGCAGTCGAGCGATCCCTCTTGCGACGCAAATTTCTCGGTTGAGCAGTAGACGTTGGTCGCCTTCGATGACGCCTTCTACGTCAGCGGGTGTTTCAGAGCCGACCGAAATGACAATGCTGGAGCGAGGCGGGATGCTCACTTGATCTTCGAGCACCCTGAAGGCGTGGTGACTACGAGGGCTCTCCGGCGGTATCGCTTGATCTTTCGACAGCGTTATTGACTTCGACTTCAAGTCGATGATTGCGCCATGTTGGTTCAGGAAGTCGATGCCGAGAATGACGTCTCGTGAACACTGTTGGAGGAAAACGAAGATGGCAGGGTATGTCCGGTCATGAATGGTAATTCTTGCCGTGCAGACTCCAGTCGGCGTAATGAGGTGTCCTCCAGCGGTCCGAATTTGGGGACCCTCCCATGCACTCTTAACCTTCTTCAACTAGGCGGCGATGTGTCCACTCATTACGGAGTAATCAGCCCCTGTGTCAACTAAGGCAGTGACTGCATGGCCGTCGAGAAGCACGTCGAGGTCGGTGGTTCTTTGTCTGGCGTTGCAGTTGGGTCTTGGCGTCGGATAACGGCTGCGTCGTGTTAAACTGAAGCTGGAACGTCGCGTCATCAGGTTGTCTTTCGTCGTCGTATTCTTTACTTCCAGACTTCGTCGGGACGGCGGCGTGTCATCATGTCGTCGAGGTAGTTTCTTCGGCGTTTTTGTCGGCGGCGGAGGATCTTCGTCAGTTCGACTAACAGCAACCGCACCTCCATTGGTTGATGCTTTTAGTTTTCCGGATATGGGCTCGCTGACCGGCCCCGGGCTGGGCCAGTGTATGGTCGGCGCTGCGGCGACAGGTAGCGGCTGGTGATGGCGAACGCGACGGTCGTCCAGAGTTCCACTGAGTAGCGGCGAGGTAGTCAGCGATATCGCGAGGGCGTTCACCTTGCTGCGGGTGCGGAGCGTTGACGGCGAAACCTCGCAGTCCCATCTCCCGGTATGGGCATCGTCGGCAGACGTGACCCGCTTCTCCGCAGTGGTAGCAGAGCGGGCGGTGGTCAGGAGCGCGCCAAACATCTGTCTTCCTCGGGTAGCTGCGCTGGG
The DNA here is from genome assembly GCF_038994185.2 of Dermacentor albipictus. Taxonomy (NCBI): domain Eukaryota; kingdom Metazoa; phylum Arthropoda; class Arachnida; order Ixodida; family Ixodidae; genus Dermacentor; species Dermacentor albipictus. The sequence goes on from NC_091821.1 coordinate 442,579,083, forward strand.
CGACGGCAGGGCGTGCTGGCGGCGGCAGTGGTGGTCGACGGAATTGCGGTGTTACGGGGCCCTGGCGCAGTCGCGGAGGGGGACTTTGACGGCGGGCGACGGCGGCGTATGTCATCGCTTGCGGCTGAGGTTGTGGCAATTCAGGGGCTACTCCGAGTTGTTGGACCTCCTCACGTACGGCGTTGGCAATCGACGCCACTTGAGGCCGTGATGACGGGAACAGCTTTTGCAGCTCCTCCCGCACGACCGCTCGGATAGTCTCGCGCAGGTCGTCGGTTGCCAATGAGTGAACTCCGGCGTAGTTTGTCGAGTTGGTGTGGCGGTCGAATTGCCGGTTTCGCATCTCGAGTGTCTTCTCGATGCTAGTGGCCTCGCGAAGAAACTCGTCGACGGTCTTCGGTGGGCTTCGTACCATACCGGCGAAAAGTTCCTCCTTTACACCACGCATTAGTAGCCGGACTTTCTTTTCCTTGGACATTTCCGGGTTGGCGTGGCGGAATAGGCGGCTCATTTCTTCTGTAAAAGTTGCGGTGGTCTCGTTAGGTAGCTGCACCCGTGTTTCTAATAGCGCTTGGGCTCGTTCTCGGCGTACGACGCTTGCGAATGTCTGCAGGAAGCCGCTTCGGAAAAGTTCCCAGGCCGTTAAGGTGGCTTCTCGGTTCTCGAACCACGTCCTGACCGCGTCTTCCAATGCGAAGAAGACATATCGCAGTTTGTCGTCGCTGTTCCAGTTGTTAAACGTAGCGACTCTCTCGTACGTCCCAAGCCAGCTTTCCGGGTCCTCGAACGTTGAACCACGGAACGTCGGAGGCTCCCTGGGCTGCTGCAGCACGATGGGCGATGCCGGGGCTGCCACTGGGGTGGACTTGGTGGCGATCTTCCTGGTCGTCTCAGGCAAAAGTCCGTGCTCCGGGGGCAGTTGTTGAAGACGGCGGCTTGCTCGATGGTCCGGGACTGCGTTGGTGTTGTCTTTGCGTTCCGGGCTTGGATCACGGCTTGTCGGGGGCGTCCGGTACATGGACCAAATGCACCTCCACCAGATGTCACGTGGTGGTGACGTTAAGAACACAGTAGCAATACTGTGATAGACAAAACTAACTTTTATTGGGCGAACCTGTGCCCACAGAACAGGCTACACTTAAAGCACAACGATAGCGGCGAACACAGTCGGCGATCGTCGAAAATCTAATCAGCGGGTCAAGGGCATCGGCTTTTATACAGCAATCATCGAATGTTCCAGATTAAACGTTGGGACCCGCATGCCTTCTAAAATGTTCTACACCATTCGCGTCAGGCGATGAAATCAGATGACACAACGTTCGGCGACAACAGACAGCGGATAGAAGCATCGATAACTTTCCAGAAACTTCGGATACATGCAGGCGCGTCCCGCGCTGTGCGATAACATTTGTTAGGCGGCCAAACGTGGTCGCCCGATAAAGATAAGTACACGTGTCAATATAAATCCGATTGAATAGTTATTTTTCCAGTGGTTTGAATCAATTAAGATACTTAGCAGTATTTCAGGATGCGAGAATGTGTCTAACGAGCATATGTACTGCTTAAGGTAGTCTACGATAAAGGATTATGCCCCAATCATGCCCCATAATAAAGAAATGCGGCGTTCTTAGCTCACGGTGATTAGCCTGTAAAGTGACGAAGAAATTGTCATTGCGAATAAATTTGGTTGACACGTTTTAAAACATGAACCGCAACACACGTCCTAATAAAATGTGCTAACTTCTGACGGCTTTTTCAATGAACAAAGCAAATCGCTGGGAACATGCTAACTTTTCGCGATGAAATGAATAGGCTTTAGTTGACGTCGGACGATGTGCAACCTGTTTGCGCTAGCAGGCAGTTGATGAGGCGACGGGTGGTCCTTGCACGGCCAAGTCGCCCTAGTGGTTTTTCAGCCGTAAATATCTCCTTTTATTTTGATATCAATATTTCTAAACACGAGGAGATAAAATAAATAGTCTGTAATTCTCTTAGGCAATCGTCGACGGCTTTTACTAACTTTCGCATCTCGCCATCGGTCTTCAGGATAATAGGACACATACACCTTGGGTGTACGCTATGTATGACTCTGTAAATGTCGGTGCCCACTTAAGACTTCTTTTTTCGCGGCGCTCAGAAAATATTGAAGCTTGTGGAAGGGGTCTGAATATCCTTACCTGGAAAAGCCCCGCGTTGTGAGTTTCACTTTGGGTGCCTCATACCAGACTCACGCCGTGCCTCTCAATTAAATACCCCATTTTTTAGTACTCATGCGTAAGTGCCCCTCCAACCATTCCTCAATGTCGACGCCATTATAGTTAGAAGAAAATGTGCTAGATCTATGAAGCCATGCTATAAGATGACCGATAATTCCAGAGTAGTCTGGAAAGCAGCTTCTCTTTGACGGGTAGATGTACATGCATGGGTCAGACCGCGCTATTAACAAATTCCAGCTAAATAAACTGTTCAAAAGTTTCTTCCAGCTGATTTTCATCTTCATTAAACTTGCAGAAATAGGTTAACATGAAGCATGTTTCTGGTGTGCACACGTGGATTCTGTAAACTGTCCCAAATTACTACGAGTCTAATTACAACCTATATGCTGAAACCCATATTACTGTGGAGTGTTTCTTTAGCGTTTTTTATGTGTTTGACAAAGAACTAGCTACCTTTCCTAGCTACCTTTCCTAGCTATGCACTGGTAATTCGGTACTGAAAGCGTCATTCCACAGAGAGTTGGGCAGTCAACCCCAGAAAAGGATTATGATTATAAAGTAACCAATAAAGCAAGAACACCTATGCATAAATATTAAGCGCGATAAATAATATACCAAGGTAACATTTCCGCTGCAAGAGCAGCAGGAAATGAAAGATGTCATTTTTTACAATGCAGCATGTATTTGGGGAATTCATTTGAAGTAGGACTGTTCGCACTTTCTAATTGCAGTAGCACCTACTCCTTCATTGTGTGCTTCCTATCCTGGTGGCCAAATATCAACGTCACACGCCTTTGTAAACATGGCACGAAGGCTCATGATTACAAAGACGAGACGCTTGAGGAACTTCGTTTCTGATCGGTGCTCTTCCCTCAGTTAAGTACCCGAAAGTTTTAACTTGCTTTGGAGATGATTCGCCCACTTTGATGTCAAAATAAGAAGTGGTCCAGTTCTCCAGTGGCAGTGTAGGACGAGACCAAGTAGTCGTGTCCGCTTCCAGAAAAAAAAAATGGCTGTGGCTTATCTAAGGTTAAGCCCAGGATGCGAAGCACACTAGCCTTTATTTTAGTTGTTGAACCACTGTTTAGCCTGGTGAACTGCTGTTGCTTGGCTATATTTGGTTCGGCTAGACAAAGAAACAACTCATGCGTTACTCTGCTTCGCCTTCAAGAGTCGAACGCGACAGCGTTCCCGTCGACCCGCCAAGGGGTGTAAGACAATGGGCTACGGCGCAGCAACTACGCGCCCCGCATTGGACGCGGTGAGCGTCGAGCAACGCAGCGTTCGGCGCGGCAACGAAATGTGCGCCTGAGCAAGCGACGCACGCCTGAGCCTTAGGGCCAGACAATGAAATCTTCCTTACCTCAGTAAGGAAGCCTTCATTGCAGTGAGGCTACCTTATGTCACTCTGAAAGGTTCCTTACTGAGGCGCCCTCGGTGAAGGCTTCCTTGGTGCTTCCTTGGTACTTCCTCAGCATAAGAAGCCAAACAATGAAATCTTCCTTACCTCACTAAGGAAGCCGTCATTGGGGTGAGGCTACCTTATGTCACTCTGAAAGCTTCCTTACTGAGGGGCCCTCGGTGAAGGCTTCCTTGGTGCTTCCTCAGCATAAGGTAGCTCCAAAGCTACCTTCATGCGTCCTTACGCCGCTCCTGGCCCTGAACGAGCGCTTCACCTCACTGCTTAACCCCGTGGCATTCGCTTGCGCATGCGCACTGTCGCCCACCTGCGGAGAAGCGCGAGCACGGTACGTCTTGCCAGGCATGCTCGTTTCAGTCACGCGTGCGGCATGCAAGCATTGCTAGGCGTTGCTAGGCGTTGCAAGACGCCGGCGTGCCAGCGTTGCTGGAGCACATCAAGTTTTGCACTGTAATGCGCAACTTTTTTTTAACTTTAGTAAACGAAACTAGAAGAAAGCGTCCACGATTCTCTATATTAGCTATTCAATTTAAAGATTGTGCGACGATACAACATTTTTTAATAGAATAATGGTGTTCGCGGAAAGATTTGAAGAGATAATCTCGAACCCAGGCACGCGGCAACCGCTCCTTAGGTGAGGACGGGTGAAGGGAGCTTTCAGAGTACGCTTGCTTCCTCCATCGGTCCTACGCTGTAAGGAGGCCTCGCGTAAGGTTAGGAAGCGCTCGAAGGAAAGGAACTAGGGGTGTGCGAATATTCGGAATTTCGAATACGAATCGAATATTTTCAATATTCGAAGCGTATTCGATTCGAGAAATTCATGTTCGGAAATTCACGAATATCCGAGGACGGCCGAATAACGGTGGAAACGGCGAATATTCGGATAGACTGCGAATAATTGAGCAATTAACCAATTGTGTGCTTGCTCTGCATTCTCCTAAGAACATGTTTATTAACTGGGAACTTCGCATGATCCGCTCATTATCTGTATGCTCTGTTTCAGTCTATCTGCTTCAGGCATTTGCGACATGATCAGTTTCGGTTTCTTTTTTACCAAGCTTTATAATTCCAATTATTTTTGGAATGCCCCATTGCCTTGAAGGTTGCAAAAGCAACTCAGGGTTTGCTAACATTGTTGCAAAATGTATCAAGGCTCTTTGTGCGGAGTGGAAATTTGATGAAGTGGCCAGCCTAGGCATGTTTCTTGATCCGCGCTTTATGGCCACAGTTCATCAGGCATCTGGTCAGATGATCTGGCTGAAAAACCTTGTGACAAGGGAGCTCCAGGAAGCCATCGTGGAACACCGTGGGGACACCGCCGTGCCAGCGTCGACTTCGTGTCCACTGGTGGCATCGAGTGTAAGGAATGCTTTTGACGATCTAGTGATGAACAAAGAGAAGACACATTTGGCATCTGCCCCTGAAAGGGAAGTCACAGACTACGCGCAAAAGCCTCTTCTGGAAACGGGCATGAATCCTTGTGAGTGGTGGCAGTCCATTGGCCGCTTCAGGTACCCGCTTTTAAGTGCACTCGCCCGGAAGTACTTGGCGATCCCTGCCACTTCAATTCCTAGTGAAAGAGTCTTTTCTACCGGTAGAAATGTGACAGTGCATAGAGAGCGTTCACTTTCTGGCCATATTGAGCAGTTAATTTTCCTTCACGACAATCTGTAACAAGCGTTTTACCTGACTGAGGGCATTACCTGAGTCCATTATCTATAATTGAGTACCTCTTTAATTTGAAGCAACCTTGTAAAATGCAATGTTATTTTTAAAAGGGTAATAAAGCTATTGTTACCTCTCTTGCAATTTTTTAATACTACACATGTATTCTATATTCGATTCGATATTCGAAGAGAGTTCTTCGCCTTATTCGTATTCGATTCGTAATCGAAAATTTCAATATTCGCACACCCCTAAAAGGAACGTTTTATTGTTTGGGCCAAGCTACCTTCATGCGTCCTTACGCCGCTCCTGGCCCTGAACAAGCGCTTCGCCTTACTGCTTAACCACGTGACGTTTGCTTGCGCGTGCGTGCTGTCGCCCACCTTCGGAGAAGCGCGAGCACAGTACGTTTTGCCAGGCACGTTCGTTTCAGTCACGCGTGCGGCATGGAAGCGTTGCTAGGCGTTGCACGACGCCGGCGTGCCGGCGTTGCTGGAGCACATCAAGTTTCGCACTGTAATGCACTGCTTCTTTAGATTTAGTAAACAAAACTAAAAAATAGCGTCCACGCTTCTCTATATTAGCTCATCAACTTAGAGATTGTGCGACGATACAACGTTTTTTATTGAATAGTGGTGTTCTGGTGTTCGCCTAAAGCTTTTAAGAGATAATCTCGAACCCAGGCATGGCGGCAACCGCTCCTTACGTGAGGATGGGTGAAGGGAGCTTTCAGAGTATGCTTGCTTCCTCCATCGCTCCTTCGCTGTAAGGAGGCCTCACGTAAGGTTAGGAAGCGCTCGAAGGAAAGGAACGTTTCATTGTTTGGGCCTTAGAAACAGCTCGTTTCTAAGGCAACACCGCATTCACTAGAGGCGCTTTTGTACCGCTTTGAAGCATCGTACTCGTGGCTCAGTGGTAGCGTCTCCGTCTTACGCTCCGGAGACCCTGGTTCGATTCCCACCCAGCCCATCTAGCAAGAGTTGAGCCAAAGCCACCTAGAAACAAGCGCAGCTGCTTATATACCGCCGCGAGCGACGGCGCGAGTTGGAGCCCCGTTTCTCCTGTCGTGACGTCACGGTGTCACGTGGTATTGAAGGCAACACCGCCGCGCCTGAGGAGCTGGGTTGAGCTCTCGTAATATGCTTCGCATAAAAGCGTTTGGAAGATAATGACAGCTAGCTGCCCCGGCTCCTCCCCAATAGTTTAGGAGATTTTCGACCATACATGTCAACCCTGCTCTCAGCGATATCCACGCGCGTGAGGAGTTCCTCCAACAATACAGATCCACGGAGCGCTTAGATGCCCAGATGCTCAAATGCCCAGGGGATAGGCATTCGCAGACGCTCGAACGGTGGCGCCAAACAGGCATATGCGTTGGAACGCAGGCACTCATCTGGGTGAACGTAAGCACTCCTGGGAGTTTAGACCAACGCGTTAGCCGGGTGCTGTCGCGTACCAGTAGTATAAATGAGCACGAGTGAAACCTTTTTTTGTCGTAATGTCGTGAATGCCACTTCAAAACAGTGATTCACGCGAGCGCGGCAGCGGATACCCCTATTAGTCAACCAGAATGTGCGTCGAAGTGATTGTTCGCTTGGGTTATGGTTAGTGGGGCGCTGTTCAAGCGGCGTTCAAGGAGTGTCTGGCGTTGGCACGATAGAAGCATACGTGCGATTTTCGCCTAACGGTTACGAAATCAGGCTGCTGTGCTGGGATACCGAGTTTGGACCTCACCATTTGTCGCAAAATATATATATTCTTTATATGGATGAACTGTTTGTTAAGGCAGCAGCGCCCAGCCACGTCAGGGCTGGGCACTGTTGGTTCACAAACAAAGCGAAGCTTTGTTTGTGATGTATCTCAATTGTATCTCAATTGGCTATGCACTCCACTAAAAACCGGTCTTCTAACCCTTGGTGAACCGCAGATTGCGCACGCCATTACATGATCAGAGAAGCACCGTTGCACAAACTACTTCAGAAGCAGTACCCTAGCAACTGAAAAGACTATAACCTCGCGGCAGCAACATTTAAAAAGAAAAGTTGCACATGCAAAAGGCAAATGTGATTGCGAGCACTTCGAATTTATTTCAAAGGCCACCAACAAAAACATCACTTTTTCGATTTCTGAGAAATAAAAAGGTCAGCGATAAGCATCGACTATGCGGTTCCAACGCCCTGCGAATTGGCCTCATTGCAGGACGGTACTGCAAAAGGTCTGCAACTGCAAAAAGTCGATTTTCTCCAATAACGATACGCCGCTTACTCATGGTGAAGACTTCTAAGAAGTTACGATTTCGGAGCTGAAAAATGTACTAAGCCAGCTGCCTAATGCAGCGCCAGGCCCCAATGGCATTACTACGGCTATAAGAAAAACTCTAAGATATCACCACACGCATTGCTTACCATGCTAAACCATTCTATTAAAAATTCATGGATTCCCCAGGAATGACGACATGCAAAAGTTATCCCATTATTAAAAAACATGTTACCGATTTCGAATTAGATAACATTAGGCTAGTATCTCTTACATGTAACCTTGTAAAACTCGTCGAAAGGGTCTTGCACGACCACGTAGATTGTTGGCTGATAGAAAACATAATTTTGAACTCATGCCTAAATGGCTTCAGACATGGGTGCTCAGTTTGGTGAGCCCATGTCGACATAGAATATCGTATTCAACTAGCTCGATGTCAGAAAAAATATACGGTCTTTGTCACTTCCGACATCGCTAAGGTCTATTACAGCTTAGAATATGTAAGCCTAATAAACGCGCTTCAAAATGCTAGCCTGCCAAAATATTTTGTCACATGGGTGTATGAATTTTTAAATTGCAGGGAATATTACTGCTCTCTACGTGGATTGTCTTCAACATCTCATCAACAGTCAGAGGTCTACCACAAGACTCAGTCCTATCGCCACTGCTGTTCAACATTTTACTGAGTACTATATTATGCAACAGGTTGCGCATGTGTACTTATATGCCGATGACACTGCATTTTTTGCTGCATCGGTATAGTAAAATGCTTTGTATCATACATTACAGTCTTATATGAACCACCTAGAAATTTGGCTGGATGGAATTAACATCTCTCTTAATATCAGAAAAAGCGCCGTCTTAGTTTTCCCTCATCATGCCCTGTGTTGGCTCCCCTGTTTGAAAGATCCTACAAATAGAGACGCTCGACGGAGACTGCGCCTGCAAGAGTATATTGACACGTGTACTTATCGTTATCGGGCAACCACGTTTCGTCGCCTAACAAATGTAATCGCACAGCGTGGAACACGCCTGGATGTATCCGAAGTTTCTGGAAGGTTATCGATGCTTCTACCCGCTGTCTGTTGTCGCCGAACCATATGTTATCTGATTTTACCAGCTCACGCGAATGGTGTAGAACTTTGTGGAAGGCGCGCGGGTCCGAACGATTACTCTGGAACATTCGACGACTGCTCTATAAAAGCCGACGCACTTGACCCGCTGATCAGGTGTAAACGATCGCAAACTGTGTTCACCGCTGTCGCCGTTCTTTGAGTGTAGCCTGTTTTTGTGGGGACAGGTTCACCCAACAAAAGTTAGTTTCGTCTTTCAAAGTAATGCTACTGTGTTCTTTAAAGTCTCTACCACGTGACATTATATTGACGGTGGTATACAAAACAGGTGGTATACTACAGGTATAGTACACGGTGGTATAAAAGCCTGCACAAAGATGCGGATTGTTTGTACCACTACCATGTGGCCGACTGTGATTGTTCGCGCACTCAATCTCTCAATTGCGCCTTTTCCTTGAGCCAATCGCTAAACATCGTCGACGAACAGCGTCAGCATCCCTACTTGAGGTGAATAATCGAGCACCGAGGATCCTCTCACAACGACTCCCCTGTGTGCAAGTTCACGCTTAAGGATTGTACCTCATATCGGTTGAAGGTTTACCATGGTGGTCATCATGTTCTCCTAGATATACCATAACAACTGTGTTCCACATGTCAACTTCACGACGCGCCAGGAGTCATGTTACGTGTTATTCAAAGGAGGTGATGCGGACACTTCGATTTAGTCAGACATGTTTACTGGCGGCCTTTGGTTGATCGATAATGACGACGTGCCTTGCTCGATATTGGGGGGCTTCAATGTGAGGTCAGTGCTTGCTACCCTTTGTAGATGCACCATGTAATCAGTTTACCTACTGTGCTTCCACGTAATACGCGTAACAATAAAATCATTTTTGCTTCAAGGGCCCCCATATTGGTGCTGGGCAATATTTTTTCCAGAACATTTATTATGTTGCACAAAAGCATCACGAAGTGTAGTGATGAACTAACTACAAATATAATTAATATTGTGAACTTGATTAATTGTATACGCAGTTACCTAATGCAACAGTTCCTGCGAAACCAAGTAAGCTTACGGCTATGAGTACTGGAATAAACTACAGAACGGGCAGTGGTGTATGGATATAAGATACCCGTGACACATCGATCGCTACCTTCAAAATCAGATATTACACCAACATGACATGGTGTGAAGTTACACAAAATGTGATCTATTATAGTTTCGTAGCGCTGTAACAAGGGCGGGTATTTCAATGGCATTATTAATTTAATATAACATAACAGAAATATTAACTATTAAGCTCCTTCATAACATCAATATTTCAATCACCGCCTATTATTGTTTAAATATGGAGGTTGGCGAAAGAAATTTCAAGCGCTAAAATTCATAATAAATAGAGCCTTCGTCAGTTAGCGAATCGATAGACTACCACCTTAAATGCCACAATCTTTAACTCAAGAACACCCTCTACATTTATCAAGGAAGATGAATATTCAGGCAAAAAAAGCAAAGCTGACTTGGCAAATAAATCTACGACACCAATTTACTACCTGCTTGGCGAAGTACAAAAAAAGATGTATGCCGGAATAGGGTGTGAGTCATCTTGACGTAGTCATGCTTCGGATGTCAGATGTTGCGAAAGGCATGTAACGACAAATGTGAGCAGAGAGTGTCAGCATTTGGGCGCAAACTTGTAACATTACATTAGATGAGAGTGCAAGAGTAACCGCTGTTAGCGAAGTTTGCTGCATATTGTAAATTGTTCATAGCTCAAAATATTCAGATAATAACACATAAGTAAAATGGCGTTTTGTTGCGAACATACATCACTTCATGTACTCTCTGCCTTCAGCGTAAGCACCCTTCCGTTCAGAGCCATACAAGCTTCCTACCATTTTCTAGTTTCTCAGCAGTAGATTTACCTCGCACAATTTTGATTTTGGGTTAGAGGTGCTTCATATTATCGTTGATAATATGAAGCACCGTGAGTGGCATAATAACCAAAACCTGGAGAGGCCAGCTATTCGTTCTTGATACCTTGTAACAGGTGATCTCGTACAGAATGGGAAGAGAACAAAGCGTGCTTTTTGACTTATCCTTGTCTCGTCTTGCAAATCGATCGATATGATCGATGTCTCTCATCGATGCTTTCCCTAGACAGAACAATGCAACGTTTGTCCCCTAAGGATTGCACCACGTCAAAGCAGTTTTATTCTGCTCAAACGGGAGCTCATTTATTTTCAAATTTTGCGGCCTGATATACTGCATGAGCTGCATAACTTCATTAGAGGGGCTTAAAATTTTTTGTTGTGTGTTTTCTTTCTTTAACGCAGCCTTTACGTTTTCAGATTACCTATGGTAGACTTGAAATCCTCAAAAGTACAGATTAGGAAATTCGGGGATTCTTTCATCATTTTCATCTCAGCGAGAAGACGTGAATCATGCAAGTCGTCTTCTGTTCCTAATTCCACTAGAATTTTTTCAAGCTGTATTATCGAGGTTGATGCATTTTCAGTCATATGCAAACATATGTTGCTAGTGTCATTCTTGGTACATAACCACGAAGAAAAAATTTAGGAAAGTTCTCACGGGCAAGCAGTCAGGAAGCCGTCCAGGCCGCAGGTTCGTTCAATAGAGTGTATGCATGTACCAGGTGTTTCTTTTGCTGCACCAAATAGTTAAAAGTTGTCTGTGGCTTACTCGACTTGGCTTGGCTAATCACTCATGCAAACAGATATTGCTAGTGTCATTCTTGGTACATAACCACGAAGAAAAAAACTGGGAAAGTAATCACTAGCAAGCAGTCAGGAAGCCGTCCAGGCCGCAGGTTCGTTCAATAGAGTGTATGCATGCACCAGGTGTTTTCTTTTTTTTTTTGCTGCACCAAATCTTTAAAAGTTCTCTGTGGCTTACTTGACTTGGCTGGGCTAATCACTCGGCTTTGCGGACATAACTTCCACTAGAAACCAAATGTTTAATTGGAGAATTACGAGACACACAACCGTTACATTTCTATTATTTGCTTTACGACACGTACTGTACATATCGGGTGTCCCAGTTGACTTGTACCAAGATTAAAAAAAAAAAAACAAGAGCCCTAGAAAAATCGCATCGACCGCATAATAGCCGTAATCTTTTTACTTGCAGAGAGTATTTTTCGTCATCCCAAATAATTAATTTATAATTTGTTTTTAATTAGTGAACTTCTTTAATTATTGCTTGAATCGCGACCTCAAATAACCTCTGAATCAAGCCTTTCTTTCGTGTTGAGCTTTGCAGCATTGGTTCTTCCGAGAAAAAACAAAAGCGTACGAAATGTCGAAAATACGAAAAAGATACGAGCTCACGTGACTCTACTCAAGTGCTCCCAAGGAACTAGCCAAGGATACACGGCTTTACTAACGGCGGCAGCTTGATACAGGGCTTCATACCATGTGATAGTTGCGATATCATGAGAATACGCCGAACACGCTTCGTCGAGCGTAGCGGAGTGGTTGGGGGGAAAGATGAAAAAGAACCGGGCTTTCTCATTCGTGTGCTTTGGACGACTAAGGCTAATTTCTCCAGAAACACACAAGTTAATCCTGATAACACGCACTATAGAGTGGTAGGAATCCTTACTGGTTGGCACAGACACGCCACCAGTACAAGTGGTCTTTTAATGTCTGGAGCGGTATTTTTCAGGGCAACATCACTGGACCCATATTTTTTGACAGCACACTAACGACGCAACGCTACGTCAACGATATCTTCGAGGACCCCATGAACGACGTCTGTTGCAACGTTCCACTTGCGCACGATCGGATCGTCTAGTTTCAACACGATCGTGTTCCTGCGTGCAGTAGTAGTCATCTCGAGCGTGGCTCGGCAAGCTTTTTCCTGGACAGTGGTTCGGCAGGCATGGGCCTGTACCCTGGCCTGCAAAGTCGCCATACATGACATCGCTGGACTTCTTCTTGTGGAACTACGTGAAATATCGCGCGTATTGCGGCGAAACTTAACGAAATTTCAACGTTGTTGGTCAAAGCTACAACAGCCCAAGCATTGGAAAGAAGTACTGCATTTCTTCAGACGGGGACACGCATGAGCACATGCAATAGGTGGCAGTGGAAAATAACCACTCAAAACTGGTATAAGACGTTCTGGAGTACAAGAGAGAGAAAGGGCGGCTGAGATGCGCTACGTGCTTTTGGTTTACTTTGTTGAAATTACCTCCTCAGTAGCTCTTTCTTGTTCTTCCGAGAGTTTCCTTATGTCCTTTTTGTGCTCTTTTGCGCGCTGTTATGTACCTTGGTTGAATTTCTTTTCTAGATTTGTTGCTTGATACGTGAAGGTTAAAGCTATACCAACTGCCCAATAATCGGGCACAACATACTTGCATCCACAGATGCCGACGCATATTGAACCACGCTAGTTAGGTCGCGAAACCTCTCGAGCTATCCTACATGACGAATCCTTGTACGATGCGGCGATAAACTAATGCAACCGTATATCTTTCAAAAGTTGCTTGGAGGTGCTTTTCGCGGGCTTTTTTTTTCTTGGAAAAAAAAACGACCAGGCACACTTCAGCACAGAATAAATGCTCGATTTGGAGGTTATTTAAAGCGCCCTACAACTCTTTAACTGACATGTTTGCGATTCAACCAGCAAATAAAAAGTTCAATAATTAAGAAGTTTACTCATTAAAAGCAATTATTTGTTAATACTTCGTGTTGAAAAAAAAACGTACACGCTGTTACCACACACGACTGCCGCTACAATGCAATCGGTTCGATTTCTCTAGAGCCCTTGGATTCCTTCTTTTTAATATATCTTCGTCCAAAATAACTGGGACACCAGGTATAGCCGGTGAGTTAGAAAAGCCCATCCACTTGAAGTGAATTGTGAAAGATATTCCGTTTTCGAGATAATAATTTTCAGTTTCTAATCAAATCCATTGGTGTTCCTGTTATTTTCCTGTTTGAATGCATAAAACCGCCTTTTTTTTAACAAGTTAGTGCTACAACTGCGAATTCTTACCTCAACTTTGCCGGCGCCTACCTCGAAATCGATGCTTTTCCTTCGAATTTAGTCAAAAGCGATATGGCTTGCAAGCATACTAGCTTACAAACCGTAGACTGACATGTGCACTGTGAAGTGATATTTAAAAAGTTGATTAGTGTAACTATATTATTTATTCAAATGACCATTTTGACTTGTCGTAGAAGTAATATTCGCCTCATTCGCTCGATTCGGAGGTTATTTAAAGCGCCCTACAACTCTTGCCAAAGCTAAACTTGCCAAAGCTTTTCAAAAACTGGACAATCGGCCGTTTTCTGTGCAGGTGCTGCTGGAACACCGCCCCCATCGCCCGTCGGCCCAAAAAGCGGTGAAGGCACTTTTGTGCTTCTTAAGGACGACGGGCTTGTGCGACCATTTGTGACTCTAATTGCAATTTCTGTAAGGCCACACACGTCAGCTAACTCACTGCAATTTCCTTCTTTCCTTCCCTCCGCTCTCTCCCTGTTATCTTTGTTTTCCCCCTTTCCCGTTCCCCCGGTGTAGGGTATCCAACCGGACGTGATTCTGGTTAACCTCCCTACCTTCTTCTTATCTCTATCCCTCCTCCTCCTCCCTACAACTCTTTAACTGACATGTTTGCGATTCAACCAGAAAATAAAAAGTTCAATAATTAAGAAGTTTACTCATTAAAAGCAATTATTTGTTAATACTTCGTGCTGAAAAAAAAACGTACAGGCTGTAACCACACACGACTAACGCTACAATGCAATCGGGTCGATTTCTCTAGAGCCCTTGGATTCCTTCTTTTTAATATATCTTCGTCCAAAATAACTGGGACACCAGGTATAGCCGGTGAGTTAGAAAAGCCCATCCACTTGAAGTGAATTGTGAAAGATATTCTGTTTTCGAGATAATAATTTTCAGTTTCTAATGAAATCCATTGGTGTTCCTGTTATTTTCCTGTTTGAATGCATAAAACCGCCTTTTTTTTAACAAGTTAGTGCTACAACTGCGAATTCTTACCTCAACTTTGCCGGCGCCTACCTCGAAATCGATGCTTTTCCTTTGAATTTAGTCAAAAGCGATATGGCTTGCAAGCATACTAGCTTACAAACCGTAGACTGACATGTGCACTGTGAAGTGATATTTAAAAAGTTGATTAGTGTAACTATATTATTTATTCAAATGACCATTTTGACTTGTCGTAGAAGTAATATTCGCCTCATTCGCTCGATTCGGAGGTTATTTAAAGCGCCCTACAACTCTTGCCAAAGCTAAACTTGCCAAAGCTTTTCAAAAACTGGACAATCGGCCGTTTTCTGTGCAGGTGCTGCTGGAACACCGCCCCCATCGCCCGTCGGCCCAAAAAGCGGTGAAGGCACTTTTGTGCTTCTTAAGGACGACGGGCTTGTGCGACCATTTGTGACTCTAATTGCAATTTCTGTAAGGCCACACACGTCAGCTAACTCACTGCAATTTCCTTCTTTCCTTCCCTCCGCTCTCTCCCTGTTATCTTTGTTTTCCCCCTTTCCCGTTCCCCCGGTGTAGGGTATCCAACCGGACGTGATTCTGGTTAACCTCCCTACCTTCTTCTTATCTCTATCCCTCCTCCTCCTCCCTACAACTCTTTAACTGACATGTTTGCGATTCAACCAGCAAATATAAAGTTCAATAATTAAGAAGTTTACTCATTAAAAGCAATTATTTGTTAATACTTCGTGCTGAAAAAAAAACGTACAGGCTGTAACCACACACGACTAACGCTACAATGCAATCGGGTCGATTTCTCTAGAGCCCTTGGATTCCTTCTTTTTAATATATCTTCGTCCAAAATAACTGGGACACCAGGTATAGCCGGTGAGTTAGAAAAGCCCATCCACTTGAAGTGAATTGTGAAAGATATTCTGTTTTCGAGATAATAATTTTCAGTTTCTAATGAAATCCATTGGTGTTCCTGTTATTTTCCTGTTTGAATGCATAAAACCGCCTTTTTTTTAACAAGTTAGTGCTACAACTGCGAATTCTTACCTCAACTTTGCCGGCGCCTACCTCGAAATCGATGCTTTTCCTTCGAATTTAGTCAAAAGCGATATGGCTTGCAAGCATACTAGCTTACAAACCGTAGACTGACATGTGCACTGTGAAGTGATATTTAAAAAGTTGATTATTGTAACTATATTATTTATTCAAATGACCATTTTGACTTGTCGTAGAAGTAATATTCGCCTCATTCGCTCGATTCGGAGGTTATTTAAAGCGCCCTACAACTCTTGCCAAAGCTAAACTTGCCAAAGGTTTTCAAAAACTGGATAATCGGCCGTTTTCTGTGCAGGTGCTGCTGGAACACCGCCCCCATCGCCCGTCGGCCCAAAAAGCGGTGAAGGCACTTTTGTGCTTCTTAAGGACGACGGGCTTGTGCGACCATTTGTGACTCTAATTGCAATTTCTGTAAGGACACACACGTCAGCTAACTCACTGCAATTTTCCTTCTTTCCTTCCCTCCGCTCTCTCCCTGTTATCTTTGTTTTCCCCCTTTCCCGTTCCCCCGGTGTAGGGTATCCAACCGGACGTGATTCTGGTTAACCTCCCTACCTTCTTCTTATCTCTATCCCTCCTCCTCCTCCCTACAACTCTTTAACTGACATGTTTGCGATTCAACCAGCAAATAAAAAGTTCAATAATTAAGAAGTTTACTCATTAAAAGCAATTATTTGTTAATACTTCGTGCTGAAAAAAAAACGTACAGGCTGTAACCACACACGACTAACGCTACAATGCAATCGGGTCGATTTCTCTAGAGCCCTTGGATTCCTTCTTTTTAATATATCTTCGTCCAAAATAACTGGGACACCAGGTATAGCCGGTGAGTTAGAAAAGCCCATCCACTTGAAGTGAATTGTGAAAGATATTCTGTTTTCGAGATAATAATTTTCAGTTTCTAATGAAATCCATTGGTGTTCCTGTTATTTTGCTGTTTGAATGCATAAAACCGCCTTTTTTTTAACAAGTTAGTGCTACAACTGCGAATTCTTACCTCAACTTTGCCGGCGCCTACCTCGAAATCGATGCTTTTCCTTCGAATTTAGTCAAAAGCGATATGGCTTGCAAGCATACTAGCTTACAAACCGTAGACTGACATGTGCACTGTGAAGTGATATTTAAAAAGTTGATTAGTGTAACTATATTATTTATTCAAATGACCATTTTGACTTGTCGTAGAAGTAATATTCGCCTCATTCGCTCGATTCGGAGGTTATTTAAAGCGCCCTACAACTCTTGCCAAAGCTAAACTTGCCAAAGCTTTTCAAAAACTGGACAATCGGCCGTTTTCTGTGCAGGTGCTGCTGGAACACCGCCCCCATCGCCCGTCGGCCCAAAAAGCGGTGAAGGCACTTTTGTGCTGCTTAAGGACGACGGGCTTGTGCGACCATTTGTGACTCTAATTGCAATTTCTGTAAGGCCACACACGTCAGCTAACTCACTGCAATTTCCTTCTTTCCTTCCCTCCGCTCTCTCCCTGTTATCTTTGTTTTCCCCCTTTCCCGTTCCCCCGGTGTAGGGTAGCCAACCGGACGTGATTCTGGTTAACCTCCCTACCTTCTTCTTATCTCTATCCCTCCTCCTCCTCCCTACAACTCTTTAACTGACTTGTTTGCGATTAAAGCAGCAAATAAAAAGTTCAATAATTAAGAAGTTTACTCATTAAAAGCAGTTATTTGTTAATACTTCGTGTTGAAAAAAAACGTACAGGCTGTAACCACACACGACTGCCGCTACTATGCAATCGGTTCGATTTCTCTAGAGCCCTTGGATTCCTTCTTTTTAATATATCTTCGTCCACAATAACTGGGACACCAGGTATAGCCGGTGAGTTAGGAAAGCCCATCCACTTGAAGTGAATTGTAAAAGATATTCCGTTTTCGAGATAATAATTTTCAGTTTCTAATGAAATCCATTGGTGTTCCTGTTATTTTCCTGTTTGAATGCATAAAACCGCCTTTTTTTTAACAAGTTAGTGCTACAACTGCGAATTCTTACCTCAACTTTGCCAGCGCCTACCTCGAAATCGATGCTTTTCCTTCGAATTTAGTCAAAAGCGATATGGCTTGCAAGCTTACTAGCTTACAAACCGTAGACTGACATGTGCACTGCGAAGTGATATTTAATATGTTGATTAGTGTAACTATATTATTTATTCAAATGACCATTTTGACTTGTCGTAGAAGTAATATTCGCCTCATCGGGTAATTTATCTCAAGGATTAGACTTGCGCGATCTGCAACAGGAAAATAATAAAAACTTCGTTCAACTAGAAAAAAGCACCCTATATATATATTCCTACCTCCTTTGCAAAATGAAGCGATCAATGCCTGCCTTATTTTCCCGCTGCCTGAATTACTCCGGACTCATACCGATCTTCAGAAGAGTGTAGGCTTGGGCTGGTTGGGGATACATAGTTACACTGGAAGCATAGCGCGGATAGGACGACCGACAAAGACTAGACAGGGCAAGTGCTTGTCCTGTCTAGTCTTTGTCGATCGTCGTTCCCGCGCTATGCTTCTAGTGTATACATCATGCCGATTGTTAGCCAACGTCGCCTTTACTGAGAAGTGATAGTGACCTTGGTGATGGCGTGACTGGCTTGCTTACGAAAGCATAGGCTTAGGTGCAGCGGCCCGGGCGCAGAGACTTGCTCTTGAGCAAACGATGGTATCGTTGACTCGGATAAGGCTGTCGTCTCGTGATGCAACCAAGATCACTCCTCTGAGCAAAATGCACACCTTTCGCAGTAAAAGAAATCGCCTAGCGCTTGCCTCGTTTCCCTGTTGCCTGCTGCTGGACTGTTTCGGCCTGATCATCGTTATTCTGCGCTTGAGCTAGTGATTATTTTCAACAGAGCGAATGTTTAATATTCTCTGCGACGATTAGTGAATGTCCGCCACTTGTAAACAAGGTGCTCAAAATATCTACAAACAATTTAACGCTGCACGCCTTGCAAAAAATACAGCAAGGCGGTCTATATGTGGCGGCTCTTTTAATAGGCAAGCCTACCAGCTTCGCGCCAGCATGAGTCGAGCGCTGATGACCATTGAACGAATGGGTGTGAAGATGAGAATAACACCGATATCGCTCGAGCCACTTTGATGCCTAAGGCCTATGAGGGAGCTACCTGCCTGTGTACGCTCTAATTCACACACACACACACAGACACACACAAACACAAACACACGCGCGCGCGCACACATTCACGTACGCGCACGCACACACACGTACACACACACACTGCACGCACCCACGCACGCACACACACGCACACACACACACATACACAGACACACACACACACAAACACACGCGCGAGCGCACACACGCACGCACGCGCACGCACACACACGTACACACACACGCACATACACACGTGCGCACGCACACACACACACACACACACACACTGCACGCACGCACGCACGGACACACACGTACACACATACACACGCACGCACCCACACACACGCGCGCACGCACACACACACACGCACATACACACGAGCGCACGTGCACGAACACGCACACACTGCACGTACGCACACACACACACACACGCACATACACACGCGCGCACGCGCATGCCCGCACACACACACACGCACACATAGCCACGTGCGTGACTGCCAGCTTCGACAGAGCGCACTGTGGAACATTGCAGCCACTCTTTCGCCCAATGACCGCCATTCAACAGTAGACAGGCAGGGGTACGGAAACGCATGATGAAAGGTAAAGCTTACCATCTACGTGTGTTGCCACCTTCCGTAAACAAAACCGAGGAGCGTTGCGGAAAAGACTGAGCAAATCGTGAATTCGCGAGAACTGGCCGCCCAATACCGCATTTTCCTTTTGCGTACTTTTCTTGTGTTTATATAAACACATACTTCTCACGGTCAGTGGAGGCCGCTTTATCGCTACAGCCGTCGTAAAACGTAGCGAAATTGTCTGCGCTCCGTTGAGCTGTTAACACTCATGGGCTCTGTAAACAGCGTTGCCCACGCTTGTTACACGTCAAGACACACGCTTGTTACACGACAAGAAAAGACTTAATTTATCTTTATCGGAATTCTAATCTTCCGCCACCCAACTGGGGGATAGCTGATGTTACATACACAATCGCAGCCATTTGCTGCCATCGGTGAGCAAAGCAGCGCTCGAGAAACGGCGGTACACTTTTTTTTTGTACAAAACGCGAACGCGCGGCCTTGGATAAACCGAGCGAAGGGCCAAGTGGTGAATTCGCCACTGCAACCGCTGGTCGAGTGGCTTAGATCGTTCGGGCGTATCGTGCCATCAATGGAAGTGAAATTCTCTAGTACTTGCAGCTTGCGCGAGTTTTGCAAGCCAAAAAAAAAACAAAAACCGGCGCAGCAGTACGCGATACCGAAACTGCTGAAATGGGAAAGCGCGAGCGCCGCTGAATCGAGAGAAAACGGAAGCTTTTTGCCCCCCTGCGTCTTTGTCAAGGATATTGTCAATGAGCACTTAAAGAAATGAAATGGCATTGGACAATTAGCATTTTCTTTCGTCTTATAATGCATGAAATGTGGTGTTTATTTATAAATAGTACTGGGGTACTAGTGACAGAAGTTAAATGAAGAGTGCCTTTGCATCACACAAGTACTAGAATGTCCCGGGGAAGCCTCTAATCGTGTTCTGCATTCACCTCAATTTCTTCGATTACTAAGGCTCTGTTCCCTATAATAATGATTTATTAGAGATTCTCGAGCACTAGGCTATCACTTTCTCTTGACCTAATATTTACCCTTAGTGTCCCTTTATATCTTGTTGCTCTTATTTGCTGACGTGACGATTGGGCACGTGAGGCTCTCAAGCAGGGAAGGGCTAATGCCTGAGCTGGCCGTTATACCAAGGTCGACCCAAATAGGTGGCAAAGCTTCAGACTAAAAGCGGTTCAGAAAAAAATTCCCACTCACATCAGCAGGGGAGGTTATGGGAGCAGCGATAGAAGTGCGACTATGAGAGGAGGGGACGAACATTGGGAAAAAGAAAAGCATTCTTTGATTAAAACAAGTTACACTTTGATTCACTCCTCGAAAATAAAATTAGTAATCAATTATATATACATGTGTCCACAAAAATGAGACAACTGTTTTGCTATATAATTAATAATAAATACCCTTTTTTCAGCGCCCACCATAACAGCGGCATTCACGCTGCTATCACTTGCAATGGAATGCAGCTCTTAAGGTGTGCAGAAACGCGCGCACCTTGAAGTTCACCTGTTACAGCACGCCCACCTCACATATTTTGTTGTGCTTGCCCTCGTGTATGAGAATTTGGCGGCTCGGGTAGTTTCATCGTTTCTTAGCCTGTTCAGTCAAAGATAGTAAGTTAGGAGCGCTAGATAACTGTTTACTTTGGTTGTTTTCGTGCGACTGCATGCGTGATCCGATGGGCTTGGCGTCGAGCGGTGAGACTAGCAGTCTACATTTAAAGCTTTTGGCGACCTCCGCAGAAAGTGTGTTCTGTGCGAGAGTGAGATTTTGACACCCGTGAGGCCAACAATTTGCTGCATCGCTTTCCAATGAGAAAGCTCGAAATGGCCACCAACCCGCATGGCGGGGCATTTGAATATGCAACTCTAATGGCAAACCACAAAACCAAATAGCGCACCTTTGAGAACAAAATGATGTCACTTCTGTTTTTGACGCATGTGACATTGTTTTTTCTTCCGTCGCAAGTGTTCCCTCGTCACACAGATGGCGCTGAGCCCCGTGAACCGTCAATGCACCACGTTGTTGGGAATGGATGGGCGTCCATGCAAGCTTCGGTACGAGGTATATTTTCCTTATTTATAGTATACGGTGACCTAAGTAGCAGTTTAGAAAAATTTAAGAATTTGCAAGCCTAGATGGACGAGAAATGTGAAGGTGTGTCAGCGCGCACTTCGAGAAATGTTCGGCGAACACTATACCGATTAGCATTTCTGCAAATATTTCATCCACGAAAGTCGCCGCAACTAGCATTGTAGGAGTTGAAATGGTATTCATTCTTGCTATCAGTTCTCTGCAATCTTTATTTATTTGCTTGTCTTTTATTTGTGTTCTTCCTTTAAAGAACATACTCCAGGCTAGGGTCCGCAGACTGGCAGCTCGCGAGTACTTTCCTAAGGTGCATACATGGCGCTGAAAGAGGAGGATTCAGACCCGTGGTGCCACAGCCATTGCGGCGTCGCCTCTCTTTGTTTTCTAGGCAAATTGACTGGATTTGCTCGCTGTACAAAGTTCTAGTGTACACAAAGCCAGCATTGCAAGTGTGTCATGCGAAGAAACGTTCAAGCCTGGAACAAACATGCTCGACAAGGAGCTGTTTGCATGCGGGAGTGCAGTGGACAGCGGCACCTCCTCCACGGACGAAACTCTCTGTTTGTAGCGCAAAAGACTGGAAATCAGTCGCTTCGTCATGCCTCCATGAGGGTCGGCCTGCACATAGCTAAGTATTACTTCCGCAGAAGAGGACTGACTGCTTGTTGCGCGACTTGCAGCGTGATAAAGAATCGCTTTTAACCTGCCGTTTGGCGCTGCTGTAAACAAATGACGGCTCTTTGTTTGCGTGGCCCGTATTACAATCAGCATGTAGTATTGCCACGACCCGATGTCTAGACATTGCCTCGTGTTGATATACCGGAATGCTGGCCCCATGAGAAAAGTCCTTCCTCTGCGCTGCCCTATACGTAAAGTTCATTTTTGCTATTTAATAATTTCTCAACCGTGCTGGGGCAGCTCAGTCACGCAAATAAGATCATTTTTTCTTGTCTTCCGCACCCTCATGCTGGTATAGCACCATTACATCTCCATGTTTCAGATGCGGGTGAGATTTTTTTTTTTTTTTGCATCTATGGGAAGCCACTTCAATGGCACTGCTCTACTGTTGAAGTCGATATCTTCTTTCGGGCTACACGGACGTTAAAGGGGTCATCCAAAGGAAGCATGTAAAGTCGTTGCTGTAGCAATGTCACCAGAACGCGTTTTCAAGTCCTTCTTGTCTTCAACGATCACATGGAACGAGTTTCCTTCCTGATGGGTCTTCACAGAGAAGAATGGGTTTAGTCTTAGCTTTGTAGCAGCTTTAATTTTCTTGGAAAATTTATTTCATCCCGGCATCTTCACACTACGGCATGGCTTTTTTTCTCTGTTGTTGCAAGTCATTTTTTTCTCAGGGTGGTGTAATTCCTAAAATTGTTTATTCGTCGCTTTTTTTTATTTGCTTCTATAATCTGCATCATTAGTTATGCCAAATGTACCGGTTTTGTCCGACATCAGTAGTATTAGGCCCGGTTCATTTAGACATTTATTATAGGGTGTGATGCATTTTATTGTTTTCTTTCCAATGTCGTTATTTTCGCACTTCATGCCTTCACTGATGCAACGTCGCTTCCCGTTATCTAGCAACCTCTTTGGATGCTATAGAACGTATCCATCAGTCCTGCAGGCTTTGGCTGTGGCTGAAGCACAAACTTAGGTCCCTTGCCTAATAGCGCGTGCGCAAAATCCGGAACATTCACAACGATGAGGTTATTCAGTGATTTTGGTCTTTCACTTCTTTCGTTTCTCTCCTTCGTAAAGCTCCACGTACCCTCACTCCTAGCTTCTGTTCAAGTCGCAAATTGCCTGCACATGTACTGTGCGGCTTTTTCAGGCAGCGTCGATGCATAAAAGGTCCATATATACTGAAGAAAATTTCGTACCTGTCTCAAGGCTTCCGCACGCGGGACTATGCACAGGCGCCTTGAAGGAGATACCAAAGGAGCCGAGGAGGCAAGCATGAGGGTGATAACCCTTAAGGCCGAGCCATGCGTAAGACCGTAGGTTAGCATCCTGGTCTCACTTCTTGCTACTAGGATGAGCTTCATGAAGTGCAGAATACCGGACACATGAAGTGGCACACCACCAGAAACGCTAACGCCGTATGCTGCTTAAAATAACGTTCTGTAAGGCTTCGACTGGGGCTGGTTGGTATGACATCGTTGTGTTACTGAGCTACACTGTTACAAAAACGACAAAAAAGAAACTGACACACATGCACGCAAACTTTCAACCTTTTATTACTTGCAAGCTCAGGCATATGAACGATAGTTTGATGGATAGTAAATAGCAAAAAAACATGAAATGAAAGACGAAAAGGAAAGTAATCTATGCACATGAGATTTCACAATGACAAGTGTGGCTTGAAGTTATGCTCTAGCGATCATACATGAATTTAGATGTTGTTGCTCCTAGCGCCCCAAGCGGGTGTGCAAACGTGGTTTTCCGAATCATTCTGTTTAGCACAAAATAGGTTTCCAAGATTTCACGCGCTTTTTTAGAACTGCAGTGAACTAAAACCTTGAGTTTGTTGAAGATCATGAAAGAGAGAGAGAGAAAGAGAGATAGAAATAAGAAAAAGGCAGGGAAGTTAACCAGAGTCGCAGCCCCCGGTTTGCTACCCTGCACCACGGGAGGGGAAAGGGGGAG
This sequence comes from Dermacentor albipictus, assembly GCF_038994185.2. Taxonomy (NCBI): domain Eukaryota; kingdom Metazoa; phylum Arthropoda; class Arachnida; order Ixodida; family Ixodidae; genus Dermacentor; species Dermacentor albipictus. The sequence continues at coordinate 442,603,238 of NC_091821.1, forward strand.
CAAAGACGGAAAGATCATGAGAGCGTTTAGAGGACCAAGCAACGTGAATGGTTTAAGGACTACCCCGCTGTGCTTCAACGTCGGCAACATTCAGCGTGCGACAAAGATCGCCCAAATCAAGCACACGTCGATGTGGATTGTGTCAGGGCACATATTCGTCATCTTATCCGCATTTCGTATTGTCATTTTGCTCACGTTGTACCACATTTTCAGAAATTTTCACCACCCATAAATTGTGTCTTCTGCGAGGAAAAAGACCAAAGCCAAGGCCTTGTCGTGTGTCTGACATCCTCAGGTGCGCCTAAGCATTGGACGTGAAACGAAAAAGACCAGTAACCAAAAAATTGCATTCGAACAGAATCATCATCATCATCCTCAGCCTGGTTAGGCCCACTGCAGGGCAAAGGCCTCTCCCATACTTCTCCAACAACCCCGGTCATGTACTATTTGCGGCCATGCCGTCCCTGCAAACTTCTTAATCTCATCCGCCGACCTAAATTTCTGTGGCCCCATGCTACGCTTCCCTTCCCTTGGAATCCAGTCCGTAACCCTTGATGACCATCAGTTATCTTCCCTCCTCATTACATGTCCTGCCCATGCCCATTTCTTTTTCTTGATTTCAACTAAGATGTCAATTACTCGCGTTTGTTCCCTCACCCAATCTGCTCTTTTCTTATCCCTTAACGTTACACCTATTATTATTCTTTCCATAGCCCGTTGCGTCGTCCTCAATTTGAGTAGAACCATTTTCGTAAGCATACAGGTTTCTGCCCCGTAGGTGAGTACTGGTAAGACACAGCTATTAAACACTTTTCTCTTGAGGGATAATGGCAACCTGCTATTAATGATCTGAGAATGCCTGCCAAATGCACCCCAGGCCATTCTTATTCTGAATATTTCCGTCTCATGATCCGGATCCGCTGAAACTGCCTGCCCTAAGTAGATGTATTCCCTTACCACTTCCAGTGCCTCGCTATCTATTGTAAGCTTTCGTTCTCTTCCGAGACTCTTAAACATTACTTTAGTTTTCTGCAGAATAATTTTCAGACCCACCCTTCCGCTTTGCCTCTCCAGGTCAGTAAGCATGCATTGCAATTGGTCCCCTGAGTTACTAAGCAAGGCAATATCATCAGCGAATCGCAAGTTACTAAGGTATTCTCCATTAACTTTTATCCCCGATTCTTCCCAATCCAGGTCTCTGAATACCTCCTGTAAACACCCTGTGAACAGCATTGGAGAGATCGTATCTCCCTCTCTGACGCCCTTCTTTATTGCGATTTTGTTGCTTTTTTTATGGAAGACTACGGTGGCTGTAGAGCCGCTATAGATATCTTTCAGTATTTTTACATACGGCTCGTCTACACCCTGGTTCTGTAATGCCTCCATGACAGCAGAGGTTTCGACAAAATCAAACGCTTTCTCGCAGTCAATGAAACTATATATAAGGGTTGGTTATATTCCGCACATTTCTCTATCACCTGATAGATAGTGTGAATATGGTCTATTGTTGAGTAGCCTTTACGGAATCCTGCCTGGTCCATTGGTTGACAGAAATCTAAGGTGTTCCTGATTCTATTTGCGATTACCTTAGTAAATACTTTGTAGGTGACTGACACTAAGCTGATCGGTCTATGATTTTTCAAGTCTTTGGCGTCCCCTTTCTTATGGATTAGGATTATGTGAGCGTTCTTCCAAGATTCCGGTACGCTCGAGGTCATGAGGCATTGCGTATACAAGGTGGCCAGTTTCTCTAGAACAATCTGTCCACCATCCTTTGAAAAATCTGCTGTTACCTGATCCTCCCCAGCTACCATCCCTCTTTGCATCTCCCTAGGTTTTCTTTACTTCTTCCGGTGTTACCTGTGGGATTTCGAATTCCTCTAGTCTATTTTCTCTTCCATTATCATCGTGGGTGCCACTGGTACTGTATAAATCTCTATAGAACTCCTCAGCCGCATGAACTATCTCATCCATATTAGTAATGATATTGCCGGCTTTGTCTCTTAACGCATACATCTTATTCTTGCCAATTCCTAGTTTCGTCTTTACTGCTGTTAGGCTTCCTCCGTTCCTGAGAGCATGTTCAATTCTATCCATATTATACTGCCTTATGTCAGTTGTCTTACGCTTGTCGATTAACTTCGAAAGTTCTGTCAGTTATATTCTAGCTGTAGGGTTAGAGGCTTTCACACATTGGCGTTTCTTGATCAGATCTTTCGTCTCCTGCGATAGTTTACTGGTATCCTGCCTAATGGTGTTCCCACCGACTTCCATTGCATACTCATTAATGATGTCCACAACATTGTCGTTCATTCCTTCAACACTAAGGTCCTCTTCCTGAGTTAAAGCGGAATACCTGTTCTGTAGCTTGATCCGGAATTCCTCTAGTTTCCCTCTTACCGCTAACTCATTGATCGGCTTCTTATGTACCAGTTTCTTCCGTTCCCTCATCATATCTAGGCTAATTCGAGTTCTTACCATCCTATGGTCACTGCAGCACACCTTGCCGAGCGCGTCCACATCTTGTATGATGCCAGGATTAGCGCACGGTGCGGGTGGACGGTGCGGGCGATGCCAGGGTTAGCGCGCGGTTGCAGCGGCGGCATAGAGAAAGAACACCCGCCTCGCGTGCAAGAGGTCCGTGGTTCGAATTCCGGTGCCGGCAATTTTCCACCAGATTTTTTAAAAAATCCACGTGTTGGTAAAATTGCATAAAATAGGCGTGGAGTGTGGCCGGATCCCGGTGACCAGAACCGGTAACGCACTCCCTCCCCAGAGCAGGATTGGCCACCCTGGTGCAGTACTTGGCCACAACCTCCTATATGAACGGAACAATCGAACAGAAGAGGCTGTTGTTATTGAACAGGAGATTAAGACTTCTATATAGAAATGGATCGGTTTTATCTACCAGCTCTGCGCGTATTTGTGTCCGCAGGAATACGACAAGTTCAATCGAACTGAAGGTGTGCAACTGGACAAAATAACGGCGGCACAGCTTGCTGCTCCGCGTGCTGCTGCAAAGGACTTTCTCCAAGGGCTATTTCTTAAACGAGTCATATTTTGTGACTCTGACGAGAATGCAGAAAACATATACTTTTCTGCAGCTTTGCGTTCCTTCTGTAGAAATTGTTCAAGTTGAAATTGTGGCGCCGGATACCCTTATTCATTTTACTGCAAAACAGTAGAGGTTACGCATTATGAGCCTTTCGTTTTGAATATTCAACCTGCAGAAATTTTAAAAAAATGTACGACCCCTGAGGATGATTATAATTTTGTCAAAGTTACGCTTAGCGTAAGCAATTAAAAAGGGCTGAATGCTCATCGCTTTTTTATGTTTGAAGCCACATTTTTATTATAACCGCGACGTTTAACATTTTCTAGCTGCGTGCTTCCCTGTACAAGTTTACTTAGTGATTCCGTTTTTCGCGAATATTGTGGGCTCCGAAGCCTTTAGCACATACGGACGATGATTCACTCATGCAGCAAATGCTTAGAGCTTTGGTCCTCATTTTCTGCCCAATGAAGAAATGTTCAAAACATGTGTTCCACGTGAATGAGGCCATTGCTGAAGCGGTAACGTCATTACCGGAATGAAATAAGTACAAAAATTGCTTTAAGGGAATACGTTGGATAGACTTGGGCCACAAGAAAACCTAATGAGATCTCATTTGCCTTTACGTTTCCATCGTCGCATAGCGGCCTTTATCTCGCCAATTGCATCTTTCTTCAGAGGCGCGTGCATCCAGTTATGCAAAGCGCCATGCCTTGATGCTTTGTGTGGCCATTCAGTGCTGAAAAGTGTGTACTGCACCCAGCGCAACATAGAGCAACCTTTTGGAGAAAAAAAAACAAGAAAATTAACAAAGGAATAGGCCAAGAATAATGCAACAAGAGCGGAAAAGCGTCCCGACACTTGTTCGTTGTTTTTTTTTTCTTGTAATATTTTTATACGTTCAAGGATTGCCTGAAGAGCAGCTCGCGTACGTCCCACGCCGCTGCAGGATGCGGCTTAGAAAAACTCATTCAGGTTGTTTAAGAAATAATGATTTTGAATTCTGAGGTTTTACGTGCCAAAACCACGACTTGATTATGAGGCACGCCGTAGTAGGAGATTCCGGATTAATTCTGAGCAGCAGGGGATCTTTCACGTGTCGCCAATGCATGGTACACGGGCGTTTTAGCATTTCTCCCCCCCCCCCCCCCAAGGAAGTGCGCTCGTCGCGGCCGGGATTTGATCCTGTTAGCTCGGGATTGGCAGCGCGACACCATACCGCTAAGCCACCGCAGCGGGTGCAGGAAATAGATCGAATTGTTCTGTTATTTGTTATTTTCAAAGACAATGACTTTGTTGTTGACTGCGAGGCCTTCAACATTTTCCTAAACCCCCTTTAAACATTTGTATATTGATTTCATTCTACACTAGCGCTGCGGCAGTCATATCTATTGCGAGATAAGTCGTGTGAGTGAGGGACATAACGTGAATACACTTAAAACGTTTGTGTGGCTTTATTCACTGCAGTTGCGATAAGTTTACGTTTATACCTGTTTATAGAGGCAACAGATGTTGGTGGTCACACGCAACTCGTGTTCCTCATGAAGGACTCACTCCCTCCTGCCAAAATGAGGTACAGGATAAACGCTTCGCCTTCACGAGTCCTATTTTTTTGTAACCTTTATTCCCGCTTACCAAGCTATTTATTTGAATTTTCATATCTCCTGACAGCAAACAAAAATATAAATACCAATTCTGCATGAATGCTGCAGCTCCAACCCCCATCTGTGGGTTTGTTTTATTACATGTGCTGGTAAAAGTGCCAACTTACTCAAACGTGACTCAGCCGCGCAGACAGCAGAAGCGAAATGCTAGCATACAATGCTAATAAACTACCACACAAAATTATTTGCTCAGTCCCAGCAGAATGCGCGCGCACGAAGCTAAGGGATAAAGTATTCAAGGGAACGTGTGCTCTTGAGCTTTACTTCCTGTGCAGCACTACCGGCATAGAAGAGGCACGGCTCGTACAGACTTCGCCCTTTTTGCCAAGGCGTGGTATGTTTCTTTATAAGAGTTTTATAAATGTTGCCTTCTTTTCGTGTGGGAATGACGTTGCGCCGTTCTTGGGCACCTGTAAGGGCACCTGTAAAAGCCAAGGGCACCTGTAAAAGCCCTTGATGCTCCTTTCTGTCGTCGTTTTTTCTAGTTTACCCGACCGAAGTTCCTTCATGTCTGTCCGCGTTTTCCTTTCAAGGCAAGCTGTCTTTGCAGTCATGGTTTTCTCCACCCTCGCAGCTAGTCCCTGAAACTTTCTTGGTCATAATCTTATCGCATGCTAACAAAAAAAAAACACGGTAAGCAAGAATTGCATGCACGAGGCTATGAGCTATTGTGCTGCTATTTATTCCTCATCCAAAGTCGGCGAGATTCTTCTTACTTCCGGAAGACCAATAATGTTGCCTGCCTCATCTGAGATTTCCGCGTCTGGTGCAGACACTACTGGAACCGTACGGTTGATTTTGGGCCCTTTGAGGCTAGATTACCTCCTCTCACATCCCCCCTGACGCGCACGCACGCAGGCATGCGCGCACAGATTCCCACAATAATCTGTTCATCCTTTCAACCATATCTGCCTACTTCCTGGGGATGCACACACATGACAAGCTAAATAATCTTTTTTATAGCTTCCGCCATGAAAAGTAGCATGTTTAAGAAATAAAATTCTCAGTAACACTAGCGAGACGTAGAAACCAGGCTACAAGCAGGTATGAAAGACAAGACATCAAAAATCCGCGCAGGAAGGAAAACACCTGAGTGTCCACAAGCTTATTTTCACTGAGCCACCACTGCAGATTTCAATGGCCGTCGTTGAAATATGCAGGGCTGTCATGAGATTGCACTGCAAAGCGAACGAATATAGCGAAGCTGAATGTACTCTGTAGGGGCCTAAATATTTTTGGAGAAAAGGTTGTTTCTTTTTTTTTTACATCACGCGCGAAGGATCGAAGTTGAAAATTACATAATAAGGATCAAAAATATACCTAAGTAAGGTAAATTGCGGCAAATTCTACATATAAAAACTAACATTAAAAATAGGAAGCCCTAAAAACTGAAAATTCGCCGAAAGGCGCCTAAGAGAGGTTTGTACCTTTTGATTTCCCCTGTACATTAAACTTTCGACAAGCACTCAATCCGATACTGATGTTATTATTATATCTTCCAAATTTTTTGCGTTCATAAATTTCTTTGCAGCTCCCACCAGTGGCTTGGGTCACATGCACGTAAAATTATCGAAAGGCTCAAGGTTCCATTCAAAACAACACATACACTGGATGCGGTAGATTGCAACGTTGTTGTTCCTCGTACAACCTTTTAAAACCTTTGTTATTTGGAATGTCTTACACACTTCCTGACCATATTAAATATCTATTCTTAGGGCCACCCATGTAAATAGTCAATGAGACGCAGAACCAGAATTTGTAGAAATTATCTGTTTTGCAGTTCACAAATTAGACGCTAAACTTTAGTTCATTTACCCGAATCACGAAAATCGGGCTCTTCATTACCTTCCGTAGTTTACCCTTCCGTACTAGATTACAGTTCATGCCCGATATACAGCAGAGAAAAACGAAATACTAAAACACCTGTAGCTGCCGCAATGAAATGATTTGTCTCTCATGCTCTCGGTAGCCATACAATTGAATATACTGCGATGATTTGTGAGTAAAGTTCCGAAACAACGATAGGTCGTAGCAGGATAGTTCATGCCTGCCTATAAACTGCAGTGATCGAGGCGTAAGATAATCACCCATTTATTTGAATTTGGAGCGAATGGTGTTTTTCCTTAGCTGCCTGCTGTTTCACGTCCGTTTATAGGTCGGTTAGTATTTCGCATGGTAAGCTCACGGATTTACATATTCGTTATATGGGCCTAACATACAAGGTCCAATGAACAGGCGTATTTAGCCGCTGTGTGCCAACTTTCAAAGTAAAGATAGTGAGGCCGTATTAGTTGTCCAGAATAAAATAATAAATCCCAACAAAAAACGTGTCCGCATGTATTGTCCTCGCATGGGTTTCTTTAAGTATCACAGGCCTCTTATTCAAATAGCGCATAGTATTCTGTAGCTTCATTAGAATTTCGTATATTTGGCGTGCTCCGATTCATATGCCAATACGTATGGCGAATGCGTACGTTGCCATTCATGGCCAATCACAGAGAAAGGGTAGCGTCACTGTGGCACATGGGGTAGGTGTGTTCAATAAATATTTGCCCTGCCACACTTCCTATGATCTGAGTAGTGCATAAGATGGCTTATCTATTCCTCTTTCTCTTCGTAGTCGCTATCGAGAGCCACACGCATTAGCCATTATTCACGAAGCTGCAGATGGCACTCTTGCAGAAGTCCTCGGTCTCGCCTGGGAGAAATTACTTGACTTCAACTATGAGGGTGTCAAGAACAGCTAACTGCCTATTTTTTTTTTAAATAACATCGCAGATGGACAGATAGGATCACCTGAGATCACAAGGTCGAGGGAATACAGAATAATGCGAAATAATTCCATATCCAGTGAAGCTTGCTCCCATTTGGGCAATATACGAGTAGTGAGCACGAGCATTGTCGTGCAACAGCAGCACAGTTTTTTTTACACCATGCAACACCTGCCCATTTCGATGGCATCTCGTAATTTAGTCGGCATGTTTAATATATCCCCACTACGGTGGCACCGCTCGGCACGGCAACCCTCGGCGGCCGTGGTAAACTACGCTGCGCACCCAGCCGCTGCTATCATGGAGGCCACGCGTCGCAGACACATCTACGCGCAATTCTCGCATGTCGACCGGCAGTGCGCAGATGAAATGATTTTCCACCTTGATGAGGTAGCAGATACGTATATTATTCAGTCATTTAGCTAAAAAATCGCAATTAAGTAATACTAAGAATGCTCTCGTGATTAGGAAATGCGCCGGTAGCGTACACGGGTACAGTTGATTGCGATGACGCTGCATGGCGACATAGCCAAAGTGAGAGCAAGCGACCTTTTGCTGCGTTCGAGAGGAAATAATAAATGCCGTGCTGCATGCAGGGCAGTAATATTTAGCTCACATGTTCAGCCTGTACGACAGATGGGTGAATTTTTCTTACTATGCTCGAGAAGTGTTTCAGTGCCTCTTTAAGACTTATTCACCATACCGCCGTAGCCCTTCACGAGTGTTACCTCGAATGAGATTTTAAATAAACGCGTAAGATGTCGCTTAATATCGCTTTAGAAGAGCAACATTGCCAGGATAGGCAGTTCAGCTTCCTGGAAGCTTCAACACAATGCAGTCACTATCCTGTGGTCAATCCAGAGACAGGACCATGCTTGGCAGCTTTCACGCAACAGCACACTACACGGTTGCGTATAAATACGTTAGAGTCAGTCAATTATCGCTAATGAGTCGCGTAATGAACATGGCCGCAGCAGTGAAGCCCAGACAGGCGTTCTGTTTTCGCAATCATTACGTGCGCGGGTGGCTGCTTTCACTCTTTTGACGCAGGCGCGTCTGGTATAACGAAAACAAATATCTGAAAGCAGCGTGTGTAACAGGAGTGTGGACATGTCATTACTTTGGTTGTTCTTGTTTTCGTTGCGCAGTACACGAGTACATGTTGTAGCACAGATAATATATAAACATTAAAGAAGAACTACGCTGTGGTAGCTTCTGTGTTTTATTTTGTATGCCTCCGACAGAAAAACTGTGCGCCTTGCTCCAATTCTAGTGTTGTAGTATTGTAATATTCTCTTTGAAGAATAACAGTAAGGGTGTTAGGCTGCCTAGCAGCCACTCTTGAGGAGCCACAATATTGCATATTTATTGAACTGCTAAGAGATCCACTATACCAAACCAAGTTCCTTGTCTTTATTGTGTAAAGGTTAGGGGTGGGTGAACATTGTAACATTACAATACGAATCGAATATAACACATCAACAATGCGTATTCGTATTCGAAGAGGAACTATTCGGTACTTTCTAATTTTCACAACTAACCAAATGTTTCGCAATAACCGATGGGCAAAGTCTTGTTAGTGTTCCCTGTTTGCTAAACAAAGTACTGGAATTTATGAAAAGGGAAACATACGAACAAAGGTTTTGAAGCAATCGGCAAGGAAACGAATAATGCTAGGGTTGTTTTTAGTCTGGTGGCGCAAACTGCCATTACAACCTGTGAGTTTTTCTTGGAGTCGGTGATTTGTTGTTTTTTTCAGTCTAGTCAAGCAGCATTTTTTTATTTTTTATGATATACGCCATGCGCAGAACGCCGACAACGCCACCTGTCATTAATGCTGTGAAGTGTAGGCGCTCGAGCGAGCACTGTTCCCGTCAGCGCCAATGTGCATGCTGTCATGTTTGCGTTCTTGATCGTAATTTAAAGCTTCTGTCAGCGTTCAATGATGTCTTGAATTTTTTTTTCTTTTTTTTTACGGCGGAGAAAAACTCGTCAGGCACCCACTTAGTTTCCGGTGCTGCTTCGCGAGCAAGAGTGACGGCGGTGGTGGGTCTCGGCTATTCGACGGAGAATATAAGCAACGGCACTGTGTTTACTACAGTTTTACAACGATCACTGTGTTTTTATTTTTTTGCGTGATGTCACTGCGCTTTAGGGAGCGCTTCGATGTTTAAACTTCGGTTAGATTATTAGATAATGATGCTTTATGTGCCATACCAGGACCTGGCATGAGCCACGCCGTATTAGGGAACTCCGGCAATTTGGACCACCTGGCGTTCTTTAACATGCACCTAAATCTAAGCACATGGGTGTTTTCCCATTTCGCCCCCACAGAAATGCAGCCGCCGTGGCTGGGATTCGATGCCGCGACCTCGTGCCTAGCAGCCCGACACCATAGCCACTAAACAGCCACGCCGGGTTGTTTAAACTTTGTCGCCTCGTCTACAGTCCAGAAAATATGCTAAACATTAGGTTGTTACTGATGAGACGCGATGCCCCCTTTGAAAGAAAAAAAGAATAGATGCGAAAAGCTAAGCCAGAGAGTGCGGAGCGAGGCTGTGAAGGCTCATTGTGTTTAGACGCTTTGAGCAATGGGCTCCCTGTTAAAAAGCAGGTGAGGGCTTCTTCCAAAAAAAAAAAAGAAATGCCATTTTATCACCCATGCGCTGCATGGAATCGGCTGTCGCTCTGCCTGTCGGTAGCACTGAAATGTGGCGTGCAGCTTATAACGTTTGGTGTACGCTCGACTCAGCCATTGGCATGTTGACTGTACAACCTGGCGTCCGTGAGCATTACAGGCGTTTGACAGGGCATTCAACTTAGTTTTGAATGCCTCTTAATAACTCTTCGCGGCAGTGGGAAACGCCTCAACTTCGAAGCCTTGGACAGCGACACGTTGCATTAGCAGGCTGCGCCAAGAATGCAGTGAGTTTGTACCGTTCTTCAATGAAAACCTCACACCAGCCAACGTTTTCATGAGATGTGCAATTAATGCACTGCGTATGTGCCACTCTTCAAGGGACCTCTCGCCAACTTCGGTGACCTAGTGTGTTCAAGTGAGTTTGCGACAAGCGACGGAGCATTTCCCAGAGTTCGGACGCAGTCGCGCACCGCGCTTCTCATTTCGAACAGCACACGGAGACTTCACGACAGTGCCACTATGAGGCACAGGGTGTCCAGAAGATGCGCTATTGAGGAGCTTGGTTGCCGCGTGACGCTCTTCTGGGCGTTCCCTAGCACAGGCGCGCCATGCATTTTGGAGGCCACACGTATCCTTCGCGGCGCGGAATCTTCTTATGGAAATGCGATGGAGAAATCGCCGCTGATATGCAGCCTTCACACATAACTCTTTTCGATGGCCGCAATACCGCAGGCGGCACAGCAGCATTGGTCTAAGCATCGCCCAATTCTGGCAGAAATTGGTACGAGCCCTGATCCAAGAGTGGTATGTGGGCAAAGTGCAAACCATTCTAATGCTTGCCCGAAGTTAGAGCCGATATTTGGCGAACATTGGACAGTGCAGTAACCACTGTGTTTCTAGCCTAGGACCAGCGCTGAGCCATATTGTTACCCTTATCAGTGACAGCTTTTGACGAATGCTCTCTGCATGACGAATATGGTAAACATGCTGGCTCCAGAGTAAGCAGTTGTTTTCAGTGCAAACTTTTTTTACCAGTGGCACTTTTGATAGCAGTTGTCCCTGTATTGTGTACATTAATTAGTAACCATGAAAATCTGATATAGGTATATTAGTCAAAGAAGCAAAAGTCCTTCACACAAGCAAATAATTTCTTAGAAGAGCACTGACGTTTCAAAACAGTTTATTTACACATAAATAAGTATCGACAGCAATTTCCTGTGGACCTAAGTAGATTATGCTGGGTTACTTAAAACAGGTTGTTTACACATGCATGTGCGCCGAAGAGCTATCTACGGTGACCCTAGGTGGACGACGGTGGCTTAGGCAGCGCCTCTAGGATAGGGGTTGGGCAAGGTGCTGAAGGCGGTAGGCTGACCAGGGCTTTCAGGCCAGTTAGCTGGCGTCGGCAGGCTGGTCAGTGCTCGGATGACGGCAGGCTGATCGGGACCCTCAGGACAGCTATTACAGAGTAGTTCATTGATATTTGTTGCATCTCACACGGCGACTTGACCCTTGATTGCGGCAGATGTTTGCGCTGGAAAATAAAGAAAGATATTATCAGACATGTGGGAATGACAAATGTGTGTGGCAATGTTTTTACTGCTGAAAACTCTTCATAGTGTAAGAAAATAACTTTGAGGTGAGAGCTTAGAGTTGTCACTCAATAAATGTTTCTGGTAGGGCTTTGTTGGCCAACGCACTTTATATCGCATCATCGCATCATGTATTGCATATTGCCTAGAAGGTATTTGCAGTGCATTGAGAACACAAACACAAAACACATAGAACCTATCCGTATTGTTTACATCAGAGTTTTACACCCCCCATCCAGTCATCATAGCACATCAGAATTAAATATCAACTGAAATAAAATTTTGCAGAGCATAAAAAGTCCAGTTTCGTATAATGCAGCCATAGTGCAAACTTTCACTTGAGAAATAGAAGTGGTTGTGTCAGGAAACACCGTGAAAATACGCAATTTTTACAATGAAAGCAAGAAATACTGGGTCTCTCACTTGCCTGAAATTATGCTTCTCCTAGAACCGCGCTAACATGCGCCTTTCCTCAGCATGACTTGCGGTATCAGACAACACCATTGGAGCGATGAAATCAAAGTATGCTGAAATTTTGTCACATTCACTGACAGCCATTCTTACTTGCCGTACTCTAGGCTCTATTCACAGGCTGTTAATACGGAAAGTTAGGCAATTATAGCCACTGCCAGGTTTGCTTCGATAGTATACAGGACACCCCGCATAAGTGTGCCCGAACTTTGAAAACACGCAAATGCAACGTACCTGGACAGAACCAACGTAATGTCGTTTACCGTCACTTGCAGATACTCAAATTATTTTTTGCATTCCACGTCATTGCAGATTTAGTCTCATTTGATTTATGAACTTCTTGAATATTAGAATTCGATGAAAAGCGCCAACGAGAAAATTGTAGGGCAACATGAAAGAATATCGATAAAGTTTTCTGTTGCTCAATAGATACTACACAAAAGGGCTTTTTCGAGCGTGAAGGAAGCCCTCGAATACACGCAAAATTGCCGCGCGACGGACCCCTCGAGGAACTTTGTGTGTATCACAACGTGCCTTCACGCCTAGGGAACTTCACACAGCTATAGACTCCGTGCGCCCCTCCGGCGCACTGGATGTGGGCTGAAGCACACACACACGGCGAGTAAACACACCGGGACCAAAGGGGGAGAAACACGTACAGTAAGACAGACGCCCGTGTTTTACGTGTTTCGTCATCACGTCTAGCGCCATCACGTGTTTTTGATACGTGTAACCAACTTTCTCAAATTCACATTTTTTTTCGATAATAGCAGTGTAACCGCAGACGTATTATCTTGGAAGGTGATCTGTAGCCATACCCATACTTGTACCTGGAAGGTACAGAGAGGCCTCGCCACCATATCGACCAGCCTCTCTCCATTCCTAAATCGCGAAACTGATGGAAGAACACGTCTGTGACAGGCTGAAGTCGTGGTTGGATGTGCATGTAGAGTGGAAGCTGTCTTGACTAAAAAAAACCTGTGTAAGAAAACTTCAAATAAACGGTCGAAATCGTTAAACGAGGTCAAGGTTTAAAATCAGTCTTTAATATACAATCAACATCTTAAGCTCTTTAGTTCAGTTGCAAGAAACTGAATTTCAGCAGACATGCGCAACATTTAACATGTCCACTGTCTTTTCTGAGGACCTTGAAAGCATTTCTTTTGTACCTGTCTGTCTGTCTCATCATAAGTGACGAAGAAGAAAAACAGCCGCTCTTCTGCTACTTTCAATGCTTTTATAAACACGCTATTCCTTCTTTATTGTTTATTTGGTGCTTATCATTTTTCGTGAGCTGTTAGCTTGATGTCATTCACACATATGTTTCTCGGTATTATTACCTGCAATAAAATTAGACCACATGTTATTTTTATGTTTCCTTAAGCCCTCGACCTAAACGCAATATATGGAGGGCGCGAGCAATGGTTGAGGATCATTGTCATCATCATTAAAATGATCGCGTATTCTATGCACGGTGCGCGTGAAGCGGCAGAAGAAGAAAACCAGCCAGGGTGCGGACGCTGTACTTCATGGCGGAAGGTGAGAACACCGGATATTTTGTTCTGCGCCGACTCCTAAGTTTAAATATCAACGTCATCTTAATGACAGAGTTAGGCTGCTAGTGTAATGGAGAAATGGAAGAGATTTTGTAGGACCCGCTCGAGTTTCAAGAGGGCCAAGGCAACAGTAGTTGGCCGTGTTGACTGACATTTATTTTCTTTGCACCTCAACGTAGAAATTAGCCCACAGATGGACACCGTACAGGCGCTAACTGCTGAAAAACACTAACTATAGCTAGCTAATGTGTTCTGAACGTTCATCTTGTGTCGTTAATCTGCGGGCTCAAGTTCCTGATGCGCTGGAAGAGTTAATACCTGACTTTTCTTGACGTGCATCTTTTGTCCTAATATCTTGTATACTTATACTGTAAGTTACGTTAGCAGGTCACATAAGCAAAAGAATCGCCATCGACGCGTAGGCGTTTGCAATGTTCGTGTGTACTATTTCACTAACAGTTTTACTTTGACAGTTTTTCTCGGAGTATTTAGGCCTCACTAGATTCACGAATTAGTACAACGCATAGATAGTTCAGTTTCTTATCGAGGGTTTGTAACGCACAGGTGCTGCGTACGGGGCTTCAACTGCACTGTAGAACATTGCGATCAAAGTCAGCATGCGGTTTCAACACAAACTCTACGGGTCCTTTCCCTGCTTCCTTTTGTTCCACTAAGGCGGCCTAATGCCCGTGTCACGGGCGACGCGAGGGTGTCGGCACGAAGGGAATATCGCGAAGTACCCATTCCACGCCAGAAGTATAACTCGTGCTTTCTTCGTGCTGCCACAATATTGCGGACGCAACAGGCTGGTTTCTCCGTTCATGATGTGCGGAGGCCAAGGCTATCTCGCTGCGGTGACGGTAATCGAGCTAGGCTCAAGCAACCGAGCTTTCCATTCTCATTTGTGGAATTGCATGCGGCATCGCGACGTGGGTCGTTTGTTATACTCCGGCTTATAGCACCCTAAGTGTCGTTCACACTGAAAAAAAAATTGCGTATATACAGCGGCGAGGAATTTGCTGCCGCCGAATTACCGCGTGTTTCGCACTGCTCACCCTTGGAACCACCGGAGCCGCATTCGGCTCTCGAAATAAACCAAAAACAAGAAAAGCGCGCTTTTTTTTAACTACTATCCCATGATTTTCTCCACTCGCATCAAGTTGACGCATTTTTTATTGTTTGCGTCAGTTCGTCCTTCGCGACATAATAGCTTTTGCTTGACGTGGCGCTTGTCGTACAGTACCGAATAATTCCTCAAATTCTCTTCAAACGTCACCGTGGTCGTGACAGTCGGAAGATCCTATTGAAACGACTGCGCCATGCCGAGCTCGAACGTGGCCAGTGCCATTTTTAAGGGTGCCGCGAGGGATCACTCACTCGCGGGCTCACGCTCAAATTGGTACCAAATGAGGGCTTCCGGTGGCAGCTATGCAAGAAATTGGTTTTGAACCGATTCGAATAGAGAGGGCTTTTCCTGGCAGAACTTGCTACCGTTGAATTGGATTACCCGTCGCTTTACGCGCCGAGCACTTAAGTGTGAACGCTCCTTTATTCCCGACAGAAATCGCCAGCAATGGGACGCACAGGTGGCTATAAGCAATAAAACAAGAAGGAAAACGAACGGTGCAGGCGCCTCGCGTCCGCGCATCACTCGCGCGAGAAATCACGCCCTGTGATTCCAGCTTGAGCCCATGTTTTTCCATCGAGCGCAAACATCTGATGTCCCCGACGCTCCATCAACCAACGCCGTGCGTGCAGCCCGCTCTCTTGACTAAACATTGATGGACAGGCAACAATCACGTCTGCAGAGAGTATCTAGGGAATGCTTAACGTAGACATCATAGCCAGTGTACAGTGACATGTTTTTATCGTGACAACTTTGAAGGATCATTTCACGCTTACCTTTGTGTTTTCTATTAACACCCCTCTATATTTATACCGAATTATTCAACAATACACCTAGAAACATAGCTTCATTCTTTTGAAGCAGGGAAAAAAACCACCCTCGCATGCGCGCCTCACGAGCGGAGAGTCACATGGCTCTAGTTTTAACCACAAAGGAGCTTGGCTGCCTATATACTCGCTGTGAAATTTAGCAGGCGCTGCGCAAGCTACACACAAACAGCCATGGAAGTTAATCTCCCACCAGATTTTTACCACACATCCTGTACAGCGCTTTGTATTAAAATGTCCGCCAGCGGGATTCCGTCAGGGTTCCACAAGCATACAAGCCCCGTACTCTTAGCATTAAGCCACGGAGGCAGGCCTCCAGAGGCCTAATAGAACATCCTTACGAATTTCCAGCATGCAAGCACGTGAAAATGCTTGGTGAGTTTTCTGAACGCCTACAGTGTACCACTGGTCTGACTTCATGGCAGTATCGATGTGTCACGCGTCCATTAGCACTGGCGGCGCCCTGCTGTACGCCAGCGTTGTCACATGCTTCCAAGCCATCAGGGCGCTGTTACTTCTAACGAGCAGGAGTCGCCTTAAGTGCTGTGCTGTTGCACGCATTCCCCGGCAAAGTTCGGGAATTAATATCTAAAGCTGGTGTCATCCTTAGAATTTGTTCCAACTGAATCCGCATTGCAAACTCCACGGCTAGAATTCGTAAATTGATATTTGCATCATAATGTAGTTAAAAACCTAATTTGCAAATTTTTGTTAATTATTCGATTCTGCGTTTCAATTTTTTCTGCAGCTACTGTCCGCCGCTTCGAGTAGACCACCTAATCAACTAGGGTTGTGCTATCTGCCACAGGGAACATGGAATTATTTTTTAAAGTCTTCCCTGAGACACCCTGCATATCAGGATGCTTTATGGCTGCGTATGGCTACTGGTGTTGTAACATAGGTTAGTTATGGAGGCTGACAAAATAGGCACTGCCTCTTTGATAGGGGACTAGAAGAAGAGCGTGCAACCAACGTGCTTCATCGTCTTTCATGGCGCCGACCTTTCCATCCGCCTCCCCACGCTGTGGAAGCGCCACGTCATTGTGCAAATTAGCCTCCATGCGGAAAGTGACCGTCTCGATCATATCAAAAACTTCTTTTGAGTGGAGTCAACAGCAAGAAATGAAGCTCCTGAGGTGCATTGTGGCCGCTCACGTAGGCCCAGAGTACGGTTTCATACCCTGTACATAAACAACTTCATCGCGAAGACAACGATGGAGCGAACCAGGAGTCAGAGCTCTAGGGGACGACTTCCTAGGTTATGTCACTGAGAACGACAGAAAGCTGAGCTGGTTGGTAAGCATTCATTATGCAAAAAGGTGAGGCGCGCAGCCTGTGCACAAGAGAAGTGGACAACACGAACGCCGGCGTTCGTGTTGTCCGCTTCTCTTCTCTTGTGCCCTGTCTGCACGCCTCACCTTTTTGTATTAAGTCGCTGAGACGGCTTGTAACTTAAATACCGAAGCAGCAACTTTTCCTAGAGTCCACGGAGGTAGATGGGTGTCCAGATCAACAGGCAGTCACCGGTGTTGTAATGAACGTCACCTCGACCCTCGTTATGTCGCATGGTTCGGTACGCAGCTGAGTCCAGATGCGATAACAAGCAATCTGCAGTGCTTCTTTGGCTCTTTCAAATAGAACTCTTCCACGTGTTCGCTGGTCGGGCTATTATAAGCTACAAGTAGCATGACTTCAACTGTTGACGCGACGCAGCACCCGCAAACAAGTTCGAATGACGTAAACTGCGTGGTTTCTTATGCAGGAGGGTCATAAGCGAAAATCACATACAGTAGGATCTCGTGCCACGTCTTGTGCTCTACGCCGAGATACATGGAGAGCAGGTCAGCGAGCGTTCTGTTCAGACGTTCCGTTAATCCATTAGATTTAGGATGGCACGCAGTGCTCTTGCGGTGCTAGTTATGCGTTGACTGTTGCACGTCCTGCATTAGTTCGGCTGTCAAGGCTGCACCGCGATCGGTGATGAGGACAGAAGGTGCACCATGTCATAGGACGACGTGACGGACAAATAACTTGGCTGCTTCATAATAGTTTCTTCGCAGAATATCTTCGGTTTCGGCATAACGGGCTAAGTATTCGGTAGCGACGACTACCCATCTGTTCCACGACGAGGTCACACGGAATGGACCAAGCATATAAACCCACTTGTTTTTAGGAACGGTGCTTCAGGCAGATCCACAGCGTGGAGAAAGCCAGCCGGTTTAGCGAGCAGTTTCTTGCGTTGCTGGCACCCATGGGAAGTTTTACGTTCTGTTTAACAGAAGAAAACATCTGAGGCCTGTAAAAATTCCGTCGTATCCTTGATAACCTCTTAGTGAAGCCGAAGTGTCCTGCACATGGCTCATCATGGCAGGCTTGCAAAATGTCTTGGCACAGCATTGACGGTACGACGAGGAGGTACGTTTAGGAACCGCTTCCGCAGCTTTTGCTGTAAAGGGCGTTTTTGCGCAGACTGTATTAAGTTAACCGCGAACGAGCTAGCGAGGTAAAACAGTTTCAACTTCTTGAACGTGCTCGATCAGCGGTAGCAACTCAGGGTCAGCACACTGGCGCTCAGCCATCTTGAGGACGTCATCAACGCCAACAAATGGCAAGTCGTGGTCAGGATCCGAAGATGTCGTACGAAGTTATACACGTGATAAGCAGTCAGCGTCACTGTGCTTTAATCACAAATCCTTAGACTACGGCAATATCGTACTCTCGTAGGCGCAGGCTTCAAGAGGCTAGTTTGCCTGCAGGATCCTTGAGTTTGGCAAACCAGCAGAGCGCGTAGTGATCGCTCACAGCCTTAAACAGTCTACCGTAAAAGTAAGGCCGACTTCCACAATATTTATGATTACGGCTATACATATTAGTACTGAATAGGTATTAAGAGTAATTAGGGTTTATGAAAAACGTGAGTATTTACGGCAAAATAATTCCACCTAAGTAAGACTCCTTAAGAATAAAGAAGGGTAACGAAGCTTTATGGAGTTAAATATAATAATTAACTAGGTAACGGCACACTTAATCAGTCAACTGAATAATTAACATAATCAGAAGCAGTTACGGTTAAATTATTGAGCACATTTAAGACGAAGGGTGCTTCAGAATTATTAGGCCTACCTTTGATCGATTCGCAATTATTTTTATGAAAAATAATGAAATGTAATTAAGATGAATTAGACATAACTGAAATGACGATTACTATAATTTTCCCAATAATATTAATTCCGTAGAATTACGCTCACCAGTGCGGTAACTGCAACAGGAAATTCACACACTTGGAGCACATTGCGTGGCACAATGAGCTGGGGCGTACGTACCTCGGCTACTAATTCAATATTGTTTTTGCATGGTGCAAGATGAGCGACTGGAAATACTGCTTACGCATTTACTGACAAGTGTCATGCAACGCCATGCTCATCCTCTGTGACGCACGCTTGAAGTGGCGCGTCTCATTGCCCTGCCAAAAGTACGCCGATCTGTCGTGACGATCTGCCGTAGCGCATTCCTTATAATGCATGCCTTGAAAATGAAAAGTGTTTGTTTCCAGACCTGCCTATCGGGCTTCTAATACTGCACTTTGCCATCGACAAAACAGCCAACGAATAGACCGACGTACTTACACGCAGGCCTTTTTGGCGCCTGTATTCCGGCTACAGACATTAAAATCATCCTGATTATCTTATTCTTATTCTCAGGATAAGCAAATGGGCGACAAACTTTTTGTTGGTAGCATACATAGTGACGCACTCAAGTTCTCTTCCAATTTCGGTTAGACGGCCGGTTTGTTTTAAGATGGAACATTCGTACAGTTTCAGGTATTGACGAAAGCTACGTAAGCTTTGCCAGCACGGGCGGCGAAGAATCAGGATTCCAAAGCGAGGCCAGTACCGTCACGTAAGCGAAACAAATTTATAGGATTCTGATTTCCCTGCGTATTTTTATCACAGTCGCGCTAATAACGTCTGAAGTTATGTGGTGATACCGTTATGGCCTCATCAACTTCTGCTTCCGCAGATGTACGGGCAATCTAGCGAAAGATCTAGAAGCGGGTCGCCATTGCGTTGCCTTATTTAAAAAGAAAGGCGTAGGGGAGGGGGGGGGGGAGGTGGCTCTTCGCATGAAAGTGTCATGTAAAGGAGTTGTCAAAGTGAATTGTGGACCCACTCCGTCTTGTTTCGCGGGCGGAACTTATTGCCTTCGTCAACGACAAGTTGTGCGCAGTCAATAACTTGTGCAGCAAGGCTCAAGAGCATCGCACCTTTGTGAAGTAGTCGCATTTTCTTAGGCGTGGTACTTTTGCGCCATCTGATGCACTAATCACGGCTGCGGACTGTGATATTTGCGAATCACATTCTTGCTGCTTTTACCCTTGCTTTTCCCTTTTTCGCTGCGGCAGCCATAGAGTTTCCTACAATAATTACTAGGGGGAACAGTGACACCGCAATTGCTCAGCCAGCATGGGAATGATCGGAAGTAGATGGGCATGTCTGGTGATTGGTGAAAAACCACGTTGAGAGCAACGACGGTGTCAATGGCAACAATGAAATTGTCGTAGTATTGTCGTAGTATTCATAGCCGTCAAGTGCGGCATATATCAGCGTTGAAACTACAGTGATAAAAACATTCGCTCGTGTCTTCGCTCGTGAAGTCAGTTCGCGTAAAAAATTTGACTTACAGTTGATTAATCGCTTGGCGGTGGCCTCCAAAATGACTCATGGAACCTGAAAACGAGATGCATTTAACACGAGAACTGCCTTGACATCGTTGGCTTTATACTCGTTTGCATAGGTGATGAACTGCAAAAAAATGGTCTAACTTGATATATAGAGGTAATCTCAAATATCACGCTGCCTACTTGCTTAATATTCCATAATTTGTAGAAGACAATTTATTCTTGCAGAAATATTGAAACAAATATATTTTTAAAATGATTAGTTCAGATCATTGCAATATTATCCATGGCACCACCTCATGATACGTCTCCGCCACTGTTGAACGAACCTCTTTCCCGCCGATATGCATCACTGTACACGGGACTGGGTAGGTGCCACTTCTGTAAAAATCTATTTGGCGCCAACTTGCAGCACTGGGTATTCGCCAACCAGTGTTAGCTAGTCTTCAATGAACCTCTCTGACGTCAACTTGGGTCACTGGGTACGGGTCGCTCTGGAATGAAGAAAAAGATTTCTAATAGTTATCAGGTGCTTAGCGCAATGAAATCCTCGTCACAAGAGTTCCCCAAGGTCTTCCCCAGTGCATTCCGCAGTGTATTCGCGCTGCGCCACGAATGCACTGGGTGTGTGCCGCTCCGATATGTATGTGTAGGCAATGGCACGCCACGCTTCTCGTCTAGGGTGACACGCGCAGATTTCTGAGCGGCCGCTTGATGGCGCAGTGTGTCCAAAAAGAGGCGCTAGAGAGGAGCCCGATTGCCACGTGACGCGTTTCTCAGCGTTCTACCACGCACCGGCCTGCCATGCATTTCGGAGGCCACGGGTAGACTTCGCAGTGGCGACGCTAGTTGGCGCTGGGTGTTCTTAGAAGAGCGCGAGAGAGGAACCTCGCTGCCGTGCACGCCTCATACATATCTAGTTTTGATGGTGGCAACACGCTTTGTTGCTATATTGATTCACTGCTAAATGCATTATTATCGACGTTCGTCGAGGTATGCGTTCTGCAACATTTTTTTTTTCTATGAATACCCTGGCTGACCTTATCTGCGATACAAGATATAACTTGTAATTTCATGATGTGCGCTCCGACGACTTGGGCCCTGACTATACCATTTTTGAGAGTCCTGCTATTAGTATTGTGTCGTTACCATACCGACGCTGTCGTCATCGTCATTGTCACCATGACTGCAGTTACTATCTTTGTATATGCCCGCTTCTCTCTCGAAGTTTGTGTTTCAACATTTCGTAGGCCTTTTTGAGTTCGTCTTGGTTCGCATAATACAAATAACTTACGTGGTCATCCGGCAATGGTTTTGTAGATACTATTTCGTGGTCTATCTCATCTCAGTGGACTTGAGAATAAGGTATAGCTGGTCAAGAGGTACGAACCTATAGGCAATGCAAGGACAGCGGGAAGTTTGCAGAGTAGTAGCACATCAGCAATAAACGATGCAACGCACCAGCGCTTGTTGGCTAAGCCGAAGCTTTGTTACCTCGTTGAGCTGGAAACACCAAATCGTGCAGGGACGCAGGCGACTGGCTGGGGAATACCAAAGATTGCGCGAGTCTCCCTCACGACGGCAGCCGGATAGCCGCCTTGCCCAAAGGCTAGACAGTGCTTTTTCTTTTGCGTAACTGCTCTATAGACCGTTTAACTCCTTCCCTATCAGGGGGACAATAGGTGCTTTTTGTAGGTTACGCCAGATTTTTTTTTTCCGAAAGAACTACTGCACTCAATATTTTATGTAATGCAAAAAAGCACAATGAATTCACTTCTTGCGCATGCTAGTTTTATTAAGGACCTGTATGTCATAAAAATATATAAAATGTTACAATAAAGCTTGTGGGATCAAATTGATCAACGTTTTATATACACGCTTGTATCTACTAAGAAAATATGTAGCAGCAATGATGAAATATAGAAAAGGCATTGCCGGTCTTATAGGTACTATTTCCTAAAAAAAAATCAAGAATTTTCAGCGAACGGGTATTGCGCTATAAATATTTAACTCCAACCACTGCAGCTGGGCGTGCGGGGCTGCGGCCGCCGATGTTAGGGCCTGTTTGCGTCGTCATCCCTTTCAGAATCAAAAGCCGACGAAAATCAGCATCCTAAGACACGCTGACGCTCCATCCACTGATAACATCAGCTGCAGATGAGGCCGAATTACGAGATCTGCAATCTTTCGAAGAGCGCGCATCGTTCCGGCAGGCGGCCATTTCTGCCTTCTAATTTCACGATCGTAAAACTTCGGAGCCCGTTCAAAAATTACCGCCCTGCGGGAGCAAATAGAACTGCATTAAAAAACTATATCAAGTTATCCTCATTCCCATCCGATGAAGAGTGTGTGCGTGAGCGGCGTGGAAGTTCTAGAAAGCGACATCTCAAAGCATCTATAGCCTGCAACCATTTTTGCTTTCTACTTTGAGATTCGCGAAACTTCAAAGCGCGTTGAAATATCACCACCTCGAGGGAAAACGTGAACTGCTTAGAAAACAAAAAATATAATTCTTCACGACCAAGAATTCAGTTCGGCCGTGAGCAGCGCGGAAGGCCTAGAAATCCACGTTGCAAACCAACGTTAGCGAAGTGATGATACCCAATGGGCGCGATACCGAAAGAGTTAAGTAGGTTTTCGCAATGCCGGGCTTGTTGGTTGGTTGGTTAGTTGGGGTTCAGTGGCCCAGAGGCTACCCAGCCCATGCTTCGCCAGTCACAAGGGAATAGAAAATGCAGCCTTAAAGCAGGTAAACCTCCGTTACATAATATTTGGTGTAAAACACAGAAACTGGTAAATTGCACTAGCTGCTCATCTGCCAGTAATAGGGCAGGGTGTAAATGTATATGTAAGTTATGTAGCTTGTGTAAAAGCTTCTGTCTCTGTGTTTCAGAGTGTGGACATGTGATAAGGATATGTATCACTGTTAGAGGTTCATGGCATTTTTGGCGAGTTGGCGAGTTTTCTTTTCGAACGTGAAAATTGTGTGTCAGATGTGTGTGTCCAATCCGAATGTCGGACTTGTGACTGCGGGAGCACAACAATAATGGGAATATTTATTCGATCGAGTTTTGGTACCTTAGTCGACTGGATTTATTTGCTGTCCGCGCCGATCGTCTCACTCTAAGCGAGAGTGTGAGACGGGATGGGGATGAGAATGAATAGCGGTAAATAAACTCGAGCATGCGGTGAACTAACGTATGGAGTGAAAACCAGTCACTCACACTTTGCGTGAACTTGCGCAGGGGACCCGATGCATCGCAAGACGAGGACCCTTACTCCGACGGAGTTGTTCCCCTCATTTGCTGCTGCATCCTAATCTTGTTCGTCCTCATGATCATCCTACTTATCCTTATCTCCAACCTGCACGTCAGTGAGTACCTTCCTTTCTTTATGTGTAGTATTTTACCCGTACAACTTATACGCATAGTACATATATGGTGTCATTTCTAGCTGCACTTATTCTTTTTTTATATTGCCCGTGGCAGATATTACAATTCTAAACCTTGATAATTCATCGATGAGGTGACCATTACTTCTAAAAGTAAAAGTGCTTCATTGAATAATTAACATATTTACCCTAATTACATGTTCAATTATATATTTGTGGCACATATTTCAATCTACAAATTGCAGGCAATGAGTATGCAAGGTTTATCGACTTACAACAACTTCTGTGGATGTCATTGGCTTCTAGATGTGTGCTGGGATACTTGCAGTAAAAATGCACTGTTGTTACACTTGAAAAAGCGCACTTTTTTATTTATTGAAGCACAAAAATAAATTGAACGCAAGTATATTTCTTCGCACAGTTGGAAAATTAACTCGAAACTGGCGCAGTCTTCAGAATTTGTTTAAGGTCGACATGCCTAGCATACTCACTAGCTAAAAAGCGTACATTGAAATATGCGCAATAAAATAATTCATTATTAAAGTAATTAGGAAAAGTATGGTAAAGATGCAATGAATCATTCTGATTCTTCGCATATACGCAATGGTCCCCTCGTTAAATAATTTACATCAAATGTTACAATTGCGCCATCTGTCATAGTCAACTTTCAAAATTTATTGCGGTGAAAAAAAGTTGTGCAGACACCATCACTCCGGTACTCGACGTTAGGAGAGTAAGCTTGCAGGCAGCTGACTATGCAGCATTGTTTGGGATTCCGCAAACCGTTACCAGGTAGACCGATATGTACTTGTGGATGTCGCATTTTGTGTGTGAGTCAAGTGCAGTGAACAAGAATTAAGCGAGTGTAAGCGAGTGTAAGTACGTGTGGAAAGACATCAATACGACGGCGATAAGAACAATTGCATTATTTCTGCGAAAGCTCAAATATATGTGAACGAGTGCCGCAGAGGTGACGAAGTGGTAGGGAACACAGAAGCAAAATGCTCAATGACAGCAGCACGTGGCACCACTTGGAGGAGAAGAGCTGGTGTCTTTACGGCGACACTCTAGTAGCCTAAAACTCGTGTCCTCGTAATTCATTCAGATGAAGGACGTGGTGCAGCTGTTCGCATTGACCGAGCCACGCTGATTTCATTGGGTCATACCAAGGCGCAGTCTTAACGCAGGCGAGAACTTGCGTGCACAAGGAAGCCGTGCATAACCAACGCCACCTCAATTTTTTTATGTGGTGCTGACATAACGCTGGCTCGCGAGAGGGAGGGTGACATGGCGTCGCGGCGATGCACTCTCCCCTCACGAAACGCCTCACGGGCTACTCTCGCAGCTGGTGTTCTCTTTCGACCACTCCGCTCCGGCAATGCGTCCTTGTGCACGGCGTTCTAGTTCAATTGGCGCGATTTTGTTTTAGAGGCCGAATGCGCCGAGAGAGTGTGGCAAATGTTTACTTAAGCCTAAGCATTCTTCGCCACGGGAAATGCCTAGGGTAGACGCGTATAAGCTAGGAAAAGCAAGCGAGCAAAATTAAGCAAAAACGCAGTCAAGACCGAGCCAAACACTGCTTACGTATTATTAGGCAATTCACAGAATTTCCGTAGTCTTTGTTAACGAGATAATGGACTACCAAAGAAAAGACAGATGGGCACCGCATTACGGAGGAAATTAACGGCACTGTCTTTCAATGGAGCGGAGCAGGGTGTCACGGAGCTCATTACGTTAACATTTTTCTTGCACCTGTTAGCGGGCCTTCGGGCCCACAATTGGTTTTGACAAGTTAGTGAACGCTATTGAAATATATTGTCCAGTAGTCTATTTTTCATGTTCCCTGATTTTGCATGCAGAAACGTCCAGCCGCGTTTAACATTTCTCTACTAGTCTTCCTTTATTGTTCCTAAAACGCAAAGCCTCAGGTAGAGTTACTGTAGCCTCATTCACTTCAGCAGATCTATTGGGCCACGCTAATAAAATGTCGTATGGTTCTTGCGCTATTCCATTCACAGGACAGGTTTAGACATCAATGGCAAATTTCTTTTTATAACACCGTTTGCTAAGATGTCCTAATCTACGTTCGAGCAGTGAAGGACTGCGATTTGAAATATTACGAACGTCTAGGTTATTTGCTTTGCTGATTATTACATTTCTGATGCGAGCAGTTGCTGCATCGTTACGCTACCGTTAACCAGAATTCTTGACGCTCACCATGTGGTTAACCTAACATTTACTGGTCAGTGGACTGATTCATTTTTTCATCAACACCACTGGTGGCGCCATTTTCCAAAGATGATTAAAGTATATCATACAGTGCTTTACATGAAATGGGAGCTGCTATAATGAGCTTGAAATCAATGTTAATTTATTTCGCTGGTCGTTAGAACAATAAAAACACAAACGTTTCGAAAACATTGTGTTTGAATGAAGTGTTTAATAATAATAATAATAATAATAATAATAATAATAATAATAATAATAATAATAATAATAATAATAATAATAATAATAATAATAATAATAATAATAATAAACTCCTATTATATTTATAAAACCTAATAGATTCATCAGGCCTGCCAAAGCCACATTGGGCTTGACTGGCAGAGCGTGAAAGGCAGCATACAAACTCTTACAATACCAAGAAAAAAAAAGACATACAGGAAAGCGATAAATGTATATACGTACACTGATACACACATTATACGCACTTATAATACATGTACGTACACATACAAGTTTGAGAAGCGCATCTGGTGCGTACAATTATCACCATGCCATACGATTAGTTTGCATGGCACAGTAAAATGAGTACATGTATATAAACAACAGAATGAGTAAAAAAAAACGGAAATGCTCCATGAAACCTTTGCGGAAACAAACTGTCTAGTCACATTTTTCACCAAAGTCACTTCTTAAGCTTAACACAGGAGGCGGTAAGTGAGGTATATTTCTTTATATTTTATAACCGCTCAAATCGGCACGTTTTAGCGCTTTCTTGAACTTGTATTTTGATGTGGATTGCAGCACGTTACAAGGTAAATAATTAAACAACGCAGGAACATAGTAGTCGCGAATTCTTTTGCGGTATTTTGATGCACAACGAGGTATTTGATAACGCCAATTTGGTCTAAGGCTTCGGGGAGTTACATAAGGTACTTTATAACGATTGTCTCAGAAATGTCTCAGGGCTATTGTATGCGGTAAAGCTGAGGAAAAATCAAGCTTTGATAATACCTTAAAAATGTCGCTGTGGCCTTCAAGCCACAAGTCACAACATACGATTTCTAAAAGGGAGCGCATTAGTCAGTCAATTCTTTTTTGCCAACGAAGAGCACAATGTCCTTAGGCAGTAATTCCGTATCGGACAGCACTGCAGCACAACGCATGCGCGGTGTTTTGCTTGACTGATATTGGCATGGGGAGCCGGATTTTATAGGGTAAGCAAAGCACTGAGCGAATCCTGTGACATACAATAGAAACATGCGAATTCTATGATAACTCCCTGTCAAATCGCAAACCGACCTTTTCTACGGATTATGTGTAGCCGGGGGGGGGGGGGGGGGAGGGGGGTGTAAGATTGCAAGAACATGGATTGCGATGTGAATTATGTAATATTACTTCCCTAGTAAAGCGTACTCTCTTCAAAGGACTTCAAAACCAGACAAGTTGCGTTTTCAATACGTTAATGTCGATTAAATTTGTGGCGAACCAGTTAATTGCCTTCGTTGCTGCTTCTTGTAAATGAGAAGCTGCATCAGAGTATTGATTTGCAAGAGAAACTAACACTGTATCGTCTGCACAGTGAAATATCTTAATGGGGACTACATTAGGCAGATTATTAACGTAAATGTTAAATAGAAGAGGGCTTAATACTGAAACATGTGGAACACCGGCTTTGATTGGCGAAAGGCTGCTGTTAAAGTTTTGAACTGAGACGTACTGAAACCGGTCCCGGAGAAAATTATTGAGCAGTGTCAGAAACAAAACCACGGAATTCCATCATCGATAGCTTTGCTAACAACAAGTCATGGCAGACACTCTCAAATGCCTTGCTTACATCAAGAAACAATGCGCACGCTACCTGTTTAGTTTCGAAACAGAAATCCAGGAAATCGGAAAGATCATCCAAAAGTGCCTGAGTGCCTTTGCCATTTATAAAGCCGTATTTCTGCTGTGATAACACGTTGTTAGTATCAAGGAAGCTATTCATATTGAATAGCATATGCTTCTCTACAATTTGTGTTAGCAAGGTAAAACTGATGCAGGGCGGTAGTTTTCAACTTTGCCTCGAGATCCTTTCTTATAGAGTGGTATAACGATTGCCGTCTTCAATGTGACTTGAATAACGCCACACGACAAGATATGATTAATTATTGCTATCAAAACGTCCTTGATGTAGCAGTAGTTTCTTCGAAGCTCGATGACGGAGATGTCATCAGTACCTACGGACTTATTGATGTTAAGAATAAAAATAATTGTTTTTAGGTCACAATCAGTCAGTAACAGCAGATAAGCTGATTGCAAGTCACTTGTTTTAGTGTGCATGTAACGGGATGTGGTCTGGGAAAACCGCATATTCCAGAAGAGAAATCATTAAAATCATTTGCTATACTCTGGCCATCAGGTCAAAAGTGGGAAAGAAAGTAGTTATCGTTACGTAGTTTTTTACCAACACCTCTGAGGTAACTTATTAGGGACTGGGTTTTACGGTAGCGGTGTTATAAAATACCGCTACCAGCGCCATTCTTTTTGCACAAGTCACTGTTGTTTTGTTATTCCTTGAACTCCGTATTCCGTATCCGTTATTCCGTATCCTCGCATGCCTGCTAGCAGGTAGAAGTGTGGAATGTCCCACGTGTGACTCACGTATGGTGCGCATAATTTACTAATGTGTCCTGAATTTGTTTTCTAGCTGAATACGAGGACCCAGAGAGTAAGTGTTGTCTGCGTCTCTCCTTAGGCCCTGGTAACTTGCAGTACTGTATGGACCAAACTGAAGTTCTCTAGAGGACGCTTTTCCCTATGTAGTCCTGTATTATTACTCAGGAAAAGATCGTACTATTCTCATCAACTGCGCTGTACTAGATTGGGGAATAACGTACTGTAAAGAGAACTGTAAGGTATACTGAATATATCAAGCGGACTTGTGGACTTCTTAAAAGCTTTGTTGAACTTTCAATGTATCATTAAAAATGTTGTTCGACAACACTATATTTAGGAAATACTGAGCCATTAAGGTAACGACACCGTAAATAAGCAAGTATAAATTATACAATTTTGGAGGCGCTTGTCATGAGCAATCTAAAGCTTTAAAAAGCGTTGTTTTGTACACAGACATACCACTAACTTGTGAGCAGCACCTTTGGAAAAATATATTTTATTTATTTATTTATTTATTTACCCTCAGGGCCTTTCGGCATGAGAGAGGGGAGTTGGTTATAGAACAAATAAGAGGGAAAAAAAGTTACGAGCTTATACACAATATTTGCTAATCATACAATGTCAGCTGAAAGTATGATAAATACAGTAATGGAACATTACATATAAAATAAACGTTGAACAAGAAAAAAGAAAAACACTAGCAGTAGTTAGTACAAAAATTTGCTACTATATTGTGTTACCTATCGCTTTTCGAAAATAATCATTGTTATGAATGGAAACAATGTCACAAGGAAGTTCAATCCAATCTATCGACGTATGTGACAAAAATGAGTGTAAAAAATGTGTCCTGTTACATGCACCAATCCTAACTTTTTGTTGATGATCAGTACGGTGAGATAAGTAATATGGTTGCGGCATGAATTTTGTATGAAGTGAAGGGTGGTGAGAAAGCTCATTACAAAATTAAAGGCAAAAAATTCTTCGACGTGCTGCTAGTGGTTGAAGACCCAGATTCGATTTCATTGAAGATACATTCGAACCACGGTTGTAGTTCCAAAGAATAAAACGAGTGGCGTTGTTTTTTATTAGTTCAAGGGAATGTATTAGATTTTCGGGGAAAGTGTCCCATATAGCTGCAGCGTATTCTAATTTTGGGCGTAGCAGCGTTTTATAAAGTAGTAATCTTAAAGGAGAGGGAGCACGAGAAAAGTTACGGCGTAAGTATCCCAGCAAGCGGTTGGCTGGGTTATTATATATGCGATGTTATGATTCCACGTTAATTTAGTTGTTATATGCAGACCTAAATACTTATATGAACTTGTCGATTCTGAATCAACTTGATTCATGTAGTACACAGGCAGGTTATCGTTAGATCAGAGTACTCTAAGAAATTTGCACTTGCTAATGTTGTGTTCCATTCGCCACCAACAGCACCATTTGCTGACGTTATTAAGATCGGCCTGAAGCAGGGTGATGTCGTGTTCGTTAGTAATTTCTCTGAGGATTACGCAGTCATCTGCAAAGAAATGTACGTCAGAAGTTATTGCTGAAGGTAAGTCATTAATACAGATAAGTAATAATAGAGGTCCTAGGACGGAGCCTTGTGGCACACTGGACTGAACGTCCCTATAAGGTTAGTCATGATCATTAGCTGTTACAAACTGAGAACGATTAACGAGAAATGACTCAATTCATTTCGGAACGTTATGATCGAGGTTTAATTTTCTTAGTTTATAAAGTGAAAGCTTATGACACACTTTATCAAAGGCTTTCGAAAAATCTAAAAAGACGCAATCGGCAAGAGAAGAATGGTCAAGTATTTGGTGTAGTTTGTGAGTGAATGTTAACAATTGTGAATCACAAGAGAATAATTTTCAGAAACCATGCTTTGATGACGAAAAAAGTGAATTATATTCAAGAAAATTCACAAGTTTAGTAAAATCAATATGTTCTAGCAGTTTGCTACAGGTAATGGGTAATGATATCGGACGATCATTTCCAGGTGATGGCTTGCTGCAAGATTTACGCAAAGGAATTGTTTTTTCCTATTTTACATTCTGGAGGAACGGTAGACGTGTTGAGTGATTGCTTAAATATTTTGGTTAATATAATGAAACTATAAGAGCAGGTGTTATTCAGAAATTTAGCACTGATGTTATCAGAGCCGGGAGACGAATGTATGTATTTTCAATGAATCTATTAGTCGAATAACTCCGGGAGCTTCAACAGTCACTGGAGACATAGTTAAGAAGTTATAGTGATTCAGGACAGGTAGTTCAATTTGAGCTGTGCAAGAAATTTTTTTAAACAAAGGTATTATTCAGGAGAGTTGCGCATAGGTTTTTCGGAACAGAGTGACCAGAGCACTTGTTAAGAGTGATAGAATCATCGGCAGGTGGATGTATGACGCGTCACAACTTTTTAGGTAGGTTATTAGAATGTATGGTAATGTGGTTGATAAGAACGTTTCTTTAGCGTATTAGAGAGCGGCTACACAGGAGTTAGATGCTAATGTGTAGGCTTTCCAACCTGAGTCAGTGGGTGATTGCTTCGCGGAACGAAACTGTCGTCATTTTTTGTTGAATAGTCGCTCTAAATGATAATTGTACCAAAACGCGCTGGTTGCTTGTTATAGTATGGATTGTGTTGTGTTTACTAATTAAGTGATTTACCTCTGCCGAAAACATATTGCAGTTTGACTGCACACTACGATTTTCAAAATAATTCATGAAATAGACTCAGCTCATTATTTACTGCTTAAAGTTAGCGCTCTTATAGCCTCTATTTATTTTTTTTACTCTTCGGAAGTTTCAGAAACGAAGCTATAATTTGAATATTTAGCAATAGGTGATCACTAATACCGGGTAAGTATTGGATGGCAGAGGCATAATTGGGACGATTGGTTAGGACGAAATCGATAACGGTAATTGTGAAAAGAATGCTAATTGTGAAAAGTGTGACAATTTTAAGTAGGATGCAAGCTCGTACCCTATTTTCGCGATTCTAAGCACCCCCCTCTACCTTCGCGAAAGAATTTGGAAAAAAAAGTTTGCATGTGAATCTAAGCACCCCCCTATTTGTTAGGAAGAGCGCGTAGCCAAGACCGCCAAGCGTGCTTGCTCGCTCCGTCATCGAGCCGGAGCCGTCGGAGTCCCGAGGTGGAACGGCGTCCGCGGCGCGATATTGCCGCACAGCCGGACTCCAGAGCCGCGCGGACTCGTGAGTGGCAGTGATAGTGGCTAAGCATCCGACAGAAGCGGTGGACTCACTGTCTGCACTGATTTTTCTTTTGGATGGTTGCAAAATAAAGTGTTAGTCCTCGCACCCATCTCGTTGTGATGTCGCAACGAAAAGGGGGAGGGGGGGTCATTCCAGATTTTTCGAATCTAAGCGCCCCCTCTCACTTTGGGCATCGCGATCCCGAAAAAAAGGGGGTGCTTAGAATCGACTAAATACGGTATGTCACATTCCTCCGCTTCTGATTGTCCGAGGGATGTATCTTTCAGAACTATAATACATGTTTCTGTACAAGTGTAAACGCGATTTCTCACTTCATTTAAACATACTCGGAGTTCGCTAATTTTGGTAAGTGGCATAGAACTTGAATTTTGATTGCTTGGGTCAATCGCATTGTTATCTCCTAAATGTAGCAACTCTCCTAAATGTAGGAAATAATTTTAGTGGTTGTCTATTAGACCATGCCTGCGTTTCACACCTAATTCAAGAGGAAATCTTGAATAGGTGACTTTTCTTTGGAACCAACATTGAACTTGTCCTTTACTTTGCAGAGACTGTGTCGGTGTCGTACAGCAATATGTTCCATGGGCCACCTGGAGCAGGTGAGTTAGTCGTTATTTGAGTTTGCTTTTTATTGTTTCCCATGTAAACCGCATATGGGAGAGAAATTTCTGTTTCGATGCTTGAGGCATGCCTGCAAGCTCCCCACACTCCTATCAGATATATAGAGTACGAGGAGCACTATGTATTCAGCATTTTTGACGAATCAAGTTTTTAACTTGACGACTTAGTTCGTTGATTTACTGCACTGGTGTGAACTATTTCTAAATCAAATCTGTTTTTATCTGAAAGCCAAGATAACATGTCCAGAAAATGGTTATGCAAGGCTCCTACGTGGCGACATGCCTTTAGGAGTACACTTAAAAATAGAAACTTAATAATGAATAACATACAGGGAAAGTGTTGAGCATAGTTAATAAAAGATTCGTAGAAACTCATAGCTATCTAACACAAAGGGCACGTAATGCGAAGACGTGGGATTGTTCCCCACCCGCGGCACGTTGTTTATTTCATCCACTTTCATTCCCATTAACTTTTGATTTCTTCAATTCAATTAGTAAGTACAAGTAATTTCCCTTAAGTTGCCCTTGGTATCTTTGCTTATTGGCTTCTCATGATATGATTAATAAAAATTGGGCCCCACGGTTAACCCCTTTCTTCACAAAGGGAACAAAAAAACTTTACAAAGCACCAATTGCTGCTAGGACATTATAATTGATTACTTAGATTTAGGTGCACGTTAAAGAATTCCAGTTGGTGAAAATTATGGTGAGCTCCCCACAAAGGCCTCCTTCACAATCGAATCGTGGTTTTGGCATGCAATGCCCATAATATAAATCTTTAGAAATTCACATCTCAAAATTGATGTCATCTTGTGAATTTGCTTCAGATGGATATGACTTTCATAAACAGCTGCTACAATTCGCAAAATACAACATCTGCCGCAAGGAACTGAAGTTGACTACAAACAAAAGGCTCTTAATTACTCAGCTTTTTATTTTGATTGCTCGAGTCGAAACTATCTGCATCAAAGAAGGATATAGTTCGACAACTAGGACTGTGCTAGATACCACAAGTGATATTTAAAACTTCAATGGCGAAAAAGAAGAAGCAAGAGAAACCACGTATGTATTCCCTTGAGATACGAAGACAGCTAGGAGCTCCTTTCCAATTTGCTTCTTGTTACCGACTTGCGTTTTACGAACCTGAACATTGTCCAGAATTTAGCAACCCGGACAGCCTCGGCGCGAAGTGCGGGTTGCGGAAGGTTGAAAAGGATATTGTGGATGCAGTTTTTTGCATTTGTACAGAGAAAAACTTGCATGATAGAGCCGTTCTATTATACACGGGAATGCGGGGAATGGGGAACTTCAGGTTGGAACTTTCTGGGAGAGTCAGGGCACCTTGTAGCCTGGGTAGGCACGCTCACTCAAGGGTCGACTGCCTCTTAGATGCTCCACACTCATTTCACATTCGTGAAGTAGAACACGTGTAAGTGGCATTGAGTGTGAGTGGAGGTGAGTGCTAAAGAAAGCGAGTTCTGTGAAGGTGTGGTCGACACAAGTTATGTGCATGGGTGAGGGCTACTTGGCGTGAGCACTAATTCAGCTTGGTAATGGTATGTTTTGGCGTTAGTATGAACGTGATTGAACTTGGATCTCTTACTGGACGTGAGTATGTATGCTAATGCATTCTTGTGAGTGGGAGTGAACGCGAGCTTGATTCGGTGCCAGTAAGCGTAATAGAATGAACTATGAGCGCTTGGGATCTAGTGTTGGTCAGGTAAATAGACTCGGGCAGAAGCGAGAGTGAGTACCGAGGAGAGTGAGTGCACAGGAATGTGAGTTAGTACATAGCCTGCGAAAAAGTAGGTGGATAAGTGTGAGGGAGTATGCACCCAATTGTGGCTATCCGAGCGTTGTAGGCGCGTTTTGACAGCAGTGGTGTGTCAGAATAGCCCAATATTTGCTAAAAAGTGCTTTTCACCTCGCCGCTGATATACGCTAGTTTCCAATGGATCGCCGCGTGTGTAGACAAAGCGCGTAGGCCAAAAACACCATAGCCTCGACACAAAGCACAAGCGTATCGCCAGTGTACCCTCTCGACTCACCACCTGCGCGTCGTGCGTAGATGGTGCTTTATTGAAGCCTACCTACGGTATTCAGTGAAAACAGTGAACAGACAGTGGCAATACAGGGCCAGGAAATAGCTGAGGCAAAAAGATATAAATACCTTAGTACATCGATAAACGAAAGCAACACATATATGGAAACACAAGAAAAAAAATGGCTGTGGCTTAGCTAAGGTTAAGCCCAGGATGCGAAGCATACTAGCCTTTATTTTAGTTGTTGAACCACTGTTTAGCCTGGTGAACTGCTGTTGCTTGGCTATATTTGGTTCGGCTAGACGAAGAAACAACTCATGCATTACTGCTTCGCCTTCAAGAGTGGAACGCGACAGCGTTCTCGTCGACCCGCCAAGGGGTGTAAGACAATGGGCTACAGGGCAGCGACTACGCGCCCCGCATTGGACGCGGTGAGCGTCGAGCAAAGCAGCGTTCGACGCGGCAACGAAATGTGCGCCTGAGCAAGAGACGCACGCCTTAGAAACAGCTCGTTTCTAAGGCAACACCGCATTCACTATAGGCGCTTTTGTACCACTTTGAAGCATCGTACTCGTGGCTCAGTGGTAGCGTCTCCGTCCCACACTCCGGAGACCCTGGTTCGATTCCCACCCAGCCCGTCTTGCAAGAGTTCAGCCGAAGCCACTTCTCCTCTGTCGTGACGTCACGGTGTCACGTGGTTTCAAGGCGACACCGCCGCGCCTGAGGAGCTGGGCTGAGCTCTCGTAATATGCTTCGCATAAAAAAACAGCAGCAAAGTGGAAGAGAAATGCAGCCATAACGAAACACAGAGCTTTATGGGGATACAATGGGTACGAGGTTCTCCGGGGCATGCGGAAAGCTGTAATGGCTCCAGGGCTTACTTTTGGAAATGCCGTTGCTTGCTTTAAAGCAGGGGTACAATCAGGACAGTGGCACGCCTCGCATTGGGCGCTCACGGGAAGACTACAAATGAAGTTGGGCAGAGTGATATGGGCTGCACAAGCATTGGAGTGAGGGATGCTCACAGCAAAATTGATTATGAAGAACGATTGTGGAACATTGAAGAAAATAAATGCACTGGGAGAGTACTGAGGTATCTATACAGAAAAAAGAAACATTGATTCACAATGGAGGAAAAGAACTAGGAAGCTCACGAACAAGTACGCAGCAGGAGGATGAGCAACACAGCAAGAAAGAACGTCAAGCGAAAGTCAGAGGCTGACATAATCTCATGGGACGCGGCAATGTAAAAAAAAAAAACAACCTGTCATGAATAATTGATTAAGAGGACAAAACGAAATCAGGAAAGAAACAATTTATAATAACTCAAAGGTAAGCTCATTAATTTTCGAAGCGAGATCAGGACGCCTTAGAACGCGCACCTATAAAGAGAGATATAAGAAGGAAGAGGAAACCTTAGCTTGCTGCGGTAAAACTAAGGGAACGGTAGATCATGTTGTATCAGAATCTGAAGATATCTGCCCAGTGATCGATGTAGGCCCCACTAGCCTCTTTGATGCCCTTGGGTTCAGCGAGAGCAGGGGCAAAGTAAGCATGTCGGCAATAGAGATTAGTAAGAGGTGATTTGAAGATTGGTAAAAGAAAAGTAGGAAAAGGTCCAAAAAATAGAGGCGTACAACAACAAAGTTCGCAATAGGGGGTCAGGAAACTTGGTTATGGGAATTCATCGTGCGATCTGTTATTTTCTTTTTTTTCTATTTTTCAACCTAGGTAGGGCATTAGGCAGTAACATAGCAAGAGCTTGGTGGCGCAACCCACCACCCCGTTCTAAAGGGGACGCTCATAACATCCATACACCATCCTACAAGCGAAACAATTATACATATAATAAAGCTTCAACGGCAAACTGAAAATAGTCAATGGGTTTGTCTCTTTGGCTGGTGCCGTCATGTACTGCAGAGGAGCTTTATCTCAGTTTCATGCCAGCCTTGTAATGGGTAGGCCACGTATTATGCGGACCAAGAAAGAACAGCATGCCCACGAAGAATGACTGCGTGAGCAGAAGTGGTAATGGGTGCGAAGACGGCGGAATGCTGCTAACACCAAGTCTACCATAGCGACCACAAAGCTATAGTCACCCTAACGACAAAATAGTAAAGACGGTAGAAAATGACAATTAATGTGGTATGTGTCTTTACATAAATCAGTACAGTTTATAATCATATATAAAGCTTCGCTGGTCATCCTCCTTCAGAGAGTTGAACGGCACTAAGTTTTTTTTCTTTACTTTTATGTCAAATCATGACCTCTTAATATGAAAACGTGTTTTGGATTGGCCGGTTATATCGAAAGAAATCAATACCGGTCGGCGGCTAAAGTGCAGAAAAAATTTGCAATAGCACATTTTGCCTGTTTGTAATATGCCATGACGCTCTGTGTCAGTAGCTGCCGTGAAATACAACCGTTCAAACTTCGTCGCACACTTCATCACCGGCAGTTTCTGTTGGACGTGATAAGATGGATGCGATTCTAGCATTCCTGTAGCATTCGGTTTTAATAATGCCTGTATCGAACGTTGAAATAAAAGGCGAGTCCTCTAATTTACGTGCGAACTATTTTATAAAATGGGGATGCACATTAGAGTCAATCTCTCAAAGTACTTAGTAAACCACCACCATGGTTGTAATCGTGTTAATGATCGAAGTTACAAATTTGACGTCCTTTCAACCAAAGTACATTCGCCTCGCCCGAGAGCTCCCCTGCAACGACCGCCACGTATATGCATATAGCCGTTTTCCACAAGGAATTACACATAGTCTATAATAATCACCGCCCCTTCCAGTCCGTCGAGATGGTCGAACATCGAAGCCGTGTTAGTTAACCAAGTGTTACACCATGGAAGTCAAACTTCGCAATTACTCTATATTGTAGATCTATTGTTCCACCATTCTTTCACCATTATTTCACCCCATTTTCGCTTTTGCGTGCTTCACGTTGTACACATGCTTTAGGAGTGTTTTTTTTTTTTTTTTACGGTTCTCCAAGCGTTTTCTTTTTAGCTGTGAGGTTTCTTTCAGTGTTTCGCGTGCTTTTTTTACGTTCAAGCCTCACGCGAAACCGGACCTCGTGCGCTTCTAGTATCGCGTTTCAATCGATGGCCACCGTGCGTTGGCCGCAAACCACCAGCGTAACAGTTGTTTCATTCGCGGCAGGGTGGAATCAATCGTCGAGAAATTCGACGCCAAACTAGCTCGATCGCCGAAAATGCACCGTTGACAACCGTATAAGATACGCGTGTAAGATAGCATTCCCACGCCGAAAAAAGAGTCACCCCAACAGCTTTCCCCCTGTTGAGCACTTCTTTTCCTCTCGCGCTAGGTCACGTGGCCCCTTTTTAGCGAAGTCCGACAACGACGACGCAGGGTCCGCATAAACAGCTTTGCCGTAAAAAAAGCTCGAATGTCAGTAAAGAACAATGAATAATAAACTTAGTTTATAAAGTGTCTGCGAAAAAGTGGACCCAGTAAACAAAGACAAAATGCGAAAGGGTTCTTCTGATGATTTCACGTAATCAAATTTTATTGTTGCTCTACGATTACGTTTTAGGCGAAGCCATTTTGAAGACATGCCAAGCACGTCGTTGTCCGACAATATATTGGTTCCACAGCATCCATTAGGAAACTCTCTAGGCAGTGTTTCCACAATTACGTCTGTGAAATATTACGAGAATGTTTAGAGCACGTACAGCTTCCATTAGGCTAAACAGGCAAATGCCAGTGTTAGCAGGAAACATACTTCTTGGTCTATATAACTGCGTCAGCTAGTACATAGCAGTCACCAACGAACGCTAATTGTTTGCACCACTAGGTATCACTCTCCAGCGCTGCTCTTCCAGAGTACACTGTCAGCTTCGTTCAGTAAGGATAACTCTTCAATATCCCATGCGAAAACATTGCAGAAACGTATCTTCTATTTTACTTGGAAAAGTGCGTAT
The DNA here is from genome assembly GCF_038994185.2 of Dermacentor albipictus. Lineage (NCBI taxonomy): Eukaryota > Metazoa > Arthropoda > Arachnida > Ixodida > Ixodidae > Dermacentor > Dermacentor albipictus. The sequence goes on from NC_091821.1 coordinate 442,641,751, forward strand.
GACTAAGGCGTCAAAAGGCTTCTGATATTGCTCGACAAGTGTCCATACCCATTATCCCCATACCGAAGTGTTCACACCCATTTACCCATCTCTTGACTACTAGTGGCGCGCTTACCTTAACAGCGAACTGCCCTCTACTTTTGTCGCCATCCGCAACGCATATACGCTGCTGCATCTAACTTAACCTCAAAGATTATTTTCGGTGAGAGCCTCGGGGCCTGATAAACCGTCAGCGTGTCATTGCCGGAACAGGCTAAAGCTGAGCAATTAAGCACGTGTACAGCGCGCTGCCGATAACACGCATTTGAATCGGCAGCCGATTACTTCCGTTTTACACAGGTCGATGATTCCGAAACGTCAGTTTCAATGTTGGCGTCGTTCCATCTTGCTGTAGAAACTACGGCATCCATGGGTGGTCACTGCACCATCAAAGTGACTTTAGTGTTAAGTCCATGTTGTATCTAGAAAGCCTAGGGCTGTGACATGGCCTTGGGCACGTTGAAGTTCTGGTAGTTATGTACCAAGATAAGCGCATTGCACAGGAACGCAGCATTCGTTGAAATTGAACAATGTACACGAAGTAAGAAATGTTACCTTCTTAGACCAACCTGAATAGCTTAGCCACTGAAGATTGCAACATCGACTTGATGGAAGGAAATCAGCAGACTCTGAACGTCCCCGATAGAATGACAGCATCACCACATTCTCTTTCCCCACATTTCTTCGCCACTAAATTCAATTCAACAGTTTTGCGTTAAAATTCATAAAAATGAAAAAATTTAAGAAGCGAACTTCTTTTTCATGTTTCTGCATTCTCAAATTTATTATTAGCGTAAGAGAAACCGGACATTCATATCATCTAAAAATCGTTTTACAGGCTAGGATCTCATATTTCGAAGACTGCAGGGGGACCAATTACGAAAAATAAATAGATTAATAATGCATGGGTCAGTGACAAGAAAAAAAAAAGTAACACTGATGAAGCAGTAGCTACAACAAAATACAGCAATATCACATCTGTAAGAACGCAGCAATGAATACATGAAACAAAAAAAAATCTCCTAATACAAATAATTAGGCAGGACCTGCTAAAAAGATTATCATGACAGAAGGAAAAATTTCGCAGCTTTTTTATATCTCTAAAGGTTACAGTGCGACTCCAGGTTGGGTGGTAGTGAGTTCAAAATTGAGATAGCCGCAAATAACACGGTTTCAATTCCGCCATTACTGTGAGTCGTGTTAATCAAAAATTCCTTCCGACGCGACACGCGTCCACTTACTGTTTTCTAATAAGTCGTTGTTCGAAATGTTGTTGACCATTTTTCTTTTAAACAACTAGCAGGTAAAATGAAATTGAAATAACCTTCTAAGATATAAATAGTTTACTTCCTAAGTAATGCAATTCGCATTAAAAAGGCAAAGACTGAGGGTAGTGATACGGACTGTGTAGTTCTGGACGTGTTGCGCTGATGAAATGTAGGATTAATATGTCGTTCCCCAGGTAGCCATACCATGGTTTGCATGACTGTGGACGATGAGAACTAGCCACATAACAAGGTGTTAAGGGAAAATACCGCCTAGCTTTAATTAATGCATGAGTACAAAAGTCGTTTAACGTCCAGTTACGTGAAAACTAGGTTCAAGAAATCAATCCACGACAAAAGCAGAGATAGTTATAGGAGCTAGCGCCACAACTGCGGGAGTAGATATCGGCTTATGAAAGGTCCCAAAAATCATGGATTTAGTTGTAGACTAATCTTAGTTTTAATCATGAATTTAGTGCTGAAGTTAAAAACCATGCTCCAGAAGAGTGAGCACCACGTGCAATACATCTAGACTGCGAATAAATGAGAAACTCAAATTCGCACCCTGAAAGGTTATCAGGATGAGAACCTAATAGCATTGGAATCTAATAAGGTATATTGAGATCTAATAGGTTTATTTTCATATGGTTTACTAACACAGTGTTCTTGCTTTGTAAAGGTGAGCTGTTCAGGGCATTCTTAGTAGCTGATAAGAAGTCAGCTAGTGATGATGAAGGAGAGTGATAAATGCTAGCAAGAATTTGATTATTTGGATTAAATGTGACGTAAGCTTGCTCTATTTGTACCCAAACCGATTCCCAAAATGGAATCTTAATGGAAAGATGTAGTCTGCGAGTGTAATTGATGTGAAGGAGAAATAAAAATATCTGAGACTCCTTGAGCATCAGATATACGCGGACACCACGCCGATTTGTCTAACGGAAAACCTAACAGATTAGCATCACTCACAGAAAGCCAGGTCTCAGATACAGATATCAATTAAAAAGCATGCTTCAATAAACCAATGATATCAATAACTCTATAAATATTCATTCGTAGGCTGCGGGCGTTGAAATGAAATACAGAACGATGTTCGTCTAAAAGCGATGAATTGAACTTGACAGCAAGAAACCACATGAAGTGTCAGATGCGCAGAAAATGAAAAAAAAGAACACAAAATTTTGCAAGCACAAAGACTCCTCGTACTTGCTAATAATATTGTGCAAGTAAAAATGAATTGGCATGTATGTGCAACATGCAAAAATTAATTATGCAGAATCCGATTTTTCTGACTCAGTCAACTACAGCATGAGTTTCCGCCCTCTTGACTGCCTAATAAACTTCACGTATTACGCTACTTTTAGACTGGTGGCAATTTGTCCTTCTCTTCTGCGCCTGCTTGGTATGGCTGACCGACTCCTTGCGTTCTACTTTGAAAACAGGACAGAACGCTAGCGACAGCGATGAGCAGGCGACAGCGGGCTCTGGGCAAAACAGCACGAGACCGGGCCCACATCCTGGCAGTGGACAGCACAAAGGCGGGCATGATAAGCATGGTGGCGGCCATAATAAGCATGGTGGCGACCATATACCTGGTGGCAAGAGTGTGCCTGGTGGCAGACCTATTCCAGGTAGATACCAATTTAAAACAATTTAGATACCAATTTGAGTGACCTCTAAGTGAACGCTGAATCAATAAGCTCAGTGATTCGGTGAATAAAATAACATCTGCCGTTGTTGATCTGCGACGTCCTCTACCCTCATCAGCTCCAAATGTTTTCTGTGTCAGCCTTTTCGGTAGTTATTCGGGTGCGTTACACAAGGCACTGCCCTACGAGCTGACAGGCATTTCACGTACATTTCACGCATCCCATCATAGTTGCTGCTTATTCCACGCATGGTAATCATTTCATGGCAGAACGTATGTGCTTTTCATAGGCATGAGGCGTGCTCCATGTCGTGCCTGCTCATCCGTGTTCCTGTGCACGACATCGGAAAAAGGTTTGGTATTGTGTACTATTTCTGAACTGAACACAAAGGTATAAAAGAGGCAATTTTCGACGTCGTCGAGAGGTCGTCGAGCAGAAGCATTGACACAGAAGTGAAAGTTACACTAATAAAGTGCCCCTCACCAGGCTTGGGCATTGGAAGCAGACAAGCGCTGTGCATATAGCAAGCAGCGATGCATATCATATTGACCGCAAATAAAGACGGGGACAGAAGGAGAGAACACATAAACAGCACGGGCGGTATTTCTTCGTTCGGGGACACCAAAGACGATGGAACACGGAAAGTGTTATGTGTTCTCTCCCTCTGTCCCCGTCTTCATTTGCGGTCAATTTAATATGCAGTCAACACCAACTAGGTCAAAGTGAAGTTCTTCTGAAGCAGTGATGATGGTGTCTGCCAGGTATATACTCGTATTACCGCAAAAGCAGCGCAAAATATTAAAAATAACACGCAGCCTTATTTACCCAGCAGCTACTTCACCAGCAAGACTGACGCGGCATGGTGCATACAACTCAGCCGCTCTCCGCTCTGCGTGCGAATAGTGAACAGCGGCAAGGGCAATAGAATGAGGGAGTTCGTGACACGCACAGGGGGTAGAACCGTCCCTGTAAATGCGCCTGGCCAAAATAGCAAAGACAGCAAGAATAGGTAGAAAGTTTGCCTGCGGCTGTGTTCATGTCATACAACGTAGGACCTCGGCTACTTTGACGGAGAAAACAGGAGTGTCGCTAACGGGCACTGGTTGATGAAGCGGATAGCTCTGTGCTGCTGAGAGTGGGAGCCTTGCGTGATTTCGACAAACCCGTTTCACAAGTTCATGTTACAGCCTTTGAATTTGCGACGGCGGAAGTGGGGCAGATAGACCGTTGACTCATTCGTGCAAGTTTTTTCGATCTCCACAGGTGCGGAGGTGGTATATGAAATCGCACACGTTACGTTCCCACAGAATCTATAAGAATACTCAAAATTAGACACGTCGCAGTGGAAGAAGGCAGTTAGCGAAGCTATTTCGTTGGAATTTGTAAGCGAACAGAGGTGAACTGCAAATAATACTAAAACAGACGCTGCCCCATGTGGTTTTGCTGCTCTCTCTACTTTTTCTGTGTGTCAGCTTGCGCTTCAAGATTTTTCTTGTGAATGTGAGTGGCACCTGCATGAGTTCAATGCATTAGCAGTCGGAGTGTGAAATTGAAAACATAAACTATGTGCGTGAAGTGAGGGAAGCAGATCCCATGGCAGAGGTGGGAGGGAATCGGAGAGGTTAGAAGAGTGTGTATCTGCATATGTGTGCCTATATAAGTAGTGCAGCTGATGGAGGTCTGCTGTGGACCAAAGTCAATTGCACTGCGCTCCACGAAGAAATAGAGCGTGCGTCGAATAAGCTCGTGAGCATCACGTTGCAATGCGGCGAACGCAGTTTCAATCATGGATTCCGGGTACGGCGTAAGTGTGACGCATTTCTCTCGCAATTAGCAATAAATTGCTGATTAATTTTTGAAATTTCGTTTAATAACATGGATTCCATTCCTCAAAAATGTGCGACGCAATGTTAACGCATTTCTCTCGCACTTAGTGCGACATCGCTGCCGAATCCTTGAAATTTCGTTTGATCACTGTAAGGCTAAACCAGTTTCACGTAAGTAGCATCGAATTAAAGCTATGCTGAATGATCCGGACAGGCCGCCATTGGAATCTGAACCTGGCAACGTTTAACGTTAGAACGCTATCTATTGAGGCGAGTCTAGCAGTGTTACTGGAGGAATTAGAGGGTAGTAAATGGGATTTAATAGGGCTCAGTGAGGTTACGAAGACAAAAGAAGCATATACAGTGCTAAAAAGCGGGCATGTACTGTGTTACCGGGGCTTAGCGGAGAGACGAGAACTAGGAGTCGGATTCCTGATTAATAAGGAAATAGCTGGTAACATACAGGAATTCTATAGCATTAACGAGAGGGTGGCAGGTGTTGTTGTGAAACTTAATAAGAGGTACAAATTGAAGGTGGTACAAGTGTATGTCCCTACATGCAGTCATAATGACCAGGAAGTCGAAAGCTTTTATGAAGACGTAGAATCGGCGATGGGTAAAGTCAAAACAAAATACACTATACTAATGGGCGACTTCAATGCCAGGGTAGGCAAGAAGCAGGCTGGAGACAAGTCAGTCGGGGAATATGGCATAGGCTCTAGGAATAGCAGAGGAGAATTATTAGTAGAGTTTGCAGAACAGAAGATTATGCGGACAATGAGTACCTTTTTCCGCAAGCGGGTTAGTCAAAAGTGGACATGGAGGAGCCCGAATGGTGAGACTAGAAATGAAATCGACTTCATACTCTGCGCGAACCCTGGAATCATAAAAGATGTCGACGCGCTCGGCAAGGTACGCTGCAGTGACCATATGACGGTAAGAACTCGAATTAGCCTAGAATTGAGGAGGGAACGGAAGAAACAGGGTACACAAGAAGCCAATCAATAAGTTAGCGGTAAGAGGGAAACTAGAGGAATTCCGGATCAAGCTACAGAAAAGGTATTCGGCTTTAACTCAGCAAGAGGACCTTAGTGTTGAAGCAATGAACGACAATCTCATGGGCATCATTAAGGAGTGCGCAGTAGAAGTCGGTGATAACGCCGTTAGACAGGAAACCAGTAAGCTATCGCAGGAGACGAAAGATCTGATCAAGAAACGCCAATATATGAAAGCCTCTAACCCTACAGCTAGAATAGAACTGGCAGAACTTTCTAAGTTAATCAACAAGCCTAAGACAGCGGACATCAGGAACTATAATATGGATAGAATTGAACAGGCTCTCAGGAACGGAGGAAGCTTAAAAACAGTGAAGATAAACTAGGAATCGGCAAGAATAAGATGTGTGCGTTAAGAGACAAGGCCGGCAATATCGTTACTAATATGGATGAGATAGTTCAAGTGGCTGAGGAGTTCTATAGAGATTTATACAGTACCAGTGGCACCCACGACGATAGTGTAAGAGAAAATAGCCTAGAGGAATTCGAAATCCCACAGGTAACGCCAGAAGAAGTAAAGAAAGCCTTAGGAGCTATGCAAAGGGGGAAGGCAGCTGGGGAGGATCAGGTAACAGCAGATTTGTTGAAGGATGGTGGTCAGATTGTTCTAGAGAAACTGGCCACCCTGTATAGGCAATGCCTCATAACCTCGAGCGTACCGGAATCTTGGAAGAACGCTAACATAATCCTAATCCATAAGAAAGGGGACGCCAAAGACTTCAAAAATTATAGACCGATCAGCTTACTGTCCGTTGCCTACAAAGTATTTACTAAGGTAATCGCAAATAGAATCAGGAACACCTTAGACTTCTGTCAACCAATGGACCAGGCAGGATTCTGTAAAGGCTACTATCAATCAAGTGATTGAGAAACGTGGAGAATATAACCAGCCCTTATATATAGCTTTCATTGATTACGAAAAAGCGTTTGATTCAGTCGAAACCTCTGCAGTCATGGAGGCATTACGGAATCAGGGTGTAGATGAGCGATATGTAAAAATACTGGAAGATATATATAGCGGCTCCACAGCCACCGTAGTCCTCCACAAAGAAAGCAACAAAATCCCTATAAAGAAAGGCGTCAGACAGGGAGACACGATATTTCCAATGCTATTCACAGCATGTTTACAGGAGGTATTCAGAGGCCTGGAGTGGGAAGAATTGGGGATAAAAGTTGATGGAGAATACCTTAGCAACTTGCGATTCGCTGATGATATTGCCTTGCTTAGTAACTCAGGCGACCAATTGCAATGCATGCTCACTGACCTGGAGAGGCAAAGCAGAAAGGTGGGTCTGAAAATTAATCTGCAGAAAACTAAAGTATTGTTTAACAGTCTTGGAAGAGAACAGCAGTTTACGATAGGTAGCGAAGCACTGGATGTGGTAAGCGAATACATCTACTTAGGGCAGGTAGTGACCACGGATCTGGATCATGAGACTGAAATAACCAGAAGAATAAGAATGGGTTGGGGTGCGTTTGGCAGGCATTCTCAAATCATGAACAGCAGGTTTCCACTATCCCTCAAAAGGAGAGTGTATAACAGCTGTGTGTTACCAGTACTCACATATGGGGCAGAAACCTGGAGGCTTACGAAAAGGGTTCTGCTGAGATTGAGGACGACGCAACGAGCTATGGAAAGAAGAATGATGGGTGTAACGTTAAGGGATAAGAATAGAGCAGATTGGGTGAGGCAACAAACGCGGGTAAACGACATCTTAGTTGAAATCAAGAAAAAGAAATGGGCATGGGCTGGACATGTAATGAGGAGGGAAGATAACCGATGGCCACTAAGGGTTACGGACTGGATTCCAAGGGAAGGGAAGCGTAGCAGGGGGCGGCAGAAAGTTAGGTGGGCGGGTGACATTAAGATGTTTGCAGGGACAATATGGACACAATTAGTACATGACCGGGGTAGTTGGAGAAGTATGGGAGAGGCCTTTGCCCTGCAGTGGGCGTAACTAGGCTGATGATGATGATGCTGATGATGATTATGATGAATGATCGTACGTTTTATGATGATCTCACATTATATTCATTATGTACACGGCAACACAAAACAAGGCAAAGAAGTAAATAGGGCGGGCGTTAACTTATGACCATGCTCGCAATTGTGATCATGGAAACCTATGCATGATAGCGTCTGTTTGACATCGATGCGATTACTACGACGGCATGGCAATGGCGAAATTGTTCCCGATTTATTGACGAATGCATGATTATGATGGGATGACGAACAAGAAATGACGATTGATCGACTAAAGTGGTATGACGACGACGAAATGGGGATATTGCGATGTAGGTACTAAAATAATGAGGATGGTGAAATGACAGCGAGACGACGACGCCGTGACGAAAATGGTATGAAAACTGTGTGGTGGCGATGGCTGATGACGACGGCACAAGAACCGGATGTCGAAGTTAGAATGACGACTACGTAATCACCGCGACGGCATCACTAGGATTCTATCACAACGAAGGCATGACGATGATACGGTTGCACGACGACAGCGCAATAACGATAATGGTGTGACAAATGCCTGAGGGCAATGGGATGACGACGAGCATATGATGACAACGGCGTAAAAATTGCTGTTGTATAATGCTACCTCAATGAATAAGAAAGCGTGACGACGACGGTATGATTGTCGGACTACAAAGGTGGTGCGACTACAATGGCGAAGATGCTGACGGTATGTCAGCGGATGCAATGAAAGCGGCTGTCTCGCCATGATGACATGAGAAAAGCTGTATAATCACGAAATAATGAGGCAGTATAATTGTAATCTCATGAAAAAATATTGACTTCAATGGAACTACGAAGACAGTATGGCGAAGACGGATTGACGACAAAGAGATTCTGTTACTGAAGTGATGACAATTATAAAATGACTGTGTGAAGATGATGGCAGCATGAGAATCATATGACAAACCTGGAATCAAGACGATGCAGCGACCAGGACTGCATCACGACCTTGAGGCCATACTTGGTCGGCCAAGCTATTAGACAGGTTCGTCGACTGTGTCTGGATAGATGGCGTGATGACAACTGCTGGATGACAGCAAGATCACGTAGCTGGAACGACTACGATTGTGTGCCCCCGGTGGAGCTACGATTGTGGTGTGACAAGGAATGCATGGCGACTGTATGACGAAGATGGCGTGACGACGAAGGTATGACGAGAGTCAAATGACAAAGCTGGAATCAAGACGATGCAGCGATCACGAATGCAAATGACCACAAGCCCAGAAATAGTGGCCCAGGCAATTTGACATCCTGGACTACTGGACAGGGGCTAGAAGTCCACAGGGGTAGCGATGGGGGCTTTTTGATCAATCATTAGGAACACTTTCGATGCAGCGCGAAACGTAACACCAGCGGGAGGGCGGGCGGGCGGGCCTAAATATCTTGGCTTGATCATTTCACATGACCTAAGATGGGAATCGCATATTAACAGTATCATACCATCTGCTTTAAAACTGCTGTTCTTCCTCAGAAGAAGACTTCGAGCTGCGCCACCGGAATTTAAACTGCTATCATACAACGCATTTATTCGCCCAGTTCTCGAATAGGGTAACACAATTTGGTTTCCTTATACACAACAGCTTATTAACCAACTAGAAGGAGTGCAGCAAAACGCAATTAGATTCATCTTTAACAAATACAAGAATAGCGATTCACCCACCCAACTGCTAAAACAAGCCTGTATTCCTACTCTGCGACACCGCGCCAAACTAGCAAGACTACAATTATTGTTCCAATTAGTACACAATAGCTTACGAATAAATACTTCGTTGTATATATCCCTAGCTGACACCAGACCTTCCCGCCATAAGCATTCATTAACACTTAAAGAATATGCATTTCGCACTTACTCTTTTAAGTGTTCGTTCTTTCCTCTTGCAATAAGAGAATAGAATAACCTGGACCCCTGCATAACCATAACACATCGTTGCCAAAATTTGTAACGCTTGTGGAACAGCTGTTGCACAATAATTAGATTATGTTGGCCGGAATTAACACCACCCACCTCATTGCATAAAATGAAATCTGTATGAGCATTGTATTTACCTATGCAATGTCACCCCTTCTTTCGAAATGAAATGTACCATTCTTGTTTTGTTTCCTACCATATGTGTATACCTGCTTCGTGTTAGTTGCAAATATCATTGTTGAAATCATGTAAACCTGTTGCTATCGCTATTTGCCAGTGCATATTATATGCGCAACCTGTAAAAATCCCACTAGGATTGACACTATCTGAAAGAAAATGCTATTCGCATTTATACATTATTGTACTTTGCCTTATCACTACACGACGACTGCAGATTGCCCACTGTGTCGCGGAGTCAGGAAATATGCCTTACACCAGATCGGCATTTCAGACCAATTTTAGTATCAAAACGAAATACCGTAGAAGTATTTGCCAACCTTTACAATTTACCAGAACCACCCTTTTACGTGCGAATTGCACGTGTTCTATTTTATGATGTCAAAAGTATGTATCCTTGGTCAAATAACTTTGCAATATGTTCTATTTATATAATATTTTCTGACAAGCTGAACTCTGCGAACCAGTTTTCGGCTATACGCTGTTTCGTAGAACTACAGTTAAGGAATTATAAAAACGCCATTGTCTTCATCCCGAAGGTTGCTTTCTATGTAAGCGAATTGAGATAACAGACACAAGCGTGAAATTAGAGGCAGCTCAGAGAATTGTGTGTACGAGTAGAAAGAAATTTGAATTATTTTACACAAGAAATGAATATCTTTTTAGAGAGAGGGGCTTCTTTCTCCGTGTATTTATTTGAAGTTAATCTTGTCTTGTTGCATAGTCTGCTCGGGTTTCAACTTTACTATTTATAGAGTGACCGCACTTATGCAGGCCGTCGCCCAACGCCGAAACGAACGCCACCAAAGCCACCCAGTGGGTCCAGACCAAGGCATGTACCCCGCACGCCGTCAAGGACCCCAAGCCCGAGTGAGCGCGAAGAATTGTTATTTTCAGCGGAGCTGTTGCCGATGTCAGGCCAACAAGATGTAACGCGCGTCGGATAAGTTGTTTCATTCACGTATATTCTGCTTCAGAACAGTTCACGCTTGGGCGGCTAGTTAGGACATTTTCACACTGACAGCTAACAGACAGTGCAGAGAAGAGCACAAACTTCTCCCACTTTCTTGTGCCGTTCTATGCGTTGTTTATGATTTTAGCTGCATACTGCTATTATCACGCTACAGTCTAGAGGTTTCGCACCCGGCTCCGGGGAAATTCATGGAACGGTTTATTTCAGAAGCATGTGCGACACAGGTGAGCCAACTGAATTAGCCTCAGATTTCTACAGTGCTCTTTTCAGTTTGACACATCATTTCAATTTACTACGCTAGAAATTGAGTGGCCCCTGTGCAGTTGTTGCAGAAGGATTTGCTAGCATTACCACTGTTCCACCGTGACATGGGCTTTTCTTTCACTGAGCAGCCTGTCCCTTTTTCTTTTTTCGAAATACTCCGAAGCACGTATTGAACAACAGAAAGCTGTATAGGGAGTTCTTCTTGTCACTCTACAATTTTCTCCTTGGCACTTTGAACCTAATTATAATATTTGAGAAGTTGAATAATAATTAAGAGAAATTATCTAATTAGGCGGAATGAAAAAGTAATTAGAGTATCTCCAGACGACGGCAAACAACATTACCTTTGTTTGGTCCAGATACGCGGCATTGGCATTTTCTAAACTGGCTAAAGTTAGATGAGTGAATGAATGAAACCACGTTTATTCCACATTAAACTGCGCCGAAGACGCTGCGGTGGAAAGAGGAGGGGTGGAACAAACCATAGAAGGCAACAAACAATGACGGCAAGCACTGCATATGGAAAATTACGTGTACTTTCTAATTATATTAGAGAAATGATATATTACTGGAAATAAAAGTGGATGAAAAAGCAAGTTGCGTCAGTTAGGGAACGATTTTCGCGTGTGATACTGTACCAATTGTGCTACTACCGCGCCGCTTTCCCACCCACTTTCATGGTTATTTCTTTTTACTACAAGAACTCACCTTGGGAGTCGTATATATATAAGTGGCCGTCAACACCACCTTAGCACATCCATAGCGGCGAACACATTCGCTGTTCGTCGCAAATCTGAGCTGGGGTGTCAGCACGTCGGCTTTCATACATGAGTCATCGAAGGTTTCAGAATAATCGGTAATGCCTGCGTGCCTTGCAGAAACTGCGTCATAATTCGCGTCACGCATACGTCAGATTACACAAGGTTTGATTACAACAAACGGATATACAACCATCGATAACACTCACGAGACGTCCGATACACGTAGGCTCGTCTTGAGCTGTGCGATAACGTTGAACCCTTGTTAGCAAGTAAAAAGAGGTCACCCGAGAAGGATAAAAAAGTGCACGTGTCAATATATCTTATTATTATTTTATATATTATCCTTAAGTGAATTAGTAAGTAGAAGTTATTACAAGTTATATATATGTATATATATACCTTGTAATAACTTCTACTTACTAATTCACTTAAGGAAATCATAAGTTACTCGAAATCAAAGCGGACGAAGAAATAACTGGCCGCCGGGGGCATATCAGCCCACCTCTTCGGATTACGCGTGCATTGCTCTAAACCATCGAGCTACCGCGGAGCTGTTTTCTCATACACTTTCTGGGGTACTTCTGGGGTACACTCACCCTAGCATACGCTAAAGAGGATGAAGGCTAAAGCCTGCTCACGGGACATTCATTACATTGTTTGGAATTTTCATTCAAATGCGTTGTTACTTCCTATTACTTGTTTTCCCCCGCCAGAGGCCGTGGGTTCAAGGGTCCTAAATAAGTCTACCTCAAATACTGCTCCATAACAAACTTCGGCCTAATTAACTCCAATGCGCGTGGGTTTCACTCCTACCAAATGCCAAGGTTCAAGTGCCTTAATTTACTGTATCCTAATTAGGTATGCATTATTTCACTTCGTTTGATTAACACCAAAGGTAGTGGGTTTGACTCTCCACCTTCATGATGTCAATTGGAATCTAACTTGGAGATATGGCTGCTTCGCCCATATTTCGATGTTGGGTCGTCAGTTCGAGCCCCTTAATCAACTTCGCCTAAATTTAACTGCAAAGGTCGTGGGTTTGGCTCCCACCAAAGATTGAGTGTGTGACTCCCACTTACGGTCGTATGCTCGACTCTCTACCTTCACGATGTCTATTGAAATCCAACTTGGAGATATCGTCGGTTCGGCCATTTCTCCAGGCGGGTCCGACTCTCACCAAAGGTCATGGCCTCGAGGGCTTTAATTAACTGTATCCTAGTTATGTTTGCCTTAATCCCCTTCGCCCTAATTAACGCCAAAGATAGTGGGTTCGACTCCGGCCCTTCACTATGTCAATTGGAATCCAACTTGGAGACATGGCCGTTTCGCGCTTATCTCCGAGTGGTTTCGAATCCCACCAAGGCTCGAGGGTTTCTCAATACCGCTTTTCAATGTGACTACGCGGTTTAAATCATGGATCTCAGACCTCAATGTGGTGCCGCGTTTTCAGACCGCATTTCTCTCGCACTCACTGCTCTACCACTAACGATCATATTTTTAAAATTAAATTGTACAATAAATTTGAAAGCAAAAATATTTTCATCCGCATAGTTCCGAGTTTGAACCTACACTGAATGCGACCACATTAAGAAAAGGGAAGGCTTCAGTTATATTTTTTCTGAGCAGAATAACGCAAAAGAAGACAAGCTAGTACAGCAAAGGGATGCTAACTCAGCCCTGCCCACAATTGTTGTCAGCTACGCGCGGGCATGAGGAGCGTACGAAACACAAAAGTGGTAGCGGACAACAAGATCGGTAGCCACCAATGATCACTCGTCATACGTTACCCGTAAATGAAACTGATGTGACCACTTTAACCTACCCTTCGTAGAGCCATTGCAAGAAACACTGAGCATGGCTGTTTATTCTGCTTTTAGAAACATCATCATGTTGTGCCTTATTACTTTACGACGACATCAAATGATTAGGTGTGTCGCATGGTCGGGAAATGTTTTTGACACCAGATCGGCATTTGACACCAATTTCAGTATGGAAATAAAATATCTTACAAGTGTTTCCAAACATTTAAGCTTGTTCAGTGCCGTCGTATTCCTTGTATGGTGCACGAGTTACCGTTTCAACACCGTCAAAAACATTTATTCCTTTTCAAAAGACCCATTGTGATGTGCAGAGTTGAGACGATATTGTTTGACAAGCTGAAGTTTCAGGACTGATTTTCGGGCAGATGTCGATTAACAGAAATAAGTTGAAGCCACTATCAAGAGCGATTCTTGTTCTTCGCGAAGGCTGTCTTTTATGTAACCAAACTGAGATAAGAAATTTAACGGATCTGTCAAGTTTACCACTACAGTGAATTAGGTAACCGTTCAAAGAAATCAGAGAAGGAGTGGCAAAGGATTCGAAGTGCACTACACAGCGAATAACAATCAGATAGTCGAAGACACTTCTTACTCCGCGTATTTAATTGATGTAAGGGAATGTTGGCTTGTTTGTATAGTCAGCACTGGTTTGAACATAGTCATCTAAAGTGCGACCACCCTTCTGCAGCGCCTCGCCCTACGCCGAAACGAATGCCACCAAAGCCACCCAGTGGTTCCAGGCCAAAGCGTGCGCACCACACACCGCGAAGGACCCCAAGAGCAAGTGAGCGCCAAAAATTGTTATTTTTCAGCGGACACAGTGCCGATGTCAGGCTAACAGAATGTCACGCGCATTGGATCAGTTGTGTCACAGGCATATATTTCGCTTTAGCAGAGTTCACTGTTGGGCTAGTTGCGACATAATTCGGACATAAGAACAGAGCATGCAACTGGACAAGTATATTTCACTTACTTCTCTCATACATTACGCTGGTTATCATTTTATTACATCCTGCGCATATCACGCAACAAACCAGGTCTCTCTGGCCCGCTCAGGCGATATTCACTAAGCAGTTTCTTTGAGAATCGTGCACTGTATACCTTAGCCTCTTGCCTCTGAATAAATGTGAAAATGGGCCAGCAGAATAGCCTGAAATAAATATGTTAACATCAGTTGTTTGTAGTGTTATTGGCAGTTTTATGCAGCAGTACAGCTACACTGTCAAAAGAATTGCCCTGGTTTTAAGGAAAATCTGCTGGTTTTTTCTCACCGAACACTTTTCAGTAAATGAAGAACGGTCATACTCGTATTTTACATGTGTGATTGACTACAGAAGAACTTTCTAGCATTTCCGCTCTTTTACCGTGGCATGGCATTGCTTTCAGCCTGTCATAACGTTTTATAATAATCTGTGTAGATACACCATCTGGCATTTTATTATTATGTCATCATAAGGAGTGTCAAAGTAGCAAAAATGGTATGCTTATGAAACGTAGCAAGCCGGACACTTGCTAGCTGTAGACAGGGAATGAGAGAGAATGGAATAGCGTGTATGTGTGTATCTATGGACGTATATATACGTGCTCTGCAATACGGCATCGCATTAGCGTAGTCACGTGGCCTCATTACATATTTGGCGAGGTTTCCTTAAACACCAGAAAAAATTGCCACGCACCGTGTACTTTGGCATATAAACTTTGATCGATCACTTTCGAATGCTCTCTACAGGGTAACTAAACGTACTTGGCCTTAAAGTAAATATTGAAAACTGCATAACTAATCCTAGGTAATTAATTAACCGCAATATAAAGAATACTGTAGCGAGCGCCACGTGACGGTAACCCATATGTAGTTAGTCTCATTCAGTTACGCTTAACCACTTTCTTTTATACCTTCGTTCAAGTGACGTGAAACGCCCCGTATACCGCAGCTGACGCCAATCATTTTTTTTTACCACGGTCAGTAGCGCTCCGATGCGCAAAGATGCAGGGCTTGTGTGGAGTGAGCTTCTAATCAGCACTTTACAGTGTGGTGAACGTGGTTCATGCCATTGATGCGGGACCTCAAAGAGGTGCAGCGTAAAGCTACTGCTTTTTTATCGTTTTTACCCCTCAGTCCCTAAGGAATATTTGTTATTTGTTTGTGAAATTATTTTCAAGATGAAAGTATTGTATGCTTGTATATTCAAGTTGGAATCTATATTGACTATGCCCACACTAACAAATATTGAGTCGTCTGGTACATTCATTATAAACACGTCAGTACGGGATGGTGACACGGAAGTAAACAGGATGGCTGCCAACTTACGACCACGCGTACAACTGTATTCAGGCTCACGCAACACAGCTGAAACTTACGATGCGCATACGAATGCCAGGAGCGAAAAAAAATCACAAACAGCGAAAGGGAACAACGCAATCGATAGCCACCCATAAACACGCGTCATACGTCACACCGCCAACGCAGCCGATGTGACTTCTCTAATCTACTCTTTGTAGAGTCCTCGAAATAACCTCTGAGCATTCCTGTCTTCTCTTGTTTTAGAAAATGTCAGCATTGAGGAGCCTTAATGCGCCTCCTCGCTCTGCTCGCGTGCTGTGCCTAGCTCGATCTCCGGGAACTGTCGCCAAAGTGGGCACATGGCGGACGTGGCTAGGGCGCCGGGGCAAATTTCCCGCGAAAACTGTACTTCTCCCTCCCATGGTCAGGCCACCACGCCAGTGTACGCCACTGTGACGAACCCTGATTGTACTCCCGAGTTCCGGCGCTCAGGTGCCCACAACACCCGAGCTCTCTTCCGTTTAGCACTTTATCGCCTGACGCACCTTGAGGTACAGCGCCGGAAATTTTCGCTTTTTCGGGGAATTTTCAACCATATCAATGCAACAAAATCATAACGGGAATCTTTCTCATATTCTCAGGGAATCTTAGATTCAGGGAGTAAATACTAAAATTTTGCGACTAAAGAGGATAAGGTAATTTAATAAAAATCGAAAAGTTTCGGGGCCTCATTAATAGTCAATGCTAAAGCTTCGAATGCGCAGACGAGAGGTTCGTAACCGAACAAGTCGTTACACCAGAAATTGGGCTGTCGTTAAACCATCCGACCAATATGTAGAATTAGTCATGTAGTGTTTCATCGTGAGTTTTTTATCCAGTATTCGTCGTTCGCAAAACACTTTTCAGCGATTATATATGTGGGAGCATGCACGTGTTGCACATTGCTGAAGATGTGGAATTATTATGTCTAGAAATCTGAAGTACGGAACCTCCCCGCCTCCCCCCCCCATGGGTGCGTCTGCGACAACAGGAGTTTGGTGTAATGTTACACCACGTACCAGAGCACATTAGGGTCGAACGCTCCCTCGTGGGCCACAAGCTGCTGAGCCGTGTCTAGGGAAAAGGGGATCCTGGGGATTGAGCCGATGCAGCGTATTTGTACCTGTAAGACCCAGACCAGTAAGTCTGGGTCAGGTGTGCTGTCCCTGGCGGAGGCAGCACACCTGACCCAGACTGACCCGCCTGGGGGAAATCGGCAGTCGCCTTTTTCGGTCCTCGTCTCAAATCTTCGTCTGTCGCTCTCGCCTTTTCAACTTTCCTGTCTTCTTTTCACTACTACTTACTTCAGTATATCCGGGCTGAGAGGGTTAACCGTGTGCTATATATTTAGTCTTGGGTATATACATTAGGTTATACTGGCGGTGAATAGCTAGCGTCTGCAGGTTTATTGAATCCTGCAGCGTCCCCTTGTTGGGCTCCGTGGTGGGTGGCTACCACCGCCGCCGAATTGTGGAACGTTGTCATGGCACAAGCGTTCCCCCGACTTAAGCTATGACTCTGAAAAAGGTCGCACCCAAGTAACTTTCCACTTCTTTCTTAAACCAAACGAAAACAAATTTACAAAATGCCATGTTCGTCACAGTGAAGGCCACACAACCGTACGAGATCTCCGTCTCCAGCTGCGGCACTGCCAGACCACAGTGCCGCAGGGTCCAAATTTGAACCGAACTCCATGGCCCTAGATGTATGACTCGGCGCATGGCTAGCAATCACCCGGCGGCTCGGACAAGGCGATGGGGTTGACCTGAAAACCCCGACGTTATTGACGCCAGAAGATCCGCGCTCCTTGGAGCGCGCCAAGAACGACGAACGTCTTGTAACTGCGCTGAGAAAGGGACAGGTAACCTGAAGGGTTAAAACAACTTTAATTGGGGTTTTACGTGCCAAAACCACTTTCTGACGATGAGGCGCGCCGTAGTGGAGGACTCCGAAAATTTCAACCACCTGGGGTTCTTTAACGTGCACCTAAATCTCAGTACACGGATGTTTTCGCATTTCGCGCCCATCGAAATGCGGCCGCCGTGGCCGGGATTTGATCCTGCGACCTCGTGCTCAGCAGCCCAACACCATAGCCACTGAGCAGCCACGGCGGGTAACCTGAACGGTTACCTGGCCTTGACGAGAGCAATAAAATTTTCAATACATGTAAATTGTAAGATCACATGCATAAGTAAATATATGCAATACCATTAAAATGACTTTGATCATTCATTGGAACTGCAGAGGTGTAATTCACAATCTAGGTGACATCGAAAACATCATAAATAAGTTTTCTCCAGTTGCATTCTGCCTTCAGAAATGAACTTATGTCCCGAATATACATATATTCGTAAAGATTTTACTGTCATACGAAAGGACCACGAACATGCCAACCGTCTATCACAAGGTGTCGCTATTGTTCTCCATGGCTGCAATCCCACACGGGACGGTCTATTAAATACTCTGTGCGAGGCTGTAGCTGTCACTTTATGTTGCTGTCATTTTATGTTTTAAGACTGTCACCATCTGTTCATTTTGATTTCCTCGCCATACCCATTTCCCTAATCGAGACCTGGAAAAGATAACTGACCATTTGCCGGAGCCTTTTATTTTAGTGGCAGACTTTAATGCTCAATCTACTCTTTCGGACAGCGATAAAACTGACCAAGGAGCGCAGCTTGTTCAAGATGTTCTTTTATCTAGTAGCACACTCTAAAAACGAGGAAGGGTATCACAGGAGTGAAATGGCCAATTTACTCTTCAAAGCGTTGTTTTATTCTCGCAAAACGTCGAGTGGAGTGAAATGCATTGTTAACTCCGTCACCAAGGAGAGAGTTAAATGTGCTTTTCACTCTCCCCCTCAGAGAGAGATTGAGAGAGTAGAATGCCCGTTATACTCGTGCCGCAATAGAGAACAAAACGTAGCTTAATCTTCTGCTTGAACTGTAGGTGGCTGGCCCGGAACATGGCAATGTATCATTCATGCACACTGAGCAACGAACACATTGTTTTGCTTCTAAGAGAACAGGCCGCCACAGTTAAAAGGAACGCGTAGCGAGCGCCCTACTTTTGCGCTCGGAGTTGCTTCACCGCGCGGGCGCGCTCAAGGTCGCGGAACAGCACAGCACCGGTAAAAGGTGATCCGTCCAGCGAGCAGCAACGAAGGCCATCCAAGGGAGATCGTGTGTCAGCCATCTCGCGTCGCCGCGAGAACATGACAGTCGTTCGTCATTCCTTGGATATAACAAATCCTCCATGGTAAGTGAATTCTTACTTAGGTGCAAATTCTCCGTATATGACATGCTATCGCCAGGAAGTCGTGCTAACATGCTTAGCCCATAAAAAGCTCTTCTTTGTGTCTGACTCTACCAGACTGGTGGCCGCACATACACAAAGAAGGTTTGTGTTGGCCGAAAAACCACTCATTGACGGCCGGCTTTATGTGGCAACCGGCCACACTGGTCGAAAATCGGGCAGGTGGCAACCATAACATGCAAGCTTGCTTCAGAAGATATGTTGGGAGATCTTGTAGTATGCAGAAGATGAGGTACTTATGCATTATTGGCAAAGCATTTTCATAACAGCCACAGGTATCTGAAAATGTGCCTGGGTGGGGTAGTACACCGAACATCAAAGTAAACTATGACAATTTATTCAAAGCACAGGCACAATGAACCAAGAGTGCATCATTGGATGCCATTCAATACAAACATCATGCCAGTTTTAGGGTTTGTAGAAGCTGATGCGGCTGATTTTTATGGAGAGATACAATCTGGCTAATTTTACATAGTAAACAGGAACTGAAGTGTCACAGTGATGTCACAGTGAGTGATTACCAAAAAGTGTTGATGCACTCTTTGGTAATGCCTTGTGCGAATGGTTTTCCTTCCATTTCTGGATGATGATGTGCAAGCTATTTTGGCAAGTGCAACAGACACAGCAACAAAACAAGGAAGGTCAGCACTTGACGATAACAATACTACTCCTTGCCTTAGAAGGCGAGTGTAGCAGTGATGTTGCGCTTGGCATTGCAAATTGGCACAGTCAGTATTCCTTAGTTTAGGTTTTGCATGTGAAATTAGCCAAACGTCATCACACCATAGAAAAATACCAACATCATTTTCTTGATAATCTTAAGATGAATATAGATTTGCTGCCTATATGATTGGCTCCTATAATTAAAGAATGTTCACTTGAGTCTGTTTTGGATAGAAAGATGTCCGTGTGGCTACTTACTGTTCTAGTTGCAACGCCAACTTATTCTGCCGTGCCTCCAGCCATTGCTGAAGTAGTTTTGCAAAGGCTAGTATATATCTCCAATCACATTGGAATACATTTCTTGAAACACCCTTTACCTATATTGCACTAAAATGCATGGCTTACCAGGACATACGGAACATGACAATGAAGTTCTTATGGCTGTTTTCTCAAACAAATGTACAGTAAATAAAATTGTGGCTCAGACTATAATAAAATGACAAGTTTCATGTGTGTAGAGTATGCTCCATGTTCATTTGATATCGATTTCAGGAAGGCTTTTCTGACAAACATGCTGCAGCAGTTCCCTGGTCCAAGTGTTTTCTGGTGATTGTCTACAAAAGCACTCTCTTGTGGGAGACCATATGGGATTATTGAGCTCCAGGATTCATCCTTGGCAAAGGCTCTTCTGTTGTGCCTCATGGTGTATTATATAAAAGATCTGACATATCCCTCTGCATTTGGACAAACTCTGGGACTACTTCAGAGTGTCGTGCTCAAGGAAGCAAAATTTCCTCACTGCTTGGCAAACAGCAAGCTCCTGACAATTTTGCAAATGCTATGATGGTGATGAATGAAACATTTGTGACATTCTCAGTCATTTTTTATGGTGTTGAAACATTGAACAATGTACATAAGCATTTTTATTAAAATTTGAGGTGTATCCTTCATTTAGTTAAAGACAGCTTCCTACAAAGGTGTGTAAAATTCCGATTTAAATGCAACTTTTTAGAAAAGAACTGAAGAATTAGATGTAGTGCAGATGGCATAGGACAAAAGTGTGATGAAAATTACACAGACACTGCTGCTGCATCACTGATGACAGCGAGCAGCGACCTTTAGGGCAAGAGAGTCAACTGAAAGCAACATTATGACATAATGTCATGTTCCCATGGGACCACTTTGTATGATATTTTGCATGATAGAGCCCAACCTCCATAAACGAGACCGCAACTTGTCCGTAAAAAGCTTTCATAAAAAGTTATTCATAACACTATTACCAGCAGTGTGTTTTTTGTGTGGGTTTGAAGTTCCCGGATATTCATTAATGCAAAAGTGAGAAAAAACTAACACGTGTCGTACATACACGTTTTTACCAAGTACGAGGGGGACAGAACTTTTCTAGTCATACATCTTCATCACACTATCAAGTTTCTAAATGTCCTTTGTATATATTATTACCAGTTACTTATATCTGAGTGCATTGTATCCATGTAGCAGGTGTAAAATCAGGTAACTTTGATCGGATGCCTTATGTGCAAGAGAGCCCTATATTCAAGAAAGTTGAATTAAAATAGGTACATTAGACGCAGTCTCATATCACTTTATTGCATGTGGTTTAAGCATTGCTCAATACTTTTATGGATGGCACTTTCAACTCGCACAACACTGCGCTTTGCCGCAGTCACCTGTGTCTTCAAAGCGGTGTTTACCAGTTGTGTTGATCGGTTTGTGTATGCATAGAGCAAGCTTGTCATTATTTCTTCTCGCATTCTAGTGCTTGCACTAAGCTTATATAAGGCAGTTACAAAATGTGCGTCACTATAATGAACTGTTCTGTTGAGCTTACTCTTGCAAATATTAGTGCTCAGATGGCCGCACTTCTATATTGGTAAACCGCTATCTTTGTGTATGTTCGTGTGTTTGTATAAAGCTTATGTAAGCCAGTTACAAAATGTATTCAACTAAGCACTGTGATATTCATTAAAGAACTGCTTGGTTGGTTTTACACATGTGAATTAGTACTGAAGCAGTGGTATTTCCATGTAGGCCCAGTGCAAGCTTTCTGTGCGCTCACATGCTTTTATTAAGCTTTTAGAAGACAGTTGCAATATATATGCCACTAATCCTTGTGATATTTGTTGAATTCCTGTGATGGTTCTACACCTGTGAAAAATAGTGGTCAGGACACAGTACTTGTGATGTATAGTTGAATATATACAGTGCCAAGACATGAGCTGTATACGCACCAAAACAAATGAATGTCATTATATTGTTGTGATGATTATTACTGTTTGTATTTTGTTAAACTGTAATAAAATTGATTCTTGTATCAATTGAGGTATGGCAATTTGTCATGCAACTAAACTGAGGACCTGAACTTGAGCATGCAAATAAGCAGCTAATTTAAGATTATACTGCTCATATTCTCCTAAACCAGTTTGACACATGTTGTATACAATGCTGGGCAAATGACAGAGCTGACTTGGATATACAGAAAGAGTTCTGCATTGGCTGAAGAACTGCCCCACACTGGAGTTGGTAATGTTGCGTGTATTGAAGTAGAACAGAAAGTGCACTTCTATTAAAAATGCGACAGTCAGCGCAGAAACAAAGGCAGACGAGCAGATATGGCACACATTTCAGGACCGTCCATGACTACTACTGCATTTCTAGTCTTCCTGTGCTCTGCGTATAAGTCCCTGTTCAGCCAAGGTTTTTACTCCATGACAGTTGTTCTACTGGGCCCATAGCAATATTGAAGAAAAAGATTCAACGGTTTTCAAGGACTTTTCAGGCCCCGACATAGTAACATCAAGGACCTCGTGCGATGTGTTTAGTAGCTTGAACAGGCAATAACTTGTTCAACAACATCGTTAGCTTTAATGCAAACAAACAAACAAAAAACTAATCGCATTTCACTGATTTCAAACATTTCAAAGAGTGCTAATTTGCCTTTCACCGCCCATCACTAAACGCACACAAAAGGAGGAATTTCAAGAAAGCGCTCCAAGTTTTTCTGCAATAGCACAATTACCTGCTTGGACCTTCATCATATGTAGTTTAATGCAAAGCATATTACGAGAGCTCAACCCAGCTCCTCAGGCGCAGTGGTGTCGCCTTCAATACCACGTGACACCGTGACGTCACGACAGAGGAGAAACGGGGCTCCAACTAGCGCCGTCGCTCGCGGCGTCGCGGCGGTATATAAGCAGCTGCGCTTGCCTCTGCTCACGAGGTGAGATGCCTCCTGGAGACAGAGCTGCTCGTTGGAATGAGAAGCGAAGATTGCGGCGTGCTAGAGAGACTGATTTTCTAGGTGGCTTTGGCTCAACTCTTGCAAGATGGCCTGGGTGGGATTCGAACCAGGGTCTCCGGAGTGTGAGACGGAGACGCTACCATTGAACCACAAGTACGATGCTTCAAAGCGGTGCAAAAGCGCCTCTAGTGAATGCAGTGTTGCCTTAGAAACGAGCTGTTTCTAAGGCTCAGGCGTGCGTCGCTTGCTCAGGCGCACATTTCGTTGCCGCGCCGAACGCTGCGTCGCTCGACGCTCACCGCGTCCAATGCGGGGCGCGTAGTCGCTGCGCCGTAGCCCATTGTCTTACACCCCTTGGCGGGTCGACGGGAACGCTGCCGCCTTCCACTCTTGAAGGCGAAGCAGAGTAACGCATGAGTTGTTTCTTCGTCTAGCCGAACCAAATATAGCCAAGCAACAGCAGTTCGCCAGGCTAAACAGTGGTTCAACAACTAAAATGAAGGCTACTATGCTTCGCATCCTGGGCTTAACCATAGCTAAGCAACAGCCATTTTTTTAATACTGTTTGGTTTGACAGTGTATCTGATGTCATCTGTTTCCTCAGCTTTTCACCATCATATGAGCAATAGTCATTTCTAATTTCTTTTTTTTTTGTGTCTGTAGCTCTCGATTTACTCTTCACGGCTTCTCTTCGGATGCCTCAACTGTTGAGCTTCCTGCTTCTGCTCCTCCAAGTACAATTGTCGCCGGTTTCATGTGACTAAAACTGGTATCTGCAGCTCCTTCGTAATTTCAACTTTAAGGATGTCGCTTTCCTTCTATTACCTCCACAGACAGTTCTCTGTGACATACGAGAGACTGTCACAGATGGAAAAAAAAAACACTTGGCAACGTCTGCTAAGTTTAGCCAAGTGCACAAATTTAAGGACTTTCCAGTAATTTTAAAAAAATCAAGGGTGTTCAGTCACTTGAATATGGCATTATAGAAATAAAGGGTTTTGAAGGATCGCAACAAACCCTGGATTCTAGCACCTGAATAATTTTACAAGTTTATTTCGGCTTGGAGTTCGAAAATTCATGCTTTTTAGCTAACGCTGCACTATCTCTGCACATTGAAGCCACGAGATCGCAACCATTTTGGAGTAATGAAAAATACTGAAAGCTTTTATTACCACTCTTTTTTTACTACGGGGCTCTGTATTGCCTAGTTAAGTTTGCAAATGTGCCTGGTTTTGTTGGGCGTTTCTTCGACATTTTCTGTGAGAAACAGATGACTAACCCCGTATTCAGAAATGCATCTTAATACAACGCTCATGCTTGACTTGATATAAACGACGCCTGGTGCGAACGCACCCCAAGACGCTCAGTGCGTTTCTTTTGGTGCATTCACGACTTGCGTCATTTAGATCAAGTCAATCATGGGCTTCAAATTATGATGCATTTCTGAATATGGGGGTAAGCGTGCACGATGCGGGGCAACGCACTGTGCCATTGACACTGAGAGGAAACGGGGGAAACAAAGTTAACCCGCCATGCTCCTAAACGTTCGCGTACCTGTGGTGTCCATGTACCGTGGAAGAAGGAACAGCGCAAACACAAGGACGAAAAAAAGAATCAACCGCACCAGCGCTTCTTGGTGTGGTCCATGTTTTTCCGTCATCCTTGTGTTGCGCTGTTCCTTCTTCTAAAATGGTCAACCATCTAGCCAGAAAGTCCATCCTGTGCACATATCCCTGGACCAAGGGCGCCTCCCGCACAAGCAAAAAGACACCTGCTTGTCCTTTCTTTTCTTTTTTTAATAGATGTTTCTCCTCCTCCTCCTCCTGTGCATATATAGTGAACACACGCATTCGTGCAGATGATCTTCGAAGCTGTTAGAACGAGTACTGCCACAGGAAACGAGCAGTGCACGCGTAACAAGTGGACACATTAGTAAATTAAACATGCGTGCCAATGCATGTGACGTGGCTATCGGCGTAAGCAGTTTCCCAATGATGAAATGCATGCGCTTCAAAACGCTAACGATCCGCTGCTAATGCACGACAACAGCTTACAGCGGACTGAACAAAACTCTAAACTAATGCACTCGAAAAGAGCGCCTACACGGCAGCGTGAGGCACGTCGACATGTCTGGTACTGGCGTCGCAGTTGACCATATGCGAATGGAACTGGCCGAAAAAATAAACAGCAATGCTCACCAGTATACGCGCGAATTAAATTCCCATGCGTGGATGGTCAGCGCGATACTTTGTATGCGCGTATTTTCGGAGAACATATAATGAATGGACTGGAGAAGCACTCGATCGTAAGCTGAACGGCACATTTGTTATTTTCCTGCGGTGACGACAAGTCGTGAATATTCCTCACGTTGTCGTCTATGTTGTCTTCCTTCCTTAGTCGTAGCAAGGAATGGAAATGATGCAAACGCAACCGTATTCCAGTACTCAACAGCACAGCACACTGCAGAGAAACTCTACCCACCGCAGCCGATTCCCGAAATACATTTGGTATACATATAACCTCTAAAATGACACGCCTGGGCGTGGTGGCGCTGTGGTGTAATGGTTAGGATGTGTGTTTTGAATTGTATAGATGCGAGTGTACGCGGGTTCGAATCGCGTGAGGTATAGAGTATTGTGATTTTTCATAAGTATGTCGATTCCCTTGTTAATTGTGATTGTGAAATTTGCCAAAATAATTGCGGAATAAGTGTTAATTCCCTTTTTTTCTCCGCAGTGGCGTTCGGGACGCATACGCATATGCCTCGTTCAGAGCAGTCATGCCTCATGGTCAAATAGCCAGGAAAAATGACTTTAAAATCCTGCACAACTTTGCTCACGCCAATTCTGAAGGCCGCTTGGAATTGGGCCGCTGCCTCTGGGGAGCCGCCTAGGGAACGGTATATCAGCGGCCGTAATTTGATCCGATTTCCTGCCTGCATGCGTGGATTCCAGCCAGGACTTGGCTAAGAGGGTATTGGGAAGAGTACTAGCGCTCTGTTCTGAAGGAGTACAAGCACTCTGTTTGGGGGAGTAGAAGTATTCGGTCTGGCAGAGTACTATTACCCCTGCGGGGGGAGTATTAGCACTCCGCGGAAGGGTACTAGCACACTCCCTTGCGGTGGAGTAACAAAACTCTGTCAGGAGCACTTCACATACTCTCTCTCAAAGAGGGTTGATCTACTCTCAAAAAGAGAGGGACATATGGGACAAGCAACTGCTCCCTCAAAGAGAGTGCCTGGAACTCTCTTTGTTTTTAATATGCATTTGTCTTTTAATCTCAGATGCGCAACCCTATTTCTCGCCTACTTCCCGGAATTTTCGTTGCCTGGATTTAGCCTTTTGCTCACCATCTGTTTTTATTGATTCTAAATGTGAAGTCGTGAACCCCTCATATGGCAGCGATAGTTTACCTGCTATCATATGACTCGCATCATCATTACCTAATATAAATTTTAAACCGCGTCCCTGGAAGAAACATATTTCTGACTGGCCGCTTTCCAGGAAACCTGCAAAACTCAAGGGATTTTCAAGTGAACTCAGTGTGAATTAAATTAACGAAAAGTTCACTGTGGTTTTAATTTCAGCGGCAGAAAAGCAATACCTTAAACACCTAGCCTATTGATCGGAAAATCTATCCCTGGTGGACACCTGAGTGCACAGAAGCAAGAACTGCATCAAAATAGGGCCTGAAGCATCTTGCGAAGACAACCAACGTATACCAACCTCTTATGCTTTAAACAGGCCAAAGCCAAAGCACGATTTATCTGAAGGCAGGCGGAAAAATCACCGCAGAAGAAATACATATCGTCAATAAACAGTTAGGTCACATCCAAACGAACGTGGGAGCACGTGGCAAAGTTTCAGCGAGGTTACTCATCTTACACCATAGCTTTACTTACGAGTCCAGGCACTTAAACAACACTACAAGAACAGGCATACATACTTGGCGAACACTTTTGCGATATCTCCAGTTCAGTGAATTATTCAAAGAATTTTTTTAAGGATACAGTCTGCTGAAAAACAGAAGCTGCCAATTTCGGGCGCGTGAAATAAACTGGACAATATCCCCCTCACACAACAGGAAATAAACAAGGTCCTTTCTGCAGGAAAAATAAACAGCAGCAGGTCACGACCGTATTCACTACGCCATATGACATATCTATCTCAAGCATCTGTAGACGCTTTCCCAAAATTTTTAACCTGATTTGGGAACCTGGTTTAATGCCGGAAGTGTGGAGAAAGGCCATAGTAGTTCCATTTCTAAAAGCGGGTAAATCCTCAGCCTCGGCAAGTAGCTACAGACCCACTGCCCTCACAAGCTGTTTGGAAAAATGATACGAAAGATTAATAATGTAATACTCTCACGCGAAGTATTTTAGAATGAAAAAACCGTACAGACCCCCACCAGTGTGTACATAAAAAGGGTTGTTCAACTACTGACCATCTTGTCTGTCTAGAACAAGCAATTTGATGTGCATTTTTACACAGGCAACACGGTATTGCAGTTTTCTCTGATTTAGAAAAAGCCTATGAGACCCCGTGGAGATATGGAATTTTAATTGACCTGGCTGACCTCAGGGTCCATGGTAAAATGTTGAAATGCCTAGCTGATTAGATGTCTAATAGAGCATTTGAGGTACGTCTAGGCTCAAGACAGTCTCCTACATTGACAAAGGAAAATGGCTTTCCACAAGGTTGTGTTCTCATAGGACACTGTTAATAGTAAAAATAAAGTCAGTTACTAAGATTATACCGTCGTCTCTTATGCACTCTGTGTACGTAGACGATCTCTAAGTGGCGTGTCAAGCCTCAAATTTGTCAACCTGTGAAAGCAAGCTTCAAATTACAATAAATAAACTTACACAATGGACTAAGAAAAATGGTTTCCGTTTCTCTGCACAAAAAAAAAAATCAGTTACTGTTTTGTTCTCTCAGCAACGAGGGCTACATAGCAATCGAGTGCGAACATTGAATGACGCCATATTGCCCGTCAATGAAGATTAACATTTTTAAGAGTAACCTTTGACGAAAAACTAAACTTATTAGCGCAAGTAAATATACTAAATATTAAAGTAAATGAAGCGTTGAATACCCTCAAAGTTTTAGCTCATAAGCACTGGGGTTCGGACCAAACATGTCTTGTACGTATTTACCGGTCTCTTGTGCCTAGTTTTCCAGACTACTGCTGCATGGTTTTTGCCTCAGCCTGTAGACAGTCGTACATTCGCGACTTGATCCAGTAGATAACCTCAGACTGCAACTGGCATGTGCCTACAGAACGTCACCTGTCCTAACTTTATACGTTGAGTGCAATAAACCTACCTTACAGCAGCGCAGAGCGTTACTCACTTTCTCCTACGTACTCAGAATTCAGTCGTCACAGCAACACATACGCTACAAGATCGTCACAGAATGTAACTCATGCTTACACTATAAGATAAGCTGAACATGATTAGGCCGCTTGTCCAGCAGTATGAGGAATATTGTCGGGATAATGACATTCATCATGAACAGTTGCCCCATGGTACGATCTCACACATATATGTGACTTGACACTAATTCATTTAAAGAAAAGAGACACACCGCACGAACACACAAGAATTGTGTGCTCTTCAGGATAAATATCAAAATAACGTAAAATTTTGAACTGATGGCTGGATTCGATTAGTATTCGATTAGTATTCGGCCGATCTTAGATGGTGGAGCAATTTTTCTGGTTAATTCTGATAACGAACTAGACTCTAGCCTATTAAATAGGTGCGGGGTTCTCAGCACCTTACAACCTTCTTAGAGGGGCAAGCGGCTCCTAGCCGCACGAAACAGAGCAATAGCAGGTCTGATTATCCAAACATGCCTCTGTTCTCACGGCTCAAGGTTATGCCGTAAGGGTTGTAGTAAAAATATTATCACCGACAAACACAAAAATACAGTCATATACACTGATTCCTTTAGCGCACTAAATGCTTTGCATCTGGAATGTGAGTGTGAACCCCTGATAGGGGATATATTAAACATGGCGGCGCTTAACAAATACGAGAGATCAATTCATTTCTCCTGGGTCCCAAGTCATGTTGGGATACCGGGTAACAAAGCAGCTAATAGATGTGCATCGATAGCGGCGTACAAAGCCATAACAAACACACTTCCATATAGAGATAGTATCCCTGCGATTAGCAAGGCCTTAACATCAAAGTGGCCACACGAATCGGACCATTGCGCAGACAAGTTATATCATACTAATCCCATACTTGGTGAGTGGAAGTGAAGTAACCACCAAAAGGGGTTCTTTGAACTAGTTTTATGGTGATTACGCATTGAGCACACACACGTCACAAAATTATTTACTTAGTAAAGGAGATGCACCAACATGCGAGAAATGCGAAAAACAACTAACAGTTATGCATATATTACTGACATGTGCATATATAGAAGTACACAGACCAAACCTTTCGCACAACTCATATCAATTACACGTAACTTTACACCCTCTTTTAACACCAGGTGATTACCCGATAGTGCCGTCACCTGACGTGCGTAAATTTCTGGATGACACTGGCTGTTTACACAAAATACAGATCAGCACAGCCTTTTTCCTCTTAAATTGGAATTTAGGACACCTTGCGTTTAGCGCAGCATAGTCTTAGGCGCTTTTGTGCAAATAAACCGCATTTAACTAACTCTGAGGTACGGAACATCACCAGCGACAGATGCTTATAGGCCCACAAGAGTTGGTTACGTTGGACTTTGCTCCCGCGAGTTGTCATTCTCGCGCTCGGTGGTCCATTGCTGCGTTAGCCCTAGCCAAGCCGGCGCGCGTTCTCAATCGGTTTTACGGAGAGCATTTGGCCGCAAGCGCCTTGACTATCGCACTTTGTGGCATCCCGGGTTAATAAATCCGTGGTTGTTAACGATCTGATTCTTGGTCTGTCCCTGAGCCTTGTCGGAGAGCCAACAAACCCTGCCGTAATGTCTTTGTGCGTTGCGGAGTGGGGGGAGGGTGTCATGCTCTTTCCAGGCCATCCCTCGCAGGGTGAATGTCGCGCAAACCCATCACCACATAACTGCCACCCTACTCAGTTTCGGCATGGCATCAGCGCAGGCCTCCTTCAAGGCCCATCTCCGTTCTATAGACCCCCTGGTTACAGACTTGTCAATCGGCGCGGACGGCACAGAAAGCATGAGATACGTGCGTCTTGGCAATCCTCGGCTTTTGACCAGTGGAAGCTTCGCCTTTGTTGAAGTACACTTTGGTGATGTCGACCACTCAGGCGTGTACCTTTGTCTAAGCCACGCCAGTTACAGGTTTTCTCAGTTTCTTTAAGCATGCCTGGGGCCGGTGCCCACTAGCCCCTCCGATGGGCTGTTCGTCGCTCGCTGGCCCCTTTTTGTCCCAAGTGCAGTTTACTAACCAGCCTGCCCCTCTGAAGTGCTCTCCGCGCTCATTAGCCCCTTTTTGTCCCAAGCGCAGACAGGCCAGCATGCCGCATCGGAGCCAGCCTGCTTAGATGCCCGCACGAATACGCTCACTTCCCTACTTTTTCCGGGCGCTGTATGTACGTACATTGTGCGAAGTGCTCAAGGTACCGCATCGAAGCCACTGCGGTGAGTTGCTGGCACCGATACGTTCGCTGGCTTATATTTGTGCCGAGTGGCTTTCTCCAACGAATGTGTCGCGGTGGAGCCTTCATGTTAGAACATCAAGCAAAGTTCGATGTTCGGGGCGCCACAACAGAGCGCCACTGCCTCACTGTTCGTGTTAAAGCAGTCGCTGGCCTCTACTTGTCGTGAGCACAGCTAGCAAATGATGCCGGGCGCAAGCCACGTCGCTCAGCCGAAAATGTCACCCCACTTCCGCCTACCGCTTTGCTCGTGCGCAGCTGAATAACACTTTCGATGCACGTAAGCCAAACCTTTCCGCTGTCACTCCGTTCGCCGGTGTGCAAGATCTCATGCGTCTTTTGGAGCTGCAATCTAGCGCTTCTCTTTACGATTTCCTGGCCCATTGGTGTCGGGTGCGAATTTATCGGACCAGCCGACTTCTTTTTGCTCTCCGTAAGTTTGATTTGGTGAAGGAGTGCCGTTTCTTGTGCACACATACAATCTGGCTTAAGCATTTGAGCGAGCACTCAGACCACCTCGCGCGCTAGGTGGTGATACTATAGCTTTACATCTTCGTTGTGTGTAACCGGAAACAGAGTTTGAACGGGGTGGCTGATATGTTGTCGTTCACCTACGGTTCGGTGCCAGGCCCTTTTTACCCTTCTCCTGAGAGCATTCGCATCAAGTAGAGACCGGACTCTCTGTGTTCAATGCCTCGAAATGAGCGAACCCCACAAATTCAGCAGGGATCTGAACGTCACTGGCAAATGGCTAGAAAAGGAGAAACTCCACGCACTCAGAATAGACCGGAGCACCTGTCTACAAAGAATCCAAAGGTGCAAACCTCATGCACTGAGTAGAAACTGATACTTTGTCTCCCATGACTCAAACGACGCTAATTCGCACTCAAGCGAGAACGCAGCCTCTGTATCGAATGGATCGAACTGCACAATCCCCGATGGCGAAGAGATCTCCGGATCGCCAGCGACGAGAGAGGACGCGTACCTGGTGGACCCTATTACTTCCGCTGGTATCATCTTCTGCAGGCAAAAGCAATTTCAAGCACAGTAGAGCGCTCCATTTTGTGGGCAAATCGTCGATGGACTCAAAAAGACGATCTCCCACGAGAAGAGTATTCACGATGCCGTCGGGCGCACGTGGACAGCTGGTATTGTATTTGGCGCCGTGGGCAGGCCAGCTCGTATTGTTGTGGCCAAGTTGGATAGCATCTGCTTGACACTGGTGAAGTCTTTCTGCGCTATATTTCATCTGAGGATGCTCCTCAGGGATCGTTGAAGGATATCCCGCAGCGTAAGAAGAGGCACCTTGAGCTATTTTTACGACTCGCGGTCGGCCAAGCATGCCAGTTACCTTATGACTTTTCAAAACCTGTGCCGCGGCGCTATATGATTAGGCATGAAGCGTGGCACTATTCACTACACCCGCTCGTACTGTGTGTGTCATTGCATGAAGCTTCGTGCGGGCAAAACCCCGTAGCTTGTACAGCTAATCGACAGCCAGCTACCTAAGAGAGGGACGCCAACTTTATGTAACTTCTCCCTAGAAGCTGGCAAGGCTACCTTTTTCTCATCTCTGTCCCAGATCCCTTCCCGAAATGGGTCGAGATATTTCTCCTCCGGAGGTTAATGGCCTTCTCAGTCGGAGACAAGTTGACCGACATCTTTCACCCCTTCAGGTTTCCGACGTAGCTGATTACGTACAAAGTGTCCTGCTTCACGTCCAAAGTGTTCGTGCATGTGTGTGCCACCTTTCCCTTTGGGCACCGCCAGACAACAACCTATCGGACATAAAAACCCGACATTTCGAATTAACCGGAAATTCAAGACCTTGTTCATATTCATTGCCCGCCAGCAGAGGCATTGTGATGCTGATTATAACCAGAAAGGATTCTTCTTCCAGTCTACATGGTATTGCCCTAGTCACTGGAGCGGGCAGCCGCTTCTGTTTCAGCTCGGAGTGTATGTCAATTTCTAGCATCCCAGTACTTCACATCTACCTAGGCATATCATCACGAGAAGCGGAAAACTGAGAGCTCTCTAATAAGGCACCCCATTGTCGTCTGGCAAGTCACTTTTCGCCTTTGCCCGGTAGTTTTTCATCTTACACGCTACGTCACCTCGTTATGCCTACCCAGGTGTCAATGAATAAGCCTAGGGTAGGCCTGCTTGACAATCGTCAAGCAAGCCCCCTTGGCCCCAGCGACCGAAAGACGGGCGGCGTCCCAAACCAAGGGCGCAGCACCGCGAGGGAGGTCAACGATCCTCATGGCCCGACCACCACCGACTCTGATACGCCGGCCATTTCCCCGCTTGCCAGTCGAATATATCAATGCGGCGCACAGACCCTAGGACGCGCTCAATCTTCAGCGAGTAGGCCAAGCCCACCTGGTAAAAGTTTTGACTGGGGCTGCGCCGCTGCCCTCTTCGAATGACGTATTTGCAGAGTAAATACAAGTCCATCCGGCAAAAAACATTTGCACCCTCAGCACGCTGAGCAAGTAACAAGCCCTCGCGTATCTGGACATTCGCGAGCACCGGATCCACAACACCACTTTGAAGACGGCTGCGCACGCGCCATGTCCGCACAATTTAATGAGAGGCATGTTATTCCATGCCTATTATTATTAGACCATTGTCGAAATCCGCTGGTAAGTACAAGTTCGGAATCGCGGCACCCAAGTGGTTGGCGCCCATCGGCTGGGAAAGACCTGGCGCTTCTTCGTGACTCTCACCAGCACCCTCCTTTTCCGAAAGCGCAGGCACTTGACCTTCACTCTGCAGCTCTTTCGCTTCCGCGACAGGGTGGACGGCTGTTGCAATAGTCAACAAGTGGGCCACCGCAAGGATGTGGGTCCGAAGCGTCGCCATGCAACCTGGTGCCTATGCAGGGACGCTCAACGAGCGCCCGTCGACGGCACCCCTCCCCTCCCCCCAAGTGCCAGTGAAAACACCCTATGGGCAGCCACAGTTGCAACTTCTGCATCCTGCAGCACCCACTAGTCCCCGTCACCCCCACCACAGAGCCAACATCGCAGCTCTCTCCAGGACGGCATGATTCCAGTGTGCGTAGAGACCGTTCAGACTCCTTCTCACCCCTTTTGGGCAGTGGCAGTTCCAGTGCTAGTGACGACGCGAGTGTAGGTAACATTAGGACTACAAGGCGGGCTAGTTGGTTTGTCTTCACTGCGGGAAGTTTCGCTCACACAAAACGAAGACAACAAGACAAGCATACAAAGACCATCGCGGGTCTTTTTATGCTTTGCTTGTCTTCGTTTTGTGCCAAAATTTTCTGAATACGACTAGTAACATTTCTGATTCCTACCAGCCCCCTTCCCGTTCCCGCTCGACCTCCCGCTCTCGCTCCCCTTCGTTGAGTCTAAAACCGCCGATGGACAGGTCACGGCCTATCCGGAGGTCTTCGTCTACAACCAAGAGCAAGCAATTCGCCTGGCAAACACCTCCCACCTCGCCACCTCCATCTGCCCTGATGAATAATTTGAGGCAGATGGCAAAGCAGATTAGGCAGCTGCACTCTGAGCTACACGCAGCTAACAACAATATTAGACCGCTGCAACGCTCCTCAGCGCCTGCTAGCTCATGCAATAGGCCAAATCTACGGCAGCCAGTGCTTTCGCCAGTCCCCTCTTAAATTAGCGCGGAAGCGCCAGCCACTATGGCCGCAGATACTCCTCCTAAGCCGGAGTCGGGCCGTCGCATTGAGCCCCTTCTTCCCCGAGGTCCATGGCAGAAGTCTGATTTTGCTGCACGGGTAGATAAGCTAGAGCTTTTTTTAAACATCCTTCACCAAGCTTCAGGAGCAAGTTCCTGCTTGGTTTGCGATGTTCACCCCCTCGTGTTTATCTACTAAGTGACGCAGCTTTCAGGTACACTACCCTATGCCCGCGCTGGCTGCCTGTCCA
The DNA here is from genome assembly GCF_038994185.2 of Dermacentor albipictus. NCBI lineage: Eukaryota > Metazoa > Arthropoda > Arachnida > Ixodida > Ixodidae > Dermacentor > Dermacentor albipictus. The sequence continues at coordinate 442,676,610 of NC_091821.1, forward strand.
AGTCGCCGCCTCCTCTTCTCAGCTCTCTCGCTTCATCCTTCAGCAGAGCTTGCTGCCACCACTCCCGTCCGGGTACTCGTCTACACCGCCCAAATAGCCATCCGGCACGGCTGTCGCATCTCATTAGGACGGGGAACCGCGATTCTATTCATGTTTCACAATAGAACTGCAGGATCTTCCTCCTACAAGCGGGACACTCAGACGGTGCGCGCTATGTTCTAGTCCTACATGAGACCAGTACACCGGCCAAATTGGCAGGATACACCGCCTTCCGCCAACTCATCGATCAAAGCTTCCGAGCTAGTAGCCGCCAGTTTTGTCAAACGCAACTTTGCTGCCATCGAGCACAATGTTGGAATATCTGCAGTTGCCTTACGTTGGTCAAAATTCCTTCCTAAAGGCTGCGCAATGCTCACAGTCTTCTTAGGCAGAAGCGCTCTAGACTTTCTGCCACGTGGAGCCATGCGCCTGCTTTGTGGTGCGGAGCTCATAATCGCAGGTGATTTCAATTCAATGCCGCTCCGCAGTCAGTGGGACTATTCGGGGCAAAGACTTGTGGAGTTGCCATCTGTCAGAAACGCCTCACTTGTGTCGTATGAGAGATAAAGCAGCGCGCTACTAATTGCTTTCGCTGTAGGCACTAAATAAAAACACCACGCAGGAACCTTTCTAGAGATTTCTGTAAGCACTCTCAAACGGAGAATGTTTTTTACTGCCAAAATAATAATCTTGGACAAACAGAAAGCACAGCATGGTTTACAAACACTATCTTTTTACCGAATACGTGCAATGAATGCCCACTGCGCGCGGTCGCCACGATGGAGTCACCCGAACCGGCTTATTGCGTGAAAGGTTGACAATCGCTGAAAACGAGCTATATGAAAAGTGCTCTTATGGTGGACTGTTTGTACAAGCAAATGGAGCATAACAGGATGAAATCTCATTGCACGATCACACGGCTTCGCGGTGACCCACTGCGCTTCTGCACGCATGTCCGCTCTCAATGTTTGGCTTTAGCTTCGAGCGTGTTTTCGCACCCTGCAGTGAGCTTTAGGCAGGAGCATAAGATCACTTCACAGGACACAAGCAAACATTGCTGCGTGGACACTATAAGATATGTTCAATATTAACCTGGTTAAAACTAGAGACTCCGACGGATACGGCGGCAGCTTGTGATGTCTTATCGCGACGATTCAAAATTTATTTTATTCTAAAGCCTTGAACATTTCAATGTCATTATTTCTCAAGATACGACGCACTGTAGGTTTGTCATTCTTCTCAGCGAGCAATTATCCCCTGCTCATTTTTTCTTAATGAAGTACATTTCAGTTTTTGGTACTACACAAGCGTGAGCATGCTATTTCCTTATTAATATGATTTTTACTGTTCCATTTCTATTCATGTAAACATGCCAGTATCTAGCATCAACAAGTTCATATGTCAGAGCTTCATGACATTAGCCCGGCAGCACACGCATGCGACCGTCTCAATGCGCGCTTTGTGCTACTCGCCGAAGATCACAGTCCTGACGCCATATCATAAATCATCCTCGTGGAAATGCTCGGTGCTCAACGGAGTTCTAGCCTACGACAGCTAGCTGGTTCTAACTTTTGCCCTCCAAGTTTCTCAGAAATTCTTATCCTGCGGGTATGTGTGAAGGCCGACACCGGGCTCCGTTGTGTACGCCCGACACTGCGGCACCGAGCAGCAGCCTACCATGATGGACGCCTTCAAAGGTAGCCATTACCTATTATAGGGCTTTCAAGTGTTGTCAAGCTCGCACCCGAAACGAGAAAACCTTTCCACTTAAAACCGCAGCGCAGGTTCAACTTTAAACGTTTCTTTTCGGCTCACTTCGGCACCGAAGCAGCCGACGCGGCCGGTGCGTCTACGTGCTTCCTTATAGCACCTCAGGCCGACGGCGGCACTAGCTTTTCCACGCGTGGAGCTCGCCCCCAGTGACTAATTCGAGCGTAAGGGTACTAAGCTGAGAGAGTCCACCCAAGATCTTGGCCTCACCATCTGAATGACACTTCGCATCACACGCCAATCGGACCTGGTCCAGGTAAAGCACGCATCACAAGCTAACTGGACCAAACCATCCATAATCGGTGAAGTGACCACTATGTCCAGTCGATCATCCCTTCCACGGTGAGGCTCAAATGTCCTTATAGTTGCCTTTTTCACTAACGGGTCAAGTTCCGCCACCTTCGCGAGCGTAATGCCCCTAATGAAATTGCCAACGTTTGTGAGATGACCACCTCAAGCCCAAAGGCCATCTCACCTGACTTCCCCAGAGCCACTCACCACTCCGTGCTGAACCCTAACCTCGCCCACTGGCAGGTTGCTGAGGCCAGGCTGCATCACCTGTGGCTTCCGCAGAAACGCAATTATACCTTCCGGCTATAAATCACGGTGGTGGAGCGCGAGGTATAGAACCAAGTAGCTTGCGTACACCACAAACGATGGCATCAACTGTGGGATAGTCTTAAGGAGGAAATGGGCCAGCAGAATTCCTGGCATCTGCTCCGCCACATTTTCCATCCCGCGCAGACCAAAGACGCGTCTCCACCCAGCCTTCATCAATGTTCACATCAACTCCCTATCACCCAGGTGGAGCTTCTTCAGAAGCTGCTGCAACGGTATCTGATCTCCATGTAGATAACGATTCCATTCCCCCATATTCGGATGCACCTAATCCCTTGCTCAGTGCGGGCACTGCGGAAGATAGTAAACCTTCATTTGGGCCTTGTTCGTACATGAGCCTGAACTAAGACGAACACCTAAGACGACACACACTGGCGCTGACTAACAACTTCTTTTTTACCTTCGTCGTTGATGCATATGTATACCTGGGCCACACAACTGCGCCAGCGCAGAGAATACATTACTGACATCTGCCAACTTATCGCATACGCAAATTTAGGAATTAAATTCTGATGGGTGCAGGGACAATGATGTATCACTGATGCAATTATTTCCTTGTCTTTTAATGTGGTAGGCCTCTAAGGAAAGCCGCGCATGCTCATTCTTGATTTTGCCAAGAATTAACATCAGATCGAGTCGCGCCTCACAGTTGCTGCAAGAGTTTATATGCGCGACAAGGTGCGCTCCTCTATCTACATTTTTGTTTAGTTTTTGCGCATGTTCTTTGATTCGCTCATTGACACAACGCCCTGTCTGGCCATTGTATGTCTTACCACATGAGAGTGGAATGCCATAAACCACGCTGACAGCGTACGACTCGTATGAGGCACCTTGTCGAATTTGGCATCCTCCTCTGCTCTCTCCGCAGGTGCGAATGAATGAAACCACGTTTATTCCACATTAAAATGCGTCGAAGACGCTGCGGTGGAAAGAGGAGGGGCGTTATGGGAAAAGGGGAAGGGTAAGGCTGCCTCCGTTTTATTAATGAACGTCCTGGAGGCAGCTAAGTAGGGGCGGCATGACGCTTGTGGCTGTCGCGGAGCCGATCGCCGACGGGTGGTGCTGCAGGGTCCTGAAGGAACACCAGCAGTGCTCGCCAGAGCTCGATGGCATGGTCCGCAGACATGGTATCCGGGCAAGCCCAAGTCCAGAGAGAAGAAGGCCAGGGTCCCCGCTGTATGGTGGCCAGGGCACGAAGCCTTGGTGGGATGTAGAGGGGGCACTCCCAATAAAGGTGGTTGTGATCAGCACATGTGCACATGGAACAGCAGCCACTTACGGGTGGTGGTGTGCCACCCTTGTGGAAACGGTTCAACAAGTGAGGAGTAAGGAGGGTGCTTGTCTGGATTCTCCGAAGCAAGACTGACTCTCGCCGTGTGAATAGCTTCGGTGGAAGCGACGGTATAGAGAGTGGATTGCCCACTGCTGCGAGGTAGGCGGCACGCCGTTGTTTGGTCGCATGTTTGTCCGCCATTGGGTCTGCTACCTCAGGTGTGGTAGATAGGAGAGGATAAGGATTATCGGTGGCTCTGGCTAGCGCGGTAGAGAGATGAGCACGCGCCAGGCTATGAGCCTTCTCGTTTCCAGGGATACCGCAGTGCGCAGGGACCCAGTGAATAGTAACATCGTGACCGCATTCGCGGAGCAGGCGTGCTTGGTGCCGGATCTTCTGCAGTACGGGATCTGTGTAAATAATATTAGCACATGCCCGATGGGCAGCCTGAGAATCTGTGTACACATGATGGTGAACAGGGTCAGTTTGAGACGAAGTTGCGAGGGCCCACTCCAAATATTCTAGGATGGCCATTAGCTCAGCGCGGGTGCTGGACATTGCTTCTGCTGAGATATGATGGCGGAGGTTCTGATTTTCATTGGTCTGGTCGTACCACGCAGTGGCATAACAAGTGTTACTAACGTCGTCTGCAGGCAGTGCAGCGTCCGTGTATACGATGCGTTCAGTCAAGGAGAGTAAACTCGTAGCCTTAGCATGGCTCGTGGCATATGCAAGGTGCCGCATTCGCTGAGTGGGGTCCATATTGAGAGGAAGTGGCCTGCCATCGGTGAGAGCCGTGATTTCCCACGGCGGCGTGTTGTTGGGTAAAATGGGCATTTTGTGGACGTCATACCCGAGGAGCATGAGTGTGTGTCGCCCGGCTTTTGTGGTGCGAAGTCTCGTCTCTTGTGTATAGATGTGCAGGTCTACGAGCTCGGACAGGTTGTTGAGTTTGCTACAACTTTTAAGCGCTTCGAGGCTTGTGTACCGTGGGAGTCCAGTTACAATGCGTTTGGCTTCGTTAAGTAACCGGTCGAGCGCATGCATCTGTGTGCGGTTGACTGGATGATACGGCAGCCCGTACATGATACGGGAGATAAGAAACGCTTGCGCGAACTGCCGCATTTCACGTTCGTTTACACCACGGGTGCGGGTAGACATTCTGCGTAAAGCGTGCAGGATTTGTTTGCTGGTGTTCGTAATGCATTGGAACCAGGTGTTCGCTGTGCAGTTCACGTCTAGGTGCAAACCAAGTATTCGGATAGTAGATTTCCGTGTGATGGGTTGGTCACCGATATACAGTTTAAAAGACTGCTTTTCTTCCTGCTTTCCAAAGGTAGACCTGCCACCATGAATGACGACAAACTCTGTTTTGTCTGGGGCAGTGTGTAAACCTGTTTCCGTGGCATAGGCGTGAATAATGTCGAGAGCTCGTTGTAAGACGTCCTCCTGCTCCCCGATGCACCCTTGATGCGTCCACACTGTGATGTCATCGGCGTATACCGCGTGTACGCGGTGTACGCGGGAACATAGCTTTAAAAGCTTGTTTGGCGCAGAACTTGCCAAAGGAACGCTATGCCTGCAAGCAACTTTCTTGAGTTAATAGGTCACCTTGTGCATATAAGTTACCACCGCAGGCCTTCGTGTTTCACGTTCGGCGGCCGGCCTTTTTGTGGTTTTCCTTCTCTGGATCAGAGCTTCAACCACGGTAGTCAAAAGCGACATAGGAAACCCAGCTGCCAAAAGTCGGCTGATCTCATTATCAAAATTTTCTTGCATCTTGTGCACACACGAACTCTTAAGAGCCAATTTCAGACATGACGGCGCAATGCCATTTTTCCGAATTTTCGAGTGCGCAGACCTAAAGGAAAAAAGTTTCTTTTTCGCGCGGAGTTGATAAGCCCAACACACATGGCGTTCACAGAATTCAAGCTTCAGTTCCAAGAACTGCAACACATTGTTCTGTGGACTCTCGTGAGTAAACACAAGACCTTGTCCATGTACCTTAAAATCCTCTAAAACCCTATTGATCCTATCCTGGTTGGATGAGTCAAGCGATAAAAATACCAAAAAAATCATCGACCTACCCAAAAACTTTTAAAACATTCCGCTCAAAAAAGCATGGTCTAAAGAATGATCCACACTAGACAAAAAATATCCACAAGAATGGGAGCGACGCATGACCCAATACATATACCATTCCGTTGTAAATGCGCTCGGTCTTTAAAACAATAAAAGTAGCTTGAAGGTAATATTCCAAAAGACTTAAAAAATTAGCCACTGAAAGTCCGGCATGATTTTGGAACGAGATCGTACCACTATGGTCAATAAGATCATGTACTGAAGACAGGAGCTCGCGCTGCGGAACTGAATCAAATAAATCTTCAACATCAACAAACAAACCATAACCTACATCCTTATTCCCAAGCAAAAACTCTACCACGTCATTCGTATTCTTTGTTCGGAAAGGGTCATTCACTGTTAGTAACTTTAGTGAGCACAGAAATGCTTGTGGGGCCCATCGAAGGGGCGACAGGCGCTTGCGGCTTTCACGTATTGCTTTCACGTATGCTTTCACGTATTGCACAAGCCTTAGCATGGCCAACAGCCTTCCACGGGCTAACAGCTGGCTTGTCATCTTTTTTGGCAAGCCGACAATGCCGGTAGGCTTTCCTTTCGTTACCCCTGCATCGTCCCGTTCTCCTCGGTTTTACCGTTCCCCCAGTCAATTTCTGCCCACGAGGCCACCGTGGTTGATTCCTGCCTTGGGGCCATGATCCCGTGCCAGCCTTGCCTCTCACTTCCTATGTTAGTGTTCTAAGGGCCACATCGAAACAGTCAAACTACCGCTGTAAACAGTCTGTTCACCATCCTGGCCAGGAATTTCCGGCAGCAGGCTAACCTGGGAGCCTTGTTGACCTTCATGGTGGCGGCCGTTGAGGCTGCTTGCCCTTATCACGGCACGATGAGAGAAAATTGTCCGCTATAACGCGTAGTCCCAAAATGGGCTTCGCAGCAGCCCAGCTTTTGAGACCAATTTTAACCACGAAAAAAAAAGTATGTAGCAATTGTTTCTACACTTACAACTCTGATCAAAGCCCTCCTTTTACATGAAAGTTGATGTGCTACTGGTTTTATGACGTTGAAAATATGTATTCCTCCTATGTGGCCTCCTTGCAGAGCGCTCCGTTTGGTCGAAATTTTCTAGCAGACTATTAGTGGAGGCATGATATTGGGACAGATGCTGGATAATAGAACCTCTAATAAAGCCAATATTGAAAGCCCTTTATGTTCGTCTTGAAGGCTGTCTCTTCTGTGAGCACATCAAAATATCAATTTAAACGAATCTGTCGTCAAGCTTAGCAGTTATGCAAACTATGCGAGGGTTCAAAGCAATGAGTGTAGGAATGGAGAAGAATTCGAAGTACAATACTCAACAAATAACGATCTCCTTTTTGTTGAAGGCACTTCTTAGCGGATGTATTTACTTGAAGTCACTGAATGTTGCCTTGTTGTATAGACAGCATTGGTTTGAACATTACCATTTAATGTGCGACTACCTTTCTGTAGCACGTCGACGAACGCCGAAACGAACACCAGCAACGCCACCCAGCGGGTCCAGACATAGGCCGGTGCCTCGCACGCCGCGAATCACCCCGAGACCGAGTGAGCGTGCGAAATAGTGACTTTCAGCGGACATTGTGCCGCTTTACGGCTAACGGAACATCATGCGCATATGTTCAATTATATTACAGATGAATATGCTGATTTAGAAGAAGTCGCTGTTGGGCTAGTTTGTAGATAATTACAAAATACAAACGAGCGCATAGAAAAGGACAAGCTTTAATGCGTGAACATTCTTATGCGACTCATCCAGGAAATCTCTCCGTTGGTCTATCCGTTCTTAACGCCTAACATGAAGCGCACCGTAAAGAAAACCAAAATAAAATCGGAAGGTAAACTAGAAAGGAAAAGTATACGCTGTGGGGAATTTCAAACTTATGACTCCAGTTAAGAAATAAAGGGTCAGATGCACAGGCTGAGATACTCGACAGACATCCACGTTTGTGGACGGTGAATGTACCTCAACCATGTGAATGTGTTACGTGAGTTACTGGATCTAAGACGTCAAAAGTATTCATTCCTTCTTCAATGACCTTTTGCAATCTGGTCTCCTAGCCCAATGTTTTCTAGTTAGCTTAAGTTGGAGGACTTATTTCGGCGTAGATGCTGATTAACACACCTGTAGTTAAAGCAATTATCAAGAGCCCTTAGTTCTTGTCTAGAAGGCCGTCTCTTATATAACAAAATAAGATAACTTGCATGAATGCATCGTAAAACTAAACAACACACTTAAATAGGTGAGGGTCCACACATATAATTTAGGAGTGGTGAAGAATTCGAAGTGCACTAGACAACGAACACCGATCTTCGTATAGTCGAATGCACTTCCTACTCTTCTTATTCAATTGATGTAAGTGAACGTTGCCTTGTTGTATAGTCCGCACTGGCTAGAACATTTCCGTCTAAAGTGCGACCACCATTCTGCAGCACCTCGCTCAAGGCCGAAACGAACGCCACTAACGCCACGCAGACCGAGGCCTGTACCCCGCAGACCGCGAAGGAGGCCAAGCTGGAGTGAGCCTGCAATATCGTTATTTTCCAGCCGATATAGTCCCGATGTTTGAAGTCGCTGAATGTTCCCTTGTTGTATAGACAGCACTGGTTTGAACATTACCATTTAATTTGCGACTACCTTTCTGTAGCACCTCGACCAACACCGAAACGAACACCAGCAGCACCACCCAGCGGGTCCAGACATAGGCCGGTGCCTCGCACGCCGCGAATAACCCCGAGACCGAGTGAGCGTGCAAAATAGTGACTTTCAGCGGACATAGTGCCGCTTTACGGCTAACGGAATATCATGCGCATATGTTCAATTATATTACAGATGAATATGCTGATTTAGAAGAGGTCACTGTTGGGCTAGTTTGTAGATAATTAAAAAATACAAAAGAGCGCATAGAAAAGGACAAGCTTTAATGCGTGAGCATTCTTATGCTACTCATCCAGGAAATCTCTCCATTGGTCTATCCGTTCGTAACGCGTAACATGAAGCGCACCGTAAAGGAAACCAAATTAAAATCGAAAGGTAAACTAGAAAGGAAAAGTATACGCTGTGGGGAATTTCAAACTTACGACTCCAGTTAAGAAATCAAAGGTCAGATGCACTGGCTGAGATATTCGACAGACATCCACGTTTGTGGACGGTGAATGTACCTCAACCATATGAATGTGTTACGTGAGTTACTGGATCTAAGACGTCAAAAGTATTAATTCCTTCTTCAATGACCTTTTGCGATCTGGTCTCCTAACCCAATGTTTTCTAGTTAGCTTAAGTTGGAGGACTTATTTAGGCGTAGATGCTGATTAACACACCTTGACTTAAAGCAATTATCAAGAGCCCTTAGTTCTTGTCTAGAAGGCCGTCTCTTATATAACAAAATAAGATAACAACTTGCACGAATGCATCGTAAAACTAAACAACACACTTAAATAGTTGAGGGTGCACACATATAATTTAGGAGTGGTGAAGAATTCGAAGTGCACTAGACAACGAACACCGATCTTCGTATGGCCGAAGGCACTTCCTACTCTACTTATTGAATTGATGTAAGTGAACGTCGCCGTGTTGTATAGTCCGCACTGGCTAGAACATTTCCGTCTAAAGTGCGACCACCATTCTGCAGCACCTCGTTCAAGGCCGAAACGAACGCCACTAACGCCACGCAGACCGAGGCCTGTACCCCGCAGACCGCCAAGGAGGCCAAGCTGGAGTGAGCGTGCAATATTGCTATTTTCCAGCCGATATAGTCCCGATGTTTGAAGTCACTGAATGTTGCCTTGTTGTATAGACAGCACTGGTTTGAACATTGCCATTTAATGTGCGACTACCTTTCTGTAGCACATCAACCAACGCTGAAACGAACACCAGCAACGCCACCCAGCGGGTCCAGGCATAGGCCTGTACCCCGCACACCGCCAAGGAGGCCACGCTGGAGTGAGCGTGCAATATTGCTATTTTCCAGCCGATATAGTCCCGATGTTTGAAGTCACTGAATGTTGCCTTGTTGTATAGAGAGCACTGGTTTGAACATTGCCATTTAATGTGCGACTACCTTTCTGTAGCACATCAACCAACGCCGAAGCGAACACCAGCAACGCCACCCAGCGGGTCCAGGCATAGGCCTGTACCCCGCACACCGCCAAGGAGGCCACGCTGGAGTGAGCGTGCAATATTGCTATTTTCCAGCCGATATAGTCCCGATGTTTGAAGTCACTGAATGTTGCCTTGTTGTATAGACAGCACTGGTTTGAACATTGCCATTTAATGTGCGACTACCTTTCTGTAGCACATCAACCAACGCCGAAACGAACACCAGCAACGCCACCCAGCGGGTCCAGGCATAGGCCTGTACCCCGCACACCGCCAAGGAGGCCACGCTGGAGTGAGCGTGCAATATTGCTATTTTCCAGCCGATATAGTCCCGATGTTTGAAGTCACTGAATGTTGCCTTGTTGTATAGACAGCACTGGTTTGAACATTACCATTTAATGTGCGACTACCTTTCTGTAGCACCTCGACGAACGCCGAAACGAACACCAGCAGCGCCACCCAGCGGGTCCAGACATAGGCCGGTGCCTCGCACGCCGCGAATAACCCCGAGACCGAGTGAGCGTGCAAAATAGTGACTTTCAGCGGACATAGTGCCGCTTTACGGCTAACGGAATATCATGCGCATATGTTCAATTATATTACAGATGAATATGCTGATTTAGAAGAGGTCGCTGTTGGGCTAGTTTGTAGATAATCACAAAATACAAAAGAGCGCATAGAAAAGGACAAGCTTTAATGCGTGAGCATTCTTATGCGACTCATCCAGGAAATCTCTCCGTTGGTCTATCCGTTCATAACGCGTAACATGAAGCGCACCGTAAAGAAAAACCAAAATAAAATCGAAAGGTAAACTAGAAAGGAAACGTATACGCTGTGGGGAATTTCAAACTTACGACTCCAGTTAAGAAATCAAAGGTCAGATGCACTGGCTGAGATACTCGACAGACATCCACGTTTGTGGACGGTGAATGTACCTCAACCATGTGAATGTGTTACGTGAGTTACTGGATCTAAGACGTCAAAAGTTTTCATTCCTTCTTCAATGACCTTTTGCAATCTGCTCTCCTAACCCAATGTTTTCTAGTTAGCTTAAGTTGGAGGACTTATTTTGGCGTAGATGCTGATTAACACACCTTGAGTTAGAGCAATTATCAAGAGCCCTTAGTGCTTGTCTAGAAGGCCGTCTCTTATACAACAAAATAAGATAACAACTTGCACGAATGCATCGTAAAACTAAAGAACACACTTAAATAGGTGAGAGTCCATACATATAATTTAGGAGTGGTGAAGAATTCGAAGTGCACTAGACAACGAACACCGATCTTCGTATAGTCGAATGCACTTGCTACTCTACTTATTTAATTGATGTGAGTGAACGTTCCCTGTTGTATAGTCCGCACTGGCTAGAACATTTCCGTCAAAAGTGCGACCACCATTCTGCAGCACCTCGCTCAAGGCCGAAACGAACGCCAGTAACGCCACGCAGACCGAGGCCTGTACCCCGCACACCGCCAAGGAGGCCAAGCTGGAGTGAGTGTGCAATATCGTTATTTTCCAGCCGATATATTCCCGATGTTTGAAGTCACTGAATGCTGTCTTGTTGTATAGACAGCACTGGTTTGAACATAACCATTAAATGTGCGACTACCTTTCTGTAGCACCTCGACGAACGCCGAAACGAACACAAGCAACGCCACCCAGCGGGTCCAGACATAGGCCTGTACCCCGCACACCGCCAAGGAGGCCAAGCTGGAGTGAGCGTGCAATATCCTTATTTTCCAGCCGATATAGTCCCAGTGTTTGAAGTCACTGAATGTTGCGTTGTTGTGTAGACAGCACTGGTTTGAACATTACCATTTAATGTGCGACTACCTTTCTGTAGCACCTCGACGAACGCCGAAACGAACACCAGCAACGCCACCCAGCGGGTCCAGACATAGGCCTGTACCCCGCACACCGCCAAGGAGGCCAAGCTGGAGTGAGCGTGCAATATCGTTATTTTCCAGCCGATATAGTCCCGATGTTTGAAGTCACTGAATGTTGCCTTGTTGTACAGACAGCACTGGTTTGAACATTACCATTTAATGTGCGACTACCTTTCTGTAGCACCTCGACGAACGCCGAAACGAACACCAGCAACGCCACCCAGCGGGTCCAGACATAGGCCTGTACCCCGCACACCGCCAAGGAGGCCAAGCTGGAGTGAGCGTGCAATATCGTTATTTTCCAGCCGATATAGTCCCGATGTTTGAAGTCACTGAATGTTGCCTTGTTGTATAGACAGCACTGGTTTGAGCATTACCATTTAATGTGCGACTACCTTTTTGTAGCACATCGACCAACGCCGAAACGAACACCAGCAACGCCACCCAGCGGGTCCAGACATAGGCCTGTACCCCGCACACCACCAAGGAGGCCAAGCTGGAGTGAGCGTGCAATATCGTTATTTTCCAGCCGATATAGTCCCGATGTCTGTCCAACAGAATGCCACGCGAAACGGATAAGTTGTATCACAGACCTATATTCGGCTTTTTTAAAAGAGCTCACTGTGCGGCTGGTTGGTAGCTCGTTCTAAAAAAAAAGAGAACCCATAGAAGAGGAAAAGTGTGTATAATTGTTTTTGCCCTATAGCATGCGCTCTTTATAATTTTAGAAAACTGCTGCGCTCGCTACGCGGATAACAGTGTGCGGCATAGTTTAAAGCCGATTGCTTCCATCCGAATGTAAAAAATTGGAGGATGCTTAAGCTTCGCCTTCAAGAGCGGAACGCGACAGCGTTCCCGTCGACCCGCCAAGGGGTGTAAGACAGTGGGCTACGGCGCAGCGACTACGCGCCCCGCATCGGACGCGGTGAGCGTCGAGCAGCGCCGCGTTCGGCGCGGCAACGAAATGTGCGCCTGAGCAAGCGACGTACGCCTGAGCCTTAGAAACAGCTCGTTTCTAAGGCAACACCGCATTCACTAGAGACGCTTTTGTACCGCTTTGAAGCATCGAACAGCCCAATTTGTCTCACTAACGGAGACTATAAGATAATGATGAAAATCTTAGCAAAGAGGTTGCAGACTGTCATTGCGAAGCTTGTGGGGCCGCATCAAACGTGTGGCATTAAAGGCCGAACTATCTTCTCAAATATACACGTAGCACGCAGTATCCTCGAATGTTGCGATGCCATGGGTGCACGAGTGGCAATGCTCCAAATTGATCTCGAGAAAGCGTTTGACCGGGTGCCTCATGACATTCTTTTGTGCATTCTAGATTATGTGAATTTGGGTAGAATAATTACAGAGGGGGTTGCCATGGCTTACCGGGACTGCTCGACGCGGCTCATTGTCAACAAGGTGTTGGGAGCGCGAATCCAAGTTAGGCGGTCGGTGCGCCAGGGCTGCCATCTCTCGCCGCTGTTGTTTTGCTTGTATATAGAATCGTTTTGTTTGAGTGTCATGAAGAATGACTGTGTCCGCGGGTTTAAACTGCACGAGGTTGAAGTCCGCCTGTTGGCTTATGCAGGCGATATTGCTGTGTTCTGCACTGATTTGGACAGTATAACACAGGCTGTCAAATGTGTTAAAAGTTTTTGTGCTGTGAGCGGCAGTGCGGTAAACTGGGTAAGTGCCTGGGATTCTGGCACGGGGATGGGCGGGCGACTCCAGACACTTTTGCCAACATGAGTTTCGTTACGACTCCGGTGAAATACATGGGTGTTCCCCTTCACTGCTACAAAGACAGTGAGTCGTACTGGAGGAGTGAAGTGGATAACCTGCGGTACACAGTAAACAAATGGAATGGCTGGAACTGGTCTATGTTTTCCAGAGCCACAATTTGCAACACATTTTTAGTGAGCAAACTTTGGTACATCCTCCAAGTCTTGCATTGCTGAAGGGTAAACATCCAAAAAATTCACCGGGTGTTCGCAGTGTTTGTGTGGGCATCGTCTTGGGAGAGATCAAGTCGCACCAATTTGTTTCTTCGAGTTAGAAATGGAGGACTTGGATTGTCACATTTGTTTTTGAGACAGGTAGTAAATCGTTTTTTTTTCTTCAGGAACGCAAAAAACTCGTTTTTATACACTGTCTGCCAACTTCACCTGGGCAAACACTTGCCCGAAATGGTTGTCTCAGCGGGCAGTTTGCCAGGGGGTGTTTATGGTTTTCTACGTGAAGTTGTGGCTTCATGCAGGTTTTTGTCAGCGCGTTTTTCACTTCAATATTTGAGTGACGTTAACCGGAAAAAACTGTACAGGGACCTGGGTGATGTTGTTCTTCCCGTGCCTTTATATCGGTCTCTCTACAGAGCTAGCCATGGGCACAATGTTCTGAAGCGCGTTAAGGCGATGGTAGTACCGTCAGGCGCTAAGACGTTCTTTTTTGAATTGCACTCCGGAACGCTGACTGTCAAACCGTGGCTGGCTGAAAGAGGTTTCTTTGTTCCTCGGGGCACTCATTGTACAATTCGCAGGCAGGAGGAGACAATTGAACATGTTTTTCTGCATTGTTGGGATGCCGTTTTCCTCTGGGATGTGCTCCAACGCACAATCAAAAAGGATTTCCCCCTAGATGCGTATGGGATTCGCTACCCCCTAGATGCGTATGGGATTCGCTACTTGCCAATAGAAAGTGATGATGGTACCTCATTCGATGTGATCATGCTTATGGCCTTGCATAGCATTTGGAAATGTAGAATTGCGGTAAGGCATGCCGATCTCGATGCAAGAGCGGCTCGCCAGTATTTCAAAGAAAGCATACGGAACTTTGTAGAGGAACAAAAGTTGCTGGAGTGCATCCCAGAGTGGTTGCCACGAGTGGAATTATTATTGGCGATAAGGAAATTTTAGCACAAACGCAGCCGCACAAGTTCTGCGGTCGTTTTCAACATATTGTGAGTGTGCCTTTTGATTATTTGTGAAAGTGTAATTTTTATCCGGGCCAACGACCAGCAATAAAGGAAAAAAAAACTCGTGGCTGAGTGGTAGCTTCTCCGTCTCACACTCCGGAGAGCCTGGTTCAATTCCCACCCAGCCCATCTTGCAAGTTGTTTTTTATTCTTGAAGTGCCTACTGGGATTTATCGCTCACGGCCAACGCCGACGACGCCGACACCGGCGCCGATGACACCGGCTTTTCTGCGACACGAGCTCCTTAACGCTGTCGCGTTAAAATGGGTCAATGCAGCCGCCTGAATTAATCAGGTTTACATCTCATTCTCAGTAGCGCTTTTTCCTGTCCTGTACAGCAATTCAGCGCTTTAAACTAGGAATTTATATGTGAGGTGCGTATTTGCTTGCAGAATAATTTTCTAGTATTTACGCTGTTTTACGGAGACATCAGCTTTTCTTTCGTCGAGAAGCCCGTCATATCTTTTTTTTTCATTTGCCCCATCCAAGTATAATTTCTGGCGCATTGTTTTGTGTTATCATTGTTAGTGCCAATGCAGAAAAAGTGAATGTGTGTGAAGTGTAGGAACCCGTTCCCGGGGTAGAAGTAGACAAGGAATGGAACACCTTACAACATCGTGAATGTATGTATGTGTATATTCAGGAGCAATGGTGGAAGCTACGCTTTATTTCTAAAACACGAGCAAACGCGCGGATGACGAAGATGCGAAGCGATGGTCATATTAAAATACAGATGAGGAAGGTGACATCGATACTACCCCACCGATTCTAGGACACTTCGTTGCTTCAGCGCCTACTGAGGTGCGCACCGATGCCAGTGGCCACGGAATCGGTGCCCTCCTGGCACAAGTTCAACACGGCCGGGAACGTGTCGTGGCGTACGCTTGCCGTCTTTTGTCACCTGCGGAGCGGAACTACTCGGATTGCGAGCGCGAATTTTTGACCGTTGTGTGTGTGGGCAATGTTTAAACTCTGCCCCTATTTATACGGCAGGCCCTTTTCTTTTGTAACGCACCACCACGCCCTCTGTTGGCTTTTGTCCTTAAAATATCCCACAGGGAGGCTTGGACGATGAGCTTTGCGGCTCCAAAATTATTCCTATCTTGCGGTACATAGGTCTGGTCGCCTACGCAAGGACGCCGACTGCTTCTTCCATTACCTTGTACACACTCCCTCCAACGCCAACATGGACGCTTCCGCAAGTGTTCTTTACGTTTCCCAGCTCTAGGACATCGCCAACCAGCAGCGCCATGGCGCTCCTTTGAGGACCCTCCTTGTCCGAATGCAATCTGCTCCTACTGCTCCATCGTTGCGGTGGTTCGTCTTCGAAGACGGGATATTATACCGACACAGTTTTCATCCTGACGGTCCTCCCCTTCTCCTTGTCGTTCCTGAACACCTCCGCTCAACCATCTTTCAGGAGCATCATGACGCCCCAAGTGCCGCACACCTTGGGCTTGCTCGCAAGCTCCATACGGCGCTATGTAGCTGCTTGCAAGCCCTGTCAACATCGCAAAAAGTCAGCAACGCTTCCTACCGGGTACACACAGCTGATCAACATTCCACCTCAGCCATTCCTTCTCGTGTGTTTGGATCTCTTTGGCCCTTTCCTTGAGTCCAGCTCCCGGAACAGGTGGATTGCCGACGCGCTATTGATTACGCGACTCGCTATGACATCACTCGACCACTTCCCACAAGCTGCGCAACCGACGTTGCCGATTTCCTACTCCAGGACATCATTTTAGTACATGGCACTCTGCGATAGCTCCTTACTGACCACGCCCGCCACTTGCTCTCTCAAGTCATCTTTGATATCCTACGCTCATGTTCTACCAAGCACAAACTGGCTACCTCCGATCGCCCCTAGACAAGCGGCCTTAGTGAGCAACATTATCAGACCATTACTGACCTGCTGTCGGAATACGTTTCATCCGACCGCAAGGACTGGGATGTGCCGCTCCCTTACGTCACGTTTGCCCATAATTCATCACGCCACATTACTGCTGGGTATTCCCGCTTTTACTTTCTCTTGGTCATGACCCTGTATTACTATTAGACAATTCACTCCCCTTGATACAAGATTCGATGACCGAGTATGCCCGTGACGCCATCGCCCACACTGACGATGCGCGCCAGCTTGCCCGTACTCGTCTGTTGGCATCGCAGGAATCTCAGCGGCACGCTTACAATCGCCTCCATCATGACAAACATTTTTCAGCAGGCTCTCTCGTGCTACTTTGGTCCCCTTGGCGAGTGGGGCTCTCCGAGAAACTACTTCCATGCTACAAAGGTCCTTACCGTGTTTTACGTCAAGTGACTAATGTCACTTACGAGATAATCCCGATGGCCTCCATCGTGCCACCCGACGTCCACATTGCCCGACGTCGTACATGTCTGTCGGCTTAGGCCTTACTATGCCCTTACCGACGGCCGCGTCTAAAGCACCGGGATGGTGCTTCTTCTGGAGGAGGTCGTGTTACGGTGGAAAAGAGAACAAGGTTGTCAACGGTGAAGACGACGAAGTGGCAACAGCGTCTCCGAATTCTCGTCTCCTGTTTATATACGCATCGTGTAAATACATCGTGTAAATAGTTTTATACCCGTGACAATATAAATGGTCCCACTAATTGCCTCCCTGAACGCAAGCGGTCAGCGTGACCGCAAATTAAGCAAGTGTTGCATGTCGCCGGAAGGGCTCTAGGTTGGAATAATGCACGATCCGTGTCCCGCTGCAGTGGTGGTCACTTTTGTCCTTTAGGTCTGCGCTCTCAAAGATTGTGAAAAGAGGCATTGCGTCGTCATGTATGAAATTGGCTCATAAGTGCTCGTGTGTGCACAAGATGCAAGAAAGTTTTGATAATCAGATCAGCCGACTACATTACGCGAGGGGCTCCATGACGTAAGTAGGTAGCTTGTACGAAGAAGGTATTCGCTTCTGATGAATGCCCTAAGCGGACGGACGCAGTTTACTCGCAACGCGTAAAGTGATCCACAGCAGTGACAGTCCATCGCTTTCCGTCTGCAGTGACCGCGACAGGACCGTAAAGGTCAATGCAGATGGCAACGAAGGGTTCAGGTGGACAAGGTAGTGGTTGTAGCGTCCCTGGGCGTGCAATGGTAGGTCGCTTGCGACATATCGAGCTGTGCTGGTTAAAAGACCAGGCCAGAAGAATTGGCTGCGTATTCGCTCACGAGATTCGTGGTAACCCAAGTGCCCAAGCATGGCACCGGTCGTCGTGAGAAGCCTGGAGAAGTTGAGCACACAGAGAGTGCGGAATGAAGGGAACCAGTCGATGGAACTCCGGGTGCAATATGTTGCGGTATAGAATGCTTACCTTTAATTTGAAGAGTTTGAGCTGTCTTCGAAGCCTTGGATTCGGAGGGCATGAAACGTCAGTGAGGCGATCCATGATGGCGTGGCAAATAGGATAAGTGCGCTGTTGTCAGTGTCAGTCAGTCAGGGTTTTCTTTTCACCGAACGAAAACATCTGTGAAAAGGGGGAGAAGGCGAAAAATCTGCGGATACTGCAGCTTAACTAAGCACACTCCACCCTGTAGGAGCAAAAACACAGACCGGAAAAAAAAAGAAAGGCGGCTGGATAGCAGCTGGGTAAGTGAAGCAATAGGTAAAACTGACGACGCGACGGGCCCGCGGCCAAGTTCCCAAGGGGAGGTAATGAGATCGAAAGAGGGCGGCAGAGGACACCGGTAATCTGCGACGGCGGATTGGTGCTTCCTTCCGCACTTATAATTGACATCGAAGTCATATGCTTTTTATCTGAGAATGCAGCGGCGCAGGTATCCTGGCAAACTTTTTATCCGTTACCACCAGCATAAGTCATCACCATCGGCAATAACTGTGGCATGCTGACAGCGGAGGTATGGACGAAATCTCTGCACCAACCATACAACAGCCAGGCACTGATCTTCGTTGAATGTGTTCTTCTTCGGCACGGAAGTTCAAACTTGGCTTTCATATGCGACGACTTTCCCGCGAAAAGTGCGGTCGCACTGCAAAAGCACGACGCCAATTCTTTGAGCCTTAGCGTCCGCTTGCAGTAGAGTGGCTACATCACCATCAATATGAAAACAAAAATGGGTGGGGACTTCAAATGGGCTTGAGTTCATGAAAAGTGGATTCGTACCAATCGCACCGCTGGAAAAAACTGGCGCTGGCTGTTCTAGGTGGGGCAATAGTCAAAAGTCACGGTTTAAGCGCGGGAAGTAAGAGACAAGACCGAGGAACCTACGCAGTTCTTTTGCATGAAATTGGCCTGGAAACTTGAGCACTGCGGAATTCTTGTCATTGTCAGGCTGAATGCCGCATTCGTTAACACAATGGACCAGAACTTCACTCGATGTGCTAGCGAAGCGGCATTTAGAGTTTTGCTGAAGACCAGCATTTGCGCTGACACAGAGATGATGTCGTGTACACTTGTAGGATGAATAAAGGGAAAATCAGACATCCACCCGTTCGTAGCAATTGCTACAAAGGAAACCCATACGGGTTCCTCGACGGAAAAGCCTCATAGTTGAAGAAAAATTCGTCCTGGTCCGGGACTCTAACCTGGGACCACCGCCTTTCCGGGGCAGCCGCTCTACCATCTGAGCTAACCAGGCGGCTAGCCGATGGCAGGGCGAAGTTGAATTTGTCGACAACACGAAGCAAAGGCAAGTGTTTGACGTAGTAGTTCTGCGGAAACCCGCAAGGTGGAGAGAAGTAATGAACTATCTACGAACAGGTGGTTGTCTGATTTTCTCTTTATTCATTATTTCTCTCCACCTTGCGGATTTCCGCAGAACTACTACGTCAAACACTTGTGGGATATTGTGCTGCAAAGGCGTTAAAGGCAATGCACCCGATGCCCTTGAGAAGTTGGCGGGCATGGTCAGTTTCTAGCATCGCGCTGTGAATGCGACAGCAAAGCGCGATAACATCAATGTATGACGTGTAGTAATGCTGGACGCGCTCGGAGAGCTTCATCTTCGCAACTGAAGAATGGACTGTGGGTGTGAAAAAAATCCATCGAAAATGCTCTTTGAATAAAGACCAATCACGGAAGTCCCACTCGTGATTCTTGCATTGTACCTTGATGGCCTCAGTGGCGTAGCAGGCAACGTTACGTAATTTTGACGCATCGTCCTAGTGGTTGAAGGAGCTTACTCGATCGCAGTTTTGCAGCCAATCTTCAACGTCACCACCAGGCAGGCCAGCGAACACCTCGAGATAGCGCTTCCGGCTGCTTACAGTGAAGAAGGATGGGGCGACTCGCACTTCAACAGGGCCGGTAGACGGTACTGGCTTATCTTGTGAAATGACGGCAGATACTTGGCGCAAGCGCCGTGGCGAACGCCGCCCCAGGAGAAAATGTGTAAATACAGGGGACTCTACAATTTCACTCGCAACGATTGAACCGATGCTTTAGTTTAAAGGTTTAAAAGTTTAAAGTTTAGTTAGCGCACCGACGTTGAAGTCGTGAAGAGAAGGCGGTGGTTATGTACATGTGAGAAACATATATCTGACCATAGATATAATATTGCTGTCCCTTCCTGCCGAACGAACAGGTACCATGATTTTGTTCACCCGCACAAGTGTCGGCTAGAAACCCCTTCCTGCTTCCATCATAGGCATTAAAACGACATCCTCATTGAAAACAGCAGTCTACCGCGCTATTCCTTAAATTTCTGTCTTTATATAAGTGTCTGCATATTACATTGCTCTATCACTCCTTTATATAGTACTATCTGGCCTTGAAATTATGAAGAATAAATATACATATAAGTAAATGAAGAAGTGAAGACACACACACACACACACACACACATATATATATATATATATATATATATATATATATATATGTATGTATGTATGTATAAATATGTCTATTTTATTTACTTATATTTTATAAATGAGGGCGGTTGGCTCATGACCACCGTTAGTTGCAATTGGCTCCTCACAGAGGCAGCAAGTGTGTCGAGCGCACTCCTGAACAACACGTTGCAATATGGTGAACGCGGCTTAAATCGTTGATCCGGGACCACAAAGAGGAGCAATGCAATGCTACCGCATTTCTCTCGCATTTAGCGCTGGATTGCCATACAATATGTTTACATGTCGAATAAGTTTTAGCACGAACACATTTTCACTTGATTAATTTAGAGTCTGAATCTGTACTTAATGAGACCACATTCCCAAAATTTTGTCTTCCAATATATTCCATATGAGAGCGCTGACGCGAAAGAATACGCGCAAATAAACAGGATTGGCGCAAACTCACGACCGTGCTCACCGTTGTGCTCAGCTACACACAACTTAGCTGAAAGTTACAATGCGCATGCGCGCTCGAGGGATGTAACAAACACAAACACTAGAAGGAACAATGCGATCGATAGCCACCCATGCATAATCACTTCACATACGTCCCTTAAACGCCGCAGATGTGACTTCTCTGTGTATATTTTTTGTAGAGCCGTCATACGAAACACTGTCCATGCTTGTTTATTCTTTATTTAGACAAATCACTGTAGTTGCATTCATCAGCTCACGATAACAGCAAACTGTCCACCGTGTCGCGTAGGCAGGGAATGTTGGCACCATATCGGCGTTAGAGAACAATTTTGGTAAGGAATAAAACACCTTGCAAACGTTTCCGAACACTTAAGCGTGATCAGTGCTGTCGTTTTACAGGGAAGTTGTATGAGTTACAGGGTCTAAGACGTCAAAGGTATTTATTCCTTCGCCAAGGACCTTTCGCATTGTGCTCTCCTAACCCAATGTTTTCTACTTAGCTTAAGTTGGAGCACTGATTTCGGTGTAGATGCTTATTGGTATACCTTGCGTTAAAGCCTTTAAAGCAGTCCTTCATGCTCGTCTAGAAAGATGTCTCTTATAAAAGCAAATAAGATAACTTGTATGAATGCGTCGTCAAGCTAGCCACCGTAGTGAATTAGGTGAGGGTCCACACAAATGATTGTAGGAGTGGTGAATAATTCGAAGCACACCAGACGAGGAACAACGATATCCCTGTAGTCTAAGGCACTTATTATTCCATTTATTTATTTGATGTAAGTGAATGCTGCCTCGTTCTATAGTCAGCACTTGTTTGAACATTTCCACATAAAGTGTGACCACCGTTCCGCAGCACCTCGCTCAAGGCCGAAACGAACGCCACCAACGCCACCCAGACCGAGGCCAGTACCCCGCACGCCGCCAAGGACGCCACGCTGGAGTGAGTGCGCAATATCGTTATTTTCCAGCCAATAGAGTCCCGATGTCAGGCTAACAGGATGTCCCTCGCATAGAATCAATTATATGTTAGACAAACATGCTACTTTAGGAGGGTTCACAGCGGCACTGGTTTGCACATAATTATGAATTAACAAAGCGCAGCGTATAGAAGAGCACAAGTTTGTGTCACTTGCTTGTCGCGTTCATTGCGCTGTTTATGTTTTCCGATACATGCTGCGCTTCTCACGCATGAAACCAGCGCTGTCTGACCTCCTCAAGCGAAATTCATTCAGGACCTGCGGAGCCGTGCGTGGCTTAGCTTTGTCGACTTCATCCGCTCAAATGTGAAAATTGGCCAGTGCAGCGGTCTAAAATTAATACGTTTATTCAAAAGTCTCAATTGCTATTTCCGGCTTGGTCGACCATTTCAATTGATGATACAAGAAATTCATGTGACATTTAACATTTCCGTTGTTTTACCGTGACGTGGGCTTTTCTAGCGCCAAGTAGCCTGCCACTTCCTGAAGCGAAGCTTTCTTTGTCACTTCATTCAAGTTTGCCACTGCTGCTGCTATTGTTGTTGCCTTGCACGCTGCTTCGGGGTGTTGTTCAGAGCGTGTGTATACATGGCACGAGCGTGGCAGAGATGGAAAGCTACGCGAGATGCACGTTCGGACGTGATGGACGATGGTCGTTATAGTGGCCTCTGGAGCTCTGTCGGCGTCATCAGAATGCCCTCCCGTCGGCTGTAATAAAACGTGACCAACCGCAAATGGTTTGCAGAAACTGCGGCTCTTAGCTTTGTACTAACGTGCAACTGTCATAGGGGAGGTATATATAACGGTATACAGGCGTAGGGAGAGGATGCAGGGGATGGGTAGGACAAATACAGTCACGAAACGACTGAATAGCAGCTGTGCCACGCTTCGCTGACAGCACGCATACATAGGTGGAGCACGAGAGAGCGAAAAGGTGATGCAATGTGAGAGGGCAAGGAAATGCAACTCCTCCACACGACAGCAGTTGTGGACAAACTTTACAAATTTAAGTTCAAGGGCGGTACGTTACGTTTCAGCTATTTCTGAAAAAGATAAACACCGTGCAAATTTGTCAAGTGGACAATTGACGCAAAGCGTGCAGGCGCAAAGCCGCATTAAAAGTGGCGTAGCGACTAGGGGTCACTGCTGAGGCGGTCAAACGTTAAACCAGCACTTCCGAGCCCGCCATGGCAGCATTGCAGCCATTGCGGTGCTCGAAGTTGTGGGTTCAGTGTCGACCATGGCAGCCGCATCTCGACTGCGCCGATATAAAAAGCGTTCGTGTACTTAGATTTAGGTGCATATTACAGAATCCCAAGGCGATCAAAATAAATTCCACGTCAGCCACTGAGGCGTGCGTCATTATCTGATTGTGGTTTCGGCCACGTGCATCTAAACTGTTCAACTTTATTCGAATAATAACACTTCTGCAATTATGTGATATGACATGTGAAGCAATGACAACGCTAAACTTTTTGTGGGTTATATGCAAAGACCCACAGCAACAACTTGAGCTACCCACCTTGCTGTGTGCTCTGTGCAGTACGCAGACAAACAGCAGTGGCGCACGCAAGGTGATGATTAAATTGAAGTCAGCGCCCTCGTATTGCAATAGTGCTGAATAAATGAATCATTTGCCGTCAATATCGCTGCTAATTCCTGTCAATCGAAGCAAACAGCAAAGAAAACTTGGCATACATTGACCCGGCACTGCATGGGACCGCCATAACTTTTTTTGTCAATTGTACCGTCTAAGTACACTTCCTGGCCTTTTGTTATAGCGCTATCATTGAGAGGGTCAAAAGCACCGAAAAGTGGTTGTGAATTGTTGGAAAGCGGTCACGTGGTTGAGATAGACAGAAAATGGGAGAGTTTAGAAGAGAGTTGAATGTGTAACAGTACACACACACAAACGCATGTATGTATGTATATATATATATTCAACGAGAAGAAAGGGGTTAACCGAAGGGCGCGATTTTTATTAGTCATGTAATAAGAAGCCAACAAACACTGACACCAAGGACAACATAGGGGAGATTACTTGTGCTTAATGGTAGAGCATCGCACGCGAAATAAGAAGGTTGTGGGTTCGGTTCCCACCTACGGCACGTTGTTTTTTCATCCACTTTAATTTCGAATACTTAATAATTTTTTTATTTCATTTATTAGGCACAAGTTATTTCCCCTATCTTGTCCTTGGTGTCAGTGTTTGTTGGCTTCTTATGATATAACTAATAAAAATCGGGCCCCTCAGTTAACCCCCTTTCTTCTCGTTGATTACATGACGACGGTCTCGAATCCGGCAACATTGATGCCTCCAGGTAGCATATGTGGGTTTATTGACCTGATGCCTTCACCCAAAAAAGATCACGCTCTCGTGATGCCTGTGGCAAAAAGGACGTTCCACGTCCGCCGCCAAGGTCTGTGAGTGGTGGCGCTGGCTAACACTCCCAGGGTTTTACTAGGACCGACAAATACCACCCAAGAAATTGGATGGGAAAACGACGCCGCGGTAGCTCAAATGGTAGAGCACCGCACGCGAAATGCGAAGGTTGTGGGTTCGGTTCGCAGCTGCGGCACGTTGTTTATTGATCCACTGTAATTTCCCTTAATTTATGATTTTTTATTTCATTTATTGAGCATATATATCTATATATATATATATATATATATATATATATATATATATATATATATATATATATATATATATATATATATATATATATATATATATATATATATATGTGCAGTGAAAGCTCGTTAATTCGAACTTCAATAAGTCGAATTTACGGATAATTTGAACAGTACGATTTGGTCCGGCCAAGCTCCACAGAAGTCTATGTATAACAAAGTCCGTTAATTCGAACGCGAGAAGGTTCCCTCACGGATAATTCGAACTACGCTCGCCTGGCACACGGCCAGAGAAACGCGCCTACTGCCTACACACAAGGCTGTATTGCCTCCGAAACGGAAAGAACGGCGAGAGAAGGCAAAATCGAAAAAAAATCTAACCCACGCGGGGTCATCCAGAAGGCAGCGGCGGCTGCCGCCTCTCCGTTCTACGTAAACCCCTAGACTTCTTGCCCGTTGCGAATCTCGGAGGCTTTGCAAATCTTGTACAGCTGCTAATGCTGTGCGGAGATGGCACGGCAAGCGCCAACACATAGCGAATTAAGTACGTCGCAGCTGCGCTTGCAATCAAGAACCAACGAATCAGGGCCTTCGCCACCTTCACATGTTCAGCGTCTTTGTCTCGGCAGTCTTCATCGGTTGTGCACCTCTATTTTCAGCTTAGGAGGTATCGGCCGTCGCGATTCATTGTGATGGTGTTAAGCCTCGGCTAACGTTCGTTTCGGTGGACATCGGTGGTGTGGCACAGTCGGACTCAGAGCTTCGACTTGAAGATGGCGTGTGCCGCGGGCACACGCCATCACTTTCTGACACGCCAAATTTCTGACATGCCCTACTGCTTCCAAATCGCAGTGTACTGTTGCTCTCCTTCACTTTCGTTAGTTCGAACTGAAGCGGCTTCCCCTTGCGGTTCGAATTAACGGGCTTTTACTGTGTATATATATATATATATATATATATATATATATATATATATATATATATATATATATATATATATTTGAACTAGCGCTCGTCGGCTCTTGGCCACCATCACTTTAATTTCGCTCCTCGAAGAGGCAGGAAGTAGACGGTGATCTCGATAACAACACATTGCGATCGGGTGCACGCAGTTTAAAACAATTATCCGGAACTTCAAAGAGGTGCGACCATACCTATCTCATTTATCTCGCATTTGCCGCTATATCGCCATTGAACACTCTATTTATATATGTGTTATAAGCTAAAACAAAAAAATATATGTGATTACTGTGGTTACAAGCTATACTGAAAGAGACCCGATTAACAAAATTCAGTCTTCCATCATATTCAATGTGTGCGCACTAAGGTAAAAGAATACGAGAAAGTACGCAGGATGGGCGCTAACACCCGACGGTGCTCACCATCATGCTCAGCTACACACAACTCAGCTGAACTTTACGATGCGCACGCGCACGCGATGGGCCGTAAGACACACAAATACTGGAAAGAACAATGCGATTGATAGCCACCAATAATCACTTACCATACGTTCCCCTATAAACGCAGTTGACGTGACAACGAAATTCTATGCCGATTGTGGAGTGGTCACAAGAAACCCTGAGCATGCTTTTTTATTCGTTATTTATCAACATCATCGTTGTTAACCTTGTCGTTTCACGATGAGAGGATATTTTCCACTGTGTGGCCTTGTCAAGAAATGTGTTTGACACCAGGTAGCCATTTGAGGGCTGTTTTACTGCCGAAACAACGCATCCTACAAGTGTTTCCGAGCACGTACACTTGATGAGAGGCCTACATTTACGTGCAAGCTGCATAGGGTACTGTTCTGACGACGTCAAAGATATGTAATCCTTTTTCAAGGACATCTTGCAATAAGCTCCGCTTAGACGACATTTTCTGGCAAGCGGAAAGTTGAGGATCTATTTTGGGGTAGATGCTGATTAATGTAATCGCAAGCCCTTCGTGTTCATCCCAAAGGCTGTGTCTTATGCACGAAAATTAGGATAACTTAAACAGATGTGTCTTCTAGTTTAACACTTAAGTTATTTAGGTAACGGGTCGCAGAATTGACTGATGGAGTAGAGAAGAATTCGAAGTGCACTACACAACTGATAAGGCTCACCTTATAGTAGCAAGCACTTCTTAGTTTGTGTATTTACTTGAAGGAAGTTACCTGGTTGCGTAGACAGCATGCGTTTGAACATTAACCTGCGTTTGACGATTACCACCTAAATTGACACCACCGTTCTGCAGCACCTCACCCAACGCCGAAGCGAACACGACCAACGCCACCCAGACCGAGGCCTGTACCCCGCAGGCCGCCAAGGACCCCAAGGCCGAGTGAGTGCGCAAAATTGTTTTTTTTTTCTGCGTACACAGTCCCGATTACAGGGTAACAGCATGTCACGCACGACAGATCAATTGTATTGCTGTCGAACATGATGCTTTAGGAGAACTCGCTGTTCAGCTAGTTGGGACCTAATTTTAATATAGGAAAGAACAGAGCACAGAAAAGGACAAGTTTGTATTGCGTATACCTGCCCTCTTCTAAGTGGTGTTTATGGTTTTGTGATCATGATTCATTTATCATGCAAGAAACCAGCGCTCCCTGGCCCCCTTGGGCGAAACTGATGCAGCAGTGTCTTTCAGAGTCCTGCGCGTCATACCTTAGCTGATTTCTTTAGTGTAAATGTCAAAATAGGCCAATATGTCAACTGTGCTATTTGCAGTGTGATACAGTATTTAAATTCACTACGCTAGAAATTTATGTACCACGTCTGCATTTGCTTGTAGATGGATTTTCTAGCATTTCCCTTGTTTTGCAATGACGTGGGCTTTCCTTTCACCTAGCAGCCTGCCACATTTCTTTTTCAAATGTCCTGTCATGATACGCTTTGTGGGGTTTTATTATTGCGCTACCATTAGGAGCATTAAAGCGGAAGAAAGTGTACGAGCCAGAAGTGGGGAAAGTTGGTCACGCGGTAGTAGTACACGTGAAATAGGAGAGCTTAGAAGATCATGTATATATACAGGTAGTCCGAACTATCATGCACGAAGATTTAATAATATGCCAATGCCACGTAGCTGGACAGAACCAAGGTAATGTTGTTTGCAGTCGCTCGGAAATATTCAGATTGTATATTGCACTGCGCCTAATTACATAATTAATCTTAAATAATTATTCACCTTCTTAGGTAATAATATTAGATGAAAAGAGTCAATGAGAAAAATAAAGAGCAACATGAAAAACTTCCGGTATAGCTTTCTCTTGCGTATTCCGTGATACATAAAAGTGTTTTTGTGAGCGTGAAAGAAGCCCACGGATACACGCAAAGTGCCTCGCGCGGCTATTCGCACTGCAATTTTGCCTGCATCCGCCACCGATAAACTAGGCCAATGAACTCTGCGGCACCATCAGCAAGCAATAGGTGAATTTCCCTGCTTTGGAGCATTAGGCCAGCGTTAAGAAATCTGGTAAAGACCTTGAGACGCAACTTCACATTCTACCCCTCTAAATTAGTTAAGTGCAAGGCCTTGTACCTTAGCCTATATGCAACTTTTGCCAATATTATCTAATCAGTTTAGTTAAGCTTTCTGAGAGGATTGAACGATGCTCTCCGCATTCTTTCTTATTGCTTTCATGACGCCTAAAGGCACGCTAGTAAATTACTTGTCAACGCTCCTCTGATTAAGCGAATCAATGACGATTCATTTTAGAAGATGCATATTGTCAGTGACAAGAAAGGAAGTGAGGCCACTCTGGGTGCTCTGGATGCGGGTAAACTATGTTGATATGCTGGCCATTAACAAATAATGACAACGCTTTTCGAGTAATTGTATTGTCAGTAATTACGGCAACAACATGGAGACCAGTATCTATCTGGCTCATGATCACTTTGCTGAGGACAATATGGAGCTACTCTTCAGCAGTCTTGGATACAAGAAGTATGTGGGCGACGCCATCGTAAGTTGAATGGGGTGGGGCGACAGCACCATAAACACGTGAGCCGTCTTAGCTGGCTCGGCAAAGTTTGCAGCATCAACTGTTAGACATGCACCCTTGCACTCAAAATGCTGTTAGAGATGTATTTCATCCCACACCAGCGTTACGTTTAACTCATGAGGCTATAGCAAGGTGTCTCTCCTTCTCATAAAATTCAGAAACCCTTCTTCATTCTGTTCTAAGCATGGCTGACATCTTGCATCGCACAAACCTGCTTGAATGCAGATAGACGAGAAAAGACAGGGCTATTGCTACTTCGCAGAAATTTATTTGCGTGAAGTGAAATAGTGTACAAAATGGTACGCAGTGTTCATGGTCAGATGAGTAACACAGAGCGTTAATCCTCTTGATCTGAAGACCACACTGCTCTTTTCAAAAAGACATGAGCGTCTGCCTTGTCCTAAAGTTCTAGATCTTCGTCCAAATTGTTATCAAGTAAGGCACACACAAGCTTCATTGTCGCACTTATGCAATTAGGTTTTCGGGGCACTCAATTTGTGTAGTAGCCATCCAAAAGCTGAGACAACAAGCGAAAGCCCAAAAAATCATTCGCAATTTCCGGTGGTTCGCCAGAAATCAGCTCGCTACACTTGAAAAACACGCAAGGACAAGTCTGACGATACAAGCACCGGCACGCGAAGCTCTCGAGCTTGGGTTGTTGGCTCGATGTGAACAAATATTAAACAGCTGTCAATGATTACTCCTCATCAAACGGTTTTCCTTCAAAAGTCCCAAGTCTTAGGTAATATCGCCTAACGTTTCCAGCTTGTTCTCTTTTTCCTACATTGCATAAAAAAGTGCTTACTGTTTAATAGCTCATTGGAGTTCTCCGTCTTCGTTGCGCTTTCTCTTAAGGCCAGGCTCCTCTCGTGTAAGTCGCGTATGCGCCAGATAGCTTGGACATACAGTGAGGAAAAGTACTAGGAATTGCGTCACGCGTAATCCATGTGAGGCACATGAGAGTTTCATTGGTTCGTCCATAGGCATCCGTGTATCTCGCCGTCGTACGAGGATGCCCAGGCTTAAAATGACGCTCGCTCACCTGAGCATCGCAACGACACGAATTCTGTTAGATTACGCTGGGCAATCACGCTTTTTTCTCGAAAAGCCGTAGGCTACCTTGGGGTTTTTCAGACGACCAGCATCAACGGCGTAAGGTCGTGCGTGTGACTGCCATTGGCCTCTTCGTTCTTGATAGTTTGGGAATAAAGACAAACGAAGCTTCTACCCCTTATCGTAGTTCCGTGTGCAGTGTGGCACATTATTTTGCGTGGGCTGCACGCGCGTATCCGAACCACCTCCGGACAGTTGTGTGAGAGAGAGACACAACTTTACTGGTCCATTATGAAATGGAACGCGTTAAGCGTCTGATGGGTTGGCTCCCTTTTCGCGGGCTCCATATGCTTCCAGGGCCGCCTGGCCCCTGTGGATCAGTCGGAGCTGGTCTTCCAGGGCGGGGCTTGACAGCATGATCTCCCATCGCTCGCAAAGGGTGGGGATAGCAGGGGGGGGGGTAGTTATGGGTATAGGTGGGGGGTGGTCTATGGAAAAATTGCATTCTCCTATGACGTGCCAAAGGATGCCTAATGCATTGCAGTGAGGACATGTGCTCTTGCATCTTTCTGGGTATATAGTGTTCTGGAGGCAGGGGTGGGGAAAGGATCCAGCCTGCATTTGCCTGTATATTGCTTGTTAGGCTCTGTTTAAGAAGGGAAGGGGTGCGGAAATGTCCTCTTGCCGTCCCTGTAATATTTTACTACATCTATGTAATTTGTGATGGGCTGCCATCCCCTTGACTCCTCCTGGTTGGCGCGGGAGTTTAGCGCTCGGGCCTGTTGATGGGCATATTCATTGCCCTCAACTGAAGAGTGAGCCGGGACCCAAACTAATTCGATTGCTTGTTTAGGAGGCGTAGCTTTACCAAAGATATTTAGTGCCGCAAGGGACACCCAGCCATATCTCTAGTTCTTGTATGCAGCTTGTGAGTCGGTGACGATCTTGGTGACGTTAAGTTGCAGGAGTCCGCACAGTTGTGAAACAATGGCCTATGAATCGCAATCTTGCCGCGGCGGCTGCTTAAACTAGAGGTGCTATAACGTAAAACCATTTCAAAATTTTCTATTCCAATTCTGCGATCACTGCTCCGCGATTGGTCAAAGACTTTTTTGGAGGGCCCCCACTTTACCTGTCTGTCACGCGATGTGACGAAAACAGCGTTACCTCCCCATCTGATATAACATGTACACACTCAGGATGCATGATTTGAGCGAACAAAAGAAAAATAGTTACTTCTGATTTGACGCCTTTTCGCCATTAGCCCTCGCCTGTTGGACAAAAGTTTTCGGGCTGCATCCACTTCACCTGCCTGTTACGGGACATCCCCAAACGGCAAGAACTCGCCGCGTCAAAGTGACGTGTGTGCCGTAAAGATGCATTAATATGGCAAACAAAACTGAATTTTTCTTCTGAATAGCCGCAGGCTGCCCCGTTCCGAAAATAATAGAAGATGGCTGCCGCCAATCTCTCAGGCACTGGCTACATGTACCTGCGGAGAGCATGGGTTTATTTGTGTCTACTAAAACTGTTTGCTTGGCCGTGTAACGTTTTTGAGTACTTTCGGCACACTTACGACCTTGCTCAGGCAACGTTTTTTGCTGAGTATCCTTTTTAGCGGCACTCTTAACCTTCCGTTGCCTGCCGCAGCGATTTTCAACTAGCCACCGCAAGCTAAGTAAAAGGAAACGGACGAATCGCATACGCTGGAACCACCCTCTTCATATGGTTACCGATTGTCAGTGCACTGGCTCGGTATGTGCGTGTGTGAAATTATTTTTGGAAAGGAAACGGAAGAGATGAGTGCAGCGCCGTAACTGTCTCTCACAGGAGGACACCTCAACAGCACTGCACGGGGAAGGGGGAATGGGAAGAAAAAGATGAAGGAGAGAAAGACAGGACTAACGTGGCAAGGGGGAAAAAAATATGAGTGCGGGGCTCAGAGCCGCGCTCTCAAGTGCGTCGCACTGCAGTAGTCTAGCAGTGCCGAAAGAGCGTGCTTCACGATGCACGAGTGGGCTGCAGGGAATAGCAGTGCGGTCGCCGTATCGTAAGTCAGTCCCAGTCGCCGATAGACTGTACACAAGTCCGTGCGCTCCACATCGAAGGCAGGGCAGCGAAGTAGCAAGTGGTCGAGCGTCTCCAAATCGGCGCAGTTGCTGCACGTGGGGTCGCCAATTCCCTGCAGCCTGTGTGTTCTAGCAGCCGTCCTGTAGCAGCCGACGCGCAGGCGACGTAGGAAAGAGCGGTCCGCCCGGGAGAAGCCCACGCGGGGGAGCAGTCGAAGTGACGGGTGCCGGGTGCTGGGTACGGAGCGTTCGCAGAATGGTTGCTTTGGCCACGTCGAAGCCGCTGACCGAGGTAGCGAGGGGGAAGCGCAGGGAGTGAGCCTGCTTTGCGAGAGCGTCCGCGGCTTCGTTCCCTTGCAGGCCGATGTGCGCTGGAACCCATTGCAACGCCAAATCGCAGCCCTGGCTGACGAAATGGCGGAGCTTTGAGCCTACGCGCTGCACCAACGGAGGTCCAAGGTAAGCCTTCGCCAGCATACACAGTGCCGCGCGCGAGTCCGAAAGGATCGCGGCAGAAACAACACTGCGCTGTTGAAGCAGGAGATCAGCTGCTAGGTCGAGCGCAGCAAGCTCGGCCACCGTCGACGACCACACAACACGAAGGCGGCACTGCCGTGTAGCGCAAATATCCGGCGCCGTGCACGCTGCAGCACCAGAACCATCACTCGCCACGGAGCCGTCGGTGTAAACGAGGTCCCACCGAATCCCTCGTCACTTGAGCGTGATTCTCGCATTCTGTCAGCCAATTATATAAGACAAGACGCTCAGTAAAAGCAATGTTATTAGTTTTTCAAGCGAACAAAAGTGACCTCCTATGAACAAAGAGAGCGTTCGATTGCTCTGTTCAGGCAAGGCTGCGGGTGACTGCCCCATGCTTGCATGGACGGTTGCGCAAATGTGACGTCAGGAGATTCAAATAAAAACACATTGGAATAGTTTAGGTTATAGGGCCTAGCTTCAACACAACGGCTGTCGCCATCTGTCACCCAGCCGAAGAACAAGATACAACAACCTCACAACATACTGCGACAGTCACGGCGCTTGCGAGTAAAGGCTCGTAAGCATCCTTACTGTCGTACTGTATAGTATCTTGGGTTAATAAAGCCGTGTCTGTTGGTCTTCGAATTCCGCACCCTTCTCCAAACCATGTCAGAGAGTCGGCGAACCCTGCGTAGCGCATTCGTGTGTTCGGAAGTGGAGGATGGTCGTGCCCTTTCCCGACCACTGCTGGTAGGCCGAGGCTTGTGCAAACTCATCACTACAAAACATTGTCATAGCATGCCCCATTACTTCACAATGACAACAAATTGTCCGTTGTGCCGCATTGTCAGGAAATGTGGTTGACATCAGATCGGCATTGCAGACCAAATTCAGCATCGAAATAAAAAAAAAATCTTAAAGGTGGTTTCGAAATTTAGGTTTCACCAGTGTTGCCTACACTTGCAAGTTGCATTTCGTACTGTCTCTACCACGTCAAAAATATTTATTCCTTCTCGAAGGACCCTTTGCAACGTGCTTTGGTCAGAAGATATTTTCGGACAAACTAAAGTATGATGAGCAATTTTGGAGTAAATGCTCAATTATAGAGCATCAGTTGAATCCACTATAAAGAGCCATCCGTGTTCGTCCAAAAGGCCGTCTCTTATGTCAGAAACTTAAGACAACTTGCACGACTGTGTCGTCAAGTTTCGCATTATAAGGTTTTAGGTAATGGTTCAGAGAAATGATTGTAGGAGTGCTGAAGAATTCGAAGTAGAGAACACCACGAGTAGCGGTCTCCCTATATGCTTGAAGGCACTTCGTCTGTGTTTTTATATGAAGTGAATGTATATAATGAAGTGAATGAATATATATATATATATATATATATATATATATATATATATATATATATATATATATATATACATATATATATGTATATATATATATATATATATATATATATATATATATATATATATATATATATATATATATATATATATATATATATATATATATATATATATATATATTGTACTGAAGGCACTGGGCAGTGGGGATGGTGCTGGTGTGCTGGTGCATGAGAAGACGACGTGAAGCGCTTGCTTCCCCGTTACGATATAGCGCCGACCTGCTTAAGCCTAGCGCTACAACCTATAACTAGTGACCCTTCTGCTAGGCGAATACCCCCTTTGCATTTGGTGGAGCTGCTGGGTTTACCTTCGACATCCTGGAACTCCGCAGCCGAACGCTACTGCCAGCTGTTACAATGGATGAACCGGGACCATCCCAGGCTGCTGCTCCCGTGCCCCCCGCCATCGTCTGTTCTGGCGTCATCCGGCAGCGCGATCCGGCTATATTTAGCGGCACAGACGACCACAACGTGGAAGACTGGCTCGCCGAATATGATCGTGTAAGCGCCTATAATAGGTGGGACGACCGCGCCAAGCTGACAAATGTCATCTTTTACTTGACTGACGTGGCAAACCTATGGTTCCGCAATCATGAAGCCGATTTTACCACCTGGTGGGCTTTCACGGCAACTTTGGCAGAGGTATTCGGCCGTCCCGCCGTTCGCCGGCTTCGCGCTGAGCAGCGCTTGCGTGGTCAAGCTCAATGCCAGGAGGAGGCCTTCAATAGTTATATTGAAGACGTGCTCTCGCTACGCAAGCGCGTCAACTCATCTATGGACGAAGCTGACAAGATCAAGCACGTCATGAAAGGCATCGATGACCAAGCCTTCCAGATGCTCGTCGCGAAGAGTCCGCGGACGATTGCCGAGGTCGTACAGCTCTGTCAGCAGTACGACGAGCTGCGCAAGAAGCGTGCATCAACTCGCGCTGCTCAGCAGGACACCACTGATCTATCTCCGTTGGATTTCGGCCGCGACGCTGCCGACATCTCTGCTTTAATGCCGGAGATAAAGCAGTTCATCCGTCAGGAAGTGGTACGCCAACACTACTCTGGCGAACAGCACACCCGAGCGGTCGACAACCTTGGCTCCCTCGCTTCGCCACGTCATTCAGACCCAAGTTGCCGCGGCGCTGCCATCTGCCCCTCCTCCGCAGCCTGCAGCTGGACCGCTAACTTACGCTGACGTTGTCGCCCGGCCTTACATTCCTCCGGCTCCTGATGCCTACCGGGCCACTGGCACCTTCCATGTGCCACCGCCACCTTCACGCCCGATGGTCGTCCCTAACTCGGCCGCTGGAGCCCCTGTCGTCAACCCGTGGCGTTCATATAACAACCGGCCAATATGCTATTTCTGCCATTTTCCGGGCCACGTAGCACGATTCTGCCGCCGTCGCAGCCCCCATTTACCTAACAGTGGGGGTGCCTCAAGCTACAGGCCTGCTCGACTTCCGCGTCAGGACCCACCCAGCCTTCCTCCGGACTCATCTTACAGTCGCCTCCCTTTCGACGCACGCCGGTCACCTTCCCCACGTCGCCGATCCATTTCCCCGGTGGTTCGCCGACCCAGCCCAGCCCGAGAGGAAAACTAACAGTCGCAGTTCCAGAGGCAAGAACTGCGTTTACATCGAACATTTCAAGGCCTCATTTTAACCCGGCGAACGAAATTGAACTGTCCGTAGACGGCGTCACCGTACACGCACTTATCGACACCGGAGCCGCCGTTTCTATTATTAGTGAGAATTTGACGCAATTTGAACAAAGTGACCGTTCCCCTTACCTCTCTTTCTATGCGTACGGCAACCTCGCATCGCATTCAGCCTTCAGCGTCGTGCACAGCTAGGGTTGTCATTCAAAGCGTTATGTATGGTATAGAATTTCCCGTCCTACCTCGTTCCTCACACGACGTTATTCTTGGGTGGAATTTCCTATCTGTCAATCAAGCTCTTATCGACTGCGCTCATGCCGAACTTACGTTATCAGTGCCGTGCTTCGACCGTGACGACCCTTCTTCTCCTAAAGTTGTCGCCGCCTCTGACATCGATATCGCACCTTTCTCCACCACTCTGGTTTCTGTGTCATGTAACTCTGCTGCGAAGTCGTCTGTTCTGTTTACGCCGTCGGTCACTTGGGCGCGCCGCCGGAACTTTTTGCTTCCGTTTCCTGTCGTCCCTTTTTGCGACGGTTCTGCTGCCCTTTACGTGTGCAATTCGTCAGCCTGCCCATCATCCCTAATCCGCGGCGAGTGCCTGGGTACCTCTGAAGCTTTCGATTGTGTTCTTCCGGCCACCATGTTTGGTGATACGGCATCACTTCCGATTTGTGCCGTCACTCCTCCCGCTGCGACCGATGCCCCTGTAGACGTCTTCGCTCGTGCCGTCGACGCAGAACTCGCATCTGCGCAGCACACCGAAATCATCAAGCTCCTCCAGCGTTTTCGTGCCTCATTTGACATTGGCCAACCATCCTTGGGCCGAGCGTCCACAGTCGTTCACCTGTATCGACACTGGTCAACAAACACCATTGCGCTAGCGTCCGTATCGTGTGTCGCCTGCTGAACGCCGTATCATCGACCAGCACGTTGGCAACATGTTGGAGCGTGGCGTCATCCAGCCCTCTAACAGTCCCTGGGCATCTCCGGTTGTCCTCGTTAAAAAAAAAGGATGGCTCCATTCGGTTCTGCGTAGACTATCGCCGTCTTAACCGAATAACGCGCAAAGATGTCTATCCTCTGCCGCGCATCGACGATGCCTTGGACTGTCTGCTGGGAGCGGAATTCTTTTCGTCGCTGGATTTGTGGTCCGGGTACTGGCAAGTGCCAATGGCAGAGGCTGATCGTCAAAAGACAGCCTTCTTAACGCCTGATGGACTATATGTATTTATTGTCATGCCATTCGGCCTCTGCAACGCGCCTGCCACTTTCGAGCGAATGATGGACACCATTCTTCAAAGGCTGAAGTGGAAAACGTGCCTCTGTTATTTAGATGATGTTGTGGCTTTTTCCACCGACTTTGCGTCGCACCTCAACCGCCTCGAGCAAGTACTTGCATGCCTCTCCACTGCAGGACTGCAACTAAATTTGAAGAAATGCCACTTCGGCGCTCGTACGCATACTATTCTCGGCCATGTAGTTTCAAAAGACGGTATCCTTCCGGACCTCACTAAACTTAGTGCCGTATCCGAGTTCCCTAAACCAACCACCATGAAAGAGCTTCGCAGCTTCATCGGCCTGTGCTCATACTTCCGACGCTTTGTCCGTAACTTTGCCTCTGTCATTGCCCCCTTGACGCAGCTACTCACCGGCAGTTCTGACCTATCAGCCTGGTCCTCGGCGTGCGACGACGCATTCCAAGAACTACGATGCGTTCTCACCTCGCCTCCAGTACTGCGACACTTCGATCCCTCTGCTCCAACTGAGATCCATACGGACGCTAGTGGTATCGGGCTCGGCGCTGTCCTCGCACAACGCAAGGATGGCTTCGAAGAGTAGGTCGTCGCGTATGCCAGCCGCACCCTTACCAAATCAGAGGCGAACTACTCGGTTACTGAGAAGGAATGTCTGGCCATCATTTGGGCTATCAGCAAATTTCGTCCTTATGTGTACGAGCGTCCATTTGACATCGTGACCGACCATCATGCCCTATGCTGGTTATCTTCAATAAAAGATCCAACTGGTCGGCTTGCCCGTTGGGCATTGCGCCTACAAGAGCACGACATCCGCGTTGTTTACCGCTCAGGCCGCAAGCATTCAGACGCAGACGCTCTATCCCGGTCACCCCTGCCCTATGGTCCTGTCCATTCGTCTATCTCTACCTGCGGTGCCTTCGCCCTCAACATTTCCGACAGCGCAAAGACCCATGGATCTCTTCGCTTATTGACTTGCTGTCCAGCCAGTCGCCAGCACCGATCTCTCGGACGCTTCGTCGCCAAGCCACGCACTTCATCATTCGGGATAACCTGCTGTACCGCCGCAACTACAATTCCAGCGGCCGTAAGTGGTTGCTTGTTGTACCCCGACACCTCCGCTCCAACATCTGCGCCACGTTCCACGACGACGCACAATGCGGCCACGCTGGTGTATTAAAGATATTCTCTCGCCTCCAGCTTCGGTACTACTGGCGCGGTATGTACCGTTTCGTTCGCCAGTATGTCCGGTCATGCCACATATGCCAACGACGCAAGACGCCACCTCAACATGCCGCCGGCCCCTTGCAACCTTTACCATGCCCCGCGCACGCGTTCGACCGCGTCGGCATTGACCTATACGGTCCGCTTCCCAACACTCCAAGCGGCAACCGCTCGGTTATTGTTGCTATCGACCACCTCACGCGGTACGCTGAAACTTCAGCCCTAGCATCTGCCACAGCAAAAGACGTCACCAGTTTTATCCTTCAAACTCTGATTTTACGCCATGGAGCACCTCGAGAATTACTGAGCGACCGCGGTCGCGTTTTTCTCTCAGACGTCATTGCAGCTTTGCTAAAGGAGTGTCGCATCATTCACCGCACTACCACATCATATCATCCTCAAACTAATGGGATGACAGAACGTTTCAACCGCACCCTTGGTGACATGATGGCCATGTATGCTTCATCTGACCACTCGAATTGGGATCGCATTCTACCTTTCGTCACCTACGCTTACAATACCACCACGCAAAGCACCACTGGGTTCTCCCCTTTCTTTCTCCTTTACGGACATGAACCTTCATGCACTATGGACACGATTCTACCTTACCGGCCAGATGCTTCGGAGTGGACGACTGTTTCTAGAGCGGCTGCTTACGCCAAAGAATGTCGCCAGCTCGCTCGTTCGTTCACATCCCAGGACCAGTGGCGCCAAAAGCTTCGCCACGATTAATCCACTACGGCTACGTGCTTTGCGCCTGACTCGCTGGTCTGGTTGTGGGTGCCCTCTACTCATCCAGGCCTTTCCTCCAAGCTGCTCTCCAAGTACCACGGTCCTTATTGGGTACTGAAACAAACATCCGTGGTCAACTACCTCATCGAACCACTCGAAACGCCTTCCGAGCAGCGTCGTCGGGCCCAGGAAATTGTCCACGTCTCCCGGCTCAAGCAGTGCCATGACCCACCTGTGTCCTCCCGTCCTTACGTCGCCAGGATGGCTACTCTTTCGGTTGGGAGTGATTGTACTGAAGGCACTGGGCAGTGGGGATGGTGCTGGTGTGCTGGTGCATGAGAAGACGACGTAAAGTGCTTGCTTCCCGTTTACGATATAGCGCCGACCTGTGTAAGCCTAGCGCTACAACCTATAACTAGTGACCCTTCTGCTAGGCGAACACCCCCGTTGCAATATATATATATATATATATATATATATATATATATATATATATATATATATATATATATATATATACGCACATACCGCTAAATCAACACTAAATATTGTTTTCTTTACTTGCATAATCAGTTTAACGACGAAATACTTTCGTCTACATAGCTCCGACTTTGATTCTACACTGAATTAGCCCAAACTAACAAATTCAGCTTTCCTTTAGTTTCATTATGGACATGGCAGAGCATAACATGACCAGGTAGTGAACAAGACGGACGCTAAGTCATGGTAATGCTCACAATTGTGCTCAGCTGGACACAACGTTGAACTTAATAAGCAACTTGAAACTTAATAAAACTTTTTCCTACCCGCTCACTGTACCGTGTAGAAACAAGACTAATTTTAAGGGTATTTTCGCATATGCCAAAACAAGGGCAAGTACGATGCCAGCATCATTTCTCTGCGACCGCGCCAGGTACTCTACATGCAAACTTATAGGATCTAGTACTGCAGTAAAAGAAGAGTCACTGTTTCGGCTGAAAGCCGAAGGCGCGATTGTTATAGCAGATTAGTAGATAGCTATACGAAGCATGCATAATACTTTTATCGACCATATAAACTCGTTAAAAAATAATTTACAAGTAAATAAACAAGCATGTGGTCAGGTGCGCACTGGCAAACATAAACACATCTCACTCCATGAACGCGGACGCTCGCTATTCAAGCGCTAGAGTGAGGGAGAGCGGCAGCGGAAGCGAGCGAATTGACCTTGGTGCTGCCTCACTTCAACGCCATACAAGCGTGAGAACACGGCGCACACCATGCTGCCAGCCCTCGGCGCACTTAGACTCCGTATTCATGTGAGATCGCTTTCAATATACAGACCACACAACCGCGCTCAACCGTGCCATGCGCCACCACCGCCGGCGCACAACGTTCGCCCACTCCCAGCAACCTTGCGCGCGACTGAAACCGGCGCGATTCCTCCCGGTCTTCCTTCGCTGCGCGCTTGAGATCAAGTCGCAACCCTTTGCTCACCCTCATTCAATTTCACTCCCAGCTACAGCATACCGCGCTCTGCGCGGTATGCTGTAGCTGCGAGTGAAATCGAATGACGGTGAGCAAAGGGTTGAGCAATTATCTCACTTGCACATTATATACTGAACATCTCGGCGACTTCGACGGCAGAAATGCGACTGGGGTGTCCACACACGTGCTTTTCACATGAAAGTACAGCGTCGGATTACCTTCACAAGGCAACTTCTAGCTTCACCCGCACGTCAAGCAACGTAGTCTGTACTTTCTTAAGTCTGCAACTTGCAGCAAACCATACATAAGGGAGGCTAGATAAAACGTTCTTAGAAGTCTCCATGGATCGCGCAGATAGGAAACACTGCTTTCCTAAACCAGTAATCTACCATTTCAATAAACAAGGACATATATTCGAGGAAGCAAGGCTCTCATACTAAAACAAATGCCCGCTCTCCGCGCGAGAAGATTGATAGGGATTAATCCGTCAAAGTCAAGTTTAAATGCCTACATCCGACGAGAATCAATTTGTCACGTGGCAGCTTGGAATCACTTACGGCTGTAACTTAAACCTGAAATACTCATATCATTACCAAGGCACAAAAAGACGTTATGCAAGCAGGTAACATGTATTCTTAAGTTCACTCATTCCTAGGTTTCCAGCTCTTACTTACCTGCCGCTTTCCGTCTACTCAATTTGATATTTTCTTCCACTTTTCTACGCATATATCAACCATACGAGCCCTTTCTCCATGTACACTAGCTTCCTACCTCTTCATTCACCCGTTACCCTCTTATTTTCTTCATCCTCCTGTGATGTCAAACTTTTTAGATCGTCAGGGACACGTTGAAATGGGCTAGACATCAGCATGTTTTTTTCTAGTGCCTGCACGACACAGGGCTGCGCTACTTCAGTATACTGCCGTGATGACGCCTTCGCCGAACTGCAGAGTTTAACGTCTCTTTAAAGACAAAGGCTCTCCTTTCCACCCACCCCTCCTTTTCTCCCACACTACATGTCACAATCTTAATATGTTCAAAACCTTTCCGCCACAATGCTTCTGCGCTCCTCAGGTCGTTCTTGCGACTCGTGTCCTTTTGTTACTCCCACGCTGACCGGCTCGCCGGCTCTTGTGAAATCACGAACGTTCCTCCCCTTCCACACCAACAGCTTCCGTCTATAGTTCCCTGAAGGCTTCCCAACCTATCTCTCTTGCAATAACGTCCCTCCTTTTTTTTCTGCTGCCGCCTTTCCACTCTGCCGCTCTTTAACCCTCGGCGTAGAAACGAAGCCTAACGACGTCAAACGACAGCGTTTATTTTCTCTTGAGTCTCTTCCTTTGCAAGGAGCCGCCGTGTGCAACGAGCACCCGTAATGACTCCCTAACCTATTAAAACTAACCTACCAAGGTTGACGAGGCCAGTTTTCACGAACCCATTCACCCATAGGCGCTATGCAGCGGCCGGTTTGTGCAAATGAAATCAGATGGCGCCACCGGCATGCCGCGCGCTGGGAATATCCGTGGCCTTGGACGCGAGAACGAAAGTACCATTGCTCAGTCGCGGAAGCGTAGCCAGGGGCGTCTGGTTACAGTTAGTAATGTCGATGAAGGATTATACGAATGATCGATCAAATGCAACTAGAAAAATGAATAATATTCCGCAATGTCCACCTTTCATTAAATTGGCTTAATCGATTAGACCTGTCCGATAACTCGTTTTCGATAGTTTGACAGTAGCGGCGCGAAAATTTTGAAATCGTTCAGGAATGATGGCGCATGAGCAATGACTATGCGGCTGTGGTAGAGCAGCTGTCGACTAATTTTCTGAGGGATGCTGAGCAAAGCGTTCACCCTCTGTTCCTCCACACCACACATGCCAGCACGCAGCCCGAAGCCAGGGGTTTGAAATGTCCTCGCAAGTGAAGACGTAATATAGGAAACTCTGTCGTTGATCGTCGTGCCATTCTCAGTCTAGTAAAGACGGGGCACAGCATACGCGCAGGTATGGAGCATGTACTCTGCATAGAGATGGAAGTTCATGTCCATTGCAGTAAATTTGTAGCTTTTGAGCCTCTATTTTCGCAAGCTGGTTGTCTGGCCACTCAAAGAAGGTGTTGTTTTCACTCAAACATCCCAGCCAACTGACATTCTTTCACTCTGTAGAAAGATTATGTAGTTTAAGATGTTAATCGGGTATATTAATTTACCCTTTTGCATACTACAATTTCTTCCGTATTTTAATTGGACTTCACCTTTCTCTTTTGCCGTTTTTCTTATTTCTTGTTTAACTGTAGTGTACAGGGATTCACTATTGCCATCTATCTTATTTATTTCTACACTAAGTCCCATTTTATAACATATATTTTTTTATCTTTTCAAAAGCCACTTGTGCCACCTATATATAGACTTTAACTAGTTAATGAATATACTCAGCAAACGTTTATAAACTTGTATTTCACTCGTGGTTCCACCTTGCATAGATTATTCTGGGGTTATACAAAAGTTGATCACCATGTTTCAGCGATTTTAAAATTGCCCTGCAAGAACCACAAATAATAAATTTTTCGAGGAGAAACTCTGCATTGAAAGTGGATAATCGTTTAAAGTCTAAAATGATCAGTGATGAATCGTTAATCGAGCGAAAAAGTTACGCGACGTTTCACAAGCGCCATTTGTTCGTCGCTGTGTGCTGTCGGGCGACGTGGAACATTCTGCACAATGGGAAGATTTAAAGGAAAATGTTCTGCCGCCGTTGGATGCAAGGACTGTGATGGATAAATTAAGTAGTGGAACACGTCGGTATGCGAAATGCACGCACCCATGCTGTAACAAGAGTGCCCGTGCTCGAGGCCGTTTATGTGCGAGCTTCCCATCTCTGTCGATTGCCTTGACAGTGTCTTTTTAGACAACTGAAGCAGGAGAGAAAAATTTGTATGCACTTTGGTAGAGAAAAAACAACAAAATCTGATATTTATTTACTCCTCGAGACAGGCGCGGATGTTTGAAAGAGCTAAAATAACATGATAGATACAGTCTGTGTTTAAACGGATCGTTTGGACATAAAGTTAAAGTTTTAGAGTGCCAATTAATAATCGATATTGATTGAATTGCTAAGCTGGTGCTGCTTCCCTATTAAGTTTTAGAGAGGTTGAAACAGGAGCTGTCATGTATAAAACGTTTGAGTTACAGCCACTGATGCCCCTGTCCCAAGGGCACTTTCGATCGTGATGGAGCCTCCATCTGCCTCAGACTTTCAATCGCAAGCGGAAATTATCACTACCACATAGTCCAAGCTTCGGAATCAGGTTAGTTGAGCTCGAACGCTTAAAGTATACATCAGTAACTTTGAAGCAAACGATAAACGTGCACAATATCTAGTAAAGATAGTGGTATAAAACCTTTTTCACAAAATGAGCTTTTTCATTCGTTATTCTAGGTAAAAGATGTGCCACGTCCGCAAGATCTAGTCATCTGTAACTGTCAGAACTATATGCATGTTGTCGAGTCTACAGACAGGTTTACACAGTTATGCCTAAATAAAAAAGTAATTTAGAGGCTATTTCTTCGGCTCCCTTTATTTGTTATTGTACCTCGTTTCTAACACACTGAGCTAGAACCTGCTTACGTGGGTCTCCGATCGCAAAGCACTCCAGCGCGAGCACACAAAAGGCCAAAGTGACAAACACTGTTTCACTTATATGTGTGTTGAACCGAAGGCTAAGTGTGTGTGATGTTGGCTGAGCCACACTTCGACGGCGCACACGAAACAATGGCGCTTGCTGTGCCGTCGCCCATGCCTACAGCTGTACGGCCGCTTCGCTGGACGTCAATTCAAGGCCAACCATGCCGGCGCGATCACGTGATCAAACGTGGCCGCACCTGTACGCCGCTGCTGAAAATGTTCTACCCATACGTAGGCGAGCCTTCCGGAGGCACCTTATCCTTGTTAGTAACTTTTACAACAAAAAGTGCTACTCGCTCTATCGACCCCTTTCTTTATGTAGGAGTGGAGAATTCTAAGTACACTACATAACGACTAACAATATCCCCGTAGTTGAATGCCCTTTTTGCTCGGTGTATTTACTTGAAGTAAGTGAACGTTACCTTGTTGTATAGTTAGCATGCGTTTTGAGTATTACCATCTAAAACGCGAACACCCTTCTGCAGCACCTCGCCCAACGCCGAAACGAACACCACGAGCCCCACCCAGTACGCGCAGACTACCTGTGCCTGTGCCCCGCACGCCGCGAAGGACCCCAAGATCAAGTGAGCGGGCAAAATCTTTATTTTCAGCGGACATAGTGCCGACTACAGGCTAACAGGATGTCACGTGCATCGGATAAGGTATATCACAGACCTATATTCTGCTTTAGAAGAGTTTGCAGCTGGCCTAGTTAGCATAGTCTCTTAACCAAATATAGCGCATAGAAGAGGACAAGCTTATATC
Organism: Dermacentor albipictus; assembly: GCF_038994185.2. Taxonomy (NCBI): domain Eukaryota; kingdom Metazoa; phylum Arthropoda; class Arachnida; order Ixodida; family Ixodidae; genus Dermacentor; species Dermacentor albipictus. The sequence continues at coordinate 442,721,060 of NC_091821.1, forward strand.
ACTTCCATCTCCTATTCTATACGCTGCATATGACTTTAGATTCATAGTGCGCTTGCAAACCAGCGTCTTCTGTCCCCTTGAGGCGCTATTCATTCAGCAGAGTCTTTTAGAGCTGCGCATGGTATGGCGTAGAAGACTGCCTCCATGTAAATGAAAAAAATAGGCCAACGCCTGGCCAGAATTCATTAGGTATAGGGTGAGGCGGGGCAAAATGCGACAAAAATATGCGAATACAGATTTTTTTTTACAATTTCATTCAATGCCATATCAAAACAAACCAGGAACATTCTTTTAGGTACAAGGTATGGGGTACATAAACGTAGATATGTTCCCGGCTGTTGGAAAGTTTAAGAAAAAAGAAGAGTTGAAGAAAAGTTTAAGTTGAAGAAATGTCGCAAATGTCTCATTTTGCGCCAACCGGTGGGGCAAAACGAGACCATCTAAAAAATGTTTAGGAAGTTCAGTTCTTGCAGAAGAAGCATTTTAAATTGAATCCGTGAGCACCCACGCACTCTTCATGAAACTACTGTACAAACTCCAAGCAGTGAATCTAAACTCAGCCTAGCCCTGACGTCACTCCACAAGTGCCTGCAAATCAAGCGCCGCCAGTCTTTCTTTTTTACATTGAAATAATAATAAAAGAAAGAGACGTAGTCACCTTATAATGGTGACGGCTACTCCTTTTCTCATAGCGGAAACAACAATAAAAGATATGTAGGAAAATGAAAAGAAATCACTTCATAACGCTCAGAAATCCACAGCGATGTCCTATACGCCCATGAACAAAACAGTACAAAAGTCAAATGCAAGTTGCACCACGATGAGTTCAAAAACAATGTCACAAACACACACAAATGGCCGTGATGTAGACTTCGATGAGCATATAAACAGATAAGGAATTACACAGTGCTCAAATAATTCACGTACAGGAAAAAACATTAAACACGTATTATACAAGCACTAATAATTACAAATAATAGAAGAACGGTATAGTAACATCATGGGATTATTCAGTGCAATGCCTAGTACTTGTTAAGGATGCTTGATTCTTCATAAAAACGTTCAAGAGAGAGAGAGAGAGAGATAAAGAACCTTTATTCTGGATCTTTATTCTTAGGTCGAGTGAGTGGTTTCCTCATTCCAGGACTCCACTGGCCCTTGCTGCTCGACGTACTAGCTGGACGAGAGCTTCTTGTCCCGCAAGGGTATCGCCGGTCAGCTGTACCTCCCAGCGCTCAAATGACGTACTAGGCGTCTTTAAGTGTTGAGGTTTGCCCACGCAACCCCACGAGATGCGAAAGAATCTAGGGCGTGTGTCGCCGCACCAGGGACAGATGTCGCGATATGTATGAGGGAACATTTTACTATATCTGTGTAGGTTTGGAAATGTGTTGGCCTGAATAAGTCTGGGAGCTACCGCCTCTTCAGTGCTGAGCTTTCTGATGGGGAGGATAAGTCCTGTGGTTGAGTCAGTGGATCTCGAGTCGGTCGCAGTAAATGGATGGCAGGGGCACGAAGGCAAAGGGTGGGGATTGATGAGACGATTGGTCTTGCCCCGCTCGGTTGGCTAGCGCTTGAGCTAGGACGTCAGCCCTTTCGTTTCCCTCCACACTCGCGTGGCCCGGCGTCCACGTGATTTGATGGGATTCTTGCAGCCTCAGGCCTAGAATCTGAGCCGCCATCAGCGGTGTTCGTCCGTTGATAAAGTTACGGCAGGTCTGTTGCGAGTCGGTAATGACATGAACTTCCCTGCCTACCCTGTCTTGTTGCTTTATTACCAGAGCCACGGCTATGGTCTCAGCCGTAGCTGGGGTCTCTGCCCTGACGGAAGCCGCGAGCGTCAACGAGTTGTCTCTCCCGTTCACGACGGCTACCGCAAAGAGGCCCCCTACAGGGTACGCCACCACGTCCACGCACGTTGCACGTACAGGTCAACATTTAATTGTCGGCGCTTCCTGTTCACGCGAGCCTTGCGTCGTCCTTCATGGAGTTCATGACTAATGTGCTTCGGTATCGGGCTCACCTTGATCTTGCCTCTGATCTCAGGCACGAGTGATCATTGCCCATCGAGGGCACGGAGCTCCGTTGCCGTTGCGGTCTGGTGGAGGATGGCTCAGCCCGCCACCGTGTTCTGTATAGTCCGGCCTTTTGAGAATCCATAACCACGTCCGGCAGCTCAGTGAATGTGTTGTGGATCCCGAGGGCCACTAACTTCTCGTTTGAGGTGGTGACAGGGAGACCAAGGGCCATTTTGTACGCACCTGTGATGATGGCATCGACTTGTTCTGGGTCGCGTTTGTTTAGCGTGTGGTTGTGCTACGGCATGCTATACGTTACTCTGCTGATCACCAGAGCCTGGACGAGGTGAAGCGTATCCTCTTCTCGCATGCCCTTGCGGCTTATAGCTCTTTTTATAATCTGTGAGATCTGGTTGTTGGCAGACCTTAGGGTTTGGATGGTGTGGGAGGCTTTCAGGTTGCTCTGAATCCAAAAACCCAGAATCCTATTCTTATTGCCTTCTGTGATCTTCTGGCCCTAAAGATAGATGTCGATGGGGCCGGGGGAGTTGTAGATTTCCCCTCTGTACACACGGATATCCTCGAACTTCTCGGGCGCGCAACGCATCTTGCTCGCTGCCGCAAATCTCTCTACGGCCGTCGCGGCCTCCTGAAGGGTCGCCTCTTTTCGCGCTAGGGAGCCCTTGGTGGCCCAGAGCATGATGTTGTCTGCGCACAGGGCGTAACCTTGCTCCGCGATCTTCCGCAGCTCTTTGGTTCAAGTGCGTTCAACGCTTTTCGCTGTGCTATTTTTGATGGCCATGGGCCCAGCAATTTTGCAAGTGGAAAGGCCGGTAAGCACCAATGAAGTGTAGCTCTTCAAACCTATGTGAGCATTATTGTCTCCATCTTTATCCACTGCCTCTCCTGTTAGGCTGGTGGACGGCGGCTCGTTAAACTCGGCATCACTTAGAACAGTGCATCCTTCACGTCATTTTCTTTCCAAGAAGACCTAGATGATTTTCTCCTATACGTCCGCACCAGTCTTCAACAAAAAATGTAGTCTTTAATATGGCTAAATAAATGATTCGCTTAGTAGGAGACTATTTATGCTAATTCAACGCCCGTTTGTGACCTTTTGCCTTTTTCAAATGCCCTAATTTAAAGAAATGGGCATTTACCCAGGCCCCTTTCAGAACTAAACATCTTACAGCATGTAGTTAGTGTCACAAATCAACAGGATAAGTACTTATGTTTCGGAACAGACACTGGGGTGTCTTCACGTACGGCTCCGAAAAGTTTCACCCTTTATTTCTCGTCACTAGCCCGCTGACAAGCGCGATTTCTGTTCCGCACTAACTCTTCGCACAATCGCCAACTTTTTCATTAAAAGGAAATGGACAGCTACCGTCACCTATCCATGCGACCAATTATCTCAAAAAAGTACTTTTTTGCTTTGGGTTTAGCTAGCAAAGTCACAATGGCGCTTCTTGTCTCCTGTCTAATTTTGCCCCGCATTACCCTACAGGAAATTTTCTCCAGTGTAATTTCGAATTTGATAAAGCATATCAATGAATCATACTTGTAATAAATATATGTCACCTTTGTAATTGATTGCAGGATGAATTTGTTGCATTTGCGCTGTTTTAGCGCGACGCAGGTTTTTCTTTCAACAAGGAGGGCGCACTTTTTTAAGCACGCCGTTGAGAGATACTTTCTGGCGTTTTATTATTGCTTGATCATTAGGAGTGTCTGCGTGGAAAGAGTGTAGGTGTGTGAAGCTTGGGACGCCGGTTACGTGGTAGAGCCACGTGAATGGCTCACTTTATATTTTAGTTTATTATTTCGCATATTATATGTTGAATTTATTGTTATAAATACTAATGATTGTTTGAACATGCCGCATTATTTATTTATTTATTTATTCATTTATTTACCGAAGTACTCACAGCGCCTTCAATAGGCATTACATTTATTGTTAATTGTGAAATTCCTTCTGGCTTCTTGGGGTAACGTAAATACATTAATAAAAGAGTCTCAGTTTAGTCTGAAAGGCGAAGAATCTACTGCGAGAGCAAATTACTGGAGAGCTAAACGAAGTAGAAATAGTAGTTCTGTCGGTGCTCTAAAGTTGTAAACCTAGGCATACTAAATAAATTATGAAGCATCGCGTCACGCGCGTGCCAGCAATCATGAACCCGTTTCATTCGATGGCTGCCGAGACTCGCTTTCTAAACGCTGGAGTGAGGAAGCGCGGCAGCAGCAGCGAGCGAACTGACCTTCGTGCTGCGTCTCGCATCAACGCGATCTAAGCCGCGAAAGAAACATCACGCGCGGACTGTGTCTCCGTCGCAGATGGCTTTCAAGAAAACAGCGGCCCGGAGTAAAACGCGACGTCCCCCCCCCCCCCGCCCGCCCATCCCTACCGACGGCGGAAATTGTCCCCGTCGCAGATAGTATGAGATGGTGTGAGATAGTGAGGTTTAGTATGGGTGAGCCTTTAAGGCTCACTCACGCTAGACTGACCCGACACCGATTTCGATTTGCCAATTGTTGGCGACAGCGTTTTTTCCTCCATGTCGGCGCCTCTGTCACACTGTCCCAACGCCGACAATCTGCCGATGGTTGACGGAGAGCTCAGCATCGGTAAAGTTTGACAGACGCGCCGACACGAAGGTAAAAAATGCTGTCGCCGACAATCGGCAGAACAAAATCGGTGGCGGGTCGGCCTAGTGTGAGTGAGCCTTTAGCAAATGGCATTTGTCGATTCCTTCACTACAACGAGAAGCAGTCCTAGTTTAGCTGGAGGAGACCTTTGAGCTGTGCTTGCTTATGCCTGGGAAGACTCGGAATAATATTGACGGCTGCTCCAGTAACACGGACCGTCGTCCTACGTTCGGCTGAATCCGTGAGGACCAACGTATCACTGACTGTAGTAACTTCTTCCGTGCATATAATCTTCGTGCCTTGTGCAGGCTTTTAAATTCTTGCATTATGCTGGTCAACATTATATGCACTTTTCATCCACGCAATTACACGATTCCCGTTTGCGACGCAGATTTTACGGCTTACTAGGTGTTGATCACTGTCAACGATGCCTTAAATGTCTATCGTGTCTTCGGTTTCGACGGCAACTATCATGCTGGTGTAAGGTGTGGTAGTGACTTGGTCTTCGAGCACGTTCAAGGCACGGCAACTCGAGACTCCTATCAGGTATTATCGCCTGGTTCATGGAGAGCGTTATCAACTTAGAGTTAAGGTGGATGACGGCACCATGTTGGCTGAGTAAGCTCATACCGAGGATTACGTACTGTGAGCATTGTGACAAGATACCAAGCGCCTGTTTATGCACTGTAACCATTCCCGTGCAGATTCTAGTCAGCATTCTCAGGTGTTCTATAGCTGTCCGGAATGGGGGTCTACCCTGTGATGTATGAAGTGTGCTAAAATAGTATCGTGGAAGCAGAAGAAAAGAACGACAAAGAGTGGACGTGCATAGGCGAATGTAGTGCTAGGTGGAAGACGCGCAAATGCGCGACGCGAGAAAGATAAAAGAAAAAAAGGAAATGACCCAATCAGGAAAGTGCACGAAGCTCCCAGGGGCCAATTAGGAAAAGACAAATCGGCGGCAAGAGTAGCAAGAAAAGGAGGCGTGCTGGTGGAAGAGGGGGACAGTTCAAGGAAGCGAGGCAAGGGTGAATATCGGCCACCAGACCGGGAGTTGAAGAGCGGCCGTCCGGTTCTGCACCCGAGCCACCAGTGCTTCACTCGACCGGGGCATCCTGCCATGCTGTTCCGAGGCGTCGCTGCTCTTACCGAGGCCGGCGAACTGCTGCGCTCGCAGGCAGAGTGCGAGCAGTCGGGCTATGGACCGTAGTTTGCGCCCAGCTGCTTCGCCGAGACGCCACCGGCCTCTGTGCGTGCCACCAAACCGCCTGCGTCCCTTCTCGATGGAGGCGGTGCCACGCTTTGATCGTTGGCTCGTTGGTCAACTACATCGACATTGTTTTGAGACCGACGCCACTTCTTTCGCCCTCTCTTCTCCGCCCCTCCGCGTCAAACTGTTGCTTGCACGTTCACACTCATTATCTGCCCCTAACTCGTATGCTGTCATAGCTCTTTATTGTATTTTCTTTCCGGTTATGAGTTTTTGTCGAGTGTTTATTTTATGTGTTTCTAGTTTCATTTGTTACATTAAAAATGTTGTGCGCGCTTTTGAAGGAATGACTTTATCTTCAACGCAGGTCTCGGTGGCTACGCCTCAGGGAACCGTCTGCAACAATTAACGAAAAATAACCTGTATCACATGCCGATGCAGCCTCAACTTTTTATGCGAAGCATATTACGAGAGCTCAACCCAGCTCCTCAGGCGCGGTGGTGTCGCCTTCAATACCACGTGACACCGTGACGTCACGACAGAGGAGAAACGGGGCTCCAACTCGCGCCGTCGCTCGCGGCGTCGCGGCGGTATATAAACAGCTGCGCTTGCCTCTGCTAGACACTCACGAGGTGAGATGCCTCCTGGAGACAGAGCTGCTCGTTGGAATGAGAAGCGAAGGTTGCGGCGTGCTACAGAGACTGATTTTCTAGGTGGCTTTGGCTCAACTCTTGCAAGATGGGCTGGGTGGGAATCGAACCAGGGTCTCCGGAGTGTGAGACGGAGACGCTACCACTGAGCCACGAGTACGATGCTTCAAAGCGGTACAAAAGCACCTCTAGTGAATGCGGGGTTGCCTTAGAAACGAGCTGTTTCTAAGGCTCAGGCGTGAGTCGCTTGCTCAGGCGCACATTTTGTTGCCGCGCCGAACGCTGCGTTGCTCGACGCTCACCGCGTCCGATGCGGGGCGCGTAGTCGCTGCGCCGTAGCCCATTGTCTTACACCCCTTGGCGGGTCGACGGGAACGCTGTCGCGTTCCACTCTTGAAGGCGAAGCAGAGTAACGCATGAGTTGTTTCTTCGTCTAGCCGAACCAAATATAGCCGAGCAACAGCAGTTCACCAGGCTAAACAGTGGTTCAACAACTAAAATAAAGGCTAGTGTGCTACGCATCCTGGGCTTAACCTTAGCTAAGCCACAGTCATTTTTTTCACCTTCGTGACGAAACAACCACTCAAGACGTAGCAGTAGGCTTCTGTGTCTACCAAAGCGGTGACTGCGTGTCCATCGAGAAGCATGTTGAGGTCGACGATTTTTGGTCTTGCGTTAAAGTTAAGTCAGGGCGTCGGATAACGGACTCGTGTCATTGTACCGCTGTTGTTACGTGGCGTCGTGACGTCTCCTTTAGTCGCCTTGTTCTTTCCATCGAAGCTTCATTGAGGTGGCAGCCTTTCGTTGCTGCGTCCTCGAGATGGGTATTGCGTCGGCGAGAGAAATCTCGGCATTTCGACGAACAGCAACCTCTCCTCCATCGGCTGCTGCTAGTATTTTTCCGGATATAAACTCACAGACTCGCCACGAGTTGGGTCCGTACAAGGCCGAGCCTGACGATGGTGATAGAAAAGGTTGTCGGGGTCTCTACTTAGCTGCAGCCAGGAAGTCGGTGATTTCACGTGGTCGTTCATGTTGCTGTGGAGGCGGCGAGGCGGCGGCAAACATTCGTAGTCCCATATCGCCGTATGGGTATCGGAGGTAGACATGCGCCTCTTCTCCGCAGTGAGCGGGCGGTGGTCGGGGGCTCACCATACGTCCGTCTTTCTTAGCCTGTTGCGCGAGCTGGTGGCGGTGGCAGCTGGAGATGGAATTGCAGCGTTACGGCGCCTTGACGCGGTCACGGAGGGGGACGCTGTCGGTAGGCCACGGCGGCATGGGTCATCGCTTCGGGCTGGGGATGCGGCAATTCAGGGACTCAAAGTGACTGATGGATCTCCTCTCAGGCGTCGTCAGCAATTCAGGCTACTTGAGGCTGCGTCGAAAGGGGCATACTGCGTAGTTGGCCAACAACAGCTCTGATGGCTTCTCTATGTTCGTCCAAACCTAGTTCTTGTATTTCTCTTTTGGGTGAAAAAAGTTCGCGCTTATATTGCCGAGTGTGCATTTCCAGCGTCCTCCCGATGCCCGTGGCTTCCGTTAAATATTCTGCGATGGTCCTGGATGGGTGGCGAATCCATCGGAGGAATAGCTATTGCTTCACACCATGCATGAAACAGCAAAGTTTCTTGTCCTCAGACATGTCGGAGTTGGCGCGATGGAACAGACGGATCATATCATCCATGTAGATCTCTTTGTTCTCGTTTGGGAATGGAGAACTGCATTCCGGTATCGCTTCAACCCTGTCATTGCGGGCAGCGCTCGTGGTCGTGTTCAAGAGGGCGTTTCGAAAGAAGTTTCACTTTCTCAGGGTGGACTCATGATTCTCGCATAACGTCCTGGCGGTGTCTTCCACGGACAAATAGACATGCCGCAGCTTGTCGTCAGAGTTCCAGTTGCTAAATAAAGCGACCCATTCGTATGTCTACAGCTAGCTTTTCGGGTGTTCTAACGCGGATACAGGAAATGTGCTTCACCTTAGAACGGCATTTGACACCAATTTTAGCTTCGGAATGAAATCTTACAAGTCTTTCTGCACTTCAGACCTTGATCAGCGCGGTCCTTTTACATGGAAGTTGAGGTGTTACTGGCTTTATGACGTTCAAAATATGTGTCCCTTCTATATGTCCCCTTTTCAATGCGCTCTGTTTAGCTGAAATTTGCTGGCAAGGCAGAATTCGAGGCCGCATTATGGGGTAGGTGCTGATTAAGAGAACCTCACTTAAAGCCACTATCGAAAGCCCTTTATGTTCGTCTCGAAGGCTGTTTCTTCTGTAAGCAAATCAATATATCAATTTAACCCAATCTGTCGTCAAGTTTAGCACTTATGTAAATTAGGTGACGGTTCAAAGAAATGAGCGTAGGAGTGGAGAAGAATTCGAAGCACAGTACACAACGAATAACCATCCCCGTATAGTTGAAGGCACTTCTTAGTGAATGCATTTAACTGAAGCCGGTAAATATTGCCTTGTTGTATGTTTGGTAGTCGCTTCAACATTACCATTTATTGTGCGACCACCTTTCTGCAGCACCTCGACCAACGCCGAAACGAACACCAGCAACGCCACCCAGCGTGTCCACACCGAGGCCGGTACCTCGCACGCCACCAACGACACCGAGCACGAGTGAGCGTACAAAATAGTTACTTTTAGCGGAAATAGTGCTGCTGTCCGGCTAACAGAATGTCACTGGCATCGGTTAGATTATATCGCAGATGAACATGCTGATTTAGAAGATGTCACTGTTGGGCTAGTTAGTAGATAATTCCAAAATACAAAACAGCGCACAGAAATGGACAAGCTTTCATGCGTGAGCATTCTTAGGCGACTCATCCAGGAAATCTCTCCGTCGCTCTATCCGGTCGTAACGCGTAACATGACGCGCTTCATAAAGAAAAACGAAATAAAATGGAAAGGTAAATTCGAAAGGAAAAGTGTTGGCTGTGTTGAGTTTCGGACCTACGACTCCAGAGCAGAAATAAAGTGTCACACCTACTGGCTCAGACACTCGACAGCACCCACGCATGTAGACGGTGAATACATCTCAACCGCAGGAATGTGTTTGTCGTACCGACGTTTCTGTGTAGCTTTGTGGAAAGATTCGGTGAAGGCGGAATAAAATCCATCTCTAGGTCCACATGTAGAGCCGACTTAGAGCATTGTAGACATCAGGAAAATTCCGGTTTTGCCGATGTTTAATCCCAGACACGCCATATTCCCACCGATGCATTTCGGTGGTCGCGGTGGTTAGCAGCATTCGTTCAACGACCGAAATGCCACTGATTTCGAAGTGTCCATCGCGCAACACAGACAGATCAGCACTCAATTACTTCGTATCGATGATAAGACGTGTTGATGGGTTATACAGATCTCATCACGTTAGATGATGGTCCGACACGCATGGATAAGGTGAAAAAAAGCGATAAAGCTTATAATCGTCGCAACAATTCTCGTAAGGTTGATAAGGGCTGATAAAAGTTGAATGAAGTCCAATAAGGTTGATAAAGTGTGATAATCATGACATGATGCTTGATAAAATTAATAAATATAGACAACAGTTGATAAGGATCGGATTAATAACCATAAGGTTGATAATGACTGACAGGGGTCGCTAAGGGTCCGATCGAGACCGATAAGATAACTACCGATAAAGACTGATAACGGTTGTATCGAGTCCTATAAGGCTGATAAGAATCGTATATGTCAATAACGGTTTATAAAGGTCGCATGAAGCCTGACAATATCGATAGTTAGACCAGGTTGCTCGGAGATGAACAAGTGGCACAATATATATCCATACTTAGACAACTGCAGTGGAATTTCTGCATATTTTTGTGTTATCATTGTTTTCTTCGTTTAGTCTGCTATAAAGGTTTCTGCATTAGCGTTTATCGTTACCAATTTCTTGTCACTTTGAATGCGCTGTTTATGAATTTACCGTTATGCTGCTCTTATCACGCAAAAAAGCTATGTTTTCTGGCCCCCTCAGGTGAAATGCATTCAGCAGTATCTTTCAGAGCCGTGCGTGCCACTGTATTGACAACTGACCCCCCCCTAAATGTGAAAATAGGCTAATGCGCAAGCTTAAAATTACTACGCTTATGTCTATGTCTGCACGGCTTTTTCCAGTCTGATATATTAGTTCATTACATTAGTTTAAGTCATCGGTGTAATGCTTCTCTGCATTTCTGCCGTTTCAACGTGACGTGGGCTAATCATTTCACCTAGCAGCCTGCCCTTTTCTCTTGCCTAAGTGCTCCGTCTAGAGGCTTTCTCAGGTGTTTTATTATGGCGTTCTCACTAGGAGTGCAGAAGTCTAAAAGTGCATATGTGTAAAGTTTTGAAAGCATGCTATGTGATATATATATATATATATATATATATATATATATATATATATATATATATATATATATATATATATATATATATATATATATATATGTATATATATATATACTCTACAGCACCCAGGGCAGCTACGATACCTCCATTCGAAGTAGTAACCAACAGATTACAGATGCTCCTTCTATAACTAGCGATGAAGTTAGAAGGGTGTTGCAAGGCATGAAACTGAAAAAAGCGGTAGGAAAAGATAGAATGACAGTCGATTTAATCAAAGATGGAGGAAACATAGCGCTTGAAGCACGGGCGACCCTATATAAGAACTGTCCATCGACTTGAAGGGTCCCATAGAAATGGAAGAATGCCATCATGATGCTAATCTACAAAAACAGGCGTACACATGGAAAAAAATTACAGGGCCATTAGATTACTTCCAGTATTATATATAATATTAACCAAGATAATCTTCAGTAGAATAACGGCAACATTGGACTTTAGTCAAGCAAAGGCACAGGCAGGTTTCAGGAAGCGATACTCTGCAATGGATCACACCCGTGTCATCAATCGGGTAATCGAGAAACCCGCAGAATACACTCAGCCTCTCTATATGGCTTTCATTGATTACGCAAAGGCATTTGGTTTAGTACCCATACCAGAGTTATAGAGACAATACGCAATGATCTACTACAGTATGCTTACGTAAATATTTTGGGAAATTTCTGCAGGGATTCCATAGCCACCTTAAGGCTCCACAAGAAATGTAGGAACCTACTTATAAAGAAAGGGGTCCGACGAGGAGACAAAACCTCCCCAATTCTATTCACTGCTTGCTAGGAAAAAGTATTCAAGCCATTAACAATGGAAGGCCTAGGAGTGAGAATCAACGGTGAATATCTCGGGAATCTTAGATTTTCAGATGACATTCTCCTGTTGAGCAATACTGGGAATGAGTTTTATCAAATGTTTGAGGACGTTAACAGGGAGTGTGTAAGAATCGGGTCGAAGATTGGTATGCAGAAGACAAAGACAATAATCGATAGCCGGGCAAGGGAACAACAGTTCAGAATCGCCAGTCAGCCTCTAGAGTCTGTGAAGGAGTACGTTTATGAAGATCAATGACTCAGGGGACCCTGATCATGAGAAAAAAACTTACAGACGAATAAAAATGGGTTGGAGTACATAGGGCAGACAATAGGAGGAGAGTTTTCATTTTTCCGCGGGGGGGGGGGGGGGGGGGGCGGTGGCGGGGGGGACTGGGATCCGACCAGCTTTCCGAACCCCATATCTATATATATATATCTTGCACTCGAAGAAACTTCGTGTGACGTCGATGAATTGAGCGTTGAAGTGACGGCGTTATATGAGTATATACAAGACCTCACAGTATTCACAGTAATTTTACAGCCTGAGTCCTCTCGGTGGTGTAATCTTCCTTCGTGCATGTGTCACATCCTTGGCTATCACAAATACCACTTCATCTATCCGACATAACTACAGCTTCTCTCCCTTTCTTTCTTTTTGTGTAAGTCCCAGTATAAGTGCTGCGGCGCGTGACTGCTGTTGATTCTGATTTCGAGTGAATCCTGCTTGGCCTAATTTTGGAATTTTGGTTACTGAGTGAAGTATACCGTGTTCTCCAACTATCATGCATCAAGACTTAAAGAAGAGCAGTTCAGTTACTTTCTAGTACAGTGGAGTAGCCACAAATATTTTTTTCGCTACTGATATTTTATTCGCTAATTTGAGTTAATTATCTAACTAGAAAAGTACTGTCCTAATTCTCAAAGTGTCAATGACGCATTTGTAGCCACCCCGAAATTACATATAAATGCGGTGTTTTCAGTGACGTACAGATTGTGCACAATTTTTCCGACCGTTAAAGAAACCTCACAAGGTATGAAAAATACCACGTGAGTGCGCTCTCACCGGCTTGACAAAGCAGCACCCTCAAATAAACTGATTGAAAGCAACTGCATTGCCTGTCGCAAACCCGAAGTGGCATCGCATTATCTAGATAATGGTAAGGGAGGAGCATCATTAGCAGGTTTACAGGCTTCTCAGCTATCCCTTCCTCTCATTTATATGTCACATTTGTTATCCGTTTTCGGACTTAGTATCATCCGTGCTTCGCACCAAAGCCAAATTAAAATGACGATTTTACTTTTCATGAATGAGTATACGTGCTGAAAAATGCAGGTTCGTGTCAACAAATAAAAGCGAAATAAACACGCCGGGAAGTGACCAACGTGTAGAGAAAAGGCTAAGTCAATGTTTTGAAGAACGTAAATATACCCTTTCTAAATCAGTTTAATTGGCAATCAGGATGTCTGCAAAAAAAATGAGTTGTTATCGTCCCCTTATTGTCTATAAATTGTATGCTCCGTTGAACACCAGCCAAGAGGACGTGTTCGAATAAGTCTTCTTTTTGCAGCTACGCAGTACTGTGTCCGTTTTTATCACATCTTCAGTGGTTTTCTTGCTGACCGACACCTGAATTTTACTGCAGACATCCGTTATCCTTGCCTTGAACTAATCTGGCATCTGTTTGGATCACGTAAGCACATCTTTCACCTAGCCGCAAAGAAAAAAAATCGAGTGGAAATAGGTCAGGTGACCTAGCCGGCCAATTATTCTATGCCTTTCAATATATAGCGCATCAAAAGTTGCATCCATTTAGTTTCGTGCTCGGCTGCTTCTATGGGCTGGCATCCCATCTTGCTGACACAACAGAAGTGGAAGACGTGACAACGGGACTTCGCTGAGAACCTCATCCACCACTCCTTCAAAGATTTCGTTCACGTAATGCTTTCTAGTCAGTGAGTGATCGAAGACGATGGTACCGATTATAGCACCGGCGTAAATTATGAACCGCACACTGAGCGGCCGCTGTTACTGGTGCCGATAGCGCTTTACTCAGTGTAGTGCTGACATATGGGGCAGAAACTTGGAGACTGACAAAGAAGCTCGAAAACAAGTTAAGGACCACGCGAAGAGCGATGGAACGAAGTATGTTAGGTGTAACGTTAGGAGACAGGAAGAGAGCGATGTTGATCGGAGAGCAAACAGGGATAGCCGATATTCTAATTGGCATTAAGAGAAAGAAATTGAGCGGGGCAGGTCATGTAATGCGTAGGTTAGATAATCGATGGACCAGTAGAGTCGCAAAATGGGTGTCGAGGACTACGGTAGACTAGGTGAGGTGATGAAATTAGGAATTCGCAGGCGCTAGCTCGAATAGGTTGGCCCTTGACAGGTGTAATTGGTGATCGCAGGGATAGGCCTTCATCCTGCACGGGTCACTATATTCTAAGCATTGGTGCTGGTTCAGGTGGTACGGGGGAAATGCCGTCATTTCGAATCCTCCAAACTGATGTCTTAGAAATTGGTACCTGCATGAGTGGCCATGTCCCGCACGCTAGCATGAGGGTTTGAGGCCATAAATGCTAGAACGTCCGTGCGTAGGCTAGGAGTCAAAGATAGAGTCCTCCGCCACTGATTCTTGAAGCTGCCGGTTCATCTTAGGTTTTCATAATGTTTGACGATAGTCGACGCGTTTGGTCTACCGCCACAGTTCCATGACTGATAAATATATTTATGACTTTGCTCTTGTTGCCATTTGCAGATTTTAAGGGAAGGATTATGTTCATCTTCTGCTCATTAGAGAAACACATAGAGATTAGGACGAAACAAGTCGCACCTTTGAAACCTGGCGCAGACGTTGTCAATTGACTTTTGTGGTGATAAGTGTTGTGGCAAACAAGCAAAAACGTCCATGCACTTTATCTACGCTAAGACAACTGCTATCACAGCTTGTTTCCAAATAACAGCAAACGCGACGTCTTACTTCGGTCGGGGCGCGGCAGATAAGGCACTAGCTCGATCACGATGTCTTTCTTGATTTCCTTTATTTCGTCCTGGATCACTCAGAGGAAACCTGTTGGAGGGCGCTGCTTTATGATCCGGGTGGGAGTGCAGTCACGTGGTATTCTCTATATCTCGCGGGGTTTATTTATCAGTAAAAAAAAATTTGTACGTAATTAGTACGTAAAATACCTGTCCCTCAGCTGTGCCTTCAAATGCCTCATTGACACTTTCATAATCAGGATAGTACGTCTCGAGTTAGAACAATCAATTACAATTACCTATATAAATATCAGTAACGAAAAAATTACTGGCAGGTACTCCACTGTACTGTAAACAATATGCACTAGGTTTTCTTCGAGTAACGCACTGGTCTTCGTGCATGATGGTCAACTGGAATACCCTGCATACATTTATGACCTCTGCATGCAAGTCACGATGTTCCCATCCCAAATGAATGGAATAAATTATTAGAAACGTTCTTTTTCATGGTTTGTTAGCATTGCTCACTGGAAAAAGAAGCAATACTGAGACACACAACATTCGCGCGCGTTTCACACACCATTGATAAAATACTGTTGAAGCGGTCGCTGAAGTCTATAAGTTTTTTTCATGCTCAAAAAGCACGCAAAGCAATTTAAGCTTGGTGAACATACAGCAACATATTCATTCTCCAGCCATAGGCTATCCATAGCTTTGGAAATAATATTTAATTGGCCACCTCGGTCTCCCTGAAGAATATAAACATTTTTCTTCGTGTATATTTAAATATATTGCATGTGTGCATGGTGTTTAGATTGGAAATTTAAAACAATGTCGAATTGAGCAAATGCACATGGAGCATCCGCCGCTAGTGCTTTTATAGCGCGTGTCCTCCTATTGTGAGAATTTGCAGAAATAAAGCGAAAGGATTAACTAAAAACCATGGACGTCCGCGCCAACAATGACGCAGTAAGCTATTAGTTCTAGTAAAATTGCAAGTTAAAAGGTCGAGGAAAGTCAAAAGAAAACTCAAACGATTTGGGTGACAGAGCTCTGGTAATGGCGCATGACGTGTATGAGGGGGGGAGCTACGGCATGTTCCGCCCCCCCCCCTGGAAAACTCCGGAGGGGGCTCCCCCCCCCCCCTCCCCCGTTGTCGGCGCCTGTGCGGCAAGCAATGTCCGACTTGGCTTGGAGCTTACCACTATCACTCAAGAAAAACAGATGTACAACCAATGCATTGTACCAGTGCTAGTGCATGGAGCGGAAACTTGGAGACCTACAAAAAAGCTCGAAAACAAGTTAAGGACCGCGCAAAGAGCTATGGAACGAAGAAAATTAGGCGTAACGTTATGAGACAGGAATAGAGTGGCGTGGATAAGAGACACCAGGAGAAATAATGGAGCTGGGCAGGTCATGTAATGCGTGGAATAAATAATCGGCTGACCATTAAGGTTCACAGAATAGGTGCCAAGAGAAGGAAAGCGCAGTCGAGCATGGCCGAAGACTAGGTGAGAAAATAAAATTAACAAATTGGCTGGCGCTAGTTGTAATCAGTTGGCGCAGGACAGGTGTAATTGCAAATCGCATGGAGACGCAATCGTCCTGCAGTGGACATAAAATAGGCTGATGACGACGATGATAATTATGATGCAACAAAATTCCACTTAGGCCAAATCGTCTGTCAGTTTTTAACATATACTATCAGTGTACTCTTGACAAAGCTGCAGGGCTGGTAATTGTTTATTTTCTGATTAGCAGCCTTTGAATAGCTCCTAAGTAGGCGAAGCATGCACCTTGCGGTGTGCGGTAGCAATCCAGTTTGGCGAAAGCTTCAGGACCTTACACGACTGTTGATCTCTGCGTTGCCCTTACACACCCGGGACCGTCGCTCGCTCAACATTTGCGAGTTGATGGTTGTCTCTGTCTGCGTGCTTTGTAGTTGCGGACGTTAGTACAGTTGTTACAAGAATGCCTAGAACACGTACTCGAACACGAGTGATGGCTGCGCAATATACAAGGCAGCGTAGCGGAAGTGCGAACCCATCTTTCCTGTCGCGGCTTGCAGAGCGCATGCGTGGACTGGTCCGCCGCAGGCAAGTGCGACGCGGATCAGTCAACAGGCACAAAGCATATAAACTGCACATGATGAAGCCGCAGGAGTGACATTTCGCGAGCGCAGTCGCTAACCGTAATTACCGTCGTAGTTGAGTTGCTGTCACGTTCGTTATCCAGCCATTTTGTACCCGTAGTCGCGTCGTTGTACCATCTGCGAAAATATCACAATAAATTTTGCGGGTACCATCATTCGCTGTTATCAATGTCTTCAGTGTATACAATGCGCAAATATTTAAAAAAAACTGTCCATTTAATTTTGGTGATTCAGAAAAGCTATTCGCTTGCATTGGCACTAATTTTCTACTGATACAGCAAAAGGTTGTTTAGGGAACATTCTGCAAGATTATCTGCATATTGCGATTTTTATGTTCAAGAGCACTTTCGCGGCACTTAATTGCCGACCTAAGCATGAAGTATGACCTACAACAAAGCGAATGCATGCTGAAAACATTTCTTTTTCTTTATTTTTGTTTTGTAAGTTCTTATATCTTGTGTTTTGCTTTGCCTTATAGTTCATTTATCCACTGCCTTTTTTTTCTTCGCAGTTCCACCGCCAAGCTATGAGAACCGTAAGTGTACAAATTTCTCCCAGATTAAGCGGTATTTATTGCTAGTTCGTAGGAAGAAGGACATTAAGACCACGTTCTCCTGTAAACAACTCCGCGACTAATATAAGGTTGCCACAGTGACACTGTATACTAGGCACTTTCAAATAAGGCTATTCATTCTCAAATTCTTGTGCCAGTCTATAAAATGTCTGTAGAAGTGTTTCTGAGGAGTACCTAGACGGGTTGATCTTTTTTCATTGGTGTGAACTTTTTAGAAATCACCTGCTGTATATAAGATAATTCTTTTCCTTGAGATGGATTTTTCAGTGAGGTGGACATTACTTACGCAATAAATCGATACCCATACTCAACTAATTAACAAATATTTCATATTTACCAAATTATTCACTGTAAAGGAAATATTGCAATTTACGAACGGTAGCCTGTGAGTTTTGCAGGCCCATGTTCTTGAATTTATTTTCCTGAATGACATCAGTTTGGAGATATGTGCCATATAACTCGCCGTAAAAATTCACTGTTTGTCCACTTACTTTTTAACAAAACGCTATTATATGTATTAAGCGCAAACGTAAAAGGAACGCCCGTGTATCGCGTCTCACACTTTGGTAAATATCTCAAAGCTGGTGTCATCCTGGAAATTGATTTGAAGTAAAGGCATCTTGCCAGCTCGCCAGCTACAATTAGTAAATTGCAATATGTGCCGTAAATAATTAATATAAAGTTAATTAGTCAAGTATCGTAAATTAGTTGAATATTGGTTTCGATTTATCGTGCTTGTATTGTCCGCCTCTTCGAACAACCCAGCTCACGGAGAAGAATGATGCTATCTGAATGAGGCAATTTTTAAATAGTCCTTAAAACTTGAAAATGTTTCCCCCTTATGGTCTATAGGCGGCCTGGTGCACTTGGGCTCTGCATAGCTGACCGACTAATATGTGCAGAAATTCTGAAATAGCTCACGTGACTCACAGTCCACAGAATAAAACGAGCAATATATATTTCCTATCAACGTTTGCCTCTTTTTATATGGTATATTATAATCATCGTAATCACCATCATCATCGTCATCCTGATAACGCCCGCGGCTGGGCAAAGGCCTCTCCCATACTTCTCCAACTACCCCAGTCATATGGAATATAGCAAAAATAAAAGTTTGTATTACACATAACGGAAGACAAGCAGCTTATAGAATATGTATAGACGGCCTAACGACCGTTCTGTAAATTGGTATCCTTTGTTAAAATTTGTGAATTTGTGAAATACTTCTCAAGTGGAAACATTTCTGCTGGTTTAAGGCGTTTCAAAAGTCCTCCTTTCTCACTGAATGTTATAGCACATTGAATGTCTGAGAGTGAGTAGCGCGGCAGCCATGTTTTTTAAACAATCCTTATTAAAGGAAAACTTTGCATACGATCTTTCATAGTCTTTATAAATGTGAACTCTATAGAGTTGTTACGTGACTGTGGTTCGAAGAGTGACGAGGTTTGCGTTTAATGTGCGCCTGTTATAAACCCAATGCACTGCTTTGTTAGTGATGATACGGCAAATGTTGCCGCGAAAGCAAGGCTGTAAAAGCTCATTTTTATACTTTTTTTCTTACGGTGTACTAAGACTCTTGTGTTTGCTTGCTTGGCTTCATACCCATCGCGCGCTTTGCAGGTGCCTTCACGCTCATCTGTGTGTTCGAATATCTGCCATACGTACTTCCTCGCAACACGCCCCAGTGCACCGATTATGTGTACATCCGGTTCTTCGTGTACTCGCAACGGGCTAACCAGGAACCGCTCGTGTTCGAGAAGAAGAAGCGATACGGTAAGTCATGACACCGCTTGGACAGCAGCGCAGAAGAGATCATTCCGTCGAACTCCTCGCGTATGTCCTTTCATTTCCTAGCTCGTCTTTCGAATCCCAGTTATCATACATAGCGTTTTTAAAGAAGATAGGCCATTCTACGCAAAGATAACCAAGTGCTTCTCGCTAACAATTCATTAGAGCAGCCGACAGTAAGTTTTTGTTGATGCCATTCAACTTAATAGTTGCAATAAAACAAGTTTTATTCACTGGTGCGAAAAGTGAAACAAACATAAAAGTGGCGTGTTTTCAGGCAGGTACTTTTTGCTAGTTGAATTTTTCCGGCTGATAAAGCAAGTTACTGTGAATTACAACGCACACCGGGGCAAGGACAGGAAATGCACAGGACAGCGTCATTTCCTGTCCTAGTACCGGTGTGCCCTGTCATTCTCAGTAACATGGAACACCAACTAAACCGGTCTCAAACCTTGATAGCGAACGCACGCGAACAAAATAGAAAATTATTACTAGACAAACGGCCAGCACGCTTTAAAGAACAGCGCTCTTTCTTGTGCTGCTTCACACTCTCCACTATCCACTGGAGTTGGTGAGCACACTCTTTCCATGACGCATCAGCCACCAGTAATACGCCCTCTTTCCTCATCAACACCAAGGGGATGGGCTGTCGTGGGCTGGGCGCATTAGATAACTCGCCAGATTTGGCAATAACAGCTATGGAGCTTGTTTGAGGGCGCTGATTCTTGACGCGGGCGGATGGTCAGCCAAGTCATGCTGTTCATTTTTGCGGGCATTCTTTATCAACTGCAAAAAAGCAATGGACAATAAGTATCTGGCTTAAAACACGTCCCCTATAAGAGGGATCTTTAGCTAGGAGGCTTCTATCTAAATCTATAAGACAGGAGGAATCAGTTTTCTCGGCTACTACAGCACAAAATTCGATGAGGTTTTTTTGCATTTAAAAGAAAATGTTAAAATCTAGAGAATGTTTGAAGCTGAAAATTTATTTAGGCCGTTTAGTGTTCATAAATATTGTCAAAAATCGCCAATTTTCAGGCAGCGGAACTATAAAATTTACAGCTCTGTCACGCAGCAAATAAAAATATGGCAATTCTGCTGATTGCACCTAATAGCACATCTAAATCGAACAAATTTGATGTATCATACATGGTTATGAAGTACACCAATAATATGCGAGTAGCATTTTTGCAAAACCATATTAAACATTGTAACAAATTTACGTAAGGCATAAATTATTAAATCTGATTTGTTCGCCTTGGATTTTCTGATGGATGCAATTGACCGAACGGCGATGACTGTTTTTTGATACAGAGGGACAAATTTGTAAACATCGGGCTTCCGTTTTTTTTTTTAACACACAAATATATCGAAATGCTTTTAAAACATCCAAGCCATATATCCGAATGGCTTTTGCAGCAGTCACTAGAATTTACCATTTTCTCTCAAATGCAGTAAATTAAATTAAAATCGGCCTAGTGGTTAACTCAGGAAAGTATTTCTGCGTTTTACACGTATTTGAATAGGTGGTGGCGGAGTTCGTGATCGAGCGCAACATGTTGAATTGAGCGATATGGTTCCCAGTGAAAATGTTCAACTGAGTCATATGACCTCTTTGGAGATCGTCGCTAAGAACGAACGACGTTCTTCATGAACACCAATGAAAGTGTCGCATAAACTGATACTCATAGTGCGTGGGATACGCAGATGCTTTTTTCTGTATATTTTTTTTCTTTCCTCCCGCCGTACTTGCTGCAGCTGTTTTGCACGCTCTTCGTTTCGTTGGGCTCCTGTAGTTGATGGCGCAGCAGCTGGCCATTTGTGCAGTGGAGACGCTGTCCATGTCGCATTTAATCCCGAGGCGCATGTGTCGGAATCTCAGAGGCAATGAATTAGGCTTCTCCGAGGAGGTTGGTTTATAGGCTTTTATTCGACCTTTCAGAGGTTATCGCAACGTACTGAATTTGCACACTTTACACAGCATTGCCACCACGATCTGCACATTACACTTATGTCCGCGAAACTCAACCATAGTGAAGGCACTTTTAAAGGTCTACTGACACATACGTTACTTTCTATGGCAACTTCCTTAGGCTTCTCGCATGTTACGAAACCAAATAGCGCATATGACAATTGGGGAAACAAGGGATATGTTAATTTGTCACTCAGGTTTTGTCGAAAAACTGGATCTGGCTTCAAGGACACTTATCTGAAGTCATGACACTGAGCACAATCTGCTGATTTTGCGTAGCAATAAAGCTGTATAAGCTGGCGTTGATAGTAAAAATAGATACACAAGCAGCGTTCTACACGCTTTTCTGAAACAATACCATAGTATTCGAGCAAAAGCATGGTAATGTTCATCTCTGCGAGCATACTATAGGCATAAAACAAGTACACACATAGTGAAGCAGGCTATGCTGGTCATGTAACAAGACTTTCTCGGCTAAACAGTGATTATTGGTACTCTTCCGAAGGTCCTTTGTTGAATCTAATAAAGGTTTCCATAGTTTGGTGCCTATCATTGTCCAACAACCATATTCGTCACTTATCTTGTGTGGTTGTTGGACAGTGATAGGCACATAATCATCCCTTATGTTGTGTACCCGCCGTGGTTGCTCAGTGGCTATGGTGTTGGGCTGCTGAGGTCGGTGGGATCGAATCCCGGCCACGGCGGCCGCATTTCGATGGGGGCAAAATGTGAAAACACTCGTGTACTTAGATTTAGGTGCACGTTAAAGAACCCCAGGTGGTCGAAATTTCCGGAGTCCTCAACTACGGCGTGCCTCATAATCAGAAAGTGGTTTTGGCACGTAAAACCCCATAACTTGGACTTATCTTGTGTGCCTTTTTTTTTCTTTAAGAATTCGCGCCCTGTACGTCGAGGTTAGCATGACCCAGAATTCTTGATAGGAAAGTAGCCAGCGTGTAGTTTTCCAAACCGTAAACGCAAGCAGGATAGATACCTGTATGTATACGCCTCAAAGGGTGTAAACTCTGTAGTGTGTATGTGAACAATCTGCTTAATATTTTCTTAATCCTCTATTTGTGCTTCTAATAAAGAACACCTCATAACGTACAATGTTATTACATATACTCGCTAACCTTCTAAAGGGTAGGAGGTGAATATTTTCATATATGCTTGTGAAATCAGCTGCTTTTCAAGAAACATTAAATGATTGATTCAATTTTGATTCGCTTGAAGGCACTGTGCAAGTCCTATTTCACTTCGCCTAAAATTTTACACAGCCATATTCAGTAAAGAGTACGGACTCAGAAAGAAGACAGACTTGCTTGCTAGCTTGCTTCAGCAAGCGTCTATAGAATGGCAGTAGACAAATTAAATAGCAATCTTATTGACTCTACTTGATAGCTAGTCTATCAGAAAAAAATGTAGAAAAATAGAGACTATCGACTTTCGTCTATAAGTAGTTTATAGAGGCAACTAGACAAAAAGAAAAACATCTTACCAACTTTATCTATATACCCTCTATAGAATGCATGTTGACAAAAATAAATAGAAACCTTATCGACTCTCGTCTATAGATAGTCTATAAACAAAGAATGGACAAAAATAGAGACTGTCTCCACTTTCGTCTATAGGTATTCTATAGAGTGGAAGTAGACAAAAAGAAACATCTTATCACCTTTTTCCAATAGACCCTCTATAGAATATGAGTAGACAAAAAACAAATAGAAACCTTATCAACTGTCCTCTATAGGCAATCCATAGACAAAAAATGGACAAAAGTAAGTAGAGACTGTGTCGACTTTCGTTCATAGGTAGTCTATAGAGGAGAAGTATACAAAAAGAAACAAGCACCTTATTGACTTTTTCTATAGACCGTCTGTAGAATGCGAGTAGACAAACAGAAATAGAAACCTTATCGAGTCTCCTAGATAGACAGTCCGTAGACTTTGTATCAACAAAAGACCAAATCTATAGAAACGCGAGGTAGTCTGTAAAAAGTCTACAGACTTTCTAAAGGCAGTCTAAACTTAATTTTTGTAAGGGAAGGCGCTGCTATTAGAGAAGGCAGAAAATAACTGTTGTTTGCGAATGCTGGTTGAAAGAATGGACGATAGCATACATTCACAGCCAGTCTGTGCTAAGCGGTGCGCATCTATTGCGCCTCGAACTGCAAACCGGCCATAGTCCATGTTGGTAGGGAATCCTGCCACCGGACAGCATAGCGACGCGACAGTTAAGTTTTCGTATCCCACCAATATCTCGCACGTACTCATTTGAAAAATATTTTTGATAAGGCGCCTCTGGGCGGAGATTTACAACTTCTATTGGGTAAACGAAATACCCTTAACTACCCGTTGTATAGATCAAATATTTCACAATTAGAGCCAGGATTTATAGCAGCCTCTGATGTAATGTGTTGCTCGTTGCAGATGGCACAGTCAAGCTGTACTATGACGACACTCGTGAAGTGTGGCGGAAGCTGGGCTCTTACAGGATCCTGGACAACAACGTGAGGAACAGCAAGCGCAACTTCCGCCACTCACGCTGGTTCCTTGGCATGTGGGGCGCTACATTCAGCCGCCTCATGTGAGTGCATAGCGACAGAGCTGGTATGGCAGTGCTTAACACATAAGCACCCAATGTAAAGTCGAATACACACCGCTATATTCAGTTATTAATAAATAAAAGAGAATAAATAAATAGGGTATTTCCTATTTTATGTTTAAATAAAGAGAAGAAGCAGACTGATTTTCATTGTATGCCTATTTGCCTCAAAGGGCCTTGCTAGATTCCCATACTTTATTTTTTTGTCAGCCTTATAATGTCGTCGACTTCGTTACATTCAGAATATTCAGGTAACTACTCAATATAGTAAGTACTGCTGTGCGTGTAGCCTAATGTTTTCTCGTGTTCGGTATCGAGTGTATGGTTTCGAAAAGAAATGTCCTAAATTATGAAGGCGTCACACCGCATGTTAGGTCCATTTTTAGAAGGATACCAAAAAGTGATTCCAGCGGAATTTGATAAAAAACGCTTTGCCTTTGCGTTTCCTATAAGGGTGTGCTTGTTCTCAATGCACGTGCGATGGTTTTTTCCTTTAATTGTTTGAAGTAGAAGACCAAAGCTGGCAGCAAAAAATTTTTAAAGCACACACCGATTGCTTCATCATTATAACCGATTCTCACACCGCCTTGAGAAATTGCATGGAACGTGCGGCGTCCCAACCCGGTTTCTTGCAACGGATAAGCGTGCGCTTACCTGCCGCAATCTAAAATTAGGCACAAGGAAAATAAACTGCCTGTGCATAAAAGCACGTGGTGTGATTCGTCATTTGTCAAACCGGAGTAGTGTACTCCTGTCATACTCCGACTGCTACATTGCTCCTAGCGGGCGAAGCCTCAGGGACCGCTTGAGAAAGCACAGGGTGTAGGTGTAAAAGCTTTGGCTGGATCAGCCCCTTCGGCCAAACCATCGTAGGAGATTCGAGTTCACATCAGTTTTTGATTAT
Organism: Dermacentor albipictus; assembly: GCF_038994185.2. Classification (NCBI taxonomy): domain Eukaryota; kingdom Metazoa; phylum Arthropoda; class Arachnida; order Ixodida; family Ixodidae; genus Dermacentor; species Dermacentor albipictus. The sequence goes on from NC_091821.1 coordinate 442,745,764, forward strand.
TAAGACCAGACTAATTGTTAAATACTTCTGTTTGCATCCTTTCTGTCACTGTCTCAAACAAAAGACCTTGGCTGTGTTAGCAAAAAACTGCGCAGGCCGAGCCTGGGCGCTGAGAACAAATTATTTTTCAACATTTTGCCTTTCACCGGTACTAGCGGCATGTTAGCAATACCAGTTGATTTTTAGACCCCATTCCCTCTACTTCATATATATTGCTTGCCTTATTTCAGCACTGTAAATTTAATAAACATCAGTTTCTCTGCATTGTGGAAGTAAAATTGTCCATATATGATATGCCTGTAATAAGCGCGGACAGCATCGTGTGGAAATGAAGTGAAGGACATGGCGGCGAACCGCAGCCGTGACAGCGCTACTGAAAATAGCCTCGCAGTCTTATTAATTTTATTTCAAGCTAGGAAAAGAAAACGTAGTCAACGAGTTTATAATACTAGAGATGCTAATAAACGGCATCAAATGTACTACTGAATGGTTTCGCCTTTTCGTATTGCTCTTTCTCGTGAAAAAGGGTTTTTAGTTTGATTTGATGTTGCATATTTACTTTTGGGTGAACTGTGTGAGGACGGGACAACTAACAATCCATCTTACTATATCGTTGGAGCAATGCACGAGTTCTTTCACGTGTTTCTTCTTGCCCTTTTCGGCCGTCGCATCGTCTCGGTTGACCAGCCTGTATAAACATGCTCCTATGTTGGGCGCCGAGAAAACCAACCGCACCCCGGCCATTCGAGGAATCTTTTTTGTTCTGATGTGAAATCTTATAAACATACGGTATGACGGTAGTCTCCCATTTCTCATTGGTGATAGAGAGCACTATTCGTCCAATTTGCATTTCTTGAACAAGCCTGTCGGTACTGCTGCACAGTGAATAATATGGCGATAGTATGTTGAAAAAAAAATGTTGCTGGTCGGCGCTCGTCTTTGTTTTCTTCCTTGTTCCGTCCTCGTGCAGTTTACGCAAAAGCTGTTTTTTGTGTTGGGAAATAAGTCACCGACATAAGAGGTAAACTATGTAGCTTCCCTTTATTAATAAACGGAAAATGAGATATTTAGAGAAACATAAAAAGAAAAGTGTTCTTACAACCTAGCGCTGTCAAACTTCTACAGATTACTTGACGCAGATACACATGTTCACCAGCTGCAACCCGCTATATTTGTATTCGAATTTCCTCATAAACTGCTCGGCGAATACAGTGAAAAATTGTGTTGCGGGTCTTTTGGCGAAAATTGAACTTGTAGTAATTATCAAGCCACGCTGCCTGCCACCGTAAACGATATTAAGCTGCGCAATGCTTTTAAAGTATACTTCTTTTGAAATGTTCCCACTTGCGCCGTAGTGCTTCACAAAACTGATTCGGCACGGCCGTATGCTTATGCACATGATGCTTGTGTTAGCAGTGATGGCTGGACAAAAAAAACAAAGCATTTCTGAAGCTCACTGATATTCTTCTACATAATGTGTGCCTATGAATGTTTTAGAGCGTAGTTAGTGAAATTTTACTTCCTAAATGATTTGTATATTTCAAAACGCAACACTTTGCATTAATTGCAAGTATCATAATCGCAATCTTTGTTCTCATTACCATATTTGTTCTCATGATCAGCAAATATTTATTTAACAATTTCGATATTCTAGATATTTATCGGCACTTATTGTGCCTTATGACCGGACGGTCGTGAAAAGGTACGGTAAGGTTAAATGCTTGCACAGAACGTTCGAAAGAGTCGATCTCACTTTCCTGGCGTTGTAAGTGCAATTCTCAGCAGAAGCTCTGTCAATTCACTGCACTTCTGTGTAGACAGGCGCCAGTGCCACCAATAACAAATCCTCTGCTGCGATGCCGGGTGATAGCATACTTAAAAGGAAGAGGTCTGGACACCGACCTCTTCCTCTTCCTTTTAAGTATGTATCATCCCGACCAGACGGGCTTCCGTCATACTCTCAACTTCATCCGGGTGATAGCATGTGCTCTAGGTTCATGTGTTCCCTTTAACAGTGAAGCGCGCTGTATGTGCTGCAGTCCTAGGATGAAACGTCATAAATCCATGAGCAGCGCGGAACTTGGTACTCTAAACGGTCTAGTGGAAGCGCGACAAGAAAAGCAGCGGCTCTAAAGGCGCTCACGATAGGCTATTTTTGTTTCGCGACTCAGCCAAATCCGCATCATTGACCAAAATGTTTGAATTGGAGCAGTCGTCGCGCGCGACAGAGTGTTCATTGCGACCCGTGCGCATTCACAAGGTGCGCTGCGCATGCGCTGAAACTCGCAGTGTCAGGTTGATCAGGTTTGCTCCAAATTCTGGTAGTACAAGATTGTGTCGAATGTATGCATGGCGAATACATGAAGTACGTTGCGCACAGAGCGAATGTAGGCATTAAATCGGGTTGGAAAACATGGCGCCGAGTTTCCACAAACATCAGCAATAACACTCACTTCTCGTTTTCATGCGTGCCTCTTCACCATAGCAAACACTCGCGCTGGAGATATAGAGACGGATCGGAAACCAAAAAATTCACGGACGATTACGATACTCTCTAATGCGAAATTTGAGCGCAGCTCTATATGCGTTTTCACTTCGCGATATATTGGCGGACGCGGAAGATCTGTCTCGTGCGGCACATTGCAAACGGCGCAAAGAGTGGCGCGACTGCTTTTTTTTCCCCTTTTTTTGACCGTTTTTTTTTTTGCAGAACAGGGGTCGGTGTCGACGCTGTGGTTTTTTTCTAAACTCTCAAAAACGAGCGTTCTTGCCAAATGTGACCTTCAACAGCGCGGTTGTGGCGTTTACGGGCTTTGCGTGGGATATATTGAGCTAAAAGGTTTTCGCTGCTAACGAAGCTGTTCAAGAAGGCTAATAGGATTTTCTCGTTACTCATACAGTGATGAAGTATTTGTCAGAAGACTGCAAAGATTGCCAGAGGTATTGCTGCGGTTATGGGCAATAACACATAGGCTTGCGCGTGTATTGGTCGGCACAAAGTGATGGCAGCGTGCGCTTTTTCGTAACTCAAACCATACACATCCCTCTGTCATGGCAACGCCAACGGCGCTAGTGCCCCTCTACTGCGAATGCCTCTAGAGCAAAATGACCTGTATAACGAATGAATCACTCTGTCCCTGTTCTTGTGTGAGCTATGCGCTGTATAAGGAAGGATTCCGGAGGCCCCAGGCGTTCGGCTGCGTTGCACGACTTTGACACGACCGGCACGTATGCTTCACGTCCCGTATAGCACTTGCTGGAGCACCTACGTGTGCTCTAGCTTAAATTCGGCCACTAGAATAAACGACTTTCTTCCTTGCGGACCGGCTGCATGTCTGTTCGCCCCATTCTCGCCTCGTGGCCGCTCACGCTTTGGGACGCTGCGTTACAGTGCACCCCTGCCGTCGGGGTCGGCTCTCATTCACCAGTCATTTCCTCGTAGCAGAACGCTGCCAAGACGCTGCGAGACGTTGTACTGTGTTCGAGTTCGACGCCGGTTGTACAGTTTATTTTTGGCAGTAAAACAATTCACCGATGATTACGATACTATCTAATGCGAAATATATACGTGTTTTCATTTTGCAATTTATTGGCTGGCGCGGACAGTCTGTCTGGTGTGGCGCATTATAAGCGGAGCAAAGTGTGTGTGGCTCGGCTACCTCGCATTTCACGAGAGGCAGCGTGTGGGTGACGTGTAGGCGTGATCCACAGCAACTGCAGCAGACAGGCAATATACATATAAACCATGGGCCCATATAATCATAATAAGGATTATTAACAAGTGAAAAGAAAACAGGTATAGAGCTGAGCTCAAAACTCACATCAGTGAGTATCGTAATTGTCGGTAAATTTTTTAAGCGGAACTTTCTTTTCTTCGTCCTTCCACTTTACTACAGCTGTGACTGCTGTCGCTGTCTTGCAGGCTGCACGGGGAGTCGATTCAGAGCAGGTGTTTGTAGTGCTGGAGAAGCGCTGAACGACAAAAACCATGCTTGTTTTGGGAGTAGCGAGGGCGCTGTGCACTCCGGAGTACCACACGAGTCAGCTGCCCGCAAAAGCATTACAGATGCTGAACCGCTTACCTTCGTGCTCATGCGCAACAGTTCGGAGAGGAGGTACATGGAGGAGGCAGAGAATGGGTAGAACGGGAATCTCTAGCCGTTCAGACACTGACGCAGTTACGAGACGAGTAAAGAACAACCTAATTCGTGTTCGCTCGTAGCAGCTCGCCTACATGCCGTGGGTTGAGTGGTAATGCGTCGGTTGGGGTGTCTAGAACAAAGAAAAGGCTATTGCTGCAAGTGTAAACCCTACTAAAGGATTTAGTGTATAACTTTAAATACAAGATAAAGTACGATACGCTTCAACCATTTCTGAAAAACACCTAACACGCATATTTGTCCCACCGAGAACTCAGTCAGGGTGCGTAGACGCAAAGCCGCATTTAAACACCGCAACGTCAACACGACATTAGTCAAGCGGCCGCCGAGAAAATCAACAGTTATGCACATGACGCGGAATCGTAGTGCTTGTGGCATTGCCCGTGGCCGCGGGTGCGAGCCTGACCTCGGCGGTCGCAATTCGACGGGGACGAAATGCAAAAACGCTCGTGTATTAGATTGAGGGGCACGTTGAAGAATCCGAAGGGGTCAAAACTATTCCGCAGGCCCTCACCATGGCATGCCTGATGAAGAACGAACCTGATAATCAAATTGCGACTATGGTGCGTGAGACAGCATAATTTATATAAAGTTGAATAGCTATGCCACAATGTGATGCGCAGTGTGAGGCAATGGCACTGCTAACTTTGGCGGAGGCCATGAACAATGGCACCCAACGCTGCCTCAAGCAAAAAAAAAGGATAGAAAATCAAGGTTTTAGAAGCAAAAACCATGGCCTGACCAGCAGGCACGCCGTAATTGTGGACTCCGGAAATTTGGACCGCCTGGGCTTCCTTAAGATGCACCTGAACCTAAGTAGACTGGTGTTTTCTTACTTCGCTCCCACCCGCCATGGTTGCTTAGTGGCTGTGGTGTTAGGCTGCTGAGCACGAGGTCGAGGGATCGAATCCCGGCCACAGCGGCCGCATCTCGATGGGGGCGAAATGCGAAAACACCCGTGTACTTAGATTTAGGTGCACGTTAAAGAACCCATGGTGCTCAAAATTTTTGGAGTCCTCCCCTTCTGCGTGCCTCATAATTGGAAAGTGGTTTTGGCACGTAAAACCCCATAAAACCACAACAATACTTCGCCCCCGTCGAAATTCGGCCGCCGTGGCCTGGATTCGATCCCGCGACCACGTGCTAAGCCTCCCAACACCATAGCCACTAAGCAACCACGGCTGTTTGCCTCAAGCAAACCTGTTTAGTTAAGTGTTCTCTCTACTACGCGGGCAAACACATGTAGTGCACACAAGATGAACGTCACCTCAACACTCTCGGGCTGTACTATGCTCTTAGAAACTTAAGCATTCGCCATCAAACCATCGGCGGTTACCTTAAGTTAACGTAAACGCTACAGAAAGCTTCGCCTACACCGATTCCCACAGTGCATGGCAGTGGCATGACGTTTTTCGTTTTTTTTTTCGATGACGAAAGATGACCTCGGACTGATGGCCGTAGCGAGGGCCTTCTTTCTGTCCATGGGGGTAGATGTTGCGGCCTCTGATTTTGTGGGCGATCAGAAATCTCCCGCTGTGAACGCGCCCTAAAACAAAAGCACTCGCGGCTTATGTTTGATCTGGTAGGCATGCGGCCGCTGCATGCTGGCAAGCGGGATGTGCCACTCCTGACAGCTCTAAATATCTAAAGGGACTTGAAAATGGTGTCGCTCGAAGTGACATGAATTGGGATGACTGCTGATCGCGCACTGCTTTCTCGCCGAAAGATATTTTGCGCCCTGGTAGCTAAACCGCTGAAAATTCAGCACGCAAAACGCGGAACCAGTTCTCGCGTTTAACTGCCTTGCAATGAGCAAAAAAATGTCTGTGTAGTCGGGTACAATCCGATAGAGTCGAAGACGAACAGTGAGTCAGCGTTAGACACAAGCCTCTCACGGATTGTAAACTCATTTCTTCTCGGACGCTGCTATCAATTCGGACGATGACATCGCGGACATGTATCCGAATGTAGCCCGAAGCTACAAAGGAAACCCGTACGGGTAACTTGGAAAACAAGCTTTGCAGTTGAAGAAAAATTCGTCCGGGTTCTCAACTTTCTTTTTTTTTTCATCAATTTCCTTTGTAACTTTGTGTTATATACGATTGGGTGGTAGTTTTTCCCTTCCATGACCCTTCCTTCATCTTGCGGGATTACGCAGAATTTATTCACTATATTGAATTACGTTGCTATGCTGTCAACTCTGACACCTCAGTCCTAAGGCGAAAAGCAAAATCGTCGCAATAACGTTCCATATTGGCACCTAGCGAAGTATACGTTAATTAGCCATCCGCATATTCCGATGTTCGGCTCCCATGCACGGCTTATTGGAATCATTTCTTTCGTGACTCCACACGCACGTCCAATCCATTCTCTTGCCATTCCTACAGGTCGGGTCTGTGGAACGAGGACATCTTCCGGGCTGCACTTCGTAACACGCTTCGGGGCAACTTCAGTGATAAGCTGAAGATCACTGACATCAACGGGTTCGCAATTATCAACACCATCCTCGCGGACACAAGGCCACTGGGTCGGGCGAAGTCATTCGGCGAAGTACGTAAACAGCTATTACTTCTAATATCGGCAATAGCCGGTTTCGTTCTTTGCTTGGCAAAGTCTATATCCTGGTCAACTTGGATAGTGCCATCCAAATGCGAACATTCCAAAGGTTCTCATGAGCTAAATTGAGAACCGACATTGAGGTATCTTATTTTTTTCTGTAATAGAGAAAAGATAGTTCAGGAGAGTACAATAAGGAAAATTCTAACCGACTGTCTCGACTTGCTTGTAGAGATGCAGCTCAGAGTTGACAATTTAAACATATTATAAGAACCAGCTTTACACCCCCTAAACTTCAAACTTCATACAAGTAGTATCAAACTTTTGTAAAAAATATGCCTTTTGTAGTCTAAAGGGCAGCAGTATTATCGCGTGACATAGGTACTTCGTCCACGTGGGCATTGCCAAATCGATGGGGGCGAGATGTGAAAGCACCCGTGTACTTAGATTTAGGTGTACGTTAAAGAACCCCAGGTGGTCAAAATTTGCGGAGCCGCCTACAATGGCGTACCTCATAATAAGAAAGTGGTTTTTGCGCGTAAAACCACATAATTTATTAATAATTTAACGTGGGCATTGCGAAAGTTTGATTTTATTTGTTTAACTAGAATGCGCGTTCGCAAGCAAAACTGGGGCTGCGAGAAGCTTCGTACCTGACAGCTCCAGATAGTTTGACCGCATTCAACATAGTTTTTGTGCAAAACCGTGACATGACGTATTCCCCAGAACGTCGTCTCTAAAGAAAAAAAAAGGATACGATATTTGTATTCCAGTAACTACACTGGTGGGTTGCCTCTCCGGAATATAATGCACACTCCTCCAGCGTTACACTGGACTACAATACACACTAAGTGTATAGTGCTTTCCACTGCTGTGTAGAGCGCGCGACCGACCCGCTTCGCTCTACGGAGTGACGGCTGGCGGCGGCTTCTCGGCCCGCAAAAATACGCGCATAACTGCTTTTCACGGATGAAGACATTGATAAGCGCCTTCGTTTAACGTAACATGCACCCTGCCTTAGAACGCTCATTGCACCGCGATGGATTAGATTGACGTGGATGGGCAGGTAACCCAGGCCCGATTTCTTTGCCACAAATAGTGCACCTTCACTGAGTGTTCGAGATGCCGGTCCACTTTTGCTTTCAGAAGAGGAGCCATCTCGAAACTCAGAATTCAACAAAGCCTTTTTAATGCGCAATATGTAATCACTTTGTTTTGTGATGACGTTATCTCAGATCGGCGAATTTTTTTTTCATACCGAATGACGTGACCAATTGCAGTCGTCATAATTCCACGCACATGAGTGGCCTTAGGCCACTTAGACCATGCACAAAACCGACAAAATAAAAACGCCATAACGCTCACTCACGCTAGGCCGACCCGACAACGATTTCGGTCTGCAGACTGTCGGCGACAGCGTCCTTAACGTAATCGTAGAAAATCCAGTGTCGGCGTTAGACGTCGTTTCGGCGAAAAAATATTTTCGCACCAACCATACCCCGGCTCTTCTTGTGATGCAAGGAATTTACTGCAGTAATTGAGTTCCTCGTGCTAAAATACATGACAAAAATTGTTAGCTATGACTTACCTACAACCTACAGACATGATACGTCTCGGAACGTAATTTAACTATACGACAAAACATAATTCTCTTAGGCGAAAACTCAAAGAAACTTGTTTTCCCCATACGGAAAGCTAGCTTTCCTAGCACGGATAACTAGCACGGATAGCTAGCTTGTGTAAGAAACTGTTCAGAAACCAGTCACGGCGTCCGCCATTTGCGCGCGCCGGCACACGGGTTTCCCCGGGGGCAATGGAGCGCCGCGCCCGGTTCCTTGCAGTACCTCCAACTGGCGCTCGCCTCCGTCGCATCACGGCCCAGACAAGAGGCCGCGTTTCTACCAGAAAGCCTACATTCGCGAATAGCATTCGCGACCAGTGTTTCCCGGTAAACATTATAGTTACATACGCTCCAGTTGCCGGGAAGCGTGAGAAGCAGTGAGTGATCTTTAAATGCTATCGCTTTCCGGTCTTAAATGCTAAGCTTAAGCGTCCTCCATTTTTTTTACCGGCGTGTCGGCGCCTCTGTCACACTGTATCGACGCCGACAATCTGCCGACGACCGGCGGAGAGCTCGGCGTTGGTAGAGTGCGACAGAAGCGCTGACACGAAGGTAAAAAAAAAAAAAAACACCGTTGAGTGACCATCGGCAGATCGAAATCGGTGTCGGGTCGGCCTAGCGTGAGTTATCCTTCACCAGCATCACCGCTAGGTGCACAGACCTGCATATCTTTTAAACCATGCAACACTCCTGGGCGCTGTATTCCTGACGCAGCAACCACCTCAGGGCGTCGGACCGTATAGTGAAGAGGGCGACGCTCTACGCACCGGCGCGCTGGAGTCTGCTTTGTTTTTGAGTGTATGCTGTATTTCGAAATACCCTACTGTAGATTGTGATCTGCGACGAGCCTCGCCCTAATATTTTTGTTCGGTGTCCCTGTATTAATGTCGGAAGACTGAATCACTGTTGAATTTTGGTAATTATTTAATGCGATCAGCGTTCTTAGGATAACGTACGAGCTTAAGTAGCGTTATCCCGCCAGCTTTAGTCACCGCGTAGTCTATGGTCCAGTGACTAGAGCATCGGTCGGCTGGGCTGAAGAAACCGGATTCGAAACCAGTTGTTGGACAGACTTGGGTCACTGGCTATGTGAAACTGTCTATGCGCCGTTCTTCAATGAACCTCCTTCACGCCGAACTTGTGTGGCTTCATATGTACCACTGGGTATGTGTCGCTCTTTACTTGCAAACAACTCCTTTAAATTTATCCGGTGCGGCGTGGACTCGAACCCGCTTCATATTTATTCAGATAATATTTTCGAATATTGTTTTACAGTCGCACCACGCATGGACTTGGTAGTGGTGCAGCTAGACGGTGCCTTGCACAGAGGTAGTAAGAAAAGTAGGGAAACGACAAACAACGGAGGCGTACAAAAACAAAGTTTACAATAGGAGTTCAGAAACTTTGGTAATGCGAATACATCGTGTTTTCTTTTCATTTCTTTCTTTTTTGGCATAGGTAGGGCATTAGGCAATATAATAACAAGAGCTTGGTGGCGCAACCCAACACCCCGTTCCAAAGGGGACGCTCATAGCAACCATCCATCCAGCGTGACACATTACTCGCCACACGCATTACGCGTTTCAGCGGTGGTAACTCTGTCTGTCGCTGCATTACTTCCGCGTTAATCACGTTAACGTCGGCATTTATCAAGCCATGAATTCTACCATCATTTTTTAAAAGTTGTTTGTTCAGATAACGGAAGTATGCGTCCCTCACAATAACGACTTTTTCATTGCTGCATTCTGGTGCGATATGTGCATGCCGCGGCAATGTAACTGTTGTTCTCGCACATTCTATCCTCTCGCTGCTTTTGATTCATGCCGTTATTTGTCTGCAGGTTACCGCTCATCTTGTCCCTCCCTCCCCTTATTTCATGTCGATTCGCGCTAAGTGGCCATAGTTCTTACTCTCCGTAATGCATTTGTCCGCAGGCTTTCCGGTCAGTGAATAATCCCATCCTGGAACCTGGCTGGGCCTACATTCATACTGTAGCCATTTGGCCGGGCGGAGAAGCGCTCGTTCCAGAATCGATGGTGGCCAACATACTCAGGTGCGATTGTATGGTAGAAGTGCTCGAATTGCATTTTTTGTTCAAAAGACCACGAGCATTTGCAGATAACTGCCTACAAATGTCAAATGCCACACCAAACGTGAAGTCAATTTTAAAGGCAGAAAGAAGTGGAACGGAAGAAACCTGAGGTCTGAGCAAGTCCTTCGAATCTTAATTTATTTACTGTGAGAGCGGCAGGACCTCGCAGTCTACCGCACCACCTCCTGAACAACTGTAACGTGATTTACAAATTGTTCTCCTCGTCGCTACATTTTATGATAATGGCATCCTCCTAAATACGTGCACACATACCCCTACTCTCGTAGTCAGTGTGGGTAAAACGTAAAATACCCACGCTGTGCCACAGAGCTGTGGTTAGCCCCTTCAGCTCCCAAGTGTTTCATTGCTGCAGATACATAATTTGAATCACAGGGGTGGCGTTCGGTAGATTTCAGTATTATAATTCATTTTATTTATCTTTTGCTTGGAGCGGCAGTGGCGCTCTTAATGATGTGGTGGTTTTAGGCGGAAATTGCATATGACGACGGTCATCGCTTTCGGTTTAATAGAGAAATAACGCACGGAAGGATACCGTCAACCCAGTTGCAAAGACATAGCTGTCTATGCAGTAAAAGAAAGTCATATACAAAGAAGCAATAAAGAGAGCCAGATTTTTAAAAATACCTCCATCGGTCTTCGCAAGCTCCCTGAACTAGAGATCGAAAAATTGCCAAACTCGCAGTAATGCGAGGGCGGCTTACAAACACGTAGTTCAGGCACCGGCGTGCATTACATGCCTTCAATTTTTCGTATCGGGCAGTCTGAATAATCGCAGTAGTCTTGTGTATTTAGCCATACTCAAGTTGTCGTTGAAGTTAATCATTATCTACTCGGATATTTTCATTTTGATCAGAACAATCAGACTTCTATTTAGGAAAGGCGGCCGATTGTGCTAGTTCGCATTTTAATATACTGCAGGGTTGTTTACCGCGAACGCAGGCATCAGAAAGGAGCAGTCACTCGTCTCTGTGTGACGTCACCCTCCTGTCGCTGCTAGACTACGATACATCCATGCCCCATAATGCTATTCAAAGCGTCGAATATCGTCTTCGCTCAACCCCAGATAGCGCAGGTGCAGCCATCATGTCCCACGAGAACTTGCACTATCAACTGCTATTTGATCTGTAAGCTGGCCAAAAAACCTAATTAAGTTTGCACTTAGCCCATCTCATCAACAGAAATTCTATAGAAAACATCATAGTGAAAGGCTCGAGATTAGGTTTTACCAGCTGGACTTGAAATTTGCGAAAGAACATTTCCTTTTGAAATATGTGTGAACCTCATAAATTGGGTGGATGCTGCTACGCCGCCACCAGTATCATCGTGATCAGCAGCACAGCACAACCAATGGTAAGGACAATAAAAATATATCAGAAAACATATTGCTTCACTACAACATACGACACGATATATCAGTGCTTTTTTAACAGGCAAGTAAGAATTTTTGCACGAGCGCTTCTGAAATCCGCGTCCATCGAATCGAGAAATGGCGAAGTGGCTTCGCTCCCTGCGTGTTCCTCTTAAAAGAACAAAACAGAAAAAAAGAAGCTAGAGATCTGCTGGTTGTGGCTCGATTGGACGTAACATACAGGTAGTGCGGAAGACGCATCACAATGCAGTATTCTCAACTAAGGGCTCGCTATGCGTTACACGACATCGCGTTAATGCTCTCACTCACTGCATACCAAGGGATTGAAATTCGTCACCTTTTAGGCCACTATAGGCTACATAAGAGGGTGCATGGGATATTTGCACGGTTCTGAATGCTCGCACTACGGGACGCTTGCGCTTGAAAGCATGTTGCATGTCTGCTGCCATGGTCGCAAGAAAGCGCATGCGAGGACTTCTGCTGATCAAGATTATAGCATCGCATGCATATGCATGGCTATAAAGCGAAAGGTGGGAGTTAGGCTCCCACGTCCCCTAGGTTATGTTATCACCGAGTTTTGTTTTTTATTTAAGTTGTGCCTTTCAGTTAAAATAGTAATATATCTGTGTTCCCCTGGTTTCATTGCCTATTTTCTTGGGAGCAGAACGCCACCACTGGTAGTACAAAAATTCAATTAGCACGCAACATATGAAAAATCTCCGGACATGTACAGTTCATTGCATTGCCTTCCTGTAGCTTTGCTTTGTAGCTGTGTTCGTTACAGGATATGGCGTCGTGTTTCTCGCGTCCCCCAATATTAGAAAGGTATCTGTGCTATTGTTATCTCCTTATACAGGACAGTGGCAACATTCGCTGTTAATATCGAGACCAAATGAAGCTCGCCGAATGCAGAGGGCGTGTAATAAATGGCGTGGTTCACTTCATCTTCACGCTACCTAATCATTCAAATGGCAAACACACCATTCTTCAACTCGATGGGAATTAATGTGACGTTCGCCTCTTTGACTTCTCGGCTGAGTAGAGTTTCCTTATTATCGACGTCTCTTGGTAATTGCGTTGTGGAGCACGGAGCGGCAGCGGGCGCGTGCACCGCGGCTTTGTGGGCGGATATCGAGCGGTATGCCGAGGTTGTAACCCAATATACAGCATGCCCGCCGGAAACAATATTGAAATAGGCGCCATTCCAGGAGGCAGTCTATATATAGGCATGCTTGAAATCTATCCTGATAACATTTTCGTGGAAAGTTGGGCGAGTTGGGGCTCTATAACGTAAAACTATTTCAATATGTTTTTATTCCATTCTCCTGACGTCAAATTTGCGTAACCGCCGACGCAACAATCAGGCGGTCATCCGCAGGGTTGTCTGAACCGACAAATCACACGCTCTGCTCGTTCATAGGAGGTCACTTTTTTTTGGCTTGAAAAACGAATAACATTGCCTACACTGAGCAGCCCATCTAATTGGCTGATAAGAGGCGAGGAGAACGCTCAAGCGGAGAGGGATTCGATGGGGCCGAGCCACTGCGCTAAAACTCGATAGCCGGATCAAAAGGGTGGTGCCGGCGTCTGCGATTGGTCCGCTTTCCTTTACTTAGCTTGCTGTGGCTGGTCAAAAATCGCGGCGGTATGCAACAAACGCTTAAGAATGACGCTAAAACGGATCCTCAGCAAAGAAGAGTTGGCAGAATGAGGTCGTAAACCTGCCGAAAGGCTTCGAAAACGTTACTCGGCCACGCAAAAAGCATTATTATACGCAAATAAACCTATGCACTCAGGCAAGTGCCAGTAGCCAGTGCCTGAGCGATCAGTGGCAGCCATCTTTCATTCATTTCGGAACGGGGCAGTCTGCAGCTATCCCGAAGGAAATTCAGTTTTGTTCGGCATATTGATGCACTTTTAACGCGTACACGTCACTCTGACGTGGTGAGTTCTTGCGGCTTTGTGACGTTGTGTGACAGGCAGGTGAAGTGGGTGCAGCCCAAAAACTTTTGACCAATAGCCGAGGGCTAATGGCGAAAAGGCGTCGAATCAGAAATAACAATTTTTCTTTTCTTCGGTCAAATCATGCATAATCAGTGCGTACACGTCATATCAGATGGGGAGCTATCGCGGAATTTGTGAGGTCGCGTGACTGACAGGTGAAGTAAGGGTGGTTAAAAAATTTTTGACCAATCGCGGAGGGCTCATTAGAGAATTGGAATAGAAATGTTTGGAATAGTTTTACGTTATGGCTGCCTTGGTATACATTCTTAATTGGAACAGCGCAAACAAGGCGATGGAAGAGTGAAAGGGCACAGGACGAGCACTGTCCTGTGTCCTTTCTCTCCGTCGTCTTGTTCGAGCTGTTCACATTATCAACATTTTCGGTCAAACTTAAGAATGCAGTGGCAAGTATACACAAAGTGGAGGTCCATGACCTAGATAATATGTATAAAGGCGTGCTCGCTAGCTTGTTTGTCTTCCGTCATAGCGGAGGCCAACTTCAAGTCTGGGCGTGTGAACTGTGTTGTGGAGCGCGGAAACACAATGGGCAGCTGCAGCACCGTTCTTTAGGCTGAGATGCAACGGAATCCTTCGGCGCATGACATCCATTCTCGTATTACATTTGAAGTGGCTGGTGACGCTGCCCAATACGGGAATCGCTATAAGAAGAGAGTTGGCCGATCATAAATATGCTATGGCACATACTGTCGAACAGGTGTAGCGTGAGAAGCGCCGTGTTCTTTTTTTATTATTAATGCGTTAACACTCATGCAGACGACAAAAGTACATTCTGCTCACCACGCCTCCGCCATCAGGCTGTGCCGCCGTCAATGAAGCATGCACGGCTTGCTCACTAAGAGTTAGAGGGTGGCCGGAGACGCTGCTTGCGTATGGATTCAAAAAGGAAAAAAAAAGCAGACAAGACGCGACGTCAAGTCTCCGCTAAAACAGATCAGTGACTGACACAGGACATGTATTTGTCCACGTGCTCCCAGCGTGGTCGGCGGCTGTAGCAACACCGTATACCGAAATCGAGAGGGAACGAGAAATCCACGGATGCCGCGCATTATTTATTATAATAAATATTGGCGCGCCGGCACCAAAGATGAAACTGGACTGTTCCGACCGAGGGTTACTCGCCGAAAGGCCCCCGCGTATCGCGTGTATCACCTGTACACTACATTGGACACCCGATCACACCCTGGAACGTAATGGAACGTACTCACCAGAGTACTCCTGCACGCTTCGGCCTCGGTTGCCCAATTCAGAGGCAGGCATGATTCCAGCTTTGACCTCCCGATGTCCTAAGAAGCACGCCTTATTTTATAATCAGGTGTGCTCCTGAGGCCTCTGTAGGCCGGCGTTATTTTTGTTGTCGCGTGCTACGTACATCTCATAGGGCATAACGGAGGCGGTACTAAGGAAATCCCTGTTGGAAGGACAGGGCGTACCTATACGCGAAGCCTGCTCTGCAAGGCGCGGTTGCTGCGCTGGCATCAGCGTTTTACTATGGTAGCATTCACCTTGAGGTGCTGTGTGTATGAGCTGGTCTGAGCGGAACGGGTAGTATTTGTGAAGAGAATGTTATCGGTTATGCACGTGGCGCTGACTAACGTCCAACGACGTAACGTTTACCTAATCTCGTGCGCCATTGAGGTGTGACGCTACCAATACCACTGGCGGCGCTACCCTTCGCGCTAGCGTGACGAGGAATGCCGTGTTGGGAGTTCAAGCGCCACGCAACATTGTGGTATCGCTGTTAGTGCTTCACCCCTTCATGCCAAACGGACGTTTGCTGTTTATCGCGCTCCTCGCATACCTCGGAATCCTGTTCGTTTCATGTGCAGGGATGCCGACGTGGTCGGGATAAGCACGAGCAATAGCACCGACGAGAGCAACATCATCCTCAGCCGAGGGTCGGGCAACACTGTTCCCTACATGGCCGCTTCCCCGCCTAACCCCATCATGCCACCTGGTCCAGGCACCCGGGGAATGGTGAAGAAAAACCCTTTTTTTTTTGCCGACTGTGTTGATTGCTGGGTCGTTACTTGGACAGTTTCATTTATTTATTTATTTATTTATTTATTTATTTATTTACTTATGTATTCATTTATCAGGTTTATTGCCAATTTATGAATAATAAATTAATTCCTTTGTGCATAACGTAGAAAAGCAGCACAGCAATTACAACAATACCCTAGTGAGGGCTACATGATACTAGCGACCTCGTGGAGTTGTTTATTCTGTCTCCTAAACTCAAGCATGAGTGTTCGCTTTTTGCCAGCCACTAGCATAGGAATGTCGCAGCCGCAATGCAGGACCTCGTGCTTGTTGAGGAATGTAAACTCTAGAGCGTTGTCGTACTGATCAAATGGTTGCACTTCTTTAGCCTCCTTGCTTCCTACTAAACCCCATTGATAGCCCCTGTTGCAATTGATAAACTCCAGAAAACGTTTGCGGAGCTGCAGTAGCCAGTGCTGTAAACCGTCTGGAGTAGGTGATATGCCTAGAGAAAAAAAATGTCTGAGAGGCTGGGACGGGTGACTTGTAAAAAGTTGACGGCAAAATGAAAGGACGGCGCTATTTTCACGATATATACCTCCAGAAGATCCACAACTTGGACAAAAAGAAATGGTACAGGAAATCTGTACAATAACACAAAGGGCAGTGAATCGCTATTTGGGGCCTGAGGTGATTGCCCGAAGACAAGAACACGCCAGAGCAAATACGAGTTTCTCAACAGGATCAGACATGTTTCCGCACTAGAAAAGCGCGAAGAGGACTTGCTAAGTTGTAATGGAGGGCCAAGATATGCAAATAGTAAGAAATGTATTAGACGTGCCCCTGCCAGAAGCTCTGAGATTCAAAGCGGATGGGAGCATCGACTCATCAGTGGTCCAGATAAGCGAGAGATGCTTACAGTAATAATGGAAAGAATCACGCAAGATATCGATTAATATGGTCGCTACAGACATAGTTAACTGTAAATTATAAAGATGCAGATATTAAAGAAGAGACTACAAAGACGCAGTTTCCACCAAAAGCCGAAACATTGATTTTGATAATAAACTAGTGGACAGCTATACGAAGTAAGGATAGTATATTTATCGGCCACAATATCTTGTAAACATAGGCGTACTAACTAAATGTGGTGTCACGGGCACAGAAGAAAACATAACCACATCTCACTCGATGACCACGGAAATTCGCTGTCAAAACGCTGGAGTGAGTTAGCGCAGCAGCAGCAGCGAGCAAATTAACCTTCGTGCAGCATCTCGCATCAACGCGAACTAAGCCGCGAATACACCGCGACGGGCGGGCTCTCTCCCCGTCGCAGATGGTTTTCAAAAAAAATTGGAGGACGCTTAAGCTTCGCCTTCAAGAGTGGGACGCGACAGCGTTCCCGTCGACCCGCCAAGGGGTATAAGACAATGCGCTACGGCACAGCAATCACTTACGATGCGCCCCGCATCGGACTTAGCGCCCACCTATCACGCGGTGAGCGTCGAGCAACGCAGCGTTCGGCGCGTCAACGAAACGTGCGCCTGAGCGAACGAAACGAACCAAAGAACTCGGTGTCTCGGAGGGGAAACGATCTACGCCAGCCAAACGTCGTGATCGGCACGGGCAGAGAGATAGATAGTAATCTAAACCGGATGCACGGCGAAGCGTCGTCAGGGGAGAGGGAGTCCTGCGACGCGCCTGGCAGCGGTCCCAATGCGCGCGCGGCGCGCCTCCTGTCGGGGCAGCGCCGTACATTGAGAGGAGGGGGTCTTCTGTGTTTGCCGCAAGATGGCTCTGCGTGTGCGGAAAGCGCAGAAGAAATGCAGCGGAAACGCACTTCGCAACTCGTGTAATTGTGACTTCTGTACGTTACATGTTCATAATTACCGATATACACCGCAGTATAACTTTCCACGGCTCGTTTCGAAGGCAACACCGCATTCACTAGAGGCGCGTTTGCACCGCTTGGAAGCATCGAACTCGTGGCTGAGTGGTAGCGTCTCCGTCTCACACTCCGGAGACCTGGGTTCGATTCCCACCGGGCCAATCTTGGAAGTTGCTTTTTATTTATGAAGCGCCTGCCGTGATTTATCGCTCACGGTCAACGCCGCCGACGCCGACACCCGACGCCGACGACACCGGCTTTTCTGCGACACGAGCTCCTTAACGCTATCGCGTTAATACAGCGGCCCGGGCGGGCGGGCGCGGACGCCCGAGCTTCCCGGAGAAGAACGCGCGCCCCTGGGTACCCTCCCCCCAGAGCCCTGCTCGCGACGGAAGACGGCGCGCTGCCTCCCCTCTTTCCACGCTTGCGGGCATAAGATTGAGCCGCGATCGCCGGCACGCTCTCGCGGGCTTTTACTCGCACATACATTATACGGCACCAGCAATGACAGAACTGCGCCTGGAGGGTCCGTATAATTCCTATCGCAACAAAACAAACAGTTCTAGGCAATTTGGTATAGACTGCAATAGATGCTATAGAACTTCGCTTGATCTAGCACGGTAAACGAATATTTTTCCCCGCACCACTTCAGAGAGCATTTCATAGAAAGTATCCTCATCAACATTGACCTTAGTGGCGCGCCGCTTTGTGGCTAAAACCCCAGAATTCAACTGGTGCGCCACGTAACGGTAGCTGTGAAAATTTACGAAGTGTCCGGCATTTCCATGCACAACCTCTGCCCTTGAAATAGTCGAAGCTGATGACGTCGCTTTCCTTTTACCTTCTCTTCTGAAGCTGGACATCCTGAGGGACTTTCCGCACTGGAAGCAGGTGCTGAAGCGCCAGAAGCTCTGCTTTTCTGTCACGACGTCCATCAACTACGCGCATAACAGCGTAGATAACATCGACTTCGTCTATCCTATCCGCCTGAGGGACGACGTGCAACGATACCGCCGGTTAAGGGTTAGTCTCACCACAGTGTTCACAATACTCGCACGAATACATGCTGCTTGCTCGACAAACCAATGATATACTGATGCTCCCAAGTATTCTAATGATTTTTGAACAATGCTCAAACAATCCCTAAAAAAAGGCATTGACGAAAGCGTAAAATAAATAAATAAATGAATGTTTGCCGCCAACACTATGAAAATGCGGGAGCAGCTTCATTGACGAACGAAGACATAATTTTAATCTTTATATTGCAATCCACCATTGATATTTGAAAAGGTACGCGTGCATATAAATATCAAAGTGAAATGTAATTTGCGCCAATTTCTTTAATGTTTCTTACTAGTAATACCTCCTCTCGCCACTTTGTGCGTTTTGCAATAATAAGGTAAATGAGGTGATTTGTTAGGTTTATACAAACATAGATCTTGATAGCCAGGTGCAAGCATGGCAGTCGAAATAAAATAAAACAAGTACAAATACAAGTGACAATTATTGGCCTATGCTTCACGTGACAGTGAATTACATTCGTTATCAGTTCTTTCAAGATCCACTGCATAAAGTTTTTTGTACGCGCGAAATGTGGAGTCATAACATGGACAGACTGGTGTTGAGTGTCTCCAGAAGGTGACAGTTAGACATGAGCATTACTAATTAGTTTACCGTTGATGAGAGACCCAATAAACGCAAGGCGAAATTGTTTTCTGCGTTCTGCAAACACTCGTATGCAGTTAATTAGCAGGAGCTGGTGCGGCAATAATTCGCTGAAAATGAGAAGGAGGAGGGGTTGTTACCGTCGCTTTTTACGAAGCACACGAAACTTGCGGAAGACTGAAGCGCCGATTTTGTCGAATGTGCGTGTTTCGAGAAATTGGACTTGTAATGCTCAATGTAATAAACACCATACAGGTGAAGAACCTAGTGTTTAGGTAATTCTAAATGGCTCTTTCTTGCGAGTGTTGCGAAAAATAGTGTCTTATATGTAGCACACCTCATATATTACACTGGCCTAAAAGGTAATTGACGTTGTTTAACTCAGCTTGGTCGATGTGATAAAATATACTACTGAATAAGGCACAATTATCGGCAGTTTGATGCTAATGTTAGGATCGGATAAATTTAGAACATCATCTTAATAGGAGAAAAGCTATGGCTCAAGCACACTTTCTTGGTTTTCTTCTGACGTCACTGGTAAGCCGACCAATCGTTTCACTTTTCCCTCCTGAAACTGTTTACGGTTACTTAAGTGATCCGATAATCATGATACCTAACCAGATAGAAGGCCAATGTTTTCTAATGGCTTAAGGAATAAACCATGTGAAACATCGTCCAGATGACCTATAATAATAGAAGAAAATCCTATTGATTTCCCCGTTATGCTTGATGGCATAACTTTAACGTTAACTAACGTTAACTATAACGTTAACTTGATGGCATAATATATAGGGTAGGGGGGGGGGGAGCGTCATGCTGCTAAGCCATAGCGCGCGGTTTGAAATCACTGCCATGATGGCGGCGTTCCTGTAGAGGAGAAATGAAAACAAAAATATCCTTGTATCTTGCATTAGGTGCATCTTAAAAAACCTCAAGTGGCCAGAAATTTTCCGCAGTCCCCTGCTATGGATGTCCCATAATCACATCGTGCTGTTGCAGGTGAAACTCCAGGATTGAATTTAGGTGTGAGGCTTTTGAGTCTAACACGGATAATGTACATGACTTCACAACGCAAACTTGACCAATTACTTTATCAGCTTTGATGATTAGGATTAAGCGAACGAACCAGGTATTCCGTCGGTCATCCACTTCTTTGGTCGGTCTATTTGTTCGGTTCTATTAGACTGCCAGATGACATCGGTCGGTCGGCCAGTCGGTTAATGTGTCAACATATATCCAAGGTTACGACGCAAACTTAGCGAAAGAATTCGCAGTGCCCTACCTAATGGCGGGACTCTTTTTCAAATTTTGTGAACCACCCGCCATGGGGGCGTAGCGGCTATGACATTGCGGTGCTCAAGCCGAGGGTGTGTAGGAAAATCCCGGCCGTGGCGGCTGAATTCTAAGGGGGTTGAACTGCAAGAACGCGTGTCAACGTTGCATTGGGTGCACCTTAAAAAACCCCAGGTGGTCGAAATTATTCCAGAGTCCCCTCACAGGGCATGCGTCATAGACACATCGTGGTTTTAGCACAATTAATACCAGAATGAGATTATTTAGGTTAGGTCTTTCTGTAAACCATCTCAATCGACATTTTTCATTGTCTGCATGACAATCCTATTTGCAGTTCACGACCAAGAACCGCAAGCACAGGTACCCAGTGGAGGATATGGGTGGGACCACCTATCACTACGACGACACAACGCACACGCACTTCTGGCGTCTCGTTCGCAGCGGCAAGTTGTTGACCTTCTTCGCATATGACACGGGCAAGACGTTGTCGTACAAGGTATTTCAGCTTTGGAATCAGATGCCACTTGTTGCAGACTATCAAAAACATTACGATTACAGACGTCCTGCAGTTCCATAGCAGGGGCGCTGCCATCTTGAAGCGTGCGACTGCGTCGCCACTGCGCGCCTTTTGGCCTGCCTTTTCCGATAGCAGATGAGCAGAGTAAACACTGAAAAGTGCTGTTTTTGCTTCTAGATGAAGTACGTTCGTTCGCCATAGGGGCAGTGCTTTCAACCGAAAGCGTGAATGGGACGTTACGACAGGACCCTGGGACATATTTTCGCCTGACGGAGGAGAATGAATATTGCAATTTTGCGCGTATTCATTTTCGGATAAAGGTATAGCCGATACGCGTGCTTCATTTAAATAGAACAGGTTTGTTTGGCCCTTTCGCTCCCTTGCGTGGTGGTCGTTGGCTGAAGTTTCTGCGCCGAGTGTTCACGATCGCGCCTAACCACTGTGGCGCCTAGTAGGTTCTTTAACAAGTGCGTACCGCCACGCGACAGGTTTCTCGCGTCTTTAGTTTCTATGTTGTCGTCGGTCCCGGTGCTGTCTCGATGTTCTCCGTAGGCGGTACCACTGCAGTCTCGCTTTGCCCTAGAAGGGGGGGGGGGGGGGCAAAGAGAAGGAGGGCGCCTGCCATACGCACATCGCCGTAGAGAAATGTTTTGGTAAAGAGCGGGCACTCGCGTAGGGCCCAGCGGTCGAGCTACCGCACTGCGGCGAACGACCAGAGTGGCTGCTCACATTGCTAATTTCGTCGTCTGAGATTTATACGCGTGCTATAGCTATGTTTTTGTTTCGATATCGATAACAATGCTTTCGATTCTGGTTTATCTTCCGCTGCAAAAATGTTCACTATCTCCTCTCTAGTGGAGGGCAAGAGCTCTAATATTTGATGTTTAAACATACCATACAAATGGGTGTAATCTACTCGCGCATTGCAAACCTTTTGGAAGAAAAGCCGCCAAGCTTCTCGAAGAATCAGCAAGGCTGAATCAGCTCATGCAGATTAGAACAATATTGCGATCAGGGATCTTTATATTGAATTATTTTGCCCTTTCTGAGCCGCTTTCTCATTTGCACACAATAGAAAGCAGTGGTTCCACACAAAAGGTTTTTTTCTTCTTAAATATAAGGAATTGAACAGAAAGAAATGCTGCATCACACACTTGATCTACAGACAAATTGCAAGAAGAATGTTGTAGCAATAACAAGGAACGCGTCAAGTAAAAGTGGCACTTGCGAACCGGGCCAGGCGCATGCAGCGCGCAGTGAGGTAAACAGGCTTCACAAAACTACCCCAAACGCGCATTACACTGCTCGAGCCACGCCAAATGAAACGTGCATGCTATGGTACGGCTGAGCCACATATGATAAGTTCTGTGCTTGATACCGAAACTCCTTCCAATGACTTTTGGAAAATTATGCGTTGGAAGTAAGGCAAATGCTCTTCCGGAAGAGATAGCTGCGAAAACAAAGGGGTGGCTGCATGCTAAACGGGCGCCACTGCTCAGAATCTTAGCACCACGTGCAAAATACGCTCACCCAGCATGACAAACGTCTTGCAAACACTCTTAAGGCAGGAAACAGCAAAATTATCTCTGCAGAGATAAGGAAACACCGCACGAGCGAGGCGGCGCGTGGAAAAGCGCTGTGTAGTGGGCGTAACCAGTGGCGCATTACCGGCGCAGCATCAAAGCGCCTCTATAGCATCTCTATAGAAACGGGATGCATAGACGTAACCCCGTATACGTATGATAAGCTGCCTAGCTTTTTTGGCGAATTGAGGCAAAAATCGCTGTGCCGCTTGATGGGTGGTCCGGCTCTTATTTGCTCGGCCACGAAACGGCTCGAATGACCGCTTTTTACGTAGGTAGTATGTTTCTCTATGACATAGGTGATGTACGTATGTATGTATGTATGTATGTATGTATGTATGTATGTATGTATGTATGTATGTATGTATGTATGTATGTATGTATGTATGTATGTATGTATGTATGTATGTATGTATGTATGTATGTATGTATGTATGTATGTATGTATGTATGTATGTATGTATGTATGTATGTATGTATGTATGTATGTATGTATGTATGTATGTATGTATGTATGTATGTATGTATGTTGTAATTGTTGGACGATCTCACCGCTGCCACCAGTTGTAAGGGTTGTAGGTCGTAGAGAGGAACTTGGGAGGAACTAGGCGTACAGGGTTTATTTACAGTATTTACATTTTAAACAAGATATACATCGACACTCTAGCGTGGCTCCCAAATGGAGCACGCAAGAAGCATACAGTAAACGAGCACACTGTTCACGGGCACATTCAGGAGCACCTAGACGAGCACATTGAGGAGAACCATCTAGCAGCCGACAAACAGCTGCTTATAAACCCTCCGTGTTCTCTAGATCAGTAGGTGAGGGAAACGTTCGACCAGTCAGCGTAGAAATGCCTCGTGGCCGGCCCGCCTTTGAGGGAAGGGGGTTTACACACACACATTCCGCACAGGTTTCACTGCCCCCTGGGATATATGTATCTCACTGCTCCGTATGTATGTATGTATGTATGTATGTATGTATGTATGTATGTATGTATGTATGTATGTATGTATGTATGTATGTATGTATGTATGTATGTATGTATGTATGTATGTATGTATGTATGTATGTATGTATGTATGTATGTGTGTTTGTGTGTGTGTGTGTATGTATGTATGTATGTATTCTGTTTATCGCAGCAGACAACGCACCCGTGGCAACAACACAAAAAAGAGACATTATTCTATACAGCAGTGTACTTTTATGGCTAACAATACACGCCGGTGAAGCACATGCCGTCGCTGATACAATTTTATGAGACTGCGTGACCAATGCGGAACATTCCTTCCTTCTTAACCTAAAGCTACATGCGTTTCTTTCCGCGATCAAAACTAGCGCCTTTATAGCGGTCAGGCTGACATCTTGTGCGATTACTTGTTCGCAAAGGGGCCTCTTTGGGTGATGCCATGGTTGAAGGTTTGGTGATGGGCGAAGGCTGCGATGCTGCTTGCTATTTTTAAGCAGCGTCGTCTAAGCATACATCCTCAAACTGGTCCGCAGTAGGACCACTAACCATGAAGTCAGCCGAGCAATCATTTCCTGAGGGAGTTGATGGAATGTCCTGCTTACAGGATGGCACAGGGTGAGTTTGCTAACGTCTGCTGTTGGGCTAGGTGGTACATGACGTTTAGAAATGGTTTTAGGCACAAAAAGTGGGACATGGACAACAGGATGAAGGACATGTAGAGGTGAGTGTGCGTCTGTCCGTGTCTTATTTTTTGCGCCTAAAACCATTTCTAAAAGCACAGGGTGAGCTTTTGCGATTTCCGGATGGAGTGATATCTTTAGGCCCGAGGTCCAGCTGGGTTTTAAGTGGTGGATATGGACGAAAGGAAAATGGTCTCCAATTTGACTACAAACCTAGAGTCGCTTACGCATTGCAGCAGCACAGCTCCTTCTCATGATAGGGTTCCCACTCTCGTAGTCGTTATAATAATAATAATAATAATAATAATAATAATAATAATAATAATACTTTATTGATGACTTCAGAAACATACAGTGCAAGAATCGGGCCTGCCAAAGCCACAGTGGGCTTGAACGGCAGTGCCTGGCAGACAGCGACAGAGCCATCAGTAACTCGTTACTAAACAACAGTGAAAAAAAAAACACATACACACTCACATGACAGGCTTCCAATCACGCATTCATGTGTCTAAGAGCCTTTCTAAGCCCATATTTTGTTTTCACATCTTGTATGCTTTGAGGAAGTAGATTAAACATTGCTGGGACATAATAGTTACGAAGTCTTCGACCATATCTCGTCTTACAGCGGGGTGTAATGTAAGGATTCTTTGGTCTCAGGGAACGGACAGGCACATAAGGAATTTTATACTGACTTAACCAAAAATGTTTTAAGATAACAGTTTCAAGCAGCAAAGAATTGAAATCAGTAAAGACAAAGTTTTGAACACATCAGATTTGGGGGAGACATCATAAGCAACATGCTTCAGAATGCCACGAAGGACGGAGTTGACCCGGCTTACCAAATGTTGAGCGCCATGACCATATGTAGATATCCCATACCGGATTACACTGTAGCATAAGGCATGTACTACAAGCTTTCGGACAGACAATGGCATGTAAAATTTTATGTTATACAAAACACAAGACACTGCGCGAAGTTTTTGACAAATATATGCGAAATGAGAGTTCCAGGATAAATCACCATCAAAAAAGACCCCAAGGTATTTAATTGAACAAGCGTATTGCACAGGGGCACACGAACAGGGATTGCAATGTGATGTGTGCAAATATAACGGGGAGGATAGGGTAACTTGCTTGACAGGGTTGTGGAAACAGATTAGTTGAGTTTTGGACGCATTTATATGGACTGCATTATTCTGAAACCAGTCCATCACTCTTGTTGTTGCCATTTGTAAAGAAGAGATGGCGTCAGTGTAACTTCGAGCGTGTGAAACAAGGACAGTGTCATCAGCATACTGATATAATTTGACGTTCACAACATTAGATAAGTCATTAAAATATAAGTTAAATAATAACGGATTTAAATTGAACCCTGGGGGACGCCAGCTTTAATTTCAGTCAGGCTGCTACGAAATTTTCCAATAGACACAAGTTGTTGCCTATGAGATAAGAAGTTTTTCAGAAGCCGCAAAAACGCACCCCGAAAGCCTTGCAAAGAAAGTTTGGTTAGCAGTATAATATGGCAGACGCTGTCAAACGCTTTGCGGACATCTAGAAACAGTGCACAAGCAATCTGATTGTGTTCAAACGCAAAGTTTAGTGTATCGGAAAAATCTTCAAGCAGCAACTGCGTACCCCGATTCGGCACAAAACCATACTGGCTAGGAGATAACACGCCATGATTGCTTAAAAAGCTGCTCATTGTCTTGAGCAGATGTTTTTCCAATATCTGCCCAATGCACGGAAGGATAGAAATAGGCGGGTAGTTTTCAATATTGTTGCGTGCGCCACTTTTAAAAAGAGGAATGACCAGCGCATTCTTCAGATTATCGGGAATGATACCAGTGGTAATAATATTGTTTAAAATGAGTAGTAGCACATCTTTTATTGCTTCGAAAGTTCTGCGCAGCTCTAATATTGAATTACCATCAATTCCGGGAGATTTCTTTGGTTTTAGACTGAAAAGGATTGATTTGAGGTCATGTTCCGAAAACATGGGAAGAAGGGCGGATTCTGAAATACTAGTTTGCAATGTGCAAGTATCTGGATGAGGTCTCGCTACACCAGACACTTTTGAAAAAAATGAGTTAAAATCAATAGCGGTGGCAGTACCATTTGAAGAAAAATGAGACATCAGATCAACATGGCGATTAGCGTTTACATCACCACCTCTAAGATTGTTAATTAGGGACCATGTTTTCCTGCTGTCACAACGAGCGTCCGTGAATTTTGCTCGTAAGTTATTGCGCTTTGCTAGACGTATCATAGCATTGACCTTATTTCGAAGCTCTTTGTACCGAAGCCGCAAAGCAGTACAATTAGGACTTCTCTTTGTTTGAACCCATAATAAGTCTTTTGCTTGTATTGCCGTGAGTATTTCTGTAGACATCCATTTTTGGTCCAATTTACGTTGTTTGATTTTACAGACCCGTGTAGCTGCAAGCCGGAAATCGGTGAATAGTGTTACAAAGTTGTCATAGGCGTCGCTTGGAGGAACAGTCATCAAAAAGTTATGCCAGTCGTGATTCATTACAAATTTTTCGAAAGCCAAGGGGTCAACAAATGATATTTGTTTGACTTCGTTTAGAGCGACCAAGTTGGTAGTGTCATCTGTTAGAGAGCAGCAGACCATGTAATGATCAGCAAGTTTCGTTGTAATAACGGCAGATTTGACACTTAAGTTATGTGCACGTATATTTATGTGATCTATGCAAGATGTAACTAGATGACCAGCAAGGAATTCTTCGCGTGTAGGTTCACAGATCGTGTTTTGCAAGCCTCATTTGGAAATGACGTCCAAATAATTGCCAACTGTCGTTGCTGAAGGGCGTAACGTATCTATGTTGACATCCCCAATTAGGCAAACATGGTCCATTGACGACATCGAGGCCAGGGCAGTATCAAGTTCATCCAGGAATATACGACCGTTGCAACACGGTGGGCGATAAACCGCAAGCAGAAGTAGTGACAGGGAAGGTGCGCAAAGACGCACTGCCACAATTTCAGCTTGGGAAAACGAAAAAGTCAGCTCAGTTGTTGCCCATGTGTCCCGGATGAAAACTGCCACGCGTCCTCCCCTTTTAATTGGCCTAGTGTATGAAAAAACTTGGTATCCAATAATCTGATACTGATTGATGCAGGCGGACGGTATGTTAATCTCGGTAAGCACGATCGCATCGAAATAGGAGTTGAAAGGAGTAATTAAGGCCTGAAAATGGTCCCAATGTTTTCTAATACTACGAATGTTGACGTGAACAGCACGGAAGGCGCAACCATTAGGATTTGGGAAGAAACTAAGAACCTCGTTTAGATTAGTACATGTCTTGAAGGCAACTTTGTTCATGCTCATGCAATACTCTCGAGATCAGATGCCTTATTGATATGCAGAATAGGTGCATCTTCATCCCTCTTAGCCAGTATCCTGCCGTTTTTGGTCCAAACAAATTTAAATTTTGATTCTTTGCCTTTCTGCCTTGCCAGCCGATACAGTTCCCGCTGGGCACGCTAAAGATTATCGTTGAAGTAAAGCCGTGGAAAGGTACTGTCTTGAGCAAGGTCACGTAGGATTCCTCGTGCAGCGAGCCATTGCTGTTTGGCCGAAACAGTGTGCATTTGCACAAGGACTACAGGAATGGTATTGCTGCGCGCGGGAAGTCGGTGCACAGCAGAAACATCGGTAAGTTTGAATTCGGAAATGCTTAGCTTCGCCGCCAGTCCTGACAAGAAGGAAGGCAAATCCTCGTTGGGGTTATATTGCAGGCCATGAATCTCGAAATTGCAGCGTCGGCTGTATTGCTCTAATTCGCTAAGTTCAGAGCCAACCTTCTCAAGCAATTCAGCCTGGGCAGCAATCTTAGAGGAGAGTGTATCTACTTGCGTGCCAAGCTCGCCGACTGCTATCTGGTTCGCAGTTACTGTCGATGACACCGATTCATATTTAACAGCAAGGGAATCGAGGGACCCCTGTATCTGCAGAACAGTTTCTGCAGTTTTTTCTCCGATAGCTTTGAAGGTCAGTAGTTCTTCCACTCGACTAGCCAACATTTCAACAGTAGTCGTCAGCCGGTCCAGTTTATCGTTTACAGTCAAAAGTTGCTGTTCAAGTAGTCCATCATCCGATTTATTACCCATTGAAGGGTGCTTGGCGGTTTGTGTCTTGCATGCCGGGCATACCCAAGACCCACGTTTTGCTGCCGACATTTTCGAAAAAGTTGGTTCAGCGACCGCCGAGCAGTTTTTACCCAGGTGGAAAGCTTCATTACAAACAGAGCACGTCAGAAACTTATCGTCTCGCGGCAATGGCTCAGTACAAGCGGTACAATCAGGCATTGTGGTGCAGTCGGCGGCAGAGAGCAAAAAAGAAAAAAGAACGCGGGCAGGTGGTCGTTTCAACTCACCTGTCGACAGCAAAATAACAGATCAGTACATGGTACAGCTTTGCCACCGACTGCGACGGGACTCAGCGAGAGCAGTCCTTTTGTAGACGGTAGTCAGACTTGATTGGGCTGCCGAGACCAGGTGACCAAGGCGATGGGAGCGACGTAGGGCGACAGGGAATGAAGCCGATGCAGGTCCTTTGGTATCTTGATGCAAAAATCGGTGATCCAGGCAGCCAGCACGCGTCGATGCGTGTTACCGGATCGGTAGCTTTGGGTGCGTGCGCAACCGGACAGCCTGTCGACAGCAAAATAACAGATCAGTACATGGTACAGCCTTGCCGCCGACTACGGCAAGGCTGTAACACCATCTGTAACACCATGAAACCTGTAACACCATCTTTCATCTGCGGGTCCCTTCCTCAGCCCTCGTTGCTATGGATGGCGTCTCAGTCCTGACGACACATCATATCTTGCACAAAACGCAGCTTCAAGAACGAAAGCTTTACTCGAGCATGTCTTTTCAGGAGTAGGTGAGCCGGTGTTATGCATGTTAAGGGATTTGGGATGTTCGTGTAAGCACACAATAAGCTGTTAAGGCGCTGATGCACAGTTTTTTGGTGGTCCTTTAGGTTATCTTGGAGCACTTTCATGAGTAAAGTGGCTTTTGTTGTGTGAACTAGCCGTTCTGCTGCCCCATTTGACGAAGCACGGTATGGTAGCGTCCGCGTGTGTCGAATTCCCTGAAAACATGTAAAATCGGAGAACTCCACAGCAGCAAACTGAGGTCCGTTATCGCTGACCATTTCATCCGGGTAGTCATACGCTGCAAATATATCTTTCAGACAGTCGATTGTTTTTGACGTCGTTGTAACGACTTTGACTAAGAGGCTACTAGAACAAATAAGCTAGCCATCCTTTATGGTGAAGTCGACATGCACCCTCTGCCATACAGGAGTTGGATAAGTCCACGGATGCAATTGTGCAGGTGCTTTCGCAGGCATGGTATTTTACACCTTACGTTGGCGGACCACGGCTTCACTGTCCCTGTCAATTATTGTCCTCCAAACCAATGACCTATTGACCACCTTCATTCTTTGGATTCCTGGGTACTCATCATGCAGCAGTGTTAGCGCCGTTTTTGAAGTTCATCAGGAATGAGGACTGGCTGGTCCCGCGTGACGCAGCCTTGCTCGTATGTTATAAGGTAATCCTCTCGGCTGCTGACTAACTGCATCAGCGAGCCGTCATTATCATTGTCCGCGAGAACATTGGATCATTTGCGCATGCCATAAAAGCTGACCGCATCTTCAATGTGCCGGTTAAGTTTTCTTGGCGAATTCTTGATTTACTGGTCTTCTGTTGTTTTGATGCCGTCATGTACGTATCTGCGAGGTTGATAAATACACTGTACACGCATATTTTTGGGTATGTGCATTTATGTACGACCGACCCCGGAAATAAAATTTCGTTGTCGATAGTTACCTCTTACCTTCGTCCATTGGTTTTTTGGGGTGTCCGTGTTTTGCGGCGCTATCCAGACACCATTCTACAGCAATACTTAAAAAGTAGATTCTGACAATTTATTTCATTCACTAGGTTTTACACTAAACAATACGTTTTACACTTACAGGTACAATAGAAATGTTAAATTAAGCTGTATTATCACATTAGGCTTCACTAATGGCAAAAACACATCTTTTATCGCGAGTAGGAGGCTCAGTAATGCAGAAAAGACAGAAAAAAATCAGGGTGATGACGCTGCCACAAAGCTTCCCACTGACGCTCATTAAGACGTCGTGGGTTCCGATAGCGTTGAAAGCGACCGATTTTTGACAGCCTTGCAGTAAAAAAGGAGTCAATCAAGGAAGCTTTGAGAATTTACCTGAAAGCAAAAGACCAAGCTACGAAAATATAATGCTGAATTCATGACATCACATGCAGTAGCATTAGCGGTTCCATAACCTATTCAGTAAGAAAAACGTTCGGTCTTTATATCCTTCAATGCTTCCCAAAATACTACCTTAGCATCAATAAAAGCGTCAAATAATTACCATTGTAAAATGTTTGCTCATATCTGGTTATTTTTCACGGTTCCGAGCCGAGCGGAGGCGGTGCTGTTCAGACAATTGCAAACTGGTTCTTTACCCACCCCAGTGTTAATGACTAATCTATACCCTAAATTATATGCGAGTGATGTGTGCCGCGTGTGCCAGCGGGAGAGGGCCACCCTGACGCACATCCTATGGGATTGCACCAAGTTCCCCAGTGAGGCTTCGACAAGTACAACGATTCCGCCGCGACTCGCGGCTGCGGCGGAAAGCTACGACCACGAAAGCCAAACCTGGGCCGTCCAGCAGGTCTCGCCGGCTCTTGAAAGACAAAGGCCGAGCGAAACCGACGGAACGGTGCCCCTCAGGGCGACCGACCGCGGGAGTAACACGCGCTGGAGTTGGGTAGAGACCACCCGCTGAGAAGACGTCAGGGCCCGCGTCACGGCACCATTTATTCATGGGGCCGTTCTGCAGGCGACTACATGAAGTTCTCTCTCTCTCTCTCTCTCTCTCTCTCACGTTTCCGTACGTCCAAAGGCTCCCACATGTTTGACGTTGTTTCGGCAGTGGTGAATCCCCAACAATCAATTGACAACGCAGCCAGTAAAATGGCCTCCGCTGTTCCGAAGAATTCTCCTTCCCGAAATCTGTAAGACAGTATACGCCAGCCTGCCCTTCTAAGAGAGCAAAAGAGCAACTTTCATGGATGGTGCATGTATATTTCTAAAGCTGTTCAAGAATTTTGGCTCACGTGCCTTTGCTTGCACCCACTTCTGCACTCTTCCTTTTCTTTTCTTACTTCCATATGCTATGAAATGTTACGGTATTTTCCCAGTGCTTCGAAAATTCCTGGAAGAAATCGATTTGCTCCATGTTTTTTTTCCTACTGCAAAATTTTCTAAACTTTTATATTTTTGCTGTAAGCTAATATAACTCTAGCGTCCAATGTGGCCAGACCGTCCTTTTCTGTTAGGCCTTTCTCATTCCTTCTGCAAGTATGACAGTTAACCGTCTCCTGCATGGTACGACAGGTCAATATTCGCAAAAGCAGTGAAAGCATCAGAAATATTTCAATGTCCCGGAAAACATATCAATATCAACCGATGGATCCCACAAAACAAATGTCATGGCAGAAGGCACAATACTCGAACCTTGAGAGCGATCAACTGGCAAGAGAAGCCAGAATAAAAGCAGTTCCGTGCCTAGCAAGGTGCGTTTCGTTAGTAGGTCTGAGTCCATTTCCTCTATTTCGCAGATCTTTCCTTACAAAGGATAACATTTACCTTCGGTATCACTTCATCGGAGGATGTTCACAAGTTGACATGTGGCATTACCTTTCCGCCATTAGGCTAAAATGAGGCCTTATATAAATAGCACGAATGATAACGTTCCATTTTAACGCAATAGCGTTAAGGAGCTCGTGTCGGTATCGGCGTCGGCGGCGTTGGCCGTGAGTGATAAATCCCAGCAGGCACTTCATGAATAAAACAGAACTTGCAAGATGGGCTGGGTGGGAATCGACTCTGGGTCTCCGGAGTGTGAGACGGAGACGCTACCACTCAGCCACGAGTTCGATGCTTCAAAGCGGTACAAAAGCGCCTCTAGTGAATGCGGTGTTGCCTTAGAAACGAGCTGTTCCTAAGGCTCAGGCGTGCGTCGCTTGCTCAGGCGCCCATTTCGTTGCCGCGCCGAACGCGGCGTTGCTCGACGCTCACCGCGTCTGATGCAGGGCGCGTAGTCGCTGCGCCGTAGCCCATTGTCTTACACCCCAAGGCGGGTCGACGGGAACGCTGTCGCATTCCACTCTTGAAGGCTAAGCTTAAGCGTCCTCCAATTTTTTTGCTTTCGGACGTCACTATTGTGTGAAAAATGAATCGTGCAATTTACCCAGCCAGAAAAAGAAGCCCTTTTCCTCACTTATCAAACATGTTGTCTACGATCGCGAAGGGGCGGCCAGAAGACGCTCGATTTTCAGAGTCTCTTGCTCCAATATGGCGGCTTCATCAATCAAAATACCGAGTAATAAACCATTGTCTGAGTGGTGACCTATCAATATATAAGTATTGCTTTACTGCAGAACTATGTGCCGTAAATGAAGTTGTACTTTGCTAGGGACTGCAGTAGTGAGCGTACGCGTTACCGAAGTTACCCGTTAGTCAGAGTGAACCCCAGTAGGCGTAGGCAGAGACTGAGAAAGGCGAAGTTACTCCCGAGCAAGAGCATTTGAGACCAACTGATTTGAGGTGTGTTCTTGTGCTTCAGAGCCTGATTTCACTCGATAGTCACTCGAGGCGAGTCGCAATTTGCTTAACGCTGGGCCACAGGAAGACACAGTGGGCCCATTTGAGTAGGCATATGTGCGAGTCTGAACCGATGGAGTCAAAGTCCGTCCTATTAGGTGTGAGTGACATTATGATTGAGTAGAGGAGAGCTGAAAACGGTTTACGTTAGAGAAAGAGTTCGGAAGTACGAATCACTTTTGGAATCATATTGTTTTCAATCCAATAGACTAAGTGCGATGCCGACTTGATGGTCTATCGTGTCAGTCTGATCACTGGCATCAGCGAATAAGATAGAGCGGAATATTCTGTGATTCTCAATATCTGAGTATGAGTCTGCGATATTTTATTGCGCCCGAGTGAGTGTTAGCGTAAGTCTGGTATTTCGTTAGGATACGTGAACTTGTCCAGTTGATTGTTATGGTTGTACATGAGTTTGGTGAAGTCTGACTTTAGGGGATTTAGGTCATAGGGTAACTAGGCTGGGTGAAAGCAATGACGGGTTTCTGTGAGAGGAAGCAAGACAGTATGATTCTGGTTAGTCAGAGCCTGTTAGAACCTTTACGATAAGATGTGTTTTGTGAGTAGGTCTGAGTCAGCGTTTTCCGTTTCGTTTTTCCAAGGCATACATTTATCGACATTGTTTGTGGTAAGCGTTTCGAGATTCAGCTCGAGCGAGCATGAATCCGCAAACCCGTGAATCTGAAAGAGCCTGTCCACGTCTTACTTAAGGGCCTGTCTAGACTGTCGACGAAGGAGGTTACCGAGATCTGACATAGTAAGCCCGATTAGTTAGGTCTTAGTTAACTCAATTACGTGTGGAACCGGGCAGAATTTTATATTGCGGAGTTTTGAGTCCGAGTAAGTCACACTACCCACGCTTCTGTTCAGTGTGAGCCTCAACGAGCATTTTGCTGTTGGTGTGCATTGTGAAGAAATGTAAGTTGTGCCTACATTCATGACCTATAGTGTTGATGAGAGAAATTGTTCTGCTATTTTCGTCAGCCTTACTCCTATAGTACAAACTTCTGTTTCTATTCTCAGCCTTCCAACGGCTCACCTCACGCGCTCGATCACTGTGTCACTGTAAAAAAAAAGAAACAAAAACTACATTCTTGACCTGTATGCATGCCTTTCTGCCTGCTAAAGTTTAAAGCTAAGGGCCGCCTTTGCACCAGCGGTAGCATGTGTAGCTCGTGGCTCAGATTTCTCTATTGGCATAATACTTTACACTTTGTTACAGGTGACGGAAATGCTCAAAGTTTACGGAAATGACAAGTGCGTCGTCTTTGATGATCTGGGAGAGGACGCCATGGCAGCTAACTTCACCGCCAGGGGCAGGACCGTTCACTTCGGGAAGTTCGAAATGCTGTCGGCCGTGCACTCTGTGATGAGGAAGAAATACGGTGTGCCGTTTCCCGGGTAGACATGATGACAGGGTTCTAGTTTACTCTGCACATAACTCTGCACGCAGCAAAGAGAGTGACGTCTGGGTAAACTAGAAGTGACTATTCTTGCAACGTCGCCACAAGTGGGAGCCCCTTTAAATTTATACTAGACCCGCTCGGCTTGCCAGTGCCGTCGGCAAGTGCGGTTTGCGACGTCGTTGCTCCTTTGCGCTTGTTTATTGCTGACAGTGACAGTGATCCAGTGACGTAGATTATTGTATACATGGTTTTTTTTGGCACCATGAACGCATGCATCTTTGAAGTTATCATTTGAACATTCTGCTGCAGCCTGCAAGTTCCCCTCTTTTGGCTTTATGCCTGCTTACGCCGAATTTCATAGCGCATACGGTTATCATGTTTATCGCTTCATGATCACCACGTTCACGATTCAACTACCGACCTTATAAACGAAAACACAATCATCGTTATTACAAGCATGTGGATGTGATTGTTTACTTTGACTGTGGTGTGTGTCGTAAAACTTATTCTTTGTTTTAGGGGATGATTGTTCTATAAGGCACTGCCATTTGATGTATATACTGCCGTTTGTTCTTCCAGTAAGGTGTATACCAGAGAAATTCTTTTAACATGCTAAGATCTTGTCGGAGCGGCCGTTATAAGATGATTTCGCACCAGATCCAAGGTGTATTTCTGTCTTCGTTCGTGCTGCCAGCTTTCCACAACCCATTTTCTCTCCTGACACGTATACCGTCCCCCCCCCCCCCCCCTGTGCACTGCTGGGCAAGCCCTACCAAAATCCTAAATTTGACCAAATTCTCGGGGTTCAATGAAGCGATCGCACCGTACCGTTCTTACGGCAGAAAACCTAGCGTATCTAAATTCAAATGAATAAGACAAGACCAAACAAATGAACACCAGTGAGCACGAAATTCTCAGCGGTTTGCATCGCTTCGCATCGTGACTTCAGATAATACCGCTTTCACAATCTGCGTGGTTATCTACTTTGTCTCTTAAACTCTGAAACAGTTAACGTCTCCAAAAACTTAGAATGACCACTCCTCGCAAGGTGTCTAAAATGACTCGAACCAACTACAATGTATGGCTGAGCATGATGCGGCGGGTGTGTAGAGAGTAAGCGGCACAACAGTAAGTAATAGCGTCCTGGTATGCCTAAATATTAGGACATATTGCTCTTAGTCAAAACAGAATCACCCTTGTGGTCCTCGCTTAGCTGCTCGTGCGCTAGACGGACTCACTTCATTTCTCACGTGAAAATCTGTGGCTGCGCTTTGTGCAATTTGCATATTTGCTTTATGTTCCTTAGCCACTGCCTTCGATGATATTTGTGTACGTTTTTGGAAAACCTGAGTATAAAAGGATGCTCTTAATAATAGTAGCATGCCTTAGGACTCGTCTTATTTCCCCATGTCACCATGTCTGTTTTTGATATTGCCGATAAGAACGCCCTGGACGTTGGTGCAATGACATCGCAAGATATTCCAAGTCTGTATAGTTCAGAGCCTTGAGAGAGGAAAAATAATAAAAGTGATGATTTCGTTATAAGTGTACTAATTTAATAAAGGCTTGATCTAACCGGGTTGTGTACGTAGGGCAGGCATCATTTCTAAGGAATGAGTTGAGTGGTAGAGAAACCTTATTTATTGAACAAAAAAAATATCTTATAGTTGAGTTCCAAGCCCTAAGGTCTTACTGTCAGAACAAATAGTTCCGACATATTTTATACTTACGTAAGAAATATTGCCAACTAGGCAGCCCAGGTTCCTCAGTTCCTTGCGTTTCCGGCATGCTGGGCAACATGCATTATGCAGCACGTGCGAAACAAAAAACGCAGACGGAATTGTTACAATGTGAAGGGGTGATCAAAGAGAATGCTGGATCAGCTTCTAAATAAGAATACAATTCAAGCAAGGCGAAAACATAAAAACCAGTACTGTGTAAATGTTGAAACCTTTCTTCTACTGCTTACCAGGCTGTCACCTGAAAGCTGGTGTTTGTCAACTGGCTTGGAGATTTCCTCACATGTGGATCGGATACGCCACAACCACAAAATAATGCGCAGGTGGGTGCGTGTACCACTGCAGGAAACTGAACTCACAAAACAGGATCCCAATCGAGAAAAAAAAAACACAGATAATATATCTCTGCAAAGGTAATCCACTATGATCTGAGGTAAAATAAAATATCGAATTTTGCGATCATAACGATCCTTTGAAGGAGGGTAACTGCGCGAGATGCTGCGAATGAACGGCGGAAGACGCCGGTAACGTTTTTCTCGTTCTTTCCGTGCTGCGATGTGGAAACAGAGTCACGCGTAGGCAGAGGCTAAAGCAAATTTATCCGAGGACCCCAACATGTGCTACAGCGAGTGAGTGATGGAAAATATATATATATATATATATATATATATATATATATATATATATATATATATGTATATACATATATATATATATATTTGTGCGTTCTACAGAAGTAAAATGTAATGTGGTAGTGGTATTTGCCCGGTTTAAGTCCTTTTGCCGCCGGGGGTTTAAGAGATCCAATTAATTTTGAGTATGCACTCGACTTTGCCGATTAGACCCATCCCAAGCCCTCTGATGGTAAGTGGCATTGATCTGAAAAGTTGACGTCCCCAGCACGCCTCCGCAGTTCAGCAACGAGCGAGAGGCTAAAAGAGAATCGCGTGCATTTCTCAGACGGACGTTCAAATATCCATTAGGCAAAATAGGTTCTCCATGCAGGAAGGACTTGCGGGTACTTTTACATGGAACGCCTTTGATCTATTGATTGGCCAAAACAGCAAATCTACTGGGCCAACTAGGACCTACATAGTTGACTTTATAGACGCAGGATGCCGCTTTTTGGTCCCACGAGTCTCTCCTCTTTTGCGCCGTTCCTTTTACTGGTGGTTTACCGGCAGCCTCGGTTCCCGTGTATTTCCAGGAGAAGTCACATGCGTCTGTAATTTAATTTCATAGCACGCCAGTAACGCACCGTCATAATTACACTGCAGTTTTTTTGCCGTAAAATACAAACGTTATTTTTTTTTTATTTTACGACACCGCAATACATTCCTTCATATTTAGACGAATTTCCCGTAAACAATAAGAACGTATGTATTGCATGCCAGAGCACTGCACAAACATGCGGGGCAGTTAAAGAAATTTAGTGTAAAAATACAGAAGTCTATTTTCGTTCCATGGCACCGCAATAAGGGGCAGCCTTATCTAAAGCAATTGCCTGTAAAGAAATACTGGCTTTAGTAATTTCACTGGGCGGCACTACAGAGCCATTCCATCATATTTACCGCATATTAAGTTGTTTGTAAGTTCTCGAACTATGTTTTTCGTAAAAACGAAGCTGACACATTTATTATTCATAATTATTCGACCATTCCGTTTACTGCAAAAGTGTGCTTCAGTTAACTTGGTGCAGCGTCTTCCTGCTTTACCAGCTACTTTGCGGTTTACAAGTTACACATCGAATCTAAAGCAATAAAAATTGAAAAAGAAAACACTGAAAATTGTGGCTGCCAACAAAGTCAAGTGCCATATAACGTAAAACTATACCAATCTGTTTTTATTCCAACCTCATGACGTCACATTTACGTAACCACCTAGGCAAGGATGGGGTGGTAACCCGCAACGTTGTTTCAAGTGCCCAATCAAACACTGTCCTCGCTTATAGGAGGTCACTCTTTTTGCTTGCAAAGCGGATAGCATTGACTACACTAAGTTTTTTTTTTATCTAGTCGGCTGAAAAGAGGCGAAGGTCCCGCTAAGGTAGAGACTTCGATGGGACCGAGCCAGCACTGTGAAAGCCGATAACCGGATGAGAAGGGTGGTGCCGGCGCCTGCGATTGGTCCGCTCTCCTTACAAATCTTGCGGTGGCTGGTCGAAAACAGCGGCGGACTGCAACAGAAATTTAGAAATGCCATGAAAACGGATCCTCAGCAAAGAGTTGACACAGCAATGCGACATATGTGCCGAAAGGGGTCGATAACGTCATATCGCGACACAAAATATTTTATTTTAAGCAAATTAATGCATGCTAGCCGGTAGCTCCAACTTGCCAGTGCCAGGGCGATCGGCGGGCAGCCATCGTCTATTGCTTTTGGACGGGGCGCAGCCCTACTATTAAGATAAAAAATCTGTTTTATTCAGCATATTAATAGCTATTCAGCATATTAATGTGCCGTTATGGCGTACAAGTCACTTTGACTCGGTGAGTTTTCACGTGTTTATGACGTCGTGTGAGTGTCACGGTTCGGCATCATTCGATTCGCGAAACACCGATCAACAGGCGCAAAAGGTCATAGGGAATAGGAACAGGCAAGCAAGACGGTTATTGCCGGCCACTCTTTTCAATCGGCCGAAAGAAGTCGAAGGCAAGTTTAAAAATTATTGTCTTGTATAATAAGGCGTTGCGCAAACGCATAGCACAATTAGACAGAGGCATCGAAGAACACGCGCTTGAGGTATGCAGGGCACAATGGGAAGACCCGTGCAACGGCCTCGAGAGGCAGATGACCGGGGCGAGCGCTTGGCGCCTTTTAAGACACCTATTAGATCCGGAGGATACTCGGGCCGCTCAAGGCCACAGGACTCGTAAACTAGTCAGAGATTATAAAGGCGATAAGTTCCTCGACGCAATACGTGACCGTTACTTTAAGAAGGCCGAAAGAATCCAGCACGCCGAGTACGACGGCGTCACAAACGAGAAACTGGACGCGGAATTTAGCGAATCGGAAATTCGGATAGTCCTGTTCGAACTCAACACTCGATCGGCGCCCGGCCTGGATCGGGTTACCAACAAGACTCTCCGCAACCTAGACGACGATTCAATCTCCCGACTCGCGGCCTACGTCAATGAGTGCTGGCGAGAGGGTTCGCTTCCCGAAGCGTGGAAACGGGCACGCGTTATCATGATTCCTAAACCTGGCAAGCAAGTGACGCTCGATAATCTAAGACCGATTTCGCTTACGTCTTGCGTTGGCATAGTCATGGAACACGCAGTTCTCACCCACGCGACCGACTTTCTCGAAGATCATGACGCGTTCCCGCACACCATGCTAGGATTCCGGCGCAACCTCTCCGCACAGGACGTATTGCTTCAGCTTAAACACCAGATCATAGACGACACTACCAGCTCCACTAAGGCAATTCTAGGCTTAGATATTAAAAAGGCCTTTGACAACGTTAAGCGCGAAGCGATCTTAAAAACAATTAGAACATTAGGACTAGGCCAAAGAATGTATAATTACGTTAGAGATTTCGTCATGGGCAGGCGCGCATGCGTCGTCGTCGGCGACGAGGAATCGCCGGAATTTGAGACGGGTCCGTGCGGCACGCCGCAAACATCCGTCATATCACCATTACTCTTTAATTTAGTTCTACTTGGTCTACCTGAGAAATTAACAGAAATAGAAGGATTACATCACAGTCTCTACGCGGATGACATCACCCTCTGGGTCCCCGGGGGAGGATGTGACGGTCACGTCGAGCAAACGCTACAGGCAGGTGTAGATACGGTTCAGAATTACTTGCGTGGAACGGGAGTCGTGTGCTCGGCTAACAAGTCCGAACTCTTACTCTACAAACCCACAAGGAGAGGTCGTAAAACCCTGCGCGAAGAGGAACGGGAATATTCCAAAATACGCATTACATTGGCAGATGGTACTCACGTACCGCGCGTAGAGAAAATTAGAATCCTAGGGCTACACCTGCCACACCGGGAGACGCAACAAACGACGCAGCAAGCGACCTTCAGAAGAAGTTTGGTAACAGCAACGAGGCGGTATACGTAGACGCGGCGCGATATGGAGGAGGGAGAAGCGCACACGCGATAGTGGTTGTAGACCACTCGGGTAAGTGCCTCGCGAGCGCCACGGTGACCACGGGACACACGGAGGCGGCTGAAGAAGCCGCGATAGCCCTAGCACTCGTCGCGGTGCCGAACGCTGGGATCGTGATCAGCGACTCGCAGGCGGCAATCCGCGGCTTCGCGCGCGGTCGTGTCTCGCGAGAAGCGGCCCACATACTCCAAATTTCTGACGACGGCGACTCGTCATCGCCCTGGCAACCCCAAAATTCTACGGTCTTCCTCCTCTGGACCCCGACACATACCGATGTGCCGCTCGCGGGCAACGAGGCGGCCCACGCCACGGCTCGAGGTCTCACACGCCGAGCCGCCGCTGATAATGTGGCCGCCTCCGCCCCCGAGAGCGGGGCATCGGATCTGCCGGATCAGGACACTACAACAGAAACACAACAACAAGAAGCACACTGGGCGTGGGGCGATCGCCTAACCACGTTCAGAGACCTCACCCAACACTACAGACTCGAAAGACGCACATTCCCGCCACCGCACAATAAATTGAGCAGGTGTAATGAAGAAAGGAGGAGAATGGCATACCGATCATCATCAAGAACAGAGGGCACGAGACCGGCGTTCGAAGACCACCATCTTGCTCTCCGCGCTCACTGTTCCGAGCTACCGCCCGTTTGTGGGACTCGCTCAATAAACATCTTTACATTTGGTGGATCGTGCTGGGTACGCACATCGTCGGCACCCTGGAACTCCGATCCCGCACGTTGCACTCGACCATGCAAGCTGACGCAGCCCAACAGCCGCCACCTCTCCCGGCCGCCGTTTGTCCCGGCCCCGTTCGCCAGCGAGACCCCCCGGTATTTTCGGGTACGGAAGACCAGGACGTCGAGGACTGGCTGTCGTCCTACGAAAAAGTTAGTGGACCGAACAAGTGGGATGACGCTACTAAGTTGAGTACCGCGAACTTTTACTTGGCTGGCGTGGCGAAGCTGTGGTATACGAACCACGAATCGGAATTTGAAAACTGGTCTGCTTTCAAGGAGGCAATATCTGCCGTTTTCGGTCGCCCTGCCGTGCGGAAGTTACGCGCCGAGCAACGGCTGCGCGCACGGGCACAGGAACCGAATGAAACATTTACCGCCTATATTGAGGACGTACTCGATCTCTGCAGGCGCGCCGATGCCTCAATGAGCGAAAGTGCCAAAATACAGCACATCATGAAGGGCGTCGACGACGATGTCTTTCAGATGCTTCTTGCGAAGTCTCCTGGCACAGTGTCTGAAGTGGTAACTCTGTGCCACAGCTACGACGAGTTGAGAAGGCAGCGGGCTCTCACCCGACGTTCATCTCAGACGTACAATCAACCGCTCGCTGCACTGGACATCATGCCTGCCCAGCCATACCTTATCGCACAAATGAAAGAATTTGTGCGTGAGGAGGTGGCCCGTCAGTTGTCTCTCCTGCCGTTTGCTCAGCGTCAGGAGCTCCCACAACAGCAGCAACTGCAGCGACCAATCCCGTTGGCTCCCGTGCTTCGACACGTCATTCAAGAGCAGATTTCCGAGGCCATGCCGGTGCCCATTCAGCAGCAACCTGTCGCCGCGCCTCTTAGTTACGCTGAGGTAGTAAAGCGGCAGCAGCTTCAACAGCCCTCACCACCCCATGGTG
The DNA here is from genome assembly GCF_038994185.2 of Dermacentor albipictus. Lineage (NCBI taxonomy): Eukaryota > Metazoa > Arthropoda > Arachnida > Ixodida > Ixodidae > Dermacentor > Dermacentor albipictus. The sequence goes on from NC_091821.1 coordinate 442,787,822, forward strand.
TGTCGTATGCTGCAGCCCCGATTCAGCCGTCCGTGACATGGTCTGCTCCCATCCCTGCAAATCCCTGGCGAACGCGCGACAACCGGCCGATCTGTTTTGCGTGCGGTGGCCCTGGTCATATCGCCCGATTCTGCCGCCGTCGCGCGCCAGGATATTCAGACGCCCGTTCACCGAACTACATAGATCGTCCCCGCTCTCGTTATGAAGATCCGGGTCCCCAATCAAGCACGTCTTCACGTGACTATCCGCAACCCACGTCTCGTCGCTCACCTTCACCCCGTCGCCGCTCCTTGTCGCCCATGCGTCGTCGACCAGCCCCTGAAAATGAGGGAAACTAGCCTCCGCAGTTCGTGAGGCAAGAACTGCGCTGTCGAAATGCTCAAGTCCTCGAACTTTGCCGTCGAATATTGTCGAAGTTTTCGTAGAAGGCATCCGTGCATATGCTCTTGTCGATACCGGTGCTGCCGTTTCTGTTATAGACGCCACACTTTGCCGCAAGCTTCGGAAGGTGACCACGCCTCTTGAGATGATGCCCTTACGTACAGCGAATGGAGACCCTGTTCGGCCTATAGCTGCCTGCACTGCTCGACTTATTATAGCTAATGAACACTACATTGTCGAGCTTATCGTCCTTTCCTCTTGCTCGCACGACATTATACTTGGCTGGGACTTTCTATCGTATAATCACGCCGTTATTGATTGTGCCAGATCTGAACTTGAGCTCTTCCCCTTGTGTGACGAGTCCTACTACCCCGCTCATCAAGCCGCACACAAAATAGTCGTCACAGAAGACACAGAAATTCCGCCGACAGCAGCTGTTTTGCTCCCCGTATTCTGCAACAGCATATGTGATGAAGCTGCATTCTTTGAACCATCATGCCTTCTTCTAAATCGGAAGCCACTTCTTTTGCCTTATTCGACCCTCTCTATTTCGAATGGAACAAGCGCTCTCTGCCTCACAAATCCTCTTCCATATCCCATCAGACTGCTTAAAGGTGAATCCCTTGGATGCGTGCAACCCATTGATGTCGGCCAAATTTTTTCCGTGCAGCAAGATTCAGCTCGACGCGACCTCGACGTCATCAGTGCTCTTACCCCTTCTGATGTTCCAGCTGCTGACCTATTCGATTCGTCCATCGCAGACGGACTGTCCCCATTTGAACGCACTGCTCTTCTCCAGCTGCTCTACCAGTTCCGCGACTCCTTCGATGTTGCCCAACGTGCCCTTGGCCGAACTTCTACCATTGTTCACAACATCGACACCGGCTCCAACTCGCCAGTGCGACAACGCCCTTACCGCGTCTCCACCGCGGAACGTCAAGTTATTACCGACCAGGTTGACGATATGCTTAAACGCGACGTTATTCGCCCTTCACAAAGCCCGTGGGCATCCCCTGTGGTTCTCGTTAAAAAAAAGGATGGATCGATTCGCTTCTGCGTGGATTACCGGCGCCTAAACAAGGTCACTCGAAAAGACGTGTACCCTTTACCCAGAATTGACGATGCCCTTGATTGCCTACAAGGTGCCGAGTTTTTTTCGTCGTTAGATTTGCGTTCCGGGTATTGGCAGGTACCTTTAGCAGAGGCCGACCGTTCAAAGACAGCCTTCGTCACGCCTGACGGTCTATATGAATTCAATGTCATGCCCTTCGGCCTCTGCAATGCGCCTGCCACCTTCGAACGCATGATGGACTCGGTTCTGCGGGGTTTGAAGTGGCACATGTGTCTCTGCTATCTCGACGACATTGTTGTCTTTGCGCCAGATTTCACAACCCATCTAGAACGCCTCAACCATGTCCTGACGTGTCTGAAAACCGCTCAGCTGCAACTAAATCTCAAGAAGTGCCGTTTTGCTGCGCGAAAACTTACAATTCTTGGTCACGTTGTATCAAAGGATGGTGTGCTTCCGGACCCAGCTAAATTACGTGCCGTGACTGACTTCCCCAAACCGACGACTCTAAAGCAGTTACGAAGCTTCATAGGGTTATGTTCCTACTTTCGTCGGTTTGTGCGCAACTTCGCCTCTAATTGCGCCTTTGACTAAGCAGCGCCTCCAATATCTCGTCATGGTCTTCTGAGTGTGACCAAGCCTTCTCCACCCTTCGCCGTCTCCTGACGTCACCACCTATACTGCGCCACTACGATCCTACGGCCGCCACTGAGGTGCACACAGACGCCAGCGGTGTCGGCCTCGGTGCTGTTCTCGCGCAACGAAAGCCTGGGTTCGCAGAGTATGTCGTCGCATACGCCAGCAGAACGCTCACCAAGGCTGAATCAAACTATAGCGTCACCGAGAAAGAATGCCTGGCAATAGTCTGGGCGCTTGTCAAGTTCCGCCCTTACTTATATGGCCGCACGTTTGATGTAGTTACGGACCATCATGCATTATGTTGGTTGTCTTCGTTGAAGGATCCGTCAGGTCGCCTTGCCCGCTGGGCTCTTCGACTTCAAGAGTTTGACATCCGCGTTATATATCGTTCCGGACGCAAGCATGCCGATGCTGATGCACTGTCGCGGTCACCACTATCCACCGAAACTGCGTCCATATCCACTGTAGACCTTCCATTGTCAGCTCTTGACGTCGCCACCGTCTCCTCTGCACAGCGCCACGATCCCTGGATCGCTTCGCTTCTTGACATTTTATCCGGGGCACCCACTCTTTCGACCACTCGAACTCTGCGACGCCAAGCTTCGCACTTCAGCATCCGTGATGGCCTCTTGTACCGGCGCAACTACTCGCCAGATGGTAGGAAGTGGCTCCTAGTTATCCCTCGAACGCTTCGCTCTACAATCTGCGCTTCCTTTCACTCCGACCCGCAGTGTGCTCACGGTGGTGTCTTCAAGACCTATGAACGCTTACGGAAAAGGTACTACTGGCGCGGAATGTTTCGCTTTGTCCGCAAGTTCATTCGCGGCTGCCACGAGTGTCAGCGACGAAAAAAACCACCGCATCCTGCCGCAGGTTCATTGCAGCCCCTTCCATGCCCAGAACGCCCATTCGACCGCGTTGGAATCGACCTTTATGGACATTTACCTTTGACCACGGCCGGAAACCGATGGGCTATCATTGCTGTCGACCACCTTACACGATACGCCGAAACCGCTGCTCTTCCCACGGCGACAGCACAGGACGTCGCCTCTTTCATCCTGAGGCGTTTTGTGCTTCGGCATGGTCCTCCTCGCGAACTCCTCAGTGACCGTGGCCGCGTATTTCTCTCCGATGCAATTCAAGCACTTCTCCACCAGTGCAAAATTGTACATCGGACGTGTACTGCCTACCACCCTCAGACGAACGGTCTCACTGAGCGGTTTAATCGGACTCTGGGCGACATGCTTGCGACACATGTTGCATCTGATCAATCAAACTGGGACCTGGTTCTCCCATTTGCGACATACGCGTATAACACCGCTACGCAAGTCACAACCGGGTTTTCCCCCTTCTTCCTTTTGTACGGTCGCCAGCCGACGCACACTATCGACACGTTGCTGCCATACGCACCAGATACCTCAGAGTGCACGCCCGTGTCAGCAGCGGCCCGTTACGCTGAAGATTGCCGACAACTAGCCAAGCGCTTTACTACAGCCGACCAACAACGCCAGAAAAACGCCCGCGATGATGATCACTCTCCGGCCGCAACATTCGCTCGTGGAGCACTTGTGTGGCTGCTTGTACCACCCTGCGCCCCTGGCTTGTGGTCCAAACTGCTCCCAAATTATCATGGTCCCTACCGCATCGTCGAGCGTACTTCCCCCGTAAACTATGTCATTGAGCCTCTTACGCTGCAAGGCGACCGTCGTCGACGTGGACGTGATGTTGTTCACGTAAACCGCCTCAAGCCGTACTTCGACCCTCTTGTACCCACCTGTTAGATCGCCAGGATGGCTCCACCTTTCTCGACGGGGGCAATTGTAATGAAGAAAGGAGGAGAATGGCATACCGATCATCATCAAGAACAGAGGGCACGAGACCGGCGTTCGAAGACCACCATCTTGCTCTCCGCGCTCACTGTTCCGAGCTACCGCCCGTTTGTGGGACTCGCTCAATAAACATCTTTACACAGGAACGAGGCCGTAACGTTACGCTTGCTCCAGACACACACCTACCCTAGCCCTGCTATCTTACACCACTGCTATCCGCGTTTATATTCAACAGACGCGTGTAAAACATGCGGACAGAGAGCAACGCTGCGACACATGATGTGGGAGTGTGCCGGGAACAACGGTAATCAAACCAGCTCCGTTGGCGACGCGTCCATAATCGCGGCCGTTGCCAGGGTAGGAGAAGGCTCGAGCTCGCTTCTTCCCGACGCTGCCCCGGATGCGGGCGCCGCCGGGGACCTTCTCCGTAGGCGTCGCCGCCGTTGGGAGGCGGCTATCAGAAGTTCAGAGCTGGCAGACCAGCTCTGGGCCGTCCGGCACGCCGAAGATGCCGCTTGAGTCCAAGGACTGCGAGCCGTCACCTGAGGCCACCACAGCAAGAACTGCCGGACTATTCTTTATTAAAGTTTCTTCTTCTTCTTGTTGTCGGCACGACCGGGACGTCCTGACAGCTTTTGTAGGGATCCCTGTGTATTCTCTGCCCGCGCGTCCATTGAGGAGCTTGCTATGAAGGCACGGTTGAGAATTCTCCTAAATATGTGGTTTCTCTGTGCAATCCTATGTCCAGGGACCACTGACCGTGTATGTGCGTGGACAGCACCGTATGGCTGGCTGCCTTCGTTTTTCCTGTGTTTGTGAACGAACAATAGAGGTCCGCCGCAGATTCAAAGGTGTGCGTGTCTGGTACAATACAAGTATGCGACATATAACAACAGGGGGGAATCATTCGTTCTCTTGCAAATAATTAAAAGGGGTGCGGTCAAGACCTTGGGAGGAGCTGAGGTACAATTGGGTGAACTTGATTGTATCGTCACCAATATCTGCCGTTCCCCAACCCAGGGAGCTATATATGGAAAAGAGAAGTTATTTAAACGAAAGTTTTAGACTGAGCTCAGCGGCCTAGAAGCTGGGCCTGCAATCTGCTGGAAGCGTCAAGGAGCTAGTGCCATCCAGTATCGCCTGGGCCGTCTAACCACGTCTTAACTGCGAGTTGCTGCTTGACGTAATAGACGACAAACCAAAGTCTGCAACGAATCTCACGGTAGTTCCCTTCAAGTTAGCGGAACCTGATCGAGGGAAGACGTCAGACCTAGACTACCGGGAAACCCAGCCCAGAAATCACATCCACCGCAACGAGATCGGCTTGGCAGCGTTCTTCGGGGAAATTCTGCCCTAGACTCCACGCTTTATTGACTTGCTGCTGCTACCCGGCCATGCGTATGGCATCATTTGTTTTCTTTTCAACTGCGTTTAGTTGACCACCGTTAAGTGTGTTTTTTGTAGTGTTAATTTCTATATTTACTGTTAACTGTCGTATTTCTTTTGTCTTCATAACTGATCTAGATGAAGTGCATGTGTATTAGTGTTTTGTTCTTTGTGTTTCGTTTAAATATTTTGTCTTGTCAGCTTATAAATATTTTTTCTCTCTTTCTCCCGACTCCGACCCCTTCGATGTGTTGTCTTGAGTACAGAAGGACCAACCGGCTTGTATACCCCGTCGACAACTTCGCGCCGGCGGCGAACGGGTGTCAAGCCGTGACAGACAGGTGGAGCGAGCACAGCCCGAAAACGCTTGACCAATAGCAAAGGGCTAATGACGAAAAACACATCGAATCAGAAATAATTATTTTTCTTTTGCTTGGTATAACCATGCGTGATCAGTGCGCACATATAACAAATGGGCCGTATTCGCGGTTTTCATGACGTCACGTGATAGACAGGCGAAGCGGGGTGTTACGAACTTCAACCGCTGCACCACGATTACGGCTTTGTGGTCCCGTAGCGCTCTTCACCCGTTTCGTGACAGAGCGTTGGTAGCGAAGACTCCGAGCCTGGCGTCGATGAGAATAACAAAAGGGACTTTATACATTATATACAGGTTATCATACAGGACATGAACGGGTCGGCACTGGGGCCGAGTGCTCACAACAAACGCGACTGTTCTCGCACGACGACGTCCGGCGAAAACGCGTTTCACATCTCACCCCAGTCGGGAGCGGCACTCTCTCCCGGTGGGGTCGGCAGATCCTGTTTTCGAGCGGCGTGTCGCTGCTTTTATAATCCCCGAGGCCCATTGTCACTCAAACGGCCCAATACAAAGTCAGCACACGACGGTCGTCCGAGGGGTCCAACCAGCGACCGCGCTGGCCACCCGGTTCAAAGTTCGCGCGCGCGGTGACCTCCAGGCAAGGGAGGTGCGGCGCCGGGCTGGCGGGCACACGCGGACACGTTTAAACACGCTGCTTCGCCGAGGCTTCTCCCGCACGAAGGCGCAGCATCTTGACTTGTGAAGGGAGAATTATGGCGCTCGCAGGATAGATTCTGCATCTTGCAGATTCGGGATCCGGGCTTGTGGTAATGGCACAACAGCATCCCCGCCCTCAGATAAGGCGCCGGGAAGACGAGCTGCCTCCACGTGGCTCGGATGCCAGGCGCGCACGTTCGTCAGGCTCGTCCAAGTTCACGTCCAGTGTCGGGACGCCAGGTAACCTCACGTGCCCAGGTCCGACTCGCCAGGACAGGAGCTCTGCTCACCACGTCGTCGCCAAGGCACCTTGACCAGCTCCGCTCGGGTCGTTCCTAAGACCTTGCTTCTCGCCACTGGTCCCGCTTGGTCGTTCTGCAGCTTGCAAAACCGACCGGCAAAAGGCAACACCCAACACGAACAAGTGCCCTCTGTCTCCCGTCAAACACCAGACAAGGCCATAATTCAAATCAACCTAACTAAATTGTTTTCCCCTTTTTTCTTCCCGCTGCAACAAGAGGCAGGTGTACGATCTAGCACACAAGGCTTAAACAATCAGTTTTCAAATCATCAACACAACAAAATAGAAACAATTATTAATCATCACTAATAATGACAACTAGAATGGTCCCCTTGAAATCGCTTGGACCGAAAACATACTTCTGAGGAAGCAAATGAGGTCATTCATTTTTCCCGGCGATATTTTCGCGGAATCCGAAGCTGCTTATATTTGCGACCCTGCTTATCCGTGTAGCGGCGGTACAATAAGCCAGATTCCTTGCCAAACGAAACCCCCTTTTCTTTCACTCCCCGTTTGACGCTCTTCCTCAGATCGGCTAGTGAACAATCTTGCTGTTGTTCGCGAATCCGAGTTTCCCTTTCAACTGCAGCCTGCTCCTGCCAGCTGGCGGAAACCGGAGCGAGTGTGGAGCCCGCGTCGCCTAATTGCGGCGTCGAGTCTATATCGCGGCTAGCACTGCACGCGTCACTCCCACTCACTTCCAGGACCCGCTCGTCTAGGCCAGCCTCCGAGCTCTGCCTCTCCCGTGACTGCTCGCCACTCAAGTTACCGTGATCGGTCCGTGTGCCGCACCGCCTTTCGCTCACCGACGCTAAGTCAAGTTCCCTCGACAGCGGGCGCGCTTTGGATCGCGTGGGCGCCATGTACGCCACGTCGGCAAAGAATGATTTGCCGTGATCCCTCAGCAACTGCTCCGAGCTATTTGAGAAGAGGTAGGAAAATTGTTCCGGGAGGGCGGCTGACACAGCGGCTTCGGTGTTAAGTTTCCCAAATTCTCCTTCAATGCTAACCGTTGCGATCGGTAAACAGACACTCTCCTTCTCGGCCACTTGCCGTATCCTAACGCACTCTCCCGTAAAATCACTGGAGGACACGAAAGACGGGTGAACAACGTCCATAGTTGCTGCAGAGTCCCGCAGTGCTCGGCACTTCTTGCCGTTTACCTTAATTTCCTGCACATAGGGCTCCAATAGACGTATGTTCTTGTGAGTTTCCTGTATCGTTGCGAAAGCAATTCTCTCTGGGCAGCTTGCAGCGATGTGCCCTTGCTTTTTGCAATTGTAGCAGGTTAACGGTTTCCGTTTTTCAAAAGAACGCGTCATTTCGTTTCGCTGTTTCGGACCATCGTCATCATTCTGAGATGCATTCTGTCCATCCCTTACAGTTTCTTTGGGAAGGGACTCGTCGTCCCGAAACTCGCGACGCGTGATTTCCTTCCGTTCGTCGGGCTTCCCGTAAAACCCATCTCTTCTATCTGCTTTCTCTATGCGCACTGCCTTGCTGTGCAAGCTGCGGCGGGTGTAATACTCTTCCGCTAACTCTGCTGCCTTGTTTAGCTTAACCTCCTTTAGCCTATCTTGCAGCCAGAGCCGGACATCCTCATCAATGCAACGGTAGAACTGCTCCAACGCGATGCATTCGACAATTTTGTCGCGGTCGTCGTAAACCTCTTCGCCCTTCAGCCATTCCACCAAGTCGGCTTTTAGACGAAACGCGAAGTCAACATTCGACTCCTTACCCTTTTTTGCATACCGGAACCTCTGCCGGAAAGCTTCGGGCGACAATTTGTACTTCCGCAGTAGCGCTTCCTTCACATCACTGTAGCTCTCAAACGCCTCTTTCGATAAGCAAGTTATTACGTCTGATGCCTCCCCAGGAAGCAAGGCTAACAGATTCTGTGCCCAAAGGGATCGCTCAATGCTATTCCGTTCGCACACGTGCTCAAATTTCACGAGGTATTTGGCCATATCCTCTCCGACGACAAAGGGTGGAAGTTGATCGCGTATTCTTGGAACATTAGAAGTGAGACTAGGCGCTGGCGAGCTATTTCGGGTCTCCAACTCTTTCATTTTAAGCTCGTGCTCCCGTCGCTCCCTCTCTCTCCTTTCCTCCTTTTCCTCCTCGCGACGTTGCTGTTCTCTCCTTTCCTGCTCGCAACGTTCCTTCTCCCTTTCCTCCCTTTCCCGACGTTCCTTGATATCCGCCCAGGCCTCTGCGGCTTCCTCCGCCGTTACGTCCCCAGTCCTCATGACCTCAAGGATCGCATTCTTTCTTTTAGTTGAGCCCAACTCAATGCCCAACTCCTCACAAATTTCGAGAAGTTCCTTCACCTTGTACTTCTCCATCGTTCACACTGTCCTCCTGCTGTTTACCCTTTTTGAATATACCTGCCGTACGCTACTACAACACTACTAGTAACACATATGCAAGTATATCACACACTGCCCTGTTTACCCCCTCAGCATCCCCTGGTTTTCAAAACACTCTTACTAGGCTTGAAACACACAAGGTTATCACAATGCAACACCAAATCCTTCCCTAAGCTACTATAACCTGTGTCAGAGAAAGTCTGGTGTTTGAGGTAAACTTCAGGCACTCACCGCGCCGAGGTAGCTGATGCCGGTCAATCCCGTAGCTGCCATCCAGTGTTACGGACATCCAACCGGTGCCACCAGTGTTACGACATCCAACCGGTGCCACCAGTATTACGGCTTTGTGGTCCCGTAGCGCTCTTCACCCGTTTCGTGACAGAGCGTTGGTAGCGAAGACTCCGAGCCTGGCGTCGATGAGAATAACAAAAGGGACTTTATACATTATATACAGGTTATCATACAGGACATGAACGGGTCGGCACTGGGGCCGAGTGCTCACAACAAACGCGACTGTTCTCGCACGACGACGTCCGGCGAAAACGCGTTTCACATCTCACCCCAGTCGGGAGCGGCACTCTCTCCCGGTGGGGTCGGCAGATCCTGTTTTCGAGCGGCGTGTCGCTGCTTTTATAATCCCCGAGGCCCATTGTCACTCAAACGGCCCAATACAAAGTCAGCACACGACGGTCGTCCGAGGGGTCCAACCAGCGACCGCGCTGGCCACCCGGTTCAAAGTTCGCGCGCGCGGTGACCTCCAGGCAAGGGAGGTGCGGCGCCGGGCTGGCGGGCACACGCGGACACGTTTAAACACGCTGCTTCGCCGAGGCTTCTCCCGCACGAAGGCGCAGCATCTTGACTTGTGAAGGGAGAATTATGGCGCTCGCAGGATAGATTCTGCATCTTGCAGATTCGGGATCCGGGCTTGTGGTAATGGCACAACAGGGGGTGGTCCGAAAATTTTTTAACCTGTTTTGGAGGGCTGATTACACAATTGGAATAGAAAAGTTTGGAATATCTTTACCTTATAGCTCCCCAAAGCAGACACTTAAGCGAACATGAAGGTATATTAGCTCCTCCTTTCAAGTATGCTATTAGAAGTATCTCTATCTCAACAAGGAAGACGGGTAGCAGTCTCAGGAAATAAACGAGCCAAACTTGTCCGGTGTCAGGCTACAGTGCAATGTATACCAACATCTCTGCTTATAGAACTATATCTGAGTATGCATTTAGAATGATGTGTCATGTGTCTAGTAATAAACCGAATTGATATTACTTCGCAGTAATTTCACATCTTTCGGATCCTACATTGCACAAAAAAACAAAAGTGCAAAGCAAGCTTTTTGTAATTCCGCCGAACATACTCATTGCAGGGAAAGCCAGACGCACCGTATTCTCAAATACTGACGAGGGACGTTTGCATCAGCGGAAATGCTGCTAACATAAACGTGTGTCGTTAATAAATGAGAAGGTGGAAAGCAACTGCTTTATGTCATAAAACAAGATTGCTTACATTCGTGACCAAAAAAAAAAAAATTCGGTAAAGATGCTTAAGAATGCATATGTGAAGGAAATCTAAAACATTTTGTTAATTTTGGCGTAAGGTATTTTTTCCGCGCGTACCTCGTCCACGCGAGCTCTCGCCTGCGTTCTAACCCTTGCCTTTGTAAGGCCTAATCAACACGAGCCAAGCGTCTGAACACATTTGATTGCCCGTGAGGGCAATCAAATGTGTTCAAATTATTCAAATCAAATCAAATAATTCATACCGTTCAATCCGATATGAATAATTTTTATTTTATACACTCATCTTATGTAACCGTGAAGTGGCGCCACCTCCTCTCCATTGGCAACGCCATCGCATGAGCACTGGCGCACGCACTATACACACCTTTAGTTCGCCGCACTAGTGGAGCCGCTCTGGCGTCGAGGAAGCGTGCTCGTCTCGCACCCCGCAGGCCTAGGCTCGATTGCCACCCAGAACAACATTTATGAGATGTTCTTGTAGCGCCCCGAAATGGCGCTTCCGTGCGCAATGCTAAGAGCGCATGCGCGAGGGACCACGTGACTTTTCTTCTTGACCTTCGGCGTGAATAAAAGTTGAGTTGTTGTTTGGGACACGTGGTTACTTATACTCGCTTAGCTCACCCTGACAGCACCTTCCAACAATGGTGACTTGGACGTGATAAGCAGCCACCGGGGTAGAGAGTCAACGTCGCTATGATTTCGACGTCGATGACGGACTCCACGACTATGACTTTGATGTCCACGACGGACGCTACCCCGACAGTCTCTTCAGTCGACGGTAAGCTGCCCCCATTTGGGACCGCGGACTCTGGTTTCTTCAACTTGAAGCGCAGTTCGCAGCATGACGCATCACAGCAGACTTTACCAAATACCACTACGTCGTAAGCAGTCTCCCGCCATCCATAGCCAGTGAAATACGAGATCTTTTACTCGACCCACCTGCTGAAAAAGCATATGCAACGCTGAAAAAAAAAAACACCCTCAACCGCCGTGTCACGCCCGCCAAGTCGCAGCGACTGCAGCTATTGCTTCGCGACACGGACCTCAGCGACCGTACTCCCGGTCAGCTGTTGCAGAACATGCAACTATTGCGTGGCGAAACAACAAACACTGTAGACGGAGCATTATTCCGAGAACTCTTTTTACAAAAGCTGCCGCCAAGTGTCCGCTTGGTTGTCACTGCGTCAGAGCAGAAAGACCTACCTGCGGTCGCCGAGCTTGCCGATCGCCTCATGACGATCGCCCCGCCCACATCACTGGCTGCCGTTCGGGCACCGCAAGCTCATGACGAACTTCAGCAGATGCGTGAAGATATTTCTCGACTCACCGTGACGTTATCAGCTTTGCGCACAAGCAGGAAAGCACAAAATTTAAGATAGCCAAACATGTCGCTATCACAACTTCAGCGGGCGAATACATGTTGGTATCATCGGCGGTTCGGAAATGCTGCGCGTAACTGTGTTCCACCCTGCGCGTGCTCGGGAAACGACTGCCGCAAGCACTGAGGGCGGCCAGTGCTTCTACGTTGCCTTTAAGTCGTCCCTCGGTACTTTTGTTACCGACCGCAACTACGGGGATCGTTTCTTAGTCGACACAGGCGCCGAGGTGAGCGTGATACTCGCGTCACAAGCCGAAAGGAAGAACCCTAGTACATCGCCACTACAAGCCGTCAATAAAACGGTGATACAAACATACGGAAATCGTTCATTCACGCTGAACTTCGATTTCAACAGAATGTTCAGATGGGTGTTCATAGCCACTGATGTCATGTTCGCCATGTTGGGCACTGCCTTTCTGCAATACTTCGGTCTGTTGGTTGATGTTCGGAACAAACGGCTTTAGGATCCTGTAAGTCGTGCAGTGGCACAAAGCAAGCCGTGTTTGCGTCTTCCTCTCAGCCCACATTACATCGTGCGTCCGGAGAATCGCGCTTTACCACCATAGTACAAGAGTTGCCAGAGCTGACGCGGCAGCAACAGGCATTCGGCGAAGTGAAGCACGATGTTCAGCATCACATAGAAACCACAGGACCACCGGTCTACGCGCGGCCACGGCGTCTTTCAACCGAAAAGCTATGGCTAGCCCGACAGGTGTTTTCGCATGTGAAGGAACACGGCGTAGTACGTCCTTCGTCCAGCCCATGTGCGTCGCCTCTGCACATTGTCCCCAAATCAACAAGCAGCGATTGGCCACCGTGTGGGGATTATAGGGCACTGAACCGTGTGACTGTACCAGACCATTACCCAGTGCCGCACGTCCACGACCTCACCTCTTGCCTGCATGGCGCTCACATATTCTGAAAGACAGAGCTGGTGAGAGCATATCATCAGATACCTGTAGCGCCAGAGGATGTTCCCAAGGCAGCAATAATAACGCCATTTGGAATGTCCGAATTTATACGGATGCCTTTCGGCTTCAAGAATGCAGGCCGAACTTTTCAATTCTTTATGGATGGCGTTGTTCGGGGCCTCGACTTCTGCAAGGTTTACCTGGATGACCTGCTGATTGCTAGCCGCACGCCCCAAGAGCACGAGAGTCATCTACGCTGCGTGCTACAGCGACTGGTAGAGTACGACACCGTTATCAATACGGTGAAGTGCGTGTTCGGCGTGCCATCGCTGCTATTTATGGGCCACTGTATTTCAAGCGCGGGATTGCAACCACATCTGGACAAGGTCGAAACAGTACGACGGTTTCCACAGCCGAAAACCATGTGGCAACTCCGAGAGTTCCTGGGACTGGTAACCTTTACCGTAGGTTCGTTCCGAAGTGCGCCCACATTCTTCACCCGCTGCAGAGCCTACTAGCAGCATCATGAACTAATGAAAGCGCCATTCAGTCGAATGACCAAGCCGTAGAAGCGTTCCTGCATATTAAGGAGGCTCTCGCAAACGCTCCTCTGCTCGCATAGGCGCAGCCCGGTGTTCCGCAATGAGTAATGGTAGACGCCTCCGATGCAGCTATTGGAGCCGTATTGCAGCAGAAGTAGAGAGGAAGGTGCCGACCGATTTCCTTCTCCAGAAAATTGAGTCCCTCCGAACGACGATACAGCACCTTTGTTAGGGAGCTCCTGGCCATATACGCTGCTATACGACATTTCCGGCACGATGTAGAAAGGCGAGAATTATTTGTACTCACGGATCACAAGCGGCTGACCTACATATTGCGGACCTGTTGAAGTCCATAGCCAGCGCCTTGAAGCTGCAATGGGTGGATGGACCACAGGATCCGTATTTTCTGACATGTCCACAGGTAGAGCTAGGCCGTTCCTGCCCCCTGATTTTCGCCGCAACATTTAAGAATCGCTGTACAGCCTCTCTCATCTGGGGATTCAAGCTACTCAATGGCTGTGCACAGTTAGGTTTGTGTGGCGCGGAATAAACCGGGACGTCCGACGTTAGACAGGGGAGTGCCTATCATGTCAGCGCTCCAAAGTGCAGCACCATACTGTGACGCCCTTAAGATCTTTCCCGAGCCGGTCACTCGATTTCCCATGAGCATTCGGACCCTGTGGAACCATTGCCTTATTGGCAAGGGCAAAACTTCTTACTAACATGCGTCAACCACTGCACGCGGTAGCCGGACGCCGTCCCCATCCCAGATATGACTGTCGATACTGTGGCCCGCGCTTTCATTTGCCATTGGGTAACGCGATTCGGAGTTGCATCAACAGTGACAACGGATCGCGGAACGCAATTCGAGTCTGCCCTATTCGGGAACATCACGCCGCTCCTGGGAATCATGCGCATCAAAACAACGGCCTGCCATCCCATGAGCAACGGTATCGTGGAAAGGCTCCATCGCCAGCTGAAGACTAGCCTAACGGCAACTTCAAGTCACAGTTGGGTAGAGGCGCTACCCCTGGTTTCATTGGCAATTAGGACGGCTCTGGCTGCTGACATTGCAGCGGAGCAGCAGCGGACATTGGCTGCTGCTCGGCTGAACTCGTATACGGCACAACACTTTGCCTTCCGGGCGAGTTTGTCGCTGAAAGTAAAAACGTAAATGCTCAGGCCAACAACGATTACGCCCTGCGACTGCGGGACATTATGAGCAAGCTAGGCGCTGTCCCTCTACATCTGCCGGCACCACGGCTTGTCCACGTCCAAGTGATCTCTCCTCCTGCTCTCACGTGTTTGTAGGGCACGACGCCGTACAGCGTCCACTCCAGCCCCCGTATGATGGGCCGTTCAAGGTGGTGAAACGAGGAGAAAAGCACATCACGATCGACCGAGGTGGCCGTCGCGACGTGATTTCGCTTGGCCGCGTAAACCCAGCGCACGTGGACAGCAACAGTAAAGTGCGTGCGTCACCTCGAGTTCCACAGCCACAAGGACTGCTAGCAGACCAGAGTGAATGGGCCCAACCAGTCGTGGAAAGGTTCACGCGGAGTGGACGGCGCCCAATGCCTCTGTTTCGAATGAACTCATGAAGCGCTGCTCATTGTTGACCCATTCACTAGGGGGAGAGTAATGTAGCGCCACGAAACGGAGTTTCCATGTGCAATGCCAAGAACGCATGCGCGAGCAACCACGTGACTTTACTTCGTGAGCTTCGGAGTGAATATAAGTTGACTTGTTGTTTCGGACGCCTGGTTGATTATACTCGCTTAACTCAGCCTAACAGCGCGTTCAAACATTCTTTTCAAACTCATAATGTACACCCGCGAGCAAAAGCATACGGACCAGGCATAGCGCAATAAAACTCATTTTCTTCTCTGTCAGTTTATGAAACTTGACATTAAACAATTCATTCCAAGCTTGGCATTACAAGTTCTCTGGTGGATTCATCAGTTTCCGTTTATGCATGTTAATCATGGAGAAATTCTGTTTTCTTTTCCTTGACCCTGTGATCCGTATACTTTTGCTCACGGGTGTACTTTGTTTGCAGGAAGCCCTCTGATAAATTAAGCATAATTTACAATATCTTGTGAAGTGTTTTTACTGTTTGTGCCGTCAGCCTTTTTTTTGGTACCATCGTCTGGACACGCCGAATATACGCCGTCTATACGCCAAAATGGAGCATATGATACATTAAAAATGAACTCGAAGCTATACAGTGAACCTGTGGGGCAAAAGAACACAGGGCATTGGTCCTAGGGCACGGAAATTTTGCGCTGTACCTCTTTCACTAAGCACCGATGAACTTAAATTTTGACAATAAGAAAGCCCTTCTTATGAGTTGTGAATGCGAAATCGTCAATGTGCAATTGCACGACACTGAGGTGTCCTTCGAGATATCAAATGCTGGCGGAAAAGCCAGAGCGTTGAGACGCTTGGCGCGTTTTGATCCGGCCTTACCGAGGCGCCGTTAGGATGCAGGCGAGAGCACGCACGGCCATTGAAACGGCCAATAACAGAGGCTTTGGAGAGCGTGAGTGATGGTGACAAGGCGTCCCGGTGATGCCTTCTCCCCTCACGCAAAACCTGCCGTGCTGCGGCAGAAGCGGGTGCTGCAATTCGTCCGTGTCGCTCTGTCGAGGCGCGCTCGGGACGTGGCAACGTAGCCAATGGGAATTTAGGTGCCATTTTGCTGCTACAGACGCCGGGCGCCAGCTATTTCGCTCACTGAGCCAGTTGCCGCTTACGCATCAAAACATAACAAATAGACCCAGTCGGCTTCTATGACCCGATGCGCAAGGCCCGCATCGTGGAAGAAGCTCTACACCACTCAGTATATAGATTTCATTTCTGTGACACCAGAAAAGGGATCCGTAGACAAATATAAGCTAGGAAAAGCAAGTAAGCAAAAGCGAAATAACAGCCCAAGCAAAGAATGCTTACACATTAGTAGACAATTATCGAAATTTTCGTATCATTTTTCATGACGTCGTGGTTTTGCCGTGGATCTTGTGTTACGACCTGGGTTGATCCACAAAGGTGTTGTGGAAGAAGTTAAACCAAATGACAAAGAAACTTGACGTCAGAGTTCTTAAATTTGTGAAATATGCTGCACTATTGTAAAATTTCAGCCCTTTCAAAACAAGACCGAAGAAAGACAAGAATGCGTCCCGAAGTCGGAACACTTCATTGATCAAAGGCAGGCTGTTGATGCTACGAAGAATACGCTGTCCTTTTGTTGCTAAACATTGTTACACTGGACCCTTGGTTGAGCTACTCTGAGCGACCTAGTTTACTTCCCGTTTACATAGTGAAGTTGCCATCTTGGAAATGCAAGCGTGCATCAGGCGCAAAAATGTTCAAAACCTTTTACTTCAGTCCCACCAACTCAATCAGACATGCTCAAGTCTAAACAACTGTATTTGTGAACTTCGTTTCTGTGACTGAGACAAGTTATATGACTACGTAAATGCAGCATAAGCCACAATTTCGCGAAAAAAGCAGAAGTGCAACGTATTTAGAGTTGGAGTAGTAGCTTTCGTTTTAGAAATGAGGGGTATATCACAAATGTTTCTCACCCGTCATTGTTGCTTCGTGGCTTTAGCGCTTCGCTGCTAAGCACGAGGTCACCGGATCTTAACCCGACCGCGGCGGCGGCATTTTCACGGCGGCGAAATGCAACAGTACCCGTGTACCGTGCATTGGTTGCATGGTAAAGAACCCCTGATGGTCGAAATTAAACTGGACTCCCGTACTACGGCGTGCCTCATAAGCAAATCGTGGTTTTGTCACGTAATACGCCAATTTTTTTTTTAGTCTGTCTTCCTGAAGCTGGCTAGTTGTCATATTCACTCACGTAACATATACGGCAAGTAACAGAATATATTGATCCACGTTTCAAGAAACGGGAGCGTGCTGGGACAGCTAAAAATAAATTTAGGAGAGGGAAATAAAACAACGTGATAGAAAACTTTTGTGCAGCTCTACGAGAACAATTAATAACACAGCATGGCAGCCAGACAATGCCTCTTTTACAGGCAACAATGCACGCAACAGAAACGCCGAGTTCGGCGAGCATCGGTGCTGTACTTCAAATGAAATCTGTTGCTTTCAGCTTCACTAGTAGCAATATTTTTGGCAAGCGTAGCTCTCTAAAGGCTACCATATTGAAAGCCTACTAACTAAAAAATAGCTCCTCCGCAGACGTTGATAACACGCTCCTAGGGACGGTCATTTAGTGAGAGATTTAGCAATCTCTTGCCGCCACCGCGTGCCCTCAGTCGCTCGTTTTCTCACCCAAGCAGCGTCACCCCTACATAGAAGGCACTTTTAACGGTTTTGAACAACAGCATTAATGAGAGGGATCAGTGAGTGATCAAGTGTGAAGGAGCATTACTGAAGACATTTGGGGTACAAAGGTAAGCCAAGCATTGTATAATTCTTTTTTTGCAGTCGATTTATTGTGCTTCAAATAGAGCTATTCTTCTCAAAGCTGCCTTTTTTGTTGCAAATAGTTCGCTCAGTACGCATTCACGTAGTCATCATGACTAATTCACACATTATTACCAACTCTCATTCAATATTGATTGGAGTAGTGGGAAACTGTTGCATATTGGTAGGGTGCATGCGTGGTATATCACTGTATATGGTATATGGTATATCATTGCAATATCAATTATACGAACACTCCAAGCGAATTTTTGCCGTCGGCGTCAGCGTCGCCATCAGGTTCACTATATATTTAGGTATATGTGTGCTGTGTACTATGCCATTATATATGGCATGCGTTTCATGCAGGTTATATTGTCACGTCCTACTATCACTCTAGTGGCTCATACCAGGCGTTTTATTTAAAAAGTCCAT
The DNA here is from genome assembly GCF_038994185.2 of Dermacentor albipictus. NCBI lineage: Eukaryota > Metazoa > Arthropoda > Arachnida > Ixodida > Ixodidae > Dermacentor > Dermacentor albipictus. The sequence continues at coordinate 442,806,065 of NC_091821.1, forward strand.
AGCCAGGATAGTATAGACAATGACAGTAGAAAAAAAAGTGGCAGTCACATTAACATGCGCCGAAGATGGGGAAGGCGAAGGCCTGCTGAAGCGACATTGATTAAACTACTTGATATTCCCATTCAAATGCATTGCTGGTTCTTATTGCTTGTTGTCTCCCGCCAAAGATAGTGAATTCAAGTGCCTTAATTGACGCCCATATAATCAAATACACCTTAATTAACTACGCCTCAATCAACACCAGAGTTTAAGGGTGGCACTCCCAGTAAAGGTGGTGGTTCGAGTGGTTAAATAAGAATATAATAATTACCTGTGCATTTGTGAACTTCGCCTTAACACCAGAGGACGTGGGTTCGACACCCACATAAGCGCTAGCGTTCGACTCCAACTCCAACCGAAGGTCGTGGGTTCAAATGCCTGAATTATGTCTATCCCAATTTACCCGTTTTTTTTACATGATAGGCGGTATTGGAGCCAACTGTGGAGGAAGATGAACGGAAGAGCACTGGCACGAGCGCGTCTCTTCATAAAGGCGAGCTCGCGTGACTTTCTCTACCGCACGCTGCGCTTTCAAGGCCACCGTCTGAAGAGCATTTGAGGCTTTCACCTTGAAAGGCACCACGACATTCTCGTCTGCCGTGCTCACGCAGATCTTAAGTTCTTAAGCAGATCTTTGGCATGATGCAGGCATTTACCCACAGGAAAAGAACATTCTAGGAGAGAACCTGATTTTGGGCTAGTGCAGGCGCTGAGTGCGAGCCGCATAATGTGCTCAATACCGTATCTAAATCTCTGTAAAGTGTAGGCGGGCGCTCTCGACCTGTGCGACAAGCAAGGCGTAAGAACAACTGCTAAAACTCCCACCCGGAACGGCCATCCTTCGCCTAGAAGGATGGCCAGACAAGGCACATAAAACCACAGAAGCACACCTGGTATGCCAGAAAGAAATGCACAAGAACGGGGCGTAGCGTCTTGATACGTTTCGGATATTCCAACTCGAGACCAACACACCTTACGAAAATCACATTATAGATATAGATTACAGCCGTACCACCGATCCCGCAACATATGCACTCACACTTCCACGATTAACGGTGAGAGGCCAGAGCGCAGGCCCTAGCAGAGTGCAAAACACACCTCAAACCCATATGTGAACACGGCAAGCATGAAAACTAACACAGCATTCACCTCCAGCGGTAGCCGAGAATGAAGAAAACGAGATGACTGCGAGGTTCACTTTCATGACAGTGCATCCAGTGGGGCCAATCCTCCTCGTTGGCACTAACCATGTTTTGAGGCAACAACACTACCAACAGTAAATGTGACCGAGGTAGAGCGACTTCCGATATTGCCAGGTACCAAAATCAAGCTGCATTCCAAAAGTGTCATACTCCAAAGGGATTCTCAGATGGCCTGCTGAAAGGATTCGAGCAGCAAAATTTTGAGAACCGCACGCCGCGTTCTGAGTCCTACATAACATACTCATCGCGTGGATTCCACGACACCAGTCCACACGCGGCAGTCAGCAGCTACACGATTGCGACCCAGCTCGGCTAATCTCCACCGCTAATCTACACGCTTATCCTACAACAGTACCGCCTGCCATGAAGAACACCATCACCGCCGCACTACGCTCGCACCAGAGAGGAAAACGCAGAACGGCAGAAATGACCGACCAATAGGCACTCAGAGTTCAGTCTATACTTCACTACAAATTGCGCTATACTCCTGAAATTCCCACATTGTACCGCCCGCATAACTCTCTACCACACTGCATGCACATGTGGAAGCACCCTCGAGGCCAAAACCATACCAAGTGCCACCACATCGCAATGAGAGGTAGCGCTGTACACTTCCGGCTCGTGTTGATCGACAGAGCGACAAAGGAAGGTAAGGTAGCTGGATTGGTGGACTGAAGGAGCATGCACTGCATGGTGTATAAGATTTCGTTCACATTATCTCCTGAACAAAAAAAAACTATTATATGTGTTACCGTTAATAGCTCCCTGACATTCTTATGTATCAAGCATAAAAAACCAAGAAGGAGGGCTTTGGAGGATATGCTAACTGAACGAAATCTGTAATTTATTACGCTGCAATACATGTTTCTACGTCTTCTCTTGTGTTGACATGCTTATAGTTTTCTTTCACGTGACACCAGGGCACACGTTACTCGTGCTGGAAAATGCGTGAGATTTCAGAGTAGAGTGCAAAGAGTCATTTAAAGGCATTATGAAAGCGACGCGACACAGACGTAGTGAAGTATTGCATGTGCATGAACGGGTTCCATGGCTAAAATGAATCGATGACGAGGAGGCGGAGGAGGACAGTGCTCGATAAATACACACAGATGTTAGGGGTGCGCAAGGGGAAAGCCTTATGGTAATTTTCCTCGAACAGAAGACTTGTGCTGAATGATCGTCTCCCATTCGAGATCTGCCGCTGACGTGGCGTACACAAGCACGTGTCCCCCATTTCAAGTGGCTTCAGCCTACTTGTCGTTCTGCGACTCCCGCCGCGGCCTAATCTGTATGGATTCTATCAGCTTTACATCGTTTTCTTGTGCCTGCCTTTTTTTTTTACCCAGGCATGCATGTCTTCCATTTTTCTCTTTAATTCTAAAAACCACTCGAATCGGCATAGTCCGGGAGCGTGAAGAGAAACAATTGCGAAAGATCTCCTTGCTTTTTGGCGAAGGAACACAACAGAGAAATTGAAAGGGGGATGAGCTTTTGTGTGCGACTTAGCGAAGCAAACAAACTCGAAGTTTTCTCCAAGTGTCGGCATTCTCTGTTCACTACATTTCTGCTTCGTTTTTTTATGACCGCCTGAAGTCTTATTGAGCTCTCTCTGTGCCTGTTTGGCATGCCACATCTATAGAGGTTGTTCTCTTCTTTCTTTTGCACAGTCAGTAGGCTTCACCATCAGTGAATCATTATTTACACAAAAGGAAGTAAAAATATTGAGATTGAAGGCTTTTTATTCACGTAACTTGTCCATGAAAATGTGATTCGTATCCTGAATATTGACTAATCAACGCACTCCTAGTACATTTCTCCTTATAGCTTTCGTTGTTTTGGGAGGACAATTCGATTACGCCCATCCTAAAGGTAAGGCGGATGTAACAGTGAAAGCATTCGAAGGCAAAAATCACCTTACTCGTCAAGTCGCTTCTGGCAAACATTCCTTGCCTTTCTGATTTCTTGCCTTGTTTTATATGTCAGGTGTTTCTGCGCAGAATTTAATTATATTTTAACAGTAATCTGCGGCAGATAATAAATTCTAGTCCTTGCGTTGGATTGTTCGAACAGGCTGATAACATTCGCACGAAATATTCGAAATGCTTATTTGTCTAATCAACAAAGAAATACTAATTATGTTTTTTACTACTTACCATTTGGCACATATTGCAATTTACAAACTATACGGGAGGAGGGGGGGTAACAAAGCGGATACACTTGAAATTAATTCTCACGAAGTCACCAGTTTCTAGATACCATGTCCTAAATTTTGTAAAGAAGCCAAGGAAAAAAAAAACGGGACGGTTACGAATGTGTAACAATATTTAAGCGTTAGCTCCGGTGCCCGCAAAGCGTTTTCACTTACGATCTGGAGTTCGCTGTATAATTTGGCCATCTGAATGGTGAGTTTTTTCTGTGACATTCAAATGTGAAAACGTTTTATAGCGTTCTCGTTTAAACAACTGCGCGCCTTTCCGTTGTTCGAGTGCTCTACCGCTCTCAAAGCTTATTTCGCTTTGGAAGCATGCGCTGGTATAGCCGGGGTACATCAGCACGTCGAATGAGGCACCCGACGCCATCATTGTAAACACCACCTGGCTAACGTGACGCGGCAGAAATGCCTTTCCCACCCCCGATTCAAAAAGGGAAAAGTGCGGCGCGACAGCGAAGCAGCAAAACTTCCACAATACTACCTGCGCAAACAAGGCGCTTCGCTGACCATGTAACGCGATGCAGGCACAAACATCAGCGCCGCTTCATTTGCGATTGCCCTAACGCAGAAGCACGTAATTTGTGAGGTATGCATTGCAGCTTGATTCCCTTCTCGTGCTTGCCCGCGGATACGCTGCACGTGTTAAGTGACCCAAGTTGGCGCAAAACAGGTTCGTTTAAGACTGGCAAACACAGAGTGACACACCCCAATGGCGCCAGTAGCCCCAGTGCTAGACAAATAGTGACACACACCCAAACTGGCGGCAAAGAGATTATATAAATATCAGCACATACAATATGGCACGTACACAGTGGCACGTACCCATGAGAACTGTGGACAAGAATATCTCCCCAGGATCAGCCCACCACTGCAAAAGGTACCAAAGGTGCGAAGCTGAGCAATTAGCTAATCATAGCAAGCGCTTTAAAATAGGTGTCCCGAAATTAAAAAGAAAGGCCCCATTTTCCTCCTTACCAAAGAGCGTGGGTATACGCCCACGAAATTCGATATGATTTCCGCTTCCAGGTCATGCGCATGGCAAATCAAGCACACTAATGGCGAGCCAGAAACGCCCCGAACGAATATAGAATATGCCATTAAAGTGCAGAGTGAAGAGTACATGCAATCAAACGTGTAAATTGCTTTTTTCTTGGCTTATTACTTAACGCTTTAAAACCTTCTAATAAAGCACTCTGAAAGGTGAATTGCAAGGTCTATTGAATGACTGATACTTTTGACATTGACTGCTGAAAAGTTCATGCAGCTGCCGAAGACTTTAATGGCAGCTCCAATTTAGGGCCATTGATTGCTATATATGAAGTGCTATTTTCGAGAATTTTAGTATAAAGGAATACATAGAGGCGAACGTACGAGTACATGGGCGCTATAACTATTCCAAACTTTTCTATTCCATGCTGCAGTCAGCCCACCGCGATTGGTCAAAAGCTTTTTTGGACCACCCCCACTTCACCTGTCTGTTACGCGACGTCACGAAAACCGCTTTAGCTGCCTGTCTGATATGACGTGTACACACTGATTATGCAAAACTTGACCGAACAAGACAAAAACAGTTATTTCTGATTCGACGCCTTTTAAACTATTTCTGATTCGACGCCTAACTAAACTACAAGGCTGTCAATGTACTTTTAAATTTCCTTCATAATTGACTCTCTTTGTAAACAAAAGAAAGCCGAGCTTGCATAAATACGGGAGTAACACTCCGCAATATAATTTTAGCGCACCAGAAATGCTTCCTGCACGATACACAGTGCAGTGTATGTAGTTTGGCGTCTGTGCGACATTGTTTACCGTCGTTTCCACGCAATGCCGTGCAGCCATGTCTAGCAAAGCCTCCTTTCGAAAACTCACCTCTTCAACACTTTATGGAGTAGTACTACCTGCAGGCACAAAAACAAATTTGTAGTTTAGTGAGAGCTTTTATTAGGGAACATCTGTCTGAATGATTTCGGCATACACTGGATGACAGGCAGCAAACGTTGTTTGTTGGATTAGAGCAAGAACAAGCAACTAGGAAGAAGTTTGGCGCAGTCACTTTCTTTGAGAGCATGTTCAAAGAATAATGATGAATTTAATATCCCTGGCTGCGGTGGTTTCACGTAGGAAACGCAGAGGAAATTCAATGTAAACATTTGTTTTTGATTCGACGGGAACCAGTTGTACACGCATCAAATAATGCCATAACTGGCTGGGGGTGAAGCTCCGTTTTTGTTTTCTTGTATTCTGTGTGGTGTTGCCTGCAAGCGACTAAGTTAGTGCCAGAAACGATTCCGCAAGACATCGATAGAAGTGCACTCATAATTCGGAGGTGATTGGTGACGTTAGCGCGGTTAGCGATGTATCTCATGTGCGATTGGGGAAACTTCTGGGTTGGCTGTGTGTAATTACTAGCAGTACATACCCAGTGGCATATACTCAGAATGACAAAGCGAGCCCTTCATCCGCGGCCACTGAAAATGCGCACGCGTCCTAGTTCCAAGTGACCCAATTTACCGTCGGGTATTCAGTTCATCCACGCTTTCGCAAGGTGCATTCATGCGAACGTATAAGGGCTTCCAGCAAGTACGGACGCGAGCGCAAGTAAGAAGAAACGGACAGGACAGCGCTGGACATACAACTGAAGTTTATGGGGAATACATTCCACAAATCTCGGCCACACATGCGTATGTACCCAAGACCAATAACAAGGTTTATAGTAAAATATCAACAAAAGATATACACGTACACAAAATACAAGTCAAACCTCTTCCCGACAAAGGCAAAAAGTTCGCTCAAGTGAACGTGACCTTTTGTGGCCTGCCCCCTTAGGATTCATCGGCGGTTATGTCAATACCCATGCACAAGCTGTGGAACTGCTGGTAGATGTGCCACAATAGCACTCAAAATTGTGAAATAATGTAGAGCTAAACCTGTTCGGAATAATTCCTACTGACCATAATCGATTGGCATGAAGAAAGAGTCCACGATTGTAAGAGCATGCAAACACCACCTCTAGACATTGAACTGACAAAATTAATCAACAACTTTGGTTAATAGACTATCTGTAGATTTTATGAGCCAAAAAGTATGTATAAAAGGACTGCCTAATTCATTTGTGCAATAACATCCCTTTTCCTCACAGTATTCACGAGAAAATTTTCATGTTACTCAATAGGGCCAACTACTGCTAAATCAAATCAGAAAAATATTTCTTTCATGCCAAGAAAAAGCTTTTCTTGAATGTAAAATTCACTCTCTATTTTTAGCACACCTCTTTGACATCAAAACTAATTTTTTTCTTAGTTAATTTTTACAGGAAAATTGTAACTGTTCCTGCCCCGTGTTAGCACTTGCATAATCACTAGGCTGCAATTTTTGACATGAGAGAGGGCTTCTAAAGAGGACAAGGCTAAGCGGATCGATTCACGCAACAGCTAGCCGTGACGTCGTAAATTTCCTCTAATATTTAGGAGAATGTGAATTGTTAAAGCAAATCTTTATGTTTAAGAGAAGCGAAGGCTTAACCTAACAACTTCTTTTAAAAAGACGCTGAAGGAACGTAAGGAGTCGAGCAAGGTTTAAAGATTAGGCTTCTTAAGTAAATAACTATATAAAAAAATATTAAATAGATCAATAGATAAATAAAATTATATAAATAAAAATAGCTCTTGTAGCGAGACAATGAGGACAATGAAATATACCAGTGGCACCACCTGTTCTAGAGTATGGTAACCCTTCTATGGGATGTCAGCTTGTTAATTCACAAAGAGTGGCTACTTTCTCCCGTCACCGCGATCCACATCGTCCTCTCTCCTTACGACCACCGAAGCGGTAATTACCTTACCCCGCTGCGGCCGTAGAGACTCTACTTCACGCATCCGATATGCTGATCCCTAGCAGAACCGCAGAGCGATCCGCGCAAGCAGCATACCTGATGTCTCGAAGCAGTATGCTTCGTAATTAGAGTTAAATAAAAGTTTATAAAATACGTTACCGTGACAAAAAGGGGAGGTATTGCGGAGATGACGTCAATTGCTCTGTTTTGGTGCGGATCGTTAAAATTGGTGAGCAGCAGCGGGACCTTCGCCGGCAATTATCTATGCAACAAAGCTAGCCAGAAACGATGAGATTTTCAAACGAATAATCTAATAATCAAGCACGAATAACATTTTTCTTTCGTGTCACCTCAGGAATTTTAATGTGCGAAAAGCGGAAAACAAATAAGGATACTTTCAAAAATGTGATGTTACACTCCCTATTGGTACTTCGCTCACTCATCGCTTAATGCTTGGTTTGGGCGTTACTTCCTCGGCACGGTGGGTGGTCTTGAGGGAATGGAATCACAGTTGCTAAATTAAAATTTGACCCTGCTAAGAGGCAGTGCTGCTAATTGCTTCCTATTGGTGGGACACCCGGGATATTGAAATGAGCGCCCTCATTCGCTGTTTGACCTGAGTCACTCCTTAACGCTCCACCTCTGTTGCAGGAGTTTCACCGACCCTCTGTCCCTTGATACTGTGGCGTGCTATCTCGGCTCCAAAGTGAAAGAAGAGGGGGAGTTCGACAAGATGCTAGCGCCGAAAACACAGTCGCAGACACCTCCGCTGCCAGAAAAAGGAACCCTCCTTGACGGTTTGCCTTGCCTTCTGCGGCGGTGTTCCCAGCGGGATGGCGGAAGCCAAAGTCAAAGCGTAAGTAGTAAAGGCAAGGCGCAAAAGACCAGGACTTAGGGAGTCCTGGTCTTTTGCGCCTTGCCTTTACTACTTCAAGCATGAACCAACTAGCCCAAGCAAGAGTTTTACTCAAAGCGTAAGTGCGCTTCTTTTCGTGCTACAATTTCGCTCCTTTGTGAACAGATTTTTTTTCAGACTCTAATATTATTAAAACAAAATACACAAAACAAACATAGTTGGTGGTGATGAACCAGAAGCGATGGAAAGAGACGGCTGGCCAAAATCGACGCCAGAATAGAAGCGCGTGCCGTGGCTTCGTGTGCCATGGCCAGGCGCCGTCTTTATTTTCTTCTCATGCGGGTGCGCTTTGCTGGTACTCGGCGACGCCCAAGGGAGGGCGCTACATTAGGAAACACAAAGAACATTGTCACGTCAAATTTTGAGCAGGAAGCACTGGTACGCTAGGGGCAATCTTTCAGTATGCACAGGGTCCTGAATATTTGGCTGCGCGTGTTAAAAAGAGATTTTGCACTCTCCACTCCGCTGTTTTTGCTCAAATATTGCAGAACGACGGCATTTTGTTGTCTGATCCGTTCAGTGTAACACGTAGCAGGATTAGTCGCCATTTTCTTTTTTTTTAAAGACAAAAATGAGAAATTGTTTTTGCCTATGCGAAAAATGGCGTCTGAAAAGCCGACCCCGGCGGAGACCTGTGTAGCCGCCTGCCGGCAGCAGCAAGTAGGAGCTGCTGTCGCGTAAATAGCCTATTTCAAGATGCCGTTTCGTTGCCAAGCAGCTCCTTCCTGCTACTGCAGGCAGGCGGCGGCACAGGTCTGTGCCAGGGCCGTTTTCACACGCCATTTTTTCCATAGGCAAAAACTGTTTCTCATTTTTGTCTTAAGCAGGCAACTAATCGTGCCAAGTGTTATAGTGAACGAAGCAGACAATGAAATGCCGTCGTTCTGCAAGATTTGAGCCAGAACAGCGCAGCGGTGAGTGTAATTTTTATTTTTTTGAGCAAGTGCTGTCAAATATTCAGGACCCTGTACAAGTGTTCGGGCGAGAAGCGAAGTGCAACATGCGGTGGTCTGGGGAAGACCATACCATGGGTTGTGCGTGCACGCACGCGCGCACACACTCACACGCATACACCCACACACATACACACGCGCACGCACGCATGCACGTACGACACGCACGCACACGCTAAGTACGTACATACATAAACGCTCTTCTGAGCTCGGCCATTCCCTGTCTACGACTGCCACTGCTTGGCTTCCCACGCATCCAGTTTTTTTCAGTTTGACGCTCCAAATGCTAACATAATTAGAGGTCGGAAACAGCGTGCCTTTAACGTGAAGTTGCACTGAAAAAATGAAGACTTGTACGGGCAGCGGAATCCTGAACTTTCAATAAATAAAAAACACTGGCTTACGTATTTGCTCAGGTGTATAAAGGGCACTCGACAAAGGACCCCATCCATGGCACGAACAAAGCCGAGACCGAGCGAGCGCAAGACACGATGCCAGCGGACCTCGTTCCGCGTTTCACTGTGCCTTGTATATCTGGTTATATTATACGGTGCTCTAACGTAATGGCTTTAATGTATAGGACCCGCGTTGGTGACGTATGCGCGATGCTTTGGTGATGCGCTGCTAAGCCGGGATGTCCGGGACGAAACTCAGGAAGTGGCAACCACATACAGATAAAGGTTAAGCTTGGGAACACCCGTGTACCGGGAACAGGTTGCTCGTTAAGGAAGCCAAGGTGGTCAGAATCATTCAGGAGTCCCCCAATATGGCATGCTTCATAATCACATGGCGTTTTTGGCACGCAAAATACAACAATAAAATTTCAATAACTTTTAGCGTTGAAAACCTGCACATCGTTTCAACGTTTAGCGTTGAAAATGTGAACATCTCTTCTTCCGTGTTAAACATCGGACACACAAACAGAGTCTGCTGCGTGTTATCTCGGTTCGTTTAACTAAGATAAAGGGGATATGATCGGCACCTGCCGTTTTTCGGCGATTTTTGTCAATTTCTTATGTTTTTCCAACCTAAGAAAGAAGCCATAGATGTCGGAGGCGCTTGCTAAATACATTTCAAATAGAGAAACGTTGACCGAATTTAAGGAAAATGATTTACGTTGTCATTCGCTCGAATATAAATTTTTTGGCATTGACACCTTCGTTGAAGAACATTTTGCAAGGAACGTTCACAATTAACGAAATCTGCATAATTTTTTTAATTCCACAGGGAAATGAGATAAATTGCAACGATTGGACAAAACTCACACTGAAAAATTACTAGTTGCGGAGATAACGTTTCTTTTCCTAGGACAAATAGTGTTTTCAAAATCTAAGTCTTCAGTTGTCAGCCACCTTGCGCACAATTTATCAGGAACATATTTTCCAACACAATTTACCAATAACTTCATTGCGAAATCCTTCCTGGCATTTGAAAGAAGGAATCATGTCAATTAATCGATAAAGTACTATATGCATAATGTAAAGTTTTACAGGAGAAGTCACCGAGGAAAAAATTCGCTACGGGGACTTCCTAATGGACGATTCTCAAGCAGAATGCATAATTAGCAGGCAAGTGGAAATATATATGAGCATTAAAAATGAAGAGAATTAAACGTTATATCTACAAATTACTCTGAACCAATTGAGCTACCAGCAACAACCACGAGGCTCGCCCTCGTGAGCGGGGCTTGACCACGTTGTTTGCAAAGGTTAGCATACCGGTTTCCGCATTATCTCTGCTTTTTGTTCGAGGTTCATGAGAAATGAAGCGTTCCTGTATTCTGAAGCTTGCTCTAGAACATGACAACTGCGATGTACCAAAAAATTAAGAGGATTTGAACTACGATGAGCAATCTCGCTGATGCGGAAAAGCCCACTGCCTCCAACGATCGGTAATGCTATTTTCAGTGAATGTTCTAACTCTGCAGAGCCAAACGCGGTTCATCATCATCATCAGCCTGGTTACGCCCACTGCAGTGCAAAGGCCTCTCCCATATTTCTCCAACAACCCCGGTAATGTACTAATTGTGGCCACGCCGTCCCTGCAAACTTCTTAATCTCATCCGCCCACCTAACTTTCTGCCGCCCCCTGCTACGCTTCCCTTCCCTTGGGATCCAGTCCGTAACCACTAATGACCATCGGTTATCTTCCCTCCTCATTACATGTCCTGCCCATGCCCATTTCTTTTTCTTGATTTCAACTAAGATGTCATTAACTCGCGTTTGTTCCCTGACCCAACCTGCTCTTTTCTTATCCGTTAACGTTACACCTATCATTCTTCTTTCCATAGTTCGTTGCGTCGTCCTAAATTTGAGTAGAACTCTTTTCGTAAGCCTCCAGGTTTCTGCCCCGTACGTGAGTACTGGTAAGACACAGCTATTATATACTTTTCTCTTGAGGAATAATGGCAACCTGCTGTTCTTGATTTGAGAATGCCTGCCAAACGCACTCCAGCCCATTCTTATTCTCCTGATTATTTCCGTCTCATGATCCGGATCCGCCGTCACTACCTGCCCCAAGTAGGTGTATTCCCTTACGACTTCCAGTGCATCGTTGCCTATTGTAAATTGCTGTTCTCTTCCGAGACTGCTAAACAATACTTTAGTTTTCTGCAGATTCATTTTTAGACCCACTCTTCTGCTTTGCCTCTCCAGGTCAGTGAGCATGCATTGCAATTGGTCCCCTGAGTTACTAAGCAAGGCAATATCATCAGCGAATCGCAAGTTACTAAGGTACTCTCCATTAACTTTTATCCCCAATTTTTCCCAATCCAGGTCTCTGAATACCTCGAGTAAACATGCTGTGAATAACATTGGAGAGATCGTATCTCCCTGCCTGACGCGTTTCTTTATTGGGATTTGTTGCTTGCTTTATGGAGGACTATGGTGGCTGTGGAGCCGCTATAGATATCTTTCAGTATTTTTACATACGGCTCGTCTACACCCTGATTCCGTAATGCCTCCATGACTGCTGAGGTTTCGACAGAATCAGACGCTTTCTCGTAATCAATGAAAGCTATATATAAGGGTTGGTTATATTCTGCACATTTCTCTATCACCTGATTGATATTGTGAATATGATCTATTGTTGAGTAGCCTTTACGGAATCCTGCCTGGTCTTTTCCTTGACAGAAGTCTAAGGTGTTCGTGATTCTATTTGCGATTACCTTAGTAAATAGTTTGTAGGCAACGGACAGTATGCTGATCGGTCTATAATTTTCAAGTCTTTGGCGTCTCCTTTCTTATGAATTAGGATTATATTGGCGTTCTTCCAAGATTCCGGTACGCTCGAGGTCATGAGGCATTGCGTATACAGGGTGGCCAGTTTCTCTAGAACAATCTGTCCACCATCCACCATCCAAACGCGGTATTAGAGCCCCTAATCTAAATTGCAAACGCTAGAAATACAGCTTTTCCCATGTTTAGAGCTCCTTTGAAGATGGAGTTGTGTGATGTCGCTATGAAGCCAGGCCGATTTTTATAGGCGGAAGGTTAGTTTGGCGGCGCGTTTGAAGCACTTATCATGCTCGTTGCGGCTCGAAATCTGCGGAACATTTTTCTATATATACGAACCACTTTTCCGTGGAAAAATATAAAAAACAATAGTCAACAATGATTACAATACTCCCTAATGCGAATTTTGAGCGCAGCTGGTTAAGTGCTTTGAATTTGTGATATATTTTAGCAAAGAATTTGATTTTGAATGTCAGGGTCCTCTCAACGGTGGCGTTAGAGCCTCTTCTCCTCTGGCAGCTATTTTAGCACCTGCGGTAGACGAATCGCTTCTACTGGTTGCGTCGCTCATTGTTCAGAAACAACCGGTTCGCACTATTTCGTATTATAATTTTTGTCACGTGGTAGCGATTGTGAAGAACGACACAGGGTGCAAACTGTGAGTTACAATTTTAGCCCTTTATTGGGCGAACTTGTACCCTGCAAAACAAGTAACACTCAAGCACAACGACAGTGTTGAGAGGAGTTGGCAATCGTTGAAAATCTGATCTGCGGTTCAAGCGCCTCGGCTTCGATACGTGACTCGTCGAAAGTTCGAGTGTAATCGCCAGTGCTCGTTTGGCTTCCAGAAAATGCTACACAGTTTGCTTCACGCATGCAATCACATTGCGAGACGCTTCGGTGACAACAGTCAACAGAGAGAATTATCGATAACATTCGAGAAACTTCCGATACATGCAGACGTGTCGTGCCTCGATAGTTAAGGCTTAACATTTTTAGCCGGTGAAAAGCCGTGAGAAGCAGAAATGAACAGACGACGCGTGGTACACTGGCGCCATCTCGTAACGGAGAACGTCTTGCACGGCACTGCGCTTTTCTTCTTACGCTTTCGCCATACCTTCCTTGTCCGCTTTCCTCCTAGCGCTTTTTTCGCTATGATGCGCTTTCATCTCCCGCGCGCTCCGTTTTCCCTATTTCATCGTTCCTTGGGCTTGATTCCTCGGTTACGCCGAAGCTTTCCGCATGAACAGGCGCCTAATAGCTGCGCTTTAAAACGCTTTCTGAAGGTACTTGCCTACTAACCCCCTTTAAAAATTGACGCTTGGTGAGAATTATGACATTGCTTTGTTCGCAGAGAGGCAACCTGGACCGATATTACTGCCGCTGCCATCCGAGTTCCGTATGGCCTGCGCAAAAGGACGCAAGAGATCCTTAAGGCAGCATCGTCGGAGTTTGCTGAGTGAGTGTTTGTGCTTCAACATTGATACCGATGAACCATAGCGCACGCACACACACGCATGCGCACAAATGGGATAAAAAAAGGGCCCAGAGGCAACTACAGTAGCCGCTGACGCACAAATCGAAGCAACCACTAAGAAAATGGTTGCCAATGAAGGTAGAAGAAGGTAAAGTAAACGGAAGCGCTGAAGCGTGTGTAAATGCGCCTGCATGGGCGTCTCGCTCAGCCCTTCGCTGCGCTGCCATAAACAAAATAAAAGAGCAGACTAGCGCTGCCAAATTTCTAATGAGTACGAGACCCAGCATGAAACATTTCTATTCTTCACGTGAGAAAGTTGTGGCGCCCAACATATGGTTTTAGGGCAAATAGTCGAAACAATGTCACAATACCACTTACTTATTTTATTTCATTTTTGGTACAGGTCACAAGGATACCAAGTCGCACTGAATACCGCTATAATACTCAACTTCATTCACACAAGGGCCGATTTTGATGCGGTTAGTATCTCTTCATGGCATGCAAACTCCGAGCTGCACGGAATACATCCCCGTGAGGAATCTTCTTTATAAATCAATGGAATTGTTGCCTGCACAAACAGCTAGGACAGAGCTGATATATTTTCATAAAAGGTGCTAAATAAGCAAGATAGTTAGCCTAACAATGCCAGAAAGTAAACGTAATATTCCTAATGTAGAAAAAATTGAATTTGAAGATTCGGCTTATACGAAATTATATTGGGGCATCATATCCCCGCGCCTCGTTAGGAAGATGGCTGTTGACTTCCTTCATATTCAGGACGAGAAGTCTCACAATGTGATTGAATAAATTCTACTTTTGGTGAAGCAACGCTAGTTGCTACTTTTTAAGTCAGAAATGATGAAAGTAACCACACATGAATTTTATAAGGGGCATCAGTAGTCGGCAAACCAATTACTATTGCAGAGGAGCGTCAGCTTCTGCCTAAAACGTGTGTTGTAAAGTCACGCAACATGTCTGAAATTTGTGTGTTCTTTCAAAACGATGAACAGAAATTTTAGCGTGGAAGATTACCAGGGCAGGCAGAATTAAACGCTAAAACAGGGCCAGTCATCCCGTTGTAGCCAGCTGGTGCTAGCTGCCTTCGACTAGTCTGGATACTAGAGAACTTTAATAATAATGTCAACACCGTTGAAGCAACCGCAATGTCTTCGATGCCCGAGCGATTATTTGGAGCACCTAGCATCGTGTGTGGCCACGTCAGATGAACAATGAACTAGGATTATAAGAAACAGTGTTTAACCTCTCAAGAATTAACGACAACGTCACACCTACACCAAAGATTGTACGTATACGAACGAATCTGAATATGGGATTGTGCATGTGGGAATGAACACTATATTGAAGATATTTATTGGTAGAACGTTTTTTTTCTACCGTGCGCAATAACATATCCAGGTTTGTCTGTGTACAGTCCTTATCATATTGACCTTCACCAGGTATTATCAGCAGGGTGGGCCCCGAGCAGTGGTACTTATATTTATATCAGAAATAGCACGCCACAGAAGCGCTTCAGTGGTGGAGCGCTCATCTTAGCTTGATGTAAACCGCGAATAAGAAAGCCCGTGCTGCCGCTACTTTGTGCTAGCATACCTGCAGTATTCATCTTTTCCAAAGGCACTAGCGCCTTTGCTCCACCTAGTAGTAGTGTGGCATATAGAAATCTACGTTGCATACCCACCTATTTTAGCTAGCATCATCGAGCTAGAGAAAACAAGAATAACAGTGCCGATGCGAGTTGCGCTTGATCGGCCCACTCCTGCAGAGCATAGATTTTTCTACTTGAACTACTAGAGGGAACTCTGGCGCTGCGATCACTCATCCACCATGGGAATGAGGATTACAATGTATATTTGCCTGCTATTCGTGTTTGCTTCGTCAAAAGGTCTTCTGGCTCTGTTTATTACATTTTATGTGCCTTACTTGGCCTAAGTTTCAAGGCAATCTATACTTTTCGGAATGCAGAAGGCGATAAGACTCATCGAACCGGCATAATCGCTAGCAATTGCGGCGGTTCTGCCTGACGAGGTGGGTAACTCGCAGTGCTCGTGATACGGCCAAGCGTATCATAGCGCTGGCTTAACGAAGATAAATTCTTAAGCGTGTTCTTGCAACTTGCCTATGCGTGCTTCCATCGCGTGGTGGTTTCAATTTCAGGCAACTGTGCTAAAAATCCTGTTTTCGAATTCTGCTGTCGGATAATTTTAACGCGAATAGCACTCTTTGCTCACTTTTGCCGTTTGAGCCTATCCATCTACGTACCCTGTCACCTCGACCCAATGGCCAAAGTTGCCTATCTGCTTAATTGGGACACTAGGCATGTGCTCCTGGTCGTGATGTGTCGTGGTCGCTACATTGTCGTCACTTCAGCTCAGCTTCGTACATGGTACCCTATGCTCGACAGGCCATGATCATTGCGCCTTCTATCCCAGCCCAGTGGTCCAATTTTAATAGCTAGGGCCTCTATGAATGGGTTCGTGGTTGTTGCATCACGTTCATTCGAGCTTTGTCACTCGACACTCGTCGTGCCATTGTTTTCACGTCATCGCCCTCCACAGTCTTCATGCATTCCTTGTCACACTGCTATAGTGATGCTATTGAGGACCTTAAATCATCGTCATTCTAGCTTCGTGTTTTGAGTCTCGTCATGCTACCTTGTTACTCATTCTGCGACCTAGTTTTCCAAGTTGTCTCAAAATAGTGCTACAAGCCATGTGCATAGCCATGTTAGTGCCATGGTAGTTGCATCGTCGTGTTTCCAGCTTTGTTATTCAAATCTTGTGATGCTCTTTAGTGGGTCCATACTGTCATCATTTAATCGTATTTACGCCGTCCTCGTCATGTCGTCACCGTCAGTCATCGTCACACCATCCTTGCCATGGATGTTTCGTAATACAGTTATTCTTAAGCCATTGCCATCATAGGCTCATCGACATTTCCTTGTCCTAATGTCATTGTCACAAAATTGTCGTCTCTGCATCGTAGCCATACACTCGCTTCATGCATTTGTTGTCATACCATCGTCCGAATGCCCTCGCTGTCGTTTCCTTCTCATCACTGTAACATCCAAATGTGACTCTCGTCATGCCGTCGTCGTCATACCGCGGTCATTATGCCATCATCGTCACATTGTCATTTCACCATTGTCATCACTTCAGTATCGTCATCAAATTATCATCGTGCCTTCATCGTCATACCACCATCGTCGATCCATCGATGTCGTTCCTTGTTCGTCATTCCATTGTAATCAGCCAGCCGTCATCCATCATGATTATGCGCCCGTTGTCATACCATGAGCGTCATTGCGTCGTCTTCGCACAAACGCTGTCATGCATTCACTGTAATATTATTGTCGTCCTGCCGTTTCGGGAGTGCCATTGTCATTTCCGCTTTTTTATCCGGTTGTTGTCATACCGTTCTCGTTACGCCATCGTCGTCATACAATCGTCGTCACGTTGTCGTTGTCATACCGTCTTCATAATTTAAAAAAACGACATCTCATTGTCATCATGTCATCGTGGTTATGAGCTTTGTCGTTCAATCGATATCATTCTTTTTATCATTTCGCCGTCACTGCATCAGTATCATACTATCGTGTTTATGCTTTTATGTTCATAGACCACCTTCGGATTCGAGTGCCATAGCAAAGTGGGACGTTATCGGAGTATGTAGTGTATAGGCGAAAAAAGGAAAGTCTAATAATAATTGCTATATGCGTTTAATATATGGATGGGTGTATGGAATAACTTTATTGAAAGGTCCTGCGAGCTATGGGGCGCAAAGCCCCATAGAGCGGGCTACTCCCACGTTGGGACAGGGAGATTTTTCCTTACCGCATCGTGGGCTCGCTGGACGGCCCATAGCTGCTCCACCAGGTCCGTGTTGCGTGGTGCTTCTTGTAGCCTGGCGTAGTTTGATTCTTGTTATCGTGGGTCTGACCACACAGCCAGAACAAGTGATGTACGTCTAGTGCACTAAGGCAATTTTTGCAATATGATGTGTATAGCTCAAGCATGCAGTGATGTAGTCAGTTCTTCATGGGGTACGTGGTTTGAAGCATTCTGAACGTGAGGGGTTGAGGCCTGGTGAGCTTATCGGGAGGCGTGCTGTATATTCGGCGCTCTAGACAAAAGTGCTTTGTGATCTCGTTCTATGTGGAGGCAGGGTCCCGATTCTCGCTAGGATTGTCACGGCCAGAATAGGTGGCGTCGCGCACTCCTGTGAGCCATCTCATTGAGATTGGGAGGGGAGTCCTTGATCTCTCCGAGTCGTGCCGGGAACTTGCAGACGCTGTGATGCTGCAGCGGTGCGGATGTATTGTCTTTTTGTAGCGCTTGTCTTGCAACGGCTCCTGTCTGAAAGGCTTTCACGGCTGAGCTTGAATCGCTCTAGAGGTGGGTGGTGGTCGGGTCTGTGAGAGCGAGTGCGATGGCGACCTGTTCTGCTATCTTGGACTTGTGGGTCATGACTGTGACAGCGTTTGTGACTTGACCTTGCTTATTGACCGCAGTGACAACGAAGGCATTTCTGGATGGGTACTTTGCCATGTCTGCGAAAAAGGCTAGGATCTTCTTATCACATATTTCGAGCAGGATAACTGATCCGCATGCCAGCCTTCTGGGTTGATGGTGCGCGGGGTTTATGTTACGCGGGAGTGGACGAATCATGTAGAAGTTGAGTGTGTCCGTCGGAACGCTTTGATATAGATTCTCCATTGCTGTGGTATCATGACCTAGTTTGGTTACGATTTCTCTACCCGGTTTGATTCCGAGGGTCTTGTCAATTGAGCCTGTTTTTGAGCGTCGGCGATTTCTTCAAGTGTGTTGTGGACCTCCAGTTGCAGCAGCAGCTCCGTCCTGGTGCTCTTGTGGATTAGCAGCGCTAGTTTGACTAGCTGCCTCAGTTGAACATTGAGTTTGTCCTTCTCCGCTACCTTCCATCTGTGCATGGCGGCCTCGTACGTGAATTGGCATAGCGCGAAGGTATGTGTTAGCTTGAGGATATTTTCTTCCCTAAGGCCGTGTTGTGTGTTTGCTATGCGTCGTAGGAGATTCATGGCATTATTCAAATTTCTCGCGATCTTCTCCACTGTTACGGCGTTAGAGCCTTTGCTCTCATTGAGCATGCCGCGGACTCTGATTTTGCTAACGTGCGGAATGGCTCCTCCATCTTTTGTTCTTTTTGTTACGTGTTGCGCCAGGTGTGCCGAAAGGATCAGAGAAGTTCCGGGTGAACGACGTTTATTGACCCATGCTTGTGGGTGGAGGCTCGCCAAGAAAGAGAGGGGCGCTAGCAAGGGGCACTCTGCTTTTAACACTTAGTGGCGCATGCGCACTTCGCAGAGTGCTCTTATCAAGATGAGCGCCAGCCGACACAACACCACCTCCCCTTTTAATGGAGCACATCGTCATTTGGAGTCCAGCTTCGAATCTATCTGGTGGTCGATGATTTCGCATGGGGTAGCGTCTTGTCTCGGCGGGTGCTGGTGTTGCCTGTTGCGCAACCGGAGTTACCATGGTCGGTTGTGGACTGGAAGGAACTGGTGCGCCAGCAGTCTCAGGATAAACCAGGAACTCGCTTGTCGTAACTTCGCCAGCTGTTCCATGCCTAGGGGTAACGTCCTCTGCCAGCCTCTGTAGCAGCTGAGCCTAGTGACGACGCCAGGTGAAGGTGCCCCTTGGGGTGGTTGCACGTACTTGGAAAGAGAAAGGTCCTGTTTGAGCGACAATCACAGCGGGAGCCCACTTTGGTTGTGCAGAAAAATTACGTGCTAACACGCTGTCGCCTACAAAGAAGTGACGCTAGCGACACGGACGACTTAGGGCCTGAGTGCACCGTCTGTGAGCTACTACTCTTTCTCCCACGGAAGGCTTTACGGCATATAGCCGACTGCGTAAGCGTCGTCCTAGAAGCAATGCCGCTGGCGATTCACGAGTCGTTGCATGTGGCGTGTTGCGATACGACAGCAAACATTTATGCAGCTTTACCTGCAGTGTTCCGCCTGTGCCATCTTTGCGCAGCGCATTCTTTAAGGTCTGGACGAAACACTCTGCCAACCCATTGGAGCTGGGGTGGTAGGGAGGCGTGAGGACGTGCCGCGCTCCCATTGCCTGCACGAAGTGCTTGAACTCCTGCGAAACAAATTGAGGTCCAATATCGGAAACAATTGTTTCAGGGAAACTAAAACGTGAGAAGAGCTCAGTCAAACAACGAATCGTGCTTTCTGTTGTTGTCGATCTCATTTCAAAAACCTCTGGCCATTTAGAATGTGCGTCGACCACCACTAAAGGCATAGTATTCTGAAAAGGTCCCCCAAAGTCTACGTGAACACGCTGCCACGGTGAAGTCGGCCATGACCATGGGTGAAGAGGTGCGTTGATTGGAGCGTTACGTTGCTCTTGACAACTAGCGCAGCTTTTGATACGAAGTTCGAGGTCCGCCTCAAGAAGTGGCCACCACACGTAGCTGCGTGCGAGTTCTTTGCTGCGCACAATGCCGGGATGTCCGTCATGGAGTTCGTCGAGAACCAACCCTTGCAGCTTTGCGGGCACGACTAGTCTTGCGCCCAGCATGACGCATCCCTGATGCACCGTCAGTTCGTTGCATCTGCGAAAAAAAACGCTTCAACTGTTCATTCTTTATCGACGCAGGCCATCCTACATTTGTGAATTCGTTCACTTGACAAAGAATTCGGTCTTTACATGTGGCAGCCGCGACATCTCGTCTAGAAACAGGCAACGAGTCCAATTGCAACAAATAAAACGTTTCTTCCGTTTCTTTGGTTTCCGCTTTAAGATCTGGCAGCAGCAGACGCGAGCAGAAATCGGCCTCCACGTTCTCGCTCGATTTCTAAAAGATAAGATTGTACGAGTAGGCTGCCAATGTAACGGCCCAGCGTTGCAAACGAGCTGCCGCGATGGTGGGAATCCCGGTTGTCGAGCCCAATATTGTTTGAAGAGGCCTATGGTCTGACCAAGGTGAATGAGCGCCCATAAAGGTTGAAGTGGAACATCTTTACATCGAAAATGATGGCTAACGCTTCTTTCTCCAGTTAATTGTATTTCTTTTCCGCTTCAGATGGCGTTCGTGAAGCGTAAGCAATGGGCCGTACCGTTCCGTCATCGAAGACATGAAATAGGACTGCTCCTACACCATACTGAGACGCGTCGCATGACAGCCTAAGTTGTCTTTCAGAGTCATAGTGGGCGAGCGTAGGTGGTTGTGCCAATAGCACTTTCACTTGGTTGAACGATTCTCTAGCATGCTCGTCCCAGTGCCACGCTACATTTTTTTTGCAGAAGTCTGAAAAATGGTTGAGCTATCGTTGCTAACTGGGGCACGAACTTGCTGTAATAGTTGACAACGCCCAACGAAGACTGAAGCTGCTTCTTTGATTTCGGCTCTGGTACCTGGAGAAGTGCGTCAACTTTATCCGACAATGGGGAAATGCCTTCAGCGCTGACTTTGTGCCCAAGGTAGTGAAGTTCGCTTTGAAAAAACGAGGACTTCTCTTTTTTTACCTTGACACCTCGGCTTTGAAGCCGCTCCAGCAGTGCTTCGAGATTAGCTAAGTGGTCTTCTAGTGTTTTCCCAGTTACTAAAATATCATCCTGGTAGCAGCAAACACCCTTGAGGTCCTTCAACATCGTGTCCATTATCGTTTGGAAAATCCCCGGTGCGGAAGAGATTTTAAAATGTAATCGATTGACGACAAACAATCCCTTGTGCGTGTTCAAGGTTAGGTATTGCTTTGAGGCATCAGATATGACCACTTGCTGACAAGCGCGATTCAGGTCGATCTTTGAAAAATGTGTGCCTCCAGACAGAGCCGCGAATAAGTCATCGACCTTCGGCAAGGGGTAACGTGTGACGTCAAGGCACGGATTCACTGCCACTTATTAATCACCACAGAGGCGTATGCCACCGTCTTTCTTGATAACTGGTACCACTGGCATTGCGTAATCTGATGTGGCAACGGTCGTTATGATGCCCATTTTTTCCATCTTCTAAAGTTCAAGCTCAACCGCCTTTTGTAGTGCGAACGGCACGTTCCTTGCTTTGAGAAACCTCGGTGCCTGATTAGGCTTGAAATACAGCTCGGCCCTTTCTTCTGTAATCATGCCTAAGTTATCTTTAAATAGAAAGTCGTACTTTGCGATCAAAGCGTGCAGCCTCTCCTTTAAACGACAAGAAAAAGGCAGCTCTGACCTTGGCAGATGGTGGACGTTCCAGATTTCGCTCCACTCCAGCCTAATTGCCTGAAGCCATTCCCGACGCAGCAACGGCGGCCCCTCCTGGTCGACGACGTATAGAGGAAGGCTCGCCTTGTTGCCACCGTGCTCCACCTTGACTTGTAGGACGCCTTTTGGGATCACCAGGGCTCCTGTATAGGTGCAAAGCTTCACTTCCGTCGGGTTGAGCCTGGCTGATGAAAGAAATTGGCGGTATTGTTTGAAAGGCATGACTGTGACGGCGGCACCTGTATCTAGCACTATAGGGACTGTCACATCATTTACTTTCATCGGTACCATGATGGGCTCAATACTGGGAGCAGACAGGCCCTTTACGGCTACCACTTCCGAGCGGGATACCACTGATAACGTTTTTACAGAATCCTTGATGGGGCGTTTCCCACGCGACGTACCGGAGGTGCTAGGGCAAACTCGTTGCAGGTGCCCCCTTTTGTTGCACTTATAGCATTTGTCATTTAAGTAGGAAGACGCTTTGCCGGAATGTTTCGGCGACCCACAGCGAAAACATGCCTGCGACTGGACAGTCGAAGTCGCCTGTACCTTATGCATGGGTTTGACTGTTGATACACCTGTACGGGCTTCCACAGTGCTTTTCGATGCCGTCTCCATAGGTACAGCGTGCTCTACCGCTCTCTGAAACGTAAGCTTGCTATCCTCCGTGAACAGCACTCGCTGCACATCCTCTTAACAAGCCGCAGACAAAGCGATCCCGGAGGGATTCATCTAACACGCTTCCAAAATCACAGGTTCGTGCTAGCTTCCGTAGCTCGGCAACGTAATCAGAAATGGACTCGCCTTCGACTTGCTGCCTCCTGTGGAACTTTGCTCACTCGCCAATGACCGACAGTTTCGGCGACAGATGGTCCCCCAGTGTCTTCTTTTGTACCTCGAAGCTCTTGGCTGAAGGCAGCTCCGGGGAAACCAGTGATTTCAGAAGACTGTAGGTACTGGGGCCTATGATTCTCAGGAATGCATGTACTCTGTCACCTTCGGGAACGCGTTTGACGATAAGAAAAGACGTCAGCCGTTCTTCGTACGACGCCCAGTCATTCGTGGAAACGTCGAATGGTTCCATCTGGCCCAGTTGAGAAGCAAGCTGCGTCGAACCTGCACTGGCAGCACTCTTCAGTCACTTCAGCAGCACTCTTCAATCATCGATACTGAACAGAGGCTGAATGCCGAGGACACTTGCCTTCCTTGACGCTGCGCAACTCTTCAAAATCCCATCCTCGTTGCCATGTGTTACGTTTTGCGGCAGGCGTGCCGAAAGTATCAGACAAGTTCCGGGTGAACGATGTTTATTGACCCGTGCTTGTGGGTGGAGGCTCGCCAACAAAGAGAGGGGGGCTAGCAAGGGGCGCTCTGCTTTTAGCACTTAGTTGCGCATGTGCACTTCGCAGAGAGCTCTTATCAAGATGAGCGCCAGCCGACACAACACTCTTGTTTTATATATTTGACTTCAGGAATAGGATCTGACGCTTCATTCCTCGATTGCTTAGTCGCATTACGAACGATTGACATTGTGAAATGAGCTCCGTCATAACTGTTATTAATCTTTATTGAATTGTTTAAAACCCAGTAAGTACTTTGTTGAAAATGATCAGTTGGCAAAGTCGCAAAGCCATTCAAGGACAGAAGGACGAAGTATACTCAAATCCATGCAGTACGCCTCATTCACGTGCTCATTGAATCACCCAGCCTGCAACTCTCGTAGACACTCGTGCCGGAGTTATCTCTAGTAATTTTTGTATGAAATTCTACGCTGCGAAGTGTTGGCGTCGAATGCTAAGTGTTGGCTGCTCCGCGAAGCGCTGGTGCCCATATTGACCACATGGAGGGGCAAGTCTGGCTCTCTGAAGGCATCCATTTACCGTAAGTCAAAGTGTTACCATATTTAGCGCCAGTATCGTAAGCTTCAACATTAAAGAGCAGTAATTTTCACGGCACCACAACCATTGCGTAGCATGCTCTGTGTGTACACGGGTCTTGCAGACAGCAGTATATGCCTCTGTGGTGTGCAAGCCGTATACATTACGCATCCGCAATTATGTGCAGCAAGCGTCAGTCACCTTTCGCGATTGTCTAAAACATGGGCCAGGCTATGCCCTCTCTCATTTTAGAGGCACTAAAATTGACATGCACGATAAGAAAGGCGTAGCAAATAACAGAAAAAAAACATAGATGTCAAGGCAAATTAGGCAGAAAATAATAACGTGTAGCTTAATAGCCGAGTCGGTGGAAAAATACTGGGTGGAGCCAGAAAACCAGTTTTACAATGCATAGCGAGCATGAGCACTTGAAAGTTACTGTGTGCATGGTTGATAGCTGCCATCCGGAGTACAGTTACAAAGGACCCATTGTAAGCCATAACGAAAGGCGTGCCGGCGTAGCACATTCCACGAGCACGCCCACTTTCGTCGTTGCCCATACGGCATGAGTAGAACGGAGCACTATAGAACGGAGTAACAAGCCCTGGTAAACACGCGGCAAGTGAGTATGGAAGGCGATGAAAGGGAACCGAAAACTAGAAGATGACTTAAACCGAGGCAAAGCTATTTCGGTAATGTTAATATGCGCATCTCTCTAACACGTACTGATAACACAGTAATAGATATACCCCCCCCCCGCACACACACGCATCATTAGCATGCATAACATATTCCGCACCACGCCGACAGCCATATCACTCTACGCATATCTTGTGTAGATAGGGTGGATCCCGCAAAATTTTTTCGTGTTCAGTGTAGAAACACGTGTTGCTGCAGGCTTTTGCGTGCCATTTCATGGTCATGGGAGCTGCAGTGCGGTGTTCATGGATGCTTCGCGTCGTCTGTTTCCCGAGAGAGAGAGAGAGAGAGAGAGAGAACCATTTTTATGTTTGCCCGGCATAGGGCCAAGGGAAGGGGAAGAGGTGGCAGATCCTCTCCTGTCTTCGTCCCCCTTAAGGACAGGAGCCCTTGCGCCCCGGCGGCGTCTTCAACAATCCGGACACGTCGGACTTGCACTTCCGGGTGAGAGCTGAGCAGCGCGCTTCCCACTGCTCCAGAGACCTGATTTCTAAAGAGTGATCTTTCTGTTGGACGTGACTACGTTTGAGGCGGCACGACCAAACCATGTGCTGAAGGTGTGCACTGCGTTGCAGATTTTGCATTCGGGTGTATACAGTCCTGGGTAACAGTGGCTGTAAGCTACAGGGTTACGGAAGATGTTCGTCTGAAGCAAACTTCATGCCACTGATTGCCGCTTAGTTAAAGTTCTGTGTGCTGCAGGATACTTGGCCTTCACATGTTTACAGTGATAAAGGATGACCTGATAGCACAACAGCCTGTCCCTCCGCAACCGGCGAAACGAGGGAGCGTCAGCGTGGGAAAGGTTGCCGTTGACTCAGTTGGTTAGACCTCGAGCCGCGTTGTGCGCGTCGCGCGGAGTGGGCCGGCGCTCAAGCCATTTGGACCCCCATGACTCGGTTGCCGTGAAAACCGGTCAGCAGGTCAGCAAGATTTCGAGTGCTTCGGACGACACATGCCCCCTTTTCGAAATGTGGGATGGCCGACTTGTAGTCGCTCACATTGACACAATGAATTCGTATTTGCAAGATGCCGTCATTGCCATGGTAATGGCCGCCTCCTCCCCAACTTCCGGCGACGTCGTGAGCTTATTGTATTTTAGGTGCCGCGTCAACGCGAATCCGGAGTGCGGCTTTCATTGCCGCACCGATGTGCACGCTCCCAACGTACTCGCATGGACGTACATAAGGCGACGTTCCATTTGAGCGTCGAAGCATGTGTTGTCCTACAGAGCCAAGTCTGCAAGGTGATGTGCTACTGAGCGCCAGTCCGTACGGGAAACCACAGCCGCACTCAGTCAACATACGGGACCGCCACCACTACAGTAAGGGCTATCGGACGATTCAGTTGCCAACAGCACCCGTCAATCTGTGCCCACAGAATAAACAGAAAGTAAAAGCCATTGGACGAAATGCGTACGCAGGGCATGAACACCTTTGCCGGCCCCGTTCATTCAAAAGTGAGGAAGTTGAGAGCAAATAAGAGAGGTATATCGTATGCTCATTGAATATCTACTTGTACTAAGCCTTTTAGGAAATTCGTTTCGGTAAGATTTGCCTTGCAATCCACGCAACTCCTTTCAAGGGATTTTTGAAGACTCTCAGAAGACTCTCTGTCTGATGGCCATTTTATAGTTTAGCAAGCAGCATACTCCTCATTTCCATCAAATGTTAACTCAGTGTGATATACAGTTCTTCATAACTGTGGCAAGCATTGCAGATAATATGCGTTAGACACCCTGGACGCTCAAATAGGTAACTTTCTACTAAGGCTGTAATAATAACACACAGAAAAAACAAGTATCCTCCATCTCACATAGTAAAATATAAGCAACTTGTATCGCTATTTTAACCAAGGGTATACCGAAAACCAGCTACGCGTCCCGTATAACACCTGCAAATTGGGAGAATACAAAAACCCCATAATTGTTTTCAAACACATAATTTGTGCAAACACTTGAAATTTCTGGCACACTCCACCAACAGAATCGTTCCCAGTTTCTTTATACATATATTTGGCGTGTTCTTTAAACCTCCGAGGGGAGCGGGACAATCTATAAGTGGTTCAAATATTGCATGTAAGTTGAAAAAGCGGGTTGGGCCGCTTTTATTTATCACTAATCGGCCATAATAGTTTACCATTTTACCTATATTACCATTTTACCTATATATCACAGTTCACCATTCGTACTGTCCTTAAAAATACAAACTTCTCAGGTGACACGGTTATTCTATAAAATAGTGAAAAGAGCAAACAATGTTTTTCATTGTTTCTAATGCTGTGAAAATTGGGACGGATAAATAAAAACGGCGTTTGTGCAGTTTATGCAATCGCACTTGGGCAATCGCAGCGAGGTTACGTAGCGATGCTTCGAAAAATGCAGTTGAACACATTGTGTTCCGACAGAAATCTTGAAATTTAATCAGTCAATTAAATTGCCACCAATGGGAAACTTCCTATTCCTATTGTTATGGCTCCCATTTCAAGAGACACCATGTTTTGCGACATACTGAAGAGAGATTATAATGCATGATTTAGCATCGACGAGTTCGGCACTGGAACGTGAACTCAAAAGCAAGAATACCAGCGTTTTACTTTATAAATTGCATCACCCATTGTAGGTAACTTTATGCATATGAAACATTAAGGATCAACTTATTTGATTGGAATACTTTATTTCGTTTACATAAAGCAACTATTCGTACTTGATCATAACACTAGATCTTTGTGAAGCAAAGAAACGCTTGATTTCGCACAACCACAAGTTAGGAAACAATATTGCGAAAGAAAGACAGACAAATACCCAAACCTATGAGATTTTACCTGAACAACATGACAAGAGCGTAATACAACCTTTACCAAGCAACGTGGACGTGGATGTGGACATCTTAAGCTCTGTGATAAATGACACAGCTTTTCTTCCTCCAACGCCTGAATTTTATTTCTTGAACACAGGTAAAGTTTTAGTGAAGTATGAATGTCCTTCAGCTGTGAATGTATGGAAACTACGTTTGTAATCTGGCTGCTGAATGCCGAAGAAGAGCAGCAGCCATGTGAAGACATGTCATAAAGGCTTTGCACAGAAATCGGTGCACAGAAAAAGAATACTACAGAAAAAGCAAACATCGAGCTTTTTCAGTGCACACGTGCATGAACGGAACATCCTGCCGCACACCACGCAATGTAAAGGTGCAAAAGGACGAAAAACCAAGTGTACGTGGCACAAGAATGAAAGAACCTTGAAGAAGAAATCGGGGTAGGGGCTTGGCCGTGAACCATGCTCACCGAGTAACGCAAAAAACAGGAGCGGCTTCGCTTCGATAGAAATGGTTCATCCCCTGCGGTGCATAGCCAATCAAGCTCGGCGCCTCCGCTTACACGCGACGGTGCTCTTTTCACCGTTAAATTTTCTAGGGCTGGCCTACCTCGGAGAATAATTTATGAAGGGAAAGTAGGCTAAAGCGTCTGTGTAAGAGCCCAGAGGAATAGAGCTCACCGAGCGGTTTGGATAAAGCAGGGCAGAAGAGCCCGCGTTTATTACAATCGACCTCACGTGCCAGGCCGTCATAACATATTAGACTTCGGGCCTTCAACTTATCGACCCGCCGTGGTTGCTCAGTGGCTATGGTGTTGGGCTGCTGAGCACGAGGTCGCGGGATTGAATCCCGGCCACGGCGGCCGCATTACGATGGGGGCGAAGTGCGAAAACACCCGTGTACTTAGATTTAGGTGCACGTTAAAGAGTCCCAGGCGGTGGAAATTTCCGGAGTCCACCACTACGGCGTGCCTCGTAATCAGAAAGTGGTTTTGGCACGTAAAGCCGCATAATGTTTTTCTCAACTTATCGCCCCAGCATCGCTGAAATTCTTAACCTTTGATATTCTCGAACCGTCGCCTTCTGCAACACAGTGCTTCGCGACAATTGCAGCTCCCATGTGTCGTCGTGGCACTGATCTATCTCATGAGAAGAGTCAGAATGAGCTTGGAGAAGTGGGAGCTGAAATTGAAGTTGTTGAGTTGGACGGTTCATTGAATTTCCACGCAGGAAGTTTTTTAGCACGAGCATTTGGGTTGGGTTCTGAAGATCGCCTTATTACACATAAGGGAAATCTCCAGCGAAAACTAATGAACTATTAAAATACCCCGTATCAACGTACGTTCAATATTTATAACAAAACTCAATATGGTCATTGTTATTGTTACAAATATTTATCCAACACAGTAATACGGATAAAGCCGCTTTGTGGTCAGGCGAAGCTAAAGACACGGCTGTGATGAAGTCTGCAGAACCCTACTGGTGTGTTCGCTTAGAAAAAGTGCCGCTGCACTGTGATATCAACGCTGTCGCCTACGCAGAGTTTACTAAGACGTACGCAAGGAAACCTGCGACAATTGACCACTCCAGAATCCATTGCTTATGCTGGCAACACTGTCCAAATAAACAAAGATGTCCACGACATCCAGGTTCACGGCGGCTCTTTCGTTTGGTGCTGCAGTCACGTTTCTCTTTTGTAGCGTCGAATCGAGGTTTTTAGTGGAAGCCCGAATAGGCCATGTTGCTGATCACCTTCATCGCTATCAAGGATTTCAGCCATGAAGCTGCAGAAATCGTTGCACTGTGCGTTCAAGCGTCTGGCCTGCCGAGCGAATCACATCACATTTTTTTGAAATGCATAAAGCCTATCAACCGAGCCGGAGGCTGAAAAAGGAAAGTGTTTTAGCGTAGCCGACTTCCGGAAGGTGCGAACACTAGTTCGCGGCGTTGCTTCCGTGGTATTTCATTGCATTCCTTCTGCGCAGCTAACTACACACTGCGACTCGTGCTGTAGTATATCACACACAGCATCTCACAATCTGTCATGCTTTTGCAAGCTAAATGCAGATAATTTGCACGATGGAGCGAAGCTAAAAACTGCAATGTTACCTCGTCAATGTGTCTTGGGATAATAAACAAACGAGTGTTCCGTTTGCGAGACGGACTGCGCCTTTCTTTTTTAATTAGCAGACACGTTTGACAAGGTCATTTCTCTGCGATGCCTGGTACCTGTTCTTGCTTGCATTACGCAGTGCTCGAGGTAAGCGCCGTCTTGGGAACACAGACACCTGCCACCCATAGGAATTCTCAACCGGAACTACCTCTGGTTAACCTGCCTGCCTTTCTCTGCGTTATCTTATCTCTCTGTCTGTCTCTCAAAACCCAGTCAAACGTGAGAAGTAAATAACAACACACCGGACTAGGCTGAGTTTGCTCCGGCAAGTTTCTAAAATTTGGCAAGGGTTTTCTTTTAGACAAGGTCACTTGTATCTGCGTGAATACATGACTTGGATATTCATGTCATGCCATGCACATCATGGAGTTTTCGAATAGGGACCGAAAACCAAGAAAACGTCATAGCGTCAGCGCCACTGCAGATGCGCTGGACACAAATAGGCTTTTGCGTTTGCGTCGGCGACGCTATTTTAGCGAAGCTGCGCAGCGACCCAAGCTGGAAGCAAACATTTTGCGTCAGCGAACGTGCGAGCACCAATCGAAGCGCCGGCTTGCGCGATGTGCACCACATTAGACCCCATTTGCTAATACCGTTCTTAACTATGCATCACGTGCGATTCACACTGCAGCGGCTCTTTTGAAAAAGCCCCGCAACTCACCTATAAGCATCGAAAAAGCTTACCTTCAATCCTAAAATGTGACATCATCCTTCGGCAGAGTCCGCGGTAACGCGCGGGTGGGTTCGGTGAACGCCGAAATAAAGCGCAACCAAGACGGTACAGCGCCGCTACATTGTACGTCCGTCACAGACCAATGCGCCAATGATGAGCCGGACAATTATGCAAAAAAGAGGTGAGGCATGCAGACAGGACACAAGAGTAGAGAAGTGAACAACACGAACGCCGACTACCAACTGAAGGGAGCACTGCACGCTTCATCTCCTTTTTGCATAATGAATCCTTACCAACAAGCTCAGCTTTCTGCCGTTCTATGAACCGGACAACTCCGGCGAGCCCATAGAGTTTCTCGTTTACAGAGGGAAACTCTTTCGACAGGCCTCTGCTTTCTTCTATGATGATGATCATAGTGTGCTGTTGGCTTTGGTTTTAGTTTTGCTAGCTGCGAAGCGTGGACAGAACGAGGGTTTCGCTTTTATGGATGCTTTGGCGCAGTGACGGCGCAATTTTCTGCTAAAATGCCGGTTTGGCGCAGGATGGCATGAAGTGTTGCTCTCGGCGCAGTTCCCACATGGTGTAATACAATACGATTGACAGAATCATCTGGATCCTTAGCCTATATGGCTAGTTTTGGATCTATACCATAAACGTCGTGACTGTTCTCGCTATAATTTACGGAGACGATTAGTCGCGATCGCGACAGCGCGCTTTGACCGACGACCTCGTACAGAGGAACTTATTTTAAAATGCCGCCATCACAAGCCATCGCAGCAAAGGGCGATGAGGCCACTATTGCGGTTTTTCAGGGCAAGAGAATTGGACAAGCGGCTGTAGCCTGAACAGATGTACATAGTGCTGCAAGTGCTACTGTGCTGTTCGGTGGCAGTATGCGGCGACAGCGACCGACTGTGACTGTATGTATGCGCTCCTTTCTTTCTTTATGTCTACTTTGTTATCACTTTACGTCCGCCTCCCCTCTCTCTTCAGCGTAGTGTAGCAAACCGGATCTTCCCCTCTGGTTAACCTCCCTGCCTTTCCCCTTTCCCCTGTCTCTGTCTCGATGCCATAAAAGTCAGCGTATTGCAACCAAAAGTCAAAAACAAGGAAGGTTATCTTAATACATATCTTATAGTTATGTTTTAATGATGGAACAACATTTGGAAGTTTTCTTATCAAGCTGGATATTTCATTCCATATTTTTGCACAATAAATGATAGGGAAAGTTCAGCGTATAGTTTATGAGCTTTTGGCAAGTTGAATTTATAATGCTCAGCTTGGCTGCTGTCCCTTGTAAACGTGATATATTGATGAGAGATCTGGCTTGGTCACGGTTAATGTTCTCTCGATTAGTACAGCTGTGTTATAGTCGCGAGCTGGAATAAGTGGCATTATATTTGACTGTGTGAAAAGCTCACAGCAAGTTATTCTCACAGCAAGTTTCTGAATTTTGATTACAGGATTAATATACGGGGAGTCGGTGTTTCCCAAGATTTTATGCAATATGCCATATGACAACGAATAATTTTGAAATAAATGAGATGTAATGTTTGAAGATGGAAATCTTTGCGTGCCTTTTATAAGCTTTAGCAACCAAAAAAACTTTTTTTTAATTACTTGTTCAATATGTGGAGCTCAGTGTAATGAAAGGTCAAGTCTCATGCCTAGATATTTACCAATACTAACTTGTTCGATTTGTGTATCTCTGTAATATAGGTTGCACTTAGTAGTAGTTTTTTGGTTCGAAGCAAATACTACATGCTTGGTCAAACAAATTCGTCAGTTTCAAAACATGTCTGAGTGTTTTGCAGTTCAGTTTGAGTGATTTCTTCTGCTTCCTATAGTGACTGCCGTGAAATTATTAGACCTGCATCACTTTTCTTTTCCTTTTCTTCCATGCTTATTTCCTGACACTTATTCGAAGGGTTTGCAACAAAGCGTTTGCTACTTCTTTTTCGCTTAACGCACGTTATACTTTAATTGTCTCAGCGGAGTTTACTGCCAAGCATTCCTTGGGTAGTGGAACTGGGGCTATTACGATGAAAGTGGGAAACATGCATGGAATGCAGATGCACATAGTCTAGTAAAAAAAAAGTTTGTTATCCGTTGCAAGGAGAGAGCGAGAGAGAGAGGGAGATTAAGTTAGGGAAGCACCAATGATACAACAATTGGGGTATTATCGTGAAATTGCGTTGAGCACTTTCTTTTAGAAGGCATAACGGGGGTGTGCCGCCGAATAAATCGAGTGCATTTCGCGGATGGCTTGCACATGATCTTATCGTGTGGTTCTTTGTGATTACCATTTGTTCTATTACTCTGTAGTTTCTAGTTTCCGGGACATCATACAGCTTTGCTTCCGCTTAACATGTTTATCAGTATTTTGAATAGTCAGCCCTTAACTTGACCGTGTTCCGCCTAGTGAGAAGAGGCTCTAAGCACCCGGTGAGCTGTTTGTTCTTTGCTCGTGCTTTTGTCCTCGTATTGCGGACGCACAACTTCGGAAATAAAGAAAAAACAAACTTGTCGCCGAGGGTGACTCCCTCTGCGACGTCTTGGCTGCTTTTACGCTGCTCATTTAGAAGCCCATTTGTTAATTCATTTGAGTTCCTTGTCAAGTTGAAGGTGTTGGTGTATTCCGCTATAGCTGGTGAGCTTTTCGAATACGTTACCACCCATTTAGAAATTCGAAACACACCCCACATATTTGCCAGCAGGACAAAAAGAAAGCGGGAGAAATGTTACTTGTTTACCAGGCAGTACAATCAGTGTTGTTTGGCGCAGCTACTCTGTAAGTTATAACTGCAAGAAGGTGTATAGCAAGCTGGATAACGTATGCCGTGTTCACCGTCTTCCAACAGGGATGGTGAACAGATTTTTCATCATACCTTCGCAAGAACCGCCCGAAAGAATACCAACAAATGAATATTTACCAAGTTGTGGGTATGGGCTCCTTCGGTGTAGTGAAACTGACTCAGCAGACAAAGTCAAATGTATTAGGAAAAGTTCAGGTCGGCGCAGCATTACCTGCACACTAGGATATGCTAGCTTATGGTAACATACCACTACAAAATATAATTTCCAACCCGAGGCAGATCCGGCTAACCTCTGTGCTGTTGGCTGCATCACTATTCATTGACGTCACTGAATCTACGACAAAATGTTACATATTGAAAAGGTTTACAAAATTTGCCTCCTGTATCAAACATATTTAGGTGTGATACTCATTTCTCTGCCGAAGATTTTTGAACGTGCACATGAAGTTTTGTTTTTCTCCACTCAGAAACGCAACACTGCAGCATGAAAATTCAATAAAATGCTCGGCTTGCTTGACGGAGTCAGTGGTTTTTGAAAACAATAGCTTGAGTGGTTCACATGAAATATACAGCAGATGATAAGCCTTCCTTACGGCGCACCTTCTTACGTAAAACATTGCCAGTAATTTTTTTATTTGCATGAGCATTTCTCTACTTTACGTGCCCCTGATAGATTCCTCATAAAATATATATTTCCAATGGTATTCGGAACTGACATTAGTCAATGTGCGCGTAATGACGTTAAAAGCATTTTAAAGCCAAATAGCTACTCAGCATTGCTAAGCGATCTGAAACATATTTGCAGATGTTTGATTCTAAAATGCAGTGGGAAATATGTGCGCAATGTTCTGTGCATCGAATACATTACTTTCAGCGCACCAGCCACACCCCAGGTAGCACAAAAGAGATACGTAACGTTTTCGTAGCGTTTATCCAAGACGATAAAAACGGGTTAAAGAAGACACGAATGAGAGAACTTCGGCGGGAAAACGTCGTATATCTCTGCTAATGTCCGGCTTATTTACTTTCTTGAGACGATCTAGAGCAGGTCTGCAAGACGTATTCGAAAAGCTGGTCTAGAAATAGGATTGGGAAAGACACAAGTAATCCCTTTGCCAAAACTATTCGTAACCGATTTCTAAACGTTTTTAGGACGTTATAAAAAAGCTGGTCTAGAAGCGGTCTTGGAAAGTTTACGATCATCTGAAGCTAATTTTTCGCGGGTGACGGGCGCGATCAGACATCGTTGTTCAAAACACGCGTTTAGTTTCGCCTCACGCGACTGGCCTATGCCGCGCAGACGTCGTCAGCCGCACCCGTTGGCACGGCCTAGGCCAATCGCGTGAGGTGAAACTGATTGGGCGTTTCGAACAACGATCTCCAATCGCGCCCCAGATGAGTAGAAGCGTCTGTGTTGACTGTAAGAGCCATGGCGCAGTGCCAAGCACTGTTCCCCGCATGGTCGGCGCATCCTCTACCAAGTCGCACGAAAATGAGCCTGTTAGGAATAATAAATTCTTAATACCGCCTTTAGTTAGCTACGATGCTTACAACCACAATGGGAATGACATCCTGCAAAGAACAAATGGCCATGTCTTGGCAGGTGGCCAGACCAAGCCCTTCATGCCAAGAGTGCATGAAATGAGAACATTGTGACAAAGCAAAAACACTTTATTAAAATCTAATGCTTATCCAAGGTTCGATCAAACTGTGTGAGAAATGCAAATTGAAGTAAAAGTACATCAACAATGACAAAAGTCCCAGAAAGGATTCGTAATTAATTCGAAGGTGAACATTCACTAGCACATAAACAAAATTCGAAGTACACATACAAAAATGAACAGAAAAACCTGGAGTGTACTAAAGTGTCTAATTTATCATAGTAAAGTGCACGTGCTATTAGATGGACTAGAGTTATGCAGAAGAAACATCGGAGCGAATGGAAGAAGTAGACTGAAAAATGCAAGAGTATGAATCGGATGGTAACTGCCTCCAAGCAATGTTACCAATCAGCTAGAAGCTTGAAAAGAGCACAAAAATAAATACCACCGCATACCATCATAAAACAATCCTGTGACAGAAATACAAAAAAAATGGGAACACTGCAAAATTGGAAATATTGCCTTTAGGATATATCAAAGAAGGTAATGGCGAGAAAAAATAACCATACAACAAAAAACCAATAAAGTGAAATTAGTACAGAATACTTAAACGGGGGATTCAGTGTAACAAGTGAACACTACTGTAGTACAGCGAACGATGAGACAGTAATGCTGCACCTTGCCACCCGTGAACGTGAGAAACGAAACGAACGTGAAGCTGGAATGCACTGGAAGCTGCATTTGTGTAACAAAGGAAGCAGTGGTCATAATAAATAGTAAGTGTTTTATCTAAAAAGTCCTTTACAAGAGGCAACGTTGTACCTCTCTGGCAAAAACAAAGTTGCAACGAATAATTTGCAAACCAGCAAATACATTGATTGGCACGCTGACATGCCACACTTTGCGCACATCTCCAGTCTCCTAAAGTAAAAAAAAAAGCACTGAATAAGAAAAACGTTTAACACATGTAGCCCAGAGCAAATTCTTTGCCAGTTCACTCACACTTTCACATCCAAAAACATTTGCCACAAACTCCAGGCACAGTTACCAATTCACCCCCACTTTCACGTCCAAAAATATTTGGCACACAGTCCAGGCAGAGCTTCATAGATAAACAGCTTGAGAGCACCCTACTGATTATTGTGCAGTCCCGCTGCTGGAAATAGAACTGCCGCACATGCTGGTAGTGGTTTCAATGTAGACACACTTGCTGCCCTGGCCAGGTATGCTCAGATATCTGCACTGGTGCTCCATTTTTTCGAAGTAGACACATTGATGCACTACGCTGGTAATTGAACCGTTTCGAATGCACAAGTATTCGCTTCACCAGAAATACTTGCCCACATACCACCACTGGCATACATATGCACTTGTTCTTCACTCAGTAGCATTGAACTTAAAGTGTTCCCTATATGGGAGCCATGTGTAAAACCGGTGTCACACGACCACTTTTGATCGCGATCAAGCCCGATCCGGATCGAAATTATCGATGCGACTGGCTAACTCTCGTAACTTGCGCAAAGGAGCCAATCACGACCGAGAAATTCGATTTTTTAACGGACTGGATAGCGGCTAAAAGAGCCCCTTGTGAAACCGGTATCAAATAATGCACAGACGTACGCTAGTAAAATGTGTTGCACGAGGACAAAGAACTGCGACATGCCCTGTTGTGCGAAGCGCGCGAACAGAACACATGTATATATATAAAAAAAACTGCGAGAGCGCTTCGCGAATTCCATGCGCACACATGGCACCAGCACGAACTCGGCGGGCCGCCGACTAAGTAAAGCGCGAAGGGCGCACAGCGTACATTCCGACACATGTCGCAAACTGCAAACAATCGTACTACCTAAAGCATACAAGTTATTTTATACCAAGGGCATACTCGACTCACGTATGCAGTATCCACAAGCGAGTTATGCAGCGTACATGCTGTATCCATTCGCCAAATAGTAAAATTGATAACAAGCACAAAGCTACAAGGGACTCAATACATTACTACCATTTGAGGCGTCAAAAAAATCGAATTTGGCCGTTTCATATATTGGACACAATATATGGACACATGTGGTACCCGCTAATACCATGAAATACCATCACGTGGGTAAAGGGGGCGAAAACACAATCGAGAACCTGAAGCGCAAACGATAAAAGCACGGTATGGTGCACTCTAGCGCGAGGGAAGAAAATAGGGCGAGCACTTCACCTCACCTTTTGGGATACCGCACTAGTACTGAATCATTAAAAAAAAGCCTGTTTGAACCACTTCCCATGTCTGCATCACTCTTGCTAAACGGGAGACTAAAATACCACGATGACGGCTCTTTTGTTGCGGAGATCGGCAAGGTGCGTACAGACAGAAATTTTGCCGCCTTTCTTCGCATTCTGCAAAATGCTTTCTTGTTAGGATCACGCATAGCGGCCGATCCCGACGCTAGGGACACACAGGCACGATTTCGTCCCTCTCAATTTCGTCCTTATACTGCCCTTAACGCCTTAATTACAGCGTCAGTGAAAAGGCGCCTCACATAACATGACAATGAACTTGAAGAGCTGATCAGTGCCCTCCACTCCGCGCCCTCCAATTGAAAACACTACTGATTTCCAAATTAAACTACACAAACAGATCGCGCAACCCAAACTAATCACAGAACGTCGTTTTCTTGACGGCAAAACCCTGCAACACTTACGTGACAATGGGCAGCGGCAGCACATTCAGAACAGCCGCTATCATACCACAGCGCAATGCAAGTGCGATAACGCTATTATGCCCGGCTCAAACAGATCGCACAACCCAAACTAATCACAGAATGTCGTTTTCTTGACAGCAAAGAACTGCAACACTTACATGACAAAGGGCAGCGGCAGCGCATTCAGAACAGTCGCAAACAGACCATAGTTCCATGCGAGTGCGATAACGTAACTATGCCCGGCTTCACGAATAACGTGGCCGCCTTGGTCACATAACAATTGAAAACACTACTGATTTCCAAATTAAAACCACACAAACATATCGCACAACCCAAACTCATCACAGAATATCGTTTTCTTGACAGCAAAACACTGCAACACTTACATAGCAAAGAACAGCGGCAGCACATTCAGAACAGCCGCAAACACACCACAGCGCAATGCGAGTGCGGTGACGCGACGACGCCATGTCGACGCGACTATGCCCGGCTCGCCCGGCAGCCCGGCATCACGAATCACGTGGCCGCCTTGGTCACATGATTTGACGATGGTATCGCCACCTTGCGCAAGGTTGGATCGCGTTGATGGGTTGCAGAATATTGTAGAAGCCGCTAAAGAGGCTGACGCGCCGTGGCGTGGCGGTGGCGCCTTGAGTCGTTTTCAAAACGTATTCACCCCTCGTTTTTAAGCTGCCTGGCTTCCAACGTTATCAAAACGTATTCACCCCTCGTTTTTAAGCTATCTTGTTTGGAACGTCTTTGATGCGTCGATTTTGGTCAAAATCCGTTTCAGACGTTGAATCCCTTAATATGACGTTTTCAAGACTTTGTGTGCTACCTGGGACCGCGTAATTTGCCTAGCTACGCAGATTGCCTTTGACGCGAACTCTATAAGGAATAATCATAAACATCCAAGGCGCTTAAATTTGTTCATGAGTGGGTACCGGTGTCTGCGAACATAGTCAGCGGGACAAATACAGCATACCTCGCCATATAGATTAGAGCCGCCTAAACCAGGGAGTAACTCGGAATTTCATGGACAAAAAAAATTGAATAGAGGATAAATTTGCCTCAGAAAAGGTAGGATATATCGTGCATTCTGCGGTCATTTTTACTTTTAGTACTTTTTTGATTACATGGAAGCGATCAAGAGGGTGCTGTAGGTGAAAATCAGGGTGTATAGCTTGCAAAATGGTTGGGCAAGCAGAAAGCTCACAAGGTAATTCACTTTCACCTCTAAATTTGGAAAGAACTGCTGGTTGTGAGAGTTATTAGACGACTACGAAAGCAGGACAGGAAAAGAAAATAACATGAACCTAAACGTTAAAAAAATTTGGGTGTATGACCCCCTGTCTAATCTGCGATACATTCATAATGCAGAAAGAAAATAAATGGAATGCCAGAAATTTTCGAAGGCAATGCACACGCGGGCTGACTTGAGTCTGGGGATAAAAAAAAATGGAGCAAGAAATTGAACTTCGTTCAAATATGGTTGTCTGAAATTCAAGAACGAGAAGCAAAAAGAAGTGCGGCGCTACATAAAAAGAATGAACCTAGTTTTCCCATGTACTCGTTGCCAAGCGCTTTGGCAATCCAAGCTTGCGGTATGAACGCTTTCGTGAGAGGCATCAGCACTATCACTACGAGGAACGCCTTCCGTTATGAGTTTCGTGCCGTCCCAACGAACTTTACTGCATCGTATTTGCGCACCCTATCAAAAAGTCATCCGCGAATGCTCCGTTTATATAGAAATCAATCGCCTATGCCTGCTGGAAAAATAGTAGCCATCGCAATTTTCATTGTATATCTGCTTTTTGCTCGCTACAGACATTGTTAGGTAATCGCAAAATCTCCATCATTTATTTTCCTTTTCTTTCAGTTGACGAAATGCGCGCACTAACGCGAGAACGATGGTCAGCTGCGTATAGTAAAATTCAAATAAACAATTGTGCGCGTCATTGTACTGCAGTGTAAAAACATTTCATACATTTCGGGACGTATCATTGTCCTACACAATACTGTGATTGTCATCTGTGTCGCACGCGTTTCCATTTTTCTGTTCTTTCATTTAAATCTCTGCACTTACTATAACGGTGATAATGTGTATAGCATTCGGGTCCTGGAATCTGGAAACAGTTTGCGAAGTACTTATCCAGAGTCATTTGACTCTCATCTTGTTCTCAATCCAATATGTAGGGTGAAGGTTTTGAAGCATCACAGCAACAGCGCACTATACCGGTGTGCATGTTAGACTACGGAATCGTAAATGAAAACTTAGTTGAAACTGGCGCCTGTTCTTCATGAAAAGTGCGGGATGCAATATCCTCGTACCACTTAAGGAACGTGTTCGTAATTTGAATGTGTAATTCAGGTTCTGCTGTTGGAAGCCATAGAGGCTGACAACTTCGGTAATCAAAATGAAATTGTGGGTTTTAACGTGCTAGAAACTCCAGCTTTATTATGAGTCACCACCTGGATGAGGACTTCAGATTACTCTGACATCTTGTGGTTCTTTACCGTGTAGAAAAATCAAACTACACGGGCGTTATCGCAATTCATCGAAACAAGACTTCTGTGGTCGTAACCGAACCGGCGACCACACGCTCAGGAGTATAACGGGACTACTATTTTTGCCCAACATTGTCGCACGCACTTTCTGCGCAATGTATACTCTGAGTTTGGTTGTGTCAATGTACATATTCGAAGGGGAAGCAAAAGCAAGTGACTCAACCTGCTCCCGTTGTCTGTCTATGCGATCGATATGAAAATTGGTGAAATTCCTGCTTCCCCCCATCGCTACTTGCAACCTGGAAAAAGAAAAAAAGAATCCGAAATGCCAGCCTTCAAAAAGCCAGGTGTGTGGTTGGGTGCGTCAACAGGAAAAACCGCACGAACGCGACCCCGCATGCTTTCTGTCTTCGGCAGTCACAGTCAATCCACAGAAGACCATGTGCCTCGAGGGAGTGCAGGAAGTTTGAAGCGCAAGCATACCAACAGAATCTGACAGTGACAACCAAGGCGCGTGGAAAAAGAGCCTCCTCTTGTGGTACTACGATGTTTTGCCGCTTCGTAGAGAGACTGATAAAGAACGTGACGGGTTGCCGTCGCTACCCGTGCATCGCATGCGTCGCGACACCCGTCTGAAAAGCGTCAGAAGTGGAGTTCGCATTGCATAAAAGCGAATTTATTCGGATGCGTCACACTCGACGAGCAATATTCCACTCCTCTTTGTCCACACAGCGAGGAGTGACTGGAAACGATCTGCTTCCTGGTCCCTGGGGCGCTGAAGTGGTGGCGTATTTGAGTCTGGCACGCACAGAGGCGAATACGTGATGCTCTGTTAGGTCATATTCGCATAAGCGCGAGCCCTGATGCCTAAATTTTTATTTGTTACGATATTATCTCACTCTGTCTCTAAAGGCTTAGTCGTCTAAAAAATGCCTTTCCATTGTAATGACAAGCGAAGAGTCGACGGGCATGTCTTGAAATCTCTGTACTTCAGTTATTTTTCTCGTTCGTAGCCCTCGACGAAGGATTACGATTTCGCCAATACTTCAAGCAATTTATCTCTTTCTTTTATTATTTCTTTTTTGAAGTGTCGCGCATATCAAAATACTTATACAGCTTTCTCTAGAAAGAAAAGAAATGAGGCTATGTTATGTCTTAAAGTGAGCCCTATAGCACCGATCAAACGGACATATAAACTCTTTTTCTCCACGAATATAGTTGTTGACATCGGCTTGTATTTATCTGTTTATGATCTAAACTTCTGTCTCGAGGCAGGTACTACCCTATCACTTCAATGTTCAAGATATACGAGGCCTGTCGGGAAAGTTTAGAGAGCTTTGTAAGAATAAATTCCTTGCGATAACCTTCCAACTAGCTGGCTTGTCGCCTTCACCGTAGTTCACTTCTGAATCGGTACGCTGAATGCAGCATTGCTGGCATGAAAGGACCCTTTCTCGGGGTGCTTCTTCAGAGATGCTGCGCAGTTCGGACAGTAAATTTTTTCTTAATGGTGTCATGTACTTAAAATGCCGTCATTTCATATTGTGATGAGTTGGTTGTTGGGTTAGTTCGTTTTCAATAATTGAACTATTAACCTAGCGCAATACAAACCACATGCGCAGGAAACGTGCACAAAGACTAGCACTGCTCACAACTACTTTATGGAAGGAAAGAATTGCACATATACATTTTCCTGTCACGCATACGCATACCGATCAAAAAGAAGAGGCGCATCAAAGGTGGTTAGGCAAGAAGTCAAATTCAGCATCAGATAATCAGATAGAAGGCTCACTTATACACCTATTGCACTAGACATGAGAAGCCCTTCGTGAAGTGCTCGAGAGGGGTTGTACATGCCATTCCCTTGCATCCTTGAGAGCATATGTCTATTGGAGGAACCAAGCGCCACGTGAATCACCGTTCAAAGGAACATGCATGCGTAAAAAATAAACATAAAGGAGGACAAGGGCGCCCGTATTGTGGCTCATGTTAGCGGGTGCGGGTGTGACGCTCGACTTTCTGAGACTACCATTCCAGGCAGGCGCGGCAGCGCCTCCTCTAGACTTAATCTGGAGGCCTTCTTTATCAAAGAGAACAGAAATAGGTGTATAAGTTAGCCTTCTATCTTATTACATGTTGCTGAAATTGACTTCTTCCGCAACCGCCTTTCATGTGCGCGTGCCTATTCTTATTGCTTGGTATGCGCATGCGTGACAAGAGGATATATATGTGCAATTCCATCCTTCCCTTAAACAGTTGTGAGCAGCACTTGTCTTTGCCATCTTTCTAGTCTCTGTGGTTTCCATTGCGCTAAGTTAATAGTTCAATTTTGATGGCGAGCGTTAACTTATAGAAGAAAAAATTATTGTATAACTGATGTCAGGGCCACTGTCGATGGTAATGAGATTAGCAATCGAGCTCCGTATCGACACACCGCATTTCAGAATCGAAGTTTGCTTAACGTCTGTAGTTGTCATTGTGAGATTTCCGCTGTTTCAGTTATATTTGCCATAATCGCCAATACACCCATGTCATGACACTCACTTGCCACAGCAACACTTGGCGACATGAAGGAGCCCCAGTGTTCGACCGCTATTGCGTGATGACTAGAAGCAAATCGTGATGGCGTTTGTCATTCGCTTTGAGTCGAAAGGCACATACGTAGCAAATAAACAAATATGTGCCTACAGAGAGTGCGATAGCAAAGTTACTCTAATTGAAGCTAACGAAATGAGAGACATAAAAGGAGATAGGGGAGGGAGACGTGACCTTGAGGGCACATGCAAGGGTAACAACGACGACAAAAAAAAAAGCGAAGCAAGACACGCAGAGATCGCTTTAATTACAAAGCCTACTCGTATAAAGGTCGGAGCCGTAAAATAAACTTTAATGCCTTCTTAAAGAAAGTGGCTACGATAAAGGCTGTATCATTTTACTGCTGCATTAGGGATAACAAAGTTCGACGGGTTTACTGCTGCGTTGGACCTTGAGGCCTTGGGCTTTACATTCCCCGACGACTGCTTTACAACTGTGCCTCACCGCTTTTACTAAGCGTTACTTCCTAACTCAGCTCGAAGCCACCACAGACGAACTCGGATGAAGTTTTTCTTCTCCCCATTTCAATTCCACACGGTTAGCTGTGTAGCCTTGTTGTTGCCCACTCTTTACCATTCTTTATTCAGTGCACGGATGTGCTGCTTGTGAGTCCTGGACTACTCTACAGACGCCTAATAGCACAAACGACTACTTGAGCCCTCGTAGTATGCACTTATTTTCTTTGTGGCAACTGGCAAGTACATTCAGCGCCTTCTGATTCAGCTTTCTTGTATCGAAGCATGTACGTAAGAAAACTAAAGAAGTATAAACAATTTGCACATAACATCTTTATTTCCATGCAGAAGGAAGAACATCGAATATCGCTATGTCACAACCGCGAAGGCGCCCCATGCGGACACGTAAGTTTGTATAACTGAAAGGGCTCGGGACACATTCGTTTCGTGAGTTGACCACCGCGGGGCGGGCATATTTTGCGCTAACTTAAGCTCAATTTTAGGGAGCTTCCTAAAGGGGGCCGCGTACGCTGACTTCAGCGCCAACAGGGAGCGAAGAATGGAAAAATAGTACACTGCATGTGAAAATCACGAAGAAGGAAGAGGAAGGAGTACGGGGCTTCTTTATTACATTACTCTTAGTACAATATTTTTTCGACGTTACTTGGCCATGCTACTGCATTGCCAGATATGCTACTTGGAGCTCCAATCTATCTTAGTTTGGGAACAACGTATATAGTGAAAATAATATGTCTACGATTTACAAAGCAGGGCTCTAATTTCTAGAAGGAATGCTAAAACAACATACATAGCTTTCATTATTACATATTACAACATCTATGTCATGTCACATTTTCTGTATCGTAATTTTTAGTGCACTTGCTTGTACAATATAAC
Organism: Dermacentor albipictus; assembly: GCF_038994185.2. Classification (NCBI taxonomy): domain Eukaryota; kingdom Metazoa; phylum Arthropoda; class Arachnida; order Ixodida; family Ixodidae; genus Dermacentor; species Dermacentor albipictus. The sequence continues at coordinate 442,849,989 of NC_091821.1, forward strand.
AAGACTGGTGAGCTGGCCTCCATTTTGCATTTTGGATGAAAACAAATAAATCTATACTGTAACTCGAACTATAAACACTTGGGGAAGCAATCCGGTTCGGCATTCATAAAATGAACAACTTGCAGGAATTTTTTTTCGTGGAAGGAAATTACAGTTGGTGACATTAGCAAATAACAATATTTTGATACGTCTCTATCCTCAGGAGAGCTGTATATACGTCCTTTATTTGGCATATGAAAACCGATGACATTCGACTAGCCGATTCGAGTTCATTATATGACTAATAAACACATCTGATCTACTTGCACTATATTAAGCCTCACTGCTTTGAATCTCTTTAAAGCCGACAATTTGGATCATTACCTGCCACAAACATTAGACTATTCTGCAGGAGATCAGCAAGGCGTTAACATTGCATAGCAGTTTACTTATATTAGAAATTGCTGTGAAAACAGGTGTACAGCCCGCGTGCTCAGGAAGTTTCGAACTGGAGAAACCCGGATCCTATTTTTCGTCATTATGATAATGGCACACATTAAAAGGAACGGGGTACAGGACGCATCAAGTTTACGGTGCTCTTACTTAGCCCATCTGGAGTACCTACGAAGAACTACTTTCCTGAGTGGTATTTTATTGTAAGTAAGCAAACATGTTATGTAAACTTTGCCGCTGGGAAAAAGCAATAACTTTCGCCTACTAATGAGTCGTATTTACATCAGCGACAAACTGCCACTGGTAAAGCGGTTGTAGCTTTTTTTTTCTGATGGAAGCCCCTCATCCTGTTCCCGCTCTTCCATGGTACGTGCTTTCTCTGAGGGTAGGGTCGTCTTTTTAAGCACCCGTTACGGTTGATCCAAGGTCTAGTTAACGTAATTACGCTGTATTTAAAGAATTCCTACATGGCGTCTCGGCTTTTAGCGTTCACAACAAAGTTTCCTATATACAAAAATATGGCAGGGTAATTGCAACCATTTATCGTGGGCGAAAGAAGTCAGGTAAATTAAAAGTACGCGTTGCAAAATGATGATCATGTTTAGTGTCCCCGCTGGCTGAAGGAGTATAAGTGACCTGTTTCCTTTGAACATGTTCTCACAACCAAGCCTTTCATGAACCTCTAATTACCTCTGATCATGTTAGATAGTGTTGGACAACATTCGCGTTCTTGTTCATATACTTATGCGTCTTTGCACATCCCCAAAACGAAACTCTCACAATTTCACCATTTATCTCATTTCCTAAACGTTGGCTTTGAGGCAGCTTATGTGCAGTTCTACTGAAAAGTGTCATCGTGATCACCACTAGAAATTCAGTGACTGCATTGTGCAGTGTGTGTATCAGCTATGTGTATCAGCAACTCTATCCAACAGTTATGCAGTGGGGATATTTGATTATGTATCAGATTCACAATAAACGATAAAGGAGAGTATAACTTTTTCTACTCTATTGCAAAAGTAGTAAAACTAAAATTGCGCTAACAGGCGATTTTCCATATCCATCATCATTATTCGATCTCTCAACTGTTCCTTCTCGCAAAGTGTCTTTTCTGACCACTCTCTCTCGCGAAGTACATTAATGAAACGTCTTTCCGTCTCCTCACTCCTGCTTTTTCTTCTGCTTCTCGCAAATAACTGTTCAAGGAACGAAAGGGAGCACAACACAAGGAATTAGCGCAGAAGACCCAACATTGTAGGGAATGACTATTTCCCTCATGCTCACTGCAGCGCAATTTCTAACAATCACTGTTCTTAGCACCTAATGAAGAAGGCCCGTTGCGAAAGGAGATGGTTGGGAGACATCTTATCGTAAGCGCATTTTTTCAGCGTTGCCGCTCCTTTCTGGTGTCCATTGTCTTTCTCCGTCATAAATATTTTACTCTCACAAATGGAACGCTTATTTCTCATTCTCATCAGAGTATCTTAATTTACTCCATTCTTACGAGGAGAAACTAACACCCTGCTTAAATAAATCCCGCCCGCTGTTTTAGGAAGGGCATTCAATGCAACACTAAGCATAGTCACAGGGCGGCAATGAATTAAAAGAAATAAGGAAGAAGTGACAAAATAAAACGTATGGTGTCGTAAGTGTGGCTGCGAAAATAAATAAAGCATTGGTAAAGTGACAGGAGTGTATCCCCCAATTAGGACTTGCTCGTTCGTGAGATTCCTTTCCTCAGCACCATACTTGCCACTACCACACAAAACGGAACCGCCGTGGTTGCTCAGTGGCTATGGTGTTGGGTTGCTGAGCACAAAATCGCGCGATCGAATCACGGCCACTGCGGCCGCATTTCGATGGAAGCGAAATGAGGAAACACCTGTGTACTTAGGTTTGGATGCACGTTAAAGAACACCAGGTGGTCGAATTTTCCAGTGTCCTCCACTACGGCGTGCCTCATATTCAGATAGTGGTTTTGACACGCGAAATTTCCCAATTTTTTTGTACAAAACTGTTCATAAATATTGTTTTAACGCTTGATGTGGCATCCAATAATGTTGTAATGAGGTCCTAGACGTTTAGAGACAGAAACGCGGTCCACTTCTTGAAAGATTATTTAGTGTCAGGCCCAAAAGCCCCACTTTTAATGCGATAAGCATTCTTTGCCTATTTCAGCCATTTTGAATCCATTTTGAAGCAGTCGTCGTCATGCACCATTTGTCATTCAGTCGACGTAATTCTATTCTTCGTCATCACGCTGTCATCATACATATTGTGGCGCCGATGTCACTCCGTTCTCATCATGCAGTCTTCGATTCCCCGTTGTTTTCATACCGACGTCGTGATACCGTCATGGTCATTCCATCGTCGTCATTCCACCTTCCTCATCCGATTTCCGTCATAGGGTCGTCTTCATGCCATCGGCGTCAAATAGTCATCGTCATACACTAATCAATGCTCCACTGTTCTCGCGCCGTCGTCCTCACAGCGCCTTCGTTATCGCATCGTCATAACTAATAATCGCCATTCCACTTTATGGGCACGCAATCTTAGTCACTCTATCGACACCGAGCCTTCGTAGTCATTCCAACGTAATCATGCTGTCGTCATTCAAACGTAATTACGCCAACATTTTTATTCCACTCCAGCCATGCCATCGTCATCGCGCCTTCCTCATCAGGCTATCATCGTCATACCATTGTCATGATGCCGCTGTGGTCGCACCATCGTTGTTATCTCTTCTCATACTGCTCAAATGGACAAGCTGTCGTCAGCGCGCGATCGGCGCCACACATTGGTCGTCATCCAAGGGGCACTCTTATACCATCGTCATCATTACTAAATGGTAATATTATTGCCGTCATGCCATCGCCGTTGTACCACCTTAACCGTTCCATCTGCGCCATTTCTTCATCCTTTCACCGTCGCCACTGCGTCATCATCAAACAGTCGTCGTCATACCGTCGTGATCATGACCGACTCCGTATGATTGCTGCCGTATGATATGAACGCCGAAGCGATTAGGCCACCATGACGGGTACCGCAAAAATTCACTTCATTTGCTTTACCGAGGTTTCTTTTTACAAAACGCCCTTTTACGCATTGCAGCAGAAAAGTAACTGGAGCGCCCGGGTATTTCGTTTCAGCCTTAGGGATAACGTTTTCTTGACACTGATGCCATCCTGAGGATTGATATCAAGAGGATACTGTCTTGCTACCTCGCCCGCTACATTCCGCTAATTGCAATATGTGCCGCAAACTATTTAATTGGGAAATTAGCAAATGATATTTTGTTAACCATTTGAGTATGCGTTTGTATTTTTTCGTGCTAGCACTGTCGACCTGTGCGAATAATTCAGCTCAAGGACAACGTTATGCTATCTGCCTAAGGTTACCTTTAAAGAAAGTTGGAGCGCCTTAAAATAATAACCCCTTATATTACCCTTTAAAGAGTTAGAAATTTCAGTGCGATGGCGTTCAAAAGATAACCCTGGTAAACAAACAGTAGAAGACTTACAAGAAAAGTAAATTGAACTAATTTTTGCTGAACAAGCTATTCCTTATATAGCAGCTTCTAAGCAGCAAAATAAATTTTAGTGCAGCAGCTTGCATTTTGAGGAGAATAAGATATAAATAAAGTAGACTTATTATACAACTATTTCCTACTGCCCAAAAGTATTCTGACTCATTGGGGCACTGGATAACATGCCGCCTTGGACTGCTTCATCTGAAGAAATATTATAGAAAAAGACAAATATGAAATCCATATAAATCTGTTTGTTCTTGTACTGAAGAAGCTGAACAACGCAGCCGCAATAAAGTGAAATATATCTTTTCAAACATTGTGGTTGGCTTAAAGTCCAACTCTATAATTTTTACCTTAAACGAGTTAAATAACCGGCTGGAGTTCATCATATAGTTAGTCAGGGAGAATTGGGATCTGACTGTCACGTATTCTGCACTAAAAAAATACTTCGAAATAACAAAGATGCTGCAAAGCTATGCAGCGTTGATGAAGACAATTTGAAAAATAAAACAGAAAACCGGTAACAATATTTGTCTAACAATTAATTTTTCTTCTGAACGCAGCTTTGACATGTAAAATAACGTAGCCGTCATGCTCATTGTCTTCTAGTTCTCCCTTTTTATACTATGTGGATTGCAGGAGAAACAGAGATTGCAGCGTGATCGAAGCAGTAGAACAATGCTAACTCGACAAAGGAACGAAGAAGGAGGTGCGCAGTCGGCGTTACACACACCGCGCTTAGCATCTCAAATGGTGCGTCAAAAGTAAACAGACGGGAAATTCACTCGTATTACAAAACCACAATTTCTTTATTGGTGACTGAAGGAATACATTACCGTAAAATAAACTCAATACAGCAATATCAACTCCATGTCACAAAACGGTCCGCATTGAGGGATACAATAATGTTTCACCTGTTCATAATAGAGCTAGAAGAGCATCTAGCAGTCATGATTTGCAGAATTTGGAAAAAGAACAGAACAGTGTATTTATTGTTGACATTCTCACCAATACTACTCGCTGGGATTCTACCTTTGTAAGGTGCAATAGTTCTTCGGGATGTAAAAGTCCGTTGAAATCGCCAGCGGCGCTTACAAAAGCAGTTATATCGCTGTAATTCTACTCGGCAAACTTACTACGGCAATTTTTATGAAACAGTTCACGAGCATAAGGAACAGAAGATCTTTTTTTTTTCTCGTCCACCAGTATATTTGAAAGCAACAACTCCAGTCGAAAGCCTCGACAATCTCAGCAAGGAATTATGCGGCCTGGCATATTCACAATAACCCATAAGTGGGGCATGATTCTTTTGGGCTGAATGGACAACTGGCCGAACCGTGCCGTACCTGGCCTCATACAAGCCAGATTATTTCGGCCCAGGGCGCATATAATAAATATGTAGAAGGCACATCGCCTTCACAACCAAGGATGAACGCGATTGGGCGAAGCGCTGGCTGAGACTCTCGACGCTCATTGCAACCGCTGTGAGAGTAAGCCGAGCCACCCAATGCCTTTCACGCTAACCTAACCTACCCTGATCTTACCTATCGTGGGCTACATGCAAAGGAAATGCTCTTCACGGCGTCACATAAGAGCGTCATCGGCGGCATTTCAGCAAATCGCGTTGGATGGCAGCTGCTGAGGCGTGGTGCTTACTAGATTGTCAATACACGCGACCGGGGCCTTGTAAGAGGCAGGTTTGGAAACAACGAGCTGGGCTCGGGTGCGCCAGCGTGCAAGACTTTCGGGCTCACGCTGCTCCTATGCGGTGAAATAATGGCCTGTGCAGTGCCCTTGCCTAAATATTTTTTTAGGCAAGGGCACAAATACTCATCCTAAATGAGAAATAACAAGGCGCTGCTGTCCCCGCGACATAAAAAGTTGTAGTTGCAGGACAAACGTTACACTTCTAACTGCGTCTGTTTTTATCGAATCCCCGAAGTTGCATAGCCAGAAGCGGAGCACCAGGAACAACTGTTTTTTTTTTTTCATCACAAGTTCCTTGAAAGTTGGAAATCCATGCATTCTGCTTAAACCCTTGCGAAGCAGGAACAGCGAGGGAAGTTTTTTTTTTTTCATGCCGCAGCGTCCTGGGTAGAGCAGCAACAATGTACACTCCGCAGGATTGCCTATTCCGAGTAGCAAGGCAGATGCATATTTCAGAGCAACGCCAACAGCCACCTTGGCATGTCACCCATACACCTATCCCGCATGACCTTGTCGTCTGTAATTTTCAATGGTATATCAATCCGGCTATTTGTACTGCATGCGGTAGACTTCAACCTTCACCCAAAAGCCAAAGAATCAAGCATGAACAAAGTACATCTAATAGAAAAAAGATAGCCACGCGATACTGTCGGTGGTTCAGTGCTGGTGCTACACTGCTATACGAATGTTGATTACAAAGGCGGCTGGGTGCCCCTCCACTGCAATAATATCTGCTTCCGCGACACTGCCCTTTAGTATGCATCTTCCGCCCCTAATAATTTCAGACATACATTTAGCCTTTATTCTTCATTGTCACGCAGGCGTCTTCCCTATTTTTACGTTATGGACACCACGCACCTGTTTACCTCCTACTAGTTCCCTAACTTTAAAAGGGACGACCACATTTGAAAAATTGCTGCGCACCATGTAAACATATTTATCACCGAGAGAGTTGGCCCCGGTCGGTGCGAAAATGGGACCGCAGCGCCGGTAATCAGATTTGATATGTAGTACACTGCCGAGCATAGAAGTGCCAGTAAGAAGAAAGCAAAGTAGCTGTTAGCCGGAAAAACATGCATTTTGTCATTTTCCACGACACAGCTGGTTACTTGAAATGCGTAGCATATTTTTTCCAGTGAAATAAGATTGCAGACTTGTTGCCCCGAGCTCCATGGGTAATTAATTCATGTTCTTTAGTTGGAGTTATAAATTCAGCGTGCCTGCCTCACCTTGTGTGTATGAGCGTGGGTTTATTTCTGTTTCTCGCATAAGAGAAATCCACGTGTTTACAGATGTTTTGATGGTACTTATAGCTATAGCCCGCTTTATCTGGGCAATGAATGTTGGTACTTCTTCAGCGTCTTTGTTTATTGCAACTTCACTGGTTTACGCAACCGCAAGTTCAATAGATCAGTCTGTGTAAGGAATGAAAGAAGGAGAAATGAAGCACACCCGAGGGTAGCGATGGGCCCGTCCTAAAGAGGCGTGAACTTGCACGTGGGGTGTGATAAAAGCACTTTCATTTGCCGTTTTATATAGGAGCATACATTTCCATAGGGCAGCTGGTGAACAAGTCCTCCCTTTAAGAATGAGGTCATTATCGACTCCAAGTCTTTCACTACTTCGGAATTTCATTTCTTGCTTTCGTTCGTAGTGAGAGCTCCAGCTATAAAGCTTTACACAAGCTTTACAACAGCACCGTAAGTCGCACTGCCGCGTCATCACCGCCTTATAATGTGATATCCATCTATTACGGTTACATCCCTCGTTACGCAACCATGGGCCGTATAACGTAAAACTATTCCAATATGTTTTTATTCCAATCTCCTGACGTCAAATTTGCGTAACAACCGCCGACGCAAGCATCGGGCGTGGGTGTCTGAACAAACCAATCAAACGCTCTCCTCGTTCATAGGAGGTCACTTTTGTTTGCTTGAAAAACAAATAACATTACCTGCACTGAGCGGCTTGAATTATCTAATTGGCTCACAAGAGGCGAGGAGCATGCTCAAGTGGAAAGGGATTCGATGAGGCCGAGCCACTGCACTGAGTATCGATAACCGGATGAAGAGGGTGGTGCGGGCGTCTGCGATTGGTCCGCTTTCTTTTGCTTAGCTTGCCGTGCCTCGTCGACAATCGCGGCGGCATACAACGGAAGCTTAAGAATGAAGCTAAAAAGGATACTCACCAAAGATGAGTTGGCAGAACGAGGTTGTAAACGTGCCGAAAGTTATCGAAAACATTACACCGCCACGCGAAAAGTTTTATTACATGCAAATAAACCCATGCTCTCCGTTAGGGCAAGTAAACCCAAAAAAGCTCTCCGTTAGGGGCGAGTAGACACTGCCGGAGCGATCAGCGGCAGCCATCTTTTATTCCTTTCGGAACGCGGCAGCCTGTGGCTATTCAGAAGAAAATTCAGTTTTGTTCGGCATATTATTGCATCTTTATCGCGTACGCGTCACATTGATGCGGGGAGTATCTGCGGTTTTGTGACGTCGCGCGAGAGACAGGTGAAGTGGGTGCAGCCCGAAAACGTTTGACGAATAGCCGAGGGCTAATGGCAAGAAGGCGTCGAATCAGAAATAACTTTGTTTATTTTGTTCGGTCAAATTATGCGTAACCAGTGTGTACACGTCATATCAGATTGGGAGCTATCGTGGTTTTCGTGACGTTGCGTGAGAGACAGGTGAAGTAGGGGTGGTCCAAAAAGTTTTTGACCAATCGCGGAGTGCAGATTGCAAAATTGGAATAGAAAAGTTTGGAATAGTTTTACGTTATAGCGCCCCATCTCTTCTTTATTCCTTTTGGATGAAAAAAAGCTAAAGCCACTGAAATTCACCAGAACCCACTTTGAGACTAACACCTCAAGCTACGAAACCACCGATAAGAGCAAACATCCTTATATTACTTTTCTTATGCTTCAATAACAGCTGGTGCATTGACGTTGTATAAAAACGATCCTTCGAGATTCGTCCAGCCGTATCCGTTCACGAGCTATTCGCAGCGCTGAGGCTACACTAGCGCATATCGAATGCTGGGTGCACCGCAGGTCTGCACGCCGTCCCATGCCAACACGATCCTTCTTTGAACAGCTCGCGGATGAGCCAGACTCCTCCTCCACCACAACAGCTGAACACCTGACACCGTTCAACTGCTGGTGGCTCACGCAAAGCAACACCAACGGGTCTAGTCAACAAGGCAAGTCACCACAACTGCTCTGATCAGCTGAGTTCTGACAGCTATAACTACGATATGTTCTCCTATATCTGTCTAATAGCAGTTAATAGGCTACGTAAGATGCCTGAAAAGGACCAACGGCGCATTACTCCTTCTTGTATTTCTTTCTTGTTTAACTCAAACATTCAGAAAGTCAAATATTTCTCGAGTGGTTACATTTGACGACATATATACACTTCCTAGAGACAAAAAGTATTCAAAGAACTGTCTGCCAAGAAACGCTGGAAGGGGACAACGCCGACTTATGTTTTAGGGAAGAAGGGGTAGAAACTTAAAAAGTGACAATTCGTACAAGGGAAGGAAAAAGTAAAAGTAGAACAAGTTGAGGGATCTCATTGACTGTAGTAAAAAAACAATACAAAGTTGAATCCAGACATAGGAACGAAAAATAATTGCAGCTTTACGCGATTAAAACAATACGAAAACGACAACAAATAACAAGAGGATTAAATAGCCGCAAGAAGCGAATTCTGTACCTTTCAGAAAAGTGAGGGTGTGACCATCCTGAGGAAGTCGATACGCACAACCACTGATGTACAGGCACATATCAAGAGTCATACGCCTTAGTTTCGTGGAGTTAAGGTGTGCTGCGCAAGAAAAGCAGGACACTCCAATATCGGGGGATGGGGTGTCTTCCAGCAACCACAACACGCACACGAAAGAGTGTACATGCTTCCTTCTGGGTGTAAACGTTCACACAACAGTATGGAGCCAAGCGGTTGAGTATTAGTGTTCTAGCGCAATGGGGCAACCATCGACTGCGAAAGCGGGGTAAAAACGTTCAATTTCTGACGTGTTGGCCTGGGTTGCCGGGTAGTCACAGGTCTTGTGATCAGAAGTCACAAATAGCTAATCCACATACTCATTTCCGGTGATCTCTACGAGCGAAGGTATCCACTGTCTAACTAAATATAACCAACACGATATAATTTTCTGAGTAATGCTACCCATGCACAACTCAACCATCAGCATCACTTCTTTGTTGCCTGCTAAGGCAAACGTTATAGTACATCTGAAAGGCAAACTTCGATTCACTTACCTCGTTTTGCCCGTATTTTAGGACAGCATCAGTCGCTGCTAGCTCACTAGTTTTTGATGAGGATGTGTGTGACATGAGGATTATACGTGGTGTATAAGTCGAAGGGCAGGGGAAGGAGGCAGAAGCACCTTGACAGCCACTGTGTAAAGCTTCATTTGCAAGCGCTCGGAGTTAATGTATAAACCTTCCGGACAAGTTCGACTAGACGAATATGAGAACTGCGGGCTGTTGTTATAAATAATGCCGATATTCTTACTATGTGAGGAAATGGGCAGTGAATAAGCTGATCAAAGAGCAATTGGCCCTACAGTGCGCTGTACAGAGGATCGATATGATAAAGAGTAACCGGATCTTGAAGCCTCAGTGGCACCGGCATGAAGAGATCAAGCCTGCTCCAGAGACATAAAAGAGAGGATGTCAATAAAATTAAGATAGCGTAGAGGAACAATTTAAGCGAGAAAAATGAGACCACCGTGCGCAGTTAGGTTGGAACAAACGGACAGACGTAGGAAGTCTTTAGAGGAACAAGAATGTTTTCGTTACGCTGCGACGCGTTCTTCAGAACAGGAGCGCGCTGCCTCCTGTGGACGAACGACGCCTGGCGCCCATCAGTTGTGATGAACTTGACGATAATAAAACTGAAAAGTGCGATGTTTAAAATGTCTAGCGTTTTCGTTATGCGCCATACTTTTAGACGCAGGAACCTATCCTTGCAAAAGATCGGCTCTGTGCGTGGGTGTGTTTCAACTAGTAATTACCTCTTGTTATTATTGCAGTAAATGACACCATCAGCAAGCACTGTGCAGTATAAACTGACATGTTGCAATATATGTGAGGCAGTTTAATAAACGCTATAAGAGTATTTATCTCATCCAACACAGCATAGTGATTACATGCCTGCACAGCAGGACAACAAGACGTGGAGGCGGTTCAAGGGATCACCGCACTGCGGTTCACAGTGCCTCGGAGATCGGCACAGTTTTCATTAGTCGCATTACTCTATGGGGCTAAATTAGGCAAGTGCGTTGTCTCTAGAATCACTTCCTTTCCTCGGCGAGAACTTCACCGAATAGACGTAACTACCTCTGGGTAAGAAGGTATCGATAGCGTTGCTTTAATGAAGGAATTAAGTGTTTTAAGACGAATACTATTTGTTCCAGTTAGGATATTTAGGCGCCGGTTGTTTCACTGCTTCATTTCATTGACAACAGAGCCAGTCATTAGCAAGTGCGTTCGATTGGTATAACGCAAACGAACGGCAATGACTCCTGTCTTTCTAAATTTTCTATCCAATAGATTTTTTTGCAACTGCTGGGGACAGTGCTATTTGGTCTGTTCATATCTATTACGTAAAGAGGTACATGTTCCTTAGGTGAGGATTTGCTATGTGCAAATAACTGGATGTTTAAAAAATCCCCTAATTAACTTTCGTAATTACTTTCAGGGCCCAGCTTGTCACAGCGAAATTGAAGCCCAGCATAGTAATAGTTTCTTTGCATAGCACAAAATGTGAGAACACTTTCGAGATATCCACCTAAAAGTGTGATGCGGAACGTTTTACTTATTTCTTGGGTCAAGATATCCAGGATAATGTTTACTGCAAGCTAGAAGGGTAGTTGATTGAACTAATTAGCATGCCATGTTGACTGTGGAAAATGGTAGCGCGAAGCAAAGGAACAGCGCTAGACTACAACACAGAAGCAGCTTTATTCTTTGTCTTGTTGTTCGGTGTTCCTCTACTTCAATCTACAACCCTCCACTGGAGACATAATGGCAATGCAAATTTACCCACCGTGGCGCTACTATCAGAACTACTGCTAATATTTGGCTGCTACACCACGGACGGACTGCACTTTGGCACTTTCAATCTGTGCCCTACGAACTTGATTATTGAAAAGTTGTTTCATTAATGTTTATATATGGTTCACCATACGTTGCGATCTGTGTCACATATAACATTCACATCTTCAGGTGAGCCGTTTAAAAAGACCAAGGGCCTTATATACGCTAAAACAGACGTTTGGGCGAGTTAGTAAGACAGCGCTCGTCCGTGTCGTGTCTCCCTGCTTGTCCCCGTGAACACCGTGCTGTTCTGTTTCAAATATGTCTTATATACCCTATAGCGTAAAACTATATCAATCTGGTTTCACATTTATGCAACCGCTATAGCAAGCACAGTAAAAACGGCTGCCCCATCGAGTAGCCTAGATCAATAGTTAGAATGGAGCTATCTGCCACTTGAAACTTTTAAAAATTTGGTGCAGCTAAAAAAAGTGCCTTCTGCACAAGGCCAGCCGAGCACGTAAAACGGAGCTTACCAATGCACATTAAACAGATTTTCAGCCTCCGTCGTCGGCTTTTGAATTTTCTGGGAACATTTATGTCTACTGTCTAGAGTTTTCTCGGCAGAAAGATGCACTTGTAAACGCGGGCGAAGGCTTCCACAGATGTTCGCTCCAGCTAAAGGGAAATCAAATTAAAATGATGTTTTATTTACCTACTTACCCCACTTTCATGGTGTTGGCTGCTGCATTCCTCAGTAGACAGCAGGACTGGCCTCTCACTATGTACCACAGGTCTATATCCATAAACAGATATGAGCTACTGTTACACAAGGGTATAAAAGCCTTCAATATATTTAGACACGAGTGGTGTACTTGTCTTTACACAGAGCTCTAATCAAGAATATTCACATGACGAGCATCACACGCCACCTTCGTCCTAGTGACAAAGAGTGCCAACTGCTAAAGGCAACGATGCTAGGCACTTGCCATCTGCTATGCTACTGCTGCTACTACGCTAACGCAGACAAACATTGCGTTACTTAGATTCGCTCAATGCGCTGGGTCTAGGTATTGCTTTTTTTTTTAATAATCTCTTGTAAATGTAGTTCTTCTCTCCGCCATCCACTCTCTTCTTTCGATTAGCCCGTTTTCTTTGACTAATGTTTCCTTTATAACACGCGAGGACCTCACATGTCTAGGTGGTGCTGAAAGAAACGGTCAGCTACCACGTGAAAACTTCCATTCAGGCTTCCCGGACCGCACCTTGCCACTGTTCACATTTCTCTTGCAAAAAGACGCTCTATCCCAAGGTCAAAGTTTTCGTATCTTGGCTCTACTTGCTTTTCTGACCTATATATATTCCTTCCCCAGTGAAACGAGTGGCGCACGCAAAGGCGAATTGATTTATGAGGCTGCCTAAACTGTCAGAGCCCGCGACAGCACCGTTCGGTCGAGAGTGCTTAACCCTTCGGTAGAGTTGTGAAGCTTTGTTTAAGAGTTTTGCGCATCAAAACTTTTATTCTGACATTTTTCATTTTTTTATCTTGCTCTATGGAGTTTAAAGGTGAGCGAAATGGGATATAGAAGCTTTTGTCTGGGTATTTTCTGTTTGAATGGTGTTTAACAAGTAGGTCAGTAGAAAACAATGATGACATAAATCCGCGGAACAAATCTAAAAATAAATGCAAAATCTCGCAAGAAATTTTCAAACATGTCCACGTTTACGATTTTCTCCAAGGGCTCTACCCGTAAGATCTAAATTGCTCATTTTACTTCTTTAACTTTGCCTACATTTCTCAAATACCGAAAGGCACCGAAGTGTCCAATGCCACATTGAATGTATTTCACTGATTATCACATCTCTACAAGAATTCATCACTTTCTCAGCGTTTACTTATAGCGTCAAATATGTGTACAGGCTACATTGCATTCGTTATCTGCTATAGATCACCGTGAATAAATATGGTGTGAATATTAATACAAATAACAGCTGCCAAGAACTCGCTGGCGGCAAGAAAAGCTCACTTATCCTAATGGCTCGCTAATCTCAAGAAAATCTCAAAAAATTTAATTGGCGCAACATTCTTCCAACTGATTTTCTTCCATCTAACAGAAATAGATATAAATTTATACTTAATCGAAGAGCAATCACGCACCGCTCAAAATGTTTAATTGACGAATGCTCATGAGGTTTAGGGTGCTGATGCGCACTTTATGTTCCTTTTCTTACTGCCGCCACCAATTACTCAAATCTCATCAAGTAATAGCTCTTTTCAAGTACTTAGGTTTGAAAATCACTGTCTCTGCGCATCTTTGCAAGACAACACAAGGTTCTGCGTTATACTACTATTAGCTTTGAGCACCTCGATAAATCAATTACACAAAAATAAATTATTTGCACATCGGAGTTTCATTTAGAATGATACGAGTCCTTGATCGTTTGTATCACGCTTTTAATCTAAGTAGAAAGTTTTCACCGGTGCGTTTAAACCAATGCGGTAGGACAGTTTACACTCGTTAGTGAACACTGCCACAAGCGTCACTAATTGTTGATGTTCAGGGATTTCATGGTGCAAGTAAGAATTTTGCACCCTCTATCATTGTTTCCAAAATACCAGACTTGCTATATCTTGCGGCATACAATATACCTTTCTTCTCCCTATTGTCGAACTTAACTGCTGCTAAAGATAGCAACTGTACAGGATCAACCCCTTCCTCGCCACACCTTCTATAAAAGTACTCGTCACCGAAACCACTCGATGACCTCTAGCACAGATACGTTATTGGAAAAACTTTTAATTTACGCATAATATATCTTCGGCCGAATTGACAAAGGTTTGTGTTCGTACGTGATCTTTCGCATTGGCAGCCTCCGCATCCGCTAACAATATGTCCAGCGTAAAGACTAGTTAGAAGTGGCTCTGACAAATATTATTATTCGTGTTCATTGATAGGCCAACACACATAACAATGGTAATAGAGAAATAGAGAGGAAGCAGGCTGGAAACTGCCACCGTGAAGGGCACACCACTTACCTTCTCTTCAGGATCGAAGGAGGGGATAGAAACGAAAGTTGAAGATAAGCAGGGAAGTGAAGGGAACAGATCGTGAAAGAAGCCCTCTGATACACGCAAATTGCCTCGAGCGAGAAGTCTCGCGGTAATTTTGCGTGTACTCGTGGGCTTCTTTCACCCTCTGGAAAACACTTTTATCTATCACGTGTTGAGCTACAGAAAGGTGTGGCGAGAGTTTTTCATTTTGCTCCACAATTTTCTCGTTGACGTTTTTCATGTCTCTATAACATACGAGAAGTTGATTAAATAATTAGGACTAAATATGTAATCAGGCGGAATTCAGAAAAAGAAAATTGAAACTCACCAAGCGACGGCCAACACCAGTACCTTGGTTCCGGCCAGCTTCGTGGCATACAGATTTTTAAAAATCCTGGCGCATCATGGTTGGGACACCCTGTATATGAAAAAGAAAAGGTTATGCAGATCTAACGCGCAGCTGGAAAGATGTGTGTCGAAAGTTTTTCATCAAGCGGTTATTCTAGTGCTATCAATTTTTGCATTTCACTACTGCGTCTTCGGCACTACGGGAACTAGCTCGCCCGCGTGTGTAATCGCGCTGCAAGGCTATCCAAGGTGAAGCAGGCGGCTAAAAATCTCAAAGATATAGTTGCAGATCACACAATAGAAATATACGTCGGATTGCCACCTAATGATAAGAGCATCGGCCTGCTGTGAAGGGAGACCAACGTTCGATCCCATCATCGGGCCGGAAATTTTTTTTATTTGATGTGAGCTGTTGGCCTGCATAAGAGCGGCGCCTATTAGTCATTGTCAGGAAAGTACGGGAGGATTCGCAAAGAAAGCTTCGCTTTGAAAAACAGTGCGTGCCTTAGCTCGGCAGCAGGAAGTTCTTGCCGAGAAACAGCTTGAAGTATATTGAATGCGAAATGACATGACGTTTATTGAATTTCATTCAGTGATCAAAATTCTTGAGCACATTTTCCTCTTCAATACTGTGAACATATCGTCACGCTATTGCGAAAGCTCCAGTTTAGCAGCAAGAGCCGCAAAAGTCGAGCATATCGTGAGATTCCAACGCATAAGGACAACATGCGGCGAGCTTTCTCTTTGCAGGCTTCGCTCGGTGAGTTCGCGCATAGGTGAAGGTACAGAACTTAGTTTTTTGCTGCTAGGCGAAGATCAAAAATATTGTTCGGCATGGTTAAACGTGTTTCGGTGAGTGAAAAATGTAAGCCCACCTGAATTGTCGTACGAAGCTGCAAAGGAAACGCATACAGGTTTCTTGTGCTGCAGCGAGCTATGGCCATCTTGCATTACAGTCTCTCTCATGGGTTGTGAAGCTCTTGCATGGGCAGGAGGAGGGGGGGGGGGGGAGGGCATAGTGTTCTACGAACAATGCCTATCGAGGGCGAATGCTAAATTTGTTCCAGGAAGGAGTCATCAATTGTATAAAGCAGCCAAACATTCAATAAGTTTCACATCGGTATTGACCTAGTGATAAGTTGCCAATGCTCCTGCGCATTTTGTTGTTTTATGTTAGTAACGTTAGCAATACTCTTTGCGCATATCGTTGATTACTCCATCTTGGTGCATACTCTGAGTTTACAACTCAAACATAGCCTGTTCTTTCTCGTCGTCCCCAATTTTTGAGTACTTCCAAACATTTTTTAGCGTTCTTCGCTATTTTTGGTACTGTTGCACTCCTGGGCCTGTAAGATAAAGTTGGCCAACATTCTCATATACACAACCCCAACGTCCATGCTTCCATGGAATAGGGTGATTTGTTCTTTAAATATGGTGCTCTACGAGCAACATAAATAGCGAGAAGTTCGCGACTACAGTTTAAGACTACGAAATATAAGTCGAACTTTAGGATCTTTTCTCGCGAATAACCTTCGTTGAAAGCACTACGTCTAAACTTGAGTGCTACACAACATTTCAATTCCTTGTAGAGCATTAAAAAAAATATGGTGGAGCCAGCTCTCTTTGGCAATCTGCGGATAGAGCATTCCTTTGAAACTCCGACCTGTGATTTTGTCTCAAGACGGTATGCTACTCAATTAAGGGCAAGGAATAGATGAGGACATGCTTAAGACCCTGACCATTCTTTCTTTTACAAAAGAAGTTCGTATTGATGGAGTGGAGCAATACCACCACTGTCTCAAACAATGCAATAAAGAAATTCGTTCTAACGCCAACATTATAGGCAAAAAAAGGATTTAATACGCCTGGAATAGAAAAAGAATCGCAGTGGGAGCTCTCTCGCTCACATAATAGCGTCAAAAACTACCCTTACGTTTTTCCGGCCGCGAAGTAGGAGCCCACTGTCACAGGCTGCGGCTGCTATTACCGCTGCCGCGCGCGCTACCCACATATTGCGAAGACGGAATGCACTCGATAGTGAAGCTTTCCTTAAATGAGTGTGAGCAGCGCTTCGAATGGTAGCGAAAAACATACTGAAGGGATCGCCAGGCCTTTGTAGAATGGAACGTTTCAACTGTATCATTTGTAGCTTAAGCTTGAAACGTTCGCTGGGAGTTTCGAAGAAGGAACTTCTTTTCTAATCGCAAAGGGTGGTTTCTTTTTCAGATTCCTTTGCACTGCTTAGCAGCTGAGGAAGTTTTCTGTATGCAATCAAAACCATGGGAGCTTCCTTGGGGCAACTTGTTTTTTTTTTCATGTAGCGAAGGGCATGAAGAAAACTGTCTGCATATCTTCTCTACGCACGCTGTCTTCAATCCCTGCTTTTTATGTTTTACGTATCACGAAATTTATTTGTTTGAATCAGCAACAGAAACTGCTGTGTATTCGAAAGACGGTGGATGGAGTTATGCGAGTGATGGACACACATATAAATTGACAGTGGGTATGTATGTCTGCTATACCATAATCGTAGATTTTAAATCCAGGACCCCCTACATTGGGCTCCAGAAATTTAATTTGGGCGTATTCTCATTTTAAGGTGTTTTTTACTCAACTGATGGCTTCCTTTTTGGCATGAATTGATAAAAGTTTTCGTGACCCCTTTTAAATACAACATTATGTCTGTAATGTGGGGTTGCAAAGCGCTCCGTCGAACGCTTTGATGAGCTCAACAAAACATAATGGACAAGGCTATTCCTAGCCTGAAGTCTTTTCTCTTCGGAATTAAACATTTTTGGGAGAAAATTTTGGCAGAGAGAATGAAGAATAAGGTCTACACATCTTGCGTGTAAAAGTCATGTTTATTTTTAACCTTTCAGCGCTCCCTCTGAATTTTCTAAAAACATGATGCACGAAAGCATATTCATTCGCTGCTATTGCCGCGATTCCTCACTCTAGCCTTTTGACAGCGCGATTACGCGCCAAAAAGCATTTTAGACTTTTCGTGCCAATACCGCCGTGTGATAATAACGCATGCCATAGTGGGGCCGCCAGAAATTAGGACCCACCGGGGTTTCTATCACATGCGCCTAAATATAAGCACAAGGATGTTTTCGCATTTCGGCCCCACCGGCATGCGGGTGACCTCATCCTTAGCAGCCCAACACCATAGCCACTAAGCAACCTCGGCGGGTGAGTTTGCGCGGTCATCGAGTGAGATGTTTTAACGTATGCCTCGGCGCGTGTGACAACGTGCTTGGTAATTTAGCTAGTAAGTGAATGTTAAGAAATTTTTATTGCCAATAAAACTACTATCCTTACTTCTTATATCTATGCACTAATTTGCTATCGCAATCGGTGCTTCGCCATTTGGCCGAAACTGAGACATTTTTTCGTCCCCCGTAAAGCCGGAACCACCGCTTCTGCGGATCATGGTTCATGCGCAGCCCCTTTGAAACGGTGTGGTGACAAATAGCCACCTAGTCTGCTTGAGTTACTCAGGTATGCTATACATGCCTACGCCCCAACACGGATGCGTGGAGGGGATCGCCATCTGGT
The DNA here is from genome assembly GCF_038994185.2 of Dermacentor albipictus. Lineage (NCBI taxonomy): Eukaryota > Metazoa > Arthropoda > Arachnida > Ixodida > Ixodidae > Dermacentor > Dermacentor albipictus. The sequence continues at coordinate 442,868,676 of NC_091821.1, forward strand.
GGTGGTGCAAGGAACCCAGCGGCGTAGACGGCGTGCGTCCTCCACTATTATTGGTCGACCTATTCTGCTGGAGAACAACCACGCAGCAGCCACGGTCACAAAAACCCGGCGAAGATCGCAAAAGCACCGTGAATGGTGACACAGCATCTCCCGGCGCGGGTAAGGAACGTGAGCTTTTTCTTACTTTGATAATTCTACTCTTTATTCCGCAAAGCCACAAGGCTTTATTATAAAGGGCTTCTTGCTTTCAGGTAACTCCTGTCTTTCTTTAGGTAGTTTTTGCGGCCTATATTTTGTTCCTCTATACAGTATACGTTATTATTTCTGAAAGCCGCGTCTTAGGTGCCGCTTTAAGACGGTGCATGATTACCAGCTCCACGAAAATATTAAAATTAGGCCCACCCCCTCCCAATTAAATTTTCACACACCAACTGTATCGAGACGGTGCTTTGTGCGTAGTGTAATTTGAAGCATAAATATTTTTTTTTTCGTTTACTAACTGCTTGCTCAGTTCGCCTGAGTGTCTGCAGCTTGTTGTCGATATAACGCTAAGCACATCATTAAAGTCTCGGGTCACCCTATACAATACGTGCTGCATAAATTATATGCAGCATATTCGGTACCAACAAGATAGGGAGGAAGAAGGGAAAATACGTGGCGAAAAAGAAGTACACGCAAGAAATAATAAATACTGCGGTAATGGATCGAAAAGCAGCGCCAAGATGAGACCTAAGTGTAACAACAAGTGATTGTACATAAACGCGAAAAGCACGGAAAATGGTAGGAATTTTTGTCGTGACACATAAGCAGTCTTTTTATCTCTGCATATGCGCTTAAAACCTGAGAAATGGGGTATTTTTGCGATGAAAGACGGCTTGGAATAGTGTACCCCAATGATTAATGGCAACCGCAAAAAAAAAGAAGCATCGGGAAACGATGAGCTGACTCGACATTTATGCTGAAAAGCCCCCGCACGTGCGATTTTAAATCACGTGCTGTCAGGCAGCCAAGGGATGCCAGGTAAGAAGAGAAGGGTGGCATCGAGCACGCGTCAGCCATTTTCCTGGATTAAAAGCACCCTACGCCGAAGATACGCTGACAGCATTATTATGCGTCGGCAAAACTTGTTAATATCCATATGTTATTTTTTCTTGTAAAATTAAAGCGTAGGAAAGCTGCGGCAAATATGTGGATTTAAGTTCTTCGATAAACCGTCAAATATGAGACTGCCATCAGGTTTTGTTGACGGCAGAGATCGCGTTTCAGAATCTGCAAATATTTATGATACATGGCTGTTCATATCATCGAAAATACGAAATAAAGATAAAGAACCGTTAGAAGGCAGGCGAAGAATTAAGAAATGTAAACCATGGCCTACGCAAATGCTGAAGGCAAGTTCTATTACGGAGTCTCATACTCATTTAGGAAGTAATTTAGGCATGCAGTTGCGCATGGACGAAGCTTGCGATAGCCAGGAAATTTCGGTATATTAGTTTTTATTTTGATATCTTGCATGTCTGCCAGCTAGTTTAAAGAATAGAGCAGCAGACTGCACCAATCCTGGGGCCCTATAACGTAAAACTATTCCAATATCATTTTATTCCAATCTCCTGACGTCAAATTTGTGTAACCGCCGACGCAAGCATCGGACGGTCACCCGCAGGGTTGTCTGAACAGACCAATCAAACGCTCTTCTCGTTCATAGGAGGCTACCTTTTTTGCTTGAAAAACGACTTACATTGCCTAAACTGAGCGGCTTGTCTTATCGTATTGGCTCCCAAGAGGCGAGGAGCAGGCTCAAGTGGAGAGGGATTCAGTAGGGTCGAGCCACTGCACTGAATATCGATAACCAGGGGAAGAGGGTGGTGCTGGTGTCTGTGATTGGACCGCTTTCCCTTATTTAGCTTGCGGTGGCTGGTCGGAAATCGCGGCAGCATGCAACGGAAGCTTAATAATGACGCTAGAACGGATCCTCATTAAAAAAAGAAAGTTGGCAGAACGAGGTTTTAAACATGCCGAAAGTGCTCAAAAACGTTACACGGCCACGCAAGAAGCTTTATTACGCGCAAATAAACCCATGCTCTCCGGCAGGTATGAGTAGCCAGTGCCCGAGCGATCGGCGGCAGCAATCTTTTACTCCCTTCGGAATGGCGCAGCCTGCGGCTATTCAAAAGAAAATTCAGTTTTGTTCGGCATAATAATGCATCTTTAACGCGTACACGTCACTTTGACGCAGTGAGCTTTTGCGGGTTTGTGACGTCGAGTCACAGGCAGGTGAAGTCCGTGTAGCCTGAAACTATTTACCAATATCGAAGGGCTAGTGACGAAAAAATGTCGATTCAAAAATAACTCGTTTTCCTTTGTGAGTTTAAATCACGCATTACCAGTGTGTATACGTCAGATCAGATGGGGAGCTTTCGCGGTTTTCGTGACGTCGCGTGACAGACAGGTAGAGTGCGGCTGGTCCAAAAAAGGTTTTGACCAATCTCGGAGAGCTGATTGCAGAAATGGAATAGAAAAGTTTGGAACAGTTTTGCGTTATAGCGTCCCTGGCGTTGTCAAACTCTGGAAATTGATAAGAAATAACGGGTTGGATTCCATATTGTTAAAGTAAGTGTGTCTGATTTAAATGGTTTTGAAGAATGTCAATGGGGCGGGGGAGGGGGCGTGGTCACTCATATGTTTTGAACTAAGAGTGGTAGCCATCTGTGACATTACAGCTCGAAGGTAATTTCAATCACATACTGCACAAAACATTACGAAGCATTAAATGTGGGTCAGCCTTTTTTCGACGATCTGATCATTAAGATCATAGAATGGTGAAATACTGCTAACTGAGAAAGCCGCAACATTACTTGTCCGTAACGGAGAAGCTCAAATTATGGCTCGTTAGCAAATAAAAACTAAGCTTGTTCTATCGCTCCGTCTAATTGTTCGGTGACGCCTTCACAATAACGGCCCACACCTAAAGAGCAAAACTTCGTAGGAAAGAGCCGTGACAACATATTGGGTTCAAATCAAACGGAAGTTAGACAACACTTCTGTCAACGCACGGAGAAGGCGGGGCGTAGCGACAGCCGCCCAGTGTAAAAGTTCAGGGGCAACGCCGCGGCTTGAGATGAGGGCAATGTTTAAGCACTCGTTCCTGTTTTCTGTGTTCCTGGGACCAGGGCAGATTGACGACGACAAAGTGACGGCCGCGGGACGTGATTACGTAACCACGAATCCTTCAGGATCATGGCATGGCCACGACGGAACGACGACCGCAGCATGACGATGACGGCAGCGACACGGCTGCATGATTTCGAGCGGGTGACGACTACATGACGATGTGAAGACCACATAATAATACCCGCCGTCGTGGCTTATCGGGTATAGTGTTGTGCTGCTAAGAACAAGGTCGCGGGATCGAAACCCGGCCGTGGCGGCCGCATTTCAATGGCGGCAAAACGCAAGAACGCCTGTGCGTCGTGCTTGGGGGGCGCGTAAAAGATGCCCTGATGGTCAAAATTAATCTCGACTTCCTCATTATGGCGTGCCTTATAATCAAATCGTGGTTTTGGCACGCAAAACCCCATAATTATATTCAAAACCACATAATAATAATAATGACATGAATACCACGACGTGAAGAAGACAACGGCAGCTCATATTCTGTACTGGGGTTGCACTGTGCATGCTCGCAATGTGCACTCTGCAAGCGAAAGTTCGAATGAGCTAGCGCAAGATAGAGGTAATTGGCGATTAATGGGAAGGGCCTTCATTCTGAAGTTGACATGAAAGAGGGATCCCACTGCAGTTTTCTCTTGCCATATAACTCGTCTCGATAGCGGCATTAAGTTGTATGGCTATATTGATTCAAAGCTAGCGCATTAGCACCGACAGTTATCGTTAAATGGGAGCTGCCGCCATACTTATCTCGATTTCGTAACATGGGTAGCCTATGATTCTTTAATAAATAAAAATGAACGCCTGTCGCCATGGCTGCGTATGTAGCGTAGGCGGTCTCGGACGAGCACTGTTTCCGTATGCGCGTGCTGTCATGTTTGCGTTCTTGATCGGTATTTAACGCTTCTGTCAGCCTTTAGCGAAGTCTTGAAACAACTTCGCGTAATTGGGAGCTTGAAAACGTACAAAAAATCGCCAGGCACCCACTCAGTTGCCGCTGCGTCACGAGCAAGACCCACGGCGGCTGTTAATCGCGGCTGTTCTACGGAGGCGATAAGCAGTCGCACTTTACTTAGTGCAGTTTTATAGTGATTACTATGTGTATTTTTATTTTTTCGCTTAATATCGTTGCGCCTTTACTGAACGCTTCCACGTTTAAACTTTGATTAGGTTATTAGAATGTGGTGTTTTAGGTGCCAAAACGACGATCTCATTATAAGGCACGCCGTAGTGGGGGACTCCGAAACTTTGGACCTCTTGGCGTGCTTAATAAGGTACACTAAAATCTAAGTACACGGGGGTTTCGCATTTCGCCCCCATCGAAATGCGGCCGCCGTTGCCTAGATGTGACTCCGCGACCTCGGGCTTAGCAGCCCAGCACTGTAGTCACAAAGCAATCACGGCGGGTCGTTTATAGTCGCGTCGTTAACAATCCGGAAGATACAATAAACATTAGGTTGTTGTTACTAAGCGGGACGCCCCCTTAAAAAAAAAGAAAAGATGCGAAAAACTAAGCCAGCGAATGCGAAGCGAAGATTTGGAGAGAGAGATAGCGGGAGAGAAGTAAAGGCAGGGAGGTTAACCAAGGGCGAGTTTCTGGTTTTCTACCCAGCCCTTGTGTGAGGCATGTAGGGTTTGTAAAGACGACAAAGAGCGAGAGGAGAAAGGCAACATTAAAAAAAAAAGAAGAAAATGAGAACAAGTAACAAAAAAGGTGTTCCTATCTCAGGCTGGTCGATCTTAAGGAGCGCAGCAGTGCCTGCATGGCCTTCTGATGCGATGTTAGGTAGCGTAGATGTAAATTTCTTTCTTCCAACAGCAGCTGGTCATCAAACTGGTTCAGCAAGACGGTATAAGATTGTTTCTGCAAACTGTACTGCGGGCACTGGCATAGAACATAATGAATGGCGAACATGGCGAAGCTGCGAAGCGCTCATTGTGTTTTAATGCTTTGAACAAAGGGCTCCGTATTAAAAAGCAAGTGACGGCGCCTACAAAAAAGCTTCACGCAATCTCCCATGCGTTGCCCGTAATCAGCTGTCGTTCTACCTGCCGATGGCACTGAAATGCGACTTGCGGCGTAGAACGTTCAAAGTAGGCTCGCCTCAGCCATCTACAAGTTGAGTGTAAAACCTAGCGTCTGTTAGCATTAAAGGCTTTTGACAGGTCATTCAACCTCGTTTTGAATGCTTCTTAACGTCACTTGGCGGTAATGGGAAACGCCTGAACTTGGAAACCCTGATGTTTGCAACTTATGCAGACTCACTTTACCCCTGCTGTGTCATGCATTGTGGTCGGTTGCGACACCTTCATGTTTCCTTTTTTGCATTGTTTACTTGCTAGGGGTGCTAGTGAGTGCTTGTTATTGTAGTAGCGTGCGGCAACCGAGAAGCCGTACTCAAAAAAACGACAGTGGCCGGTGCAGAACAAGGAATCTGCGTTTATTCTTTTGCACACGCTTTTTATAGGCAGCGGTTACTTATCCGCTGCTGATATCAGTGCCCGTGATGACGAAGTGACATGGCATGCACTTGGCGTTACGTCATCACAGTTATCGTTTTCTTCCTTTGCATATTGAAATAGTGCAGCATTCAGTAGTACGTTGCCCATATCATTCAAGCAAACGTTAAATAAAAGAGGTCCTAGAACTTAGACCATGTAAAATCACTATATGTATTTTTATGGAAACCCCGGCCTGAAAAATACCTCGAAAAAAATGTCGAATAACGACTTCGGAACAAGTCCTTTATACTTTGTATAACATGGTGTTGTGTTCTATGGTTCGGAGAGCTCTTGTTTAGACTCTTGTTTAAACTTAGACTTTTGAGTTTAGGTTTTCCAGCCAACTTATTCAGCAAGCCTCATGTTTTTCTTATGTTACTGCGACACTGTGAAAATTTTTCAGCGTAGTATTCCCGTTTACTTATTCGTAACCTTGCAGTAAGCTTGTTACTTGCGGTTCGATATTTTTTTTGCAGATCTTTGCAAGGCGCGCCACTTTTACAAAGCGTCCATAGCCAACCTTTCGGAAAAGGTTTCTGAAATGGATGCTGTTATCCATTTTTTCTTGGGTGCCGACGTTTCAATTTCACTTTGTTCGTGGTCAGTTAAACGAAGGTACTAAACTGATTTGTCGTTTGATTATATGCTACCAGATGGCTGGTAGAGTAATGTCATCCCTTCAAAGTTTCTGGTTAATTTATGTACCTTTCTATCGTCTATAAAGTATCCCACGTGATTCACGTCATCTTCAGAAGCGATAGTTTCTGTCACAGATAAGGCCGTAAAATAATGATGCGGCACTTTTTTTGTTTATAAATGCAACATCAGTTTCAAAGTGCACTTTCAATGTGACTGAAACAACCGACCTAGGTTCAGGCTCGAAGCAAAAGAGGCTTGCCCATCATGGCACGCCCTCAATGCCTCGTAGCTCGTAACTTGCGATGCCACTGCACAAGCCAGAAAAAGAAAAAAAAAATGTCAAATTACTTTTGTTGTGTACCATTCCGAGGGGAGGGCGGCCTTTCATTGTGGTGGAAAGACAGCATTTCTGAATTTTCTCGTTTCCCGAAAGAAACAGAGGACGCAAATAGGATACCACAGGGATAATAATTTTAGGCGTTGGGAAAATGTGAGTGATATTATGTTGGTTTGTTCGAGACAATATTGCCGTCTGGTAGACCTTTGATGTCCTTATAAATATCCTAAATAAGTTGCTGGCAATTCAAGTCACCCAGTGTACATCATTTCGGCGGGCACTTGAACAAGTTAGTGATCTACGCTAAAGCTTCACTTGGTTTTGTTAGTTTTGCTTTTTGCCCTAGCATTTCTATTACTAATGTCATGAGTAGCAGGACTATTCTCACTAATGCGCTTCTGTACGCAGGCGCAGGTAGCAGCAATGATAAGCAGTTTGGAAGGTTTAAAGTAGGTCACGAGACATGCAAGACCGCGACGCGATTTATTGCTTTGATTGCATGCTTTTGTTTAGCATCGGTAGCAGAAGATGCTGCTTTTGCATTCCGCGTGGTCACTTGTCAACTTATTCAGTCGCAAAAATTTTGCTGCACTGCACACAATCATTGTTCCACATTTGGAACATTCAGCCGGGCCAGACCGCTGCTACTTATCTTTCGGACACTTTCTGAAACAGGCGAATCCGATTACCGCTCGTTGGATTCGTTTCTATTTAAGGCTTTTACACTAGTACAAGTCGCATTGCTCAAAAGGATAGCCTCGCTAAGTTTCGGAAACGTATTGGAAGAAACGCATCTTGGTCTAATTGATTGTTATTTACTTCTCACGTTTTACTAGGGTTTGGGAATTGCTGCGGGTCGCGGGTTTCTGGCTTGTTGCGAAGTCCGAGCCCTACCTCGGACACATAGTACTGAGAGAAAGAACAAGCGCCACTCGTCACACAATGACTTCCTTAGCAAACGGATAAGTTCAATATGAAGAGATAGGTGCACCCCGAATTACAAACGAAACTCTCATTTGTTTTTATCACAAGGCAGACTGACCAGCCTTGTTGGCCTTGTTGGCTCAATATCCTTATTTAGCTTCTGAAAGCACGACACACGGTACGGCTTGTATATTGTGGTACGGTATTCGATATACGGCAACCCAAGTCATAGTGCAAAGTTGCTTATGAAGGCCTAAAACACTCTAACATCATACCCCGAGCAGTAAGAAACGCCGCGAACAAGTGATTCAGCCTTTCAGAGGGCCGCTACGCACAAACGGTTCCCTTTTTGAACCTTTGGCTCCCTCGAAAGGCTCGAAAGTTTCGCCCGAAGGGCGAACCACTGAGTGGGATAGCAAGGTTTACCGTTGCACTTGAAATTTTTCGATGGTGTCCTAACAATACGGGACTCCTACTACCACGGACGCAATATACACGCCTTCGGCCAATTTACTGGCACCTGTGGGCGCTTTACTACGCCATGTAGGGCATGCACTGACACCGATGTTTTGCCTGGCGGTCCCTCGTGAAAAAAAGATGTTTCACCGGCAGACGATGCAGCTGCGGAGATTTTTCCTGCTTGTCGTTTTCTCAAGGCCAGGGAGCTGGTGACTACACCAGTGTCAGATGAGCATAACGGACAAGCATTCATGCTCTGTGCCGTCAGCTTTCCTGCCGCCCAGAGTTGATGGACGAGACAAGCGCCAGCCCGGACTGCGACTGGAGCCGGCACCACGGTGACGCGAAAACAATGGCACCTCACTTCGAAATGGCAAGAACCACCACCATCCGAGTACCGCGAAGGCCAGTCTCCTGACCGTGACAAGTTGACCATCGTGGAATGACCACTAACTGATGAAAGGTGCCATTGTAGGGGACTCCCGTGGGAACAACGTCGGCATCAACTTCGGGCCGAAACATCTCCGCCGGCTCGATCAACCCCAATGAGCTGGCCCACGATCAGGCTCGAGGTCTCGTCAACCACAACGGTCCGAGGGGCCCGGCTTCGCAGGGGATCGACCGAACCACGGACCCGCTGTTTACTTTCCACGTGATCACTGCTCACTACTGGCTGGGACGAAGGCAGTTTCCGGCTTCTCACCCGAAGCTAGGCAGACCCCAGGCTTCTGTGCTAGAATGCTGCAGACGGGCTCCTTTCCGTCTCGCTTAAGGCTGAACCACTACACTCCGGGTGTGTCCCCCGCTGCCCAGACTGCGGCGAGGAACGGTCCACCTTGAATCACATGCTGTGGCAATGTTCTGCGTTGCGCCACTCGCCTTTCAACAGACAAGAAGACTGGGATAAAGCCGTCGAGAGCGACGACTTTCAAGTCCAGTTTCGGGCTGTCCAGAGGGCTGGTGACAGGGCTGAAGATCATGGTCTTCCGCCCCCGGCGCGGGTTCGGCCCGCGACTACGACAACATAGTCCCTTAGGACCAATTAAAGTTTCTTGTCTGTCTGTCTGTCTGTCTGTCTGTCTGTCTGTCTGTCTGTCTGTCTGTCTGTCTGTCTGTCTGTCTGTCTGTCTGTCTGTCCGTCTGTCCGTCTGTCCGTCTGTCTGTCTGTCTGTCTGTCTGTCTGTCTGTCTGTCTGTCTGTCTGTCTGTCTGTCTGTCTGTCTGTCTGTCTGTCTGTCTGTCTGTCTGTCTGTCTGTCTGTCTGTCTGTCTGTCTGTCTGTCTGTCTACCATACTCATTACCGTAGGTAGTCGGTGGAGACATGTGGCGTTGTTTGCTATTTTGTTTCCCATTCGAAAAATTGAGTAGCTCCTGTGCTGAAAAACTAGTGGGGAAGAAACACGTGGTTTACTGTAAGCATGCACAAGTTTAAAATCCACGATATCGTCGAAAGTCGTTAGCAGATGGGCATATCAGTTGCCTCTGCGAAAAGCAAAAGGTAATACTTAGGGCTTTTGCAGAATGAGGAGGGGAGTTTGGAGAAGGCCGCTGAGATCAGGGAAATTATTTCATAAGAAAAGAGCGCTGCAAAATGTGCAACTTCCACACGATAGCGATAAGGAGCGGCAAGGTAATGCCGGATGTTTGCTTTCACGTCGCCAGAACTCTCGCTAGTACAAGTAGGAAGACGCTAGGAGAGTACGTATGCCTTTTATGGCGTCGCTGTTTTGGAAATTTACCCTGTTTAGATAGCGAATTTCGGTCTTAACGAAAGGGGAATTTGGAAGGAAAGCAAGATCGCTATGGAGGACTTTAAAGTGCAGGGCCTCCTTCTAACCTGTGAAGAGTTGCGCATTTACGCCGGTTCCCCAAACACCAAAGAAGCAGCTGTCGACGCCACGAAGCGAGAAGATTTGACGGTCGAGTAAACTGAGTAGGCGCGAGAGGCGCGAAGATCAAGAAGCAGATAGGCGGAAGCGTCAAGCAGAAAAGCACCAAGAGGCGTGATCAAGAGGCAGCGCGACAGCTCGCTCTTAGGATGGAAGAGCTTGAGTGGACAAGTCAGGCAGTTAGATGGCGGTGCGACGCCAACTCCACTAGTTCAGGACAGACAAGTATTTAGATAATTTCATCGCAGGTTTTGAATGAGCGTGTTAGAAAGAGGGTGTCACCCGGAACCACGCCGGAACTTATGGCCGAGAGATTTGGAACGTTGCTGCCGTTTCGTGTCGCTGCGTGTTTTATGAACTGCTTGTGCAATGAGAAAGCGCGAGATTACGATAGGGCTAAGAGGCTTTTGTTCTGGCATGTCAGGCGAATTCGAAGGTCTAAATGGGAGAGAGAAAGGCGAGCCTATGGGAAATTGTGCTAGTGCGGAAATGGTTAGTTTGGAAAGCTTTGAAAATGGAGTGATGCAAGTAACGCACACACAAAGCGAAGTTTTCGCGCTTCAGAAAGGAAAGGCCCTTTAGATCATGTGTGTACGGAAGCGGCAATTTCAGCCAGCTTTCCAGAAAAAGTTGCTTATTTTTTTGTACAAGTAAGAGCGGATGCTCAAGAAAAACTGACAGTTTTATCTAATTAGAAAAGTTCTTCCCTAATGAGGAACAGGAATTCTTTTTTCTCCCACCCATATGGGAACTTTTAGGGCGAAAGCACGGGAGAAGACTCGGAGACTGATAGGCGTGTTCCGTATTTAGCTGCGACTAGAGGATAAGTAAACATGCCGGGGGAAAGTAAACATGTTCGCCAAGGAGATTAGTAAAATGTAGCTGGAGGTTTTGTGGCAGCAAAGTAGGGAGAACACAGACCGCGAAGGCATACGAAAACTAAGTTCCCAATATTTGCTCAGGAAATTCATTCCGGAACTTGTTCAGGAATAATTGTTCACGAACAGACAGGTAAGAATTTCAACAAAATAAGAAAAATAGCATGCGTTATTCAGCCTTCGATTGCTTTACATAAGGAAGAGATCAAACGCCATAACAGGTACCTCTCGCGTAGACCGGCACGTGTACCCGATTGACACGTGGTGCTACCTTCCCAGAGCATGCGCAGATGAGTTATGTGTCTTCTTTCTTTTTTTCGCCTCAGTGCTTCCTTCAGGTGATAGTCGGCGTTCGTGCTGTCCACTTCTCTCCTCGTGTGTCCATGTCTGCGCGCCTTACTCCTTTTATGCATTAAGAAAACTAGCTTGGTGGCGCAAGGCATCGCCCTGTTTTAAAGGCGACGCTCATGGCAACCATCCATCCATCCAGACTATACTTAGGCATGGGGCCCGTGGGCCTTGCGATCCGCACAAGTTTGTCACCGTGCACCGGTAGTGGAGGTCGAAATCAAGAAAAGAAATGGGCATGGGCAGGACATGTAATCAGGAGGGAAAGAACCCGATGGTCATTAAGGGTTACGGACTGGACTCCAAGGGAAGGGAAGCGTAGCAGGGGGCGGGAGAAAGTTAGGTGGGGGATGAGATTAAGAAGTTTGCAGGGATAACATGGCCACAATTAGTACATGACTGGGGTAGTTGGAGAAGTATGGGACAGGCCTTTGCCCTGCAGTGGGAGTAATCATGCTGCTGCTGCTGATGATGATGACCTGTAGTGGAAATTAATTTGGAAGAGCACGAATCTAAGGCATTCCTGCATTCGTTGTCGCAGGTCTGTTTTTTTGGACTTTGGGGCACAACCCCTAAACCCTATTTTTTTTTTATTTTAGCTAAAATGTATTCAAGGGACCAACGTCTGTAAAACAGAAGGGTTTTTGTTTGTTTGTCTTATCCTGATAAAAACTGAACAGCGTGCAGCCATACCGAGTAACAATATTTTCCCGTCAACATTCTCACGCAGCGTTTGGACATTTCTTTGTGTTTCCGCAAGACATCTCTGCACAATTAATTTCAAGGCCTGCTCTTCTTGCCGAATATGGGGCAAAGTTGTTATCGTGCGTCTATATTTAGTGTCGTGTTCACCCCTATTTAAAGGTTGCCCCGACCGTATTCGAGCTCTCGGGTGTGTGTATATATTGCAGCGCAGGGAATGTACGCTTCAAACAGGCCCATGCAACATTGCTAGCTCGCATCACGGCGCCTCTGTAATACGTCTCAGTGAGTTGTCGTTGTCCGTGGGCATCTTCACGCAAGTCATCCCCATAGCTCAATCCTCAATTATACACATTGGCTCATGAATAGCCAATTTCGGTGTACATCATCTGACTACTCTCTTCAGTTGACAGAGGATACCTCGCCACTCTTTTTTCTCCCAAGACTGTTGTCTGTTCTTGTTGTACGCTGCCGTTAATATTATACGTGGGTCAACAAAGCGTTATAATAATTTTGCATGCCTAATTTATGGTTGCGAGCAAAAATGGCACAATATTGCAGGCTGTTTAAACTCATTACAGTTCGACTGACAGTGACGCGTTATATTCTTGAAACTCGTGTATGAATAACAAATATATGCCATGAAATTAGGCGTGTTTCTCCTAGATTCGCTAGTATATATTTTTTCTGGGTCTTTATGATTTCCTTCTCTTCTATCTCGTTTTCTTCGCTGTGCATCCAATATGCATTCCGGAGGCTGTTCGCGTGTATCTCTGCTGTTTTAGACGAGGGTGCGTTCCTTCGTCTGGAGCGAGAAAAAAACAAACAAAAGAAAACGTGCTGAGGGAAAAGTTGAATTATTGCCTTTTAGAAGTAGCACCCAACCCCGAAGGCCATATGCTGCTGCCGAAATGATTTTGCGCCCCTGGAAGAAGCGCCTGCCGTAATAAGAAAGAGAAAAAGCGCCGACCAATATTTGTGGGAATAAATTTTCCCATCGCTTCGATGGCTTCACAGCAATTCCTCGATGCCACGAGCTTTTCATTTCTTCTCTTTTCCAGCGAATGCCGACCGATCGAGAATATTAAAAACTGTTGCCAACAGTTCGGGCGTTTATCACGCATGCTTGAGAAGGTTCCTAGAGTTCATGCGCTGTCTGAAAAACTTATCCACTCTGAGAAGATGGAAACTTTGCCTTGAAAGGAAGCTGACTGCGTGTATATATGCATAGGTGGACAAGCTTTGAAACATCACCCTCAGCAATTTCGTTTCTTTTCTATTAGGCGTGCGGCTGAGGTGACCTTATTCTTTAGAGAAGCCGTCATTACTGCAAATTGTGATGATCTCTAGAACCAGCTTATTTCTCGTTAGTGCCTATCAAAATTTTATATCATAACTTAGGAAATTAGGTGTGCCTGTTCGGTTTGTTGCTTACTACTATGATTCCCCATCCTTAATTTCTCTAATAACTCTAAAGGTCAGTCTTATCCATGCGATAGTTGATACTGTAGGCTGTTTGTTTAGCACGATTGATTATCTATCGTGAAATACACTGAACGAAGAGGCCCAAGTCAAAATGTAAGCGTACTATAATTCAACAGGCTGCACAGGCAAAAGATGTGACATAACTTTTTTCGCGAAAGATGTACTTCGCTCTCTTATTTTCTAACATCTTAGAACACTTAGGGCTGCAATTTATTCTCTAGCTTCTATTCCCTAAACGCTTGTATGTTTTTATTTATTGTGCAGGTGTATTTGCCCGAACTTGTCGATCGTAACACTGCGTGTCCGCTGTGCACATGAAAATTTGATTTCTGTTTGCATTTCTTCGATGTTTCTGCATAACGACTGCTAATTTCACGTTTTCTTCACCGTTTACATGGAATAAATATAAATTCTACTGAACTTTCATCAAGTTTAAACAATGCCCAAATCAGAACATTTTTCTAGAGCAAAAATCTCAAATATCATTTCATTTATACACCAATCTCCACCATTTTGGTAATAATACTCATGCTTCGGTTGAAACAAACACAAAGAAATGCACACAAAAATGCCTAGTGAGCTGTTTTAAATTATGTATATTTTTTAAATTTGGTGTTTAAATCTCCCGCGAAAAAAAGAAATAAAAAAACCGATCTAGGAATTTTAACAAGGTTAACCAGAATGCACCCGCCGTGGTTGCTCAGTGATGGGGGCGAAATGCGAAAACACCCGTGTGCTCAGATTTAGGTGCACGTTAAAGAAACCCAGGTGGTCAAAATTTCCGGAGTCCTCCACTACGGCGTGCCTCATAATCAGGAAGTGGTTTTGGCACGTAAAACCCCAAATATTACTATTATTATTATTGGTTGCTCAGTGGCTATGGTGTTGGGCTGCTGAGCAAGAGGTCGCGGGATCAAATTCCGGCCACGGCGGGTGCGTTTCGATGAGGGCGAAATGCGAAAACAACCGTGTACTTAGATTTAGGCGCACGGTAAAGAACCCCAGGTGGTTGAAATTTCCGGAGTCCTTCACTGCGGCGTGCCTCATAATCGGAAAGTGGTTTTGGCACGTCAAACCCCATAATTCCAACCAGGATGCGTGCAAGAACATTGATGCAAATAAAATTTGCTCCAGTTGCTTTGACTTGCACCTGCTTTGGTATCCTGGACTAAGGGACGGAAAACTGAATTCAAAGCAGAAACAGATATATATATATAAAAGAATAACAAGCGACATGCGCACACGCGCAATGTAGGGACAACTGGTCTATAAAAGGTGGTTGCAGAACCCTATGAGTAAACTGCAGTAGTTCGTTTGTGCTGCTGAGGCTACCCACGCCGTGTCAAGTATACATCACAATAATGGTGCCTTATGCCGTGTGTACTTTCCTGTGGCTGCTCACTCTTCTTACGCATTCGATCTTGAAGGTGAAATTTTTCAAGGGTTTGCATATTTAGTTGTGTTTAAAAAGAAGACGGCTGATGTCTAAATTTATGAAGTTTTATGCAATAGTTTGCTTTTAGTGAGTTTTTAGGCATAGTTACGTTGAAGAGTATGTACTTTTGTACAGGTAACGTAATATACCGTACATTTATATTACTTTTACACTTTCCGCACGTACTGTGCAAACGTGTGCATGGTATATTCGAAGTGAAAAGTACGATGTGTTCAGTAAAAGCGATATGCTAGCTGCGCGAAATGTGCTAGCTCAGGCGCCTGTTACGCTTTAGCGGATACTATTTCTGCACGCAAGTAAATCCATCAAGCACACGGCCGAAAAGTATAACAGCCCTAATTAATTTCCCGTTTTGTACGATCAGTGTTATGGCATATATATATATATATATATATATATATATATATATATATGCAGTATCACTGATCGTAAAAATTGTGTCTTTCAGATACGTTCACTTTGATTCCTCTAGACGATTGTATTCCGGCATGTTTTTCATCAAATTTGCACCTAATTTAGACAATTTCGTATTTGCTGACGTGATTATTATTATTTCTTTGCGTTGTTTGCCGGCGGCCGAGAAAAAGAAATGCCCGAAGTCGTTACATTTTGTTTCAGGTGCAATGTACATGTTAACTTTACAAGTAAAGAGGAGTTGGGTTGAAATTGAGTAATGGGTACCATTTCTAAGAGCACTTACGGAATACGCGAGTTGTTGAGCGTGCGGTTGATCGCTGTAGTGTGTTAGAGACCAGCGTGGCACTTAGTGATGATTCAGTAGTGGTGTGTTTGGCTGTGTGCACCTTGTATCCTGTACGTGTGGGAGTGCAGTGCTTTTCTTGAAGTGCTATCGCATTTGGTGGGTGGTGCTGTGTGGCCAGAAGACTTGTTCGGGTGCCCCTGTTCCTTCGGTACTCCCTAAATTTAATTGGTAAGCTATACGTGGCGTTTCAGGACCTGACTTTGTTTCACTGGTCACCATTATTTGAGAGTGAAGTACTGTCGAGAGCAGCTGTAGTAGGAGCAACTAAATTGGTACAAGCTTGTGACCTGCGCGGGTGTAAATTGACGTTATATCATAAGGCAGGGAGTCATTTCCCTGGCTGAGAGCCGGGCTGATGAAGTGCTTCGTGTAATTTGTGGCCTGTCGCTTGGCCTGTTGCAGCATCTACTTGACATCTACTCGGGATCATTTCACGCACCTCTTGTTTGGTGCCGTAGTCGCGAAGTGCTTTGTCGAGTGTGAGTGCGGATGCTTTGGTCCATGAGGTCATGCGTGCTGAATGTGATTAGTATTGCTTTTGTGATGTGGAAGGGGATGAAGAAAAAGATTCAGAAAGAGGAAGAAACGTACCCTAACCAAATTGCTGTCATCGTTTACACACCGTGCTTCGTGACTCCATTGTAGCCTTCCTGGGGCACTGGTCTAGCGTCTTTGTCCATGTGGGATGAGGTGATTTCGACTTCTGGTAAGCTGTAGCTTTCGACTTCTGAGGCTATAGCTGCCGGATAGGTTTTAGCCATGTGGTTATTCGTGGTCTTGTGAAATAACGAGGGGATAAACTGCACTTGGAGCTACTACGACCCTGGGGGATTAGAGTGCGGATGGGTGCTTTCGTCGGTGCACTGCAACACAGTGACTCTCGATTTGTTGCGCTGGTGGCCTTACCGCCTCTCCCGACTTCACTAGAATTCTGCCCAATGTTTGGCTTCGGTTTCCCGTGCTGCGTTCGTATAGTAGAGGGCGCTGCTGCCGACGGTCTGCCATACAGGCACTCGTACTGCAGCAACTAGCCCTATCGAGGGCGTCACTGACGCAGAAGTTGCCGAGCGACGCTGTCGTGCGGCCAATGCAGCGAATGCTTGAGGTGCGGCGGATACTGCGGAGCAGCGGGTAGTGACTTTGGCCGTGATTTGTGAATGCTTTGTTGTTTTTTACTATCAAGCCGATAAAGAATGTCGCAATGACGCAACACTAAGAAGTGGCAGAAACCGGCTACTTGACCAGATTTCATGGTGTGCCTTGGCACGACTCTCCTAGCCCTAGAGCGGATAACATGCCGTACACTTGGTGGCCACTGGATGCAGCGCTGAGAAATAAACTGCAGCAAGTAGACATAACGTGGACCAAGATCATGGCAAAACAACCGGGTTGAACAAAAAGGAGTATAGTGTAGGGACGCTAAGAGGGGCGCTACCTGTGCATTCGCATATCTCTCGCTTCAGTGTAGCGTGAGAAGCAGTATTATTTCTGGTATGAGCATTATAGGTTATGCACCTTATTTCTTTCTTTAATGTGAGAAAGTGCATATTCAATGTTGCTGCCCCGAGAACGATGCTTTATTGCATGCACCACATTTCGCAGTATGCTTGAAAGCTCCGACATTTTTTTTTTTCAAAGGTGCCTTGATAAGAGCATTTAAATTTAAGACAGCACACTTGAAAAAACAATTTATCATGGATAAACCCAAGGACGGTCACACTCCTATTGGCTACATAGACCACTATTGAAGCCTTCCGCGCAAAGAATTTCAAAGAGCAGTTCCTTTCACTTTCACTACCTATCATGACTGCCTGTTTTCCTTCCATAGAAACAGCTGCAGAGCCTATCGCAGCAGCAGTAGCGTAAA
This sequence comes from Dermacentor albipictus, assembly GCF_038994185.2. NCBI lineage: Eukaryota > Metazoa > Arthropoda > Arachnida > Ixodida > Ixodidae > Dermacentor > Dermacentor albipictus. Next base: position 442,886,092 of record NC_091821.1, read on the forward strand.
AATAACGCAAGATTCGTGCTCAAATGAAGCTCTGCTAATAGTCCTCATATTGGTCTAGACTGGAGAGATGACGGCAAATACCCTCAGGATGCTCGCAAGTCATCAGCCTCGTATATCAAAGCAGCTATCGCAACGGCGTTGGCCTAGGACGCAATTTGTGCTTCCCTAGATGTTTGGTTCGCTTTCTTTCGATTTAATTTGTTACTGCAGGGCACCATAATTCAAAGCACCGAGAAGTAAATGGGAATATAATCCACCATTGAAGCGAAGCCCATTGCCTCCAAGGGGAACAAACTGTGTTCCTTATGTCTAGACGGCTGTCTTGCGTTATTGTGCAACAAGCCTCATTGGTGGAGCGTGGGGTTGCTCAATAAATGCGAAAGAAATAACTGCTGCCTACGAAACAACACCTACAAAAACAACATAAAGAACTTGCGCCGGAGTACTAAAACCAATCATAAAAGCAACATGGACCATATTCACAACACATATCTGACCCTAGTGTACTACATATCTGACTCTAGTGTAGTTTGTGAGAACGAGAACTGTCTAATCATGGCAGGCAAGAAATTATTAGCAAATGATGCCGACCAAGTAAAAAATGGTCTTCCGAGCTAAACACTTCTTTAATTTCGCGCTTCTTCTCATTAAAACTATAGGAAGGCATAAAGGTGATGGCATTTGTTACTTCAGTGGCCCTGTGGTCTCGAATACTCGTCTTTAATTATCTTAGCATTCACCGGATAGCTCGACAATGTTTGTTCCAATTCTCTCTGTGAACATTTCTGCCAAAATCTTGTCGGGTAAGTTGTTTCAGTGCTCTGCAATGATGATCGACCCCTTGGCACCAGGCCCAGACGTTAACAACTAGTGATGCGTATCCAAGAAATTAAGGCCGTTGTACTGATAGGAAAGCCAGATGGTCGTACTAACATAATGGAACCGGCTTGTGAGATGCGGTGTGTTGAGCATCTTATACGTGTCTTTTCTGCGCCATCAATACAACGCAAGCACAACTCTGACCACAGTAAACAATCTATACCGCTTGCTTGGAATACTTTATAAGTAATCTATTATCTATCCGTGTTGTGCGTGACAAGTAATTGGTTCAGTCCATACTGAAGGCCGCAATATTCGCGGGGACCAAGACCGATGAACAAGCGCAGTGACGTGACGACAGTTCTGCGTGCTATGAAAGTTGCCATAAAGGGGGATTGCTGATCATTGAGAAAAGGAAACTTGAAAAGGGCAACTGCGCGAAATAAGTGGCACCGGCTTTTTTTGCAAGAGCCCACCGGTTCTTAAATTTACAGACAGAAATCTGTAGATATATATGCATGTATCTAATAACCGAGAAGGAGAAAGCGTGGCCCGCTCTTCATTACTCATAAACGTAAGCGAACATAGACGGTCCCCATGGAAAGCACACGGGATATTGTTTTTACTTATAATTGAACTGAAGAACGAATGAACACATTTAAAATAAAGTGAGTGAAAACGCGACTGGCCGCAGGTGCGATAAGAACCGACATGTTCGACTTTCGCGTTCGGTGTTCCAACACTTTGAACTACAGCAACGCTGTCTTCCTGTTCACTGCACGGTGTATTTATTATGCATAATAAACGAAACCTGCGAGCCAGCACCACAACTCACGGTGATGGCAGTCCATGTGGAACATCCTATCTATCGCAGGCGTCGCGTGCGTGAATGTATTGGATGAATGAAGTTGGTTAGTACACCTTTGCATAATACCCGTAGCTTCTGATCAAAGCTGCCGGACTAAAAAGCTACCGGACTAAAAAGCT